>NC_041751.1:11014627-13421084 GCF_004115215.2 Ornithorhynchus anatinus
TTTAGACCATCACAGTATAAGTCAATTTGGTCTGGTTGATATTCATCACCTGCCAAATTTGCTGAAGTCTTGTATACTAAAACAACGTTGTATTTAGGATTATTTGGCTGACCTCCAGCAAGTAGTCAAATTCTTAATCATGAGCCACACTTTTTACTGACTCGCTAAACACCTTCTGCTGATAGGCATAAGCTATGTTTATATAAAAAGAGAAGGCATGCCATTTTAAGAGATACCGGAATAAATCAGCGTTTCTTCATATTACGGTGGCTGGGTTTACAGCCTGCTACCGAGTTGCTTCTGTAGTGTGCTGCAGAATCACATAAATGAATAGGACTAGCAACATACTAGGTAATGGAAAATGAGATAGGAAAGGAGAAAACACATTAGCACAGAAAGAATGGCCCAATCTGTAGAGAGCTTCCCAAGAGAATGAAGCTTGAACTCCTTTCATCCCTCCATCCTGTTCTAAATATTCTGCTGGCCACTTACTCAGCCTGTATTTCTTCTTCTCCTTGATCTTTTAACTCCTTTAGAGGAGTAGTAAGTTCTCATGGCCTTGAGTCCCTTGTTTCAGAACACTGTAGATGGTGGCCATTTTTCTCCTAATTTTATTTATGGTATTTATTAAATGCTTATTTTGTGCTGACCACTTTGGTAAGGGCTGAATAGGTTCAAGATCATCACACCAGACCAGGCCCAGTCCCTGTCACATGCCTGCCTGACTTACCATCTACGAGGTAGGAAGATCAGGTCTCATCTCTGTTTTAGAGATTAGGTAACTGAGAAGCAGAAAGACTAAGTGATTTGTCCAGGGTCTCACACACAAGGCAGTAGAGGAACTGGGACTAACTGGATTCCCAGAATCCCAGCTCTGTACACGGTTCATTAAGTCACACTGGCCAATTTTCCCATTTTGCAGATCGGGAACCTCAAACACAGAGGTGAAGTGTGTCCAGAATCTTCCAGCAGACCAGTAGCCGAGTTGCGCCTGCTGATTCCTGGCCTCAGGAGCCATGCTCTTTCCATTCGGCCTCGCTGCCCCTTGTAGTTTAATGATTTAGGCAAGGGGGAAAGTTGGGGCAGAGGTCTATGCACCAACTCAAGGGGTTTCTCCATTTAATGCCGCTGCCGTTCCGTTTCGGTAATCAGCGTATGCCATTTGGAATTTTACTAAATACCTTTCTGTAGATTTGTTCAGGAGGGTCAAAAGATCAAGAGCTGGTGGCAGATTAATACGAGGGATGGGGTGGGGTAGAAGAAGCAGCAGCAGTCTCAACTCACACTTAGACTGTGAGCCCCAAGTGGGACAGGGACCGTGTCCAACCTAATTCTCTCGTCTCTACCCCAGCTCTTAGAACAGTTTGACAGCATACTAAGTGCTTAACAAGTACCATTAAAAAATGGCTTGGGCAGGCTCTCTCTGCCCAATTATTGTTGTCTCACTTCCCACTGTTCTCCCTTTTCCTTTTTTCTAGTCCCACCCAAAATCATCATCACTTGACCTTTCCTCTTTCCTGCAGTTGAATTCCTTAGGAATCACCATGCCACCTGCCCCTGGCCCAGGCTCTTCCGATGACAGTGACTGACTTCCCTCCCCAGATTTCCTTTCCTTCCAGTTCTCTGCGAGAACTTTTGAAGCTGAGAATCAACCGTTTAAAGTCTAGCTACGTCTATTCTGCTTTGGTAACTTTATAAATTAGATTTATAAATTTATAAATTCCTGCAGTAGAATCTGCTGTCACCAGCTCGTGGCTTCATAAATCAAAGTTTATGATTTGCAACACTTCCAGCATCAAGTTTCAGACCCAGGATGCGATCAGAGTAGCTGGGCTTGAGGGGCTTGTAATGTCCGGGCAGTGGGTATTTTTCCAAATTGTTACTTGGAAGTCACTGGTTGATTATCAGAAGCTCCTATGAATACCTTCCCCTTAGTGGCTGCAGAAGGACTGCAAGAGACTTGTCCTGGGGGGAGCCAAGGGAGACCCTGTCTGGGTTCTCCAGGATCGGGTCTCTCCTGGCCCTCCTGATGGTCTTTTTTTTTTTTTTTGGTGATCTCTGCTAAGTGAGTACTGTGTGTCAAGCACTGTTCTAAATGCCGAAGTACAAGTTAATCAGTCCGGATACAGTTCCAGTCCCACATGGGGTCCACACTCAAGTAGGAGGGAGAATGGGTTTTGAACCTCCATTTTGCAGTTGAGGAAACTCAGGCACAGAGGACTTAAGTGACTTACCCAAGGTAACACAGCAGGCAAGTCTAACCAGACCCCAAGTTTCCAGGCCTGACGCTCTTCAGCCACCTCTCCCCCTGTGCCTCCTGTCAGTTGGCAGAGCCCTGAGGTGAGTTCATTCACCGTGCTTCTAGGTCCACCGGGCACAGGACATACCACTAGTGAAGACATGAAGAGGAGCATTGCCTTTGCTTTATCCACAGGTGTTGCAGCAAATTCATTACCAATTTCTGCTGTGCCCCAATGTAAATTGGGCCAGGTTTTCCCAGGACAGAAAGGGGGACACTTAGGAGAAGCGGTTCCAAGGATAGCTACCCTCTGTTCAGTCTGCTTGGTTGATGCTGCTTAGGGTGTATGTGTCTACATTAACACTGTCCCATTCCGGATTAGAACGGCCCCAGTCTCCTTATCAGGACCCTGTTGTTCTACATGGCAGGGACAGCATTCCGACAGTTGGGTGGTTGTCACCGTTAAAAATGTTGTTACTTTAGGTAAAAGTTTACCCAGTGCTTTCTTGAGTGGGGTTGTTTTGAAAGGTTTTTTCTGCCACCCTGATTGGGCCACTCAGCCAGGGTACTATTTACTCTTGGTCTTAAATCCTCGCTGAAGAGACTTCCTGTTTTTCCTAGAGGCTCCCTCTATTGAAAGCAGATATAAGGAAAACAAATTCCCCATACCAGCGTCTTGCTGAGGTACTGCCATCCATGAGGCGGGAAAAGCAAATTTAGGGATCCGGGTAGCTTGGGGAGTGTGATCTAGAGATTGCTCTAAAGGTTCATTTGGGAATCAGATCCTGATTGTCTCTTGCACTGGCTTGTGCAGTGAGAGGTCAGTTAAGCTCTGTGACTCAGTTTCCTTGTTGTCAAAAGGAGATAGGGCATGATCATTGACTTTTCAGTTCCTCTGAGACCTACATAAAGAGGGATTACTGGATCAGATTGGCAAAGTGCTTTTTCACACATGTTTTAAAAGAGTTATATAAGCAGAATCATTGGGACTGAAGCACATTCTGTTTGAAAGGGCAGCCCTGGAGCATTTTAGGTTTAGATTTTCTCAGCTCATGTTAGCATTTAGTGCAACTGATCACTAGTTTTTCTCACGTTTGAGAAGACGAAATTCTTGCTTTTTTGTAGCGATGGCAAAATAGAGAAGCTAAATGAAGAAACAAGGATTAAAATCAACTGTTTTTAGGATATCAAGTGAGAACTCAATGCTTGAGGGATGTGCTGACTTAAAAATGTTTCCAATCTACAGCTGTGTGTGCTGTTACTTGTGAATGTATTTCAGGGAGAGTAGGGGTGTGTCTTTTAGTGGTCTAATGTACAGGTGAAATTGATTTCCCGTAGTTGATTCATCACTCTGTTGGTGCACGTGAGATATTTGCCTCCCGTGTTGTGGAGATCATAGAAGTAACATTTTTCAGCAGGAAGAACCAAAAGATAGGTGGATGGGTGTGTTGATGTGGGGTTCCCAGAAAACTGTACGCTGCCTGATCGAGAGGCACCATTTTACTTTTGTCGTGGCTAATTTGTTGCTGCTGTAGCGGAAAAAAGCCAATGCATCTGATATGTTTTGCATTCAGTAACTTTATTTGTTTTGTTTTCGGTCAGCTATTTGTTTACCTTTTAGTAAAACTTTGTGGACATTTGTTATTCCTTTGGCAGTAATTTGAACAGAATGCAATTATTTTAAAACAATGCTCCATGTGAAGGATATACTGGCACAAATAACCGGTACAGTTGTAAACATTCTTCTCAATAAAAGCATTAGGGTTAATATTGTTTAGAGCTGAGCAATGAAAGTAACTAAAATAAATCTCACAGCCCCTCTGATAGATTGTAACGATCCATTCCTTGACATATGGCCAGCCCCCAATTCTGCTGCCCCTAGAGCCCTAGAAGAGTTGCCCCTCCTTGCAGGGTGTGTCGTAGGCCGAACTATTACAGGGGCAGTGCAGTAAATGTAGCACTTACTTTTATTTAAAACGCTCTTTGGTGAGTCTTGCCACCTTGGGGCCTGTCCTAATTGCTTTCAGGTCCTGGGGACCTGTGCTAATTTGCCTGGATGCTGTGGAATGTTCTGACGAAAAGCTCCGTGGCCCAGACCGACTGGAACGCCTGGCCGTGAATCTGGAAGGTGCTAGCTGTCCGGAAGGTGCTAGCTGTCCGCAAGCTAGGGACCGTCATTTGTTTTGCTCCAGGGAAGATTTAATTTTGGTGAGAGCCACTCTGTAGGGCGGGTGGTATCACTTGCTTCTCTACACGATGATCCCTGGCCACAAGGAACTTACAGCTTAGAGGGGGTCATGTCAGGACAGCATCTCGGCTCAGAACACAAGTCTGATCCGTCTACAGTAATTACCGAGGCGTCCTGACTATTTCCTGGTGATATACTGAAGTGGAGTCCAATTATGAGCTGATTGGTTAGTGTGGCTCCCAGATGGAGAGGGGCACCACTACTGGAAAAAGCCAGGGTAGCCAAGGAGGCCCTGGAAACCCAAGCTGAATCAGCAATTCAGGGATGGGCAGGGACTGTGTCTACCAACACAGTTTGTTTTAGTGTATTCTTCTGCTCAATGAATACCTTCGATTGATTAATTGAAGCCATGTGGTGGTATGGCTACAGTGGGCATGATTCATATGAAAACAGTAGCAAGTTATAGATCAGAGCAATCGACAGAGTTTCTTAAAGAACAGGTATTCGTGTACTTTTATTGTTTGCTCCCAAGGACTTGCTCCAGTGTGGTATCCACAGTGGGTGCTCGGTGAGTTCTGGTGGTGAGGACCGATGGCTTTATGAGGCACCAAATAATTGTCGTTAGAAGAAATCTTAACTATGTTCTCAATTTTTGCTTCAAAAAAAAATCCCTTTCCCCCAACTTGCAGCAACCATAAACAAAAAGGCAACCTATTTTCGAATTTCTTGGTAGATTTGTCTGCTCTACAGGGAGAAACTTGTGTTGGAAAGGAGGAAAGGTCCTTTCTCATTGGCATTTGGTTATCTATGTCACTCCTGTTCCAAAGGAAAGCATTCTCATTTTATAAAATGAATCAGGTGTTTTGAGTAAACATCACCTGTATTGTAGGTTCTGGGCCAGCACTTTGGAATGTACAGAAGATAAGGCCCCTGGCATCGAGGAGTAATCAGGCTAAAGAGGCAAATTGAGTTCTCTTGAGTTCTTTCACACTTCATTTAAGCCATAGTATTGAGTACTTTTTGTGTGGAGAGCACTGTGCTAAGCACCTGGGAGAGTACAATAGAGTGTGTAGACATGGCCTCTGCCTTCAAGGAGCTTACAGTCTAAGGGAGGAGTTTGTTGGTTTTAATGGCATTGGAGTATGGAAATTGTAAAGTATACAGTGTTAAGTGAAGGTTTAGGTTTATCTGTTTGTCAGTGTGTAGGTGGGTGGCTAAGACCAATGGATGACTGATGAACCCTCTGTCATTATGTGCATGTGTAGGTGACCCCCTTCTAGTGCACTGTTACATGTGCTACCCACTATTCCAGGTGGTGTTTCCTTTCTCCCACTGTATCAAGATCTGCCGAGAACCCCTGCTCCAAGACGTCACCTTAATTTTGATTGCTGCAGGCTAACCTGGATTCTGCAGCTGTCTCCCAACTGACCTTGCCTGTGCCACCTTGTTTGAAACTGTGCCTCCAAAGTGTTTCTACTCTTCTTCCCATCTGTGGTTACCCCGTTTCGGCCCATTGGAGAGCAGCTGTAGAAACTCTGTTGGCAGCCATTCTTCTCACAAGTCATACTCAGCGAACACGAGATGTGGTGAGCACTGCCTCAAGACTTGCGGCCGAATGCATCCCAGTACCTCAATGTCTGTGGCCCTGATTTGCCACTACACATTAAGTATTGCCCACAGGTGTCTTTAGAATGGCTCCAAAAGTTAAATGTGGCATCTGTGGTAGGTCGAGGTCTCACCGCCAGGGAGAAGGTGGGTGTGAATTTTGTTTGAATCTTGACACCGTGTTGACACCCCGCCCTTTCAGAAGGCCAGGACACCCGAGGCCTCGGCCCAGACTCCTCTGGAGGGTTAAGGATGGCGCATTCGTGAAGACCAGGAGAGGAGGCTTTGAAGCTGGGCCAACCTAAGAGAAGGGGGTGCCCAGCAAGATGTGGGATCCTTCTGGGGGTCAAGTCCCAGGGTCTAGATCTGGTCCTGGGTGGTCTGGAGACAGTTAAAGATAGAGCAAGATTCTTGGGACCTCAGGATAACCAAAGTTACAGACTGGGAGTATCTGCAGAAGATAGAATAAGACTGTGGGACTTGGGAGGCTGAAAGTCCAGAAAGCAAGGGCTAGAGCTGGATTAAAATAACTGGGCTCAGATTGTTCTTGCCAGTTTGAAACACCCTATACCCAGAGACAACATGAAGGAGAGAGAGAGAGAACGAACCAGCCTACATAAGCAAGTACACATAGGAACAGAAAGAAGAATGAATGTTCCTGGATTACAAGTACAGTCTTCTGGTGTACTGACAAATAAAACTGCTTTTGTACTTACATGACATGCACCTGTCATATCCAATTAACACCTCAACATATGTGGTTCCTGAGTGATACCCTTGACATATGTTGTTCCCAGGTGAGGAAGAATGAAATTGGTGAGGCCCCCTCCCCCCGCCTCCCCCCCCCCCAATAATGCAAGGTCTCAGGGATCCATTTTTCTCTCATGTTCAAATCCCCACAGTTTCATTTCTGCGTCTTCTCCCTACCCTCTTAATACAAACAGTTTCGCTTGCAGTTGACTGCAGGGCTGCCTGAGTTTTCACGGGCTGAAACATTGGCCACCTCTGTGTTCTTGGCCATGTCCCCACGCTGGCCAGGAAATCGCCTTTGTTGTCATGGGGTTGGGCCAAGGGAAATCTGGTCAGCCCACTGCTGTGACACATTGTATTGGCTCCCGGGGCTTCCTTTCTGACTTTACAAAAGAAAAGGGAAAAAGGGTGCGGCCCGGCTTGTGAGGGAGAGTTGAAATTCTGCGGTGGGAAAGTCATAACTTTCTTTTTTGAGGAACTGGTAAGAGTCTGTAAAACACTTGGTTAAAGCACAACAGGAGTCCAAGACATGTTCCCTGTCCCCAAGGACCTTGTGCTCTATTAAGTGTTTGGTCTGCTTTAGGAGGATGTGGGGCTTTTCAAGGGGGCCACATAGAAGAGAGAATAATAGTACTGTGGCTTTGGTGGAGAGCTTTCTGTTTTCCCACTGTGCGTTCAGAAGAAATCAGGTGATTTTATTCTTACAACATCCCTGTGAGGTGGGCTGGTGCCCTTCAGCCCTGCCAGGCCAGGGAAGGTTCTCTGCTTAAACTGTTCCTTTGACATTTGAAACCACTCTGTGTGAAGACAGCTGGATGGTGGGGGGCGGCGTGTCAGAGCCAGTTTTTGGATGGATGCTTTTGTGAATTTGAACTCTTACCCAGGGCTAGAAGGGTCCCGAAAAAACCCACTGTGGAGGGAGAACAAAGGCACCCCTTTCTCCTCCATGCCATGCCAACTAAGGGTGTGTTTGCTTACCTCTGGGCAGAAAGCACAGGGACACATGCCTGTACATTCATTCATTCAGTCGTATTTATTGAACGCCTACTGTGTGCAGAGCACTGTACCAAACGCTTGGAAAGTACAGTACAGCAATGAAGAGAGACAATCCCTTCCCACAAGGGACTCGCAGTCTGGCGAGGGGAGAGAGACATCAATATAAATAAACGGGCATCGATATAAATAAATAGAATTATAGATATATACATATCTACATAAGTGCTGTGGGGCGGGGAAAGGAGGGGAAGAGCAAAGGGAGCCAGTCGAGGTGACACAGAAGGGAGGGAGAGCTGAGAAGGTGGCATAGTCTGGAAAGGCTTCTTGGAGCACATGGCTTTGAGCTGCTCTAAGAGCAATAGCTCCTTGCCTAGACTGAACCGCCCAATGTCATTTTTCTGCCCCTGCACTTCACTGCAAGAAAGCCCAGTCCTCCGCCTCAAAATCAGTTAGCCTGAGGAGGCTAATGTGGAGGAACTAAGAATCTAAGAACTCCTGCCCTGAGTGATTCATCATCGAAGAGAAGTTTATCTGCTTAATGTAGCAATTGTTTTTCACAAGATAACACTGATAATAATAATTGTGATATTTGTTAAGCATTTACTATGTGCCAGGCATTGTCATAAGCACTGAGATAGATACAAACTAATCAGGTTAGCTCCAGTCCCTGTCCCACATGGGGTTCGCAGTCTTGAAATGATTTCCCTGACAGGCAAAGAACAGAGCTGGGATTAGAACCCGGATCTTCTGACTTCCAGTTCCAGGCTCTTTCCACTAGGCCTCGCGGGCTCCTTTTGCCGCTTAGTTCACCATCACCAGGCTGTGAGCTTGACCAGAGGCTACTGTTGGCCCTGGTGCCCACAAGGCTGAGCTTCCCACAGCTGCTGTTCCCATCTTCTAATCGATCAGTCAACTAGTGGAGCACTTACTGCATGCAGAACACTCTACTGTGCTTGGGATAGTACAATATAACAGAGTTGGTAGACATTCTTGGCAGACTTATTCTCTGCCTACAGTGAGCTTACGAGTCTGGAGATGAGCTTCCACTCTTCCCTGCCTGGCTGTGGCTCTAATCAGTATGAGCTGAGCATGGATCAACTGACCTGGAGCCTCTGGACCTTAGGGTTCCGCAGAGATGACACGCGGGCCAGGGAAGGGGCTTAGTAGCACCTCTTGGCTCAGGTACCGAGGCCAGAGGTGACCAGGTCACCAGCCCAGTAAGCCCCAGCGAGAACCCCCAAAATTCTGGGCCCAGGACAGGGGGCAAAAGTTGGAGCCAACAGTTCCACTTCCAACCTTTCTCTATCCCTGTTGTTGGCCCCACTAGCCAAAGCTGCCCACCTGGTCCAGGAAGCTGTTACCTTGGTGACAGGCCCAGGGAATCCTCCTCTTTCCTCCCCATGGGGGGTGAGGTGGGGGCACTTACCAGCGGGAGGAACTTGACTAATATCTGTAACCTTAGAGAAAGGCATTGTGTCAAGTCAAAGGTTTCATTTCCTTATCTTAAATGATGTCTGCTCAAAGTGTTCCTTTGTAATCTTTTCTCCTTAGATCCTCTTTCTAATTCTTTTGTACTTCAGTTTATAAAGTGTAGCAGAGTTAAAGAATGCCACTGAGGCCCGGTGAGTGACTGTGCTTAAAACATGCAAGATTTTATTTAATCTCAAATGGCTCTACTTGGGTGGTGAAGCTAAGCTTTGCGCCCTGTTAATAGGGTTATAGTTTGACCACAGGTTTCAAAGAGACAGTTGCCTCTGTAGAATTTGCAGGCTGGCTTAAATGTTTCCATTTCTAAGTGGTAGGTGTTTATCACGACCAGATTATTTCTCCTAATTGTGTTAATGCAGGATCTGAAGTTTAGAAGTCAAGTTTCAGATTTGTAGGCAGTGTTCAGCTTCCATTTGGTTTATTGTCTTGCCAGGCAGGCCCTCAAACAGCATAGAAGAAGTAATATGTTCTCTTGGTTTAGTGGCTTGGTTAACCCAAGAGCTCCCCTTTCAGTAAATTCGTTCTGGCACTCAGCTCCAAAATAAGCCAACTGTAAGAAAGGGCAGGTAATATAGATTAAGTGCTAATTGTCAGGTTTGCGTTGACCCAACCCTTAGGTGAACCGACACAGGGCCTTCTAAATTAGCCATTGGTCTAAAAAGAGAAGCTCAGAAAATTGTATAGACAATTTTGGAAAGAATTAAAGGTGAAGTGGGGTGGGGAAAGGGGAATGCAGAAGAGAGAACTGGCAGGGAAATTGGGAGAGAATTATTTAGGATCTCATTAAATGTCTATGCTTTTGGAGAGAGCAGTAGAATTTGGTTGCTGAAGTCTATGCCGAGTCATGACCAGAAAAAGGGATATCACCATTTTAAGCTTGGGAATAGGTATTTCTAGGCTACCAGAGATTTTCTGTGGCCGATTTAATGTTGCTACTTTATTGCTGAACTAGATTTCTGGGAAGTGTCTGCGTGCAGTCGATTCCAGAAACTACAGACCCAGTGGGAGTGAAATAGAATGATGCTTTTTTTTTTTTTCCTTTTCTTTGCATGATTAGGTGCTGGCATTAATTTACATTTTAGCCAAAGTGTTTATTCACTTATATCTTTTCTCTCCTCTTCCTCCTGTTCCGTGGGCATTTTTTAGAGGAAATTGACTCAAGTGGCCAAATTAAAATGGCATTTTTAGTAGTTTAGGAAGTGAGGTAGGCTACCCATCTCAGTCTCTGCAGAGCTGAATCATTTGGCTGCAGAAGAGGAATGCTGTTGTGGGAAATGAAAGATTTGCTAGTAGTTTCTCATTCCACTGTTCAGGATAGAACTCTGGTACGGTAAATCGTTCTGCTGTTTAGGCTTGCATTAAAAGCTTTTCTCTCCTGCCTTTTCTGATGTAAGAAAATGTCAGCAACCTGGAAATTTGAGGCTTTGGATATGATCTGAACTGATGAATGACTGACTTAGGGGTATGTTGGGAAATTTTGAAGTAACCAGTTATTGCAGTTCCTCCAGGAAATCCGGAAGGAAAGGATTAATATCCCATTTTTCCATGCCCGGTTCCTATTCATTCAGTCAGTCGTATTTATTGAGTGCTTACTGTGTGCAGAGCACTATACTAAGCGCTTGGAAAGTACAATTCATCACCAAATAGAGACAATCCCTACCCAATAAGGGGCTCACAGTCTAGAAGGGGGGAGACACACAACAAAACAAAACAAGTAGACAGGCATCCCTAACCATTGTACCTATAGATGCTTTAAGGTTGTAGGTGTAGTGCTTGGTAAGTTAGAAGGGAGAGGTTGAGAGTAGAGTGTGGATTGCTCTGAAACAAAACAGTGACTGAAAATTCTCTTCATCAAGGGTTCTAGAGAAGTGAAGGTATATCTGAGCCACCTCGGGTATTTAGCCCCAGTGCCTAGTACAGATTTTATATGTCATAAGCATTGAATTAATACCATCGCCACACCATCTTGGCAGCTTTTTTCCGTCAGCTTCGTTTTTCATATTCTCTGCCTCCCCCTTTGTGCTGCGGAGTCTTTACGCCCAGCAGAGAAATGTCATCTTAGAGCTCCTTGACACAAAATCCCCAATTGCATGTTTGATATCACGAGGATTGTATCATTTCAGCTTCAGGCACATTAAATGTCATTATTTCAGCTCAATTGAAAAAGCAGCCAGATCTCAAAAAGAAGGACTGTTCGTGCAGTTTGGCCAGAATATGGGTTTTTCCCAACGTGTTTGGCAAGAACATTGTTAGGGAATCTGGGGATGCTTGTCTGACAACCTGAGCTGTTTGAAGCGGGGCACTGTGGTGTTGGAAGAACTGGTTTGAGTGTATCTGTGCGTTCCGTGAGCTTTCCTTAATGTGGATTTCTGTGAGGATGAAACCCCTACATTGGGACTGGGGGTAGTAGTAGCAGTTGGAACAGATTGCCAACAGTGGTCCTTGACATCAATGAACCATGAAGAGGATTTTTTTTTACCCCTTCCTCCCCACCCTAATTTTATTGAAGACCTTCTTTCTGGGCAGCACCAAAGATACAATTTTAAGAAGACTGTGGTAAGACTAGTAAACGGAGCAACCCCAGCAAGGACAGGGAAGTTTGGAGGAACTTCTGCAGTCTCTCTCGACAGATAGTGATTTTTAAAAATGTGTGTATTTTCTTTGTTTTATTATGTTCAAATTCCTAGCAGAAAATTACTTCTCACTGCCAGTGGTTTTCATCTTCAAGGAACGTTATACTTTGATCCACCTCTTAGTCCTGTGAAAGAAGGGATGAATAGGATGTTTTACCTCAGAGCATCAAGAATACACCATGTGCTGCACCCCTTTTCAGGGCATACTGAAGATGAAGGCCTCATCTCTTAGGAGTTATCATTTTAAGAGGCAGATGGGATAAACATAGATTCTGTTTTTAATTCCTTTTTACACCTCCTCACCTTAATCTCCCTCCCTTCTCTGTCACCTATGCCTTCTGATCATTCTCCCAGGCAGTGCAATACTCACCACACCTCTCCCCACCCCCGGAGCACTTTTGTACATATCCTTATATTCTCTTGCTTCCCTCACTAGATTATAAGGTCCTCATGAGCAGAAATCAGGCCTGTGCATTGTCTTGTAGTCTTTCAAGTGCTTAGTACAGTGCCCTGCACACAGTGAGCACTCAATACCTCGATTGGTAGACTGATTGTGGAAACTAAGAGAGTGGCAATGGCTGGCTGTAATTAGGACAGATGGATGCATCCTCACATCTACCCAGCTGAAGTTGGCTTCATAGAGAAAGTAGGATTTGAGGTGGGTTTTGCAGAAGAGGACGGTAGGCTAGTGAACAAATGATGAAAAGATGTTCCAAGTATCAGGATGTGAGCGAAGCATCCAATTGGACATGAGAAAAGCGGACCAAGGGGACTAAGAGAAGATTAATTTACCGGGTTTGATAAGGCAGATAGGAAATGGGGAAACAGGTTGAGAGGTGAGCTTGGTAGAGGAGTAGTGTTTGGGGTGGATGGAGGGAGGAGAAATAAATTCAGGCTGGGATACAGAGAGCATAGGAAGCTACTGAAAATTGGAGGAAAGATGTCCTGTTGGATTTTTTTGTTTTTTCAAGTAGCATTTTAGACTGATTCTCAAAGAGAACTGACTGGATAATTGTTCATGAATTTCAATGCAAAAAGTTATTTCCACGGTTAGCGGCAGGATAGGAAAATTTAATGTCAGGTCAACCGGGGAAGGGAAACAAAAGAAAGAAGCGGTAGATAATCATGCCAGTAAGTCTTGATTGGAGGTTACTTGTGGGCAGGAATCGTGCCATTTACTTCTGTTATCCTCTCCAGCACTTAGTGCACAGCATACAGTGGGCATTAAGTAAATATTGTTGTTGACTGGTAAGTGACATTTATTATATTGGATAACTGGCTGAGGAGATTCTGAACAAAATGCAAGTCAAGTTTTGTCTTATTCCCCTAGAAGAAGCATTGAGGAAGCCCTCACTGAATGTCTCACACTGACAGGAGATAGGACATGAGACAGCGGGCGAATTCTTCAGGGAGGTGAAGTAGAATTGCTCTTTGGTTTTTGCGTTCTGGGCTGCTGATGGTGAAATTGTAACCATGGGTATACACTTCAAGTGGCACACTGAGATTCCCTTGCAAATAATACCCACAAAAATACCGTATTTTTGTTTTGTTTGTTTTTTTATGGCATTTGTTAAGCACTTACTAAGTGCCAGGCACTGTTCTAAGCACTGGGGTAGATAGGAGGTAATCCGGTTGTACACAGTCCATGTCCCATATGGGACTCACAGTCGTAATCCCCATTTTACAGACGAGGTGTCTGAGCCCCAGATAAGTTAAGTGACTTGGCCAAGGTCAAACAGCACACAAGTGGCATTGTGAGGCTTTTCTAGCTCCTTGCTTCTCAGGGTGAACATTGGTCAAGTACCCATGGCCCAGAAGGAAAAGGTGAGTCCTGCTGCCATCAGGGCAAGTATCAAAGTTATTTTTGCAGTAACGGTGATGGTTTCACAATGAGTTGTCTGTACTCTCTCATCCAGTCACTCTCTCCCCAGTGGCACACAACGCGGAATTGCTGGCTGGGAGAACAGATGAAGTCTAATTGGGGAATCATTTGCAAAATTGAGGAGCAGTACGGCCTAGTGGAAAGAGCACAGGCCTCTGGGAGTCAGAAGACCTGGGTTCTAATCCTGGCTTTGCCACATTCCTGTTGGTGCAAATCACTTAACTTCTCTGTGCCTCAGTTACCTCATCTGTAAAATGGAGATTCCATTCCTGTTTTCCTTCCTACTTATATTGTGAGCCCTGTGGGAGACAGGGATTATGTCAGAATTGATTATCCTGTATCTTCCCCAGCACTTAGAAGAGTGTTTGACACATAATAAGCGCTTAATATATACACCACAATTATTAATCTGTTAGGGCAGTGATGTTACCTTGGAAGAGAAAGTAATGGAATAGGCTAGAGGGTCTCCGGGTTAGAGATCGAGAAGCCCTATAATTGGTGGATTTTCAGAGGTCTTAAACTGTGGATGCTGTCTATTTGAGAAGTGACAGTTCCACCAGTGTTCTCTCTTATTTTCCCTTCCAATAAAATTAACACCAACCAGATTCACCGAATGAAGAAAAGTGATTTATTTGTCAGGTGACTTTTAAGTGTTAGGCACATATTGACCATCATCAGTGGTCACTCTGCAAGGCAGAGTGAACAGGTGATTTTTTTGTTTTTCACTGAAGAGGAATCCTTACGGGGCGGGGTGGGGGGCCATCTCAAGAGGGCACAACTTTAAAATAACATTTTTGGAAGGAGTTAAGATAAAAATGGCCCTCTTTAGGTCTGTGGTGGTTTTTTTGTGGAGCAGAAGAAAGTCAGATCCCAGGGAAACTTCCTGACCAATCTGGTTTGTTGGTGTGCTGACAGATTGAGGGCAAAATCAGGACTCCAGACTATATTTCATGTCTAACGTGTTGCCATGGGGATATTTTGTGGTATTGAAAGAGATTTGAGAAATCACAATTTCAGTTGTCAGTACAGATGGCTTGTAATTAACACTCGTCTCCTTGTATGTTTTCTTCACTTACTGTGTAAGATAGGACGCCATGCAAGAATCATCTCTCCCATTACTGCATTTTCTGTACATTTTCTGTACATTTTTAGATAGAACGTTGGAAGGGAATTGGGGAAGGTTCCTTCTGACAGCAAGCACCTTTTTGGATAGAATGGTCTGATGATGCCGATGGAACAGTTAAACGCAGGCAGGGTTCGAGGTACCATAGGACCAGATTTCCTGAATATCGGGAGAACAACCCTGCATTAGAGAGTTGATTGTATTTTTGACTTGGGCTCCTTTTGATTCCTAGATTTCAAACTCTCCTCTCTGATGCTGTGGTCCTTCAGCGATCCATGACTTTTGATTATTGCCTTGTATTCTTCTTGGGGCTGCATCTCTGCAGTCACAGAGAGTGTAGAATAGGATAAGCCTGGACTTCTAGGGACGAAGCATCAATTCAGGAAGCTCTGTATAGAGTGGGATTCATGCAACCCAAGGGGGACAAAGAGAGAGTTGTCCCTGTAGAATCTTGGGACCGGAGAGGGTCCAAAAACCTCTCTAGGGGCTGGAAGAAGGCTGTTTTTTCCTTACAAGTGAACGTTTTTCTCCCCGCTTTGCCATAAAGTAATAGTAACAACAACAAAAACAACAACAGTGGCATTTTATTATGTGCCAGACATTTTACTAAGCACTGAGGTAGATACCTCCACTAGGGTGAGGAGGCATCTTATTCCCCTTTTTATGGAAGAAGAAGCAGATACAGAAAAGTTCTGACTTGCCCAAAGTGTGCTTACCTATATAGTTCTGGGTACATCACATCTTGTAGTTGTGAGCAACTTGGAGAATACTTTAGTTGGGATTTTATCTGTGGTTGCATTTGTACCTTTCGTTTTCCCCCCAATATGGATTTTTACAAATCTCGTAATTAATTGTGTAGAGCACTGCACTAAGCGCTTGGGAGAGTACAATACAAAAGAGCTAGGAGATGCATCCCTACCCACAAGGAGCTTAGGGTATGGAGGGGGAGAGAGGCATTAATATAAGTAAGTTTATAAGACGAAATAGTATATTATCTTACAATCACAAAGCTGTAATGAAAGTGAACTCATAAAAAATAGACATCATTTGCTCTTCTGCAATTCACCTACAAAACTGCCCTGCTTGATTCAGTAAACCGTTCAGATTACGTTTTTCTCTGTTTTGAGTTTGTCATCAAATTAGCATAGATTGTGAGTAGAAAGGATTCCCTCAGTCCTGTATCATCAAGTGTGATAGAGACTTTACAATAGTCTCTTGCTACTCATTTGTCTTATTGTTACAGCCATTTTCAAATCAATCAATCAGTTGAATTTATTGAATGCATATTATGTACAGAGCACTGTACTGAGCGCTTGGGAGAATACGGTGCAACTGCATAAGGAAATTAAGATGTGATTGTTGTCTTAAAACCGTTTAGACCTGTGCCTTTGCCAGTTCCCACAGAAAATTCCTGAGGTTTGCCCAGAGTCTAGACATTACAGTAACAAAGCACTCCTTTTTGAGGCCTTCTCAGCCCTGAAGTATTTTTTACCAGGGTGCTTACCAGTTCCCATCTGACGTCTTTGTTCTGAGTGCTAACATGATGGCTTAGCACGCGGTAGGCATTCAAGGAATACTGATTGATTGATTGTTATCGATCTACATTGTCAAATGCCACAGTAGAGGAAGAGAGGAATCAGTAGGATTCCTGGAATTCTAAAGAAACAGTTTCACAGTGATAATATGGCCATCCACGCCTTTTGGAACCAACTCTAAATCTGACTCACCCACAAACAATACTGTTAATCTCTACTCAGAAACGAATGACCCATTTCACTTAAAGCACAAATTCAAAACATTTTGTCACCTTCACATCAAGGAAACAGTCAGGAAGTTAAAAAAAAAAAGGTATCATCCCCCAGCCTATTAGTCATTACAGCAATAGCACAGAATGATATCTGAGGACATAAGATGATTTTTTTTCAGGGTGGCTTTGGGCTATGACAAAGATGAGAAGAGAATTGGTCGAGGGCATTGTTCATTTGTTAAGTAAACACTGCTTCCCGTGGGGGTAGATCTACCAGCCAAGAAAATACCTTAGCCAAGAGAGTCTGACGTCACTGCCTGCTTACTGACATGAACATCATGGGGAAAAGGAATCTCGCTTTGCCAACTGATGTGTGTCTGGCAGCAAGGGTAGATTGAAAAGTAAGATTTGCTCAAGGATTGCCCCCTTCCTCATAGCATCAAGACTGTTTCATTTTGCTTATATTGACCTACTCCTTTGCCTGCCCCCTTAATTCCTAACAGGCAAATTTATGTAGACCGTAAGCTCCTGGTGGGCAGGGAACGTGTCTGTAAACCCTGTGGTATTGTGTTGTCCTAAGTGCTGTTCAGGACTCTGCACACAGTAAGGACTCACTAAATACCACTGATTGAAGGTTCAGCTTCTCTCTCATCTGATTATCTCTTTCATCTGTTTCCCTCTCTGCACTTCCTCCTAAACTGTATTCTAAGCTTAGCCCTGGTGTTGGTCCAATGGAAAAAGCCCTGCTCTGGGCATCAGAAGACCTGAGTTTTAGCCCCGGTTCTGCCTGTAGCCGGCTAGTGTGGGTAAAAACTGCCCATTCACTTCACAAGGTGCCTTACCCCAATCTGCCTCCTCGCTCATTGCATACTGTGCCTCAGAGTGGGCAGGGATGAGAAAATGTGTTTGCGTAGCTGCACAAGGTACTAGGATGTACAAAATTTCCTCAGCAAAAGCTCTAAGTTGTGAAGTATCATGACAGAAGCTCACCCATTGCCCCTTCTAGGAGATTGGCGCTAGAGGAGCGAAGGATATGGGCTGGGTTGTAGTAGGAGATTAGTGAAGTGAGATAGGATGGGCCGAGCTGATTGAATGCTTACATTCAGTCGAAGTTATTGAGCGCTTAGTGTGTGCAGAGCACTGTATGAAGTACTTTAAAACCAATGGTAAGGAGTTTGTGTTTATTGAGCAGGTACTGTCTGCACAGCACTTGGGAGAGCAAAATAAAACAACGTCCTATTAAATCAACATTTCAAATGTTTAGTATATGTGTGATTTATCTGCTGTATGACCTTGGGCAAGTCGCTTCACTTACCTGGGCTTTGATTACCTCATCTGTGAAATGGGGATTGAGACTTTGAGCCCTCACGTGGGACAGGGACTATGTCCAACCCGATTTGCTTGTTTCCACCTCAGAGTTTAGTACAGTGCCTGACACATAGTAAGCACTTAACAAATACCGTTAATTATTGTCATTAAGATGAGAGAGAGGGTGTGAGTGGCACTGCCCAGACCACTGGCACTGTGGGCAGTTGCCTTGGGCAGGTTCCGGGAAGTATTTATGGACCAGTTTTTCTGAACCATTCAACCAGAGTGGAAAAGGGAAAATGTTTTGCCTTCACTATAAGTTCGAAGGCAGTTAGTAAGTAGATTGTGTAAAGGAGAAATGTTGGCTTGTGGTGAGATAAGAAAGGGGTGATGAGATCTTTTAGTATCTAGAAAAGATGTAATTGTAGGAAGAGGCTCCAAAAGCAGTAGTGTATTGTGATTTCTTTATCCTCTTTCCATTTCCTTTAATGTGTAATGAGACGTGGCCCATTAAGATGAAGAGGATACAGCATGATTGCTTCCAGTCGAAGGCGAGTGGCTGCAGGCCAGAGGGATTTCTCCACTTGGAAGCCTGTCATGCATGAGGGCTCGGTTTAGTGTCTTCCTTCAGTACAGCAGATAATGCCGAGTGTCCTGCCCACTTGCAGAATAGAAAACTTTCAGGAAAGTTAGCAGAAGTGACCAAATCTTCAACATTTAGTTTAGTGCCTCTCGTAAGTCTGTAACAATTAGCACGAGTTTGGAATTCCTGGTTTGCATGAGTCACTTCATGAGTGGGCTTCAGTGTTTTGTTGTTGTGTTGGCATCATAGTTTGTTGTGTTAGGAAAAACAGTTTGTAGGCAGTGGATATTTTCTAATGGTCTTCTGTCCATGTAGACCAGACTTGTGCAAATAGGAAAATTGGATATGTTTAATCACTGGATGAATACCATTCTTCTCTCAACCACCCAGCTACTATGTATTCATTTTCAGCTCAGCTGGAAAGAAGCTGATGTCACTCATGTCATTTTCTTTCACCTAATGATACAGTGTGATATTTCTAAGCTTAAATAGATAATGAAGAGGTAGAAATAGTGAAGTAGAGAAGGGATATACAAAGGTGTTCATCAGATTGTTGAGTCAGTAGATGGCCCTTAAGGAGTTAGTATATTTTGGCAGGAGGCTTGGCAAGGTTCCCAGACACTCCTCAAGGCCAAAACAAGATTTTGGTGGCCGCGGTGAAAGGATGGGACACCGAAGGCAGCTGAACCACAAGGTGAGAAGCAGGAGTCAGAGAGGAAAGATGCGGTCATGGCCGAATAGGCTCTTAGAGAGGGCTGAGTTTGCCGATATCCAATGGACTACTGCAGCCAGTCCCGCTCCCCATGATTGTGAAGTGGGGGAGGATTGTATGCTAATGTGAGACTCAATTCCCACCTTTGCTCTTAGGACAGCTCTTCCTGGAGGGCCATTCTGAAGTCCCTGGACATGCATCTCCATGGCAGTGCTTTCAAGCATCAAACCTGTTGGAAGAAATCAAATTTAAAATGAAAGTACTGGAAATGCCTACTTTCCTTTGTGTACTGATCTCTGTTCATGATATCAACCTATCAGTGGTATTTATTGAGCATTTACTGTGCAGAGCACTGTACTGTTTGGGAGAGTACAGTGCAGCAGAGTTGACGGACACTTCCACTGCCCACAAGGAGCTCACAGTTTAGAGGGGGAGATGGACATTAATATCTAAATATATATACATATATACATATGTATATATATATAATAACCCGTACATGTGTAAGTACTGTGGATCTGAAGTTCCCATTGACAGTCCCACACTTGGAGAAGGTGGTTCTGGCAGGACCTTTCTCACCTCTCTCCTCCTGTTTTTTGTCTGATTTAAGCTAACATCAGAATGTGCTAAGGAGAGCATTGTCTTAGCACATGAATTGTGTCTGAGTAAATGACCTTTTTTTATCAGTAGCTAGAACTACTGGGAATTATAGATGAAACCTTTTTTAACAGAAAGTAAAGCCTTCAACTTTAGTGTCAAAGGAAATCTTTTTAAAACAATCATTAGGTATTAATGAAGAAGTGTCAAATTGGCTCTGCATTCTGATTCATCTAAACACAAGTATCAGGCAATTCACATTCCCGTAATTCAGTCAGGGCTATATTTTTAGTAGGACTCGTTGGGGATCACATTCAAAGCAAATGATGTTAGCTATTTTAGGAAGAAACATAGTGGCTTTCCTGTCACCTTAAAGAAGGGTCTAATTTTTAAATGAATTTTATCATAAGACTGCCTAAAATGCTTCAGATGTGGACAGGAATGACCTGTCCATAACCACTTTGCTTTGGGATTGTTTTCTAAAAGCTGAAGGTGACTTGAAGTGCACTTCTGTGTTCCTTTTCCCCCAGACTCTGTTGCTGTGGATACCTGAGGGACTGGTGTTGCCAGCTAGCTCAGTTCCCCGTCCCAAGTGTGCTTGGTTAGTTAGGATCTTGGCTTGTTCAAAACAGGAATTCAGGAGGCGGTGGAGTTGACATTATTAGCAATAAAAGTGCTGTGGAAAATTCAATTTCCATTTCAGTTTATAAAATGGTGTTTTGAGCTGTTTCTGACATCTTGTGCTTTCTCTCCCAAGTGAGTTGGGAAAGGTAACTTCAAAATGTCAGCACTATTATGAAGAAACCCAAATATCACCCAGAATTGTGTTGATTTAGTGCCTCCATTGGTTCTGTTTGGAATTTTTTGCCAGGTAATTTGAGATTATGCTCCTGCTATCTATGGTGGGTGGGCTCAAGGATGCCTCTAGTCAGTTGGTCTTGAGGTGAACAGTCTGCCCTCAGAGCCTCCTGCTTTTAACTTGTTTATTTATGGTGATGGTGAAACTGATTGTTATTGGCTTCCTCGCTGGTCGGACATCTCCGCCTGCAGCTGATTCACTTCTCCTCCATTCAGTCAGGGACCAGAAACATCTTCCTATTTCTGGAGTGAACCACTAGCTCCAAGGCCTAATCGCTGTCCCTCTTACCCCTGCCATCGTGGCTACCTCCCCACTTTGCACGCCTCTTCCTCTTCCGACCTCCTTACCCCCACCCACTTATCCCAGTGCCTTGCTCAGTTTTGTCCACCCTTTGCTGCAAGTAGTGCTCGATCCATGTCTGTTTGCCCCTTTAGAGCATAAGTCCTTTTGGGCAGGAAACTTGTCGCTTGTTCACTTCTGCCTTTGCAAGTGCTCAATAAATACCCTTATTATTATCATTAGTGGCAGTTTCTCTAGGCACTTCACCCTATTGCACTCTCTGTATTTTTTTGCATTCATTTTTATCCATGCCTTTGTCTTGCTCTTTTTGCTTCTTTGTTGCCACTCCACTCTCCTCACCTTATTCTTTGATTGTGAGCTCCTTGGGGATCAGGGGCTCTCAAACCTTTCTTTTCCTCCAGCACTTGGCACAGTGCTGTGTTTACAGTAGGCACTTAATGCTATTATTATTACTATTACTACTATTGCTGCTGGGAGGAGCCATGAGAAGGTGGAGCTTAACCGTCCAGTCCCCTCCCCCTCTCTGCAGGAGGTTTTCTGTCTGCATCAGTGGGATGAGTTAGCACAGAGGAATGTGCTGGGACAGATATGTGGTTTCCACCCTCTCTGCTCCTTGGCGAGAAGCAACCATGGACCACAGTGGGGCTGTCCAGGAAGCTTAGGTGCTAGTACAATGCTCTGCAGACAGTAAGCGCTCAATAAATACTATTGATTGATTGAGGGGTGGGCCGATTGCACACTTGTCTCTTTCGGGGGCCGGTCTCTGGTTCCTGGGCTGGGGTCGTTGCTTTTGGTCTCCAGTTGTGTTTGCTGCTGCTGTCAAACTTCAGCCAGAGTGAATATTCCCAGGAAGTTGCACGTCCTCCCCACCCTTGAAGAGGAGGTGTATGTCCCACCCCTCACTCTCCAGCTTGGTAGCTTTCCATGCCCTCCCCTCCCAGGCCAAACCAGTTGCTGCCGGTTTCTGCAGAAGAAGTATCAGCAATTGTTCCTTTGAAGCCATCAATCAGTGGGGTCCATTGAGTGCTCAGTGTGTGCAAGGACTGAACTAAGCACTTGGGAGAGTACAGTAGAGTTGTGAGATGATCTCTTCCCTCCAGTAGCTTACAGTCTAGCTAGAGAACAGACAATAAAATAAGGTATAGGTAGGGGAAGCAGCAGAGTATGAGACTTTGAACGTAAGTAAGCCCTTTGGGGAATAGTCCCTTAAGAATTTTCAGAGGTGAGTGGAAATAGAGACTTTGATGTCCTGTTCCTGGTGTTACTAACAAATGCCGGTACCATCAACTTTCATTTTAAAGAATCTCAGAGGACTCTAGAATTTTATGTTCACATGAGAAGCGTGGTTTAGTGGAAAGAGCATGGGCTTGGGTGTCAGAGGACATGTGTTCTAATCCCAGCCCCACCCTTTGTCTGCTGTGTGACCTTGGGTGAGCCATTGATGCCTCAGTTACCTCATCTGTAAAATTGGGATTAAGGCTGTGAGCCCCACATGAGACAACCTGATTACCTTGTATCTACCCCAGTGCTTAGAACAGTGCTTGTCACATAGTAAGCACTTAACAAGTACCATGATTATTATTCTTATATTACGTGGAAACTGCCTCAGCCAAGTTAAAGGCTCATATGTAAACCAACACCCTACGAAAAATGGGAAGTTGGTTTATTAGTGTGTTTTGGTAAAAATGAGAATATGACTACTCACAAATGATGAGCATTTCCCAATGATTGAAACTGAGAGCAGGGAATTTTGGGTATCTTTCAGGTTTGCAAGGAACTCTGAAAATAGTTGGCCTAGGGTCAAACAGCAATTGATTAGCATTTCTTCCTTTAATATATGGAGGAAATTTCTCACATGGACGTTTGGTGAACGATGTATCGTAAAAGAATTTATAAACGTGAATGATTACTATCATGAGTTGAGAACAGTTTTATAAACCTTAGGCTTGTGATTTTCTCAGATAATCAACTCCCAGTGAGGTCACCAGAGCTTTGAAATCTAAAATTAGGAAGTAAATACTAGTGGGCCCTTAATGGTGGTAAATACCTTATGGTACCCCAAGGATTGCTGGAGAAGATTTGTAAACCTGTAGTGCTTTAATTGCAGTACTGAACCTGGTTCACTAGCTCCTACAAACGATTGAAAAATGAATGGAGATTTCCATAAAGCATTTTTGTAACATTTCTTTAATGAGAAATACCCATGGCGATTTTAGTTTTCCTATGGCTTTCCTATTTCATCAACTGAATGATAAAATTTTCTCTATCGGGTTACAAGTGGCTGTAAAACATCTACTAAGAGGAAGAGGCCAAAAAAGGAAATCCTTTCTTTCAAGCCAGTGGTAATATAGGCAATTATTCTTTGTCTGGTTTTTGGCATACAATGGAATGATCCTTTGAGATCACCTTCCCCATCCAGTGGAAACTGGAAAGGCGTCCTTCTACTAGGTTTAGGCCCATGAGAGGTTTAGCCAGCACTGAGGGTATGGCTCAGTGCCCTGGTTTTTCCTTAGTGGACGCAATGTGGGGCTCCCCTGTTAAATTCTAAGCAAGCGTATTTAAGACTAGCCTCCCGAGGAGCGACTTGCATCCTGGTTTGAGTAGAAAGAGGGGATGTGCTGCCCACTTGTTTTTGTGATCTCCACCTCCTCTTTAACTACTCGTTTAATGAGCTAAATCCTGTCATCCTTTAGATAGGTAGGTGTGAGAGGTTTGGTTAAGGTTTATAAGTTTCTTTGATATCCCTGAAAGGGCAACTATTTATGTAGAACATATTGAGTCATAATTTTACCCCAGCACCTTCAGTAAAAACACTAAAGCGTCTTGTAAAATCCTTGCGTTGATTTGGATAGCATCTTTAAAAAAACCCTCAGATTCTTTGGTCTCCACATACCATGTAGTATTGTATCACAACAAGCCCTGGATTGCAGCTTGTAACCAAAGAGTCTTGTTTTGTTGAGGTGAATTAGGAAAACTATAATTCTTGGAAAGTTACGTAGTGGCTGTTGTTGAAAATCTGGACCGGAAAGAATAATAATTCATAAACTTGCCATCGTACCTGCTTTTTAAAAAGCAATAATTCTGATTATGCCTTCTGCAGAGATTTCTCTTTACTCATGAATGCTGGGCTGTAGTTTTAGTTCTAGATTGTCATTCTGCCATTGTTAATATAAAAGAACGGTCATTTTTTTTTCTACCAGTAAATTTCAATTATTTTCATCTTAAAGTCTATGAAGTTGAAAATTGAGAAATCAGATAGTATTCAGCCTTTTCATGAATTGGAGAAATTCCACACATTCCAAACATTCCAGATTATGGAAAAGGAAATTTTAAAAGAGGAAAATTCAACACAATTTCCCTGCAAAATGAATAATTCAGATATTTGTTTATTGCTGACATAGTTTTGCATGACCATGAAGCTGTGAATGCTATTTCATTCAGTCATATTTGTTGGGGGCTTACTATGTTCTGAGCACTGTTCTAAGCACTTGGGAGAGTAGAATATAATAGAGTTAGTAGACACTTTCCCTGCCCACCTCGAGCTTACGGGCTAGAGGGGGAAACGTTAATATTAGTGAATTAAATTATGACTTTGTCAGGGAGTAGTAGCAGAGGAAATGAGGGCTTAATCGGGGAAGGTCTCTTGGAAGAGATGTGTTTTAAATAAGACTTTGAAGGTGGGGAGAGAGAACGGTTGTTGGACATGAAGAGGGAACGAGTTCCAGGCGAGGGATTGGTGGTGAGATAGATGAGATCTAGGAATGAAATTGAGATATTCGTTCACTTAATATTCCATATCCAGTCAATAGTGGAACTTTTGTGCAACAGCCTCCTCCCACCCTTCTTTTCCGAAGTGGGGAAGGTGTGTGTGTGACAGAACTGCAAAAGCAGGTTGAAAGTAAAATGATTAAGAGGTTTGCTCAACTAGTAGCATTCTCAATTCGTTGAGAAGCAGCGTTGCCTAGTGGATAGAGCACGGACCTGGAAGTCAGAAGGACTTGGGTTCTTATACTAGCTCTGCCACTGCCACGATCCTGAGAGATTGTGGGCAAGTCACTTCACTTTTTTATGCCTCAGTTACTTCATCTGTAAAATGGGGATTAAGACTGAGCCCTGTGTGGGACAGGATCTGTTTCCAACCTGATAAACTTGTATCTACCTCAGCTCTTAGTACAGTGCCTGTCACATAGTAAGTGCTTAACAAAAACCATGAAAAACAAAAAACTAGAATACGGCTCAGTCATTTCAATAATTATTTTTACAAACCAAATCTAAACCTTTCAAGTTTGGGATAAATTGGGTGCCAGAGGAAATAAACGGCTGCAAGCAGTATTAACCTTGTGCCTTCAGTTTTGTCTGATGGACCTCAAATTTCAGAAGTTGCAGCTTGTTTTATCAAGTCAGGTTGCAGTCTCTTCTGTGGCAAGAGATGGTTTAATGGAGTTGAAGAACCTACAGACCAGGAGTTAATTACATGCTGGGCACATAACATATACACCGAGGTCAAATTAAAGAGCTAAACTCGACCTAGAGGGCAGTTAGTGGATTCTGAAACCAAGTTACAGATTAAATATTTAAAAAGGTTTGTTTGTTTACAGTGGATTAAATGGTGGGATTTAGAGGGATTCTAGAGATAGACCAGGCATTTGGTGGTGGTGGTGGTGGTTGGTTGTTTTTTTTGTGTTGTTTTTTTTTGTGGTCAGACTGATGACGGGCTTGGTTCTCGCCCTGAGTTTGGAGAAGTTTTTCTGACCATCCTTGTCTCTCAATTCCCAATACTTCACGTCGTATCACCCCATCAGCCACCCATGTTAATGTGCTTAGTTATTCTCATCTTCAGCACTTCTATATATGTGTTTATTCAGTTGAACATTTGTTTATTATGGGGAAGCAGTGTTGTGTAATGAAAAGGGCATGGGCCTTGGAGTGAGGTCTGGGTTCAAGAGAAGCAGCGTGGCTTAGTGGGAGCCAGAGGACGTGGGTTCTAATCCCCGCTCTGCCACTTGTCTACTGTGTGACCTTGGGCAAGTCGCTTCACTTCTCTGTGCCTCAGTTCCCTCATCTGTAAAATGAGGATTATGACAGTGAGCCCTATGTGGGATAACCTGATTTCCTTGTATCTACCCCAGCACTTACAACATGTGCTTGGCACATAGTAAGCCCTTAACAAATACCATAATTGTTATTGTAATTCCAGCTCTGCCATCTGTGCTGTATGAACTTGAGCAAGTCCTTTAACTTCCGTGTTTCTTGGTTCCCTTAACTGTAAAATAGGCAATCGATACCGACGGGGACCGTGTCCGATCTGATTATTTGGAATCCACCCCAGAGCTTAGTACAGTCCTTGGTACATAGAGCTTAATAAGTACCACAATTATTAATTGCTATCATGCTACTTAACTGTAAATATTTTTATGTCCATCTCCCCTTTTAGAGTGGAAGCGCCGTGTGGGCAGGAACTGTATCTCTTCATTCTCTTGTGCCTTCCCAAGGGCTTAGCACATCGCGTTGCACCCTGTGGGGCTCAATAAAAAACATTACTGCCATTGTGGGGTTAGTTAAATGTTTTCTCTGTGCCGAGTACTATACTAAGGGAGGAGGAGATGCAGTAGAAGCCCCTCAGACACAGTCTCTTCCCACAAGAGGCTCACAGTCTAAAGGAGAGGTGGGACAGGTTATCTTCTCTTCGTCTCTAGAAACGATGAATTTGAGGCACTTGTCTAAGGTCATACAGTAGGCATGTGGTGAAGCCAAAGTTAGAACCCAAGTCTAACAATCAGTGTAATTTCTGGGACCATTGAGCAAGTTAAAATAATACTGCACTATTTCAGTGTGGCTTAGTGGAAAGAGCAGGGGCTTGGGAGTCAGTGGTCTTGGGTTCGAATCCCGTCTCCGCCACTTGTCAGCTGTGTGACTTTGGTCAAGTCACTTCTCTATGCCCCAGTTCCCTCACCTGCAAAGTGGGGATTAAGACTGTGAGCCCCATGTGGGACAACCTCATTACCTTGTATCTACCTCAGTGCTTAGAACAGTGCTTGGCATATAGTAAGTGCTTAACAAATACCATCATCATCATTTATCCTTGTATATATCTACTTGCCCTGCATTAAAAGCAAAAATCCCTCCAACAAAGTGCACAGTTGTTTCTTTTCACATCAGAACTGAAGTAGCTGTCAAGACTGTACTTTCCTGCCCTCAAAGCAGAGGTCAGTATAAATATAGCTCCCTGTTTGGTCTCTATGCCTGGGCCGTCCTCTCAAGTACATTGTTAACTGAAATAGCCAGCCATGAGTAGAGTCTGCAATTTTAAAAACAAGGGCTATAAGTAGGTCTTGTCCTACCTACAAAGGCTTTGGAGTTTTCAGCATAGGTCTGTGATCAACTTGTAGTGTTGGAAAAATAATGCTAATGATAATTAATCCAAGTAGAATTAACCCCCATCTTCTCTGGCTTTAGATTTGACTCCTTTTCTTGGTGTTTTTCAAATATTCCTTGCAAATCGCCAATTCCTCTTGGCTCTGTAGGCCAAACAAGAGCTTTGGGAGACCAAAATGACTCAGAAAAGAGATTTCCAGATCACTTTTGGCTGCTCTTTTAAATCACTGATGTAATATGTGACAGAACCAAAAAGGCCAACTGAATGCATCAGGAAAGATAGAAAACAAAACCAAAGGCATAGTTTTGCCCCTGGATAAAGCAATGGTGCACTCACCCTCAGAATACTGAATTCAGCATATTAAGAAGCACATTCTCCCCCTCTAGTCTGTAAGTTCCCTGTAGGCATTAAATGTGCCTAACAATTCTGTTACATTGTACTTTCCCAAGCGCTTAGAACAGTGCTTGGTACACAGTAAACACTCAATAAATATGATTGATAACAGAGCTGGAAAAACTACTGAAAGATTGCCGAACTTCCATTTGAAGGTAGGCTGAAAAGACTAGGAGCTTTTGTTCTGGAAAGATAAAGGTATAATATCACTTGGGAGAGTACAAAGTTGGTGGTAGATACATTTCCTGCCCACAGTGAGCTTACAGACTAGAGGGGGAGACAGACATTGAAAGAAAATATGGATTTATATATGAGTGCGGTGGGACTGAGGGGTGGAGGAAATAAAGGATACAAATCCAAGTGCAAGGGGAATGCGGAAGGGAGAAGGAGTAGGGGAAATGAGGGCTTAATCGGGGAAAGTCTTTTGGAGGAGGAGGTGATTTTAATCAGGTGGGGAGAATGATGAACAGTTGAATATGAATGGGGAAGGAGTTCTAGGCCAGAGGGAGGATGTGGGCAAGAGGTTGGCAGTGAGGTAGATGAGATCGAGGTACAGTGAATTAGATGGCTTAAAGGGGTGAAGGTGAATGTGCTGGGTTATAGGAGAAAATCAGCAAGGTAAGGTAGGCAGGAGCAAAGTGATTGCTTAAAAGCCAGAGGTAAAGAGTTTCTGTTTGATGTGTAAATGGATGGGTAAACCCTGGAGGTTTTGAGGATTGGGAATTTTTTTGTTTTTTGTTTTTTGTTTTTTTTTTACAAAAATGATCAGAGTAGCAGAGTTAAGTATGATCTGGATTGGGAGTGGCAGGAAGCAGGGAGGTCAGTAAAGAGGGTGATAGAGTAATCAAAGTGGGATAGAATAAAGGCTGAGGTCAGCATAGCAAGTTTGGATGGAAAGTAATGGACAGATTTTACTGATGTTATGAAGGGTGAACCTACAGGATTTGGTGACAGATGGAATATCTGGGTTGAATGAGTGATGAGTTGAGGATAATGTAAGGATAGCGATGCTGTCGACAGTGATGGGAAAGTCACAGGTGGACAGGGTTTGGGTGGGAAGATAAGGAGTTCGGTTTTAGACATGTTAAGTTTTCAGATGTCGGTGGGATATTCAAGTAGAAATGTCCTGGAGGTAGGAAAAAGTACCAGACTGCAGAGAAGGAGGGCAGGGATGGAGATGTAGATTTGGGAATCATCTGCATAGCGGTGGTAGTTGAAGCCCTGGGAGTGCATGAGTTTTCCCGGGGAGTGGGTGTAAGTGGAGAATAGAAGGGGACCCTTGAGGGACTCTCGCTCTTAGAGGGTGGTAGGTAGAGGAGGAACCTGTGATAGAGACTGAGATGAATGTCCAGAGAGATAGGAGAAGACTAGGAGAGGACAGTGCCAGCGAAGCCAAGGTTGGAAAGAGATTCAGGAATAAGGGGGTAGTGGACGTGTTGAAGGCAGCTGAGAGGTCTAGAAGGATTAAGACAGAGTAGAGGCTGTTGTATTTGCTTGACGGTCCTACAGAAAGTGATGCTTTCTTTTCCTCAGTGTTTGGGAAATGGAGTAATCCAAAACAGAACTCATTATCTTTCTGTAGGATTTTGTCACCTGAAGCCCTGACTCTAAATCCCAAGATCCATTTGGCAAGATAATATTTTATGTTGTTTCACTTGCAAATATTTACCATGTAAATTATAGTCTCTCCAGTCCAATCACCTACTTAAGGATAATGTACATCTATTTTCAGGACAGAAATAAAATAGCTTTCTAAAATGCCTGACTACTTGTTTTGAGCTTCAGAATTGCTTCTGACATCTTTACAACCTACCCATTTAAGTATTGGGACAAATATATACCTTCCAAAACCAAGATTTCTTAATCCTACACTCTGGATTAGTTTGTGAGGAGTGGAGCCGAGTCAGGGACTGATACTGTGCAGAAAACATTAGCAAACATGATAGGAGATAAAAGGTGATGGAAAATTGAGAGGAAAAAATACAATACTTTCTACTCAAAAAAATAAATAACATTTAATTTTTTCTCAGCATTTTACATGTCAGGAATTGCCACATGGAAAGGGGAAATGACCTTTTGCTTTCAGTAAAGGTCTATGTCATAATGATTGTGGTATTTAAGTGCTTACCACATGCGAAGCACTGTACTAAGTGCTTGTGTACATACTGAATGAGATCACATATGGTCCTTGTCCCACACAGGCCTCATAATCTGAGGGGGAGCAGCAGCATGGCGTAGTGGATAGACCCCACGGGCTTGGGAGTCACAAGTTCATGGGTTCTAATTCTGGCTCTCCCACTTGTGTGCTGTGTGACCTTGACCAAGTCACTTAACTTCTCTTATCTCAACCTCAGTTACCTCATCTGTAAAGTGTGGATTGAGACTTTGAGCCCCAGTGGGACAGGGACTGTGTCCAACCCGATTTACTTGTGTCCACCCCAGCATTTAGTATAGTGCCTGACACATAGTAAGGGCTTTACAAATACCACAATTATCATCATTATTATATTTCATTTTCATTTTATAGTTGAAAATATTGAGGCACAGTGGGGTTAAATGAATTGCCCAAGGTCACACTTTAGGCAAATGGCAGAAAACCCACAGCTCTGACTCCTAGGTCCATGCTCTCTCCATTAAATCACCTTGTCTCTGCCTCAATCCAAATTCGTAGTAGGATTGTAGGTGGCCATGTCATTACTACAGAAGGATCCATTTATTACTTTTAAACCCAGGTACAGAGACTGAATTAAATTAATCTTGTTAAAAAGATATTTTCTTGCGTGAGTTTTTTTTGCTTGTTTTTAAGTGGTATTTATGTGCTTACTATGTGCCAGGTACTGTACTAAGTGCAGGGGTAGATACAACCTAATCAGGTTGGACACAGTCAATATGCCACAAATGGAGCAGCTCAGTCTTAATCCCCATTTTATAGATGAGGTAAATGAGGCACAGGGAAGTTAATTGTATTTACTGAGCGCTTATGGTGTGCAGAGCACTGTACTAAGCACTTGGGAGAGTACAAAATAACAGTTGGTAGATTTGTTCCCTGCCCACAGTGAGCTTGCAGTGTAGGGTTAAAGCAACTTGTCCAAGATCACACCGCAGGCAAGGAGTGGAACTTGCGTTAAGAACCCAGGTCCTCTGCCTCCCAGCCCTGTGCTATTTTCACTTGGCCATGCTTCTTCTTATTGTGTTAATATGTTTTCTGTTGCTGCTGAATATGTTGTTTTGAAAATTAAATAAAATAATAAGTAGCTTTTTAATTGAAAATGGCAATTTCAGAAATACAGAAAGTTATCCCCCCCAAAACTTTGAGATAGACACACTTTCTAATAATTACATGTTGTAATTGATTTCCTTCTCACTGATTTTCTCACTGACATCATTCTTTTCCACCAGCTCTCTGGCATGACCTTCCCGTTATTATTATCTGAATTAATCCAGGCGACTCTATGACTTTCGTCCACGAGGATCCTTTAAAGCACGGTATAAGGGATCACAGACCCGTATCTCCGCCTACTCTTATTTCACCTCTTCCCTCATACTATCACTCATGTGTTCATCATCTCTTGAACTCTATTTCCCTGTTGCTTATGTATGCCTGCATATGTTCAGTATATTTCTATATTTTCAAAATGTATACCTGCATTATCTCTAGGAGGAATACTTCATTTTTGGGAAGGCAACAAGATGAAAGTCACTCTCCTCACATGGTTTTTGCACTCATACAACCTCACAGCTATTGTTTGGAGAATCAAGCAGGAACCAAGGCTAACAATAAGAAGACTTCTGAAATAGTACCTTCCCAGAATTAAGGGCTGGTCATCTTAAAGATAATGGCCAAGAAACAGCCATAAAAGAGGTTTCCTCTTGATCTGTAGGATCTTCATATTCATTGGTGGCAGGGAAACTTGAAAAGGATATCAGAAAGTGTTTAAAATAAGGTCCAGCTTGAGAATGACTTTTATTATCAGTAGTAGATGTGGGATTGAGCCTTTCTGTTGGGGCATCAAAACTCCATTGACTTCTTCATTTGAAAAGTGCAGGCATTGCTTTTGAACATTTAATTTAGAAGTTTGTATCGAAGAGCTTGTCCCACGATATTAGAAGCAGTTCTGGAGTTTTGCTATCCTGAACTTAAAAGGTCATGTTAAGATATCAACTCTGTTTAGCAACATTCATTTTTGGGGTTTACTCTTGGATAAATAAAGGCATTGAAGGTTGGCCAAGAAGAACAGTCATAAGGGATGGTGCTGAATCAGAAGGATACTCTAAATGGAGTTCTGTTTAAAAACAGACACACATTTTTTTCAACCCCTTCCTCCCCCCCACTCCTTAAATGGCTGAATTGCTTATTTCATATATGAGTTAAGTGTGACTAGAACAGTGAGTCAGTATTTGTCAGCCCTCAGTATCTGGCTTGTGTTCTCATTTTCCTAACAAGAATTCAAGAGAGGGTCTTTGTATCACCCATCCCCACATGGACAAAAACGTGGAGAAGAGTCTCTCAAAATTTTGGCTGTTTTGAACGAGGGAGGAATTATTTGGGCTAAGTTATCAGAATCAATAATTGTTTATATGCTGCTACTGCTTAAACAAAAAGCTGCAGTGTCCATTTTGAATTTAGACAGATAATCAATGCCCCTGCCTTGGAACCTCTTTTTTTTTTTTTCCAAATTGGATCACTTGACATATATTTGAGGAGGAAGAATGTTCAGTGTAGTAAACGTGGTTTATGAATGGTCCTTTTGGAATCTTTGGTTTTTCAACTTATCTGTTTTGGATGAAGTTAGGAATAATACTCCAAAGTTAGAGTGTAATCATGTTTTATTTAATTTTAAAAGGATGGAGAAAGTGACCGGGGGAAGACTCTCTTGCCCTGCAAGCTACCTCCATTTCTGCCCAGTCCTTCACCCTGTAGGCTCCCTATGTCAAACCATTTCTAGACGTGACTGGACAGTCTTCTCTGTGAGACCCTCTTACCCTTTAAATCTTTAGCCTTGTGTGGGACAGGGACCATATCTGATGTATAATAACAATGATAACTTTTTTTAAGCACTCGCTATGTGCTAAGTGCTGGGATAGGTATGTGATAATCAGATCAAATATAGCCCCAAACAGGGCTCACATTCTAAGAGTTTGAGAGAGATGGGAGAGACCCCCATTTTAAGGATGAGGCAGAGGACGCCCAAAGAGATTAAATGACCTGTCAAGGGCATGGAGAAAGTCAGTGGCCGAACTGGTACTGGAGCCCAGGGTCCGTAACCCACAGGCCCATGCTGTTTCGTTAGGCTTTGCTACCCCTCACGATGTGACTATCCATCAGGGATATTATATTATTGATTATCCTGGATCTACCTCAGCTTTTAGTACACTGTTCGCAACAAAGTGAGCGATTCATCAGCACCTTAACTTAATTGCTAAAGTATTCCGGTTGTCTCCAAACCCTTGAAATAACCGAAACTAAAAGCTGGTCCAATCCTGATGCAGTCAATTCAGTCTCCTCCTGGGTGGCCTGATTTTTTTGACCTGATCTTTGCCTTGCCTGCAGCTTCATGTTGACATTGACTAAAAATGGATTGTTTGAGATGGGACTGGGGCAGGAGAGGACAGCTGTTAAGTACCACCACACTGCCCCAATCACTGTAGTTCATTACTGTATTCTGATATAAATTGAAGTTGACTTTTTTAAACATAACCTAGCCTGAGGTTTAAAAAATCACTAAAATAGGGCATGTTAGACTGTGATCTTTTTCAGTGTTAGGATTCAAGTAGGTCATATTAATTTTATTCCGAAACTTACTATTGTCTCCTTTTGTATATGCCAAAATATAGTTCGTAGTTCTTGGGAACTAAGTCCTTTGGTGCAAAAAGATCCTCGTGGAAGTTGTGTGAAGGAAATCTTTTTCCTTCTCAATTCCTTCCTGGCCATTAGTGATTTTAGAAGGTCATTTTGTTAATTTTGGAAAGCAGCCTCTGAGATTAAGATAGGTTAGAAAATTACATGTATTATTGAAAATGTATTATATGTTAAATTTGGAATTACACTTTTTATTCTCTGTACATTTATTTTATGTCCAACACTGTGCTAAGGCAGGGGTAGATACAAAATAATCAAATTGAACACAGCCCTGTCTCTTACAGACCTCACAATCTAACAATCTAATTTGTTCCATTCACCTGGGCACATGGACCTGATTTTTCCTTTTACTCTCCTCACCCTTTTAGCTAATCCTAGAGCTTGACATATTTTTTTTTTTTCATATGAACATTTTTGTCCCTTGAGCAAAGGCCACAGGGTACATTTGCCTATCTCTGGCCCCAGTCCTGAGCAAATGGGAGTAGAGCTGCTCCCTGACCTTTATTCAGGGGGTGGGATACCAGAAGGTAAAAATGCTGAAGGGAAATCCCCCCTCCCTAGGTTTTATGAGTGATCTATATTAGAATTTTCTCTATCCCTCCTGAAGATAATAATAATGTATTGAAGTGTTTACAAAGTGCCGAGCTTTATAGTAAGCTCTGGGGTAGATAATAAGATAGATAACCAGGTAGAACACAGTCCCTGTCTCACATGAAACTCAGCCTGAATAGGAAGGAGAACAGTTATTGAGTCCCTATTTTGCAAATGAGGAAACTGAGGCACAGAGAAGATAGGTGACTTGCCTAAGGTCACACAGGAGGCAGGTGGCAGAGCTGGGATTAGAAACCAGCCAGGTCCTTTGGGCTTCCTGTACCACATTAACTGGGAAGCTGGGCATTAGAACAGATAGCTACTTTAATGAGGGAGGGAGAGTTACACAAAAATAGCTGAGCATTAAAGAAACCACCCTGGATTTTCATGTTGAATTGATTTGGGTAAAGTGGCAAAGGAGTTTGAAAGTGAGTGACTAGGCAGCAATTAGTTACGTTGTTTTTGGAAAGACCCTTCCTCCTTCCGATTGCCTTCTGCTGCAGAATGATTGATTTCCCCGTGATTGAAACAGAGAGGGTATTTTCATGGCTCATAATCTTTTGACTAGAGATCTGCAATAGGATGAAACTCTGAGTTTTCCTGGGTACTAGGCTTGTGGTCCTGTATCCAGCTTCATCCCTCCTGAACCCGAGCCTTATGCCAAACTGCTTTTTATAAATTATATAACCCAGTTCTTTGAGAAAATGGAGTTAAGGTTTTTGCAGAACCCCATGTTAAGGAAAACACCCTCCAGGACTCATCCTGTGTCTGACATTGCATCATGCTGAATCTAAATAGATGCACATCCCCTAATTCCTGCTGTCATGTTGACTCCTAAACGCAAAGGGAAAACTCATAGTTTGGCAAACTGAGTGCACTTAAATCCCTAATAAACTGGCCATTTAACTGACACACCAAAACGACTCTACTTGATTCATTTTAATTTCCTTTTCTAAGTGGTAATAATAATAATAACAATGGTATATGTGAAGCATTTACTGTGTGTCAGTGGTGTTCCAAGCACTGGGGTAGATACAAGCAAATCAGATTGGACACAGTCCATCCATGTCCCGTAAAGGGCTCACAGTCTTAATCCCCATTTTATAAATGAGGTAAATGAGGCCCAGAGAAGTTGTGATGTGCCCAAGGTCACACAGTAGGCAAGTGGCAGAGCCAGGATTAGAACCCATGACCTTTTGTCTCCCAGGCCTGTGCTCTATCCACTACGCCGTGCACTGGGAAAGCAATTTTAATTGTAGTGATGTATCACCAGACCAGCTCAAATCGAGGAAGGGAAGCAAAAAGGTAAGGGAAAAATGTGTGTGTGCGTGTGTGTGTGTGTGCGCACATTTGCACGCGAGAAAGAGAAGGCTATACAAATAAGGAATAGAAGAGAGAGGGTAGGATCATAACACAACTCATCCTATGTCTTTGCTCCGTTTTCCTCATTCCACTGTAAAATAAATTTCCCTCAAACATGTCCTGAGAAACCACAAAAAGACGTAAGCCAATGGGAGGAGATAATAGGAGTTAAAGTACACTGAGTGAAGCCACATGTCCAGTGCGAATCTAAAAATATTTAGATGCTGGTGGCATATTGATGTTGTCAGCTTTTTGCAAAGAGTCAAGTTTGAAATAGGGCACATGGACATTTTTTTCTGATTACAGTCTTTTTGAGGAAAGTTATTCTGTTGTGGCTTCAGTGCAAGAAATGTGTTGTTTCCTCCTTTCCATATCCCTCAAGATTTAGAAGTCGTGGCAATTAAATCAACTTAAAGTTTGGCAATTGGTATCCTTTAGTTTTCATGAAACAGTCTTCAAAGGGTTTTCCAAAGGCGTGCTGGATCGGGGGTGGATGATGGTACTGTGTGAAAGGTGTTTGAGAAGTTTGCAAATGTTGGGTAGGTTATTTTTTCTATTGCAAATCTTCTAGTTCTAGAGACTTACTTGGAATAGCCACATTGCAGTTTTTACCTTCAGTTATGGTTGTGCCTCTAAACGTAGTCAGGAAAATAAACATGCATATATTATTGTAAGATGTTTTTGATACATTAATATGGGACTCTGGAAATTTTTTTTAAAAAATGGTATCCACTAAATTGAAGTTTGTGAGCTAGTTGATGATTTTAGCAATCCGTAGGCATAGTTGTCTCTGGTTCTGATCTAATTGTATTGTCTCTAATCTGAATGCATGGCACATAGTATGTTCTTCAGAAAATATTACAATTATTATTAACCTCCAGAATTATCTCTAGTACCCTGGTGAAAATAAGTCAGGTATGACAATCTCTAGGTCCCGGTAAAACAAAATGGTCGTACCTGCCAGTCCGGAGTGTTGGAACCAGGCTGCAGTGTGCCTCTGGTTCAGGCTATTTGGTTGGTGGGGGACAGTACCCCTACCCAAATGTGTCCAAGCTAGGGCGGGGTTTTGGTCCTCAGCCCCCTCCCTGGCTGTCGCTTGCTCGTCAGCATCTGCAGCCCCACTTTTGCCATTTTTACTCCATCCCTCATAGCCTGAGGCCCTCAACAGCGTGCCTGCCTGGCATCGATGCACGTGACTGTCCATGTGATTTCTTTGGTGACTGCCTTCTTGCCTCGGTGGCTGCTGGAGCGAATTGGAGGAGCGCCAAGAGCCCTGACCTGGAACTATAGGTACATGCCCAGCAGAATAGGACAGTGGTGGCCTAAGTTTCCCAGACTTTTCCCAACCTCTCCATTCTCCCAACCCCCATTAGTGTCCATTTTCATTCTTAGATTTTTCTTCTCTTTCTCCTTTTTTTTTTAATGTAGATCATTTGTTGGTTAGAAGGTATCTATAGTGTTTTACCTGTTTCTTTGCTTGCCCCTGGGTGGTTTTTTTTTTCTTTTTTCCTTGTCCACCCTCACTGTATCACTACTGTTTGGGTTATCCTTTCAGCTTATGCTGGAAATAGTTTCTCTCAAACTGATCACTGTAAGCTTTAGACATCATTCCTCAGTGCCAGTACTCTCAATTCTTTGACAGAAAAACTTCTGTTCTGGGTCCCACTTGAGTGCTTGAGTGATGAGGACTGATTGAAACCATTGAAGGAACGGAGTAGTCATTAAACTTTGAAATAGGGGAAAATAGTTTGGGAATCAAATGCGTATGGGCAGTTTATTTTAACTTGCATGTGATTGTGCAGAAACACGTTTGTTGGGAGATGTTCTGCCTTCAACAAATCAAGCTCTTGTCTAATTGCCGGGAGGGATTAGGCGAAAGTATATCTATTGAATTTTCAAAATAATGGACAAAGCATAGACCTGGGAATCAGAAGACTTGGCTTCTAATTCCCCCTCCACCACCCATGTGCTACGGGGCCTTGGATAAGTCATTTAACATCTTTATCTCTTTCCTCATCTGTAAAATGGGGATTTAAAGTCTGTTCTCTGCCCCATGTGGGAAAGGAGCTGTCTTCAAGTAGCGTGGCTTAGTGAAAAAGGCACGGGCTTGCGAGTCAAAGGACATGGGTTCTAATCCCGGCTCCTCCACTTGTCTGCTGTGTTACCTTGGGCAAGCCACTTCACTTCCCTTTGCCTCGGTTACCTCATCTGTAAAAGGGGCATTAAGACTGTGAGCCCCAAATGAGACAACCTGCTTACCTTGTATCTACCCCAATGCTTAGAACAGTCCTTGGAACGTAGTAAGTGCTTAACAAATACCAAAATTATTATTGTTATTATTATTATTAGTACAGTGCTTAACCCACAGTAAATACCTAACAAATTACACAATTATTGTTATAATATTTTACTATTGACATGTAGTGGAAAGGCGTGAGATGCCATTGTAGTTTCTGCGGCTCTTTCTCTCCCCTTTCGTGTGGAAGAAGTTCATAAGGGGGTTTTTGAAATCCTGTGGAATTTCCTCAGATCTCCAAATGTTGAGGAAGAGGCTGTACTTGCCTTTAGATCTCAGTTGGCTCACCATCAGATCCAGGAGATTTCCTATTCTTCATGCTCTGTCTGCAGTGGTGGTGATCATGAAATGTCTGAAGCAAAAAGACACAAAACAAAACAGAAAATATCCAATCAATTTTATTTATTGAGCACTTACTCTGTACAGAGGACTGTACTACGCTCTTGGGAGGATACAGTGTAATAGAGTTGGTAGAAACATTCCCTGTCAAAACAAGGCTGCAGTCTAGAGGAACCATGTTCTTCACCCCGACAAGCAAATACATAAGTGTCATCCTTTGCGATCAAAGTTGTATTAAAGAGATTATTGAAGTGTTATTTTCATCTCTTTGAAATTCCCCTGCCTGTTGTAGTAGGGAAGCCATCTCTGCTTTTCAGTTGTGCTGTGATGACGTGCATGCATACAAATTAGTTCTTTGGGGATGTGTAGAATGTGGATGTAGCATGTGGTTTGGTCCGAGTTAAAGCCTTTTTTTTTTTCTTTTTAAATTGAAAGCGCATGTGAGTGCCCTCTCCTTTGGATTTTGAGTCTTGAATCCTTCATGATTATTTGTGAAACTGAATACCTTTTTGAAAAAACAATGCACCCTAAATTAGTTGCATATACGAAAAGTATTGGAAATCATATCCTAAGCCCTAGATTACTAGAATAACATTTTTCCATTAGTATGCTGGTCTTTGATCTGTGTAATAGCCTTCCTCTGCTTAAAAATGCCCAAATCGCTTGTAGTCTAATATAGTCCACAGAAACCAGGTAAGTAAATACCTTGTTTTATCGAACATATAATACAAAGGTATAGACCACGACTTAGTGCTTTTTAATCGGTTTAACAAAATGTACTGAATATCTACCACATCAGAGAATGTTATGTTACCGGGGGATGAGGGAAATTACACAGGAAAATGTAAAACCTATTGCTTGCTCCCTAGGTGTTTACCATGCAGACTAGTACAAATATGTAAAGCTATAATATATAGAGCATTAGAGGCCTAACATATAAATGAGACATATTCGAGTACAAAGGATGGAAACATGACTAGATAATGTGCAGAGGTAAGCAAGTCCTGGGTTCAGGGGTTGGAGGGTCTGGTCAAGGAGTGGGTTTTGAGGAAGTAGTGTGGAGTAGGATTAAAGTGCCGAACTGGTAGGGTAGATGGATTACCTTCCTGATTTCGGTTAAGGTCTCAAAGGCTTTTAGTTTTTCTCTACAAGCGTTGAGTCTTCCGTCTTTAGATTCAGGATGCCAGTGTCCAGCCCAGGGGTGATGGGGATGTGGAGCCTTTAGTAGGGCTTGGCTGCTGTGGGACTCGAGCTGGGTCTGCCCAGGGAAGGGTGAACTGAAGTTAGGTAGGAACAGAGTGTTGCATTCCTCCTCCCCTCTGCTCCATTTTGGAGCTCTGTGCTTGCAGAGAAAGGTGCTGGTGTGAAGGTCTTTGTACGTCTACTGGAAGGCAAGGAAGAGCGGGGACCCACTTGTCTAAGCAGAACATCACTCAGCGAGTGACCGCACCCACTGAGGGATGAGGATGGGCCCAGCAGGGGTCAGGATGGGTGCTGCCCACGCCCTCAGTATTCTTGTCTTTTGGGCCCAGAACTTTGCCCCGTGTAGGGCTCTAGCTGGGATGAGGATTCGTGGCTTAATGCATCTACGGTGTCTGGTACTTCCCCGAAGAATTATGCCATTCTTATTTTTAGTACTCAAATAAAAGCTGTACATTTAACTCTTTCTTTGTTGTTTTTTGTTTCCTTTACCCCATAGATTATGTGCTTCCTGTGGTCAGGGACCAGGTGTTTTTTTTTTTCTGTTGGTTTGTCCCAAGCTCTTGGTACAGTGCTCTGCACACAACAGGTGCCCGATAAATGCTATTGATTGGTTATGTTTTCGTATTTACAAAATCCAGTAGTGTACCACTGTGTAACATAATGCAACAGCCCTGAAGCTATTAGCAATTTTTTATTTTAGTGAGTGGATGGTAATTTCACATTTTCAGCAGCATGACCTAGTGGCAAGAGCACGGGCTTGGGAGTCAGAGGATGTGGGTTTTAATCCTGGCTCTGCCACTCGTCTGCTGTGTGACCTTGAGCAAGTCTCTTTGCTTCTCTGTGCCTCAGTTACCTCATCTGTAAAATGGGGATTAGGACTGTGAGTCCCACGTGGGACAACCTCATTACCTTTTATCTACCCCAGCACTTGGAACAGTGCTTGGCAGGTTAATACATGCTTAACAAATACTATTATTATTATTATTATTATTATTATTCTATTCACCCTTTGAAATGACCTATCCTTTCCTAATATATGTGAGCAGCTGACCACACAACAATACTAACAGTTCAGTAGTCTGGGAACTTCCTGAAAAAAGCAGAGCTAGAAGATAGCTGAGCCAGGCAGACTTGTTCCCAATGGGAGGGATTTTTTTTTTCAAGGGTTATACTACTTGCTTCAGTAACAGCAATTATAAAGCTTTGAAAAGTGGAAGGGTAAATGAACTCTGCAGGTTGACTATCTTCTTAATTCAAGAAAAAAAGTTGTGTATAATGTGGAGGGTTATTGAAACACAGATCTGATGAAATATGGATTAAAGCACAATATATTTTGGGGGCTAAAATGGAGGTTTGGGATGCGGTGTCACTGATGGATGCTGGTTTCACAGTATAATCCCATCAGGGATCTTAGTTGAATGTGTTTATTATATTGTCTTCTCCCAAGAGCTTAGTACAGTGCTCTGCACTCAGTAAGAGTTCAATAAATACAGTTGGTTAAATTGACTGATCGAATGGCAGTTTTCCTTCATTATTCGAAATGAAATTCATTGTATTAAATTCATTTAACATTGCTACTGAAACTTTGAATGTTATTTTCATCGCATCTAGAAAATTTCACAACTTGATGTGATGAGTATTTCCTATTTCATATTAATTATTTGTCACGATTTAGAAGAGTATTGGAATGTGGGAGCTTTAGTCCCTTATCAGTTGGATTATGGATTCATAAAGTTAGCCATGTGTTTTTAGAGGAAGTACTGTATCTTCACTGCTCTGTTCGATTTTCAGGTGTTACTGAAGTTCAGTTTTAAAATATTTACTCTGTTTTGTTTCCATACAGCGCATAGTATGTTTCTGTCATCTGAGACCTGTGGTAAGTTTTTATTCCAGTAGTCATTGCCTCTGATTTCAGATCAACTGTGCCAAGACTGGGTTAGAGAGAGTAAAGGAAGAGGCTGAAAACTAGCATTTTAAATGTGTTTCTTATATTGCTGTGGAATTATGTGGCTGCCCTGTATTCCATGAGATGTATTTTAAATGGGCCACTCCATTTTTCAGCCTGTTGCTTTACTTTTGCTAATAAATCATATTTATTGAATACTTACTGTGTGCAGAGCACTGTATTAAGCACTTAACACTTGTTAGCCCCTAAGTGAGATTTGAGTTATGGAAAAAATGGCAATATTTCCCACTAATTTCCATGGCACCTGGCTCAAACAGGGCACTTTAGTGAGCCATATGTAAACCTTTTGCTGCTTTGATGTCCTTCTTTCAAACTCCCTTTACCTAGTAACACTTTTGTTTTGCTCTGAATTGTGTTCTGCAAAATGTGCATTATTCTGCCTTGGGCTTCATCCACATAGGAGAGCACTTGAATTTCTCCTGGGTGTCAGTCCAGGAAGGTCTGAAGAGTTAAGACACCATAGACCGGTAGCCTATCTATGGAAATTTGTTAAATGAAAACCCTAAGGGCTTTTAATGAAACTATGCATTTCAAAACCACATAATGGTTTGTAAACATTTAGTATTTCCAAAGTTGTAACAGTGAAAATTGTCATGGTTCTATTATGTTTCTCACAACCACAAAAAATTGTACTATTGATTCACCTGTAAGAGAAGTCCTCCAAGGGGGTATTATATATTGGGTCAGAATAACTGGGAGTGATCTTTTCTTTGCCTTTAATTAGATAGTATTTGAGATTTTCCCACTCTCCATTCAGTGATTGAATGAAAAGAGGTGCAGAAATCCGGATTGGAGGTTGGGGCAAGGGGGGCTGCCATTATGTCCCTGCTTTCTCCACCAAGAGGGGTATGGAAGTCAAGCTGATTTACATAGAGTAGCCATGAACTTGGGAGGAGGAGATCTCCTTACTTTACTGTTCTCTCCTAAGTGCTTAGAATAGTGCTCTGCACAACAGTAAGCACTCAGTACATCTGTAAAATCTGTAAACCTGTGAGTCTGTCATCCTGGAGTATGACGACAGCAAGGGCTGGTTTATAAAACTTTGACAAACAGCTCAAGGCCTTCTCCACAGAATCTTGACTACCAACTTAAACCCTTGAGCAGTTCCCTATATTCCTCTGTCAAGGCATCCTGGTGGTGGAGGGAGCACTCATTAGGGGAAATGGCTATTGTCATTCCCTTGCCCAATTCCTAAGAAAGGAAGAGGAGGTGTGCAGCAGGTGGGAAAAATGATAATGCTGTATTGGAGGGAAAGGATATGAAGTATGGGTCCAAAGGAGGAGGGGATTTAGAAGGAACAGGATGGGTAAATGAATTTGAGGATAAATTAATTTGAGGATGGGCAAATCTAAAGTGATTCCCCAAATTGTTTTAAATGAATGAAAATCTGGAATGAACACTGGATATTCATCTTAACTCACTCCTTTAACCAATTTTATGAGAATTGATCCCTTGATAATTGGATCAGGTGTTCTTCAGTCTTCCCTTTATTCAAATTTTGGACAGTCACAAGTACTATGAGGTAAGTTTTGAATCCTGAGCTGTTAGAAGTACTGCTTAAGCAGTAATAAGTAGTTCCAAGGCGTTCTAGAGGGTTAGGTAGGCTTAGTAACATACGCAGTTCCCTGTTAAGAGTCCCTCTTTTAATATCTGGATTCAGCCAAGGGAGAATTGGTGATATGTTTAAGCAATGACATGTTTGTACTGACAGTGCTTTGACAGAGGAAGGCAAACTATAAACTCTGGGGGAAACACATTACCTGAATAAAATAGGAGTCTTTGTACTATCTAATGACTCTGTGTCATTTCTATCATGTTTTTCTCAATGTTGTTGAACTTCTGTTATTTGCAAAGGGAATAAATATTCATCCGTAAACCAGGGGGTGATTCAGTGAGCCTGGAGAGCTGATTGTAGGATTGTCCTTGATTGCCTGAGCTCAGATAGAGGAATTCTAAGTGAATGACAGTGTTGTGGGTGGTGTGCTTTGTTTGTTACTATCTGACTTGGTTTTTCCTGACTATAGAAGGCTATTTTTGCCCCAGGTGAAACTTTCCATAATGTCTCACCCCAAGAGGGATTATTGGAAAAGCCTGAACCCTTTCGCACCCGGTAAATGTTTCCAAATATTGTCTTAGGCAGCCTGGGACCATTGTGTTTGAACTGCACATTAGATAAACATTTAAGGACCCTGTCCAATTAGCATCTATTAGATTTATTTAACTGTTCACTGGATGCATGGGACTACTTAGAAAACAAAGTGCAGTGTTCTTTTTAGTGTGACATTCCAACTCAAGGCTTTTCCAGCAAAAGCCACTTTTATGATACTGGGGGACAGTTGACTTTGCTCTTTTACTTCTCTGTCCAGGCAGTGAGATCCAGCACTTCAGAGCTACTCAGTTAGCATTTAGGATCTCTTTTAGGAATAACGTATTTTACCCTTATGGGATAATTATGACTCACCCAGGGGATGCGGCGGAAATCTAGAAACGGCCAACGCTGTAGTTTGCCACTTTGTCCAGGAGCGGATGCTAATTTGGGATCTATTTAAAATAGGCCTGCAAGACTGCCTCATTTGTGCCGTGACTGTGCACAGCTTGGTTTGTTCTTTCGTTTTTATTGGACATGAGAAGGAAATGATTGCCAGGACAGGAACAGGCAGGTTCAGCCACTTCCCTCGGCTCTATTTTCACTCGGTTCCCAGAATGGGACATCTTCTTGGTGGGTTGGGCTAAGCCAGTTTTATGGAGGAGTGGAGCAGGTATTTGTTGGGGCCCCCAGATTTGGGCTTGAATTTGAGTCACTCCAAACCAGTGTTAGGCGAGGATGTGCACGGACCCCATAAGGCCCTGCCTTGAAAACCACCACCTCAAAGAGACCGAGTGGATGGATGCGACACTTCGTTGTCTGGTGCTAGTGGTGCGGCCCCAGACTGGGAGGGAACGAAGGCTGGCATGGGAGAACGGGTTATCAAGAGCAAGCAGCACTGTCTAATACCACTTTCTAAACTATTCCCTCCCTAGCTCTGGACCCTGGAACCCCTGATCTTGGAGCTCAAACAAGAAAGCTATGTTTCAAGGAGTGGAACTCTCAATTTATCTCCTTCAAAATGCAGGTGTACTCATGGAGGCCGCAAGACCAGTCCCAGCCCTGCCGTTAGGGCACAGGGCAGCTGTCTAAATTCCCATAGCTTCCCCTTACCTCTTCATGTTGTCCTCTAGATTATAAGCTTGTTGTGGACAGGGAATGTGTCTCTTATATTGTTGGGTTATACTCTCCCGAGCAATTAGTACAGTGCTATGCATGTAGTAAGTGCTCAATAAATACTGTCAGGTGATTGTTCTAATACTAGGGATTAGACTGCCAGATTCCCCGAGGGTAGGGATTGTGTCTACTGCTCTCTACTCTCCCAAATGCTAAGTACAGTGCTTTGCACATAGTACACACTCAATAAATTCCATTGGTTGATTGATGAGGGAATATTTGGCTCCATTGGACAAGTTCTAAAATATATTAATGTAAATAGCATGAATTGCAGGGATAAGGTGTGATGGAATGGGACAGTGGTTAGAAGGGGAGTATGTTTTGGGAAGAACACCCTCAAGTGATATCCTACACAAAACACTTTGCCGTAAGCTTTACTGTGAGTGTTCCGTCTTTATAGAAATGGCTCTTTTGTAATAGCTCCGAATCTTTATCAGTCAAGGGCATGCCGGTCTGGATCCTACCATTTTGGATATCTTATTGTACCTGAATAGTTCCCCTCAGAGGCTGGAATCACACCTTTGCATGATTGGCAAGAACGCAGGAGGTGGTCTCCCCCCAGATTCTGTGAGAAATTTGAAGTCTTAGAAAAATGGTAGATATCCCAAGTTAATAGTGATTGCGTCTGCATGGACAAGCCCGATGGCCTATTGAAAACATTTAATGGACTCTGACTCATCTTCACCGCGCTAAGAGCATCTGACTCATTAGCCAGCTAACACAGAAGACTCTGATTCCAGTTTTCCTTATTGAATTCAACATAGAAGGTCAAAAAAGCATTTGTTTGAGGTCCTGGACGTAGGGTCTGTTTTCCATTTTTTTGTGGTATTTTTTAAGCACTTACTATGTGCCGAGCAGTGTTCTAAACGGTAGCGAGATACAAGATTATAAGGTAGGACACGGTCCCTGTCCCACATGGAGCTCACTTTCTTATTCCCCATTTTACTGATAAGGAAACTGAGATGCAGACAAATGAAGTGATTTACCCAAGGTCACAAAGCAGAGAAGTGGCAGTCGCGGGATTAGTACCCAGGTCCTCTGACTCCTAGGCCCGTGCTCTATTCACAAGGCCATGCCACTTCTCTCTTTTTGGAGGTTGCTGGGAAGAGAGGTTCTTAAAACCAACAAACAAAATCAAATAAGAAACCTCAACCCCTCCACCACTTCCCAGTTTATTATTATTTTTTTTGCTTAGGTGTTCTTATTTTGATTGCTTTTGCCTACTGAGCATCTATCTTTCGTTTTGTTTTTTGCAACTTCCCATGAGGTCCCGGAATGCTAAAAATCAATCACTTAGTGTTATATATTAAGCACCTAAATGCAAAGCAGTGACCTAAGTAATTGGGAGAGTACAACAGAAGCAAGATGCATGCTCCCTGCTCCCAGGGAGTTTGCAGTCTAATAAGGAAGGCAGAAAAAAAAAAATTTACAAATAGAGTGAGCAGGAGGAAGAACGATTGTAGAGAAAGAAAAGGTTTACCTTATCAGGATGAAATAGAATAGAATATACAAATGAAAATCCAAATACAAACATTTACAAGAAACCCCTCAGGTCGTTGGCCTAGGATAATGCAGGTACTGTTGGATTAATAATGGTATTTAGAGATGATATTTTTAAAATATCTATGTACCAGCCACCATGCTAAACCACAGGATGGGTACCAGATAATCAGATCATGCCATCCAGATATGATAGAAAGGAGAGAATGAATAGAAACAGATAAAAGCCCTGTAACATGATCATGGTAGGGAATCCCTTTTCTACAATACGTCCTGAGTGCTTCGGTCAGCACCGTTTTAATTTATTCAGCCGATTAGCCTTCCAGTACTCCACTGGCGAGAAGATTGCATTTGCCAGATCTCCAGGTTCAGAAGGCATTCCTGATATTCAGCCTTAATTTTATTTGCCTCCTTTTCATTTGGTTAACCTTGACCCACCCTGGGCAATTGTAAAAGTTGTTTAATAACATCAAGAATGAGAATTATTAGATTTATAGAAACAAATTTCATGAAAAAATTGCTGCAATGTGACCAGGTTATGAGTGTGCCGTTGCCTGGGTTATGGGTGGCTTGGCAATTTGGACGATCTGTGGTAGCCAGACTCTTTACTTGCCATCGCCTTATATTCTGATATATCGATCAGAGAAGTGTAAAAAATGCAGTGATGTGGTAACGAGGCTTTTCCTTGTGAAATAATTTATTTGGGATCTTTAGAAATTGCATTTAGTATGCTGGGCATAATGGTATATATGTCTGGACTGAATGGTTCAGATGATATACATCCTCTAGATTTTAGACTTAGCTGAAATAGAAAAACTTTTGTAATGAATGTTGAGAAAGTAAGACCAGAATCATAGAGTTTTTCACAAAACAGACATTCAAAAGTGAAGTGTGGTATTGCATTCTGAATCATCTCTTAAAAAATATACATAGGTCTGTTTTAAATGAAGCACCACATGGAAAGCAGTGGAAGAAAAATTAATGCTAGCTAACTTTCTCCATATTTGAGAGGTTGCCTAAAAGCAGATATTAAGTGCAGTTCTATTTTCTCTTTTCTCTGTCACTGTTGGTCATCTGAAAATGGAAGAATTTGGGAGGAGGTAAAAAAAAATGACTTTTGGGTACATTCAGTGCCATTTCCTTACTTGGCCACATCTTTCTGTGAAGCATTCCGTTTCCTTATCCATGGACAAACTTGTCCAGTGTGGTCAAATCCCATATGGTATAACTCATGGTTTTTAGACTGTGAGCACTTTGGTATGGAGAATGTGTTGGCATAATTTAATGTGAATTTCTGTTCCTGCCAAGTACACTTTATTTTGAAAGACCATATATTTGAGTTCCACAACAAAGGCGTAAGAAAACAAAATAACCCTAAGAAGTCATAGAATTGGAGGGAATGTTCTTTTATGGATAGAAAACCAAGTAAATAAAAGGAAAAAAGGGCTGGGTTAAGTGGCTACTTTTCTGGATGGAAAAGCGTAAATAGTGATCTCCTCTCTTCTCTTTCCCCAGCTCTCTTTAGGATTTTGTGCTAGGTCCAGCTTCACTGAATATTTTCCTAAATAATCACTAAGAGAGTACAAGTGACACTGAGCTCCTCCTCCAGGTGGTGGGATACAGTGCTAATTGTGAGGATCAACTTTGGGGAGATCTCACTGGGTGAGAAGGTGGAACAGTCTTCTAGACTGTGAGCCCGTTGTTGGGTAAGGATTGTCTCTGTTGCTGAATTGTAATTTCCAAGTGCTTAGTACAGTGCTCTGCACACAGTAAGCGCTCAATAAATACGATTGAATGAATGAATGAACAGTAATAACTGAGCTTTATAGTGAACAACTACATGGTGCTTTTCCTTGGGAAAAAACATTCAAGCCACAACTACTGGATGACGGGCTCTGAGCTATTGAATCTGACCCAGGAAAGAGATCTTGGAGTTACTGTTGACTGCTCCCTCAAATCATCAGATTAGAGTGCATCAGCCAAAAAGGCTAACAGAATGCTGAGTGTCATCAGGAAAGTTTTAGAAAACCAAAAGGAGAGATTTGTCATAAAGTGAAACTGGGTTTTGTCCATCCCGGGGGTGATGTATGCAGTCCTGGTAGCTGCAGTTTTTGAAAAGATGCAGCAGAGCTGGAGAAGGTCCTGGGGAGGTTAAACCAAACTGCTCAGAGGATCTACCACTTCCCTTAGGAGGACAGGCAGAAAATATGAGGACCTCAGTGCTGAAAGAAAGACTGAGAGGGAACGTGATTGAAGTTTGTAAAATTGATCAGGGTGTGGGCAGGGCAAACACAGATTTACTTTTTTTTTTCCCAAATGGTATTTTCAAGCACTCACTGTGTGTCAAGTACTGTTCTAAGCACTGGGTAGGTACGAGATAATCAGGTTGTATACAGTCTTTGTCCCACGTAGGGCTCACGGTCTTTAGTCAGAGGGAGGAAGATGTAATCCCCATTCTACAGAGGCAACTGGGACGCAGAGAACTGAGGTGACTTCTCCAGGGCCACACAGTGGATAAACACTGGAGCTGGGATTAGAACTCAGGTCTTCTGATTCCTAGGCCTGTGCTATTTCTTGGAGGCCACACTGCTTCCCTCTGTTCACAGATTCCTGCAACACCACGACTAGAGGTTATCCATTGAAACTTTAAGGTAAGTTCAAAACAAGCAAAAAGAAACCACTTTGTGTAGTGGTTGGCAGTTTATTCCCTCAGAAAGACGAACAGGTAGAAGATGTCAGTAGATTCAGTGTGAGTTTGGATACATTATTGTAGATTTGGTTAGAAGTGGTCCATAAGGGGAAATTGGGGATTTTAGAGGGGAAAAAGTTAGGTGGGTGAGAGTTCGAGAAGCACTTAGACATCTGATAGATACAAGATGAGCAAATCGAAGGGAAAGGTAAACGGGCACATCCCTAACGATGAGGATAGACATAAGTAGATCCCACACAATGTGGCTCCTGAAGTTTTTTCCTAAACATTCCTGGTAACCCCTGAAGGAGACAGGATGTTGTGCTGGTGAGCTCACTGTGGGCAGAGAACATCCCTGCCAACTCTCTTGTATTGCACTCTCCCAAGCGCTAAATACAACGCTCTGTACACAGTTAGTGCTCAAAAAATGCCATTGATGATGCTGATGCTGGGTAGATTGTTGGTATGACTCAGTGGAGTGCGTCTTCCCTTCTTCTAAATTTGGAGTTTGGAATTCAGATTAAGCATATTTTCAGCATTTGAGAGTTGGAGATTTGCTTACTTTAGGGAACATATGTTTCCAGCAATAATACTGTGACATAGAATTGGCTCAGCCCAACATGCCTTTGGCCTTTGTAGAGGACGCTTGTGGTCTCTAGGTATATAAGATGTGAGATGAATTTTCCATCTGCTGTCATAACTCTGCTTGCAGAAGCAACAAGCGTGAATGGGGAAACCTCATTTGTGTGCATGAAGAGAACAGGGAGAATCAGAGAAGAGAATACTTTTACTTAGCCCTGCTTTATTTGTATAAATGGTGTAAAGTTTGCTATTTCATTTGAAAAAGACAAAAAACAGAAAGCCAAACAAAATGTTGACTGGAATGGTTTCAATAGAACCTGGGAGATTTTAGAAGAAAATCAGTTTCTACAAGGTGTTTGTTTTTTTTAAATAGTATTCATTAGATGCTTACCATGTACCAGATACTGTACTAAGCAATGAGGTTATCACAGTCCTTGTCCTACATGGGGCACACAGTCTTAATCCCAATTTTACAGATGAGATAATTGAGACCCAGAGAAGTTAATTGCCTTGTCCAAGGACACACAGCCGACTTGTGATGGAGCATGTGTTAGAACCAGATCCTCTGACTCCCAGGCCTTTACTCTTTCTACTAGGCCACACTCTATCACCTCTTCATCTGTTGAGAAAGTTAGAGAATCACATTTCATTTGAATTCCATGTATTTTTGCAAAACAATGTTGGGTCAACCCATGCAGCTGTGCCAGCCCTGTGCATTTCGGAAGCCTCATCTTTGAGATACCAGAGCCCACAGCTGATGCCCTGCTCTAGGCCTTTAGCCAAGATGTCCTACCTCTCACTCTCATCCCTGAAAGACTATTCTTCATCATTAATACTATTACTATAATAATAGAATTACATGATACATTGTTGCCTCTGCCAACTTTTTTTCTTCTTTTTCTGTTAATCAGGGACCAATTTCAAGAAGCAGCATGGCATAGTGGAAAGAGTACAGGCCTGGGAGTCAGAATGTCATGGGTTCTAATCTTGGCTCTGCCACTTGTCCGCTGTGTGACCTTGGGCAATAATAACAATTATTATTATGGTACTTGTTAAGCGCTTACTATGCCCCAAGCACTGATCTAAGTCACTTCACTTCTCTGGGCCTAGATAAAATGGCGATGAGACTGTGAGCCCCAAGTGGGACAGGGCATGTGTCCAACCCGATTTGCTTGTATCCACCCCAGCGCTTAGTACAGTGCCCGGCACATAGCAAGTGCTGAAGTACCACAATTTTCATTATTATTATTATCATTATTAATTGAGTCTATTAGGTCATTGCCCCTAAAGGCATATTTATTATCTAAAAATAAAATATTTTTATGTCAAGTATCTGAGTTTTGCAAGAAGACACAAAATTGGGATTTTTTAAAGTTTTAATCACCTATTTAAATCACCCACTCTTTATTTTAGAAAAGGATGGGGCAGAAAAGTATGATAGAGGAAATTGTATAATAGTAACACTCATTCAGCTCCAAATAAGCACACTAATAGCACACTTTTTTTCCAGGCCCGCAGTAAAGTTGGTCAATGTAGTAAATTTAAGTTGAAGATAGGGTGAATTATGATTGCATCAGTAATTCTCACTCCAGAAGATGACACCTTTCGAGGGTGTGGGGTTAGTCATTAGAATTGTCACAGAGAGATCTTGAAGTTGTGGGCATAAATAAGAATTGCTGGCAGTCAGATATGTGAGGGCAGCACATGTGTCTTGAGGGTGAACTGACTAGATAGTAGATAGAGGCTCTGGTTCTCCTCTAAATTATAATCTCGTTGTAAGCAGGGCACTTGTCTATCAATTCTATTACATTGTACGCCAACCTTTTCATTTTACCCTGTGCGTCTCTGCTATGATTACTTCTTCCAGTAAGAGTGATCAGCCTCCTAGGGAACTAATCGGTTGAACCACCAGGACCACCAGAGACCTTCTTACACAGATTGTGGAGAGACTTTATAAGGTGAAATAGTCACATTTTCTCCTTGTCACTGTGCCTCCTCACTCCTTGCTTTGTCAAGAAATCCCGCTCTTGCGATTTGAACACGGCTTCCAAGTCCCTCACCGTGCCACTCGCTTAACAGCTTTGCCTGTCACGGTGAAAGCATGGCTTCAGTCACTGCGTGAAGTGCACCAGCACACACAGTGAGTTCTCCGTAAATCCCATTAACAGACTGATAATATTTCTAAAGGAAGTTGATGTAGCCATTTAAGAAAATCAATGGACTAGTGATTTTACAGGGATAAGTCCCCGGCCCTTAGTCCACCAGCAGCCTGGATAGGGAACCTAGAGCATGCTAATGCATGGGATGGCAGTTAAAAATGTTGCTTGGTATCATTAGTGAATTTGGGTATTTATTTCGCCTTTTAAAATACTACAGACAAGTGAAGGTTCATGGTCTTTCTCCAAAGTGGGCATTGACCAGGGGCAGTTTTCAAGTTCTGTTGGTTCTGAGGAGTTGGAAAACAGCAAGCTCGAGTTGTGCCGCTGTCTGCAAATGTTTTCCGCAGATGGAGTGACTTGCTCGTGATCTTTTCTCTTCATCAGCCAGTTTTTAATTTAGGAATATTTTTAAACTATTTTTCTACAGTATTTTGACTGACTATACCCTGAAATTACAGTCCACATTCAGAGTTATGAAAGTGAATTTGGCCTCTAAAGAAGGGAGGGAGAAAAGGAATTGCTGCAGATCATATTTAACCAAAGTTTTTGTTTCTGGGATCTTAGCTGACTAAGCACCTTTGGTGTAAGTATGTAGTACACCCTGGAAAGTATGTTTCTGTGACAGGCTCAGTCCATTTGTCATCCTCCTCCTTTTTTCCTGCCTTTCCTTCTGGGTTCAGTTTATAGGGGGAGAAATAGTAATAATAATTGGTAATTAAGCACTTTTAATGTGCCAAATGCTGTGGTAGATGTAAGATAATTGGTTTGTGCCCTATCCATTCATTCAGTCATATTTATTAAGTGCCTACTGTTGCAGAGAACTGTACTAAATGCTTGGAAAGTACAGTTCAGCAATCTGTGTGTCTCCCTTGTTAGAGTGTAAGTTCTTTGTTGGTGAAGAATGTCTCATTTGATTATTTTTGTTCTTCCCAAGCACTCAATACAGTGCACGGGATGCAGGCTCTCAGTAAATACTACGCAATGTCAAAATGTGTAGAAAATGTGTTAGGGCAGAACTGAGTGTTCTCCATGTGTATTGGGGCACATGGAAATAATAGAAAACTGTAGGCAAATTCTGGAGTACAATATACTGTCTTCAAGTTTGTTTGATTTATATTTTTGGAAAGTGAAAGGAGCAGTGATCAGTTTGAATAACCTACCAGGATAACATTATCCATGCTTGAAATTTCCAACTTGGAACAATCTAATGGTGAAACTTTAATTGAATAATCAGAGCAGCATTCTTTCTTCAATTCTGTTTTTGAAAAGAGTGGTGCTACTTTCAAGCACATGAAGATCCCCATGTCTTTTCTAAGGCCTATTTGTTTAAATGAGAGAATGCACTGAAAAGGGACTTTATTAAGGCTGGTGTAGCTTTAGAGGACAGGATGGATTCTGTTGTAACTCAGGCATCAGCCTAGTTATTTGTTAGAGCTATCACCAAAACCTTCTTTGGTAGTGATAGCTAGGAATGGGTAATATATCAAAATACAGTTGAGTGGGGAAATGGCATAGAAAGATTTTGTGCTTTCGCTGATGAAAGTCAAAGGAGGTTTGATGTGTGATTGTAGATTGTAAAGTACCCGTGGGCAGGGATTGCATCTACCAATTCTGTTGTATGGTGCTTTCCCAAGAGCTCTGCACACAGTAATTGCACAATACCAATGATTAACCAGAAGTAAAGACGGAGCTGTCACTTGTTGCAACTTGCCTTTTCGGCTCTCAGCTCCCTAGGAACTGTTGGTATGTGTGCACAACTTGCCCTCTGACATACCTCAACTGAATGATCTGTGAAAGTGGGTGATGGACAACATCAGGCCCTCATAAGTAGTTACATCTGGTGGATGTTTGGAGGATTTGGGGCAACAGTGCTTTCAAAGGCTCCTGGTCAGAGTGACCTCAGTGAGTTCCGTCCCTTCCCTACAGGCATTTGTTGGCAGTGCAGTTTCCCTCTCCAGTCTCCCAGTTGCAGGTGGTGGGAGAGCAACAGAGCGCTTGGGTTATGCAGCCACTTAGGCTTCAGTATGCATAAACCAGATCGGTTTACCTGTGATGTAGTGAGGCCGGCTGAAGCACGATTTCCGAGAATGAAGATGGTAGATTGGATACTGATTCTATCAGCAGACAGCTCCCCATGAAGAGATGCGTACCGTAGTTGTACTCAAGAGAGGTGAGAGTGAGGCTTCTGTTGTCACAGATTTTGGAGTACAGATGCCAGTCCCTTGTTGGGAAGGCATGGAATTCTGCATAGTCCCAGCAGGATTTGGTAGCATCAAGTAATCACATGGTAAGTGCTCAATAAATGCCACTGATTGATTGATCACTCTGTGTGCACCTGGTCCCTGCCCACCTTCTGGAATTGGAAGATAAGTTGATGAGGCAGCTGGAACTCATTCCTGCACCTGGCCTGTGTGGGGAAAGTTATCAGTTCTGTGCTTTTGGGACAAGATGCGGGGGAAGAATCTCAGGCTGATGTGAAACCGAGGTTTCCTGGTTTGAAAATTAGAGGGTCACAGGCAGTGTCATTTTTCAGGATTGATGTCTAGTGTCATTTGGAGGCAGGAGTTTGTATTTCATTGATTTGTCCAGCCAGGAATGTGGCTATGAACACTGGAGTTTCCCGCTTATGACATTTGAGAGACCCAGAAGCATGTGGAGATTCCTTAGGCAGCAGGGTGAGTATGATATTAAGGTGCTGGAGCCAGGGGTGACTAGAAGGATGGATTTCAAGACTACTTTTGGGAATCCCAGCACAAGGTTCCCCAAATCTGACCAAATAGTGATCTGAAGGGAAGCTGACTTAGTTGAGCAAAGCAATCAGTAATGCTTTTTAAACACTCACTCAAGGAGCAAAATCGGAGAGTTTCTGTCCATGGCAGCTAAATCTCATTTGGTTGATTCTGAAATTTCAGTGACCAGAACAAGCCTTTCTCTCAATTAATATCGGGGCAGCTTAGGGTAGATAGTGTGGTCTAGCACAAATGGCGTGGGACTAGGAGTTGATAGGGCTGGTTCCTAGTCCCTGGCTTGCCACTAGTCTGCAGTGTGACCATGGGCCAGTCATTTAACCTTTCTGGGCCTTAGCTTTTCCACCTATATAATGGGAATAATATAATAATGGGATGCAGCCCCCCCACCATTGGATAGGGATCATATCTATTTTGATTATCTTGTATTTTCTACAGTGCTTGATACGGACTAAGGATTTAATAAATATCATTAAAATGAATTGGGGTAATTGGTAATTCCTATTGTAGCCAATTCCTATTCCAATGATATTATATTTGTGGTTCTACTTTAGATAAAATTAGTTGATTACCTTTGCCTGCCATAAAATTGGAATGTCGGAGTAATATTTCATTCAGTGACTGCCCAGTGACCGGAGTATTAGCAAATCTCCAAAAAATGGGGGATTGATTACCAGGCAATTCTTTATTTTGAGTGACCTTTTGTCTCTCTTTCCTTAGGGGAAGGGTATTTCTTCGGTCCCTAAATTCTCTGAAAAGGGGAGATTTCTCTCCTGAATCTGTTGCTGATTTACATGGCTCTCATCCAGGGAGCTAACATCCACCAGCTAAGGAGCTGAGCAGTGATTCCTACCATAAGAAGAATAATCCCCACATGGGGGAGGTCAAGGGAAGGTCATGTTTGTGTCTCTTCCCTTTTTACAGCATGCCATCTTTCATAACTGGGGAGTGGAGAGTGAGGATCAATGTTGCGTAAATGCTTCTGATGCTTTATTTTGAAGGTGATGGCTTCTATATTGAGATATTAAAAGGATTTTATCATAAGGACAGAATTGTCATAGAGTTTCATGAGGTGATTGAAAACTACGGATTATGTATGGCTTGTCAAAGTCCATTTTATCGAAGTTGGTGATTAACAGCCCCAAATTATTAACTCTTTGGGCAGGCTGAATCGAAAGCTCAGTAGACTAGTCTTGAAGGCAGTGATCAGGTAATTGCTTGTTGCTCATCTTACAATTACACTATTATTCTGCAATTACAGAAACATACAAGTGGGGTGAAAGAACTTGGAGTGACTTACGTTCTGCTGATGACCTAACTTTGTAGACTTTTTCCTGAATGGAGATTTACTGAACTTGCTAAAGGGACAAAAGCTATCTCAGTCTGTAAGAAGTTTTAGGATCTCCCTTCTGTATCTACTGCCTAAAGGCAGCTCTGTGTTCCAGTATTTCAGGTTTACCTCAGGAGACACTTCTTAAAGGGAAATTTAAAACCGTTTAGGTCTAAGAGTTGGTCCAGCAGTTGGCTGCTGCTGATTTCATAAATAGTAATATTGATTTATTGAATCTTAAGCTTAAGTTTGTGAAATTGGATATATAATTCAAAGACATCAAATAATGATGCTGATGGTATTTATTAAGCAATTATTACGAGCCAAGTGCTGGAATAGATTCAGGATAATCAGATTGAGCTCAGCCCTTATCCCACAGTGGGTTCACAGTCTAAGAGCGAGAGAGAACAAGTAATTCTATCACCATTTTACAGATGAGGAAACAGATCTGAGTAGTTCAGGTGACCTGTCCAAGGTCCCACAGGCTGATGGCAGTGCTGGGGCTAGAACTTGGTTGACCTGATTCCCTGTGCTCTTTTCCCTAAGCCCCAGTGCTTCGGCTTCATCCTGCTCTGAAACCCAAGTTCTCTTGGCCGTAAAGTAGTCTTCTTCAGCTCCTGAGTGCTTACATGTGTGGAAGGATCTGGAACATTTGGCACTTTATTAGTTCTGTGGCGCATGTGTTTTATTTTGGGTTGTAATGGGAAACATTTTTATTTTGATCTGAAATATGCGAGTAATACTTGAGGCAATTACATTCCTGGTGGGTCTCATCAGTGTTTAAATGGGAACTCTGATTTGCTTTTCACTGGTATCCATAAGTACCTAATACCTGATTTTAATAATAAGTGCAACCTTTTTCCACTATAAATAGTCCATCCAATTTGTTAGTATTGTGAAAGATAACCGTGGCACCGTGCTACAAAGTTTTATCTGGAGGCACTCAGATGTGGTGGTTATAGTCATGGCTGTGTAATTCTCCACCTAATCCTGTGGTATGCGTCCTGCAGATTGTCTGCCTGGATATATTGGAGTGAGGGCATAGATGGAATCATGGTGACTGGAATGGCAGGCAGCTCTCAAATCTTCAGGAACTCTAAGAGGTTCACAGTGGATCTTCAGTTTTATTCAGTTTTACCTCTGACAAGGAGTTCAACATTAAGGACCTAGGACCTCTAAAACCCTTTTACTCCCTTGAGTACTTCCTCTCTCCTCCTCTTCCTCCTACTCTCTCTTCTCTTTCTCTCTCTCTCTCTTACCCTCCCTCCCCCACCACACATGCACAACCCTTCCTTCTGTTCCCCCAGTGCCTTGGAAACATGTGAATTTGGAATTGAGATCCTTAGTAAATAGTGTTTGATGGATTGACATGGTAACTGTGATGGAACAGGGGTATACATTTTCTAGGTTGGGTAGATGGCGTTAGGAAAGGACAAGGTCATACAGGCTTCCCCAGTGTGGGGCCATAGAGCAAGGCACCATCACTTCTCGAGAGGTAGGAGAGCCATGCTGAAGCTGAGCTATTGCATTTTGCTCTGGCAAACTGGGACTGTCCACCATGATGGTGGAGAGGGAACCAGGATTGGGTATTGTATATGTGGTGGGAAAGGTTTGCTGCCACCTTGGCTTCAATCACCATGTAGCTGTAGAGGGAAATGATATACTTATTTGATTAAAATTATCTCTGGAACTCAGCAGTCTTTTCTTTCTACTCTGCAATAATGGTTCACCACCCTAGGCAAGAAAGAGAGTGACAATTTCCAAGGCTGATTCTTCCACACATATAATTAGACTAATGCATGGAATGAACTCTCAAAATTCTTTCTTACACTGAAGGAGGGAAAGTGAGAAGTGATTAGAGCTGCTCCTCAGTACTACAGTGCTCTCTTTTTAAAAACTAGAGCATTAAAGCAAGGTCTCTGGTCACCAGAATAACCTTCAGAGGTCTTGCTGTGTTAAAGCAATCCCTTTCATTTCCGTTTGAAACAGATCAGGCTTAAAGAATGGTAGCCAAAATGTAAATACCAGTGTTGGAGAACATTTTTCCTAAAATAACTCTCCACCATGAAGAAAAATCTCCATGTGAATGTTTTGTAGACATATTCGTTCTCCAGGCAGTTCAGGCAGTTTACAAGATCAGGAAGGTGCTGTAAATTCCGAATGAGAAACATATTTCTTTTTTATTCATCATTTGGTTTGTGTATGGGAAAGATGCCCACCGAGGGCCCTACACTGCTTTCTTCATCACCTGTGACCTCGCCCATTCAAAGAATAGAATTCCTCTGGGACTGAAATTCCCTCCCAAGTAGTCCTTGCAGTATGGGGGCTTCCAGAGACAGTAGGGTTTCTATTTTTGCTCCTTTGTAACAATCCCACGCTGGTGATATTGTGATTCTGTGTGGAGGGGAGATGATGCCGGTTGATAATCTTGCCTGGATTTTCCCCTCCCCTCTCCTCGTTCATTGAGCACAACATGAGGGGACTGAGGAGATCAGGGATAAGGTCTGTAGAGGCCTTCTTCAGGCTTGTTTGAGAGTCTTCTTTTTTGACATTACATCGCTTTGTGTATTTCACAGAAGACTGTGTAAGTATCTGCTGGGGTTGTTTCCATGTACAAAGCTGTAGCCCTTCTTTATATTATATGTGTGATGGTGGAGAATCGGGGGTTGGGACATTTTTAAGATAGAGTCAGTGGCAGTTTGGCTTACCGAGCAGGGTAAGCCCTGACCTCAGGGCTGTCCAGCAATAGTAGGGCGTGTTTGAGTCGGGTCCATTCCCTGATTACTCGGTGGGCTCCTTGGCAGGGAAGCAGGGCGGTTTTGGATCACATGGTAATGATGGTTCAGGAAGGCTGATGGAGCAGTGGTAAAACCTGGTAAGATTATCAGGGAATGTTAGTATAAACCTGGGGAGTGAGGAACTCTGCCCAAATTGCTGCTGCTGCTGCGGTGAAATAACCCTGAAGCGGTTACTAATCCAGGGATTGTCAGATGCCTTCAGAATTTAGTGGGTGAAGTGCATAGCGTCTTGACCACTCAGTTTCTGAGAAACCTATTAAGAGATGGGTTCCTTTCTTTCTAAGTAAAACAGGCAGCTCTAAATTAAACTTAAATGTCTTGACTTTAAAGAGTATGAGTAAAATTAGACCAAAGAGTGTGTTTCAGGCTTTTGTGGAACAAATACTGTAATAATTGTAAATTCTGGTCGAGTGGTGGTGTTGCTTATTTTTTGGATCTCTTTGTTTATATTTGGGTATTGGAAAATTGATGAGCAAAACCAAGGAACAACCTGCATCTTAGTATGTAAAGGAAGAAAGTGTTTAAGATGATGTAAAGTTGGAAATGTTTCATTTTTAAAAAGTAATTTGATGCATAGAGCAACAGCTGAAAACACAGAGGAATAACACACAAGGCTTAAGAAATTAAAATTTTCCAGTTTTTTTTCCTGAAACAACCATCTGTCACACTAACATGGAAGACTCAATTAGAACAGCGGTGGTAAGAGCAGACTTTGAACAATAAAATAGCACATTTTTACATCTCTCTTTATTTGACTTGAATTATCTTGGAAAAGGGTGCATGAAATGTAAATGGAAAAAATAAATAACACGTCTCAAAGTTCAGGGGCATTTTAGTGTAGTATTTTAGAGAGAAGTTTAAGTATGCCAACTCCTTATTTAGTTTCTTAATCCTTTTTGAACCAGATGGATTGTTAGTTGTTTTATCTCCATGCCAAAGTGAACTGTCACTTGGTTTTTCCAAATCAGAAGATGATCTTTTAGTTCCAAGATTTGTTATTTAAAACTGCCTATCTCCCTTAAGCACCAGTTTCTGACAGGACGAGAGAAAATCTTGAGAAGCAGCCTGGCTGAGTGGAAGAATCACGGGTCTGGGAGTTAGAGGATCTGGGTTCTAATCCTGGCTCTGCCACATGCCTGCTGTGTGACCTTGGACAAGTCATTTAACCTCTCTGTGCTTCAGATTACCTCACTTGTAAAATGGGAATTAAGACCATGAGCCCTACGTGGGACATGGAGTATGTCTAACCTGGATTAGCTTTTGTCTATCCCAGTGCTTAAAACAGTGCTTAGGATATAGTAAGCACTTAACAAATACTGTTTAAAAAAATAAACAAACCAGTAAACGGCTGTTGGTGATTTTTGTTTTTTGCGTGGTGACGGAGTAAAACCAGGGAATCAAGTGACTATTTGCCCGATCCTAGTGGGTTTCTTAACCTCCAGAAGCTGGGCCAGTTTTTTAGGTCCAAGTCACCCCAGGATTAATAGTGTGGTTGAGGTAGGCCAGGAGATCTCTGCGTAGCTCTCCGTACCCTGGGCCCAATTTCCCTCTAGCCTGTAGGCTCATCTTTAGACCGTAAGCTCACTGTGGACCAGGATCATGGTTAGCAACTCTGTTGTATTATGCCTCCCCAGCACTTAGTACATCATTGCTCGGCACACAGCAAGCACTCACTAAATACCGTTGACTGATTGTGGGGATAACTTGTGTCCTCTCCAAGATGGTCAATTCCTTAAGTACTTACAAGCTGGATCTGTTGGGGCTACCCTAATCCAGACCTCACATCTTTCTCCCTCATTAAGTGTGAACTTCTTGCGGGCAGGAATCGAGTCACTGCTGCTTTTATTTCTCCAAGTCCCTAGTCTCATCTGTCACATCTAGTCTCCACTCAATGAGCTCTAGTTCTACTACTGCTTCTTTTACTACTAGTACTACTATTACTGTAACACCCAAGGCCCCATTTTAACACCAAACCAGACTCAAGGGAAGAAACAGTGAGGTACCATGTTGGTCGCAGTTTAACTCTCTCAATTTTGCTCCCTTCTGTCTCCTTTCTTGGGATGGGGCGATAGGTTGTGGGTGTCATTAGGATTGGTATTATTAAATTTGTATTTAAGTGCTTACCATTTATCGAGCACAGTTTTAAAGGCTGAAGCAGATACAAGTGAATCAGGTCGGACATGGTCGCTCTCCCATATGGGACTCACAGTCTGAGTGGGTAGCTGCTTAGTAGGCTTGCAGTTCTATGAACAAATTCAGTTGTTACAAACTCTTCCTGAAAGATAACGTGAAAAAAAAACCTTAGTGTCAAACATTTTCACAACAGCAAAACCTTGGACCATCCAAATTTTGAGATCCTTGGGTGATTGGTGTTATTTAAAGAGATGGTAGTCAATTGGCCCTCTGGACGTTTTTTTCTCTAGGTGGTTATATTCGAAACCAGCTCCTGCCCTTGTGAATGGCATCTTGCCATTTAAAATATGTAAAACAGTCTCATCAGGCCTCTGAAATGATCAGGTTCTCTTATGATTGAAGCTTATTCTTTTCTAGGAATACTATGAAGAGGTACAGGCTGTAAAGCGGCAAACAAAACAGGCTGTAGTTTTTCTTGCTAAGCAGAGGCCTTTGTTGCCGGGCAACACTTCGACTGCAGATGTCTTTCTGTTAAATGCATTTTATGGAGGAATGTGTATTAAAGATGGTATGGGGACTATCCCATTTTGCAAAACTACGTTCACCTGGTTTATTAATAATCCCAGAGGATGGGTCATTCCAGTTGTGCTCTCCCTTCATCCTGTTGTTTCTTCCTCACCCTCAAAAAAAAAATTAAGAACATCAGAATCAAAGATGGAGCAAAATTTGGCACATTTAAAGGATCCATCTGACTGAGATTTTGAAATTACCCTGCAGTCTGGCCAGCTTTTCTCAAGATGTTATCCCTGGCCGTAGTAACATTAAGCACTTTCTATGTGAAGAACACTACACTAAGCGCTGGGAGAGAATGCACAAGTGGTAATTAGACTTGGTCCCCATCCTTTGAGGGGTTTACAATCTGTATATTGGAATCCTGACTTCCCAATCTGGAGGCACAGGGAAATGAATTGGTTGAGGGAATTTCTGTGCAGGGAATACCATAGATTTATTTTTTTCACTAGCTGGTCATTTCCAATGTATTGAAGAGTAAGTTGATTTTAATAAGAAAGATTCATTTATCTTCTTGGTAAAGATACCAATTTCTCTCCGAAAGAGATAACTGAAAATTCAATTAATCGAAATTCAAATAGTCTGAGTGCAGTGGTGAGGTAAGATTTGTCTCCATCTCCATTTTCATTAACATTCCCTCCCTCACCACCCCCCCAAGAGCATACTACAGTTCAGACCTGTAAATTGTTTAAGTGGTGTACAAAACATTTGGAAGAGTAAAATTTTACTAAAACTAGAACTTAGTTTTCTTCACCTCCCAAGTATCACTTAATTCTGTGCTTTATTCTTTGGGTAGTGTACCGGAGAGTGGACTGTTGGGATACCCGGAGAGGGCAGCTGTCTAAGGGATGGCATATGGAAAGAGGAGAAACAGTGGTATTTGTTGAACGCTCACTGAATATATTGTGCTGTATTTGGTGCTTGAGAAGTAAACAGAAGCATGACACGCTGCCCCTCACTAGGAGTTTAAACTGTAACTGGAAAGACAAAGACATATGCACCAGCACTGGAACTGGAGTAGTAAAATCGAGTGGTTAATCAAATACACACACACAAATACACACAACCCCCCCCTCCCCCCCCAAAACACAAATACAAATGCTGATGGACCAAAATAAGCATAAGTGCAAAGTTTGTGTTCACATTTGAGGTGCTGATAAGTAGTGGGAGAAGGCTTGTGGGAGGGTGAAGGAGAAGATGAAGGAAGGGGGGACACATGATTCTTCCACACCCTATGTATGCATCATACATGCTGAAGTCCAGTTCTTATACATAACTCTGTTATGTTGCGTTTAGTAATAGGGTTAATTGTGATCCAGGGTTACTGTGGTCATTGTCATTCGTCTGGTTTTCCTTTGGTCTGTCTCTCATCAGGTACTGTTGGGGGCATGGCCAGGGCAGGATCAGCAAAGGGATATTAGATATTCTTCAGTGTCATTAGCAGCTGCTTAGACTGCAAGCCCCATGTGGGATAGGGACTCTGTCTGACCTGATTATCTTGCATCTTCCACAGAGCTAAGACTAATTAGCCTGGCACATTAAGTGCTTAATAAATACCACAGTTAACGTTACTTGCTGGAGCCAGGGCTGGAAGTATGGTCTCTGTGCAGTTTTGGGAGACACTATGGAAATCCCTCTGACCTCTATCAAAGCAACCTCAGAGGTGCAATATGGTGGGCAGGACGTGAACATATGGTGATCTGACTGGATAGTTCTGGCTCAACCTGCGTGAGCTTTTACTATACTTAAATCTAGCCCTGTTGCTGGTCCAGTGAAAAGAACACTGCTCTGGGACTCAGAAGCAGCATGGCCTAGTGGCAAGAACACGGGTTTGGGAGTCAGAGGATGTGGGTTCTAACCCCGGCTGTGCCAAATGCCTGCTCTTTGACCTTGGGTAAGTCACTTAACTTCTCTATGCCTCAGGTAGCTCATCTGTAATATGGGGATTAGGACTCTGAGCCCCATGTGGGACAACCTGATTACCTTGTATCTACCCCAGTGCTTATAACAGTGCTTGGTACAGAGTAAGCACTTTAATAATAATAATAATAAAGGACCTGAGTTCTAGTCCGAGTTTTGCCTTTAAGTGGCTAGCATTTTTTAAAATAATATTGAAGTGCTTACTATGTATGAGGCACTGTACTAAATGTTGGGGTAGATACAGGCTAATCAGGTTGGACATTGTCCCAATCCCACTTGGGGCTCACGGTCTTAAGCCACATATTGCCGATGAGGTAACTGAGGCACAGAGAAGCTAACATGGGCAAAGACTACACATGCATATCAAAATGTGTTCCAGCCCTGCCTGCCTTTTCACTCACGGCCCGCTGTGCCTCAGCGGGAGCATTACTGGCAGAGGCAAAAGACTGTGAGTGATGCTGCACAAGCTACTAGCACTATCAATTCCTCAGTTGAAGACCCCTAATTCCTGAAGTCTAAGATTGGGACTCCTTATCTATCGTTCCATAGGAGAGAAAGTTATTTCTGAATGTATATATGTGTATAGCTTGTGTGCAGCGTGGCTCAGTGGAAAGAGCCTGGGCTGGGGCGTCAGAGGTCAGGGGTTCGAATGCCGGCTCCACCTCTTGTCAGCTGTGTGACTGTGGGCAAGTCACTTCACTTCTCCGGGCCTCAGTTCCCTCATCCGTAAAATGGGGATTAACCGTGAGCCTCACGTGGGACAACCTGATTACCCTGTATCTCCCCCAGTGCTTAGAACAGTGCTCTGCACATAGTAAGCGCTTAACAAATACCAACATTATTATTATTATTATAGATGTACATATATATCATTCTATTTATTCTGTTAATTGTATGTATATATTTATGATTACCCAACTGTTAGCCACTTGTTGGGTAGGGATTGTCTCTGTTGCCGAATTGTAGTTTCCAAGCACTCAGTACAGTGCTCTGCACACAGTAAGTGCTCAATAAATACGACTGAATGAATGAATAAATGAATGGCCCCAGAGCAGTAAGATTTGCCCAAAGTTGTCAATTACTTCTGGGTGTGTCCTGTTGTAGAATTTGCTGAACTCATATTTAGGCTTTTATTAAATTTTATTCATGTGTGTGCTGAGTCTTAAAGGGCGATGGTTATTTCTATTATATATTATCATTGCAAACCTTACCTCTGTTGGTTCTCTGAGGAAAAATTCTGAGGAAAAATATCCACTTACTGGTATGCGTTGGTGAGATTTGCTGAAATGACCTCAAAATCAATTTATGAAATGACTTAAAAACTAAGAAGCAAATTGTTAAGTTCTGGGACCCTTTTAAAGACACTAAGAAATCGTATTTTTCCTGCCCACCATGATTTTATTGTTGATGAGGATGTTAATCATTTGGCAGCATTTTATGACTGAATTTTCCAGGGCTCTGCTGCTGTCTTGTAAATAGTAGTTAGGTGAAACTCTTAACTCTGAACCAGGGAAGCTTCCTGGCATGTGAGCATTCATCTCTTTGGACAAAATTATGTTTTTTCTGTCTGCTTTTTCAAGTGGTGCAAAAGCTAGTAATTTTCCCTACAGGATAGTAAGAGATGGAAGAATGTAGTGTAGTACAGTAAGGGAGGAAAAAAAGATGACAGAATTCTGGGGGGAAAGTGACTATTCACAGCACACACAATATGCTTGGCTGTTGTTTTTGTCTTCATTTGTTTTGTTCTAACAAAAGAGCAGTGAAATTTGGGGAGGAGACAGGATGGTGGTTGTGGAGACAAGGGAGAGACGAGGCTGTAGGTTAGGAAAATTTCCAGCTGGCTTTCTTTGACCTCTCTGAAGGTGGTAAGAATGAGAAAAAGTCTGGCCCAGGAGATTCTTTTAAGCTACTTGTGTCCTCCTCTTTGAGGGTGATGCTTTTACTAACTTTGCTGACTGAGCAAAAAGAAACAAGTGGCAAGGGGCTATTGTTTGTTTTCCTTCTCTTCCCTCATCCTTCCCAGTGGAATAATTTCAGTCACAAGTGTATTGTTTTCCCTTGCTTGCCATGACAGCCAGAGAAAGAATTTGTCATGGGGGAAAAAGGTGTGAGACTTTTTAAAAAATTTTTTTTCTTCCATCCTCTCTCTCCCAAAGTTCCTTTGTTTTTCTTGTGGCCCCCATGGCGCAGTGACAACCAGGTGACCATGCTCTTAAAGCTTCTCTGGGTTTCACTAAGGTGATTACAAGTCAGCACATCAAAGACAAGCAGTAAGATGACAAATGGGGTTTGAAAAATGAGGGGTTGTAGCTTGACTTAGAAATTGTTATCTGAACATTTATGAGAAGCCGTAGGAAGGTACTAGGTAGGTTGTTCTTTTGGGGGGGTGGTTTCTCTTTTCAAAGCAGTTTATGAACCTTTCTGTGCACTTTATAACTCTTTCATTTAGTCATTAGCAAACAAAGGGTGGAGTGCTGAAGATGCTAGTAACCTGGAGATAAGGTGTAGGGAACAAGAAGGGGCCTGCACTTTGCTGATGTAAGACTTCATTCATATTCTCTGTTTTTAGCAAGCTGTGCATTCACAAACCTGCTTCCTTCCCCCATAGTGTGTGTGTATGTGTGTGTGTGTCTGTGTGTGTGTGTGTGTGTGCGTTCGTGCGCACGCAAACCTTCAGTATAAATGGAACAAAGGGAACAGCAAAGGATGCAGGACTAGTTTTGTCCCTCACCAAAGACAACTGCCAGCAGTATCCACAGAATATCTCTGTGTAAACTGCAGCTGCAGGAAGCGCCTGTTTTTTGGATTGGGATATTTAGAAGGTGGAGTTAACCAAGAGGATGTTTACTGTGTGTCCTGTGGGTATTTATTTTATGGAACAGGCATTTAACATAGGAAAAGAGAGGAATTATTTGGCAAGTCAGGTGGATGGTGATTTGAAACAAGGTATAAAGTGCGTGAACCCAGGAACAAAAAGTTAACCCAAGCAAAGTAACTAGATCAGAAACTGGCATATGTTAATTAAAGAAGGTCGTCTTTTTATAAATATCCCCCTACTTTTTGCACTCTTGGCAAAATTCAACTTGGGTTTCAATCTTCATTTGTTGGCAAGCATATAAATTAGATAGCATAGAAATCTTCCAGCTTCAATCTGATGGAAATGCATTTGACTGAAATACTCAAATTATTTTATCCTAGTTCATAAATAGTAATGAAATACTAATGTACATAAGAAATTCACATATGCGGTTATCAAATTTTTTTTACTCCCACTTTTTCCAATCATAGCTGTTTTCATAGGTGAACCGGCCTAGGTGAACCGGTCAGTTGGCTGGAAGGACAAGATTGAAGGGGCTGCCGTTCCCCGACCCCATCCCTCGGGAGCAGCAGAACCCTCTGGCTGCCTCCTCTCAACTGGTTGGGTGTTTAGACTCACACTGAAGGAAGAGGGGAAGAGAGGAGGGTTAGGGTAGAGGTCTCCACCACTGAAATTGTTTTGCTCTTTAATCGGCTTCCCTCTCTGGGATGAGATCAGGGTGGTACTTGGCTCCAGATAAATGCTTTGGCTTGGGGAAGGTCAATTTAAGGGACAGGACTACCACAGTGCCCCGCTTCATCCCTCTCCTTTGCTCTTTCTCCAGACCCCAGTATTGTGTTTTACCTGGGCCACCAAACTCTTAGCACCAGCCACGGCTGTCCTAAGAATTGGATAGGGTGATTTTTTTTACCCAGAAACCCACCCACTACTCTTGATGATGACGATGGTATTTGTTAAGCGCTTACTATGTGCCAAGCACTGTTCTGGGATTTGCACCCTTGCAGACCTCCATCCCAAGGTGAACTCACTCTGCATCCACTACAATGCTGAATCCAGGCTAATGGGCACTGTTGAAAGAATGTTCCCACATTCTGCAGTGTGTTCTGGCCAAAGCGTCAGTGAAAACAGGCTCTCTGACAGGACTGAGTGTACTGGGGTGGCTGAACGTAATGAAGCACATCTGACAGTGCCTTCCTCCCCACATCTGCATCTCTGCATATTTTAGATACTCCTTTCTATGCAGTTCTCTGGTGCTTGTTTTTTTCAGAGTCTGGTTCTGTTTACAATTCTGCCTCTGGCTATCATGACCTCCCCAAAGCTTCTTCTTTAAAAGAATTATCCTATTGCTAACTAGGAGGTGGCATGGCCTGGCTGAAAGAGCATGGGTCTGGAAGTCAAACCTGGCTTCTAATCCATGGACCCCTGTTCCTAAGTTTCTAATGTGTACCATGGGAATATATAAATCCTCTCCCCCCTCATAGATTATGAATACTTCCTGGGGGACAGGGACTGTTACCGATCTGATTGTCTTTTACTACCCCAACGCTTAGGTACGGGACATAATAAGTAGGAAGCAATTAATAAATACTATCATCTTGGACATTATTGCAGAGCGTCCAATTGATCGTTTGTTGCTGCTACTCTCTCAGTGGACCTAGAGTAATAGGCCTGCTATTACTATTCACTGTGTCCTTTGAGTAATTCTTCTGATGTTCACAATTGCCCCCTTTAAAATTTGGACATCCCCTCACTTCCCACTCAGTGAATCTCTGGTACAATGAGCATTGCTTCAATATTAATAGTTCTGAATGTACCCTAGTGCCACAATGGTGTTAATCATGTAGTCAGTATATAGGTGATTTATTTTAACGGCTACATCCCTTTGTAGGCTATACGCTCCTCATGGGCAGGGACGGTGGCTATTATGCTTTCCAAATGCTTAACACAAAGCTCTGCACACAGTAAGGGCTCAATAAATACCCTTGATTGATTGACATCTTACTGTTTGTCGATAAAATGTTTACTGTGTGCTGATGAAATGATATTTGAGAGAGAGCTAGGGCTCAGCTCCATATGGAAGGTTGAATACCATAGCTTCTAGGTCGACCTTCATTTTGAATTGAAACTAATGCCAGGATGGTGATGCTTGTTCATCTCTCAAAGGACGTGCTGGTTCTGTTGATTCCCTCTTAATCGGTGGTGTCATCATCATCATCGATAGTATTTATTGAGAGCTGTGTGCAGAGCAATGTACTAAGCGCTTAGGAGAGACAGAGTCGGTAGGCACATTCTCTGCCTGCAGTGAGCTTACAGTCTACGGGGTGAGACAGACATTAATATACAGTCCAGGTAGTTGAATTAAGAGGCTGTAGTCATCTGTATATCACTGATGAAACTTTTTGGTTGGCTGTGGAGATTCTCAGGTGTAGGCTCATGTAGAGCTGTGACTTTGTCCAGCCATATAATAATAATAATTATGGTATTTGTTAAGCGCTTACTATGTGCCAAGCACTGTTAAGAATAAGCCTTTCAAACCTGGCTGATTCTTCTGACTCTTAAATTGATTGTATGTCATCTCATATGTGATGGTTAGGGTTGGGGTATGGGGGAGGTGCATGACTGCCTGTCTGCCTCCAGAGCAAGGATAATTGTCTCAAGAATACGTCATAGCTAGTTGAATTGGAAGAATTTTTTTAGAGAATCGGGAATGTTTTCTAATGGCAGTTTCCGGAGTCTCAGTTGCATTCTCAAATATGCCTGCAAAGAGCAGGTTGAATAAGATTGACTCTATCACACACCCTGTTTACTTCTTTGTTAATGGGAAAAAGGTCAGACAGGGCACTTTGAACTCTAACACGACTAGGCATGCCATCGTGGAATAGCCTTAGGATCTTGATAAACTCTTCATGGCAGCCAGACTAGTTTGGTGAGCTGCTAGAGGCCAGATTTACTGATGGGGTTATTCCTTTTTTTTTTTTTTTTTTAAAAAAAAGCCCTCTTTTTAAAATGCATATTTCTTCTGGGCTGTTACGTCAGTTTTAGGTGTTCATAAATCCTAATTTCTAAGAGATTATTGCTCCAAAATTGATTTACTGAAGAGAACAAATTTAGGGGCCAATCATTTCCATGTTTAGTGAATTAAGAGCTTGAGGGACCTGTTAGGAAAACCTGTACCTTATAGCTATTATAACCAAATCTATAGTTGTAATCATCCATTGGCATTTATTGATCAGTTACCGTGCTTGACACCTTTCTAGGTAATACAGTAAGTTATATGGGCCTAATTTGGGAATCAAATACATTTAACGTGGCCAACTTATTAGAACGTCACAAGGCATTCCAGGCTATTATTTTAAGTCTCAGGGCGCAAACTGGCTAGTTTTATACCATCAAGCCCCTACATAAGGGAAGGGAATTATTTCCTGACATTGCTTTGACATTAGATTGTAGAGTTCCTTTAAGGCAGGAAATATGTGCCTTGCATATGTGCTCTCCTGAGCACTTAGCACAGGGGTCAACACACAGTAGTTGCTCAGTAAATGTCATTGCTTAACTGATAGTCTGTGAAAACATTTCATTATTTCAGGCTGATTGAAATGTGGTAGCACTACATTTTTTTAAAAAAAAGATTAGTTAAAAACAAGCTTAAAGAGAACTTATTTTTGTATGGAACCAAATGCAACTCATCAAATTTAATAAACCTTACTCTTGCTGCTCTGGGAATGGAATGTTCCAGGTACTTTTCTGCATGTTGTCATTGGCTGTCCTAGAATCCTAAAACGGGAGGTGATATTTAGGTTTTCCTCTGTTGACTGCTACAGTTATAATGTTTATACTTTCAGGTAGAAGAACATTAAGTCCCTTCACTTTTTTAATATCCCGTAGTACACTGTTTTGATGCTCTGAAATTGACCTGCAATTTAGTATTGGGCCATTCTATAGATAAAGCCCTCTCTTCCCCTCCTCTCTCCAGCTAAAGATTTATTGGAATGTTTTTCTCTTTAGCTGGGATTAGCAGAAAGCTTTATCAGCTTTTGTCCCCTGATGTGCAGATTTCTTGTCAGTTCAAATTCTAAGGGCCAAATTGAGCTACTGGCAAGGGGGAAACAAATGCTGTCACATTTAATTGTTAATCATAGGTTAACCAGTGAGGTAAAGGGAGAATCACTTTTTCCTGTATTTCACTTGCATACTGCTGTGACCGGAGGCCTTCACATGCTACCCTGACTCTACCATGGGTTTCCCTAAAAATCTGAGACTATTCGACTACTGCTTTGGGTTGTGAATTGTAGCGAGCTGCTCTGCTGCCTGTGTTCCAAAGCTATAGAGTTTGGCCTCACTCCATTATCAGACTGCCTTTGTTTAGTGTCACTGTTACTGGCATGAATTAATTCACTGTTCACATGGACATCACTATTAGAGACTGACTACTAATTGATGTTTTGGGGGCTGGTTTAAGAGACTGTTTTGCAGGATCTACCATTTTTAAATCATTCCATTTAAAGCTTTCTAAAAGATTATGGTTTTCTTCTCTGCAGTCATAGCTTGCTTGATATTTTGGAATAACACAGAAATGGAATGAAAAATACTATCGAATATACTCTGAACACAACTACATTTGCAGCCATGCCTCACTGTTTTAAGTCTCCTTTTGTTTTTTGATTTATTTTGGGGGGCCATGGGGCTTGAAGATAGTAGAATTAAGGAAGGTATAGTAATAGCTTCATTCCTTTTGTCCTGTCATCCTACAATTCAATTAAAAAAGAAAATGGCAGAAATGAGGGCAGTCAGTGATAAATTAGTGGAATTTATTGAGCACTTACTGTGTGTTGAGCACTCTGTTAAGCACCTGGGAAAGTTCAATGCAACAGACTTGGCAGACACGTTCCCTGCCCATGAGGAGCTTACAGTCTAGAGGATTATTTTATGAAAAGTAATTTTATGAAAGAAATGATCAAGTGTAGTGGAAGAAGTCCTTACACCAGATCCTTTGCAGCTCTTTTCCGGGCTCAGTCACCCAGGGTTCCAGGGAGATTGCTTTAAGCCCTTTAGCCAGAAAAGTGGCTTGATTTGCTTGACCTTTGGGGATTTTCTCAAATCCATTGGTTGCTGCTTAGAGTCTTACAAGGTGGGAGAGAAACAGAGTCTCTAAGACATCAGATTCGGCACCCCCGATGTTCTGAAAAAGTCTGATCAGCAGAGCTTCATGTGAACTTTATTTTCTGACTTTCTGACACTCCCTACCCCTCTTGTCAATAAGTAAGTCTGTAGTTAGACCAAAATCATTTTTTTCCCCTAAAAATACTGCCAAATAATTTTAAGAAAAGTGGAGAAATGAAGAGATGGTCTAGACAGAGGGCATATTTAGTGAACATTTGTGTGTCACTTTTGTTTGACCAAGATACGTATACAATATACCATGAGCTGTGTATGGACAATGGGATAATTTGGACCTATTCCAAAACACATCCGGGTTTATGCAACTAACTTCCTTGTTAGAACAACCTTTATTTTAAGGGCCTGTTTGGCATTACTGACTAGAAATGGACAGATAGATGTAGCGTAGCCCAGTGGACCTGGGTTCTAATCCTGGCTCTGCCGCTTTCCTGCTGTGTGACCTTGGGAAAGTCACTTCACTTTTCTGTGCCTCGGTCTCCTCATATGTAAAATGGGAATTTAATGCCTGTTTTCCCTCTCCTCTAGGCTGTAAGCTCCATGTGCCCAACCTGACTACCATGTATTACCCCAAGTACTGACTACACTAAGTTCTTAACAAATGCCATAATAATAATAACAATAATAATAGTATTTCACATCAGTAAGCAAGTCCCCTTGAGTTTTAACCCTTTAGAAAACAAGATCTGTCCATGTAACATGATCAAAAGTCCAGAAACTCACCATGGTACTTGATGGTTTTCTTAATTGCCAATTTGTTTATTTGCCAAAGCATTTGTAGGTAGGAAAAACTGCACAATCTCAAAGCAGTACACAAGCATACACCAGGAAAATGATAACTTTTAAAAACAATGGGACCAAACTGTCCCAGAGGTGGATATTGTTCTTAAGATCCCATTGATATGACAGGAAAGGGTGTGCCTAAAGAACAGAATTTGAGAAAGTTTCAGTTGGAGAACCAAGATCTTCTAGATAGTGATGTCTTAGGGTGATGGTTCTTGTCTCTGTATGAAATTAGAAGAAAATATTGGTTGTTCCATTGGCTTAAAATAAAGGCAGATCTATTTTTGGAATAGAAGTGGAATTGTGCAATGTTTCCATGGAACTATGTTGTTTGTTTTTAGTATTTTCCACTGTGAGTTGAATAGTAATCCAGGCAAGCCCATCTCATAAAAGTAATATGAATCGATGGGATCAACATCTTCAACTTGGAGAAAAAAAGTCATTCTTTAAAAGGAGTATTTTAGGGAAAACTAGGGAATCATTTACTCAAAAAATCTGTCCAAGTGCCTCTGTGGCCTCAAGGACTGTTTTTCTGGTGAAGTTTCCAGAAATGATGAACATGTTCAAGGTGGAAGGAACCAGTGCAAAGGTCTAAACATTTCCTTTTTTAAGAGAATTAGGTTAATATAAAAATCTGTCTTGTTTTTCTGTAATATGAGGCTGAAGTTCCCGAACCCCAACAGTGCCATGTTACCAAACACAATGATAATTGTCATCTTTATTATTATTATTAATAACCCCACGTTTTGGCACACTTACACTGTTAGCTTTTATCCGTAGAACAGCACTGAATATGCACATGCAGCCTTTTCTTTTGGGATTGCATCATTCTATCCGGGTAGATGTGTTGTTTTGAAAGAGCGTTCTCTGATTCCACAATAGCAATCTGTCCAAAGTGAGTAGTGAAAGCAAGTGTTAAAGGAAAACTGACTGGGTAGTCTAATACTCTTACTAATTTAAAATGGAAAGCATGGAAAAGTAGATTTTTAAGCTGCTCTAAAATATTTGACCCATTGCCTTTTATAAACAGAACTTTAATTGCAGTGTCTGATGATAATATCCCCCAGCAAAAAAGCAATGTCTCTGGGCTGCATCTCCTCTCACCTTGAAAGGAAACCCAGCTGCGCAAAAGCTCATGAGTCCATAGTTGTTCTGTGAGTTTCAGAGGATGACCCATTTCAATACTGAATTAGAGAGGATGTTTCAATAGTGTTTTCCTCTCTGATTGAGACCTGCATGCCAAAACACGTGCTCTCATCTTCCCTTTCCAGTGACCGGTGCCCAAGCCACAAGGAATTATTTTCACAGGGTGACCAAAGTGCAGAGCCTAGACAGGGCTCTTTTCAGAGAAACCATTTAAAGGTGGCAGAGTAAAGACTGAGCAAGAAGGACCATATTGTTGGCATTCCCGAAGTGTTTCAGAAGAAAAAAGCAAGATGATGATATTTATTCAAAGGGATAAATCAGAAAAAACAGTAGTTAGGTTTTCCATTAGAAGTGCTCCTGAGCTCTCTGCTGGTCCTTACCTCAGACTATGGTTTGGTTGGACCTAACTTTTTTAAATTTAGTTTCATTCCATAGTTGTTTGAGTAAATTGGTTTTTATTTTGTTGGGCAGGATGCTTGAGGCAGTGAAAGTTGCAAGCAAGAGATCCCCTGAATAGCAGAATTGTCACTGACAGCACTCCACTCCCACAGAGAAGCAGCATGGTCTAGTGGAAAGAGCATGGCCCCGGGGGTCAGAGGGCATGGGTTCCAATCCCGGCTTCTCCACATGTCTGCTGTGTGACCTTAGACAAGTCACTTCACTTCTCTCTGCCTCAGTTACCTCATCTGTAAAATTGTAAAATGGGGATTGGGACTGTGAGCCCCATGTGGGACAGGCACTGTGTCCAACGTAATTACCTTGTATCTACCCCAGTGCTTAGAACAGTGCTTTGCACATAGTAAGCGCTTAACAAATACCCCAGTTATTGTTATTATTATTATAATCTCCTTAAGGATGCAGAAATACAATATGTGATGTTTACGGGGGAATGAAAAATGTTGCATTTGTTTGCCTATGATTTAAAATCAGAGCTTTCTGTGTGTGATAACTGTTTTTTGGAAGACTGTGATTCTCTGCTCTCAGTCTGAGAGAACGATCAACTGAACAATGGAGCAAGTCCACCACATTGAATTAATAATTCACAATATCTACTTAGTAAATTGGGATTAAAAGGATAAAAAGATTTTGTCAGTGGAAAAGGAGGAGTTGGGGGGGTTGGGGCAGGGAGAGAGGAAAATGAATTGCTTTCAGCTGAATTAAACTTGTAATTAACCAGCTTGGGCTAGCAGCCAGGTAATGCTGGCCAAGCAGCAGTCAGAAATTCAGCCCACACGACCCTGGCTTCTGATCGCCCTTCCCTAGCCTCCCCCTCCTTCTCAGTATAATAACTAAACCAAGCTAGCCTGCCTGAACCCTCAGCCAATGCGGAAGCTCCAAGTGAACGTTGAGTTGGGCTCCATTTCAGGCCAAGTCGGCCAGCAACTAATACCCGTGGACCCAGAGTAGAGGCTTTGAAAGGCTCCACAGCGTAACCAGACTTTAGATTTGCTTTTCACTCTGATGGCTTTCTGATGGAAGAATCATTGTGGGACTAGATGAAAGGAGGGGGACTGCAATTCCAAACTGCAACAAACCCATACAGTTCAGCTAGAGCCCACATCTTCACGATGAATTTTGGCCAGAGCACACTGGCAGAAATAGGGACGTCCTCCCAGCTGCACATGTCTGTTGTAGGAGAACTGGATTTAAAATATTTGTTTTTTTAAAAAAAGGAAAATAAGCTCTTTCATGTAGAGAAAGAGCCTTTTGAGAGAATTTGAGCCTTATAAGCAGAGATTTGTATTTATCTGCCCCAGTGCTAAGTACAGTGCATGACACATAGTAAGTGCTTAATAAGTACCGTAGTTATGGTACAGGAGGTGGCAAGTAGGCATAGCGCAACTCTGAAATGGATTTTATTCTCCCCTGGTTTTATTTACTTAATTTTTTTTTAAAAGAGTGCAAGAAGTGGTTGGTGTAGAAGCTAATATACTAAATCTGAATGACACCTTGTACATTACTAATTGTGGTGTGTGTTAAGCTGTATGCCAAGTAGTGTACTAGATAGAAGATAAGTTGGACACAATCGCTGTGCTTCAACGGGGCTCATGGTTTTAAAGGGAGGGAGAAAAATCCCCATTTTACGGAGGAGGAAACTGAGGTACAGAGAACTTAAGTGACTTGCCCAAGATCTCATGGCAGGCAGTTGTAGCTGGGAGAGAGCGTTCTTCCTTGATCAATTCTAAAGGACAAGAAACTGTTCGGTGGTCTTATCTTATAATCACATCTTTTTTAGATTCTCCCTTTCCAACCAGTGATTTCAAAGTAGAAATTCATTTGTCTGTAATTTTTTCTCTAAATGTTTCCCTTTCATGGGCAGGTGTTAACTAAGTCACTTATCAGTTCTGCTATTTCCTCATCTCATGCCCCTCTCACAGTCTTCTTTGTTTCCTTTGCCTTTCCTCCATCCTTCCTTTTTCTCCCACACCATTCTCTGCCGGGTCTTCCCGGATGATTTCCCATCCTCAAATGGGTTAGCTGCAACTGCCCTCTAGAGGTAATGCAATGTGCCACTCTCCTCATAGCTGTCAATTTCATCTCAGGCCTTGTCCTGTCTTGAGTTTGACCAAGGTTTCTGTTTTGTTGGGTCAAGCGTAAACCGTAAGTATCAGTACCAACATTGCTTATTGACACATTGACTGTGTCTAGTAAACTGGACTAGGTCCTAGGAGAACATGCAAAAAAAGTTAAGTGTGATGCCTGCTTTCAAGAAGCTTAAAATCTTGCGAGTGAAATACAGTCTCTCTCCCATTGGGGCATTGAGGCGTTTGGTCCAAACCCAACCTTCTCAATTACGCTAGTTTTTCACTTGTTTTCAGAAGAAGGGATTCATAGATTCCAGAGCTATTGGGTTCTCTTCAGTAGTTCCATACTTGGTTGAAAACCAAAGGAACTTTATTATCCTCCGCAGTTCTCACTTGGCATTTCCTTGCTGGATGGGGAACTTTTCAGAAAAGATGGGACTGGAATTAATTGAATGTGTTTCTGCTCTGGCAGAGTTGGAAGATTGTGGAAACCCCCAAAGGACGTTTGTGTTCCTCCACATTCCCACCCAGAACTATGGTGTTGATGCTGGGCTTCTTACCCTTTGCTTCTGTGTGAACTCACTTTTTGTTGGAGTTGGGATTAAGTCTTCAGTATCCCAGTAGAAATACTGATGGAATTAATGCTATTACTACTATTAAAAGGAAATAGGTGAGGCAATTCACCCTGCCAACGTCCCCCAAACCACTTTCTGAATTCATCTCTTGAATTGCTCTGTATGCAAGTGTGGCTGTAGGTAATGAGAAGACAAAGATGTTTACGTAATTAATGCTCCAGATTTGCAAAATCTGCCTTGTTATCCATGTAAAACTGCCTTTCCCAGCTCTGATGGAAAGGTATGATTTGTATTTGATGTGTACAGACTAGCAGTGACATATGCAAAAAGTGACCATGCAGCAGCTGCTGGAAAGTGTCAAGGTCTTCTTTCCTTCGATACAGTCGTTTCTCCATGCTCTGTGGCTTCTGTATAGGTGCTGAACCTCCACTGTGGCATCCAGAGGGTAGCCCTGAGGCCACAGAGATGGGAGGTGCCATGCTGGCCCACTCCCACTCCAGCCTTTGGGCCAAGCTTGGGCAGCACAGGAGCTGCCAGTAGAAGCAGGGGAGGAGACATCAGTGGTTGGGTAACAGCTGTGGACGGGAGCACGACCAAACTTCGTCTCATGCCTGTCTCCTTTCCTTGTGCTTGACCACAGAAGGGGCTGAGACCCAGGGATCATAGGAGGACCCCTGAGGCTCAACTGGGTTTTTTTTGTTGTTGTTGTAATTGTTGTTGTTTGGTTCTCAGTGTTCTCAAATAATAGTACCCTGCCCAGAATTTCCTTTAGGCAGGCATCAAAAAAGCATTTGGCTTTGAAAATGAACAGGTTTATGTTTATATTGTTGTATTTTTTAAGAGCTGCATATGGCTTCATCTGGAAAACACCTTTAATTAAAAGAAACCGAGTCTGTTATGGAACATCATTGCCTAGGAGATCCCTTATAAAGATAAAATCTCATTACGGCGGGATGGCTTCAAGACTCTCTTTGGATCTCCTCTATTTGGCTTCCAAATTTTACCATTAAGTGTATTAAGTGAATTCCTACTGGGATTAAACTTAACCTTCTATTTCTTAGAAATTCTGGGTGGTTTGTAGACTTGAAGCCGGTTGCAGGGGAGTGATCATCTTGTATTGCTCTTTTCTCACCTGCTGTTTGTGATGTTCATCCTTGTGGGCTCTGAGGTCCCCTTTGTGTTTTTGTGTCTCTTTGTAAGCAAAGCTTTGCCAAAGAGAGCTACTCCCTTCTTGATGGCAGTGAACCATGCAGGACTGACCTCAGCAATCGATTCCTAGGTTTTAGCTGGGCTGCGGCATTGTCTGAGGCTTGTTTTACCTTGTCCTTATAACACGTCCTCTACTCTCCTTGCTTTCAGTTTCCTAATTTCAGCTCTCCATTCATCAGTGTTTAAATACCTTGCTGTTGCTCATTCTCCTCAAATGTCCTACTCAGCACAGCTGTGTTAAGGTGACAGTAGCTTCATAGCTTTATTCTGTGAGATCTTGTCTTGATATTTGATATTGCTTGTGGCACATAAGGACATTGGCAGAAATGTTCAAGGATTCAGATACGTGATCTGTATGTGATCCAGGTCTCTTAGCTGTAGAGGAGGTTGGACAACGGTACAACTCCGAAGACCTTTAGCGTGGTCTGGAGCCTAATATCGTGGTCTGGAGCCTAATATCTCACTGCTGTCATAGTCTGTTTGACATTCTCTCAAAGGATAGCTGCCCTTCTTGATCTGTTTTCTATTTCCCTGTCTATCATTCCATTGTGGGTCAGTACGCTGCCTAGGGAGCAGAATTCCATCACAGGTTTTAACTCTGCAGTGCCCCCAATTTTTTGGTTGTGATATGCTTTCCCTGGTGCAGGCTGATACATCACCTCAAATTTCTTTAGATTTTATTGGATTGAGTGATACAATATAACATGCCTGTCAACACTGTTATGCTGTTACACTGTAGTCTCCCAATCACTGTGTGCTTGTGCATACTAAGCACTCAGGAAATACGATTGAATGATTGATTGACTTTACATCAACTCGCAGCACTTGGCTGATTCGGTGAAGTGTCTTACATTCAATAATGGTAATAATAATTGTCATGTTTGTTAAGTGCTTTGTGCCAGGCGCTGTACTACCCCTGGGGTGGATACAAACAAATCAGGTAGAACACAAGCCCTATCCCACATAGGACTCACACTCTTAATCCCCATTTTACCGTTGAGGTAACTGAAGCACAGAGAAGTGAAGTGACGTGCCCAGTCTCACACAGCAGACAAGTGGTGGAGCTGGGATTAGAACCCAGGTCCTTGGGACTCCTAGGTCCATGCTCTATCCACTAGGCCATGCTGCTTCACTTGCGAATCTTCCTGGGTGTAGACCTTTAGGGCACATTGGTCTCCATATACTAATTCTGTCAAGCAGAGTTGGGATGAACAGTGATCTCTTTCCTGAAGGAAAAGATTGTCAGGTCCTCGAGGGTGGAGATCATGTCTACCAACTCTGTTGTGTGGTCCCAAGTCCTTAGTATGGTGCTCTGCACATAGAAAGTGCTCTCAATAAATAACATTGATTTATTGATGAATTCACAAAGATTGGTCAAATGTCTGGCATTGCATTGCTTTCTCTTCCAACCCCCCCACCATTCATTCATTCTTTCATTTAATCATTTATTGAGTGCTTACTATGTACAGAGCACAGTATTGAGCGCTTGGGAGAGGACATTATAACAATAAACAGACACTTTCCCTACCCACAACGTGCTTACACTTTCCCTTCTCAATTACGAAGGTTCAGCTCCCCAAAATCTCTTCACTTGGTAAAATCGAAGGAGGGGTTAGGTCTTTTTTGAGGAATCAGAAATCTTGCTTTGTAATTTGATGATCTTGTTGTATCTTAATGTAGAGTGGGATTATGATTATAGTGTTTGTAACATTGAAGAATTAAAGGGCTGCTCTCTTAAATGTGGAAAATCTTAAAGCTTGTGCTTTCTTGTTCATGTATTTAGTTGTATTTATATTTGGCCTTATAGATTTTTCTGCTTTCCTTATTAAATTTTAGTAGAACAGATATAACATTTAAAATCCATTTAGCAGCTATTTTTTAATTCAACCAAAATGCAGTGTAGGCTTAAAATAATGTACTACCCTCTCCCCAAAAAGCCATCTGCATATTTGCATTTAAAAGCCCAGTTGTTGGAAAGGAAAAAATGATTTCAGATCCTCAGGGACTTATTTTTTTTTCCTATTATATTAATCAGATATAATAGTGACTTAGATGTATAGCAGCATAACATTTGAAGAAAGGTTGAGTTGGTCATTGATGAAAAACACATGACAAAAGATGTAGAAGAAAGAGCACAGTAGAAAGCAACTCTAAGGGGAATATACAAGCCAAAATCATTTTGCAGATAAATTCAAAAATACATTTCAACCGATACAGAATGTTTTATTGCTATTCATGTGTTTTTAGTATCATGATGTGGCTGCATTGATGGCAGAAAACTTTACTGGGGTGAACTACAATTCTAATGCAGCAAATAGTGGTGGAATATATGTAAAGTCTTGTTATCCCAAAGACTGATTTCTTAATGGTGCAGGATATTTTTTTTTGGTCCCAAAGCCAAGCCTTCTAGTATAATTGACTGAGAATCTGAATGTAACAAAGGAAAGGATCTTAAAGTAGCTTATGGAATAGGAAACTCAACAGAGGAAGGCTATATATGCAACTGTAACCGCACATGGGACAACCTGATTTCCTTGTCATTATTCCAGCACTTAGAACAGTGCTTGGTACACAGTAAGTGCTTAACAAATGCCACCATCATTATTATTTTCATTCCTATCTTGAAAAAGAAAAAACCCTCAACACTAAATTGACAATGAAAAGAAAAGTTAAACACGTTTATAGACTAATCTGAGATGATGATTATTGGTTTCTGTCTTACTCAGAATATTGAACATTTAGGTGCAAATGAAATTCCAGTATTAGGAACTTGAAATAACTTCACTCCAAAATAATTTTTATTCTGTTGGAAACAGGAAGTTATTATAATGGGAATTTTGTTTTCCCAAACTTCATGGCCTAGAAATGGCTGTACAAATGTGCTATTTGGGACCTATCATATTCCAAGCGACATGATTTCAACAGAAGCAAAATACTTTTATTTCTGGTTAGGAAAGTCAAGGAGCAACCCTAGGGGCCAGACAAGAAGGAGCTGTGGCCAATTGGAAAGAAACTATGCTGAAACATCTTGTGGGCAGCTTGAGAAATGTTGGTTAAATGTTAAAGTAGGACTTCATTGTGACCAAGACAACATGAAAACAACAATTTGGCCGAGTTTTTATTTTTCTCAGTGATTGTTTCCTTTTCCTTCTGAAAATTCTCCTCCCTTCCCCCACCCTGTAAGCTAAGCAAAACCAAAGTAATCTACATTGCTGTATTTTCCAAATAGGATCAGAACAATCTATCCTAGGCTGTGACCTCCACAAATGGGATTTATGTTGTTAAAATATTACTGAGAGAAATAAAGGAAGGAAATTTAGCAATACTGAATCCTTCAGTGAAGAAGGATTTAAAACTCTTTCCCCTCCCCCTTAGATAATGTTGTTTAGAGGCCATTCAAAGCAACGTAAAGGTAATGTTATACTACTTATGCTGCTGAGAATGGGGACTTGGGCTACAAGCAAATACTAAAAGGAGCAAATAAATGTTCTATTCCCAGGTCCATCCTTTATTGTCATGCTGACCATATTACTTAACCTTTCTGGGCCTTGAAAAATGAGAGTTGCCATCTTTTGACCTCAAAGAGGTGCTGAGAGAATTCAAAGAGGTATTTGCAGTGTTCATTGGATATTTGACAGAGAAACCAAATAAACAACATCACACTCTAATGGTATTGCAGTATAATGTGGGTTAGGCATGTTATATGACCCATTAAGTCTCCAATCTGGTGCCTCAAAAAGAGCCGCTCAAGAATGGATTTCCTGTTTTGACATTTATGAACGTTTTCTCCCTGTGCTGCTGTTCTAGATAGTTGAGGGCAAGGAAACAACAGAGAGAAATGGCAAGTACAGACGTGTGATAAAACCGTCCTGTACAGCCTCCAGTTCTGAGGCACAAAGGATCAAATTCCCTTTCACTGTACGTTAGAGGAAAAAAAAATGATTCGAGCTTCAGGAATAGGTGATCTCTTCTGATAATATCTACATGGCAAATTAGGCAAGCAAACTTGAGATAAGATTCATTCATTCAGTTGTATTTATTGAGCACTTACTGTGTGCAGAGCAGTGTACTAAGTGCTTGGGAGAATGCAGTATAACAATAAACAAGCACATTCTGTGCCCACAATGAACTTAGAAGGGAAAAAGGGACAGTCAGTGTAGTATTGTGGAGCGGGGTCGGACACAAAATTTAAAAATGGATGATGCTGTCCCTTTTCCAGACTCTAAGCTCCTTCTGAGCAGGGTACATGCCTACCAAACTCTATCATATAATACTCTTCCAAGCATTTACTACTGTCTTCTGACCCAGTAAGTGCACAGTAAATACGGTCAAGGTCACTGGTGTAATTTTAGAACTACTTTGCTTGTTTAGAGAACCCACCTTGAGAGAGTAGCCTTTTAAAAATGTCCTGCTGCTTTCACTCCTTCAACTCCCCTGCTTTCTTTGGACCCACAAACAATTCCAGCAGCAGCTTTTTTTTAAGCTTTGGGCAACATGCTATGTAAGTAGAGGCATGAATGGGTAAGCACTTGGTCGTGGTGGATTTACAGTTGCTAATTATATTCCAACCAGGTTCATGCCACAGTTTGTTAGACTCCTCAAAGGTTTCTCTAAATCAGCGGATTTATTTGAACTACTTTTCTCTAATGCAGGTCAAGGCCGCTCAAACCCACTAGCAAAAATAGGAATGTTGTTTGGCTTTTCTTTTTTGGCTGCCTTTGTGAAAGGAGAGACTGTTCCTACAGAGGTGAAGTGAAGCCAAACAAATCCTTGCATTTTCCTCAGGCCAGTCTGTTTCAAGTTCAATAGGTTGGAGCAGAACTTTGACCATTTGTCCCCTCACTAATCAGCTACAAATTGCAGAAGTACCAGGGACACTTGGGCACTTGTAAGAAAGTGAGCACTTAGGTGTCAGGTCCTCCAGTGACCTGAAATAGATGTTGGCCCACAGCTGGAATTGGAGAGTGTCTGAGGAGAGCCAATTTAAGAATGGGGGTCACGCCAAGGTCACTCAGATCTTCACTCGCCTGCTTTTGTGTTGCAGCTGCACATGATTGCCTTGCTTTTATTGGCAGTGGGAGAAAGCAGTGTTTCCTGTTTGCGGGGCAGGAGGTGCTAATGCATATGGAAGCAAAGCTTACCAGGAAGTGGGATGGAAAGAACTGAATGTATCTTAGAGATGCCAGATGACTATGGCATTTAGTCTCTTTTACTGTGATGAAATGATGGCCATTTGGTCAAGGGCAATGACATTTGAATAGGACAAAGATCATATGAGTATACTTCCTTAAAGGAAAATATGGTGAAAAGCTGAGACCAGTTACTTTTGATAGGTGACACACACAATACAGGATAATATATGGCTACTGCTTTTCGTGTACTAAGCGCTTAGTAAACATTAATACTGTAGAAAGGTAGATTGGGCAGGAAAACAGATGGATCATTATCAGTGGGATTTATCGAGGGCTTACTGTGTGCAGAGCACTGGCCTATGCACTTGATGAGGCAGGTAAACACCATTTTTCGTATTTTAATGTCGAAATTGAACCAAGTGACATTGTCATAATCACAGACTATTTTGATGGTATTAATGGCCATCTTCACTGAAAGGAAAACTGTCCATTACACTCTGTGAAGAGAATATGTTTAGATAACAGGAGGTGTAGTGTCAATGAAACCTATTTTTAAGACTGCAAGGTTTCATCTCCTTTCCACTTGGCTTTATTCATTCATTGCTTCATAAACTGTGTTAGATTGGTATATTGTACTCTCCCAAGTGCTTAATTCAGTGCTCTGCACACTGTAAGTGACCAATAAATACAACTGATTGATTCCATTCTAAAAGAGTTTATGTGTCGTAGAAGATTTGAGCACTTCATGAATTGAGACTCCTGAAAATTTACCAGACTGTATTTGCTGAAGGAGAAGGTGAAGACATTAGAACTTGAATAATAGTCCAGGAAATATTATTAGTCCAGGAAATATTTAGGAGTCTTTAGAAGCAGCCAGTTATCTGGAGCAAAATAAACCTCCATAAGGGGATAGGTAATTGTTCTTAATCACAATTATGTATGAATTCTATAGGCTGTTATTGAGGAAAAATAGAAATGAATGTATGCACATTTTCTCTTTTATACTAATCAGACACTCTTTGGATATTCATTCTGAGGAGCAGTGAACAGGAGCAGGCTTAGTGTCAAAGGGTTTACCTTGGAAAATGGGCAAATTGTTATACATGAACAGAAGTGAATTGCACTATCAGTGGAGTCTTTTTCAAGCCCTGATAGCACCCTTTATATGAATGGATATGTAGGGTCATGCTGACTTGGAGGTGAACATTTTGTCCAATGTTGAATGCCAGATTGTTCTTTGAAAATATAAACAGAATCCTGAATTTTAGTTATTTTTTTGGTTGGGAATGATGGGAGACTGACTTTCATTGAAGAAGAGTTAAGGTGATACTAAATCACCATTAAGAGGATTAGGGAGTAATGTGGTGTGGAGAGATGAATTGAGATGGGAACCTTTTGGATGAAGGGGGGAAAAAAGAAGGCATTTACCTGAGTTTTGAGCTTCAAAAGTATTTGCTGTTTGAAGATGATGGTGATACCTTGAATTCAAAAAGCACTTGATATTTCCAAAGCACTTTAATATCAATAATCTCAATGGGACACATGTTCTCTTTTAGACCTCATGCTTTAGAGGCCCACTTCAACTTTCTCCTCTAGCCTCTCTCTTCCATAGTCCTAGAACCTCAAAGGGTTATGCATATGTGTGTCCGCTGTGTGAGCATGTGTGTACATATAATCAAGTGTGTATATATGTTTGTGGACTTGGGTGGAAGGAATCTGTATAATCCTCTTTGGGGAAAAAAGGAAAGTAACTTAGAAACGGGATTGAGAGGATGACCATTACCTCCTATTTCACTTAGTTGAGGAAGTGATAGATCTAACTCCCCCTCTAGTCTGTAAACTTGCTATGAACAGGGAATGTGCCTAGGAACTCTGTTTTATTTTGCTCTCCCAAGCACTTAGTACAGTGCTCTGCACAAAGTAAGTGCTCAATAAATACCGTTGATGATGATGATGAGCTGCTGACAAGATGTTGGAAATGAACTGCTTAATTACTCCTTCAGTGTCATAGTTTATCATTGTACCCAAAGTGTTGTGTAACAGTGAATGCTGTGCTCAATAACCCTGGGGCCGGGTGTTCAAGTCAGTACTTTCCAGTGCCCCAGGTAATTCTGTGACACCCAAGCAGTTTCTGGAAATCTGCTGAGGATTCATAAAGCTGGAAATTCTTTGTAGGTGTGGCTATATGTAGTTTGGCAAGTCAAGTTGAACTTAGTTTAAGAAAAAACACAGTTGACCGGACTAAAAGAAGCCATGTGGTCTGTGCTAATATATGGTCTGCTCATTCCCCAATATAGAAGCCATTCTGGAAAAAAGATAATATTGAAAAAACTACACATTTAAAATGGGGAAGAACTGGAACAAAAGTTATCACTTTGTGTGGTAATGAGAGCTGAGACAGTTTGAAATACACATGGAATAGATCTGATTGGATAAAATGGGAAGGCATAAGAAACACAGGAAATTCAATCTGTCAGGGTATTTTATTTCAGTCACTTAATGGAGGAAATCTCAGAGTCTGGGCATGAAGAATGATTGCATTTTTGATCCTTTACATGCTCCCAGGCCTCTAGTCCTTATTCAGTGAAGCATGGTAATCTTACGGCCTTGCAGAATAGATTCAGTGCTCTAGTTCTTAAAGCATACCATGACAGGTAGAATAGGTTAAATGAAATATAATTGGGAAGTAGCGTGGCTCAGTGGTAAAAGCACAGGCTTGGGAGTCAGAGGTCATGGGTTCAAATCCCGGCTCTGCCACTTGTCAGCTGTGTGACTGTGGGCAAGTCACTTAACTTCTCTGTGCCTCAGTTACCTCATCTGTAAAGTGGGGATTAAGACTGTGAGCCTTGTGTGGGACAACCTGATTACCCTGTGTCTACCCCAGCGCTTAGAACAGTGCTCTGCACATAGTAAGCGCTTAACAAATACCAACATTATTATTATTATTATGAAATAGGCCCTAATTCTGCAACATGGAAAGCTAACCCGTGAATGTTCCCTAGAAATCCCAGCAGGAGAAAGAAGTCTGGGAAGCTCCACACTCCTGAATTGGTAGCAAAGACTAAGGATTCCCATGTGGGATGGATATTGTACAAAGTCCAGAAGTAAATTTTTTATTTCATTTTAATCATAAGCTTCACTTTAGGTCTCCTCACTGGAGCCATTTGTATTAAAGACTTTTTATCTTGACTTTGCCTCATTTTAATAAATGTCAAATACCCTTCATCCCCACACTGTTTTTCTTTCTGATTCTTACCATGACCATTGCCTGTAGACAATAGGGCATGTACTGTGTGGGTACAGTTTATAGTAAGTTTGTAGAGACTATACGTATATATTGTAAAGAACTAAGTCGTTTTGCTCCTATACATGATGTTAGGATTTCTTGATTTTTATAGGTTTGTCCTTTGTGAATGAGCTGTGGCATAGGAAGTGTATAACATTCGTTTTGGGGGATGATAGCGTATTCTTAAAACATTTCCATTGGCATTTCCCATTGTGTGGCTCGTCCTATCATGTAACAGTTACTTCTAGCAATTACTCAATAGCTTTTAAATGAGTAAAAGTTTATTTGAGAAGATAAGGGAAATATCATTCAAAATCATATCATTTAATATGTCTTAGATGCTGCATATGTTTTCTGAACCTATGGAATGTGTCCTGGTAAGTAGAGGAAAATCATATTGCTTTAATTCAACCTTGAAGAGTGAAACTGTATCCATTTCCTCGTTCCATTGTGTCAAAATCATTTTAGCAGAATTAACTTCACTGACGAAATCTATTTCCTTTGAGGAAAATTTTGAATTGAGATGCTGTTATAATTGATGGGACCAACAACTGCTGAGCACTGGTTCTGGATTGTGCCTAGTTGTATCTACTGGAAAGAAGAAATAGACTGTGTGGACCCAGGTGTTTTGCAGAGAAGACTAGTGAAAGGTTTCCAATATTACCTGGCCCATTTGGAGGAAATAGTTTGATCCTGAGAGGGAAATAACAGAATATAATTTTATTCTGTATATTTCAGATGTTTGGATTGTCCTTGATGTGAATTAGGGTTGTATATTTAGGGAAAAGCGGATTCTGAAGTAAATTGGTGAGCTGCTGAAATAATGAGCGGGGTAACACGAGTCTTTGGAGTGACTTATCAGAAGCTGCCAGTTGACTTCTGTAATGCTCACAGTCAAGCAGCTATGAGTCATTGCTTAATTTTCTCAAATCAGGGGAGGGAAGCATCTTTTCTGTGCAAGGTGATACCTTGTTTGAGAGCTTGAGGCTGCTGATGAAGAAGTCTTTACAGATTTTGATTAGTGGAAACCTTATACAAAGTCTGACCGTCTGAACTACTCTGAGCCTAATAATAGTTACAATTGTGGTATGAAACGCTTACTATGTGCCAGGCACTGTACTAAGCGCTGAGGTGGTTACAAGCAAATCAGGTTGGGCAGATTCCTGCCCCATAGAGACTCACCATCTTAATCCCCTTTTAAAGTTGAAGTAACTGAGACTAACTGAGGCCCAGAGAAGGTAAGTGACTTGCCCAAGATCACACAGCAGAAAGATGGCAGAGCTGTGATTAGAAGCCAGGTTCTTCTGACTCCCGGGCCCATATTCTGTTCACTAAGCCAGGCTACTTCTCATCTCTGCTTCTGATTCGCATCATTGGAAATACACTTTATCTGATGCGATTGTCTTGTATCTACCCTTGGATATAGTGTAGTGCTTGGCACACAGAAAGTGTTTAATGAATTCCACAGCTAAGTTACTGTTATATTCTGATTCCTTAGTTATGCTTTGATGTCTCCATTACTTCCGAAGGGATCAGCAAACAGAGATGTAGTTTGGGGTAGTGGATAGAGCACGGGTCTGCGAGTCAGAAGGACCTGGATCCTAATCCTAGCTCTGCCACGTGTCCGTTTCGTGACCTTAGGCAAATCACTTGACTTCTCTGTCTCTGTAACCTCATCTTTAAAATGGGGATTAAGACTGTGAGCCCCATGTGGGACATGGTTTGTGTCCAACCTGCCTTAGTTTATATTCATTCATCATTCATTCATTGTCAGTCACATTTATTGAGCACTCACTATGTGCAGAGCACTGTACTAAGACCTTGAAATGTACAATTCGGCAACAGATCGAGACAATCCCTGCCCAACAACAGGCTCACAGTCTAAAAAGGGGAGACAGACAGCAAAACAAAACGAGTAGTCAGACATCAATACCATCAAAATAAATAGAATCATAGATACACATCATTAAAAGAGTAATAAATAATATATACAAATATACACAAGTTCTGTGGGTTTACATCTGCTCCAGCGCTTGGTAGAGTGCCTGGCTCATAGTAAGATCTTAACGGATACCATTTTAAAAAGCCCTCAAAAACTAATTCAATAATAGAAGGTTAAAAAGCATTAGATTGGGACTCAAGGAAGCAGGGTAGATTTAGCGGATGATTGTGTTCTCATTGACCTACAGGGCTGATTGTCAGCTGTCAGCTGCTGCCCTGGAGGGGGAGGGGGAGGTGCTGCCTTGTGCTTCCACCTGCCCGCCAGGACAGCAACAGGATGGGGTGGGGGTTGGGGGGGGGGGGGGACATTGGAAAAGCCAGAAATGCTGGGGTCAGTCATGGATGTGCAGTTGTTGGGATTCTTGGATTCTGCTTGTAGTGTGGAGCTAATGCTAATTCCTTTTGTCTTGTCTGGCTCGGCCATAGGCAAACCGAGGTAGAAATTGAGGAAAAAATCTGCTGTATGCCAATCCAGAACAAAACCAGAATTTTCTTCTAGAAATTTATCTCCAAAAGTAAGCTTTCTCCATTCAGAACTTTTCATGGGGAAGCAGTCATTGAAATGTGGAAAACTAAATTAGCCTGCATGTGTGTAACCTTGTTTATTTATTTGTTTCCTATTAGGCGGTCGGTCACACCCAAGAATATCAAACCAATATTAGAAACTCATTTTGACCATTAAAGGGAGAAAATTATTTGGGCTTAACCTTTCTGTTTTCACTTGGCTGGTGTTGGAAAATTGACTTCGGTAGAAAAGCATTCTTTTTCCTTGCTGTATTTTCATTCATTCATTCATTCAGAGGTATTTATTGAGCGCTTACTATGTGCAGAGCACTGTACTAAGCGCTTAGAATGTACAATTCGGCAACAGATAGAGACAATCCCTGCCCAGTGACGGGCTCACGGTCTAAATGAGGGAGACAGACAGCAGAACGAAAACAAGACAACGCCATCGGGATAAATAGAATCAAGGAGATATACACTTCATTAACAAAATAAATAGGGTAATAAATAATATATACAAATGAGCACAGTGCTGAGGGGAGGAGAAGGGGGAAATGCAGGGGGGGAGGGGAAGGGAAGCAGAGGGAAAGGGGGACTCAGTTTGGGAAGGCCTTCGGGAGGAGGCGAGCTCTCAGGCTCTGAAGAGGAGAAGAGAGTTAGTTTGGGAGATGTGAGGAGGGAGGGCATTCCAGGACAGCGGTAGAACGTGGGCCAGGGGTCGATGGCAGGATAGGTGTGAATGGGGGACGGTGAGGAGGTGGGTGGCAGAGAAGCGGAGTGTACGGGGTGGGCAGTAGAAAGAGAGAAGGGAGGTGAGGTAGGAGGGGCAAGGTGATGGAGAGTTTGAAGCCCAGAGGGAGGAGTTTTTGTTTTGTGTGAAGGTTGATAGGCAACCCACTGGAAGTTTTTGAGGAGGGGAGTGACATGCCCAGAGCGTTTCTGAAGGAAGATGATCTGGGCAGCGGAATGAAGAATAGACTGGAGTGGGGAGAGACAGGAGGAAGGGAGATCAGAGAGGAGGCTGACGCAATAATCCAGTCAGGATATTGTGAGAGTTTGTACCAGCCGCGTAGCAGTTTAGATGGAAAGGAAAGGGCGGGTCTTGGCGATATTGTGAAGGTGAGACAGGCAGGTGTTGGTGACGGATTAGATGTGTGGGGTGAACGATGTGTGTGGTGAGAGGCAGCGTGGCTCACTGGAAAGAGCACGGGCTTTGGAGTCAGAGGTCATGGGTTCAAACCCCGGCTCTGCCACTTGCCAGCTGTGTGACTTTGGGCAAGTCACTTAACTTCTCGGTGCCTCAGTTCCCTCATCTGTAAAATGGGGATTAAGACTGTGAGCCCCACGTGGGACAACCTGATTCCCCTGTGTCTACCCCAGCGCTTAGAACAGTGCTCGGCACATAGTAAGCGCTTAACAAATACCAACATTAACGAGAGAGCAAAGTCAAGGACGACACCAAGGTTGCGGGCCTGTGAGACGGGAAGGGTGGTAGTGCCGTCCACAGTGACGGGGAAGTCGGGGAGAGGACAGGGTTTGGGAGGGAAGATAAGGAGCTTTTAAATGTTCCTCTTTTCTTCTTCCCTTGGCTTTTGAGTGAATCAGAAATCACATTAGATATTTTGTTTACCAGATTACTTTCACTTGGATGCATCAACTAATGGGACTTTCTGTGGCATTTAGAATCTATATTAATTGATGCAGCCACTGCTTTGGGAGTGCTTAAATAAACAGCTTACACACTGATTTATATTTAGTAAGTTAATATCAAACTCTGGAATTTTGTCTTTTAACCACAACCCTCTTATATTGAGCTCTCCCAAGTACTTAGTACAGTGCTCTGCACACAGTAAGTGCTCAAAAAATGCCACTGATTGATTTATAGGGGTATCATAAAAGTGGTTTTCTGAAAACTCAACCTAACACTATTAAATCTTTCATTACTGTATTTCCTCCCCTCTCAAGAATTTTCTATTTTGTGAGGTGATTTTTAAGTTTCCATCAAAATTGTATTTCAAAATGAATGTTTTTTCCCTTGGATTCATGGGAATCATCTTTAATTTACCATTAATACACAGTAACAAGGAACAGTTTGCATTTAGTGTGGGAATGGAACAAAGGCAATTGTAGAGTTATAATTTCCCTTGAAGAAAGTAAGGTAAAAATAATATTTTCTAAATGAATTTAGGTAATTTCACAGACCCGTGGGCAGCTCCAGACTAAGGAATCTTAAAACAAGCTATATCAGATCAGTTAAAGAAGATGTGTGTATCTGGCAGAGAACTTTGTTTGCGAAGTCAGGAAGAACCGAGCATTAGAGCATGACTTGAATTTACTTTGTCCACATAATCTGCAGTTACCAATAATGCTATAAACTACAGCCTGTCATATCTTCAAGGCAGGAAGATATGAAATAAAAAGAATATTGTTTCATATTTATAAAATGGCCTTGACTGGCTTTTTCCTTTTATAAATAGATTTTTTTTTGTTTCATTTCTGTGGGATAATGGTATCAAGGATATGAGTTTACCAAGAGTGTAATATTCTCTCTGGCGAATGAGGAACAAAGTGCAATAAATTATCTTTTATAAATTTGAGAAAATTTTAGCTACCCATAGTTTGTCTAATTTTGAAAGTTTCAGTGTCTTTTGCATTTTGTTAGTACAGTGACAGATTCAGGGATTAAAATCAGAGGTTATCTCTTCTTAAGGGCTTAGTGGAAACAGAAAAGACAAAATCAGAATGGTTAGTTATCAGCTCTAGAAAATTCCTTTCACTGAGAAATGATGGTCGCTGTAAGCATTTTCACAAGGACCATAAATTAATCTTATAACCAGAAGGGGCTAAATCAATTTCCAAATTGGCTTTGGCCATTGGGTCATTGGGCACAGATCCTGAAAAAATTAGGTGGTAGAAAAGACATGAGTAAAAAAAATGAGTAAAAATTTCAGTAATAAAGCTAATGTCCAGAATATATCTAAGCTATGGGTGGTATGACATTCAGAGAAGTAAAAGAATCAGTGAATTTGTTTTCTATTTGTTTATCCTAAAATTAGCCTACTAGTACCCAGTGTGAAGATATTTCTGAAAGAGCAAAGTGTTATTCTCATATTCCTGAAATCAAAAGTATGAGTTATCAATTAATATTCATATAATTGGAAATAAAGTCAAAGATTATTTTAGGATATTCCACAGACTGTTATTTAGGATTCTGGACTTCTGAAGTTAAGATTTGTGCATAGCTAGAATAAACTTTCCTTTCATTGCAGATACTGTGCAGTTTGGGTTTGACATAAGCAGTAGGATTCCAGCTACTTGGAAATTGAGTTTCCAAGGTAGCTGAGATTTAAAAAACCCAAACAAAACACATTTTAAAATTATTATAAAAAGAGGCAGGGGTCCTCTTGTTTTCTAGAGCATATAAAAAATCCTCAGTTTGGCAATTGGTAGTAGGGGATGGGATGTCTTCAAGGTTGTTGTGAACATGATTTTTATTATGTCTCTTCGAGATCAGGAGATGGTGTCTCTTTCAAAGCAATCATCATCCTTCCAACATCTTGTGTATATATTTTGTATTGAGCCACAGCCCAGGGTGAGGCATCAAGAGTAAACCCTTTCCTACTGTGAGGAAACACAATACCATTTCATATATTCCCATTTCTTATATAATAAATTCTTCCTTGCACTTTAAGAGCTGCAGTTATGAGATGCTGAGTACCCGGCAGGTTTCTTAGTTCTCTAGGCGCTTAAATTTAACCTTCTTGATGCTTGCTTTTGCCTAGTGATTCATCAGTTGGGTTGATAGCTATAGTGAGGATCAGATTGGCATATAACAATAATAATAGTAATTGTGGTATTTAAGTGATTACAATGTGCCGAGCACTGTACTAAGCACTGGGGTGGATACAAGTAAATCAGATTGGACCCAATCTCTGTCCCACGTGGGGTTTACTGTCTCAGTCCCCATTTTACAGATGAGGTAACTGAGGCCCAGAGAGATGAAGTGACTTGTGCAAGATAACCGCAAACAAGTGGCAGAGCTGGGATGAGAACTCATGACCTCCTGTCTCCCAGTCCTGCACTCTATCCACTGGGCCGTGCTGCTTTTCATCACAGTGATAATAATAATGGTGGTATTTAAGTGCTTGCTATGTGCCAAGTACTGTACTAAACACTGGGGTAGATACAAGATAATCAGGTTGGACACAGTCCCTGTCCCACATAGGGCTCAGTCTAAGTAGGAAGGAGAACAAGCATTGAACCCCCCGGCTGCACTTGAATGATGGCCGGGGCTATAGGCTAGAAGATCATTAATGTTAAAGATCTTGAATCCATCCGTGGTGTCTTTCTCTTACTTGGGTGCCATCGCTGAGCAGATGTAAATGATTGCTACTGAGATTTCTAATCTCATGAGGTTAGTTCCTCTCCTCCCCACCACCCCCCTTTTTGGCATTGAGGTAGTCCATGAAACTCATCTTCTCCTATTTTGGAACTTTGAGTTTTCAGCTCAGGTACTGACCTCAACAGCAAACGGTTACTGAACCACTCTCAGTCGAATCTTCAACACTGCAAATGTGGCATTGAGACACTCTCAAGATTGGTTTCAGGAAATTGACTTAGCTTAAAAATCTATTTACAGCACAGCAATAAATATATCAGCAGTACTTTATAATTACTCATGATTATAGCTAAAAGGAAATCCGCAGAAATATGGGATATGCAGCTCAGGCCAAGATATGAGCTACCAGTGGGGGGATGCCAGAGTTGAATCAGTGATATTTATTGCATACTTGTTGTGTGCAGAGCACTGTACATAGTGCTTGGGAGAGTACAACAGAGCTGGACGACACTTCCCCATCCACAACAAGCCTACAGTCTAGAGTATGTTTAATAGATATAGAACTAGGCTGACCGTGACCACCATACAAAAGGAAAGACTTTTTCTCTGTAGAAGCCCCAATCTCAAGACCATAGTACTGCTGAAGAGAACAGATGGAACCCCCCTCATTATAGAAAGAGGCAAAGCACCACAATGATATTCTTACCGGGCCTTCCACTATTGACGAGGAGGCTCTTAGCATAGAAAACTGGTCAAAATTTGGTGGCGTTCCTACAGAAATTCACTAACAATGGTGTGAATGATAGGAATGTGAAGGCCTCTAATCCTCAAGCATGTCCTAGCATCCACAGCACCAAAAAGTCACAAGACTTCAGAGATGCTACTGCAGAATGTAGCCTGAATTGTAATGTGATGTCAGACCAAACTCAGCACAACTAATAAGATTTTTGTGGCATGATGAGTATAGAAAAAAAAAAACCCTGAGAAAACCACCAAGACTTCTATGCTGTTTTGATAAACCATACAAAGCAAGAAAGTCCATCAGCAAACCCACGCTTTGGCAGTTTGCTGAGCAGATTTCCTGCCCTGAGAAATTTAATGCTCTTGGGCTGCTCCGTGACATGGCTGCTCCATTGGTCAGAGCAGTGTTGAAAGAGCTCCGTCTAACTCTCCGCACTTCCTCATCAGAGTGAATCAGGGCAGCAGGAATCTTAAAGCAGTTACTGAATTCTGCTCCCCTAAACAGTATGTACACTATCCAGTGTTGCATGACTAGACAAAGAAGCAGCATGGCATAGTGGATAGAGCACAGGCCTGGAAGTCAGAAGGTCATGGGTTCTAATTCTGGCTCTGCCACTCATCTGCTCTGTGACCTTGGGCAAGTCACTTCATTCCCCAGTGTCTCAGTTGCCTCATCCATAAAAAGGTGATCGAAACTGAGCCCCATGTAGGACAGGGACTGTATCCATCCTGACTTGCTTGTATCCAACCCCAGTGCTTAGCACAGTGTCAACGAATTGACTGATCCTGATTTAGGCACTCTGGAAGGGGCACTGTAGGTACTTGCTTAAATACTATTGAATGAAATATTCCTAATGTATTTTAATATTTGTCTCCCCCTCTAGACTGTGAGCTCCTAGTGGGCAGGGATTGTATCTGCCAACTCTATTGTATGTTACTCTCCCAAGCTATTAATACAGTGCTCTGAACACGAAGCTATCAATAAGTACCGTCGATTGATAGTCATTGGTTCTGCAGTGTTTTCAGTGTTCTTGCTCCTCCCAAAGTGTTTAACCTATTCTGGAGAGCAAGTGAAAACTGGGCTCAGCGTAACTATCCAATTAACTAAAATTGGATCGAAAACTTGTTTGGAACTAAATTACATTCAGTGTACAATGTGGATGACTCACTGTTTTGGACTTTAATGGAAGAAATTTTTGCAAATTGCTCTTGATGTCAGCTCAATTCATTCACTGAACCACCTAGTGTCAGGAGGCAGGCTGATTTACCTTCTTGTGTATGTGTGTGTGTTATATCGCAGTTGCTGGGTGAAAGTCAACAGTTGTGGCACAAACGCAGATGGGAGCGAATGTGCCGACAGTTGGGAATGAAAGGGAATTCCCTTCATAACCACTTAGTTCTAGAGTTATCCAGGCCTCCCTCCATTCATTTTTGCTAAGTGGCTCGTAAACTGTGGGCTATCTGAACTTAGTTACATCCATCATCTTTTTTTAAATAGATGCCTTAATAAAAAAAATTGTTTGGCCAGTAATATAGGTCAAAATGGGGCAGTCAAGTTTGGGGATAGGAACCTGAACATCCAGTTGCACAGAGGACCTAAAACCTGTTTGCATAGTTTTCTGTTAGCAATTGTTGTTCCAGAAAATGGAATCTGTGGCCTGAGTATTTCTTTCTTCCCCACAGCATTTGAGCTGTGCTCATTTGTCAGCTATATGTTTACTACAAATAGTTTGCTTCCGAACAGTTGACACATTCTTCTACCCATACACTCCCCAGATAGAATTCATTTGCAGTTACTAGGAGAGTTATAATTAACCATTTTTTTCTCTCTGTAATTCCAGTGAGAGTTTTATTAAGGATTTTCCAATGGTTACAGAATTAAAAAAAATGAAGCTGTATAACACCAGGGTAGCCTTTGCTGTGTTTCCTAAAACAGAAGGGGAGCGGGGCGGAGGAGGAAGAAAGAGAGACAAATTTGTGTGTGTGTGTATATTTGTGCCCGCGTGTGCGTGTGCACACTTGTGGCTCTGTGTGTTGGAAAGGACAAGTCTAGCAGTAGGTAATTGGAGAAAGTATCAGTATTATTTTCTTTGCTAACTATTAGAATTTGTTGCTTAACTTGCTCATTACTTCATATTTATTGTATAGAATTAAATTCCTTATAAATTTATCCCCAGGTGTCAAGTGAAACAGTGGAATCTATGGTGTGCGGTGTTGTATAATTTATCAGCCTCAGCATTCTGAGAGTACTCCTTGCCCAACTTGGTAGCATACGGGTGTTCTTTATGGTGGGAGGAGAAGAATGGAGAGAGCCCTCCTCTCGTTCCCCTTAGGAATGTTCCTGGCTTGGAAAATTGATTTTTCTCCAACTGTTTCCATTCTGCATTGTTTATGGAGTTGCCTCCATTGTTTCCCCTCTTGTTTTAAATACTTCACAATATTTGTGTAATATGCCTCCCAAAATGACTCTTCGAATAATAGCTTTTCCAGTGACAGAATCGTAAGGATGGTTTGTCCTTAAAAGTTAGAAGAAAAAACAACGTACGATGACTCCTAAAATCATTTTAAAATTCTCCACCACAATTTAGAAATAGTGCCATTGCTTGGAAGTGGGTATTCTCCCTCGTTCTCCACCTGAAAATTTTTGAAATAAAATCTGCCATCCTTAGTTTGATTTTTAATGGAAAAAAGCCTACTATAATTAGGATTGTTTTCTGTCTTTTAATTCCATTTTGCCAGGAAATATTAACTATCTGATTTAGAAAACTAAAGTTTGAAAACAAGTGTTTGATATTGCATTAAATAACAAACCTATTTCAGTTAGTTCAAGGCTATTGCCATGATGAGGGCTACCCTTTATCTCCATCTCTGGGGAAACCATTTATTTAGAAGAGAATAGGTTTTTCTTCTGTGGTACCTTTACCGTGATTCACCTTTCGAAATGAAAGCGTGAGCAACTCCGATATGTTATAGTTAGATTTCCTGGGATGTTAGATGTATATGCTTCTCCTGGTAGAAAATTAATTAGGTTTTTAATGACACTTTTTTAGAAAGTAGGTAAATGGAATTTGCCATATGGTTTGGTCATTGGTGCCAGCAGCAAAACAATGAAGCAGAATGATCACAACTTTAGGTGGCTAATAGCAATAGCATTTATTAAGTCCATGCTGTGTGCAGAGCACTGTACTGGAGAAACAAAAAGGAAGAGAGTTAGGCGCAAGCCCTGGCCTTCGAGTGACCACAGTCTGAACCGAGCCTATTCAAGTTATGCAATTCTTTCCACCTCTTCTTGATGGAATGTGCATTCATTAGTTCTGCCTCATACATATAATGATAACAGATGAGCTGATGGATTAAAAAAATCCTGGGCCTCAGTCTCCAGTTACCCTTACTTGCCTCTGCCTGAGGACAGTCAGGGGGATAGTGGACAGAAGAGTCTTCTGGATCCCACACTTCTCCTGAAAAATCAACCAGTTAACTTGAAGATTATTCCAAAGCCTACAGCCCACCCAGTGCCTCTCTAAAATAGACAGATGCAGGGCCTCGTCACATTACATTACTTTTGGATGGCTGTGAGGAAGGCCACCGAAATCCTATCTTTGTCAAGGCTGATACATCTAGCTTTTGGAGAGGCAAACCAACAGGAAACCTGGAACCCAATAGTGGCAGAGAAACGCTTGGTCTGCTACCAATATACTCTGTTTTTGGTTCTGTAAGACCTAGGCATTCTCTGTTGAGGTTTAATGCTCTTACCCCAGGGAATTTCTGTCACTGACCTCATGTACTTTCAAAATGTTAGAGGAATTACCCCAACTCCACCTGCCACTTCAGTTCTTCATCTCCTAGGAATTGGGGTACTCGCACCCCTTCCAGCCCCCAAAATGCATATCTTTATACTCTGTTTTGTCCTTCTCTTGATACTCTATTAGTTCTTGCAGTCTGTAATTTATTTTAGTGTCTGTCTCATTGTCAGTTCCCTGAGGACAAGGGTCAGGTCTACCAAGTCTATTGTTTTCTACTGAGGAATTAGTACAGTGCCCTCTACACAGGTACTTAAATACTATTGGTTGATTAAAAATTCGGTGCATTGTTTCTCTTATACTGCACAAAGTGGAGGTTCATCAGAAAAGTGGTAAGGGGTGAAAACACATTACTTTGCTTTTAACATGTCTTGTGAGGCCTTATTTTATTGGAAAAAATTACTATCTTTTTGGGGGTGGCACTTAATTCAGTCTTCATTAACTGGGTGCTTGGGGGTGAGCAGAGTTTTTAATAATATTAATGGCATTACAGCCAAAACAATTAAAACTCATTTCACTGGTGATAAATCATCTCATAGTGGAAGGGAATAACATTTAGATTTAGTCACTTTTTGGTGAAGAGCTGCTACATTTTCTACAAATTCTCACCATCCCTCTCCCTAATTGGGATTTATTAAAATAGAGTCTACTGGATTTTTGAATTTGGCATTTAATTTTTTTGGCAGTAGTTTGTCGTAGTGAAATGGGAAGCAGTGTGGCCCTGTGGATAGAACATAGGCCTGGGAGTCAGAAAGACCTGGGATCTAATCCTGGCTCTGCCACTTGTCTGCTGTGTGACCTTGGGCAAGGCACTTAAACTTACCATGCCTCAGTTACCTCATCTGTAAAATGGGAATTAAGACTGTGAGCTCCATGAGGGACATGGACTGTGTCCAACCTGATTACCTCACATCTACCCCAGTGCTTAGAACAGTGTCTGGCAGATAGTAAGTGCTTAATAAACCTTTTTTTAAAAAAAACAGTATTACGTTTTAGGTAGTTGATGAATTATAGTGTTTTTTTCTCCTTTTGCATCTCAGCTAAGATCCCCTTCTTCCTGCTCTCCTCACACTAACCTCCACATACTGCCCTCTTAGAGGAGAACAGTTGCAACAGGGTGTTACATGGGTTTAAAAGCAATCTTTGTCAAAGCCTATTTGGCAGTAAATCCAAGCAGAGCAACTGTTTATGAGTCTGGCATTGTGGCAAGCCATGTAAATAATAGGAAATGTTGGCCCAGAATGATACTGAGATACTGGAGACAGGGTTGGCTGTCTGCTCCGGTCACTTCTGTCCATAGAAGTTCAGAAACAAATAAATGTTCTTCTCCAAGAAGGTCACTTCTGTGGAAGGAGAAGAGCTCTGGAAATACCTGAATTGAATCGGAAAGCCTTCTGGTTGGTTTGAATCTGAAAGCGTAAGCATTTTCCTTTGACTCCTTCCAGGCTCTAAAGTTTGTCCTTTTGACAGAGGTAAATGGGATTCAACTTAGCTTGAAAGTTGTAGGTAGGAACTGCTTAAAAAGGTGTTGATGACCTTGCAGGTTAGTTAGGTTTTTTCGGTTGGGTTTTTTTTGTGTGTGTGTGTGTTCTGGGTTATTTCTGTGTTACTTTCCCAGACTGAGCCCCCTTTTTCCTCTGCTACTCCTCCCCACCCCATCGCCCCTACTCCCTCCCTCTGTTCTACCCCCTTCCCTGCCTCACAGTACGTGTATATATTTGTACATATTATTCTATTTATTTCATTAATGATGTGTATATATCTATAATTCCATTTTATCTATTTTGATGCTATTGATGCCTGTCTACTTGTTTTGTTTTGTGGTCTGTTTCCTCCTTCTAGACTCTGAGCCCGTTGTTGGGCAAGGATTGTCTCTATCTGTTGCCGAATTGTACTGTCCAAGCGCTTAGTACAGTGCTTGGCACACAGTAAGCGCTCAGTAAATACGATTGAATGAATGAATGAATGACTAAAATTTACTTTTGTAGAAACAAAGGGGTAAGAGGTATGGTAGATTTTAGTAAGAAACCCTGCTTTTGATTAAACCTAATGAAACAGAATTTCATTTGGGTACTCTCTTTGTATCTCAAGGACTATATACTTTATTGCTGGGTTGGAAGTTTAAGGCTGTTGGCTACTAAGTGCCTGATGGTGGGTGCCAGGTGAAGGGGAGAGAAGAGATAAGAAGGGGCCACTCACAGTGCTGAATGTCTTTCCCATAGCTCTGATGCCTCCTGGCTGCTTGCCCGCAAGAGCCCGGGTCAGCTGCTGTAGAAAGGGTGGAGCAGGGCTACTGGCCAAGGACTCTGAAGTTCCAGGCTAGCTGGAGATTTAAAATTACTGTTGTTCAGTGTGTAAGAAGGGGGGAAACTTCTTTTAATAATAAGAACTTCAATAATAAAGAATAATGACTGTTGTATTTGTTAAGTGATATTTGTCAAGTACTTAACGGTATTTCAAGCACTTTACTAAGTTCTGGGCCAGAGACAAGATCAGCAAGTCCCCAGTGGGGCTCACTATTCAAGTAGGAGGCAAAACAGGTATTGCATCCCTATTTTGCAGATGAAGGAACTGAAGCACAGAGAAGTGAAGTGACTTACCCAAGGTCACACAGCAAGTAAATGGAGTTGCGAGTAGAATCCAGGTCCTTTGACTTCCAGGCCCGGGCTCTGTCCCCTAGACCACACTGCTTCCCACTTGCAACCTCCTTCCATTTTCAAAGGTAGCTGTACCCACAGATGGAATGAAGTTGGAGATCTTTGCCTGAAAGTTAAATATAAAATGGCATACCAAATATCAAGTAGATTATAATGACCCATTCCTTTTCAGGACAGCTGGGTTTTTTCCATGAAATTTGGAATTGTTTACCTCTTGATTTTCCATTTTCCAAGCATCTTCAAAATCTAGTGAAGATGATCTGAGTCAGACTGTTATACACCACATCTTCCAGAAAGAATAACATATTTTAGCAGTGAAAAGAATGAATACCGGACAATAATTTTCTTGTCTCCCTTAAAGATCTTATGGGATGATGCCACAACAGTTTTGTAAGCTTGCACTGAAGGCAATGGAAGGCTTGATTTGAAAGCTGACAGAATCTGGTATTGGCCCAGAGTACAGGAAAAGCTACTGATGCATGCATTTTGGAGCAGATAGCATCTTGCTTTTAATTAGATCCTGATTTCTGTCAAAGTCTGAGTGTTATTCAGTGTTATGAAAAAGGACTTTTTAATTGTATTTTCTGACGAGAAATGAAATTAGTTCAGGAAAATGAATGTCAGAAACCTAGTCTGCATTGGGCATGATTTCTGATATTGGCAATATAGCAAGTTTGGGTGGCAGCGTGGCCAAGAGGAAAGAGCTCAGAACAACAACAGGTCGGCTCTGCCATTTGCCTGCTTGTGGGACCTTGGACAAATTGCTTGAATTCTCTATGCTTCCGTTTCCTCATCTGTAAAATGGGGACAAGATTCACTACTCTCCCTCATGCTGATATTGTGAGCCCCAGGAGGGACAGGTACTGTGCTTGTCTGATTGGATTCTATTTATCCCAGTGCTTACCATTGGCAGGTATTTAACAGATACCACAGTTATTATTATTATTTTCTGATTGGCATATACTAATCACTTTCCAAATACCATAATTATTATTATTAACATCATCATAATCATCATCTGATTGCTTGTATCTGCTCCAGAGCTTAGCGGAGTACTTAGCTCCTAGTAAGCACTTAATCAGTATCATCAACTTTGCAATATGCTTCTGTTAAATAGTAGTATGCCATTATCAGCTTACCATGTTGTATATTGTTTACTAAAATAATAGCAGTCCTAGAGCTGATTAACCATTTTCGGGGGAAGCAATGTTGCCTAGTGGAAAGATCACAGGCCTGGGAGTCAGAGGACTTGGATTCTAATCCCAGCTCTGCCTCTGTCTGCTTTGTGACCTTGGACAAGTTACATAACTTTTTTGTGCCTCAGTTATCTCATCTGATAAATAGGGATAAAGACTATCAGTTTTTTGTGGGACAGGGACTGTGTCCAACCCGATTGTCTTGTGTCTGCCTCAGTGCTTAGTACAGTGCCAGACACGTGGTGACAAATATCACTAAAAAAAATTTAAAATATAGAAAAACTTGCGCACACATCCTGCCACAAATTAAAACGTAAATTTACTCCCTGTTACGGAGTTCTCAGAATAAAATGTGTATTTTCTTTATGCTGTTGGGTACAAAATGCATTGTTTTCTGTTCAGGAGCGTTTCGTGAGTCAAAGTATCTGTCTGGAAGGGTTTTTCTGAACCTCAGTAATATATGTATAATCAAACCTCTTTATAACAAAACTAAAGGACCCCAAACTGGGGTTGGCTGACACGGCGAGTACAAAGCCAGTTTTTCGTCTCTCTGCTCTACTCCACTGGGCCAGTCCAGGGTTGACGGCAGCTGAGGCTGGGAGGTCCGAGGCAGCAACCTGACCGCACGCCATGTCCTCCAGGGTGGGATCACAGTGCTGTCGGTGCTAGTAGCAGCACTTGGAGCTGCCCCTTCAGCCTCTCGTCTCTCCTCTGCTGGGCCATAAATTACGAGGTGACTCCCAGGGCAGGAGCAGGGAGGTGAGATGACCTAGGTAGGCAGAGATGCTTCTGTGCTGCCCATCCACTGCCCCTGTGGTAAACTGGGCCCTGGGGAGGAAGAGAGAACTTATTCTCCTCTAAAGACCGGGATCTTGAATAGTTGTCACTATCGGTTAAAATGTTAATTTTTCAGGTGAAAAATTGAGGTCAAATTTATACTCCAGGTTGACGTTTGCACTGCATAATGTGGGGTCTGTCCGTGGGTATATTCTTTGGTGGGAGTGATAGCTCTTTGGAGGAACTAGTTTTTTCATCTCTCATTTATCTTGTGGGGCCACTTTACTAAGCATTACTGATTTTTGTTTATACTTGTCTTTTGAATGAAATATTAAACGCTTGCTGAAAGGTTTGCCTCTCAGCGTTGTGAGGATTAATAAAATACATTGCATTCATGGGGAATCCTTGAAGACTAATAAAAACTAATTTAGGATGAGGATGCATGCCAAATTAATTTTTTTCCTTTATTTGTTTTCCTTCTACGCCTATAAGAAAGAAACCGATTTTCTGAAAACACCAGCAATTAGTTCCTCGTAAAAACCTTTAAGGTCGAGGTAGTAGTATTTTCTCAATCCAATGCATTTTGATTAGTTTCTGATGTAAACTATGGGCATTGGGTTGTAAATCTTGGTTACACAGAGGTTAGTAACGCAGTGGGAAGTTGAAGAAAACAAAGTGGGGTGGCAGCCTCGTAGGCTGGTTGGAGAGTGAATCGGTATAGACGTGCGTGGACCTGAGCAGCCAGCTACCCCTCTGTCTTAGACGACAGTAGAGAAGTGGATGGCAAAGATTTTCCTTATAGCCAGAGTCCCTGCAACCCAGCACAAATGGACCCACCACAGCTGGTCAAAGAGGTTTCCAGCCCAGATGCCATAAGAATATCATATCGGGTCAAACTGGTATCTGCTTGATAGGACAGTAATCACAAGGACAACCATTACACAATTTACCCTTTTTTCCTCTGACTCCAAGTGCCAGGTACAGTGCCCTGCCCCTGAAACATTTGGTGAGTACAGCTGGTGGTGGTGGTATTCAGTCTTCAGTGCCCAACACATCATGCTTGGAAGAATAGGGTGATGGTTGCCCTCCTGATATCCCCCATCGTGGCTCTATTTTCTATAAATGAGAGCATTTCTGGGAGCTTCTAACATCCCTAATCTTTCCCTTCTAGTAGCATTGTGTACTTCTCATCCGTAAGTGTTTCCAAACCCTTCATTAACCTATTGATATTTTCAACTTCTACACCTTTTTGAGTGAATTCCATAAGGATGCCACCTACTGTGAAACAGATTTCTTTTTGTTTTTTGAAAATACCATATTTTTAGCTTCAGTGGGTTCTTTCCCTTAGTTTTAATGCCCTGCCCACACCTTCCCCGAAACTGTAGCTATAACTCCTCTCACCCCATGCCTTTCAAGACTGAGTTGTTGTTTATCATCTTATGGAATTTGTTCCACCTCCTGGTCCTTCTGGCTACTTTTATCGGTGCTTTTCCCAACTTAGTCACAGCCTTCCTAAAAGGAGGCAACCAAAACAGCTTGCTAAATTTCAGAAGCGGATGCCCTATGGCCTGTATAAAGAGGCATGGCATTATTATTAATGCATTTGTTAAGTGCTTACAATGTGCCAAGCATTGCTCTAAGTGCTGGAGTTCATAAGAGTTAGTTGGACACAGTCCCTGTCCCACATGGGGTTCACAGTCTAAGCAGAAGGGAGAAGAGGCAGATTGAATCCCCATTTTACACATGAGGAAATTAAGGCATGGAGAAGTTGTGACTTGATCAAAGCACAAAGCAGCGAACCGGCAGAGCGGGAATCGAACCCAGGTCCTCCGATTCACAGGCCCCTGCTTTTCCCACTAGGCCACGCTGCTCTTCGGTTGCGTTTGTTTAGTTTTGATGTCTCTCCGGATGATGCCAGGAATTTTATTGTTTTTCTGAGGAGCTGGGGAATCTTCAGGATGCCATTAAAGTTCTGCTGAGTATCTGAAAATACCTATCAGTCTGAGCCCCCAAATCAATGTGTAGTAGAGCCAACCCCCTTTAAGTGGATGAACTCCAAAACTGCTGTGGGAGCGGCACGGAGAGAACGGGATGGGGACAAGGACACCGTGGCACAGTGCGGGGAGATGAACGCGTCCACGAAAGGTTGGAGCCCAAGCTCTTCATCTAACTAATGTCCATATCTCTATATCAATATGTGTTCTCCCTACTAGACTCTAAGCTCGTTGTGGGCAGGGAGTGTGTCTGTTGTTGTTTTGTACTCTCCCAAGTGTACAGTGGCCTGCACACAGTGAGCACTCAATAAATACAGTTGACTGACTGACACGTAGAAGTGAATGGCCGACGTAACAGAACACCTCTCCGTTTTGTGGGGGTGACGTTCCTGAAGAACCCCCGTTGGTGTCCCATCCATCTGCCACCATACCTGCAATCACAGCAGTATCTGCCAACATCGAGTCACGTTCTATTCAGACAGACACGCGTTGTCTGAAGAACATTCCTTGATTCCCGAATGGCATTCTAGCCAAAACACATAGCAGAAATGCATTTTGGAAGAACGGAGTGTACCTTGAAGGTTGCCAGTTTTTGAGAAGGGCTTTCGGGCAAATTCCTTATTGCTTCACAGTGGTTAATGTTGCAAAGAAATCAACATTTTGGCTGAGTTGTCTGGATTCTAGATGGAGTAAACATTGTAAAGAAATATAAAGGGGCCTGCCACCCTGAAGGAATAGAGCATTTTAAGAAAGAACAGATGTTTTCTTCAAGGATATCATGGTAAAGTTGACTTTCAACTTTCAACTTAAACTTTTCCACTGATGCTGCTAATCACATGCTATTTCTTTTTTAAAATTAAGAATTTGAGGCCATTCTCATAAATATGCGATGAAGTTAGAAAAGTTTGTCAGATACCGCACTGTCTGAATAGATAGAATTTAATTGTGTCAATGATTCATCGTGTAGCTTGGGAGAAGTAATTGTGCTCTACCACATCCTCCAAATCCTTACTCATCATAACCTTATATAAAACAGATATGTACATGCAGGCGCGTGTGTGTTGAATGTCTCTCAATTTTAATTATGTTACAGAGAGGGCTCATTTGCACCTGTTTAAAGCATCGGCGTAATTCTGCCATGGTTAGATCCAGAAACCTGAAACCCTCTTTCACTGTGGTTTCCTGTTACAGCTCGACAGTTCTTTCTGAGCGTGTTCGACGAGCCCCATGTAGAGCTTTCAAACAACCAACCGATGGTCTTTTTTGTTCCAACAATAAGGATTCTTACTCAAGAGTCAAAGTGCTGTTCTGTGCTCCTGACTAAAAAGTCCCACAACATTTTGTGGCAGCTGCTGAAGGAATCGTATTGTCCATAAGGGTTGTGATACCAGTCATTAATCTCTGTGGTAATTTTATGCATCTAGGACCATTGTGGTAAAGATTATTATGTGCTGGGTCACTCCCTGCATTTGGGTCACACACGCCAACAGCTGTGTGTCGGGGTTGCGGGGATGAGTGATCAAGTAATTAGAAAAATTACCACCATCCACCCTGTCTGCCTACCTTAGTCCTTCTCCTCTTTTCCCTCACCTTCTTGTCCCTCCTTCCATCCATCACCCTCCCCTACCACATCCTTGGCCCCCACAGCATCCTAGTTTTGCAAGAAGCAGTGTGGTCTAATGGACAGAGCCCAGGCCTGGGAGTCAGAAAGACCTGGGTTCTAATTCTGGCTCCGCCACTTGTCTGCTGTTTGACCTTGGGCAAGTCACTTTAACTTCTCTGTGCCTCAGTTACCTCATCTGTAAAATGGGGATAATGACTGTGAGCCCGATGCGGGACAGGTACTGTGTCCAACCTGATTAGCTTGTTTTTACCTCAGTGCTTAGAACAGTATTTGACACATAGTAAGTGCTTAACACATGCCATCATCATCAAGAAAAATGAAAAAAGAGCCCAAGAAACCAATCACTGTTTTTCTCCTGGTGGGTCCAATTCCAGTGCTATCAGCTGACAATGCTTTGTTGTGGTAACCTAGTGCTCCTTGGGAGTTACAGTTCCCTACCTTTCTGTGTCCCTGAGCTATGCCATGGCATCATCCCTCTGAGCAGCCAAGCCTTTGAATGACTCCCTGCTGGGCACCTTTCCAGTTCCATAGCACAGGCCATGAAAACAGAGGCACCAACTCTTAACAATCAGTTTACATGGTCGGTCTTCCCTGGGCCGGAAAAGGTGGAGTCAGCCTTGAGAGGCAGTGGTCTGAGAATTACATGAGAGATTTTCTGTTAGCCAGTTTAGAGAAGCAGCATGGCCTAATGAAAAGAGCACAGGCCTGGGAGACAGAGTACCTGGCTTCTAGTCCCAGTTCTGTCATTTGCCTACCTAGTGACCTCGGACAAGTCACCTTATGTCATTGGGCCTCAGTTTCCTTATCTGTAAAGTGGGGATTCAATACCTGTTCTCCTTCCTCCTCAGACGCTGAACCCCATATAGATAGGGGTTGTGCCTGACACCATACTTTTTACCCCAGTGCTTAGTGTGGTAGTTGGCACACAGTAAATGCTTAACAAATACCACAGTTGTTTACAGGCAGCAACTTGAGAGGCTCGGCTTTTCCAGAAAAAGCGTACTATCGGAGACCCTGAACTTTTACAACTTGGTTGTAAATGTCTCTTCCTCCCTTTCTTAAAATATTTCCCCTGTTGCTGTAGTTAGAAAATAAGCTATTTTTGGATTTAAATGCACAGTTTTATCTTTGAGGAAAGTTTAAAAATGAAAACTCAAGTGACAGAAAAATTGTCAAATGGATGTCGTCCAGAGGTTTTGGTATTTATTTTCCCTAAATCTCAACTTGATTTTAAACAGGGTGGAATCAATCAGGCCTGACACTACTGGGGAGGGCTTGTAGGAAGAAGAAGGTAAGAAATCTACATCTGACTAGCATGGAGAAGACAGCATTTGAGGGTGTTCTTTTCGTAAAACCACTAAGGTCTGGGATGGAAGTGGAAGCCTCCCTATCTCCCCATCTCTACCTATCAAATGATTTTTTTTGGGTACTGTTACTACTATACCTTTCCAAAATTTTCTTTCATATACACTAGGGAGAATGGATGTTGGGAAACAAAACAAAATAAAACAACCCCCATGCCCCAATAACATCTGTATCCAGATAGCTATATGGGACCAGTGCTGATTTTCCTTAAAGCAAAAGAAGTCTCAAGATAATCTGGTAGAAACAGTCCCAGTCCCATGTAGGCTGAGGTGGGGAAAATGCGTACTGATTCCCCATTTTACATATGAGGAAACTTGGGCCCAAAGAATTGAAATAACTTGCCCAAGTGGCAGATTCCAGGTGTGACTCCCAGACCCATGCTGTTCTTTCCACTAGGCCACACGTCTTCCCTGTGCATTTGAACACTGTACCCTTGAAAACACAGAACTACACCTTTTCTGCCTCATTGTCATTCAGGTGAACCTTACTTAGACACCATTGGTTGAAAGGTTTGCACTCCCTGAACACAGAAATCATGTGCACTAGTTGTACTTTCCCATGAATGAATGAATGAGTGAATGAATACTAAGGCCTGGGGTACTAAGCACTGAGGTAGACACAAGCTAATCAAGTTGGACACAGTTCCTGTCCCACATAGGCTTCAAAGCTTGTTGTGGTCAGGGAATGTGTCTGTTTACTGTTATAATGTACTATCCCAAGTGATGAATACAGTGCTCTGCACACAGTAAGTACTCAATAAATACTATTGAATGAATAATTTTAATCCTCATTTTACAGATGAGGTAACAATCACAGAATAGTGAAATAATAATAATAATTTTGGTATTTATTAAGCGCTTATTATGTGCCAAGCACTGTGACTTGCCCAAGGTCACACAGCAGACAAGTGGTAGAGCTGGGATTAGAACCCAGCTCCTCTTGACTCCCAGGCCTGTGATCTATCCATAGGCCACTCTGCTTCTCACCCTTTGCATCCAGTGGCAAGCATTGCAAGATATGACCCACAGGAAGAGTGAGTGCAGTCTGTGTTTCCAGAACAGATTGTCTGAGACAGCAGCAGCAAACATCTCTGTGCCCTCACCCATTTGGTAAGCCAATACTGCATTGATATTCAGGGTGGCTTAGTAAGAGTCGGGGCTAGCTAGTCTCTTCCACTTTCTTGTGAAAATCTGGAAAAAGCAAAAACAAGAAATGGGGGAAAAAAATAAAAGCAAGCAAAGAACACCACCACAAAAAAGGCACAGCTGTCCTCCACACAACCTGGTCCATAAAGTATGTTAAGGAAAAAAGTCCAGTGCTAATAATCTATGATTTATATTGAAAGTATTGCAAATAGTCAATTTAAATTTCAAAGCAGGTTGGCAGGGCCTTTAGTTGCAACAGCAGTGTTCACTACTCCATTCTTCCAGCCCCTTGATTTTTTTTGTGTGTCCATTGTTTAAATTTAGCTGTGGTAATGGAGCCAGGTTAAGATTTAACTTGGAATGAAAAGTGAAATCATTCATCTTTAGGAGGGATTTAATAGTTTCAAGACACCTTGAAACATTGGAGCTGCTATCGAGCCGCACACCTGCTTTATTAAAATAACCGTGGTCAAGAAGCAGATTGGGCTGACTGTATTTCAGTAACTCCCCAACAACCACAAAGGGCTACACCCATCAGCACAGGCCAAGTGGAGTTGTCCTTTGGGCCCACACAGAAGAGTTTTGCTGCTCACTTGACAGCGCAGCTGTTTTTTTCAGGCACAGTGAACAGTGAGGATGTGGGTAGACGTGTTCAGGTGATGCGTAAGCTCCCTGTTTGTCTGCCAAGCAGGTGGACAGCTGCCTTTTTGAACCGATACGCACCTGTGGCTTCCGCTTCCCCACAGAGAGTATGAAAACAGTGTTCTTGAAGATGATGGATTTTCTTTGGCTGAAGTCGCCAAACCCCTATAATGGAAAATTAGTGCATAATGCATCAAGATGAGTACTTGTGAGTGGGTATTAAAAAACAAAGATGAAGCTATTTTCAGTCATAAGAAGATCAGAAAGGTCCCCCTCCCTCCAAAGTGGGTAGGTGTGGGGAGAATGCTAATACTAACAGACCAGGCTTGTGGAGTGGAGGTCAAGTGGGATGGAGCCCAGGAAGTGACAAGCCTCTCTAATATCACATTGTTTAGACCCACATCTGCCTCCTATCTCTAATCTTTGCTTTAATAATGTTGATATTCAGTAACTGTTTGCTATATGCCAAGTGCTAAAGTAGATACAAGATCATCTGATCAGACACCATCCCTGCCAACAGGAGGCTCATAGTCTAAGAGATAGGAAGAGGGGTAACATCCCCATTTTACAGATGAGGCAACTGAGGCCCAGAGAGGTGGTGACTCCCAGGGTCACCCAGCATGTCAAAGGCCGAGCTGGGACTGGAGCTGTAGTCTCTTGACTTCTAGCTGTCCACTCCTTCCAGCAGTTACCTCTGCTTCAGATTGAAAGCTCCTTGAGGACAGCCTCCCACATTCACCGTGTTTTCTCTTTGTATTTTCTCAGGGATTTGTAGACAGTGGTACTCAGTAAATACTGAAGATATTGATGATGATGATGTGATAATGATAGTAGTAGTCTGGGAGAAAATGACGCCAAAGGAGAAAATGGAATTGAAAACTGAGTGTGGAGTGAGGGGCCAGGCTAGGCGTTCTGGAGATTGAATTGCTCTACCTTGGATCTCCAACTGGAAATGGATCTTCCGTTCTTTTCTCTTATGTTCTTGTGAAGACCAGTTTTGTCTCATAATTGTCAACAGATCAAAATTCTTCTGATACAGCATTTCACATTATCCCATTGCCCTCTCTCCAGAAATTTCCACTTAAGGGGAAATACAGATCTTCCATTGGTGAGCCAGTGTGAAGTGAGTGATCAGTTTTGTCACTTATCAGCATTCTAAAGCTGAAGATAAATGATTGGGGGTTACTCTTCTAACTGCAACAGGAGATTGCAGCCATTTCCCACAGAAAGTAAGACACCTCCCCACTTTTCAGTGATGGTCCAAGAGAATCGAATCGGCAGTACCGAGATTGCAAATGGTTTCTGGTTTGGGTAGGTCTCTGGGCTTGTGCAGTCACACCATCATACTGGGCTTGCAGCAGGCAAGGAGCAGCATGTCTTTTAACGGAGCATTAAAATTTCAAGCATGCTAAGATCTGTAATTAGTCTCTGGCTTTCCTATAAATCGAATAGACCTCCCTTGTCGTCCCATGCACGTAAAAAGACACATCCCCATCATCACCCCTTTAGGGTAAAAATGACCCACAGAGGGTGGATTCTTTTGATTTATGCTTCACTCATCCCTTTATAAGAGGTTTAATTTACCTGCGTTTCGGTCCGGCTAGCACCCTTCCTGGAGAAATGGGGTTCACGCAGATGGAGCGTCGAGGACTAGCCGGGCTGTGGAGTCTGAGCCTGTCATCTTTCCGAAACGTTTTTGTGAACGTGGTATGAGTAACAGCATTCTGATGTAACCATTCATCTGCCTGTTTTTTTAGAGAAACTGTAGAGAATTAACTGAGTGATTAATGCACGGTGCAGAAAATCTCAAATTCAACATGAAAAAAGACCCATGCTCAGGAAAGTGTATATTGTACACAGTTTGGAAAATATCCCAGAGCTGCTTCATTTTTCATCAGAGGGAAAATGGAGACTAACTCTTAGCAGAACAAATTGGGATTTTCAGATAAATAGAACTGAAGTGGCCCTTGCACTTGAATGAATCTGTAACGTTCTTATCTTGTATATTGAAAAAGTACAATCCAGTTCTTGATTTCCAGTTTTAGCTTTAACTACATGCTAAGAGATGATCCCTTCTGGCTTAGCGCCTTGTTTGACATCTTAGGGAAGGAGGGGAGAGGGAGGGGAAGGAAATGAGGAGTGAGATGGTGAAGGGGGAATGAAGAGCACAAATCATGAATCTGTTTCTGAAATGAAGATGATCTCTCTCTACTGTCGTGATAGGCTGTATTTTAGAGATCAGGGAAGAAGAAAAAGGGAATGTGGCAAACAGAAGCAAAAAAGCGTGCGTTAGTTATCTGCTCTGGACTTAACCATTTCGCTGTTTTTCTCTGTGCTTGTTCGGCTCTGCACAAAGAAGATGATGTAATCGTTTTAGCTACGGATCACATGGGAACCATGCTGTCACTGGTCTTCACATGGTTACCTCTGTTCTGCTTTGCTCCATCATCGCAGGAGCCACTCTGCATTCGTAATTCAAGTGCATTAGTGCCACAATGCCTGAGTTGATTCCGTGTTTCCTTCTTTCTTCTCCACTTCACATTCACCTGTACTGTGCTTCATATATGAATATACCCTTTCCACAGGAGAGTAGGGAGGACGGCTCTGCAGGAAGATGAAAGGAACAATTTGCAGACAGTTTTGAGGCACTATGTGCCTACTGTTTCAAAATTGGGGGAGGGGAGGCCAGGTTGCCATTAGCAACCACTTGCCTATTTATGAGAAAAGTGAAATGCACAGTTTTTTGGGTTTTTTTGCCTCCTCTCCTCTGTGCCCTCCCCCGAATTCCAACTATTGATTCCTTAATTCTGTCTGCTCTGAACGAGTGGGTGAATAAAAATTCAGATAGATTTATCGAAGGCATAATTTTGCAAGTAAATTCAGTTGTTACTTCCTCTTAGTTATCTCATCCTGCTATACCTGGTACGGTGTTGGCTTGTTTGGTGTATTAGGCTGGGATATGGAAAAAGACGACAGGTTTTTTCTTGCCCTTCCCACTGCTCCTTCAGAGTCAGCGTGTCTCTTTCTTTCTCTCTCTTACACATCATATCAAAAAGGGACATGTGCAGAACAAAAGTCAGAGGAAGACAGGGATTATGATTTATCCAACCATTATCTCTTATCCCTTCTTATTCCTTTATACCAAAGATTCGAATCTAGGACACCCTTCCCCACAAAGAGACACCAATTATACCGTTGTTCTAATTTCAGATCTCCTCCAGGGCATGGCTCATGCCTTTGAGGATTAATAATACAGAAAGTGATTGCATTCTAGGGTGTGGGTTTTGTCCATACGTTACTCAGACCCTTCTAAGCGAGAATGATTTATAAGTTATCGAGAAACCTCCTGAATTTCCGAGTTAATACTTCTATAGTAAAACTAACTGGATCGAGTAACAAATTAACCTTTTGGGAAGGAACACGATGACATGGAACTGATCTGAGCTAGAAGCCTCATGTGACCTTCTTGATTTAACTGATTCGATACTGGTTGTGATCAGCATCTGTAGCCCTAGTTGATGGCGACTGGATATAATTTCCCTAATTAAAAACTCGAATGTCATCATTTGAGTTGCTCAGAGTACTTCACAAATGAGACACCTGGGACAACTTTGGGGAAACATGTTAAATGTCTGTGTCAGCCCCACTTTACAGATGATGAAATTGAGACTCGCCGAGGTTGGGTGTTCTGACTAATCAGCCTGTTATATTTACTAAGCGCTTACTGTGTGACGAGCACTGTACTAAACGCTTGGGTTAGTACATTACAATAGAGTTGGCGGACACATTCTCTGCCTACAAGGAGTTACAGTCCGGAGGGAGAGATGGATATTAATATAAACAAATATAATATGGATGTGTACATCAGTGCCGTGGGGCCAAGGGGAAGGGTGAATAAAGGGAGTAAGTCCAAGTGCAAGGGCAATGCAGAAGGGAGTGGAAAAAGAAGAAATGAGGGCTTAGTTGGGGAAGACCTCTTGAGGGAGTTAAGGCTTTAGAGGTGGGGAGAGTGATCATCTTTCGGGTGTAAAGGAGGAGGACATTCCAGGCCAGAGGCAGGGTGTGGGCAAGCAGTTGGTGGCAAGTAGGATGAGATCTAGGTACAGTGAGAAGGTTGGCATTAGAGGAGCGAAGTGTGCGGACTTGCTTGTAATAGGAAGGCGATTGAGTGCTTTAAAGCCTATGGTAAGAAGTTTCTGTTTGATGTGAAGGTGGATGGGCAATCACTGAAAGTTCTTGAGGAGTGGGAAGACATAGACTAAGTGATTTTTAATTTTTTTAAGAGACATGACCAGGGCGGCAGAGTGAAATGGGGACAGACGGGAGACTGGGAGGTCACCAAGGAGGCTGATAGAGTAATCAAGGTGGGATAGGATAAGTGCTTGGATTAACCTAGTAGCAATTTGGTTGGAGAGGAAAGGGTGGATTTTAGCTATGTTGTGGAGGTTGAACTAACAAGATCTGGTGACAGATTGAATATGTGGGTTGAATGAGAGAGATGAGTGGCTTGCATAACTAAGGTTATGCAAGCAACTTGGTCATTGAGTGAGAAATAGAATTAGGATGCTCAAGTGATAGGCTGTGTTGTCTGGTACATAGAAGACTAGGCATAATCTCAAGCACTCCTTGATACTGTGGTAAATTTGGATAATAATCATAGTTATTCCTTTGATTTAGGAATATTGTCTTAGAAATATTTCCTTGGATTTAGGAATAATCTGTGAGCCCTGTGTGGGACAGTACTGTGTGCAATCTGATTATCTTGTATCCACCCCACCCCAGTGTAGTGCTTGGCAAATATTAAGCACTTAACAAGTACCATAATAATAGCAGTGCATATTATTGATTGATTGACTGATGGATGAGAATGAAAATCTCTGTCTGTGTGCAGGGCCTGAGTGGAAGGAGGGAAGTCAGGGCCAGGAAAGCTACTTTTTCTTCTCATGGTGACTATGGCTCTCCAGTTTTCAGTTGAGCGGTAATGGGCCTTGCCATAAAATCCTGTTTGTTATGTTCAAGTGGTTCCCAGCTGGCGGGCTCTCATTTACAACGAGGCTCGATGTGTCATATTCAGCTTCACAAGCTGCCAAGTCCGATAGAAGCAGCCTGGAAGGAGGAAGCCCTTTCGGGGGGACAAGGTGCAGAAACAGATGTTCGTACCCGGCGAGTGCACATAGAGGTAAGAAAGGGAGGCAAGAAAGGGAATGTGGCTCGGGACTGGCGAGCGCTCCTTCTAATGAAGGGTCTGATGGTGGACCAGTTGGCCCGCCCCTGCTGGGCGACTTAAGCTCAATCTCAAAATTTGAGCAAGATCTACAGAGCAATGTGGAGATGGAGAACTTGGAGGTAAAATGTTCTTAACATGGTTTTTAAAGCAGTTGTCAGTCTTCCTTGAAAACCAGGAGCATTCTAGCCAAATAAGGGGCAGGACATGCAGTTGTTGATGATGGGAGGGGGTGTGGCTTAGTGGAAACAGCGTGAGGTCGGGAGTTATGTGCTCAGATCACAGCTCTGGCACAGACCTACTGTATGACTATGGGTCAATCACTTAACTACTCTGGGCCATGGTTTTCTCCTCTGTAAAATGAGGTGAAATGGGAAGCAGCGGGGCTCAGTGGAAAGAGCACGGGCTTGGGAGTCAGAGATCATGGGTTCTAATTCCGACTCTGCCACTTGTCAGCTGTGTGCCTTTGGGCAAATCAATTAACTTCTCTGTGCTTCAGTTACCTCATCTGTAAAATGGGGATTAAGATCGGGAGACCCACGTGGGACAACCTGATCACCTTGAATCCCCCCCAGCACTTAGAAGGGTGCTTTGCACATAGTAAGCACTTAATAAATGCCATTATTATCATTATTATTATTATTATAATTACCTGCTTTCCAGACTCTTGGATTTTGAACACCATGTTGGGCAGGGCCTTTATTGGATCTGGTTTTCTACCCACCCTAACTTTTAGTACAGTGCTTGCCACATACTAAGCCCTTAGTAAATGCCATCATTATTACGATTGATATAATACTGAGTGAAATCATCAGGCATGATCTCCCTATAATCTCTTCTGCTCCTCTCCTGGCCTTCCCTCCTTCTGCCCCTTCTTCAACTCTCCCATGTTTCCCAACAGTCTCCCAAATCCAGTGGCCCCTACTCCATCCTAATCTTCTTCAACCTCTCAGCTGCCTTCAACACTGGACCACCTCCTTCTCCTGGAAACATCATCCATCCAACCTTGGCTTCACTGACACTGTGCTCTCCTTGTTCTCCTATCTCTCTGATCATTCATTCTCAATCTCTTTTGCAGGCACCTCCTCTACCTCCCACCCTCCAACCCTGGGAGTCCCTCAAGGCTCAGTTCTGGGTCCCCTTCTATTCACCATCTACACACACTCCTTTGGGGACCTCGTTCACTCCTATTGCTTCAACTCTCACCTCTGTGCAGATGATTCCTAAATTTACCTTTCTAGCCCTGACCCCTCTCCTTCTCAGCAGCCTTGCATTTCCTCGTCTTCAAGAAATCTCTACGAGGATGTCCACGTAACCTGTCAAAAATAAAACTCATCTTCCCACCCAAACCCTGTCTTCCCTTTCACTTAAAGATCTGGTATAAACCTTGTCTTCCCAGTTCTCGAGTTACAGTGACATATTAACCTCCTGTTCCATCATTCAAGGTACCACTGAACAGAGGACTCTGGGATTTTGTAGAAACCGCAGGCTCCCTTTGCATCTTGGTGGACATATGCAACTTCCTTTGTGACATCTCTAATACCACCACGGGCCAGGAGATGTCAAAAATGCAATAAGCCTGAAACGTGGTCAGCTTTGCTTTAAATCCACCCTGACTGTATTTGTATTGATGTTGGAGTGTCCTGTCAGGAACGATAAATGGGCCTCAGGCATGAAGCTTCAGGTCTGAGAGCCCATTTGGAGGAATGGATACTAGCTAGTTCTAGTGATTAACTTAGTGCCACGCGTGCTTTCTCGTTCCTTCCGGGCAACTTCCCGTGGGGGCAAGAGTGCTGCCAACCAGTAGGCATAATTTATTTCTATTATGTCTCTGTTCACCTCTAGACTGTAAGCTCGTTGTGGGCAGGGAATGTGTCAGTAAGGACAATTGATTGATACTGTAATCAAGCAACAAGTTGAACACCTGATATGGACCAAGAAAGGAAATGAGTGCTTGGGGGAGTATAGTAGAATTAGCAGATGTGATCCCTGGTCTAAACAGGTTTACAGTCTAGTTGGGGTGAGAGAGAGTAAAATAAATTACAGAGAGAAGGAAGGAGGAAAAGGGGATGTGTTCAGCAGTTAGTGCTTAAGTAATGGGGTATGTAAGTTATGCACCTGTTACGGGGATTTTGTAAGTGTTTAAATGCTTAGTTGGTACAGAAGTGCTGAAGGGGCAATTAAATTATCAGTTGGGAGGATTCAAATTTAGCTAGGGAAGGCCTCCTGATGCAGATGTGATTTTCATAAAGGACTCTGAGGAAGGGGAGAGCTGTTTGATGGGGCGTGAGTTTCAGGCAGAGTGTAGTGTGTGAGCAAGAGATTGGTGATGGGAGAGGTGAGAAGGAGGTAAATGAAATAAATTGAAAGTAACAAAGAATGAAAACTGAGGTATACCAAGAGGGGAGAGTGGCTAACTAGAAGGTAGAGAACTGATTGGCTTAAAGCCAGTGGTCAGAGTTTCTGCATGACGTAGAGAGAAATGAGCAACCCCTTCCCATTTGGTACAGTGCTCGGCTCTATGACCCAAACTGGCATAAGGATTTGAAGTAACTCTTCTCTTTCCTCCCATGTCTCCTAAGCTCTCTTTCTCTTACTCCCAGTGCGGCCCGATGTGGAAGATAGCTGTCTCGCCCTCTTGGTGGCCTTCCCATTGCTGGGAAGTCCTCCCTCTGGCCTGAAGTTTCAGCCTTTTCACTTAGTTGCAGGCCCTTAGTCAATTTAGGACTGTTCAACAGAGCTGAGAACTTTACTGTGGAAAATGTATGAAAATCTGGTGTGCTTACAGCAAAGGAAAAATGAAGTATTTCAGGATTGGGACTCTGAAGATGTTTTGGAGAAAATCCAGAGGGATAAACATACCCAGTTTTCCTTTAGTATGGAATTGCATTCTGGCAGAGCACTCCACGTAGCACAGAGCACCCCCGTCCAGTGCTGCAAACAGGCACGTGGCTCTTTATTGAGAAGCAGCATGGCATAGTGGATAGAGCACAGGCCTGGGAGTCAGAAGGTCATGGGCTTGAATTCCTGCTCCTCCATTTGTCTGCTTTGTGACCTTGGGTAAGTCACTTCACTTCTTTGGGCGTCATTTACTCATCCGTAAATGGGGATTGAGACCGTGAGCCCCACATGGGACAGGAACCAGGTCCAACCCGATTTGCTTGTATCCACCTCAGCACTTAGTACGGTGCCTGGCACATAGTAAGTACTTTACAAATACCATCATTATTATTATTATTATTAATTCCGAAGTTGTATCGTACTGCATCCAAACAGATGTGCATTGTCAGAAGAACACTGCTTGATTGTGCTGTCGTAGTCTACTCCTAGCAAGTAGTGAAAACACATAATGGCTGGACCCAAGTGTCCATTGACTGGGTTGGCAGCTGCTCTAAAGTCCACCAGCCTGCCGGGGATATTGTCTCTGAGGAAACTTGTCTGCAAGCTATTGGCAAGATCAGTCTCCTGCGTATGCCTCAGACTTATGGTTCATCTTGGTTTTCCTATGTAGATTTGGCCTTTGAGTTCAATTCTCTCTCTTTCTCTGTAATTGGGAGGGTGTGACTTTTCACCTGATGTCTCAAGAGAGCCTTATGAAACCTGGTCTTATTCCAAATCAGTTTTTCCCCTATTTTAATATTTTGTGAGCTTAGTTCTTCTAAATGTGATTGAGAATGACGGTGCCTACCTTTCACTCCTGAAAGGAAACACAAACTGTTAAAAAAGGAATATGACATGTTTATTTTCTTATTCCACTTGTCTTATTAAGATGAACTTATAAAGTTATGACAGTTTTCTCTATCTTAGGTGTATTTACTTCCTTTGCCATTAGTGGCTTTGGTCATTATTATTCTTTGATTTCATTCTATGCTTAAAAAATTTTTTTTTGAGAATGGATGGCATTAATAAGAAACATGGCCACCTGATCCCATGTCTACTTAAACCAGTTGATATCCGTGCTTAAAATTGGTCCCCACAGCACTTATGTACTTATTTATTAGTGTCTGTATCCCCCTCGGACTGTAAGCTCAGTGCCAACCAACTGTGTTGTATTGTACTCTCCCAAGCATGCAGCATTCAGCACACGTAAGTGCGTAATAAATACAGTTGACTGATTGGTCCCATTAAAAGAATATCTGATTAAATAGAACTATCCAATTACAGTTTGGGATGAAGTATAGCAACCTCCTTCCCTCCTCTCCCTCTCCTCTCCTCTCCCCACCCACCCACCCCCCCCGCAAAAAAAAAAAAAACCCAAAACCTTTAGTCAGAGTTTAGAAAGTAATAATCCTGAAGTCACTTGCCTTCTAGCTGCGCAAACTTGAGCAAGTCACATAACTTTGTGCTTCATTCCCATCATCCATGAAATGAGGATTCCCCTTAGACTGAATGTCCTATGTAGGACGGGGATAGTGTTCAACCTATCTTAAATCTACTCCTCTGCTTAGAACAGTGCTTGTCATATAATGTGTTGTAACACGTACTATTATTATTGTTATTAGATTACACAAACATTGACAGCTATGAGAAACTATACCTGGGCCTTGCTAAGTGTCTTAGCATCTTAAGGCTCAGCTAGTGATATCAGAATAGGATTTAAAAAGTTCTGTTGTTGAGCAATGTAAAGTTGAGTGGTATAGCATTATTTGGTTTACAAGAATCTAACATGCTTAGCGTATTACATAATGATGTTATCTTGGGTTAAAATGTTAACAGGGTACTTGGATCATGAAATATGGAATTCCCTGGCTAAAAAGTACTGTGTAAATACAGATATGCAAGGACACAAAGAGGGAATAGGCCTTTATTTTTACGAACTCATAAATTTTTCTTGGGTTCTGCTTTCTTAAGTCATCATCTGTTTTCTCATTATCACAGTGATTCACAGAAGGCCCACTATATGCAGAAAATATAACTGGCCTTTGGGAATTGACCTGGAATGAATTCAACTGGACCCCAAATGCCAGGCCTCAAATGGAGACTGACTGTCCTCCCTGCTTGCACATTGCTGCCCTTTGAAAGAGTGGGCCATTACTGGCTACTGAGAAGTGACCGCAGGCCCCTTCCAAAAATGCAACACTGCTCTTCTTTTGACTATCAAGGAAGAGAAGAAACCCCTGACTGCAAAGTGCTTTAATTTGGCAGAAGAAGGAAACTAGCCTTTTAAATAGCATACTGTTCTGTAAAAGGTAGTTGCATAATATTTATAAATGTAGCTTGAGAAGGTAATTTTATATTTGGTTAAGGCCTTGAATTTCATGTAATATATTTAAAGGATTAACACAGTTTCCATATTTCCCTTGCCTGAAGGAGTTTATAAATGGAGATTTTGACCATAATAAACTCCTGAAATGTCATAAAAACCTCTGGGTCATAAGGCAGTTTGAATTCTCAGCCAGTTTCTCAAAGGTTTGTTACTGGTTGCAAATGAAAAGTCCAAGAATCTGGAAAAGTACACAGTTCAAAATTGAGTTCTCCTTGTGGAACTGTGGACTCTGATCAAGGTTTGGGAAGATTGTGTGTGCCGAGTGCTTGATTCAAGGTGATAATCTTTCTCCAGTTGAGGGCCATACAGGGACTTTGATCCAAAGTTGCATGTTCTGTCTTAGGGTTCAACAGAGTCCAATCTGTTTTCAACTTCAGGAATCCACATTTTCTGAAAGGGGACCAAGCCCAGGGGAGAGTGTTTTGGCCAGGTCTGACGGGAGCCCAGTGTATTGAATTTTAGGGCATAGTATCAGCCACCCTTTCACAGGCAGCAAGCCATGAAGGAGTAACAGACCGAAGTCTGCCCATAGCACTTTCAAAGTAATGATTAGTAATTTCTCTCCCAGCCTCCTGAATCTATGGTTATTATAATAAATCATCAATAATAAGGCAACAGAGATGCAGCGTGTTGTAAAGGAAAGAGCACCGTCTCTGTGTCCAATGATTTAGGTTCTGTTACCGGCTCTGCCACTTCTCTGTTTTATTTCCTTGGCCGAGTCACTTAACTTCTCTATGCCTCAGTTACCTCATCTGTAAGATGGGGATTAAGACTGAGCCCTATATGGGGTATGGACTGTGTCCAACCTGGATTGACAGGATTTGGTGACAGAATGAGTATGTGGGTTGAATGAGAGAGTTGAGTTGAGGATAATGCCAAGGTTACGGGCTTATTAGATAGGGATAATGGTGGTGTCTACAGTGGTGGGGACATCGGGGTGAAAACAGGATTTGAGTGGACATTATCATCATCAGTGGTATTTATTGATCACTCACTGTGGACATGTTAAGTATGTGTTCTTGGAGGGTCACCCAAATGGAAATCCTGGAGGCAGGAATACTTGAGGGCAGGGTTGGAGGAAGAGTAGGGCTGGAGATGTAGATTTGGTAATCATCCACCTGGAGATGGTAGTTGAAGCCGCAGAGGCAATAAATTTAGGAGATCCACAGATGACCTACATCCAGGCAAGATTTGCAATACATCCCTTTTTTGCAGTTCAGCTCACCTGAGGAGCTGCTCTCTGTTTAGTTCTTTTCTTGGCATCTTCTGGTCTCATAAGGTTAATTCACCTACTTCATTGTTCACTGCATCATTGTTAACCCTCTCTCCAGTGTGCATCATTAACCGAAGCATCGTGACTGTCTTTCCTCCATATTGTGTGTTTAATGCTACCAGGCATGTTACGAAGCAGTACAGAAGTTTTCCTGCTCATTAATTTACTTGGTTTTGCTAATTTTTGTTACATTTATTGATTTATTTTTCTGGGTAATAAGTGAGGAGACCAGGGAAATAATGAAGACTTAAGTCTGTTCTATTTTAGATACATTCCTTTTCAATCTCAATAGCAAACCTTTATCCTTTCCAGAATTTGATATATAGCAGGTTATCAGAAGTGGCAACCGCTTAGAAATGTGAATATATAAATCAGATTGAAAAATGCAAAGATAACATTTTGGGAACTCTACAACTGAAATTCATTTTACTCTGATGTGGTCAGTGGACATCTGTTATGCAGAGGGACACCAATCATATATTTGGCATCTTAAACCCAGATTTACTGGAGGTCAGAGAGTGGGAGATTGTGAGGGAGAAGTCAGAAGTGGGGTCTGTTTTCCCTAATGCCTAGGGAAATGTACCTCAGGATTTTCAGGACTGTCGCAGTCAACCTTTTCCAAGATATGCCAATCACATAGTGTCATCCTTTATAAGGATATACTAATTGCAGATATACTATTCTTTTGGTCTCATTTTTACGTGTTTCAGCTGGGGCTCACAGAAGTATTTGATTAATCTTTAATGAGGTTTTAATACTCATTTTGTACAGAAAGCTTTTAGGGAATCAGGGACCATTCTTTTGAAAACGCAGGTTTCCGGGCGGAAAGCAATGTGATGTCAGAAAAGATAGTTGTGTGCTTGTGCACTTTGTAAGTGAAATTAATCAGGGTGCAGGTACTAGAACCTGAGTTTTCCTTGCGTTCAGTAATGTAACCCTCACACTATAGGAGAACTGAGTGCATCGGTACAATTTAAATAGCTAGTGTTTTTGAGTAGTAAATTAATTGAATAATTAAAAAAAATTCTATAGCAGACTTTGCTCACCTAACCTTTTTTTCTAAATTCAAATGAAGTCTTTTCCCCCTAAAGCCTTATCTGAAAATCCAGCTTTTAGGGACATGTTTTCTGTGCCTCTGTCTGGGCCCCTACATACAGAGGAGAACAGAGTCACCTGCAGGACTAAAATCTTTGTTAGTTTAAATATTTTGCCACCTTGTGCTACTGCTTCAGATCCCATGCACAATCCTGCAGCCACTGCAGTGGAATCCGTCGCAAGTCGGAGCTGCAGACTGGCCTGATTTGAAAGGATGACATCACCTCCATTAGTATGTGATCAGGGCCGCGGGCTCAGGGTTTGCTGAAATTAGGGCGGGTAGATAGGTAATAAGCCTCTGCTTGTGGGTTTTCAGAGATTGTTTTGGGCGCTTTTGTATGTGTAAATGAACTTGGATCCTTCTGAAAAATTTGTCATTATCTCGAGGGCTAGGTACTGCTGCTCGAGGACCCTCAAAATTATATTTTTGAAATGTGAATTGTATTTAGTGTTTGAGTTCTGCCCCACCCCATTGTTTTTACAATATGGGATTATTGTTTTTTTATTATCCCTTTTCAGCAAACACTACAATTGCAATTTTGACAGGCCAGTAAAGACTTTTGCAAATCGATGTGAAATCAGTTTGGATTGAGGAGTGTTTTATAAGGACAGCAACTGAGATAGACATGCAGAACGAGTTTCTTCCATTTCATTTCAGTTAGCAGTTCAAATGATCAGGAAATCATTATGGTTTTTGTCACCATAATCTTAAGAAAACCAACGTTCGAATAGTTTCGTGTGAGGGTTAAGCAAAATTTATAGCAAGTCCCTGCGATTTAAATCCAGGGAACAGAAAACACCAAAAACACTTTTAATTACATCCTAGTGAAAGATGACAGTATGCTCATCTACATTTTAACCAACAGACATACATAGTGGAAATAATTCCGGAAAGCCATTTTGTGCTTTTTTTAAAAAAACAATACTTTAAAAATGTAGTGGCACTCTCATTAAAATCTCAACTGGTAATTCAGAATGTAATTTCTGGTCATTAATGACTAGTTGGAAAACGTGTGCGAGCATTTGTTTTTTAAAGAAAACTCATCTCGGGGTCTCTAAAAATGTTAAAACAGACAGATGTTTGTAGAAGTTTTAAGTGGCTAGTTCAACTGAAAGTTTCCTTTCTTCTACAGCTTTACAGGACTTTTTTTCTGTTTTTTAAAATAGCACAGGGACAAAACAGATTTGAGAAGCGTTCTTTTCCTTTCAGATGCTTTCTCTTCCAGAATTACATTGAATTTGCTACTTGGCAGTTCATTGTTTTAGGCTTTGGAGTTAGCGGAAAACGTTAGAAGTCTATTAGGGACTGTTCATAAATCAGACAGTAGTTCAACAGTGCTCTGAAGGAGGTTAGTTGAATGTGAGTTTGATCGGCGAACACACTAGATTAATGACTTTATATGTAAAAAACAAAATGTGCTCAAATTTATTGGATTCTTTGGTGAATGGACAAAGTGAAATTTTCCAAAGTGAAAAGCTATCTGGGAATAGCTCACTAAAATCTATACAGAGAGCTAAACATCTAAAATGGGGAAGCAGCATGGCCTAGTGAATAGAGCATGGGCCTGGGAGTCAGAGGGACCTAAGTTCTAATTTTGGCTCTGCCACTTGTCTGCCGTGTGACCTTGTGCAAGTCACTTAACTTCTCTGTACTTCAGTTAACTCATCTGTCAAATGGGGATTAAGACTGTGAGCCCTATGTGGACTGTGGCCAACCTGTTTATCTTGTGTCTACTCCAGCACTTAGTACAGTGCCTGGCACATAGTAGCTACTCAAATATCTTAAAAAAAATAAAAACAACAAACTGGCTTATTTGGAGTGGCACTAACTTCAAAAGTGGACAAGCTCATAGTACTAGTACATGATTTTTTTTTCCCGTGTGAGAAGCGTTAAACACTTTAGTGGTGTAGTTTAAAAATAATGTGAAAATTACACCTCTCTCCCAATTTTTGAAACTTGTCAAGTCAAATATCGATTTTAGATATTACAGCTGAATTAATATTCACAAGTAATATCATGTTTAAAGTTCATGTTACATAATTTGCTCACCTGGCAGTTGAGCACTTAAAGAGAATACAGCAGAATTAGCAGACATGTTTCCTGCCCATGATGAGCTTATCTGGTGTGGTCTGTCTGTTGGGAATGATTTAGCACCAGGATTGTTAAAATATGAAATGTCAGGTTATGAGAAAAACATTTGTTCCCAAAATAATTTTTTTTCTAGACACTTTGTCATCCTTAAATTTTCTTTACCATTTTCAGTCTTTGTTCTGTCACCCTCAAAAACCAGTGAAATTTGTTTAATGGGGCTACCAACCATCCATAATGCAGAACACTATCTTGTTGAAAAGGTCACCTTTGAACTTGGGACTTCAGTGGTGTAAACAGACATTGGCAAAGATTTTCCCTGCTGAAGTAATTTAAGGTAGGTTGCTGGAGAAGTTGCAGTCCCAGAGCAGACTCCACCACTCCCGTGCTCATCCGTGTAATACCGATATCTAGAGCTCCTCCTGCCACAGGGGAGGCAGGTCGGTTGCATTTCGGCAGTGGAGAGGGGAGGGTACGGTACCCTGCACCCAGCCAGTCCTCAGTGCATAAAATCAATAGTGTTATTGTCAGGGAAAGTTGCGCGAATCTCCATGACCACAGCAGACAGCAAGGGCAGTATGACAGCACGGCTTAGGAGATAGGGTGCAGGCCTGGAAGCCAGAAGGTCATGGGTTCTAATCCTGCCTCCACCACTTGTCTGCTCCATGACCTTGGGCAAGTTACTTCACTTCTCTGTGCCTCAGTTATCTCATGTAAAATGGGCATTGAGGCTGTGAGTCCCATGTGGGACAGGGACTGCATCCAACCCAATTTGCTTGTATCCACCCCAGCTCTTAGTACAGTGTCTGGCATATAGTAAGCACTTAACAAATACCGTTAAAAAAAAACAGTGGGTCAGTAGAGTTGCCATCACCGTCCCAGCGCCCAGATCCCAGGCAGAGATTGGAATGTCCACCAAACTGGCCTGGCCTGAAACCCTATTAGTTCCCCTTTAAAGTGAAGGCCGCATTATAAGCGAACCCCATGCTATGCTTTTTCAGCCTCAATTTGTTTTCAGATGATTCTTTTAAGTTCTGTTGCAGGTCATTCATTTGATTTCGAGGAACAAATGGGAAAATGGAAACTGTCCTCGGCCAAATTGTGACAGATTTCATTCAGCATTTTCTGGACACCCAAGTCTGGTCTTTAACACAAAGAACATTGTTTGAGTTCATAACCTTCATCATGAGATTATCTGTGTCTTTTCCCCTTTTAAGACTTGTGGGAACAGAATTAGGTTTCAAGTGGCGTACTTTTTCTCTGCTTCGTGTCGGTTTTTATTCTGGTGAGCTCAGAACTAATGGATGAGTGTTCTGTGGCATGAGTTGAGAGCTGGTAAGGAGGAAGGAAAGCTAACAGTGGAATATATGCCTAGGTCATTAGTCTAAAAATCAGTGGGCGAGTAAAGAAAGAGTTTCATTTTCCATTCTTTTATGGGCACAATTCGTGTTTACAGAAAAATCCTATCCCTTTGAAATGCCATACATTTGTATTTTTTTTTAAGTGAGAGTTTCAAGAGTTTAATCCATCTGTACTTATTTGGATTTTTGTAAATGCTTCCAGAGGCCTCTAGGCATTGGGTGTGTGTTAGTGAAAACACAGAGTCATGGAAAAGATGAGTAAGAACTATGCCAAAGGTGACCTGTAGAATAGGCCTCTGGCCCAAAAGGAATGTTGTTGTAGCATATTAGATTTCTGCTTGTTCATTTGAGTATTTTAAGAAATAAAGCTCATTTAATTTAACATTCCACCGCTACCATTTTGGAATGTTCATTCTGTATTTCGTGGGAAATATTACTTGAACAAAACAAGAGTAAAGGTCTGCCGTTGCTCAGTCGAAAGGCAAAGGGGCTAATATTCTGTAAGCTTGAACTTGAATCTGTTTTCGTTTCAAATTTGGACTTGAGATGGTTTTCTAAAGAACTTGACACATTTTCTGAGCCCTGCACTCATCAATCTCTAGAACTTCCCCTTTGAAATAAAGTAGGTAGTAATTATCACCTCCGCTCTATCGAGGAGGAAACTGAAGGCTTGAGAGGGTGAGGAGGTAAATGGCCAAGAGATGAAAAAGAAGAGCATCTTGGCATAAGAACTTGGTGGATAATTCATTTTTTTCTGTAGAGCTCTTCCTTTCATCAGTGTGAAGTATTTGGCAGCGCCATTGACTCTGGCCTGCTGTATGACCTTGTGATGTGGGACTTCACTTAACTAATTTGTGCCTCGATTTCCTTATCTGTAAAATGGGTAAAATGTCTGCTTTTCCTTACGTATGAACTTTTGGGAAAATAACTTGCACTAATGTTCATTTTTGTATTTACAAATATACCAAATACTGTTTAACCAAAGGTGTAAGTGTGAATTTTTATCAGTGGTCTGTATTTGGGTTTAATAGTCATTCTGTCACTAACTTGGAATTTAGGATAATCCATGTTAAGTTTCTCCCCAGAACCACATAGGGCAAACTTACATAGGTGGGTAGGTATGTTTACAATACATGGAATGCGTATAAATTCATAAATCTGTTTTTGGCTTATATTGGAATGTAAAATACCGCTACTACAGGAATTGCCTTTTTACAGAGCATCTCATTAAGGAAAACTCTTGTTATAGCTCTTGTCGTGTCCTGTGTCCCACACACGCGCACAACCACATCTTTTGACGATGCACTGTACTGTATCCAGACAGACACACATTGTCAGGAGAGCCTTCCCTAATTCATTTTAGCCAAATTGTGTAATGATAACATACGTTATAGTAGAACTGAGTGCATTCCTGTGACCTCTGTCTTATAAATTCAGCTATTTTCTTAAAGTTATGATATAGTTCCTTGTGAGTTTCCTTCTTGGCATTTGAAAGCAAGTTGGAGGTATTAAATTTCATTCAAGCCACCGAGTAATTTTCTTGTCTCTTTATATATTGCAGGGTTTCGCAAAAATGATGAAATGAAGGCTATGGATGTATTGCCAATTTTAAAGGAAAAAGTTGCATACCTTTCAGGTAAAGTCTAACTTCCCTCCTTTATTGTTCCTGCCAACTGTATCAATGTCACTCAAGCCTGTGAAGTATGTGGTTAGATCGCTTGTTATAAAGTTAGAGTTGACATTGTGAAGTTCCCCCTTGGAAAAATCAGAATCTGTATGCAGATTTTATTCTCTTTTCACTCAGGGCTAATCAAAGTCCAAATAATTTAATGTTAGTGGACCTGTCCATCATCAACGATGATGAAATGTCGACTCCTGTTTGCTACAGTTGCCTGTCCTATGCTCTCCCTTTCCCTGAATGCCCTTACTTTTTCCTGAGAGAAAGAGAATAGGTTATAGCCGCAGTACTTCCAGTAACTGATGAGATAGCCATTGGCTGAGAGAACTGGGCCGAGATGGTGTGGGTAGTTGACCTAGTGGATAGAGCACGGGCCTGGGAGTCTGAAGGACCTGGGTTTTAATTCCGCTCTGCTACTTGTCTGCTGTGGGACCTTAGGTAAGTCATTTAACTTCTCTGTGCCTCAGTTATCTCACCTGCAAAATGGAGATTAACACTGTGAGCCTGTGTCCAACCTGATTAACTTGTATATCTACCCCAGTGCTTAGTACGGTGCCTGACACACAGTAAACGCCTAATACTATTATGATGATGATGATGATGATGATGGTATTTGTTAAATGCTTACTATGTGCCAAGCACTGGGGTAGATACAAGGTAAGCAGGTTGTCCCACGTGGGGCTCACGGTCGTAATCCCCCTTTTACAAATGAGGTCACTGAGGCACGGAGAAGTGAAGTGACTTGCCCAGAGTCACACTGCAGACAAATGATGGAACTGGGATTAGAACCCATAACCTCTGACTCCCAAGCCTGTGCTCTATCCACTATGCCACGGTGCTTCTCTGATGATTATTATTATCATTATTAGATTCATTCATTCGATAGTATTTATTGAGCGCTTACTATGTGCAGAGCACTATACTGAGTGCTTGGAATGTACTGTTTGGCAACATATTAGGCATAAACCTTTGAGCATATCCTTTTTAAACCTTACCTAGTATTATGTCTTCACTTAGGATGTACGTTGCTGCTTTTGCTTCCCCATTCATTCCACTCTATGCTACTGCAGTTTTCAGTGGTGACTGACGTGCTAGTTTACCATCAGGTCAGTGAATTTCTCTGGAAGATGCTGAATTGCAGCAAGTGACAGTGGAAATAGTTAAAACACATGGGGCAACTGGACTCTATTCTGGCTACATTAGCAGATCCATTACAGTTATGACGTTAGAAGGTGCCACCACAACTGTATAAGGTCTCCCAATTTATGAAAGAGAGGATTGGCAAGCTTTATTAGAATGAGCTCATTACTGTTTCAAGCTAGGGAAGAAAAGGAAAAAGTTCATAAAATTAAAAACACATAAATTATCTGGGAAGTGGGCATTATTTCTGGGAAGTCAAGTGGCCTGCGGCTATTTTAAACCCTGTTTGTCAGCCCCTTGGTTGTTTTGATAGCTCACCCCTTCTGACTCTCTCTCTTTTTTTTCCTCCAAATGTAACACATTGTGACTTTCTATAAATGATTGCCAAGTGGATGGTTTCAGTAAATTAAAAAAAAAACTCTAAGCAGGCAAAAAGGGAGCAGCGCCTACTGAAAAGAGCAGGGGCCTGGGAGCCAGAAGATCTGGGTTTTAATCCCCGCTCCTCCACTTGCCCGCTCTGTGACACTGGACAAGTTGCTTAACTAATCTGTCTCAGCTCCCTCATCTGCAAAATTGGTGTTCCCCCTTCTCCTTAGAATGTGAGCCTCATGTGGGACCTGATTATCTTTTGTCTACCCCAGCGCTTAATACAGTGTTGGCCCATAAGGAAGCGCTTGACAAATACCTCAATTATTATTATTTGTTATTGTCTGGACATGTTTCCCCACTCCTCAAGAAACTCCAGTGTTTCCCTTCCACCTCCGCATCAAACAAAAACTCCTCACAATTGGCTTTAAAGCACTCAGTCACCTTACCTCCTCCTGCTTCACCTTGCTACTCTCCTACTACAACGCAGCCCACACACTTCGCTCCTTTAATGCTAACCTTTTCACTGTGCCTCCATCTCATCTATCTTCTTGCCGACCCCTCACCACGTCCTGCCTCTGGCCTGGAACGCCCTCCCTCCTCAAATTGGACAGACAATTACTCTCCCTCCTCCCCTTATTGAAGGCACATCTCATTCCGGAGGCCTTCCTTGATTGAGCTCCCCTTTTTCTCTTCTCCCACTCACTTCTGCATCACCCTGACTTGCTCCCTTTGTTCATCCCCCTGCCCGGCCTCGACTTTTTCCTTTTCTTACCTAGCTTGAAACAGTAATGAGCTCATTCTAATAAAGCTTGCCAATCCTCTCTTTCATAAATTGGGAGACCTTATACAGTTGTGGTGGCACCTTCTATGTACATATCTGAAATGTATTTTTTTTATATTAATGCGTGTCTCCCACCCCTCTAGCCTGGAAGCACATTGTGGGTAGGCAGTGTGTCGGTTCATTGTTGTGTGGAGCTCTCTGAAGTGCTTAGTACAGTGCTGTGTACACGTTAAGCACTCAATAAATACTATTGAATGAATGAATGAATGAATGAGCAAAAGTCATCCTGAGCCTCTAGCGGAATACGAGTGTCAGGAATATAAGCTCCTTGAAGTAAGTGCCTTGTAGGCAAGGAACGTGTCTATCAACTGTGTTGTAGCGCTTAGCACGGTGCTCTGCACACAGTAATCATGCAATAAATACCACTGATTGATCATTCAAAGGCAGAGATTGTGCTCAGCAACTCGCATTGTACTCTTGCAAGTGCTCTGCGCAAAAATAAGCACTCAGTAAATGCCATTGATTGGATGAGAAGGGTGGAATAAATACCTCTGATTGATTGAGAGGCCCCCCAAACCAAGAGCACATTAATCAAGGCCCCGGAAAGGTTTTCGGTCCTGAAGTCTCAGGATGGAGGCTCTTCCTTCATTCTCATCCTCATCAGGCTGCCAGCTTCTGGCCGGTAGAATAATTGCAAACCTTTAGCCTCCAGGTGTGGCACAGTTAATTCCCTTAGTTCCACAGCAAAGTGAATGAAGCTAAGGATGATAGCAGCCACCAGTACCTTTCTCCTGAAACTCCCAAGAGGATGTGGAGAAGGGGGCAGAGAGAGGCAGCAGAGGCTTGAACCTTCAGCGACTAGAAGGTTGGTTTTTAGTACTTTACATTTTTTGATTAAAGCAGCCGTTCCTCCTTTTCTTTCCTCCTTATACCTCCTGTCCTGTCATTAGCCTAAAACAGTGCTCCCTAATCTAGAGATCAGGAAGAGAAATTTTACAAACCCAAGGGCAGGAATTCCAGAGTAAACTACTTGTGGTTTGTTTGTTTGTTTTTTATGGTATTTGTTAAGCTCTTACTCCTGTCCGAGTGCTGGGGTAGATACAGATACAGACCTCCTTCTGCATGGGCTCACTGTCGAAATAGGCCCACAGTCTAAATAGGAGGAAGAGCATGTATTGAATCCCCGCTATACATTTGAGGAAACCGAGGCACTGAGAAGTGAAGTGACTTTCCCAGGATCACACAACTGGCAAGTGGTGGACCTGGGATTAGAAATCAGGTCCTCTGACTTCAGGTCCATGCTCCTTCCCACTAGGCCATGCTGCTTTTGTTGTTTATCTTGCTAGTGTTTTTGCCTAGATGCTGGACATATATATATTTACATATATACTGCAAAAGCATAAATGTTTACATATTGAGTGGCATTGTCAGAAATCAGTGAAGCAAGAGAAGGAAATTAAGGAAATGATGGTTTGGCTATGCCAGGACAGTGACCCGGGTTGAGTGAACCAGAATAAAATTAAAAGATAATATTTTTGCATTTCTCAGAGAGGTAAGACCCATGAGGCTGGGGGTGGGGGTAGAGCGGGGAGGGTTGGGGGTGTGGGTGGATGTGTGTGTGTGTGTGTATGTATATGTGTGCCTACAATCGTTGATATTTTTAGTCCTTCAAGACTTAAATCTCTTCATTTTAATGGGATTATTTGTTGCAGTATTTACAAAAGGGAGCAAATCAAGATAGAACTTTTAGAGAGCTTTATCTTACCAGATATAACAAAACCAACTTATAGCATTTTAAAAATCCCATGTTACCAGTAGATAGGGAGTATCTAAAAGTCCTATACCCTTACTTTCAGTGGTTCTGCTGTACACTGAAAAGTGGGTAATCCACATTTGAGGTTAGAATCTGTTTGTTTAGCTCTAAAATATTCATTGACCAAATATTTAGAAAATGGTCTTTTTGTCATCATTGTTTTAATCCGTTTATATTGGTGTACGTTTCAGCTTTTGAAGTGAAAATAGAAGTCAGCCTCTTGGCTAGCTAAATGTCTTAGGGAGTCATGTTATTCCTTGAGATATTTGCAGTTTCACAGACAGTATCAACATTTCATACATATTTAGGCTGCTATCTTGATTAACATAATTTGCCTTCTATGTTCAGGAGAGCAATTTAATGCAAGGAAAAAAATGTATTTTAAGTTCATTTTCATTGGAATTTTATTAACAAATAACCGGACATCCTCAAACACTTGAGCTGTAAAAATAAACACATTCCAAGGAAACTCATGTAAAGTCTTCATGAATTATTTCAAGAAGCAATTACAGTTCTTAGTTCTGAAAGAAGTAGTACTCAAAATGTTGGAATGAATGCTGAATTTTCTTTTCAAGCCAAATACTTGTATGTTAGAATAGCCTTAATAGAGAAGATTTGTTACTAATAGCAAAAAGACCTTGATTTTATAACTCTTTCCATTTGGCAACTTTAAAAAATGCTTTAAGAGCATTTGCTCATTTGTTCTGAGTTAGAACAAAGGCAACACTCCCAGTTTATAAATGGCAAGATTGAGGCCCAAAGGTTGACAACTTGCCCAGTGTTGCACAGAGTGGCTGAACGGTAAAAATCCGGGGAAGCTGTCGTTAGACCACACTTGTCAGCACACTCTCATCATCTTCGGAATTCTTTGAGGAGTTAAGGGTTTGAATAGATGATCCTTTCTAATTAGTTTGGATTTGATTACTATTGACTTGATTATTTATACAACGTTTTAGAATTCTGTATATGTTTTTTTCAATTTTACATTTGATTATTTAAACAACATTTATTGAAACCACCCCCACTTGGTGTGAGGCATTCTACTAGTCACTTGGAAAGTACAGAATAAAGAAGTAATATGTCCTCTACCCACAAGGATCTTACATTTTAATGTGGGAGTAAAAAATAAACATATGTACAACTAGAGCGGTTAAAATCAATAAACTGAGTAGACATAAATGAATGCCTATGGTGGATGTAAATAAGTTCATAAGTGCTTGTGTTGACTGAAAAATATGATTCAGAGTATTGGGAAATTGAGGAGAAAGACAACTCCTTTAGAATATAAGCTTCTTGTGGGCAGGGATTGTATACACACGTAGTCTATTTTGCTCAAGTGCTTACTTCAGTACACTGCACCAACTGGGTATTCAAAAAATTCTACTACTACTTGAATGGACAAAAATAATATAGTGAAAAATGTTCAGTGAGGCCACTCGCAATTTCTCAGGAAAGGAGTGTTTCTCAAACAGACGATGATCTAGACAGACAAAACTGCCAGTCTGATTTTGTGGCTCAGTCCTATATTGCCTCGGACAGCAGTGAGGCTGTGAGGTGTTGAAACACTGGTTTCCAGGATGGAATTTATTTACTAACTCAAGCGGCTTTTCAGGTTAAACATGTTTTATTAATTGGAAGAAAGTAGCCATACAATCCAAATTATTATTTCTCCATAAAGATATTTTCTCTCAAACAATGATCTTTCTCTGAGACATTTCTGGTGGTTTTTGAAATGGTCCTAGGTCAGTGGTCTTCTCTAGAATTTTCCCGAAGGCTTCAACCAAACAAAGAAGGGTGATCCTTGTATTTGCTTGTAATTTTCAGTTGTTTGCACAGGCTGTGTAAATTCAATTTGAGTAATTGATACCATTGAGCTTTCAGTTCTTGATTGTTCTCTTTCTTTTTATTCCTTCTCACCTGTCATTTTCTTATATCTTCTGCACCTGACTGTACAGCAAAGAGATGGTTACGAAGGTTACAAAACCAGGAAAAAGTGGGGCGGTAAATATCACGAGCCCCTAGAAATCTTTCTCTGGCCAGTTTAGAGGAGTAGTCTGCCCAAGACTGCTGCTCATGGAATTTAATAGTAATAAATAATAATAATAATTGTGTATTTAAGTGCTAACTTTATGCCAGACACTGTACTAAGTGCTGAAGTGGATACAAGCTAATCAGGTTGGACACCGTCCCTGTCCCATCTGACAATTACATGTAAACACAAGGATCACCCTTCTTTATTTGGTTGAAACCTTTGGGAAAACTCTACAGAAGACCTTTGGCCTAGGACCATTTCAAAAGCCAGCAGACATGCCTCCAAGAAAGACCACTGTTTGGGAAAAAATGTCTTTATGGAGAAATAATAATAAGAGTGGCAGGAGGAAAGAGGGTAAGGGATCAGGGCTGGAGATGTAGATTGGGTATCATAATAATAATAATAATGTTAGTATTTGGTAAGCGCTTACTATGTGCAGAGCACTGTTCTAAGCGCTGGGGTAGATACAGGGTAATCAGGTTGTCCCACGTGGGAGGCTCATAGTTAATCCCCATTTTACAGATGAGGTAACTGAGGCACAGAGAAGTGAAGTGACTTGCACACAGTCACACAGCTGACAAGTGGCAGAGCCAGGAGTCGAACTCATGACCTCTGATTCCGAAGCCCGTGCTCTTTCCACTGAGCCACACTGCTTCCCCACAAAGAAGTGGTAGTTGAAGCCATGGGAGCAAAGGAGTTCTCCAAGGGAGTGATTGTAAATGGAGAATAGAAGGGGACCCAGAACTGAACCTTGAAGGACACCCACAATTAAAGGGTGGGAGGCAGAGTAGTAGCCCACGAAAGAGACTGAGAATGAGTGGCCAGAGTGATGAGGAGAACCAGGAGAGGAGAGTGTAAGTGAAGCTGAGGTTGGATAGTTTCCAGGAGAAGGGGGTTAGCAGCGTCAAAGGCAGCTGAGAAGTTGAGGAGGATTAGGATGGAGTAGAGGCTGCCGGATTGTCAAGAAGGAGATCATTTGTACCCCTTGAGAGGGTGGTTTCTGTGGAGTGAAGGGGATGGCAGCCAGATTGGAGGAGATCAAAGAGAGAATTGGAGAAGAGGAACTAGAGACACCTAGTGGAAACAACTAATTCAAGGACTTTGGAGACGAATGGTAGGAGGGAGGAGGAGTGATAATTGGATATCTTGAGCCATGGGGTCAGGAGAGAGTGTTTTTAGCATAGGGGAAACATGAGCATGTTTGAAAGCAGTGGGGAAGAAGCCTTTGGAGAGCGAACAGTTGAAGATGGTGGTCGGAAGAGAAGAAAGGAGAAGGGCAAGTGTCTTGATAAGGTGTGAAGGGATGGGGTCGGATACGCAGGTACAGGGCATGGATTTTGAGAGAAGGCAGAAGATCCCCTCTTGAGATACTGCTGGAAAGGGTGGGAGAGTTGAAGAAGGGACAGGACTGGAAAGGAGCAGGGGAGATTTTAGGGAGATCATGCCTAAATGGAATAAAAACTAGATATTCACAGTGAGCTGGGTGCTTTGCTTTGCACATGATACAACTAGGACCTCTCCTTTGGATGTATAATTCAGAGGAAGCAGATCAGATAAAAAGATGGGCATATATAAATATTGAGATGTTTTGGTGAAGGTTTTTCTTTTCTACAATTGCTTTACTCAGTGAGAAAGGGAGTTTTAAAAAGGAAGTCTGTGTAATTTAGGATCTTGGTGGTATAAAGGCTGGAGGGAGGTTTTTCTGAATAACAGGGACACTGAGTACTGCTTCTGAAGAAACCAATGATCAGCTGGGTAGAAAGATTCAGCTGCTAACTGAATCTTATATTTATTTTCAACTAAAGTGAACCCAGCTGTGAACCTCCCTTTCATCTTGTACCTCCTTTTCTTAGGTCTCTTCTTTAGGTCTATATTTATAGTTTATTGCTGAGCCCCATATGGGACAGAGACCGTGTGCAACCTGATTACCTTGTATCTACCCCAGCACTTAGAAGGTAATAGGTACCACAATTATTATTATTAGTGGCAGTGGGTTTGAGCACCCACTGGTTGCAGTGGACTGGGAAGCATCAGTCAATCAGTGGTATTTATTGAGGGCTTACTATGTCCAGAGCACCGTGCTAAGTGTGTGGGAGGGTGCAACACAAGAGATTTATCAGTCATGCTCCCCCCCCATAATGAGCTTACAGTTTAGAAGGGTAGAGAGACAGAAATATGAATAAACAAGTGATTTGGTACCACAGAAGCCTAAATGCAGTCTCTGCCTACAAATAGCATGCCCTCAAGGTATAAAAATATTTAGCAGAAGCAGAATGAATAATTGAATGGGCAGTTGAACATATCTAAGCAAACATAAGTGCTGAGAATGGGTATAGATGAGGATATAAGTGCTAGAGGTACCTGTTGGATGCAGTGGTGAAATATCAGCCGAGAATGTTCAGGCCGCTCTCTCCTGTACCTTGAGAGGCAAGAGGTTTCTTGCCAGATCCCCTTGGCCTCTCCTCAGCCCGGACCCTACCTAGCCAGGATGGAACCATCCCATCCTCTGGGGCCAGGAAGGAAAGGCAAAGGTCATTGGAACCCTCAGTGGGGATTCACATCATTGTGAGATTGTTAGTACGATGGGGTATAAAAAAAGTCCCTTTGTGTGAAATCTCTTCAGCACGGTCATTAGCTGGAGCCCTCTGTCCTTCCCCTTCAGTCCCCTGGGCTTATTTGGCATGAGCAGGAGGCTTTTGTTTTTCTCAGAGGACGTTTTACTTTTAGCAGCCATCTTCTTTGTCGTTCCCGTGAAGCATCTCCGTTTCCTGTACGTTCTACCCCCCGGAGCAGTGATCTGCAGGTCCCTGCGCACTCTGTTCAATTCAGGTCTCTTGGTGGCAGGGAAACTGCTGAAGAATCAATGGCTTAGGTTTCTTGGAAAAAGTGAGAGGATAATCAGAGGTGTTTAGTACTTGTTAAACTTTGGAAGCTCAGTGTCTGCTTAGCAGAATTCAAGTTTTCCATGAATTCTGCAAAATAGGACACTTTTCCACCTGTCCAGCAGTTGGTCCCTGGGTACACCTGGGCTGCAAGGTGACCCGCAGGCTGGTACATATTTAGTCACACAGTGTCTGTGTTCTCAGTGTTCCCATTACAAAAGAATGGTTCTTCCTCTTTTATTCATATGATTTTATTCATGTGATTCTTATGATTTCTCTGAAGCATGAATATATTAATCTTTACAATTAAATTGTTGTAATGGAAGGTTAATGTTTTTTGCAGGGTTTTTTTTAATTTGGGGGAGCTTTTTGCTATTTCTGTAATGTTGATGAATGACCTCTCGAAGAAGGGTCAAGCCCTACATGTGACTAACTAAACATGCCTCTTGCCCTCTGTGAAGAAGATAAATGCCCTGGTCCAGTTGACTGTGAGTCCTGGATTGACTTCCACCTTCACTTACTGGAAGACCTTTACGGGCTTGATGTTTTACAGCTCTAAAATGCAGGCAATGCCATTAGCTTCCCCAAATTGGCTTCTCTTTGTGAAGAACTTTGTGTTTTCCCAGGTGGAAGCACCAAAGATTACAAAGCACGATAATTGTACCCGTCCTTTCCAGAAATGGGTCAAGAAGAAGGGAAACATGTCAACATATCATTTTCGATGGCTCATCTACATTTAGCTTACCAAATGGAAAATCTCATATGAGTGTAAGCTGTGCGCAATGTGGAATACAGAAAGCCTCTCCTCTGCTCACTTTTTGAAATCAATCTACTTGTTGTCTAGGGCTGCACTGGGAAGAGAGGATGCCAGGAGCCTTAAAATATGGGAATGAAAAGTCCAGGAACTCCCCCCGAATCCAAAGTGATTACCTGATGCACTATTCATCTAGATTATGAGCCTCATATGGGACAAAGACTGGTCTGATTTATATCTATCCCAGTGCTTAGCACACTGCTTGACCAATAGTAAGTTCTTAATAAGTTCTATAACTGACTTTGCTTCCCTGCAGCACCAGGGATCTTTAAGCTGGAGACAAGTTATTTTTAGTCCACCTCCTGTCCAGGGTCTTGGGCTACTAGGGTGTGAAGGGCTGCCTGGATGGTGCTAATGACTCTGAGGTATGTGCATAGTGGAAAGAGGTCTAGGGACAACAGGTCAGTCAGCAGGACTCGGTCATCTCTCCTCACTCCTTTGCAGCCTCAGGATCCGAGTGCCAAAATTACCCACCAGGGTATATTGTGCCATTTTGCACACTGGCTATAAATTAGCCATTTTTCTGAGGTGTGTCCTTGATGTCATTCCACTTTGGCCTAGTTTATTTTTAGTTTTAGAGGTGGAGAGTAGAGCAAAGCATGACTTCCCCAACTGGGCTCACTATTTCAGGCATTGTATGGTTGTTTTAGCATGGTGCTCTGCACACAGTAGATGCTAATACCACTCCTATACTGTACCCTGGAGAAAAGTGTGTGTGCATGTGTGTTGGTGGGAGGAGGGGAGGGGAGGTCCCAGCCCTCCAACTGCTACCCTGTCTATCCTAGGAGCTCCATTTTTTCCACCTAACTGTAATCATTTAAAAGTCTTTTGTGAACTTCAAATGTCCCAAGTCCTGAATGTTTAAATTCCATTGAAATAGATTGCATTAATTAGTTTGTTGTTTTAGCTTACCCCTTTGGAATTTGGGACTCTTGAACTCATTATGGAAATTTAGGTAAACAATATGTAAATCAGGGTGTCCCCAGAAAGACTAGAAAAGAAGTAGATTGTCATACAGGCTATTTATTATCTGTAAAGGATTATGATTATGGTGGAAACCATTTCCTATGCTTTATGAAATAGGTATTGATTGAATTAGAAGTAATATCCCCAAATAATATCTGTTATATAGCAGTGCATTTCCTGATGAATGGCTTGGTAATAGTCTTGCATTTTAAAAAGTGTTGTGGAATATGAACGATTGCTTTGGACGCATAAGGCTGTTGAGGAATCCCGATGCTAAAGATGTAGAAGGAAGCATTACGTAAAGATTGTGCAGGAGCCTCAGATTTTAGATGTACATCAGTCCTTAATGCCTGTTGGAAATAAAATTATTTTTGCATGGATAATTTTGCAAGAGGGAGGAGCTTTCGTAGGAGAGTTTTAAGCAGATTTTCAAAATTGATGCAAACAGTGTTAGGTAGTACTTAGATTATATTTGGTTCAGAGTTTGTGTTCAGTCACCTTGTTTTTTAAAGACACAATTTTTAGACAATTGCAGTGGCTAGACACGTGGCATTTGAAGCGAGGAAACTTATGAAATACTCAGAATTATGAGTTTGCAGATCTTATTAAGGATTTTGGTGGACTGAGATTCAAGGTACAAGATTAAGAACCCGACGGGTTAAAATTGGGTTTGGGTGCAATCTGTGAAATGCCATTTCAGTTCACTGGAGCATTTTTTTTTATGACCTAGGTATGTGGTTACTATGTGTCAAGCACTGTTCTAAGCAGTGGAGTAGGTACAAGTTAGGCAGGTCGGACACAGTCCCTGTCCCACATGGGGCTTACAGTCTAAGTAGTAAGGAGAACAGGCATTGAATTCTTATTTTGCAGTCAAGGAGTCTGAGACACGGAGAAGTTGATTTGCCCTAGGTCACACAGCAGACAAGTGGTGGAGTTGGGATTAGAACCCAGTTCCTAGGACTACCAGTCCTGCACTGCTTTATCTACTAGACCACACTCCTTCCCATTTCATTCCTAAATTCTTGTTTCATGTATGCCCCTGCCAGAGCTTGCAAGTGAGAGAAATGAAGCATCATCATTAACAGGTCCAAAATCTCCAACAGATGACTTTGTGGAAGAAAATCTACACCAATGGTCTTCCCCTCAACAAGGATTTTTTTTCCCTAAGAACATTTTCAGAAAATGGTATCACAAAGAGATTTTCAAATCTTCTATATCTTGTATATCTCAGTGAATAAAATATAGGTAATCTTAATTATACTGCACTGGCATAAAAATGCACCATGTTTTGACTTAAACTGTCGCACAATTGAATGCATTGGACAGTCTTTATGTGGAGTTAGTGAACTTTTCCAAATTGTGGAATATGCGTAAATATATCTTTTGGTTTTGAGGTTGAAGTTGCTGACAGAAATTAGAAAGAGTGGTCATAAAAGAACATTTTAGTCTGTGTAGGTAACATAAGTTTTTACTGGAGAGTGACTTGGGTGTGGGAAATATCCTATCTATAAACTACAGCCCCTGAGGATTCCATTTGGCTATTCAAAATCAGCAATAAGAAAAAGGACATTTGTTTTTGAAAAAAATGATTATCCAGATTTTTCTGTTTTTAAGGGGCATATTTAGCAAATTATTGCCTTAATTTTTATATACTTTCAATTGTTTAGAGAATTTTATGCATTATGTACCTTTTGCCATAAAAGTAAACTTTCCACTTCAACCCCTAATATGCCTAATTAATGTAGAGTAAGTATGTTTCTATGAAGATAGACTGAACTTGTCTGCTGTGTGTGTGACCTTGGGCAAGTCACCTAACTTCTGGGGATTAAAAGTGTGAGCCCCACGTGGGGAAACCTGATTACCCTGTTTCTACTCCAGTGCTTAAAACAGTGCTTGGCACATAGTAAGTGCTTAACAAATATAATTACTATTATTATTATGTGATGGTGGTCTCTGGGTGGTAGTTCTATGCCTCTTTGCTGGTCAGGACTAGAATTCAGGAAGAGACTGCAAAGTTTACTTAAGGAGACTTCCTCAAAATCCCCTTGGCATAATAAAAAAATGGTTTTGTGAAGGCTTCTGTAAAGCATAGCCAACTGCCACACTTTCAGGGGGCAGTTTTATGACTTTACAAAATAGTGTATCACTTTCGAATAAGGACATTTTCATGTTGTCAGATTTTTATCCCCAAGAAGTAATTTAAATGGCCCTGACTCAGGAGTTTGTATTTTCCTTTCTTTGGGTATGTCTGGAAATCATTGACTCCAGTCAATCTCCTTATGCCAAGATGGGCTAGTGGGCCTTTTTTTTTTTTTTTTTTTAACTCTCAGCTTTAATATGCCATTTCCACCGTTATGTGAAATTCACAGGGAGCTAAGGAAATTCACTAAGCTAAAGCAAGCAACCTTGAAATCTCAGTATTTGCTCATGACTTTCAGGTTATTATAGAGGGCCTCTGTTCCTTATTATGTAAGGAGGCCAAAGGTGAGTATAAATCATCTGGTGTTTGTCCAGCACTTTTGCTTTAATAACTGGTGTTTATCAAAATGTGAAAAGTTGCTCTCTGGGAGGATGTTTTTATGATGACTCCCCCTCCCACATTAGAACCTGACTAAAGCCTCATTCTGTCTCCAGATTTTGACTTTGAGGCATAAAACCATTTTTTTTTTTGTGGTGCCCCCAGAAACAAATGTTGGGCTATGCTCGCCTGAAAATCCACCTTCCATGTTCCCTCTGAAGTTTCTTGTCGTAAGTAGAGACTGAGGTTTATGGCTGTTGTCATTGTTCCCACTAAGTTGTGCAGATGTGTAGCCATCGAATGATCTCGCAGGTGCTGTGGACTGGAAATATTAATACAGACAGCCACATACCTTAGCAGACAAACTGGGCAGACCCTCCGTAAATCTCCAGGGTTCCTCCTGTGCTAAGTATTTGCAGTAATGACGGAAGATGAGCTCTCTCAAGAGCACTGGCCTGCCCCACCTTCCAACCTGTATTTCCATCCCTTACAAACCATCCCTCTCCTCCCGCCCCAGACCCAGCCCAACTAGTCCTTCCCACAGAACTGCTCAGTGGAAATAATAAAAGAGGCACCATTGACTGTTGTTTCACGATAGCTTGGGAGGAAAGGTGAGTGTTTGACTGGTTGCTCAAGGTGAGTTGGTTTTGTATGGAGGAGATATTCTTAGACTGTGAAACTTCTCTACGGGAAAGTAAATATAACATGTTGAAAAGACACTGCCTTTAACAACCACAAGGTTGTGTGAGGGACCCACTAACATTTCTCTCTTGATGAGCTGCCAAGAGATTAGCAATAGGTTTGGCATGCCTAGAAGGAAGCAAGAGAAGTTGGGTGTTGGCTTTCCTGCACCTGGCTACCTATTTTGTTAAATTAAAATTGTTTTTTTTGAGGGGCTTCCTCTAGTTCTGTTAGGTGAAATAGAGATATTGACCTTTTAAAAAATTCCTCGGACAGAATCTTGTTGGTTTCTGAAGTTGCCATTGCCTTTTTTGTGTTTTCTAAGGGAACTGTGATGTTTGTTTTCAGGTGGCAGAGATAAGCGTGGCGGACCTATTCTAACGTTTCCAGCTCGTAGCAATCATGATAGAATACGACAAGAGGATCTTAGGAGACTCATTTCATACCTAGCCTGTATTCCTAGGTAAGTCTGAACTTTTCACCAGTTAATGAAAAGCAAAGAGCTCTCATTAAAGTGTAAATCCCATGAGGCCAGGGACCTCCACCTTTACTGTACTTTACTCTCCCAAGCACCTACCAGAGTTCTTAGCCAATATAGCCAGTATTAGGTGCACCGTAAATGCTACTGAATGACAAGTCTTATTTTTCTTACCGAATCCGATGACTTCTACACTTAGTCTTTGACCCCAAAATGTTAATAACTTAGCAATATCAACCACAGAGGTGCTCCTAGCAAGGTTCAAATTTCTTGCCCTTCTTGTAGAGGTGGAGTCATTGATCCCTCTCAACATCACTTAGGGGCAGGCAGAAATGAAGATGTCTGTTTCCCGGTAAAATCCTGAACCCTGGAGAAAGTAGATTGCTCCTCAGACAACCAGAAGGCAAAGGAAACTAGCATAGTTTGACCATTAGACCATGGCTGCAGCAAGAGCAAGAACTTTGGGAGTCACGGTCCGAGTAACAATAAAGTGTATCTTTGCTTCAGTTCTACTGGCCCAAACACTTAATACAGTGCTTTATGTTCAGTAAGTGCTCAATAAATACTGTGATGATGATGAAGGGGTGCTGACACGGCATCACTACCAGCTCCCCAGAGTTTCCACTGTGGCTGCCAGGCCTGGAAGCTATTGGCAAGCCAACAGAGGTGGGAACTCTCTCTAACTAGTTGCAGTGGCTGTACTTGCCTGCAGCCCTAAACTAGGCCCTGCTGCTGTTGCTTGGCTTCAAGGTGGGGGAGCGAGGGGGGTGGTGGTGGTGTGTGTGTGTGTGTGTGTGTGTAGAGACCTGTATGCCTTTGAGAATCTGTGGGTTTGGGTGGGTGGGTGACACCTCTGGTTGTATTGTCTCCTGTTTCTGTATGCTATGCAAACTTAGTAATAACAATAATAATGATATTTGTTAAGCGCTTACTATGTGCCAGGCACTATGCTAAGCTCTGGGGTGGATGCAAGCAAATAGGGTTGGAAACAGTCCCTTTCCCATGTTGGGCTCACAATCTCAATCCCCATTTTCCAGATGAAGGGACAGAGACTCAGAGAAATGAGGTGACTTGCCCAAGGTCACACAGCAGTCAAGTGGCAGAGCCGGGATTAGAACCCTTGACCTTCTGACTTTTCTCCCTTCTCCCCATTTTTATTGCTCTCCCTCCTCCCCATTCCCCTATGGCTCAGCCTAATGGCTGCATCCCACCCTGAGTTCTAGAAAATCTGGTCACTTTAGACCAAGTGTGTGCTTGGACTAAAACTCCCACGAATCAGTTTACTAAACTTTAGGAAAAATCAAAGCAATAGCAATATTAACAACCTGTGGTACTAAAAAACCCCACTGCTACAAGTAGCCAAAAGGAGGTAGTATTCCAGAGTCGCTGCCCAGGCAAGTCCTGCGTGTCCCCTTTCTCAGTGGGATCTGAGTCTCTTGCTCCAGAGAAACATTAAGAAGACAGAGAAAAATGAGGTTTTAGAATAAGGAGGTTCTGTAATGCTTGGAATCCTTTGAAAAAAAGGCTTGTTCACAGAGAAAAGTTGTCTTATTTCCCTAACATATTCAGTGTGTAATTTCCTCTAGAATGTAGAAAATGGCAGTTGCTTCCTTATTTGGAAAATTTAGAGCAGTCCTAGAAATCATATTTAAAACATTCACCCTTCAAAAAACTTGTGCCCCTAAATTTTTACCTGCTCCTTTCCACTCTTCAGTTGATTTTTTAATATTTTCTGTTCATATTCCACCAGATAAATGCAGTAATAAAAATAATGTTATTATTGGAGAAGCAGTGTGGCTCAGTGGAAAGAGCATGGGCTTTGGAGTCAGGGCTCATGAGTTCGAATCCCAGCTCTGCCACTTGTCGGCTGTGTGACTGTGGGCAAGTCACTTAACTTCTCTGTGCCTCAGTTCCCTCATCTGTAAAATGGGGATTAAGACTGTGAGCCCCACGTGGGACAACCTGATTCCCCTATGTCTACCCCAGCGCTTAGAACAGTGCTGGGCACATAGTAAGCGCTTAACAAATACCAACATTATTAATTGGTATTATTAATGTTGGTATTTGTTAAGCGCTTACTATGTGCCGAACACTGTTCTAAGCGCTGGGGTAGATACAGCATAATTCCCTCGTGAGGCTCACAGTTTTAGTCCCCATTTTACAGATGAGGTAACTGAGGCATAGTTAAGTGACTTGCCCACGGTCACACGGCTGACAAGTGGCAGAGTTGGAATTTGAACCCATGCCCTCTGATTCGAACCCGTGTGTGTGTGTGTGTGTGTGTGTGCGCTTTCACACATGTAAACATGCACACACACATCATTTGTTTGCAAACAGACAAGAAATATATAACTGGGTTAGGAGAGGGAAAGTTAAATTCTAAACTGTATGGAAGCAGGGGTTGAATCTAAGCATCTTTTCACCCCAACTGAGAAGAAAGATGGCTTGGATGGACAGTGGGTCTGACCCAGTAAGACACTGTTTTCTTATTCGTCTCAACTACAGACCCTTAGGAGGAGTGAATAGTAGAAGAGCGGAGCAGCTCAGACATTTCTCCATGGGCAGTAACAGTAGGCTGGCTACAGAGCCTATTTGGTTGTCCACATGGCCACCAGCCATTCTGCAGGACAGGTCAGCCAAGGGAATTTCCCCATCTACTGCAGCAAAGACAGCTGGGCCATTGCAGAGCTGGCATTTGCTAACCTCCCTGAAATACAAGTAGCTCCTAAATAGGCCACTCAGCCCTAGCCAATCAGGTGAGCACTATACAAGTTATTGAGATTGAACCAGCCAGCGTAGAAGTCGGCCGGAGATCCACAACTGGTGCAGAACCCTGTGGGTCCTCAGCTGCAGTGAAAAATGCCAGAGGGCCGTGGTGTCGTATGGAGTAGGCCTAGGAGGGGCGTAAACTCCCTCTCTGGTGTAAATGGTGGGTATAGAACACTCAAGTCTGCATTCCTTGATTTCAGTGGACCTCGATAACCCCATGATTCTTGGGTGTGATACCGGAACATTGAGAAGCTTCTGGGCTACCCCAGGTCCTCACCTGAAAAGGCATGTGACCAGTTGGCTGTACTTTTGGGACTTGTGGTGATCAGGCAATACCTCTTTGGTGTGGTCCAGATAAGAGATAGACTATATCTGCTATATAGGAAGGCCACTTCCTGAGCCCTGACAGAGTCCATGTTTGGGAGAAAAGTGGGCCGAGAGGAGATGTTGCTGCTCCCCCAAAATTCTCTCCATCTTCAGGGCAAGTGGAGGCCTGTGGACAGTGAGCCACTAGGGACAACTGATGAATTAGTGGCCAGTGCTCCCTAAGCCACACGTGTTGAAGTGATGGTGGCCATTAGGTGAATTTCTACCCAGAAACTACGCTTGCTGTGAGAATGAGAAACAGCGTGGCTCAGTGGAAAGAGCACGGGCTTTGGAGTCAGAGGTTGTGGGTTGGAATCCTGGCTCTGCCACTTGTCAGCTGTGTGACTTGGGCAAGTCACTTAACTTCTCTGTGCCTCAGTTACCTCATCTGTAAAATGGGGATTAAGACTGTGAGCCCCACGTGGGACAACCTGATTCCCCTGTGTCTACCCCAGCGCTTAGAACAGTGCTCTGCACATAGTAAGCGCTTAACAAATACCAACATTATTAATGAGACCTACTGATTACGTGCCTAGAAATGCAAAGTGGGTCCTCAGGTTGCTATACTTCAATGTTGTCTTGGGCCCTGCTTGAGCAGCTGAAGAATCTGGAAAGGAGCCGCTCTATAAGAGGTGTTCAAATACCATTTGCATTGCCTGGAAAGAAACTGTGCCGGAACGAGTTGATTGCTGAAGGAAGTGAGCGTTTAAACCTGTGGCCCACGGCAAGGCACTTGGCAGGCTTGGGGCAGTTCTCAGATCCATCATCCCCCCCCAAGTAGTCCCGGCTGAACAGCCTGGAATTTTTCAGAATGTCATCTAATTCCCCTCCTGCTAAAGTGCCAGGACTTTGAAGTTTTGTGTGCAGAATGTGTAAACTCCACTAGTCGAATGTTGGGCCATAAGAGAGATTATCTTAATGTGATGAAGACTAATGCTAAAAGTGCAGTCTACCACAGTACACCTAATAAAACAAATACAATATATTGCTGCAGGTTTTACGACCTCATTTATTTGCTGGATACATGCAGAATGTATCAATGCAGAGTGGGTTTCCGCAGGAACTTTAGCGAGGTACATTTAAAGTGCATCTTGGAATCAGGAGTGTTTTCTGAATTAGACACAGCTGGTTCTTATTCTTATGGAAACTTGGAGTTTCTATTTGAATGAGAAGGATGTAGTATTTTAAACCCCATAAAGCTCATTGGATTGTCGAACATTTGAGTTCTGTGAGACTGGGTGTTGTCAGCGCATTGCGTCTAAATAGCCTATACATTTTGTAAATGGGACTAATAATCCAATATTTCAATTTAAGATACCACTGGTCACAGCATGAAAGCTCTGTAGAAATGGAGGGACATGATATCGTTAAGGACTGAGTTTACGCTTATCCTATCCTACTTTGACTTCTGCATCAGCCTCCTTGTTGATCTCCCTGCCTCCTGTCTCTCCCCACTCTAGTCCATACTTCGCTCTGCTGCGCTGGTCATTTTTCTAAAAATTTAACTCAATCCATATCTGTCTGCTCCTCAAGAACATCCACTACTGTCCATCCACTAAATCATCATGTCCCCTCCTATCTTGCCTCACAGATTTCCTACCCAGCAATCTCACTTTGCTCCTTTTATGCCAGTTTACTCACTGTACCTTGATCTTGTCTATCTCGTTGCCTACCCCTTGCCCATGTCCTGTCTCTGGCCTGGAATTTCCTCCCTATTTGCATCTGAAAAACCATCATTCTCTCTCCCTTCGAAGACATATTAAAATCACTTCTCCAAGACACCTTCACCGACTGAGCTCTCATTTCCCTTGTGCCCTTTCCTTACAGTGTCACCCTTGTGCTTGTACTGTACCCTTTATTCACCCCAACCTCAGCCCCTCAGTGTTTATGTACTTATCTGTAATTTATTCTGTCTCCTCCTCTAGATAGTAAACTCACTCTGGTCAGGGAACATGGCTATCAACTTTGTTATAATGTACTCTCCCAAGCGCTTAGTACAGTGCTCTGCATACAGTAAATGCTCAGTAAATATGAGCTGCATCAATAAATTTGATTGTGGGATAAGCTGCCCATTTAAAAGAGATTGATGATTTAGGGAACTTTTATGGACAGAAAAGAGGAAAAAAATTATAAAAGTATTGCAAGTTTTTGGGGACAAAGTATTGCCAAAAATCCATGAGTATCTTGAATTGCTTAGCCCTCTCCCAGGAATCTAGATAGCTATCAGACTGGCTCCAAAAACCCTGCAAACACAGTGATTCCCAAGAAACCCCTCCTCTCATTGATAGCTCAGGGTGAGAGTGTCAGGTGAACTTTCTAGTTGTGAAAACCCACCATGTTCTCACCATGGCAGAATTTGAAATGATGTAAATGGGCTTGCTGTTTTGATTGTGTAGTCAATAGTAGGCAGGAAGCTGAAAATTGTTTTCGTAGATGTGATCAAAAAAAATCTGACTTTATTTGTAGCATTTTGTTAGGAAGGAGATTCTACCAGTTTTTCAGGTTGATCTCATGAGTTACAGGGATCATATCCTCATCAAAGGAATTTTTTTATTGAGCTTCAGTAATAATTACTACTGTAATGGTAGTCATTAAGCATTTACATAGTGTAGAGCATTGTACTAGGTGCTGGGAAAAATACAAAGCTGAAAATTAGATATGGTCTCTGGCTCTTAAAAGGCTCATAATCTGCAAATAAGGAAGTTGGGGGTGACAGACACTTAAGGAAGGATGAAACAATAAAGATGCAAAAACAACACGAAAGGCAAGAATAACACAAGAGGGTTAGGGTGTTGTGGCTAGAAGGATCAGCGTTCTGGGCTCCTCTCCACTCAAAGAATTCTAGTGAGTGTGAAGCACTGTACTACTACTACTAATAATAATTATGGTATTTGTTATATGTGTCAAACACTATCCTAAGCACTGGGGTAGATACAAGCTAATCAGGTTGTCCATGTGGGGCTCACAGTCTTAATCCCCGTTTTACAGATGAGGTCACTGAGGCACAGAGAAGTTAAGTGACTTGCCTAAACTCACACAACTGACAAGTGGCGGAGCCGGGATTAGAACCCAGGACTTCTGACTCCCAAGCCTGTGCTCTTTCCACTAAGCCATGCTGTTTCTCTGTACTAAGTACAAAGTAATAAGTGCTTGGAAGAGTATAATAGAAGCAAGACACGTTTCCCTGCCCCCAGGGAGCCTAAACTTTAATGGGGGAGACAGGCAGGCAGACAGACAAAATTATTTATAAACAGTGATAAGGAATTATTCTGTATTAGGAAAGAGCATAAATTTATCACAGTAAAGAAGCTGAATACCTAGTCAAATATTCAGGTAAATGCACATATCCAAATGAACCAAATGTACATGTTCATTCAGTCATGTTTAATGAGCGCTTACTGTGTGCAGAGCACTGTACTAAGCTCCTGTGCAATGAATGAGTGAATGAAAGTACAGTTCGGCAGCGGAGAGTGACAGTCCCTACCCAACAACGGGCTCACAATCTAGAAGTACACATGAACATACATTCCAAGCATAGTAATAAAACATAAATTGCCGAGGGTGATCTTGAGGTGACAGGTGACTCTCTAGGGTTATAGTTAATCAGTGATTCCAATTGAGTGAAAATCTAAAATTTTCATATGGCATTCACAGAGTGCCCTGCATTCATTACCTGGTGAAAGAGCTGGCTCCTCTTATTAGACCACACAGACTGTTGGAATGAATAGACTGCATAACGTTGAGGATTAAATTGAGGTGTTTCTTAGCTGCGGTGCTGCTTGGAAACCAGAACAAAAACCTGCTGTGAACAGCACCTGAGTTTAATGAGTGGAGCCATGTAAGCTTTTGAAGGACATTTCGGGTCTTATAGTACTGTCCTTCGATTCTCTAATTAGGACTTGCACAGCATGGTTTACTGCGTACGGTGGTGAGGATGACCGTGTGTGGTTCCTTCTGGGTATATTTGTAGGCCTTTTAAAAAAGGGTGAGCAAATATTCAGGATCATTAAGAGAGAAAAGCCAAGAGATCTCTTCCTTTCTTCAGATTTCTTAATAATGTTGGTATTTGTTAAGCGCTTCCTATGTGCCCAGCACTGTTCTAAGCGCTGGGGTAGACATAGGGGAATCAGGTTGTCCCACGTGGGGCTCACAGTCTTAATCCCCATTTTACAGATGAGGGAACTGAGGCACAGAGAAGTTAAGTGACTTGCCAACAGTCACACAGCCGACAAGTGGCAGAGCTGGGATTCGAACTCATGAGCCCTGACTGCAAAGCCCGTGCTCTTTCCACCGAGCCACGCTGATTATTTGTGGCATCAAACGTTTGGAATGAGAGGTGTAGTCAAGGGAGTAAGTGGAGTAAATCAGAAAAGAGATGGTAAAAGAGCGTAGTCTTTCTTTGAAAAATCCTGAAACAAAGAGGGACAGCTGGGAAATTATTTTTAGCCAGTTGTTTCCATATTTTTTCTAGTTAGAGACCTTTTACCAGAGTTGTTAATCCAGGGACGTGATTGAACTGGAATTTCACAATCACTTCATAATGGTCATTAGCTGTGTTCTTGAAAAAACTCAAGTTATGGGAAAATTCACTTATACCATTGATTGGAGCAAGGGAAAGGCTCCCCAAGCTATTTTTAGTCAATCAATACATGGATAGTCTTCCAACTTCTACCCCAGCACTTCAACTGTGTATCAGCCGTGCAGTAGTGTAGTCACTACCAGCTGTAGCACTTTTATACTCACCCGATAGCTGCAGAAACTTCCGGGAGTAGTGGAAAGAACACAGGCCTGGGAGTCAGGGGGTCTGGGTTCTAATTCCAACTTCACCATATACCTGCTTGTGGAACCAAGGGCAAGTCACTTAACTTCTCTGTGCCTCAGTTCCCTCATCTGCAAATTGGGGGTTCAATATCTGCTCTCCCTCTTCCTTTGACTGCTAAATCCCATGTGGAATATGATTATTTTCTATCAGCTCTATCAGTGCTTGACACATAGGAAGCACCTCTCAAGTGCCACAATTTGGTATTACTTAAGCATTCCTTCTGCCTATGTGTAAATTATTTTCACCTCTGTCCCTGCAGAAGGATTGTAAACTGTTTGAGGGCAAGGGTGATATCTACTGACTCTGTTGTTTATTTGCCCAAGAGCTCCTTACTGTGTAAGTTCCTAATAAATGCTATTGATTGAAGATAAACCAACTAGATAACCAGAGATTGTGCATTTTCTGGAGTTTCCTTGAGTTTCATACAGCCGGATTGAAATGTGAACATATCGCTTGTCAGGCTTGCACGTTTTCAATTTTTTATTTTTTTTTCTCTGACAGCGAAGAGGTCTGCAAACGAGGATTCACCGTGATCGTGGATATGCGGGGATCTAAGTGGGACTCCATCAAGCCTCTGTTGAAGATTTTGCAGGAGTCCTTTCCCTGTTGTATTCACGTTGCACTGATAATCAAGCCAGATAACTTCTGGCAGAAGCAGAGGACGAACTTTGGCAGTTCTAAATTTGAATTTGAGGTAACTAAGCTTTCTCGTGTGGGTTTGGGATTAAACGTTTTTGATATTCTGTCAGGAGATTTCTACACATAGTCCTTTTCATTTAAGTGACGGGGACAAGGTGGGCATGTTATTTGGCATTGCTCAGAAAATGAATGGAAACTACTGATCTTGCTCTTTCTGTTTTGTATATCTGTCAGAGGGGGTGATGGAAGTTTTGATCCACCCAAATAAGCAAGGTTATTGAAAAAGAAACCTGTTAACTTGGTGCCGAGGAGGCAAAAAGCTTTCTTATATATAATGACAAAAGGAGTTTGAGATCAAAGGTTGCTGACTCACTACTGAGAGAAAAATCTGCTTTTTCATTGGTATTTGTTAAACATTACTCTAAGTGCTGAGATAGGTACAAGTAAGCAGACCGGACCACAGTTCCAATCTCATGTGAGGCTCACAGTCTAAGTGAGAGGGAGAAAAGGTATTGAATCCCCATTTTACAGTTGAGGAAATTGAGGCACAGAGAAATTAAGAGAGGACAAATCCTCACATAAGAAAATAAAATAAAAAATACTAGTTTACTGTGCTGAAGTACATTTGGTCCACAAGCCTTCTAGACTGTAAACTCTTCTTCTAGGCTGTAAGCTCCTCGTGGGCAGGGAACATGTCTTGAAGCAGCATCGTGTAGGGAATAGAGCACAGGCTTGGGAATCAGAAAGTCATGGGTTCTAATGCCGACTCCAGCACTTGTCTGCTGTGTGACCTTGGGCAAATCACTTAACTTCTCGGTGCCTCAATTCCCTCATCTGTAAAATGGGGATTCAGACTGTGAACCCCACATGGGACAATCTGATTACCTTGTATCTATCTTAGCGCTTAGAACAGTGCTCGGCACATAGTAAGCGCTTAACAAACACCAACGTTATCATTATTATTATTATTTCACTCTCTGTGCCTCAATTACCTCATTTGTAAAATGGGGATTAAGACTGTGAGCCCCACGTGGGATAGGGATTGTGTTCAAACCAGTTTCCTTGTCTCCACTCTAGTAATAATAATAATAATGATGGCATTTGTTAAGCGCTTACTATGTGCAAAGCACTGTTCTAAGTGCTGGGGGGGATACAAGGTGATCAGATTGTCCCACATGGGGCTCACAGACTTAATCCCCATTTTACAGATGAGGTAATTGAGGCCCAGAGAAGCTAAGTGACTTGCCCAAAGTCACACAACTGACAAGTGGCGGATTCTGGATTAGAACCCATGACCTCTGACTCACAAGCCTGTGCTCTTTCCACTGAGCCAAGCTGCATCTCTGCAGATGCAGAGATACATACTACATAATACAGTGCCTGGCACATAGTAAGCATGTAACAAATTCCATAATTATTATTACTCTCCCAAGTGCTTAGTAGAGTACTCTGCACCATAGTAAACACTCGATAAATATGATTAATTGGTTAAAACATCAACAGGAGATTGTTAGTTTGTAAGAATGGATTACATAAAAGTAGATGTTTGAAGGTACTGAGGGGTAGTTTATGTGGGCGGCATGGCATATTTTCACCTTATTATCACCTCGTTAAGCTACTGGACTCTGACAAAGGGTAGCTTCCAGGATTTTAGCATGGGTGGTTTAATGAGGTGATAATGGGGAGAAAATATTCTAACCCATTTTGAGCCCTCTTCCCCTCAGATTGTTTAGAACTTGAACACTTCTCCTATGTAATCATCTTTGTCCTACAGGCTGATACTGTCCTGCCTTGACATAGTGTGTGTGTGTGTGTGTTTGTGTGTGTGTGTGTTTCACTAATTTTGGGGGAAAAAATATGTTAGTCATTGACTTTTCCATCTTGTGAATGTAATTATGACTTAGAATTAATTTAGGGTTGGACATTTCAGCCTGACATGCCCAGGAGGAAGGTATTCAGACAGTCAGCTGTTACCACTTCCCAGACGTTATGTGATTAATCATCCCACTTAACTGAAAAGGCTCTTTGGACAACAGATTCCTGGATATTAACGTTTTTCACAGAGAGAGGAGTAATTGAGCTTGTTGGAGGCAGGTGCAATTTTACTGCATCTAATGCTCCTTTTTCATTCACTCGTTCAATTGCAGAACACTGTACTAAGCACTTGGGAGAGTACAATATGACAATCAACAGACACATTTCCCACCCATAATAGTCTTGATCCTTTTTTTTTTTGTTGTTTCCATTCTGACTACTGACTGTTTTCTGGAATTTTGGTAGTCTCCCTGGCCATTTTTGTATCGCTTTGTTTTGTGTCTCCCTTATAGGTTATTAGGCATCTGACTACCTGCAGACAGACTTCCCCAGGTGATCCTCCTGGATTTTGCCTGCAGAAAGTTGTTAAAAGTCAGAGCAGATGAGGGTTAAACTCCCCTTGGGGAGAAGATAACCCACAGGAACAAATGCTGATTTAGAAGAGGTTGCTGAGGCTGTTTCTGTTGCCCAGTGCTGATTCTGATCCTCCCCTGAAAATAGATGCGAACACTTTCTTTTTCTGAAACTTGGGAAACAGGACCAGAGCCAGGATAGTGAAACAGACTCATTATTTAAATCTCTTTTGTTATCACAGGCTCTAGTGAACTTTCTTTCTTGTGATAGATCCCTGTGTTGAGTAGTGTTAAATTGTAAATTAGACTGTAAAGATATGTATAAATTAATTCCTTTGGTTCATCTTCTGGTTTCACTACTGAGAGGCAGAAAAGCATCGTTAGCCCTGCTTTACACCTAGATAGGCTGAGTTTGGGGCTGCACATATCAGAATGGATGGAAGACTAAGCCGACCCTTAGTCCTGAGATTTCAGGACTGTGGGCTTGTGTGAAGGATTTGGTTGCAGTGAGAGTGATTTGCACAGTGCCTTTTGGACACTCATATCCCTGTTGGCTATATTCCTGCTGTGATGCTTAATAATTATAATAATGATAATAATTGGTATTTGTTAAGTACTTAATTTGTGCCAAGCACTGTACTGAAAGCTGGGGTACATGCAAGATAGTCAGATCTCACATGGGATTCGCAGCATTTCCTTTCCTACTCCAATTTGCTACCTAAACCATCAGTTTAGAAATCATTCCGACTCAGTCACCTGTTAAGCGATAACGCACATGGTCTTTGAAATACAACAGCTATAGGAAAAGCAGAGGGAACACAACTAAGATCTCCAGACTGTTTTTAAAGATCTTACAAAAATTTTGGCATCATCAACTTGCAGACCATATGCACCATCAGGTAATAAGACAGGATCACAGAAAATGGGGGTCTACTTCAAAAAGTTAGACTACTAGCATTGAAGCTGTGCTTATCTTAAGACAGCTCCGCCAGTGGGATATGTGAGAAGAATGGTTGACAGGAGGACATCCAAACAGTTGCTTTATGCTGAGCTGAAATGGGGCAGTGGAAAGCATGGGAGACAGGTAGAGCTTTAAGGATGCATTGCACACCACTTCAGGCAAAGTGGCTGACAGAGCAGCTCAAGAAAGAAGCAGCTCATTTGAAGCTACAGCTTCAAGAACATTATAAGACTGGAGGCAACTACAAAAAGCAAATATGCTGGTAGAATAAGGGACAATTTATCTTCTTTGATGATGTGATAAGGATAATCAACCCTTCACTGACTTTCTAGTCATCCTCCCATCCATAGGTCAACTCTTCTGTGAGAGGTGTCAACGTCAAGTAGATGCAGATAGAGTGCATTCACCTCCTGGCATTGGTTCAGAATCTTAACTGCAGCATTGCTCCATATTTATTGTTGTTCCCAACGCTTAGTAGAATGCTCTGCATACAGTAAGCGCTTAATATGATTGAATAAATGAATTTGTTCTACACTCCCCACCTCTCTGTCTAGCTTATTGAGCCAAACTCATTTATCCAGAAAATCTTGTATAGAGTTTGGCATGTGAATCAGTAAATTATTGGGCAGGGAACGTGTCCACCGAATCTGTTCTATTGGTCTCTTTCAAGTGTTTAATACAGTGCCTCGTCTGTACACAGTAAGCACTTAATAAATACAATTGATTTGATTGTGCAAATTAGGTAAAGTCTTATAACTTGGAGCTCTTCGAGGCAAGTCGGTAAAGCTTCACCATTGAAGGGCTGCAGCCCCCTCAGAAAGAGCTTCTCTTATTCGAGAAGCAGTGTGGCTTAGTGGAAAGAGCACGGGCCAGGGAGTTGGAAGACCTGAGTTCTAATCCTGGCTCTGCCACTTGTTTGCTGTGTGACCTTAGGCAAGTCACTTCCCTTCTCTGGACTTCAGTTCCCTCATCTGCAAAATGGCGTTCAATACCTGTTCTCCCTTCTCCTTAGACTGTGAGCCCCATGTAGGACCTACTCACCTTGTGTCTAGCCCAGCACCTAGTACAGTGCTTGACACATAGTGAGCACTTGACAGATTGAGCACTTGACAGATAGCACAGTTAATTAAGTCTATAGCATGTATTGGGCCACTTACAGGACTTCACCAGCATCCTTTGGCCTCTACGTGATGGGATGTTTAGTCACATCAGAGTTGCTGATGTACAACCTGATCATTTTCTCCACTCCAGCAGAGTAAAACAGGACTGTTATCCACCCAGCTCAATCTATCCTGAGCTTCCGGGGATGAGACGAAGGACCCGAAATCTGGTTTCATAATAGGCTTCTGATCCACCAGGAAAATAAGCTTCATGAAAAGTCTGTGACCGGTCACCCAGGAATTGCTGCTTGCTGTTAATTTTCTTTAGGGAGTTTGGTAACAATGGGGCAAGAAGCTTCATTCCAAACGGAAGATCTAGAAGGCTGTGAGGGGAAGTAGGAGATCTAGAAAGCTGTGAGGGGAAGTAGGGAGGCGTATCCAACCTTTTATGTGACTGTGAGAACTGAACCACCCACCACAGCAGACACATCTGGCTTCTCAAGGAGTTTAGCGGGATCAGCCATGTTCAGCATCAACTATCATGCAAGATTGCCAGGAATGAGTCAGATCATCAGCATTGAGGGAGTGCTCACTGCAGCCCAGCCTTGCTGGGTGTGGAACACAAGAGAAGATAGCAGGATTACCAAATGGTTGCTCTAAGGCAAACTGTAAGGAGAATCCCTATGCCGGAAGGGAAGACATGTTTTAAAGACATACCGAAGCACAGTCTCCAACATTATGAGTTGGAAGTGGGTTGTTGGAAAGCAGTAGCAGTAGGTGAGCCAGCTTGGCAAGCGAGAGCCTGGATTGGATTAGTCTGTAAATTCGTTGTGGGCAGGGATTGAGTCTGTTAATTGTTGCATTATACTCTCCCAAGCACTTAGTAAAGTGCTCCACACACAGTAAGCACTCAGTAAATATGATTAAATCGAATGAATGAATTCCCTTGAAAAGAGAATTTGGGCAGATCGGGAGACTTTGTCCCCACAAAGTGATAGGCTCCACAGGTGACCACCACATCAGCACAGCCAGGACCTATATGAGCACAAAGTGTGGACTGGGTCTCCAGTAAAGCCTAGGTCTTTTCCGCCACCTTCTCGCACCTGGGTAGGATCTTACTGTCAGTAGTAACACCGGAGGTTCCGGAGGAGCTCTGAATGGGGCCGGCAGAGGTCCGGTGGCCCAAACAGTCGGCTCTTCAGCTTGCGTGGTGGCACAGCCCAGCACGTTGGGCGTGCCTCACCTTGGCCCTCCAGAGTTACGATAACCATGACTGTGGCCAGAACTCTGCCATCTAGATTAGTCCTGGAAGTGCGACCAGTGGTATTAGGCCATTGGAGGTCTGAATTCAGGAATTCAGTCATCGTGCGGTGGAAGGATGAGCATCTCTGATAGGGGGAAGGGCAGTGGAGGGACAGCTGGCGAACAGTATGGGCTCCCAGGTCTGCCATTGGTAAGGGGATTATTTGGCGCGGGGATGACTTCTACATCCTGCAACCTGTACACGACCATCCAGGCAAGCTCCCCGGTCCTGTGAGTGGAGGTGTCTCAGCTGGCCAACTGCCACGCTTGCTGTACCCTCAGCACCTGTTTCTCTGTGGCTCCTTGTCAAAATCTTCTTGCGTTTCTACATGCTCATGCACTTTTGCCTCTGATCCATTGCCAGCTTTGTCCTGTTGTCGATGGTCAATCAAAAAGTTATTGAATGTCCTTATATGTGTGGCAGAGTGTATGCGGGAGGCTCCTAACCTCCCCGGTTATCATCTTTCTGCCACCTGTTAGCTTCGTCTGTAGCAAGAGTCACTGTTACTCTCCCTATCTCCGCAGCTTGAAAAATTGCCCCAGAACTATAAAAAGGAGATACTTGTCTTCGCTGAAAGGGAAGAGCAGAATGTGATTGGGAGTGTTTTACCCCACTGTGATTTTTTTTGATCAGTACTAGGACCCGGGACCATCTTGACTTTATATTTGCTCTGTTTTAAAGTCATTTTATATTCATAATTTTGTTGTTGGGCACTGATTAGGAAAGCAGCAAGGACTAGCGGGTAAAGCATGGGACTGGAAATAAGAAGAACCTGGGTTCTAATGTTGGCTCTGCCACTTGTTTGCTGTGTGACGTTGGGCAAGTTAATTAACCTCTCTATGCCTCAGTTACCTCATCTGTAAAATGGAGATTAGGACTCTTAGCCCCATGGGGGACAGGGATTTGGTCCAACCTGATTCTCTTGGATCTACCCCAGCTGTTAGTTCTGTGCCTAGCAAATAGTCAGTGCTTAACAAATTCCGTTAAAAAAAAAAAAGCAATGTAATCTAGTGGGTGGAATGGTAGATCTGGAATCCAGAAACTTACACTGTTCCTGCTTCTCCACCGACATGATTCCTGACCTTGAAATAGCTTACCTAAATTCCTCCTCCCCCGAATCCGTAAATTCCTTGTGGGAAGACAACGTTTCTTCCAACTCTGTTATATTGTACTCTCCCAAGCACTTGGTAAATACTTAATAAATACGATTGATTGATTAAGCTTTCTGACTTCCAGTTCTGTCAGTAAAATACTACCCTTTTTTTTTTTAATGGCATCTGATAAGCACTTGGTTCCAAGCACTGTACTAAATGCTGGGGTAGACACAATGTAATCGAGTTGGTCAGACTCTGTTCCACCAAAGGTCACAGTCTTAATCCCCATTTTACAGATGAGGTAGTTTAGGCATAGAGAAATTGAAGTGAATTGCCCAAGGTCACACAGCAGACAGCTAATGGAGCCGGGATTAGAACTAAGGTCCCGTGACTACTAGGCCCGTGGTCTTTCACTAGGTCACACTGCCTCTCAGTGATAAACCCGTCAAACGGCAGGGACTGTCTCTATCTGTTGCCGACTTGTTCATTCCAAGCGCTTAGTACAGTGCTCTGCACATAGTAAGCGCTCAATAAATACTATTGAATGAATATACCTGCTTCTCTGAGGGGTTATGGAAATTTGGGGGTTATTTGCAGAGCCTTTTCAATTCTGTGAAGAAAAGAGACTCTGCAAATAGAGTGATTGAGCTCAATTCTCTTATTTTTATAAGAAATGTAAATTGAGGTTCACAAGTGGTATAAGTTAGACTGTAGTGGTGGCTTACAAGTGTTCATAAAATCTTTGTTCTCTGCAGTCTTATTCATCTAAATTTTCATGTTCTGCAAAATTATGTGAACATCAAACTCCATAGTTGCAGACAATGTTCCCCAGCCTGAGAGATTTTTTTTAAAAAGTCCCATACTTTGAAAAAAACCCAAAAAACAAATATATCAGCTGTTAAAATTTTCATTGAGCAATAATGTAGGAAAAATGGGGTTACTAAAGAAAGGGAAGGCAAAGTCCCCTGCCTTCAAGTAGCTCACTGTGTAGAATCAGTTGTATTTATTGAGCACTTACTATGTACAGAACACTGTGCTAAGTGCTTGGGAAAGTACAATAGAACAGAATTAGCAGACGTGTTCTCTGAATGAGGAGCAAAAACTAGTAATCTTTCACACACACCCCCTACACACACACACACACACACACACACACACACACACACTCTCTCTCTCTCTCTCTCTCTCTCTCTCTCACACACACACACACAGACACACACACATGTATTTACCCAATCACTAACTCTTGGATTCTCAAGGGAATCGAGAACTATGACAGGGTCTGCCAGAGGAGAGTGGCCTAGTAATACCAGCACCCAAGGGAGGTAATCTTGGCAGCAGTGACTTTAGCTGGACTAGGTGGGGCAGAGGTTGGAGCCGAAGAATCCCTTAGCAGATTGTAGTGGCCAGATGGAGGTGTCAAAGTGATTCCCTCTGTATTTCACATATACATGACAACATTGTTTTCTTCACCCCTGAAACTGATTTGCAATGAAATGTTATAATTGTTTGGTGAAATGATACCCTTCTCTAAATTTTCTATCTTGAAATGACTAATTGAGTAGGTGTAAAGGGAAATCATGGTTCCTGATTTTTATAAAGAGGAGTTTCCTTTTAAGTGTTATTGTAAATTTCCTTCTGGACAAATGGATCTCCAGTATAAGATAGTTTTTCGTATGAGGGAGTTTGGTGAACCAAATCTTTATCTTCGTAAAATAAACATCACAATGAACAACTTTGTGGGGGAAAATGTCTTATTACTAATTCATGTTCATGTTAGCTATCATCATTAATAATGGATATCTAAGGTAGATAACTGTTAAAGAGCATAGAACGTCTCCATCTTCCACACCAAGGTATGTACAGGCTTGGGAGGACAGTGAATTAATAGCTGCAGTTTGCATGAACTGTTGTTGCTTATTTAGTTTCCACAGGGAAAATTTTGGGAAAGTAAGATTTCTTTGTCATCCACAACTCAAGATGGAAATAAATCTTCTGGTTTAATTGTCCCCAAGGACCCTCATTTGATTTGTAATATGACTCATAGCCAAGAGATCAGATTCCTGTGCTTTCATAATTTCTTGTACAATTTGGACATTCTGGGTTTGTGTGTGTGTATGAGAGAGAGAGGCTTTTATGAATTTCCTTTCTGTTGACAATATTTATAATGCTTCTTTTATTGCTTTTGTTTTTGTTGGAATGAACAAGTTGTGTCATTTTTACAAAGAGGGAGCTGTTTGATTTTAAATTTCTGTAATTAGGGGATGGAACTTGTATATTTCTTTTTTAAGTTGGAGAACCTAAGATGAGTTTTCTCTCATATATCCTATCTCTTTCTTTAAGACAAATATGGTCTCTTTAGAAGGCCTTACCAAAGTAGTTGACCCTTCCCAGCTAACTCCAGAATTTGATGGTTGCTTGGAGTACAACCATGAAGAGTGGATCGAAATCAGAGTGGCCTTTGAGGATTACATTAGCAGTGCAACACACATGCTGTCTCGGCTGGAAGAGCTCCAGGATATCCTGGCTAAGAAAGAATTGCCTCAGGACTTGGAGGGAGCTCGGAACATGATTGACGAGCACTCCCAGCTGAAGAAAAAAGTGATCAAGGCCCCCATTGAGGACCTTGACTTAGAGGGGCAGAAGCTGCTGCAGAGGATCCAGAGTAGTGACAGCTTTCCCAAAAAGAATTCTGGTTCCGGGAACGCAGACTTGCAGAACCTTTTGCCGAAAGTGTCCACCATGTTGGATAGACTGCACTCAACCCGACAGCATCTGCATCAGATGTGGCATGTGCGCAAGTTGAAACTGGACCAGTGCTTTCAGCTGAGGCTGTTTGAACAGGATGCTGAAAAGGTAAAAGGGAGCACTGATCAATCAATTCTAATGTTTTATTGTACACCTATTGAGTGCTAGGCACTGTACTAAATAATAATAATAATGTTGGTATTTGTTAAGCACTTACTATGTGCCGAGCACTGTTCTAAGCGCTGGGGTAGACATAGGGGAATCAGGTTGTCCCACGTGGGGCTCACAGTCTTAATCCCCATTTTACAGATGAGGGAACTGAGGCACAGAGAAGTTAAGTGACTTGCCCACAGTCACACAGCCGACAAGTGGCAGAGCTGGGATTCGAACTCATGAGCCCTGAATCCAAAGTCCGTGCTCTTTCCACTGAGCCACGACACTCAGGAGAGTTCAAAAACAGTAAAATGTACATTCTCTTTCCTCCAAGCGCATAGTATTTAATGGGAAAGAAAGAACATAAACTATTCACAGATAGGGGAAGGGCAAGGATAAACCAGGAAGGCAGTACAGACACATTAGGGCAAAGCAACCAAACGTATTGTGGAATATACAGAGAAATATAATCCATAAATAATGAGACACATGTTCACAAATGCTGAGATGGGAATAAGGTACACAAATGCTGAGAGTGGTTGTGGGGCTGAATTGACAGATGCTCTTGGTTGAAATTAGTTGGATCCTAATGCCTAATAAGTTGATCTCTTTCAAATAACCAAGGTTGATCTGACTAGGTGAAATGAAAAGGGAAATAAAAGTTAGAAATAAGATTAACATCTGTTTGCCATTTAATATAAAAGCTAGCAGCTACAGTTAAGTATCATATTAAGTTTTTTTTTCATATTTCGTGCCCTTTTTAAAATGCTGCTTTAGATATTTAGGTTGAGCATTTACTGATGATTTTTGAAAAAAGCATAAGGTAGAAAATAGGGGGTGTTATAGTTATGAGAGTGAATCATCTGTAGAATGAACCCACTGGGCAGAAATTAATTGTTCTGATGATGCACCCATCTTACACTGCCAAAGCCAGTGCAAAACCTCAGTAGGGCAACTTTGAGGAAGTTCTTTGACTAGGAAGGAAGCAGTAAGATTAAATAAAACACCACTCTTTGGCCATTGCTGGATGAAGGGGAGCGCCTATTTTGTCGTATTTAATCTCTGCATACCAGATGGATGTATTCTGTGACAGTGAATTCTAGGGAATTACTAGCCAATTCCAAAGAGGAGATTTCTGGGGATGCACTGTGGCAAGATATGAGCATGTGGGAAATAAGTCCTGTGTTTGTGGCATGCATCAGCTGCATTTACTTCATATAGAAAGGGGGAGGAGAGGTATCGTAATTTGAAGAAAAGAAAAATCAACATTAAAAGCCTATGCATGCAGTGATTATGTAAAGGTGAAATAACTTCAGCAGGCAAATCAAACTCTTCCTTGCGGGGAGTCCATACTTTTTATGGTAACACTTAAAGCTGCAACGATAATTTGTCAAAATTGTTAGCATCCTAATACATCCTTATTGAATAGAATAAAAAGAAGTGAAGTTACAGGGAAAATATTAAGTCATTCTATTCACCAGATAGTGATGGGACATGCAGGAATAGTGGACCCAAATTTGGAAGGAGAAGAAAACAGGAAAGGGAGAGAGAGTGAACCAGCGACAGTGTGCGTCACATGAGAAAAAGACCTTTAGTTTGTCCTTCATTTCTGTCCTTGTTTTGAGTTTTGCTGGCAAGGATGATGGAAAGATTTTCACCTTTGGTGACTGGAAAAAGGGAGCTCACCTAACTTAATGAATAAAGCACTCATTCTGTGACTGTGGTTCAAGTCTGGCAGCATTGCTGACTGATAGTCATTTTGTATCCGCTTTTCTATACCACTAGCTCACTGAAGGATTTCACTTTCCAAAGCCAAAATACTGTGACACTCTCAGAGAACGGTGCCTATCACATTTTATTTTAGTGGGATTTATCTTGGGCATGGATTTGTTCCTGCATTGAGAGCCGTGATCTTGAATTTTCATTTCTTTCCGGTAGATGTTTGACTGGATCACACACAACAAAGGCCTGTTTTTGAACAGCTACACGGAGATTGGAACCAGTCACCCACATGCTATGGAGCTTCAGACCCAGCACAATCACTTCGCCATGAATTGTATGGTAAGATACTTCCATTCTGATTATCATCTTGCCCTTGGATTGCATCTTGGAACGTAGGAGAATATTTCAACAGACAGAAATACCGCAGTGTGATTGTGTTCGGACCACACATCGAGGAGAAGCAGCGTGGCATAGTGGATAGGCATGGGAGTCAGAAGGACCTGAGTTCTAATCCTGATCCTCCACTTGTCTGCTCTGTGAGCTTGGGCAAAGTCACTTCACTTCTCTGGGCCTCAGTTACCTCATCTGTAAAATGGGGATTAATATTGTGAGCCTCAAGTGGAACATGGACTGTATCCAACTTGTTTATCTTGCATCTTTCTACCCCAGAAGTTAGTACAGTGCCTGGCACACTGTAAGCCCTTAACAAATAACATTTTTTAAAAAACCTAGTGCTCTGGCAGAGTTCTATGAGGTACACTGGGGCACTGTGACATTCGCCAAGCCTTGAGATATTATCTTGACGTGACAGTGACCTGGAGTAAATCATGGTGAAAACCCAGCCATCACAACATTACTAGTGTTTCTCAGTGAGGTGCACTAGAATCTGGGGATTTGAGTTCACATCAAGCCCTTGCAATAGACAAGTCCCAAAGTCAGTCCCATCCAGTCCTAACTTCTGGGGCATGATGTAACTGGCCCCAAGCAGATATCCTGGACCAAACCTAAGACAGGGCTGGGATTCCCAACCCGGTTTCAGAATGGGCCCAGATTTTTCTGAGACGGAAATTACTGGCCGGGGCCTCTGAAATCACAGCATTGTCGATCAGTGCAGGGCCAGCTGAGCACCTGATCGCTGTTGAGGTGCAGCATTATTTCAAGAAGTAGTTTTTGACAGGTGGATGGAAATGAGCGGTCCATCTGTATGTGGTTACAGCTGGAGGCATCATTATCATTACTTGAGTGTGCTAACTGTACACCGAGTTGGTAGATGTGTGCCCACAGCGAGCTTACAGTCTAGAGATCTCTAGAGGTGGCCTTTTGTGTGCAAAATAATTGGGTGTCAGGCCACATTTTGGTCAGGGTTTCTCGAACTGGAGTCCTAAGGATCAGAAGACCAGTGCCGTCAGTGGTTGTGGCAGCAGAGGGGCCGACTCCATATAAGCAGGAGGTGCTCCAGCCCTGCCCTCCTTCCCTCTCTCTTTCATCCTGACTGGATGCAGGCAGGGGCACCTAAGTGCTATGAAGAGAAAATTCCCAGGGGAATTGATGAGTGCAGAAATTTGAAATTTGGCTTCGCCCAATTCAGTGGATTTCCAAGTGCTTTACCCTTTGAGCACATGTCTAGTTAGCAATATATTCTATGTTTTTTAATGGTATTTGTTAAGCGCTTACTCTGTGCCAGGTACTGTACTAAGCTCTGGGGTGGATACAAGATAATCAGGGTGGATGCAGGGTAATCAGTTTGGACAGAGTCCCTGTCCCACGTGGGCTCACTGTCTTAGCCCCCATTTTACAGAGGACGTAACTGAGTTACAGAAAAGTGAAGTGACTTTTCCAAACTTATTTAGCAAAGTGGTGGAGGTCCTCTGACTCCTGGGACCTTGCTCTTTCCACCAGGCCGTGCTGCTTATTTTCAGCTGTATCTCCACATAGGACTATTCAGATTGTTCAGTCCCAAATGATAGACTTTGACCTCAGATATCAAGCTATTCCAGATAGAAGTGTTTCCAGTTGAAAATATCCAGATAATTCAGACCACCCTGGATTTCTAAGTCCCAGTTTCCCATATAATCGGTGTGTGTGTTGGACTTTTTAGGTCAAGTCTTCACATCCAAAGAGAAATAGGTAACTGAAACAAACCAGATGAATGTCTCAGAATCCTTGGTTGTGAGGCCCTGGCCTTAAATGACAATTCTTTTCATTTGAGGATTCTTGATTAAAGGTTCTGTCAGCCCAGAGTGAGGGAATTTCATTGGAATAGAGGACTTGAAAAATCACCTGAAGAATGAAATCTTTGGTGTAAATGTTGTCTGGCACTCAAAGTTAAAGGTGGGGGGGAGAAAAATTACCAGAAACCAAATCTGTTCACATTCTTCAATGTGTGTGTGTGTGTGTGTGTGTGTGTGAGTTGCGGGTGGGATGGGGGCTGGGGAAGAGGGGTTAGACAGAAGCTAGCGTAAAGCTCCCTGCAGATGAAACAGGAGAAGAAAGCAAATTAAAAAAGCTAATAGGCAGAAGGCTCATCCCTTTCAATTCTTTTCTTCTTGACATAATTCAGATTCTTAGGCTGAAATTTTTTGGGTTCTAATTTTCCATTTACTTCAAAAAACCCTCCCCTGAGACTTCCTTATTAAGTTGGCCCCGAATGTTTGAACTCCCAGAGGATCCTTTGAGGTGTCTGCATCTCACAAACTAGCTGCACAGTTAACTCTAAAAACACAGCTTGGGTTTGATCGGATCCTCTGGCGGCAGCTGAGAGGTTTTTGAAAAAAATGGGAATGAATACTGTATATGGCCGGCAAGGGTCTTCTCCCTTTGCTTCACCTCTAATCCCTTCCCTTTTTGGATGATGGGTCAAGTTTTTGCAGGTTTGAGTTGTGTTTCTCTTCCTTCTAGAACATCACAAGGAAGCTATGTAGGTGAATTGCTTTCTTCTCTAGTAAGATGGCTAGATACCCTTATTTAGTCAGCAAATAAATTCATTTCCTCTTGGTATTGACATGGAGTGAGGATTCCTCTGGCATGGGCCAGAGATTCATTTTGGTTCCAAGTAGATCAGGCCTCATAGTCTTTTCCCTGGATTGGACCAAAGTGGCATAATGGATAAAGTGCAGACCTGGGAGTCAGAAGGACCTGGGTTCTAATCTTGGCTCTGCCACTTGTCTTCTGTGTGACCTTGGGCAAGTCACTTAACTTCTCTGTGCCTTGGTTACTCAGTGGTAAAATGGGGATAAGGACTGTGAGCCCAATGTGGAACAGGGACTATATCCAACCCAATTTGCTTGTATCCATTGCAGCGCTTAGTACAATGCCTGGAACAGAGTAAATGCTTAGGAAATGCCACAATTATCATTATTATTATTATTTCTATTGCTGCTACTACAACTACTAATACTGTGTGCAGAGCACTACACTAAACTCTTGGGAGAGTACACCAAGAGTAAAAGATGAGGTCCCTCCCCTGATGGATTTTACAATTTAGTAGAGTATTCAAATTAAAATAACCATTCCCAGTCATCAGAATATTAGTCTGTTTTTTATTTTCCTAGGGAGTAATTTAATATGAAAAGCATAGTATAAAGATGAGAAATGTGAAACATTCATTTAATATGTGAAATAGAAGCTACTGCTTCTGAGAGTTCAGGGGAACCTTGATTATCTTATTTCCCTCTAAATGGTAGTGAAAAAGGCCACACTATATGATATGATTGGTGGATACAAAATAAATTGCCCAAAAAAAATCAAATTTTAAGAGCCTATCATTGGCAGATCAGTGGTCGGATTTTCGGTTGGCAGTGACAGTTACGTTGGCCCCATCTCTAACCTGAACCCTCACTGTAATCCCATTGTCTGAGCTTGGGGCATAATTGTAGAAAATGGACTGATTGGTTGCTTTTTACCAGTTTATTTCATTTAAGGACCAGAAACAGATGAATGAAATGTGCAGGTTGCCACTTGTGCTCCGCAGGGGTCCTGGCCTTTCAGTATGATCAGCCACTACCCATGCCTCTGGATGGAGGCTACATTGGACATTCACACTGGGCTCATTCTTGCTCTCCTCTCTTTACTCATTTCTATCAAGCTGAGCATTGCTTTTAATCAGCAAGACAGTGAGGCATACAGTTGGGGATGGGAGTGCTCCCAGGGCTCTTGATCCAGGATGAGAGTGCTCTCCTGCTTTCAGGACCTTTCCAGAAAAGACTCTTCTTCAATACAGTTTGCTCCAAAACATTTCCACCAGGCCCCAGGGTTGACCCAGGTAGACCCAGATTAAATATTCCATAGCTAGGTGGACTGTGAGGTAACTGGTAATTTCCTCTATTGCCACCTTCCCTCTCCCTACTGAAGATTTTTGCTCCCGGGATGCTCCGCGTAGAGGTCCAGGGATTAAAGCTGTTCCCGTGTGCTCTGGGACCCCTCCATCTCTGCTGGGACTTCAGGCCCATTTTGCATATATGCCTTGTGTTTTAATGTTTCGTCACTCCTGATGCCACTGTCTCTGATCTTTCCTCTCCATTTGAACTCTTAGATTGTGAGCCCCTCAAGGGCCAGGAACCGTGTCCAATTTCCACCTCTCTTACTATGTGCCAGGCAATGTACTAAGCACTGGGGTGGTTACAAGTTAATCAGATTGGACAGTTTCTTTCGCACCAAGGGCTGATATTCTTAGTCCCCATTTTACAGATGAGGTAACAAGCAACAGAGTAATTGACTGGCCTAAGATCACACAGGAGGTAAATGGAGGATTTGGGATTAGAACCCAGGTCCTCTGACTCCTAGGCCTGTATTCTTTCCACTAGGCCACACTGCTTCCCTTACTCCGTACTCTTGTAAGCTAAAAATAACAATAATGAAAGAAAAGTGAAGTTGTATTCTTTTGTTCCCATTCTTACTCCACTCCCCAAAGTGCTTGAAGTTGTATTTATAATAATGTGCATGTTTGTAGGGGTGGATAAAGCATGGGCTTGGGAGTCAGAAGGTCATGGGTTCTAACCCTAGCCCCGCCACTTGTCTGCTCTGTGACCTTGGGCAAATTACTTCACATCTCTGTGCCTCGGTTTCCTGATCTGTAAAATGGGGATTGAGACTGTGAACCCCACGTGGGACAGGAACCATGCCCAACCTGATTTGCTTGTATCCACTCCAGCACTTAGAACATACTAAGCACTTAACAAATACCACTATTATTTTTATACTAAGATTCAGGGTGGGTCTATATGTGCTAGTGTATCATACTGGCACGTCTGTTTCTAGGTAGCCTCTGACCCAGAGCCTGAGGCTGGCAGGGAGGAGAGAAAGTATTGATTCTGTTTTCTGGTCCTGAATCAGAATCCTTAGTCGTTCCCTGAAACTCTCTAACCTGGAGAGAGATTAAAAAATAGCTTCCCTACATTAGTGATAGGGGGTGGTTGCAAGACGCTACCGGGATCCACTGTGTTCTATTCTTGACTACAGGGATTTCCCCTTTCCTTCCCCAGATCCAGTATCAGGGTCGTAAATAGGATCCAGCTATTTCTTCTGTCCCCTGAAGCTCCAAACTCTGAGTGGAGTTTGGCCTTTAAGCACACAGAAATTCCACGTCTGGGACTTCAAAATTCCCACTTTGAGCAATATGTCTATGTGCTTTCATGCTTGTGTGTGTATATATAAAAGCATTCACACCCACTTTGTGTGTGTATGTTCATGTGTGTATATGTACGATTCAGTCAGAAGTACAACCCATTAAATGTCTTTCTTTGCCTAAATGGACTATCTTTAGTTTATCTCTGTATTTGATGTCTTGTCTCAGTTTCCACCTGCCTCCTTTTGGCTATGTTTAGGAAGGCAAGCAGTCAGATTTGAGTACTGACTGTGTGCACAGGAATCAATCAGACGATCAGTGGTATTTGAGTGCTTACTGTGTGCAGAGTATTTTACTAAGCGCTTGGGAGAATACAATACACCAGAGTTGGTAAACATGTTCCCTGCTCACAAGGAGCTTATAGTCTAGAGAGGGAGACAGACATTAAAATAGAGATAGGCACATAATTGCAGTGGGGAGAATATCAAGGGTTCAAACAGTACCAATCCAAATGCAGGACAACACAGAAAGGAGAGGGAATAGGGAAATTGAGGACTTAATTGGGAAAGTCCTCTTGGAGGAGGTGTGATTTTACTAAGGCCTTGAAGATGGGGAGAGTGGTCAGTGCTGGTCAACTGGTATTTTTTTCTCCACATTGGAAGAGAGTATTTGATTAGTTCTGGTTTTCTGTGTGTGTTTATGTCTATATTTTTGCATGTTTATATATATTGTTAGTGTATGCTGAGTGTGGATTTCTCCTTATTCAGTTGCTCAGGTCTGGTCTTCTTCCAGGTTTCACGGGCCATATATGGAGTGGCTCTGCTCTGCTCAGTGTGACTGCATGTGTGTGTGTGTGTGCATGTGCACTCTTGCATTGCTGCTTGAAAGGATAAGCAGAGCCAGAAAATATTTATTTTTAGTGATAAGCCTAATAGGAAGTAATAAATGAGATTTCTTGATCTCTTATTCTAAGTGTTCATTATTTCCTCTTTCAGAAAGGATCCCAGTATTGCAGAATGGCTGAACCGTAGCAGATTGTCAGCCTGGGGGGAAGCTTGCTGCTTGTTTCCCCTATACTTGGTGATTGTAATAATGAAATTTAAAGTAAAATTGAGTGAGAAATGTGACATTCTTTTGCAGTATATTGGCAATTTGGTTATCAAAAAACATTTTGTCTTTTGGGTTTTCCCTTCACACCCTTGACTCCTTCCTATCCCACAACCTTCCCTCCACCCTTTGTTTCCCAAGTTCATTTAAACTCTCAAGTAAGAGAGGTTTTAAGCTTAAATCTGAAAACAAAGACCACCGATATTTTTCCCTCTTTAGGGCAAAAAGCAAGACATAGTTTTCTTTTTCAGACCATTTTCTCTAAGTCTAAAGAAGTTACTTAGGCTTGCCTAGAAGGGAGAGATTGTGTGAAAACAAATAGCCTTTGGTTGCTAAGTAAAGATTTTCAGTTTCTGGGTTCTTGTTAGAATATGAAACATCAGGTTTCTTCTGCTATGTGTGACTACTTGTCAGTAGACTTGCCATCTGGACTATGTTCAGTATTTTAGGCCAAAAAATGAGTAATGTTATATTTATATGCACAGATGCGTGAGTGTGTGTGTGTGTGTGTATGTGCCTTTAAAAATTATGATTCCCAGCTAGTTTTAACCATTTTCAAAAAAGGAAAAAGATGTCTGTACTGTACCATATTTTAATGAAAATCTGGACAGAGAATGCATTTAATGTGCATCAGGTAGCCCATCGTTAAACATCCGGCGCTGTGAATGTGGGTTGGGTTTTGGTAACACCACATGTGTTTCTTAGAAAGAAGCAGTTCCTGTTTGCCCTGCCCTAACAAGTGCTGGTTTTTTTGCCCCTCCTCTGCAGAATGTGTATGTAAACATAAACCGCATCATGTCAGTAGCAAATCGCCTGGTAGAGTCTGGCCATTATGCCTCTCAGCAGATCAAGCAGATTGCTAACCAGCTGGAGCAGGAGTGGAAGGCATTTGCAGCAGCCCTGGATGAACGGAGCACCTTACTTGACATGTCCTCCATCTTCCACCAGAAGGCTGAGAAGGTGAGTGGCTGAAGGTGCCTAGGGTGAGGGGTCGCCGAGCATATCAATTGTTGGCTCTCACAGAAAGCGTTCATTAAGTCCCATTGATTGATTGGAAATTACTGTACAAAGCCTAAAGTCATCCCGTAATCCTGAGATATTTCTTTGGGTTTCTTTATTTTATCAGTGTGGAGGCCTGTCTTCAAATAGTTTTGTGACTTGCCTGCTGTTCTAAACCACTGTTTAAGAAGAAATCTGTGGCCCCCAAACCCAGCCAAATAGACAGTGCTGGCTTCATGCAGGTTTTTGTTATTGTTTAACAAAAACCCACCCAGAACTCCCCCTGCCTTCATCATTGATGATAATAAGTGGATTTAGACCCATTTCTTTCATCATGCTTATTTTCATTACCATTTTGGATAGAATGTGATGGCAGAATTAGGGAACTTTCTTCTGACACTACATGTCTGCCACAGGGCAGCAGGACAGTGGTATCGGAAGAAATGGCGTATGCACATATGTTTTCCTTAACCCTGGGTTAATTAAATAAACACAAACCCTACGTTATCAGAGAACTAAGGATATTTTTTGCACATACCGTATTTCGGAAAAATGAGGAGTAGTGATATGGCAGAGGCCTCTCATCCCCCCTCCACAGGTAATCAGATTTCAGAACTTTGAAAGCTATCAGAAGCCAATTTTATATTTTTAAGGAGCAACGTTTGAACCTCTTTGACAGGGATGCTCTTCTATCTTGAAATAAGGATGGAGAGGTAGAGTGCCCCCATGGGCTCTGAGGGGGGAAATGGTGTCTGTCTAGCCTGAAAATACTCTTCAGGAGAGACACTCAGAGTCAATAAAGTTAAGGTAACAGCCCCAACTTGCCGGGATCTCAGCAGGGCAGCCAATGAAGTGTTTCACAAGAAACTAATTAGCAATGATCTCAACCTCTGGGAACTGCCAAAGTGAGAAACTGGGTAAAAGATTGGCTGGAGTTTGAGGAGAAAAGAATTCTAGCAACGTAAGGTGAAAAAGGATGAAGTGGGGACTATGAATGCTCCATTGGAAGGTACATTCTTATTGAAAAAGAAATTGTAAAGAACCTATCATCATCATCAGTGTTATTTATTGAGCGCACACTGTGTGCAGAGCACTGTACTAGGCACTTGGGAAAGTACAGTACAATAGAGTTGGTAGACACAGTCCTTGCCCACAATGAGCTTACAGTCTTGGCCGGGGGGGACACATTATAAATAATATATAATATAAAATTTATAGATATGTACTTAAGTGCTGTGGGGCTGAGGGTGGAACATATATCAAATGCTCAAAGGTAACAGATCTAAGGGTAAGTGAGAGGGAGCTGGGGAAAGGAGGGTTAATCAGGGAAGACCTCTTGGAGGAAGTGTGATCTTATGTATCAAGATGTTCAAATTTAGAGTAGCTACCAGGTGGGTAGGGTCACTGGACAGGGTCCTGAAACTGCAAGAAAACAATGTAAAATGATCTTTGCAGAAACTGGTGGAATTGAGGTTAAGTGGAAAATAACCTGAAAATGAAACTATATGCAGGGGAAATGAAAAAACATGAATTGAGTCTAAAATCAAGTTTTTTGGGGCCTGTGTGGAAGAAGGATTGTGTCTGACGTGATCATCCTGAATCCACCCCAGAGTTTAGTACAGTCCTTGGCACAGGGTAATCCCTAAGTAAATACCACAATAATTGTTATAGTTCTGGTAGAAATTGAGGAGGCTAAGCAAGTTCACATTTTGCTAAATGGCAACAATATATGTTTTTTGAGAAAAGTCTTCTAGAGAAAGGATGAAGAGTTACCCCAGAAAGCCATTCTCAAAACCAGAGGCCCATTCCTAACCAAAGGCAGTGGGCCCCTTACTAGTAGTTAATGAGGCAGTGCTGATCAATAAGAAGCCATGAGACCATTCAAGAAGAGTCACACCATGAAGTGGGGCTTGTGGATCCCTGGTCGAGAAGCAGCGTGGCTCAATGGAAAGAGCACGGGCTTTGGAGTCAGAGGTTATGGGTTCGAATCTCGGATCTGCCACCTGTCAGCTGTGTGACTGTGGGCAAGTCACTTCACTTCTCTGTGCCTCAGTTACCTCATCTGTAAAATGGGGATTAAGACTGTGAGCCCCAGGTGCGACAACCTGATTCCTCTGTGTCTACCCCAGAGCTTAGAACAGTGCTCTGCACAGAGTAAGCGCTTAACAAATACCAACATTATTATTATTATTTTATTATTATTATCCCTGACCTCCTTCACAACATTCAGAACCTCAAGTGGAGGAGCATGTCTGAATGTCAGCAAAGACGGTTTCAGGCATCGTTTGAGAGGTTTCTTTTCCTTTTTGACCTGTAAACTGTGAAATGTTGCACAATCTCTCCCTGGCCTTTTTCCTGAGGGAGGGTCAGTACTGTCAAGGAACTCAAATCAAAGACAGGGGCATGCTGTGTAAGCTTCCTACTGCCACAAAGCTTTTCTTTTCCCGGAAGACACATGGGAAATAGATGAATGCTTTTTTCTTCCCATCTCCAGTATTTTGGGTTTTCATTTATGCGTCACCTTTCCTCTAAGTCTGAATAGGGCTTGGAGTGGGATGGGGGTTTGAACATCACAGACTGAAATTTTCCATCCTTTTCCATCCTTGCCACCTCATGGTGTCCCGTTCAGATCTTTTGACAAAAAGTTCAATCTAGTTGTGAATTAAAATATAAATAAGTCATTCCTTTTGGTTAATTGTCTTATTAATGGACGCAAGTTTCCTTCTGAAGGTATTCCCTGCTCCCTAATTGGCGGGATGTATCCTGTTGAGGCACCCAACCCCCGTTTTGGGGTCTTTGTGGGTGTTCTGCTTATTGTTTTGTAAAAATGGCATGCCAGGCTTGGGGGAAATGATTTTGAGGCTCATATTTTTAGGATGCCTGTATTCCAAAGTTGAGTCCGTTAACGACATTGTCCTCCCAGTGGCCCATGAAGGTAGAAAGCATCGGAAGCATCTCACACAAATGCAAATTGAAGCCCAGGAAATAAAAGCAACCACTGAATACCGATCTCCATGCCCATGGTAGAACCAGGAACACAACATAGGTGACATAATAATAACTCTGGTATTTGTTGTGTTTACTATGTGCCAGGCACTCTACTAAAGCGCTGGAGTGGATACAAGCAAATCAGGTTGGACACAGTCCATGTCCCATTTGGGGCTCACAGCCTCAGTCCCCATTTTACAGATGAGGTAACTGAGACCCAGAGAAGTGAAAAGACTTGTCCAAGCTCACATAGCAGACAAGTGGCGGAGCTGTGATTAGAACCCATCTCCTTCTGACTCCTAGGCCTGTGCTGCTTCTCTATAATTCCCTTTGTATAAGACAGCATCTCCACTACATATTATCTTTAAAATAATATGACCAGTCCTTTGGCTCTGTTTTAAAGATGCATTTTTAAAAATAAAAAATAGGTAGTAATCCATAGACCTTCTTGCCCATCTTGAATTTCCAGTTAAGCAGCCCATGAAATGAAATAGTTTGGGCTCTTTTACATTCCAAGGAAACCAGGTACGGCTTGATCAATTCCTGAAAATGCAATCACTCTGTGGATTGGTGACAAGCAAAACATTGAATCGATCATTAAATTTGAGTGCTAACTCTGTGCCGAGCACTGTACTAAGCACTTGGGAGAGTACCGTATGGACTTGGTGGACATGTTCCCTGCCCCCTAGGAGCTTACAATCTAGAGGGGGAGACAAACATTAAAATAAATTATGGATATATACGTAAGTGTGTGGTTCTTTGGGCAGGGTGAATATCAGGTGCTTAAAGGGAACAGATCCAAGTGTATAGGTGAACTATGAGGGAGAAGTAGTTGGGGAAATGAGGGCTCAGGTGGGGAAAGCTTCTCGATGGAGATGTGATTTTAATAAGGCTTGGAAGGTAGCAGGGAGGGAGTTCCAAGCAGAGGGAGGAAGTGGGCAAGTGGTCAGCGGTGAGATAGACGAGATCGAGGTTCAATGAGTAGGTTGGTTTGGGAGGAGCAAAGTGTGTGGTCTGGGGTGTAGTAGGAGATCAGCGAGGTAAGATAGGAAGTGGTGAGCTTAGTGAGTGCTTTAAAGCCAATGATAAGGAGTTTCTGTTTGATATGGAGGTAGTGTCTTGAGAAAATACTCCTTCGTTTAAGTGCCGCTTTATAAACTGTTATGGACACGTGCTGTGGCAGTTCATTATTTGCTTTGCTTGGCAATAAATTCAGAGAAAGACCCAGGGAATCTTAATTTACTGTGGTCATTTGAAATTCTTATATTGCGATAATATTAGTAATAGTATTAATCTATTATGGGCAGGGCACTGTACTAGGTGCTGAGAATAAGCGTGCTAGTGGGAATTAGACGTGGACCTGTCCCTTGAGGGGCTCACAAATAGTATGTTTACGATTGTCCAAGCTATTCCATTCTTCTCGTAATTGTTCTGCTTGTGTTTGGGATGTTTTTGTAATCGGCAATACCATCTTGGTTTTGGTTAGTGAAGAAGACTCAAATGAATATTTGAGGAGAGGGAGAAATTGTCACTTTCCAAATAATAATAATAATGTTTTTTAAGTGCTTCCTATGTGTCAAGCACTGTTCTAAGTGCTGGGGTACATACAAGTTTACCCTGTCCCACAGGGAATTCACAGTTTAGGAAGGAGAACAGGAATTGAATCCCCATTTTACAGATGAGGAAACAGAGTCTTTGAGAAGTCATTCATTCACTCATTCAGTTGTAGTTATCTAGTGCTTACTGTGTGCAGAGCACTGTACTAAACGTTTGGGAGAGTACAGTACAACAATAAGCATATAACATTCCCTGCCCACAATGAGTTTGCAGTCTACTCGCGGTCACTCAGCAGGCATTTGGGAGAACTGAGATTAGAACCCAGGTCCTCCGACTTCCTGGTCCATGTTTTTTCCACTAGGCCAAGTGGCTTCTCTGGGAGAAAGTCACTAGTAAAGGAATAGAGATGGACTAAGTGACATCTGTCAGTGGCATGTTCTGCTAGTCTAATTGGAATTTAGTGTCTTTTAGAGTTGTGACTGGCAAACATTGAAGTTGAACCCTGGGAGGTGGAAATGTCTAATCTGTCTTGTAATTTACTTTGGCAATAGAGGGAGAAGGAATAGATCATAGAGCTAGCTGAATTCAGACTCTGCAGAAAAGATGGTCATTATCACCAAAATGTGAGATGAATAGAGGAGGAGCCTCTAAAGACTCCTCTTAAAGAAAAGGAGGACTGTAGGAGATAGTAAAGAATTAATTTGCCCAGAAGCTACAACACAAAGGATGGCAGAAATAGAATGGGAAGGGCCGGAGAAGGCGATCAAATAAAAATGCAAAGCCACGTCAGTGAATTTCAGAAGGTTCTTTTGTGGATTCCTTGGATGGGGTACGGGGGAAGGGCGGGCTGTAGCGTTAGTGTGTTGGCTTGCCAACTGAAATGGATCAGGGAGGAGGAAGCTCCTGACATTTTGGAAAATTTCTGTCCCTCATATTGAAGACATTTTTGTAGGGAGATTTTGTCCTCTCACCTAATCAAATTCAGACAACCACCTAGGGCAAGCAGAAGATATTTCACAAGGAGAACTGGGTGGGAGTAAAATAACTCTTGGTGAAGATCATAATTGTGGGTGGTAGTGAGGCAGAAGAGACGGGGTGTGGCCCCACTCCTCCGAACAGATGGAGAGTTAGGAAGAATAATGTTTGTGAAACAAAACCCGCTAATTAATCACTCAAGTTCCCTTTGGCATATCTGCCACCAGTTCCCTAAACTTCTTCCCCAGTTTTTTATACTGGCTTGACCTGACCTACTGAGAGTACTGGCGTGTACACTCTCGCACTTGCAAAATGTTCATCGCCATATCCTCAGTAATGCTGAATAGTTACTTTAGAAAACCTTCGTTTCCTGAAGTTTACTTGTATGTTGAGCACTTTAAAAGGTGCCAGGGACAGAATTTAGAAACACCACTCACCAACACTGGCTTGAATTGACCCCAAATGAACACGGATGCCAGCACACTTGATCCCTTAAGTTACCAGGCAGTGCTTCATCCTGGTGTATTCACTGTGTTATTATTTAATCGTTCCTTTCCCCCCTTCATATTTCCTTTGGGCTCTTTCAAAGAATGACATTCAATATCAGCAAATTAAGTAATGCAAAGTGATTCAAAAATATAGTGTGCTAGCTGCAACTAAACATCATCATTTATAAATGAACCTTCTGTAATCTGGTTTTTCAGATGGTAGAGCAGATTCCAAGGCAAAATAGATCCACCGATAAAAAGGATTTGTAGTGTGACAAAAATCTCAGTCATTCTGAGAGCCGGAAGTACTATATGCTGAAGCCTGGCTATATTGAATAGCATCAGTGTAGGTATTGATTTTAACATGTCTAAATACTTTATTCATTTACAATGGTAAACTTGTATTATCAGTCAAAACACTGCTAAGCACCAAAGTAGATATAATATCATCAAATCAGACACAGTCCCTGTCCCACCCAGGGCTCGTTGTCTGAGAGGAAGGCAGAAAAAGCACCTTATCCCCGTTTTATAGATGAGAAAATGGAAGCACAGACCAGTGAATTGATTAGCCCAAGGTCATCCTATACTGGTTCGTGGCAGAACGGACTAGAACCCTTGACTCTTGACTCACAGGCCCAGACCCGTGGTCCTTTCCACTGGACTGCTTTACCTCAGTTTGGCTCATATAAATGACCTGCCTGAGATTTTGACTTTACCATGCAACCTACTCAAGGCCAAAATGTTTGTAAAATCTATGGCCATTTTCATAAGTTAATGAACTCAAGATTGGATTTTGTATGTGATGTCTGTTTGACTAGCTGGTGGGTTAAGGTTGAATTGTCATTCTTTGAGTGCTCTGTGATAGATATATCAGTCAGTCATTGATATTTATCTAGCACTTACTGTGTGCAGAGCACTGTGCTAAGTACCTGGGAGAATTCATAAGCACGTTCCCTGTCCCCAAGGAGCTTGCAGTCTAGTGGGATAAAAATGTTAACGGGGAATAAAGAAAGTTTATTGATTTCATTGAATTGGCTTTTTAATGGATCCATTTGCTCTGTGGTTTTTACACTAACAGAGATGGATTCTGATTTATTAATAACGTAGGATGAGGCAGGAAGAATCAATCAATCGTATCTATTGAGTGCTTACTGTGTATAGAGCTCTATACTTAAACACTTGGGAGAGTACAGTCTATCAAAGTTGGTAGATGCGTTCCCAGCCCACAGCAAGTTTACAGTCTAAAGGGAGCTAAAAGAATGTTGGAATGACTTTGACCAACTAGAGATTGCAACTGATTTAACCATAACTGTTTGGGAGAGAAGGGGCAGTCTCAGTTTACATGTAAATTGAGGTAGCCCTACTGTGGTTTCATGTCCATTGTAGCCTTTATCTTTTTCCTAGAAAAAACTATCTTCTCTTGTTCAAGCCCTTTTCTCTTGCTTAAATTTATTTCATCTGCTCATTGGTAACACATCATGAAAAGGGCTCAAAGGGACCCCTAATGAGGGAGTCTTCTGTGGAGAATGATGGATGAGCCTTGATCCAGCCACGAGACTTTATGCCAAAAACCTAAGCAGAGGAATTGATTACAGTGCTAGTGGCTTATGCTCTCTCATTCCTGCCGTTTGCTTTCCTGCTGGAGCTTGGTGTTCTATATGCAAGTAGGCGGGCAGGTGTCCAGCACACAGCAAATATTTCTTTTTCCTACAGCCCCTGTGGATGGCCAAAGTGGCAACAGCAGAGTGCTGATCCATGCCGTGCCATTGCAGGCAATTTCCTTGGTAGCCATTGAAGTTTTTGCCAGCCACTTTAGCCAACCGTTTTTCCAGGGTTCCTGCTGAGCCTGTCCATCTCACGGAAAGCCCTGAGTAGTTCTTCGGTCAGAAATCTTCACCAGCAGTGACATGGAAAGAGCCCAAGCCTGGAAGTCAGAAAACCTGGGTTTTAATCCCCACTCCGCCACTAGTCTGCTGTATGACCTTGGGCAAATCACCTAATTTTGCTCTGCTTCAGGTTCTTCATCTGTAAAGTGGGGATTCAGTACCTGTTCTCCCTCCTACTTTGACTGAGCGCCCCATGTGGGACTTGTAATAATGTTGTTAATAATGTTAATGCTTACAATGTTATATCTACGCAGGTACTTAGCACAGTGCTTGACACATAATAAGCAGTGAATAAATATCACTATTATTGTCATTGTTGCTGTCCTCCCGAAGACATTCTTTTATCTCAGAGTCGAACTAGAGCCCATGTCTCCTGATTCCCAGAACTGTCCTCAGTTCCCTAGACCAACAGCGTGACCCGACTACCTCTTGTACTAATCAGAGACAGACAACGTGTTAGCCTTTCAAAGGAGAGGAGGGGAATGGTGGAGTGGATTGGGACTGAAGAGGGGAGGCGGTGGTTAAGGAGGTTTAGCTCTTAACAATGCGGTTCAAGTTGTCTTTGGAGAAAGTTGATCACGACAAATAGAGCTATTCACTCTCTCTGCGTATTGTGACTGGGCATGTGTGGGTATCAGGTAGATTTTTAAAGTCCTCTTTCATTCAACGTCTTGGGCACCTGGTAGGCATTGTTGCCCATTAAAATAGAGGTTCAAGTGTCTGTTCCTCCTCAAGTGAGTCTCTCTCCCCCACCCCAATGAAACCAAGTCCCTAACCCTAAGAAAGTCATTTACATATTCCCTGGCTGTTCTTTCTAGTTGTATTTGAATAAACGATGATTGTTCTCAATTTCCAGTATATGAGCAATGTGGACTCATGGTGTAAAGCCTGTGGTGAGGTAGAACTTCCATCAGAACTGCAGGATTTAGAAGATGCCATCCATCATCATCAAGGAATATATGAACATATTACCCTTGCTTACTCAGAGGTAAGTGGTGTGGGTATTTCATTAGCTATCATTAAAAAGGATTTTTGTTTTGTGTCTCTTCAGGAAAAGCCAGAAAATTCTAAGTTAATGGCTAGCTTCAAGAGATTAACATTACAGTTTATCAAACTCAAGAGACAGTGATTGGTTTTTGCTCAAGGTTGGAAGTTTGCTTTGAGTTGCATGGTTTTTCTTCTAACTGTAAACAAATATGAAAACTACTGCCCAACAGTGTATTGTGTTGGCAACTGTACAGATTATAGAGTTGATTAGTTCTCACTTTACAAGTTTTTAAACCTATCTTCCTAAACAAATTGACCAGGAAAGAATAGCATAATCCCATGTTCTGTGGATGTTATTTCTCTGCAAAAAGCTACACACGAAGAGGCTTTCTAAGTAACCAGAATCATGAAAAAGTAAAACAAATTATGATCCAATTTCCTCTTTACCTGCTTTCCACACGGTTTGGGAGACCTGATGATGGGCAAACTTCAGTCCAGACCCAGCCTGCGGAGCAATTAGGGCCACTTCCGAGCCAGCGAATCCCGCCCACGAAGACCCTCCTTCACAGCATCTCAGCCACTGGCTCCCGTGACCACTTCCTTCACCAGGCAGCTGGCTTCAAGCCAGGAAGGAGCCCCCATGGCCAGAAGTGACCATGCTTCCCTTTCCCCCACGGTTCTTTACTTCTGGCCTGCCTCTGGCTACCAGCCTCTTACCGAATTGGTCTACAGGGCAAAAACCAGCGGTGGGTACTGAGGGCTTGTCGTGTGCAGAGCCCTGGTCGAGGCACTTTGTAGAGTACAGTAGAGTTAGTGAACATGATCTCAGCCCTCAAGGAGCTTACAGTTTAGCGGGGGAAGTAGGGTAAAAAGTACAGCTGGGTAAAAGGATATGTATATAACCTGCTGTGGGAGTGGGGCTTTGGGGTGGGGATGTGAGTAGCATGGTGTATTGATAGAGCATGGGCTTGGGAGTCAGAAGGTCATGGGTTCTAATCCCAGATCCGCCACTTGTCTGCTGTGTGGCCTTGGTGAAATCACTTCACTTCTCTGTGCTTCAGTTCCCTCATCTATAAAATGGGGATTAGGACTCTAAGTTCCATGCAGGAGAGGGACTGTGTCCAACCTGATTGGCTTGCATCCACCCCAGCATTTAGTACAGTGTCTGGCACATAGCCCTTAATAACCACAGTTATTATTACCTAAGTGCGGAGGGTAAGGACTCAAGTGCATAGATGAGACAGTGTGGGGGCAAGGGAAGATGCAAATTAATCAGGGAAAGTCATTCATTGTCCACCCCTGCTGTAGGCCAGTGAACTACATTCCTAATTTCTGGAGCATTACATTGAAAAATGTAAATTTTTAATAGTCTAAAACATCTTAAATTCTTTGGGTATCTCTTTGGGGAAAATTCGGAGTTTGAACTGTTCAAGAAGCGTAAAGATGGAATTTAGGTCACAGCGTGCAGGGCTGTGCACCTAATGGTTTTGGGGGGAGGTGACTTATCACACACTGGGTCAAGAGCACACAAACTGTGGATGCTTTTCCCAGATACTTAACTCACCCTGATTCCATTACCATGTCAAGGGATTGAGCTTTATTATACTTTAGTTTCTCCTATATCACAGCTCATAGTCCTCATTTACAAATGGCCTTGAGATGAGGGAATAGCTCAATTGCAAATTCTTGTTAGTATCACTGCTTTTTTTAAAATGCTTACTAAAACCAGATGAATTTCTCAAGAAAAGAGGCGAAACCTTGACACCAGACTGATAATCATCCCCATAGGTGAATTTTTGATTTTAACAAGGCCAAAATGGGTCAAAATGGATGAACAATGAAAGGGTCCTGGGGCTGCAACAAAAGACCCAGATAGAAGTGACCTATTAAGTCCAGAATACAACCGTTTAGCCTGGAAATGCTGATGGAACTTTAAATAGAGCTCAGAGAGGAGTGACTAGATCATGCCTCTTTTTTTTTTTTTTTTAAGTGGTTTGTCCTTCTCCTAAAGTAATGCGTATTCCTTAAAAGAGATGGAAGCGCTTGTGCCGTTAGGCAGATTGATAAGGAAAGGTTGCTTTTTGCAGCAGTGTTTCTGTTCAGCATTCCTTACATCATTGCCCCAGAGAGCACAGGTTTATGCAATGGGTAATCTGGCCAGCCTTAAAAAAAGTATATATAAACAAGTACTTGTTTGCCCTGTTTTAATTAGATTGGTCTTGTCTGTGTTGGAGGAAAAGGAGTATGCCTGTCTCTTGTAAACATCTGCATTAACATGTAGGTTTGGGGCCACCATTTTGATCCGGGAAAGTGGAGTAGGGAAGAAGGCCATTATAAAATAAGCTGTTGCTTTAAAGGCATTCTAGTGAATAGATTATCTTTTCAGGTACTAAAAAGCAGATTTTCACTGGAAAGAACAACAACATGCTATATTGGATTTGTGAAAAAGATTTTCAGTTTAGTATATACTTCTCATGCTGGCAATACAAATTCAGAAAAATCACTAAGTGAAGGGGCCTACGTTTGCCAGAAAGCTTTTAATATATTGATTTCTGGGGCTGTCTTTCTCTTTTTAATGGAATTTAAATGCCAGGCACTCTAATAAACACTGGGGTAGATACAAGCTAATCAGGTTGGACACAGTCCCTCTTTCTCATAAGGCTCACAATCTTAATCCTCATGAGGGAACTGAGGCACAGAGCAGTTGAGTAACTCTCCCAAGATCACCCAGCAGACAAGCGTTGAAGCTGGAATTAGAACCCAGATCCTTCTGACTCGCAGGCCCATGCTCTCTCCACTAGGCCTCGCTGCTTCTCAGTGACGAGTAGGAGATGGTTTCCAGTGCCACCATTACATTGTGGGGGGCAGACATAATTTGAGGGTTCACAGCTACATATGGTAAAATGTTTGGGCTTCTCAGCCAAAGGGAGCTGTGTATCGCAATGCTGGTACCATTATCCCTTGTGTAGCATAGAAACAAACAACAAAATATGAGTCATTCCAATAGTTAGTCAACTGTTTCTCCTCTTATGAGTATGGGAGCTCATTTGCCTTAATGGTAACTTTATAAAGCTATTATTTTAAAGCCTCATTAAACCCACCGTGTTGTGCCGTTCCCTGCAGATTGCCACACTTGGCTTCTGGCAGAGCATCAAGGATAGGGAGCTCCACGGGCAGGGACTTGATGCCCCAGAGGGACCTTGGGGAATGGTCTGGCCTGGAAAGAGGCTGGAGGCAGCATTGCCTAGTGGATAGAGCCCGCCAGAAGTCAGAAAGATAAGGGTTCTAATCCTGGCTTTGCCACCTGTCTGCTGTATGATCTTGGACAACTCACTTAACTTTTTTGTGCCTCAGTTACCTCATCTGCAAAATGGGGATTGATTGTGAGCTCCATATGGGACATGGACTGTGTCCAATCTGACTGGCTTGTATCTGTCCCAGTGCTTGTAGTACAGTGCCTGGCACATATTAAGCACTTTATAAGTGAGAGAGAAAGAGAGGGTAAGAGAGAGAATGTGAGAGAGAGAGAGAGAAAAGAAAAAAAAAGATGCCTGCTCCAACTAGAAGCCAACATTGCAGGGCTCCATTGGAGTCAGATACCAACATTCCTCACCTGGTGAAGCTTCCAGTCTCTCCCATGGTTTGGGCTTTCCTCTAATGCCCTGGCCTCTAGGAGGCCCCAGAGACAAATCACTTCAAACCAAACAAAATACACCAAGTTAGTTGCTTTGTTTCAGCTAAATCACATACCGAGAAGAAAGGAGGAAGGAAGGTGGGGAGCATAAATCAAACTTTTAGGAAATTCATTTTTAAAAAAAAGCTTGCAACAAGAGGTAGGATTATTATTATGGTTGAGTGTGGGACAATGGCTGGAGGTCAGGGACCTTGTTTTTATTCCATTAGGTGGGTGGCACCCAGGGGAAATCTGAAAGCTCAGGGAGCTTCACAGAGTAAGTGAAACTGCAAAATGATAACTTCCCATCACTCAGCTGAGGCTCCCTCCTCCATATCTTCCCACCCCATCTTGTGCTTCCACTTCCCACCATCCCTTTAAAGTAACACTGAAAAAACAGATGCTCTCATTTTCTTTTGGGTTTTGACTAAATCTCCTCATTCCTTATGCTCGCGTCTGTTGTGCGTCTTAACTTGAAAATGTTGGGCGCTGCGTTTCTCTTTAGTGAAATGCTGTAATATTTCTGTATATGGTATTAACGAATGTCCTAGAAATCAATTCCAAGCTTTGGGGCTTGAGAATTTCCAATAAATTTTGCAATGAAAGCCTGAGGGAGAATGGTTCCTAGAGTGCCAGGAACAGCTACCCTGGAGCCTGAGCCTTTTAAGGGCCCACTGACTGGTGTTTGCTTAGCACATGCTCTCCCCAGCCCACCTTGGGGTTCCACCCTCAACTCTCCATGGGATAAATCGGAATTGTTCATTCTCCACCTCCGGCCCTCCTGACTCACAGCTTCAAGGCATGAAGAGGCAAGAGGTCACCGTGACATGGTAGTTATCTTGTTTTCTTATGAACCCACATGGAACTGAAAGTGAAGAAGAGGCTTTTGGACGCTGTGGTGTGTATCTGAACCCATTCCACCCCTGCCACACGGGGTCCCCATCATCAGCCCCTGTGCCTTGTTGGCCTGAGACTGACCCTCCCTCCTGTACATGTAGAGGTGTGGGGAAGTGCAGGGGGCTTTTTGTGGTTAGCCTTCTAACAAATTAGTTGCTGCCTTTCATTAGTCTATCATAACAGTACTTATTATGGTACTTGTTAAGCGCTCACTATGTTTCAAGTTCTGTTCTAAGCACTGGGATAGATACAAGTTAATCAGATTCGACACAGTCCCTGTCCCACTTTTAATCCCCATTTTACAGATGAGGTAACTGAGGCCCAGAGAATTTAAGTGACTTGCCCAAGGTCACTCAGCAGATATGTGGTGGAGGAAATTAGAAGCCATCCTTCAGACTCCCAGGCCTGTGCTCTATCCACTAAGCCATGATGCTTCTATCTTCAATATATGGATTTTTTTAATTCTTAAAAAAATAAAGTAGAGAGACTGCCATTCCCCCAACACAGCTTTATGATTATCATTTTATTTTCATGCAGAGCTTCCCCAAAGGTGCAGATAATTTGGCTGATGTGAAGGAATTGCCCCCTTGTGGAGAGGGAGGAAAAGGGGTGGGGAGGAAATAGCATCCTGTCCCTACTCCATAGTTGTCCTACTCCATAGGAGATGGGGGGTGGGGGTGGGGACGGGCAAATCCCTACCACTATCAGCACCTCCAGTTGTGACTGTAAGAAATTCTGAGTGGGTTGGTGGGTATGGAGCCAGGAGGTCCACATGGGAGAGAGGAAGGATGGGATTGCTTTCCTTTGCTAAGTACTGCCTCATTTCCAACCTCCCCCTGTCTCCCCACCTGGAAAGATGGTAGTGTTGCTGCTGCTAAATCAGTGCCATGCCTGTGCATAGAAAATGCTCTTGGCACAACCCTGTCTTCATGTGGGTGCAGTTATTTTGTTTGTGCACATGTGGACCTCCTGGCTCCATACCCACCATCCCACCCAGAATTTCTTACAGTCACAATTGGAGGTATTTCTCAGATGATCCAGGGGTTTCACTGCATCTGGTATCTCTCAGGGGATCCAGACTTAACTGGAAAGGACTTACCTGGAGTTGGTTTGCATATGGTTTTTTGAGACTCCGCTGCTCTGTGGGAGATACAGCTGTCAACTCTTACTCCTGCTTTATTTTCTTAGTTCAGAATGACACATTGACATTCTGCAGGTGAATGAATATTTCTTGTGAGTGTCTTCCTAGCCACATGCCATTTAGTGGAAAATCTCAAGATCCAGACATTGAAAGTCTAAATAGATCAATCCCAGGTTTCTGGCAGGAAACCTCGAGGTCATGCTGGGTCAATGGAAAGCGCAAGGGCCTGGGAGTTAGAAGACCTGGGCTCTAATCCCGGTTCCACCATGTGTCTGTTGTGTGACCTTGGGCAAGGCACTTAACTTCTCAGTATCCCTGCGAAATGGGGATTCGAGACCTGTTGTCCCTCCTACTAAGACGACGAGCCCTATAAGGGACTTGATTATCTAGTGTCTACCGTGGCGCTTAGTACATTGATTGTGTTAAGTACAGTGTAAGCACTAACAAATACCGAGGTGGTTGTTAGTTTGTTTGCATGGGGTAGATGGCACAGGTAGGAAACCCAAAGGTAGAAGGTGCCGTAGGGTTTAGCATGAGCTCTGAAGTGGATGGTAGCTTACACAACACCAGGGTGACCCTCCCTGGCAGCACTAGGCCGGCCCAACCTGGTGACCCCGGGAGGGCAGTGAGCCACATGCTTGAGGAATGGGGAATGTACCGCTGTCCCTTGGGGCTCCTGGGGTTGGTAGTGTCACGGGGTTTGCAGAGACTGTCAGACATTTGTGATGCCACTGGGATTTCAAGTGGCTTCATTTCCCACCAGCCATAAGGCCTGGAATGCATTCATTCAGTTGTATTTATTGAATGCTTACCCCATACAGAGCACTGTACTAAGTGCTAGGGCAAGTACAATACAACAATAGACACATTCCCTGCCCACGCGAGCTTACAGTTTAGAGGGGGAGGCCGGTCAGCCACAGGCCATCAGAGCGTAGCGCATGTTGCCCCAGAGCGTCGAAGCCCATCCAGGTCTCCATGCTGCCGAAGCAACGAAAAGCAGATCCTGTGCCCAGCTTCCCAGCTTTTTAACGTTTAAAAATTAACTTTTCTTTTTCCATGTTAAGTAAAATCAAGAATATTACCCGATATTTGTGGTGGTTTCTCCCAAAGTAGTTAAAATTGGAATGCAGTCATATTGAATTTAGAAACTGCACTTGTTTTGTAGGTCATTTGAAAACTCTGTACCCTGGGGATGTTGTCCTCTGATACCCTGTTTGGATGGAAAAGAGCTTCTCACAGTTATCAGAATCAGTTATATTATTGAAGTACAACTGTCCCTGTGTTTAAATGCTAACATTCATTGTAGAAATCTAATGACTGTATCCAAATAGAATTCAAGTTTTTCGTGAATTGATTTTAATTGATTTAAATAAGGTAGATTACATTTCCCTCATTTATTCACTATCTTAAAATTAGTAGGCGTTGTCCATTAAGCTACATGTAGGTTATATTTTTCTTTTTTGAAAGAAAGAAAGATGGATTTACAGAAATGCACAGAGTTTTCCTTTTTGCTGCCAGATTAACCCAGCCTACAATGCACACTATTAAAAAGAGCTGTTTTCTTTGAACTCATTCCTGTGTTCCTGTCCCGGCCAGGTAAGCCAAGATGGGAAATCGCTGCTTGATAAACTCCAACGACCTTTAACTCCAGGCAGCTCGGACTCCCTTACGGCTTCTGCCAACTACTCCAAGGCCGTGCACCACGTGCTTGACGTCATCCATGAAGTCCTGCACCACCAGAGACAGCTAGAGAACATATGGCAGCATCGCAAGGTCCGCCTGCACCAGAGGCTTCAGCTCTGTGTGTTCCAGCAGGACGTTCAGCAGGTCAGTCCCACCACCACCACCATGGGTTTCTGGTTCATGTTGGAGCGGGAGCAGTGACCAGTAGCCCGCTGATCCCCAAGCACAGTCATGGTTCTGGAAACTCCGTCTCCCTTTACCCACAAATATTTTAAGGAAGAATGAAATCGGGGGTGTTCAATAAATGCCATTGATTGACTTCTTGATTGAAGAGAACTTGAGCCGATTCCTAAATCTATAGGCGTGCCAGAAGGGAATAATTTTTCCGTTTTAGAAACCCAAGGAATGTATCAAAATGAACTTCTCACTAAGCTGCAAGCTGTAGCTAATAAGAGGATGCACCACCACGAGAGTTTAAGATTCCTTATTTCTAATATGCCTGCTGCTTCCAGGGCCTAACTCGTTTCCTGGTAGCAAAGCAAGTTACTTTGGAAGTGGCACAGACTCTTTTAGATAAGTAGGATCTTTTTCAGTTCAGTAGAGCGCTCCCACTCGCAAAGGGCTCAGAAGCTGATTTCAGGCTCTGGCGGTTGAGCCTGGGAGCTAGAGCACTTGTGGTTCCTTTCAGGTAAGCATGGTCATTGATTGTAAATTCCTTAAGGACAGGAATTGTGTTTACTATCTATCAATCAGTGGCATTTATTGAGTGTTTACTTTGTGTGTAGCACTAAACTACCCACCTGGGAGAGTATAATAGAATTGATAGGCATGATCCCTACCCTAGGGAATTTACAGTGTAGTGGAGGTGCTTACTGAGTGTCACAACCTGCACTAAATGCTTGGCTAAATACAAAATAATCTGGTTGGGCACAGTCCCTGTCCCACATGGGACTGACAATCCAAGCGGAAAGGAGAACGGGTGTTTAATCCCCGTTTTACAGGTGAGGAACATGAGGCCCAGAGACACTGTGACTTGCCCATGATCATACGGTAGCATGTAGCAGAGCTGGGAATAGAACTCAGTGGCAAAATTGAGATTAGGAGTTTACAATCAAGTGCAATCAACTATTGAAATCTTGCAAGTGTACAGTGCTCTGCACATAATAAGGACTCAGTAAACACTATTGATTGATATTGGCTTATGAGAGCAGTTTATGATAGGATTTCCACTCTGATCATCAGTTTTATTAATATTTTGCAGCCTCTAATTTAGCAGTCATCTAAGGTAAGTTGTGCTTCAGAAAAAGAGAAGTTTGGTGGGGTGGTGGGCTCACTTTCCATTTTACCCAAGACATCCTGTTGTATATTGACGTTGACTATGCCCCTGGAATGTTTCCTTCAAGGGGTTTAAATCAGGTGTCAGAATTCTTAGCGAGAGGAATTGAGATTTGTGTAATGATTGCTTCTGTCAGCAACTCTAGGGAAAAATGGCATTCTGCCACAGGGAGATGTCTAGAAAAAGTCACTCTCTACTTCCTGGGTGTTGCGAAAGGACGTTGTTAAGACATGTAGCTGCTCAGATTTCAATCTCCTGCTAGTAGTCCTCTGGAGGGGCCTGGGTTTTCCATCGAAAGGGTTGAGGTTTTGGAGACTGGACGATCAGAACCACAGCGCTTCCCTGCAAGGTGAGCCTGGGGCACTCAAGGCGAACCCCAGTGCTTCAGCTCTGATTGTGCAGTACTTTTCAATATTCATAATTATTTATTGACTCAGTTCCGTTTACTCAGCTTTGCTTGAGGTTGCGTTTTATTAGGTCCTCCGAGGACTCTGTGTACAAGTGCCTTGGTAATCAAAATGATGATGGTGCTGCTGCTTAGTAGTAGTAGTATTGTTATCAATAATAATATTTGTATTAGAGAGAGAAAGTCAATATTTAGCTGGCTTGTGAGGACAGAAATTGGGTCGGTGGTATTCAGTTGTTCAGATGAGAGGATCCTGCATTTAAAAAATACAACCGCAAGCAAGGTTCAATCCTGCCAAAATTCTAAGCAGGATGTCTAGGAAAAAATGTAAAGGAAGGGAGAGGGCAGGGGGAAATGGAGTGTTCTGGTGCAGCCCGAGAAAGGCTGCCTGCCTGGTTTAGGGTAGACAGTGTTCTTAATGTTCTGGAATTCCAAAACAACAAACGCTCATTTTAATACGTAGGAAGGTAATTGGAGTGGTGATGTAGGCAGTTCCTGAAGCCAGTTTCTTTTTTCTCAGTGGCAACAAACAGAATACAGGGTTGTAAGTCAAAGGAAAAAGTTTTGCAATACACATAATGTGTACGGTCCTGTTACCCTAGTGTATATAGAAGGTGAATTGCTCTTTAAGAGGATCAGTGCTGTTTTGTAGATTATATTTAATCAGGAATGGTTTAGACTTGTTCTCATGAGAAAAGAGGAAATTACTGGGGAGACTTGGTTTGTGAAGTGATGGCGAGAGCTGATAAGACCGATCAAAGCAAACTCCTGATGCCTTGGAGGGTTGGAAACAGCAGGGACCAGAAAGCAAAATAATGTCACCTCTAACCTAAGTGAAGACAGGGAAACTCTGTCTAATTATTTTATGCCGATTAAATTCAGGCGAGATCGAAACAATTTTGTTTGGGAAGATTTTTTTCCACCGAGAACAGTGGGCTCTCGATAATTGTGATATCACTCAGATTTCTGAAACGGGCTGAGACAGTTGTACGGGGAAGAAATTTGCCTGTATGAGAAGGATTGGGGGTGCTGTGTCCAGTGTTGAATCTGCCTAACTGACCCATATGGTTTCTTGAATCGATGTTCTTAGATGGACCTTAGGATTTTGGCAGGGACTGACCCTTGTTTGGGAGTTGATTGGTTTTGAGAATACTCCTTTTAGTTACGTGTTTAATCAGTGGCTTTATTGAGCACCCGTGGTGGGCTAGGCACTTGAGAGGCTGCAGCAATAATAAAAATAATTCTGCTATTTGTTAAGCGCTTATGTTGTGCCAAGCACTGTTCTCAGCGCTGGGGTAGATACAGCTGATCAGGTTGTCCCACGTGGGGCTCACAGTCTCAGACCCCATTGTGTAAACTGAGGCACAGAGAGGTGTAGTGATTTGCCCAAGGTTACGTAGCAGACAAGTGGCAGAGCCAGGATTAAAACCCACAACCTCTGACTCCCATGCCCATGCTCTTTCCACTAAGCCATGCTAGACACACGTTCCGTTCCCTCAATGAGCATGCAGTTTAATGGGTATCTGGGTATTGACACCTATCCTTTTAGCTTTCTGAGTCTCCGAAAAAAAGATAAACAGATCCAAACTGTGAAATGGCAAGATGCCAATTGATAGCACCATCTCTGCTCTTTTGTCCCTTCTTTCTGCAGTGATCCCATTCTCCTGGGAGGGGGCAGGTGTTTGAGAGGTACCTATTTCACCCAGTTCACGTCCCTTCAAAATCCCTCTTACTGCAGTCACTCTGTTTTTTAGGAATGCACATTCATCTGAAACAGATCTTCAGGGTAGTTGAGTTTATTGAGTCAGAGTGTAATACTGAGTCTCCTGTCCTGGAAGGGCCCTCCATTTTCCCACACTGCTGGGTGGGCACCACTGGATTTGGGCCACCTGCCTCCTATTCTTGCATCCTGCTCATCAGTTTAACTTGAGTTTTCCAGATCTGCCTAGCCTGGATCCTGGGTTTTTTATTTATTTTTTACTGAATATGGGGTGGAAGTGGTCTTGGTTTGATTGGCCTCTACTGGAAATGTGAGAATGTGAGAAAATAAACTGGTTGTCAGAATGAACAGCTTTGGGTTTGATCATTAACAAATACACAGTTGAGCCAGGAAGATGTGCAGGATTGAATTGCAAACACTTCATGGGAATTGTGAATATAAAGGTTTCATTCATTCACAGGAGATGTCCATTTGGTACTTGTGTTTACTCGCGGCATAATTCTAGGTTTCATATAATACGTACAGTGCTTTGTAAATGACAATTTTTACATGAAATACCTTTTCATCATCCAATCATACTTGCCGCATTTAAAAGGACACTGTCAAAATTGTTCAATTTTCAGATTTTTACCTACTCTAAAGAAGCTTTAATCTCCTAAGGGCAAAGTACCTGGAGTCTAAAGTCTTTATTTAGAAGAAACCTGATTTAAAATTAACCTCGAAACTGTGCCCTCTGATCCCCTTCCTTTTTAAGCATATTGAAATATTTGAGGTTTAGCTACCAAACAGCAAGGAAAATGAAGAAATCTGGTATGCTCTGCTCTCAGATTATTGCTGGCCTTGGCATTACTGAATGCTTAAATCAGAGCTGGCAGGACTGGAACAAGGAAGTGATTAAAGCAAATGGAACTATGTTCATTTAGATTTCAGAGAAGGTTGGAGGGGAGGTCTAGGGGAGAAAGTTGATGTTTTGCAACTGGAAATTATATATATATATATATATATATATATATATATATATATTTTAAAAGAATTGAGTTTAGAAGAGTATTTTTTAAAATGCAAATAGTTTTCCTTGTTTCCCGAATAACCACACTTAGTGAGTGCTATTTTTCAAAATCTGCAAACGCCTGTTCTCTTGATGTGTGACATTCGGAAAAATGCCTTAAGATGGTCTCTCCTTTCCCACCCCCTACTCCATCTTTAAAATGTGAATGATAGAAAATCCTGTCTAAAACACCCAAGGATACTGTCTGTTTGCTCTCACTAGATAGAAAAATGAAAGTGGCATTGCTTCTTTAAAATGTAAAAATAATACAAGTCTTTTGGGCACAAAACATTTGTATATTCTCATGCATCTTCCATAAAAATAATAGCAGGCAGCGTTAGCGTGCAGATTAGAAATTCAAATTGAGCTAAATATACACAGGCAAAAATGTAATTTTTAGTCCCAGATTCTGGAGTTGACACAAGAATTTTGGAAAAGTTTCTGTAAGCTTTGCCAGGCACTCTTCAAGGAGAAGGAATTTTTACAGGGCATAATAGTATTTAATGGATTTGACTTTGTTAAACATGCTAGAAAGCTACTGGGGTAAACATTTGGGACACCAGACTCTTGAAAAATGTATCATACTGGTTATCATAACATCCCTGTGAGGCAAGTCTGTGGGGATTAGCCTCCCTCTTTAGCAAACGCTTTGAACTCTATAGAGAGTGACATTATCAATAAATACAAACACTTTCAAAACATGAATCCTCAGGATATCCTTGACTGGTAGAGAGAGCAAGCAAGCAAGCACATTTATTAAAAACCCTTGTCACAGATGAGTAAATAGAGGTCCAGGAAGATTTAGGGGCATGTGAAGGAGAGGCAAGGGATTAAAAACCAAGACTCTGAAGTCTCCGGCCTATTTTATTGTGCATTCTGACCTCTCTTGGACCTCCTGGGGAAAGAGTAAGGTCTGGGAATTGGGAGTCCTGGGTTCTAGCCTTTCTGCCTGCTGCCTGCCTGCTGAGACTATGCCACCAGTGGTGAAGGTTTCTGACCAGAGAACTCTCTAGAGCACAGAAAAATAGACAGGCCCATCAGGAATCCTGAAATATAGCTGGCTGCCATGGATGGCGAAGACCACAGCTGTTAGTGAGGCAACCCCCTGCTGGGTTGCGTGCTTCAGTTCTGCACTGACACTTTGCTGCCTTCAAGTTGGCCAAAACCCCCCACCAAAACCCTGCACTGGAAAAGAACCTTTGTATGCAATTAATACTGTACTGCCTCCCTGCCTGCAGCAGCCCAGGGCTCTCAGTTCTTTAGCATCAGGTCAGGCTGGTGTATATTCTCCCCATTGCCAGACCACCAAACTCTGACTTGGAAAGCCTCCTGGCTTCTCCTCTAGAGCCCTATCTGATCCTGCTATTGACTGTGCTAGTTGTAGGTCTGACAGAAAGGTCTTATTTCATCCATGAAAGGACAATAACCCTCAGAGGCCCTGCTCACGTCACATCCTGTATAGTTGGGCTTGTTTCTTCTGGACAAGAGAAGGTGGCATTTGATGTTCCCCTGGAGAGAAGGAGGGTTGTTTCCGGCTCTGGGCCCTGGACTGCTTCCTCCTTGGGCCGCCTTTCCCTCTTGGGAAATAGAAAGCAGGCAGGGTCCGCTTTCCTGCCCTCATCGGGTATGCAGCTGGGAGGAGAGCCATAGATGCGAGCAGTCCCGTTGGTGAGGCTTGGGGTCCAGGGAAGGCCTGGGGCCTGTTGGCTAGCCCAGGGCCTCTGGGATCCGGGGTGAGGGGGCATGGGTTCAGGGAGTGCAGTAGTTAGCCAGTTTGAGGGGCTCTAGGCTTTGATGGAGGAAACTCTGATTTTGCAAAGGTTTTCACGTTTTAGAGGGTACAATTTCACAAGCGTTTCCTGAAAATGTTTCTTGGATTAGCGTGAGATGATTGTAGAGAAATTTTTTGGAAGTCTGGAAAATGCACCGAAACCTGCCAAACCCCCCCTTGTCTCAGGGGGTTTTGTGGACTTAAATGCCATCTTGATTTCATTACCGGCTTTCTTTAGAGGAGAATATGAATTGCTCTGATGGTCGGTGAAAATATAATTCCTGCTAACACCTTCCCTCTCTGACTTGGGGAGACAAGAATGAAGGAGACTTGAGGGGAGGGACAGGTGACAGTTTACAAGTGGATTGACAATTTACCTTTATTAACTCCTTTCCGATCACTGGAAACTCTGCCCTTTATCGGCTGCGTCTCCAACGTCTAAGGGAAATACAGCAATCAGTTGCCCCGATGATTTCCTCTAGGCAGAAGTCCTAACAAAATAATTCAGCCTGCAAAGAAGAATTGCTTTTGGTCTGAAATATCCATTTAAGCAGTCTACACAGAGTTACTGATCTGGATAATTGCTTAATCCTCCACTTCACTTGGGCTGTGTTGACCCCACCATTGTGACAGTTCACAACTTTCTTCCTTCAGCTCTGTTAGCTGGCTTCCTCCTCTTCCTTACTTCTTTTCCTGTCTGTCACCCGAAATTAGGTTTGGCCAGGGAGCTTCCAGTAGCTGTCTGACTCTGCTGTTTGTTTTGCTAATGGCTTTATTTTAGTTTTTCGTAACCTTTACTTAGTGCTTTGCTATTAAAAGTGCAGGGTATACAAAACTGTATGTAGCCATGAGGAAGAATAAAATAATCACTGTGGCCTTTCCTTGAAGCTCTTAAAAGCCGACTATGGTGTAGTTATTATTTATGCTTTAAATTCCTTTCAGGCTTAAAATATTTGATCGTCTTCTTCCGGATGGTATTGGCTTTGTGCCCAGAGGCACATTCCAGTTAACATATCCATTCTTGGAGGTTGAGAGGTCTCGAAGTTGTCATTGAGGCATTTCTTAAGGAGTGAGCAGTGCCTGTTGTTTGTAATGTCTGCTAAAGAGAATATCCATCACATATTTGGCTCTGTGAGTGGATGGGTGGGTGTATATGTGGAACTTTTAGAAACAAGTATTCCAGTAAGATTAGCGAAATCTAATACAACAGTGCCACAAGGGAAGGACCATCTCTTGTCTTCTCTGAAGTCAGAGAAATAAGAAGTTGGAGTGTGCCCTCCCCCTCCCCCCACCAAACAAGCCACCCACAAGCCAGGACCCCTCCAGGGGAGTGCGTTCCAGCTGTTCCCACTTTTGCTTTCGGAAACCTTGACTTACACCAGTGGGTTTGTGAAATACTGTTTTACAGCTGTATCATTCTCCCTTCTCATTCATTCCTTCAGTCATATTTTTGAGTGCTTACTGTGTGCAGAGTACTTAAGAGCTTGGGAAAGTACAGTACAACAATAAGCAGTGATATTCTCTGCCCACAACGAGCCTACAGTCTAGATGCGGGGAGAGAGACAGTAATTCAAATAAATAAGGTTTCAGATAGGTACATAAGTGCTGTGGGGCTGGGAAGTGGGGGAGAGCAAAGGAAGCAAGTCAGGGTGATATAGAGGGAGTGGGAGATCAGGAAAAGTGGGGCTTAGTCTGGGAAGCCCTCTTGGAGGAGATGAGCCTTCAATAAGGCTTTGAAGGGGATGGGGGGGAGTAATTGTCTGTCATTTTTGAGGAGGGAGGGCATTCCAAGCCAGAGACAGGACATGGGCTAGGTGTCGGTGGCGAGATAGGCTAGGTTGAGGTACAGTGAGAAGGTTAGCACTAGAGGAGTAAAGTGTCCGGGCTGGGTTATAGGAAGAGTGAAGCAAGGCGAGGTAGGAGGGGGCAAGGTGATGGAGTGCTTTAAAGCCAGTGGTGAGGAGTTTTTTTTGATATGGAGGTGGATGGGCAACCACTGGAGTTTTTTGAGGAGGGGGGTGACGTGTCCTGAACGTTTTTGTAGAAAAATGATCCGGACAGCAGAGTGAAGTGTGGACTGGAGTGGGGAGAGACAGAAGCCTGGAAGGTCAGCAAGGAGGCTGATGCAGTAATCCGGGGGGATAGGATGAGTGACTATATTAAAGTAGTAGCCGTTTGGATGGAGAGGAAAGGGCGGATTTTAGCGATGTTGTGAAGGTGGGACCGACGAGATTTGCTGACGGATTGAATATGTTGGTTGAATGACACAGAAAAGTCAAGGACATCACCAAGATTATGGGCTTGTGAGACAGGCTTTTCCTTTTCCCTCTCCCTCTGACCACACCCCCTAGTCGGGGGTGAGCAGTAGTACCCTGCCGGACCAAGGGGTGACGGCATGGCCCACCTCTGCCTCTTCCCACCCCCAGAAGCCGACTCAGACTCATACAGTGTTGAACCGGTTAGGGGCCGGGTGGTGGATCCAAGGTCTCCCTTTGGGGTATGCTGCTGAATGTGTGTGATGGTTTTGTGTGGTGGTGGTGGGGCCCTGCCTGCCCAGTTTACCGTCATCTTGCCTCTCGGGAGTGAAAGTAGCCCTTGTAGTCCCAAATTACACTGTAGTGCTATAGTGTCATATTCTATGTATGTTGTATTTTGTTCTCCCAAGTGTTTAGTACAGTGCTCTACAAACAGTAAGCACTCAATAAATATGATTGACTGATTTCATTATTGATGAGTCAAGTCGAGTTCACTGAAGACCTATGAGACGACTCGAGGTCAAGGAGGGAAGCGTGGTAGTCTTTGGGGACAAAAGATGGATGCCCGCTGCTTATGAGTTGCCTATTTACCTCCTCCTCATCCTACATAGGTCAGGGCATTTTTGGGGAAGGAAAGGGAGAATGAAGCCCAGGGCGGCCCTCGGCCCTCGGCACTCGGCACTCTGTGGTCACAATCGGCTGGGCGTATCCAAAGGGTCTGGTCCGGCCGGGTCACGGGGAGGTAGACCCAGATTGGACTGCACCCTCACTTTTCAGCCTCCTCCATCTTGTCCGTCTGTCTGATTTGGCTCCACAGCTATACTACAGATTGTCTTGTAATGCGGTCAGTTCTCCTATAACGCCGAGGTTGTGCTCCAAAAGAGAATAAGTTCCTTGTGGACAGGGAACGTGCCGCTTCTCCGTTCTGTACTTTTGTACAGTGCATTTGTATCCAGAGTTTGCTCAGTACACGCTATTACTATTGTTTCTGAAATAATTGTGTCTGGTTAAGGAAGATTCATGTTGCAGTAGTCACAACTTGGTCACTGCAGTTTCTTTCTAGCCCAGAGCACAGTCTACCCAGACAGAGGAACTTTTCTGGAAGAACGTTCCCTGACTCTTTATCAGTGTTTTAATCAAAACATGTACAAAACCTGTGTGTTGTGGCAGAACTGACTGTGCTTCATGTATATTACAGAAACAACTGCAAAAGCACCAGGCTCAAAAGTGCAGAATCTAAGGGACCCTGAGCTTTTAGGGTTGCCGGGGGTAAGCAGGATGAGATTATTAATAGTAGTAATAATACTAATAATAATAATTAATGGCATTTGTTGAGCACTTACTATGTGCCAGGCACTGTAATACTAGTAATAGCAATAGTATTTGGTAAGTGCTAACGTTGTACCAAGCACTGTTCTATGCGCTGGAGTAGACACCAGCTAATCAGGTTGGACATGATCCGTGGCCCACGAGAGCTCACGGTCTTCGTCCCCATGTTACGGATGAGGTAACTGAGGTCCAGAGAAGTTAAGTGACTTGCCCAGGGTCACACAGCAGACCGGTGTTGGAGCCGGGATTAGGACCCGGGCCCTTCTGACTCCCAGACCCGTGCTCTATCCAATAGGCCGCGCTGCAAAAGAGGCATCGCAGAAGGTGGCTCTTCCAAAGTCCAGTGGGAAACGGTGCCTTCTTGACCACCAAAGAAATTGCTTGGATGTGCTGACTTTCATCTGGGTCCCAGGCGAGCTCTTTGTGCAGGCCAAATCTGGCGGTCTATTTCCATTGATTGACTGATGAATTGATCACCGGATCCCTGGCCGAATGGATCGCAAATTCAGGCGGATTTCTTGGGTCCCGCCACAAGATGGCGGTAAGAGGCTTCTTTCTCTGCCCCCCCTTTTTTAAAGACATCAGTTAAGTGCTTACTATGTGCCAGGCACCGGTCCAAGTCCTAGGTTAGGGTAGGTAATCGGGTCCCTCAGGGGGCTCAGTCTTAATCTCCATTTTACAGACGAGGTAACTGAGGCACAGAGAAGTTATTATTAAGTGAAGCGACTTGCCCAAGGTCACACAGCAAACAGTGTTAGAGCGGGGATTAGAACCCAGGCCCTTTTGACTCCCAGGCCTGTGCTCTAACCACTAGGCTACACTGCTTTTCTCACATTGTCTGAGCCTGAATATCTCCATTTGGCACCCAGGATGCCCTACACACTGTTCTTCTCATGGACCTCTGGAACAGACAGACAAGATGGAAGCAAGGGTAGGGAGTATCTCTCTCGTTGCCAAATTGTACTTTCCAAGCGCTTAGTACAGCGCTCTGCTGACAGTGAATGCTCTATAAATATAATTGAATGAATAAAAAGTAAGGGTGCAGACCAACCTGGGCTTGCCTCCCCTTAACCCGCCTGGACCGGGCCCTTTGGACGGGCCTGACTGACTGTGACCACCGAATGCCGAGGGCCATGTTGGGATGGAATTGCCAAGGCCACTCCGGGCTGGACTCTCCCTAGGGCGAGTGAGGTCATTCATCTACTCTGACAGTTTGGTCTTCAGCTAGTCTGTCACCTGTCCAGTATGCCACTTGACACTATTAAGGACAACTTTTTTTGTTTGTTTTTTAAGCTACCTCTGTCTCAGCTACATTTCCAGGGACCTGGGAAAGGCCCCAGAGTAAATAAAACTCCTACCTCCAATCGGGCTGGGTTTCTTTACAAACCCATTGCCCCGAAGAAGTGTTTACGGTTTCTCTCTTTTGATTTTTTAAGTGGATGTTCTACTAAGTTATAATCGTGATGCTGGTCACCGTATAATTCTGTTTTTGTTTTTTATTTCAAGATTCTAGTTCAGGTGATACCAGCACTGTACTAAGAGCTTAGTACCATGCTCTGCACACAGTAAGTGCTAGTTCCTGAATGAGTATTTATCCTTTTGGATGATGGTTAATAATCCGAGTAGTCGTTTCTCCCATAGACCCAGGGTCAGCACCCTGGCCTGTGATCCTGCCTGATTCCCCACAGAGCCCTTTCAACCCCAGCTCGCTGTTTGGGGTCCCTGACTTAGCATCTCATTAGTCAAAGAGAACAAGCCTCATCCTGCCCTTAATAATAATGACATTAGTTAAGAGCTTACTATGTGCCAAGCATTGTGCTAAATGCTGAGGGTAGATACAGTGTAATCAAATTGGATTAAATCTTTCTCCCAAGCCTCCCCTTCATGGCCTTCCTGATCCTTCCACACTACCTACCTCTGTTTTGGTAGCATTCTGTTTTTGTAACAGTCTGTTTTTCTGGTCTCTCAACTATCCCTCCTACCTCATCTTACTGCTCTCCTACCTGCATCCAGCCTGCATACTTCATTCCTCTGGAGCTAACCTCCTCACTGTACCTGGATCTCGTCTATCTCACTTCCGACCTCTCACAACATCCTATCTCTGGCGTGGAATGCCCTCCCTCTTCCTATAAGACAGATAATTACTCTCCCCCGCGTCAAAGCCATTGAAGGCATGTCTCCTCCAGGAAGTCTTCCCTAACTGAGCCTTCCTCTCCTCTTTTCCTACTCCCCTTTGCCCCGCTCATACTAGCTCCCTCATTCATCCTCCTTCGCTTCTCCACAGCACATGTGTATATATCTGTAATTTATGTATTTATTTACCTATAGTAATGTCTGTCTCCCCATCTCGACAGTGATCATCCTGTGGGCAGGGAATGTGTCTGATATTATATTGTACTCTCCCAAGCACTTAGTAAAGTGCTTTGGACACAGGAAGCGCTCAGTGCATACAGATCAACGAATCAATGAGTAGGCATGAAAACTGTTTGGAAATGGAAGGGCAGAGTGTTTAATTCAGAGGCACAATTTAGGCTCATACATTAAGAAGCCATACATTCCCATCTTTTGCAGTCTACTAATGATTACATGTAATGCTAATAATCACAAATTTGATATAGTTTCAAAGGAGCTCAGAAAAATTCTGAACTCTTTAAGTACTCTAAGTAGCATTTTCTGGCAACATAATTACTATTAAATTCATAAAGATTCCGAGTTTTCACTAACAATTAATCAGTGGTATTTATTGAGTGCTTACTGTGGGTAGAGCGCTGCAGAAGTGCTTGGGAGAGCACAGAGTTAATAATAATAATAATAATAATGTTGGTATTTGTTAAGCGCTTACTATGTGCCGAGCACTGTTCTAAGCGCTGGGGTAGACATAGGGGAATCAGGTTGTCCCACGTGGGGCTCACAGTCTTAATCCCCATTTTACAGATGAGGGAACTGAGGCACAGAGAAGTTAAGTGACTTGCCCACAGTCACACAGCCGACAAGTGGCAGAGCTGGGATTCGAACTCATGAGCCCTGACTCCAAAGCCCATTCTCTTTCCACTGAGCCACGCTGCTTCTCTACGCGTCTCCGGTCCCTCCCTCGGCTGAGGGGTCCAGGTCGGGTCCCAGGCGCCGGGGTGGCGTTCCGCGGACCCGGCCTCCACCTGTCGTGTGTCCCCGCTGCCGAGGCGGGTGGCAGTTTTTTCACACCAAGGGTCAGAAATGTGTGCGGAGATTTTCGGCGACGCGTTTTTTGGTGGGACTTAGTCTCTGGCGCGACTTCTCTGAGGGCAGAGTTGCCCCCGGGGAGCTTACCATCCAGTGAGGAGTTAACAAATATTAACTGGTATGTTTGTTATCCACCCTGTCACCCGTCAGGAGAAGAGGTGAGTAGGCAGAGAGTGGATGCCTTTTATGATAATAAATCCATTGTGTTAGAGAAGAAAGTCTTCCCTGCTTTTCCCAGGAGCACATGACTCTTCAAACCATGTTCTGACATTGTGTGTGGGGAAGTGTGCTTAAGGCTTCAAAGTTCCCCCTTTTGCTCTTCATTAATCTCATTTAGAGTTCTAGCGCACAGATGGAGGGAGAGCTTGAGTTATTAGCTTTTAGCCACCCTCTCCCTGCCCACTGAGAGAGAGCATAGTATACTGGCCAGAGGCTTCTTAAGCTGCCTTCTTGGTTCTCCTGTTTTCCAGAGTTGACTAGCAGAATTAGGACCAGCATCATATAGTTAGGAGTGGGTCGGGAGAAGTTAGCTAACGCGTCAGTTATGTGTTAATTTTAGCTATGATTGAATTGGCCAAGTTGTGAAGCTATGAGTTGCTGCACAGTCTGTCAAATTAAATTGGACTTTATTGACTTGACAACCACTGCTCCGTGTAAAATACTTGCCGTTTGGGAAAAGGCAAGTTTATTCATTATATTATGCCAACAAATTTCTGCTTTCAAGGTAAGATCTGATTAAAATCCTATAATGGGAAAGCTGACGTTAAAAGCATCGCAAAAGTATCTTGTATAATAGTGTTTTGTTACCCGCTCTTCAGTTTCCCTGGGTAATTTGGGTTTGATTACTCGTATTTTTCAACGGTAGCAAGGAATCCCCTACGTGCAGGCACCGAAGTGATGATCGGCAGCATTGCTTCCTTTGTAACCTGCTTGTGTTTTGCCTTAGGTGTTGGATTGGATCGAGAACCATGGAGAAGCTTTTCTGAGCAAACACACGGGAGTTGGAAAATCCCTGCACAGAGCGAGAGCTCTGCAGAAACGTCATGAGGATTTTGAAGAAGTTGCACAGGTGAATGACTCTCTTCCTCTCCCGTTTCTCCCAAACTGTCCCCAAGCGGGAAATTTGGTGGTTGAGAAACACTACTCTTTCCTAATGTCAGCGTTCACAAGAACTCAGCTTAGAGTAGTGGATAGAGCATGGGTTGGAGGGTCAGAAGGTCAAGGGTTCTCATCTGTGTGGCCTTGGACAAGTCAGTTCACATCTTTGTGCCTCAGTTACCTCATCTGTAAAATGGGGATTAAGACTATGAACCCCAAGCGGAACAGGGACTGCGTCCGACTCGATTTGCTTGTATCCACCCAGCACCTAGTACAGTGTCTGGCACATAGTAAGCACTTAACAAATACCATAATTACTAATTATTATTATTAACTCAAACTTTTTGAGGAAATGGAAACTGATCCAGGTCCATTATCGTCCCGAGGGAAGGTGATATTTGTTGATTCTCTCGCACGTGATCCTGCCACTCTTCAGGCAACGGAACCAGTGTCCTGAGACTCTTTATGCCACACAAACGTAAGGCCCACAGTGAATAAAGCAAAGGCAGCCCCACTTGGGAATGTCACCCATATCCACGCCATTCTGTAGACCCCACCATGTGACGCAAGGGATCGGACACACTTAGTCCGGGGCTTAAATTTATAACTCCTCAGTAAACTCTTCCCCTGAAGTTAATTTGCTAATGTACTGAGGCGGGGGGAGGCGAGGAGCAGAGGAAGAATGGGGAGTGCTGCTTATTAAATTCAAATTGCCAGCTCCCAAACAGTTCCATTCCTCTCCTGGTTTATGTTGCTTGGAAAAGTCACCAAAAGCCACAGCTGCCTAGGGCAGGATGATTTTACTAGTCTACAGGTGCAGCCTGAAAGAGGAGATTTACTGATGAAAGGGGTGGAAGTTTTTAGAATAAATGGCCTAGAAACCACGGGTTGACCATTAACAAATTAAATGTCCAATATGGTACTTGGCACAGTAAGTGCTTAATAAATATGGTTGAGTACTGAAAAAATTACTATAGATACTGAGAAAAAAAATCAATGCATGTTTTATAATGGCTTTGACTAATGAATGTTTTTATAAGAATAACAACGATAGCTTGAGAGATAATGGGGAGGCTCTAAATTCAGAATGTTAAAACATTGGTCTAGAACCAAGTATAGATTTCTTATGTTTTATGTAGAGTGTTTTTTTAATTTGGATTTGAACTTGTACATGTTTTTTTGGCATGTGACTGTGTTCTTGTTAAGTGGTGCTTTTTTGTTTGTTTTAATTTTTGGTTTTGTTTCAGGTAGTGAATTGTTTTTTCAGTACCCAAAATTCACAGCACTGGCTGGTGTGGGAGGCCCAGAGCTTCGGTGTCCAGGGGCTACTAGAGAACAAGAGTGTATAATAAATGAGCTGAGCTTTTGTTCCTAATTTTAAATGAGGAACCATGATCTGGTTACAGTGGTTCCCTCTGATGTATTTTTTACAGTTATCCTATATGTATTTAGAGAAAAGGTGGTGCTTTTATTTCTCACTCTCTAACCTTTCTCCTTTGCTCCATTAAAACCCCTGCTTCCCTCTGCTGTTAGTATTTGCAGCTTTGCCAGAGTTTTCCATCAGACCAGATACTGGGCAGCTTCCTCACCTGGACTGGAAGGAGTTCCCTCTATTCTTTCTTCAGGGCAAGCATACACTCACTCTCCCTTGGGAAGCAAACTGAATTTTTCATAGAAAACCAATGACTTTTAGGGTCCTGAGGCTGTGAAACTCAACCTCTCTTTTTCTGTGTAAGATTCTGTTCGTTTTTTTACGCCGATTGCCTTGCAGTTAACTTACTCAGGATGCCTTCCAGCCATTAACTTAGGAGATTTCAATGTGGCCAGCAAAACAGTGCCTCTTGGGTGCCAATGAAAGGACGTGCTAGGCATAACTTTTCCATTACGAAAGTACAGTAGCATGGGAGAAAAACTCCCTAGAGGAATTGCAGAGAATTACTGCCAATACTCGCCTTGGATGCATTTGACAAATTTCCATTGAAATTAGGTATTCTGGAGGACTACTGACAAGTTAGAAGCAAGGCAGCTGAAACTCCCCACTAAAGAACTCAAAGATAAGTCATCTTCTCCCATATAAGAGTGATAGTATTTACTGAGCACCCACCTGATGAAGTGCACTGTACTAGGCACTTGAAAAGTAAAGAAAACCAAAGTGACACTTTCCATGCCCACAAGAAGTTTACATTTTAATGGGGGAGACAAACATACAGATATTTTTCAGCTAGAGAGGTTAAGACCAAGTAATTAAAATGAGTATGTCTATACGAGTACCAAGAAGGTTGTAAATAAATTTATAGGGGCTAGATGTAGCTCAAGGGATGATGTAGCTCAGGGCACTAGGAAATTAATTGGCGAAAGCTTTTTGGTGGAGGTGGGAGTTTGAGAGGGATTCGAATGTGATGTTCCTCAGCCCTGATAAATTTACTTGCAATCGTACCTCACTCTGTCCTGACAGCATTTCTTCCGACTGCCTTATTTATTGAGCTCTCACTGTATGCAGAATAATAATAATAATAATGGTATTTATTAAGCACTTATTATGTACCAGACACTGTATTATACTCAGGTCTTGAGAGAGTACAATTTAATAATGAGGCACTGTACCTGCCCTCAGTCAAGCGGACTGTAGCGCACTTTTTTTTAAAACGGTGTTTAAGTATTTACTTTGTGCCCGGCACTGTACTGTGCGCTGGGGTAGACAAGCTAATCAGGTTGGACGTAGTCCCTGTCCCACATGGGTCTCATAGTCTTAATCTCCATTTTACAGATGAAACTGAGAAACAGAGGAATTAAGTGACTTTCCTGAGGTCACACAGTGGACAAGTGGTGGGGCCAGGATTAGAACCCAGGCCCTTCAGACTCCGAGACCTGTGCTCTATCCACTAGGCAACACTACTTCTTAAATATAACAAATACAAATAACTCCATGCTGCATCTTGCTAGGAAGACCAGAGGAAATAAAGGTGTCCTTCAGCCGTGTCAGCAATTAATAATAATAATAATGTTGGTATTTGTCAAGCGCTTACTATGTGCAGAGCACTGTTCTAAGCGCTGGGGTAAACACAGGGGAATCAGGTTGTCCCATGTGGGGCTCACAGTCTTAATCCCCATTTTACAGATGAGGGAACTGAGGCACAGAGAAGTTAAGTGACTTGCCCACAGTCACACAGCTGACAAGTGGCAGAGCTGGGATTCGAACTCATGAGCCCTGACTCCAAAGCCCGTGCTCTTTCCACTGCGCCACGCTGCTTCTCTAATTAGGCTGCTGACACGATGGTTGAAACGTAAAGTTCATGGAAAAGAAAGATAGAGGGGTGGTCTCTGGGGCTCAGGAAGCCCACGCCCCACTGGCGGCTGTGTTCTGAGAGGAAGTCCTCTTCAGGCTGCATCAGCCAAAGATCATTTTGGACCAGCTGAATTAGAAAGGCTGGCCAGGATGTAAAAAAGATGAACTTGTGCCTCTCCTCCTCCCTGCTTGTGTTTTTTATGTTTGTTCTTTTTTTTATTAAAGCTTTTATGTGTGACAGTATTTTGAGGCACATGAGATAATGGTGCTTAGATGACTAAAGAGCTCTTGTTTTATTAAGACATGGGTGGTGTATGGAGGCTGTCTAGACACAGTGGCCTGAGTCTCAAGCAGGATAATACTTGTATTTATGGTGCCATTTATCAGAAGTACCATTTACCATTTAGCACCATTTACCAATAGCAAAATAACATTATTCTTTCTTTAGAAGGGAAATAAATGACTCCAAGCAAACTTTCCCTCTTACCCGCCAACTCTTTGCATGTCTCCTGCCAAAAATGGATGCAGACGGCATTTGCACTCAGTTCTGCCTTAATACGGGTTTTTGCTATGCGTTTTAACTAGTGTTGTCGGGAAATGTTTGTCTGTTAGCGTGACTTGGTTTGGCTACAGAGAGAACCCTGTGGTGTCAGAAGAAATGGCTCGAGAGCATGCACATAAAGGCAGCTCTGGACACAGATCGTGCTACAGTGCGACCTTTTCTTAATGTCGAGTTTTGCAGAAACGTACTTCCGTTTATTCGTTTTATTCATTCAGTCGTATTTATTTAAGGCTTCGAAGGTGGGGAGATGGTGGTCTGTCAGATATGAAGTGAAGGGAGTTTTCAGCCCAGCAGGAGGGCACTGGCTAGGGGTCAGAAGCAGGAGAGACAAAATGAAGGTACAGCGAGTAGATTGACGTTAGAGGAGTGAAGTGTATGGACTGGGTTGCTGGTTGAAGTCAATGAAGTATGACAGAAGGGGGTGGGATAATTGAGTGCCTTAAAAGCCAATGTTAGTAGCTTGGGTTTGATGCAGAAGTGGATGGACATCCACTGGAGGTTCTTGAGAAATGGGGAGACATGGACTGAAGCTTGTTTAGAAAAATGATCCAGGCAGCAGAATGAAGTATTGACTGGACTGGGGCAGAGACAGGAGGCAGGGAGGACAGCAAAGACGCTAATGCGGGATAGGTTGTGGTTAAGTAAAAAAAAACAAAAAACAAACCCCAAAAACCGGTTTGTTGATTTCTTCAAAGTAGGACAGGCCTGACATGATAGAGTATGGCAAAATTTCCGAAAGGAAGGGGAGGAAGTTCCACTGGTTGAGTTATTTAAAACACATTAAAATGCTTACTATATTGGTTGTCCATAGTGAGTTAGAAACAGCCTAGTGCTACCACTAAAAAATCTGTTGCTAAAACCTAAAAGACAGATAGGTAAAAGGAACCTGAACTCTGGAGACTAAATCACATTCCTGCTCACCAGCATCCTGAACTTCTGGGTCTTGTTTTGAGAGTTTTACAGCTGTAACAGAGCATATTTAGAAAACAAAGTCATTCCCTGCCCAAGCCAATGCTTCATTTCTGCCCAGCATTTTAAAAGCTGCGCTTCCAAGTAGATACATTTTACTGGATGGATTTGAGCAAGATGAAAGTTTGAAAATGATCTATCATATATACGTTCATGGTACTCTCTCCTAAAAATGACTCGCCTCCCGAAGCTTTGTACAGACCTGAGCTGCATTGTGAGAGCTCAGGTAAAATTCTTTCTCCTTGGCTCCATGGTTGAATGGGCCAGTTTTTTTGTTTTGTTAAAACAGAGAAACAGCAGTAAAGAGAACAAGATTGAGTTAATGAAGAAACAAGGGAGAAGAGGAAAGAATTGACATTTGGTCAGCCCTTCAGGGATCTGCTGACGCCAACAGTAAATCTCTGGAGCATTTCCTTTCAACCCCTGACTACTGATAGGATTCTTTGAACTCTTTTCCTCCCACTATTTTCCTGAAAGACCTTCGTGAAGCTAAATAGTTCTCTAAAAGTCTTTTCTGTTCACAGATTTTTAGACACAGCATGGAAGTCTCATTAAATTCTCCAAGGATCATAGGGTGGGAAACAACCACAATGAGCTTTGAGATCATTCTAGATTTACACAAGTTAAGCAGGGTGGTAAAATAGCAATCCTTTTATCCAGTAGCCCTGCTGCATTGCATTCATCTTTTGTTGAGAGGATGTCAGGTAGGGAATCTGGATCTGAAACATAGGGGAACTGGGCCTGACACATTTACGTATTTAGAAATTTTGAGTTTGCTAGAGATAACAATAATAATAATAGTGGTATTTGTTAAGTGCTTACATTGTGCTAGGCATTGTACTAAGCAGTGGAGTAGATACAAGATAATTGGGTTGGACACAGCCCCTGTCCCACATAGGGCCCACAGTCTTAGTCCCCATTTTACTTAGGAGGTAATTGAAGCATAGAGAAGTGAAGCAACTTGCCCAAGGTCACACAGAGGCTCTACCCACGAGGCCATGCTGGTTTTCTAAGAGATAAGTGCTTGACAATACCATGCCTGTTACCTCTGGGGTTAAGGGCATTTCTATCGTGAAAATTGTCTTCTAAGGTGTTTGCATAAATTAAGTGTGCCAGTGGTTTATTTTTATTTTTTATTTTTATTGTAATTTAGCTTGTTTGAATTAGTACTTGCAACATTATCCCCTATTTTGGAACTAATTCAAATTTCAGTCAATCAGTGATATTTGCTTTCTTCCCGTGTGCAGAGCACTGAACTGAGTGCTTGGGAGAATATAATAGAGTCATGATCCCTGCCCTCAAGGAGGTGATTTTAGTATTGGACTGGTTATTTAAAATGTCATCTTTTCACCAAGAACTTAGCTAAGACCACCACATTTATTTTGGGGGGCTCCAAGAGCCCCATTTTGTGGGTAATTTGTTGTTGAAGTTAATTCAGTACTTTTAATATTAACGCTGTGTTTCTCACAGAACCAAATCCCCACCAGCAACGTGAAAGGTTCAGAGATGAAAGATTTTAAGAGATGGACAGGGAACTGGATAATATTTCAGGAGAAAGTTGACTGTCTGAATCTGTTATCTCATCTAAGCTTATTTCAGATAACTGGACAAAATTTGCCATATGTCTTGCTGAGATAATTTTCGATTATCCGAAATAGACTGCTACAAGAAGTTAGAATAATCAACTTGCTTCTGTTCTCAAATTGCAGTTGGAAAGTGCATAGAAGCAGTCTCACAGGCCTTTTTAGACAGCAGACTTTCCTTGATTACCCTTATCTTATTCCTGAGATTTCCCATACTTTCCCTTCACTTGCCGACCCAATTGTCAAATGTACCTACTTTCCTTCTTAAAGAAAGAAAAATAAATCATTTTTTGATACCTTCCCCTAATCTGTTAAACCCTTCGGGGCAATGCTGTTTCTGAACTAGAGCTCCCAGCTGCTGAATTCACCTTCAAGAGGCTATTTTTTCCAACTGTTTGGAACTCTTAAGATATCTACGCCTTAATCTTCAGTTTCCAGACCCTGTCTCAATGGCTCCACCAAGTGGGCTACAGTTCTCTGCTTTCCCAGTTGTGAATTTCTCTCCCACTCATCAGTCATCAGACCCCACAGCCTTTGTAGCAGCTACCATTCTTTCGGAAATGGACTGACTCTCACTCCAAGTCTGTCCGAGAGCCATAAAATAGACGGAGGATTTCCCGGGGAGGTACCCCCTCTGGCTTTTCAGGATTTTTTTTCTTTTTCTTTTTCCGGTCTTCTACTATCTCTTTCTGTCGTCACGTGCTCTCCCCCTGCTCTTGGTCTCGCCTACCTCCCAGCTACCTCAGTGTGTCTTCGTGAGTCTTTTGGGACCCCTCTGTCTCATTTTTCTCTCCCCGTTCCCGTTTACTGATATTCTTAGGTCTGTGTGTGTGTCCCTGTTACTGTATATTCCTGAGTTGGTTTATGGCTGTCCCTTTTGGACAACATATCCATGTGTGATATGTGCCTTCTTGTGAGTTTCACTTTCTTCAGGGGTGTCTGTCTATTTCCCTGTTTGTTTCAGGTTTCGGTTAATGGTGCTTATGTGCTTCCATCTTCATTGAGAAGCGCCACAGTCTAGGAAGATGAGGCTCATTCATTCATTCATTCATTCAATAGTATTTATTGAGCGCTTACTATGTGCAGAGCACTGTACTAAGCGCTTGGAATGAACAAGTCGGCAACAGATAGAGACAGTCCCTGCCGTTTGACGGGCTTACAGTCTAATCGGGGGAGACGGACAGACGAGAACAATGGCAATAAATAGAGTCAAGGGGAAGAACATCTCGTAAAAACAATGGCAACTAAATAGAATCAAGGCGATGTACAATTCATTAACAATTCATTAACATTAGGCTCTTCTGTCTACCTGATGCCAGGATCCAGCTCTTCAACATATCCTGCTCTTGCAGGCCCTCCCTTGTCCTGCCAGCTTTCTCATCCCTTCTCATTGTTCCTATTCTGACCTTCTTTCTTCTTCCATGTGGCACGTGGACCTGGGCGGCTGCTGGGGCAACTCAGGAGTCCCCAACCTCCAGGGCTCTCCCTGCTGGACCTCACAGAGCCAGTTTATCCCCCGGACCTGAGCCCCGATGGCAGTGAATCCGGCGTCCCTGGCCTGAAGGTCCCCAGCCACTGGCAGCTCGTGGGCTCTTTCTTTCCTCCCCTCCCTGCCCCCACCCTCGGATTTGGTTTGCAGCAGTGGCTTTGGGGTTGTCCAGAAAGAGCTTACCAGGGAGACATTAATGCAAGTCTTCTATACCGGCCACATCCTAAAGGACACGTCTTTGCAAGTCAGCACAGGGCTAGAGAAACAACAGTCCTACTAGGCACCATCTAGCTTCAAACATGCATACATTCATACATGCATAAACTAAGTGAAAACTTTAGGAAACAATCAGTTCTTTTGTACTTCATTTGACATTATAAGAATGGGTGACATCTATGATAAAGGAAAAGGGAAAAGTCCCCACCCAGGAAAATTTCAGCAGGGTTTTGGAACTTGACTGTTTGCCGTACACTTTGGGGACTTCCAAAAAGACACAAAAAGAAACAAAAGAGGAGTACCTTACAGTCATTAAAAAAACAAAAAAAAATGAAGTGGCAATTGGAGTTCCTCCCTTCATACTGATTGCTGGCAGCACAGTTGCAAAGATTCTTAAGGAAAAAAAAATCTTGTTGCTTTGAGTGTTTAAGGTCTTGACTTGGACTGTGAGCCCCATGTGGGCTAAGGACTGCACGTGGCCTGGTTTACTTGTATCCACTGTAGCACTTCAAATGAGGCTTGACACATAGTAAGCACTTAACAAATACCATAAAAAATAAAAGGTGATGGTTGATATGTTCCAGTGTTCCCTGTACTATTTTGAAGACCTTTGCTACATGACTAGATGGGATTAGACTGGGAATTGGGAGACCTGAGTTGTAATCCCAGCTCTGTCCCTGACCTGCTATGCGATCTTGGCCAAGTCACTTCAATTTCCTGAACTTCATCTTCCCTATTTGTAAAATGGGGATAAGGTACCCACTCTGCCTACCTCCTAGACTGAGTGTCCCATGTGGGAAAGGTACTTGGTCTGATCTTATTATCTGGGATGTGCCCCAAGGCTTAACACAATGTCTGGTACACAGTAAGTGTTTAATAAATGCTATTATTATTATCATTAATGTGAAGAAAAGGTAAGGAGAGGTGATTTCAGGAATTCCATGTTACATTGCTTCCAGCTCAAATGATTTAGTTTGCTAAAACAATGAGGAGCATTTCAACTTGACTATGTCCATGCTCCCTCTATATGTAAATGTGTTATACTTTCCATCTGTGTTGGCTTGGTTCAAACTTCTCTTTTTCACCCTCCCCCCCACCCCCCGGCTGTTTTATTTTGCAGAACACATATACCAATGCAGATAAGTTATTAGAAGCAGCAGAACAGCTGGCTCAAACCGGGGAATGTGACCCAGAAGAGATTTATCAAGCAGCCCACCAGCTGGAGGACAGGATTCAGGATTTTGTCCGGCGGGTGGAGCAACGCAAGATCCTACTGGACATGTCTGTTTCCTTCCACACCCACGTCAAGGAGGTAAGGCAGCCCCACAAAGAGACATGGCCCCTATTTTTAAAACGAGTGTGGATGACTGGTTGAGTTTGGTGACGTGGATTCTTGTTCAGCTTTAATACATTAAAATGGAACAGGTCTGGTCCATGACAGGAATTTCCAGTGAAGGCAATGAGTGCGTGACCCTAGACTTTTTAGACTTTTTTTCATCTCACATTAGGAAATGGACCTCCTTGGAGACAGATCTGTTCCACGTGGTCTGATTAAACGTAAGAAGGTCAGAAGCACTTTTTGCTGGGGGAATGAGGAGAGGGGAGATGGGAAGAGTGGGGTTTGGGAAATCTGCAGTGGACAGTTTAATTGCAGGGATCAAGGTGGCAAGATGACCATTGTGCCTCAAGATCAGGACCTGATGTTTTTCTTGTGGTAGGCGTGGTTGAATTTTTTTGTTTCCTAGCTGGTCATGTGGATGCAATCTTGATTGCCTTTTGATTTTATCGAACCATGTGACTATCCTCAGTTAAGTGCAAGACGTCCCTTAAGCCTGAGATTTTAAGCAAGGGAATCAAACAGTCAGAAAATAGCAGAATTAAGGTAGCGATATTAACTTGTCAGCATGGAACTTGCATTCTTTTCAGTTAACCTAATATAGCAGCCTGAAAAATACCCTGATAAGTACTATTGCCATGATGATGTTAACACATCTGGAAAGAGCGAGGGATGTTTTACTCTGATTGTTTTTATTACTATTGTCTGAATAATCATTCCTGTTTTAATGTTGGTTTGCATTTTAATTTCATTACTTTTAGTAGCCTAAAACTGGCTAAACAGTTGAAGCCAGGAATTATAATGGCTATTGGACAGGAAAAAAAGTGGGGGAAATTTTTGTTCACTACTTTTTAGTCTGAGGAGAATATGTTGGGGGCTTTTGTCCCTTAAGTAGGACAAGGAAATATGATACTAGTTATCTAATGAGCAAAGACCAAGGAATCTTTCTTTCCAATGAATTCTCAGATTTTTCAGAATACCTCTAGAGTGGCAGAAACTATCAGTTTACTGTTTTTTTAAAATTATTCTTCCAACTCTGCTTATTAGCTTTAAGAGGAAATAGAAGTCTCCTTCCCTTTTGGAAAGTGGAAATGGGAGTCTTCCATGTGCTCTTTTGATGTGTGATCTTTTTGGAGCGAGTATGATGTTGGGATTGAGGAACATGCAAGTGGGTTAAAAGTAATAATAATAATAATAATGTTGGTATTTGTTAAGCGCTTACTATGTGCCGAGCACTGTTCTAAGCGCTGGGGTAGACATAGGGGAATCAGGTTGTCCCACGTGGGGCTCACAGTCTTAATCCCCATTTTACAGATGAGGGAACTGAGGCCCAGAGAAGTTAAGTGACTTGCCCAGAGTCACACAGCCGACAAGTGGCAGAGCTGGGATTCGAACTCATGAGCCCTGACTCCAAAGCCCGTGCTCTTTCCACTGAGCCACGCTGCTTCTCAAAAGTAGGGGTTGTAGGGAGTAGGAGAACATATGAAACTCACTATGTTTGGAGGGGAATGGCATGGAACTGACTCTACTTCATATGAGAATGAAGAGAGGGGAAATCACCTGATCTTAGTCAAATCCTTAAAGGTTTTGGAGAATATATTTGAGAACCCTCACATAGAGATTTATTATCTTGTAATAGTATGTGTGTAGGAGGTACACTATCATTATTCTGTATGTAAAACCATAGAACCCCCAAGCCCATGCACATTACTAGGTTCCAAGAACAATGGATTCTGGAGCTTTTGCTGCATAGGGCAGAGGCTGTACACTGCCCTGTCCATCCTCCCCCACCAAAACATAGTTTACCGAAGTTTTTTTGTGTGTGTGTGATCTCTTGAATATTTAAATGAGAAAAAGAAAACAGTAGTCTAGGAAAGATATTTCCCCCCTTTCATTTATTCACTGATAAATGCGGAACACGTACTGAGCACTTACACAAGTAGTGATGGAGACTTAGTCCCATTGCAGAGACTTTGGACCACAGAACCTGTTCGCACGAATTGATGGTGATGCAAGCAGTTTGTCCTGTTCCAACTGCCCTCTCAACTACCTCCTTGCCCCATTCTCACTGGGGCATGGAATAGAACAGGTCAGAGACAAGTAAAATGAATTTGAGTAAAAGTACAGTGAAAGTAAGAGTCTGGATCCCTGTCCTCAAGGAGCGTACCATATAATGGAAGAGTTTATGCACAAAGGTCCTATCCTTATTTCTTTTCTTTTAATATTAGACATTGTGGAATTTTTTCAAAGCATATTCGTAATTCTTAATTAGGGGCACTGTGATATAGTGGAATAAATACGTGTTTGGTAAGGCGGGCACTTGGTTTTTCATTCCTTTTCTGCCACTGAGCAGCTTAGTGACCTCAAACAAGTTATATCACCTCTATTATACCTCAGTTTCCTCATCTTTTTCCCCTTTCCCCCCCAAATCTTGTCTACTCAAATCCTTCCTGTAGATATTTTCCTAATTAGAAAGTTAAAAAAAGAAACAGTTCCTCCATATGTAGCCTGAGCTATAGTTGGTATTTGTTAAGCGCTTACTATGTGCAGATCACTGTTCTAAGCGCTGGGGTAGACACAGGGGAATCCGGTTGTCCCACGTGGGGCTCACAGTCTTAATCCCCATTTTACAGATGAGGTAACTGAGGCACAGAGAAGTTAAGTGACTTGCCCACAGTCACACAGCTGACACGTGGCAGAGCTGGGATTCGAACTCAGGACCTCTGACTCCAAAGCCCGTGCTCTTTCCAATGAGCCATGCTGCTTCTCTAGTTTAGTTTAGTTTTGAATAGTCCTGTGACTCACATAGTAATACTTCATAACGATTTTAAAACCTGTAGCAAGGAAGACAGATGCTAGAAGCTCATAGTAATTATTGCTTTTTCACAATTTTAGTCCTATTAAAATTTATCTATTGCTTTATGGCCCTGTTATATTTCTTGGTAGGTAGTGAATGAAAGTGTTTTGCAGAAACCATGCCCTAATGGTGAAGTTTGGGTCCATTATTCTTTGTAACAACAGCGGTGTGCCAAATGTATCTGAGGAAAGGATTCGAGCCCAGACATTGTGGCTTGTAAAATATAAGAATCTTTTTCACATTTGTGTATTAGTATGTAGTTTTAAATTTAATTGAAAATGGATTTATGTCAAGTTGCCACCAACACAATATAGTTTGGGGCTATTTGTTATGTTCTAAAACTGCCTTGAAACATGTTGATATTCTTTCGGGCTAAGCTGTTTTGGTTTTTTTTTGTTGTTTAACAATGTAAGTAACAGACAGCAGGATTCTAGGGGGCTTTAACTCAGTTCTCTTAGGACTGGCTGCAAGGATTCTAGTAAGGCTAGGGAAATTGCCACTTTAGCTGTGTGTCAAAAGGGAGATGGGTTTCTTTTGTGTCTCTAGGCTTCTTGAATATGTACATTTTAATGATTTATAGATCTTATGGGTGTACACATTTTTATAAAATGGACTGAAATTGAATTTAGGGATCAGGGAGGGCATTTTAGGAAGAGGGGCTGATCAGAGAGCAGATTTATTTTTTATTGGGTGCAGGATGCTGGAATGCTGTGTCATTATCTTCCCATCTTTCTTTGTCTGCTTTGTAGAAACAAGTAGCTTTTTAGTTCAATAGGGTTTCCCCGGATTCACCAATTTCTTGTGCCTCTATGCTGCTCCAAATGTAAATAAATACCTAGAATGGAAAATATTTCCTCACATTTGCTCTGTGTAGGAAAAAATTGCGAGAAGAAAAAAAAGACATTTCTCAGAAATCATATGTTAACCAGACCTTGTGGAACTCGGTTATGATTAGTTTAAGAGGAAATGAAAAGAAATGGGGCAAGGGAAAGCAGAAAGCTAATTAGATATGTTTTAGCATCCACCCATCATACATTCAAGGGCAGCGAGGTGAAATAAAAGCACCGACCTAAATTGTTTGATTCTGAATACCCTTACCAAACAAAGAACTGCATGTCATTGAAAGCCAAGATGATAAATCAAGCAGGGATATGCGGACCATATTTCAATTACTAGTGGGCTTTTGGGGAGGGTGCCCGTTAGATGATAAGAATCTTCATATCCAGTGTCTCACAGAAATTAATCTTTTGGGTCCCGTTGGCTCCTGCAGCAGTGTATGTTCCATTTCCTCTTGTGTGGGGAAAGGGGCCACCTCTTCTATCTGGTTGAAAGGTCATTTGCTCTCTGAAGAGCAGGTGGGATGCAGTAATGCTACTGTTGCACACAGATGGAAGATAAAACTGCCCTAAGCCATACTGCTCGCCTTATTGTCACTGTTGCATTGATATCATTTCAAAATGGTAGGCAGGGTCAGCTATGTGGGCTATTGATCCATCTGTTGGGACACTCACTTGTTTTTCAGCCTTCTCCCCAGTTCAGAAACTCCAGAGAGATTCAGCAACTGTGGAGGGGCCAGAGGGAGAAGCAGCATGGGAAACAACATGGTGTAGTGGATAGAGCACGGGCCTGGGAGTGAGAAGGTCATGGGTTCTAATGAGAAGCAGCGTGGCTCAGTGGAAAGAGCCTGGGCTTTGGAGTCAGGGCTCATGAGTTCGAATCCCAGCTCTGCCACTTGTCGGCTGTGTGACTGTGGGCAAGTCACTTAACTTCTCTGTGCCTCAGTTCCCTCATCTGTAAAATGGGGATTAAGACTGTGAGCCCCCCGTGGGACAACCTGATTCCCCTATGTCTACCCCAGTGCTTAGAACAGTGCTCGGCACATAGTAAGCGCTTAACAAATACCAACATTATTATTATTATTATTCTAATCTTGGCTCCGCCATTTGTCTGCTATATGGCCTTGGGCAAGTCCCTTTACTTCTCTGTGCCACAGTTTCCTAATCTATAAAATGGGGATTAAGACTGAGCTCCATGTGGGCCGGGGACTGTGACCAACCCAATCTGCTCTTATCCACCCCGGGGCTTATTACAGTGCCTGGCACATAGTAAGCGCTTAACAAATACCACAATTATTACTGTTATTATTAGAAGTGCCCTATACTTTCCAGATTCACACTGGACCAGACTCTCCAGAGTTCTGGGGTCCGCTTTTCATCTTGAGTGTAGGGATGCCCCTAGGGTGGGTTTCTGAGGGGGTGCCATTGTTGGTGGGTTCTGGGGATTAGGATTCTGTGGGTGGGAGCTCAGGCCCTCCAGTGGGATCCAGAAAAACCCCCTCCTGACTCAGAAGTCCTGCAAAGGTAGAAAAAACCTCTGGTTGGTGCCCAGAGTTGGGCAGGAAAGGCCTCAGCTTGGCTGTGGCTCCCCTCGACCAGGTGCAGGAGTGGGGTGGGGTGAAATAAGCATCTGGTGCTCCTCAAGTTCACCAAGGGTGAGTTTACGCCCCTGCTTAGGTGGGGGTGGCCAACAATTTGGCTTTGCAAATTGAGAACTCACTCTTTGGAAGTAGCAGTCCCTGGCAGTGGGCCAATAAAAAAAGAATCGTGCATTCACCCACCCCCTTCTGTCTGTTTCTTTGCCTCTCTGTGGGTGTCTGCTTCTGTCTATCTCTGTCTCAGATGAGGTGGGGCACTGATATCAGCCAGAGAGAGGTTTACCAGAATGGTAGGCAATATAGTCACTCTCTTTGGCAGATAATTAAGGCAGCTGGGATGGTAATCCTTAGGGGTTGCCTCTCTGAAATCTTCATCTGACTTACTGACTGGAAGGAGAATATCCACTCACATTAGCGGCTTTGGGGCATCCCTCATTGCTCAACACGCTATGGAATGACATTCACTTCACTAAGCCTGTGTCTGAGTGGATGAATGGGCTGAATATGGTGGCTTGCATGTTACCTTGGGAAGTGGACACATCTTTGACACAACACAGTCTGTTCCCCAGTTTTGAATCTGATCCTATGTCCTGTGAATAAACAGTTTTTAATTAGATCTATTCTTCTGGCTCTATAAAGTCCCAAGTACCATTAAAGCATTCCATAAATAACAATAATCACTTGTCTTTTTTTAGTTTAAAGGGGAAATAGAGGTTGCAAACCCATATGATGCTTGGTGTTTCAACATGCGGTCAGTTTGATTTTCATTTCTGCACAACAGTTGTTTAAACCTCCTCAAATGGACTATTGTAGGTTAACCACTATGACTACATAGTTTGAAGATAATAATACTTTCCCGGAATGTTGTGTTCATGCACCAGATACTAACATCTGAATTAAAATATAAGGCACCAGAACTGACCTAAGGTGAATACAAATGACAAAATATATAAGAAGTCAAATGGGTTCGGCTCGTTGAAGAACAATGAAAGATGTGAAAGAGAAAGGATTTTGTTATTCAAAGGGTTAGATTTGATCTGTTGCCAGTTGCCAGTTCTAACTAATAGTTGGACATTCCAAATTGTTCCATACTCTAGGCTAATCTCAATTAACCATGGCAATAGGAGAAAAGCAGCACGAAGATCAACACAATCCACAAATCAGATCCAAATCCCATTATAGCTTTTTGACTCTGTTTTTGTTCATCGAACTCTTCTCCGTAGCTGTTCACAAGTCACAGAATTGGCCGATTGAAGTTTCATCTCTTCATTTGTCCCTGCTGACTGTCTAGTGGAGATGCTAATTAGCAGTGAAATGGCCAAAGCGTCCTGCAGCAGGAGAGTGTTAGGAAAAACGAATCCGTGGTCAGCAGAAGCGGCCATTGAATAATTTTTATTTGTAGCACTAGCACGCTTTAGCCAATTAATAATGTTGGTATTTGTTAAGTGCTTACTATGTGCCGAGCGCTGTCCTAAGCGCTGGGGTAGATACAGGGTAATCAGGTTGTCCCACGTAAGGGTCACAGTCAATCCCCATTTTACAGATGAGGTAACTGAGGCACAGAGAAGTTAAGTGACTTGCCCACAGTCCTAAGTCTTCTCACTGGGATGGCACCGGATTCCCCCGCTACTGTCAGGCAGAAAGGGAGAATGTACCCTCTCTGGTATGCCCACAAATAGCAACTGAGGCCACTAAAGGGTGTGAGTCAGTCACTCATACTCTGAGAGGTCATTTGGGTGGGGAAAGTTAGCATGTAAAGTGCCAATGGAAGCTTCGTTGGCAATTTGATCTTACCTTATTAGGTAAGACCAAGTCTTGCCGAAAGGAGGAATTTTACTTGTGAGGCTATCAAGAGACGTGAAAAACCTACAAATGAATCCAAAGGAATTCTGCTTGTTCATGTCTTATGTACTGTGCATTATTGGAAGTTGTTTGCAGATTGATGTTTTTCTTCTAATAGTTCAGGTATCCACTTGAGGTCATTTAAATGGTAATCCTGTAGTTTGTGACATTATCTGCTTGCCATTTTTTTGAAGTTACTTGTTAAGTACTGACTGTGTGAAACACTGGGATAGGTGCAATTAGACTGACATATCCTTGTCCAGCATGTGCCTTACAGCCCAAGAACAAGGAAGAACAGGTTTTTAATTCTCATTTCACAGTGGAGGAAACTGAGGCACAGAGCAGTTAAGCAACTTGTCCAAGGTCACACAGCAAGCAATTGGCAGAGTCGGAGCTAGAACCCCTGTCCTGTGACTCCCAGGCCCGTGCTCTTTCCACTCGGCCATGCTGCATCCCACCTCTTCGTTAGTCCTAATTCCATATCAAGCTGTCATCAAGGAGTTAGAAAGAAGGGATTGTTGGCTATAAAACCCTTATCGCATGTAATTATTTCAAGTTTTTTCGAGTATATGCTTTTTTATAGTGTCTCTAAATTAGAAGCTCAAAATAACCTGAAACCCAAGATTAAACATGGCGTTTAGAGGGTATTGGTTGCTTAGAAGTAAGCATATTTATCTAGGATGTGGTAAACCTACCCTAATTGCTCATTCTCTCTTTCTTTCACATCCGCTGTCTCCTTCCCACCATTTTGCCCCCTCCCTGCCCTTCTGGACCTTGGTCCCACTGTTGTTCCCAGCCACTCCAAGCAGCCTAGACTATTGAAAAAACACAGGCCTGGAAGACAGAGGACCTGGATTCTAATCCTGACTCTGCCACTTGTCTGCTGTGTGACCTAGGGCAAGTCATTTAACTTTGACTCAGTTTCCTCATCTGTAAAATGGGGATTCACTACCTGTTTTCCCTACTAATTAGACTGGGAGCCAATGTGGGACAGGGACTTGTATCTGTCCTAATTACTTTTGTCTATCCTGACTTAGTATAGGGCTCAGCATAGTTGTGCTTAACAAATGGCACAATTATTATTTTTTTAAGGACATTTGTTTAGCTCTTACTATGTGCCAGTCACTGAACTAAACATTGGCGTTGATACAAGCTGATTAGGTTGCACACAGTCCCATTTTACAGATGAAGTAACTGAGGTACAGAGAAGTTATTGTCATTAATGGTACTTATCTTTATCGCCATAAATCTCGTGGTTAATATCTACACATTTTAGGCCATGGAACTTGCACTTTTTAGTTAATTGTATTTTCGTGGTTTTGTTCCCCTCCCTGCCCCTAGATTGGGAGCTCCTCAGTGGCAGATTCCGTGTCCAACTCTTCTGTGGTGATTCCCCAAGCACTCAGATCTGTCATTTACTTTAGAGTCTGTCTACCCCTCTATAGAGCAAGCTGCTTAAGGGCAGGGATCTTGACTACTGACTCAATTATAGTCTACCAAGTTCTTTTTACAGTGTTCAGCACACAGTAGGAACTCAATAGTTATCACTGATTGAAAGTAGGCACCCAATCTGTATCGTCCTAAATGATGCGAAATAAGCAGTAGTGGGAAGTCTGAAATATGAACCTTCATCTTAGAGTTCTTTCTAATTTCCCAGACCCGTGCCATCAGAGTTGCTGACTCTCAGATGCATTAGTTATAAAGTCTTCGTAGAAAATCTGTGAGCTGCACATCTTTTTTTAATTAATTTTTTTCTTCTTGAGGATTAGATGGAATAATTTTTAAAGGGCTATATTTGAATGTTCTTTAAGACTCTCATTTGAAGAGAGGGAACAAATTTGCTTGAATTTATTCTGTGTAATCAGAACCAAGAAGGCAAACAATATAAGGATATTAAAAATGCAGAAGACATCTGTCATTTCCAGAAAATCTAGGTGTAGATCTAACACATTTGTACTTCAGTAAAATTTGACTCACTGAGTCTAGAGAGGGGGTATTCCAGAGGAAATATTGAAAACTCCAAGTCTTATGATGTGTCAGTTTTATTTTAGCATGGTTTAGCAGGTTCATTCCCCTGCAGATCAGATTCTCCCTCTTTAAATTAAGCTCTGCCATTGTTTGACAGCAGTAGAGTGTGAAAAAGTAGGGGGTAAGAGTCATGCCTGGATTGTAAACTTGTTGTGGGCAGGGAACATGTCTACCAACTCTGTTGTACCCTCCCAAGTACTTAGTAAAGTGTTCTGCACATAGTAAGAAATCAGTAAATACCATCAGTTGATTGACTGGCTAGCAGAAATTAATAGGGCTTGAAGAAGTGATGTTTTGTTTTATGAATAATTTCTAGTGATCTTCACAACACCTTAGGCCAGGAGAATAGCATGCTACATTTCTGTTGCTTTCAATTTCAGTTCCTAGAAAGGGGTTCCAGGGCAAAAGGACAGGGCAAGCACAGTCAAAGTAAAAGTACATTCATTTTTGCCCTAGCACATGTTTTCAGTACACATTTTGGGAGATAGGGAACATTTTTCCAGAAGCACGAGCCTGTTTGGGCTTGACGTGCCACATGATCGAAGAAACTGCTTGTACCCAAATCTGTGTGTGCACGACGTCAGAACGGGTGAGTACTGAATCCTGGGCTTTTCTTAATCTTTTGCAATCAATTGATGGTATTCATTAAGTGCTTACTATGTGCTAAATAATAACAATAATGGTACTAGCTAAAAGCTTACTATTTGTTAAGCGCTTGCTATGTGCCAAGCACTGTTCTAAGCACTTGGGTAGATACAAGTTAATCAGGTTGAACACGGTCCTTGTCCCACTTGGGGCTCACATTCTTAATCCCCATTTTACAGATGAGGTAACTGAGGCCCACAGAAGTGAAGTGACTTGCCCAAGGTCACATGGCAGACAAGTAGCAGAGCTGGGATTAGAACCCAGGATCTTCTGACTCCTAGGCTTCAATCCACTTCAATCTTCAATCTTAGTTCAATCCACTAAACCAAGCTGTTTCACTAAGTTCCCTGCCCACAAGTGGCTTATGGTATAGAAGAGTTTACAGTCTAGAGTTTCGCAAGAATGCAGCCTCTGCACTGTCGAATAACTGTATTTATTCTTATGTTTTGGCTCTTACACAAATGCAGTTCTGCCCTGTGGCAAATTTAGTTAATGCTGTGTAAAAAGAGAAGCTCCTACATAGCTGGCTAATGCCCTGGTGGAGGGGTCAGGTGATGGAGGCCTCGGTCTGACAGCCCAGGACCATCTGCCATAGCCTGTCTGTAGTGAAACTGAGAAGCAGCGTGACCTAGTGGATAGAGCATGGCCCTGGGAGTCAGAAGGACCTGGGTTCTAAGCCCAGCTCTGTCACTTGTCTGCTGTGTGACTTTGGGCAAGTCATTTCACTTTTCTGTGCCTCAGTTACCTCATTTGTAAAATGGGGATTAAGACTGTGAGCCCCAAGTGGGACAGGAACTGTGTCCAACATGATTATATCTACTCCAGCGCTTAGAACTGTGCTTGACACATAGTAAACGCTTAACAGATGCCATTATTATTATTATTAGTGGCCATAGGACCCCAGCTTCCTTAACCATTTGCCCATATTTTCATCCAGTGAATGCTGTTGCCATCAGTGGTGCTTTCCTAATATTGTGTTAACTTTGCTGTGAGGGCATCCATTCCCAAAGCAATGGGTGGAAACATTTGTGAAAACATTTGGTGTCTTCACTGTCCCAAACCAAACATTCATTTCTATCAAAACATTTCATGGCCAAACAGATATTTTCAGCAGAAACAAATAGTTGAGCTATTAAGGAGTACTCAGAACCAGAAATAGAGGTTTCTGTGGACCTGATTCACTTAGTGTAGTTTCTAAGAGATTTTAGCCACCTCACTTAACCTCTCCATTTACATTTCACCTCAGCTCCGAAATGGGGTAACATTTACAACCGGCTAAATATTAAGCTAGTGCTTCCCAAGTGCACTGTTAGAAATCTTCCAATTATCCATTTATTTATTCACTCTTTCATCTAACAGTTCTTAGTGAAGACTCACTGGGAGAATTAAAAAATAAAAAGAAGACAAGGTTCCTGGGATAGTATGATTTTATAACATGAAGCAGGAAAACAAGGGACCTAGCTCTAAGTAACCCATGGGCATCTATTTTCAAAATACACTGCTAGAGGTGGCTAGAGTGGTGGAAATGTTCCAGAACGTGGCCCTAACCTCTTCTGACGGTCTTGTGGACGTGAACTCTTAGTAGAGTTTTGAGGGCAGTAAGGTGAGAGAGGTGGAAGGTGTGGAGCATATCAGAATAGCCCAGATAATGACTTGGGATAGGAGAATTGAGTTTGGGAGTCACACCACATGCCAGGTTGAGATGCAGCAGAGCCTACTGGAAAGAACACGTGGCTGGGAATCAGAGGGCCTGGGTTCTAATCCTGGCTCTGCCACTTGTCTGCTGTGACCTTGGGCAAGTCACTTAACTTCTCTGTGCTTCAGTTCCCTCCTCTGTCTAATGGGGATTAAGACTGTGAGCCCTATGTGGGACAGGGATTGTGTCCAACCCTATTATCTTGTACCTACTCTAGAACTTAGAACAGTGCCTGGCACATAGTAAGCATTGAACAAATACCATAATGTTAACTGTTATATCTATAAATTATATGTTATAAATTATTTATTCATATTAATACTTTTCTCCCTATCTACACTTGAAGCTTGTTGTGGGCAGGAAACATTTGTACCAGCTCAATAAGTATCATTGATGATGATGAGTTCACTGTACTACAATTCTACAGAGATTTATACTCACAGAGAAGCATAAACCTTTTCTATGGGCTTAATTTTAAATAATTTTTTATTGGAAAATTTCAGTGTGTTAGATTTCCATTACTAATACCCATCTTTCTTCGGGGAGGGAAATTATTAATGTTGAATATAAGAGTCCAAACCAGAAGATTTTAGAGGTGTGAGTTGGTGGTTTCAATGGAATGATTAAAATATTAAAAATTGGTTTTATTTCTAAATCAGTGTTGCAGTAGTAATAATCTTATGTGGATTATTTTATCTAAATATCAGTTTTTCATTTGAGGGGCACCATTGGTCAAATGCCAATTTGAATTAACAGCTGTCAGCAGGGATGCAGTTAAGCACAGTGACGTCTAGGCAGCTAAACACAAGGCCAGGAAATGTGTTGTTGAAGGTCTCAAAATAACCTCATCAGATTGCATTTGCTGAGTGTGGAGAACTGTCAGTTGCTGGTAAAATTTGCCTCTTTTTTCCCCTTTTTAAAGTGCTGTCCAGTATGGTTGAATCGAATCCCCTCACCATTTGGTTGGCATGGCGTTTTGATTTCACTTTCTATGTCCAGTGAAGGAAGGCTAGAACTTTGCCTTGTGTATTGTTAATGTCGAATAGGTAAAGAACGAATTCACAGTTTTTTTGTAGAAACTACTGTTCTAGGTGGATGCAGAAGGCATCCTTGGGCATGTGCTTAATCTGTTTTGCATGTTGACCCTGGAGAGAACACTACCCTTGCCGTGTGGGATTGAATTTGAGGTCTTTTGTTTTTCTACCTAATGTTAAAATGAGGCGAAAGCACATTAGCCATAGCCTCTTTTATCTATTACCATTATTAAGCACCTACTATGCCCTAAGCACCGAACACAGACCCTGTTACACATAATGCTCGTGGTCTTACACACGAGGAAATTGAGGCACAGAGAGTAATATGTCCAAGATCACACAGAGGGTCAGTGGCATAGCCGGAACTCGAAACTGGGGCTCTTTACCCCTAGTTCGGGGCTCTTTTCATTGGACTGCGCTGCTTTGCAGGGTTGAAAATAGGAGTTTCAAACCTGAGTACATTTTTATGCATTTTACTTTAGCCAGGGAGAGCAGCGAAAGTGAGAATGAATGCAGGTGCTTTTGAAACCAGGAGTGCCTGGATGCCAATTTTTTGTTTTTCAAGGACAGAGGAAATGAATGGCTGAAAAATGGATTTGTGGAAGGCCTGGTCACATGATCATTGTCTTTCAGGAGGAAGCCCAAGAGTTTACTTCTGGGCTATGGGGCCATGGCTCTTTCTCTCTTTTGTTGGGTTTGGAGCTTCATTAACAGATCTGCAGATGCGTAGCACACAAGGCTTTTTCAGTGGCTGATCACTTGTTTCCCTGCAAAACATAGAGAACAAGGCAAATTATCAGAGACTTCTAGTAGGCCAAGGGGTGGCAACCCCAGCCTTTACGCTGGACCGGGGTGTTGTGAGCCAGCTGCTGCCAATGGCTCAGCTGCCCACCGAATTGATTCCAGATTTCACACCATTCCTGCCACCTGGATCATTGTTCAGGCATTCTGTTCTGCCATCCCAAGTCTCTCTGCCTTTCTTCTGCTCTTCTCTGCCCACTCCACCGCCTCTCGGGCAGCACGGGCCCTGCTGGGGCTCAGGCAGTGGCAGCAGAAGCATAGAATCTAGAAATTAACAGGTGCCCCAGCACGATTCCAGTCCCTGCCAAGAACCTGGCATGCACCCTGCCTTCTCCCTCCACTGCCCTCTCTATCCTATAGCAGTGCCAACCGAAAACTGCCAGTATCCCGGATCGGCTGCCAAAGCTCCTTGAATTCAGACTGGGATCTTACGGGTTTTTGGACTGCCTCCTAAACAGACCTGGAAGCATCTTGATAAATCATCCGGTGTAACCTCCTGCCTCCAAGCAAATACATGACTAAGTCACATAGGACAGGTGGATGTTTCTTCTTCCTTGATCTATACCCCAACATACTCCCGACTGCCGAGGACAACAGTGTCAAAAGTGTTTCAGTACGAATTGAAGACGTGAAATATTTGTGCTGTTTGGGAAGTGGAGTCAGTGGACGTGAGACTTCCAAATGGTGGCCTACTAATGATGCTCAAGCCTCCTGGCGTATTGACACTGGTATCGTAGTTAACACCCGCCTCCCCCTTCCTCTTTTTTTCTTTCAAAGCGAAACACCAAGGTCAGTTCCTTTGTGGTCTCTTAGGGTTGCTGCAACTCTAGAAGGTTCAGGGGTCGAGTAGTCAGTTAGGTGCCCGTGAGGTTGCCCCCATGGAAACATATTGAAGCTGCCAGGATGTTGCAGTGAGTAAGCTAATTTTAAAAAAGAAAGAAAGAGCTCTTCCACAGGTACTGATGGCATTCTCCCAAGAACTCAGGGAAGCCATTGTACAGGATACAAACTAATGCTAACAGATGTTTCTCAGACCTTACTATATTTAGGTGTGAAGAAATTCAAAACTCCAGAGATTCATATTTTGTCTCCCTTTATGATATAGATGTCAGTTTGGTTAGGTTTTAGGTCATGTAAAATTCATCTTTTAAAATGTGTCAGCACAAAGTTGCAGTTTAGGAGTGTTGGTTTACTGCTTATGATTTTTATGTGTATCATTTCTAGAGTCATTAAGAAATGTTTGTTATGTTTTAAGCCGCCTAAGCCTATTTCATTTAATAAATTTTCAAAATAACTTTTGAGCCATTCAAAACGTTTAGATCAAATTTTCCCTATGGATTCAGGTACAAAGGAATACTTGTATATACTAGAAGAATATTTGATCTTTGTATCTAATGACAGAGAGGTGTAAATTGCAGAAACCTCATTCTAAGAATGTCATACAGTTTCCTGTCTTTAATAATTGTGTACCATCCTGAAGGCTGCCAAGATAATTTCCTGAAATGACATGTGGACCATTCAAGATCCCATTCAGAAACTTCAGAAATCTTAATGCCCCAAAGAACTTTGAAGGAAAGTGGTGGGTTTGTTGGGTTTTTTTTGTTGTTCTTGTTATTAAACCCACAGTTTTTCTAGACCACCAGTACTAAGATGAGTAATATTGTATTATGGATTGTATTGAGATCCCATAATTTGCTTTAATGCAATTTTTCACTTAGCATTTCCCTTGGAGAAAATATACAATCAGAACATGGTACTCCTTCTGGGAAATGCACACCTATTAAAAAATGACACTCCCCCTTTTTTGCCACCTCCCGGATTGGAGGTGGAGATGGCTTCGAAGCAGCATGGGCACTCTTCCCTTAGCAGCTCCTCCTTCCCTCCCAATGGGCAGTGTGCAGGCTGCCATTCAGGCATGACCCAAACATCTGACCTGTTGCTACCCCAAAGGTGCAAGAGCAGATTGTGAGCCGCTTGAGGTCTAGGGACCCTGACTAACTCTCAACTGTATTGTCTTCCAGTACTAAGCACAGTGCTTTGCACAGAGCTTTGCGTTTAATAAATACCTTTACTACTACTACTACAAAAAAAACCGTATTGGTAACGGGAAGCAGTGTGGCCCAGTGGAAAGAGCACAGGACTGGCAATTTCTGCTCCCAGCTCTGCCTCTTGCCTTCTTTGTGACCTTTCGGCACGTCACTTCTCTGTGCCTCAGTTTCCTCATCTGGTTGTGCAGTGGGAAACAGCAGGTGGGGAGAGTGAGAGAGTGGGTTTTAGCTGGTTTTCGTTCCAGTTCTCCACTGGCCTGCTGGGTGACTTTAGGCAAGCCTGCAATTTATCTGTGCTTCAGTTTCCTCATATCTAAATTGGGGATAAGATACCTCCTTACCATGCCTCTCAAATCATGAGCCCCAAGTGGGACAAGGAAGGTGTCTGATTTGATTATCTTGTATCTACTCCAGTGCTTAGCACAATGCTTGGCCCGGAGTTATCACTCTACAAATAGTCTAATTGTTTCAAGCCACAGGGGTCCATTTAGCTTAAATGAATTACCCCTTCCAGTGCACTGAATGATACCCTAGGGACCTGAAGGAGTTAGTTATTCATTCTTCCAGAAAGTGTTCCCTTCTCAACAGCAGCACCAGTGAACTCAGAGTAGGTACTGGTTTGAAAAATCTTGATGCTTCCCAGTCTCATTTGACCCGGGAAGAAATGCATCTTAATCTTGCAGAAAAAAAGCATTTTAAAAATGCTTTTTGCAGTCAGTTGTACTTTTTGGGTGCTTCCTGTGTAGTGGATAGAGCATGGGCCTGGGAGTCAGAAGATCATGGGCTCTAATCTCAACTCCACCACTTGTCTGCTGTGTGACCTTGGGCAAGTCGCTTAACTTCTCTGTGCCTTAGTTACCTCATCTGTAAAAAAAATGGGGATTAAGAGTGCGCGTCCAATGTGGGACAAGGACCGTGTCCAGTGTGGTTAACTTGTATATACCTCAGAGCTTAGAACAGTGCTTGGCACATAGTAAGTGCTTAACAAGTGCCATTGTCATTAGTATTATTATTATTATGCGCTTGGGAGTACAGTATATAAAACAGACACATTCCCTGCCCAGAGCGAGCCACATCCTGTTCATGTGATCAATCACTTGTATTTATTGAATGCTTACTGTATGCAGAGCATTGTACTAAGCGTTTGGGAGAGTACAGTCTAGCAGTATAACACACACATTCCCTGCCCACAACTTGGGAAAATTAGGTGGCTCAGTTTCCCCATCCCCTAATGGTACACAAATAGCTTCCTTATAGGAAACGCTGTAGTTCCTAACAAATGAAAATGGAAACTTTCAAAAATGATCATTTTAATAGCCAAAAATGAGTGGCAAAGTGTTTATCATAGATATGGGTTGCCCAAACGCTTGGTGCCAAAGTAAGAGTGGAAAGTGGGGAAGCAGAGGATGGAGCCCCTGGGAGATGAGATTCAAGATTTTCCTGGCATTCCCCCCGCCCAGATTTTCTAGTATGCCACCACTGTGGTAGAATATGGTCACCCTTCTAGTATCTACAGCATTCCTGTTCCTGGGCAGTATTCTTCCAGTTTAAATTTGTATTTTGCTTTGGGAAAAGTGACTTCCTATTTCTTTTTTTTTCATGTTTTTATGTCACATCCCCTCCTCTTTCGGCTCTGAATGTTTAGCTTTCCCAGCGCAGCGGCACCGGTGGAGCTTTTTTGTTCTCGGGTCACTGGCCGTTTGAATCTGCCTGTTGTTGAGATGCTTCTCCCTTCCTTCCTTCCTCCCATCTCTCTGAGAGCACTTTACCACCATTTCCCTCCCAGTGTATTTCTCGTTGAGCCGCAGGACCAGCCCGCTCCCTCCAAAGCCCCTGGCTGGATTTGGATTGAGGACTTTCTGCCTCACTGTGCAGTTTTGTTTGATTTTTTTGTTTTGTTTTGTGTTGTTTTTGCCCCTGCCCAGCTCTGGACATGGCTGGAAGAGTTGCAGAAGGAGCTGTTGGATGATGTCTATGCCGAGTCGGTCGAAGCTGTGCAAGACCTGATCAAACGCTTTGGCCAGCAGCAGCAGACCACCCTGCAAGTTACAGTCAACGTGATCAAGGAAGGGGAGGACCTTATACAACAGCTACGGTCAGTTCCTTCTTATTTTCCCATCTTTTTTGTTTGCAGACAAAGGCTCAGAAACTCTGGCAGTGTGCTTTTTCTTTCTCCTTTTTATTTTTAGAAGCAATTGGCTTCATCCTCCTTGTTTAACAAGTTGCTTTCAGCCCTCACCCAACTCACTCGGCACCCACCCAACTTTGCATGACATTGGTTCCCCTCGCCCTTATGCCTAATGAGTTTATGCCACCCCTCAGCGGGACTTTTGGTGCGGATTATTCTAGCGATCCACTCAGCCTTCTTGGTAAAATGCTCTGGCCAGCTTTGGTGTATGACTGAAACTATTATACCTTCTCAGCTGAAACTTGCTCCTGGGATATTACTTAGACGTTTAAGAGCCTTGGTTGTGTAAAACAAAGGGCAGATCCAAGAGGGGGAAGAATAGTGTCCCTTCTGCATAGTGCCGATAACTAGATCCATCTATCCTGTGAGCAGTGGAAAAAGACAAAGCTTGTACATTTACTTTTCAAGCCTAGGTTTTGAGAGCTGTGGTGTATTTAGTTTGATTTCTTTGTGCCCATGAGCCCACAGAGTTATCAACCAGAGCTCAAATTGTTCAAAGATGTTTCTGGTAGCTGGGATTATGAAAAGATTTGCTCTTTCAAAAGATGCTAAGAGTAGACGCCCTTTTGGAAGGTCATTTGCCCCCACTTCAGACAAGGTAAACCCAGTGTTGGTCCTGACAAGATGAGCGCATCTGTTTTCATCTCTATGTAACGAGGGAAAGGTAGATAGTAGAGTCACCATGTTCAGTTCCATTGGAACTGTCACAGAAATTAGAAATTAACCAGTTATCCAGCACAGCCTAAAATTAAGTTGCTCAGGGACAGAAGCACGTTTCTTCTATTTTATTTTAAAAAGGTAAAGCAAACACCCTCCAAACACAAGAGTTGGTTTTTTTTTTTTAAAAAAAAAACACCTTGTTAAATGAACTGAGACAAGAAATCCAACTTCCTGCTTTCTTCCCTCTGAGGTTTGTAGTTGCCGGACTTGGTCATTTGCACTCAACAATGTAGGACTTTCTCATTCAATTCCTGTTTGTCTTTTTAAAAAGTCTCCATTTCCCTCCCCGGCTCTTTAACAGAGATTCTGCCATCTCCAGCAACAAGACCCCTCACAACAGCTCCATCAATCATATCGAGACAGTCCTGCAGCAGCTGGATGAGGCCCAGTCTCAGATGGAGGAACTTTTCCAGGAACGCAAGATCAAACTAGAACTCTTCTTGCAGTTGCGCATTTTTGAGAGAGATGCAATAGATGTGAGTGTCTCCTTTGCTTTGTGTCACTGGAGGGATTTTTTGTGTGTGCATCTGGAAAGCTCCCCGCTAAAAGGACAGATGTTAGGAAAAGCCGTAATAGGAAATGATTCAACAGAAATGAGTGTGGAGTACCCAGCACAATGAGCAAGTAGATACTGCTAGTGATGATGAATTTTCTTTCTGTCTCATACCTCATTTTAACCCCTGGGTGTATCGTCCCTCCTCAAGCCTGGTTTAAGTGAGATTTGTCCTAGATAGGAAGAGATCCACAGTAATAAGTGACTCTCAGCTCTAACATAAATAATCCCGGAAATTTTGGGGGCTCTTCAGGTTTTTGAAGGAGAGGCGTAAGAGACAGTAATGAGGACAGATGGAGCGATGTAGAAGAAAGACTGTTGTGGGATGGGGAGTAGAGGAAGAGGAGGAAGAAGAGTCTTACGAAACAAAATCCCGGCATTCCATTATCTTGCTGGCAGTTGAATTAACTGAGCGGAGAAGTGAACTGGAGGGTTATTTAGTTAATTCTGTTTCTTTTTGTTCAACGGTGAGAGCCATCCAAAGTAAAATTAGGTCCTGTGATGGCAGTATTTTAGGTAATAGGCAGTCCATTTTCTTTCATCTTTAGTGCCTTACTCCCAGTTGGACTTATTAGGTGCTAGGGCCCATTTCATGCAAATATCAGGAAGCAGTGTGGGTTCCCTTTTTTCTTTCTTTAGCAAGAGAATGAATGGTTTCTCAGATTGTGAGTGCCTTGAGAACCAGGGACTGTGCCTACTTTTTCACCTGTATTTTTTCCAGCCTTTAATACAGCACTTAAAACCTCCAATGCTACTTTTATTACACATTTTGTGATTTCCACATTTATATATTCATTTACGAGAGTTCACGGAGTAGTAAGAATGAAACAAAGCTGTCTCAGAACAATGGTGAAAGGAAATGAAAAGTCTGGATTCAGGTAGGATCATCAGAGATAGTAAACCGCCAAATTGAAAAAACAAAAGCCAGACCCAAAACAGGTAAATAGTGCTCCTTTTGCTAGCTCTTGTCTAGGGCTGCAATTTAGGGCTCTTCAAATATACTCGCACCGCCTTGGTGACTGAGCAGGTTCAACACTAGTGAAAGTTTCCTCAATTTTAACAGTCAAGACTAAAGCCCCATTTAATCTCCCAAACTGGGAGTTGGGGGAGGCAGTGTGGCTTAGCAGAAAGAGCACAGGATCGGGAGTCAGGAGACCTGGATAATAATGCCAGCTCTGTCATTTGCCTGCTGTGTGATCTTGGGCAAATCACTTTCCTCTGGGTGCCTCAGTTTCCTCATCTGTAAAATAAACATTAAAATATATGTTCTCCCCTTACTCTCTCCTCAGACTATGAGCCCCAAGAGCACCACAAGGACTGTGTCTGATTTGATTATATTGTATCTACCCTAGTGCATAGCACTGTGCTTGGCTCATAGTCAACATTTAACAAAATTATTATTATTATTACTATTATTATTATTGCTATTATGACTTCTAATGGATAGAGCCTGGGCCTGGGAGCCAGAAGGACCTGGGTTTTAATCATGGTTCTGCCATCTGTCTGCTGCGTGCCCTTGGTCAAGTCTTTTCACTTCTCTGTGCCTCAGTTACCTCACCTGTAAAATGGGGATTAAAACTGTGAGCCCCACGTGGGACAGGGACTACAGCCAATCTGATTACCTGGTATCTACCCCAGGGCTTAGAACAGTGCTTGGCACATAGTCAGCGCTTAATAATTACCATCATTATTGTTAAATCTGGCCTCCCCACTGCACTACCAGTAGACCTCAGCTGTGGCTTTGGAGGAGCGAGCTCCAAATAGTATGAATGTGTTTTGTTCAGTCCTTCTGGCCCATTTGGTTTGTCAGCTAATCAGCAACAACCAACCAAGATCTCAGCTGTGAATGGCTTTTGTTCCGTGGTCCTGGCACCTGCCCTTTTAGAAGAGGGCTTAGAGCTCCTGAGCCCTTCTGATTGCCCACTTCTAAGCAGCCAGAGGAGGCATAGAAAAAGGCTATGTTGGCTTTTAAATAATGAGGGAAAAAAGGAAACAAAACCCTCACACAGCTTGATCGCCTAAGTCTTCTGAAAGATTATGGCCCAGCTGACTCTTTGAGCGAAGCCATGAGTCGCAGCTCAATAAAAGAATTGAACTTTTGATTAAGCATAACAACTCGGTTTATTGGTGTTGGGCAAACAAGAACAAAAAACAGGTTCCTGTTTTTCTTCCTTATTCAAGGGATTTTTAAAAAGCGGTGTCTTTTTTTTTCTGATTGAACATTTTCAGGTAAGTGGAACAGTCATAGACACTCTTTGAAATTTAAATGTGTGGCATTTTGGAGCTTGGAAAATGTCTTGGCTTTATTTGAAGTAGTGTTAGCCAAAAGAAGAAAATGTTCTCTTAAACTTGAACAATGTTCTATTTCAAACACGGTACTCTAGGATGTGGATTATAAATTCCAGTCCTTTATAAATCAGGGTTCACCCTTAAACTAAAAAAAAAAAAATCACAGAGAAGGCATGCAAGATCTCTGTTTAAAACTGTATACTAGTTTGTTGCATCTAGCTTGCTGAATTTTAAGTGATTATAGTAGAAATTAAGCTAAATGGAGCAAATATTTAATATGACAGATAAAGTAGGTAAGGACCTTTTTTCCCTTAGTTAACTGGAAATGGTAGTCCTTAAAAATGATGGTGCGAACATTATTTTGGCCTCATCTTGCATCTGTTTTGATTTCCTCTCTTATCTGGGAAAATGCCCACATCTGCCTTTCTGTAGGAAGTAGGGAATTATGTTTTTGTTGGAAACTTGACTGTAGTGTGAAAGTTCTTCTTTTTGTTTTTATTCCTCCAGTCTATATTCCCCATTTATGGTGACATTTGCCCTTAAAGACTATTTTTTGACACTGAACCATCTTTCCTCCAACTCTTTTCAACCAAACATCTTCAAATATTAATACGTCCCCTCCGCCTCACTTCATCCTAGATGAAATTATATGTCTTTTACTCTGAATCATTAATAGCGTATTCATCAACCATGTGCTCATGAGAAATGGTTGAATAATCAAATGGCAAGGGAAAAGGAGGAGCTTAGGGCTGATAGCTGATTGTGACGATGGGCAGGATGTTTGAAAATTTTGTTGGTGTCTAATTGTATGCCAGAGGCCAGGATATGATGTGGCCATTCAAGAGCACCAAGAGTGTAAAATAAACATCAATGCCCAGTGTTCACAGACCATTCAATGCAAAGAATACAGTTATGTATAATGGAGACAGAAATGTCTATTTGGAGTAGAAATGGGTATTCAGGATGGAAAAAAAAAGTCTGTTTTACATTACAATGTAACTTTCATTTTAAATCTTATTTAAATACCTTACTCTCCTTGAGTTTTATCATCTCTCTGGGTTTTTTTATTTACTTATATCAGTAACAACTCTAGAGAAAAACTTTGCAGAATTTTCCATTCTTATCTAGGGATTTTTTTTTTTAATCTCCCAAGGTTTTTTTATGCACCTCCAGCATTATCTGTATGCTGGCTTTAGCACATTAATACTTAATTGATTTCTTTTAGTCATTTAGTCACTGGAAGCTGTGACTTCACTATCCCAACCCAAAAAATAGAGTTTAGAAAGGGATGAAAATACGTTTTTCCCAAGTTTCGATGGAAAGTTTTTGCTTTTTTTTCCTGGTGAAATCTCGCGTTCAGGCTAGTTAGAATGAGTGTTTTTGTATGCTTGTGTGCTTATGTTTCCAGATGTATTTGCTCACTTATTCATAGACAATGCTGTTTCAAGGAGCAGTTAGAAAGCATTTATAGAGTAGAGGGCTTTTTAAATTTCCATTCTCATGCAAATTTCAATTAATCTCTATCAGATCATCTCAGATCTTGAATCTTGGAACGATGAGCTTTCTCAGCAGATGAATGACTTTGACACGGAAGATCTCACAATAGCAGAACAACGGCTCCAGCACCATGCGGACAAAGCTTTGACTATGAATAACTTGACCTTTGATGTCATCCACCAAGGACAAGATCTTTTGCAGTATGTCAATGAAGTGCAGGCTTCAGGTGAGATAAATCTGCCCCATCTTCTCCAAGTTCATGCCACTGTCTACCGGTAAACTCCCAAATGAGAATCGGGAGTCACTTGCTGAGGACAGACCAAGACTGGTGAAGCTCTCTCTGAGCAATAGATTCATAAGGAACAAAGAGGCAAAAGAGAAAAGAGCCCCAAGAACTGCAAATGTTGTGCTGCAGCATAAGGGAAAGGCTTTGCGTATGCACACCGTGGCCCGGACTGTGGATCACTCATTACCTTTTCAGCCAGCTACCAACTCATAGGTGAACTTCACGATCTGTTTGGTTTCTTCTAGTTCAGAGGACCTATCTATCTACAGATAAATGGAAACAGTTTTTGTGGTTTCATTTAACAAGTTATCAATTTTCTTTCTGTGCCCCTTTGAGGAGTTCATGAACAATTTAATTATTATCAGTTTATTGTTGTGCCAAAAAATAACATACTGAAAATAAAACTCCCAAGAAATGCCCTTTAGTAATGACAACCAATTTCACCTACATAGCTACTTCTACATCTATATGTATAGTTATCTAGAAAATAACATTTTAGAGATTTATTTTGGCACAAAATTAACCAGATAATTTCATTTTTCATGAACGCCTTGAAGGTGCACAGGAAGAAAATTGATAACTTGTGAAATGAAATAACTGAAAATGGTTTCAAACGGCTTAGTAGCTCAGAAATTTTAAAATCGGCTTCTCTAATGTTCCTTTTAAAGGATTTTTGCTTCATTTTTATTTCTCCAGCAGATGTCACTATAGGACTTCAGAATTTCAGTAGATGGTCTATTGTCTGCACTTCCACCAACAAAAGCACTTGAAAACTATTTCCTTCCTTTCTTTGGTCAAGACAATTATAAATAAACAATTAGAGGTTAGAAGAAACGAAGAACAGGTTCGGGAAAAGCAAATGCAGTCAGTTCAGCCGTAATGTATGTTTTCATTACCTGTATGGGTTAGAAAGCTGTTGAGGAATTAGGGAACATTCTTCTGACAAAAAGCGCACCAGTTTGGATAGAGCGTGATACGGTCAGTAGAGGCAGTGATGCACTCATATGCAGGGTCAGTTAAGGTATGAGTATCATAGTATAATTTTTTCCTCAGCACTAGGTTAATCAAGAACATAACTCCCAGGTCAAGAGAGGACCACCTTTTCAGAGTCCAAAATGAAAACCCTCTAGAAGGTGATTCTTGAGACTTGTTTGGTTCCACTTTGTCCTGGGCTCAATACTCTCGTGGGTTTGGGTTCACTCTCTCTCTGTTATGAATGCCTTTAGGTGTCGAGCTGCTCTGTGACAGAGATGTGGATATGGCAACTCGTGTCCAAGATCTGCTGGAATTTCTTCATGAGAAACAACAGGAGCTGGACCTGGTATCAGAGCAGCATCGGAAGCATCTGGAGCAGTGTGTACAACTGCGCCACTTGCAAGCTGAAGTGAAACAGGTACATGCTGAAGAAGAGAGGCCTCGGCCAGGCGGTCTTTCGCGAGGAGGCAGTCTGGTCACTCATTGGCACTGTATGCTGTAGGGTAGTCATTATAAATTGTCACCTTATTGAAAAAGTGCTATTTGTTATAAAAGCTTTATTTGAAGTTGACATGGGACAGTACTCCATCTCTCTTTCAGTAAAGGAATCGGTGTTGTAGGAGAGCCAAGACAATAATGCCAACAATACATCCCTGAAAGAACACATCCTGTCTCCTTGGTCCGCTCTTATTCCTGAAGCGAGCTCACTTTCGGGTTGATGGTCCTATGAGAAACACCACTGCCTTGTTGCTACAGTTTGCTTTTATAGCTTGAGGGGGACACGTTTCAGTTGAAAAACATTTGTATAGGTACCGTGTCTTGTTAATTTACAAGTTTGCAGAGTGTTTTTCCCCCTGAAAAATAGCTGTCCTTCTCACCTCTCTGAAATTTACCACTTCTGACCTTTGAGAGACTGAAAATCCACAGCTGTCTTCACGTTCACATACTGACAGTAAGATTTTGTCCATGTCTGATGTAGCCATCAGTCCCATCCAGACATGACATTCCATCTCATTTTATTATGCTGAGAGAAATAGTGTGGACTAGCGGAAAGAACATGGGCCTCGGAGTGATATGCGAACAAGCCTGATTCTGTACCCTGCTCTGCTATTTTCCTGTTCTGTGACCTTGGACAAATCTTTTAACTTCTCTGTGCCTTAGTTTCCTCATCTGACAGTAGGGATTAAATCCTGCTCCTCCTCTCTCTCCTACTTAGACTGAGCTTCAGGTGGGATAGGTCTTGTGTCAGATTGATTATCTTGTAATATACCTCAGTACTTAGTACAGTACTTGGCACATAGTAAGCACTTAGCAAATATCGTCATCACTTTTATTATTATTACCATTTTTATTATTTCCTGTGTGCAGTGGATTGTGCTGTTTTACATTTCTGCCTCCAGCTACCAATATCTTTCCCAAGTGGCTGCTTTAAAAGAACCCACCTTTCCTGGCTGCCTAGCGCAGTTATGCCCCATCGTTTGATGTTGCGTTTCACTGTATCTCTAAAACATTTCTTCTGCCCTCCTTTCTTACATTCCCCACACTGCACCTTAGGAGTGTGCTGCCCAGTGGAGTCCTCTTCTTTTGAACATTATTCTGATGCTAGTACACTGACTATATTCCAGGATCTGTTTTGTGTGTGATCTTGTCGTGCCGTTTATTGTTCAGGAAGTCACATGAGTAAGCTGATTAGACTGCTCCAAGATCTTTGACACAGTTATTTAGTAAGTTCTATATGCTGATGGTTGGTCTGTAGAAGCAATAGTCAGGAAGATCTGCAGATGATTTTGAAATAGAAAGCAGAGTAGCACAACAGGTTGTGTAAAAGCCTGCACAAGAAAAACCTTACACACCAAAAAACTTTCACCAGCACTGAATTTAATGCAGTCCTTGAATCTCTCTGCTTAGATAAGAGTACTTAGCAATAACCGGATAATTTAATAGTCAAATTAAGATATTAATGCATTCATTCAATTGTATTTATTGGGCATTTACTGTGTGCAGAGCACTGTACTAAGCACTTGGAAGAGTGCAATACAACAATAAACAGACACAGTCCCTGCCCATAATGAGCTTACAGTTTAGATGGGGGAGAGAGACATCAATACAAGTAAATAAATTATAGATATGTACATAGGTTCTGTGGGGCTGGGAGGGGGTAAGAGCAAAGGGAGCAAGTCAGGATGATTCAGAAGGGAGTGAGAGATAGCCACTGTGTCTTTTGGATAGTGACACAATTTGGGGAAAGCAGGGCAAAGCAGTTCATATCAAATTGCAGGCATGCAATGGTAAGTCCTTGAGCGGTGGGTGGGATTTTTGTAACGGAATTTTCTGAAAGGAGCTAGCACTGCCATGTCCACCCCTTTGATATGATTGTGAAACACAAATATTTCTTAAAAAAGATTCAAAGCCAAGTCTAGAGTGACTTGGCCCCAGAAAGCTGTGACGTCCTTAAGAGAGAGTAATTGGGCCAGAAAGCATCCATTTGCATAATCATGTACCTTGTGAACTGAATTTAGTGCCATAGGTTCAAAACATTGTGCCTTCAGTGCCCGGAGGAGCTGAGTTTTGTGAATTATTGTATACAAAAAGTGGCAGCCTTTGTCAGAGCCCGAAGGAGGGGTGGTAGAGTTAGGTGGGGAGAGTATAATTAGGGTGTTTCTCTACTACAAGTCCTTTGATGCTTTCCCACACTGTGGAAGCCCAGTGCACTTCAAATTGTTTGATTCCTTGGACTTATTTTTTTTTTAATGTTTTTGAGTGAAATTCAGATGTACAGACGTTTTAGAGCCAGGAAGTCTAATGCCAGGCTGTTGTTTCCTTTAAACTCTCTAAAGTTTCACAGCTCAGCAAGTCCCAGCAGGTGCAGCCTCCAGCGTCATGTGACCCAATAAGTTTCCTTCTTAGCCTCACATTTTTATTTGAATTCTATTGCCTAAAGTACTGAGCACATAGAGACCTGGGTTAAAAGACTGTAATTTCCTGCCAAAGGTAGAGTCATCAGCCTAGACGTGATCACAAGGTGTACAAGGTTGTATTTTCCTTTCTGTCATTGGGTAATCATAATATTATCCGAGGTAGGGTAGATTGGGAGCGAATAAATATAAAAGGGAAAAGTTCATTTTTTCTTGAATGGCAGTGGGTGCTGGTGCCTTCAGACAGGCATTATTTGCCCTGAAAAAGCATCCTGATTCTCAGCCGGTTAGTCCTACATGAAGCCACAGAGCCCCCAGAGGGTACCTCTAGATTCTGAGTTTGCTTGGGGATCCCCAAGCCTGCCCTGTCAAGTCCACAAAGTAGCCTCAGGCTTCTGCTTGGGACTGATCCATTCCAGAATAGAGCTACTTTTGAGGGGACACGAGGGGGCCTCTGGAGTCTAGGAGAACCCAGGACTTCCCTGGAAGGGAAGATAACTGAGTGGGCATAGAGTCCAGAACAGTCCACTCTAGGAAGTACCCTAGAGACTGTGACCCTCAAGGGTTCACGCCACCTCAGCAGTGACCCCCACCTTGTCCCTAATGCATTTCTAAAGCATTTCCTAGGTTATGTGGGAGGACTGGAGATGATCCAGGCAGACAGCTCTCCAGCGTGGAATCCATAGCCCACCAGAGGTGGCTACGTGTTCTCTGGGCCTGACCTGAACTGGGCAGACTCAGGGACTCATTTAGAAAGGGAGCTCCCCCCCAACACACATCCCAAGTTCCACTCTGCCAAGCATTGAGTTTTAAATTGCATCTAATCCCCTCGTAGTTGAGCGAGTTAGCTGGGTCCTGGAGCTGCTATTTTGTAGACATCCCAACATGTCTGTCAGCAGTAATGAGCAGCAAAGTGCACTGTTAGGAGATGATGCTGGGAGAGACTGTCAGATATTCATGGCCTTAGGTATTGTTTGCCTAAATCACATTGTGTCCAGGCTGTATAAAATGCCACCTGGGTTTGTACTTTATTCATTCATTCATTCAATAGTATTTATTGAGCGCTTACTATGTGCAGAGCACTGTACTAAGCGCTTGGGATGAACAAGTCGGCAACAGATAGAGACGGTCCCTGCCGTTTGACGGGCTTACGGTCTAATCGGGGGAGACGGACAGACAAGAACAATGGCAATAAACAGCGTCAAGGGGAAGAACATCTCGTAAAAACAATGGCAACTAAATAGAATCAAGGCGATGTACAATTCATTAACAAAATAAATAGGGTAACGAAAATATATACAGTTGAGCGGACGAGTACAGTGCTGTGGGGATGGGAAGGGAGAGGTGGAGGAGCAGAGGGAAAAGGGGAAAATGAGGCTTTAGCTGTGGAGAGGTAAAGGGGGGATGGCAGAGGGAGTAGAGGGAGAAGAGCTTTAGCTCTTTACTTTAGCTGAGCTGTGCTGGTTCTTCTTCCTACGAGGGCTCACGGTGAAGGCTCATTGGTGGAGTTACGTTCATTTCCTGTTAATTAATCAGTCACTAGTTTTTATTGAACACCTACTTAGTCGTAAGCCCTGGACTAAACTCTTGAAGAATACAACAGAAGCAAGGGATGAGATCAACGCCCTCCAGGACATAGCCATCCTCTGGGGAAAGACTGGCAAAAATTATTTACAGAGTCCAAAGCTGGAGGAGAACAAGGATAAAGTAGGAAGCAGTACAAACACATTAGGGAAAAACAGCTGAGCAGATAACTGAATGGGCAGATAAGTATATAAATCAATTATGTACCAGTAAAAATGTATTTAAAAATAATGTATGAACGTATCTACTGAGGCTAGGAATAAAAGATACAAGTATTGGCGGGATGTGACTGGGCTGTGGTGAATGGGGTGGGGCAGGGTTCCTGGAGGAGACAAGGCTTTCTAGAAGAAAAAGATGGACATAGCTACCCAAATGGTTTTCTGTCATTTTCATGGGCTCCTCTCTGGACAGTTTTTATGTGCCTGATAATGGAGGTGAGGAGAATTCAGTCAAGTCATTGAGTTGGTTTAATCTGATGTCATTGGTGTGTTATGGGTTCAATCATCTTTTGTACAACAATTTTTGCTTTCTTTTTCCAGTCAGAATGGAGAAAGCCCTGTATTGGCTAGTAACTCCATAATTTGAAGTAGTTTCCATTGCAAATGATTTATGGTGGCATGCTCACTCTAGGCAGGGGAAAACAGAATCTATCTGTCTATCAGGAGTATTTATTGAGTCCCTGTTGTCTGCAAAGCACTGTACTAGTGCTTGGGAGAACACAGTAAGCAATAGTTAATTGACCTCAAAGAGCTTACAGTGCAGGAGGGGAGACAGACACTAAAATAAATTACCAGTAAGAGGAAGCAATAGAGCATACGGATATACTGATAAACCAGTGCAGAAGTATTGTGGGGTGGACATGGAACTCCTAATGCTTCAGGGGATGGAGAGTACTGAAATGACACTTTTGCTAGCCAGTAGGAAAGCCTTCAGTAGATCAAGCAGTCAATGGCATTTATTGAGTGTTTATTATATGCAGAGCACTGTAGTAAGCACTTGGGAGAGTACAATTCAGCAGAGTTAGCAAACACATTCCTTGCCCACAATGATCTTACAGTCTAGAGGACAAGCTTACAGTCAACAGAATAATCAGAATACAGGAGAGACTGGGAATTGAGTAAATGTGTACACAAAATTGCCTAACACTTTAATATTTAAGGGTGTATGTACCAACATCCTTATGTCTCCTATACTACTAAGTTCCCATATAATGATGCATTAAATTCCTCTCACCCAAAATTTTCTACCCAATCCTCCTTGAATTTGCTGAAAATGCCTGAAAAGCTTCTGGTAGCAAGTAGTTCTTTATGTTTACTACCCACCGAGTGAAGAATTATGTTCTTTTTGCTCTGACACTACCATTTTCAATGTATGGGCATACTGTGGATTTATATAGTGGTAAGCCTGCCTGGTTCCTTTACAAGACAAATTGAGGCAGCCCAGGAATAAACTTGGTATATTATAGCCTAACAAACTTGTTCTCTTTTGTTTTTGACCTATGATGTAAATATTCTCCTCTCAATTCTGTGCAAATGAGTAAATGTATTTTCCCAGTAAGCCTGTGTGCTGTTTCAGGTGCTGGGCTGGATCCGCAATGGAGAATCTATGTTGAATGCGGGGCTCATTACGGCCAGCTCCTTGCAAGAAGCAGAACAACTCCAGCGTGAGCATGAACAGTTCCAGCATGCCATTGAGGTACGAATCCAGGTGCACTGCAGCTTTCCTAATGGCCCTTGTTTGAGCCATTACCTTGAGAGCTTCTTGTTATTTGTACTTTGGGCTGTTTAAAAAAAAAAAAAGCAATCTATAGTATTTCAAAAAAGTTTTTTTGGCCAGGGGTGTATCTGTGTGATGTCCATATTCAGGTTTCTCAAACAAGGGGTTGAAATCCCTGGAGGTAGGTATGATTTTTTGTAATCCCTAATTTCTGCTGTAAATCGATTGATTGAGCATGAGGTTGGTTTTTATGGGATTCTTGAACGCTGTTGCAGAGGTTCCCAGGATTTAGCTATGGGAAATGCTTTCTTTTTCCGAAATGGAGACATACCATTGACCTCAGCTCTATTGCACACTGATGTTATCTCATCCCATAGGAACATGGGACATTTCTCCCAGGGTCTCAGTGATTTTTTTTTGTCTTAAGTCTCTGTCTTTACCCATTTTACTGCTCATATAATAACAATAATTATGGTATTTATTAAGTGCTTACTATGTGCTGAGCACTGTTCTAAGTGCTGGATCCATGTGCACTCTCTCTCTCTCTCTCCCTTTCTCTTCCCCCTCTCTTTATTTCTCTCTCTCTCTTGCTTTCTTTCCCCCTCACTCTTTCTTTTTCAGCAAGTTCTTCCATTCTCATTTTTCTCAGCATTTTTAGTGATGTCCGCCTCCCCTTCCCTTTCTCTTTTCTTCCTCCTGTCTTCTCCCTTGCCCCTGTTCTGGCTCCTACCCCTTCCATGGCCCAGCCCTCCCAGCCAGTTGCTACCTACGAGCTGTTTCTAACTAATCAGAGCTCTTGGCAGTGACCCAATGGGGGACGATATCTATTTCATTAGCAGTGGGTTGCGATTCATCTTCTCTCTCATGACTGCACCTGATTTAATATACTTAGAATGTCACAAGTCACAATTTTCTGCTCTATATTAGACTTGTTTTAGTAGAAATAGATTTTTTTGATGCTAAGTGTGTTTAAAGTTGAATGTTCAAATGAAAAAGTCATATTCTTCTACGCTCATCTCCTGCCCATTTCATCCAGCAGGAATTGGAGTGAAACTATAGGAAATTAAGAAGTTGGAAAATTTCAAAGGAGTTTTTCTTACTGGATTCTTATTCCCCCAATTTGTCCTTTACTCTTTTTCTGGTTTAAAAACCTTCACAAATAATACTTGGCCTGGAATCTCAAAAAATAATCATCTAATTCAGTCTCCTTCCACTCTACACCACCACTAATTGGCGTGAAAAATAATGCCTTGAATTTTTATAGTGCTTTCCTTGGAGTATAAGGCCATATTTTCCAAAGTTATTTCTCACTGCTTTATCTTGTTTTTGTCCTCAAAACATCCTTGTGAGGTAGTAAGAAGCAGGTATTATATTCCCCATTTTATAAATGAGGAAATAGAAATGTAGAGAAGCTAAGAAACTTGCCTAAGGCTACACAGCAGGCCAGTGGCAAAGCTAGGACTAGAATCTAAGTCCTTTGACTTCTGGACGTGTGCTCTTTACACCCCCTCACAGTGAGAACTGTGTTTACACCTTTCCTCCTTTTCTTTTCCAAAAGTGTCCCTGTTGCTTCCAGAAGGCTTTTATTATGCCTTATGACCCTTCTATGAACTGCATTGAGTAGAACAGAAATCAACAACTCATCCACCTCAATCTTTATCAAGCAAGTGAGCAAAACTCCCTATTGAGCAATGAGTAACTTTTCTTTTTTTACTAGAAAACCCATCAAAGTGCCCTGCAAGTTCAGCAGAAGGCAGAAGCAATGCTACAGGCCAATCACTATGACATGGACATGATCAGGGACTGTGCAGAGAAAGTGGCTTCTCACTGGCAGCAGCTCATGCTCAAGATGGAAGACCGTCTCAAGCTTGTGAATGCTTCTGTGGCTTTCTACAAAACATCCGAGCAGGTACAAACGATTGAACAATAGTTTTTTCAAGTGGACCTAATGTTTTAGAAATGCAGCGGTTAGGGACAGAGGAAGAAAATGTTTTGGTTAATAGTAATAGTAGGTATTAAGCTCTTACACCTTGTGCAGGGCAGTGCACCGAGCTCTGGGAGAGAGTACACAAGTGAGAATTAGACACGGTCCCCCTCCATCTGGGGACTCTCAATCTACGAATTTAGTGTGGAGAAGGGATTGGAGACAGACACGTCAGGAATGACGAAACCTTAAAAGACACCACAAATACACAAACTAGGCTCCAAGTCTCATCAGGGAAGCAGCCCAGAGTATAGGAGAGTGACTTTTATCCCCGGACTGGCGGGCAGAGCATGCTGGTAGCAGGGGCCTCAGTGGCAGGAAGGAAGGTGCCTGTTACCACAGTGCTGCTCTCACTGGTGATGAAGGGCCCCATAGTAGCAGCTTTTATCCCTGGCTGGTGCACATGGAGCGTGTTGGGAGTGGGGAGCCTCGTTGGCAGGATGGAAGGCAGTGGTTATTGCAGTGTTTTTTTCCCTGGACCAGAGTGCCCAGAGCATGCTGGGAACGGGAACCTTTCGTGGCTGGAGGGTTATTTTTACTTGTTTCTTGTCCATCTAAATGTAGAATATGTCTGCCTGGCTCTCAAGGCTCCAAGCTTCTGTGAATAACCAAAAACACACTTCTCTTACCCTGTTTAAACACTCTACCTAACTTGCATCTGTGGCAGACGTGAACTCCACACAGTCTGGCTGTGATCCGGCTTTGATTTTGATTTTTCTTCTCTACGACTCCACCACCTCGACCTGGAGCGATTATCCTCAGGGGTTAGAAATAACATCTGCCATTTCTCCTCTCTCTCTTTGGCTTTTTAAATCCAATTCCTGCCTTTTAAAGATCTTGTTGAGATCCCAGTGCTGTGCCCGGAGGAAGCCGATTCAAGTCACTCTGGCCGAAATGAAAGCTCCACCTGGGGCATAGATGGAAAATGATGTGTGCTGTGTGGCGTGCCTAAGCCGCACTCTTTTTGCCCGGCAGGTATGCAGCGTGCTGGAGAGCTTGGAGCAGGAGTATAAGCGAGAGGAAGACTGGTGTGGAGGAGCTGACAAGCTGGGCCCCAATTCGGAGACCGACCATGTCACCCCAATGATTAGCAAGCACCTAGAACAAAAGGAAGCTTTCTTAAAGGTACACAAATGGTTGTTTTTGTTACTTTTTCCTTGGTGGCAGTCATTGGGAATTCTATTGCTTAAACTTGCTTCCTTAATCAACCTAATCTGCCTAGAATAGAATAGATTTCACCTTCTTGAAAATACGTATGAAGAGATGGTAGTGATTTCCTTTAAAGACTCTTCTGGCTTCATTGGATGGTGGCAGTTATTGTTGCCATTAGTACATTTACAGTTGGTGTTTGGGAGGATGGCATTCCATTCTTTGATTGCATGTCATTTTCAGTGCCATACAGTACACTTTTTCACAGAAAGGGAAAAGAATTCCAAGTCCCTAGTGTCGTTGAAGCATATCTGTTTAGAGTTTAAAAATGAAAGCATGAAATGTTCTCAAAAAGTAGTCAGAGATGTTTTTCCAGGGTGTATTAGAAAGGACTACCTTTTAATCCAGTTCCTTTTTAAAGTTCAACTCTGTGTATTTGGTTACTTCTCATCCACATTTTTAGATCAAGCAGGCATCTCTTTAGTTAAGGCTTCATAAGAAGAAAAAGAAAATGAGAGCAGCCTGAGATAGGAAGGATTGAAAATAGCAAGGGATGCAGTAAAATTTCTGATTTGCAGTGATCCAAGATACTGTTATGCAGTTGTTGAAGATGCATCAAAACAGCGTAGTATCATCTCCGCACCTCACACCTTTCCCCCAACAACTCATCATCTTCTGGGAAGATGTATCCTCTGAGTAAAAGCTCCTTAAGCTTCTCTGTTAGATAGCCTATTGGTCCAAGCCTTCTGAACTTGCATTAGGTATTAGTTAATACTTCGAGACTAGACCCTCATGTCTAAAATGGACACTACGCTGTTACTGTCATCAGGGGAGAAGCCCCCCTCATAATTCATACCAATAAGTAGATAGAAAGATCCTGTAAGCATCTAGGTAAATTCACCTGGGAGTGCCAATTTCTGACAAGATAATGGTATTGGGAAATGCCGGTGTGGCCTATGAATGACAAGTCCTATATACAACCCTACCCAGAATTTCCAACAGCACCCACTGGTTTTTGCCAGTTAGTAACATTTTTTTTAATTAAGAAAGCCAGTATGTACTATGGTAGATTGAAGACGGAGTCGTCCACTAACGTGGTAGGCTTCAAAGCAAACTAAAATGCTATAGAGTGGTCGTGGCACCCACTATCTCTACGGGTGTGACACCTGGATTTACTCTTGGTGCCATGTTGGCATTCCACAGCAGGTCCACCTGTTTTATATAGGAGCCAATCTTAACAGCTAATGACTCTTCCCTTCCCTTCCCCCACAGCCCTTCCCTTCAGTCCCCTGGACCTCTGTCATTGTTTAGGGTTAGGATTAATGTGAATTATGTGCCAGCCACATTGCAGAAGAAACAGTAATGTCCTGCTTGTTATGGCTCTGCAACTAGCCTCATCTTACCGTTTTTTCATGTTTATTGTATCTTTTCAACTCAACACACCTACATTAGGCACTGAAGAGAGCACAAAGTTGACTCAGCTCCTGACTTCTAGGGAGCTCATGGAGTGTTGAAGGCGTTGTAAGTAGTGTAAATTTTAGTAGCGTTTAGGACCTTAGGATCAAAAGTGATGCTTATAAAAATTTTGGTCCAATATAATTTTTGAGGTTGTTCACTTATGTCTATTCATTTGGTAAGAGTGTGTGTTCCCAAAACACACAAATTACATTCTGCCTTTCATGTGAGATGTGTGTTTGTGGAAGGATGTACAACACAAGCAGTAGCAGATAATTCTGTGTGATTTCCAGGCTTGCACTCTTGCTCGAAGGAATGCCGACGTCTTCCTGAAATACCTACATCGAAATAGTGTAAACATGCCAGGAATGGTGACCCACATTAAAGCTCCCGAACAACAAGTGAAAAGTGAGTACTTCTGAGAGATTCTTGCTATGTCCCCTGGTCTCATATCACGCTGAACAGGTTCCCTGATTGCAGTTAGCAAACAATTTCAGAAACTCTTACAGTAGTTTCATCGGCATGTTTTCCAACTACAGTCATCATGCATTTTTGGGTGGCTTCTTTTAATATTTCTCCATCGTTTGGAAAGTAGAATACATTTTATAAAATACAGCGTTATTCCTACATCTGTAACTTTCCCCAATCAATCAAACTATGCACATTAAAGTCAGGGGAGGGTAAAGGTTGTAATACATGTATTTGCCAGACTATCCACTGGTTTGTTTTGTATGTATACAGGTAGGTATATATATATATATATACACACATATGTAAACTTAAACCAGTGCATAGTCTGCCAAATATGAGGGACTAAAATAGGTACGTGGGTCAAATTTAAAAACAAAACAAAACAAAAAACCTAATAGTACAGCATCGAGGGGAATGGGATGGGAGTTGTCCTCTTAAATGAGTTAATTGCTTTTTTACAAGTGCATAAAAAGGTATCATTCTTGGAAAAATTAATTGGGTTAAACATCTGTTGAGTAGGAGTTTTGCTCCATCTATTCCAAGTGTTTAAACTCTAAGATGGTTAAGGGTGAGAGCAGCAAGTAAAAGATGTGTTCAGCCCATGACTGTAGGCCTTGCACCTGTAAGGTAAAGAGTGGCACAAAGCCTGCTGGGGGAAAGTGATAATGCTCTCCTGGCACTTGTGCCAAGGGCATGGGGTGGCTGTTCTGTTTCTTTCCAACAACGCCATACTGCACCAGAGGGTGCCAAACAAAATGAGAGCACTGGGGTAGATAGATATGAGATCATCAGATTGGATACAGTCCCTGTCCCACGGCTAACAGTCTTAATCCCCATTTTACAGAGGAAGTAATTGAGTAACAGAGAAGTGAATTGACTTGCCCAAGGTCACATAGCAGACAAGTGGCGAAACGGGATTAGAACTCACGTCCCTCTGACTCCCAGGTCCATGATCTATCCACTAGGCCATGCTGCTTCTCTAATGTTGTAGCCGTAGTGAGACTGAAAACATATGTTTGGCCAATCTGAGTATTCTGATAGACCCGTCACTTCTTTGTGACATCGTCCGGATAAATACGTAAAATAAAGGAGGTTTTACCTATTGCCATTGAGAAACTACTTCCCTCCCTTCCTCTTTGGTTTAAAATGATACACCAACTAAGCCTGACTTTTTTTTGTCCTTTCAGACATACTGAATGAACTCTTTCAGCGGGAGAATCGAGTGCTGCACTACTGGACCATGAGGAAGAGACGCCTCGACCAGTGCCAGCAATATGTGGTTTTTGAAAGAAGTGCCAAACAGGTCAGGGACAATCCTCAGTGGCACCTTAGGCCCCAAACTGCCTCTCTTCATTCTCTTAAGAATGATGAACAGGATGTTGGCCTAAAAAAATACATTTAGGCAAATCCCTTTTATTTTTACACATCTTGCGTTAATAGATGTGTTAACTGCAGCAGGTCAGTGCCCGGGGCTCAGAAACTGAATGTAGGCTGAGAAACCATGGATATTTGAATTCACATTCCAAAGGTCACCATGTTTATTATAAAGTTGGGCCAATTTCTGTCATTCACTAGGCCTCATTTTCCATCACTGGCACTTGAGAAAGTACTTCCAAATCTAAATGCTGCAGTGGTAGCTATCCTATTGAGGTAGCCTCCATTCAAGTTGTCTTGTTCTTAAATAAAATTCTAGTTAGTAAATATTGAACCAATGACCTTGAAAATCTGAAATGTTTAGTTTGAAAAGAAGTGTGTTTGTGAGGGACCTGCGAGAGCTTTGTGGTTGTGGGCTGCTTTTTGGATTATTCTCCCTAAATGTAGATTTCATTCTGCAGCAGATTTTTCAATGTTAAATTGACCAGAAAGACTCATATTTCTTTTGCCTTCAGCATGAATAACTGCTTGAGAAGTTACTTCTTTGTACTTCATTTGCCCCCATTTTTAGTGAAATAATTAATTCCTGTAATTGCTAAATTCTATTTAAATTGGATGAATCAGTGCTAGAGTTTCCATTTGAGCTGATCGTTATCATATGGACTGAAAGTGAGTTGTTTGGGGAAGGGGGGAGGCAAGGCCTTGAGGGGCCAAAGGTCCAAAAGGGGAAGTTTGGGCCTTGTGGCCGCCCAGTGTTTCAGCATGACCCACCCTGACAAGTGGATGTTTTCAGGTGACAGGGATAGGCTGAGAGCCTCCAGCCCCATCCTAAGGCCGTCAGCTCTGATGAGTGGGGGCATTGGCAGCACAAATATTTCTGTTTATTTTGTGAGATTTGCTTGGTAAAATTTAAATTTTTGAGAGAGATTTTTCATGATTTGAACTTCTACCCCCAAAGTTTCCATTTTGTGTCATTGTTCCCTGATCTCTTTTGCACTAGGCTCTGGAATGGATCCATGACAGTGGAGAATTTTACTTGTCTACCCACACCTCAACTGGTTCTAGTATACAGCACACTCAAGAGCTGTTAAAGGAGCATGAGGAATTTCAGATTACTGCAAAGGTACATTGAATTAGCCCTAGGTTTCTGTCTGACAGAGCCAATACCTAAACTGGATTACTAAAAACAAACAGTTGCACTGTTGGGCCTGAACTGTGTTAGCGGTTTCTCAGAAACTGTGAGGTTCCCCTTGCAAGGGATTCACAACTCATAAACTCTCCTAAATCATTGTCCTTTGAAATCTTGCAATAAAAAGTTGTCCAAGCTTTTATTTTTTAATGAAGCATATCTAAGAATGTTTATCTTGAAGACCTGCAGACTTGATTTGGCTTGAAGTGATAACTGTAATTTTGGGGCAGAATTCATCTTTGTGTTGCTCTTAGCACTCAAATTTCACTGTTTATTTTGTGCTCCCTTTTCCCATAATGCAGTTGTTTGTTCTAACATGTAATGGCTATAGAAACATGGACAATCTAAGGACTCTGCTAGATTCAAATTAATTTTTTGTCATCCTCTCCTTTATCTGATATTTTAGGCACTCTGCAAGCCTTATAATTAAGCTCATAATGGACAGGGAACGTGTCTGCTAATTCTTTGTATTATACTCTCCCAAGCTTTCGTACAGTGCTGTGTACATAGTAAGCTTTTAGTAAATACCATCGATTGATGCCCTCATTCATTCATTCTTAGAATATTCAATAAATACCTGTGATAGAAAATCTGAAGGTAGATTTGAGAGTTTCCAATTCCTGTCCCCCACTGTAGATGATGTTATCTGTCAGCTGGACCATTAAATCTTTCCAAAGATCTTGGGAATATTTAGTTATAGGGCACAGTCACTTTCAGATAACCCTTGAGGACTGCTATTTTCCACTCACATCTGTGAGCATATCTGAAACCTTGTTCCATTTGTTCCATTACAAGGACATGAATGGGATGTGAATCTAAAATGTGCCTCATCTTTTAAGATTTTTACTGTCTAGGCACATGAATTCCCCTTCCTCTAGTCTTAAAGTTAGCCTTGCATGTCTCTGGAAAGACACCACCCTCCCCCCCCCCCCCCCCCGGCCCATTGAAGACTCGGCTCCATGATCCCAAAGTCTACCGGAGTTTCAAAATAGAGAATCAGATCAATCAATCAATCAGTGGTATTTTTTGAACCCTTACTGTGTGCATAGCACTGAATTAAAGCACTTGGGAGATTAAAATATAATTGGTAGTCATGTTCCCTGCCCACAAATCCCTGCCTAGTAGGTTCTGAGCCTCTTTGGGGAGGTACCTAGGGTGACATAGCTGGGATTGTTTTCTTCCTTCCTTCTCCCCCTCCACCCTACCCAGACCTCCCTGAATGATTTCCCGGTCACCCTCTGGGAAATCTAAAAATCCACTCTCCTCCCTTGGGCTCCCTCTAAACCATTGCTGACCAGATTCCTTAAGACTTTCCCAATCTTCTTATGGTTTTCAACATCTTGGGTATTTATTGAGTGCGGAACTATGTATTTGGTACTTGGGAAGGATTCCCACGGAAGAATAAGATACCGTACATCCTCAGGGAGCCTACAATTTAATGAAGTGCTGACAAATTTAGAAGGGTCCCTTAGATTCCAGAATCACATAGCGAATTGCACAGAGGTAGGGCTTCCTGCAGCCTGGTTGTGGAGGTTGACCTGCAGTGGAAAAAATGGTGAGACATTTTTATACCTCTTCCAGAAGATACATTTTAAGGCAGTTCAGATTGCTACATTCTCATCAAAGGGATGAACTATATTATCATACTCTCACTTCCCTGATGACCAAACTGGTATAGTTGGGAAGAGGGTTTGAGGATTAAAGGAGGAAAACGTTGTTACTATTTATTTTGCGGGTGGGGAGGTGAGAGTAGGGCAGGGAGGGAAGAGCTATGGTAGTTGTTAAGCATTTACTATGTGCTAAGCACTGTACCAAGTTCTGGGGTAGGTATAATGCAGTCAGGTAGGCAGAGTCCCTGTCCCACATGGGGCTCACAGTCTACTCCTAGAGGGAGTAGGATTTAATCACCACTTTACAGATGAAGCAACTGAGGCCCAGAGATGTTGTGACTTGCCCAAGATCACACAGCAGACAAGTGACAGAGCTGGGATTAGAACCCAAATCCTCTGACTCCCAGGTCTGTGATCTTTCTACTAAGAGAAGCAGCGTGACCTAGTGGAAAAAGCGCATCCCCACAAGTCAGCGGACCTGGGTTCTAATCCTGCCTTCACCTCATAACTTCTGGGTGTCGCGTGCCTCAGTTACCTCATCTGTAAAATGGAGATGAAGACTGTGAGCCCTAGGGACAGGGACTGTGTCCAACCCAATTATCTTGTATTTACTCCAGTGCTTAGTACAGTGCCTGGCACGTAGTAAGCATTTAAATGCCACAATTATTATTATTAGGCCATGCTATGACCATTTCAATTGTATTTTTCAGGACCTTCTGAGCTTGCTAATGTATAGCTTAGTAGAAAGGCCTAAACCAAATATCCATATTGTAAATATCCCCCATTTATCTTATCTCTGTAGACATTAAAACTCAGTAATAATTCTTATTCAAATCCCATTTGAGGTTTAGCGTGTACCCCTTGTGGGCCATGCCTGAATCAGAGTCCGGTATTCTCTTCAGCACTTCACACATCGTAAGCACTTAGTAAATGTTATTATTGATTCATTAGTTTGCTGGTTCTGCCTTGAAAGCAGAAGTTTCATTTGATTTTATTATTTCATAATCAGGCTTGCTTTTAGAGAGGATTAGGGAAGGATCTGTCTTACCAAAATTGTTATTTTAAATAAAGACTCCCCATTCATATCACTCCCCCATCCTACCCCAGCAAGAAGTTGAACAGTGCATTTAGATAATCCAATTCCAAAACAGTAAAGAAACCTTTATGTTTGAACGTAGTTCGTGACCCTCCCGCCCCAGACCTATTTTTCAAGTCATAAACATGCAGTTCTTTTTGAAAAGAGTAAGAAATTGGGAAAAATCTGGTTCCATGTGAGTGACTAAATAGAATCATTTTTGATGGTAGGGAATGTTGAGAAACTGCCTAGCTAAAGTATCTCCTACCTAGGAAATATATAAGGAAACAGACTATAGCTTGTCTCCATTTGTTTAGACACAGACATTCTTGAAAAGAAACTGGATTGGGTGGTCTCTTGAGTTTTCAACCTGTACAGTGTCTCTGAAGCTTCCCTGAAGGATCTGTCTTTACTTAATATATAGGCAAGAGAAAAGGGTTCCAGATTTCATTACCTGATTCTTGAGCAATGTAGACATCAATTCCAAGGTGATAAGGGATACTGTCCCCCCCGCAGTCCATTTGGCTAAACTTCTCACCTCCCCCCAGCGTCTTTGATCCGGATGGGGACCGACTGGAAATAGAGTCATCGAAATGGTAGCTCCTCTTCCTATTTGCCTTCTGAGAAGGAGACCATGGTAGATCTGGGCTTCAAGAGCCTTCCCAGGCTAATCTCTGAGCTGGGTGTCGTCTCTTTTGCAGCTGATTCTTCCTTGGCCCACCTCAAGCTGGGATGGTGTAGGACTAAGGAAGGAGCTGGGTGGGTTTGTTGTAACTAGTTTGATTTTTCTTGGCCTTTTCTCTGTGTGAGCCTTGTCCCTCTGTCATGTGTCTGTGTGTGCTTTGACTCTGCTAGGGCTCTATCTTTGAATGTCTTGGTCTCTGTCTTAGGATCTGGGCGTGACTCTCTGACCTATCTACCAGAAACCCCACCTCAAGGCCCCTACTGCTCTCAAATGGAAAGGCTGGCACCTTCCTGCAAGAGCTATTAGATACTAGTGGTTCAGGGAGTGGAGAAGGAGGAATCCCTCTTTTGATGGAAGGGAATTGGATTGTACAGACTTTCAGGGTCCTTTCCAGGCTGTGCTTCTCTGATTGCACCCTAGGTTTTTAATTCCAGGCGTTCCTTTGTGTTCTTAGTGTAGGCATCAGGCCACCATGTTTCAGTTCTCAGGCATTTGAACAGCATTTGCTTCACAATACTTTCCTGTTGTTTTTCACAGCAAACCAAAGAGAGGGTGAAGCTGTTGATACAGCTGGCAGATGGCTTTTGTGAAAAGGGCCATGCCCATGCAGCAGAGATTAAAAAATGTGTTACTGCAGTAGATAAGCGGTACAGAGATTTCTCTCTGCGGATGGAGAAATATAGGACCTCTCTGGAGAAGGCCCTGGGGATTTCTTCAGATTCCAATAAATCGGTAAGCTTCCTTGCTGACTGGTGGTCACAGTAGTCTCGTTTATTTCCGTATAAAATTAACCATATTTGTTGTCTTTCCTGTAATTCCTGTATCCCACTTTTCTACTGCTTTCTCTCTTCTAACCCAGAGCAAAAGCCTTCAGTTGGATATCATCCCAGCCAGCGTTCCCGGGTCAGAGGTGAAACTTCGCGATGCTGCTCACGAGCTGAATGAAGAAAAACGGAAATCTGCCCGCAGGAAAGAGTAAGACAGTCTTGGCAAATTTCGATGAGGCATCCAAATAGTGAAGTGATCCTTATTGTCTGCAGGGAAGTTAATTATAGATTAAATGGGCAAGCCTTGGCATTTAATAGTACTTTTCAGTTCGTCACTCCTGATTAATGCTCAATTAGCATGTAGAGTCTTGATCAGGGTTTACTGCCTTCCACTTCAATGCCTGGTTCAGAAACCAAGTGTATGTGTGCTTTTTTGTTACTCAAATGATCTGTTCCCAAGTGATGGAGTGAACCATTGTTTTTTTTTTTTTCCTCAGTTGTCTGCATTTTTGGTCGTATGTGAATGAGGTGGAATTATTATCTATGCAAACTATAAAGATGGTTAAAAAATCTCTTTGTAAGCGAAAGTTATTTATTGAGAGGTGGTAGCTAGGCAGAGAAAGATATGGCTTTTGTATGCTTCCTCTTCCCTGTACGGAAATACCCGACTTGAATTAGGTTTTAAGTACAGGCTTGCTTTGTAAAATGAAATCTTTAAAATCCGAGGTATTCTTATCCTTTAGTGAGAGTAGATCAGTTGTTGATGAAGGCTGTGAATTCTGACCACTGACTCTGAATCTATTTGGTTGTGACTTTCTTCTTTTCTTTAAGGTTCATAATGGCTGAGTTAATTCAGACCGAAAAGGCTTACGTAAGGGACCTCCGTGAATGTATGGATGTAAGTGCTTTTCCTTGAATATGGACTCATTTGGTAGATATTTGATCTAGATAGATTTCTGCTATGAATGCTCTTCGTATAATCAGTTGCTGATACTTTCAAAGTGACAATAGTGGGGGTAAACATTACTTTCACAATTACCCACTTCTTTTGGATTGAAGGTTTGTTTTTGGTTTTCAGTAGAGATGATGCAGCATCTTTCTTTCATTCTCTTTATCACATGTTAAAGGATTGACCAGCATTTTTTGTGTAGAAATTGAGAGTACTTTTGTGAAACATGCTCAGTAATTGTAATGGGCAAATTTATACCCATCCCTGAATTTTACAGATGATGGCAACTTCTTGTATCCAGTCAAGACTTAGGCAGGACATCTCCCCAGAAGATAAAATTCTTCCAGTACTTAGAGAGATTCCTTTTAAAGTTTCAGTTCTTAGGTTTTCTTCCTGTATGTTCAAGGCATTCATATACAGATGTTAGACAAAGCTGTTGCTTGGCTATGTGATATCTTTGAGTATAATCTATATGTTTCCCTCCTGCTCAGACATATTTATGGGAAATGACTAGTGGTGTTGAGGAGATCCCACCTGGTATTGTCAACAAAGAGCACATTATCTTTGGAAACATGCAGGAAATCTACGAGTTTCATAACAAGTGAGTGGCTTTTATCTGTGGCAAGCACGTTCTTTACCTCTGAAATCTAGACACTAACTTGGGGCTTTCTTATAAAATACAAGAGAGTACTGGGGGATAAAAGTGCTATTGTTGCTCTTAATGATGTCTTCTTCACTGAAGAAGTATTTCTCTCCTCGATTTAACCACCTCCCCAACCCCACCAAAGATGCATATGTACTGACATTTTATAGTATTTGGAAGTATTCTAGAAATTTAAAAAATATTTATCCCTGGAAATCCTCAAAATATCACAAAGAACCCCCAATTCTTTCTCATGTGGAATTTTCATCCTGAATCAGTCAACATAAGTATTCAATTATCATGATACCAGATATCAGTCTATAAACTCACACCTAATTTTCACCCAACCCCGTGCTCTTGAGAGAAGCAAACTTCACTTAGCTGGGGTTGATTGGATGCAGACAGCCCACAGTTTACAATGTCTTGATTTAATTATCACACTGTACTGGATCTAATTTCTGTCAGGTCTCTTGAACAGCATAGCATAGGAAGGAATTGTTTCCATTTAAAAGCATTTCACCTATCTTTTCACAATGGCAATGTTTTTGTCTTCTGCAGCATATTTCTAAAAGAGTTGGAGAAATATGAGCAGTTACCAGAAGATGTTGGACATTGCTTCGTTACTTGGGTAAAAAAAAAAATTCACATTCACTATTCCCTTCAAAGTACCTTGAGAGATGGAATTTAAAGAGATTTTTGTTACTGGATTATTTCTATTAATTTCCTTAGCTTTTTCTCTTAAGAAATTTTGATATCTTCAATGGGTTTGAAAACTATCATGACACATTTAAAAAGTGGTAATTTGAAATATTAAGAGGTGCAGTTTGAGAGGCTTTTAAAAAAGTCGATTTTTTTTTAAAGGAAGTTACTTATTTTTAAATTACAGTTTGACTGTTTTTGCTCCTAAGTGAAAATAGTTGCTCATTTGCTGGCTTGTTGCAAGTGAAGAAAACCTCTTGAATAAAGTATTTACATTTTTTGTTTTACAGGCAGATAAATTTCAGATGTATGTGACATATTGCAAAAACAAGCCAGATTCCACTCAACTTATATTAGAGCATGCAGGATCCTACTTTGACGTAAGTTGTAGCTATTATGAAGTGTATGAAAAGCTGGAGTGCCACATCTTTCATTTTATGGAACAAAACTTCCAAAGTTTGGAGGTTTTTCCCTAGCTTTTCATCCCTGCTCGGATGCAATGAGGGGACAAACTGTCTTTTTGTGGGGGTCATAAAGAAGGGATGCGTGGGACATGGGAGCTCTTGGGTGGAGTTTATGAGTGAACATTTTTGAGAAGCACTACTGGAGGACACTGACTAGAATGTGTTAGACAGTCTAAATATGGCCCTTTTGACTCCTCATTAGTTCATCCCTAGTTGTACTATCACTTCATTTAAAGGGAATTTGCAGCACGATTTGGAAACCATTTGTCAAAATTCTATAGAGAAACCCTATTCCTAAAGTTTCTAAAACAGGATTATGTAAAATAAATAGACTATATAATCTGTCCTGGATGTGATATTAACTTTTGTGGACACAAATGTGGCCTGTTCATTTGCTGATTTTATGTAAGCCTCTGTATAAATTCTGGATCATCTATTTGGTTTCAAGTTAACTTGGCAAAAACAGAAGGAAGAAAATTTAGTCAATCAAAGATATTTATTGAGCACCTATGGAGTGCAACACACTGAACTCAGCACTTAGAAGAGTGTGCCAGAAGCAAACTACATGTAAAATTATTGCAAAGAGTGGAAGCAGTAGGAAAAACCAAGATATGAAACGTTTAGTTTTAAAAATGATCTATTTAAAGCTGTTGTTTTTTAATGAAAAGTTTTTGTTTGGATTCCCGTTTTTAGGGTATTGTTTGATTTTTCCTTTTTTTTATTCTCACCCTGATGGCTCTAACAGAACATGACTCATTTATGGATATTCATTTGGTTTAATCTTGCAAAATGATTTGCCCATTTTGCAGAGCTGAGAAGACATTCTATTTTTGCAGTTAGCAATTGATCAGTCAGTGATATTTTTATTGAGCATTTACTGTGTGCAGAGCACTGTCCTAAGCACTTTGGAGAATATTTTCTCATTATATCAAAGTACTTATTTACCAGTGAAATATCATTTTACAATATTTTGAATATGTAGAATATGTAGTTTTTGGTGGTTAAGGAGCCCTTCCTATTCTATAAGAGGATCATACAAATTTGAAATTTTGTTTTAGAAGAAAAACAGCATTTTTCTATTTGAATGATCTAGTGGCATTCAAAATCTGTGTTTCCTACAGGAGATTCAGCAAAGGCATGGATTGGCCAACTCTATCTCTTCTTACCTTATCAAACCTGTTCAGAGGATAACAAAATATCAGCTTCTTTTAAAGGTGGGTCTGATGTGTGCGGTCTAAACAGCCTTACAGTTTCTAAACTAAAGCAGAGGAAAAGCACAATATCCACACATAATAAACCTTTCCTCATATTCACGTACATTGGATGTGTGTATGCGCAGTGATTGAAAGCTCTATTAGGAACAGTTTGTTAAGTTGATTGTAGCCAGCATTATTAACATACCATGGAAATTATGCTTATGATTTTTCAAAGCCTTTTTTTAATGATATTTGTTAAGTGCTTACTATATGCCAGGAACTGCAGTAAACACTGGGGTAGACACAAAACAATCAAGTTGGATGCAGTCTGTGTCCCATATGGCACTCACAGTCATAATCTCCATTTTGCAGTTGAGGTAACTGGGGCACAGAGAAGTTAAGTGACTCGCTTAAGGTCACACAGCAGAGTTGGGATTAGAACCCAGGTCCTTCTGACTCCCAGGTTTGTGCTCTATCCACTAGGTCACGAAATATAGAGGAAATAATTATATGGGATTTGTTGAGGTTTATATGACTGTTAGTCATAGGAAAAAGTTAGCTGCAGGAATAACAGAACTAAATTTCTCTATATTATTTTAGAGACCAGCTCTGCTGTATATTAGAAAAATGTTTCCCCATATTTGTCCATAAATCCCCACTAGAGGGTTTTAGCTTTATTAGGCAGAGACTCACACTGGAGATCAGGAGCCCAGGATTATTATTTCCAGCCTTACCCTTTCCTGGGAATGTGACCTTTTGGAAAGATATTTTCAGCTTCATGCCCAAAAAATTTCTATAGTGTACGTGTGTGTGCACATGAGAGTGAGTGGGGGGTGTGTGTGTGTGTGTATGGAAAAGATTGGGCAGGAATATTTAAAGGTGACATTTTCACCTCTGATTTACCATCACCAGCTGAGGGCATTTGACCCAGTCCTGTCTCTAAATCATTCCACCTCAGTTAACCCCTTTCGGCCAACCTTCTTTGTATACAATTTGCTTTATGCTCACTTATTCTTATTAATGTCTGTTCTCTCCTCTAATCTGTAACATCAGGGAATGAGTCTGCTAATTCTGTTGTACTCTACCAAACACTTAGTACAGTGTTCTGCACATAGTAAGCGCTCAATAAATACCATTGATTGATTGATTGGAAAAGTGCATAGGTGAAGGATATAAATCAAATATCAATGATTTACTGAGGACTGGTATGTGTAAATGTGGCTATATTTTGATTTGTATCAGTGATCCACTGAAGATTTGTATGTGTGGTTGGGTATGGGGGGATGGTAAAAAAAAACAGGCTTTATGGATATACAAGTAGATATGAACTCTCAGGTGAAGAGAACTAGATGCCAATAAATGTTACAAGAAATGTTCTGTATTGATTAGAATGTTTTACCTAATAATTCAAAACCCTGGTTAGGCATCTTCTAGTTGCATGTATTTTCAATTACAGAAAGTGTTATGATCAGCATCATCAATAATGGTACAACCCTCACTGATCTGTTCTGTGGAGAAAACACACACACACACACACACACACACACACACACGCATGCACCACCCCCTTCTTCTACCCCCTTCCCCCCCTCCAATCCCCCCAGGCCATTCATATTGAACACATTACTTCTTGAATGTTTTCATTAGGCCAATTCTTCCCTAATGGGAAGGACATGTGAAAGCCAGTTCTACCATACTGCATGAGCTAACCATGTTGAAAACCCAGAATTACACTACTTTCTATGTTTTTCAATAGCTGTGGCCAAGAAAACCCCATGGAACTGAACTTATATGAACTTAAAAATATGGGAGAATCCAGTTCATTTTTAATAATGATATCGAATTTGATTCCCCTGTATTTTTGAAAAATCCATACATTGATAGACAGAGCACCCTCTGGAGAAAAAGTGTGGTAATTTAAACATAGTGAGATCTATATGTATATAACACTTTTGGCCCAAATAACACCTTATAGCCGAATTATTCCTTTTCCAAGAAATGGGGGAATCTAGTTCAGTAATAATAGTCACTGAAAATCATGGTTAATAAACCCCTACGGAAACATCTGGGAAATGACCAGATGATGTATATAACTGTGTCTTATCCATATTAGGCTGGAGTAAATTCCTGTACCTCCTAAGGGAAGTATAATTCAGCCACAATTTTTTTTTTAAAGAGCATTTAGCCCTCCATAAAGTACTGTAAAAACCTTTTGCTGCTAAAATGCATGATATTATTGCATCGTATTGGCAGTTTTCAGATCATTTTTTAATGGAATAAAGTAGTGATTTTAAATTAGCAGCATTGCAAGTAGGAAATGAAGTTAGCCAATGTCACTCAATTATGGAACACCATCCTAATACAAGCAGGAGCAAATCACTTATTTAGACCAAACAAACAGGTGGTTATTTTTGAAGCTTTGAAACTTAACTGTTGAATTTTAAATTAATTCTGAAAATTGGTGCCGCATATTGTTTTTCAGATGGCTTGGCTCTCAGTAGAACATTTCCATCCATTAGATGAAGAGCTGCTCACAAGTCTCTGGGAGAGAGCAGGAGAAGCTGTTTCTGATCTTATACCCTATATGCATTTACGTTGATATACCATTCTTTCCCTATTTTATAGTCCTTGAAATACCCAGTCTCTCGCAGAAGAAAACTTTACCAACAGAGCTCAGATTTGAACAAATGAAAAATAGAAGCAGATCATTTTCTAAAGAAGTCCCACTTCTTTGATTTTCATTTCTTCTTCTCAACAACTTCAGCCAGGGTTGGTCACGTTAGTAACGCTGTGTGTCTTCTTTCAGGAGCTGCTCACTTGCTGTGAAGAAGGAAAAGGAGAAATTAAAGATGGCCTCGAAGTAATGCTTAGTGTGCCAAAGAGAGCAAATGATGCCATGCATCTAAGTATGCTAGAAGGTGAGATGGATCGAAACTGTTCTTCTTGGGGCCTACACTCATTCACTGTGTCCTGAAATTGCCTTTACATTCACATTCCTTTTTGGCTATTTTGGGGGGGCTATAGGGTTGCAATCTGTCTATTGCATGTAATTGCACTTTTTGACAGAGTGTTTATGCTGGTTATGCTGTACATTTACTTTGCAAATGCTCAATAAGTTTACCTAAATCTACAATATTTATTAATTAAGAATTATTCTCTTAAAACCTCAAATTGGTCAACGTTGAAATTGAAACAGTTGTTGGCTCCTGTATGTACATCAGTTATAACCCACATCAGGTCTAAAGATAAGCACATTCTTTAATTAAATACAGTGGTTATTTTCATGAGCCATTCCCAGACCCTTCTGCAGAAATTCTTAAAGAAGTGAACACACCAATAGGTGCTCCGACAACATTCAGAAAACATTTAATGTCAAGCAGTGTGACCCAGTGGCAACTGGGAGACGATTGCTTCCAAAGGGCTAGCCTAGCAGGCAGCAACTAGAAGAGTTTCTTTTCTCAAGCAAAATCCTGAGAATTAGATTGTGAGCCTTTGAAGGTCAGGGAATGAATCTTGGATTCTCATTCTTTGTTATATTTTTCTCCAGAGATTTGGCACTCATTATTACAGATGAATGAATGAAGACTGGGGTAATAAAGAGGCAGGATCAAAAACAGAGACAGACCCTGCATAAGACAGAGATACTAGCGCGCCAAGGATTTGGCTTTATTAAAAACCAGGGACCTTCCGTGAAGTGGATAGATTTCTAAGAGAGAAAAAGAAAAACAGTGCAACTTACAATTGCAGTAGTGCATCAAGGGACAATGTGGTGATGAAAGGAATTCTCAAGTACACAGATGGCCTTATGTGCCACCTTGTATGTATTGAAAAAATTCTGATCAGCAGTACGATTATCTTTAAACTTTAAGGAACACTGCTGTGGGATATGGGGCTTTTTGTTTTAAGAGCAAAACAGTCAGTGGTAGAATGTGCTATAAAGAAAAGGAAAGTGCTTAACTTCCATAAACATGTTCATCAAATGTTTTACTGTTCTACATCTTTTGGTATGTAGATAGGTGAATCATTTCCATTTTGTTATCAAATTTTTCGTTGACTAAGATTACACATACCATTAATGTTGCATACTGCTGTTTCTTGATAATAACCAGCTTGCTACGTTAGCCATCCAGATAGATTAGTATGCGTTAGCAGTGATAGAGGCTGAAAGAAAATTAAGTCCATCCTAAAAGAGTAGACTGCAATCAAGTTTGAGTTTTAATGCAATTTTAAGACACAGCAGATAGCTGGCATTTCCGTCTAAAGTGGGATTGGCCCAAATAAAATGGCTAGTGAGGTGTTTTATGGAATACTATTCAAAATTCTTATTTAAACTGCAGTCGTTTGTCTTAATTCAACAAATCGTATAGAAACTAGCAATGGAATTGGATTAGATTGAACTGCATTGGTTTTCATAAAACAGATATTTTAGAATGACGATACTCTCTGTATCTATGAATTCTATAAAAAAATGGCCATCTGGGTCTTCACCAACATTTTTGGTGCATACTTCTCCCTCTTTCCTATTTTGTTAATCAGCAACTTAGATCTAGCTGCATTTTTTTCCTTCAGGTATTTACTACCAGCAAATCATAAAATACCAAGAGCATTAATGTCCATAACTGAATCCTCTATAGATTATTAACAACTTTTTCTCTTCCAAGTTGCTGGGTTTTATATTTTGGAAGCATTGGGGCTAGATACAAGGTAAGTTTTAGGATGTGGTGTGGACATTGGTTTGCTGAGAGCATTAAATAGATGTAACTCTAAAAATGTATTTTCTGATCATTTCTCACCCCTCATGTTAAAGTTAACCATCTTTTAGTATTTTCTTTGATTTTTTATTTCTATTTCATTTTCTTGCTTTTTCAATAGGCTTTGATGAAAATATTGAATCTCAGGGAGAGCTCATCCTCCAGGAATCCTTCCAAGTTTGGGACCCCAAAACTTTAATTCGGAAGGGTCGAGAGAGACATCTCTTTCTTTTTGAGATGTCCTTGGTATTCAGCAAAGAGGTGAAAGATTCCAGTGGGAGAAGCAAGTACCTGTACAAAAGCAAACTCTTTGTAAGTGCCTGCATTTGGTACTCTCTTCTCAGTTCAGTAGTTCATTCTATGGGCAAAGGAAAGCAACCAATTATTTTTTTTGCTTTGAACAAATGATTCTAAAAGCTTTCTCTTCTTAAAAGCAGGCCAGATGGTAAGTGAGGTGGTGTGGGTGGGGTTATAGTGGGGTCCTAGTGGGGTGATTACCCAGAACTTTCCAAAGATGGCAGCCCCACAGCCCTTCTCAAAGATGCAGCAGAAGTGATCCATTTGCAGGGTCACAAGGTGAGGCCTCGGAGCAGAGCCACCTGGGTGGGTGGCTTGGTCAAGGAGATGCTGCAGAGGGGGCAACGAATAGAGGATCTTCTGCAAAATGTTGCATATGACATCATTATGTCATGCACACAAAACATGAGAGCTTCATGTGGGATGTTGAGGGCAGCTCTTCAGGAAGGCTGATATCTGAAGCCAGCCCGGCTAAAAAGACCTCCCTGAGTGAAACTCTCTCACCCTTCCTGCCTTGTTGAAAGACTTCCTTCTATGGCACTGCGGAATCCAGGAGACTTTTGAAATCTGCACAAACTTGAGTTTTCCAAGATCCAAATCATTTTACTGAGAGACTGGGAAAACATTTTTTTGGAAAGGTGTCAAAGCATATGTCTCTTCCTTATGTTATTCTCAGAATGGTTAATACATTACAGAATGTCACCATTAGGATGAAAGAGTACTCTTAAGCACATAGTTTTGGGAGTGAACCATGGTTGTGATCATGCACTCTGCCCTTTTAGAGTCAATGCAGTTGGATTGTCTTTGGTGTCATTTCTTTAAATATAATAATAATAATAATGTTGGTATTTGTTAAGCGCTTACTATGTGCAGAGCACTGTTCGGAACGCTGGGGTAGATATAGGGTAATCAGGTTGTCCCACATGAGGCTAACAGTCTTAATCCCCATTTTACAGATGAAGTAACTGAGGCACAGAGAAGTTAAGTGACTTGCCCACAGTCACAGCTGACAAGTGGCAGAGCCGGGATTCATTCATTCATTCAATAGTATTTATTGAGCGCTTACTATGTGCAGAGCACTGTACTAAGCACTTGGAATGTATAAATCGGCAACAGATAGAGACAGTCCCTGCCCATTGACGGGTTTACAGTCTATGACCTCTGACTCCCAAGCCCGTGTTCTTTCCACTGAGCCACGCTGCTTTTCTAAGTATTACAAAGCAACAGGCCCCCTTCCTAACTGCCAGCTTCAGTGGCATGTTTTTTTTGCTCCCAGAAATCAACTGGAGCGATTGACAACCAGCACCTGATCTAGGACTGTCCTGTTCATCTCTCAAATACCCAACTCACTTAACTGAGACACAATGCCCATGTTGAAGTGAAGAGCAGCAAAATGGGACTGTATTTCTTGAAGCTCAAGTACATTTGATGAATAAAGTTAGTGTTAGAGGACACACGAATTAAAGAGTGATATTTGAATCCGTATTTGTCTTCTATGCTCAGAGTACAAAGAATATTGCATGAACAGTTGGAGTGTAGGCGAATGGAACAGTCATTCTGCATTTAGAAGAAGACATTTGATATGTATGTGTTTGCCCAAATTCCAAAATAATGACGGAATGCTGAATGCTTATGACTGGTCCTTGGGATATTTGAGGAGGTCAAACATCTTGCAATTTACAAGCTAAAATCAATCATTTTTGTACCTTTCCTCTGGCTTATGTCCTTTTTGGGATTGTCAGTTTGGAGAATAACTTACATCACTCGAGATCATTTTCCAACTGGAAAGGAAAAAGCAAAAGTTGTTTGGTAGTAATTCACGTCAAGATCCTGGCTTTAGAACAACCCTCAGAGACCCAACTAATATGTTTTTAGAAGCCAATACATCTTCATTTAATTTATCTTCTATACTTCAGGATTCTTTCAGAGTTCACCTTCAGGCATGTAGATTGCAAATCACTTCCTTTTGTGGCAGAAAAAAGGAAAGGCAGCAGGGCTCACTAGGTTGAGAGAAGAATTTAGAGAGAAGACAAAGTACAAACTCACCCAAATAGCCCATGTCTCTCTACCCCAGCAGAATCACCTCATCCATTTCAGTGACTTTGTTGAACCATACGTGGCTGACTGTAACTCTTGCAACTGAAAGCTTTTAAGAGTTGCCTTCCTGACAATGGCCTGTTTAGAAAATAGTGAAATGCTATCCCAGGGTTTACTCTTTTTTCAGAATGAATCCATCAGACTTCAGAGTGAGAATATCGTGGAGCCATTTTGGTGGTGTTTTAAGATTGATCTCAAAAGGGTCTGTGAACTTAGGGAGGCTCTGTCTCCTCTGTCTCCTCCTACTCTACTGATCTTTTGATCATATCACTATTCTCTAGCACCTCCACCATCTGATGGGTAGCAAAAGTCTAAGGAGACGAAACTATGGCCAGTCAATTTAGGAACTTTTTGATGGCCCAGAAATAGGATTTAATGGGATAGGACAATGGCACTTGTTTAGATGAAATTTAAATATCCATGCCACCTTAAAAGGCTGAGCCTGTTCTTGTTTCACATTCCAATGGAAGTATCATTAATCTTGACCATTCTATTTTTGTCTTTATCTAGACCTCAGAGCTGGGTGTCACAGAACACGTCGAAGGGGATCCCTGTAAATTCGCACTCTGGGTAGGAAGGACTCCAACTTCTGATAACAAAATTGTCTTAAAGGTATGATTCTCTGCACTGAGAAAATGTCTCTTGAGGTAACAATGATTGCATTTTGATTGTATCCTTATTTTTCCCTCTTTAACAAGAAATATACAAATATACCTATATATTTTTATTCTGAAGATACTTTTATTTACTCTTGAATCCCCTCAGTAGGGTTCACGATATTACTTAAAAATATGGCTGGACATATCCTGAATAAGGATGTTCCGCATGAAGCCCCTGATTCGTCTCTTAGCCCAGTAAACCAACTGTTTTGATGCAAAATCGATTTGATTGTGGTGAAGTGGGGGAATGTTGGAGAATTGAGAAGGACTGAACTTTGCCTTGCCTGTTGAAACAATTGGCTAATTTGGTTTGAGATCAAAGATACAAAAGGCAGACCTCAATCTTACGGCATGAAGCCAATGGACGCATTTCCAAATAATAATAATGATGTTGGTATTTGTTAAGCACTTACTACGTGCAGAGCACTGTTCTGAGCACTGGGGTAGATACAGGGCAATGAGGTTGTCCCACATGAGGCTCACAGTCTCCCTCCCCATTTGACAGGTGAGGGAACTGAGGCACAGAGAAGTGAAGTGACTTGCCCACAGTCACACAGCTGACAAGTGACAGAGTCGGGATTCGAACCCATGACCTCTGACTCCCAAGCCCGGGCTCTTTCCACTGAGCCACGCTGCTTCTCTAATACTTCCAGGGAAATAGGCTGATTGTTTGGATGTGTGTCTGCCATGACTAAGGCCAAGGAAGCTATTTTTTAATATGAATAGAGTCTGATGACTGATCACAAAGCCAATTGTGTGTCATTCCTTGAGAGTAGGCAGTAGTTCTTCAGGCTGAGTTGGGCATTGTTTTACTAAAACTTTGCTCTGAAACAACTGAGGATAACTTGGAGATTCCTTTTAGGTCGTGGTGTCAGGAGATGACAGCATCCTTCAGAAGGCAGGATTAGAGGAGCTGGCTCCTTTTGGGGTTACATGGGCCCCTCCCAGGATTGGCCAGGATTTTACAATGTCTTTTGAGAACATGCAGATGGGCTTGCAGCTTGAGTTCTCAGGGAGTGCCACAAGATGAGGGAGCCACTTCTGATGTCTGTTCCTGGAGAAGTTGGAAATAGAGATTTGTTGCAGGGAAATACTGGGAGAGAAGCCAGAGACAGGCTCAGTCAAACACCAATATGTGAAAGAGGATAATATCTATTTCATCCCTGATTTTCTTTTTAATTCTGTGGTGTTAGCGGAAACCTGGGGTTCTGAACTTTTGCTTTTTGTAGGGGCTATCGTGCTCTATTGGAAAATGATCCATTTCTCTGTCCTGTTTAGAGTCGCATGGTAACAGATTAATGTGTCTTTGTGTAACTGTTTACTTATTTGCATGTGGAGATGTGTTAATTATTAATAACAATAGCAGGGTTTCTCTCTGAAGGTCTGGATTTGCTCAGAAGCGAAGAAGGGGGCAGAAGCTAATTTCTCATCTTCCAAGAAATGAGAGTCACATAGAGTGGCAGTGAGAGGAGGAGATGACAGTGGAGCAACAATTGTTGCTCAGCAATGGTCGGAGATGGAGGGGAGGCAGAATAAAGGATAGAGTCAGGGAAGACCTGAAAGGGACAAAACATTCATTTTAGGACGTATTTTAATATGCTCTATCCACACAAAAGGTACTTAAAATTTGCAAAATAGTTATAACTGTTTTTAGGTAAATGAAAGGGAGGCTCTGTAAATGGAAAAACAAAGCCTTGGGTAAAATAATGATATACCAGAGGGTGAGTGAATCAATCAATCAGTGGAATTTATTGATCACTTATTGAGTGCTGAGCACTGTACCAAGGGCTTGGGAGAGTACAATAACAGAACTGGTAGACATGTTTCTTGCCCACAAGGAGCTTACAATGTAGAGGGAAGAAATGTAATATAAAGAAGTTCAACCTGAAACAAGCAAAAAGAAAATTGCTGCAGGATGCCAGTAGTCTAGGTAGGAAATAGAATACTGAAATATTGAGGGGAGAATATTGGGCTCTGGGGTCTTTTTGTAGTATATTTACATAAAAAGAGGATCGTTTGTTCCTGCATGTTCACGGTCTGATGTCATATCCAGTTTGTGACATTCATCTCTGCCGGAAATGGTTCTCATGCCACAGGAGGCTTATGTGTTTTGGAAACCGGCACATGAGGAATAGAGATCCTCTCTGTGCAGATGTCAGAAACACTTGGCAGGAGAAATGTCGAACATGCAGGGGGTCAATTTCTCCAAACATTTCCCATGGTCTTCTCTGAAACAGGGAGCAGGGCCTTAAGAGGGTTTCACAGAACTCTGCATTTCGTGTTAGTAGCAGAATGAATTGCCAGGGAGAGCCTGGCACATGCTGCTAGGTAGGCTGCACTAAGGTTCTCTAGGCCTTGCTCTGAGAGTCCAGGTGCCAGTCAGTGATAAAGAGCCTGGGTTGGGGCCGTGGTAGAAGGTGAGCTGGCAGCACCCGACCTCCTTGATGGCTGCTATAATGCAAACATCTGAAGCCAAAACAGATCCATTCTCGTCAGAATAACTACCCGGAGGTTAGGAAACAAGGGTTTCTTGTCCAGCCCCAGAAGGAAATATGGAATTCGGTTTCTGTGTTCCTGAAAGTTATTTTTGAAGCTAATAGGACGTGTGCATTTAAAGTAATCAGAAATAAGTCTCTTCTGAGTTGTAATATTAATTTTCATTCCCTTTCTAAGGCTTCCAGCATAGAAAATAAACAAGACTGGATCAAACACATTCGAGAGGTGATACAGGAAAGGACGATTCATCTGAAAGGAGCTCTGAAAGAGCCAATTCATATCCCCAAAACAGCGCCAACAGCTAAACAGAAGGGAAGAAGGTTAGTGGTTTGGGTCTCCCCCCTGCCCCCGCCTTCCTGGGCTGTTTGTTCACTTAGGTGGTTCACTTAGGGAGCAATTTTCTAGTCAAAATATGTAGTGAAAACATGTGTTATGGTAGCACCGAAGGTAGAATTGGGTTCAGTCCCTTGTTCTCATAGGTTCTTTGGAATATTTCGGGCTTGCTATTTTGTGTTAGAGCTGCTAGGGACTGGGTACATTTGTTACATTTCCCTGAAGTGTCTGGCAGTTCTCTATCAAGCTATATAAATTCCCTTATATTTATTCACACGATCATTTTCAAATTTAATGAATTCAATTTTGGGGATAGCTTTTGTTGTTAGTTGGCTAGCAATAACAGAGGGACCACTATCTTTTTTCACCTACCATGCAGTGTAAGAGTATTCATATATTTGGATTTTTCAAATGTCCATTGTTTCCCATAAGAATTACAGATATATCAAAGAATTAGTGTTGGGAAAAAAAAAGTCATGATTGCTAGTGACTGACTTTGATCCACCATTTCTCAGGGATGGAGAAGACCTGGATAGTCAGGGAGATGGCAGCAGTCAACCTGATACAATTTCAATTGCTTCCCGAACCTCTCAGAACACACTGGACAGTGACAAGGTAGGTTATGAGAATCATTTTCACTTTTTTTTATCAAGAGCATAGAAAGGAGGCTACAGTTACAGGATATGTAAACAAAGCTTGAATAATACAAGACAAGCTATCAGATCGCTCTATCTCACCGACGTCCTGTTTTAGGCCAGTGGCTGTCAAAATTATCAGGCTCTTGCTGATCATCACTTATATTCCCTGTTTTCAAGTGATGGCTGCTGCTACTGCTATCACTGATATGCATGTCAATACCTTCATGATGCAGGTTAACAGGAAATCTAATCCAGGATACCTAAGGTGGCTCCGTAGCATAGTTTCCCCCTCTGTGTGGAGCCGTCATTCTACAGATTTGGCACCATGAGGGTGTGCGTCACTATTGGCTTCACCTTCAGAACTCTGGGGGCTGGAAGCAGTGGACTTGTCCTACCCCTTTGAGCTGGAAAGAGTCCAATAGGGGGCCAAGATTCCCTTCTCCAGCAGAGGTGCCAAAGGAAGCTAGAGAAACAGGGTCACCATTGCCCTCTTTGGTAATAAATGTATCCTCCCAACATCTTTACCCTTTCCTTTCCTTTCAGTCTTCCAAGGTGAACCATCATGTGTGTGTGTATAAAACACTTCCTTCTTTTTTATTTCTTTTGATTTTGATAATGATGGTGATGATTATAGTATTCATTAAATGCTGACTATATGTCAAGCACTTTTCTAAGCACTGGGGTAGATACAATTTAATCAAGTCAGACACAGTCCCTGTCCAACATGGGGCTATCAATCTAAGTAGGAGGGAGGACAGGTACTGTGATTGACCTGACACTTGTCACACAGCAAACAAGTGGTGGAGCCAGGATTAGAAACTAGATCCTCTAATGCCCGGGCTCTCGGCACTAGGCCAAGCTTCTACACACACCTTTCCCCCATCACTTTTTCCCCACCTTCACACTTATGCACTCCCACCTCCCACAATACTTTGATTTATACACAGTAATTTAGGCCCTTATTTATCCGTCTTTGCATTCTCTTCTTCATTCATTCAGTCATATTTATTGGGGGCTTTCTTTGTGCAGAGGACTGTATTAAGCACTTGGGAGAGTACAGTATAACAGTAAGCAGACACATTTTGTGCACACAATGAACTTACAGTCTGGAGGTAAGACTTTCTTCCCTTTCTGGGCTATCAGTTTGTTCATGGGCAGGGAATCTGCTAATGCACTTTACTCTTTCAAGCGCTTATTTCAGTGCTCTGCACATAGTAAGTACTCAATAAATGCCACTGATCGATAGATTGATTGACCCCTCTCATTGCCATAACTTTCCCTCCAATAGCCTCCATGGAGTTCTTGTCTATGAATTTTTTCAACTCTCCTTGAACCTATTGATGTTTGCAGACTACATGAGTAGTTACAAATTCTGTATACTACCTACCCACAAGGTGAAACAGTTTTCCATCTATTTTCAACATGCCATCTTCAAGCTTAAGTTGGTCCTTCTTAATTTGATGTGTTTGGTAGAGTTTGGTGAACAACCAGCTCTGTGTTTGCCCCCGCTCACACCTTTCATGATTTTGTAAGCTTCAGTCGTGTCTCCCCTCAGCATCTTCAACCAGCCTCTGTCTTCTGTACCTTCTAATGCTTTGCTAGTAGCCATAGAGTTTCTTTGCAATATTATATAGATTTGAATCTTTAAAAAATGCATTTATTAACATTAAGGGGCTGCATTTTTTGAACTTGCAAAGATACCCAGTAGGTGGAGTAATCACGAGCACTGAATATTATTGGTGTACAGAATTTAATTATTTCACTGCAGGGAGCTGAGTCTACTTGGAAAGAAGGATTAAGGAGTAATTCAGTGTTCAATATTGTCCTCTCTTTCCTTTTTACAAGTTTTAATTTGTTATTGTTTTGAGTAATTGAATTCTGCTGACTTAAATGAAACCATACTTTCAGAGTTCCTGTAAGATTACCTCTACTTCTATAACTGTTGCCTAATTTGCCTGGACCTTTTGAAAGCTGCTTCCAGATGCTTGTCTGGTGGGTCTCAGGTCAAGCGTCACTTCCGTAGTAGTTCCTAATTTAAGGCTCTCAACAGGCTTAACAGTCTTACTCAAGGAATGATGCTCTAGATCCATTTTTAAGAAGTGGTATTTTTATATCCAGGTACTTTTCCTTAAACCCTCAAATATTTACTCAAACGTTTTAGCTGAAGGGAGTTATCCTAACATCGGAACTGTAACTAGAGGCCCCTTGGACTTTCTTTTCTGTTCCTGGGTTGGGATTAAATTTTATGTGAGATTGAGTAGCTCACACAAAGTGAAATGAGTTCTGGAGTTTGTTCAGCCTCTCTCAACCGTAGCTTCTCTGAGGCCTTAGGAAAAGGATGAAATGTGCTGGTTTTCACCCATGTTCTTTCTCATAACATCTTGCATATTGGCCAGTGAATGAAATTCTGATTTGTGGTTTTCCTCCTCTTGAAAAGGTTGTCACCAAATAGCCTAATAAACCTGTATTCTCTTATGGGAGGGAATGACGGTGAACAGGTAATCATTATGCAACTTGTTCTTTCACAAAGGAAGGTGGAAAACTAAGTGAGAAAAGTGAATTCTCCAATTTTCAAAGCTGAGACTCAGTTATATCCAGAAACAAAAACAAATCTACTTTAAGGCCAGTGTTAGTTTGGTGCTGGTGACAGCTTCTCTGAATAAATTCAAGCAATAGAAATGTAGACGGACGAATAAAGTGGCTGTCGGAGGCTGAATGGGGAGGAAACCATTCAGGCTGGCTCTTCCCGTGCTTGACTTAGGATTTATAGGCCTGTTCTTGGGAGAAACCCGGCCTCATTTCTGCTGCAGTCTGTTGGAGAAAATCACAAAGAAAGGGGATTTCAGCCAGGACTTCTAATAATTCTCAGATGATGTTCATAGTGCTGCTGGGAAAAGAAAAAAAAGTTGCCAGGGAGGAACTAACTGCCAAAGACCCTCTGGTTCCCAGAAAATCAAGTGGTCAGCAGATCAGAGCAGGCGCCTATCAGATAAGAAGGAACCAAACAGCCTGAGTGTCCATTTTCTTCTGCGAATACATCATTTGAAAAAATGCTTTTTCTTTGTTCATCCTAGTAGCTCTGGGACTGAATACCTCCATGGTGAGCCCTCTTTCTGCCAATTTTTATAATACTTGTTTACAAAAGGACAGGTCCTCTGTAACAGTGTATTATCCCCAAAGAGTGCAAAATCCTGCCAGATCTTAGCTCATTTGTCCTCATGCTATTTCTCTGAAGTTGGGAGGGGGGAGATGACGACATCTGTGTTTCAGAGATGAGGAAACAGGCAAAGGGGAGAAAGGGTAGATTACTTGTCCCAAACCACCCAAGGAGACGGGTCACAGCCAAAAATGGAATTCTTGCTCTATGCACCCCACCCACCTTCCGGATCATGGAATCTCACAATCTAGTAAAATTGTTAAATTGGGCAATGGGTATGGTCAACATAAGCCTCTAAAACAGAGTGACCCAAAATTTAAAACATTGGGGAATATCAGTTGCAACATAAAATCCAGTCCCTTCCTGAAAAAAAAAAAAGTCTTGGTGTACGTTCAGTACTGCCGTAACGTGTTTTCACTACGCGGTTTTGCCAGAATGTTGGTAAGGATTAAGGAGTGTTCTTCTATAACATGAGATTGTTTGACAGTGGTGTCTCATGGTGTTGGAAGAAACTCTTGTGCATGTGCACGCAACATTGGACACCGGGAGCATGACAACAGGAGTTTTCCTTTATGAGGGCTTTTTTGCAAGAATGTACATTTATGGAAGGTATGATGAGAAGAAGCGATTAAATCCATCCTTGGCTGACCTAGAGATAAAAGAGATCTGCAAGCATTATAAGAGTATTAAAGTATAATTCAAATAATCCAATTTAATCATAAATCTTAGTGTTTGCTCTAATGATCTGGGGGTATGTGAAAGAAGAAAATAGTTGAAAACATAAGGCATTTCCTTTACCGGAATATTTTTCCCTCTGTGAGCTCAGGTTGATTGAATCCCCTTATTGATAGGCAAAGCTCATACCTGGACGTAGGGCAGTGTAGCAGTTGTTGACTCACATTAACCAGACTGTTGGATTATTTGTGTAGAAGCCCACATATATGTGTGTGTGAGTGAGTGATAGAAGTGTGTAAAAGAACTTGTGTTGTGTCTCAATTATTAGAGACTATTACCATACAAGTAAAAAAAAAAAATTCAGATAAGCATAAAACCTGGTGACATGATGAAACAACCAGTTTAGACTATGTAAAAATCATTTTGTGTCAGCAGGATGCAGTTCTTAGCTGGCTTGCTAGATTGAAGGTGATACAGCCCTTAGTTTTAATGGAATTATAACTCAGTTGTTGCAGTTCACTTGAGGTTGAAATTTGGCATGGGAGTTCTTAGGCTCTTAAGCTGCCAGGTGTATGTGTGTGTTTTAAAACTCAGTGTTTAAATCACTTTGAGAATGAGGCAATAAAATGGATTTGGTGAGTTGGAATTGTAGGTGCTTTTTCAGAAGTACAGAAAATGATGTTTTACAGGAAGTTGATTGGGACTGGAGGAATTGCATTTTATACATTAAAAGCAGTTGGGTTAAAGGAATCACTGACAACCTATTTAAGGCTAACAATTTGAAATGTAAAAATTCCCTCACTAGATTTTTTTTTTTACCAATTTTTAATATGCATTCCTTGAGAGTATATTTGTGTGTGGAGCCATGTGGTTATAGTAGAACCTATGTGTAGCCCTCCCATACTTGCTCAATTAAAGGCTCAGAAAGCAGTTTTTGCCTCCAATTAAATTTTCGTACATAAAATGTTTTATTGATATCATGTAGCACGATACATGCAAATTTCTGTCCAAATCTCAATCTGTAGCTTATCCCAACAAATCTCCTATACTTGCTATTTTATTTTAATGCATGTAAACTCACTCTAAGCAGGGATTGTGTCTACCAACTCCATTGTGTTCTCCCAAGCACTTAAGTACAGTGCACACAGTATGGGCTCAATAAATCCAATTGATCGATGAAACCAAAACACTCCATTGTCCCCCAACTCCACGCATAACCATGTATGTATTTAATACCTGACTGATCCCTCACCACACCTCCTTGGACGTGTTATTTTCAGCTCAGCCTGCTTTCATAAAAGAAAACTGCCATTAACTTGGTCCTGCTCTTGACAGCGAAGCAGGTACTAGTTCCCCAGAAGGTGAGCTGTGCAACTCTACCATGTAAGTTTTTCCTGAAGCACCAGCAGCCTGCTCTCTTCTGCCCAAGTGCAGTGTAAAGTGTAGATTTGTCATTTGGGTCAAAGATGATGCTCCTGAAAGTGAGATCATATCCAGGAGTGTGAGTGTTTTGAAGAGTCTTTTACATGTGCATGCTAAAATTGAAGCAAATATTTGGGATTCCCTGCAAAAAATTAGATGGTTACTTGGATTTATAGAATTATCAAAGTTCTCTCAAATAACCCATATCAGGAAGACCAGGGGATAGGTTCATTGTGCAACATTACATCTGTAAGTGGTGGAGAAATTGACATATCATTTTATTGTATTCTCTTGAAAGTTATCCACTCACCAAGAAGGTTTTTCAGCCCTTTAGCCTGGGTTGATTTTAGGAAATCATTCTTGGCTTTTGACCCTGGAGCCGGAAGTATTGAAATGAATTCCAGAACAAATCCTCTTTTCTCCAGTGAAGCAGGAAAAGAGTTCAGTTCACTCTTAGGCTCCATCATTTTAATAACTAAAAGGAGATGAGTTCCTCTGAAATTGGCCTGATTGATGCAGATTAGAAGTGGGTGTGGGAATTATTTGTTCAGGGGTGTTCCTATTAAGATTTGCTGCTATCGATGCTGTGTGCCTGAAGCCCACCTGTAGGGTGGGTGAGGGAGTGAGCAAGGAAGGCAATGGGCCACCACAGTATTTATGCTAACAACTATACCAGCTGCCACGGAGAGCCCTTCTTCAATAGCTGCTGTCAAGAGTACATCCCTCTTGGTTAATACCTTTTTTTGCCAAGCAATACCCTTTTTTTGGTCTGCATAAAACCAACATTGCTCCATAAGCACTTTTGCACGGTCCCTAAGTGAGCAGGCACAGAGGCAGCAGGGTATAATTGTTCGTGAGTCACAGTATGCTTTGTTCTTCAAAGGGGAGAGAAATGGCTTTTGTTTGGTTGCCCCCATCGCCACTTTCCCTCCCACCCACCCCCACTGGTTCCTTCTTTCTTCTCCTTAGAAAACTGGCAAAAGCCACCCACCTGAAACTGATCTCTAAAATATTAGCTTTTGGAATGTCAGTCCTCCTCCCTCATGAGCTCCAGACCCGTGGAGCTGAACAATTCACAGCGAGGACAATCTGTACCTACATGGGCAAATCATTGACAGGTTCCCCTTGCTCTTAGGGCTCTTCCCCATCCATTAAATATTTCTCCACCCTAAATAATTCAAACCAGGTCCCTCGCTGTTCTTTCTAAAATAAAAAAAGTTATATTTCTCTTGAAATTTAAGCTTCCTTCTAACAGCACGCTACATTGATAAGTTGTGTAAAGAATACAAACTTGCTGTGATGTAAAGCCCTCAGTAGGCGAGATCTCTTGTAACAACCAGTACTTGTGCTCTGATTAGACACAGAATCTTTTTGTGGCAGAATAGTTTTTTTTTCTTCTCTTCTAATCAAGGATCAAATACTAAGGAGGAAAAGCACGTACTGACTCCTTTCTGTGCAGAGACCCCTGACGATTCCTTGTTCCTCTAATTAACGAACAGCATTTCATCCGCAGCAAGTTTGATGGTTTTCAGCAGATGTGATGATCTTCAGTTGCACTACCAAGGTTGCTAGGTTTGGGGAGGAGAGGGAAGGGGTAAAAGAGAGTTAACTTCATTCTTCTTGCACTTCATGAGTTTGATTTGATGGAGACCTTGGAAAGTGTAATAGCTCCTGCAGGGCTCAGTTCTTGAAGCTGGACAGTCTTTGTGATATTATTTCTAAAGGAACTTAGCTTGAGATATTTTCTTTTTTTATTAATGCTAGGTAATACTATCAAAATGTGCAGAAAGAGCACCCCTTGTTCAGGTGAAGCTTATAGGTACAAAGGCGAATTTTGGAGCCCTTTGCACATATGTATTTTGAGAGAGTGACTTGTCCTTCATACTCAAAAAACAACTGATGGTGAAATTCACCCATGGGTACTTATGTGGCTGAAAGATCACAGGCCTGGGTTCTAATCCCAGCTCTTCCAGTCACTTGCTGTGTGCCCTTGCATAAGTTACTTAACTTCTCTGTGCTTCAGTTTCCTCAACTGTAAAATGGCTAAACACCCACTCGACATTTTACTTAGACTGTGAGCCCCATGTGGGACAGAAAAGATGTCCAACGTGATTAACTCGTATCTACCCTTCACTTAGAACAGTGGTTGATACATAATAAGCACGTAACAAATGCCTTAATCATTGTTGTTATTATTATCATCAAAAACCAATTTGGTACTCACAGTCTTGGCCACATTCGGCACTCACAAAGACTGTCCCCTGTGCTGACATATTGGTTGTTTTTATCTCTTAGGGCTATTTTCCCTTTGACCTCCTTGTCTCACAATTCTTAAGCAACTCCTGCTCAAAAAGAGCTGCACTGTTTTTTGATTGCAGAGCGCCATGTTGGCTACCTGTGGAAATTAGCTGTCCACTTTCAGTTGAAACGCAGCATTGTCAGAGGTGTCCCGCCATTTTGAGGAAGCACGCTGAGCTCAGGCAAATAGAGTGCATTTTTTTGATTCCTTGTCCCTGCTGGCTCCTGAGCCTTCCCGTTCCCCTTTGCAGTCCATGTGGGATCTCAGTCGCTGCATCCAAGCTGCAGAACTTGGCGGCAGACTAATAATAATAATAATGGTATTTGTTAAGTGCTAACTATATGCCAGGCACTGTTATAAGACCTGGAGTAGATCCAAGATAATCGGGTTGGACACAGTTCCTGTCCCACATGGGGCTCACAATTTTAATCCCAGGTTTATAGATGAGACAACTGAGGCACAGAGAAGTGAAGTGACTTGCCCAAGTTCACATAGAAGACATTTGGCAGAGCTGGGATTCTAGGTCCTTCGGATTCTCAGGCCCATGCTGTATCCACTAGACCATGCTGCTTCTCTGAAGCAGAAGTCGTGTGGGGAGGGGCATCCCAGGAATGAAAATGAAAATACCAGACCTAAAAGTATCCAGTGCTGAATTTGTACTGGACACCTGGACCAGCCACTTGAAAACTGGACTGGCCACCCCAGTAATCTAACTAACAACTTGAGATGTTTGAATAGGCCTGATTTTTTCATTTACATTCTAAGTTCCCAGCTGTTTCCAATTGCTTTCGATTTACTCTAAGGAGAGCTGTAAAATCAATGCCAGAAAACAAGTATGAGCTCTTAATTCCCCCTCTTATGCAGACCCCTTCCTTTCCCTCCCACTCCCCCCGGAAAACACTTTAGCATGGTTTTGAGCATTATGAAAGGTAATGAGGCTCTGAAAAGAGGCAGGAAGGGAGTGGCTGGAGGGGGGAAGTAAGATGTCCTCAGGAGTGAAAAGGTACTGTTTTATGAAATTACGTTCCCTGTAACTGAGACTTACTTTTCTTAAGGGAGCTTGGAGATTTCTGCTCAGGGAGTTGACAGGTTTGACTGATTGCCTTTTTGTAATTGTAATAAAAAAGAAAAGAATGGTACAAATGCATGCATATGTGGGATTAGTCAAGTCAGGTAGTAGCCAGGGATCATGGGGGAAGTAATGTCTAGATTGGTCTAGATTCCTGTTCCAGGGTTATGTCCAGTGGTTTAGAAAAGGAAAGAAATGAGTCCATGTGGAATGCAAATCATGAAGGGGAACTTGGTAAGATCTAGTTGCGTTTGACCTGTATTTCCCTGGAAAAGCAAATGATTCTGCTTTTTGCTTCAAGTTCTAAGTATTTCAAGCAATCAGTCAGTGCATGGGAAAGTAATGTTCCTTGCCCACAGCAAGTTTGCAGGCTAAATAAACTGGGAAGAGGAAACTCCCAAAGATAATTTTAAAATTGCATTTCAGTCTTAATCTTAAAGACTGGCATCAATAACTGATTTAGCAGAGCAGATAACTTTTCTAAGATGCAGGAGATGAACCAGTTATATGATAAAGAGTTGCTTTTGTAGTTACCTAGCAAAAATGAAATCTCAGTAGTTCCGTCAATCCTCCAGTTTTCCTGTGGAACAGTTTTCTGTAATTTTCCAGAAAGCTTTATACCTTAATAGTAGGAGTAATAGCATTTATTGAACTCCTCCTTGGTACAGTGTGCCATAGTAAGCACCTGGGAAGAGTAAAACAAAAAAATGACACATTTCCTGCCCAAATGGAATTTATACTCTAATGGATGAGATAGGCGTAACAATATTTTCAGAGTAAACAAGATATAGTTCTTTCAGTACTCATGGATGCATGGGTGACTAAAAAGCAGCATAGCCTAGTGGAAAGAGCACAGGTCCGGGAGTCAGAGGACCCATTCAAATCCCAGCTCTGCCAAGTGCTTGTTGTTTGACCTCAGGCAAGTCACTTCACCTCTCTGTGCTTAAGTTCTTCAGCTGTAAAATGGAGATTCAGTACCTGTTCTCCCTCCTATTTACATTGTCCATATAGGACAGGGACTTCCTCCAACCTGATCGGCTTGTATCTACACCAGTGCTTAGAACAGTGCTTGACATGTAGTAAGCACTTAACAAATACCCCAAAAAGCACTCTTTCACGATAGCAGTATTGATTTTTAATGTCTGTATAACTTATAGAGCTCTTTCTTAGAGATAAGGTTTCAAAGTTTACCAGGTTTAATCACTTCCCTTCTTCCAAAGTGTTCTGGCAGACTTGATTAGAGTGATTATAGCCCATTTCAATGTAGTATAGAGCCCTCGTCATTCTCTTTATACAAGAATGTGTAAGAAATCGCTTTGAAAATCAAGTATTACACTTACATAGGTACATAAATTGAATCCAACACTTTTCATTATTGGTATATATTTATTGGATCATGTAACTCTACTGAGTTTATCACTTTTTCATATATTTTTACTGTTTTGTACAAATTTTTGAAGCCTGGAAGCACATTAATGCATGTTACATGCATGTTTAGGGTGCTATTTTCATGGAACAAATCTAGAGTGCTGAACACATTACTGCACCTAATTGTCCTATGGTTCAAGGGTTGTGATGATGTGAAACTTGGGTTAAGGAAAATTCACTCCGCAGTACTCATCTATACCATACCATAAAAATAATAATTGTATCTGTTAAGAAGGAGTGTGCCCTAGTGGAAAAAGTCCAGACCTGGGAGTCAGAGGACCGGGGTTCTAATCTCGGCTGTGCCACTTGCCTGCTGTGTGACTGTGGGCAAGTCACTTAATATAATAATAATAGTATTTATTAAGTGCTTACTACGTGCCAAGCACTGTCTAAGCACTCTGAACCTCATTTTCCTCATCTGTAAAATGAGAATTAAGCACCTGTTCTTCCTCCTACTTAGACTGTGAGCCCCTTAAGGAACAGGGACTGTGTCCGGCCTGGTATCTACTGCAGCATTTAGTATGGTGATTGGCATATAGTCAGCGCTTAAAAAATACCACACTTATTATTCTGTCTGCCGTTGTTGCATGCACACAAGCAGCTTCTTTGGTAATATGGCACACTGAGCCCAGATAGGCTTGCACTATCAGAAGAAAATCATTCCATGATTCCTTAGTCAGGTTTAGACAAGGCATGCATTGAAAACTTATTTTATAATAGAACTGAGTATGTGATATATTGGCTATATCCAGAAGAAACCATAGTAGACGAACAAGATTAGTGATTTCTTCTAGTGTTCCTTTTCACTAAGGAACCAGATATGTAACTAGAAGAAGTGTTCTATCAAAAGTATAATAAGTGGTATAGGTGAATAAGAGCCATTCATGAAAGAAGTATTAATGAAAAGTTGTATGGTGGATTGCAATTCAGCTACCAAAGTGTTTGTTAAAACTACAAGTGAAAATACTGAGGACCCACTTGCATTCAATTTTTCAAATTTGTAATGCAGTTTCTATTTAAAAGCCAGGCGTTTTTACTTGTCATACAAATGTAGATTAGTTTGGGAACTAGTGTCATTATTTTGGGAGACTCAACCCCATTTGATGTGTGGCAAACCAGAGGGAATGGTGCCATTTCTATTCTTATTCTATTCTTTACCCCAGTTCGATTGGTACAGCCATTCACCCATGGTCATACATGCACTAGTAACTGAACCTCACCGTCAATGGTGTCTTCTTCAAATACTAAGGGCAACCATATTAAACTATCTATAAATGATAATAATCCAGTGACAATAATTATTAGAGTATTTTTCCTCTTGGGAAACTCAGAAATGTAATGTTTCCCTTAAATCATTTTGTGAGGGAAGGGATTGGAACTAATGGCATCATAAGTGGGAAATATGTGCAACAGTGTCTTCAGTAAAAAGGCAATAATCTACATGTTTTAGCCAGGGCATCTAAGGCACAATGAATTTCTGAGGGCCTGCCAGTGTCTGAGAGAACAGAAAATGGGATCCAGATTCTTGACTCATCACCTAACATTCCGCTGTTGGTAGTTGCCACGCAAGGATTAACCCCCTCGTTTCTCTGTCTTCCCCTAGCTATCCGGTGGCTGTGAGCTGACAGTTGTGATCCATGACTTCACAGCATGCAATAGCAACGAACTGACCATCCGCCGCGGCCAGACCGTGGAGGTCCTGGAGAGGCCACACGACAAGCCAGACTGGTGCCTCGTGCGCACCACGGACCGGTCCCCCGCAGCCGAAGGGCTGGTTCCCTGTGGATCCCTCTGCATCGCTCACTCCAGAAGCAGCATGGAGATGGAGGGAATCTTTAACCACAAAGGTAGGAGCAGAGGCTGAGTTCTCACTTCCCAGAGCTCCCTGGAAATCCAGGCAACTCCCTGCTTTCTTCTGCGTAGCAGTAATCAAAATAAGACCCCTCTGTACCACGCGGTCAGCGGAGACCTAATCATCCATGTGATTAGTTTCTAGCCAGACTCTCTCTCTGGGGGTGTTTATCTCTAGGCTGTTCAGCTCATCAAATTTGATTCAGCTTTGGGTCCCTAAGGGTCACGTCAAAGGGAGGGTGCTTATGCTAAGTGGAGCTGAAGTGTGAAATCTTCCAGAAAGCACTGAGGTATATTAGGCAGGGCATGTACCCTCTGATACGGGGCAAATTGGGACCCAGTTCTCTTAGCATTATTATTTTTCTAGCAGTGGTGTGGAGGTGGGAGGAAATGGGAGTAGGGGGACAGGGGCGTGTATATACACATATGTGTGTCTGTGTGAGAGAGAGAGATTAGCTTGGCTGCTAGAACTAAGAAATGGTGATTTTCGGGTATTCCTTAATAAAGTTTTTACTGAGCCGACCTCCTTCTAATGACAAATTTTCCTTCCGTAAGTTTGGGATTAGCTTTGAGATCTTCAGGAGAAATACATTTGTGTTCAACACTTTGATTGTAATGTGAGGTCTTGGATCATCCACTTCCTTACATTAAATCTGTTTCCTAAAGCTTTTTGCTAAGGAGAAAATCATTATATTTATATATCTCAGGGAGCTTTTTGTTGTTTAAGTTAGTGTACCTACTATGACCACCCTCTGATACAGGGCAAATTGGGACCCAGTTCTCTTAGCATTATTATTTTTGTGTGTGTATGTGTGTGTCTTGGGCATACACACAAATGCTTCTTCGAACATGGGGGTATTGAGTTTTTTGTAGATGGACATGCATTATCTGAAAAATGTTTCCTATTTACCCAGTAGTGGTCTATCAGAAACCCAGAGTGCAAACACGTGCTATGGGAGAATTGACTGGACACTTATTCATATTTGTGGATAGGAGGAATGATGGGATAAGACTCTCCAGGCAATCCCAGATTGAAGGCAACATTGTTTAATTCCTAAAATGGGCTCCCAATTTCAACATAGATACCAACATCTTACCCACTCCTCCCCAAATGTTGCTCAATATTATTTGTTAGAAATGATGTTAATGACAACTTCTGTCAGGGATTACAGTTGCTATCATTCTATGGGGCATCTTCTTTCAGGGGGATCTGTTAATTCTTAAAATTTAAATCAACTTTGCGTTTTGTCAAACTGGCTGAATAGCCTCACCTATTTTCCTCTCTCATTTACATTAGTCATGTCTTGTCTGTGATAATAGTGAGTAAAATGTTACTCCATAATCCGGTGGCCTAAATGTGGGTTACCACAGTAAAATGATGTCATTGCGTGAATGTATGATTTGTGTAGTAATTTGATTGTGAATTCCATTTTTATTGAATTTACTTTTCTGTGATGGAAAGTATGAGCATATTAATTTTAGTTAAAAAAGACTAATGTTGCTCTTGCAAGTTATCCCCATCCTTCTTTCCCTAGTACATGTCCCAGCATCATTTCCAAGCATCCTTCCCTTCCTGTCTCCTCTTGTCAGCCCTTATAGTTGGAAGGAACTTCAGGAGTTCATCTTGAACATCCCCTGCCTCTCCTTGCTCTGGTCATCACCACTTAGTCAAATCGTGTGGTTGGAAGTGGCTTTGAGAGTTCATCCTGAACATCTTCTTGCCTCTGCCGGCAGCAAGACAGAGACAGCTGAGAGGATATCCTATTCCTCAGGACCTCCAAGACAGAATCCCCAGATTCCCCCGGGAATTCATTCCAGCATTTAAAAACTCTCAAATTCAGGAAATTTTCCCTTATATTTAACCTAATCCCTCACGTAGCTTCCCATTTCCTCTTGCTCTGTACTCAGGGGAATTGGTGAAGAGCTGGTTTCCCTCTTTAAAATGACTTATATACAATCATTCCTTATACAGTGACTTCAGTGTGTGGAATTTCACTATAATGTGCTTTCTAAATTAGAAAATGGATTCAATATGCGTTCCTATGTTAAATTCTCTTTCACAGCCTTTAACCTCGCACCAGAGGAAAGGGATTCTCGCCAGAAGTGATGTGGTGGGGGGCAGTGTGCTGCAGGGACTAAGTACAAATTGAAAACCCCGGGGGCTGTGCATCAATCTCTGAAACAAACACTGTGCTTCACCTGATGATAGACTCCAATAAGGAAAAAAAAAAGAATCTGTGAAGGACCTAGATACGCTCATTGCAATAGTGCCAGTATCACTCAAGCTGATTATTGTGGAAAATTTCAGGCCAAAGGAGAAAAATAATTGACTCACGTGGAATTCGAATGCTAATTGTGTTTAGTGGATAGGCTAAATATTGGTTATTTCCAACCCAGTATTCTTGATTCCCCCCCAAAGATCTAATCAAAGGGATCTCACTGACCATTCATTCATTCAGTTGTATTCATTGAGCACTTATTGTATGCAGATCACTGTACTAAGTGCTTGGGAGAGTATAGTATAACAATAAGCAGACATATTCCCTGCTCATTGTCCAGGGTCCATTATCCAGTGGAGCTTTCTGCTTATACAAGACCTCCTGCTGAGCAGCCCCAACTTTTAGTTAACCCTGAACATTGTCTTCATTAGGTTGAAAGATAAGCCCTTTACATGTCAGTCTTTTTTTTTTTTACCCCAGGATTACACAGAGTATGGTTCATAGCTGGCATTTTGAGAGTCCAATTCACACCAAGGTCTACAGGCCAAGAATTAGACTTACTGTAGTTGCCAAATTCAAGTTCTAGAGATCATCAACTGGGACCACTTCTCTTCTATATTTAATATTGGGAGCAACTCACAGTGAGACCTTAGAAAGCTGTCAAACGATCAGTGTCGAAGTAGTACCTGTGCATCACAGTTGACTGTATAAGGGGGATGGAGAGCACTGTATCCACGCAGTTGTTCAATGGTAAACTGAAAATATGAAGGGACCTTATGCCAGGAGGACTGAAGAAACATTTAAGACAAAAAGGAGCTTAAGCCCTAGCAAATTTAGCCAAGTAAGAGACAACTAGGAGCAAATACCAGTAGCAATTTAGGTTGACATGCAACAGTAAGAGAAGGGTAACATTAGAGCAGAGGCTTCAGGATCACACCATCAAGAAGGGGCTACTGGAAAAACCACCAGGCACTGCAAGTAACAAATGAGACAAGCCAGCAAGGCACAACTGTTCCATGCTCCCAATATGGAAATGATTGTCTGTAACACATCATTCTTATCACCCCTACAAATATCATCACCAGTTTCACCATCCGAAACATTGGCTTCAAATCCCAGAAGCAAGCAGTACTTGAGAGGACCTCTGTGTCATGAGACTAAAGAGCGCATTAAAAAGGCTGACTTTTACGTAATGCATGATTGACAACCATAAAAACACCTAGTTTGAACATGTCAATAGGAACAGACTATGAGTCTTGTTGAGGGCAACTCGATTTGTGGTAATGAATGGGAACACTCTCTTAGGGTGTTTTATGGTTAAGGAGAAGTCTTTCCATTGCAGTTTTTAATTATTGTTGTCTGCCTGCTATCACCAGCCAGATGGATCTACTAAATCTATGCACAGTATAAGTATACTGGAACATCTGCAGTTTCCCAGTTGCCTCTCTCACTTTCAAATTTAAGGACTGAATCAAGAATGTGTTGTCAAGTATTATAAAAAGCCAACTTGTCTGGAATGAGCAGTAGGCAAACTAGGTTGGCTTGTGTGTTTCGAAGCAAAACGGTCTTCATTTTCTTGAAGCAAATCTCTGCTTATTGATTTTTTATGGTATTTGTTAAGCACTTACTGTGTGCCAGGCACGTACTATGTGCTGGGATAAATACAAGCTAATCAGATTGAATACAGTGCATTTCCCACTTGGGGCTCACATTCTTAGTTCCTATTTTACAGATGAGGTAAATTGAGGGCAGGACTTACATGTTTTGATTCCGGTGTACTTACCCAATAGCTTAGTAAGGTGCTCTAGGCTCTCAACAAGTACTTTGATGTGTACATCAATCAGTGCTATTTATTGAGTGCTTACTCTGTGCAGGCACTGTACAAAGCACTTGGGAGAGTACAATATGATGAAGTTGGTAAAAATGGTTCTCTGCCCACAGTGAGTTTAACCATCTAGAGGGGGAGACAGACTTTAAAATAAATTATAAATATGTACATAAGTGCTTTGGGCATGAAGGTGGGCTGAATACCAAATGCCCTAGTGCTTAGGCAGTGCAGAAGGGAGAGAGAGAGTTGGACATGAATTCATTCTGCCAGACTTCTAAATTAGAAGGTATGTTAATTTGTACCCAGGTGTTTTCTTGATCTTATGTTAGATGAAACTTCTAAAGTTATATTTATTTCTGTCAGCATCTTTCCTACGGAGGGTACTTAGGCAAAAATTTTAATTAGATTCTTCTTCTCTAAACAGCACCTCCATCCCACTGATAAAGGTCCCGCAGGATCTATTCAGTTTTAGGAGGTTATAAACCCACAGCTGAATTTTCACTTCCCTCCTCCCCTCACCCCTGTCCCACTACCCCTCCCACCTCTAACATACTGGGAATCTCCTGAGTGCTCGCTCTGATATTGTTAGGAATCCCACAGAGGAGATTGGAGAACAAAGAAATGTGCCTGAGTCCAGAGAAGGCTCCAGAAATGCGAAACAGGATATCCAAGCCCCTGCCTGCTTTCCTCTATTTCTGTCCCTGTCAGGAGGCCTTAACCATTTCCTTCCTCACCTTTATCCAAGTGGAGTAACAGATATGAGTTCCTGAGAGATGCCATTCATTTTAAAATCTGTGTACAGAAAATGAAAAATTAAAAAAAAGTCTGAGTTCCTTAGATATTTATTAAAAGCTTCACTGAACTTTCGACTAGGGATAGTGACCAGTTCTTAATGGAAAACGGAATAATACTCTGAATAGATTGGTGCCTGGCTCATAGCTGAGCTTCAAGAGGTTACAAGGGTCCGTACGATACAGAATTCATTGATCTTCTATGAATGGTTTGGCTTTTCATTAAGTATTAGAATTTGACAGATGTTCTTAGTAACTTTCCCTTATCTTAGGTCAAAGATGGTAGAGAAGTACCCATAAAGCAAAGCGATAAACAAAAATCATTTGCCTTCCTGAGGTGGTAGTACCTGCTGAAAGCTTAGATTGTTGATGGCTTTAACAGTCTTATTGCCTTGCATCGTGCTCTCTGCTCTTACAATCAAGAGACCTGGGTTTTTATTAATCAGTGTAATTTATTGAACGTTTACTGTGTGCAGAGCGCTGTACTCACTGCCTAGGAGTGTATAGTAATAATAATGTTGGTATTTGTTAAGTGCTTACTATGTGCAGAGCACTTTTCTAAGCACTGGGGTAGATACAGGGTAATCAGGTTTCCCACGTGAGGCTCACAATCTTAACCCCCATTTTACAGATGAGGTAACTGAGGCACAGAGAAGTTAAGTGACTTGCCCACAGTCACACAGCTGACAAGTGGCAGAGCCGGGATTCGAACCCATGACCTCTGACTCCCAAGCCAGTGCTCTTTCCATTGAGCCACGCTGCTTCAGTACAGTAGAGTTGGTAGACATGATCACTGCCTACATGGAGGGTGTAGACAGACATTCAAATTAAATTACACCTGGGAGAAATGGGAGAGCAAAAGGGAAGGTATACAAATGCTTTGGGATTGTAATCCTGGTTCTGCCTGGTAGTTGGCTAGTGTGGCTAATGATCATCGCATACTCACTTTGCAGTGTGCTGCATCCCTTGCCCACCTAATCACTTATTTCACCCTGTGCCCCTCTTGGATCATGACATAGGAAAGCAGCATGGCCTAGTGGAAATAACATGATTCTGGGAGTCAGAAGCCTTGGGTTCTAACCAGCTCTCCACGTACCTTCTGGGTATATTTGGACAAGTCACTTAACTTCTCTGAGCCTCTGTTCCCTCAGCTGCAGAATGGGGATTCAGTACCTGTTCTCCCTCCTACTTAGACTGTGAGCCCAGTCTGGGACCTGATTATCTTGTATCTAGTTCAGTGCTTAGTATAGTGCTTGTCACATAATAAGTGCTTAACAAATGGCACAATTATTATTATTTTAAGAACGTGGGGGTGAATGGTGCTGCACTGTAATCAGTTGCTCTGCACAGGCTTTCAGCCCTGTGGCCCCAAGGCCAAGGCTTATCTATCATTAATGATGGGAAACTCCATTATCATCATCATTTCTGATAGGAACTAAGCACATAGGTTGTGTTGCTCTTTAGATCCGTGCTTTGTGGTCTGCCTGCAGTTGGACCTCCTCAATATTCTTAGGCTGCTTCATGTTGAGGTGAGGCAAGATACCACGGTCAGAACAAGTCATAGCATTTTTAAAATGATATTTTTAAGCTTTTATTATGTATCAGGCACTCTACTAAGTGCTAGAGTAAATACAAACACAAGTAAATACAAGTAAATACAAATAATCAGGTTGAACACAGTCCATGTTCCGTATGGGGCTCATAGTCTTAATCCCCATTTTTCAGATGAGGTAACTGGGGCACAGAGAAGTTAAGTGCCTTGCCCACGGTCACACAGCAGACAAGTGGCAGAGCCACTGCATTAGACCACACTGCATGTAGAAAGGGAGGACATGCCTGCTATTGAATGGTAACAACTGTAGTCTTTTAGAAGTTGGATTTACTGATTGAGGAATCACCTTTTTGTGTGCCTTTGGTTAATTTCCCTTTCCATTATTTGGATTGAATACTGATGATTTGGGAGACTCAGGCATTCCATCTGTGTTCTAAGTGACTTTGAATGTAAGACAAAGCACAGAAGATTCAGGGGAGGTTTGTAGGCTGACCCAGTTTAATCCTGCTCCACGAAAACGCCATTTTATGTGGAGGGGCTGAGCAGCACGAACACTCTAAGATACATATTAGTAAAATTAACCTGAGAAAGACTGCTTGTAATTCTTGGGTAAATTAGCTTTAACAGCTGCATGGAAAGTTTCATCTCCTTTGCTGAGAGCTCTGACAATCTCAGCGTCTGTAATTTTCTTTGGGGTTGTCAAAAGCTTGATTAATTTGGACAGAATTTTGATATGAGAAAGGAAAGATCCAAAACTTGCAAAACAAAAATCTGTATTTACAAAAGGTCTACCCTAAAATATTTTAGCCCACAGCTCTAAATTAAATACTACAGATCTCTGAAATATAGAGCAAATACTGCACCATTTAGACCTAGTGGAATTGTTGAAGGAATATTAGCAAAGCTACCTAGCAGTTAATGATTTTTATCAATTATTTAATCTTTGGGCACCTTTTGTTCAGTTCACCTGCTGGACCCACTAATTCTCAGTTCCTGCTTTTGATAGAACTGATCAATTTAGAGATCTGTTGTTATTAACTTTGACACTCCTGGCAAAGCACTCTTCGTCTGCATTTTTTGGCTTACCTAATTGCCTGATGATTTCAGGAAATCTTCTGGATTTTAGTATGGAGGTTTCTTGACGGTTACTTGATTTTTTTTAACAACCCTCTTCAGCTTTTTTGTATTGAAAGTTAACAATTATCATTGAGACCTACTGGACTATGCTTTTTTTTCTCCTTTTCTCCCCAATAAGAATGTCAAATTTAATACCATTATAATCACTATTGTCAAGTGACTCCATCTCATATACTTCTTTTGCCAAGTCCTTTCCATCACTAAGACCTAAATGTCATATATCATCTTTCTCTGAAGATTCTGGAACTAAGTGCCCAGAAAATTTATCCTTTCCCAAAGCTCTCCCTTCACTTCCCATCTTAAACTAGCCGATCAGGCTAACTGAGGATATTTAAAGCCTCCCAGTATTAGATCCTGTTCTAGTTTTGCAGTTCTTCCATTCTTGGCACATTTCTCACCACAGTTAAGTAGTCTGTAGGATATTTTTACTGTAATATTTTTGTAGTTTAAATATATAATTTCTAAGTAGAGGGATTTCGTGGTACTCCTCTTGCCTGGTAAGTTTTTGGTTTTTTTCCATTTCAGTTCATGTTGCCTGTATGTATAATCAATCAATCAGTGATATTTATTGAATGCTTACTGAGTGCAAAGCATTGTACTAAGTGCTTTTTAAAATGGCATTTGTTAAATTCTTACTGTTTGTGAAGCACTGTTCTAAGTGCCCGCCCGGGAGAGTACAGTACAGCAGAGTTGAAGGGCATGTTCCCTGCCCATTAAGAGGTGAGAGGGGAATGATGTCGTAGAGTCCTTGTCTGTCTAACTGTGTCTCTCCTAGAGAGCTTACAGCCACACAAGACTTTCTTCTCTCTCCACCAAGTCCCAGATATGACTGCCAGCCATTCCGATTGACCCATTTTATTTTTTAGGCTTCATTATTTGTGTAGAAGCATTTGTACATTTTATATATTTGTATATTTTATCTTTGGCCTTTTGCCAGTTTACACCTTTAGGCACTATAATTTGTTCCCCTTGAATGCCCCCTTAATTTACCTCAGCGGCTTCCTTAGATTCCTTCCAGGTACTTTTCTCCCTTTTCTTCCCATTTCCTGACCCTGCTTTTGTCCTCCTCGTCAAGCTTGCTTCCGCGTCGTTATGACCAATTAGTATTTTCCTCTTCTGTATTTATCGGCTTGCCCCAGTTTGGAGTTTTAAAACTATTCCATCACTTTTTTCATTTAATACCAGCAGCCCAGGGCCACTTTTGTATAGGTCGAGCTTGTCTCCCTCCTTTTCACATTCTCTCCATCTGTCCTTAAAACACAACCTATTCATCCAAGAGGGGCAGCCATCACACTTTTCCCTCAGGTATCTGGTTGCCAACTGTAAGAAACAGAATGCTAAGTTGGATGTGGAAGATACTGGGCTGCTTGAACCAGTGCTCTGACCCAGTAGTGGCATTTCTCCTGTTCTGTCGCCACTGACACACTAGAGCACTCCCAACCTCTGAAACCTTGTGAATAAATTGTGAATAATAAACATGAATTTCACTCATGTGGAGGTCTGCTTAGAAACCTATGTTTGTCCTGAAGGACAGAAACTCCTTACCATTGTTTTTAAAGCACTTTCATCTCGCCCCCTCTACCTTACCTCACTCATCTCCTCCTACAGCCCAGCCTGCACACTTTTCTCCTCTAGTGCCAGGTTACTCACTGTGCCTCCGTCTTGTCTGTCTCACTGCCTACCTCTTTTCGCATCCTCCCTCTGGTCTGTAACTCCCTCCCCCTCCATATATAACAGACCACCACTGTCCCACCTTCAAAGGCAGGAGATATTTCTACCAACTCTGATGCATTTTACTCTCCCAAGCACTTAATAAAATGTTCTGCACCCTGTATGGGCTCAACCAGTACCATTGATTGATACATTAAGGTCACATATAGATGTGGAGAATAAGGGAGAGATTGTGGAATGTGAATAGCTACAACTCAGCCTCACAGCAGTTATATACATATCCGTAATTTATTTACATTAATGTCTGTAGACTGTAAGCTCATTGTGGGAAGAGACTGTTTATACCAACTCTTACATTATACTCTCCCAAGCTCTGTTCACAATAAGCATTCAGTAAGTATGATTGATTAATTGAGATCCCACATAGATGTGAAAAATAAGGTTGAGATTGTAGAATATGAATAATGAATAGCAAAGTGGATAGGAGAGGCCAGGAGAAAGAGAAGTAATAGATGAGTTCAAAGTTATAGGTCTGGTGGGCTAAGGGCGATTAAGGTTGAAAGGTAGATGGATAATGAGGAGGAGCAGCTTTCTTGTTTTATTTGATCCCAGTAAAGGCCTTTACTTGTTCTTTGGAAATGCACCAAGGCCTGGGCTAGTGTCCATCTCCATTCTCTTTGTCCCTGGTTTCCAAGGGGATAGCGGACTAGTAAACTTCTGTTGCTTAAAGAATTCAACTTGCTTTATTATGTTGGCATCTGCCCTAAGAGCTGCTATTTCTGTTCCACTAGTCTAACTGATCCCATATGAAAACAGCCAAGAGACTACAGGGGTCTTCTGGTCATGCAAGGGAAACCAAAGAATCTGGCACATCATTAGATGAAACTGGAGATTCTAGGCTTATCACTGCGCTTACTCAAATTGTCCCCCCTCACCTGTAAAAAGATAAAAAGGCAGTGTTCTCCCTCTCTGTTAATCATTTAAAACTTAGTGATATTATTACTAACTCTTTTAATTGGGGAAATTTCAGACCAAATTTTAGACCAAAAGTCCATGAAGGGACAGTCCTTTCATTTGGTTTAGATGCAGATTCAATGTTCAGAAAGTTTGGGGAAGGCAGAACGTTTTCAATAAAGCAGTTTCTTCTGTGTGCCGATATCATAGGAAATGCATGCTTTTCTGTGATTATTACCATTGCCAAAACTGTAGGCTTTGAAGAAGTAGCTTGGATCTGTTTCGAAAGCAGAATGGCTTTAGCAGATTGCAGGGCTTGTTCACGTCTGTTCCCCTCAGGAAGAATGTCAACTGGCCCACCAAGCCGGGGTCGAACACTCTTGGAACACTCAGAATAGAACTGCTTGGGCGTAAGCAAGCACAGTTGAGTGTGCTTGCCTGGAGTTTCGGGGGGTGAAAATTGTATTTAATAGCTAGATACGGCTGAAATGTTCGTAATTCTTCAGAGAATTGCACCCTGTATCTGCCTACGGTGGTGCTTTCAGAAGGGTTTTATTCCCAGGGAGGACCCTAACGTTCCTGAAAATTAAGCCTGGCAAAGCACTGGGCTCATTCGGCATGGAAACTGCTAATGTAAATCCCTGTGGGAAGTCAACCTGAACAATGTTGAGTTTAAATGGGAATTGGAAACAAATAAATTGTTCCTATCCTGTGTACTGAAGACTAAACGTTAGATCCAAAACCTATTATTAAGAAAAGTTTAACATGTAGCTTATAATTATGGAGCCACACAATAGGGCCATTACTCTATGGGATGTTTTGCGTTTGAAGTTCTCTCCCCCGCACCCCGCAACTTCTAATCCACAGTATTACAAAAATTAATCTAGCAGGTTTGGCAAAACCTAATTTAGATGAACATGAATGAATATAGAGTGCTCTAGTAATAGTACTTTAGTATGATATATATATATATCATATATTATATATAGTATGATATAGTATACTGATAATGCTACACTGCAAAATCTTAAATACTAGTGTCATGAGAAAGAACTGTAGTTGGAGAGCATTTTGGAGCATTATGGTTGGGCTATATTCAGAGTGAATCCGATACAAAATTGTGTTTGGCTTCAAAAGTACCAAAAGTGCTATCCTTGAGAAGTTTTAAAATCTAAGCACTTCTTAAAAAATAATAATGTTGGTATTTGTTAAGCGCTTACTATGTGCAGAGCACTGTTCTAAGTGCTGGGGGAAATAGTAATTGTTAAGTGCTTACTGTGTACTAACTACTGGAGAGGATACAAAATAATCAGGTCAGACGATCCCTGTTCAACATGGGGCTCACAGTCTGTAAATAGGAGGGAGAACAGCTATTAGATCCCCATTTTACAGATAAGAAAATTGAGACACAAAGAAGTTAAGTGACTTGCCCAAGGTCACGCTTCAGACTGCTGGCAGAGGCGGGATTAGGCTCTGACTCCCAGGCCTGTGCTCTTTCCACTAGGCCATGCTATTCCTCTCTGATATTAGTGCTTAAACTAAACTTACTGAAGGGTTGTGTGTGTGTGTGTGGGTGTGTGTAAGAATTTTAGTTTTTATAAACCAGCCGATAAATACCCATGTTCTTTTATCGATACTATATGGAGTCTCATCATAAATAAATCAGTCAGTGGTATTTATTGAGCACTTCCTAAGTGCAGAGCACTTGGAGACTACAGGGCTTGTGAGTCATTGAATCTAGGGATTGGCCATTCTAGCTGAAAGAGAAGCCTCGGTCAAAGCTTGAAGGCTTTGAGACCAAAAACACACATGGAGGAAATGATGATGGTGCTATGTGCTCCCTGCCCTCTCTTACCCCAGCCAGTCATGTTCCTGGTAGGGCACAGAGTACAACAAGCAAACAGATGGGCAGGAGCGCAGGACACTGCAAATCACCCATTAGCTGTTTCCTAGAAAACCATTTACGACCAAAGTGCCCACATCACAGTGTCGATGTCACAGCTGTTCCCTAACACCACAAACCAGCAGGCAGTTCTAGGGGTAGGGGTAGCTGCTGTTGTTTTCACCTCCCACATTAACCAACTATTTTCCCATTCCTTGCTGTATCTGTCCAAATGAGCTTCCTTTGGTCATTCTTTGGTCAGAAACCCCTACCACTTATGACATTATTCCAGCAGGCATTCCCTTCTTTCTAACTGTTCCTTTCTCCTCCTCCACCCTCATCCTACCTCCACCGAAGAGTGGAGGAGTGGGTTGGAGGGAAGTTGAGCGGACGAAGGTTACTAGAGGTGGCTCTTAGTGGGACCCTTTATTTTAAAGGGAAATGGATTAAGGGAGGCTGTCTCTTGTCTCATTTTAAGTTCAGCTCCACCTCTTTCCATTTTGAAACTGAAGCAAATTGTTCTAACCACTAATCTCATCCTCCTTAGTTTTTCCCATCTGCAAAGAGCAATGCTAGGTCTAATGAGTGGTGCTTTTTTAAATGATGAAAGGTGACATTGATTGTAAGTTATTGGTTGGTGGTAGCAAATTTATTTAGAAAGGGTGAAGACAGAGATTGGGGTTGGGATTAAGAATAGATTATGTTTATCCCTTTGTATTGTTTCAGCTCTTGTATCTGTCAAGGCATCTAGTTCAGGAGCAATTAAGTGCCCAAGCAAAATAGCATGCTCAACTAAAAGTGCTTAGTTTTCCTCCCACATTCCTTCCCCTTATACTCTCCTGTAAACCATTCCAATGTAAGTATCACATCTGATTTTGTTAATTATTACATGTTCCTAGAGCTTGCTCACCCGCAAATAACCATGTTAACAACAGATTCCACCTAAAATAAAATGCTGGCTGTGGAAGCTTTAACATGTTTTCCTAGTCGATAAGAAAGGGAGAACATTTTAGATAGCTCCAGCTAATTAGAGTCCATTTATAGAAAAGTCCCAAAACTGCCACCGATTAGAAAACAAAACAAATGCTGCCCATGGTATTACTTTAGTCAACAATCAGTCGATCAGTGGTATTTATTAAGTGCTTACTGTGTGCAGGTAGCTGTACTAAGTGCTTGGTAGAGTACAATTACAATAGGGTTGGTAGACAAGTTCCCTGCCTCCAAGGAGTTTACAGTCCAGAGGGATAGACATGTACATAATTGTTTTGGGGTTGAGGATTGGGTGAATGTCAGGTGCTTAGGGAGGGAGAACAGATCCAAGGGAGTAGGGGTAGTGAGGGGTTAGTCTGGGAAGGTGTCTTGGACAAGATGTGATTTTACTAAGATGCTGAAGGTGAGGAGAGTGCCGGTTTATCAGATATGAAAGGGGAGTGGGAGGACATGGGCAAGGGGGTTGGCGGCAAGAGATAGACGTGGTACAATGGGTGAGTTGGTGTTACAGGGCCGAAGTGTGTAGGCTGGGTTGTGGTAGAAAGTCAGCAAAATAAGGTAGGAGGTGGAGAGCTGATTGAGGTTTTGAAAAGTGGGAGATATGGACTGAATGATTTGATAAAATTTTGTTTCTATGTATTTTAAGAATTAGGATGGTATTGTGCATACCCCACAAGCTAGGTTGAGTGTTCTTATCACTCAATTTGAAATGGGTTTTCTGTTTAAATTATTGCTTAAGGTGATTCTCTTTAGTCCAGTCATGAGTCTATATGCAGATCACAAAACTCTGGACAGAATTCAACAGTCAGGAGCTGAAGCAGATCAGTACTCAGGGAAACAGAGATGAGTCATTTAGTTCACCCTGCTGGTATTCACATGCTAGATCTTGGTGGTACATTAAGAATCCCTAAGTACTTTTGTATTTTCCAACCCCATTTTGGAATATCTGTCAACTTCTTTAAGATTTCATTTAGAGTAACAAACCACCATGGTAGTTTAATCTGAGGTGAAAATAGCAAGGGTATGTCTTTTCCGGTTTGGCAGAAATGTATTTGACAAAATCATTTGGATAAAGCCTACACCCGAAGACCTTATCACTTAGGGAACTTAAAACGGGGCTGTGTACTAGGAGGGTTTGGGTGGGGTGTAGTCTTAGAGATCCAGCCAAATTCCAGTCTGACCTTCACGATGTTTTTCCTTCCTCAGTTACTCCAGCTGTTAACATTTGGATGCACATCTTTCTCATTTTTTTCCTTGTCTTTGTGTGGTTTGGCATGGTGCAAGACTGTGCAGTCTCAAGTAACTGCCCTTGCAGCCTTTCCACCCAGGACAGGGAGTCTGGTTGCCAGAGATGGGTGGAATCATCTCACCACATCTGGGCTTCGATCAGTCAGAGATATTTATTGAGCACTTATTGTGGGCAGAGCACTGTATTAAGCATTTGGAAAGATTACAGTTTGATAGAGTAGGTAGACACTATCGCTGCCCACCAGGAGCTTACGGACTAGACCCATATTCAGTCTGTCGCCAAATCCTGTCAGGTCTATCATCACAGCATCACTAAAATGCACCCTCTACTCTATCCATACCGCTACCTCACTGATCCAAGCATTTATCCTATCCCACCTTGACTATTGCATCAGCCTCCTTTGATGACCTCCCTACCTCCTGTCTCTGTTTCCACACTCCTTGAAAACCTCCAGTGGTTGCCCATCCACTTCTGCATCGAGCAAAAACTCCTAACCATGGACTTAAAAGCACCCAATCACATTGACCCTTCCTATCTTACCTCGCTGATTTCATACTATGACCCAGCTCCTTTTGCTCTTCTAATGCCAAACTACTTACTGTAGCTCGATTTCATCCATTTCGCCGCCAGCCCATTGCCCATATTCTGCCTCTGGCCTGGAACTCCCGCTTTATATCCGACAGACAATCACTCTCCCCATCTTCAGAGCCTTACTAAGATCACATCTCTTCCAGGAGACCTCCCCTGATTAAGCCCTCATTTCCCGCACTCCCTCTCCCTTATCACCCTGGCACATGGAATGGCACCCTTTATTTACCCCTCCCTCAGCCCCACAGTACTTATGTACATATCTATAACTAATTTTATTGTCGGTTTGCCCCTCTAGACTGTAACCTCCTTGTGAGCAGGGAACGCACCTACCAACTCTGTACTCTCCCAATAATAATGGTGGTGATAATGATCGTATTTGCTAAGTGTTACTATGTGTCAACCACTGTTCTAAGCGCTGGGGTAGATACAAGCTAATCAGGTTGTACACAATCCCTGTCCCAAATGGGGCTCATAGTCTTAATCCCCATTTTACAGATGAGGTAACTGAGGCACAGAGAAGTGTAGTGACTTACCCAAGGTCACGCAGTACTAATAATAATAATGTTGGTATTTGTTAAACGCTTACTATGTGCAGAGCACTGTTCTAAGCGCTGGGGTAGATACAGGGTAATCAGGTGGTCCCCACGTGAGGCTCACAGTTAATCCCCATTTTACAGATGAGGTAACTGAGGCACAGAGAAGTTAAGTGACTTGCCCACAGTCACACAGCTGACAAGTGGCAGAGCTGGGATTCAAACCCATGACCTCTGACTCCCAAGCCCAGACTCTTTCCACTGAGCCATGCTGCTTCTCTAGACAAGCTGGGATTAGAACCCAGGTCCTTCTGACTCCCGGGCCCGTGTTCTATCCACCAGGCCATGCTGCTTTCCAAGTGTTTAGTACAGTGCTGTGCTCTCAGTAAGTGCTTAATAAATATGATTGGTGGATAAGTGAGGTTGATTGATTAGAGAAGGAGACAGACATTAAAGTAAAGTTACAGATGGATAGGTACTAAAGTGCTATGGGGTGAGCAGTGTGACATCATGGATCAATCAGTGACCTAGTGGATAAATCGTGGGTCTGGGAGTCAGAAGGGCATGGGTTCTAATCCCCGACTGCCACTTGTTTGCTGTGTGACCTTGGGCACATCACAACTTCTCTGTGCCTCAGGTATCTCATCTGTAAAGTGGAGATTAAGATTGTTAACCTCATGTGGGACAGGTCTGTGTCCAATCTGATTAGCTTGTATCTACCACAATGCTTAAAATAGCGCCTGGCACGTAGTAAGTGCTTAATGAATACCATATTAAAAAAAAGTACACTAAAGAATACCAAAAATACCCAAGTGACCAATTACCCAAGTTCATGGGCGACCAAGAAGGGAGGGCTTAGTTAGGCCTTGCAAAACTAAAGGGGAAAGTTTCCTTGGAAAGGCCTGGTTGGGCAGTCTGTGCCTGTTTCTTCCCAAAGAAGGAAGGACTCTTTCCAGAAGTGCAGGACATAAACACTTCTTCAGTTGTATTAATGCTTAAACAATCCCAAGAGAGTGTTGATAAATCCAAACTATGCTTCTGCCTTTGAGAAAGATATTTGTGAGTTATGAATTCAAGAGCATAATGGCTCTTTCCTAAAATATCCAATTCCTGGCACACAGTTATTAGTAGCTTTGAAACTTGCTTCTTCCTCACCCCCACTCCCTTTCTTCCCCCCAAACTCCTAATGCATTTGGCATGAAGGAATACTTAGAAGCTAAATTGGGACAGCTGAGAAATGAGCAAAGGAAATCAATTATTTCAGTCATCTTTGAATCAATCTTTCAGTCAGCATTCAGTCAATTCATTTTAATGCTACGATCCCTGCCCAACCAGCCCTGTTGTGAAGGAAGGCTTATTTCCTTGTTGTGAAGTGATGGGGTCTCTGTGGGCAGTGATACCATAGAACCTTCTGAAAGAATTTCAGAATGGTCTGAATTAGTTTTGTGGCTTGACTAATAGTGACTGGAATCCTTTGAATTGCTGTGTCATCCCTCAGGGGTAAATTTTCGTGGGACTCATGATTTTCCCACACCCCTCATAGACAAAGCGAAACAGGATGGGGGACACCCAAGTATCTGTCATATGAAGAGCCCTCTCAGTCATTCTTGGGGTGTAGCACAGGGCACTTGCATATTGATTACTGCACAAAACTGAACTCAGGTGCCCAGCCCGTAACAATTGCATGTGAATGTGCGCTTATTGTCAAGAACTTGGACTACAGTGTATGCTAGTGTTTAGATAAGTACACAAAAGACAGATTGTCTTTGTCCTTTATATTCTTTAAGGTTTGCCAATATGGTAGTCTAGCAAAATCTAAGTATTCTGCATGGGTCTCTGAAAAGGCCCTTGGACTTTGCGTGTAACCAAATCTCCATTCCACAATATGTTTTGGTTTTTGGTTTTTTTTTTAGATTTTTTTTTTGTTTTAAATGATGTTTGTAAAGTGACTACTATGTGCCCAGCAATGTACTAAGCGTTGGGGTAGGTACAAGATAATCAAATTAGATGTAGTCTCTATCCCACATAGGACTCACAGTCTTAATCCCCATTTTACAGGGGTAACTGAGGCTCAGAGACATTAAGTGGCTTACCTGAGGTCACACAGCAGACAAGTGGCAGAGCTCGGGAATTAGAACCCAGGGCCTCTGACTCCCAGGCCTTTGCTCTTTCCACTAGGCTTCACTGCTTCCCCTCGTTGTGTGCCGTTGTGTTTATGACTTTCAGTGCCTGTCACTGCTCTCCAGTCTACCTCTTATATAAATTTAGTATGGAACCGTCTGTAGTGCTTTGCACCAGTGACACTCAAACAGGGTCAGAAAGAATTCTGGGAATATCCTAGCTGACTGGTGCCTCTGAGGGCTGAACCAGGCCACTTCTGAGAGACAGAGAGACAAGTCAAAGGCCAGGGCAGAAGCGGAGAGTTGCCCAGAACCTCTAGGTCACGATGTGAGAGTGGCAGCCAGAAGTGGCCCGGTTTCTGCTCCTCAAACCTTCTCTCCTCCCCAGGTTCTCACTCTGACAGGCTTGAACCAAAATTTCTCAGTAAATTTTTCAGTCAGACCAGCCCTGCACTCAAAATTTTCTGACATGAGTTTTAGAAGTTTGAGGTGTAAAAGATTCGTTCTCAGATAGGGAGTGACATTCCCCAGTCCTCACAGTCTGGCACTGGACTTTGGTCAGGCTACCTTAGCTCTAAGGAGAAGGGCCCGAGAAGAGCAGCAAAAATGATTAAAGAGAAAGAAAGCAGGTCCTCTGAATAAAGTCTAAAATGATTGGCATTGTTTATCTTGGAGAAGAGACTACTTAAAAATGACTTTCAAAATTTAAAGCATTTTTTTATGGGATGGATGCTGATTTGTCCTCATGTCTATGAGAGGAAATGGGCTTAAAGAAATCAGGAAGGATTTTTGTGGGACTTAAGGAAGAAATTTTGGCAGTCTGGTAGTCAGACCCTGGAACATACCAGTAGAGATTGTGAAGGCTCCATTTGTAGAAAAATAGTTGTTAAAGGAGCAGTGGAAAGTATGTTGTTCCTTCCTTTATACCTCTCTATCCAAAGCTCTTTGTGTCTGTGCTTGGAGAACCTCTTTCCTCTCCTTTCTCCCCTCCCTTCTCTTTTTCTATTTCCTTTTGCCCTGTTTCTTTTCTTCTTTGCCTTTCTCCTCTTCTTGTTCCTCTATCCTGGCTTAGTGGAAAGAAGATGGGCCCAGAAACAGCATGACATAGTGGATAGAGCACAGAGTTGGGAGTCAGAAGGTCACGGGCTCACATCCTGGCTCTGCCACTTGTCTGCTGTGTGACCTTGGGTAAGTCACTTCTCTTCTTTTCCGTCAATTACCTCATCTGTAAAATGGGGATTAAGACTGTGAGCCCTGTGTGGGACAGGGGCTGTGTCCAACCTGATTTGCTTGTGTTTCCCTGCGGTGCTTAGTGCAGTGCTTGGAACAGAGTAAGGGCTTAACAAACACCACAATTATCACTATCATTATTATTGTTTCAGCTCAGCCACTTGCTTACTGTATGACCTTGGGAAAGTTACTTAGTTCTCTCATCTGTCATATAGGGGTTAAGTGCCTATTTTCCTTCCCTTTTAGACATGTGGGACAGGGACATTTTCCAGATAATCTCATATCCTCTCCAGGGTTTTTTTAGTACAGTGCGTGGCACATAGTAAGTGCTTATCAAATACCACACTTCTTTCTCTTTGTCTCTCTTTTGCCTCAGCCTCTAAAGACTTCACCCTTGTAGGGAAAGAGAAGAAGCTCCTCTTCTCACCTACTGCTTCTAAGAATGGAAGAATGGGAAAGTTGAAAGATTTTGACAGGAACTTCCCAGACAATATAAAAATACTAGCTTTTCCTTTTTGCTGACTTTAAAAATGAATTTTTCAATAAGACTTAAAGGTTGGCAAATTGGTTACCATGTGATTTGAAATCTCAAAGGAAAATGGGTTTGGATACCATTTCACTTTGTTTAGTAGTCCCAGCAGCCTGTTCAGTCCAGCTGGAACAAACCAAAATGCCTTCATTAGTTTGAGGATATGGATATATGATGATAGTGAGTCACTGTCCAGCCCTGATATTTTCCATTTAAAATTGACACCAGACTTGGTGGGAACCCAGTTTTTTTTTTTTTTACCTTTGACAGAGGGCTTTTGGATTGTAACAAAAAGCTCATTAAGAGGTTCTTGGACCTTCCTGAGAGGGATTTCATCCCAAACAGAATTTTAATCATTTGTGAGTAAATGATGCCTCTGGCTGAAAAATAAAGGGCAAAGGATTTCTCATTTGTACATTTCTGAGTCTGTTTATAATAACTCAGTTTCACTACTGGTTTGCCCACATCAGATCCAAATCTGGATCCTCTTTACTTATCAAAAATCACTATTATTTGGTCATTTGGGTACAGTCAATCCAGCAAACCAGAATGTGTAATAGCATTTTTGAGAAATGAAAATTAAGCCTGTGTTCTAAAACTGCCAACCAACTCCTTCAAGCAAACAAGGAATCATAATTCAAGGCTGGGATTCCTAATCAAGCCAATCCTTCCAATACTGCGGTCTGCTCAAGTGGATCCTGTGTCACCTGCACCCAGCATGTGCTAGTATTCTTCAGGAGGACCGAAATATAGCAGATGATGGTTTGACAACCATCCCCAGAGAACATCACAGGAGCTGCATCTGTGTCTCCATTTTCATGACGTGGGAAGAATAAATGCAGTGCTCCAATGCTGTTATTTAATGTCTGTTTCGATCTGCAGTCTTTTATTTGCCAATTGTTCTGAAGTTCAAAATGGACACGTTGAAATCTAAGAGGTTTGCTGATCTGAAGGATTCAAAGTTCACAATGGTGGTTTCCTCTCCAGCTGATCTTCACTCCCTACTGCCCCTACACTCCTTCAAATGAACTTGTGTTAGGGTGATTAAAGTATTAATAGTGGATTGCTTCACATCACTGAAATGAAATTAGCTAGAAATCTGTTTTGTGAAAATTCTGAACCCTTCAGGAAAAAGCTACCTATTGGGTGGCAATGTCTTATATCCGATAAAGTAAAATTTGTTTTATGGATTTCTTGCTTAACCCCAGTGTTCCAGGGTTTAAATACTTATTCTCCCTCTTAGACTGTGAGTCATGTGTGAGGCGGAGCCTGGGTCTAATCTGATTATCTTGTTTCTACCCTAGTACTTGTCTCATAGTAAGTACTTAATAAATACCATTATAATTAGTATCATTACTGTACAAGAAAATACCTTACTTGTGGATATGTGCCCTAATGATTCCAAAGTTCATTTGTCCTCACTTGGGAAGTATCCTCCTTCCAAACTGCTTCTTTAGGGATTTCACGCCTCTCCATAAAGCTCTCTGGGCTTAGAATTCTGTGAAGGCTCACTGAGCTGGTGTGAACATAGAGACCTATTTAATGAGTCAATTAAAAGAGGAAGCAAGTGTGTGGTGGGAATGGGGCTAAAGATTTATTTTGTGGAAAGCCCTATGCAGTTCATAAAAGGATAGTAAATATAGGGATGAAGAAGGAGCATTTTGACTTTTGGCACCCACATGCAACTCCTCAGGGCCCAATAAGGGTAGTTTTGTTCACTGGTAGGCCAGCTAGAAAGCTACAGGAAATAATGGGCTGAATTGAGCCCTAAGAAATAGTGTTCTAGTCATTTTGCTCCTTGCAGTCCGGCTTGTGTTATCTATAGGGTAAAAGAGCTGGAAAAAAACTTCCTAGAACAGGGGTGGCTTTGTGCCTCTAACCTGAGAAATGAGATCTGAGTGGGTGCAGCTGGGCTTTATGTACTGAAACTGTAGATATATTGTCCAGGGAGGAAGAAGGCCCTCCCCTTTCCCCAAGAGGCCACTTTTCCACCCCGTTTCAATGTGATAGTTCAATTTCAATGAACTAACTTCCATAGTTTTAGAAGTATTGGCCTGCATTTGGGTTGAGTTGCTCTAAGAAGTATCCAGAAGATTTATCGGGGCATGACGGATAGTGTGTTACGAGCTCAAGGAAATTCTGTCTGGCTTTTTACAGGAAATTCATTTTGTAAATAAAATTCCAAGTAGTTTATGTAATTCAGGTTTTAATCCAAGGATTTAACAGTTACTATCTTATATGTCTGACTTGGGTGGCTTTTCCATCCAACATGATATGTTGCACAATTCCAAATAGCCTTTGCTTTTGCAGAAAATGATAATCTACAAGAGGAGGTTTAAATGAATCATGTTAACAGAGAGCTGAAAGGTAGCTTCCTTTTAGTTTATCTCTGACACACCCTCACATAAATAGATACGTCATCAGCATTTCTGTTGTTTTGTTTTTAGAAAACTACTCCATTTGGAAAAAATGATTTTGCTGTGATTTGTCCTACAGATTATTACCACATTAGGCTTGGTAGGGTTCTAAATGGAAAGAAGTTCCAGTAAACACTTTGTTTCTTATAGGTTGTTTCTCAAGTAAAAGTGCCAGTAGGATCTTCTATTTTGAACAGTCAAACAAAAGACATTTTCTTAAATGCGGGATAGAGCAAATTCAATGTAATTTTACATCTTTTTTCCATTAAATCCATGGAAAAACTGGATTAAACTCTTAGCCTTTAGAAAAAACACACCATATTCTTGTTTTCCCCAATACCTAAACTGACCAGAATCACTTTTGCTTAAAACCGGAGCTTGTGGACACCATCCTAAGCTTGGTCCCTCTTGGGGACCATGAAGCCAGGAACAGGAAGAGTGAACTAAAGACCTTAGCATACTGGGATGCCCTTTCTATAAATCCCAGAATCCTGAGGGACCTAAATGAATTGTGTACTGAAAACGCTCCTGACCAAGCATAAATATCCAAGCATATGAAATGAGCCATTACAACTGGCTAGTCCAGTGCAAGATAAACTGCCCTTCCCAATCCTGGGACTTGGGTATTTTTTTTCCCCAGTACTGGTTTGGTAAAAACCGGATCCTGTGGTCATCAACCTGCTTGTATTCCCCCTCCTCTCCATGAGGTAGTCTTTTTAAAAGCTATTTCAAGTTTCTTCATGTAGGGGGAGAAGATGGAAGTCTGCTTTAATGATATGAATGCCACGTTTTTTAAGCAGTTGGAACCATTTCAGCTGTGAAGTATGTTGAGGTGTGTAAAGTAAAAAACATGTACTGCCTTAAGATCCTTCTTGCAACATTTAGCAGGGGTTTTACCCCACAAATAATCCTATTCTCCTAATTTTGAAAACATTAATGTTGCAGAATACTATGCAGTATCAACTTTGCAATGGGGAGAAACGTAAATTGTGGATAAACCTCAGGAGTCGAACTCTTTTCTCATCCCTGAAATCCACAAGCTTATCCAAATCTCTTGAGTCTGCCAAACTGAATTGGCAGTTTAATGAGAAAAGACAGTACAGAAACTTTCCCAGACCTCAGCAGTGCATGTTTTTTTAAGCTCTGTCTCATTCTCTTCCTCTCCTCTAACTAGCTAAGCTTGTCTCAAACATGAAGACAATATTTAATCTTAGCAGAAAGACTTGCTCGCCTTTTTTTCTTTATAATTTTGTACTTATTAGCTGTGTCAGAGAAAGACCAAATAAAAATAGGTCAGGTCTTAGAATTGAGGGAGGGTTTGATTTCCCACAGATTTTCCAGGTGATGTTTACCTTTTTGTGGCCAATAAAAGCACAATTGTTGGGTAATAAACTACATTTTTGCCTAATTGGGAGTATCAGATAGGAAAACAATAAAGCATGCTTTAGACCTGTTTTGGACTTATCTTGTCATTTTACATAACGGCTATCTGAAATTTTTCTTTAAAGGCTTCCCTTGCCAAGGCTGATTTTTCCTACTGCAGTTTTGATGTCCACTCCCAATTTTATATAGACTGTTTTGTCTCCCTTCATATCCAGTCTTGTGTAACCGTGGCTTTCTGTGGTGGGTGAACTGCCTGTCTTTTTAAGCCTGCTGCACTCTCCCCTGCTATCAGTCAGTGAATCAATCAATGGATATAGGGTATTTGTTGAGTGCTTACTATGTGCAGTTCATATACAAAGTGCTTAGGAGACTATGATATAGTAGAGTTGGTAAACTTGATCTCTGCCCTCGAGGAGTTTGCAGTCTTCTTTGAGCACTGAGAGGTGTTGTATACTTCACACTATCAGCAGTTTATTCTTACTTAGGGAATTGAATTAGGTTAAAAATTCACTGTTACCAGGGTTGGTTTCTCATAATTAGCATTTCACACAGTACTTTAGGCAGCTCTAATTACATGGCAAGACAGGTGCTGTAGCTGCAGAATACCAAGCCCCCAGAGTGGGCCAGCCTGCCCCACTTTCACCCTAGATCTTCAGCGCCTACTTTTGGAAGGCAGTCGCCACAGGCCCCCTTCGGTGGCTAATGTTACCAAGCTCTGACCAAAGCAAAGGATCCACTGCAGGGCACCCCTATTTCCAAAGCGGTGTTTTTCTTGTCTACTATGTTAACACGGTAAAATACCGATTGCTTATCAGGTCCTCCTGTGCAGACATTTGTGATCAGCCTACATCTGTCCTGTCTGTCCTATAGGACTCCTCCAGAAGTGGCAAAAAGACCACGGGTTTTTTGAGGAACAGTGTCAGTGTCAGGCTGAGGCCCCTCCCTAGACTGAATATCTTTCATGACCCTACTGTCTTGCTTTCCTGATGTTCTTTGGTCTGCCTGTCTTCAAGTACTTCACCCACTGCCCCCTTTGCATTTATCACCATCATCAACCACAGCTCTTTCTCTCCTTTACATCTCCCACCCCCTCTTTGCCCCCCACTCTCAGTTTGTCTCTGTTTCTCTCTCCCCAGTCTCTCTTTACTCCTCTTCCCCTTCCCTTTCCCTGTCATTTGGAGGGGCCCTTTGTTTTAGTTCAGAAACATTCCTGAGAGCCCCAGAAGAATCCCCACTTCTTTCATTTTAGGCAACATCAATACACAGAAGCGGACTTTACGAAAATGTGTTTGTGTGGCAGGAACGTGTGTGGGTGTGTACTTTGGGGGAAAGGGCATGTGAGTGTGGTTTTTCTCCCTGATGCAGTATAATGGTTTCTTTTTTATTTCTCCTCTTTTCTTTTTTGTTTGGGGGGGGATTTTTTTCAACATTTATTTGTCATTAGCTTCTTGTTATTAGGGTGAAGGAAACTCAGTGTAAAATTTAATCCCAAATTTGCTTCACATGCAAAATGAGATACATTTAAGCTTCTCTTTTACCAGAAAGAATAATATCTAGTAAGTAAAATAGTGCCAATTAAAATCTCGAGGTATTGGGGTAAATGGCATAGGAATGAAAACCACTAAAAATATGATGAGCGTTAAAGGGTAATGTGAAAAAGATTAGTGACCTTTAGAAAATCAGAAACAATAGACTAAGGGCCAGATTGTTATCTTGGGTAATTGATACTCTTTATAGATTAAAAGTATTGAAAAGTATGTTCCTATATGTTTATGCCTAGTGGTCAGACTTTTTTTTTTAAAAAAAGTTATATGTTCTGCAACTCCTAGCCTGGAATCTGGTTACTATGGTAGTTTCTTACCCAGAAGCATATAGGACATCACTTGGATACACTCCCACTGATGCTAAGAGTTCTTGCAGTAAAATTGGCGACTAGTTAGTTTATTTATGACTCTGCACAGTTAGATCAATGTAGATCCATCAATTAATATTTTTTATGGTATTCAAGCACTTACTATATGCCAGGCACTATTCTAACCTGTGGGGTAGATAAAAGGTAATCAGGTTGGTCACAGTCCCTATCCCACTTGGGGCTCACAGTCTTAATCCCCATTTTACAGATGAGGTAACCAAGTCCCAGAGTAGTTAAGAGACTTGCTGAAGGTCACGGAGCAGACAAGTGGCAGAGCGGAGACTAGAACCCAGGTCTTTCTGACTCCCAGGCCTGTGCTGTATCCATTAGGCCATGCTGCTTTCCTAAGCGCATACTGAGCGCTTACTATGTGCAGAGCACTGTACTAAACACTTGGGAAAGTACAATACTAGAGGGTTGGACATTCCCTGCCCAAGAGAGCTTACAGTCTAGAGGGCTACTCAGACATATTTCAGGAAAGTCAGACTTTGAATAAGCAATGTTGTTACAAGGACGTGTTTGTTGCAACAGGGATATGGCATGGGAAAGGACATGTGGATGGTCTGGAATCAAAAGGAAGTGTTTGTAGAGGCTAAAGAAAATACACACTCAATTACCAAACATGGGAAAGTGAACTTTTTAAGGTCCACTTTCCTGAGGAGTCCCTGAGAAAATATGTAGTATTAGTAATCAGTGTTTAATCTCCCTATACACTCTTCCCATATGAGAAATTACTGTTATTCTTAAAGTATGATCCAGTCTAAAATGATCAAATGGTCTAAATGTAATTTTTTTCATGGAAGGGACATTTAAAGAGCCCTGGCTTGGGAGTCAGAGGTCATGGGCTTGAATCCTGGCTCTGCCACTTGTCAGCTGTGTGACTGTGGGCAAGTCACTTAACTTCTCTGTGCCTCAGTTCCCTCAGCTGTAAAATGAGGATTAACTGTGAGCCTCACGTGGGACAACTGATTACCCTGTATCTCCCCCAGTGCATAGAACAGTGCTTGGCACATAGTAAGCACTTAACAAATACCAACATTATTAAGTCACTTAACTTCTCGGTGCCTCAGTTATCGCACCTGTAAAATGGGGATTAACTGTGAGCCTCACGTGGGACAACCTGATTGCCCTGTATCTACCCCAGCGCTTAGAACAGTGCTCTGCACAAAGTAAGCACTTAACAAATACCAACATTATTATTCATGATCTCTGGGAACCAAAAGAAAATCCACATCAGTGAAACAGGTCAGAATCAGTGGTGTGAATGCACGCTCCTGTCATTATGTTTCTCTGACCAAGTGAATTGCGGTGTCTGCCAGAGGAGAACAGAAACATCTGGCTTACAGTACATCCCAAGAATTTCCTTGAGCTCCAATTAGAGTCACTATGGTAGAATGCAGTCCGCTGCGTCTAGATATTCCCACATGTGGAGTCGAGCTAAGGAGCAGTGCATTTTTGCAGTGAGTCAGAAGACAGCATCCCCTCGAAAAGAAGAGCTACTCTGAAGACAGGGCAATGGGCTAAAGCCGTTGAAGACGGACGTCTTTCTCTCATTCGGACTGACTTGTAGACCCACTGTTCATTTGTTGTTTCAGTTTGTCAGACTGTTCCGTGAGAACTTTTGTGACAGAGATAGCCCAAATTTGCCTCATGTGCAAAGATAAGCACTGTCGGTGTTTTGAAGCAGGCGTCTCAAACAGCTAACTGCTTACCATGCCAAACGGAATTAAGCCAATTGATACTTTGGACTCGCTTCACTCTGTAAATCCAACCTTCTGCGGCAGTGGGGACCCAGGCAGCTGTAAATACTGGATCCTCGACCTAGGTACAAATGCAGGTTAAGATGCTATGGCATTGTTTTTGTTTTATGGGTATTTTTAATGATGCTTTTGTTTATAGGAAATGGTTGAGCTCTAATGATTGTCTTTTGAAAATAAGTGAGATATATAGATTGAGGCATTTATTTACCTTTGTTGCCTCTGTCAGAGATCTGTAATTGAAGCAGTGTAAATTTTTTTTTGCATGTTTTTGAAAAGCTATAGCTCACAAGAGGCCATCTAAGTATGTTGTTCTGTAGATTGATTTGCCATTAGTTTTGCGCTTGAAACTGATGCCAAAATGGGTATTTAGTCTTTCAGTCAAAGCTGTATAATTTTTATGTAACTCTGCCTCTAGAAACTCTTTTCTTGAAAAAAGGGTTTAACCAGAGGTAAACGAGTTGTATTATTTGAAATTTGTAAGTTGTTTGCTTTGCATTTAAATTTCCGAAGCCAGGTACCAAATGGTACCATTTGAAGCCCAGATTCAGGGGAAATTAGACTGAAAATTACTTGGATTCTGGCAGGATGGAATTCCATCAGTTGGGGTTTGAAGTAGGGAAGGGAGGGTATGAATAGTCAAAAATATCTGTGGGGGTGGAAAAAAATATTTACCCAAAGGCTCTCTTTTCTGTTAAACTGATTATATTGTGATCACTGCAGCTCCCCAAATAGGATAGTCTTTCATCAGATGCATTTGACACCTTTCAGGACAACGCAACCTTTAGCATAAATGTCTCTCAAATGCTACAACCTGTGCAGCAGCTGGGATGGTTACCTTACGGATTCAGGTAGTGCGTGAGTCAATTAAAATTCCCCTTCGCTTCCTTGCCTGCCAGCAGCATGCCCACTGACACTGAGCACTAGAGTGGGGAGAAGCAAAAAAAATTCTGTGTAGCTTTTCTGGGCCCTGCCATTATATTTGAAACAATCCAGCCTTAAGAGAGAGCTGATGAAGAGGGGAAGCTGGACTTGAGTGGGGGCTTCAAAGGTAAAAGTAAAGAAAAAGAAGTTGTGGAACAAAATCTCCCGGCATGCACTGGGCACCTAAACCAGGTGTGGCTCACTGGAAAGAGTGCTTATCTTAATATGTTGGCTCATTAAAGAGAAGCTCCTCTGAAATTACCTTTAATTAGTGAGATCTGAATGGCAGAGGGATGGCTGTGTAAGTGTTGAACTTGTTAATTCAAACTAAAGTCTCAGTTCAGGGCTGTGCACTTGCTGCTGCCTGAGCTGTCAGACCCACCTGGAAGTTGATTCTTATAACCTCTGGGGGTGTTCCCTGTTGTTGTTTGATTCTCTAAATGACCCTCGGGGTCCTAGACAAGAAGAGCCAGCAAATACCTCGGCAGCCAGCACCTGTGTTCTGCCCTGTGCAGAGAATTCTCTAAAGCTGCCGGTTCACCTGGCAGAAGGGGCCACCTTCCTTCTCACCTCGCCCTCACCGAATGCCACATCAGCTTGATCTGTCTTCCTTTGCTTCCATCCATGGGGATGGCTGAAATTCTTCTTGCTCTGGGGGTCTGCCGCAAAGCATGCTCCACGTTGGGTACCACTACAAAGCTGCGCGTTCAGAAGAGCAAATTTCAGTGGTTTGTATGTAGATGATGCCCGGACAAATATACTTGATCCCGAAATGCTGAAGCTATGGGATTCTAGAAAAACAAGTCACTTTTGTTTAGAGTTTAAGTTCATAATGAAAACACTGCATGCAGGAAGAAACTACTTCAAGAAACGTTTTTTTCCATTTACAGCTTCCCTGTCTGCTGGCCGCAGACTGGTTTGCACATCACCATGATCAGGTCTCTCCTCCTTCCCTAATAGGGAAGAGGAGCCGTCTTGGGACTGTCTGTGCAGCCCAAGGAGTTAATCATTCTTCACAGACTCCTCGCATTGCACCGTGGCTTTCCAAGGAGTTTGTGTCCCTGGTGCCTGGAGCAGGGTTACCCTCTTCATGAGCAGTTAGTGCAATTTTGGTAGAGGGGTGTGTGTGTGTGTTTAATTGAAAGAACCTAAGTTCATCTGGGGCTTTTACTATCTAAGAGCTACTTTTGCTTTTCAACCAGTGGCATTTTTTGAGAACTTGTTGAGGATGGAGCACTGAACTAAACACAAGTGTGTACAACAGAAGCATAGCACAAGTTCTCTGCCATCAAGGAGCTTAAAGTCTTATGAGGGATCATTCTTGAATACTGAGAGCAGGAGGAAGAATAAATATAAATATTTATACTGATGTCTGTCACTCTTCCCCACCCCCCGCCCAGACTGTGAGCTCATTGTGGGCAGGGATTGTCTCTCTCTATTGCTGTATTGTACTTCCCCCAGTGCTTAGTACAGTTGCTCTACACACAGTAAGGGCTCAATGCGAATGATTGAATGAAGAATGAAGATAACGGGTAGGGATGAAATAGCAGATTAAATCATTGATCTCACATAAATATGTAAGGGTAGAAGATGGATGGCCGTTGTGTTGTGAACTGGAGGTGTCAGAAATTCACTGGGAATGGTAGTTGTTAAGCGCTTACTATGTGCAGAGCACTGTTCTAAGCGCTGGGGTAGACACAGGGGAATCAGGTTGTCCCACGTGGGGCTCACAGACTTCATCCCCATTTTGCAGATGAGGTAACTGAGGCACAGAGAAGTGAAGCGACTTACCCACAGTCACACAGCTGGCAAGTGGCAGAGCCGGGATTTGAACTCATGACCTCTGACTCCAAAACCCGGGCTCTTTCCACTGAGCCACGCTGCTTCTCTAATGGCATACGTAGAGGTGGAATTTTAGAAGAACTTTGCAGATGGGGAAAGCTGTCGACTGTAGATTTGGGGAGGGCAGGGGGAATTTCAAGCTGGGGAACAATGTGACCAAAGGATTGAAAGGTGAGACAATCGAGAGCCAAGCATGATCAGACATGAACTTGAGCTGAGAAAGATTGCGAGCTGGGGAGTAGCAGGTGAAGATAGCCAATATGCAAGATGGAGGAAGCTTGTGGAGACCCTTGAAACAAAATCCTTAGCACACACAGACTCAGACCCAAGAAGACGGTGAAGCAGCATCATGCTCCTCTACATGTCTAATCAAGCAGTATGAGAGAGAAGCAGCAAGGCTTAGTGTAAAGATTATATGGGTCTAAAGTCCTGGATTCTATTCCCAGCTCCCCCACTTGGCTGCTGTATGGCCATGGGCAAGTTAACATTTCTGTGCCTCAGTTACCTCATCTGTAAAGTGGGGATTAGTACAGTGCCTATCACATAGTAAGCGTTTAACAAATACAATAATAATACAGTGCGTGGTACACAGTAAGCTCTAAACAAATACTATTTTAAAAAAATGCAGAGTCCAGTTGCTCTTATTCCTCCCAGGTGAATGACAGCTACATTCCTGAGTGTCACTCACCCAACCCTACACCCTACCTTTCTGAAATTCAGCTGTTATAGCCCATGCTCTGTTTGTACAGAAAAAGGGAATGTGTCTGTTTATAGTGTTACTGTACTCTCCCAAGCCCTTAGTACAGTGCTCTGCACTCACTAATCACCCAATAAATACGATTGACTGAATGTTGCTCCTGCAGGTGGATCTAATGTTACCTTTAAGTAGTCTCTGCTCAGGGCCTCCAGCTCTGGGATTCACTTATTATGACTGTCCCTTACTCCTGGCGTCGCTGCTTGATCTAGCCAACCTTGGATGCGGTGTGAGTTACAGGTGCAAAGCCCACCCCTGAAAAACCATTGAGATATCGTAATTGAGCCCTTATGTTTCTCTTTCTCATTGGGTGGTTCTACCACTCATAAACTCATAATAAATCATTCATATTTAGTGAGTGCTTGCTGTGTGCAGAGCACTGTACTAAGCACATGGGGATACAGTACAAGAGTTGGTAGACATATTCCCTGCCCACAACAAACTTATGGTCTAGAGGAGGAGACAGACATTAATATAAATAAATGATTTATAGATCAGTACATAGGTGAGGTGCTGTGAGGCAAACCCCAAATGCCCAAGCATTTAATCCCAAACATAAACTCATAAACCTGAGAGATCATTATTCACCTAATTTTTGAAAGTAAATTCAGGATTTGTACAACATTCTCCCCCTTGCTTTATTCATAGCAGATCAGGCCTTTTTCTCATCGGATGTTGTTTTCAAGTGGAATCTAGTTCTGTTATGCCAGGGGGTTCAAACTTATAGATTGAACACCCGGAGGAATTTCCATCAAAGCCAAATGAGGAAGGAACATCCCAATCAGAACAGCTCTTTCTCTGCTTTTTATATTTATGCACCAAAGATAATTGAGAATGAATGAAAAGGTCCAGCTTCAATCTGTGGTGGGGAAAGTTGAAGTTAGAAACCCACGTCCTCCCCATAGCTCAAAGCTAGGGTTCATTTTCAGTACCTGGCCTTTCTTTTCTTAAAGGAAATAGCACTTCACAATGGTTTCATCCACTTTATCCATGAATCATGGGAGGAATCCAGCTTGCAGTTTTTAAATGGAAAAAATAGTTATAAATGGTGTCCAAAAAGTAAATCAGAAACTCCCAAAGAAATACTAAAAATGTCCAACATCATATAAACCCACCCAACTCTTTCTCATACCCACAACCAAAAGGGATCAGTGATTTTATTGTGTCTTGGGAAAATGCTGGTTTTGCTTTATTGAATACACATTCAGTGGGGCGTTCTCATTGCGCATATGTGAATGAGCTGTGTTTAGAATAATCTCTATGGATCAAATTAACCTCTTCTTTGCTCACCCTTTTCATTTGCAGATGTTTCCCACACTGAGAAATGTATATAGTCATAAGCCAAGAGTGTTTTACTGCTAAAAGAATTGATGGGAAATGGAATCTCAGGGAGACAAGGGTCCAGAAGGGTTGTAAATTAGTTTACTCAGGGGAAGTCACTTGGAGAAGCCAGAGATGCTGATCAGCTGAGGGGGTCTGTGGAGCTCACTTTCATTCTGAAATGAGCAGCCCAGATGGAAATTTGACTAGCGCTACCCATACTCTTCAGACTTGGACAAAGAAAGGGCCGCAGCCCTTAAGTTTAAACCTCATTGTGTTCAGGTCACTAGGACTGTACTTTGCATTGCCTTATGTTTATTGGCCTCTAAATGATCTTCTCTGGGGTGCGGCAAGGAACAAATGAAGGGAAAAAATTAGAATTACTAAATATAGTAAATATAGAAAAGGGATTTTGTCAATTTCAGTGTTGTATTGCTAGATATTCTTCTATTTTATTGGTTCATTTGGATTTGTTGAGAGCTACTGTGTGCAAAGCACTGTACTAAGAGCTTGGGAGAGAACAAGAGACATGTTTCTGGCCCACAACGACTTCACAGTCTAGACAGGGAGACAGACATGAATATAACAGAGATATATATACATACATTGAGCTGTATTTATCAAATGAGTTCAAAACCTTTACTTGTTGTTTTCATGAGATCTGGTAAGAAACTAAGGTATGGAGTGGTAAGGGCCTGGGAGTCAAAAGGACCTGGGTTCTAATCCCAGCTCCGCCACTTGTCTGCTGTGTGGCCTGTGTGACTTGTGGCCTTTTCTGTGCCTCAGTTACCTCATCTGTAAAATGAGGGTTAAGACTGTGAGCCTAATGCGGGATATGAACTGTGTCCAATCTGTTTAGCTTGTGTCTACCTTAGTGCTTAGTACAGTACCTGACACAGAAAGTGCTTAACGAATACCTTTAAAAAAAAGCCATTTGGGGTCAGACCCATGTTTTGTCAGCCCAATATTTTGTCTTCAAAAGTGGCCACAAAAAATATTTTGCAGACTGTTCCAGGGACATTCTAATAGTTATGGATATGCCATTCGACCCCTAAATTTTCCCAAGAATGTATTTTATATGCTCCTGTAATATATTTGTATTGGGTAGTTTTTACTGAACATGAAAGCTCAATACAATGCATTCTAGAGTATATTATATGCACTGATTTAAACATTGATTTTAAATGTTAGATACGTTAGTTGTGAAGCTATCCGGAACCCTGACTTCTACGTTTGGTATGTTCGTTTTCACTTCATCGTCTCTCTGGGGTGACCCTTTGCTTCCAAAAAAAAAAAAAAAAGAAAGAAAAAACTTCAGGTTTCAAGGGAAGCCCAAATTTATTGCTTTTCATTCTGAGGAATTTCCTCCAGGTGTTCCTTGTAGGGCCCAGGAGTGAATGAGGCGATCTATAAACAAGGGGAATGAGCCGATAAGTGCTGAAAGGATCCATGGATAGCATCCATCTAGATTTGACTGGTTTCTCTTTTGGTTTCTAGGGAGGATAAATCATCACAGCAGTCCAGATACTCTTATTAAATTCATTCAGTTCTGAGGGACACTAACAGGAGAAAAAGTCTGTTTATATCAGTAAGTTCAGACTGACCATGTTTTTAAGTGATGTATCATTTTTATAGTGACTTTTTACTCTTGATTATAAAAAGTAAGCTGGAAAGCAGGAGAAAGAAAAGTCTTTATCAGTAACAATTATAGTATTCCCATTCCCTTCACTCCTCTGTGTTCTGAAGTGTGAAGAAAGTTTTATCCATGACTTAGTACAGTGCTGTCCTTACAGTAAGCATTCAGTAAATACTGTTGGTTGATTTACTTGTGCTGAAGTTTATACCAATTTATACCACATTTAAAGTGGATTCACACAGGTCTTTTATTCCCAGGGTGCTCACTGAAGAAAAGAGACAGCAATGCCTTTAATTTAAACCAGGTTTTTCTTCATCTGTTTCTTTGGCAGGAAGGTTTGTCAAAGTCAAGCGTAGGAGAGAGCTGATATAGTTGTCAAAACACCCTTGAATAAGGAGTCAGGGACCCTTTCCTGAAAGGCCAATAAGCTCATTATGGGGAACCAAAGATTGAATGTTCAGTGCCTTGACACCCCTCCCACAAAAGGCACGTCTGCATTTTCTTCTGCCTAAGTGGCTGACCCCTGCTGGTGTTGAGAATGTGGACATTGTTTTTTTATTTCATGCCGTGATCTCTCCTGAGGCTGTGTGCATGGAGTCTTGTTGCTCCAGGAGGCTGAGGCAAAGAACTGGATGTGCTCTCTTAATTGGGAATGCAGGAATTGCTCTTTTGCCTTTGTTCTTCTGACTGGAGATTTGTCACTTTTTCTTAGTCTTCTCCCTCTTCCCCTGATAGGAAGCACCCTTGGGGAAGCAGCATGGCCAAGTGGCCAGAGCCCGGACTTGGGCGTCAGAGGTTGTGGGCTTTAATCCTGGTTTTGCCACTTGTCTGCTCTGTGACTTTGGGCAAATCACTTCACTTCTCTGTGCTTCAGTTACCTTATCTGTAAAATGGGGATTGAGACTGTGAGCCCCATTTTGGGCAGAGACTATGTCCAACCTGATTACCTTGTATCTACCCCATTCCTCAGAATAGTGCTTGGCACATAGTAAGCACTTAACAAGCACCATAATTGTTATTATTATTAGAAAGGATAGGTTGAGAGGATGATGATTCAGTGGAAAAATCTTGTAGGAATCTTTCCATAGAGCATTGACTTGATTTTGAGTCTGTCTGGAAAAGGGTCATGGGACTGATGGTAGATTTCAGCTCTGAGATGTAGTCTTGAGGTGACTAAGTGACCCCCAAACAGAATCACTGGAACAGACTGTAATTCTTTTTTGGAAACATAGACTGTAACTTACTCTCAATCACCTCGAAACTCAGGTTCGAAGTTATCTGTATAAAAAGTGCAAAATAAAGTAAGTTTCCATTGAATTAACTGGTTTTTTTTTTCAATTCTGAAACTTCCCAGAAAGCTTTCTCTGAACTATGCAGTCCCCTGAGTACAGTTTGATAGATATTTACATTTGTTCTGGTTTGGTGAAAAGCCATCTAGTTATTTTCTCATTCCCCACAGCCATGCTTCTTTTTAGACTGATAACTGTGTCCAATGAAAACATGATACTTTGGTTAACCTGCCCTACAGAGAGGTGAAGAGTGATGCTCCTTGGATATGATTCAAAACATATCTGGCCCAGTACATTCTGAGAGTATGATGTACTAAATAAATATTATGTGGCTGGATTGACTATTTATGAGATAAAATAGTTTACAACATGTTTGTCATTCTTAGGTTGGCTGGAGTGTAGATTCAACTCCTGTCAGTGAACCACATTTTTATATGGCAAACCTATGTCTGGTTTTCATAAAACACTAATGGGAAAAGAATTAATCATCACCTTTAAAAAAATTAACTCTTGATGTTCTGAATGTTATATTTTTGGATGTGATTGTGTTTGTGCTGAACTTGTTCTAGCCCTATAATTTGCATAAGAAACTGTTTTTGTAGCTTGCGAATAATCTCCCTTTTAGTTGGAAAAGTGGAGTTTCAGTAAATTCTGTCACAAAGAAATACCTTAATGAAAAATAAATGTGAAAAAGCAAACAGTATCCAGTATTAGAGACACTAAATCAAGAAGTTTACCCAAATATACTTAAATGTTTTGAAACCATTTTAGTGTTTTATTTTCAACTTTAATTGTGCCAATAAGCAAATTCCTTGCCCTTGTGAAAAATCAAGAATGATGCCACCATTAAGGGTTAAGTAATTGGAGAAAACAAGGGAGCAAAGCGACTGTAGGAAATGCACTTGATTGGTTACTTCCTCCCAAGGCCTTCATTTCTGTGAAAAGAGATTGGATTTGAGGGCAGTTAACAATCAAATATTGCCCTTGGGATAGCATCATTCCCAATATTGTGAATCAGTGAAGCCTATATTTGAAGTAGCCATTATTTCACATGATTGAGGAGCAGCCTACCTTAATGGAAAGAACATCGGCCTGGGAGTCAGAAGACCTGGGTTCTAATCCCAGCTCTGAACACATCAGCTCTGTGACCTTGGGCTAGCCACTTGACTTCTCCGTGGCTCAGTTACCTCATCTGTAAAATGGGGATTCAATCCCTTTTCTCCCTCCTATGTAGACTGTGAGTCCTGTGTGGGTCAGGGACTGTGTCTGACCTGATTATCTTGTATCTTCCCCAGTGCTTAGGAGAGTGTTTGACACATAGTAAGTGCTTAACAAATACCACAATTGTTGTCATTATTATAATTATTGTTATTTCAAAATAGCAGCAAACTTTCTGTCCCTAATGTAGTAATTTTCACTTAGTCATGATGAGTGCAATTGCTAAGTGAGGCTGTTGGGGATTAAATGGGGAAGGCACCCTGGAGGAGGTAGGATTTTAGGAGGGCTTTGTAGATGAGTAGAGCTGTGGTCAGACACAGTTGAAGTGGGTGCAAGTTCTAAGCAGGAAAGGGATTTAGCGTGAGCAAGGGATCAGAGGCAGGAGAGTTGAGAACCAAGTACACTTGGAAGATTAGCTTGGAAGGAGTGAAGAGTTTGAACTGGTGAGGAACCAATAATAGAAGATGGAAAAAAGTTGAAACAGAGTTTTGAAGTAGGGAGTTTCTTGCTTTTAAGAGGTTGAGTTGATATGAGTTGCATTGCTGCATGTCAGTTTTTTTTAACTTACCAGTTTTACCAATATCCAGTCTTATTTGAGTCAACTTTAATTTTCTTGATGTTTTCCTTAGCTATCGCGAAAAACTGAAACAGATTCTTGGATTTTTTTGGTTTGGGGGAAGGGGGTTGGTTGCTTGTTTAAAAAAAAAAAAAGCAAACCAACGGAGTGACATGATTTTTGATGCTACACATTGAAAAACCAGAGTAACAAGGTACAGTACAGTGCTCAAATGCTTAGTACAGTGTTCTGCACATAGGAAGTGCTCGATATATGCCACTGATTGATTGTGGGATTGGGGTTATCTAAGAGAGAAGGAGCTGAATTACCCCACAAGAAGTTACACTGTACCCATGATTCATCCCCATTTCTCCCCCCCCCCCCCCCCCCCGCCCCTTTAGCAGATTTATGAAAATTTTGTTTCTTAGCAAATTCATCAATCAATAATAGTTATTGAACATTTAATGGGTGGCTAGCACTCTCTTTCCCTGTTGACTCTAAGCTCCTTGTGGCTAGGAATCACGTCTGCCAATTCTATTACATTGGGTTTTCCCAAGCGCTTAGTGCAGTTGTCTGCACACAGTATGTGCTCAATGAATACCATTGATTAACCATTGATTGAAAGTAAAATAGAGTAGGTAGGCATGATCCATGGCCACAAGGAGCTTCCAATCCAGTATCAAAAATAGGAGCAGCATTGTGAGTTAGGGAGGCTCCTTCCTCAGTCAGGAGCTCTGCCTGGGCCTGCAGCTTCAGGGTGGATAATCCAAGCCGACACTTGGACTCTAAGCAACCAGAGTCCAGCCAATCCTTAAAAATTGTAATCACCAACAACTACCTATTGAATCCCCTCTGACTGAAAAGAAGCCTCTTCCACAGTGTCATTAAAAATGTTTTTACCCTTTAAACAAGTGCTTCTTTTGTCCTTGGAAGAAATAGCTAGCTATTCTCTTCTTCCTTCCCCACCTTTTCCTTCTCCTGTGCTTCCAGAATTTTGCATGATTTAGTCACCCTGCTTTTTTAGTGGAAGATGTTGGGAAGAAGACAAGGGAGATGTGGTAATTTCTGTTGTAAAGTAATATTTGTTTGCCTCAGGACAAGCTTAATTTCCGTTTCATAAGATGGTTATGCTTTTTCATAGATTTTTCCTTTTTATCTGATTTCAAAAGTAGTGGACATCCACAGACAAAAAAAACCCTATTCTTTTTTTCATATTTATCTCTGTTAGTATCTGGGTATGTGACATTTAGTTTTTTTCAGGTGATCATCCTGAGTAAAAGCAAGACTAATTTGTACTCATATTTTTGATATTGCATAGGCTTTGTCATCTGGTAACATGATTTCTCCCTGAATCAAATTGGTATTTTGAGGCTGCTGGGTTAAGGAGTTTTGGGGAGCATATCGACAATATATAGGTTGATGTGCTCAGCTGAATCTATCTGTGAAAATCTTGAGCTGTGTTAAAGCATATTTGGGAAATTAATCTTGTGACTGCAGCATTAAGATAGTGGGGAAAACTGTCTTAGTCCCTGAATTTTTCCGTGAGTTAAGGGCTTCGGCAAACTAACGTGCAAATTCTTCTCAAATTGGTACAGATTGCATTCTCTCACAGACTTTAAGCACAGGACAAATTTCTCAATCTGGAAATTAGATCTTTTGGCACATTTTTGTTTATCGCCTTAAAAAATGAAAGGTTAAAATTACAGTTATCAGGTTATGCTATTGCAGATGTCATCACTGGCTGCCTTCCAGTCCAAACCTGACATCCCTCTGTCCAAATTATATATCTCTCTTTCGTGAGTAATAAAGATTAGAGCTATCACTATCGCCAGTCAGAAAAATGATTAAAATTTGTTTCGATAAATCAGAACTCCTAAGGTATAGAAAATTTAGGGATTAGTATGCTGGGATCGCTGGCTGCACTTTGGCTAATTTTTATATCCCCGATTACTAATTTGAACCTCTTGTCACAGAACAAGGATTACATGAAAGAGAAAGAGTCCATCATGCCCCAGGTAGTCTTTAATACAGTTTTGCTGAAGCGACTTCCTAACTTACCTATTTTAAGTGTATCAAAGTGTCAGCCGGATTTGGATTGACAGTGGAAATGCTTAGGTTTTATGAAACCTGCTTCTTTGGTAATGGGGTTTGTGGGCAGCACAAAACCAGCATTGCCAGATCTGATGATATAAATACAAGTTTTTTCTCACAGCAGTGTGACCTGGTGCTCTTTATTGAAGAGTGAACAGTGATCAGGTTTGGCATTTTCATCCCTGACCTGTGGCTGAAATCAGAGCTGAAGAGAGAGGGCCTTGTCTTTCTTTTAGTTTTTATCTGCTCCAGGAAAGATATTCATCTCGTTGCCAAAAGAGCAGAACAAATAGCACAATGAGACAGACAAAAGGTTTAATAAAAGCTAGATTGGTATATATTTGTGGGAAAAAATATGCTATTGTCATATACATGGGGGATAGCTCATTATGATCTTGGGATGGACAGAGAGAGAGAGAGAGTGTGTGTGTGTTTATGTATGAGCGAAAAAGAGGTTAATACTAGGTTCATCCTCATTTTCTGAGGCTCAGATCATGAAAAACCATTGCCATTTGGCATAAAAGGCAGAGGCGGGGACAGCTGGCATGCGATTTCCTCATATTTGGCAACCTCAAGGACAGCCTGTAGGGACGAGAAGTACCCTGTTCATAAGAACTGCCGGATGAATTCAGGGTTCTCTACAGTTAGGTCCCATGGTATTTGTGGTAAAGGAAAGTCTGTGCCAACAGGAGCTGCAGGTAAGACCGGTGCATTGAATAGTTGATGTACCCATTTTCTTAATTCATTGTCATCTATTTGTAACAAAGCCCTCCGAGCAGGCATAAGTAATAGAATCTGCATCTATTGGGCTAAATATTCCCCACAGGTTTTCAAGGGGAGCTTGCCTTTCATGGGTTGAAAGTGGAGAGAAGGGCTCCTTCCCATGTCTTCTTCAAACATTGTCTCTCGTAAGTAACTCATCAGGTTAAAGTAAATAACTGCTAAAATAATCGCCAGTGTCTTTTACTCCTGATGAGTAGGTTTTTAAAATTATCTCTCTCTCATGGAATTTCAGCTCTGGGGGCTGCTACGTGTTCCATCTAGACCAGTGCTTTTGTAGTGTTGAAAACATCCTTCTTAAACTTAACTAGCAATAGCCATATTTAGGAGTCGGGAAGAGACTGTGGGCAAATACGTATATATTAAAAATGGCTTCTTAGGGAAAGTCTTGCAGTTTTAAGTGTTTAAGCGTATTGCCTTCGAGAGTCAAGTATAATATTGTGGTTGTATTCTTGGAGGTACCGTGGTGGGTATTTATGTGGTGTACCTTTATAGCAGTCTCGCTAACCATCTCAGCAGGGGATTTTGCTGTTGGAGTTTCATCCCTTATTTTAAGGGGTTTGAAAAGCTTCCATTAGCCTGATTTCCCTTCCCACTTATCGCTCTTGTTTTTCTGTTCATAATTTGCAGGAGTTCAAATTTTGAGTTGTTATAAGTTCATGAAAGGTACAAATTTGGCAGGGGGTGGGGGGGGTGCCTGGGGGAAACATCTAAAAAAACCCATGCTAGTTATGGCCCATTTTGAATTGAGGACTTAGAGTCTGAACACTGCAGTGAAAATCCAAATGGGGGAGGATATCTAACCCTCACCAAATCGTACTTCCTTGATTCTAAAGAATGAGCCGGCCAGTTTTCCTCTTTGGATTCGACTGTCTAATATAAAGCAGAGGCCATTGCAATATAGAATGGAAAGGGTTAAAAGGAGCTGAATCCTTAGTCAAGAGCCAGCAGGATATAGTCGATTTATTGTTTAAAAAGTAAAAATAATATGTCCACAGTTATTAGTTACAGATGTCTAAGATTTGGGAACTGGGAATAGAAAAACTTTCCTCTCTTCCAACAGCTTCAGGATCTCATTGACCACAGATGAAACTCTATCCTTTCAGGTTGAAGGGCAAGACTCATGCTGCTTGTCCTTTTTTTTAGGCTTTAATTCTTCTTTTTTAACAGTATGTATCTTTACATGGACTCTAAATGACCCTTGTGAATTCAACCAGAGAACATCTTATATAGCTTTATTACACGTTATGGGGGAAGGTGGATTTTAATTTGCTCTCAAGATTAGTTTGTGCAAAAATGTCAAAGCCAAAGCTTTCTCCTTTACAAAAACAAAGACGCAGTGTTTTAAAAGTGAAGGTTTTATGGGATAGTGGTTTGTTTATTTTCAATTTACTGAGAGGGATTCATTTTATTAAGTTGGAACATAACCCCAAATTATTGCCAAAAGAATGATGATTTTGATTAGCTGAACAAACCTACAGTGACTTAAATCTTTCTCCCAATGAGCCCTCCTGCCTGCTGGGAAGTTCACTTAAATTTTAGAAGGATTCTTCTAAGCTATTTCCTTCCTCATTTTTTCTCCTGTGAAGTCGATAGAATGTCATGGGGTGGTTTACAACTTGTTATTCCATCTCAACATACAAGAGCATTCCTAAAATAGCTGCACTGTATTCTCTCCATGATGAGCAAGAGAACAGTATTAAGCAAACTCTAATGATCTTTCTTCCAAATATGGAAGGGGGTGCCTCTTAAGATCCATCCACATGCCAGAAGCTCCCCGGTTAATGTCACCAGCTCAGCCATTTTCATTTAGCGATGTGTAACTCCCGTTCTTCCCGAGCAAGCAATTCATGGCCCGTTCTAGCTCATGGGAAGGAATCAATCAGTTGTATACTGAGTGCTTACTGTGTGCAGAGCACTGTACTAAGAGTTTAGGGAGAGTACAGTATAACAAAGTAGGTAGACACATTCCCTGCCCTCAACAAGCCTACGGACTAGAGGGGGAGGCAGATATTAATATTAATAAATAAAATGCGGACATGTACATGTGCTGCGGTACTGAGGGAAAGGTGCACAAAGGGTGCAAGTCCAAGAAAGAGAGTGGGAGAAGAGGAAATGAGGACTTAGAAGGAATTACCAGATGGGTGAGTCAGGGAGGCCTTTTGGGAAAAAGAGCTCGTCTCATTGGAGAGCAAGAAGATCTTCAATTTTTCAGACCTTGTTAAAGAGTAAATGCCCAGGAACTTAGACCTTTATTTGGGGTTTTGTAATATGGAAGTTAAAGGATCATTTTTCCTTTGTGCCCTTTCCGTCATTAACTAAAGAGAGGTAAAATGTGAAATCTGAGTGAAAGAGACACAAGGATGTGCTTCCACTAAAAATTCCAGTAATCCACACAGACAAGTTCCAAATATGTTTTTGTTCTCTGGATCAGGAGGTTCTTTTCAAAAAAGAATGTTCTACTCTTAACCCTGTGCTTGGCATTTGCAAACGGTTCTTTTCAACCCACGCTTCTCTAATGTCAACAGATGTGTCCTAAAGAAACCTTGCGGTAGCCAAATTGACTTTTGTGAACTATTTTTTCAGTGAGCAGTAAGAGGGTGAGGTGGTACGGGGGAGTTGGGAGGGGGAACAATAGAGGACGGAGGTGGTGGCAACAGCCAAGCATGGAAAAACCGGAATCCCTGGCCAAGAGGGCTAGACTGCCAAGAACCATTGGCAATGGGCTAAGGGAACCACTGAATGGGAAAAGGGGAAAGGGAGAAGGCCTCTGTAGCCAGAGTCATGGGTAATTGGTTGAAGATTTGCAGAGTGGAGCCAGTTGAGCAGCGATGGCTCCAACCCAGCACTGAACTTGGCCATGAGAGAGGGAAGTCAGGAGAGAGGGTTGCCTGCTCTCCCACCCACTAGCCGCGATGGGAGCCGAGTAATAATAATAATAATAATGGTGGTATTTGTTAAGCGCTTACTATGTGCAAAGCACTGTTCTAAGCTCTGGGGGGATACAAGGTGATCAGGTTGTCCCATGTGGGGCTCACAGTTTTAATCCCCATTTTACAGATGAGGGAACTGAGGCACAGAGAAGTTAAGTGACTTGCCCAAAGTCACACAGCTGGCGAGCAGCAGAACCGGGATTAGAACCCATGACTTCTGACTCCCAAGCCCGGGTTCATTCCACTGAGTCACGCCGCTTCTCAGTGAAGGAGGTATCAGAGACCGGGAATGGCAATGGTAGAGGGCATCAGAGCTCTTTGGGAGTCAGCAAGACCCACTCACCTTTCATTCATTCAATAGTATTTATTGAGTGCTTACTATGTGCAGAGCACTGTACTAAGCACTTGGGATGAACAAGTCGGCAACAGATAGAGACAGTCCCTGCCGTTTGACGGGCTTACCCTGCCCACCCTGACTGCTCAGTGCTGCTTCTGCTCCCTGAGCAGATATTACTCCCAGGCATGTCCTAATTAAATTCATTAATTCTAGAATATAATATCAGCTCCCTGTGGCAGAGAATGTATCCACCAACTCTCTTGGTATAGTACTATAGTATAGTACTATAGTATAGTCCCAAATGCTTAATAGAGTGCTCTGCACAGAGTAAGTACTCAAAAATGCCATTGATTAATTGTGGCATTTGTTTATGATACTACATCCCCAGATAACACAGCGTCCTTGTCCCGCACAGGGCTCTCAAAGAGAAAGGAAGGCTCGTTGTCAGTAGGGAACGTGTCTGCCAACTCCATTGTATTATACTCTACCAAGTGCTCAGTACAGTGCTCTGCACACTTTAAATGCTCAATAAATACCATTTTTTAATAGTATTAAGCACTCACTGTGTGTCTAACACTGTTCTAAGCACTGGGGTAGAAACAAGTTAATTAGATCAGGCACAATCCCTGTCCTGCCTGGGAATCACAGCCCAAGTAGGAGAGAACAGGAGAGCTGAGGCACAGAGGAAGTGAAATGACTTGTCCAAGGTCACACAGCAAGCAATTGGCAGAACCCAGGCCCTTGCTCTTTCCACTCTTCTTGGAAGATTAAATCATAAGCCTGATGGCTTTCTATTAGGCCATGCTTTTTCTCCATTGATAGAAGTTAGGTGAGTTGGCCAAGGTCACACAGTCCTCCTCAAAAATCACGTACTTGTAGTAAACTATAGCCTGTGCTTGTGAACCGTTCACAGCCTGGTATTTCTGAGTTGGGGCTGGTGAGGATGAGAAGTTGGAGAGCAATTCACATACAACCCATTATCTCATCCCAGAGTCTGGAATGCCAGTGAGAAACAGTACATATAATCACCAGATTGGAAAGGGATTTACCATCTTGCGATTTGACTGAAAAACCTAAGCTCCTCCAATACAACCCTGGCCAATAGAACTAATGCAGGTGTTTGTGTGAGTGAGTCTCTTCAGAGATATTTTAAATCTATCCACCAGTCCTTTTAAAGACTGCCAAGAAAGGGGGAAATGTCGAGAATTATTTTACATCCTTCCCCTTGCCCCTCTCCCCGAGACTCCCTCCCTCAAGTGAAAACATCTCATCTCATTTCATTTGAGCTGAGGCCAGCGGGACCTGTAATTAAGACTCTTCCTCAAACACTTTTAACCAAATTAAGGCTGGAGTTGGAATTATGGTGGTGTGTACCAATTCAGAGGGGAGAGCAAACAGTAACTGAAAAAATGGCCCACTTCTGTTTTAGCAGCAGTAGTTCTTTCTCTTCCCAGGAAGGTCATTTGTGCAAGGACTGACTGGACTGGAATGCAAGATGGGATCAGCCACATTCGTGCGTTTTTAGAAAGACGGGTTGGGATTTGGCATTTTTCCCCCCTTTTCCTTTTAGATCAGCATATGCCTTGAGTTTGCTACTTTTCTGGGGCTTCTAAATCTAAATGTTTCCTCTAAGGGAGGAATTTCCAAGTAGTTTAAGCCAGAAGAAATGTAGTTCACCTACTGAGTTCGTCTAACTCATTTTTCTGTGTTGTACTTGGATTCTGATGCACAGCTGTTTGAAAAGTAACTGGCCTAGTGGGAAGAGCACGGGCCTGGGATTCAGAGGATCTGGGTTCTAATCCCGGCTCTGCCAAATGCTTGCTCTGTGACCTTGGGCAGGTCACTACTTCTCTGGATCTCAGTTCTCCTGTTCTCCTTCCAAGGACTGTAATTAATGTAATTAGCTTGTGCTTAGAATAGTGTTTGACACTAGTAAGCAATTAACAAATACCCTAAAAAAAGACTGTTAGGACCTCTATGCTCAACTCAGAATGTACTCCCTCTCTCAAACATGTCCTCTTTGACATATTCATGAATTTATCACTTTTGCCCAACACAGGTCACTCTTAGATGAATAAATACATAGGCGTTTAAAGTTATACTATTTCCTTCCGTCACTGTGTATTTGTAAAGGCAGGCTGGTGGGCCATGAAAGATCTTTGTTAATGGCATCGTTCGGTCTCCTTCAGTGACACGTATAGACATTGGGTTCATAATCACCTAGGACATTTGCATTTTTTATTATATTTCGATGATGCTGTTTTGATGCCCTAATGCAGCATGGCCTAGGGGGAAGAGCACAGGCCTGGGAGTCAGAGGACATGGGTTCTAATCCCAGCTCCGCCACCTGTCTGCTGTGTCACCTTGGGGAAGTCATTAAAGTTCTCTGTGCCTCAGTTTCCACATCTATTTAGACTTTGAGCCCATGTGGGTCAGGGACTGTGTCCAACCTGATCTACCCCAGGCTTAGTACAGAGTTTGGCATATAGTAAGCACATAACAGGTACCATAATTATTGCACTCATTTACAACTTTTTTCCCTTCAGAATATTGCATTACGGAGGCTGGCAAGCTTTCGTATATTCCACTGAAGTCTCATAATGCGTTTTGCTTTGCAGACTCTCTGTCCGTCTCTAGTAACGATGCTAGCCCTCCTGCCTCAGTTACATCCCTTCAACCCCACATGATTGGGGCCCAGAGCTCTCCAGGCCCCAAGCGACCAGGCAACACCCTGAGGAAATGGCTGACCAGCCCAGTGAGACGCCTCAGCAGCGGCAAGGCGGACGGGCATGTGAAGAAATTGGCCCACAAGCACAAGAAGAGCAGAGAGGTCCGCAAGAGTGCCGACGCTGGGTCTCAGAAAGACTCTGACGACAGTGCGGCAACGCCGCAGGATGAAACCATTGAGGAGGTCAGTGGGAAAGGAAGCGGGGGGGGAAAGTGCACACTGGGTTTGTTTGGGAAGCAATGTGCCGTGGCCCACGTTCACCCTGCTGAGACAGCAAAGGATTATTGCCCTGCTGGGAGCGGGTTCTAGTCGTCGATCTTGGCTGTAGTCGGTGGTCGTGCACACATCCCTACCAGCTTTTTCTTTCCCCTTAGATTCTTTCTTCTGTGCTTGAAAGGAAGCTTTGCTTGGCCAAACCAGGTCCTTGTACTCCAAGTCATAATTGATCTCACTGCGGTTGAAGGCCAGGGAATCAAAATGCTTTCTGGCATCTTGCACACAAGTGCCATATTCTGTGACTTCCTGGTCAACCCCACACCTCATCTGATGTTTCCTGGCCCTGTTTGAAAATCAAATTCCCATGGGTGACCACCGACAGCCTTTCTGAATACCGGACATGATAAAGCATACCCAGAGAAAGCTCAGTATTTTTCATTTTCCTCTTTTCTGAGGGAGATCACATGAGAAACAGTTAATTCTAACCTAATCCAGGAAATCTGGCTCTGCCACCTCCCGCATTGGTGGCATCAGTATTTTAACTGGGAAATCCTCCACTCCCAGGACCGACAGTAATGATTATTATCTCTAGCTCCCCAAATCCCTTGTAAGCTTTAATGGAAAGGAAAGAATAGGGTTTGCTTCATGCTTAATTTCGTTTGCAGACCCTTTCTGCTGAAGATTATCGTCCATAGATATAATTATAATACAGATTCTGGCAGAGGCTGTATCTTAACCCTTACATTTGTCTTCTTTCCTAAGTTTGCCATTCAATCAGAGATATTTATTGAGCCCTTACCGTGTTCAGAGCACTGGACTATGCACTTGGAAGAGTACAGTACAGTAGATTTGACAGTCATGGCTCCTGGCCTCAAGGATCTTACAATCTAGGGAGGAAGACAGACATTAAAATAAATTGCAGGTAGAGGAAATGACAGAGAATAAGGCTAAGTACATAAGTGCTGTGAGACTGGGGTGGAGAAAAAATCAAAGTGCTTAGGAGGTATAGACCCAAGAGTGTAAGTGACATAGAAGGGAGGGCAAATTGGTGGGGAAATGAAAGGTTAATTAGGGAAAGCCTCTTGAAGGTGGTATGATTTTTAGTAAAGTGTTGAAGATGGGAAGAGTTTTGGTTTGGCAGATATGAAGCGAGAGGAAGCTCCAGGCTGGAGGGAGGATTTGGGCAAGGGATCTGTGGCAAGACAGGCAAGATTGAGGCACAGTGAATTGGTTGGTGCTAGAGGAGCAAGACTGAGCTCCTCATCTTCCCTCCCAAACCCGGTCCTCTCCCAGACTTCTCTATCACCGTGGATGGCACGACCATCCTTCCCGTCTCTCAGGCCCGCAATCTCGGTGTCATCCTTGACTCGTCCCTCTCGTTTACCCCACACATCCTATCCGTTACCGAGACCTGCCGGTTTCACCTCTACAATATCGCCAAGATCCGCCCTTTCCTCTCCACCCAAACGGCTACCTTACTGCTACAGGCTCTCGTTATATCCCGGCTAGACTACTGTGTCAGCCTTCTCTCTGACCTCCCTTCCTCCTCTCTCGCCCCGCTCCGGTCTATTCTTCACTCCGCTGCCCGGCTCATCTTCCTGCAGAAACGATCTGGGCATGTCACTCCCCTTCTTAAACAACTCCAGTGGTTGCCTATCGACCTCCGCTCCAAACAAAAACTCCTCACTCTAGGCTTCAAGGCTCTCCATCACCTTGCCCCTTCCTACCTCTCCTCCCTTCTCTCTTTCTACCGCCCACCCCGCACGCTCCGCTCCTCTGCCGCCCACCTCCTCACCGTCCCTCGGTCTCGCCTATCCCGCCGTCGACCCCTGGGTCACGTCCTCCCGCGGTCCCGGAACGCCCTCCCTCCTCACCTCCGCCAAACTGATTCTCTTTCCCTCTTCAAAACCCTACTTAAAAATCACCTTCTCCAAGAGGCGTTCCCAGACTGAGCTCCTCTTCCCCCTCTACTCCGTCTGCCATCCCCCCTTTACCTCTCCGCAGCTAAAGCCTCATTTTCCCCTTTTCCCTCTGCTCCTCCACCTCTCCCTTCCCATCCCCACAGCACTGTACTCATCCGCTCAACTGTATATATTTTCGTTACCCTATTTATTTTGTTAATGAATTGTACATCGCCTTGATTCTATTTAGTTGCCATTGTTTTTATGAGATGTTCTTCCCCTTGACGCTGTTTATTGCCATTGTTCTTGTCTGTCCGTCTCCCCCGATTAGACTGTAAGCCCGTCAAACGGCAGGGACTGTCTCTATCTGTTGCCGACTTGTTCATCCCAAGCGCTTAGTACAGTGCTCTGCACATAGTAAGCGCTCAATAAATACTATTGAATTGAATGAATGAGGAACAAAGTGTGCAGACTGGGTTGAAGTGGGAGATAGAGTGAGGAGAGATAGTCACTCACAATTTTAGTCATTTTAAGAGTGAAAAGAGATACTGAAAGTCAGAGATTGACACGTGATTTTTTATTTCGCTTGTATTTTTCTTTTCTTGCCTACGACATAATTCCATTTTGATATTAGGTTTACGAAGGATAGAATAAAATACGCCGCAGAGGCTAAATCTGATGGCAGAATTTTGTCGCAAGTTTTAACTTCTTTATTTCTGTTACATTCGAACCGAACATCACCAAATGTCCAGAGAAACACCTTGTCAGTCACATCCAAAAAGACTTGTCTGGGTCCCTTCCCCAGAATGGCAAGTAAAGGCACAAGGCATTTGAGAACATACAGTGGTGCTGGCAGTGGAACATACATTCCTTGCTCCACCCCACCCCCGGCAAGTGTCTGCACTTGCTCCACCTTTTCCCCTCAGTCACAGAGCACCCGGTAAATGTCCCCCCATGAGGAGGATAGCAGCGAACACATGATGAATCAAGCGTCTTGTACATTTTTGCAGAGAGGTCGGAACGAGGGGCTAAGCAGTGGCACACTCTCTAAATCGTCATCTTCGGGCATGCAGAGCTGCGGAGAGGAGGAAGGGGAAGAAGGAGCTGATGCAGTGCCTCTTCCACCACCAATGGCAATTCAGCAGCACAGCCTCCTTCAACCGGACTCCCAAGATGATAAGGTAAAATGGAAGAAAAGTGGAGAGGGCCAGGGATGAGGGTAAACTAATTCTTCCAAGACCGTGGGATCTTAACGACGACTCCTGTACCTAGATGATGGTAATGGGTAGGGCTGTTCTTCACTTAAGCAGCTTACGGGCAAGTGCATTTCTGATAAGTCTTCATCGTTTAAACTTAATGTTAATTTATCTTTCCTAATCCCAGGGATGAGGCCCCCGAAAAAGCACTTAGGAATTTTATTTGAAGTCTCCTTTGATACTTTAATTCAACAGTCTCTTCTTTTGATTGTGACATGTCATAAAACTTTTAGAGATGTAGGCCATACAATTAATGTTGAGCCCAGTTTATTGTTTGACATGAAATTGTTGTGGTCCAGTGGGTTTTTGTTTTTTTTAAACCAGAGTGTCCAAAATAAATAAAAATAATAATAAATAAAAAATAATAAATAAAATAGCGTGGGTCAGATACACGGTATGTAGAAGTTTGTTTTTTGGGGGTGATTATGAGGCAACCAAAATATATCTGAAACTAGTAATCTTTATTTTCACTAGTTTCAAGGTATCCAAGCCAAATTGGTATCTCTTTCAGATTTGTTTCTCCAAATATATGAATTCTTCATATGTTTCTTCAAATTCTAAATATATGAAGTCACTTTCTAGGGATCAATTCTAAAGCCCTTAAAAATTTAAACTATTGAAAAGAAATTCCATTTGACAAGATATAGTTTGGGTTCCCTTTTGACACAATTCTATTCCCAATGTGTATCTTGAAATTTTTCAAATATGGAAAACCATAGTATGAAGTCACTGCTTGTGATGTTTTCTTGGCAGCAACTAACGTTTCTTTATCAAGCAGATGTTTTTAATAGCGTTTTTTTCTTTCCTTTCTTCTCCTTTTTTCCTTTGTTCCACTGATTCCCCCCTTCAAATCATTGCTAAAATAGTTAGTTCCTGGATTGCCGTGTGGTTTGCTGTATTGTGCATAAACTAATTTTCTGCATGTGTGCTGAACTGAGACCCATCACAATCCAGTAACTGACAGCTGCATCTCCAAGGAATAATTCCTGAGGCTAAATCAAGGCAATCTTCTCCATTTTCTGACATTTCTTCAACCTCTGGGTTTTGGGTTTATTTTTGGAGGGGGGGACACTTTTTTCTTAATCTAGTGCAAGTTAGGAGAGCTGCACCTCTTAGGAAAATGATTGTGAGTTCAAGGGATTAGTTTGGTTGTGAATCTTTTGGCATTTTGTTCTCTCTGTGCACGAGTTGCGTGTGTGCAGGCATGCACACCAGTGATCTTGAGGGATGAGGTGATCAGGTAAGATATCAAAGGTTCCCTCCTGCTTACAAAATAAGTATTACTAATGATGAGATTTGGCCAGTGTTGTTTTTCTGCCTCACCCCTCCACTTGGTAACAGTTTCCAGATTCATGGCAGGCGAACACCTGTTTTAAAAGGAGAAAATACATGCTTTTATTTGGATGGTTAGCCGGGCACCAAAGATTTGCAAGACCCTTTCAATATATCTCTGAGCCCTAACTAAAAGGGTATTTTCTCCATTTAAACACCTCTTGCACAATAAACACTCTTCTGTGTGGTAAAATCATTTCCTGGTCCCACCACTTTTTCATTGATTTCTTTTAAAAGTAGCTTGTTCATTCTACATTTTAAAAATAAACTATAGTTTCTGTTCTATTATTGTGCAACTAATTTTGTTTTGTTTTATTCTGTTTTCTCCTCTTACAAACCTTCGCTGCAGCATTATGTTGCTTTGTGTTCTGTTTCCGTTTTGGCTCAGTTTCCATTCCTCTCCATTTGAATTTCCATCATTGCCCTCACCCCAAATTCCTATTTCCTTAGTCCAAACCAACTTTTTTTTTTGAAGTTGCATAGTTTAAGTATTTAATTTAAGTGTCATCACTCATGTATGCATCTGAAGTCCTCATCCTGTGGATCAGGCAGCTTTTCTTCTTACTGCATGGCATACAACTGAGCTGACCTTAATATGAAGTTTGGTTCATATTACAAACCCTGTTCTAGTTTCCAGCTATTCGATGAAACATGTAATCTGCAAACCATGCGTTTGCTAATTACTGAACCTGATTTTAATGCCCCTTACCCAGAATCCTTTATCGTCAACACCTTTTGCCCTCAATTCTAGCCATAAGTTGGCATCTTATAGCTTGTGAGGCCAGAGATCTTCTGTACTCTTCACTAATCACTGGGGAAAATGGATGGCACAGACAAAATGGTGAGCTTGTTCCCTTTGCTTCCACCCACCCTGTCTGATCAGTAAGCTCCTACCTCTTCTTCTGCTCTTTTCCTTTTTCTCATTAAAAGAAATACAGTAGGTGCCCTTGTAATATGATTGTTTTTCTAGCTATTTGAAGATTCACATGGTAAAATGTTAAGAAATGTGTACTTATTAGGTACCGTATGTTTTCCCTTTTCCATATTATCTAGCAATAAACCAGTGGTATTTATTGAGTGCTTACTGAGTGCAAAGCATGGTACTAGGTATCCCAGAAGCAAGGTACACTCTGGTTTCCATCAAGAAAGTTGCAGTCAAACTCGGGGGTGGAGGGGAGGCTGGAATGCAGTCACAAATCATTTATAAAGAGTGGGTGCCAGAGGTTGAACAAAGTTGTGACGTACTAGCGCAAAGATGATGAGATGAAATAGAGTAAATAATTCCGCTTACATATTTAAGTGCAGTCAAAAAAAGTTCTGATAAGCTTTCATACGTAGTCCCCTATTAGAAAACATTATGATGTTGCTAGAATACAGATAAAAAACAGGCACACTATGCCTTCCATATGTATACCCAATCAGGATTTATTTAATACTTCATGTCTGAATGTTGTGATTTGGAAGGGGTGACTTTAAAATAAATAAAAAAAGAACCAACCTTGTGGTCTTTCTGTCTGGAATTACTTAAGAGAGGCATTTGAAAGGGAATCATTGTTTATCCAGCAACTAAACTTGAAACATTTGTCTTTCCCCACCCCCCCGCCCGCCCCACCCCCTTCTGTGTTTAAAACCTTTCCTCACAGACATCGTCCCGTTTGCTCGTTCGCCCAACCAGCTCTGAAACCCCCAGCGCAGCAGAGCTTGTGAGTGCAATTGAGGAACTCGTGAAAAGTAAAATGGTGAGTTGGACTGGAGCAGGAGTCTGGAGCTGCAGATCTCCTTTAAGCTTAGGAAGTGATTCCTCTTCTCTGCCTCTGCTCAGCTGATTTCTTCTCTTCCAGGTTATCTCCACAATCAGTATGTAGTGTCCATAGAAGATTGTTGCTTGGGTGAAAGCCGAGCACAAGGGAATTGGTAGATTTGTTGGATTCCAAGGCTGATGTGTGGGGGGCAGAGTGGAGTTTCTCTTTCTCTGGAGTTGCTCAGAAGCAGCAAACCATATGTGGGCCTGCATTTTTTCATCTGTCTCAGATGAACCACTTTTAGGATTACTTTGTAACAAAACAGTATTTCTTTTCAAAAAGGCAGTTTTGCGGCTTCACTGAATATGTGTTATCGCTTGATAAATTCTCTAGTGAAGTTGGAAGAAGGGGAGTTTTTTCATGGCCGGCCCAAAAGTTGATTTCTTTCTCTAACTGGCTCTTCATGTGTTTGCCTGTGCTAGTGTCATGGTCCCGGAATTTAGGTTTTCTAGCTGGAAAATGATGAAAATAGTACATGACTCTTTTTTGGCCTAAAAGTATTTATTAAATATGTGTACCCTGTGCTATACACTGTGCTCCTAACATAATACGTAAAGGGATATTGCCAAAACTGAGGTGCCAAAAAGTTGGATTATCCATTGCAACAATATCTCATCTTGAAGCCTTTAGTTCCCATTTTCTTTCCGCTAGTTTCGGAAGCAGAAGCTCCATGAGATGGTGGCTACTTAGCAGGGTGACACCAAAGTAGGACCAAAACTGGTCATCTGATCTTCAGAGCAATCCAGAAAAAAGAGGAGTTAGAAACTCCAACTGAGATCTTTTTTGGCAGCTCTGTGAAGACCCCAGTAATCATGATTGAACCATATTCCCAAACAGAATGGTGGCCCAAGACGAGATTATTAGAAATTGGAGAGAACACCACCAGAGGAATACAAAGACCAATGTTTACAGAATGATATTTGAAAGCTTCAAAGTTAAAAGCTTCAAGTGCACACCTGATTTATCTGATTACGAAGTCACTTTCTATTTTCTTGATCACAAAGGAGGCCTAAGGATTTGGTTTGGGGAAGAGGGTGGAAAAGGTTTTACTGGAATAACCACAAATTAGATCACCCCAGCTTTTTTTTTTTTTTTTTTACCATGGTGTAGGTTACCACGTGGAAGAGTCCTTCTAGTCAGGCTCTAGGCAGGTGAAACACGGGCAGGGAACATATCTGCTTATTTTGTATCGTACTCTCCCCAGTGCTTAGAATAGTGCTCTGCACATAGTAAGTGCTCAGTAAATACCATTGATCGATAGACTGAGATACAGATCAGCAGGTGCTTTTCAGAATTTTCTGAGGAAAATTCAGACCCTCTCAGGATTTGGTCAAGCTCTTCTTCTCTTTGACAGAAAAGGCAAACTCCCCCGCGAATGCCCTCGTAGCTTCTGGGAGCTGTAGGCAAAACCAACCCCTTCTTCACACCCTGGGTTTGGTAGCTCTTCTGGTCTTTTCCTTTTCATCCCACTAATTCTCTTGCAAGTCTTTTAGCCCAACCAGTTTGAAAGGGTTTTAAAACTCACCGTTTGTACTGTGACCTCGCAATCTAACCCTTCCTGCTTCATTTGTTTGTCAAACAATTGCTGCAGCCAGATTTGAGAAAGGACATATGTTTTTCAGTTAAATGAAATATTAATTAAGTATAAAACTCTACCCTGTTTCTTTCTTTTTTTAATGTGATTTGTTAAGTGCTTACTATATGCCAGGCACTAACTAGACACTGGGGTAAACACAGGTTTGTCAGATTGGACACAGTTACTGACCTGCATGGGGCTCATAGCCTTAGTTCCCGTTTTACAGATGAGGTAAATGAAGCAGAGAGAAATGAAGCAATTTACCTAAGATCACACAGCAGACAAGTGGCAGAGCCAAGATTAAAACCCAGCCCCTTTTGGGTCCTTTGGACTCCCAGGCCCATGCCCGTGCCCTGACCACTAGGCTACATAGCTTCTCAATGAGGCTTTTCATGCAGCTTACAGCTTGTGATAGCCAAAAGTAAAGGGACATTGAATAGGTACATTTTCAAGAGAGATCCACAGTCATGATGGCAATTTTTGAAGCTAGCTAGCTTTAAAGAACAAGCGTCTGAGGAAAGGGTGACTTTTCAGGGTTTTCTAAGGGGTTCCTTGGATTCAGAAATAGAATTGAATGAGTGGCAATGCCCGAGGGCTATGAGTGTCATATTTTCAGCCTTTCATTTCTGCCTTTCCAATGCTTCTTTTTGGTTTTGTTTTACAGTGTGAATCAAAACCCATCCATGTTTGGTCCATAAGAAAGCTGGTCATATGTTTGACAACAAATAACAGGACCTTGATCTAGTGAGAGCAGAGGGAGGGAGCTTAGCATGCGGTCAGGCAAAGAAAGACACAAAAAAATTTTAGAGCTTGTTCAAAATGGGATTTTGGTAATGCCCAGGAATAGTCAAGGTGGGTCTGAGTGTCTTTCTTACTGAACTTGTCAATCAGTAGTATTTATTGAGTCCCTTCTGGGTGTAGAGCACTGGACTTAGTACTTGAGAGAGTACTATAAAGTTAGAAGACACAATCCCTGTCAACATAGAGTTTAGAGTCTAGTGATGGACTCAGATACAAAATAATTTACCAGTAGGGTAACAGAAAAGAGAAAATGGTAGATAGATGTGTAAGCCAAAATGGATGGAAGTGCTACAGGTGAGTGTAGTATGCCTTGAACCATTTTCAGTGGACATCTGAGAATGTAGGATTTCCAGGATTGTCTCTAGGGGTCTTTGATAAGTGATTACCCTATTTGAGAAAATATTTACACCTCCTCATTTGAATGAAGTTAGCCGTGTTTGCAAAACTTACTTTTCTTAGACCTGCAGTTCAGCTGTCACAGAAGCATGGACCTTACAGGTGCATGAATCATTGATTTGGGTTTTCGTTTTTCTTTCACAAACACCTCAAGTTTGCCAGAGAGAAACTGAGCATTTCTTTATTGTTTGAGAATCAAGCTTCAACTTCTCTGTTATGCTTTTTGTTAGACTTTTATATTTTTTCAAAGAATGTCATCTGGGTTTTGTCTTGATTTTATTACAAGGGAAATGTAGGCAGTTGTGGTTTTTTTTAATCACCTGTTCCCCAGGGTCCAGAGGAAATGAGAATTTTGTAAATGAAATCTTCAGTGACTTATGGCTCACCCCATGATCCCCATCCAAACCCAGCCCAAATGCCGTGAAATTCTGAGTCACTGCTGAACTCATTTCCAGGTTATGACACGCTAACTGCAGGTATATTAGTCAGCCAGATTCACAGTCTCCTGGCTGGCTGTGTAGGCCACCATGTCCAGGGGCCTGTTTTCTATTTGTTTTGAAGTTGGAGCCCCAGTATGTGAATTTGTTGAGGTGTGGTTCGGCTGCCATTGCCAGAAGTGACGTTATTTGGTACGTTAGCCCAGAAAAGACTTGAGATCATTCTTTTCTGGCTGACTCTACTGTCAGCATCCCACAAAGGGGAGTGTTTGGGTGGCCTCAAGGGTCTACTGGACAACCTATCAGTATTTGGGTTGGGTTTGGGATGGTGGTGATTTCTGCCTCTGGTGAGACAGAACAAAGTTATGAAAGGCAGTGAACTCACTATCTTGGGTCAAAATCAAATTCCCCATGGCATATCATCTGTGCTCAAGGAAGTTATCATTGCAAGAGCGTCATCATATGTTTCCATCTGGAATGAACTTGATTGAGTGTTGTTTCCTGTTAGACGTGAGGGGGTCATTTTGGTATCAGTGAATTCAGTGGTTTCCTGTTAATGTCATGTCACTACAGTTATCTCCCCTGCAACCCAAGAGAGGGATCCTTTCTGGGTGGTCAGGTTTTTTTTTTCCTTTTTTATTTTTTTAAAGCTCCCATGATCACTCCTCTAACTCTGCCACCTTTCTGGAACTCTGGAAAGTCAAGAGAAAAAGTTATCCCATTCAGTCTACCAAATCTCCTACCAGAGAACACCAAACCTGGGTAGGGTCTGAGTTGGAAATAGGCAAGTATTTGCCTTCAGGGCTGAGGTTTGGTGATTAAAAAGTGCTCCAGTGACACCAATTCATCCTACTCTTTTGGCAGGTTAAAAATACTCGTTCATTAAAGAGGAGGGTTGACATAATAGTGTCAACTACCTCTTGGTTCTATGTGGATCCCCACTTCCAAGCAGATTAATAACAGCCTCAGTGTTTATCTCACATTTCTAAATCACATGAAAACCTGCAAACAATCAGTCATTCAGTCCATGGTATTTATTGAGCATTTACTGTATGCAGGGCACTGTACTGAGCAGTGTACAATACAGTAGAGTTGATAAGACCCATTCTCTGCCCACAAGGAACTTACAGCCCTATATGGGAGGCTTGCTCTTGGCCTCAGCTAGGCAGTCTTACCGCTCAGTCTTCCAAGTTACCTGGCGTTAGAAAAGGGTAATGTTTTTTAAAGTGCACTGTACACTACTAGTCTGATTTTGCTCTTGGGTCTACAGTGTCGGTCTCAGGTTTTTCAGAGAAGGGATTGCGTCTCTTCAGTTCATGGGTAGCTTAAGTAAAACTTGGGTAAAATATATTTTATTTATGTTGTGTGTCTCCTTTTATCCAACCTGTTTAAATTTTTCTTACAGGCATTGTGTGTACTTTTTCAGAGATACCGACTTACCTTTAAAACTGTAATTGAATGCTTTCTTCTAAATAGCCTCCTGGCTTTTCTAATCACTTATTTTAATCAGGACCTATCAATACTGATGCTAATGCACACTCCCTGTGGATGTATTTTTTTGGTTTAGGCTTTGGAGGATCGGCCTAGCTCACTGTTGGTAGACCATGGCGACAGTAGCAGTCCTTCCTTCAACCCTTCAGACAACTCGCTTCTCTCCTCTTCCTCCCCCATTGATGAGATGGAAGAAAGGAAGTCCAGCTCCTTAAAGAGACGGCAGTAAGATTGGCTTGAAATGTTTGCATTCTACTCCTCTGCCCTTTGAGTCTTCACTCTTCAGAAATATAGTGCCTCTTGAATCGAGCCCCAGGAAAAATTTCTTCCCCTTATTTCTAGCTCTAGAATTGATCAGTGGCATTTACTGAACACTTGCGGTGTACAGAGCACTGGAGGTGTGGAAATGGGAGATCCAGGAGCCACAGAGAAATGGGAAATAAAAGTTGACTACTACTTTTTTATATGGTATTCATTAAGTGCTTACTATGTGCCAGGCACTGTACTAAGCACTGGGGTAGATACAAAGTTGGACACAGTCCACGTCCCATATGGGCCTCACATTCTTAATCCCTGTTTCACAGATGAGATAACTGAAGCACAGAGAAGTGAAGTGACTTACCCAAGGTCACACAGCAGACAAGTGGCAGACCCGGGATTAGAACCCAGGTCCTTCTGACTCCACGGCCCAATAAAAATGCATAAATGTACTTGAATCTGTAATTACATATCTGTAATTGAGTACACAATTCTTTGTAATGTTGGCCAAGATGCAACTTTGGTTCAGGAACCAGTCCTCCATTTATAATTTTGTTCCTGTGCAAAAAGTGGTTCCCATTTAAGTTCTGACTTAAGATTTGGTTCTTGAAAACTACTTGTATTCTAAATCCTAGGACCTAGGACTATATAAAGATGCATATATATATATATATATATATATATATATATATATATATATATAAGTGCTAAGGAGGTCACAGTTAGGGTGTGGTGCATTGATCAGGATTTTGAAAATGGGAATAACTATGGTTTGGTCTGTTTGGGTTTTGGGGGAATTCCAGGCTGGGAAAGCAGTGTGAGTGAGGATGGTGGAGGCTGGAGAGTTGAGAGTGAGAGGCACAATTAGAAAATGAGCTTGGGTGGCGGAATGAGTGGAACTGGGGATTAGCAGAAGAGTCAAAAATGGGGAGACCTGGGGAAGACCTTTGAAGCCAGTTTTTGCTTGATGCAGAGACTGATACATTAGTCTAACCATAATATGATAAGAGAATGACCCAAGGACAGGTAGCTGTTTTGGTGGAGTGAAAGGGACAGATCTGGAAACTGTTATCCGCACGTGGGACAGGAACTGTGTCCAACCCGATTTGCTTGATTCACTCCAGCGCTTAGTACAGTGGCTGGCACATAGTAAGCACTTACCAAATACCACAGTTATTATTGTTATCCAGGAAATGCTGCCTAAATCCTGCTGGTTCAGCAGTTGATTTAATGTGAAAAAGACAGTGCAGAGTTGAGGATGACATTAAAGCTGTGCGCTTCTATGACAGAGAAGATGGTGGTGTTATCAATAGAGATGGGAAAGTTAGGAGGCTGGGAGGGTTTAAGAGGGACAGTGAGAAGTGTGGCTTGAAAAATGATGTTTGCTATAGCTGAAGTCAAGCAAGGGGATGAGCTCTCTGAGAAGGTGAATGTAGAATGAAAATAGAGACTTGGGGAACACCCGCAAAAGATCATTTATCCTAATCAAAATCAAGAGGCCTGAGAGAATTAATGTACTGTATTTTGGAAATGTTGTGCTGATACAAAGGGGTGAGAGGGCCCTTTGAAAATGTTCATTCTACTGATGTTACGTTTTGCAGTAAATACTGTTAAATTTTCTTTCTTGCAGTTACGTCTTACAGGAATTAGTGGAAACAGAGCGGGACTATGTACGTGACCTGGGCTACGTGGTTGAGGTAGATTTCTTCAATTACTTTTAGTAGTTGTGGGCTTACCATTTGGATTATTTATTTAACCAAAGAAGTTGAAGACAAAGTCAGTGCTATCCTGGTGGTGGCTACCGTTTCCTTTTTCTTACTACTGATGATAAAAAATAAATACAAGGGTACCCATAGAGCATGTCTTTTTTAGTTTTGAAACTTAAGGAAGTTGTGTGAAATATAGATTTTTTCCCCTAAAGATTATAATTACTGCTCCTAAGCAATTTTTATTTAATAATTCTGTATTCACGTCTATTAAAATTACAAGATATTTTAAGGTAATTTTCACATTAAAAAGCCAGACTACAACACGGTTCTGGCATCCCTTTCGAATTGCTAAAACACCGAAGAACCTCAGGTTAATGGAAAACCACATTTCAGTGACCATTGGTTCAATGGAAATTATAGAGTTCTGGGTCAGATGGTGACAATGATTATGGAAATTCCTATATTAATGCTATTTCCACCACTAGCTGAATATGTTATACCCTTGCCATTGAATTAAATAGAAAGAAGCACAAAGTACAGTTCAGTACAGTAGACCAAAGCAGAGGCTGGAAATTACAGCAGGATCACATCTCCACTGATTCAATGTACACAAAAGTTTCTTCCTATAATGAATCTATCATCACCAACTTGTGGATCATGTTGTATCTGGCACAGACTTGTGTTGTAAGAACAGCATTACCTAATTTTTCCATCACACTGTATCTAAATCCTGGTCTGAAAACATATAGAGCAGAAATGGCTCTTCTTTAAGTGTCCATTTTCTTCCCTTGTTATCCTGTTATTAAGGCAACCACACAAACTCAAACTCTTGTGTTCCAACATGAAAACTAGTTCTACTCAAGACCAATAAATTGCTTTTAGTAGTCTACTGTCATGAGTTTGGATCTGTTGAATATACAGCCAATTCTCAGTACTGCATTTGTAATAATTGACCTCACATGTTGCCATACATTGTACTAAGCACAGTGGCAAAACAAAGAAGCGACAATTTCCCTGCCACAAGGAGCTTATAATAATAATAATGTTGGTATTTGTTAAGCGCTTACTATGTGCCGAGCACTGTTCTAAGCGCTGGGGTAGACATAGGGGAATCAGGTTGTCCCACTTGGGGCTCACAGTCTTAATCCCCATTTTACAGATGAGGGAACTGAGGCACGGAGAAGTTAAGTGACTTGCCCACAGTCACACAGCCGACAAGTGGCAGAGCTGGGATTCGAACTCATGAGCCCTGACTCCAAAGCCCGTGCTCTTTCCACTGAGCCACGAGCTTATGTCCTAATGGGAGTTCACATTCCTGAAATTTAAAAGAAAACAAATGATCGAGAATGGATAAGGACCAAATCACATTTGTTGGAAGTGCCACACTGAATTATTCTTAGTCTTACAAAGAACCGTCCAAGAAACACCGCCAGAGATTGTTGGGCTGGGTTACCATTATCACACTGCCGAATGACTGCACTGGCTTTCCAACACAAAGTCAGATTTTTTTTCCTTCTAGTTGTTCAAACCTTTCTTATACTGTTTATACAAAGGGAAGGAAATTAAAAGGATTGTCTGACTTTTGTTTCTTTTAGATGACTGGTTTGGACAAAAAGGCTTATTCCTAGCTAAATATTTCATGTTGCCTACAAACCACAGAAAGGATTTTAAAGTGATGTATGTGCATGATCTCAGATTTATAGTTGCTTTGGATCCTTAGATGAACTTTACTCTGTAAACTTTAAACAAAAAGACAAGTTTAGGAAAGCTATTTTTAAAATTGTTTTTCTGCAATGTAGGAAATAGTTGTACAATTTGGGTAAAATTAAGATAATGCCCTTGTATCATGACGGGGTTCTGAAGTCTCTAGGTTAAAAGGACAGATAAGAGTGTTTTATGTTCTTTATATCGATGCCTTTGAATTATTTGTTACTGCAGTATTGCATTGTTGTTTGGTGAAAATGGTTCTTCAAAGAAATCCTCTGTTTCAGGGATACATGGCACTTATGAAAGAAGACGGCGTCCCTGATGACATGAAAGGAAAAGACAAAATCGTGTTTGGAAACATACATCAGATATATGATTGGCACAGAGAGTATGTATTTAGTAATGTTAATAATTGTTTTAGTAAGTGAAGGATAGCTCTTTCCTGCATCATGCTTTATGCTGGGAAAGAGTAAAGAATATGCCACCTAGGATAGGGAAATGGTACGAAGAAATGCTTATGAGATGGACAGCTTTTTTACTCATTTGTAATATAGTGCTAGAAGGATAATAGTTTGTGATGATGGTATTAAGTATTTACTCTGTGCTAAGCTCTGGGGTAGATACAGGGTAATCAGGTTGTCTTAAGTGGGGCTCACAGTTTTAATCCCCATTTTACAGATGAGGTAACTGAAGCACAGAGAAGTTACATGGCTTCCCCAGAGTCACACAGCAGACAAGTGGTGTAGCTGGGATTAGAGCCCACATCCTCTGACTCCCAAACCCGTGCATTTTCCATTAAGGCACGCTGATTCTCTGTGTATTCATTTTCCCTATCTAGGGGTGGGGAGGGTCTCATGGCCAGCAGGAGGATTCTCCACCCCAGTGGAGACAGACCATTTGACGTGGGCATATGGAGATGGCAGGAGGTCAGGACTGTCATGGCGCCCATAACGTCAGGCCACCCCAAAATGTCAAATTTCCCAGTGTTTTAAAGTGGGTTGATGGAATGGATGAGTCTTGGTCCTGAGTCTTTAAGATTAAGAACCCATGCCTGAAGAATTGACTGTTATAGATGCATGGGATCAGAGTGTGTGGAGAGGGGTTATGGGGAGACACACAGGGCATGGGGTGGGGCTTCGGCCAGGAGCCCGTTCACTGCTTCAGTCTCGGTGGTGCAGAGGCTGTGGCGACGAAGGTTCCCATTGATCCCTTTAGGGTTGGTGCCCTTGTTAATAAAACTACTTGTCCTGAAAATGAACTGATGCCTAAACTGTCCCCAGAAAATTTATATTTTTGGAACAGGGAGAAAAGATAGTAATGAAAAGGAAAAGCTGCTGTCCTTAAGTTCCCTTAGCTACTCCCATAGCACTGCAACATGAATATTTTTGGTAGAAACTCATTTTGCCTGTCTTTTGGAAAAATCTTCATAAATGTGGGATTATCTAAATTCATTCCATTGAAAGATACCTAGGAAGGGAAGGATCAGTATGTTTGTGGCCAGAGCTTAGCAAAGTGGCCGGTTGCATTGAAACCATTCTTAAACTCCTTTTGGTCCGCCCAGGAGCGAAGTGGGTGATTTCAATCTCGGAGAGTTCTGCTTTTCTTTCTCCCATCCTTGAGCCATCCTATTTCTTCAGAAAACCAAACTGTAACAATTTTGGCTTCGTCTATGCAATGTGTTCTGGCTAGGTCTACTAAAATAATTAGTTTTTAAAGTAAATAGACAGTCATTCAGCAGTGCTCTTATTTTTGGTGCGTTGTCATTCGAGCCCATTTTTTCCTCCTGTTTGTTTCCAGCTTCTTTTTAGGAGAGTTGGAGAAGTGCCTTGAAGATCCAGAAAAATTGGGTTCTCTTTTTGTGAAGCATGTACGTACAATTTTTATCCATAACTAATTTGTCTAGAAAAGTTTTCTTAACGGAGAAGCCTCGCTGTCTCTAAGGCCACTCTTCATCCTGTGTTTAGCAGGGGTTTAGGTCTTTGCAAGCGGAATAACGGGGGGGGGGGGGGGTGCCCAGTTAGGGATGTGAGACTGGGGTAAAGAGGGGCAGTGGTAGAGCTCTTGTCCCTCAGGTGTTTCTGGGAAATGTTGTCCTGGTCCTGCTAGCAGGAAAGCAGGCTGCATTTCTGGATCTGCTTTTCCCAACGGGAAATGTGCAAGTCAGGCAGGGTGCTGTCCATCCTCTGTGCAAATGCCAAGCTCCAGGAGGCCATCCCTGACTCTTTTCCTTTTCTTCAACTCCCTCTGCGTCATCCTGACTTGCCCCCTTGGTTAATCCCCCTGTCTCACCCCCACACCACTTATGTACTTATCCGTAATTTATTCCTTGGTATTACTTACTGTTTCCCCCTCTAGACTGTAAGCTCGTTATGGGCAGGGAATGTGTCTGTGCTGTTGTTAAATCATATTCTCCTAAGAGCTTAGTGCAGTGCTCTGCACACAGTAAGTGCAATAAATACGATCGAATGACTGAGCGACTGACTAGAGGTTCCACTGCTGCACCATTCCGCACTGCTCCCGGGAAAGCCCAACAGCACAAGCTGAGAACTTCTCCCAAATTCCTGTCAGGAATGAAGAACGATCAGCATCAGTACTAACACTTCAGGATTGAGATCCTATGCAGAAGGATCGATTGCAGTGCCAGTGACTCCCCCCCATCATATCTTCAATCTTTCCTCTCCTCAAGCATGAACATGTCCCTATCATACACAAACCTGCATTAACCTGCCCTGGAAACATGCATTCATATCCATGCTAAGGTACCTAGGTTCATATCCAAAGATTCACATGTCACATCCCTGTACCCACAATACACGATTGTGACCATGGAACAATACTTTTCTATATTCAGTCTTTACATATGTGCATCCATGCACAGATCCCCTCCTTTGGGTATCCAGTGACACACAAACGTTCTGGAATTTCAAGTGAGGGTTCATGTGACAGTGGAAACACATACACAGGCTTCTCTATTGGAAAGGAGAGAATGAAGCCAGAGAATAGTAGCAGAGACAGAAAAAGAACAATGGCAGGAAGGGAAAATAAAAGAAAGAATGGAAATACTTGGTGTATCTAATCCAAGAAAAAAGCTGTGTTTTCTACTGGCTAGAATGTGTTTTTATTCTGGTTAAAATATGTTGTCTTGTATACCAAATGAACATTTTGGTTTTTAACTGCAATGTATTTGTTTCTTTTATTCATAGGAGAGACGGTTGCACATGTATATAGTTTACTGCCAAAACAAACCAAAGTCTGAGCACATTGTCTCAGAATACATTGACACATTTTTTGAGGTGAGTTGATATAGGGTTTCTGTAGGTTGTCGGCTGCTTGAGGGTAGGGGTGGAGTCTACCAACTGTAATATTTGTACTCTCCCAAGTGCTTAGTACACTGCTCTGCACACAGTAAGCACTCAAAAAATACCATGGATTGATTGAGGGCAAAAAGAATTTTACTTCTGGGCAGCTTAAGGTAAAAAATGGTAGTTTTCTTCAGGAAACCTCAGGAGACTAGATTTTCGATTGATTGATGCGAGCACTGTAACTGTCGGCCTTAAAAGAGGGGTATTTAGCATGAATGCAGACTACCATTCTTTGACTTTGGAAAATGCTTTCTGACTTACAAGGTCCGGTGACGATGTAGCTGAAACCTGCAGCCTTTGGCAGTGTTAAACTTAGGGCTTTTCACTCATGAATTCAAAATGATGTTTATCTGCTGCTTTTAGCCATATTCTGCAATTCACATGAGGAAGGAATTATAGTAATTGCAGAAATCAGTTAAATAAGCAAGAGAGAGTCAAAGATGTATTTGGAGAAGCAACATAGAGCCAAAAGTTGAAAACTGGAGATTTTGAAGCGTTTAATTTAGCCCTGAATAAATTGGAGGCAGTCAGAGGGAGTGAGCACCGGACAAAGAACATTGTCATAGAATGTTTCCGATGAGATTAATTGCCTGTTTTGCGGATGGCTCTTCCAACCATAACAACTATTGCGGTTTTCTTGGGATTGAGCAGATTTAAACTAAAACATTTTGTTTTACAACTCTAGGACCTAAAGCAACGGCTGGGCCATAGACTGCAGCTCACAGACTTGCTTATAAAACCTGTGCAGAGAATTATGAAATACCAGCTGTTACTGAAGGTGAGGCCAGGGCCAGTCCCACTTGGGTAACGATGCCGCCTCGGGAAACTCCGGCAGACCGGTTGGGATTTCTGTTTCTCGAAGATGATCTGTTGTGGATCCACTGAAGATGATACTTATAACACAAAATATAAAAGGCTGTCCAATGTTTTCTACTTTTGTAGGTGTTTTTTTTAAGGCACTGCCTTAAAACAATTAGAGGGAAATAAGCTTTGTATTTTTATCCCTAAAGCTCTCAACAGCAAATTCATCTTTCACGTTAAATTTATGCTTTATTTCTAGGATTATTTTTGAACTATTACAGTCTGTAGTGGAGGCTTTGGCGGAGTTCCAGAGTCATCCATCCAGTGCCTTTATATTGATTTAGCAGTATCTTGGAGTCTTTCGGACTCAAACTTGAGATTCAAAATAAGAGAAGCACTTATTAAGAGAAGCAGTTATTAAGCACTTACGTGCCAAGCACCGGATGAAATGCCAGAAAGAGTCCCTGCCCATAGGAGATGCTTAATCTCAGGGTGCTGGTTACAAGATGAGTTGGTTCTAGACATACAAGCCTTTTCTGCTGTTTCCATAAAATATAGTGCTTGGTCCCTCACTCAGGTTACTATGTTAGGTTACTATGTGCTCTGCACATAGTAAGCGCTTAACAAATACCAACATTATTATTATTAGGTTAGAAAAGTGACTGTTGGATCATCCAAAGCTTATGTGCCCCTTTTGTTGTCATAGTCAGTTATCTGTCATTTACCTTTATTTTTTATCCCATTTGAATGCAGTGAATCTCATACAGGTTTTTCCCTAACTGCCTTATTACCCTCTGGCTCTCAAACCATGCACTTTTTCTTTTCTCCAACAGGACTTCCTGAAGTATTCTAAAAAAGCAAATCTGGACACCACAGAATTAGAGGTACATTTTGTCCTTACTTTATTTTCTGTTTTCTTTATTGCTCAGACACCTCCCTAGTGTCTTCATGGCTTGGGGGAAGTTTTGGAAGAATGTGGAATTGGGGTAGTTCAGCATGCTGCTTAGAGTTCCGCTGAGGCGCTCTCACAACTGCTTGGGGAGATAAAGTGAACCTTAAGCTGTATTTTTTACATACTGTAATTGCACAGCTATTCCTCAGGCATGTTCAACTCTTCTCATTTTTCTCCAACAGAGAGCCGTAGAAGTCATGTGCATAGTGCCAAAGCGGTGCAACGACATGATGAATGTTGGTCGTCTGCAAGGATTTGATGTAATTCAGATATTTGTCTCAAAGTTTTGTGACTTCTTAGTTGAATTTTTTCTGCTCCTTAACGTGCCAGATTTCTCATTTCCACATTTCCTCAGTTTAACCCTACCCCTGTGTGAGCCCCTCATATCTCCGAAGGCCTAAGCTCCTATTTAGCACTTCCTATACATACGTTTCCATGTATACACTTACAGAAGGTATACAGCTCTGTCCTTTTTACATCTCTGTGTGCTCCTGAAAGATAGTTCCTTCCTCTCTGTCCTCTTGAAAATACTGCAGTCGGGCATCTATTAAGATACCCTATCCGACTGGGGAGGGTGGTGTGTTTCAGTACCTTAAAGTTCGTCAGAAGGCGAAACCTTCTCAGTAGACCAGAGACACCCTCCGTGGGCTACCGACTTCATCTTACAGACGGTTTGTGGAGAGGAAAAAGATAACCTGCTATCAGTGGGGCATTTGCGGGATTTATTTTTCCAGTAGCGGTGCTGGGTGGCACGGAGTCATCCACAGTGTGTCACCCTCCCCTCACGTGGCCAGCAACTTGCATTGTAGGGCAGCTTGCTGGAGGAGCCACTGCTGTCTGTGGTCCTGGGGAGGACGGAATATCTCCGAGTGACCTCTGTACCAGTAGACAGTCCTGTCTGCCCACCTGGGGTTCACGAGCTGTTATTAAGCGTGGCCCTCAGATCAGTCATAAACTAGGGTGAAAGGATGGGGACGGGGGTTCACTTAAAACTAAAGAAGGGAGCCCGACGTGACCCCTTTTGGACTCGATGTGTTGTGTGAGGACTCTAAGAATTCTCACCTCTCACCTGTCCCCTCCCTTTCCTAACCCTGTTTCTTGTGTTTATTGTTTCAACTTTCTAGACTCAAGTTAGGAGTTAATCAGGTGTTTGTTCAGTCACCGATCCATCTTTTGCAGTTGTCTGTGCAAAAGTTTGCATGGTTTTTGTTTACTGGCATGTTTTTCTTTGGAATGAGGACATATGCAAAATAGTACTAGGAAATCTCTTGTTAAAAGATCCATAGGTTAATCTGGCTACCAGTGTAGGGGAAACATACTTTTTTTTGCTTAAAAGGCAGTGTAATGTAAAGAGAATTTAGTCAGAGTGCAATTAATTTTTTCTGTTGCTTTATTTTAGGGTAAAATTGTAGCCCAGGGAAAGCTCCTCCTTCAGGATACATTTCTAGTCACAGACCAGGACGCCGGTCTTCTGCCTCGCTGCAAGGAGAGGCGGGTTTTCCTCTTTGAACAGATTGTCATATTCAGCGAGCCGCTTGATAAAAAAAAAGGCTTCTCCATGCCAGGGTTCTTGTTTAAGAACAGCATCAAGGTAACATGTGTGTGTGTGCGCACGAGTGCGTGTGATCTGTTTTCACTGCAGTGCCAATTCTACCCTAAAACTTATGACGACATAAAGGAGACTAATTTCCCCTTCTACTTTCGACTCCTTCTTCCAGACATATCCTTCCATCGTACAGACCGCTTAAACGCAGCCGTCGGTCTAAGGACCACTGTCAGAGTTGTATCTCCATGAAGCCTAGCTCAGCGTTTCCCAACCGGAGGCCTACTAGGTTCTTTGTGGCAGCTTCCCTCTGCTTCTGCCAACAGTCCTTACGACAGAGTTCAGGGGAACTTGCCACAGCTGGTCTCATCTCCTCCTTGAGGCTAGGCAGGGAGTCACTTGGCTGAGCCACAGTCCTGGGCATAGGGAGGCTGTGAGCAGCATATCTCTCTATGTCTCTCTCTCTCTCTCTCTCTAATATATCTCTCTCTCTCTCACACACACACACACACTTTGCAGGGACAGAGCTGTAGATTAAAACATCTGATCGAATCTGACCTGATTATCTTTTATCTACCCCAGCACTTAGTACAATGCTGGCCACATTGTAAGTGCTTAGCGATTACTATTTTTGTTATTATTGTCCTCCGTAAAGACATAGCCATGTGTTAAAATATCTAAACTGGAGGTGGTCTCTCCAGGGGTTTTGGGAGCAGCTCGCATGAGTGCAGCAGAGGGGAGAGTAATTTTGCCAGCACACGCTTGGAGAGAGGGATGAATTCTTAAATGCTGTGGAGTAGATGCAGGATCACCCAGTGGGTTTATGATCAATCAGAACAGCAAAAATTCCGGTATCTGAGTTCAAGTCTTTAGTTTGACTGAGCCAGGCCTCACCCCTTTCTTGGCCCTTTCATCAGAAAGTCACCCAAGTGAGGTCTTGCCAGTAGAATGCAAGGGAGCCAAAAGAATCTGTTGAACGGAGGCAGGACAAGAAAATGGGTTCAGCCTCAGGAATTTGGCTGCTGGCTGAATTCTGTGCCTTGAAGAGGAGGAGGAATAGTCTCTGGATTCGTCTCTGTGCTGAACTGACTCCCATCCCCTGTTGCTGTAACATTTCAGGTGAGTTGCCTTTGCATGGAGGAAAACGTGGACAATGATCCTTGTAAATTCGCCCTGACATCAAGGACTGCCGATGTCCTGGAAACCTTCGTCTTGCATTCTTCTAGCCCAGGTGTCCGGCAAACATGGATCCATGAAATTAACCAAATTTTGGAAAACCAGCGCAACTTTTTAAATGGTAAGAGAATCCCGAATTTCTTCCGACTGGCCAGGTGGCCCTTCTATAAGTGATGCTGGTCGATTTGAGATATTCCGTACTGGCATGGTTTCTCCAAAGTGATGGTGAGCTGAACTGAGCCCTCTAGTCTGCTTCCTCTCCCCTCTCGTGAGAAGCAGTATGGCTTAGTGGAAAGAGTAGAGGCCCGGGAGTCAGAGGACCTGAGTTCTAATCCCAGCTCTGCTCCTAATCTGCTGTGTGAACTTGGGCAAGTCACTTTATTTCTCTACACCTCAGTTTCCTTACCTGTAAAATGGAAATTTAATACCTGTTCTCCTTCTGACTTCGCTGTGAACTTCATGTGAAACAGGGACTGTGTCTGAACTGATTATCTCTTATCTACCCCAGTGCTTTCTCAGCACACTGCTTGGTGCACGACGGATACCAGAATCAGTAAAGTCATTATCCAAAAGGCTCACAGTCTTAATCCCCATTTTACCGATGAGGGAACTGAAGCACGGAGAAGTGAAGGGACATGGCTGAGGTCACACAGCAGTGGCACTGGACCATCCTATCTTTCCCCTGACCCCTTCCTTTGCGTCCGCATGCATATCAACGAATCCACAGAATCTATCAAGCGAGCGCTTTACCGTGTGCAGAGCATTATACTGTGCCCATGGAAGAGTGCCTGAGATCTAAGAGAGCCGGTAAAACACCTTCCCTGGCCACAGGGAGCTTGCTCTCTTGCATCCCGTTCCCGTTCTAACCTCTGGGTCCTTCTCTGCCTCTCCCCCTAGCCTTGACCTCACCGATCGAATATCAGAGGAACCACAGCGGAGGAGGCGGAGGCGGTCCCGGCGGCGGCCCCGGCATCGGCAACAGCAGCGGCGGCTCCGGCTCCGGCCGCAGCCGGCCGTCCCGGATCCCGCAGCCCGTCCGACACCACTCCCCAGTCCTGGTCTCCTCTGCAACCTCGGCCCAGGCAGAGGCAGACAAGATGTCAGGTACGTCCATCCACCACCCCTCCCCGCCACCCTCCAGCAGCAGCAGCACCTCCCTAGACCCCGGCCCCGGCCAGCCAAACCGACAGCCTCCCGGGGCCCGGCCCGAGGGGCCCGAGAGAGAAGCGGACCAGCAGATCCCGAAGATGAGAGTCCTCGGGAGCCCGCGGAAGGCGTGCGGGAGCGTCCCCGGCCCGGGGCCGGACGGAGCGCCCAAGGAGGCCCGGGGGAGCTCGGAGGAGAGCCGCGCCAGGAGCAGCCCGGGGGCTCTGACGCTGGGCAAGCCCAGACCCGGCGCCGTCTCGCCCGTGAACTCGCCGCCGCTCTGCCCCGCGTTCCCCGCTCCCTATGGAAAGGAGGCGTTCCCGCCCAGCAGCCCCCTGCAGAAGGGGGGCTCCTTTTGGAGCTCCATCCCGGCCTCCCCCGCCAGCCGCCCTGGCTCCTTCACTTTCCCCGGGGACAGTGACTCCCTGCAGCGGCAGGTCCACCGCCACTCGGCACACAGCAAGGACACAGACCGCATGAGCACCTGCTCCTCGACCAGCGAGCAGTCAGTGCACTCGACCCAGAGTAACGGGGTAAGGAGCGCGGAGCGCCTCTGTCCTGCCAGCTCTTCTAAAACCTTCCCATGTTACCATCACTCTTCTCCGTACTAACTTCTGGCTCTCCGGTGCTGCGCTGCTCTGAAATAATCAACCGTTCGGATACCTCCTGTCCGTTGGCCGAGTAGACACATATATAGCCTCTATGTATGTGTGAGTTTGTGTGTGCGCGTGTGCGTGTGTGTATACATAAACCACCGACTGAGAACTATGTATACAGACACAGGACTACCCAAGCCTTCTAACAATAATCGTGACTCTCTTGCCTCTGCTGAAAACATAAAATCACTAGCTCTGATCTCTACTAACTGCTCTTCTTGCTTCTTTTTTTTCTTCTTTTTTCTTTTTTTTGGTCTCCCTAATAAGATGAAGGCAAACAATTAACCTCCTGAATGTGGCAGTCACCGTGGCCTTGGTTAAGTCTTGGTTAAATTTTCCAGCTGGCAGATTGTCTTGGGGCTTTTTTTTGTCGTTATTGTTACTGTTCACTCCCCACACCCCCTACACATAACTTTTTTGGGGGGGGTTATTTTCAACTTTTTTTCCTTCGTTTATATGAGGCCTGTACTTTTCACTTGCTGCTCGCTGCTTGGTTTGCTCCCTTCGGCCTTAATTGACTTGCAGCATTTCTGTTGACTCATCTGCTGAAAAAAAAATCAAAAAATATTCAAGAAAACTTCCAACTAGCAACTCTGAGCAAACTAGACCGAAACAAACCGGGGGAAAAAAAAAAACACAAAACGGACTATCTGCCAAAAACACAAAATCCAGGCTCTCAAAGGGAAATACTTACCGCGCCCAAATTTTCACCCCGAACAAGAGAGGAGGAGACTGCTTTAGGGCATCTGGAGTTTGAACCTTCTGCACGTTTTTGTGTGGGGGCCGGGATGGAGGAAGCAGGGTAACCGACAGACTCTGCACTCGGTTTGACATCCGTCCATCTGGGGAAGGGCAGCGTTGCCCCTCTGGGCAGACTGGCCCACGACGAGCCCGCGAGAGGAGTGTCACAGCGCTTTTCAGTCCTCGTGTTACCTCTCCCTAAGTGTTGTGTTCACAAGTTGGTTGGTGTGGTGTATTTTTTTTTCCTTGGTTTTAGTTTTTTGGTTTGTTTGTTTCCTTACTCTCTCGCACAGCTCCTTCCTAGTTCCAGTTGCTGGTCGCAGCCACCTGGCCTGTAACCCTTTTCTCAAAGCATGCCCTTTGGAATTGAATCATTTCAGTGTGTAGAGGTGTTGAGATCTTTCTTTTTTTTCCCTTTTTTCTTTTTTTTTTTTTTTTTGGTCTTTTGCTTTGATCTTCAGGCCTAAAAAACAAATTCCCTTTGCATGAATTTTCTTTTCCTTCCGGTCTTCAGTTCAGTTTTCATTGGGATTGGCTTGGCCTCGACTCTCCTCTCTTTTCTGATATAATTTGTTCAACTAAATAGGATAGCTGTCATTGGTAATTGCATTTTTACTAAAATTTTTGACATAGCAATTAAGAAGCCACTTCTATTTCCCGTAACCATAAGTGTCTAGCATTTCCAGGGTGTTTAAAAATAATGTAGCTTTCTCTATAGCTAAAACTCCAGGCAGCAGGGAATGTCCTTAGTAATGTTTCACGAACCAAACAACCAAGGTGGAGCATTGAATTGAATCACCCACATCAATCGGGTGTCAAAGCAGAGCCGAAACCCGGGCCGGTGTCCAGCTACCATCGTAAATTCTGGCTTCTTGGGAAGTCTGTAGAGAAAACAACTGCTCAACTGAACCTAAATATCTTTTGTTTTCTAGGCAGGGACTTTTACATTATCAGTCAACCAATAACATGTATTGGGTACCTGCTGTTCACAGAGCACCTTACTAAGCACTTAAGAGGGGATGGTAGAAGAAGATATGATACCAGCCCACAAGGGACTTACGGTACTGTCAGTCTGGGGAAAAGAAAAATATTTAGGACCAATAACTTCTGTGTTGCTGTTTTCAATGAGTTTGGGTCTCCCATGAAGTGAAATGGGACACAAGGGCCCAGGGACAGAGCCGTTGTCCCATGAATTCCCACCAAAATGAAGCTACCCCAGCCTCCCAAATATGCCCCATCCTCAAGATCGTGGACTCACCGCCAGGATGCCCCTCACTCTGAGAGTTAGCAATCTGGGGTGGCACATCCCATGCCTCACCGGCAGGCTGCACGGCCCACTTGCAGCTCGGACCTGGTCCGGCCCTGGGATGGCAGGAAGGTTGACGGATCCCGTCTCGTTGTTCCCCAGTCTTCTACTATGGGAACTTGAAGTGCCTGGTGGAGGTTCATGGAGAGACAGAAAAGCTTCTGCCTTCACAGCTGTGACAAACCGTTCATTCATTCATTCATTCAATAGTATTTATTGAGTGCTTACTATGTGCAGAGCACTGTACTAAGCGCTTGGGATGAACAAGTCGGCAACAGATAGAGACAGTCCCTGCCGTTTGACGGGCTTACAGTCTAATCGGGGGAGATGGACAGACAAGAACAATGGCAATAAATAGAGTCAAAACCGGCCCAGGGAAGGGTGACTGCATTCACCAGGGTCAGCAGCAGGGTGGCGGAGTGTAGCTATCTGTGGATTTTTTCCCAAGTCGAAAGTTAGGTCCCAGTAAGCGTTCTCTCTGGGATGGGTTTCTCCTCTGAGAATTAACCAACACATTTAGGAAGAAAACACAATAAGCCATATTCTGCCCTTCCTCCTCTGCGGTTCAGCCGCCCCCTGAGAGATCAGGTTGCCACTTTGTGGGCACCTATTTGCCTGGATTCCCAGCCGGGTGTGAGAGAGACTTATTTCTTGGCAGAATGGGAAGACAAGTGTGAGTGTTCTCTTCCTCCATCCCTCCTGAGAAGGACTGAACCGGTTGCATTGAAGGAGCGTGAGATTGAGGCAAGATTATTTTTAACTACCAGCCTGCTGTCATAAAATGTAATACCCAATATGCAAAAATCAGAGGGCAATTGCATAATAATAATAATAGCATTAAGTGCATACTATGTGCCAAGCACTGGGGTAGATTCAAGATAATCAGGTTGAACACAGTCCCTGCCCCTCATGGAGGTCACAGTCTAAGTGGGAGGGAGATTAAGTATTGAATCCCCATTTTACAGATGAGGAAACTGCAGGATAGAGATGTTAAATGACTTGCCCAAGGTAACAGAGCAAGCAGCTATCAGTGAGAATTAGAACCCAGGACCACAGATTTCCAGGCCCATGCTCTATCTGTTAGGCCACACTGCTTCCCATATGTTCTTCTCTTAATCTTGTTGTTAGAAGAAACCTGCACCCGTCACCTGGTGCGCTAAAATGCCATTGGGCCCCTGTGGTTCTCTTTCAGCGCTCCCTGCAGTTCGCCTCTCCTATGACCAAAATGTAAAAATAAGTGTTTTTGCCACCCTGCAGTCTTCATCGTTTCCAAAGAGTTAGGATTGTGAGTGAGGACTGAAGGCCCTGTGATGTAGACTTAATTCTCTTATGTCTTGGCTGGCAAAAGGAAATATTTGTGAGCTGGAGCGAGGAGGGAATGGGTTAGAACACCACGGGCCTGGCAGCAGGTTTGCAAGGGCAAATGAACTTTCCCTTAAGCCAGATGGTAGGTAATTTGCTCTTTTAAAAAAATTCATTAAACTGTTGATTCCTTGGATACTTGCTGGAATATGAAGAAAATTATGGTGTTAAGCAGCTCTCTCAATACCAAGCATTTTGCTCAACTCTGGCAAAATCAGATTGGCCAGAGTACCTTTTCTGGTTGGGGCTCACAGGCTGAAGGCAAATATCGTATCCTTTTTTACCGATGAGGAACCTGACTGTGTGGCCCAAGGTCACATGCTAAGGCCAGGGACAGAGCCAGGCCCAGGACTCCCAACTCTCAATCCTGTGCTCTTTCCAAGATAGGTCTTGGCACTTAATGTGAATTGTGTCTTGAAGGCGGGGCAAACCCCAACTCGTATGAAAAATTGAGTGCAGGACCATCGTCAGATGTTACAATCAGACAATTCCATGTCCGCACACATCAACCCCCGTTGTATTATCTGCGTCAGCGAGGAGGGGGGCCGGATGACACTGCTTTTAGATTTCCATTGACCATGTTCTGGCCACGATGCGAAGTCAAGATAAGCCTGTGACATCAACAGGCAGAACTGACAGACCTCTAATCAAGGAGACAGTCTTAAAAGGACTTCATCAACATTTCTCTGCCCAACACGAGGTGATACATTTGTTGAAAGAGATGAGAACTGAAGGAAAAGCTGAAATGTGACTCTCTCTCTCTCTCTCTCCCCCCCCCCACCCCCCCGCCTGCCTCCCTTTCCCCCCTTTCTCTCTCTGTCCTGTGACTACAAAGGCAAACTAAGTGCTTCCGGGTCTCATGGCCCCATTGGAAACTGGGGTGGGATCCATCTTTGTAAGCAGTTTTTCCCTTTCTCTGTTCCCCCAGAGTGAAAGTAGCAGCAGTAGCAATATCTCCACCATGCTGGTGACACACGATTACACGGCAGTGAAGGAGGATGAGATAAATGTCTATCAAGGAGAGGTCGTGCAAATTCTTGCCAGCAACCAACAGAACATGTTTTTGGTGTTCCGAGCCGCCACCGACCAGTGCCCCGCAGCCGAAGGCTGGATTCCCGGCTACGTCCTGGGGCACACCAGTGCAGTCATCATCGATAACCCTGATGGAACTATAAAGTGAGTGTCCATTTCCGGGAGGAGGAGGGACAGGTTGAAGAGGGAGAGGGAGAACGACAATTAGAGCCAGAGTCCTCCTCGAGCAGTCAGTCAGTCAATCAGTGGTATTTACTAAGCGCTTACCGTGTGCACAGCACTGTACTAAGCGTTTGGGAGAGTACAATGCAACAGAATAAGCGGACCCGCTCCCTGCCATAATGAGCGTCTTCATTGAGTGCCTGCTGGGTGCAGAACATTGCACTCAGTGCTTGGAAGAGGACAGTAAAGGTGGCAGAAATGATCCCTGCCCTCAAGGAGCTTATGGTCAAGAGGGGCTGAAGTGAATTCAAACCACTGTGCAGAATCTAATCCAAACTCTGAGAAAGGAAGAGTTACTTAGCGAACTGGCTGTGGTAATTGGTTGGGGGTCCGTGATCCTAAACTTTAATTGGGCCCGATATTTAGGTAAGCTGGGCATTGATTGGAGGAAGACGTGCATTTTTGCAGTTAGTGGATGCTGTGGTAGCTTAATACTCCAAGAGCTTAGAAACAGAAACCAGGGAATTTGAAAGGATTGATTTGCCTTAAAGAGGGCCTTTCCTGCTCTCTGGGTGTAATTTATATCCCAGTAGAGCCTAGCTGACTTAGAAATTTGAAACTTGTCACTGCATGACTGAGGAAGTAAACCCCCTCCCATCTCTTTCATTTCACTGTTGCAAAGCCCGCTCTTCCTCACTGGCCTCAGTGTGGTTGAAGATTGGCCAGGAGGAGGCTCTGTCCCAGTTTCCCAGAAGGCAGACCAAAGAAGGGCATTTGACAAGCAAAGTTTCCGAGCAGGATATCGTAATAAACCCCAGAAGTAGTTGGACTCAGATATTCTTTGTAGTTTGTTCAGCTTAAATTAGCAAACTCCTTTCTATGTCTAGTTTGGTTTTCTTAAAAGAAAAAAAAATCTTCCCAATTACTCTTTAATCTTAAATTTGAAAACTGAGCACCCAGAACGTATTTCTAATATAAAAGTCCCAGGAGATGTGTTGTTCACTGCACTGCTTCTTAACATAAAACCCCAAGTAGTTGTTTAGCAGGGGCACCTGAGGCTCATTATGGGGCCCTTTGGCCCATTTGCATTGTATTTTGCTTCCCAGATTTAGTTTTGACAGCTCTCCAAGGGAAATTGAAAGAGAACAATGCCCTGTAGAACATTAGGAGGTCAGAGGATTTAACAGAAGACTTAATTTGCCTCTAGGAAGTCAACATCTTGGCACACAGCACTCCGTTTAAGGAAAAAATCTGAGAAAAAAGATAAAGACGGCAAAAGGGAAGGCAAGTTAGAAAATGGTTACCGTAAATCCCGGGAAGGACTCACCAACAAGGTTTCCGTGAAGGCAAGTATCCGGGGTGGAGAGGTGAGGGGGGCGGGGGAGTGTTTTACATCCTTCTTGACGTGTTCCTCCAGGCACACAACGGAAGGAATGAATGCCATGGGATAAGGGACTAGCATCCCAGCATGCTACACGGCAGTGTGCAATTTAAACTGTTCAGTTGGGAAGATGGGATGTGAGAGCCCTGCCTCATTGTTTCAGATTTCAAATTTGAGAAGCAGCGTTCCCTAGTGTAAAGAGCAGGGACCTGGGAGCCAGAGGACCTGGGTTCTAATTCCAGCTCTGCCACTTGTCTGCTGTGTGACCTTGGGCAAGTCACTTCCCTTCTCTGGGCCTCGGTTACCTCCTCAGTAAAATGGGGATTAAGATTGAGAACCCCATGTGGGACAGGGACTGTGTCCAACCCAATTTGCTCGTTTCCACCCCAGCGCTTAGGACAGTGTCCGGCACAGAGTAAGTGCTTAACAAATGCCACAATTATTATTACTAACAAATACCATAAAAAATGTAATTTTCCTGTAATACGTTCCTTTGTCCCTTGAGTTTCCTAGAGGAAAAACCACCTCTATATATTTATTTGGGGTAGGTAGGTAAAATTGGCCAACTTTTTTAGGATGACCTAACCATGGGATAGGGTTCAAAGAAGATAAAGCTGATGGCTTTGACTAAAAATTTCCCATGCAGATTGTTGAGAAATTAGATTTTTAAGAACTGAAAGAAATATCTGTGTAAGAAATGCACTCTTTCTGTTACAATAACTCTTTCTTGTTGTTTCAGCTTCTCAATCCCAACTACATTTATGATGGTAAGTTTTCTTTTGGCTCCTGATATTAATAAACATAGATTTAGGGGAGAGAGCATTTAGATACCCTGATATAGGGTTACGGGGCCTGAGCTGTTCAGATTCAGCAGTCTTGTGCATGTGGAGAAACGAGGGAGGGAATCGAAGGAACAGGCTGTAAGACTGGTAACGCAATTGCTTCTTCTTTTCTCAGTTCCCCCAGAATTTATAATCCCATTAAGTGAGGTAACATGTGAGACAGGAGAGACAATTGTTTTTCGATGTAAAGTTTGTGGTCGCCCCAAAGCTTCAGTAACTTGGAAGGGCCCTGAACACAATACCCTGAACAACGATGGGCACTACAGCATCTCATACAGGTGTGTGTGTGTGTGCGTATGCACGTGTGCATGTTCTTGTGTTGCTCAACATACCCTGGTGGGTGACTGGGGTGCCGGGGGGAAAAGAGGGAGGCAAGGTTTGAAAAGTAAGAAAAGCCCTTTCCATTACGGCCTGAAGCACAATGGTACTTGAAATTTTCCCTGTCCAAACTATCTCATTATCAGTTTGCAGAATGCAGCACCAGGCCTCTTCAATTTTAACTGTCTGATAAACTCAGCTGTAATTTTTGCCCACTGCACCCCATCAGTCATGACTTCTTCCACCAAAAAGTTAAGCGACTTCCAATCTTGCCACTGGGCCCGCTTCTCAACACTCCTGCCTCTGACTGCTCCAAATCCATCAGATCCCTGCACTGTTCTTCACATCTCCTAAGCCCCCCTGAAATCCCATCTTGTCCACAAAGCATTCTCTCTTATTGATTACCCCAACCCCAGGTCCTATTATCCCAACAACCACCCTGAACACATATGTTTAGAGACAGATTCCTTAGCCCAGATGTAGTACTCTACATGTAAATGCTTAGATTCTCTTCCATTTGTTCATTAGGCTGTCATTTTTCATACTTGAGGTGTTAATAGTAGTAGTAGTAATATTTGTATTTATTAAACACTTACTATGTGCCAAGCACCGTACTTAGCACTGGGGTAAATACAGTCATACACAATTCCCATTCCAGCACAGGAGAAGAAGAGCAGGTACTTCACAGTTCTTTGACAGATGAGGAAACTGAGGCCCACAGAAGTTAAATGACTTGGCCAAGGTCACACAGCAGGCCAAAGGCAGAGTCCAGATTAGAACCCAGATCTCCTCACTCCAGGTTCTGTGCTTTTAATAATAATAACAATAATAACAATAACTGCGATAATTGTTAAGCACTTACTATGTGCCAAGCACATTGTTCTAAGCACTGGGGTAGATACGAGGTAATCAGGTTGGACGCAGTCCATGTCCCTCACGGGACTGACAGTCTTGATACCCATTTTACAGATGAGGTAACTGAGGCACAGAGAAGTTAAGTGACTTGCCCAAGGTCACACAGCAGACATGTGGCAGATCGGGATAAGAATTCATTACCTCTGACTCCCAGGCCCATGCTCTTTCCACTAGGCCATGCTGCATCCACCTGCTACCAGCTCTCTCGATGTATCTCCCCCCTGCTCCCACTACCCGAGAATGAGTTGGGTCTTCCCGTCTCACCCATTAGGTTGTAAATTCCCTGAGGGCGGAGACCATGTCTGTTTCCTCTCTTGTACTCTCCTAAGCTCTTAGCACAGTGCTCAGCACACATATGGCATTCAGTAAATTCTGATACCTGAATAATTGATCAAGAATTGATGGGCAGTAGGGGTAGAACAGAAGCAGTGGATGGTTCTCCATCCTGGCTTTATGTGCTCTTTCATGTGTTTGGCAGTGATTTAGGAGAGGCCACTCTGAAAATCATTGGTGTGACTACAGAAGATGATGGCATCTATACCTGTATAGCTGTAAATGACATGGGCTCAGTTTCATCTTCAGCCAGTCTGAGAGTTCTAGGTAAGGAATTTTTCTTTCCGCTGCTTTTTGATCCCTCAGAAATTATGTAAGAAGTCTTTATTCCATGTGTCTCAAAAGGAGAACTAAGGAGGGTGCAAATGGCAATTGTTTAGTAATGTATTTTCAGGATTATTTCATTATTAAATGAAAAATGGTCAGAATAAATTCAATCCACTGGAATGTTCAAAATCTCTACCTTTCCAAGCATACCATAAAGCTACTATAATCAATATAATTTGAATGCAATACTTTAATAATTCATAACCTTATTTTCCACTCTACTCCGGCACACATGCATGTGATACTTTTCTTAACATGTTTTATGTTCCCATTATAGTTAAATCTCAGGAGACTGAGGTTGGGGGGGAGAAGGGGAAAGAGAGAGAGACACCCCATGTATAACTTTTTCAGGCACCCCAACTGCCTATGTCTGTATGTCTGTCTGGGTAGCCTATGGGCTCTAAGCCTGATGCTTCCTTCCTTGCAGGTCCAGGAAGTGATGGGATCATGGTCATCTGGAAAGACAACTTTGATTCCCTGTTCAGTGAAGTGGCTGAGCTTGGCAGGTATGGTTTAATCTACCCAATAATAATAACTGATATTTGTTAAATGCTTACTATATGCCAAGCACTATATGAAGTAAGCACTGGAGTAGATACAAAGTAATCAGGTTGAACATGGTCCCTGTCCCATACAGAGGTGACAGTCTAAGTGGAAGGGAGAACAGGTATTGAATCCTCATTTTACAAATGAGAAAACTAAAGCACTGAAAAGTTGTGACTTGCCTAAGATCACACTGCAGGCAAATGTCAGAGGCGGGATTAGAATCCAGGACCTCTGACTCTGAAGGCCTGTGTTATTTTCGCTAAGCCTCAGCTGTCGAGACAACACTGAGGGGAAATAAAGGAATAAGAATAATAGTAATAATAATTGTAGTAATTGTTCATGTGTACTATGAGCAGAACACTATACTAAGCACTGGGATAGATACACGGTAAGCAAATCGGCGTAGTCCTCCTGTCATACATGTGGCTCAGGGTCTAAGAAGTTTAGTTCAGTAAGATTTTGCAAACCATAGCTACCTCAGAATCTAGCTTGAAGCTTGTTAGTTATTCAGGTGGCACTTTGCTGACCATTGTTTCAACTGAGTTACATCTTACGGGTTGCACATCATAGACACACACACACATACACACAGGACACGACACCCCCTGGAGTGAACTCCCTGGGTTGAGATGAACCGTTTCTTTTGTGGTCTCATGATCCCTGACATTTAAGCTCTGTAACCCACACTGAACTCTCCCTCTGTCTCTCTCTCTCTTTCTCTGTCTCACTCAGGGGCAGGTTCTCTGTTGTAAAGAAATGTGACCAGAGAGGAACCAAGCGATCAGTGGCCACCAAGTTTGTGAACAAGAAGTTGATGAAGCGAGACCAGGTGACCCATGAACTCGGAGTCATGCAGAACCTCCAGCATCCCCTCCTCGTCGGCCTCCTTGACACTTTTGAGACGTCCACCAGCTATGTCCTAGTGTTGGAGATGTGAGTATGCTCTGCTGCTCCCCGGGCCCACCTTCTCGCTACCTCGGGCCTATCCTGGGTTTTTCGTAAGGAGTGAAAGGAGCTATGGGAGTTCTTGGGTTCCAGAAAACGGCTGGGAACCGGGGTGGAGATCTGCTGGGGCAATTTTGGAAAATTTCAGAAAGACACAGAGCAGCACTGCTGTGTCAGTCAAGCAATAGTATTTATTGAGCACTCACTCTATGCAGAGTGCCATACTGAGCATTTGGGGGAGTATAGTACAGTAGAACTGGTAGACCTGTTCCCCGTCCACAAGGAGTTCACAGTCTAGAGGGGGAAACAGACATTAAAATAAGTAAATAAATTACGCTTAAGTACATAAATGCTGTGGGCCTGAGGGTTTGAATGATTATCAAGTTATTAAAGGGTAGGCAATGCAGAAGAAAGAGGGACTAGGGGAAAAGATGGTTTCAAGGGGGATATGATTTTAATGAGGCTTTGAAGTTGGGGAGAGTGGTGATCTGTCAGATATGAAGGATGAGAGAGTTCCAGGCCAGAGGCAGGACACAGACAGGAGAGAAATGTATGGGCTAGGCTGTAGCAAGAAATCAGTGAGGTTAGGTTGGAGGCGATCGAGCCTATTGAGCGCTTTAAAGCCGAGGGAAAGGAGTTTCCGTTTGATGTGGAGGTGGATGGGCAACCACTTGAGGTTCTTGAAGAGTGGGGAGACTTGTACTTAGCAGTTTATTAGGAAAATGAACTGGGCTCCAGAGTGAAGTACGTACTGGAGTGGGGAGAGGCAGGAGGCGAGGAGGCTGATGCAGTCGTCTAGGTGGGAATAGGATAAGTGTTTGGATCGGGGTAAAAGCAGTTTGGATGGAGAGGAAAGGGCAGATTCTAGTGATGATGAGAAGATAGAAATGACAGGCTTTGGTGACAGATTGACTATGGGGATTGAATGAGAGATATGAGTTGAGGATTACGCCAAGGTTATGGGCTTGTGAGACAGGTGGGACATATATGGTGATGGGGAGGACAGTGTTTGGGTGGGAAGATGAGGAGTTCTGTTTTGGACATGTTTAGTGTGAGGGTTATGGCAGCAAAGTATTGAGACTGTGGAGACTAGAGATTTGCAAAAGTAAAAGCAAAACACACCACCATAATAATATAGTAATTTTGGTGTTTGTTTGGGTTTGCTGGAATTGGTTGTAAATACCAGCCTTCAAGGTAGTTATGATTGTACTGGGGATACAAGACTCAACATGAATAAAAGTTCTTTAGGCAAAAGTCACAAGTATAGGGAAGGCCCTGGAAGCTGGGAGATCTGAGTTCAAGTCCCAGCCTCATCCTCGTCAGCTGGGAGGCCATGGGCACATCACTAGACTTCTCTGAACCTCATCTTTTTCCCCATCTGTAAAACAGGGATAAAATAGATTGTGAAACTCACTGGGACAGGGACTGTGTCACCAGTGCTTAGTTCACAGTAAGCCCTTAATAAATTATTGGGTTATGGAGCCTGAAAGATACATATCTTGTCTCCAGTGATACCAGCATTAGGATTTTATGGATAGAGCCCGGGCCTAGGAGTCAGAAGTTTGTGGATTCTAATCCGGGCTCCACCACTTGTCTGCTGTGTGGCCTTGGGCAAGTTATCTCATTTGTAAAATGGGGATTAAGACTGTGAGCCCTACGTGAGACAGGGACTGTGTCCAACCCTATTTGCTTGTATCCACCCCAGCACTTAGTACAGTGCTTGGCACATAGGGCTTAACGAATACCATCGTTATTGTTTTTATTATTATTATTATTATGTGTGCCATGTGCCTAGGGACAGATGGTAAGGCACAAAGACATTTATCCCCGCCTCCTCTAGACTGTAAGCTCCTTGTGGACAGGGAACGTATCTGCTAACTCTGTTGTATTGTACTCTCCTGAGCGCTTAGTACAGCACTCTTCTTATAGTAAGTGCTCAACTGATATCACTGATTGACATTCAGTTGGAGATATCCTGAAAGCAGGAGGAAATGCGAGGGAGCGTAGACGGAGAGAGGTCAAGGCTGGAGAGGTAGATTTGGTAACCATCCACATAGAGATGGTAGCTGAAGCCATGGGGGCGAGTGAGTTCTGCAAGGGAGTAGATGGAGATAGAGAATAGAAGGGGACCCAAGGGAGACTTTTGAGGGACTCCCACTGCTGGAGTCTGTTCATATAAGTGTTACTGTTAGGGTTCAGTCTGACCATTTGCCCTGGAGCAGGCTCAGGCTAACAGTTTGTCCCGTAGCCCTGACCTCTCTTCGTCTTCATTCCCTGTCTCAAATATCGGTAGAGGGAGACTTCCCTCAGAGCTGCAGGAATTTGGGACCCGGCCGCCCGCTGACCCTGATCTTATGGTCTATATTTCCTGCTGTGTTGCCTTCTCCCACCCCTGCTGTCTCAACCACTTGTTTCTGCAGACTTTCTTTAGGCAAGGCTAGCCACCCAAATTGGATGTGGGCTAGGAGCCTGGCTAAGGTGGTGGCCACAGAAGGAAGGTCCATCCTCTACTAGCCAATCAGAATCTTCATTTTACCAACTCCCAGCAGAAGGGTGAGGGACGAGAACCAAGTATCTGATGGCTTCTCAGTAGCTCAGACTCAGAAGTGTGTTCAGGTGGTAGGAGGGCTTTTTGAGTCGGTAGAACCAGACAAAAGGCACCCAACTCGCTCACCCTGCTTTTCCTTTGGCCTTTCTGTGCATCCCCTTTTCCACTCCTGGGATGGCAGCGTACAGAGTCCCTCTTCCTCCCCTATGGGGTCGGTCTCACTGCCACCACAGCAGACAATCGTTGGAAACACACTGACCCAGAATAATGTGTGGGTACCAAAGGAGAATCACCAGAAAGCCTCTCTTGTCTGCTTCCTTATCTGCGAGATGGAGAAATAATACAAATTCTTCTTTCTTAGACTGTATGTGATCAGTTTACCTTATATCTAGCCCAGCATTTAGCACAATGCTTCTGTGGAGAAGCAGCATGGCCTAGTGGAAGGAGCACAGGTCTGAGAGGACCAGAGTTATAATCCCGGCTCCACCACTTGCCTGCTGTGTGATCCTGAGAAAATCACTTCATTTCTCTGCGCCTCGGCTACCTCATCTGTAAAATTGGGATTAAACTCTGTGCCCTATGTGGGACGCAGACTGTGTCCAACCAGATTATGTGCCTGGTACATAGTAAGCAATGAGTAAATGCCATTTAAAATATTATAATTTAAAGAATGATTTACTGTATCAGGCATCTCTGACCACTGGGAAAGGAAAAGGTTGAATTTTCATTTTCAATGGAATTAGAGTTTGATTTAATTTCCTTTCATTTCAGAGAGGTCAATCGATTTTACTGACTGTGCTAAGTAGTTTCCACCCAGTTGTCATACAATGCAGGGTTTGCACTCTTACTAATCTCAACATAAAGGAAAGATTCCACTGTCCTGCTCACTCACCTCAAATTTACACATATGCCATTTCTACTGTAGTTTGCCAGAACCGAATAAGCTCGTGATGTAAGATATCTAATTCCCAAACATCCCCACCACTTTAAAAATGGCCACTCTCCAAATGGAATTTGTGCCTCTTAAATTCACCATCAGGGCAACAGATGGAAGAGGCTTCAGCGAGTTCTTTTAGCCTTTTGGACTTCATAAAAAAAGATTGGTTCCATAACTATGCCTCACTGGAATCGTCTGTGCTCCAGTGAAAAAGTTGCTGTCCCTGGGCAGTCTCATGAAATACTGTTAAAACCCAAATATCCTTGGGAGATTTTCATTTGAATACAAGTAACTATCAATGAAATGAGAGCAGTATAGGAAAAGAGTAGCCATGGCTAAAAGGAAAACATTCTTACCTCTTGGCTCTCTTGAAATACAGTTTTTCATTCCGAGACCAGAATTGACCCAGGAATTCATCCCCTCTTAGGGCCGACCAAGGTCGTCTTCTAGACTGCGTTGTTCGATGGGGCAACCTCACCGAAGGGAAGATCAGCATGTATCTGGGGGAGATTCTGGAAGCTGTCCAATACCTCCATAACTGCAGAATAGTCCATCTGGACCTAAAGGTGAGTAGAAAATACATAGTAGCAGCAAGTGACTGGGTTCGGGTATATAGTCCTTATTTAAAGGCCAAATTCTATACATCTTATATCTGTATAAATATAACCTTAGGCCTGTAATGGTAAGTGACCCATTCCAAATAGCCCAGGCTCGAATACCTTACATGTGTGTTAGCCTTGATCTGCACTTTTTCAAACAGACTTGGTGTATTTTTGGCTGTCTTTTTTTCCACTATAAGCATGTTAAGCTCACAGAATACAGCATACAATTGCTCTAAGACTTTCTCTTTCCAGTGGCGCTCTGGCTCATAGCTAAATCCAGAACTCTGTTATGAATCTGCAGTAGAGCAGAGAAACATTACAGCCCTAGAGTTCTTCTGCAGCGAGAACAGGGAATGAAGGTGACAGAAAATCAGTGTTTTAATCTGTGTGGTCCCAGTTGTGGTTTGTTCCTCCTTGTGAGTATAACAGTGATATAGTATTTCCTGTCCCCTATCCTGGTTGTAATGCTGCTTCCACTAGAAAGCAATGTGGCTTATTGGAAAGAACCTGGGCTTGGGAGTCACTGGTCATGGGTTCTAATCCTGGCTCTGCTATTTGTCTGCTGTGTGACCTTGGGTAAGTCACTTAACTTCTCTGGACCTCAGTTCCCTCATCTGTAAAATGGGGATTAAGATCGTGAGCCCCATGTGGGACAACCTGATGACCTTGTACCTACCTCAGCGATTTGAACGGTGCTTGGATCATAGTAAACGGCTTAACAAATACCATCATTATTATTAGTAGTAGTAGTAGTATTCCTTGAGCACTGACCACATACAGAGTGCTTGAATTACCAAGAAAATGGAAGACACCATTCTTGCCTTTGAAGAACCTTTAATTTGATAGGAGAAGCAAGACAAACAAATTCAGATACCCAACAATATCTGCAAAAGACACATTCTGGAAAAAATAAATAATGCAATGTGAGACTTCATATAATGAGCCCTGGGTTGCCCATTCAATTCTGTTATAGAGTTGAGGGTTTATTTCCACCAAAAGCCCTTTGGTCTCGAGGCATACTGAAATTGCATTTAACTAATTGGGCTTCCTCTCTGATTTGCCTTCTCCCCTCCTCCCCACTGTCCTTCCTCTTTCAAGTCAGGGCCAGAGAGTTTTAGGAGGAGCAAACCAGTGACCCCTTCACAGAGATTCAGTAAGATACCACTGCCCATCAAATTAGGAGTAGTAAAGTCCAAGCGGGCTATCCCAGCAGGCAGCAGGGCAGCTGGGGCCCTGGGATTTCTCCTGAGATTTTCCCGACTCTCAGGAATGGAGGCTCTGCCACCTCTCAATCTGCTCCGAGCAGCCAGCCACGATAAGGATTTAGCTGGCCCCACACCTCTGGGTGGGAAATGGCTAGCTGAATCAGCTCTCTTCCTACCAGCCTCAGCAGAGATTCACAATCCTCAAAATGCAAATTTCGATGGACCACAGATAGCATGGGTCCCTTCATTTATAAAGTGCATTGAAGCAAGTGTTATTCTCCTGACTTGCCCCATACAAATATCTCTGATAAATACGTGCATCCTAATGGTGCAGGTGTTTAGTTGTCGTTTGGACACTTGCAGGAGCCTTTCAGAACCCTAAAGAAATGGTTTAAGCAACCTTTTTGGGTGAGCAATTGCATACTCAGAGAATGAGTTCCAGCACGTGTGATGAGCTCATGAGCACAGGCACTGTGTCCAAACTGATCATCCCGTACCTTCCACATTGCTTAGTACAGTACTTAGCACAGGGTAAGCCCTTAACAAACACCACAGTTGTTACTACAAAACAGATTTTGGCTCTTCCGCCCTTTAGCCGATAGCATTCGCGTACTGCCCTTGGGGAGTTTCTGCCGTGCCTCTCAGTTGAACTGTGGTGATGGAGGTGGGCACGAACCCAAGAGTCCTTTCGATCGACGAGTCCGGGCTTGCCAGACCCTGTTCCTTTATTACTCTCGTATTATATTTTCTAGCCTGAAAACATTCTGGTGGACCAGAGCTCGGCCAAGCCAACCATCAAACTGGCCGACTTTGGAGACGCAGTTCAACTCAACACCACCTACTACATCCACCAGTTACTGGGAAGCCCAGAGTTCGCAGCTCCCGAAATCATCCTCGGAAACCCTGTCTCTCTTACCTCAGATATTTGGAGCATTGGAGTGCTCACATACGTCCTTCTTAGTGGTGTCTCTCCTTTCCTGGACGACAGCGTAGAGGAAACCTGCCTAAACATTTGCCGCTTAGACTTTAGTTTCCCAGATGACTACTTTAAAGGAGTTAGCCAGAAGGCCAAAGATTTTGTATGTTTCCTACTACAGGACGATCCTGCTAAGCGTCCTTCTGCTGCCCTGTCCCTCCAGGAGCCATGGCTGCAGCTGGGCCACGGCAAAAGTGCTGACAGCATCGATACATCAAGACTGACTTCTTTCATTGAGCGGCGAAAACACCAGAACGATGTTCGACCCATTCGTAGCATTAAAAACTTCTTACAGAGCAGGCTCTTGCCTAGAGTTTGACCTATCTTGAAGTTCTTTCTCATTCTCTTTCACCTGCCAGTGAGACTGGAGATAAAATTACTCCTGCCAAATCAGCTGTTAATTTGAATTTTGAGGAGAAAAACAACAACCCACAGCCAATCAGCTGCTAATACGTTCATCGTGTGAATTGCATTCCAGGGACGCTGCGTAGAGCAGCACTTGGGACTACAAATGCAAGCTCTGCTGGGGTGGAGGATTTTTTCATGTTATGCTCTGCAAAGGTCAGAGAACGTTGCTGGATCACAGTGTTTTATTCAGGTTTCTGCAAAAAAAAAAAAAAAGGATACTTTTTTTAAAATACGAAAAAGAATTTTGCAAAAGAACTTAAAGTTTTCAAGATTTATTCGAGGAAAAGAAAAATGCCCAAGTTCAAACCACTGGTATTAATGGACAAAACCAACACACACGGAGAAGACTAGCCAAGTGGCCGTCCGTGGACCTGGTTGCCATCGGCACCTCGCTTTCCACCTGGACGTAGAGCTTTTCCAGTTCCTTCGTCTACACGTCACTCACATAGCGGCAGTGCACTGAGACCGGACTCTGCTTTTAAGTGCATCCAACCTCAAACTTTTGCATACAGATAGAATGAATCGTTTTGCTCTGATGAAATGTAGGCCTTACTTGTACATAGACTGTTTCCTGCCTTCGGTCTATAACTCACCCCCACCCTCACCTCTCCCACCCTTTTTCCGAAATGGTGGAACACCACTGTGCGGGTCTTCAGTGTGGGCTCTGACGTTGACACCCCATCAGAACCAGACTTCATGTTGGGTTTGACCCCACCCCTCACCCCACACCTGCCACTCAGATTGTTGCACAGTATACAGTCAGATGAAAATATTGTAAATGCACTCATTGGGATTTTTCTGTTTTATTTCATATCATGTGCAATGTTGTGGCTTTAACATTTTATGCAACTATTTATGAGGACCTCTGTTGTAACTGTAATAAATATATAGAAAAAGCACATGCTCAGTATGGCGAGCTGTATGGTTTTGTCCGTGTGCGTGTCCAGCGGATGTGTGGGTGGTGGGCGGGATTGTATCACTGTGCTCTTGGTTGGAGGTCGCTAACACATAGTGAAGATCAGGATCAGTTTTCAAGACTGTAAAATAGGATTTCCTACTCCAAATCTAAAACTGGATATGGTAACATTTAAAAAATGTATTGTATTATTATTCAAAATGCCAAAGTATTATTTTCCCAAAATCCATCTTGACATTTACTCCTTTTTAGAATTTTTAAATGTTTATTTTCTGTACAATAATCAGCCGACTTCTTGTGCTCTTTGGTAAAGAATTCCCGTCGAGCAGCCGCAGAACCTGACACGTGTGACTGTGTCCCAGTGCAGTTTTTTGGGGGAAGAAGGTAACGTTGATCCGGGAGGTATTTTTAAACTAACCGTTGTGGTTTTCTTGTCCGGCGTTGAGTTTGCATGGATGTGTTTTCATCTGTGTTTTGGAAATACAGCGAATAGGAGACCATCCTGCACCCTCCAATGGGAGACCTGGGGGGTCTTGAGCCATAAACCGGCTTGCATAGCTAGCTCTGCAGCTTCCGATGTATTTTATTTATTCCTTTATTTCTGTTCTTTGTAAAGTTGTACAGACACTTTTAAGAAACAACTACAAGAAACTCAGAACTGGATATGTATTCATACAAACCTCATAACTTCCGTTTGTATTTTTTTTTCTTATTTCAGTTAAATTTCCACATGATTTTGCATGTATATTTCTTTGTACAGAGACTTACATGTTTACACAATAAGATGTGATGTAAATATTTTATTTTGCCATCAGTTATTTTAAACAAAATTAAACATTTGACATATTTGTCTGATTTTTTTGTTGTAGGCCTTTTATTCAGATTGGTTCTGTTGTAGAAATGCTTTGTAGTTGTCCTATGGTGGCTTTTTCACTGGCAATATCTGTGAATGCTCCTTAGATGATGCATTGTTTCGATTTTAAAAGCCTAACCTGTCCATCTAGCTCCTCGGAGCTCCATTCCGGAAACCTTTTGCATTCTTCCTTTTCTTCCTCCTCCTCCTCCACCTACTCCTCCTCTTCAGTTAATATTTATCAATGATCAAATTAAAGATGGGAAAAAATGTAATGGATATTCACAGAATGGTTTGTTAGGGTTTTTTGACTGTTCAGCTGTTCTCTACTTTGACTCACTGCTGTCTTTACCAACAAACATGAGAGCCGAAGTCCCAAATCAGTGGTGTTTACTGAATACTTTGCGCAGAGTGTTGTACTGAGGACTTGGGAGAATTCAATACAATTGGTAGGCTTGTTATCTGCTCTCAAGGAACTTATAGTGTAACCTGGGAGACAGATATTAAAATGAATTTCAGGTAAGTGAAGCAACTGAGTAGAAGGATGTGTACATACATGCTGTGGGGGGGGGTTTGTGGGGAAGGGGTAATCCAAGTATTTTGAGGTAGGAGGGGGTTGCGTGAGATGGCCAATTATCTGTCCGTCCGTCCGTCCCCCCTCTCCCTCTTCCCCTTCCCCCGCATTTCCATGGCTAGAAGACAGTGGGGTACTCTTAGTGAACTTGGTGTGGTGAGGTGTGGGGAGAGGGTTAACACTGGACCGTCTGCCTTTTACACTCTGCCTCTCTCCACCCCAACTGTTGGGGGTTCCTCAACCATCAGGGGTGCTCGCCAAGCCGACTCATAAATTTCTTGCTAGAAGCACCTCCGTTCTGAAATGGCTGCCAAACCCTGACATCTCTCGATTGCATTTGTCACAGGACCGCAAATGGGAAGATGCCCTATACCCGGGGAAGAGTGAGCTCTGCTACGTCTTTCAACAACAAATGGTAAAGCGGGTGTTCTGCATGTGCAAGAACCGAGTAAAAGCTGAAGTCATTTCCAGCGTCAGATGCCAACTGCCCCTAAAAGGACTTCAGTTTCTTGGCTTGTTTTGTTGGTTTTTTTCTTAAGAGCTCAAAATTCTACCAGCATTACAGCCCCAAATATGGGCAACTCTTTTTACAGGCTCGTATATTATTGCCCAAACTCGACAAATTCGGGAAGGAATTGCTTCCATGGGTGGGACTCCATCAATCGATCAATCAACTAATGGTATCCCTTGAACACTTACCAGGTGCAGAGCAACACTGTACTAAGCACTTGGGAGAGTGCAGTTCATCAGAATTGGTAGGCATGTTCCCTGCCTACGATGAGCTTGGGAAAGCTCCAGGAGGCAGTTGCAACAAGGCTGAATGGGCTGTGCCAGCAAGTAACTTGTGAACAGCGTGGTTTAGTGGAAAGAACCCCGGGCTTGGTAGTCAGAGATCGTGGGTTCTAATCACGGCTCCGCCCCTTATCAGCTGTGTGATCTTGGGCAAGTTACTTCACTTCTCTGGGCCTCAGTTACCTCATCTGTCAAAAGGGGATGAAGACTGTGAGCCCCACGTGGGACAACCTAATTCCCTTGTAGCTACCCCAGTGCTTAGAACAGTGCTTGGCACATAGTAAGCGCTTAACAAATGCCAACGTTATTATTATTATCCATATCTAACCCTTTGTTCTAACCATTCCCTTAGTTCTGCTCATATAACTGGACTACTGACAGAATGGAGTTGGGAGAAACATATTCCAGAGCCCCTGACCCCAGAGAATTGTGAGTATGTTTAATGCAAATGATGATAACGATAACTGGTATTTGTTAAGCTCATACTACGAGCCCAGCACTGTATAAAGCGCTGGGGAAATAAAGGATGATCAGGTCAGACACTGTCCCTGACCCACATGGGGCATACAGTCTAAGTAGGAAGGAGAATTGTCACTGAATGCCCGTTTTACAGATGAGGAAACTGAGGCAGAGAGAAGTTAGGTGACTTGACTAAGTCACACAACAGGCAGGTGGCAGAGCTGCGAGTAGAACCCAGGTCCTCTGACTCCAGAGTCTATTCCCTTTCCACTAGGCCACATGGCTTCTTTGCTTTAAATCCATCCATTTTACTGATGTCATAATGGGGAAGGTGTTGGGAAACTGGTGGACATGGTTACTGCAGAGAGTTCTGCTTCCAGAATTTGGTGAAGATTTGGATGTGAAACCATCTTTGCAGGCCCAGGAAGTACCACTGACACTCCCTGCTGTGGTGAAGTTCTGTCTTGCTACATATGAGTCCTGTCCACATTATTGCCTCCCTGTTTGTTTAGCTAAACCTGGTGACTCAACTGGATGGGGTTTGATCCAGACACCTTTTGATGTAAGGGATGTTTCAGTGTCCTCTTGGGCTATGGATTTCCCCTTAATTAGTAAGTAGTATTTATTGAGTGCCTACCTTTGCAGAGCACTGCTTGGGAGAATACAGTGCTTTGCACACAGTAAGCGCTCACTAAATATGATTGAATGAATGAATACAATAGGATTAGAAGCCTTACTCCCTTCTCTCAAGGGGTTTGCAGTCTAGTGGGGGGAGGCAGTAAAATAAATTACACATAATAATAATAATAATAATGTTGGTATTTGTTAAGCGCTTACTATGTGCCGAGCACTGTTCTAAGCGCTGGGGTAGATACAGGGGAATCAGGTTGTCCCACGTGGGGCTCACAGTCTTAATCCCCATTTTACAGATGAGGTAACTGAGGCCCCGAGAAGTTAAGTGACTTGCCCAGAGTCACACAGCTGACAAGTGGCCGAGCCGGGATTTGAACCCATGACCTCTGACTCCAAAGCCCGTGCTCTTTCCACTGAGCCACGCTGCTTCTCAAGCAGCATGAAGGAGATGATAGAGTATAAAGATAAGTGTTAAGAATGGGGTCATTAATACTCAAGTGTTTAGTTGGGGTAGAAGTACTGAAGTAATGTTTGGAAGGAGAGAGGATGGGGAGATGAGAAATCAATCAGGAAAACCTAGCATTCTTCATCATTGTTACCTTCATCACTGACAACAAGAAGCATAAGACTAAAACTTGAAGTGAAACAAGCTCTAGAAAACTTCTTCCTCTACTACTATCTTGACTTGTTCATTACAGTTGATGATTAAGAGCCATAATGAACTGAAAATGCCCACTGAATGTTGTCACCGAAGTCTGCAATACAGTCCTGGACTCCACTCTGCCTTTTGTTCTGCTGTTAATGTTGTGTCACCCAAGTGTCTTGGGATGTAGATATTTAGCTATGTATTAACTAAAGGACAAATTCTGGATCAGTGGGTTAAGAAAACTTGGGACAAAAAGGATAATTGGAATTGGCAAGCAAGAGTTTGACCCGGCTGTCTTATCACGTAAGCCAAATGTCCTCTAATTAATAGGCACGTGATTAAGAAGCATTCAGGAAGAGAAGCAAGATGGTTGTGAGTAATCCTTGCCCCTCACCAAGCAGGCCACATGCCTACTTTCAGTGCTAAGGATTACTTCTGGCTTTATGCCTTCCCTTCCTGACTGGACTCTATGAATTTGGTTAGTCTCCACTCTTGCCTTGAGGGGCTTCACACTGAAATCCACACTTTCCCTCCAAGTAAAGTAAGCGATGGCATTTCATGCCTCTCCAAAGATGTGATGTGTGGGTCAGCTGCCAACTTGTCATGCCCTCAGCATGACTCTGCAGCAAGATACTATTAAAGCTCTTACCCTGGCCCAGAATAAGAACAGGAGGGGAAGGAAACGGTTCCTCAAGGCAACATTGTTTGCTGAGCAATTTCCTGTTTACCCCTCACTTTCTGAAGAACTTCACTGATTGTCTCTTACTCTGGACTCAAACACACTGTTTCTGGAGGGATCTACTGAAGGAGGATGTGAGAAGCCCTGAGAGACCATTGAGACTTTCTGTGAGGTGGGAGAGTGGACTCAGCCATTTAGTCTCCACCCGGGGTGGGGGTGGGGGGCAGAGCCACATATTTAGCTAAGGGGAAGTTACAGGGAGACTCCCTGGGGGGGTAAGCAAGGGGACCATACCAATTCAACTTTACCAGAGCCAAGAGCGAGAGGGCTCGAATACAAGGAGGGAGCAGAGTGCCCAATCCAATGCCACGGGGATGGAGGTCAGAGCTGAGGGGATCGAGGGTAAAAATCAATGTCAGAAAGGAATTCTCTTCCACTGGGAATCTTTCTCAGCCACGAGATCTAACTAGGTCCACTAGTGCTTCATTGCCTCTGTTGTTACTTTGATCCCAATTGAACACCCCTCTCCCCTTCCAACTGGATAAATTCAGAGTGAATCTGGAAAAAAAAGTGTTTTAATTTTCTTAATATGTTCCTTGCCAGAATGGATTAAGCCAATTTACACCCCATCCTAAATCTGCCTTGCAAGATGACTTTATACGATTGGATGGTGAGCTGTCAATATTCCTATTTTCATTAATAAGATTGATCTGCATTTTGGATTACGTCTGCAAATTTGTTCATTTTTAATTAAGTCCATAAATCTTTTTCATTTTTTTTCTGATGGAATTGGTCAAGAACCTGGAGTTCTTGGCAAAGACCCGGAGGTTTGCTGTGAGCAGGGCACATGTCTATCAACTCCGTTGTATTCTCCCAAGTGCTTAGTACAGTGCTCTGAACACAGAAAGTGCTCAATAAATACCATTGAATGATTGATTGATTCCTTGGGTAACTGACCCCAGCCGGTAGCTGGGTTATTATGTGTTTGGTTAGCTATTTTGTGTTTTAAAGCTACCAAATGGGATAAAATTATTGAAGAAACTTTGCCATTCAATTACTGTTTTTTGGAAAGAGAAAATCCCAGATTTTTTGTCCATTAAAGTCTGATTTCAGTATGGCGTAGTGGATAGAGCACGTGCCTGGGAGTCAGAAGGTCATGGGTTCTAATCCCGGTTCTGCCACTTATCTGCTGTGTGACTTTGGGCAAGTCACTGCGCTTCTCTTGGCCTAAGTTACCTCATCTTAGAATGGGGATTGAGACTGTGAGCACCATGTGGGACGGGGACTGTGTCCAACCCGATTTGCTTGTATCCAACGCAGTACTTAATACAGTGCCTGGCACATAGTAAGCGCTACACAAATACCATTATTATTATTTCAGTTACCCTATAGTTCCTGGCCTCGTCTCCTTATGCAATATTTGCAGGACTTACAAATTTTTACCATCCAAATGTCTGAATGACTTGTATAGTTTATAACCACCGGGGGGCACTCGATAAGAGTGTTGTCCCTTCTATTGGTGCTCATGTGAGATCGATTACCTCTCAGCTACCTCCTATTTTTGTGAATCCTTAAAAGAAAACTTCAGGCTTAGTGGTTCTTTACAAAATCCAGTGGTTCTTTACCTTATGTTCATAATATAAGAACATAATGAGAAGCAGCGTGGCTGAGAAGCAGCGTGGCTCAGTGGAAAGAGCCCGGGCTTGGGAGTCAGAGGTCATGGGTTCGTATCCCGACTCTGCCCCTTGTCAGCTGTGTGACTGTCACTTCACTTCTCTGTGCCTCAGTTCCCTCATCTGTAAAATGGGGATGAAGACTGTGAGCCTCACGTGGGACAACCTCATTCCCCTGTATCTACCCCAGCGCTTAGAACAGTGCTCTGCACGTAGTAAGCGCTTAACGAATACCAACATTATTATAATATGAAGCAAATTCTGTCATAGAAAATTTGAGACTAGCACATAGTCTTAAACTTTTAGAGTGCTAAAATAACAATAATGATTGTGATATTTATTAAGCACTCACTATGTGCCAAACATTGCTAAACACTGGGATAGATACAATATAATCAGATCTGATACTGTCACTGCTTCACATGGGATTACAGTCTAAGTAGGAGGGGAACATTTTACAGAAAAAGAAACTGAGGCTCAGAGAAGTTAAGAGACTCAAGGTCACGTAGGCAAGGGGTGGAGCCAGGATTAGAATCCAGGTCCCTTGACTCCCATGCTCTTTGCACTAGGCCATGCCGCTTCTCAAAGCTTCCTCGATGAAGTATAAACACGTTTTCCTAAAAGTAAAGCATGCGGTCAGAAACAAATAGAGGAGGTTTGGAGTCAAGTTAAGGCTAACCTCTTGGCAAAAATACATTTTCCAAGGGAAAATGATTTTCTTCAAAGTAAGGAAGTGATTAGGTGGGAGGCTCGCATTATGTAAATGTGCTGTTTTGTAAATAATTTACATGTGTGTTGACTGTATAGCTCTGGGATGTTTATATACACCCCCACTTTGAAAAAGCAATTATCCATAAACACCAACATCCATTTCCCCAAGCCAAACCTCTGAAGCACATGTGTTATTCTTCAAGCCTTTATTTCTCAGTCGGTCCCTGCCAACACTCTGTCTCTGCTTCCAGTGGTCTAATATTTTAGTGGAAGGGGAAACAAATCTCTAAAGATTGCCGTCCCTACATTTCCGTGACATAGTCCACAGTTGCTGGATAGGACAGCTTTCCAGGAAGGAGAAATGGGCCCTATCAGTTGGTCCCTTCTGACGGGGTCCCTGCTTGGCCTTTGCCGGGCTGAAGGTCCCCATTCCTGACCTGAGTCAGGCTGAACAGACCCGAACCAGCCCAGAGAGGCCTGGGCAGACCTGACTCGCCTTTCTCTTGATGGGGCCCAGCTGGTCCTCATCTGACAGACAAGGCTGGGTCACGAGGAAGGATTAATGCTTGCTACATGTGAAGCTACGTTTGAGGCCAGGGTTTGGAGTTCCACCCGATTAAAATGGGCTCCATATGGCAGGATGGGCACAAATCTGGGGATCTGGTTCTAACGCCAGTAGAAGGCCAGTGGGGTAACTTGAAGCCTCGATTGCTACTATACGTTGGGGTCAGACAAGAGAGGGCCACCACTCTGGAGGGAAATCGATCGGTGAGTGCTTGCCTGTGTGTGTGTGTATGTATGCGCATGCATTAGTGTGAAGCTATCACCCCAAATCCTCCATTCCCCACTCACTTTCTTTCTCTCTGACTCTCTGAATCTCTCTGAACTTGTCTTTTCGTTTCAGTCTTCCTTTCCTGCCTTTTGACCCCACCTCCTGCTGCATTTTATGGTGCCAGCTGAGCCCTAACATGCTTTTTCCAGACTGGGTTGAGCAGCAGGGGGCCAGTGGCTGTCCAGTGCCAGACCAGGGACACCCTCAGCCCACCGGGCCCATCTGTCTGCTGCCCGCTGTCAGCCTGGTTGGTGGGCGAGGCCGGACCTAGCCGGACTGATCTCTGTGGAGCTTCTCAGCTTCCTCGTTCTCTCCCTCTATGCAAAAGGATTTTGTTCACTGGAATTGGCAACTCGGGGGACTCAGTCCTAGCAGGAATTTTCAGGGCTGAAAGACTGTTTTATGCCTAATTCAGTCTGGGAGCCCCAGGAGTTGTTCTGGGGAAAGGGATGACGGGTGATGTGTCAAGAGCAGTTGATTCAAATTTTACCTCCCCTCAGTTCCCTGAACGTTCATCTCTACTGAAGGTCAACTCCCCGAAGGGCTTCTCCTCACCTCATTACCCGGATAATTTTATAGGGAGCCGGTGCCCTCGTTGGGGCAGGTTCTGAGACTGGAGGCTTGTTGGATGTTTCACGTTCAGAGAGCAGCCCTGAGCATGAAAGTTAGGAGCAGCGCTGCTGGGCCAGGGCCACGACTGGGCCTGGACAGATGGCACTGTGGGCCCTGTCCACCTTCTGTCCTACCTCCAGCAAAGCTGGCAAAGCACTCAGGGATCCTGAGTCACCTGATGCATTACCAGCCTATAGCAGAGCAGGTGTTTGGCCATGTCACAGGTCCAAGGTTGGGGACGGAGGCTTCCCTTTGTATTTATTGAGTACCTACAGAGAATAGCGCTCTGTACAGGGCAGTAGGAAAAACACAGTAGAAGCACAAAGCCCACCTGCTTCTCCCAAGGAGTTTGAAATCTTAATAGGAAATAAAGAGTTTAAATATCTTTAAAAATAGTCCAATGTTCGCAAAAGTGTAGAAATAATGAAGACATAAAAGCCCAGGGCAGCTCAGACTACAAGTGCCATGTCATCCTCCCTTCTCTCCCTTGAAATACCTCCTGAGGAGGCAGTGTGGCCTAGGAGAAAGAGCATGGGACTTGGGCCTAAATACTAGTCCCGACTCAGTCACAGGGTGCCTGAGCAAATCACTTAAAATCACCTGGGCATATCACTTAAACTCTCTGTGCTTCAGTTTCCTCATTGGTATGATAGGGATCTGTTTTCCCTACCTCTTAGTGGAATCCTCATGAGGAACAGGGGCAGTGTTTGATCTGATTATCTCGTATTTACCCAATTTGGGGGCCAGTAAGCACTTAATAAATAGCATTTTTTAAAAGGCCTTAGGGTTCAACAGGAATGGGTCAGTCAATTAGTTTGACTTTTAAACAGGGATGTTTTTATACAAGCAGCCCTGATTGGGGGAAACTCCTGCTCAGTTTAACGTATTCATTCACCTTCTGGTCTGTCTCCTGTTGATGTATCCATCATGTCCACATTTGGCACCAAAGCACTTTGCTTTAGCCAGTAAGTAATTTATGCATGGAAAACTCAGGGAGCAAGTGTTATTCCCCTTTTTTTGCATCACCACCAGCAACACACATACACAGAAATAATATATATATATATATATATATACACACACACATATATATATATATCTCACTCAAGTGGATACAGAAGGAATGCAAGGAAGAATAAGGCCTCAATGTGGTATTGATGGCACCAAGAAACATTGTAGTATAGTGGAAAGAGCAAGGGCTTGGGAGACTTTGGAAGAACAATCTCAGAAATCCAGATTTTTCATGATAAAAGACTTGGACCTGTTAGACCTATGCATAAGAGAAACTCTGACATATCATATTTTCTCACTTGCAAGCTGTTTCTGAATGTGTATCCAGGACATGCAGAAATGACTTCATTAACCTGTTCAGCCTTCCATGGTTATAATAGGGCAGCTCCTAAGGAGCTCAATTACCCCTGAAGTTTAAGAGAGGAAGTGAAGAGAAGCAGCATGGCCAGTGGATAGAGCACAAGCCTGGGAGTCAGAAGCAATCCTGGCTCTGCCGCATGCCTGCTGTGTGACCTTAGGCAAGTCACTTAACTTTTTTGTGTCTTAGTTACCTCAGTTGTAAAATGGGGATTAAAAATTTGAGCCCTATGTGCAACAGGGACTGAGTCCAACCTGATTGGCTTGTATTTACCTCAGTGCAGTGCATGGCACATAGTAAGTGCTTAATAAATACTGTTGTCTCCCCCCCCACCTCAAAAAGAGGAACCCAATAAGAGAGGATTAAGTAGCTAAGGCATAATTACCCAAATTGGACTTTGACCAAGCCACTAACTCTTACGCCCTCGTTCTTATGACTTGTGTCAGGAATCAGTCTTGGCAACCTGACCTTGGTTTTTCATCTTATCTGGCTAACAGCTCCAGGTCAGCTGGCCCTGCTGATGCATTAATTCAAGAGTGGGAAGCACTCTCCCCCTTCTCACCCTCCCCAACTTCTTCTCTGCCTTTCTTTGAGGTCTCCCGTGCTAAGCTTCAGAGGATATGAGATTTCAGATTAAAAGACTATCATGGGCCTTCATACTCTTAACCTGATTCTCCCCAGATCTAACGTTCTCTTCGTGCTTTTGTGTCATACCCACGATCCATTACTTTCTCTAACTCTCAGAGGGGATATTCATGAAGACGAGATGCTGGAGGAATTCGTATTGCTGATTTTTGGCTCAGGACTTTGTTAGCAAAACCCTGTTTACTACTAGCAGGTAACTATTTTAAAAGAAAATATGCAGGAAGAGTATAAGGCAGAAGGAATGAGGCAATGCCAAAGTGAACACTTTTGTATTTTGGTCTCAAAAAAAAAGTGGATCAGAGATTTGGACCGTTGCATTGTTAAGACATGGGGAACCAGGACGTGACGACATCCTGAAGCTTTCTCCTTTCCCCTCCTGGCAGTACATCTTTCCACCAATCCTGTTTTTCCGAGTGAAACAAACATGCTCTGTTGTGTTTAGTTTTGAAATCTAAACAAACCAAGAATACTTGGACAAGGGAGAGCCATCAACAATGTGCAGGCAGGGCAAAAGGGTTTTTTTTTGTTGTTGTTAATGTGACAACAATAACAACTGAGATTCCAACTCTGAATGGAAAAGGACTGGAGTCGTTACTTTTTATTGAAATTGTTGAAGGCTTACTGGGTGCAAAACACTGTGCTAAGGGCCAGGGCCTGGGTCCGGGCAATACTTTCAGAGTCAGTTCCTGGCCCTATGGGGCTTCCCATTGGGAAGTTGGGTTGGGAATAGTGGCACTGGGCAGGCAGACCTGAATGTCAGTGGGTATCAAAGACAGGAGGAATGCAGGGAAGATTAAGACTTCTATGTGGTGTTGGTAGAGCCGAGAAGCAGTGTAGTGTACTGGACATAGCACGAGCCTGGGAGTCAGAGAAAACTATGCCTCCGATCCTGGCTTTACCACTTACCTTCTGTGTGACCTTAGGCAAGTCACTTCACTTCTCAATGCCCCAGTTCCCTCATCTGTAGAATAGGGATTCAGTACCTGTTCTCCCTCCTCCCTAAACTGAGATCCGCATTAGGGCCTGGCCCAGGTTACAGAAACATAGAGGGATGGACCCTGAAGGATATGAGGAGGGGAGAGACAAAGGAGAAAGGAAAGGAGCGATAAATGAAGACGAGGGCAGCGAGGGAACGACAGGTGGTGGGAGAGAAGGGAATAGAAAAAGTGGGGGAGAGAGAAGAAGGTGTTAAGGGAAGAGGTAGAGGAGAATAGAAGTAGGAGGGAATGAAATGGGTAGGAGGCGAAGGAGAAGAGACAGGGTGGAAGTGATTTCAATTTTATACGGAGGCCGAGGCCATTTTTCAAGCCCATACCACCACTCACTTCACCATCTATGTGGTTTAATATTATTTGAGGTATCATAGTTTGAATGTCCCTAAGAGCATTTGTGGTTATGGTGCACTGAGGAAATTTGGGGGGGGGGGGGGAGAGAGAGAGAGAGAGAAGAGAGTAAGGATAAGGATCTCGACAGGCTGATTACTGCTAAACTGACTCCATGTCATGGCAGATATCGATGCTCATGTGAGCATTGAGGCTGAAACATGGAAGAAATCATTAGGTAGTGCAGCACTTTGAAATTCAACAGCATGGACATGTCCCATGTGCGGCTCCCAGTCTTAATCCCTTTTTTACATATGAAGTAACTGAGGCATAGAGAAGGTGAGTGACTTGCCCGAGGTCACACAACAGACAACTGATGGAGCCAGAATTAGAACCTAGGTCCTCCTGACTCCCAGTCTCGTGCTCTATCCACTGGCCACACTTCTCTGTAATCCCAAATGCCATTGCTCTGTACCCAGAAGGTGCTCAAGAAATGGTGTTGAGGAGAAGTATGTTGATGGTTTCTCTGTATTGGTCAGCAGTCCCCTCCCCAACGTTTTTATATTTAGATTGTAATCCCCCTAAGGGGACAGAGACTATAATTCCCACCTGTATTCCCAGCCCTTAGGCAGTGCTCTGCATATTCCCAGCCCTTAGATACACTGTAAGCATTTAGGATATACTATTACCTCTACATTCCACCAGGTGATAAAATCTCAATATCAGTAAGTTCATTTACTTATTATAATTATATTCTGCTGGTTTTAGAATCACTGTATATCAGTAGCTTGCATATGTACATCTTTTTTGCTTTGCTTCTATCACAGATGTTTTTCCGCAGTCTGCTTTAGTCTACAGGTAATGAATACGGCAGGGTTAGCTTCAAGCACACATACTTTGTGGGAGAGGAATGACACTCCCTATAATCCTAAATTTTACTTTCCTGTGCAAACCTGTTTTTAGCAAGCTCCGAAGAATCATATTCTCTCACCCTAAACTGAGACTTTACCACTGAGAAGTTAGACAGCATTGCATATTCCCATCATTTTAACGTGCTTTTCTGTTTTTCTTGTGCCCCTTATCTGTAAAGAGTTGAACAGACTATTCATTTAAACTATCTCTTCAGCCCAGTTGTTTTTAGCAAGAGTAATTACATTGAGAGGAATGTTCTTGTGTATCTTCCCAAATGCTTTAGTTCCTGTAAAGAAAAGGAAAATGTAGTACTGGTATTTATTGAGAACCCACTGAGAAAAGTACAAAAGAAATATGACATATGTTCTCTGCCAACAAGGAACTTACACTTTGCAGAGAAAATGACAACAACCTTAGCTCCTGGTATCATAAACAGCTAATTTGGAAATTCCGTATGTGCTCTGTAAGAAATTCTACAACCATTTACCCGTTTAATGGGATTTTTTTGTATTTATTTTAAATTTGGTTGGAGGAAAGTTTAATATATCTTTTGTGAAATCTCTCAAAAATGGGCAAAACGGACAGAAAAAAACAAGCTCATTTCCTCCATCTACATCAAGATATTGAAGTGTACTAGTCTTTAATTATCATTCTTAGAATATAAAATCTAAGAAACTGAAGTTTGAGGTGGGGGAAGTCTGTGGGTAAGGGGTGTGGGGGTGTGTAAGTAAAGACAAAGTGCCCCAGGCATTTACAGGGCCTTATATAGCCAAAGAGGACACCCTTGAAGCAATGGCATCAACAATGAAGAGTGTTTGAAATGAGGGATAGTTCTGTGTCCAAGGTAGGAGCTGGGGGGGAGGTGAGTGAGGAAAGGGAAAAGCTGTGGAGAGGCTGGACTGACTGAACGCTCCCCTCCACCAGCAGAGAAAGGCAACAAGTGTGGCCTAGTGGAAAGAACATGAGTCTGGGAGTCAGAGGACCTGGGTTCTAATCCCAGTTCTGCCACTTGCCTGCCGGGTGGCCTTGGACTAGTCACTTAACTTCTCTATTTCTCAGTTGCCTCATTTGTAAATGGGGATTAAATCCTCCTCCTTAGACTGTGAGCCCCATGTGGAACTGGGACTGTGTCCAACCTGATTATCTTATATCTACCCCAGTGCTTAGTACAGTGTCTGGCACATAGGAAGAACTTTAAAAAAAAAAAAGGCAAGATACCCTATGATTTAGTGGTTTGGGAAGACTTGTGCCAACCTCTTCAGCAGCTCTGGACCCTATGGTGAAGTACATGCCACGGTCTGTGGTATACCTATCTACCTAGTTGTTTGCTAAGTTGCATGGGTTTTAAGAAGAAACAAAGATCCCATCCTCCCTTATTTCTAATTTGGGTGCCACGCAAAACCCAGATGAAGTGGGTAAGGGAACAGCAGTGTCTGCTCCTGACATCATTCCATGGATTTTTCAGATTTTATTTTTTCAATGCCCTTTACCAGCCATCTTACATTGTGTGCTGTGGCCAGAAGGGAGGCCCAGTGAAATTGACAATAATCTCAAATTTGAGGAAGTAAAATATGGAATTAAGGGAAATATTGAAAAGAATGAGATTTTTGAAAGGCATTGGTTTTTCATAACGTGTACAGCACCCAGATGAAAGCAAAGAGCGATATGTCACAGAACTAAAAAACTCGGCACTTTCTGTGGTATTATGTAACAGATGGTCTGAGATCAGAATGTCAGAGTGGAGTGGTGGATGTGTGAAGGAGCTGTAATGGTAGATAAGACTTTTCAGATCTCCAGAACAGCAGATACTGTGAAGGCTGGAACAGTGAGTCAGGTGCAATGAATCGCCTTGGCAGCTGAATAGGAAAGGTCAGAAAAGTCAACTGCACTCTTGAAAGCAAATGTCAAAAAGAGAGGGGTTGTTCATAGATAAAGGTCATAGAAAGCCACAGAGTCTGAATCACTAGCCCACCTAGGGAGGGCTACAGGATGTGAGAGGGGCAGCAGCCTTTAGGGTGCACGGTCAGAGGGGCAATGGGGCGGCAGAACGGAAAAATCCCCAGTGCTTGTTGTTGACCATCTTCGAGAGAAAGAATTCCACAAGGATTTGAGAGGACTGGGAGAAACAGGATTCTTCTGAGACCTGGACACTTTGGTTAAAATTGACTGGATTCTTGTGAAGAAAATAGCCAGTAAGAGGAAGATTCATCCCTAATATCAGGACTTAAAATACCATATGCTGTATATCATTTATTGAAGTGCTTAGGGAATTGATTGCAGGTTTTACCCCAACAGCAATGAGAGGCAGTGTGGCCTACAAGAAAGAGCATGGACTTGGGAGTTAGAGGACCTGGGTTCTAATTCCAGCCCTGCCACTTGCCTGCTGTGTGACCTTGGGCACATCACTTAAATCTCTCTGTGCTTCGGTTACCGCAGCTGTAAAATGAGAAATCCTCCTCCCTCTGATTTAGATTGTGAGTCCCATGTGGGACAGGGACATCGCCCAACCTAATTATCGTGTATCTACCCCAGAGCTTAGTACAGTGCTTGGCACATAATAAGTGCTTAAGAAGTACCATTAAACAAAATACCCTACCAGACCCTGCTGACCTGCTGATTCTGCTGCTGGAGATATTCATTGCAAAATATGAGGATTCACAAAAAGAATATGGCATGTACTCTGTACTAATCACTGAAATAATACAAAATAATCAGATCACGCACAGTTTCTGTCCCAAATAGGGCTTACAGTCCAAGGGGTCGGGGGGGAGGTATTTCATTTCCTTTTACATATGAGTAAACTGAAGCACAGAGCAGTCAACTGAGTTGCCAAGAGACCCAGAGCACAGAGTGCCACATCAGTGGCAGTGCTGGGAGGTGAATCTGGGTATCCTGACCCTCAGACACTGCTCTTTCCAAGCTGCCTCTCCTTTCTCTGATTAGGATGTTTGCCAGGTCAACATGCAAACCGGATGAATCCTGAAATCCCTCCCCTTTTACAATCCGGAAGAGAGGTGGCCTTTGCTCTTTGTGATATGCTTAAGACCAAACTAGCAAGAGTAGAAGAAATGTATGTTAGGTCAAAATTCAGAATTGTATCAAGTTGATGAGTTAACTAATTACTGTCATGATTTCTGATGGCCAGTTCTGAATGTGTTTGGGTCACAGAGCTGTCAATAAGGAAATTGAACTGGGAATAATCCAAATTGCCAACTAGACAGGAAACCGGGGCCCAGTTTTCAGCAATTTAGATGTCGCTTCTTGATTGAGGCAGCTCAAACTGACCAAGGAACACGATGGAGTGCATAGATATGAAATGCAAATATTTACGATTCCATCTGGCCTGGATCAGCATGCAAGCTATCTTCTGGTGCTACACCAGCTCCTCCAGGAGGGAGAACAGGTATTTAATCTCCATTCTACAGGTAAGGAAACTGAGGCACAGAGAAGTTGTGATTTTTTTTTCCTGCGATCACAAAGCAGGCAAGTGACTGAGCCAGGATATAGAACCCAGGCCTCCTGACTCCAGTCCTGGCTTCTTTCCACTAGGTCATGCTGCTTCTCTAGCTAACAGCACAGGCTCTCATTCTATTTCTTAAAAATATGAATGATTTAAAAGGTCTTCTACGCCTGGTAGTATATAGTCTAAATAACTCCTTAATACTATTGTTTCAAAGTGAAGAAGTTGTCTTTAACCTAATTAGGGTGGTAAATTCAGTTCCTCATTGGTTTCCTGCTAGATCTCAAATGTGTCAGAAATTCCCTTCCACCTAATTCCCTTCTCCCAACCGCCCATTATAAAATTAGCCTGAAAGAGATCGTCTTTTGTTGTATTTTCCAAGTCAGCCCCAAATTTTGTTTCCACTGAGTGCTCCATTGCCTGGTTGTTGTTGTTTTAACAGTGCTGTGGCTGTAAATAGGAAGTGGCCAGAACTCATCTTCCTTCCCAAAGTCATTTTCTCCACCTATCTTTTCTGTCATAGATAACACTACCATCCACCTCATCTCTGGAACCATATCCCTTGTATTATCCTTGACTTCTCTTGCTCTTTCAACTCCCATAATTCAGTCTGCTGCCCAAATGTGTCAGTTTTTTCTCCACATTTCCAGTATTCTCCCTTTCCTCAGCCTCCTCACTGGTTTCTTTGTTTCCAGTCTTATCTCCTCCCTCCGAACCCCTTCCCCCCACCCCCAGCACACTTTTTTAAAGTACTTGTTAAATGCTTACTATGTGCCAGGCACCATACTAAGTTTTAGGGGTAGAACTTAGATAATCAGGTTGGACTCACAATCCCTGGGACTCACATGGGACTCACGGTGTAAATCAGAGTTAATTCCCACTTCTCAGATGAGGTAACTGAGGCACAGAGAAGATAAGTGACTTGCCCAAAGTCACAGAGTAGGCAAGGGGCAAAGTAGGGATTTGTGCTCACGTCCTCTGACTCCCAGGACCATGCTCTTTCCACTAGGTCATTCTGCTTCTCCTTTTCCAGCCCATACTTCACTCTGTTATGAAGATCATTTTTCTGCACCCATTTCTCCTCCATCAATTGATTTATTAATAATAATAATAATAATTGTGGTATTTAAGTGCTTTGTGACAGACACACTACTAAGTGGTGGAGTGGATACAAGCAAATCGGGTTGGAAACTGTCCGTCCCCATGGGGCTCACAGCCTTAATTCCCATTTTACAGCAGAGAGAACTGAGACCCAGAGAAATAAAGTGACTTTCCCAAGGCCACACAGCAGACAAGTAGCAGAGCAGGGATTAGAACCCATGACCTCTGTCTCTCAGGCCCGCACCTTATCCACTATGCCATGCTGGTTCCCCTTTTCTAGCCTGTTTATCATTTTTATGACTTTCTTTTGCATCTCCTCCTACTTATCTCCACTGCATTGAAGTTAAGGAGGTCTCAGGAGAACGCTTGGCCAGTATGCAATATCTAGGCCCCCCCAAGATACGTCGACATCCGGGGCAAGTTTCACCAACCACAGTCCCACTTTGTTCATTCACCCTTGGCAAAGGCAGGCAGCGAGTCAGAGGTCTGTCAGGGGCCTGCCCTGGCCTCCAGAGAACCTCTGGGAGCAGCACCCATAGAGAAACACTGGGCATAGTCAGAGCCAGGAGGTGCCTATATGGAGGGGAGAGGCAGGAAGACATTGTTTACATAGAAATCCACTGATCCTTGCTCAGCAAGGGAGCCATAACCAGGGCAAAAATGTCTAGATGTGGCTGTGTTTGGGCCTGCTGATAGAAGTGAAGGAGGCTGGAAAACTATGACGATGGAGGGATTTTTCCTCCATCCAAGCCTGTTAACCTCTGGGTCCGTACCTAGCTCCGAGTTTGAGGAAAGAGTCCTATTCCTCAGGAATATTGACCCTAGAGGTCAGAGCCATTTACCTTCTTGACGTTGCTATCTATTGAGCCCTTACTGTGATTTTCATTTACAGAGGGGCAAAACTGCACTCTTGTGTGTTTCTGTGGAAAAAATCCAACTCAGATTGGAATAAACACGCAAACCAGCTTTAAAGCACCTACACAAACTTGCCAATCCCCGCTGGAGTCAGCCTGCCTCTTGTCTGCCCTGCAGCCCCTACATAAGAAGCTAGAGCCAAGTGGAAATGATGAGTCGGCTAAGGGGATGGGGTGGGAGGGAAACTTGCAGCATAGGGAAGCTCCGCATTTCCATTCTCCTTGCCAACTGGGGTGGGGACGGGGGAGGTGGGGAATATGGAGAATTTGGAGGCTCGCCTCAAGGTGGTCTAATGTGTGTATGTGTAAAACACATACAAGCACACACACATGTATGAGCTATTTCTTACATTCTTTTAAAACACCTGGTTCCCTACTCTCTCCTCTGAGCATTGGAACTAACTTTTAGAATCTGGATTCTCAATAGACTTGAATCATAGTATGAAACAAAGCCCTTTTCTCTCTCTTGCCTTTCTGAAGTTATTGTGTGGTAGGTAAATAGATTACCTTTAATGAAAAGTTATTTGTTCTGGACTTCCCCAACTCTAGATCATTAAGTTTTATTCAAAATGTTGGAATTTGGCCTGGGTATTTTTGTGCTTTTGTTTATTTGCTGACTCATTTTGGGGTGGGTAAATATTTGATTGATTCTAATGGAAAATTGTTCTGGTGGTTTTTGGTTTTTTTTCTTTTCCCTGAAAATAACTTTTGAATTGTCTTTGTTTCTAATGGTTTGGTGTTTTGGGGAGTCGGTAAGGAGACAGAAAACTTTAAAGTGGCATTTAATGTAAAATAGGTTATGCTGAATTTTAAAAAACTTTGAATTTAAAATTTATTCTATATAATCATTTCAGAATAGAGTTTATGCAAAAGAGCTCCTTAAAATATCTTATAGGTAGTTAGCTGAAGATATGGGAGATAACATATTGAACCAATAAGTTAGTAATTAATATTTATGAAATGCCTGCTTTTGCTAAATGCTGGAGTAAATGCACGATAATTAGAGCAGATACTGCACAGTCCCCAAATGGGCTCACAACCTAAGTAGGAGAAGATAAATGCAATGAGTTTGAATTATAAATTACAAATAATAATAATAATTATGGTATTTGTTAAGCACTTACTATATGTAGAGCACTGTTCTAAGCGCTGGGGTAGATACAGGGTAATCAGATTGTCCCTCGTGGGGCTCACATTTTTTTTTTTAAATCCCCATTTTTACAGATGAGGTAACTGAGGCACAGAGAAGTGAAGTGACTTGCCCAAGGTCACACAGCAGACAAGTGGCAGAGCCGGGATTAGAACCCACGACCTCTGACTCCGAAGCCCGTGCTCTTTCCAATAACGTTGGTGTACTACAACTAACTTTTAGAATCTGGACTCTCAAAAGACTCGAATCATGGTATGAAACAAAGCCCTTTTCTCTCTCTTGCCTTTCTGAAGTTATTGTGTGGTAGGTAAATAGATTACCTTTAATGAAAAGTTATTTGTTCTGGACTTCATCAACTCAAGTGTTTGGGGTGTGAAATGCTGGGGCTGGGTAACAGATGGTGAAGAGCAAGGATAGGTAGAAGGGGGAAGACCTGAATGAGAGTCTTAAAGCTGATGGTAAGGAGTTTCTGGTTCTTTGGGTTTTTTTAGTGTTTTTTTTAAGCATCTATTAAATAGTTACTATATGCCAGGCACTGCACTAAGGGCTGGGGTAGTTATACAAGCTTGCCTGCTGTTACCTTCACCCTTCTCCCTAAGGAGACTAGGTTTTTTTTCAAAATCACCAGATTATATAAATATAAAGGTAAAAAAAAAGGCAGAACAAGCCCCCTTCCAAATGCTAAATGAAAACCAGTTTCAGTTGGTTAATTGGGGTAGACATTCTCCTCTGACCCCACAGTCAGTGTCTGAGATTGAAGAGAGGACTTTGCCAACTTGACTTTTTTTCAAACTGCCAAATGATACTGCGAAGTGCCTTCTGCTGCTTCTTGTGGGTTCAGTTTGGAGAAGCATCCGCTGCCTTTGAAACCTTACAAAGCTTGCTGGACGTGAAACAGGAAGTCAAAAACTTCCACAGCTTGTTGTTCTCTAAAGTGAAGCTGAGCTGTGAAAAGCCTTTGGGCTATTAAACACAGAGTACGCCAGAAGAGACGGAAAAACAATCCAATTTGGAGACTTAATTACCAAGGAAATGTGGGGGAAGTCAGACCATAGCCCTCGCAAGAGTGAGAAACAGTTTACTGTGCTTGAGAAAAGACCAACAGCTAATCAACTGTCAAAGAAAAGAATCGGTGAGTTTGTCATCTATGAACTGAAAATGCTTAAAACTTCATGGGGTTTAATATAAGTGATATAAGAATGATTTGGGGATGGTAGTGGTGGTATGAAGCGCTTAAATTCTGATTTGGGTGTGCATTTTAGCAGCGTTTAACCTTAGAACTGTTATTTAGGAGATTGTGATTTCTGGTAAGGGCAGAGCTGGCCATAATGACTAGCTGGAGAAATTGATACGGTCCCTTGATCCAGCTGGTCATTGAGGAAATAGTCTCCATGATCGTCATTAATGCCATTCTATATGCTAAGCCTGGTGCACTTTCATTATGACATGCCAGAGCCATCCATCTACCCCCTGTCGATATTCAAACACGGCAATGACAGTAATTTCTTAGAACACAATATCCAGTCTGCCACCGTTGTCTCCCCTTCTAGAGCGGAAGGTCATTGTGGGCAGGGAACGTGTCTGCCAACTCTGTTGTATTATACTCTCCCAACGTGCTTAATACAGGACTCTGCACACAAAGTGCTTAATAAATACCACTGATTGTCTCCCTATGCTCATCTGTACTTCTTGCAGCACTCCCTCAGGTTGCATTACGCTTTAGCTCCCTAATCAGAGCCCGCTTCCAGGTATAATTCACAGCTCTGACTTTGTTCTTTTTAGCCAATTGCTGTATGTTTTAGGTTGTCATTGTAAATTATGCTCCTCTCCTCATCACTGTTTTCTCGGTCAATCAGTTAAGGAATCAATGCTATTTATTGAGCACTTACTGTGTGCAGAGTACTGTATGAAGAGCCTGGAAAAGTACAGTACAGTAGAGTTGGTAGGTGTGATCCCTACCCAGAAACAGTTAGCCGATGGGGTTGAGTCTGAATTGCAGGTGATTGAGGTTAGGGTATTTGAGATTGAGGACATTCAACTTTACGAATTGACCTTCTCTGCCACTTTCACTCCAACCCACAATTTGTGCATACACACACACACACACACACACTCTGCCACTTGTCTGCTGTGTGACCTTGGACAAGTCTTGTCACTTCAATTCTCTGTGCCTCAGTTACCTCATCTGTAAAATGATGATTGAGACTCTGAGCTCATGTGGGCCAGGGACTGTATCCAACCTGATTTCCTCGTATCCACCCCAGTGCTTAGTACAGTGCCTGGCACATAGGAAGCACTTACCAAGTACCACACTTATGTTCCTCCTCTCTAGACTGTGAGCTCATTGTGGGCAGGGAATTTGTCTGTTACACTCTTATACAGTGCTCTCCCAGCACTTAGTTCAGTGCTCTGCACACAGTAAGCACTCAATAAATATGATTGACTTACCTACTGACTCCTCCCCTACTTCCTCACCAACTCAGCAAAGTCTGAGTTAGTCACCTCTCAGATGGCCTTTAAAAGTGCCACTTCTCACTTCGCCCAAGGCACTGCAGAACCTGCCTCAAATTCCCTTAGTAGGCTGGGATTTTCACCCTTCCCAAAACCCCCTTCAAAAAAAATCAAAAACAAATCCAAATCAAAAATGCCCCCCTGCTGAAACTTGAGAAGGGAGGGAAATTGGGTGTATTTGGGAGTGAAGAAAACAGCAAGACACTAGGAAAGGGGGAGAAGAGAAAGAAGAAACAGAACCTGGGCAAGTACTTGGGGTTTTTTCCCCCTAATCTCCTGCCTATCCTCCACCTTCACCTCCTTGTGGCTGTTTTTTTGCTTCCAGTTTCTGAGGATGTGGGGCGGGTAGGTGGGAAGGAGGATCTTTATTAGGAGTTCCTTGGAAAGTTTAAAACACATGAACTCTTCAAGCGCAAATATCTGAGAGGCTTTAAACAGCCCATTTTGTGGGGTTTTTTTCCACTTTTACCTTAAAGATGGGCGGAGAAACATGTTGGTATTAAACTGTATTTCTCATGCTGATCTATTTAAGGGGCTGCAATGGCTTATTTTGTATTCAAGTGACCAATGTAATGGTAAAAATAGAAAGTTTGTCCCTCAACCTCCACATTCGGCTCGGTTTATGTTATGACTCAATGAAAATGTCATCCACAGAAAGATTAAATACCAGCTAAGTGGATGTATGCATTTTAGATTGAATTAGAAGCAGCTGGACTAATAAATGGAATCAGCTGGTGCAAGGAAACAAACACTGGTCTCTTTCAGTAATTGGTTATGTGACTTAAAGGGACGTAAGTTCATTTTATTTTATTAAACCACAAGAAATTAATATGGCATTTTCCACTTTTAAAGTGAACATTCTGTCCTAGTCACTGCTAGCCGACTTTGTTTAGGTTTAATTAGAAACAGTAACTTCAGGGCATGTGTGTCTTGTCATGGTTTCGTGGCTTTATGCATGCGACTCTAGGTTTATAGGCTTGGAAAAGCAGCCTTCGACCTTGAATCCTAATTGGGACACAAGGGCCTTTTCCTATACACAGAGCAGAGCCCTGGAACTTCTTCCTCCTATTTTATTTGACAGAAGAAAAATGAGTGCAAGTATTGAACTCGTAGTATTCATTCTACACCTCCACTCTGGGCCTCAGCAGGGGAAAAATTGATTCAGTCATTTGTAGTCATTGCCCTTAAGCGATGAAACAATGTCAAGTCCAGGTGTGTTTACCATATATTTCTTCAATTATGGAAATGTCAGCTTAGAAAGATGCCAAGAAATTATCAAATCCAAGTTCATGGGGTTTTTTTCTTCATGGGAGTATGCAGTGGAGGAGGAACCCTACCAGGCTTTCTCAATTCTGTGTTGACTCTTCCTTGGAGGCCCCATCTTTCAATCAATTAATTGTATTTATTGAGTAGTTACTGTGGGTAGAATGCTCTACTCAGCTCTTGGGAGAGTACAATATAACAGAGTTGGTAGACACGTTCCCCACCCACAACGAGCTTACAGATGTTTCAGTACTATTCCCTCCGTTAGAATTGTTGATTCCCCTCTGCTGCTCCTAGGCCAGTTGAATAATTAAAAAAATTATTTTGATATAATTATACACAGAAGATTGTGGGTTTTATTTTCTTGTTGTCTTTTGGAAATTTGAACATGTTCTGAATATATTATTGGATTCAATTTTGTACCTTTAAAAATAATTTAATTTGCTCATACCAAACACATGTCATTGCTTAACTCTTTGTTATTATTATTCTGCATGCGTCAGCATCCAGATGGGTTTTAGAACATTAAGCATTCTTTCATTTGAAGACAGTGCTGCCAACAGTGAGACTGCATCTATTTATTCAACGCTTTGATTTTTCCCAAACACTTGCACTTGAATTTTCTTCTTTTGTCCTCACAATATCCCTCTGAGGAAGGAGAGGCAGGCATTTTACAGAGGAAACAGACAGACCCAGAGAGGTTAAGCTGTTCACCCAAGGTCATACAGCAGCCAATGACAGAGCGTGGATTAGCCCCAGATCCTGGCTCCCAACCTCATTTCCTTTTTCCTTGATTGCACCCCCTCCCTAATAACGAAGGAAGCTATAGAGAAGCTGGAGTTGGTTTAGTGAAGACCAACAAAAAATGAGAGGATTAGGAAATAGGACTTTTGAGGGAAGGTTAGAAAAATTGGGGTTGTTTCATTAGTTCATAAGAGGCTGAGTGGCATCTTAATGCTCAAAGTCACTAACTGTTCACAAGGGTGCAGTGGATCTCCAGCTCCACCAAAAAGAGGGAACCAGGCTTAACAAATACCAATTTTTTAAAAATGGTATTTGTTAAGCACTTACTTTGTGCCAGGCACTGAACTAAGCCCTGGGGTAGATACAAGCTAATCAGGTTGGACACACTCCATGTCCTACATAGGGCTCACAATCATAATCCCCATTTTACAGATGAAGTAACTGAGGCACAGAAATGTTAACTTTGCCCAAAGTCACACAGCAGAAAAGTGGTGGAGCTGGGATTAGAACTCTGTCCTTCTGACTCCCAGGCCCATGGTCTATTCCCTAGGTCATGATCCCTGCTTTGTTCACCTTTCCCACTTTGCTCTACACTATACACCACTTCTCTCTCCTGATTTTTCCCAATTTATACCCAGTACTGTACCTAGCGCATTCTGCCTTCCTATTCTGATTTTTTTTAAATGGTATTTGTTAAGCGCTTACCATGTCCCAGGCATTGTACTAAGAGCTGGGATAGATACAAGATAATCAGGATGGAAACAGACCCTGTCCCACATAGGGCTCACCGTCTTAATCCCCATTTTACAGATGAGTTGTGAGACTCAGAGAAGTTAAGTGACTTGCCCAAGGTCACACAGTAGACCATGGCAGAACTGGGATTAGAACCCAGGTCCTTCTGACTTCCAGGCCCATGCTCTATCCACTAGGCCACGTTTCTGATGGTGTATTTAAATCACCCCCCTACCTGGAACAGTTTGAACAGTCCTGTTATTTAAAACTCAGCACAAAATGAATTCCACACAGGAAGTCTTCCCTGATTAACTGAAATTCAGTCACTCTAACTCACTATAACTCACTTCTCTTCAGTCTGTGGTTTTACCCTCATCATCAACAGCAGCAGCAGTGAAGGGAACAACATTAGCACTCACATAGTTTCCCAAGTGCTTAATACAGGTCTCTGCACACAGTAAGTGCTCAGTAAGTATGACTGATTGATCAATTACCTACTGTGTGCAGATCATGATACAAGACTTTTGGGAACATGCCATAGAAGTAGAAGATGTGGTCTCTGTCCTAGAGAAGTGTACAGTCTATTGGGAGAGACAAGTGGACACACACTGCCCTTATTCTTTTACCTAATGTATGTTTGCATAGGTCTAAGGAGAAAAAGAAAAGTAATTAATTGAAAAGCAGATATTCTCACAAGGGCTAAAATGGCTGATGGGATGGCATGATGTGGACCCAAGGTAGGTATAAAATTAAATACATAACTAGGAAATTGGAAATCAGTCAAGAATTTTTTAATGGTATTTAAGTATTTACTGTGCCAGGCAATATACTAAGCGCTGGAGTAGAAACAAGCTAATCAGCTTGGACACAGTCCCTGTCCCACTTGGAGCTCACAGTCTTAATCCCCATTTTGCAGATGAGGGTACTGAGACACAGGGAAGTTAAGTGATTTGCCCAAGATCACGGAGCAGACAAGTGACAAAGCCAGGAGTAGAGCCCAGTTCCTTGTGACTTTTAGGACTGTGCTCTATCCATTAGTTAGGCCATGCTGCTTCTCTTATTTCTTAAAGGAGTTGATTTTTAGTTGGACCTTTAGGAGGAGAAAGTTGTAGTTAGGCAAATTTGAGATAGTAGGAATTTCCTTGCCGGAGAAAATGCATGAGCAATGGGTTGAAAATGTGAGAGTCATATGCGTGGTGTGTTCTAGAAAGCTTGGGAGGAGCAAAAAGTGCAAGCTGGAATAGTGGGAGAGAAGAGAGCAGATGGTAAGAAGGAAACTGCTGGTAGACTGCCTTAAATCCAGTGGAAAGGAGTAAGCTTCTTGTGGGCAGGGAATGTGGCTATCAACTCCGTTGTATTGTACTCTCCCAAGTGCTTAGTACAGTGCTCTGCACACAGTAAACAATAAATACAATTGATTTGATGGATTGCTTAATGTGGTGAGAAATGGCTAGTCATTTTGAGGAGGGCAGTGTTGAATTCTGGGGAGTTGAAGGGACCGGTGGTCAACTAGGTGATATAATCTTGGCGGTAGAAGGAAAGACAAGACTGTGAAACATGTGAAAGGTCAGGACTGGTGAGGTTAATCAGTCAATCTGTTGTATCTATTGAGTGCTTACTGGGGGCAGAACACTGTACTAAGTGCTTGGGAAGGTACAACAGAGTTGGTAGAAGCCCATTTGGATTGTCCACATATAGGTGGTGTTTTAAGCCTGGCGAAAGATGGACGAGCTCCCAGAGAGAAGGAGGGTAGAGTGAGAATCAATGAATGGAATGAGAGAAATCAATCAATCACCTCTTTGATCAATTGATCCTACCTTAGCTCCTTGATTTCCTACTATAGCCCAGCCTGCACACTTTGCTCCTCTAATGCCAACCCACTCACTTTATCTCCATCTTGTCAATCTCTTAAGTGCTTAACAGATACCATTATTATTTTAGACAACAGTGCATGGCCCAGAGTAATGGCTTAAGCAAATAATCTAAAAAAGGGAAAAAAAAAGCTAAAACAGGTGGCCCTGGCAGCCTCCAAATCCGTTATAAGATGGGGCCTCCTAATAATAACGATGGTATTTGTTAAGCCGTCACTATGTGCCGAGTACTGTTCTAAGCGCTGGGGTAGATACAAGGTAATCGGGTTGTCCCACGCAGGGCTCATAGTCTTCATCTCCGTTTTACAGATAAGGTAACTGAGGCCCAGAGAAGTTAAGTGACTTGCTCAAGGTCACACAGCAGACAAGTGGCCGAGCTGGGATTAGAACCCACGACTTCTGACTCCCAAGCCCGGACTCTTTCCACTAAGCCAGGCTGCTCTGATAATAATGACGATGATATATCTGTTAAGCGCTTACTATGTGCCAAGCACTGTTCTAAACGCTGGGGTAAGTACCAGATAATGATGATGGTATCTGTTAAGCGCTTACTCTGTGCCAAGAACTGTTTTAAGCACTGGGGTAAGTACCAGATAATGATGATGGTATCTGTTAAGCGCTTACTCTGTGCCAAGCACTGTTTTAAGCACTGGGGTAAGTACCAGATAATGATGATGGTATCTGTTAAGCGCTTACTCTGTGCCAAGCACTGTTTTAAGCACTGGGGTAAGTACCAGATAATGATGATGGTGTCTGTTAAGTGCTTACTCTGTGCCAAGCACTGTTCTAAGCGCTGGGGTAGGTACCAGAGAAGCAGCCTGGCTCAGTGGAAAGAGCACGGGCTTTGGAGTCAGAGGTTATGGGTTCGAATCCCAGCTCTGCCGCTTGTCAGCTGTGTGACTGTGGGCAAGTCACTTAACTTCTCTGTGCCTGTCACCTCATCTGTAAAATGGGGATGAAGACTGTGAGCCCCACGTGGGAAAACCCGATTCCCCTGTGTCTACCCCAGCGCTTAGAACGGTGCTCTGCACATAGTAAGCGCTTAACAAACATCAACATTATTACTATTATTATTACCAGGTCATGAGGTTGTCCCACGTGGGGCTCACAATCTTCAGCCCCATTTTACAGATGAGGTAGCCGAGGCCCAGAGAACTCAATGATACTAACCAGGGTATCCGTTAAGCGCTTACTCCGTGCAGGGCCATCTAACCGAGGCCCAGAGAAGTGAAGTGACTCGCCCAAGGTCAGGCGGCAGGCCGGTGGCGGCGCGGGGATTCGAACCCACGACCTCCGACTCCCCAGCCCGGCCTCTTCCCACTGAGCCAGGCTGCTTGAGGAAGCCCCCCCCCCAGCGGAGAAGGGGCCGGGCAGGATCGGAACCCAGGACCCGCCGAGGCCCCGCCCCCCGCGCCCGGCCCCATTGGCTGGCGGCCCGCGGACGGCCGGGGCAGGAAGGGCGGCGGGCCCCGCGGACAGAGCGCACCGCGCAGCGCATCGCATCGCATCGCATCGCACCGCACCGGCCGGAGGGAGGGAGGGAGGCAGGCAGGCAGGCATGGGAGGCCGCCGGTCCTGACGGAGAGCCCGGCCGGCCCGGCCCGGCCCGTCCCCTCCCCTCCCCTCCCCTCCCGGCATGGCAGGCCGCAGGGGGGGCCCCGCCAGCGGGCCCGGCGGGACGCCCCCTCCCACAGGTGAGCTTGGGCTTTGGCCAAGGGGCCTCCTCCTCCTCCTCCTCCTCCTCCTCCTCCTCCTTCTCCTCCGGCGGCGGCGGCTCGGGGGCCTGCGGGGGAGAACCGAGCTTTTGCCCTGCGTCGCCTCCTTCCTTCTTTTCTTCCCTCCCTCCTGCCGCCGCCCTGCTAGCCCTTTCCCTGCTTTCTAGCCCACACGAGAGACCGGCCTGGCCCACAGGAGAAATCCACTTACCCATTCTACGGACAAAAACCTTCTCTCTTCTTCCTCTCTTTCTCTCCTTCTCTCCTCTCTTTCTTTCCTTCTCTCCTCTCTTTCTCTCCTCTCCTTCTCTCCTCTCCTTCTCTCCTTCTCTCCTCTCTTTCTCCCCTTCCTTCCTTCTTTCCTTCTCTCCTCTCCTTTCCTTCTCTCCTTCCTTCCTTCTCTTTCTTTTTCTCCTTTCCTTCTTTCCTTCCTGCCTTCCCTTCTTTTCCTTCTTTCCTTCCCTCCTTCCCCCCTTCCCTCCTTCCTTCCTCCTCTCCACCCTTTCCTTTCCTTCTCTCTTTTTCTCCTCTCCTTCTTTCCTCCTCTCTTTCTTTCTCTCCTTTCCTTCCTGCCTTCCCTCCCTCCTTTCTTTCTCTCCTCTCCTCTCCTCTCTTTCTCTCCTTTCCTTCTATCTCTCCTTCTCTCCTTCCTTACTTATTTCCTTCTCTCCTCTCCTTTCCTTCTCTCCTTCCTTCTCTCTTTCTCTCCTTTCCTTCCTTCCTGCCTTCTTTCCTTCCTGACTTCTTTCTTTCCTTCCTTCTTTCCTTTCTCTCTCTCTCTTTTCTCTCTCTTTCTTTCTCTCTTTCTCATTCTCTCTCTCCCTCTTTCCTCATTTACTCCCCCACTCCCCCCTGCCCTTCCCCTCTTGGTTAGACTCCCTGTGGGTTATATTATCATTTGCATGCCAGCTCCGCATCTGCACCCAGCCGTGCCCACTGAATGCCCGTCACCACTTCTTTGGCCCCTTTAAAGGAGTGCGGAGGCTCCCAAGTTTTAGCGAAGGTCCAGGTTCAGATCATAGACTGTTCTGGCCCAAAGAGAAGATGCACTTAAGACAGGATTCAAAAAGAACGGAGCAGATTGGGAAACACCATGGAGAAATACTTCCTCTGTTGTTACTATAATATCACCATTATTGGCATTTAGCCAGGCCTACTGCCAGAGTCCTACGGGTTTTTACTTTTTTTTTTTTCCAAGTGCAGTGTTGTTAATTCTCATGTTAAACTTGTAAATCAAGTTCACAGGCCTCTCCAGAATAAATTAATCAGTGTTGTTTATTGCAATTGAATTCCAATCGAATATTTGGGGCATGCTTATTTAAAATTTGATCATTCCCTTATGCTAGATGCCATGACCCTGACATGGCTCTTGCCCTCTAGGAGATTACATTCCAAAACAACAGCGCAGATGGAGTGCATATTGATTCTTGAAATGGCCTAATCCGCATTAAGAAAAACAGAAATGGGAACATAATTGGGCATGATGGTGTGCTTTGCAAACGCACATCCCCCACACCCCAAACCTCCCCCCAAGCCTGAAGAGTCCAGCAACTAGAGCCCTGCAAGGACTGTAATTCCTCAGTTTCCTTCACCCCTTTTCATACTCAGCCCCAAATGAACCCTATCAGCCTGCAAGACTGTAAGCCCGTCAAACGGCAGGGACTGTCTCTATCTGTTGCCAACTTGTTCATTCCAAGCGCTTAGTACAGTGCTCTGCACATAGTAAGCGCTCAATAAATACTATTGAATAAATACTATTGAATGAACTGTGTCCAGCCTAGGCCAAGAAGGACCATAAAGAATTCCTGGCCTCTTGTTTGCAGGGGACACACAGGCAGACCAAGACTCGTCTGTGTCCTCCCTTCTCTATTCTCTGTGTCATGTCAGGGCACCCCAGATACAGGGAAAGCATAATGGCACCCACCAGAAGGTGGCATTTGAAGATTGCTGGACTGTCTTGATGGTCTTTCTGGACTCAAAATGCAGAGTGAGGTGTCAGGGGGAAGTTGGAAGGGAGTTTGAATCCCAGAGTTTGAAAGTGTTGTGTTTTTTCTAACTTGATGGAAGGCATTAGAAAATATGGCAATTCATTCAATCGTATTTACTGAGCGCTTGCTTACTTGCTTACCGTCTAGAGGGAATTTGGGATGTGTTCTGTTAAATGGGCCGGTCTGTTGGCCTAGTGGATAGAGCATGGGCCTGGGCGTCAGAAAGACCTGGGTTCTAATACCGGCTCCGACGCTTGTCAGCTCTCTGACCTTGGACTAGTCACTTCACTTCTCTGTTGCCTCACTTACCTCATCTGTAAAGTGGGAATTAAGACTTTGAGCCTTATGAGAGACAGGGACGGTCCAACCCGATTACCTCGTGTCTACCCCAATGCTTAGTATAGTGCCTCTTAGCTGTGTTTACTGAGCTTTCATTCTTTGCAGAGCATTGTAATAAGCTGTTGGAAGAGTACAATATAACAATTATCAGACAACTTCCCTGTCCACAATGAGCTTGTAGTCTAGAAGGGAGAGACAGATATCGATATAAATAAAATTACAGATATGTATGAGTGCTGTGGAGCTGGGACAGGGGATGAATTAGGGGAGCCAGTCAGGGTGATACAGAAGGAAACGGGAGAAGAGGAAAGGAAGGCTTAGTCAGGGAAGGCCTCTTGGAGGACATGTGCTTTCAAAAAAGCTTTGAAGTGGGAAGAGGAGTTGTCCGTCAGATATGAAGAGAGGACATTCCAGGCCAGAGGCCGTACTGTGGGCGAGAGGTCAGCGGTGAGATAGACGAGATTGAGGTACAGTGTTAAGCCCATAACTGCTTAACAGATACCACAGTTATTATTATTAGTGCCTGGCCATAGAGGAGCATTGTGGTGGTAGCAAAGGAAAGGCTGGAAACCACCAGGCCTGGCCAGTCCACACCTATACAGTCGAGCAACACTCTACCAAGGTCCCCAAGAGATGCGGGGCCCAGAGCTTTTGCTCTGTTGCACCAACATTAATCTGGCCTTGTTCACTGCTCCTCAGCCCTTGCTTGTGAGAAGAGGAGAACTCTTCGTTGCCCTGACTGGAGCAGCCTGCCAAGCACTGTCGCGGCTCTCAGGGCCCCAGACTTTCGGCCTACTTTCGGCCTGGTTACCGATTCGAATAGACAGCAGTGGTGAAATGGCAAGACCCCTTTCGGGGTCAGAGGGCCTGGGTTCTATTCCCCCTTAGCCACTGGGCGGCCGCTGCCATGTGATCTTGGATTCACCAGGGTTGTGGCTACTGTATTAGCCGGGCCACCATTTGGCTGCACAAATAATTAGAGAAGACAATGACCAGGTGTGTATCCTCCAATAAAGAACTGGGAGGGTTGTAGTGTCACACTCTTGCGATCCAAGCCCACGTGTGTGAGGCTTCTGTCAAGTTACCCAAATTCTGCTATGAAATGAGTTTTCATTGCATAAATTGTTTTTTTACCTGATGGAAGAAGTAGAAGACGTTCCTCCGTTTATACGAGTCTGCTTTGATATAGCATGATCCACCAGTGGAGCAAGTAGATTCTATGTAGGAAGAAACGGTTAGACCCGTGCGTGGCGATATTTGAGGTGAGAGGTGCCGTGCTCCCCAGGTTTTGCCTTGGATTTTCTATAGCGTATGGTACTTTGAGTTTCTTTCTGGTTTTGCAACTTGACTGTTTTTCACACACTAAAATAAGTCATGAGTGGACAGGTGGCCAGTCATCCACTTTTACGCTGGAGAGCCTAGTTTTCTACCCAAAAGAATACAGCACCTGACACCTTTATGTCTGGTATTTTTATTTTGGGCTCTCGGCCTCCCGTGGCTGTGACTCTTGTGGCTGAGTTCCACAGCTCAGAAGCTGCGTCTGTGTTGATGGGGCCTGGGCAGTGAACGGAAAGCCTCAGGAGCAAGTCAGTGAATTCAGGGGTACTCTCCATAGTTTGAGGTACAGGGGAACTTGGTGGAGTTCTACAAATGGTGCTTATATGATGTCAGCATGTCTGCATGTCCAGCATAATGCGTATCACGTGCCGTGTCTCTCGCTGTCCGATATCAGCGAGTGCTGTCAGTGGCCACCCTTTCTCTGGGGATGGAGGCCCTTATAGTGTTAGTGCTCTCTACCCATCTTACTTTTAGCCAGTTCATTCCCATTGAATCTATGGCTTCTTTTAACACAATTGTTTACCATAACAAAGGGTACACAACCTGCATGTTCTAAGACAACTCCTTGTGTAATTATGATATTCCTGGAAACTGTGTCCTAAACTGTTAGCTGGAAGTTCTATTTCTAAGGCTCCTAAGTGCCAGGAACACTTATCTGTGATTCCAATCTAAGGAAATCTGCTCTTTAGGGAGAAGCCTCTTTGAGGCCACTTAAATTTAGAAGCAGTGCAATCCATACACTGAAACTTCTGCCAGGAGCCACGTCTGCTAGGAGCTGCAGCTTTAATGTGGAAGCTCTTCACTCTAGATTTACTCCCCCCTTCCATTTCCACTTTGCTTTTAGTTTTATCAGGGAATGAATCTGATTTTCCTACTCACTGCATATCCACCATCTGTGTGTTGTAGCAGGTGAGTGCTAAGTACGTTTATGTATGTGAGGACTCTTTATCACATTATCACACTCTTTCCGCCTTTCAGGAAAATCGGTTCTGTTGACTGGGAAATGAGGAACGAATGGAGCGTGAGGGTGCAGTGCGGGGAAAATGGATTAATGCCTTCTTGGATCTGGAGAGCAGGCAGAAAGGTTTATCTGCAGCTACACCAAATTGGAACAGGGCCCACGGTCTACAGGCCAAAGTTTTCCTCTCCCGTGTTTTCACCCTCTGCCGTGTGAAGTTGAATTGGAATAGTAGGGAAATATAGTTCCGGGAACAGGTTATGGAAACTTTCCCACCTCAGCCCAAAATTCAAGCCCTAGGGAGCTGGGAGAATATTTTCCCTCTTTTGCTAGTTTTAATTGGCTTGCAACCAATTTTAGAATTGGCTGTCAAAGCTAAAGGTGGAAGTGACCCTTTCAGTTCTCCCCAACTCTCCCTAAGGAGAGGAACTCACCCTGGCCCAGTCCATATCATTCTAATACCAAACTATTCTCTTCACAGGAAGGGGAAGGGACCAGGGCTTTTATTGCTTCCACTTGAGAAATGCCTCTTTTTCCAGGAGTTTGGGGAATCCTGAAAGAGGAAACTGGTTTATGTACACGTCATGGCCTCTGCTTGGTTTTTGCTGGTCCCTGAAGCTAACTAACAAGACTTGAATTTTAAAATCAAATATAAATTTCAGACTGATTTTTACATGTGGTACAACATTGGTTATTATGGTGTTCCAACATTTGTCGGAGATTTTTGGGAATTCCCAAATGGATTCTTTCTGAGGTTCCTGCCACCCACCACGTCATCTGAACACAATACAATTTCTTAATTTCCTCATCTCACTCCTTCTGATTCTGGGTTATTCCTGCTCCCGAGGCTCTGCCTGATTTCTGAGGCATCACTTTTCTTTCACACTTGGGATTTTGCCTAGTTTCCCATCCCAACGCTATTAATCTTAAATGGTGATGCCCCCCTAAACCAAGGCCCATACTAGGGCAGGAAAGGTGCGGACTTTGAGGAAGCACATGAAACACAATGAAAAGATCTCTGGCTAGTCTGAATTTCCGGGTTTGGGTTTCCAACTTTAAAAACTAGCTCCGTGGTTTATTTGCATGCTGCCTTTGTCTTGGAGAAGAATCTTGATCCTTGTGTTTGAAGGTTGGGCTCTTTCAGAAGTGTGTTCTTTCCAAGGTTGATTCTCTTTCACACCACAAGGATCTATTAAGTAAGATTATTATTCCTTTCATGTTGTGCTTATCCAAGGTAAGGAGGAGTCAGGTAGCATGGATAAATAAATCAAATAATAATAATAATAATGTTGGTATTTGTTAAGCGCTTACTATGTGCCGAGCACTGTTCTAAGCGCTGGGTAGACATAGGGGAAGCAGGTTGTCCCACGTGGGGCTCACAGTCTTAATCCCCATTTTACAGATGAGGGAACTGAGGCCCAGAGAAGTTAAGTGACTTGCCCACAGTCACACAGCCGACAAGTGGCAGAGCTGGGATTCGAACTCATGAGTCCTGATTCCAGGGCCCGTGCTCTTTCCACTGAGCCACGCTGCTTCTCTAATCCTGAGGTAATATCCAAATACAGATTGGCCAAGAGTTTCAGCTTCTTCCTTCATCACTCTTTAAAAAAAACTAAAAAACCCCTAAAATCCACAAAATGGGTAGATGATCATTTCACTTCTTTTCACTTACCTGGCCTCTTTGTTGATGGAGCTTCTCATGAGCTGTAAAATGGCCAGAAGATTGACTCAGTGAAAGAGGATGGAATGTCTGTCGATCTGTCCTATCACACTTCTGCCGGGATCATGGAGGTCACACAAAGTATACCATCAGCCCTCGAATGATTGAGAGTTGGCTGAAATCTGATTTCAGTGCACTGCGACTACTTTTCGGTAGGTAGCTTGGCCATCCGAGGAAGAATGGGCTGGAGACATTGTCCCCCCAACCCCTTTGGAAGTCCCAGGCTCAGAGAACTTATCAGGTTCTCATCTTATGCCATGGGTTGGGGAAAGCAATTCCTTCAGTGGGGGTGTCTTCATCTTGGGTTTAACTGGCCTACGTAGCAATCAGAGATAGCGGCATGTCTTGAAATTCTTGGAGCAGGCGATAGGGTCTTGACACCCTGGCTGAGAGCCACTGGTAAGTACCTAGTTCTCAGGGGGTATGCCAATATTCTTGGCATTGAATAATATATACTATTTTTGAAATCAATTTTGATGGCCTCTGCCCTCAAGGACCTGAACAGGTACAAACACACATACAAGACTATTGGAAGGTGTGGGCAACTGTGGAAATCCTTTTCTGTGGTTTGAAATAGTTGTGGTAGAACTGTATCGTGGGTGTCGGCAGGGAGAGGGGTGGGGCCTAACTCTTCATTCGTAAATAAAACCCAACCTCTGTCCTCCTGAGAGGTCGCAGGCAACATGCTTCCCTCCTGGCTATGTTCTATTCCATCCTGAATTTATTTTTTCCTTAGCCTGTTTTATCCTTGAGCCTTTGGTGTAAGATTAGGAACTAGTCTGATGGTTATTTACTTTTTTTAATGGCATTTGATAAGCACCCATTATGTGCCAGGCACTGTACTAAATGCTGGTATAGGTACAAGGTAATCAGGTTGGACACAGTCCATGTCCCACATGGGGCTAGCAGTCTTAATCCCCATTTTACAGATGAGGTAATTGAGGCACAGAGTAGTTGTGATTTGCCGAAGGTCACACAGACAAGTGGCAGATCAGGGATTAGAACCCAAGTCCTTCTGACTCCCAGATGTTACTGAAGAAGCATTCTGCAACAACTGGGGTTCAGTAACAGGTCTTCAAAGAGTTTGTTGCTACTGTCAGCTCTTCCATAGCCTTTTTTTTTTTGTAAATTTTAAGCATCCTAATTTCATTGAACTGTCTTTGTGCATCAAATTAAGGTTCTTATTTTCAGTGGATCTTACCGTCCTCAGCAGCAGTAAAGCCCAGAATACTGCTCTATCTCTGTTGACCTAATAGGGAGAATTGTTGGAGTGAATGCACCTTCCAGTTTCAAACAGTGCAGTCTGCAGTGCAGTACATTACAATTAAGTTATGCACTGGCTGCTGTTCTTGCCCTGATGCCATTTTTAAAGGCAAGTCCCAATCATCCATGCTCCTGGAGAAAAGATGAAGCGTGGCCTAAGTGAAAGTTGCAGGTACCATATTTAGAAACTTCACATCAGCCTTAGTTATTATATAGGGTTCGGATTTATCCTCATTTTACAGACAGAGAAACTGAGGGACAGATAAGTGACATGTCCTAGATCACACAGCGAGCAGATAGAGTCAGGATTAGAACCCAGATCTTCTGACTCCCGGCCCCGGGCTCTTTCCACTCGACCATGCTGCTTGCCTCATTTCAACCACCTTCCCCTAGTAGCTGTTTTAAAGAGCAACCGCAGGAGTGGTAAAATTGAATGACTCGAATTCCCACCTTTTCTCTGTCTTCTCTCCTCTTCAAGGTAAGTTAAGTAGAAAAGTGGCCAAAGTTAAGGAAAAGAAGACGGGGTGAAGCAAGGATCCAAGACAGTGGCAAAATAAATGATCTAATATTAATAAAGGCAATCTGATGGGACCTCCTCTGATTAGCAGTTTATTCCATGGGAGTTTAATTTTAAAATGATTGATTAGTATGGTGATATTTTCCACCATCTTTTTAAAAATCTAAATGCTTTTTTCTACTTTCCTGTTTAATTGGTGTGCTGAAGGATAGTTGGTGTCAAGTTGAGAGTTGATACAATGTGTTTGTGTTCATTTCTAGGATACTAATGACCATTAGCTGTGAGTACTGTTGCTAGGATTCATTACTAACAAAAATAAATTTCAGCTGCTTCTTCACCTTGCAAAGGTGTCATGATTGATAGAATGGTAATCTTTAAACAAATGCCTAAGGAGCGCTTTTGACAGATCACCTTTTCACTGCAGGGTGATAATTCCTAGCTGGCTTTGTCCTCTACGATTGAATTGGGATTTGATTATGGACAGAATTGCTCCTTGTGGGCAGGGAACATGCCTACCAAATCTGTTGTACTCTCCCAAGCGCTTAGTACAGTGTTCTGCACACAGTGAGTGCTCAGTAAGTATGACTGATTCAATCCTTGAAGTGTCATATGCTTCCACTTCTTGCTTTTGCATCACCTAGTTCACCCTCAATTTTGCTTTTTCATCACAATTTCAGATCGCGACATGTGCGTTTCTCTCCTTCATTATTGGCACACTTAGTAGATTTTCACCTGTCTCAAGTGTATCCTCAGTAGGAAATTTAATAGTTTTAGTTAATGACTAGCTTTGCCTTCACTGTCCCACCTGCAGTGTGTACTATTAAGTTAACTGTTTCTCTTTAGCAAACAACAGAGGTATTGTATGGTAGCTGTTGGACCTTGAATCTTACCAATGAATAAGAAAATTGAATTCAAAATGATGGATTGAATTTAATTCTATCTCAAGAACACTGAGTGCAGTAAAAGGTTAATGGAAAAGCCTGATGTTGCTCTTCTAAAAGCCTCTCAGTGTTTGGCAAAGATCAGTTTCCTGTTTCATTGACTAGTTTTTAATTTAATTTGAACTCCCAATAAAACTTGCCCAGTCCTGTAGGTCATTCTGTTAATACCCAGAATAGTTACAAGTTAGAATTTGAGGATTAAGAGTATCTGACTAGTTATATCTTCCATGACCAAATCTCTGCATTGTCATTAAGTTATTACATTTTTTCAAGGCATGCTGGTTGATGTAATAGCATTATTGAGTAAGGGAACGCAATTTATATACACAAAGGAGAGGCTTAATACTGCAACAAAGGATTACATGAAGCTCTGTGGACTCTATTATTGTGACTTAGTAACTGTTTTTTAATGCTTTCACATTTTAAATGAAAAGAAACCGTCACTATCAAAGAATAAAGGATCACTTCAGAAAGCAGAAAAACCAGCTACTTTCAAGTTCTCCCAGCTAAAAAACCAACCCTAATTATGTCTTGATGAGTTTGTCGTCAGAGCTTTTCCTAAAGAATCAGAAAAATCGTTTTCTCTTGCAGAATCATGAGTTTTCCAGATGCTATGGCACTACATTTTCATCTGTTTAGGATGAACAGATCTGTGTCTCTCAAGGTTAAGAGATTTCCTTCTAGAACCTGTTACAGGAACCCTGTGCAATTGCAGGTATTCAGTCACAATCCTCAAACCCAGAGAGCAAGTAATAATAATAATAATAATGTTTGTTATTTGTTAAGCGCTTACTATGTGCCGAGCACTGTTCTAAGCGCTGGGGTAGACACAGGGGAATCAGGTTGTCCCACGTGGGGCTCACAGTCTTCATCCCCATTTTACAGATGAGGGAACTGAGGCACAGAGAAGTTAAGTGACTTGCCCACAGTCACACAGCCGACAAGTGGCAGAGCTGGGATTCGAACTCATGAGCCCTGACTCCAAAGCCCATGCTCTTTCCACTGAGCCACGCTGCTTCTCATTTCCTGGCTTTTGTTTTATGAAGGTGCACTGTGCTAGTTTCCTTTAGAAACCAGTGTACTTTTCTGTTGGGTTTTCTATGCACCTCTCCTGCCTGGCAAGAGACCAGCCCTTTGCATTTTTCCCCACTTATTAAGGACTGACTGTATGTAGTATGATCATACATTTCCATGTCTAGGGAATTTATGCTTTGGATTAAGCAAGTGAGAACATTAAAAACTAATGAACTTCACTAAGAGGATGGTGAGAAGACTCAACAATCAATTTATTGGCTTTCTTCTTTTAATGTATTTTTCCATCTTCTGTCTTTCCTGACTTGATCATTTTTTATGGGTGAGTTATCCTTGAAAGGCCCAAGAAAAAAGATCCATTTCAAAAAGTGCATTTTAGTGAGGAGAAAGCTGGTGAAATGGAAGAAAGATGCTGATTTAATGTAAGCATAAAAGGAAACCCTGGAAAAAAAACCCTAAACATTCACTGATTGGAATGGGAACAGGGCATAAAGTGAGCATGTGAACCCTCAGCACTTATTCAACAAAAGGGTCTCTCAGATGGCAGAAAAGAGTGGAAACTGAGGTCAGATCCCTGATTGTTGAGTTGAGAATTTGGAATTTTTTGAGAAACTAAAGGAGCAGCCAATGCGGATATTTTGGGAGGAAAGTGAGAATTTGACAATTATTCTTTATCAGTCTGTCAGTTACCCCTATGTATTCATTCAACTGTATTCATTGAGAGCTTATTGTGTGCAGAGCACTGTACCAAGTGCTTGGCAGAGTAATACAACAATAAAAAGACACATTCCCTGCCCACAGTGAGCTTACAGTCTAAATTTTTGCTCTTCCTCTGCACTTGGATATAAATGTATGCTCAATTGCAGTCAGGTATTTACTTTGAATCAATCAGTGGTGTTTATTGAGCACTTATTTTGTGCAGAGTATTGTGCTGATACCCTATATGTAAATTTTTTTTGACTGTGTCCCCCGTTAGAGTGTAAGCTCCCTGTGGACAAGGATCATGCCTTGTTCTGTTATACTTTCCCAAGCAGTTAGTACAGTGCAGTGTACTCAGTGGATGCTCAGTAAATGCCTTTACTACTGCCAGTCTGTTAGAAGTGAGGATTAGGGATATCAGAGAGGGTGAGGTGGTAGCAAGATACATTAATCCTGAGGACCAAGCAAGGTCTGGGGTTTTTGTGAATTGTAGGTAGGAGGCACAGATTGTGGGCTGAACATACCTGAATGGGCATGGATGGCCGGGACAGGCATCAACTACGAAGGATTCCTTGTGGATAGGAATCATGTTTACCAACTCTATTGGATTCTGCTCTCCCAAAGTCTTAGTACAATGCTCTGGCCCCTGTAAGCCCCAGTAAATACCATTGATTGACTGGTTGATTGAATGATAGCGGTGGCCCAGAGAGCAGTACTTCCCTGGAGGGTGACCAAAGCCGTCCCAGTACTGTTCAACTGGGGCCGGCCCTGGCAGGACGGGAACAAGCTGTGGTCTGGGCTTGAGAGTGAGAGCAACCGGTCACCCTTGCATCTTGCCAAGAAGCTGCCCACTCAGCCCTTTGTTCTTCCCCAAATGTGCCCCCCCCCCTTGCTGGAGTCAAACAAGTGCCCCATCCCTGACTGCTTCCTCCTCCAACTCCCTAAGAGGTATGTCTCCACTGAGCAATGGGGACTCCATTCTTCACCCACACGTACACGGCATTCTGAAGGTCCCAGTAAAATCAGTGGTGGAGTATATGATTTTTTGGGACAAGCTGGTTTTAAGATCTATGGATTTTGCCTGTTGCACTTCTTAGGTTGCCAGATTTTTTTCTTCCGGGGAGGCTGCAGCGACCTAAGACTTCTAACATGGGTTGTATTAATTACATTATGAACCGAGAGATGATAGGATCTGGTGTCACCCTGGACATGGCCAAGGAATGGGGGGAGAATACAATGTATGGCAAAGTGCTTACAGTTACTGATGAAGTGACTAATGCACTGGACAGGGGAGATAACCAGAGACTCCAAAAGAGGAAATCTGCTGGTTTGGGAAGGATAGAGAGGATCTGAGTCTGCAGGAGGTTAGATATGATAGTGAGATCATCAGAAATACAGTTAGAATGCAAGAATGACTTGAGAGCATCCAATCAGTGATTGAAAGATACCGCCACTCTCGGCCACGTGGGTGAGTCAAAAATCGAAGAGGTTACTCAGAGGAGTCTGGAGATCAGTATTGGAGGAGGAGTGGATGTTATGGAGGAGAAGTCATGGGACGTATTACTGCAGGTCAGTGGAGAGATGGAATAATAGAACTAGGGGAGAATGAAATTGCAAACTCTAGGCAAGAATGAGCAGTTAAAAAATCTTTTGGCTGTTTATTGCACACACACGATTTCCTGCTTTGCTCTCTGTCGTTCACTTTTGTTTTCGGTTTATTTCATTTCCGGTATCTTTGGTACTCATCTTTAGCTCTTTTTCCTCCTACAATGTTTATTTACCAGAAAAGTTGTATAACTTGAGTTGTGACAAGAAGGACTGTATATTTTATTCGCAATTCTCAAATGCTTCCCTCTTTTTGGAGAGTGACAGTTGATCCGACAGTTGATCAACCTTAGATGTTACTTTCGCCCGTGTTTCGTATGAGTTTCTAGGTAGATTACTAGTATCAAATTTGCTGAGTGCATTTTACAGAGCACTATGCTAAGCAGTGGGAGGGAAATCCACAGATGGCATTTAAACACAGTCTCTGGCTCCCAAGAGGCTCCCAGTCAAAGAGGAAGTGGGGAGGCACTGCTCCAGTAAAGCCATCCCTAATCAACATAGCTGGAAATTGGGAGGGTTTGCTAAAGCTTTAGCGTGGACTCTACACTGAAGAAATAGTAGTAGTAGTAACAGTGTTTATTGAGCACCCACTTAATGCAGCGTTCTGCACGAGGCACTTGGGAAGTTCACAATAAAGAAGTGACACATTCTCTCCCGACAAAGTCCTTATGCTCTAGTAATTGTGGTATTTAACTACTTACTATGGGCCAGGCCCCCTACTAAGCAGTGGGGTAGATAAAAGATCATCAGGGCCCACATGAGACTCGCAGTCTAAGTAGGAAGGGGAACAGGTATTGAATCCCCATTTTACAGTGGAAGGAACTGAGGCGTAGAGAAGTTGTGACTTGCTCAAGGTCACACGACAGGTACGTGAGAGAGCCGGGGTTAGAACCCAGGTCCTTGGATTCCCAGGCCCGTGCTCTTTCCATCTGGCCATGCCGCTTTTCTAATCAAGGGACAAACCTATGGGGGCAAGGAATGAGCCTTGTGCTATACTTTTCTAGCCCTCAGTACAGTTCTTTAGTCAGTAAGCACTCAACAAATACTTTTACCTTAGGAACATGGCAGGACTTCACCTGAGTGACAGTGGGCAGGAGGGAACATTGACACTCTCTTGCTGGTGATATAGGAGACGAAGGACTCCAAGGATGCCTGACTGCAGACTTAGCTTTCGTCTGACCCCATAGGTCCAGGAGCAGAGTAGCCCAAGGCCCCGTGGTTGTTTATTCGACAGTCATAATGCTTTTCAATCTATTGGTTATCTGAGTGTGAAACCAAATTGTAAGTTAGCATTTCAGTATAGTCCATCTTTTTTTTTAACAGTATTTTGTTAAGCGCTTACTGTGTGCCAGACACCGTACTAAGCTCTGGAGTAGATACAAGATAATCGAGTTGTACAAAGTCTGTGTTCCACAGAGGGCTAAGGGTCTTCATCCCCATATTGCAGATGAGGTAACTGATGCATTACGAAGTGAAGTGACTTGCTCAAGATCTCACAGCAGACAAGTGGCAGAATTGAGATTAGAACCCAGGTCTTTCTGACTCCCAGGCCTTTACTCTGTCTGCTAGGCCACACTCCATCTCATTTCTGTTAAGAGATACCTGAAAAAAAAATTGATAGCTGCTTTAATCAGAGTTTCTATTTTCATATTTATGGAAGAGTTGTACTCAAGGACTACTTCTGTTTGTAGTAATGTGGAAGTTGTGACTTACTGTCTCATCTCTGTAGTTTCCATATTATTTATTTTGGCTTAGGGCCAGCACTCCTGGTAATCTATCAAGATTGCTAAAACAAAATTGTGTATGTCAGGCCCATTTCAGTAATGCAATGTATACATGTTCAACAAGAAAGAAGATTATGTTTCAGGAATACTTGCCAGAATAATGTGGACTATACTCATCACATGAGTAGAAATTGAGGGAGTGACTGGACAGGAATTGAAGTGATATGTTTTTTTTTTTTTAAACACCTCAAATATTTCCTAAGAGAAATGATCTCTTAGAATTGTTTTGAACAGCTGTAATTCATGAGCATGTCTCCTCCCAGAGGCCTTCCCCGACTAAAAATCTTAATTTCCCCTCTTCACTCTCCCTTCTGCGCCACCCTCGCACTTGGATTTGTACCCTTTATTTACCCCACTCAACCCCAAAGTACTTACGTACATCTCCATAATTCACTTTAATAGACTATAAACTCCTTGAGAGCAGGGAATGTCTATTGTACTTTCTCAAGAGCTTAATACAGTGCTCTGTACACAGTAAGCGCTGAATAAATGCAACTGATTTTTTTCTTATTAACATCTGTGTCCCTCTCATTTTTATATCATTTCTCCCCCTCCCATTGGGTCGCTCCCTGCCTGCTCCCTCTGGCTAGGCTCCAGTCTGCACCACTGTGCCCCAGTGAGAGGACAGCAGGACAGACACGGAAGCCACGGATGTACCCTTTTATTTGGTAGGCAGCCACCCCACAGTAGAGACTTCCAGCAACATGGCATAGTGGATAGATCACAGGCCTGGGAATCTGAAGATCACAGGTTCTAATCCTGGCTCCTCCAGTCGTCTGCTGTGTGACCTTGGGCAAGTCACTTCACTTCTCTGTGCCTCAGTTACCTCATCAGGCCCTTAGAACAGTGCCTGACCCATAGTGAGTGCTTAACAAATACCATAATAATAACATTAATTCTGATAAATAATTATGAATATTAATAATTAATGGTTAAATGTACAATTATGGTATGATTGGTAATATAATAATAGGTATTAATTATTTTTATTAGTTTATATGGCCCTACCAGCGGGTATTTGTAGGTACCAGTAGTAGAGCTGTTGGTTGGGCCAGAAAAATAAGCTCCTTTTGTGGGTGCAGGGTGGGTTCAGGTGTGTGATCTGCAGAGGCTTCATGTACAGCTGTGTAGGTCTCCACCCTGCACAACTCTGCTGATCTGGAATTCGAATCACACTTTTCCAGACATCAGAATTCATTTATCAGATGAGGATGTTTGCCAGGCAAGCACACTATTTGGAAAAAAAAAATGAAGTCCCATTATCCACCTGTAAACATAAGGCAAAGTCAGCCAGAATAGAAGAAATGCAGGACAAACAGATAATTCAGGCATTTTCAAAGTTCTGTAGTCATTGTGGGTATTTCTCATGGCCTCTTTTGGGGACAGTTATCCATGAGGAAATCAAGCGGGGAACATTCCAAATTGTGAACTGGAGAAGAAACTGTGACCCAGTTTTCAGACATCTAATTTTTCAGCACTGTACCAGTCCGTTCAGGACTGCGGCAGCTCCAGCTGACCAAAGAAAGCAATGCGATATGTAATGCTGAAATGCAAATATTCCCAATCCTATCCAGCACAGATCGAAATCCAAGACTCTCTAGCAACAGTGGGAGCATAAAATCATGCTCACGATCTCAAAAGACAGCGGAGGGCCTCCATGAATGATCTTTCCATCCAGGATTCTACCAAAAGGGAGTCTAATTGAAGACTTTGGGAGAAACTAGACGCCACTACAAAAACAGTCTGGGAATTAATCAGAGAGCGGTATGAATCCAGAGTTACCTTTGCAGGACATGTCACTTCTGCTGAAGGGCTGAAACCAGCCAAGAAAGTGCTTAAGAGGTTGATATGTTGTTCTGTCTCGTAAGGGAGACAAGAGCTATGGTTTTATAGGGAAATACCTCTAAGCTTGTCCATAAAAGACTTACCTCTAAGATCACTTCTTGGGGAAGAAAACTGAATGGTGCTTGGGTAATAAACAGGAGGCATCATGGTGAGCTCTGAAGCAAAAGCTGATGCAACAATCAGTGTGAGATTTTGATGGCCTCAATTGACTCAAAGATGTCTGTAGATAGAGCAGAGTCAGGTTTGTAAGCCATGATTTTTTTTTTCCCAAAACATGATTATCTCAGGAATACAAAGCCAAATCAATTACCCAGGCTGAAATAAGGTACTTTTGGATTGGTCCTTGTGGGCAATTGGGAAAATGTATGGCCCAGAGGAAAGAACATGGGACTAGAGATTGGGGGCATGGGAGTCTAGTCTAAGCTCTGCCACTTGCCTGCTCTGTGACCTTGGGTGAGTCATTTGCCATTTCTAGGCCTCAGTTTCCACAAATGAAAATTGGGGATAAAATGCCTGTTCTCCTAACCTCATAGATTGTGAGCCCCATGTGGGACAGAGATGTATGCCTGCTCTGATTATCGTCCCTACATAACGCAGGGCTTTGACACATGGTAAGCACTTAATAAAGACCATCATCAACATCATCATTATTATTATTATTATTATTATTTTCGGTGGCCCCTAGCTCAGCTGTTTACTGGAAGAAAGGAAGTGCCCCAAATAATCGACCATTTGTCAGCGGCTTAGCAATGATGCAAATGAAAGAAGCAGGAGACCGAAAGATAATCAGGAGCAAAAAAAGAACAGAGCTCATCTCCCTGTTCTGAGCAGAGTTGAGGATTATACCTCAAAGACACGAGACCAGAGACTAAAGCACTGCAGTGCATTCATCATCTTAAATGGTTCTCTCGGGCTGGGTTTTTGGGATAATTGAGGTTTTAGGGCATTCCCCCAAACCCCGTGGAAGAATCAGCAGAGGCAACTTTCCTGTGATACTTGAGTCCTCTGTCCTAACTAGATGGGCCAGGCAGAGCAGAACTAGATTTACCCAATCTGAGAGGCTGATTGAGAAAAATAATATAAAGGAAAATGGAGAGGTGAATCACTCAAGAGTAGGTCTATTTCAATGATTGAGTTGCAAAGTCTGTGTTAATACCTTTAAGTAATTTCTTCACTAGCCCCACTAACCTAACAACTTCCCTCTTCAATCTAGTGAAGGAATTACTTAGGTTAGCGGGGCTAGTGGCAGAATGGGAGTTGGGAGATGTTTCCGTAACCTGGAAGTAAGCTGAGCTCAAAAGTCCTTAAGACTTAATCTATCAATCAGTGGTATTTATTGGTCGCTTACTGTGTGAGGAGTACTGTACTAAGTGCTTGGGAAAATACAGTATAACAGAATTGGTAGACTTACAGTCAAGAGAGCTTTAGAGTTATTGCAATCTGGGACTTGAAGCAAGATCCTTTTGACAATTCAGAGGCCCTTAAGGAGCGCGGGTTGGGCCAAACTTCTTGTCTAGGGCAAGGAAGAGTGAGACAGGCTTGAAAGGGAGTGAGATGACCTCTTCAGGCCAGAGGGACCTGTAGCCCTACACCAGCCCCAAGTGGTGGTGGTCTATTGTGCATGCTTAGAAGCTGTCTCCTCCAACTCCCCCTTTCCCCCGGGCTACATGTCCCAGCAGCCCCAAGGTCACTCTGCTCACATGCCGGATTACGTGGGCACACACCCATCCCTCTCAGAAATGTCAGACTCAGCCAGGCCTGTCCAAATAGGTTGGGAGGATCTGGCCAGATTCTGCCTTCACATTCACCCAGATTGGGCTGGGCCCAGCCTGGGTGTTGCCTGGACAGGTTGGGTCGTAGTTTGGGCTGGAGCAGACCCTAGCCTGCGGCGGTGGGTTTGATTTTAATAGTGTCTCTTTTGTTCTGGGTTTGCTCCTAATTCTCTATGGGCGTTTTTATTTGCTGGCGAGACTGTCCCAGCCTTTTTGAGTGGGTACTAACCAAGCATGTCTTCATTTAAAAATGTCATCCAGACCGGTTGTGGTCCAGTAATGAAGTTCTGTCTCCTAGCTCGTATGAAGGGTATGTGCCACCAACTATCATTTGAGTGGTTCAGGAGATGGATGCTTTAGAGAGGAAAAAAAGGGTTTATTGGTGGGGCAAACAATGCTATCCTGTCAAAGGTACAGCCAGGGGGCGACACCCAGAATTGCACTGGTTTGACAGGGAATTGTGGTTTGACTTTGTAGCCTGAAATAACAGGTGAACCTGTGACATTTAAGTTTGATTTTATCTTCACATACCAAGAGCACGATGTTGCTGAGCTCTGACTGATCTAGATGTCAGTTTCTTGAGGAAAGTCATTTTCACCACTACTTCTGGAAGCAGCCTGTTGACCAGAATTGAAAAAATCACTCTCCATCATCATCAGTAGTGTTTTTCACACACTCCTAATGCTGGATGAGACATTCTACACAGAAATGAAACACAGTCCCCGGCCTGAAGGCACTTAAACACTGATGTCGAACTAATAATGGTTATGTGTTTCTTGAGCAGTTCCTGAGGACAGTGCACTGAACTGAACTTTTAGGAATATGCAACAGAAGCCAAACGTGTTTCCTGCCCTGTGGGAGCTTACACTCTAATGGGAAGCTCATCAGATGTAAAACACAGTGTTACGTGAATCTTTGAATTGATTTTTATAGACAAAAATCCTCACTTCCACTGCTTCCTGTTACTCCTCCCTTCCAAATTTGTACATCAGCCTCCACTTTTGCATTCGCGTACAATCCCATTTGTCACTAACCAGATTTTACATGATGTAGACTAGTGATGTGGAGTTTTCTTCCCTTTTGATTGTGTTCTATTTTTCCAGCTGGCTGCATTGATTGCAGAGAGGATAGGCCCACCAGGACCTCAGCAGTTATCAGTTTGGGGACCATTCTTCCTTGTTTTACTCCCTACTTTTAATTTTGGCTGTTTCCTTTTTTTTTTCCTTTGGGTGTCTTTAATCACGTGGTAGAAGTTGGCAGGAATTCACAAGTGTAGTTCTTTCAAACAGCAATGGGAGGACATCTTTTGGTTTCATATGGGAATTAGGGCAATATGTGAATTTGTGGGGATAGATTTTCAGCATTCCTGGGGCTGTTCACCATTTAGCTTAATATACTTGACTTTTTTTTTTCCTCTAAGTCAAACCAACATATTGAATAATGGCGAGGGGAGGAGGATTTGGACATTACTGAGAGTTCTGAGTTAGTAGAAAGTCTGATGTCTTTTACTTTTTAGGCTAGCAGCTCTTTTATCAGGTCCAGATTTTGCCTTCATGTTGGGGGGCCCAGTTTGGGGGGCTGGAAGAGGAAATAACTTCATGGTAAAATATTGTTCAACTGCACACCTTCAGGACCAATTTTATATATGCATTATATTACTCACCACAGTCACATTTGGTGTATGTGGTTTTAGTATAAGAGGTTAGTAAGCTTTTATGCAAAGTCTGGCATATTTCCTAAAATCCACCATAGAAAAAACAAAATGCTTCATTTTTGCTAGTATTTTGTGTGAAATCTTTCTTGTACACTGTTTTCTATTGCCTTGAAGTTTTTTCATTAAATAGAAGCTTATATAGACCCAGTTCCTGTTGCCACAATAAGATTAATAATTTTTTGTTTTAAAAGATAAACTTTCAACAACATTGCTTTGTCTATTTGCCTTATTACTTATTTAAATGCTTCTTCTACTTTTACCTTTTAAGCTCTCCCTTTACATTGGGTTTTGATGTTCTTTATGCAAGCTAGGAACGATAGGAAAATTGTTTTATAGATGCAAATTTGGGAATTCTTGGTAAAAATTTTCACATCATGCAGCTTGTGCTTATTGATTTCCAGTTGAATGCAAATATGTCTGGAAAGATATAATTGCTCTATGGTTCCTGTTGTTTGACAGCCTACGAGTGAAGCCTAGGAATCCTATCACCAGACCGTCGTCTTGGCTAAGAAAGTTTCTCTATTCAGAGCCTAAGTATACAGTAATATTTAGCTGTTTTATGGGAGAAACACCAAAAAGAACTGGGGCTATGGTAATAGAATTCCTTCTCTGTAGGGTGAGGAGTAAGGGTGGCATCAACCCATTCACCCACAGGCCCGAGGATATCTGTCAAAGCTGGCTTTGGACAACAAGATTTAGAGCAGTAGAGAAAGCACATTTGGCTCTGGATTTAAGTGTCTTAGAGTCTGGACTTTCACCTCACTGCTTTATTTACCTGTCATAACCTAAATTCAGCTTCAGTGGGCACCCAGCACATGTGTGCAGAAGGATGGAACCAATAAATGACATCCACTATTTGCTCTCAACTTTTAGTTACTGACTAATGCATTAGTGCCACCTCAAGTTGTGGTGTCCTTTTTTTTTTTTAAACTACTAGAATGGGAATGGATAATGTACAGTCCATAACCTGGATTTGACCAGCCAGTGATTCCTTTCAGCTCAGGAGTCCTAGACTATTGGGAACCCAAAGTGGTCTTCGTACTCCCAAACTAGAGCATGTCTGTCTGTCTCTCTCTCCCCCCTCTACACTCCCACTAGGACCCTGAAGCTGGGCTTCTGAGGTCCTGCCAATTGGCTTGGACCAGCTTCGGGGATCAGGGAGACAGGTGTCACTGAGCCATATGCTATGTGATGGAGATGTTGGGGAGTGGGGAGAAATGTGGGAAAAGAAATGTATGTCACCTGTTCACTGTTTCCTTTAAACCACTTTTACCTCCTCGAATTCCTTGGATAATTACATCTCTTGTCTCACATTGTTGATGGGAGATGCCCTCTACCCACCCAATCATGATTTATGTCTGTCATTTCATGTGGAGAGTTGAAATCCATCCGGCTGTCCAACCTTACATTTCTTCTTCAGAAAGAATTTGTCATATTGATATAAATGTATAATTTTCTACACTTTAACAACTCTTTCTATTCCTATGTCCTGTTGTATTTCTTTATGGCATTTAAGTGCTTACTGTGTGCCAGGCACTGTACTAAGCGCTGGGATAGGTACAAGCTAATCAACCTGAACACAGTCCATGTCCCACATGGGGCTCACAGTCTTAATCCCCATTTTACAGATGAGGTAATTGAGGCACAGAGAAGTTAAATGACTTGCCCACCGTCTCACAGCAAAGTGGCAGAGCTTGGATTAGAGCCCAGGACCTTCTGACTCCCACGCCCATGCACTATTCATTAGGCCATGCTGCTTCTCATTACTGTATACCCAGTTCTCCTATTACATGAAATTCATGTTCTGGCGAAATGTCACGCAAAGGACAATCCATGCTATGCTACCCATTCCAGTGCCACATGTAGGCACGTAAGCTGTTTCCCGGGGAACATGGCATGCCGGCTGAGCCCAGATAGGCTCATGTGTTTGGGAGAATGTTTGCCTTCCAACCAAAGCACATATTGAAAACACACATTATGGCAGTACTGAGTGTATAAAATTCTTCCTGGGACATTTGTTGCTGGGAAATGCAGATACAGAGATTTGAGATTCCAGTGTATGAAAATCAACAGCCACTGCATATGAGACAAGTAACATTTCAGTAAAATTTCTGAATTTAGAGAAAAATTTGTACAGTGGGTGGTGGATCTATGTAGGTTGAGAGGGAACAGAGGAAAATATGTCCAATTTAACTTTTTTTCCACTTTTTTTGGTTCTTTTTAAAGGAAATGTTGTAGTCCAGTCCAGGACACCAGTTGTAAATCAAGCATTAGTGATGACATGGAGAACAGTAAAGGCATTGCTGATGTTGGCCATATCACTTCTAGTTACCATGCTCTGCTCTTTCAGAAGAGTGTACTCGTATTTAGGGAGGAGATTGAAATGGTAGGTGTTTAATCGATGTACCTTTAATAGTTCAGAACTGTGTCAGTTCTGCCCTTTGTCCTCTGACCGGGCTGTGCTTTTATATTCCAGGTGGAGTGGATACCTGCAGAGGAAATTCAAAAGTAAATATTTTCCTTGCTGATTTGAGAAACTGAGGTGTGGTTATTGCTGTAAGTGGAAAAAAGGGGAATTAACTGCCTTCTGTTTTCAATTCTGAATAGAGAACCTCAGCATAGAGGCAGAAGTTGATCTGCTTGGATATTGTGCAAGAGAATGGAAAGGAGAAACGAATCAAGCCAGACTGATGAAGAAGGTAAATCTCATTTTTAAAAAAACCAACCAAACAAACAAAAAAAACCTCAGCAGCTCCATTACAAGAGCTACTTAAGAAAGCAGAATGAGAAATTCCATCCTGTTTTGGTTAATGGAAAGAATAGTCAGAGCATTAGGAACATAAACTAGACAGCAATTGTTGTCTTTTGACTAACAGCTTGAAGTAAGGTGTGACCTCATTCATTTTAACCCCCAGCATTCCTTGGTCTCAGCAGGGCTGTGCAGAATTTCACCCGATGCTTGACTCCCCCTCCAGCTTCTAGATTGTTTGCTTGTTGTGGGCAGGGAATGTGTTTGTTTATTGTTCATTCATTCAATAGTATTTATTGAGTGCTTACTATGTACAGAGACTGTACTAAGTGCTTGGAATGTGCAATTTGGCAACAGATAGAGACAATCCCTACCCATTGATGGGCTTACAGTCTAATCGGGGGAGACAGATGGACAAAAACAAGACAACTTAATCACAATAAATAGAATCAAGGGGATGTACACCTCATTAACAAAATAAATAGGGTAATAAAAATATATACAAATGAGCACAGTGCTGAGGGGAAGGGAGACAGGGAGAAGCAGAGGGAAAGTGGGGAAAGGGGGCTTAGCTGAGGGGAGGTGAAGCGGGGGGCAGAGAGGGAGCAGAGGGAAAAGGGGAAGCTCAGTCTGGGAAGGCCTCCTGGAGGAGGTGAGCTCTCCGTAGGGCTCTGAAGAGGGGAAGAGAGTTTGGCGGAGGTAAGAAGGGAGGGCATTCCAGGACATTGTTGTATTGTACTCTCCCAAGTACATAGTACAATGGTCTGCACATAGTAAGCGCTCAATAAATACGATTGAATGAATAAATGACTGGCAGAAAGGCCTGCTAATTAGACCCTTTAGGGGAAACTTTGGAGTTGTAGTTTCTCGCTTGTCACTTCCCTCAGCATAAAGATATCAAGTGTCATGTGACTCCCTGAATGTCTGAGCAACCCTATTTAGGAACACACTACCCATGCCAAATTTTGGAAGAGCTGGAGAGATGTCTGGGTGGAAAAATTCCCCAGACATTACCTACCTCTCCAAACTCAAGCCTAGCTCCTCAGAGGGCCATGCTCAGGGAACTTCCATCTTGACATCTGGGTAGAATCTTATTAACTATCGTCTTCAATAATAAAGTGCAGTGCACTCGTTCTCTTTCTCCTTCCTCTCTCCTTTCTGTTTCCTTCCTTTCTCCTACCTCTCCTCTCCTCTCCTTCTCTCTCTTTTCTTCCATGGATTCATTTGTAGTCGTCCCTTGGCATTTGCGGATTTTTTTTTTGTTTGTGGTTTCCCCTGTTCACAGTTGGCTGTGTCCAAACTCCCAGCTGCAGGGGCCACAGGTCTGCCGTCTCTTTGGCCTCCCACAGCTGTGTACAGCCTCTTGCCTCTTCAGCAGTCGACCAGCCACATTTCTCTTCCCTGGAAAGCCCAGGTGGTTGGGAATTATAGGATAAACTTTCTAGTGCTTTCCCTGCAGCTGTTTTTGAGGCCAGATGGTATTCGCAGTTTCACTTCATTTTTGGGGTTTCTGTAATTGATCCTCTGTGAATATCAGGGGACTGCTGTGTGTGTGTGTGATAGACACACACACACACACTGGACTTTCTTGTGTCCAATCTGATTTTCCTGTAGCTGCCCCAGTCCTTAGTAAAGTGCTTGATAGATAGTAAATGCTTAATACCACTATTATTATAAATGTGTCATACCACAATTATTATCATTATTGTTGTACCCCTTGAAACTTTGAATAGCCTCAAAACATTAGGGACTTTTGTCAGCTCTTATGCTCACCTCAGCCAGAATGTTCCATTGTGATCCTATCTGAATTGTCATCCTGTGGATTTCGCCAATCAATCAATCAATGGTATTTATTGAGTGGGTACTATGTGCGGAACAGTGTACTAATCACTTAAGAGGGTCCAATATACCAGAGTTTGTAGACATGTCCCCTGCCTACAAGTCCAGAGGAGAGACAGATATTAAAATAATTTATGGATATGTACAGAAGTGCTGGGTCTGAGGTGAATATAAAGTGCTTCAAGGATACAGATCCAAGTGTATAGGCAAAGCAGAAGTGAGAGGAGTAGGGCTTTTTGGGGAAGGCCTCTTGGAGGAGATTTGAGTTTAATAAGGCTTTGAATGTGGAGAGAGGGGTTGTCTGAGGTGATTTTACTAAGGATTTGAAGGTAGGGAGAGTGTTGTCTGTCAAATATGAAGTCGGAGGGAGTCATGCAAAACTCAGCACCAAGGCAGTGAAACCAGAGGGAAGAAGATAAGCCTTCTAAGTAGCCTGATCGCTGTTGGGAGAAAAGACTCCCTGGAGCCCTGGTATGTTGTTGTGTTTTCATGGAAGGTTTTAGGTTGTTTTCCATCTCTGGACTAACTACTGTATGTGATGGAATAGGGATGGTGATATTTTCAGTGGGAAATTCCCTGTATTTTTTTTAAACTGCACCAAATTTTCTCTTTTCTTTTTATTTTTTTTATACATAGCAACTGTAATCTTGCAACTTTTTGGGGCACTTTATACAGGTTGAATAGAAGCTGTTTGAGATGCTTAATGTGGCACTTTAGAAAATGAGCCATCCTGATATCTAACTCATTTGACAAGTCAGTCATCCCTGAGTCTTTTAGGAACTAGGAGCAATGAGCGATTCGTTACAGTATTTCATTGATGAGAAAGGTTCTTTAAAGTTCTGAAATGCTGATTATTTCACCCATTCAGTGAATCCTTTCGGTATTTCACTGACCTGAATTGTCAATTGAAGAGCTCCCTCTGCAGTTTATCTTGATGTTGGGAGCTTAAAACTGAAAGTTGGGGTGTAAATCAGTTAGCTATTTAGTTAGAGGGGTTCCCTTGCCTGCTGCAGGAAGCAGGGACTCCGGTAACTTTCTGTTCTGCTTTGTTACTCCCGCCAGAGCCTGTCCACTAGGCACCGAGTACTTCCTCTCCTCCCCTCCTCCACAAAATCCATTTCCACCCCGCAATGTGCACCAGTTGCTGGCTCTACTTCCTGGGTAGTGTTGCCCAAGAGTAAAACTTGAATTAAAAGCCACCAGGGAAAGGGCGGTTCCCAAAAGCTCTCCCTGCTTTTCTAGGCTTTTGCAAATGAAGTTTGACCTTATGGAATCCTACACCCCTATCCATAACTGCCTTGATTTTAATGCTCCACATAGAAACGTAACAGTCCAGATACTTGGCAGCTCCATTTGCTGTCTTGTCAATTAACAGTCAAGTCGTGAGTTTTCTTTTTAAGCGAGTTCTTGTAGACAGATTTCAGCGTTTAAGTGAAGTATAGAAATAGCATTTTATAGAAAATAGGTAATTTATGAATATCTGGCCAAAACCCCTCTGAGTCCCCTATGAGCCTGGTCTCCATCCAAATCCATGTCCTTGGACCTCTCCCCAGCATTTAATACACTGCTTTATTCCTTCTAAGTATTTCACAGAAAATTTCATTGTGCTGTACTCTCCCAAGCACTTAGTACATGTTCTGCACATAGTAAGAGCTCAGTAAATGCAATGGAATTGAATTGATTTTGACCTGTGGTCTTTATTGCTTTCCCTAACTAGCTGTTTGCTCATTTCCCACACTAGCCTTCCTTCTCCTCTTCTGCCCAGTGTCTCCTTGCTTCCTTGCCTAGCCACTCTCCTTCCTCAGAACCTTTTCCTAAGCATTCCTAAAGCTTGTCTCTCTTCCTGCCAAATCAGGTCAAAACATAGCTGAAGACCCACCCCTCCCCCCAAAACTTCCCCCTCAGCCTGGGCACATTTGGGAATTGGTAAACCCAGTGATTACATTGGGAGGTTTTTTTTTTATCTTCTTTATTTTTGGCTCTGAGAGGACAAAGGTAGTGTCTGATAGTTTCATCTGTGTCTCCTGTGGGGTTCTAAGGACATATTTGTTCATTGTCTGGGCCCGGGGAAACTCTTTCGCTCCACTTTGTCCTGCTAGGCCAAATAAAGTCTTTGGTCAGTAGATAGGGGTCTGCACCCCTCTAGGCCCTCCCTCCCCTCAGTTGGTGACACAGTTACTTAAGTATGTGTCTGGGGGTTACATCAAACCCACTAACAGCGTGTGGCAATGAAGTGTTCTGAATGAAAAAATATTGAATATGTTTTGCTTCTTTTAACTCCAAGCACTACGATTAGGAAGTTTATTGTAAGTTATTGTTTGTTTATGGTCCACAATGTTCTGTCCAGAACATGCGCAGAAATATATTTCTTTGTTTTGTTCTTTAGGCTTATGAGGAGCTGGCTAGGCAACACCGTATCAAGTGTATTCGGCAAGTCAGAAGCGATAACTATAATGCATTAAGATCAGTGCTGTTTCAGATATTTAGCCAGGGCCTCTCCTTTCCATCCTGGATGAAAGAGAAAGACATCTTGAAGGTATGTTGGCATCAAATGTACTGACTCAGTCCTGGGGTGGATGTCCACTCATTAAGGCCAAGGGAAGTGAATTCCGGGAAATATCTTTTACCTGCCATGAAGAGGGAGTTAGGATCCAGGATTTGTAGAGCCTTGTAGTTACTTCCCTGTTTCAAGATAGGGCCTTTTCTAACCAATCCCTGGAATAAAGGTTCAAGTCTTCCAAGTTTTATATGGAAAACCATAGCCCTCCTTAGTTACCCAACCACTATTGTCCTCAAGTTCTTCGTAGTGCCTGAATCACTCTTGCTTTAGTTTAACCTGCCAGCATGTTCTGTTTCAGAGTTTGCACAAGTCTTTGATTTTGTAGAATCATAATGAGGCACTTGGATCCAGAAAGCCCAAAGAAATTGGAGGTATTGCGGTCATATATCATTTATAAACACACCTCCTTTTCTCATAACCATTTGCTCATTTGTAAAAACAAATCATTCTTGAAAGTACATGCCCAGTTGGCTAAGAGAAAAAGTTTTAACCAAAGGAATTGTTTTTGTAGGCTGTTTGTAAAGCTTCTGTAGTTCAATTTTCAGTGAATGTAGCATGGGTCACGGATAATATTCCAAGGAATTTGATGATCCAGAATTCAGCTAAAAAAACATGTTCTTCTTATTCAGATTTAAAAATTTGCCCCAGGACAGGGATCACAGTATCTTGAAAATCTTTTGGTTGGTGACTGAGTAAGTGTAACATAAATCATCATTAGGAGGAGGAAAATTAGATTTCTACTATAGGGTTGGCAAGTTGGTGAGGGCTATTGAGATCCTAATCGTTTCTTGGACATCTATATTTTTTCAAGCTTCCCGAGAAGCTGCTGTTTTCGCAAGGTTGTAATTGGATTCAGCAATACAGTTTTGGACCTGAGAGATATACCGGCTCAAATGTATTTGGAAAATTACGCAAATGTGTTGAATTATTAAAGACTCAGGTGAGTTTTTGGAGGAAGAAAGAATGGAAATCAACCAGTCAATCAATGGGATTTATTGAGTGCTTACTATGTGCAGAGCACTGTACCAAGCGCTTGGGAGAGTACACTATAACACAGTTGGTAGACACATTCCCTGCCACAATGAACTTACAGTCTAGAGGAAGAGAAACTAAATCCTAAAGAATAAAAATTGTCCCTTTGACTTTCTAGGTTTTTTAAAGCCCTCTCTGTTGTCAGATTAATTACATGTACTGGCTAATGTGTTTGGGTGACTTAGTGCGTGAACATGGAAAGCTTTGTCTATTTGCCATTTCCTGTTGTTCCCCCCACAATCTCCTGGCACTGTCCCTTCCCCCCGCCACCACACACAAACATACACGAACTCCTGGAGATATGATGAGTGTGGAATTATACAGCAGTGATAACCCCTCCTATAGCACCTGCTTAACTTCTGCCTTATAGTCAATCTCTCTGTGGTGTTTCTTTAAACTCTGTTTCAGTGGACGGAACTGAGTGGCATTAAAGACCACGACAAGAGAGGAAGCATGTGCAACAGCCTCTTCTCTGACAAAAACACAGAGTACAAGCTTTATGAAGCTTTAAAGTTCATCATGCTCTTCCAAGTCATAGAAGCTTATGAACAAGTGAAGAGTGGAAAGTGCGTGCCCAGTCCTTTTAACCACCTTTTATCTCAGGAGACTTCATCTGACCCATTGAGTTTCATGATGAATCACTTGAATTCTGTGGGGGACACAAGTGGATTGGAGCAGGTAAATGGTGTGGCCTAATTGGGGTATCTAAAAACAAATCCTGTCCATCAATGGAAGGAAGCCATTGGGAGGATGGGCAGGTTTAGTTCAACTAATTGCTGAAAAGTCTATGGTTCTCTATAGGTCTAAAAGCTTTTTTTATGGTATTTGATAAGCACTTACTGTGTGTCAAAAGCACTGCTCTAGGCACTGGGGTAGATATAAGTTAATCAGATGGGTCACATTCCCTTTCCCACATGAAGCTCACAGTCAAGTAAAAGGGAGAACGGATATTGAATCCCCATTTTACAGTTGAGGAAACTGAATGACAGAGAAATTAAGTGACTTACGGAAGGTCACACAGCAGGCAAGTGGCAGAACCAGGATTAGAACCCAGATCCCCTGGCTCCCAGGCTCGTGCTTTATCTGCTAGGCCATGCTTTTCTCAGCCAAAGGAAAGATTCTAAATTCACGGTCCTCGGTCAGCTGAGAATGTAATTCCCTCCCCTCCTCAAACTCAGTAATGTACTGAACCAGCGCTCCTTCCTGGGAGATCCCATAGGGAATAATCACAGGTGAATTATTTTCAAACAGATTCAAACATAATCCTTTCTCAGAATGGTCAAAAATGATATTTCTGGGAAAGTCCAAATAATATCAATTGACTTTTCCCCAAACAGCTGTTCTTGGATTCCCCCCACCCCACATTATTAGGTCTAGAAAGTTATGTCATTGAGAAATTTTAAAAGCAGTTGATCTGAAAAAGTGATATAAGCCTGTATTTAGGAACCTGAAATACAGAGTAGGAACTAAATGACTACTGCAACTACTGCAAAACTGATACCTGAAACAAAGAGCACAAAGCACACTATTATTGAAAATCAAACTTGAAGCTTTGATGTAACCAACCATCCTCAGGTCAAATCTTTGGTGATCACGTCAGGTTCAAATCTGATCTAACACTTGCCCTAACTCTTATATCAGATATTGATGATTGAACTTTGATTTTGACATTGCTGGTTCTTTTAACTGTTGGATTTTTTCATTATTTTCATCAGGCAAGAAAAAGGGGTGTGTTTTGATGTGGATGTTATCCTTTCTCCACTAAATTTTAACTGTGGCTTTTTATTTAGGCTGTTCAAATTCTAGAGAAGCAGGATGCCTAGTGGGAAGAACATGGTACTATGAGTTGGAAGAACCGCCTTCTAATCCAAGCTCTTCCTCTTAAGTGTGACCCTAGGTGAATGCATAAAATGGAGATTCAATGTCTGTTCTCCCTCCTACTTAGACTGAGCCCCAGTCTCTTTCCTACTTAGACTGAGCGCCCCATGTGGGACCTGATTATCTTGTATATACCACAGTGCTTAATACAGTGCTTGGCCCATGGTATGTGTTTAACAAATACCACGATTTTGATTTTATTTGATTTTCCCCTTATCAGTTTATAATCAATTCTGGAAGGTTGTTCAAGACTCAGGTAGTTAGCCATTAGGGAGGGCCTGATTCAAGGGCTTGGGTTTTGAACTGTAAGCAAATAGATGATTTCATATAAGCTGCCTTGGAGTAATGTTATGTCACAATTTCTCCCCATAGTGGGAGCACAAGGGTGATCTACATTTGTGACCTTCCTTCATTCCATCCCCCAGATTGACATGTTCATTCTTGGACACGCCCTTGAAGTAAAGATAAAAGTGTACAGACTTTTTAAGTTTAACACCAGAGACTTTCAAGTATACTACCCAGATGAGCACCACAGTGAATGGCCTGAAATCTCCCTTCTGACTGAGAATGACCGCCACTACCATATCCCAGCCTTTCAAGAATGAGACTGATTTGGTTGATACAGTGTCAAAAGATGATTGACTTTGCAAATAAATTATTATTCACAAATCCAAGCCTTTTCTGGCCAATGGAACTCTTTTCTCCTGGAACAATAGGTACGCTGAGGTGAAGCCAAACACAGAGGGTGGAGGGGGGCTTTTTTTTCCTTCTTTCGGTTAATATTGTGCTAACTTCTAGAATTTGTTGGTTTGGATTTAAATGGCATTGGTAATTTTCAAACTATAAATAACACTCTTAGTGTTGGAAAAAATGGCCACTTGAAGGCTGTAAACTGAACACACAGACATTTTTGCAACTTGGCTCAGAAGAAAATGCTCTTCCTAAGAATCTCAAAGATTTGCTAGGCCCTGAATAAATGTAGCCTTAGCATAAGCATTACTGCACCATGAATCTTTGTGATTTGTTGATTTTCTAGAACCCCTTGCTTAACTCCAAAAAATAAATCTATTTTTGGCTCTGTTCTCTAGATTGTTGTAAATCATGTTGAATTTTTAATTCTAATTGTAATGAGGCATTCACATATGTGTGTTCTTATTAAATGTTCTGTAGCTTTAACCACAGTAGTTGCAAACATATTGTAAATACAAAATGTAAAGCTACTGGGCATTATATGCATATTTAAAATAGGATCACACCTTTTCTAATGTTTCTGTACATATTTTATGTTTAGCAGTTTATGTAAAAGATGCAGCAATTGCTCATAAATTTAAGCGTCTTTTCAGTTGAATGTTTACTGCTCCAAAATTGCCAACAACTACCAAACTTCCAAAGTGTACACCTTGATTAATAGCCTCAGAGAGACCATGTCAATGTCCACCTTACCATCATTCTTGTAGACTGTAGAAAATAGTTATTGACATTATTAAAGTGGGTTATGAAAGCCACTGATTTTCTTTTCTTCTGAATCTGAAATGAAATTAGGTAATGGCAATTTGAATTCTTATAGAAATGTACACTTTTGAGGAACAACCTCTGACAGTATTTGAAATATTTTGAAACAATTTGCTGGAAATGTTGCTAACCCAGGTATGAAGTTATATGAAGTTGGTTGGGAAAGGAATGACTGAATTCCATTTTTCCAAATGGAGTATGTGCACTACCCAGGGCTGTAGGTTTCAGACAGTAGCTAATTCTGGATGTTTTTAACCGAGTATTAGATATTCTTCTTATTTCATTTTTTAGTTGGAATAATGATTTAGGTTATCTGTAGGGAGTCAAAACAAAAAAGTAAAACAAAAGACTCTAATTCTGAGATGTGGAAATTTTAAAATGGTCCATCTACTCTTTTAAGTAAATTCTATTGTATATGCAAATGTCATGGAGCATTATCTTGGAACCAAAGGACAACTCTATGATGAGGAACCAATTAAACAGTGAAAACTTCAAATGCGGTAAGTCCACCTTGCCATCTTAACCTTAATGAAATGTCTGATTAATGCTTGCAATTGAATGTCTTTCCCAGTTTCATTGAGCCTGTTCAATTTTATACATACCAGTCTGAAGAAAACAGAAGTTGGTCTCTTTAGTCTTGGGGACATGTCTACCACATTCTTAAAGTAGAAATCCATCCTGCCCACTCTTATTGGCTAAGAGTCTGCCCTAGAAAGTCTAAGGTGGAGAATAAATTCAGCAAGTTGAAAGGTAGGATAAAGAGAGTGCCTTCTATAAACTGGGGCTAAAACTCAGTCTCCCTCATGCAAAAAACCATAAAACCGCTTGCTTAGCGTACCATGAATCTAAACTTTGAGGTGACCTCCAAACACACTCTGTCTCAAACTGTCAATGGTATTTATGCAGCACCTAGCGAGTGTGCAGCACTATACTGAAGTGCTTGGGAAGACACCAGAAGCAAAACACCCATTCCTACCCTCGAGGAGCAGACAGATTAATGCCTCTCTATCATTATTAGAAGCTAAGCCAGTGAATCTTGATCTTAATGTACACCCATTTTGAAGGGCATGTAGTTTGATAGGTAAGATTCTCTGAGACGCCGTCAAATAGAACACAATGGAGGTTTTTATGTCTTCAACACCCTGGCCCTATGCTAACATGCAACCTTTCAGCTATAGGACGGAATTCTGGATTACTGCTAAAGCTAATCAGCATTTTTTTTGGGCACTCACTTTCCTGTTTCAAGTATTTTTGACATCTCATTGGGTAGTATTCAAATACACATCAGTAAGGGCCATGGTCAGCAGCTGAGTAAGGCATTATGAAATGATCTGCTCTTTTGCTCAATCCAGCCATTGGCTAGAAATCTCAGGTCATCACTCATTTTGCTAAACGAGATGTGGAAGTTCAGTGGAAATGGGAAATTGAAATACAAGTGAATCAACTCTAGATGGGTATACCCAGTTCTCTTAAAATGTGGGGGTTTTGTTCTTGCAAAACTCCATGCTAAGGCACATTTGTACTGTTGTCCTCTTGGTGTCCAAAGCATACATATATGCTGTTTCTTCTGACAGTATCCTATGTTGAATCCGATCATTGTCCAACAAGTGTTCTCTGTATCCCTAACAATGGCCTAGCTAGAAGGCATAGTCACAGCTTGGCAAAACTATGTCTTCATTGAAAATTGACTGTCAAATCTTTTGGTTGACTTTCAGTCCATTTGAAAAGTTCCTAAATGTTGCAATATTCAACCAACACCAATTTATCTTAATAATGTTGGTATTTGTTAAGCGCTTACTCTGTGCCGAGCACTGTTCTAAGTGCTGGGGTAGACACAGGGGAATCAGGTTGTCCCACGTGGGGCTCACAGTCTTCATCCCCATTTTTCAGATGAGGGAACTGAGGCACCGAGAAGTTAAGTGACTTGCCCAAAGTCACACAGCTGGCAAGTGGCAGAGCCGGGGTTCGAACCCATGACCTCTGACTCCAAAGCCCGTGCTCTATCCAGTGAGCCACGCTGCTTCTCTTGAAACGGTAATAAGATTGGGTGAAATTTCACTTTAAAATATAGCATGCCTCTACTAGTCATATTTGAGTGCTTATTGTATGCAGTATTCTTAGTACAAGTGCTTAGTACAGTACTCTGCACACAGTAAGTGCTGAATAAGTACGACTGAATGAATGAAATTGATAAAGAATGTGATCCATACAAGATTTAGAAAGCATTTCATCTTTTTGAGAGCCCCAGTGCTTTTCTTCGATGCTTAAACTTAATGTCTCCTGCACTAGCTTCATCACTGTCTATTTCCTCCAGGCTGCTGACTACTTCCTTAATTTTTTTATTTTCCATATGTTGCAACTTCTCCTCATGGATTCAATTGCTGGACTAGCATCAGAGTAGGAATAAGGAGTCGGCAGCCTAGAGGAAGGCCAGATCATGGGGTCCTCAGAATGGTAAAACCCTGATAAAGGGACCTGTGAAGTTAGGGCAGAAGATTTGAAGGTTAGGAGTTTTTCTTACTTGGCTCACAGAGGTTCCTTGGCTCAGAGCCAATTGGGGACGGAAGGGGAAGGAAGTTAAAGGAACTTCTGAAGACTGTTGATGCCAACACCTGGTCCAGCGTGGCCGACACCGATAGACCTATTGAGGCTGGCCTGAGACTTTTTTCAGGTGAACGTGGTGCATGATGATTCACAAGGATTCTTGTATAGATACTTCAAGAACAGAACTACTAGCTTAGCCTACCTCCTTGATGGTTTCAAGGCGTTCCAGTGCTATCTGGTCCAGGTGCTCTCTAAGTTAGCTGTTGTTTCAGAATGGTTATGGTTGTTTTCGGTTGGCTTTAATTCTGTTTACTTCATTTATTTTGCCACAGAAATACTTATCAGCAATTGCAAAGGAAAAAAAGACTCCTAAAATGAAAGCAGCAGAGAGATTTGACTTCAAAGAAGTTTTGGGGTTCTCCTGAACCCTTCTCTCTCAATCGTTGCTGGTATTGTGGGGGAACTGTCTCTGGTGCTGAAGCCTGTCTTTGGGCTAAGAATGGAAACGAGAATATAGATTGACTCTAGAACACGAAGACCAATCTGGAAGCTGATGGCAGTATAGAATCCCGATCCTCCTGGAAAGCAGATGTAGAAGAAGGCATGCACATATCTGTGCCACTTTCCAGAATCGGCCAACCTGTAGGGATTAATAATTAGCCCATAGACTGTGATTATGTATCAACCTGTACCAGCAAACGTGCCCACAGGCAAGGATGTGCGACTGGGACAGAGATCTTAATGCTGTCAGTAAATTCTGCTTCTTCATATCGTGAGGATAAACAGAGGTTTGAGACCAAACCAAGAATCCTAGAAAGTTCTAGGAGAGAGAAAATGGCAGTAATAGGACAACACGATTCAAATCAACCCAAAAGTGTAAAGAGCGTTGCTCTCAGCCTGTAAGATATGAAGCTACCACATCCAATTTCTAGAGCAGTTCCACCGATGTCACTTTCAAGCTATGCCATCAAATGCAAAGACAGAATCATAAACATTGGTGGTGTTTAGACAGTCTATCAGCGTTGAAGCAACATTCACTGCGTCACATCCTCATTTGATGGTGTGTGTGAAGTTGTGGTTGACAGAAAAATACCCAAAGAGCTCCTCTAAGGTGAACTGGATTGGGGGAATTAAACATGGTGGACAAAAGAAATATTTTAAAGACATGAATAAAAACCTCAACAGATATGGCATGGCCATGGACAGCTGGGGTACAGCAGCTGAAGACTATCCCCTCCTGGCTCACAGAAATTAAACATCTTAGAACAAATGCTTCAGGATTGTGCTACCAAGAAAGTGAAGTTAGAATGGCAACAGCAATGGTGAGTAACACGTATAAGTGGGGAAAAAAGAGGTGACTTTTTGTGGCTAGCAGCCACATTTGTACACACTGATAAAAATCTACTAAGTAGCTTCACCTTTAAACTCAAAGGACATTTTTCTACAAGTCCCCATATGTCATATATTTTAGGGGAAAAGTAAATTCAGTGCAATTCTGATGTGTTCAAAGAGCTCCAGGATGAGCGTTCCTCATAAGGCTCATGAAGAGAGGCAAATCAATTAGTATTTTCATTCCAGATACTTATTTTTCTAGCAGCTGTTATACAGTTGGCTGAGTCAGTAAAAGTAATGAAAGTTCCAGTATACCTGCTTTGAGCACCTCATGGCTTATATGTCGAGGACCTTCTTTTTTAATTGCTTAAAAAGGTCACCCAAAATGTTTTAAGCTGATCACATAATTTTGTTTTAGAAACTGGAACCTCAGACTAGAGTTTTGTGCCCTACTATTTCTTCATGGTAACCCTAAGAACAGTAGTGGCATGAAGGAAAGTTGAGGGAGGTGGAGGGAAGCAAAGGGGAGATTAAAGTCCATTTACCAATTCCAGAATTCTGTGGGTCCTAAAATGAGCATAGTCTACCCGGAATATTAATATTCAAACACTTGAGGTGAACAAGATTAGATGGATGGGGTCAGGGCAGGAGAGATTGACCTGTTTAGCCCACATGATCCTAAATTCAGAGACATTTGTCTGTTTTTATAAAAGTCTCTGAGATACCCAGCAGAATTCCACGATGACCTCCTTTAATTCAGTGTGTTCGGTTGACCCACTTAGCATCCTCAGAAACTACACTTCCTTTACCACATCCAATAGGGTCCTGGGATAAATCATATTTCTATTCATCATTGATACCTCATTTTTATTTTTATTTGGTTGTAGCAGAGGTATAATAACTTCTAGTAATGGAGAACCTTCCTTTATTAGTTAAAAGTTGTCATTAAAAGAAGTCTGTGTCTCAGGTGCAGATATGAGACTTCCACAGGACAGAGTAAATGGAGTAGCTATGCTAGCCACAGACAGGAAAGGTTACAGTGGATTTTTGGTCGGTTCTAGTGGAGAGACATCTAGGTTTGACCTAGGAATTCAAACCAGAGCCTCCCAAATAGTCTTATCTAGACTTGAATGGTATATTTGGCTATTGAAATTGTTCTAAATGTTTCATTATAGGAAACTAATTTGTAGTATCAATATTTCTGGTAAGCAGAGGAAGCAGCGTGGCCTGGTGGAACTCTTTCTAGGCCTGGGAGTCAGAGGCCTTGCTTCTAATCCCAGTTCTATAATGTACCTGCCGGGTGACCTTGGATAAGCCACTTAACTTCTCTGTACTTGAACTGTAAGCCCTGTGTGGGACCTGATTATCTTATATCTACTCCAGTGCTTAGCACAATGATTGGCACAAAGATTAGCAAAGACTATTCTTATCATTATTATTATTACCAACAATAATAATAACCAACTCACATCAACATATTCTCAACATATGAAAAAGATAATCTGTGAAGATAAAATCCCTATGAGATCTTCATTACCCTTAATCTCATTAGAAAGTCATACATAAGGTTTAGATGATTAATACTCCGGTATATTTCTAAGCATTTCAGCCCCGTAGAAGAAACAAACTTACCTCATCAAGCTGAATGTTTCACTCTATTAGAAAGTATACAAAGTCTTAGAGAGCCATCTGATGGTCATTTTTAGAAATGATATAGTACCCGCAGCCCACTGAAGAAAATGCACAGCTACCCCCATGATAGTCTTTTTGTTGTTGCTCCTTTTTTACCTTAGAAAAATTCCTACAAATGATTTTTCTGGGTAATTCACATAAAATGTTTCCGTAAAAGCAGTGGCCCCCAACATAAAAACAATGTTATCACCAGGTATTCCTAGTACAGTGCCTTGCACCCCATAAGGGCTCAACATATACCCCTGATCACAGTGGCTGATGAGAAATTTGAAGATCTTACCTTCATTTTTAGTTTGAACTGAGGTGAATGCAATTTTGTAAAGCCAACATAGTAAGGGAAGGTGAAAAGCAGAAGAGGCTAAGGGTGTTTAAACCTCAAGAGTAAAATAGATCTACATGTCCTGACTAAGACAAGTTCCAAGAGCTCTCCCAAGCACTCAGTACAGTGCTCTGCACACAGTAAATGCTTAATAAATGTGATTGACTTAATACTACGAATGTCCCGGTCCACCTCATCAGGAATGTAGCAGTGAAGAGCCATTCTCAACTGCCAGGCCAATTTCACTGCCTCTATCAGGGCGTTTGCTTGAATCCTAGAAAAGGCTAAGGTTGTGGCTCAACCTAGCTATTCCTAGGCCTATTCCTACTAACTTTGGGCGGCTAGCCTTGTTCCCACCCTCAGTCAATCAATCAGTCATATTTACTGAGTGCCTACTGTGGGCAGAGCACTGTTCTAAACACTTAGGAGAGTACAGTATTAGAGAGTTGGTAGGCATGGTCCCTATCCACCAAGAGCAGACAGTCTGGAGGGGGAGACGGTCATTAAAATAAATAATGGATGTATACTTAAGTGGTATAGGACTGAAGATGGGGTGTGAATATCAAGTGCTCAAAGGATGCAGATCCAGAAGGGACTACAGAAGGGAGAGGAGGTAAGGGAAATGAGGGCTTAGTCAGGGAAAGCCTCTCGGAGGAGATGTAATTTTAGAAAGGCTTTGAAGGTGAGGAGAGTGCTGGTCTGTTGGATATGAAAGGGGAGGAAGTTCCAGGCCTGAGGGAGGATGTGGGCAAATGAGATAGACAAGGTCAAGCTACAATGAGTAAGTTGGCATTAGAGGTGGAAAGTGTGGCCTGGATTGTGGTAGGAGATCATCCTGCTCTGAACATCCACGTTAGCACTAGCCCGACATCATTAGGACAGAACAAAGCAATAATGCCTAGGAATGTTGGAGCCAAAAGTCAAAAAACAGAAAATGAAGGGACCGATCAAAAATAGATGGACACATTCAGTGAGCAATCAGTGAAGCCAATCAATGAGAAAATCAGTGAAGTAAAGTGAACTGTTTTCCACTCCTTGGCTTTTCATGTTTATTTACTTTCAATTCCTTTTCTTGTTTCTCAGGGGAGGGCTAAGAGCAGTTACCTTAAGGATCAGTCAATCAAAGGTGTTTATCGAGTGCTTACTGTGTGCAGAGCACTATACTAAGTGCTTGGGAGAGTAAAATACAGCAGAGTTAGTAGACATGTTCCCTGCCCACGAGGAGTTTACAGATTAGAAAGCTAGCCCCTTCATATGAAGCTAGGAGGAAGTATTTCCTGTCTGTGTGAGTTTGAGGTGGGCTGAGCTACTGAGGGAGACGGTGACATTTTGGCTGAAGGGTTTGGAATGATTTGGTGGTTGGTACTGGATAGGGACAGAGCAACCCGATCTAGAACCAAGAGACAACAACTCAGCTCTTAAGATCCCTTCCAGGTGTCTGATTTTATGCTGTGCTAACTTCAACCTACCATTCCCTTTACTGGCCCCTGTAGTAGGATTTAGTATGTAGTTTCATTCTTAACGAGAATTGGTTTCCTTTTGACCCATAATGTCACCCAGTAAGGGTAACTTTTAGGGCTATTTTGGGGGGGTTTCCCAGAACATAGATGATTTCCACCCTCTGGTTTGAAGTTTTGTGGGGTTTAACCCACCAGCAGAAAGTAGCAAGGCATTTCAAACCCCGGGGATATCGTGAAAAAGGCCTACGTTCAACTGAGGAAACCACCTCTGGGCCGCCGCGCCCAAATCCACGGCCCCCACTGGAAGGTTGGAAGGAGCAGAATAAGACAAAGATCAAGAAACACTAGTTCCACTCCCCTGCTGGAGATTAGGATTCCCCCAATACCAGGATCAGCATCCTGCCAAACCATAGTGTAATAACTTCTTTCAGCCCTAATGCCAAACCACCCCTCCAGTCTCCTGCCTGGAGGAAAGTGAGACGCCTTCTTGGGAAATGGCTCATTCATTCAATAGTATTTATTGAGCGCTTACTATGTGCAGAGCACTGTACTAAGCGCTTGGGATGAACAGGTCAGCAACAGAGACAGTCCCTGCCGTTTGACGGGCTTACAGTCTAATCGGGGGAGATGGACAGACAAGAACAATGGCAATAAATAGAGTCAAAGGGAAGAACATCTCGTAAAAACAATGGCAACTAAATAGAATCAAGGTGATGTACAATTCATTAACAAAATAAATAGGGCAATGGAAATATATACAGTTGAGTGGACGAGTACAGTGCTGTGGGGAAGGGAAGGGAGAGGTGGAGGAGCAGAGGGAAAAGGGGAAAAAGAGGGTTTAGCTGTGGAGAGGTAAAGCGGGGGTGGCAGAGGGAGTAGAGGGAGAAGAGGAGCTCAGTCTGGGAAGGCCTCTTGGAGGAGGTGAGTTTTAAGTAGGGTTTTGAAGAGGGGAAGAGAATCAGTTTGGTGGAGGTGAGGAGGGAGGGCGTTCCGGGACCGCGGGAGGACGTGGCCCAGGGGTCGACGGCGGGATAGGCGAGACTGAGCGACGGTGAGGAGGTGGGCGGCGGAGGAGCGGAGCGTGCGGGGTGGGCGGTAGAAAGAGAGAAGGGAGGAGAGGTAGGAAGGGGCAAGGTGATGTAGAGCCTTGAAGCCTAGAGTGAGGAGTTTTTGTTTGGAGCGGAGGTCGATAGGCAACCACTGGAGTTGTTTAAGAAGGGGAGTGACATCCCCAGATCGTTTCTGCAGGAAGATGAGCCGGGCAGCGGAGTGAAGAATAGACCGGAGCGGGGCGAGAGAGGAGGAAGGGAGGTCAGAGAGAAGGCTGACACAGTAGTCTAGCTGGGATATAACGAGAGCCTGTAGCAGTAAGGTAGCCATTTGGGTGGAGAGGAAAGGGCGGATCTTGGCGATATTGTAGAGGTGAAACCGGCAGGTCTCGGTAACGGATAGGATGTGTGGGGTGAACGAGAGAGACGAGTCAAGGATGACACCGAGATTGCGGGCCTGAGAGACGGGAAGGATGGTCGTGCCATCCACGGTGATAGAGAAGTCTGGGAGAGGACCGGGCTTGGGAGGGAAGATGAGGAGCTCAGTCTCGCTCATGTTGAGTTTTAGGTGGTGGGCCGACATCCAGGTGGAGACGTCCCGGAGGCAGGAGGAGATGCGGGCCTGAAGGGAGGGGGAGAGGACAGGGGCGGAGATGTAGATCTGCGTGTCATCTGCGTAGAGATGGTAGTCAAAGCCGTGAGAGCGAATGAGTTCACCGAGGGAGTGAGTGTGAATGGAGAACAGAAGAGGGCCAAGAACTGACCCTTGAGGAACTCCAACAGTTAAAGGATGGGAGGGGGAGGAGGCTCCAGCGAAGGAGACCGAGAATGACCGGCCAGAGAGGTAAGAGGAGAACCGGGAGAGGACGGAGTCCGTGAAGCCAAGGTGAGATAAGGTATGGAGGAGGAGGGGATGGTCGACAGTGTCAAAGGCAGCAGAGAGGTCAAGGAGGATTAGAATGGAGTAGGAGCCATTGGATTTGGCAAGAAGGAGGTCATGGGTGACCTTAGAGAGAGCAGTCTCGGTAGAGTGGAGGCTCGTGTAGTTCATGCTGCATCGCATATTGTAACGGATTTTTCCTTTACATTATTTCAGTAGTATTGACTTTTCTTTAGCTTTCCCTGGCTGGAAAGGACACTAAGCTCTTGATTACTGTTCCTGGATTGGGTCTCCTACATAGCATGTAGTCAAGGCTACCTATGACAGTTCCTGCCCAGGACTTCGCCATAAAAGTTTGGTTCTTCTCCCAAGTCCAAGTTCACGTGGGTCCCTGTCCCTCGACTGTATAAAGATCCCAAAACCTCAGGTACTTAGTCCTACAAGATCTCATATTTGTCGGAGGGTCAAATGCAGATTTCCACACTCCTCGTGTAAATTACTTACCGGGGATGAACTTGCAGTTCACTATAATAACCAATCAGTTTTGAAAGTGGTTTCCATTGGTTCAGATTTTGAACCTATTCTGCTTTAATTAGTTTCCAAAATACAAGTCTGTGGGTAAAATAAAAATTTTTGTCAGATGGTCTCATCCCACTCAGTTAGTTGGATCAAACACATCTGCATCATTGCCCTCCAGGAAGAATAAACCAAACCAGGCTTTTTTACTTGTCATTTTAGCTATTTTATTTCTGAGATTTTCATTTGTTCTTTATATATGAAAATAGGATGCAAGTCATTTATGAACTTTATACTTGAAATGTATTTTTAACAAAACATCTTTGTGCTCTCCAAAGGATTTTTTCTTTACATTATTACCGTAAAATTAACATTTACTGAGCCTCCACTGAGTGCAAAGGGCTCTATTAACTTATTATCCCTGGACTGTCTCTATTAAATAGCATGTAAACAAGACTACCTTTTTTTCATGGAGTTTGTTAAACACTTACTTATGTGCCAGGCCCTGTACTAAGCGCTGGGGTAGATACAAGCTACAAAGTTTGGACACAGTCCCTGTCCCACACGGGGCTCACAGTCTTAATCCCCATTTTACAATGAGGTAACTGAAGCCCAGAGAAGTTAAGTGACTTGCTCATGGGCACAGAGCAGAGAAGCGGTGGAGCCAGGATTAGAATTCTGACTTCCAGGCCCATACTCTATCCTCTAGATCATGCTGCAGTTAGTTCTTACCCAGTGATTCTTCTTACAGGTTTGGTTCTTCTCCCCATGGAAATCCAAAGGGGCATTTTGTTCTGTTCTTATTTGGGAGAGCTGGGGTGTTCTATGTTTATTTCACATATTTAGTATAGGAATATTATTAGGATAACATACCTGGTGTGTGACTTGGGCAGGTCATTTAAATTTTCTGTGCCTCTGTTCCCTCATCTGCAAAATGGGGATTCAACACCTGTTCTCCCTCCTACTTAGACTGTGAGCCCTGTGTGGGACCTGCTTATCTTGTATCTACCCCAGTGCTCAATACAGTGCTTGGCACATAGTAAGTGCTTAGCACATACCACAATTATCATTACTATTATTATTATTTAATAAACATTATGTACACTCTAGGTATTTAGGGAGAGGAGAGGAAAAAAGGATGGGGGCCTGAGTAAGATTAGGGTGGTATAAGTTTTGTTTGGATGGCTTCTAGGAGACAGATGCAAACAGTTTGCATATTGTTGATAGCTTTTGATAGTAGAAGTAATGAAGCTAATTAACTTCTGTTCATCCTAAGCCTAGGTGTATAAACATAGGTGCTAAAGGAAGTTGTTGGCACAGGTGCTACCTTGGAAGGTGAAGTTTAATCAGGAAATCAGGAAAGGTGAGAATTTAGATTTTGAAGATGGGGATAGCTATGATCTGGTGAATTTGAAGGGGTTAGGAATTGCTGTGAGATGGAAGAACACTGGCGGGAGAGTCGGGAATGGAGCACATGAGTTTGGGAGATGGGGAGTAGTGGGAGAAGAGAGTTGGTGAAGAAAGAAATGTTTTTTGTGAAGCAGAATAGAGAAATAATGTAGAGAAGCAGCAAGGCCTTGTGGAAAGAGCACAGGATGGGGAGTCATGGGGAGTCGAGACCCTGGTTCTAATCCTGCCTCTTCATTTGCCTGAGATGTGATCGTGGGCTCTGATTGTACTGTATCTACTCCAGCCCTTAACACAGCCCTTGTCATATAATAAGCCCTTAACAAATGCAAAAATTATTATTGTTATCAAAGTTAAACTGATCATTTGAAATAATGATATTTATTGAGGGCTTCCTTTGTGAAGAGCACTTTACTAAAGCAGTTAATTCACGGTATTTTTTGCAGAAGCCCTAGTCAACTCAAAAATGGCTGGTAAACTTACCCTCCTACTTCCTTAGTGGCATTCCCCCAGTGTCTCTTTCATTTTTGGATTTAAGAATGCAAACTATTTCTGAAGATATCAAAAAATGTTTCTCAGCACAACTTTCTGTTAAAGGCAGACGATAAGGAGGGAAGATACCTGCTGCATTGCATGTCTCAGTTGACTGGAGAAGATTTTTTAAAAAACCCATCCTCCTATAGTGTTTCCTACTGAATTGCTTTCTTCTCTTTATAAATAGAATGGCCAAGCACTTAATGCTGGTTGACACATTATAGTGCTTCACCATATTTTGAGAAATAAAGAGTGTTAGTGTTATAAGAATTTGAAACTTAATATTCAAAGGGAAGTAACCCTGCCAATTTATTTGCCTGATTTTTGCCGTGCTTTCGTGGGGTAAAGTTCTTGGTAAGTTTTAACGATTTTTGAAGCCTCCCTGTTAGAACTATATGACTGGTCTATGGATGAATGTCCGTCAAAACTGGAAAGCCTATCACCTACAAAAAGCCTGGGGACAATCTTGCCACTGTTAGAATCTTTGAAAACATCAACATGTCAGTACTTGATTTATATCTTGAATAGTATCCCAATATGTTCTTTTTCTGGATGGTTTAATAAACACCATAGAAGTCATTTGATCATCAAACTCACTTGAAAGAATGAGTGGATGAAATGTAAATTTGTTTAAATGTGAAAAATTAATGCTCTATCTTATGATTTTTTTCCTTTTTATTTCAGTTCCAACCATGCTCATTTATTTAAACCCTGACTTGTGATTAAAACAGAATGCTCTAGTAACGTCACTGCTATCTGGGCCCAAGGCTCCTCCAAACTCAATACAACTCCAATGGATTCCACAGCAGTCTGTTGGAAATCACTTCTAGTTGAAATGACAACCACAACCTTCCCCTGGTCCCAGAGTGACTTTCCTGACACATCTCCAGTCAATATTGAGCCCTTACTGTGTGCAGAACTCTGTGCTCAGTGCTTGGTAAAGTTCACTTTAACAGTGTTGCCTGATAGGTTCCCTGTCCATAACTAGTTTACAGTCTAGAGGAAAGCACTCTCACATTACTTATCTCACTGTTGTCCTCTCTATAACCAGCTGAGATAGGTAAGAAGGGTGGAGATTATTATCCCCATTTTGTAAGTGAGGAAGCAGTGGTTTGAGTGACTGAAGTGACTTGATCATGGTCACACAGCAGACTGGGGACAGAGTGCGGATTCGAACCCGGGTCTTCTGGCCTCCTGACCTCTTCCATTGCACTATGCTGCCTCCCAACTCTACCCTCCTCATCTACCTTGCCAGTCTGCCTTCACTCCCTCCCTCCAGTGGTTTTTATTTTTTTTGTCTTTCAATCCCTCGATCAAGAATATTTCCCGAGTTCCTATTGTGCAAGAGATTCTCTGTCACACACAATCATCGATGCAGTCAGCAACCTTGTCTTCGATCTAAAGAGCTGCTCTACTAAGCACTTGGGAGGTGCAAGAAAAGTTGAGACCCAATCCCTACTCTCAAGGACCTAATAGTCTAATGGAGAAAAGCAAACACAAAAAAATTTCCAAGAAAAATACAACTGGTAGCATAAAAAAGGAAGAATAGATGAGACTGTAGATTAATATGTCAAAATATATGAGTCCTAAGGTTATGTGTATTCATAAGTGCTGAGGGTGAATGTTTGACTGGCATGACCTAATAGCAATGATTTTTTCAAATGCTTCCTAGATGAAATGCACTGAACTCAGTTCCTGAGAAACTACAATAGAAACAACCCCTTGCCCTACTCACAAAGTTTACAACTAAGCAGCATATGATCTAATACTTTCACATAATCGGCATAGTAAGAAGAAGCATGAGACGATTACTATTCATCATCGTCATGATTATTATTATGCCCAAGTGCTTAATGCCAAACTCTGTACCAAGTACTGGGGGTAGATAGAGGATAATCAGGTGGGTCACAGTCCCCGTCTCATATGGGACTCACAGTCTGAGGGAGGGGGGAGAAAAGGTATTTAAACCGCATTTTACAGATGAGGAAGCTGAGACACTGAGAAGTTAAATGATTCACCTAAGGTCACACAGCCAGCTGGTGGTAGAACTGGGATCAGAACCCAGATTGCCCGACTCTCAGGCCAGTGTTCTTAACATTAGGTCACACTGTACAAATACACTAGGAGGAATGTGCAACTGTGTATGCATAAATACTGAGGCGATACAAGGATATGATTTAAGGGTGACTGGGTCGATTTGACTAAGGAAGGCAGTTGTCCAGTTTTCATCTGATCTGTCCCGTCTCCGGTACTGATATAGTATTGTCTAATTGCCATTAAACCATTTCCAGGAACAGCTCCTGTCCCAGAGTGGTGTGGCTAGGACCCAGCAGCAGAGTTCGTGTGGACTTGAGAGGGGAGTGCAAAGGCTCGGGAGTGAGGGAGCTCAGGGGGCTCCCTGAAGAAACCCTCTAGCATCCCTTGAAATTAGCATATTTCTATAAACTGGAATGTAGCTTAGTGGAAAGAGCCGGGCTTGGGAGTCAGAGGTCGTGGGTTCCCGGCCCCGCCACCGATCAGCTGTGTGACTTTGAGCAAGTCACTTGACTTCTCTGTGCCTCAGTTCCCTCATCTGTAAAATGGGGGTGAAGACTGAGCCCCACGTGGGACAAGCTGATTGCCTTGGATCCCCCCCCCCCCCCCCAGCACTTAGTACGGTGCCTGGCGCACAGTAAGCACTTACCAAATACCATAATCATTATTATTATTCTATTCAGGTTGGACCCAGTCCCATCCCACATGGGGCTCATATGGTGGAGCTGGGATTAGAACCCATGACCTCTGACTCCCAAGCCCGGGCTCTTTCCACTGAGCCACGCTGCTTCTCTAAAATGGGGATGAAGACTGTGAGCCCCACGTGGGACAACCTGATGAGCTTGTATTCCCCCCTCCAGCGCTTAGAACAGTCCTTGGCACATAGTAAGCGCTGAACAAATGTCATTATTATTGTTATTATGGGGGGAAAGGGATGCAGCGTGGCTCAGTGGAAAGAGCCTGGGCTTGGGCGTCAGAGGTCATGGGTTCAAGTGCCGACTCTGCCCCTTGTCAGCTGTGTGACTGTGGGCAAGTCACTTCACTTCTCTGGGCCTCAGTAACCTCACCTGTAAAATTCCTTCAATAGTATTTATTGAGCGCTTACTATGTGCAGAGCACTGTACTAAGCGCTTGGAATGGACAAATCGGTAATAGAGACAGACCCTGCCCTTTGAGGGGCTTACAGTTTAATCGGGGGAGACGGAGGGACAAGAACAGTGGCAATAAATAGAATCAAGGGGAAGAACATCTCATTAAAACAATAGCAAATAAACAATAGCAAATAAAATGGGGATGACGACTGTGAGCCCCACGTGGGACCACCTGATGACCCTGTATCTCCCCCTCCAGCGCTTAGAACAGTGCTTGGTACATAGTAAGCGCTGAACAAATGTTATGATTATTCTTACTATTAAGGGGAAAGGGACACACAGTGGCTCAGTGGAAAGAGCCCGGGTTGGGAGTCAGAGGTCATGGGTTCGAGTTCCGCTCTGCCCTCGTCAGCTGTGTGACCGTGGGCAAGTCACTTCTCTGAGCCTCAGGGACCTCATCTGGAAAATGGGGATGAAGACCGTGAGCCCCACGTGGGAGCACCTGATGACCCTGGATCTCCTCCAGCGCTTAGAACAGTGCTTGGTACACAGTAAGCGCTGAACAAATGTCATGTTTATTATTGTTATTATTAAGGGGAAAGGGACACACAGTGGCTCAGTGGAAAGAGCCCGGGTTGGGAGTCAGAGGTCATGGGTTCGAGTCCCGCTTCTGCCCCTTGTCAGCTGCGGGACTGGGGGCAGGTCACTTCACTTCTCTGGGCCTCAGTGACCTCATCTGGAAAATGGGGATGGAGAGTGTGAGCCCCACGTGGGACCACCTGATGACCCTGCATCTCCCCCAGCGCTTAGAACAGCGCTCCGCACAGAGTAAGCGCTCAACAGCTGTCACGGCGGTGACGATTAGCAAGGGGAAAGGGAGGCGGCCCGGGCGCGGCCCCGACACCGCGCATGCGCCCGGGCCGGCGAGCGGCGGCTCCGTGGCGGGGCCGGCGCATGCGCGGGGGAGGGGCCGCGCCGGGGGGGGGCGGAGCGTCGGTGACGTCAGCGGAAGCGCGAGCAGCCGGCCGGCGGGCTCTCCGTGCGGCGGGCTCTCCGTGCGGCGGCCGCCCCGCTTATGGCCGCTCGGCCGCCGGGCTGAGGCGTGGGCGGGCCGGGCACGGGCGGAGCGCGGGCTCCGCGGCTTCCGCGCCACCTTCCCCCGAGCGGCCCGCCGCGGGGGGCCGCATGAGCCAGGGGGCGATGCCCCAGCCGGAGGGCTGGCGCCCGGACAGACCCGCGCTGGACCCGGAGAGGGCTGCGTTCGGCCGGGGGCGGGCGGCGCCGGCCCCCGAGCCCCCGGGACCCGGAGGCCCCCGGCCCTTGGCGGCCACGGCGCTGGCGGCGGAGCAGTGAGTGTGCCCCCCCCCCCCGCCCCCTTCCCCTCTTCCCCCCTTCCCCCCCACCGCACGCGCGCGCCCGACCGCCGAGTGCGCGCCGGCGCCCCCTGCTGGCCGCCCCGCCGCGGCTCGGCCTCCCCGGGGGCGCGCGCCGCCCCGCCGGGCTCGCTGGGCGCGCTCCCGGGCGCGCTCCCGGGCGCGCTCCCCCGGCTGCAAGGACCGGGGCGGGCGGGGCTGGCGGCCGGCCGGGACCCCCCTCCCCGCCGCAACTGGGGAAACCGAGTCAGCCAGGGAGGGAAGCCGCACACCATCGCCATCCTCCCCGCCGTTTATAATAATAATAATAATAATAACGTGGGGATTTGTCAAGCGCTTACTAGGGGCGGAGCGCTGTTCTGAGCGCTGGGGGAGGGACAGGGTCATCCGGTTGCCCCCCCGTGAGGCTCACAGTCTTCATCCCCATTTTACGGAGGAGGGGACTGAGGCCCAGAGAGGTTGACTTGCCCACAGTCCCACCGCTGACAAGTGGCAGAGCTGAGATTCGAACCCATGATCCCTGACTCCCAAGCCCGGGCTCTTTCCACGGAGCCACGCTGCAATCATGTGGGAGTTTGTTAAGCGCTTACTGTGTGCAGAGCACTGTTCTAAGCACTGGGGAAGATGAGGGTCATCTGGTTGTCCCCCGTGACGCTCACAGTCTTCATCCCCATTTTACAGAGGAGGGAACTGAGGCCCAGTGAAGTTGACTTGCCCACAGTCCCACCGCTGGCAAGAGGCAGAGCTGAGATTCAAACCCCTGACCTCTGACTCCCAAGCCCGGGCTCTTTCCACGGAGCCACGCTGCAATAATGTGGGTGTTTGTTAAGCGCTTACTGTGTGCAGAGCACTGTTCTAAGCACTGGGGGAGATACGGGGTCATCCGGTTGTCCCCCATGAGGCTCACAGTCTTCATCCCCATTTTACAGAGGAGGGAACTGAGGCCTAGTGAAGTGACTTGCCCACAGTCACACTGCAGACAAGTGGCAGAGCCGGGATTCGAACCCCTGACCTCTGACTCCCGAGCTCGGGCTCTTTCCACTGAGCCACGCTGCTTCCCTTCCACGCTGTTTATCGAGCGCTCACTATGTGCAGAGCACTGTGCTAAGCGGCCTGCCGGAGAACGTCAATCCCAAGTGGCCTCCACCAGCCCGGGGCTACCCTTTCATGTCCTGAGTATAGACAGACCTGTATCAGTTGATTTATTGAGGGACTACTGTGTGCAGAGCACTAGACTAAGCGTGTGGTGGACTATGTGAATGCCAGATTCATTCAGTAGTATTTATTGAGCGCTTACTATATGCAGAGCGCTGTACTGAGTGCTTGGGATGTACAGTTCGGCAACAGAGAGAGGCAGTCCCTGCCCAATGACGGGCTTAATGCCAAATTAGGTCTGCCAGCCTTATGATACCCTCTCAAGTCCTCACTGTAGACCTGTGCCCACGGGAAGTGCCCAATCAGTGTATTTATTGAGTGCTTACTTTGTGCAGAGCACTGCACCAAGCGCTTGAGAAGAGCAAACGCGATCCCTGCCCTTAAGGACTTTACAAATCCAAATAAGGTTGGTTGGTAAAATGCATCACTTTTTGCCCTGGGAAGCAGTTGTGGTGGAGTGGAAAAAAAAAACATTAATAAGAGCTTGGCCCTCTTATGGGGAGCCTAGTCACGTTGGCCACAGCTCCTGTTCCTTGTGGGTTTCACAGTCCAGATAGGAGAGAGAATAAGCATTTAATCCCCACATGACAGATGCGGAAACAGGTATAGAGAAGTGAAGTGGAAGGGGAGGACACATAGTATCCCCCTCTCTCAGAAGGATGTTTTGAGGATAAAGTAAGGCAGTTGATCTGAAAGGTCTTTGGATACAGCAAAGCACAGTATAACTTCAAGGAATTATTACCAACTTCTCCTTATCGGTAATCGATGAGTAATATTTACTGAGCGCCAGACCACTGAGCCAAATGCTTGAGAAAGTACAGTAAAGCTAGGAGATGACCCTGGCATTGTCCTGATTGATTGATTGACTGATTAATCTCTTATTCACATGACATATTCAGTGTCACCAAATCCTGTCATTTCTACATTCACATCTTTAAAGTCTGCCCATTCCTCTCTACACAAATTGCTGTCACTCTGATCTAAGCGCTTATTCTGTCCTGTCTTAACTACTGCATTTGCCTCCTTTCTGTCCTCACTCCGTCCATACTTCACTTTGCTGTCCAGATCATTTTTCCAAAAAACTGTTCAGTCCACATCTCCCCACCTCCACGTCTCCCCACCTCCTCAAAACCCCCCAGTGGTTGCCCATCCACCTCCGCATCAGTCTGAAACTCCTCACCATCAGCTTTAAAGCACTCAGTTGGTTCGTCCAGTCTTACCCTGCCCCGCTGGTTTTGTACTACAACCTTGCCTACAAACTTGGCTCTTCCAACACCAAACCTACTCTCTGTACCTCGATCTTGCCTACTGTGTTGCCTACGCCTCGCCCACATCCTCCCTCTGGACTTGAACTCCTTCCCCCTTAAGCGCTTAGTACAGTGCTCTGAACACAGATGCTCTTAGTAAATAGGATTGAATGAATGATTATACGACAGACCACCACTCTCCACCCCTTCAAAGCCTTACTAAAATCACACCCCAATCAACTCCTCATTGGCCTATTCCCTCTCCTTTCTGCATTGTCTGCCTACCTGTGTCTCTTTCCTTCAAGCACCCTGTATTCAGTCCTCCATCAGCCCCACAGCACTTAGGTATATATCACTTTGTTCATTATCTCAATCGTATTTGAGTGCTTATTGTGTGCAGACCACTATACTAAGTGGTCGGGAGAGTACAGTACTACAATAAACAGTCATATTCCTTGCCCCACAGTGAGCTTACAGTCTAGAGGTGGGAGCGACAGGACGGACAGACTTCAATACAAATAACGTTACAGTTAGGTAAATAAGTGCTGTGGGGCTGGGAAGAGGTAATAGCAAAGGGAGTAAGTCAGGGTGACGTAGAAGGGAGAGGGAGATGAGGAAAAGTGGGGCTTAGTCTGGGAAGGCCTCTTAGAAGAGAGGTGTCCTCAAAAAGGCTTTGAAGAAGGGGAGAGTGATTCTGTTGGATTTTGAGGCTTGTCTGTCGGTTCTGGGCCAGAGGCAGGACGTGGGCCAGGGTTTGGCGGCGAGACAGGCGAGATGGAGGTACAGTGAGAAAGTTAGCATTAGAGAAGTGAAGAGTGCCGGCTGGGTTGTAGAAGGAGGGAAGCGAGGTGAGATAGGAGGGGCCTAGGTGGTGGATTGCTTTAAAGCCAATGGTGAGGAATTTTTGTTTGATGCAGAGGTGGATGGGCAACTGCTGGAGTTTTTTGAGGAGCAGGATGATGTGTCCTGAATGTTTTTGTAGAAAAATGATCCGGGCAGCAGAGTGAGGTATGGACTGGAGTGGAGAGAGATAGGAGGCTGGAGGTCAGCAAGGAGATTGATGCAGTTATCCAGGCGGGGTCGGATAAGTGATCGTATAAACGTGGTAGCAGTTTGGATGAAGAGGAAGGGTGGATTTTAGCAATGTTGGGAAGGTGGGACCGACAGGATTTAGAATTTACTTTAATGTCTGTCTCCCCCTCTAGACTGTAAACTCTTTGGGGGCAGGGAACAAGCAGCGTGGCTCAGTGGAAAGAGCACGGGCTTTGGAGTCAGGGCTCATGAGTTCGAATCCCAGCTCTGCCACTTGTCGGCTGTGTGACTGTGGGCAAGTCACTTAACTTCTCTGTGCCTCAGTTCCCTCAGCTGTAAAATGGGGATTAAGACTGTGAGCCCCACGTGGGACAACCTGATTCCCCTATGTCTACCCCAGCGCTTAGAACAGTGCTCGGCACATAGGAAGCGCTTAACAAATACCAACATTATTATTATTATTACCATTTCTCTGGGACTTTTCCAAGCACTTAGTATGTGATCTGCACACAGCACTCAGTACCTTTGATTGTTTCGACATCCTAAGTAGAGCGTAGACCTTTTTTCATGATATTCCTTGGGTTTAAAAAAAGTCCTTGCTACTCCTTGCTAGTTAAGCAAAAAGTCTGACTCCCAAACTGGTGTCTGGGATTGAGAGTTTTCCTCCCTAAAGTGGGTTCTTGCTCAGATTTTGGGGGGTTTGGGAAATGATCCATGTGGAGGGTGAGGATGTGAGGTGAATCGTTTAAAGCTGCAGGAAAGACCTTGTAAATCCTGTGCAGTGTTAAAGAGACATGAGCTACAGGACAAGGAAGGCAGCATTTAAGTTGCAGCCAACCGCGGATTTTTCTAGGTTTTGGTTATTTCTGGGCTGGCTTCTTCACCCTCTTTGCTTCCATCTGGTTATTTTACCGTTCCTAAATACCTCTTCTGGGACTGGGAAAGGCAAAGGACCAGAGTTGGCTGTAACACGTGCCTCTTACTGTAAACTCGTTGTGGCGGGAAACATGTCTCCCGACTCTGTTATATTGTAGTCTCCCAATTGCTTAGTACGGTGCTCTGAACACATTAAGTGCTCAGTAAATATGATTGATTCTGGTGGTGGCTTCAGAGTCTACCTGCCACTCTCAGTTAGAGGCCTTTAGTAAGTCAGTAATACATTAGTGGGATACTTTTTAAATCAATATAGTAATTTCTTCACTAGCCACATGGATTTTGAAATCATTCATTCTCATGTGTCAGGTCCTAGTTTGAAAGTGAATGTAGTTCAACATCTTAAATGAAATTTAAGTAAATGCTAAAGATTGGTGAGCTTTCCTCCCTTTGCCTTGGTATTTTAGAGTAGGTTAGAGTACCTTAAATAATACTATTTATTACTCAAGCAACTGGGTGAATAGCTTGCAAATGCAAAACTTTCTGAAAATACAAAACAGCATAACTTCCTCATTGAGGAAAGTTATGGAATGCCTGCCCCTGTATTAAGGTGGATCTGATACGATTAGTGAATTGGGAAGTAGCTCCTCTAGAGTGTAAACTCCTCTAGACTGTAAACTCGTGGGCAGGGAATGTGTCTGTTGTTATAGTGTACTCTCCTTAGTGCTTAGTACAGTGCTCTGCACACAGTAAGCTCTCGAAAAATACAATTGAATGAGTTCACAAATGCAGTATTTTGTGAATGATTGAGCCCTAAAAATTCACTTTGGTTGGAATTATTTGAGTGTTCACTATGGTATTTAAGCGCTTACTATGTGTCAAGCGCTGCTTTAAGCTCTGGGATAGATAAAAGTTAATAAGGTTGGACACAGTCGCCCCTGTCCCACAAAGAACTCTCAGTCAGAGTAGGGAGAACAGGCCTTGAATCCCCATTTTGTGGATGGGGAAACTGAGTCACATGTTTAAGTTAAATGATTTGCCCAAGGTCACACAGCAGGCAACTGGCAGAACTGGGATTAGATTAGAACCCAGGTCCTCTGACTTCCAAGCTTGTGATCTTTCCACTAGGCAACTTTCCACTAAGCTGCTCCTTATGTTATTCCTGATATAATAGTATACTACTACTACTTCTAATACAAAATTATTAAACATTTACTATGTGCCGAGCACTGTGCTAACTGGTGGAGTAGATGCAATGCAATCAGATGAATCCAGGCCTATGCTCTTCCCAGCAGGACACACTACTCCTCAAATAAAATCAAATACATTTCAAATAAAGAACAGATCAGCCTGAAATATCCAGTTAATTGAGGCCAGTGTATTCTGAGAACCTGAATTGTCTGTGTGATCTGCAGGTACAGACATGAAGTTCTTCTCTTCTGGGTCACCCTGGATTTTGTCAAATTATCATTCGGGTTTTTACCCATCAGCAGTACACTGATGCGGTGGAGGAATAGCTCATTTTTATTTTAGTGTGAATTCTGCATCCCCAGAGAGTTGAAAGACATTATCACTGAGGAGTTGCAACATTTACATTCCTTGGTTTTTATTCTCTTGCCTCCAGTAATGGTCACAGGTTAAAGAGCCACACTTACAATCTTCCTCATGGTCTACATGGCATGCCATCTCCTTCCTCCTCCTATCTGTAAATTATTTTAGTGCCTGTTTCCCCTGCTAGAATATAAACTCTTTGTGGGCACGGATTGTATTTCCGACCCCAGTGTATTTTCCCAAACAGTACAGTGCTCTGCACAAAATAGGTGCCCAAGCAGAGTCAGTAGGCACGACCCCTGCTCACAAAGAGTTTAGGATCTACTGTCAAAATATGCTGCATCTCCGCAATTTATTCTTTTCTCCAGTTTTAGGTATTTGTTCCTTGAAATGGAAGCCATCCCTTATCTTTCTGCCTAATTGATTTAAAAGACATTTTAAAAACGTTCGTATGCTGTAATATTTGGAAACCATAATAGTGATGGTATCTGTTAAGCACTTACTATTTGCCAAGCTCTGTGCTAAATGCTGGGTTAGGTAAAATATAATCAGATCGGGCACAGTCTTGGGCTCACATTCCAGAGGAGGGAGAACACGTACTTGATTTCCATTTGGCCGAGAAGGCAACTGAGGCACGGAGAGGTTGTGGCTTGCCTAAGGTCAGACAGCAGGCAAATAGCAGACCTACGCAGCTGTCTTGATTTCCAGTTTTGGGCTCATTCCATGAGGCCCCGCTGCCATCTGTGCATGTTAGAACATGCATGTTCGGGACCAAAGAAAAATCAAGCAGGAGGTGTTGAAGAATTTTAATAAACTTTACCTCACCCCTTACATATGGGCTGCTTAGCTCAACTTTACCCTAACTACTGCTGCTTCTGCTACTTCCCCCTTTCCTCGCAGCTACCTCCTATATATAGCCCTCTAATCTGGTGTTTGTTAGGCGCTTACTGTGTGCCAACCACTGACTAAGTGCTGATAGATACAAGATAATCAGCTCAGGTTGGGCACAGTCTCTGCCCCATATGGAGCTCGGTCTATTATTTTTTTTAATGGAGTTTGTTATGACATACTATATGCCAGGCACTGTACTAAGCACTGGGGTAGATACAAGATAATCAGGTTGGACAGCAGATCATGTCCCACAAAGGACTCACAGTCTTAATCTCCATTTTACGGACGAGGTAACTGAGGCACAGAGAAGTTAAGTGACTTGCCCAGGGTCACCCAGCAGACAAGTGGTGGAGCCTGAATTAGACCCCCAGCTCTTCTGACTGCTCTTTCCACTAGGCCACGCTGCTTCTGTTACTGTCTCAGATTTTGTGGAAATTTATGTTTGTGGGAGAATTTTGAGTGTTCAGTAGCATTGAACAGTGTTTTTACTCCCTTAAGCTAGTGCTGTGGTGTTCTAAACGCAGTGATGAAGTACAAGAACTACTCAAGACAGGTGAAATTTTTTAGTGTCTAATGTTTTTCCTTTTAAAAATCAACTCTGGTATATAGCAGTATGTCCGCTGAGTGATGCTTTTATTAGCAAAAACATTCTAGGCATTCTGGGATGGGTCTGAGCAACTCTTGGGACATGACAAAAGGTGGCACGTCAAGCCAGGTTTGCCCGACAAACCAGTTCCAGTCCAGAGGCGGTCACTGACACCCTCAGCTGACTTTCCATTGACACACCTTTCCATCCAGGAGCCTTCTCCATCATTCCGAGATTCCCCCAAGGGGCTGGCTGGGGACAGTCTGCTGACCTTTTCCACCATCCTGAAATCGCCTGGGGGGCTGCCTGGAGGTGGGGGGCAGGGTCTGTTGACCTGAGATCCCCTGGGGGTGGTGGGAGAGTCTGCTGACCTCCAGCCCTCCAGGATCCCCGGTGGCTTCAGCTGTGGCTTGACCGGCAGGCATTGTGCTGTGCACAGCTCTGGTGCTGTAGTAACTGCTCGAACAGAGGAACAGAAAAAACAAAGCTCTTCTCTTCTTCCCCTCTCCTCTTTCACCTTAAAAACATTGGGATGCCTGCCTCTAGGATGAGACTTTTAAAATTAGGAAAACTTAAATTCAGGAGCTCATTGTAGTCAGAATTTTACTTTTAAACACTTTTTTTCTTGCAAATTGTACAACATAAAGTGAATTTTTGAATTAGTAAGAGGGATTCTAACACTTAGTCATTTTTTTAAATTTTCTCTGGGTGATGTTTGAGTGTACTGTGGATTTCTGGTTTCTTTTTATGGTGGCTCTGGCATGTGCTTTGGCAGTGACATCATGCTTACTGAAGTCATTGGACATGGAAAGTACCCCTTTCCGTACAGGTAGTTTCTAAAGATTGAAACTGGTTTTTTTACCTTAAAAAAGTGAAGGGGGATTTACTTAAGAGACAAAGTTAAAAAGGGAGACTTGAAGGGATAAGGGAAGCAGCATGCCCTGGTGGAAGGAGCACGGGACTGAGTCAGAGATCCAGATTCTACTCTGAACTTTGCCATTGGCCTGCTGTATAAGCCGTGTAGACTGTAAGCTTGTTGTGGGCAGGGAATGGGTTTATCAACTCTGTTACATTGTACTCTCCCAAGTGCTTAGTACAGTGCTCTTCACACAGTAAGTGCTCAATAAATACCATTGACTGATAATGTGATCATGGGCAAGTCACTTAACCTCCGTTAGCCCCAGTTTCATCATGTGTAAAATGGGGATAGATAGAATGTGAGCCCCATGATGGACAGGGGCTGCATCTGATCTGTTACTCTGCACATAGTAAGCACTTAGCCATGTTTGTTATTTCTTATCTATTATGTATTTTAGTGTCCTTCTGTCTCCACCAGATTATATGTACTTTGAGCACCCGCACTTAGTGCAGTGTTCTGCACACAGATGCCCAGTAGATTTTATTGGCTGATAAGGGGAAAGTCAATCAAATTCCTTTTCCACGGATGTGATATTCTAGGTAGAGTAAATGCTACAAAGAGGGTGGTTGAAAATGAAGCTTTAGGCTGGATACCCTTCTTCCCATGTTTATTTAGAATATTCAGCTCAAAATTGAAATAGTTTGTTACTTAAAGTTCTGTGTATCTTTTCACGTAGATGTAGCCATAAAATCACCAATCCTTACAGAATCTCACCAGAATCTTTGGTTCTTCATTTGTACAGCAGCTTTTCGGGGGGGGGGGGTGTGGGAGGGGGTGTGGGTGTGGGTGTGTGTGTGTGTGGAGGAAGAAATTGCATGATTGATGTTGACTTAAAGATTGCAAAGAAAATGATGAAGATATTCTATTGTATGTATTTCTATATAAGCAAACAGTGGTGACAACTTCAAAGGGAAGATATTTAGCTTGATAGAAAGGTGATGATAGCAAGCTGCATATATGTATTTAAGAACCTGAGTGTCCCATTTTAAAACAAATTCATGTAATTCTAGTGTTTTTATAGTATCTTAGGAATGAGTGCCTTCAGAAATTGATAAAATAGGAAAAGGTCAAATGTTTAAAATTACTTTTTTGATGTTATTCCAGTGAGGAGGACATGTATCGTGCTGCAGATGAAATAGAAAAGGAAAAAGAATTACTTATTCATGAGCGGGAGTCATCTGGTATGTTCAGTTTTATTCATGACATTTAAAGTTAATATAGTGGAAAATATAGAGAAGAAGGTACACATTTGCCTATAGTACTGACTTTCTCTTTATGAAGGGTAGGATGAACCATAATGGAGAAAATTTAATTGGGTTATGTACATTTTAAAATCTTTGATTTTGGAACCCTAATGTTACAAACAATTCCACTTATTACTAGAACTCTGCATGCAGGATTCAGGCTACTTGGAAAGTTCTCCTGAATACTGAATTCTAAGCTGTACCCATATGGTCCCAGATGCCTTAGAGATCACTTCGCAGGGCCTGAGATAAAGGAACAGCATTATGAGAAGCAGCATGGCTTAGTACTGAGAGCATGGGCCTGGGAGTCAGAGAGACCTGGATTCTAATCCTTCCTCCTCCACTTGTCTGCTGTGTGGCCTTGGGCGAGTCACTTGATTTTTCTGTGTCCCAGTTACTTCATCTGTAAAATGGGAATTAAGACTGTGAGCCCTAAGTGGGACAGGGACTGTATCCATAATGATTATCTTGTATCAACTCTAGGACTCAGTAAAGTGCCTGGCACCGTAAGCACTTAACAAATACCATAATCCCCACCACCTCCACCCCACCCCCCAAAGAAAAACAACAAGAAAAAACCCCTCGTTCCTCACTCCTTCCCTGACTAGATTTTAACTGCTTCCTGCCACTGGCTCCAGAAAACTCCCAACAGCTTTGATAAGTGCCAACTGTCAACTCACCTCTCCTGAAAAATATTTTTTACTGAAAAAGAGGCTCAGGAACAATCTTGTAATACTTTTTTTTTGCAAGGTGGGGAGGGGATGGGGGAGCGGGGGTTATGGTATTTAAGTGCTCACTCTGCCAGGTACCATACCACTGTACTGAGTTCTGGAGTTGTTACAAAATATGCATGTATAGTTTAGCAGTTATGAAAAATCACTTCTTTAATTTATATTTAATAAGTAAGGCACTTGCCATTCTAATTAAGAATGAGTGTCTCTTCTCATTCTGCTCTCTGGCCCTCTGAGATACAGCTCATACCAAACCATGTGAAGCTCCTGGATGAGCAGAGAGTCACAGCCCCCAGCTCTGATTTCCTAACCAGTCCTGGGCTAATTAAAAAAAAAAAATTGACACAGAGAAGAAGAAACTGTGCTGAGAAATGAATTCAACCTAAGGCGAAGAAGCAAAGCACTGATGCATTATGGGGAAATTTTTCCCATGTCCTAACATCCACATAAACGACTTTGCAATCTTTTCTGATAAGAATTTAGAAGCTGATACAAGAACAGTGTTGTTTAAAGTGTAATATATGTATCTTTAACATGTGCTTCAACCTTAATTTAGTGTTTTCAGCTGCAGTTCACTTTTGTCAGAAATCAGAAAACACTTGTAGAAATCATTTCCATCCCACTCCTTGACTATTTTATGTCACAGTCTCTTCAGTTAGAATAAGAAAATCCCACCATCGTGTTGAAAGAATGTATTGTTGTCTGTTACAAACTGTTTTGTTGCTGTTTTGTGCTTCCTCTAATATCATTTTATGTTTTGTATGTGATCCATCTTTATTAGAACACAAATTAAGTGTGGCACCAGAAATGGATATCATGGACTATTGTAAAAAAGAGTGGAGAGGAAATACACAAAAGGCAAAATGTATGAAAAAGGTATGACAATTATACACATGCATATGTATACCATCTTGGTTGTTCACTAGGACTCTGCATTTCATATTTTCAAGTGCTCAGTCATTTATATTGGACTGTCCTACATTCAGTGTATCACTGCAAGTTGATAGTTTCAGTGGAGTATCCACAACAGAGAGCTCAAAGTTAGAGAGTGTCTTCAGGATTAGGGGCAATTTCAGAATCCTTATCTGAATTTGTTCTCTTGCAGTTCCTGTCACTAGTAAAGTGTTGTATGTTGTATTAAAGTTTTTTCCTTTATTTCTTTGGCAAATGGCTATCTAATGCATCCTTGAAACATTTCCCCTTCATTCAGCTTGGACCTCATGAAATAAGTTCTAAAAATAAAACTCTAAAGGTAACCAGAAATGCTTGGTAAATACATTAAGCCATCTCTAATTTGGATTAGGTGGGATCCAGTGGGAGTGCAGTCTGAATTGATGAACCCCTGATATGCACAAATGTGTTTTAACTCAGTAGATCACAGTATTATGGGCCTGGGTTTCTGTGTCAGGGTATGTGTTTCTGCGCTGCGCTTCCTGGGGTATGTACTAGTCTGATTTTTCAGCCTAGAACAACTGGATATTTAGGTAGTGCATTCGGGTCTCCCATCTACCTAACCCCCCACCCCTTAATTCTTACTTGTGCAGGTGTTGAGCAGTTTTGTTAATCCTAAAGCAGATTGAACCTGCCTTTTATAGCTCAAACCTGCTATATTTGGTAGAGGAATAATGGGCTTGAAATGACAGTGTGTTTTCCATAGACAGTGTGTTTTCCATAAACTTGGAAAACTGTAGTTACTCAGATGGAAGCCTTATAAGAAATAGGTTTATAGAGACTCCACAGTTTGCCCTCTTAATTGATTCCACAGAAATTAGTGTCTGATATCCTTTGGCTTAACAAAGTTTAGATTGCATAAAAATAATGTAAAATTGAATTACTGCTTTCTCAAGATACCCCAAATTGACCAAAAATATTAATATATTAAAAATAGTGCCAAAACCCCAGTTGAGTTTGATCAGATAGCAATGTAAATATATACTAATGAAATATTTTAAACATGAGTAAAATTATGTACATGTTCAATTAATTTTCAAAGTGTTCTTTCATATTCTCTCTGGTACTGAGTTGCTGAGAGACTAGAGTTCTGAGATCTGCCATTATCTAATATAAAATTCAGTTAACAGAGTAGTGAAAGGGAACTAAAAGAAGAGTGCTGTAAAGAATCAGGTTGGACACAGTCCATGTCTTACCTGGGGCTCACAATCTAAGTATTTTGTCAGTGAAGTCTTCTTTTTTTTTTTTGGCAAAATGAGAAATATATATGCGTTGTATATACGTTGTCTGAGGGGACCAGTGTAGTAAAGGGCTGGAGGTGAGTGACAGCAACTAGTAGGCTTGACTGGCTGAATGGGAAAGGACTAACTTAAGCTATAGTGGTGGGAGGCTAAGTTCTACTAGGACTTGGAGTTTTATTCCATGTCACCATTGTTTCCATTCCTCGGAAAGGCTAAGACCTTCTTCTGCAAATGACTTGAACCACTAACCCTATTTTCTAGTAAAATTTTCCACTTAGCACTTTGAACTGGTGCTTTCCCTAGGGATGTAGCAGTTAGGAATGTTAGCCAGGGAAATCTTCATCAATAGGATGGTCTGAAGGAGAGTAACCCTCACAATGTTCCAGCCCCTATGACTCTAGTAGGTAATGGGATGCTGAACTGGATGAACCCATCTGACGTTTCTCCTTCACACAGCCGGAGGTAAATTTAGGGAATTCATGAGCGGCCAGCAAATTTGTTTTTGAGATTCATCGTCTGTATTTGTTTGTCTTAAGTCTATGTGCTGGCAGACTGTTCTGATGTTTTCCATAATCCGGTAGTCAATTTTTTTCCACATTGTCAACTGTCATATTTCCCAAGGTGACTTTTGGGCCAAATTCTTCACTTTGTCAAACTCAATCATTTGAACGATAGACACCGGCTCAGAGATCAGGACTGATTTATTCGCCCTGAATAAAGCTTGTTTAGCTTTTTCTAAGATGTGTGGACATGACAATCATCATTTCAGCTTATTTCTAATTGCAACAGGGCTATGAAGAAGTTTCTAAGAAATTTACCTCTATAAGGAGAGTCCGAGGAGACAACTATTGTGCCCTCAGGGCAACTCTCTTCCAGGCAATGAGTCAAGCCACTGAGCTCCCGACCTGGCTTCAGGATCAGGATATAGTGAAGGTACGATTCATTCTTCCCAAAAAAACCACAACTTGAGATTTTGAATATGATTTTATAATTAATTTGTACTTCCTTCAGTTTTACAAAGCTGTGGTGCTGTTACATAATCTATTTCCCAGCAGAATAAAGAGGTGCTATTTATTTGAGCATTTGAGTTGCTATATGTGCACCTTCTGCCATTTGTAAAAGGACCTTTTCACTTTCCACCCAAGGTGAGAGACCTGATTATAGCCTGCCCCCTACCCCGCTCTGAGATTTCCTGAGATGTGTATGTATTCTCGGGATCCTTGCTGTTCACTTCTGAGTTTACTGTCCTGTAAGAGCAAACCAAAATTCCATGGCATGCCTTGCCTCTGGCCAGGATCTTAGAAAAATCATGCTTAGACCAGCACTAAGGTAAAAATTGGAGTTGATTTGGCTCAGTGCTTAGGGTGAAAAGATACTCAGAACCCATGAAATAAGGCATTTTTTTGAAAGGGTAAAAAACAAAATTCCCAAATCTCTTCGTAGCCTTGAATTAGGTAACACTGCAAACCAGGACTGAGGTATCACCCGTGCTAGGTAAGAAGAGCATCACCAGACAACACAAACATAGTTATTGAAACTTGCATCTAAGATCCAGGTAATAATTCTTTCAGGCTCTTACTACTAGACACACATTACTGGCACGTGGATCCAATGTAATTTGGTTTTCTTGGGAGTTCTGGTTGGTTTCCTTATATTCCCACCATTTATTTAGTCCTCCTTACCCCGAATCTTCGGGTGATTGTTCAGAATTCAGTTGCTACTAGGGTAGTGACTTTTTGTTGCTAAAAAGCTAATGTCATCCTCAACAAGAATTTAAGCACCCATAAAATGGGAATCACTGTTTAAAGTACCAAAAGAGTTAAAACAGAAAATTTTGTTTTGAATAATGTTTAATGCTTGAGGCATTAATCCATTGAAATCATGAGAAGAGCTTTGTATTGAAGGAAGCTTCCTGTCTGAACTATTCTTCAAAATCAGTCCTTTTATTATGTTTAAATGATTTCTTAGATTAATCTGGTCTTTACATAAAACAATACAGGATTTAACCCACATTACAATTATCTGTTATTGAGATATGAATCTCAACAGGTTATTTGGCCGTCATTTAGAATCACCCCATTCTAAACTGATGCCAGGATGCAATGAATTCTCAGTTTCTTAGAACCTTTCATTAGTGCTTATGGAACCATTCCAATAATAATAATAATTGTGGTATATTTTAAGTGCTTATTCAATGCCAAGCAGTGTCCTAAATCCTGGAGTAGATACAAGATAATCAGGTCAGACACCATCCCTTTTCCTCACGGGACTCACAGTCTTAGTCGGAGGGAATACAGATATTTAGTTCCTATTTCAAAGATGAGGAAATTGAAGCAAAGACAGGTTAAGTCACTTGCCCAAGGTCACACAACAAGCAAGTGATGGAGTTGGGATTAGAATCCAGGTCCTCCGATTCCCACAGCCAGACTTTTTCCACTAGACCTTGCTGCTGCTTTAGTAGCCAAAGTGATAATTTATTTTAAATTCCACATTTCAGAGTCTCTTCTAGATCCACATATTTATCTTTTCTTCATCTGACTTTGAAATATTTTTCCTCGGGGGGACAAGAATGTTGGTAAACCTCTGGGAAACTTTATTTTAAAGTTTGTCAAGCAGCAAATTTTGCCCTGATTTATAGCTCTCATAGTTGCTGTTTTTCATCATATTCCCATTAAAAATTATAGTACTAGCCCATTCTGTAGTTTTCAAAGAGATTTCATTATACTTTCAGTTGCAACGTTATTTTGCTTGTTGCTATAGCACCACACTAAATTTAGAACACCCCCTAATTTCATGATCGATCGTCTCCATTAGCCAATAGGCACTGTCTGCGTCTAAATTATGTCAAATTTCCTTTACCCCACCTTGTCAGAATCTACCACAACAAATCCTTCAGACCCTGCAAATAGGTAACCTCTGCTTAGCCTTAAGTTATACACTGTTTAGTTAGTTATTCATCTTATGAGACATGCTTAATTAATGAAAACTTCAGGCCGATCTGAATTTTTTCTTAAAATTTCGAAGCACATACAGCACAACGTGAAGGTCGAATGAGTAGTGGTGGTTGGAATATTCTAGTTGCTGCACCAGCTTTTTCCAGCTCCATAGTGTTGGAAAAGATTGAGTATGTTTGTATTTGTTGTTGTGCATTCCAACAATGCACAGGGAGAAAAAACAACACAGAAATTAGAATGAGAAAGACCACCGTGGCTTTCAAGAGCTTAGCAATCCTAAGGTACTTAAGTTTCATCCTGTCAAAGCTTCATGAAACTACTGTTTCTGTAAGGAAGTGAAAATCTCACTCCTGACCTATGTTAAGCCACACTGGTTATTACACAGAGGTGACTTACAAATGGCCGAGAGCACAACAGTCTGCTCCTATGGCAGTCTCACAGATCTACCGTTCTCTGACCACAGACTGCTCTTACTGTCCCTAGCAGCCATCTCAAATGCTTGCCCTTGGGTGAGGGACTGTGTGGTTTAACGCAAACCAGCACCACTACTGTCCATTCGATACAAGCACGTGTCCTACTGGTTACAGGGCTTACCTTTCCCCTCTCAACCATTGGTGTTAGAGCAGTGCTCACCCCAAATGGCAAGGGGTCAGAAGTCAATCAGAAATGGACAAAATAAGCAAGTGCACAAGAGATTCTCTCTTAGTAACACTCAGCCCTGAGGATATAATCTCACTATTAGCAGTATCATCAACCAGAGGACAACCCTTCAGTGGGGTCCAACTTTCTGCATGGCTGTGAGGGCCTCATCCACCACAGCAGAGAAGTCCCTCAAGCTATTTGAGCTGTTTCACCAGCATTACAGATGAAAGGTACTCAACATGAAAAGGCAGACCAAGCTGCCAACAATGAAGTCCTGGGACCCAGTCAGCGCACAGACATTGTGGCAGCGCTCACCGGAGCACAGCCCTGCTAGGTGGGACATGTGAGGAGCATGAGTGGTAGCAGAGTACCCAGACAACTTGCGAATGAAAGGGGGGAAGTGTGAGCAGTGATGGCAGGGTGAGCGAATTAAAGATATAAGGAAGCAGAGTTTCAAACAATACAATGGACCGTTCAGCGGCCACCACCAGCTGAACAGATGGACGGAGGACAGGCAGCGATTGAGGTTTTTCTCTGAGTGGAGTCTTTTAAACGGTCAGCGTAAACAAGAGGCAGAAGCCGACGGGGTCGCTCTGCATCGGCACAGCAAGGAGCTATTTTTACGTGTCCATAATGTGTAATGGAATGTCTGATGCTTATCCTTTTTTACTGACCCACTGGCATGCACAGATAAGATTTCACCGTCAGTAGCATCATCTTCCAAAATGAAATCATCTTTGAATGTATCAGAGAAATAGAATTCTCATCCTAAAGTGCCTACAATTTGTAGGTACCCATTTAGATGGGTGGATTCTTTTATTAAAACTAAAAAGTTGGCCTGATTCCTTAAATGAGCTCCAATTTCAGGTGGTAAAATTGCCTGAATTTCTATTTCCAACCACGCTTGATGAGAGGAAGAAATTGTACAGAACTGTCTTTGCAACAGCAACACTGCTAATTATTAAGTGGTGTCTATTGAATGTTTACTATGGGCAGAGCACTGCTAAGAGATGAAGCCTGCAGTTTTATACCTTATGTGTCTCTTCCGCAGGTGTGTATTCTTCCCTTGGGTAATTGTCATTGTCACAGCAGGTTAACTGATAATGTGAATGCCTCCTGTTAAGGGCGATTGAATTTGAATATTCAAGTTGTGTATGTGTGAGTGAGAGAGAGAAATACCTGGAACATGCAAGGTTTCTCTCTGATTTTAATGTAATATTCTGGCCAGACAATCTATACTTCATTTTCCCTTATGAAGAGGGGGCTGGTTTTGTGTAGCATCTTTAGCACTTCTGCTATTCCACAGCACCTCCCTGAGTCTCACTTTAGGTAGTTAGGTGGGGACTGTGGTCCAAAAGCTTCAATATAAAATCACCTCGTCGAAAGAGAGGCTACTGGTTGGAGAATGGCTAGATCCTTGACAAGTATAATTGAACTTTTCAAGGTGACCTTAAGAAATTCAAACAGAGACTGCTGGCTTTAATAACTGCACGAGAGGTATTCTTAAAACGTTGCTTTTTCCATCACTGATCATCATGTCTGACTTTAAAGGCACTAACACCCAGAACAGAATGATCACACACACTCAGGTATTGTCTGCTGAATCGAAGAACATATTTGATTAAGTGGATCGATGCAGGTATTGAAATAAGATAAAGCTCTTGTCTCATTGTTGGAGGTGGTAGAGTCAGTCCTTGTATATTAACTTCTATTTCTTTATAATCTAGTTACCAGAAAAGCTCATCAGGAGATACAGCTGGATCAAGCATTGGGAACTTGGCCTCAAACTTGCTGGGAAGGGAGAGGACCTGAGTGACAAAATTCAAGAATCTCTAGCTCTATTAAGGAGGAAGGTTTGGAAAATTATATGTTTGTTGTTCTAAGTTGTAAAATAAAAACTTGCTTTCTCATCCCCACTCTTATAAATTGAAGAAGATATTGAACAGGGTTTCTGGGAGAATTGGAGCAGGATTATTTTCTACGAACTCAGAACGCTTCCATCTTTGCATTTGAGCTTTGTGCTTGAAGGCACAGATGAGGTGAGGGGACTCCCTAAATTATTTTCTGAACGAGGCAGTCAGTGGTATTTGAGTGCTTACTCTGTGCAGAGCACTCTACTAAGTGCTTGGGAGAGTATAATACAATAGTTTGTAGACATGGTCCCTGCAATCATGGAGTCTACAGTCTAGTTATTAAAAAGAGATTAAATGCTAGAGTGTCTGATTGTTAGAGTGAGAAATAGGCAACCAGAATGGCAGACATGTCAAAGTAACCAAGAAGAGGAGGCTTGGCCGACTCAGTGTTTTTTAGCTTCTTCAAGATTCAGAGCCAAGTGACGTGTCCTGTCACTAGTCCTGTCTAGTCCTGTGGGCTAGAGCCAAGAGAATATTTCATATGAAAAGACATCAAACTGAAAAGGCTAGGATTGACGAGAAAAGTCGTATACTTTCAGTTCAGCGAAGCTGGAAGTTGATATGCTGTTGAACCTCTGGGAGTTATTTCCTCTTTTTCAGCTAACACTTGTCTAAAGTGCGATCACACCTCAATCATAGTTTGACGTGTCTCGTCAAGCTACCGTTAACTGGTTTTGAGACTACGTTCATAAATGTGCACATTGCCAGTATTACTAGGTTTCTACCCAAAGGAGGCTGTATTCTGCCTGGCTAGAGCTAATTTGATAGGTGCCTTCTAGGAGTTTTTCTCACTCCCCCTTTTCTCACCTCTGCGTGTGCACATGTGTGCATACACACACATACACTCATTCCCTTCCCCTCCCCCCTCCTGCCACTAGCACGGGTCTCTTTGCTGTAGAGCCCTCTCCTTCCCCTGTGGTTAGCTTTGAGCTGAAGTGTTTCTGTAGCGGGGCTTTGGTGTTGTGGGCTTTATACTCCTTTCTAGTGCCCACACCCATCTCTTTCTGGCATCCTTCCCTCTTCTACTCCCCTCTTTCCTCGCACTTCCCAGCCCCTCTCTTGCAATTTTGCTCTCCCCTCCATTTTATAAACCCTCCCTTCCCTGTTCAGCAGAGTCTACCATTGCTCCTTCTCATCCTCCCTAGTTCAACCATTATCCAGGCCTTTAAATTTTGGGAACCATTCTTGCCTAAGATTGTCGATGCTCAGTTTCTCACCCTCATATATGGCTTCTAAGTCTTGAGGGGAGAGACCTTTTCCCCCCACCTTCAGCACTATTTCCTTTCCTTTATGTGTATACAGGTTGCCTCCATTTGAAAATGTTCTCAATTTCCAGTCTCCCTTTGAATTGTTCAGCCTCTGAGGGCTGCAGGAGATGGGAAAGGGAAGAGATGGAGTAGTATTCTCATCTTGTGGTTCTCTACTTCCTGCTTTCCCAGGGCCTGTTTAGGAGTTGTGTTCACATTGTTTTTATCCCCACTTTACATTCTTGTTTCCACCTGTTGCTAAAAGTGAATTGAGGTTTTTGAATTTCAGTGTTATGTATTCTTGGTCACTCTCCCCTTCCCCTGACTGACTATTAAGAAAATTGTCTGAGAGATTCTTTCTAGGAAAACCTTATTTTATTTTTACTTTTTTTATGAGTGGGGGAATTCTGTTTCTTACAGTGGGCCAGTCTGGCTGAAATGAAAATCACGGAAGAGAAGCAAGCCGCTTGTGATGAACTGTTTGGAAACGAGGAGGAAGAATACAGCCTCTATGAAGCTGTGAAATTTCTAATGCTGAACACAGCTATCGAACTCTATGATCATAAAGAAAAGGGAAAGGAAGTACCATTTTTCTCTGTGCTTCTGTTTGCTCGAGACACATCCAGTGATCCTGGTCAGTTACTGAGGAATCATTTGAATCAAGTTGGGCGCACTGGTGGCCTTGAGCAAGTAAGCTGGGTCACTGGAGAGGTTTGTTATGGGGTCATTCTGTCCTGGCTTGATTATAAGTCTTGCTTTCTTTGTCTTAACAGGGAGTAAGACAAGCAGTATGGCCTAGTGGATAGAGTATGGGCCTGGGAGTCAGATGGGACCTGGGTTTTAATCCCAGCTCCGCCACTTGTCTCCTGTGTGACTTTGGGCCAGTCACTTAACTTCTCAGTTATCTCATCTGTAAAATGGGAAATAAAACTGTGAGCCCCACACAGGGCATAGATTGTATTCAACGTGATTTAGCTTGTGTCTACCTCAGTGCTTAGTATAGTACCTGGCACATAGTAAGTGGTTAACAAATACCATTTTTTTAAAAACGTGAAAGGCCTTGTTTAAACTTCTGAACTGCATGTGCTTTTTGAAAATCATTAGTTTCTCCCTTTTCTGTGTTGGACAAAACGGAAAGGTAGTCCTCAGTGTGTAGTGACATCATGGTCTTTTATATTTAAGCTTTAGAATTTAATGTGACTATAGGAGAATTAAAGGGGTTTTAGAGAGAGGAACATTGTTCAGAATCTCAGCTGAACTCAATACACTTTCTCAATACCTGGAAAAATGCGTAATCCAGAATATTTATTACATTTTTCTCCTAAGGCCATTTTTGGACTGCTTTAGAGAACCAGAAATCACTATGCCCTTTCCTCTGTGGGAAGTCATGTCTGGGCAAGGAGAGAGACCTAATTCTCCTTGAACAACAGTGAAATAATACTTTAAAATGGCTTGACTCTCACGTTGTCTGGGTTTTACGCCTCCCACTGACCTGGTCTCCCCTTCATTTTAATTTAGGTTGAAATGTTTCTCCTGGCCTATGCTGTGTGCCACACCATCCAAGTGTATCGGCTATCCAAGTACAGCACCGAAGAATTCATCACCCTATATCCGACAGAGCCCCAGCAGGGCTGGCCCATGGTGACTCTGATAGCCGAGGATGATCGGCATTACAACATCCCCGTCAGAGTGTGTGAGGAGACCAGCTTGTGAATGCGAGTGGCCCTTCTTCTGAGCTCTGGGGGCTGGGGCTGAAATGACAGGTCTCTGTCATCCCTAAGCCCGAGGGACCATGCAACGATTTATGAGAGACCGCCCCCCCCACCGTATATGGAATCTGAATTTAGATTCCACAAAAGACTACCTTTGACCCATCCAGGAAGTGGGTCCATTGAGCAAAGTCTTTTCCTGGGTGATGGGTCACATTAAGAGGCCTACACAGAGGTTGTAAAAGTCCATGCCTCTAATAGCAGAATACCTCTGGATTGGAGACACCATTCACAAGGGGACGTATTGTCAAAGCCAAACCACCTTTCAGTGAGAAACTGGCATTGATTCTTTTAGGAAGGGATTCGGGCAGTGTTTTCAGCAGTGATGGGTCTCTGTGATGGTCTTCCTATGCAGTGTGCCCGAGTATTGGGGCTCTGGAAGTGAATTTGGTAACACCACTTGCTTCTTGGCACTCTTGCCCCATTGCTACGGCGGGACAAGGATATGGAAGTTTGCCTCTGTTGGTTTTTGGTTTTTTGTTCTTTTTTAATGTTTGAAATAAAATATACTTGAGAGGATTCTAATTGGGTAATCGGGAGATTAGAACACATTGGAGGGACGTGGAGTGGCTACCCGGAGGCACAGTGAGGCCTGGCAAAGGGGCACAGAGCCTATCCACTCAGATCACCCTGAAAGGAGCAGGTAGACCTCTAGGAGAGAGTTGGTCCTCTCTACGTCTGGAAGGTCACACTGTCAGTCCAGGTAACATCAGGTGGCTGTAGTTGGAGTGCAGGTTGCTGTAGTTGGAGTGCCAGGATTTTAGTCTGAGGCTTCACTGCACAAGGGGTGGGTGGGAGCTTTAAGATTTCTAGGCCCACTGTCCGTAAATAACAATATTTACTCTTTTTTTTAATGATATTTAAGTAACAGCAGGCAAACGTATCCTAAGGTTGCCAAGGTTGTTGATTAAGTAGGTTCCTCTAATATTTTAATTTGGGCTGAAGCATGGTGTATTAATTCTAAGAACAAGAATGACAAATATTTAATAAATTGCAAAAGTACAATAACCTAATTAATTTGGGATTTGGAATAATTTGAACTCTCAGGCGCTTACCATGTGGGGTGCTTTGAGAAAAGCGATTGAGTTATATAGGCTGAAGGGACTGGCTGTCAGGCCCCTAACTCCTGGCAGAGAAGCCCGTTGGGAGCTGGGCCGCTGCCCACTAGTCATTGAGAAAGAGAGGAGGCTAACAGTTCCGAAGGACCCACTGACCGGAGCCTTTATGCCAGCGTCCATCCCCTCAAATTCTACGGGTACCTTTCCAGTTGCATCTGACTGCATTGCAGATGTCAGGACTAGATCTATCATTACTCATTTCTCAGCACCTGGTACACAATTGTGATTAGAACACGGGGAGTGGCCCACAAGCCAAAGGAGGGATAAGAATAAAAGTTTGTTCAGGTGACTTTTTTCTTTTTCAGCTGAGCACTTTTATTTCACTCTTGCTAACACACCTCTCTGAGTCTGAGTGGAAGGGCACCAGTAGCTCTGCTCAACCAGGGAGTTTTTGTGACGCCTTAGAGCGGTGTTCTCCAGGACCATTTCCTCCAGGCAGCGAGTGGCATCTAGCAGCTTCTCAAGGTAGTGTGATTCTAAACCTTGGCATGTGCTTCTCTGGGACCCAAGTGCCCCATCCTGAAATTGGACTAAGAGGGTTTAAGGGCAGGAACTATCTGCTGTGCTCTTTTGTGTCATGGTTAGTGTCCAAGATGCTTAGAATTCATGTGAAAAATATTTCATACCATACTTCTCTCCAAATCCAGGGCGGAATCGAGTCCATTGTCCACATCTGTTTAGCTATTCACCCAAGTGCTTAATACAGTGCTTTGCACACATTAAGCACTCAATAAATATTGAATGAATTAATCCAAACTCCTGCAAACTTCACCTGTCACTTCATCATCCAGTGAGCACGCGATTATAACTTTTGATTGAGTCACCGTCTGAGATAAGTGGAAGAACACATTGCAGGAACCTCAGTTAGGTGAAAAGTGATTCCGTGAAATATTGCTAATCGGCAAAGATTTCCAAAAATGGATTTTTATGCCAAAATGTATATTTCTTGATTGTCCATATTTTTCATTTTATTTGTCACTAATAGTCGAGGAAGTTCATATTTCGAGGAAGTGTTTTGAATGGTTCAGTGATAATCAGTTTTGAAAAAACTGGATGTCGATCAAAGAGGACTCAGGAGGATTACAGTGAACTTTAAAGTGTTGATGCTGTTCTGGAAGAGGAGCAGATGATAGGAACAACAAACCCACAGAGTACAGAATTCCAGCGCTAATAGGAATCAGGGATTCTAGTCTTGGTTAATCAACTACAGAATTTGCCTAAGGAAAAGATGTTACATGAGTTAGGGTGCAGCCTGTCTGCTATTTAGGGGAAAATTGCACTTAAGTCTGAAAACCTCATGGCTTCTTTGTAGCCTCCAGTGAGTAGACAGCAATACAAAAGCTACGCTTCCAGATTCTTTGTTTTTCTTCCTACCATATGTATTTTTTCTGTACAAGCAGTGACTGTTTACTGATCCATAGAAAACAGATTCCAGAGTTTGGATGAAAGAGAGGACAGGACTCTTCAAAGGTGAGTAAAGCCTCATTACCATAGGTGTCCCCCTCTGGTTCCAGGAAGACTTTATGGGTTGAAGTCATCTTTTCATCTTCTTTCTCACGGTTGTCGTGAATGCAACACTGGGATTTCTTCAGCTCGCTGTGTTCTCTGCCAAGAAGAAAAACTGGGAGGAAATATGATGGGTTGCAAAAGACCAATGGGTTCTTTAAAGGAGGGTCATGGGACTCTCCAGCAGGCAAATGTTGGACCAGTGAGATTATGTAGAGTCATGCACCATGGAGAAGTAAAGGGTACAGGGCACTAACTCCTTCATGATCCTAATCTTGGTTTCTCAAAGACTCGGGCATGATAGATGTTGAACAGGAATGAAGTTCATGCCAGAGAGAACTGACATTGATTCGCATTTGGTTATGTGAAAATTATGGTGGTTTGAAAATGTTTTAAAGGCACTCAACTGACCTATCTTGATTTTTACCTGTGCCTCTGTGGGGACCTTTGTTACATATTCAGGTTATTAGACTGAGTCAGCATTTTTGTATTCAGACAAGGTGAAGATAATGTTTCCTTTGTCTCCTTTAAGATGTTTTTATCTTGGTCTGTGAACTCATTTTAGTGTAACAGGTGCAACCTCAGGTCAGTTCAGAGACTCATTTTACTGTGGAACTGGACCATGTCAGGCTACCATGAGCTGCCTACTTCCTTTAAGGGCTTTGTGGTCTCCCACAGGGGAAAGGTGCTATTTTGCAATCTTAAAATCCAGTAGCTAGAATTTTTATGGAAGTTTTCAGTGAAGTCCTTCATTTTGTTTTTATTGAAACCCTAAGGTCATCTTGAACAAAAACTGTGTATTCAGGCATTTCACAAAGATCCGCGTTGTCTTTTCTGGTGTAAGGATTGTTTTTCACAAGACAGTTACTGAATTTGCACGTCTCTTGCCTGTTCCCATTTGAAATCCTGGAAACATTTTGAGAAACACAAACCACAGGGAAATCTTAAATATACCTGTAAATAAAAGCCAAACCGTCCTTTGAGAATCTGTCCCCGGCTGCTTGGTTTTGTTTCTTCAATAGTGAAACCTTGAAAGGAAATGTCTTGAGCTTGGATGTGGCTAAAATTAACTGTTGTTCACTCTCTTCCGTTCCTCTTTACACCCCACGTGGTAAACTAAAGAGCACAGGCCTGATGAGAGATTATAGCACACTCAGCGGACCTGGAACAACGAGTTCACTGAGGAAGCTGGAAGTAATTCCAGTTTTTGTTTCCATTTCAGTGGAAGTTATAGCCTCCTGTGTAGAAACTGAGGGGCAAAACAGTGATCTTGCTCAAGTAACTTGGTGGTTTTTTTATCTCTGGCCAGAAAGATGCTGTTGCAGTTCTGTAGGAAGCTGGGTGTTCAGTGGAAAGTGGAAAAAGGCCGTGCGGTATTCGTCCCTTAGAGAGTGGGAGTTTTAAGAATTGGAGGAAAAGTCATCCAATCCAAAACTCCTCAACGGGGAGGAGTGGATTTTAGAAAACTAATCGGAAAATGGGGAGTTTAACCATGTGGTGGCCCACTCCCCTTTTCCTTCTTCCCAGGCGGAGTTGAGTCCACCTGGGAAGTTGAGTGGTACCGTATTTGTGGGCCCCAGCTCAGCCTGTCTCCTGATTCTTCTCTGCATCGCCTGACATTTCTCCCAAGTAGCTCCTTCAGTGAACAGTATTTTAAGTGAAGAGCTGCTATTGTCATTCTTCTCATGACAACTACTATTCAAACCAATGGGTGTTTGCTTGCAAGAGGCCATAGGTGTGGGGCCTGGGTTTAAGGAGAACCAACTGAAGGCAATTTATGGCTTTTGATGTATGAACACTAAATATGAGGTTTGGAAAGCACTAATACAATATAGCGTAAAACCGTTTTTCCCCTGTAAAATGCGTGAATTCACCTGACAATTTTGTCTCCCCCTTCACACACACAACCCAGCTGCCATCTCAGTGTTTCCCTTGATAGCAAAGCAGTTAGGTCGCTTTGGTGTGTAATGTTAGGGGCCATTCTGCGGAAAGGTGCTTTCTGGTGCAGATGAAAAGGAAACGTCCCTCAGTAGAACTGCCCTAGCTATGTGGACCTTTTTACAAGACCATTTCATGATCAGGACCATGAGGTATAGTCTTACTATGCCCAACTTTGAAGTCAGCCTTTGCCATGGATGGGAGGGTGGGAAAGAGAGAGATCAGTTGATTGAGTTTAAACAATTGTAATCCGAAGATAGGTTGGTTTCAGCCTCCTTTCCTACCAGTGTTTTCAGCAGGGCTACTAACCAGTAAAATGAATTGGCCTTCCCCCTCTCTTCTGTGCTGTGTCGGGGGAGATGAAGTCAAAAGCTAAGGTCTTTTTTTGGCTTCTCCAGTGGCCTATTTGTAAATGGGAGTGGCCATATCTATCCATTTTGAAGACCTTCATTGGCAATGGCCTAGCAAAAGCCCAGGATTAAATACCGGCTCTAGGTTTTGGCTAGTTTCCCCCAGATTTTTTTTTTTTTTAACCTGAAGAGCTGTGAGGTAGATTGGGTTAACAGTGGCTGGGTGGATGCTATAAGGAAGCTCGTGCTGGGTCGATGTGGTATATGTGCCCCCTTCCTCGACTGCCTCAGGCCAACTGCCAGCTCAGCTGGTGGTGTGAAGCTGACCTTCAAGAGCTGCAAGGAGCACGCCTCTCCGGGGAATGTAGCAGAGCTGGACGGGGAGACGTTTCTACCCATCTTGGTAAGTCCCAGTGATCTCATCGTGTCAGACAAGTGGCTAAGCTGCATGTGTTCGGCAAAGACGAAATTAGCAGTTAACCTCTTTCGGCTTTGTGCTCTTTCGCCAGGGCCAGGCCACACCTGCCCCAGCCCTAGAAGGGCTGCCGGAAGCACAGACCCTCCAGCTATGGACCCATCTCTCTTAATCAGCAGTGAGCTTCGGAGGTAACCGTCTGAATCGGAAGTTGCCTTTCATGGGGGCTTGAAAGCAGTGATAGTTGCTTACTTGAATTCACTTCTTTTGGGAAAATTGCATCAGTGGCTTCAGATAGAGAAGCAGTGTGGCCAAGTGGAAAAAGCACGGGCTTTGGAGTCAAGGTCATGGGTTCGAATCCCGGCTCGGCCACTTGTCAGCTGTGTGACTTTGGGCAAGTCACTTAACTTCTCGGTGCCTCAGTTACCTCATCTGTAAAATGGGGATTAAGACTGTGAGCCCCACCTGGGACAACCTGATTCCCCTGTGTCTACCCCAGTGCTTACCCCAGCGCTTAGAACAGTGCTCGGCACATAGTAAGCGCTTAACAAATACCAACATTATTATTATTATTATTATTATAAACCATAGGTTGATGAACACTGGGGTGGTAGATGGGGCCAATGACTGCCCCGATCGTCCGGGGGCTTGAACAGAGCTGTTTTACCATGTACCTGGCCCGGCATTAGGTACCATACATGTACCTCTGTATGGTATCATTTATGTAGTTTAACAGCTCTGGTATCGTACAGCTTGAAGATTCCATTCATACATTCGATCATATTTATTAAGCATTTGCTGTGTGGAGGGCACTGTAGTAAGCTCTTGGGAAAGTACAATACAAAAATAAAGTGACATTCCCTGCGCACAGTGCACTCACAGTCTAGAGGGCCTCTGCTGAGCACCGTCTGGCAGGGCCCAGAGCCTGAAATTCAAGCTTTTTGAGAAGCTGTTGTCTAAGGTTTCAGCATCTCCATGAGGTAGGAGCATGTGAAGAGGGCATGACAGAGTCCGGGGTAGGTCCAGCTTGCCTGGTCTTGTTATTTGGGGCTCTCTGCCAGTCTAGGTGGCTCACTGGTCTGCAACTATTTCTTAGAAAACAAATCTCCGCCTGCTGCTTGTCGGGGTGGGTGGGAGTGGTGGTGGAGTGAGAGAGAGAGAGAGAGAGTGCGTGCGTGCTCTAGCAGTTGATGGCAATATATGGCGATTGCCCAGGAAACAAGCAGATTTGACAGCAGAACGCCTAGTTTCATTTGTGCTCAAAAAATGCTTAACCCTTCATGCTGCAAAGAGTCACTTCCTGAATTCTAAACTACTGCTATTTGCCACAGTTCCTATTTATAATTGTTTTCTGAGAGCCTGTGTTGTGTTCCTCCCCCGCCCCCAAAACAGTGAGCCAAAGAGGATCCCCAGCTGAAGAAAACTTCCGTGTCCTTCTTACCCGAGACAAGTCGGAGTCGTCATCTCTTCACGGAGCAGCAGTAAAATGGGTCAGTACCACATTTGAGGGCATCTTCTGTGTTGTAAATACCCGGAGATGTAACTGGACAGAGGAGTGGTGGAGAGTTTGACCCTTTTCTGGTCATACCTATGGAATTACTAAACAGGAACAGCCCCCTTCATCCAAGAAACTACACCTATGTTTGCCTTTAATCATGCTCTCATCTCCTCAACTGTCAGTGTCTTTTAACCTCTTTTGAATAGAAAGAAATGCTGATTAGTGGTCACCCTCAGGATGATGGGGTGGGTGAAACCATGCTTCTCACTTAATGCCTGTAACCAGAAAGTAAACTACATGTAAATTGTCTAGTGGGTGTCTTTCACAATGCAGGGGGTTCTCTGGGAAGCTGACAGGATTGAAGGTGAGAAGGAGGAACAGTTTAGCTGTGAGAGAGGGGCTGTAGTGTACACTGGGACTTGGGGTTTGTATTTTCTTAGGAAGGTAGAAAAAAGACACAGGGACCTGCAGTGTTGAGAATTCACTCACACCTCTCTCTGGATGAGTTTTGAGCAATATGGGTGTTCTTGCTCACATTTTCTATGTTATTATTATTATTATGAATAATTTCAACAGGGTCTTCTCTGTTCAGGAGTGCCAGTTGCCTTTACTGTTGTAAGCTACTCTCTGGATGCATTAGAGCTCCAGAGAACCGGCAGTAGCTGTGAGAAGCGATTACAGGTCCAATGGTGTCCCAGCACCCGCCCCCCGCCCTCCCCCGGCAATAGGGAAAACAAGTGAAGAGGCAGGGACTAAGAGGTGGCCACATTGGTTTAAACACAAGGGAGTGAGGTGTCAATAATATCCTCATTTCAGCCATAATACGTGTTTTCACGGTTCTTTTGGATAGCACAAGGTTAGTGAAAGTTCTTCCAAAAATACATTGTTGCTTGTTTACTGTGAATACTACAAAGTGAGCTTAACCACCCCCACACTGGGCTCTGTAAGAATGGATTTGGGGGTTGAAAAGGCCCAGTAAACTGTTCTGGAAATCTGGGCTATTTCTTTTGGGGTGGGGGGAGGGGGGAGCAAGAAAGACACTTCCCCTGTCTAAAGGTCTGGGTTAGGACTGATCCCAGCTCTGATTAATAGGGAGAGGTCCTTAGAGACCCACCAGTGGCCTTTGGATTTGTGAGAATGGCACTCGGAGCTGGTTCCTGGCATTGTTAAGACATCACACAGTCAGCTGTGTGACTGTGGGCAAGTCACTTCACTTCTCTGTGCCTCAGTTACCTCATCTGTAAAATGGGGATTAAGACTGTGAGCCCCACGTGGGAAAACCAGATTCCCCTGTGACTACCCCAGCGCTTAGAACAGTGCTCTGCACATAGTAAGCGCTTAACAAATACCAACATTATTATTATTCCTGGGAGCTCAGTAAACCTATACCCCCTGCCCCCCAAAGTGATTAAGTTTAGAAACAAGTCAGGGGACCCCAGAGCAAATTCCCCTGGATTCTCCAGAGGTACCCACCAACCCAGCTGGAAAACCACAGAGTTGTGGGAATTGGTTCTGCTGCTTTTACCTCCTTCCCCATCCCTTGGGGGAGGAAACAATATGTTAATTGGAATTATGCTCTGTTGGTTAACTGGCTCACTTCACTTTGAGGTTAGGAAAGTGAAATAGAACAACAGAATCAAGGAAAGCATCTCCTCGTATGCAAACTGTTTGAGCTTTACTTAAAGGAAAATCAGAGTATGAAAGCATCTGACAATAGCTGATGAGCACAAATCCCAAAAAGAGGAAAGCATAGATAAATTTTCTTAACAATGCCAAAACTTACATCTCTGTTAAATACATAAACAGCACTCATTTTAATGCAATATATGCTTTATACTGACCTCTGCAGTCATTTCATAAACAAAGGCTGCACAAACATTTTTAATGAGCGGTTTCATCTGTTTAAATTAAAGCCAACCTCGGAAGTGAAACCAAAGTTCATAAACAAATGGTCAGCTACATCGCATGTACTGAACAGACTCCTGACGTACCTGTTATGATAAAGAAAAAAAAGCGGCGTTCTGCTAATGCGGTACGTGAGCTATGACGAATGAGGTAATTCTTTAAAAAAAAGAAAAAAAGTCTAGGATCCCTCGACCCCATTCTGAGTCCTCTGGGACACAGCCCTCTAGTATTGGGCGCTCACTCTTTGGATATTACCTTTGAAAAAAATAGTTAAGGGTTTCTAACTCAGAAAAATGCCACTTTTTATCTCAGCTCTCATTTTCATAGGCTGATGCTGCCGCCAGCTCCTACGGTTCTCTGCCCACCTCCCCAGATGGAGCTCCTGGAAACTGTATCGAAGGGACTAGAACATCCAGGAGAATGCTTAGGAAACCAGTGAGCCGTGGGCAGGAAGAGCCCTCCGGCAGGGGGTGAAGCGGAGCGGTCGCCCTTTCGACCAGCGGTCCAGAGCATGGTGTTCCGGGATGGATCGAGGGACACTTTAACCCTGCCTTCAGAAGCAGGTTCATCTCGAGATTTTTCTGTATTCTGTTAAAATAAGTGATGGAAATTTCTGGGTCCTCACACTCAAGAGTTCCCCAGGGAGAATTGACTCTGTCTCTCCAAACAAGACTCCCAGGCACCACTTCCTTTGCGCTCATCCAGCGGTCCTTGGCCATCCACAGGTAGACCTGCTGAATTGCTCCCGGGGTCCCCAGTTGGGGAGATGTCCTCTGGCCCTTCGCTTCAGCACATTCTCTCTCACTCCACTGAGTTTGCCGTGAGGCTGTGGGTGAACTGATTTCACCTGCGTTCTTGCTTTTTCTTTTAAGTTCAAAGGGAGATTACCTTCTTCATTCTTGTGCGCTTTAATCTGAACAAATATTGCAGCAAGCTGATGTCAAATCTCATCATAGCAAAGTGCACTTTGAATTTTAGCTACATAAAAGTTGCTCAGTACAGTAAAAAGTGCCGCACGAGTCCACATGTAGTTGGAGCCAGCTATGAAAATGCGCGTTGGAGTTTGAAAAGGAGGCAGAAAGTCTTTCAGTTGAAAAAAATCTCATAGGAGAAAATGGCTGCAGTTCCCCCAAAAGAAGCATTCTTTTAAAAATTTATCCCTGTTCTTTGTGTAGTCCTTAAAGGAAACGATAGCAAAACAGTCCTAAATTCATCTCTACTGCAAGAGGCTCATCTTTGTTTAAAAGGTAAGATGATTCTCCTCGTCACCTATTTTTCCCCCCATTTGATCAGAGACCAAACGACCCACGGTTTTCATTCCCGCTGCTCCAAGTAGAGAGCGAGTTCTGTTCCCTCCTATAGTAAACTCAAAAATAAGAAATGTTATCAGTCATCCCGCTTTAAAAAGAAAAATCCAAAGATGTGCAAGACATTTGGAAAAACCTCTCTCTGTTATTCAGCTTGTTGCATCAACTCATGCCTTCCACATTTTTGCAGCAAGGAACAGAAATGGAGGCAAGAGAAGCACACAGAACAATTGGCTAACCGTGTTTACCAGACAGTGCCTCCAGCTGATCAGTCGTTGGAGTATGAGCTACAAGGAGAAATGACGGAGCAATTGCTCTATGTAAAAAGCAGGTATCATTTTATCTGGATTTAAGAAGTTAGCTGAAAGTGCAGTGCAGGTATTTCAATACCTACGCAACTCTGGGGCTTTAAAAGAGTACCTTCTCCTCTTCCCGAGGGCCCCCATTTTGTCAAAACTTTGGTCCTCCAAAGTTTTACACCAAAACCCTCATGGGACACAACCTTCTCACTGGGACGGTCGTGGTGTTGTCGAGAGACCAGCTCGCCCTCCGCCCAACCGATATAAACAAACACAGTCTGCCCCGAACATCCACCTACTAGGTTGAAAGGTTCTTAAATACAATAAAAATATTTCTAAAATCAACATTTTTAAACTTTCAATCATATAAATATATCTTCCATTTTTCAACACATTTCCACCCCACTTATTCCCAGACAGAGTGAAACTAAAGGGGGAAAAAGACCCATCCAGAGAAGCGCTAGTCAGATTTTTTTTTATAACAACTGTATTTCTAGGTATTCAGTAAACATGAAAGCAACTTTTCTATTTTTTTTTTTACTTTTCTTAATAGGAAGAACAGAGAACTACATGATGCCTCAAGGAGAGAAGTGATGGGGATCAAAAAGCAAAAACCACCAGTGAGGTAAGCCCCATTAATGCTGTAGTTGATAATCCCATATTTTAGAAAGCTCACAGGGCTTTGCTGTTGCCTGCTGGGGCCTAGCAGAGTAGGCCCGAGGGGGTGTCTCCAGTAGAATTCAATTCCTGTTCTAACAGAGCGTTGCCCTGCGCCATCGTTTCACATCTTGAACCCTGGCATGAGAGTGGATCCTCTGAGACCCACCCCGAGGGCTGCTGACCCTGGCAGAGAAAATCCCAGGTGGGGCAGTTCAGCAGCCTAGGGGCACCAGCTAGATGTGGCTCAGAAACAGCAAGGCCGGCAGAGTCTGCATCAGGAGGCTGGGGGGCGGGGGCCTGGGGCCAACGGCAGGCCCACTTTACTGGTGTAGCAAGTAAAGGCCATTCTGGCTTTCTCTGCCCGTTTTCTCCTTGACAGTAAAGAGGTTTTCAAGTTCCCAAAGCAGCAGCAGTGAGCCAGCCAGTTGTCATTTCGGCACAGGGGATGTGGACTAGCACTCAGGTCGGGCCTGCTGGAGGTCCCACCTGGGAAAGAAAGATGCAGACTGTCCCAAGATGGAAAAGGGTTGCTGCCCAGGAAGTTAAAGAAGGACTGTTGGTCCTGGTTTAACAAAACAGTGGTGTCATGTAACACACCCACCTCTTTCCTGTCTTAAAACAGAAGATATAATGTATTAAGAATTTTACTTTCCAGTGGTTCACAAAGCATTCCAATGTTGGTATTTGCTCTAAGTAATTAGATGTTTTTATTTAAATTTTTATTTTAGCTCTGCCCCCCCAACACACACACACTATTAAGAATACTGCTGCTTTCATTTTCAAATCCTACGTGGGGGAAGAAAAAAAAACTGAGTGGAACATTTTCCCCCCTCATTCCAAGCCTACTATTGTCAGGAAGCTGTACAGTGGAAATTTCCTAACAGGAGTGGAGAAAGAAAATATGATGAACTCGGGCTTCTAGTGTGTGTTTAAGGGTATATTTAAGCATGTCTCGACTCCATATAGGCATACTTGTGCATGAAGATGAAAGCAGGGATTTGAATGTCAACACCACCTCTGCATAAAGCCCACTTTGTCTATGACCTTTTCTAAGAGGAAAGGTGGTAAATGTCTGGTGACCTTGAAACCTAAACTATGAGTTCACTTTTTCCTTCCCATTGTTTTCTTAGTAAAGGGAAAACTGGTGGCTTGAAAAACTCTCATTGCCATTGTACAATTGATCAAGCGAACAAACTCAGAGGAGAATGTTCACTGCCAATACTTTTTTCTGTGGGTATGTTCCACACACAGGATATTGTATTAGAGATGCTTTGTTGAAATTGCAAAAGTAGGCAAAGTATTGTAGCCTAAAAATAAATTATCACACATACAGTATATATATATATATATATTTAAAATAAAATTTTTCTTTTTCAGTCAAGATGTAGTCAAGAATTTTGTGAACTAAACTTATTCATAGTTTCATATGGAAAAAAAAATCACTGCCCAAACTTAGAAAAATAGATTTCAAATGCCTAATTTCAGGGAAGATTTAAAAGTGATTTGGATGTACTGCATAAAGTGTCCGGTTGTTTTATTGTGTGATACTCTTGGGATGTACTGTAGCATTAGAAGAAAGGCAGAAGTCTTTATACCCTAACTATACTTTAACAAGTAGTAATTCACCGATCTGGCATGAGAACGTTGGATTAGAACTTTGGTAAAGTTTTAGTTTTTAAGAGACAAACAGAGAATGTTAGACTACTCCAATCTATTATTAGCTAGTGCCATTTTCAGAAAAGAAGACATTGTTCTGCAGCAAATGGCATGCACAGTGAGGACTTTGAAAGCTGACTGTGTCATGTGATGACAACTCTAAAACAAGATCTACACTGGGCTATTATAACACTGTCCTCAAATTTTACGAAGTAAAATGAGAAAATAATTGAATCGTATGATATCGGTCGAGTTCACCAACCTCACTCCAAGGGAAATAAACTCCGTGTTTCCGTGCTGCCCATTCACAGTTCTCTTCCTCTGTTTGGACTGCTAAGATCTTTGCGTATTTTAATAACATCCAGGTTATAACTCCATAAGTGAAGAAAAACAATTGACCACCAGGGTTATATCTGTTCACACAGCTGTTATTTCGCACAAGAAAGCTATGTTTTTATGTCGCTGCATTGTTGGTCTTTCAACCCTAAGAAGGAAGGCTGAGAGGGTGAGTGTGCAGAGTAAAGAACGGCAGCAGAGCCAATGGCACAGAGACAGACAGACAGGTGCAGATTGTCCAGTGGAAGGTGGCAGGCTTAAATAATGGAGACAACCTCTCCTGGGCTGCAGCCGTCTCTTGTGTTTTGTGGAGCAAGATGACAAAATTCAATTTAAAAAAGAAAAAAAGCAAAAGCAAAAGACCTTTCTTTAGGTCTCTCATCAATGTGAGCATACCCAGTATGCTAGAAAATTTATCTGAAACCTTTTCAATCAAGGCCTCTTCATTAAAAAAACAAAAAAAAAAAACCCAAAAAAAGATGAGAGAAGAAAAGATGCCAAAGTGTCATTCCGACTGTCCCTGGGGAGAACGATAACCTCCTGGATCACTATTCATTCTCTTCTCTCATTTCTCCGATGTCCGTGACTTCCTCTGTTGCTGGCATGTCAGTCATGGCCGAGTCCTCACCTTCGGTTGCTGACCCGTTCTCATTCTTCTTTTTCTAGGGTCAAAGAGCAGGACCGAAACATGAGGTCATTCATGGAGAGAGACCAGCCTGTGCACATATTTGACCTTCCACAGAGAAAAATTCTCCAAATCAGGTTGCCCCATCGCCACCATATACTGCAGTAAAATTTTCCCATGTGCACCATGCCTTGAGGAGGTGAGGCAACCTAATCTCAATCAGTGGTATTTACTGAGCACTTACTATGTACAGAGCACAGTAATAAGCACTAGGGAGAGTACCGTACGACAGAGTTAGCAGACATGTTCCCTGCTCATGAGTTCCTTTGGCTTTCAGAGTTAAAGTACAGCACTAACTCCGTCTGTCTTAATTTACCTTTCGTCCCTCCAGGATAATGCTGGGGCAGTTTAAGACACAAATGCAGGCCAGGCTCTTTGTGGCCCTGAAAGGAGAACTCCACCTGCCCTCACAGACAACTACCATCTAGACTCTAAGCTTGTTGTGGGCAGCGAACGTGTCTACCAATTCTGTTATCTAATAATAATTGTGGTATTTGTTAAGTATTTACTATGTGCCAAGCACTGCACTAAATGCTCAGATGGGTAAAATCGAATCAGGTTGGACACAGTCCCTGGCCCACATGGGGCTCGCAGTCTCGATCCCCATTTTACAGATGAGGTAACTGAGGCACAGAGAAGTTAAGTGACTTGCCCAAGGCCAAAGAGCAGACAAGTGGCAGAGCCGGGATTAGAATGGTACTCTCCCAAGTGCTTAGTACAGTGCTCTGCACTCAGGAATCATTCAATAAATACCACTGATTGACAGACAGCCTTTCGGCAATGGAACTACTGCCTGGGCTTTTGCCTGGAGTGATCTTTCAGAATTTTCATCGGCAGTTAGATACCTGCAGTTAGTGTTCCAGCTCAATAACTCTATCTGTTTCTCCTGTTAAATGTAAGCTCGTCTAGGGCAGCGATTGCACCTACTGGCTGTACTTTACCAAGCACTTAGACCAATGATCAATAAAACTCCATTTTGAAAAGCAATGTTCATCTGACTCAGTTGAATGCTTTGCCAGTCTGTGGAACAGCATGAAAAGCCCCCCTCCTTCCATTCAGCAGTGGAGCTGGAGATCCACTTTCTCTCAATTAACCCATCCTGCTTCTGTATGTTTAAACCCCTAGAGCCTTCTGATCATACCCTTCTCCACCGTTGAGCACCTTCTGCATTCTGAGTCCCGGGAATTAAAATTAGGTACCGATCATTCATGTTTTTCACAATAAGAATAGCAGGTGCCTGGTGGAAGGCATTAGTTGAAATAGGCTGAGCCAACGTCAAGGCCGTGGGCCACAGCACATTACCTGTTTCCGATAGACGTAGCAGGCGGCTATCGCGACCATGGTGGATTCTCCCACAAAGCCTGCTAGGAGGGATCCTACTCCTAACGTAGCTCCGTGAACCCTGGTTTGGGGGTGGGGGGAGGTTGGGGGGAGAGACAGAGAAAAGCAATGGTCCTTTAAGGAAGCAGCAGTCCGGCACTGAAACAGTGTAACCAACTCACTTGCCTTAAAAACAAATCATTTGCAATGAGTTTTCCGAGCCCTCTAAAGAGAGATTTAGGAATGGGAAGACCAAGCTATTGTTAAGATTTGGCAGTGACGTTTGAATCCTAAAATTACTCCTTTACCTGAGGTACCTTCTCCTATAAGTAGAAGAGTGACTCCCCCATCTTCTGACCACGATCAGAGCGTTTTTTTGATTTTGGTCTTGCAGGAAAACCATAGGCTTAAATACACCCGAGCCTGCCACGGGACCTAGTTCTGTGTTGCAGAATCAAGATTAATAATAATAATAATAATGTTGGTATTTAAGCGCTTACTATGTGCAGAGCACTGTTCTAAGCACTGGGGTAGACACAGGGGAATTGGGTTGTCCCACGTGGGGCTCACAGTCTTAATCCCCATTTTACAGATGAGGTAACTGAGGCACAGAGAAGTTAAGTGACTTGCCCACAGTCACACAGCTGACAAGTGGCAGAGCTGGGATTTGAACTCATGACCTCTGACTCCAAAGCCCGTGCTTTTTCCACTGAGCCATGCTGCTTCTCTGCAGATTTCATAGTGCACGCTGCAGATTTCATAGTGCAGAGTGCAACGTTAAGGTCCACAGGCCACACGTCTGCGCAAAGAGCAGAACCCCATCCGGGGCGCGGAGAAGATTCGCATGAGGCACTCACCCCATATAAGGCAGCACGACGAGGCTGGTGATGAGCACGATAATGCGCAGCACGGAGCTGGGGGCTAGCACGAATGTCTTCTTCAAGGTCATCAGCCACCCTGTCAAATGTGCTCTCACTGTGACTGTTGGGAGAAGCACAGGCTATGAGGAAAAAGACCCAACAATCGGAGGAGCAGTGTCCTCGGAGTGGGAGAGCCTTAGGGAAAGGTTGCAGGGGAGAAGAGAATGAAGAGTGAATTGACTCCACCTTTATCACTGAAGCTGAATTGGTTTGCAATACAAGGGGAATAAATGATTCTGCTTTGCAGGACAGGGACTGTGATCTGCATGCATTGTATCTATCTCTAGTGCTTACTACAGTGTTTGGCACATAAGCACTTCAGAGATATGGCAATGATTATCATTCGGTCATTCAACCGTGTTTATTGAGCACTTACTGGGTACAAAGCACCGTACTAAGCGCTTGGGAGAGTCCAATATAACAACAGACACATTCCCTCCCCACAGTCAGCTCTTCCCTCCCTTCTTCCTTCTCCTCTCTGCCTGGAGCAGGGAGAGGTAGCAAGAAGTTTCAGCATCTTTGAGAAAGAGAGAGAGAGCAGCCTTATGGAGGGGAGGGGATAGTGGTTCCTTTAACTCCTTCCTCTCCTCCACCTCCTCCCAAAGCCCACTGTTGCTCCGAGCCTTTCCCTCAACCATCCTTTCCCCCACAACTTCCTCCAGATCCACCTCCTTAATAACAATGCACTTGAATCTCCCACTGGTAACTTCACATGAAAAGCCTACCTCCCTTAGCGCATCACGCCACCGGGGTGGGGGGCGGCGGACGACTTCAACCGGAAAACAGACTCTCTTGAATTCAACCTTTACCTGGGACTGGGAAGAAGGAGAAGATGCGCAAAGGAATGACACAGAGTTCTGCAAAGGCGAAGTCTACTCCAATGATGTCAATTAAAATCTTCTCTGAAACGTTGGGTGTCCAGAACATTACAAAACAGAGCTAGGAGGACAAGAGAAGAGGAAGCGTAAACGATAGGGCTTCGTACACAGAGCTAGATGCTGCTAACGGTAAAGGTCTGCGACGTCATCGTTCCAGTGGGGCTCCTGCAATGAGGTCCCACCTGTGAGTGTCGGCATGACCGCCGAGGCCTCTGGAGGCTGGCCATCCCCGCCTCCCCGTCATGCTGGGGTAGTTGTCCCTTCCAAATCTGCGGCTGCCAGGAGATTTACCTCTAGGCAGCTGCAGCCTAAACCCTCCTGTCGACAGCCCAACTGCTCTGGGGCTGACCCTGGGGTGGGAGGTGAGTGCGGGATTAGGGTTGGGGATGTTTGGAAGACATGGATGCATCCTACAGATGTGCCACATCAGGATGGGTCCGGGGGCACCGCCTCCCACACTCGGCCAGCAAATTCCACATTCAAGTAAGCTACGCACTGAGCATCAGGCCTGCCCAAATGGCACTCGGGTCAGAAATGAGGCTTGCTCCTGAAATATTCTCCCATGTCCAGAATTTTATCACAGGCTCCCAAGCACTTGGTATAATGCTCTGCCCATAGAAATTGCTCAGTAAATACCAGTAACTGATTAACTTGAAGTATGCCACCTACCTTTGTCAGTAAGAATCAAGGACACAGGTCTCAGCTGATTCCTCTACTTTCTGTGCTAGCTGATTGCAGGCCACCCGGAAGGGGTATTCCAGTTAAAGCGCAGTCATCGCCAGGTCCAGGCCCAAAGCTGCTTGGGTGAGCTGACCTCAGAAGGACTTGTCTGACTTTTCTTCCTGTCTGGGTCATTTCTAAAGGACTCATCCTGCCAGTGCCTTTATGCTTTGCCTTTCACTTTATCCCAAATAGACTCTTCCTGTCAGTCTTACCCTCTATCAGCGTTTCTAAACAAAACTTCTCTTAAAAGAAACAGACTCCACCCCACCCCAAACCACACACTCGCTTATGCCTAATTTTCCTGAACATCCAAATACTTTTTTCCAGACCTGTCCTTCAGTGATGAATACTAACCCACACTGTCTCCGTCATTCCGCTTACCCTGTACTTCTAGACAGGAGTTATGTCTTCCAGTGCTGTGGGATTTGCAAACCACTCACTACATTTTCTTCCAACAGGCTGGCACAACTAAAGCTCTCAAGGTTAAGATGCCACATTGATGGACTGTTTAATACTGGGCACATTGAAAATATCTGTACTGAGAAGGGTTGCAGGAATGAAGTGAAGTGCTCTTCTATCTTACAATAACTTTAGAGAAGTAGTGTGGTTAATGTAAAAAGCAGAGACCTGGGAGTCAGAGGACCTAGGTTCTAATCCTATTTCTGCCATTTGCCTTCTGTGACCTGGATCTGTGACCTTTGGGCATTAGGCATTCACCCCACCCTTGGCTCCACAGAACTTATGAACATATCCATAAATTATACATTTTAAATTATATATTTATATTAATGTCTGACTCCCCATCTAGATAGCTTGTTGTGGGCAGGGAACATGTCTATCAATTCTGTTGTATTGTACTCTTCCCAAGTGCTTGGTACAGTGCTCTGCACATAGTAAATACTCATTGAATGGCTCTGGGCAAGTCAATTAACTTCTCTGTGTCTCGGTTTTCTCAACTCTAAAATGGGGGTTAAATACCTATTCTCCCTTCCCTGTACACTGTGAGCTCCTTGTGGAACAAAGGACTATGTCCAAGCAAAAACTTCATGAACAATGCACATCCCAGCTGCCACTGGCTATTTTCTTCTCTCAGAATGTTACTGACTTATGAATTGAGCTGTTAAAACAACATTCATCCTTGCAGGGAAAATAGTTCATCTACTTTGAAAAATTTAAAAAAATGCACAATTACAATTGGTCAAAGTTGAGCACAAACATATTCCTAGGAGTTTGTGCAAAAGCATTCTTTAAACTTCAAGTACTATTTGTTCCAGAAAACTAAGCAGATCCTGTTTACCCTGTCCTGTCAGAAAGTGTGTATCATCCAGATTCCTTTGGGGAAATATAGGTTAGCTTTCACTTTCTAAGTGCAATAGAACTTTCAACATCATATGTCTTTCAGCAATCTGAGAAACATCAAAAATGACAAATGCCCTAAACCTGAACACTGAATTCTAATGCAAGGACTCACTTAAGTTCTCTGTGCCTCTGTCACCTCATCTGTAAAACGGCGATTAAGACTGTGAGCCCAATGTGGGACATGGACTGTGTCCAACCTGATTACCTTGTATCTACCTCAATGCTTAGTACAATGCCTGGCACACTGTAAGCACTTAACAAATACCATAAAAATACCATTTCTTCCTTTCAGAAGTTTTCCACAGACCTAGGAAATTGGCATTTATTAATTGTACCATCCTTATATCCCATTATCTGTATTGATGACAGGGGAGTCAATCCTGCTCTTGCCAGGATAAGACATCATCACGAGCACAGTCTTTTCAATAGCAGCAATTTCCTACTGCATTTCTGAATGAGTTTGCTAAGCAAAGCAGCCAGGGACTTTCATTTTCCTGCCTGCAGCCCCTTCTGGCAAGATAAATCATCTTTCCACTTCTACCTTATGTTCTAAGATGAAAGAGTGACTTTGGGTGAATGTGATGGTGAGAAAATTAAAGTGACCTCCAAGTTTCTATCTCAGCTATGGGGCGTGGTGGGGGAATACGTGGGGTGGGGGGGTGATGGGGAGGGTAAGGACCAGGTTGGAGAGGAGTTCCAGGAGGTGTAGGGGGAATGATAGCCATGATGGCTAGTTCTGAAAATCTCCTGCAGTGCAGATCTATAGTCCCTCACACAACTTCCCAAAAGCCTCAACCATTGTTCTCTCAAGGGGCATTCTATTTCCAGATGGGTATTCAAGGAATCAGTTGCTCTGCTGAGAGAGCTCTGAAAAGCATACTTCTTTTGCACTTTCTATACTTGATCGCTTAATATAATCTCACCCACAGCTCTATGTAGCAATCAGAAGTCATTTACCAGACAAAATGTCTTTTTAAAAGTCACTTTGGAAAACATTTGCAGCGGTTGTTGAAGGCACTTTGCCCCAACTGCTTTTTCTTTCCTGGGCTTACTGGTTGTTCCTCAAACTCACAACAGGTGGAGCGAGCTCCCAAATTACCTCTCCTCTGCTTTGTGCCACTCCAGAAAATTAGTCAAGACCCTTGCTGAAACATGAAACTTGAACAATAATACTGCCTGCCTGAGAAGTGTGCTGCTTCAGGCAGCAGAGTGCAGGGGATAGGCCTTACTTCAGGATCGGTCCCAACCTACCGATCTGAATGCATCAAGGCCGGGGACAAACCTTCCCGCTCATTAGCTAGTGGTTCAGCCAGGGACACCGCAGAACATTGAGGATCAAAGCACAGGGACAGGGTGGCAGGGAGGTAAGTGGAGAAGATGGTGGCAAAACCATGACTGGATTTTCTCAAAGCCAAAGAACATTCTTATAAAATTAGCTTTTTTTTTTTAATGACTTTTGCACAGTACATCAGGGATTCCTGAATGGCTGATAAATGTAAACCTCCTGCCCCTGGAAAATCTGGTCCACTGTTGCTGAGAAAACTAAGGGGCTTGCATTCGGTAGGGAAAACTCCTAAAATGACACCTCTTCCTCAGAAAGCTGCAAGAGTTCTTAAATGAAAGTGAATGATTTTTTTCCAGTTACAACCTTCACAGTTTCAGAACAGCAACATTTCAAACAGCAGAGGGAACCCTGCACTTAGACTTTCACACTGGTTTCACCCAGTGACCTTTCCTCCCTGCTCTCTGAAGGATCAGTTCTGGTGATTTGGAGCTTTCCCCCCAGTTCATTTGAAAGTTTAGGATAGGTTTCAGACGGCTATAGTTTCCCACTGCTCTTTGCCCATTTACCTCTAAGTGCTAACATCAACCTGATCAGATTTAACTGTAGGGTCAAATCCAATCAATGGATGGTTTCTTTGAGTGCTTGCTGTGGGCACAGCACTGTACCTTAGTACAGCACCTCGGAAAGTGCAGTGTAACAAGAGTTGGTAGACACATTTCTTTCCCATAAGGAGCTTATATAAGTCTAGGGATCCTTTCTTTATATCCACCTTCATTGAGAATCTCCACCAGGCTGATCTGCCCATCTCTTTTTTTGGGGAAGGGTGACACGAAGGGTGAGAGAGGGCAATGTTGTCGGATTAATCTTTACGGGGTGAGGTTTATGAATGACAGATAAGATGACTTCAGGCCACAGCTTGAGGCCTACCTTTGGGTATTTGGTACTGGTGTTTCTGGGGTGTCTGAAAGCTTTGGAAATCCTGCTATTACACTTTACTCTCTCCTGCCCACCAAGGATCCCAGAGCCAAATCAAATTTAAGCCTTTCGGGTGCCATGATGCTACTGGGGAATTCTTATGGAATCTGCCTCTTCCCTTTTATCCTTATTTCTATAGACATATATCACAAGTCATTTCTTTTATTGCATAACCTGGAAAAATGAGTCTCCTTCTTGGAGAAAAAGAAAACCCTCCACACGACCCAAGGATCTCCTGTTTTCAGACAAGGGGTTGGCTGAGAATAATAATAATAAAAACACTAGTAGTTGTGGTATTTGTTAAGCATTTACTATGTGCCAAGCACTGTACTAGGCACTGGGGAAGATACAAGATAATCAGGTCCCACAGTTTAAGTAGCAGGGAGTACAGATATTGAATGCCCATTTTGCAAATGAGGGAATTGAGGCAGAGAGAAATTAAGTGACTTGTTCAAGGTCATACAACAGATCAGTAGCAGAGCCAGAGTTAGAACCCAGGTCTTCAGACTCCCAGGCCCGCGCTCTCTCCACTAGGCCATGCTGCTTCCCAGAATTGGATCTAGGGCAAGGATAGCGGCCTCTGGCCCTTTCAAATACCTAAATTTGAGCTAAAGTTTGTGGAGGGGATCAGCAACTCGGATTTCCATTGGATCAGAAAACAGAGGTGGGAACTTCTGCCTGGGCAATTACTTTCCAACCAGAAAGCACAGCATCAGTTGACTCAAGACTAACTCAAAGTAGTAACAACAAGGATTCCCTAAACTTTCTGATCTAGAAATCATAAGATAAGGGCTCCTGCCTTTTGGGTTCAAAGAGCAGTAACAAAATGATACAAGAAAGGGATAAAGCACTGAGTGTCTTTGCCAATCAAAAGTGAAGCAAAGGATACTTTGTTCCCTTTTGTTTCTTAACCAGCTTATGTTTTAGTCTCTGCTGCCTTTCAGCAGCTGATACTATCTCTTATTTAAACAGAATATTTGTGAATATGTGAAAATAATGCTGAACATGACCCATCACAGAACCAAACTCCTGGCTCCACCACTTGTCTGCTGTGTGACCCTGGGCAAGTCACTTATCTTCTCTGTGCTTCCGGTTCCTCATCTATAAACTGGGGATTAAATACCTATTCTCCCTTCCCCTTAGACTGTGAGCCCCATGTGAAGCAGGGACTATATCCAATCTGTTTATATTGTGTCTACTCCAGCATTTAGTACAGTGCCTGGCACATTGTAAGCGTTTAACAAGGACCACGACTATTATTTAAGTAAAGTCTGCTCATATACTACAGAAGGCAGAAACTTCAGGACAGGAGAAGTAAAACTGAACGCTAGATTCTTCGTTTTTTATTCAACATCTTCTTGGAAATTTTGAAACAGAGCTGATCTGTAGAGCTAAATCATATTCTGAAGTGTCTACCATTCTCTCATGTCCCTCCCGCAGCCCAGGTAACATGTCCCCTGAAGGAAAAACAGTGTAAAACTGGTTTACTCTGTTGGACAATGCTAATCTTTTCTGCTCTTTAGATGTTCCTAATGAAATAAAACATTTTAAGTCCCTGAGAACTGAAAAATGTTCCTGGAAGCCTTTTCCAGGGGACTGCACAGCAAAAAAAAAAAAAAAAAAAAAGGAAGAAGCCACCCACCCCTTATCCTACCAATAAAGTCTGTCTGGTTTCATGGGATACCGTATACAGTATACTGGGTGGGACTTTATCCATACCTTTCCTATGAGTTGGACAGTTAACACTTTCCTAAAGGATACCTGTACAAAATAATCTCCTTCCACTCCTCACCTAGTAGGAGACTGGAGACCGTCCGATTAGACTGTAAGCCCGTCAAACGGCAGGGACTGTCTCTATCTGTTGCCGACTTGTTCATCCCAAGCGCTTAGTACAGTGCTCTGCACATAGTAAGCGCTCAATAAATACTATTGAATGAATGAATGAACTGGAGGAAAGCAGCCGACAACAATTGAGCATTCTTCTCTTCCCACCCATCTTGCCCCTGCCTATCGGACTCCTCAGAGCAGAGCAAAGGTCACACAGAATCAAAGACAGAAGCTGGGTTAAAAAGACCCAGATATTAACAGTCACTGGTTTCAGAGGCCACCAGAACTATTGTCCAGGACAAATACCATTTAACAAAGTATGCACTTGGCTTCTTTTCTCCCTGCTGGGGGAAACAACAGCTAAATTGCCTCCACTTCCTAGAGAGGACTTGGATTGTGAATGGGTTGGGAGTGAGGAAGTAGGGATCAGGCTGGGGATCTCTTACTCTCCCCGGGTCTGCTGCTGGCTAATCTATCAATCAGTGGTATTTACTGAGCCTGTACTGAATGCAGAGCACTGTACTAAGCACTTGGGAGAGTACAATACAACAGAGTTGGGAGACACATTCCTTGGTCACAACAAGCTACACTTGAATGAGAGCGGCAGACCCCACAGACATGGCTACTGTTGGTTGGATAAAGCCCTTCCTCCTCACGGCCTACCTGCTATTTCTGCTGCTGGGCAGCCCTGGGGGCTGACTGCTTTCAGCCTGTGGATCTCAGGATGAAGGAAGATGATTCCCACAATAACCCCGAAAAGAGGAGGAGAGCAAAGCGAGAGAAACAGTGATAGAGCATGGGCCTGGGAGTCAGAAGGACCTGTGTTCTAATCCCAACTCTGCCACTTGTCTGCTGTGTGCCCTAGAGCAAGTCACTTCACTTCTCTGTGCCTTGGTGACCTCGTCTGTAAAATGGGGATTAAGACTGTGAGCCTCAGATAGGGCGGGACTGTATCCAACCTGAGTAGCATGTATCTATCCCAGCACTTAGAACAGTGCTTGACACAAAGTAAGCGCTTAAATACCATTATTCATTTATCTGCCTGACCTGACGTATGATGTACTCCAGCGCTTGGCCCAGTGCTTGGCATACAGCTAGCACATAATAAATGCCATTACCATTTCAGTAGAATTCTAGCTTTCATTCCTCTTCAAACTTTACCCCTCGATATTTGGAAAATAGAGGCGGCTCATGTCACTCTGCATTTCACTCGCTAAGTCAAATGCTCATTGGAAAAGAGAAGAAAATCTTTGTTGGTGATTTCATCTCCAAGAACACTGTTCCTGATGATGTCTGCCCTCCCTCTAGACTGTAAGCTTGGAATGGGCAAGGAACATGTCCACTAAGATTGTCATGCTGTACTCTCCCAAGCGCTTAGTAGAGTGCTCTGCACAGAGTAAGCACTCGACACCCTCGAATGACTGACTGACTGAAAGGCCAGAGACAGACAGATTGGACCTTCACAGCCCTGTGCAGGGAGGGGAATCCAGAGACAGTGTCACTGCTGAAAGCACATCCACTAGAGTCAATAGCCACACAATTGTTGCCTTGAAAGAATGAGGTGCCTATGGCTCTCACTGAGCAATTAGGGCTGAGTAATTAGAAGCCCCAGAGGATTTCCAGCACTGCCTGAGCATGGAAATAGCTTCTCGGGGAAACATGAATTCAGGGTATTAATTCTGTGTATGATGAATCAACGCACCCGGACAATTTGCAGAATTAGAGTTCTTTCTTGCAAAAATCCATGCACTAAAGCACTCAACTTCAAGACCCTGCTAAATCCCTAACACCATGGAAGTTAGGCAGGAGAACACCAGTGGGGCTGCTTTTGTGGAGAGCTTTAAAATGAGAATAGACCAAACAAACTAATAGAGAATACCCATTCATCAAACTGAATAGCTCTAGGATCTTTCTGACTTGGACTCTCAACTTCTGGTTTGGGCAACAAGTTGGCAATGAGAGAATGTATTAGGTCTGCTTGTAGGCTTGAGAAAGAAAGCCATTTAAAGTCCTGTGTGCAGGCTGCGGGGAGGGGAGGCAGGGAGAGTGTTCATAGCTCAACCCTTGAACTTCCTCCACTTAGGTCCAATGCCACACTCCTCCCTTTGGGCTCGTCTGGTTGCAAATGTTGTTTTTTGGGACGAGGTGGAACGATATTTAGACTTGGAAAGGATGAGGGAGAGAATTTTCCAAATTCCCAGTTCTAATCCCATCAAAATGGAAACCTGCTGCAGAACACAATTTTCTTAAAGAATGAACTGTGCGGGGCCAGGCCAGGAGGGAGGAGGGAGGAAGGAGACCAGCACAGTGGACTAATCACAACCAGAAGACTAGAGGGTCTGGATCCCTAACAGATGTTACCGCGGATGCCGCCACCTGCGTTCTGTAGTCCCTGGAGGGCAATGAACCCTGGGGAAGCACGGTTCGTTTCCCTTGGTAGGCTGGTGAACCCGCGGAAACTGTGGCCCAGGGAACTGTAGGACTCCGTGGCTGGTGTCTAAATCACAGCCAGTTCTCAAGGTCGGCCTTTCCCAAAACAGGTCCCAAGGCTCCCCCTGAACAGGCCGCTGTTTGGGCACTAGGAAGTGCAGCTTCATGGTTCCCGGGGAGAGTGGTGTTGTCATGACCCCACCTACGTCCCCAAAACTGGCATTAAACTAGACTTATTTCTGAGTTTCCAATCACTCTGCAGGGCCTCCAAATGTTCAGTTTGCTTTTGGAATTGAAAGCTTCCTAGTGTTTCCCTAGAAGCCACTTAGAGTAGCTCTGTGCCAGTATTTTATAGAACTCTGACCACCCTCCGAAGCTGCCCAAAAAATAAATAAAAAATCCACCCCACAGCCCAGGTTCACAAGACTGTCTTTACGTTCGCATTCCACAGTGAGCAATAATGCAAGAGGGTTAGGGGGCCCAGACAGGGGGAAGGGTCACCTGGGGTAACAGGTTCTGACTCCAGCAGGCACGCTATCAACGATTCTTCTTTCGTGATTCAGCACTCTCATATGTGCCGACACTACCACAGGTCAAAGTCAGGTCAGAGGGCCCAAATGCAGGGAGCAGGAATGCAAATCTACGGGTGAATGGGCAAGGCTTATCGTGGGAGGAGAATATGTTCTTAGGCTGGGTCTTTATGTCTGAATCTGTCAAGGGTCTAATTTTTTCAACCTTGAGCATTTTTTGGTGGGGCTGGGCTTTCCATGAGGAAGAACTGGGCGTTTCAGGAAATCAGGGCTCTCACCAGGCCAGACAAGGACTCGGTTGTAAAGATCTCTCTCCGTGGGATCGCAACCAATAACCGGCTCCGAGGATGGGGGCAGGGAGGAGGAGAGGAGTCACCGTTGGCTTATAGAACAGGAGAAATGTAATAACGATGCATGGGACGACAAGTCCTGAGTCGACCTGGTGCTAGTGGGGGAAAGGAAGAGGGCGAAAGGGTTTTTTTTGATATTTTAAAAATATTTGTTAAGCGTTTAACAAATACAGCGTCAAGCACTGTATTAAGTGCTGGGGTACATATGAGCTCATCAGGTTGGACGCAGTCCCTGTCCCACAGGGTGCTCACAATCTTATTCCCTATTTTACAACTGAGGTCAACGATGCCCAGAGAAGTGAAGTGACTTGCTCAAGGTCACAAAGCAGACAAGTGATGGAGCAGCATTAGAACCCAGGACCTTCTGACTCCCAGGCCTGTGCTCTTTCTAGTAGTCACCCTGCTTCTCTGGACTGAAGGTGGCCTGAAATCCAGCTCCTCCAGTCAGGGAGGTGCACTGCCATCAGCCTTCCTGGGTGGGCATTGAGGGGCGATTCCCAGAATGAAGCTGTCGAAATGGGGAGATCTCATCCAACCATCTGTTAGGGTTCACAGGTCTGTCCCGTGCCTGTTTGGGCCAGGTTCCTTCCAAAAAGACACCTGGCCCTTTCAGACCTGGCTCTGATAGGCCTGGAGAAACATACCAATCTCCAGGCTCTTTGCTGTCACTCGTGGGGTCTTACTGCTCCTTGATCATTTGCCAGCATAAATTCCCATTGGCACAAGTGTGGTGAGGACGAGAAAGTCCCACCAGGGAAAGCAAACACCCAACTAAATCCAGAGAAAGTTACGACCTTGGGCGACTGTGCCCTGGGCTTTGCAGGTTCCTAAAATGGATGCTAGAGAGGAGTGAGGCTTCCTCACCACCTACTGTGACAGAGTGCTTCTTTTCTCAGATCTTGGGAGCATTAAAAGGCAAATAATATTTTTTCCCCTCATTTCCAGGTACTTCCTTCTTATCTAAATCAGTCACCTCCCACGGGAATGTATCACTGTAGCTACTATTTTGGAAGGCTTGAAGAAGAAATGGACAGGTATCACTAGTTGCTGTGGCAGTAGATCCTATTTCTAACGTAGATGAAATAATTTTCCCATATAGCACACAAACAAGAAAAGTCAGAAATAACTCCTTACCGTTAGGGATAACGCCATGCAGACAAAAGTAAATTTCTTGATATGTGCCGCGGTTACAGTATTCGTTGTGCTCACCAGTTTATTGCTGGGGTTATTCTAGGGAAAGAAAGAAAAATATAATGATTGAAAACATTCTGGGCTGTATTATTAGCACTGACAGCACCAGGGTAAAAAATCACAACAAAATCCTTGTGTTATTGGATTTTTTTTGCGGGTGGAGGAGGCAGGATGGAGAGAGGCACAGGGCTGGGGTTGCTGGGTTTACGATATAACATCTTAATTTTTTAGCTTTTCACTTAAATGACCTTTAAAGATTTCACCAAAAACTCAGCTTCTTTATAGCAACCCAAGAGTGTCATCTGTTTTGACTGTTCTCCAGTTTTATATCAACTTAGCAAATATTGGGGAAATTCATGGGAGGCTTTCTGCCAATTATCTCTGTTTTTGCTGAGGCGAAAGAGGCCGTGGAGTCACTTTCCCTTCCAAAATGATCTATGGTCCCCTCTGGCAATAAAAGCTGTCCAGAGCTCTCAACCCCAGGCTAATGATGGGTCCAATTAGCTCCAGGATGACAAATATAAATAAAGCACTTTGGAACACCTGTCTCTATTAACTCAGTCTAATGAAGTAAAGACAATACACACTATCAGATGGTCTACTCTGAAAATCGTCTCTGGTCCCGGATGATACCGGTCTTGAAAAAGTCAGAGAAAAACAAAAGATTTTCTTTTTTTTCTTTTTCTTTTCTTTCCCCTCATGGGTACTAAATGTATCACAAATGTTCCAAAACTTTTTTTCTGGGCTATGAACAACCGTTCAGCTAAAGACTGAACTGTGGAAGGTAGTGGAGTACACAAGGAACCAGACACTTCCAACTATTTTTTGCAGAACCCTGGAGAAATCCCAGAAGGCTGTCCCTCTGTTGGCCAAGTCCTGTGAGCATCAGACCCTGAGAGCTTTGCCTTTCATTTAGCCATGCCTCCCTCTCACTCTGATTTGTTTCTGACAGGAGAAGGTCGGGGTGGCCAAAATGGAACTCACCTTCCCACCCCACCCAAACCCTTCCTCCCCGTGATTTTCCTAGCACTGTAGACAACAGCACCACTGTCCCTGTCTCACAAGCTCACAACCTTGGCATTATCCTCGTCTCAATTCTCTTATTCAACCCACACATTCAATCTATCATGAAATCTCGTTGGTTTTACCTTCACAACATCTTTCCATCCAAATTGCTACCATGTTGATCCAAGCACTTATTTTTTCCCACCATGACTACTGCACTAGCCTCTTCTTTGATCTCCCTACCTCCTGTCTTTCCCCTCTCCAGGCCATAGTTCACTCAACAGCCCAATAATTTTCTTCTGAAGAAAAAAAACAAAGACTCAATCCATATCTTCCCCTCCTCAAAAACCTTGAGCGCTTGTCCATACACTTCAACTTCAATCAGAAACACCTTATTATTGGCTTTAAGGTACCCAAAAAGCTTTCTCCCTCCTATCTTAACTCGCTGATCTACTACAACCCAAACCACACACTTCGCTTCTCTAATGCCAACCTACTCTCTCTACCTTGATCTCATCTATAACGCTGAAGACCCCTTGCCCACATCTTCTCTCTGGCTTGGAACTCCCTCACCCTTCAATCCATCAACCAATCAATCATATTCATTGAGGGCTTACTGTGTGCAGAGCAGTGTACTAAATGCTTGGGAGAGTACAATATAACAGTATAACAGGCACATTCCCTGCCCATAATGAGCTTACAATGTAGAGGATGAGCTTTCGGTATAGAAAAGAAAAGGTTGTTCTCAAAGGAGCTTGGATGAATAAATGAAGTTCAGAAATCAGAAAGAGGGAACTAGATATAGGGTGATAGACCCATCAAGTCATCCACCGGAGTTAGGATTTCAGCTCAATTTTGGAGGAGTAGGCATACAGCAAAATCTCCTGAGGGTTGGAGATATTAAGTATCTGAGCTTCCCAGCTGTGAATGTCTCAGCTGAATTTTTTTTGGCTGCTGTGATATAATAAAACAAAACAGTCCAAACAGTGTGCAGCCTTGGGAAAGGTAGCCAAGAAACACATGGTTTTATCTATGATTTTATGTCATCTGTAGTCACAGAGGATAGGTACTGTAGATAGATCCCTTTAACAAGCACACCTCTAGCCAGAATCTCTTATTTAGAATCCCTCTAATAACCTCACCTATTGTTTCCAAAGCTTCTATTAAGCCCCAGGAAATCCACTGGGGAGTGCCATTCTCCAAGCTAGCCTGTGTCAATGGCTAGAAATATCTGGGAGTAGGAGGGAGCTGTGGGTGTGGAAGTTTTTAAGATGGCAGTGGAGGAAAAGAGACGAGAGGGGAGAGGGCCAAGAAACACAATCCTGCCATGTACCTCCAAAACGTAAACATTTCAACTGATGAATCAGTGGTATTTATCGAGTGCTTACTTTGCGCAGAGCACTGTACTAAGTGCTTAGGAAAGCACAGTACAATAGAGTCGGTAGACACAGAGCATTTCTTTCGGGGAAGAAACACATTAAAATAAATTACAGAGAGGGGAAACAGTAGAATATAAGGGTATGTATGTAACTGTTGGGGGCTGAGGTGAGTGTCAAAAGGCCTTAAGCGGTACACAGCTAAGGGCACAGGTGACACAGAGGGGAAGGCAGGTAGGGGGAATGAGGAATTAACCAATGAAAAAGTTTTGGAGGTGTTATTTTAGTGGCAGGTTGAAGGTGGGGAGGGTGGTGGACTGTCAGATATGAAGATACCACACTGTAAGGTCATTGTGGGCAAGTTCCAATCCCGGTTCTGCCAATTCTATTTAGTTGCCATTGTTTTTACGAGATGTTCTTCCCCTTGTCTCTATTTATTGCCATTGTTCTTGTCTGTCTCCCCCGATTAGACTGTAAGCCCATCAAACGGCAGGAACTGGCTCTATCTGTTGCCGACTTGTTCATTCCAAGCGCTTAGTACAGTGCTCTGCACATAGTAAGCACTCAATAAATACTATTGATTGAATGAATTCTTTGCTTTGAGACCTTGAGCAAGTCACTTCACTGCTCTGTTCCTCAGTTCTCCTGTCCTCCCTTCAACTTAGACTGTGAGCCCCAGGTGAGATAGGGACTGTGTCTAACCTAATTAACTTGTATCTACCCCAGCACTTAGAAAAGCATTTGACACATGATAAGCACTGAACAAATACCATAAAAAAAAAAAAGCATCAGGTCAGACCCTGCCCCTGTCCCACATGGAGCTCACAGTGTAAGTACAGTTCACAGTGAGGCATGTAGGCACAGATACTCAAGCAATAGCCACACAAAATTGGGATTCCTGGTTACCAGCTCCCACAAGGACTCACCTTGTCAAAAGCAGGATAGACTGCTCTGATTTCCGTCAACCAGCCATACGGCATGTGTCCCACTGGGTAGGTGGCTGTCAAAATTGCCACGGCCTACAACAGCACAAATCAACAGAGTTAAACACCTGCACCAGCATAATGAAGGAGTATATCTTTCAGCTTAAGCAGGTCATTCTTAACAAGAGACTGCTAAGATGACAGAAGTCACACTCTACCTCAAGAGGGTTAGAGCAACAACTACTACACTCCTTTTTTAAGCTTTTAAAATGTAATAGTCTAAATATAGCAGTGATTTTACCACGGTCGTCCTATTTAGATTATCCAGGCCTTTACCTTGAGCAAAACAAATCTCTTTTTGCTAAATGCCTAGATTTCCTTGCAGTCAACCATACACTCAGCTTCTTCCCTGAAATTTAGAAATTCTGATCTGCAAGAACTGTAAAGAAAATTGTTTTCAACAATAACACCTTGACAGCCTAATTATCTTCTATCTACTCCAGCTTTTAAAACAATACTTGGCACATAGCATGCACTCAACAAATACCACTATTATTATTACTGTTAATAATAATGATAACAACAAACTTTTCATTTGTTTTGTTACTCCTGCTAATTCTTCAGTTGCCTGAGTTAGGAATTCAACATGGCTCTTTTGCATAAAAAGGAAGAACTTTTTTTTTAAACAAGGCAGCTTTTGGATAGTTAACAGTCATTACTTTGAGGTGCTTTTAACTGCCCTGATTAGGTTTGTCTAGTCCAGGCTGACCAGGCTGAGGTACAGCTGGAAGTTATTTATTTAATTCTGAGTCTTTGACCCTCTCTAAGCATATTTAGCTTGTTTTAGATGGTTTGTTAGGACAGCTGCTTCTGAAGATGGAACGTTTCAGCTCATTTGAGATGAACAGTCATCATCCCAATCTCCAGCAAATCTCCAAAACTGAGGGCCGAGAAAACTCCATTTCAGACTCCCCCCACATGCCTCTCTGACCCCCGGCTGTCCACAGACTCATTAAAGTAAGTGCGAGTAGTCCAAACAAAAGGATGTGGAGTTACAACCCACTTGGAGGAATCCCCGATCCACTTAATTGTATCTGCAGCTGGTATGATGCCTAAATCATTTCTTTCTGGAAGCTCTGAATTGCTTGTCTCGGTGGAAGTGATATTTTCCATTAAGTCGCACATCACCCACCAGCCTAAATGTAGCAAATTTAGCTCCTCTATTAACACACTGATTTACAAAGATAATAGTTAAGAACATTATATTCCCCATTAATATATTACTTAATATTCATTAATATAAAATCTACCTTATCAGTCTAAGCTGAAAAATGTGGATTTATTTTTGCCTGATAAGAATTTTTTTGATCCAAAAGCTGTCTGGGACACTTCGAGATAAATATTAAAAACAATGTAGACTTTATGTCCTTTGAAACCAACAACTCAGTAACTGCTCCTATTTTATTATTTTTTAAATCTACTGGTAGTCATCTTCTTACCTGGATTCCCTTTGGATTAAGTCAGAAAACTGTTTTAACATAAAATGATGTGCCTGGTTTAATTTTTTTCAATAAACAAAGACTTCCTAGTCTGCAGGAAATGGCTGACATTTTTTCTTACTGAGAAAACTGACCTAAAAGATTTGGTGAAAACGTTGCCACCAAAACCAACTCACACAATGTGAAGCCAGTAAACCAGCCAACAAATTAAACTAGAGAGTTAGCCCTGCCAAAATGCTCAGCTGCTCCCAGGTTTCTGTAAATGGGTTTGCTCGCTGGAAGAGCACTCCAGGGATCAGTGTTTGTCCTTCCTTTTACAACACAAGATGCCCAAGATGTTAAACTTTCCCTAAACCCCATGCACCCACCAGCCTCCTTTAATGACCTGAGGTTTCTGCTGATGGGATTTAACCCCTCTAAGTCTAAAGGATTTAAAGGAAATGAATCAAGGCTCTTTGCTCACACACTCTGCAGATAAAAAACAAAAATCATTCATCTTTTTCTATTGATTAGCTGGCATTTTTGAAACCTATTTTCTCTGAATACAAAGCCAAAGAATGATTCCCTTTGGGCAATCTCTTGGCAGCGAAATTTACCAAGAGGCTCAGTTTGGAGGAAAGCTAGACAATGTGCACATTATCCATGGAGCAGGCATGTAGGGGGTGGGGGGAGGTGGGAACAGTCTAGGTCAAATTGGAGGCAACTTGTCTCAAAGTTTTAATATAAAATAGCATTACACCACTGGTTACATAAAATGTACTTGAAAAGCTGAGCTAGTTGGTTTATACCAGAAATAAACATTACATGTGGAAGGGTGTATTCCTCTTCTCATTTTAAAGGGAAAGAAATGGGGAAACTGAATGCCAAAGTGACTTGCCCAATATGTCGCTGGGGAAAAATATGGACTGAGGCATTTAGCCCAGTTCAGATGGAGGATCCCAGCTGTTTGTCTCCATAGGAGGCAGAAAACCAAACTGAAGGAAAAATCACAGGGAATGCTAGAATCCTAATTTTGATTGCTTATGTTTCCTTATGCTCCCTATATTAAAATCATAAATTCAAATATCACCATGGGGTAGCATCGCCTGGTAGAAAGTACAGTTATTGGGGAGCTGGAGATGGGCTTCTTCTCTTGGGGGTCCAAGATAACTCACAACTCTGCATGTCTCTCTTTCCTTCACAGATGAAACCAGTTTCATAATATCCAGTCCTTTCCTACCTGCAGGAGACAACCAGGCGATTCATGAACCCAAGAAGCTAAGAGGAGACTGTCCTACTAACCTCTGTAGCTGCAGAACTGCCGCCCAGGTCTCGGGAAACAAAGAGGTTGACGATGGGTCTGCTGATTCTCTGAGTTGCCAAAATCAATGCTAGAGGCCACCAGAAGCCCAACATCTTCCTTATTGTAGCATCGCCCTATACCAAGATAGAGGCACATTTCATCAGTACAAAAGAACGATGCAGAAATACAGATAAAGTGCTTTCCTTGGGTCAGCATCAAACCCTACTCAATAAACTGAAAATGGAATCTGATAAGTGAGCTCTTTTACATTAAAATACAGCACATGACAGCTGGAGATACAGACCTCCACAGTTGGCAAGGCTGGTAAGTAGGCAGAGCACACGCAACCATTGTGTGACTCTAAATCACTCTTTTCCATCACACACCTCATCTTTCACAAGGGTCAATCTTCACTTTGGTATGTTAAATGGATTTGAAACTGACTTTTGTTTAAAAACACAAAAAGCACCAGGCTGGGTTCAGTAGTGGTCCATTCAATCCGTCCTCTGCTGCCAATGATAGCTCCAAAGGATGTTTAGACATGAAGAAGGGCTACTAAGTTGTGTTCCTTTAACCACAGGCTAAGGAAAGAACCCCTCTAATATCCCACACATTTTCCCTCTAATATTAATAGCAGATCCCTTTTCCATAAATCTTTGTATACAGTTTTCTTGAATTTTCTAACTTCTCCTTTAAACATCTTCACTTTTCTTTCTAATCAAACATTCCAGACCTCATTAGTTTTTTACAAACCTTTCTTGAAACTCAACTGACCAATACCATAAGAGGCAGGACCTAGCAAAGCTGGAGTCACTGTCAATTTTTCAAGCTCTTATGAATATTGATGGATAACCATGGCTTGGGCACTGAAAAAACTGGAGGCTAAATTATAGGCCCTCAGTTACTGGTAATTATTGATTGAAATTATTTACTCATCAGGGACTCATGGAAAAGGAAAGCAGATGAGAAAGAGAGAAGGGTAGGAGAAAAAGAAGGGCCTGATGGCTGGGAGAAAATGGGTCTTCGGTTAATTCTGTTGGCCTCCCACCACTCTTCTGTTATCCAAATAAGAGAGGGCGAGCGACCAAAGGAACCATAACTGATTTAACGAGCCATTCACTGTTTCACTGCACAGGCGGGGCATACTTAGACATGCATGGCTTAATCTCTGAGACAAGCATGAATTACCGACAGGATCAACCAGGTAGCCCCTTGACATGGGAGTGTCACGTACAGGGATGAGTGGACAGGGTAAGGTCCAGAAGGGAAAGTTGGATGCAAGTCTTTGCAGCCTTTATCAGGGTATGTTGTACACTTAGTTCTTCACTTTTGTTTGGCAGGAAGAAGGATATTCTTTTCTAGTATTAGGTAAGTACAACTGCCTGAATTTTGAGGACCGCATTTTTAGGCCAACAGGGCACTTGATGGGCAGTAGTGTGGCCTGGTGGAGAGAGCACAGGCCTGGAAGCAGAGGACCTGGCTTCCAATCCCAGTCCTGTGACTTAGGACAGGTCGCTTAACTTCTCTGGACCTCAGTTTCTTCAGCTCTTAAAAGGAGATTCAATACTTGCTCTCCCTTCCACTTAGACTGTGAGCCGCAGGTGTTGGGTCTACCCCAGTGCTTAGTACATTGCTTGGCACATAGTAAGCACTCAAAAATACCATCCTCATTAATGAGACATACCCCAAGTTCAGGTCCACTTCTGTCCGGAATGATATCGTGAATATTCCTGTAGTAACCCAGGCATAGAGTGGTGCAGCGGACGAGGGCTCCCATGTACAAGGAAAGGATTGGGATAAGAAGAGGCTCTCTGCATTCCAGGTGACTATGAAGCAAAATGGCTACAAAAACAACCTGAGAAATAAGGGAGAGAAAAATACGGTTAGGGAAACCACAGATTTTTTACACACACGCACACCCCCGCTACGCCCACCCACCCCCATTCTGTCTCAAACAAGACAAACATGTATCTGGACAAATTATTAGCTTTTATATATTATATTCTCCCAAGGGCTTAGTACAGTGTTCTGCATACAAAAAGAGCTTACAAAATTCGACTGATTGATACTAACTAATAAAACTGGGGATCTCCTCTTGCCTATTGAGCTGTCTTTGATAGTTTGGATCATTCGGAAACAAGATCCCCTCTGAAAAGATCTATATGTCATCTTGTCCTCTCTTGGTACTACTTCTATACAATTGGACTTTGTTGTCATTATTGTACTCTCCCAAGTGCTGAGCACAGTGCTCTGCACATAATAATGTTGGTATTTGTTGAGCGCTTACTATGTGCAGAGCACTGTTCTAAGCGCTGGGGTAGACATAGGGAAATCAGGTTGTCCCACGTGGGGCTCACAGTCTTAATCCCCATTTTACAGATGAGGGAACTGAGGCACAGAGAAGTTAAGTGACTTGCCCACAGTCACACAGCTGACAAGTGGCAGAGCTGGGATTCGAACTCATGAGCCCTGACTCCAAAGCCCATGCTCTTTGCACTGCGCCACGCTGCTTCTCATAGTAAGCACTCAATAAATACGACTGATAAATATGCTTTGATGAGTATTTTCAAAAGATGACCCATGCAGCAATATGTAAGAGAGACAGAAGAGGGATGAGGCAGGAGACGGAGGGGCCAATAAGGAAACTGTTCCAGTAATTCAGCAAGGTCGTGATAAAGGCCATAGTTGTCAGAAAGAAGAGTGGGTTGGTGACTCCATGCTATTTTATTAAGAACCAGCATAACAAAGGCAGATTGAGAATGTGGATGTTGAATGTGGGTGATAGATGAGAGGATGTCAAATGACAGCAAGCCTTATGGGACAGGGATGAAGGTGGTGTTATCAGCTACCATGGGAAAATTAAGAAGAAGAAAGGCTTTAGGAGGGAAAGTATACCAGTTATTTCCAGTAGGAATTTTGCATACTGCATGAATATTTTGCATTCTACAAAACATCTTTATTGTTTCTGAGAGGCTCCTGGATCTGAAAACAGGAATATACAAGGGACCTAATTCTCCTTCTCCTCCTCCTCAGTCATCAATGGTATTTATTGAAGGCTTACTATGTGCAGAACACTGTATAAAATGTTTGGGAGAGTGGAATATTACCAAGTTGGTATACACATCCCCTGCCTACAACAAGCATACGTTCTAGAGGGACAGACATTACACCCATCTTGAAGAAGAAAGGAAAGAAAGGTGATTGTGGAAAGTACTGGGGCATCTCAAGTTCAGTTCCCTTAAAAACCACAAGCAAAGAACTGAGCAATTTCCTTACTGACACCACCAACCCCCAAGGTTCACCAAATGCCCCAACGATGAAATGCTGGAAGTGCCTGTAACCAAGGTCTTGAGTAAAGTGGTTCCCCGGCCAGAGTTTGGGTCAGTGATTCTGGGGTTGGGACGTGCCGGGCTCCGACACCTGGTTCAGCAGACACTGCTCTTTGAAGTTACCCAGATTACAAAGAGAGGTCAGAAGTGCTATTTTTGTTCCTGTCTTTGTTAAAGGAAATAACACCATCATGAGACATGGGGACAAAAGCATTGGCAGTAGCAAGAAGCCCGAGAAGCCGTAAAATCAATCCAAATAATGTCAAGTGTCAATAAAAGAATCTTGCACACTGAGATGAAATAAAAAGCTGGCTTCCTGGGGAATAATGCCTCCAGACTCAAAGGCCCGGATACGAAGAACCTGCTGAGCCCAGAAGATAAAATGGAGCTTGGAAAATATGCATTACACATAATATTGGTGTACTGGTATCGAGAGAGGAAAAATCTGTAAGATAATCAATTGGGGCATAGAAAGTACAATTGCAATATTACTCTTGAACGATGCAATACGGATGAATGTCACAGAATAAAAAAGAGTTGGCATTGCACTATGATCTGACTGACGCACCGGGGCTGTCATTCTAGAGCTGCCCTACATAGAACCCAGCAAACAAAGGTACGGCCAGAGCAGCATTGCAATAATGGACTTCCTGGAGCCCAGGCACTGAGCTCGTTGTGAGCAGGGAACATATCTACCAACTCTGCTATACTCTACTTAGTACAGTGCTCTCAATAGAAAGAGAAAGCTTCTGCCCAAACTGGGCAGATGTTTTGTTCTGCCCAAGGATGTAATAAATCCCTATATTTTAGCTTCAAAGAGGAAATTAACCAAAAGCCATGAATGCAAGAAACAATAGCACAACGTTCAAGAAATCCCTCTCGGACTTATAAAATGCGATCTTTATCTTCTGCTCTGAAAATGCAGATTCATTCAATGGCTACTCATTAAGGACCAACAAGACAGTTGCACTGTATGAGGGATTACTACACTGGCCCTGATTTCAGAGATTATATATAAATCTATAAATCAATGGTATTTATTGAGTGCTTACAGTGTGTGGAGCCCAGTACTAAGTGCTTGGAAGAATACAACAGAGTTGACAGACAAGTTCCCTGCCCACAATGAGCTTATGGTGTATGTTAAATGTACTTTATAATATAGCAATGCACAAATAGACCATGAATAGCAATATCTAATTGTTGCCCCATCTGCATCTTTACAGTGATTCCTATTATGATCTACTTTTAGGTTTGTGGCATGGTATTTTGCCTATTTGCAGTTAGAAAGTTGAACATCATCAGTTTGCAGAACATTAGTTTCTATCACACTAGTTCCTCAAAGATCTAGTTCCTTCTTCACAACCCTTACTTAGATTGCAAGCCCCACATGGAAGAGGGACTGTGTCTTCTCTGATTAACTTGTATTTACCGCAGCATTTAACAGTGCCTGGCACATAGTAAGTGCTTAACATATGCCATAAAAAACAAAAACAACCCCCTCCCCCAATAATTTACACTCTGAGTTGGTTTTCCTTCGGATGGAGGTCTAACTCCAATATTCCTATCACTATAAACTCCCACAGATTTGCTAATGGCCATGGTTTGTGGGTATATAACCTCAGTAAATGGCCTTGCATTTTGCAACAGTGCTCTACATTTTATGAGTGCTCAGTAAATGGTGACGGGTGAACTGGTCAAGTATGTACAAGGTTAAGTACTAAAAAAAAAAAAATGACGTTTCTGGAAAATAGGTGGACAAAGTTCAGCAATACCCTTCTTTAGACAAGAAAGGTTTCCTAGGTGATGGGCCTGAAACTTGATTTTGACGGATTGGAGCGAGGTACTGGGAGGGAGAGAAAAATTGCTAGGCAAAGGGTACAGCATGTCATGAAGCAAGGAGGCAGGACAAGAAGAAGTCAACATGCGATAAACTAAGAAACTCGCCTGGCGTGAGTATAAAAGTACAGAATAAAAATGGGGCTGTAGCAAAGTAGGTCAAAGCTTACCTTGACAGGGAAGAATAAAGGTTGTAAATAGAAGCCAAAAGAAAGACTTTCAAGAAGAGAGTGGGAAATTCCTAGATGTTTTTGTAGAGGGAGCATGATCTTTAAAGATCATCTTTTACTTTCATACCCGAAAGAGAAAGGGGCAGGGAGATATGGCAATATAGGAAAGGGACAAAACAGAGACAAGGAGAGTTGGGACAGAAAAATGGGAAAGGACTTGAAGAGGAAGAGGCAGGGTTGTGAAATACTGTGAAGAAGACGAGCAAGATTTAGAATTGCTTGGACACAAGGGCCTGGGGCCAGAAAGGTATCCATAAGAACTCCAGAGATCAGTGTATGGGGAAGGGGAAAAGGCCTGGGAGTCAATGGGTATCAAATACAGTTAAAGCTTTGGGAGGATTTATTTTTTATGGTATTTGTTAAGCACTTACTATATGCCAGGCACTGTTCTAAGCTCCGGGGTAGATACAAGGGTAGCCAGGTTGTCAACAATTCATGTCCCACATAGGGCTCTCACAGTCTTAGTCCCCATTTTACAGATGAGGGAACTGAAGCACAGAGTAGTTAAGTGACTTGCCCAAGGTCATAGAGCAGACAAGTGATGGAGCTGGGATTAGAACCCAGGTCTTTCTTACTCTCAGACTCATTCCCTATCTACTAGGCCACTGGACAGCCCAAAGGACAGGTCACTGGATGTAGGCCATGCTCTTTCCCATAAGACAGGCCACTGGATGTGGATGGTTTGAAAATTTTACGAGATGAATAGTCAAAGTGCAAAAGTCCATAGAAGGTTTGGTAACAAGGACAAGGAAACATACGGACCTGGGACAGGCATCATGGTATGCATAATGGAGTCATATACATGATTAGATCAAAGAAATACAAAAATGTAAAGCACTGCAAGAAGTGATATAAGGTGAGTCATTCTTTTGGGATTAGACTAGAGGTTCATTGACCAAAATAAACTGCTGTTATGTTAATTACCCTATTACATTCATCTTTCCATCTATTTCTTAAGAGGCCTTCAAAAAGGTTTTTTACTGAGCACCTATTGGGTACAGAACACTGTATTAAGTTCTGGGGAGAGAGTACAATAGAGTCAGTAAGCATAATTACTGCTCTTAAAGATTGCACAATATGAGGTAGGTGACAGGCATTAAAATAATTTACAGATAGGGGAAAGAAGAAGAGGGTATGTATGTTAGTGCTTAAATAGTGGAGTATATAACTTGTTTTTTACAGAGTACTATGAGTGCTCATGAGTACACAAGTGTATTGTTGGTGCAGAAGTTGTTATTCTGAGTTGTTGTTGTTGAGAAAAAATGATTTAATTAGAGATGGTCTCCTGAAGGGAATGTGGCTTCATAGAGGCTTTAAGATGAGGAGATCTATGAACTGGAAGAGATGGAGGGAGAGGAGTTCCAAGCTGATAAGAATAATGGTATTTGTTAAGCTCTTAACTACGTGCCTAGCACTGTTCTAAGCACTGGATAGAATGTGAGCAAGTGATTGGAGATAGGAGAGTTGAGAACGAGGCACAATAAGTAGGTCTATTTATGAGGAACATGAGAGCTGACTGAGTATCCTAAAGCCAATGGTTAGAAATTTCTGCATGATGTGGAGAGGAATGGACAACTATTTGAGGAATCTGAGGAAGGGAGATATGTGAAAAATGATGTTTTGGAAAAACCACCTGGATAGCAGAATAAAGTATGGATTGGGAAGGGGAGAGACTGAAAACAGGGAGAACAATGAGGAGGCTAATGAAGTCCTCAAGCCAGGATATAAGTGTCTTGACCAGTGTGAGGACCATTTGAATGGAGAGAATGGGGTGGATTCTGGTAACGTGGAAGAAAAACTGGGAGGATTTAGCAAATATTCTGAATATGGGTTGAAAGAGAGGGAGATTGCAGAGGGGGAGTCTCAAAGCAGACTTGAGAGATGAGGAGAAGAGGGGTGCTTTCAACTTTGATGGGAAAGTTAGGCCAGAAAGAGGATTTCAGCAGAAAGAGTTCCATTTTAGACATAGTGATCTCAAGTTGTCGGGCTGGACATCTATGTGGAGACGTCCTGGAGGCAAGACAACGTGTGAGATTGCAGGGGCGGTGAGACTTTGGGGCTAGCAAGATTAGATTTGGGAGTTTTCTGCACAGATGCGGTAAATGAAACCATGAGAAAGGATGATATTTCCAAGGAAGTGGGTGTTTAGTGGGAAGAGAAGGGGACCCAAGACAAAGTTTTTGAGGGATTCTTACATTTGGGGAAGAGTCAGAGGAAGAGTCAGTGAAAGAGTACAAGAAGAAATGGCCAGAGAATCAGGAGGAGAATCAGGAGAGAACTGAGGCAATAAAACCAAGGTTAAATAGCATTTCCAATGGAAAGGAGAAGTCTGCAATGACACAAGCAGCCGAGAGTTCAAGGATGTTTTGGACAGAACCCTACTTAACCCTACTTAAAGCTCACCTCCTGCAAAAGGCCTTCCCAACCTGAGCTCCCCTTTTTCCTCTGCTCCCTCTACCCCCTCAGCAGCTAAACCCTCTTCTCCCCCATTTCCCTCTTCTCCTCCCCCTCTCCCGTCCCATCCCCTCAGCTCCGTACTCATCCGCTCAACTGTATATATCTTCATTACCCTATTTATTTTGTTAATGAGATGTACATCACCCTGATTCTATTTATTTGCTACTGTTTTAATGAGATGCTCTTCCCCTCAATTCTATTTATTGCCATTGTTCTTGTCTGTCTGTCTCCCCTGATTAGACTGTAAGCCCGTCAAAGGGCACGGACTGTCTCTATCTGTTACTGATTTGTACATTCCAAGTGCTTAGTACAGTGCTCTGCACATAGTAAGCGCTCAATAAATACTATTGAATGAATGAATGAATGACAGAGTCCACCAGATTTGATAAGGTAGAGGTCATTGTTATCCTTGAAGAGTGTGGGCTCAATGGAACTCCATATATAAAATCTCCCCTAAAACCTGGTCTTTAACTGCAGTCTCTGCTTAAAAATGAAACAAACTATCAATCAATATTATTTGTTGAGCACTTGCTATGTGCACAGTACTGTACTAAGTGCTAATCACTGTGAATCACATAGGCAATCTCTCATGTCCTAAAACCATGGACAAGCTCAATTTTCCCAACTTGGGCACTGAGTGACCTACGAATGAAACTGTGGTAACAGTTGAACTGTCATTTGGCCACCGTGTGGGCAGCTATGCAACAGGCTAAGAGCAAGAGTTTATCAAGTTTGTCTTGAAGTATTGCAATCCTTTAACAAAATCCAAAGACACTTATTGGGATGGACAAAAACTACAAGTAGCAATAGAATGGGAAATGGGTGTCATGTGAAGACTATGATTATGCACCTACTTAGGAGTGAATTCAGTCAAACTGGTTAAAAAAAAAAACAACAAAAGAGCTATATGCATCTAAACTTCAGAAAGAGTTACAAGTTGCCACATTTTGGCCAATATTTCCTCACGAACCCTTCTCTGCTAGGAGGGAATGCAAAAGATGGAAATTAAAGAATGTGACTGTATCCATAAATGAAATAGAAGCAAGCTCAGAACACTAGAACAGAGATCTAAACATTAACCTCAATGAAAGTTCATGGGTCTCCTATTTTAAGTCGCTCTAATCATCGCTACTTCCATCCAAAACAAACAGCGTTTATAATTGTTTTATGGTTTAGTGCTACATTATGAATTCAGTGATACTGAAATATGGCAAGGACTCTTTGGTTTACACAAGACTGTAAAGTCAAATAGCAGTGATCTACTTCTCAGAAGATTTAAAAGTTTCACAGAACATCATAAAGTTAAATAGCAAGGGCCTGTGAACTAAACATGAACTTGTAAACAACCCAAAACACCTCTCAAATAAGAGAAAAGAGGCACACCCAAAACTACAAGTGGCATTCTGTGGACTATACCTCAGGTATACTTCAGGTCTACCCATGAGACCTGAAGAATGTTCTTATTACTGCTGCTGTGAGGGACCCCAACATGGAGTGACCATTGTTTGCCATCTTCCAAACCCTCATTAGAGATAAAATCAGTATATGGCAAAGCAGCAGATCTAGACAGCTGATTAACAAACTCCTGGAAACTGTAGGCACAGAGTTATTTTTGTGTCCCTCCAATCTTCTATCAGAGAGATAAGTCCTCCAATCACCACCATTCACTCATTCATTTAATCGTATTTATTGAGCGCTTACTGTGTGCAGAGCACTCTACTAAGCACTTGGCATGTACAATTCGGCAACAGATAAAGACAATTCCTGTCCAAGAATGGGCTCACACCAGTGTGACCAGGGAGCCTCTACAAGATATTATTATCCTGATAGTCATAAAGACTGTAGAATCTAGGCTGTAAGCTCCCCCTCTAGACTGTAAGCTTGTTGTGGGCAAAGGATGTGTCTGTTTATTGTTATATTATACTCTCCCAAGTGCTTAGTACAGTGCTCTGCACACAGTAAATGCTCAATAAATATGAATGAATGACTGACACTGTTATTGGAAAAGACAGGACTGGCTTGATGATAATGATACCTCGATCCAAGAGCTGCGTGCAGGAAAGCCTAAACTGTACCCTAGAGGAAAAAGAAACATTTGCCCGAAGTGGTGGGACATGATGGCTGAAAGGATCAGCGCATGCAGATCAAAATCAAGTCAGGCACTTCTATGCATCTCTGAAGAACATATCCGGGCCCTTACACACTCTCAGGGTACCCTTAAAATGTATTTATGGCTCCACCTTCATCACAGGTATAAGAGGAAACAAAGAACTAGCAAAACACTTGGGTGATCTTTCATGATTGACAAGCTCTAAGGAGAACAGGCAACTTGCCAATGTGTAAAGACATATCTTCGTTCAAATACTGAATGAGGTTACCACTGCAGCTGAAGTCCTGAAGACCCCCAGACTCTGCCTGGTGAGATCGAGAAGCAGGGAAGCGCAGTATGAGAAGGGAATTTGTCAGTTTGTTACACTGTATTCTCCCAAGCGCTCAGTACAGTGCCCTGCACATAAGAAGTTCTCAGTATATACGACTGAATTGAATGAATGGAGTCCCCTTCTTCATGGGGATTTCAAGACTTACAAGGAGCTGCTGGAGTGAAAATTCAGGTCCAGGATCTGACTTTGACCACTCTCTGCTCAACATTATTACTCCAGCAGAGGGCAGGCAGAGAAAGGGAGAGGCTGTGAAGCTCAAATGAGCCCAAAGTTGAAATTCATTAGCAGGTTTTTAAAGGTTTGATGGGATGGAGGTTGCAATTCATGTCTAAAATCCAGTTGAGAGACCATCTGTGCATTCCATTTATTCTGTCTCTCACCGCTCTACCAGCAGAATAATTACAAATTGGCCATTCACGTTTCTACTAAAGCACTACTTGCAGCCAAACAAAGCACTAAATCAAAATGCCGCCCAACCCTGCCAATACAGGAGTGGAAATCTCTTCTCTGAAACCCAGGAGAGAATAGCGGAAGTAGCAGAAATAGTATTTATTGGCTACTAATCTGCCAGGAAATGGACAGAGAATAGTGCCCACTGATGTCATGTCTTTTTAGGACAAGAGGCCCACACACAGTATATCAGGCACCTTGGGCTGTTCTCATCTTTGAGGTGGAGCAGGCACTCCTAAAGTCTGCCGACTATCATCGGTATGAAGAAAGAGGTGGTAGGTGACTTGGAAGCTCTGTTGGGGCAATCTGGAGAAAGCGTCATGGAAACTAGAAGAAGCCTCCAATCCTGTCCAGCTCTTCAATCGATGGTTTCTAATGCAAACTAGTGGGATAGATGCAGGTACTATAATCATGTGCCATGGTGTCAGCCCAGCAATTGCAGGGCTAAACTGACCTTTAAACACATGACTTTCTAGTTCATTCTTACTTACAATTGGAACAGTGGGAAGTTAGTGTTCTGTGGATTCCTGAATGCCCTGGACCCTACAGCAGCAATTCAAGGAGCCTGATTTTTGCCTTCTGTCTCTCTTGGAATCGGGCCAGGGAAAGAACATCTTTGGAATTAAATCTCTTTGGTTCATTTTTCTTGTAGCAGTCTTCCAAAGGAACCAACCCAAAAACCTTACTGCAAAAACCTGGTACCTTTCAAATTATAGGCATTTGTCAGCTGTCAATACAGGTTAACTACACTTGGTTCTCATCTTGCCTTTTTTTGAACTATTTATCCATATTACCCTTTTTATCCAAAGGAATGCTTTGTCCTTCTGGGAAACAGATGCTGCTCAGAAGCTGATCCAGGCTAGCCTTCTCCCACAGTCAAATCAGAAATAGCTTGAAAAAAATCACTTCATTATAAAGCTCCCTGAGAACAGGGTTCACGTTAACTAACTCAACTGTTCCTCTACCAGGCGTTTACTACATTGTCTGGCAAACAGTAAGTGCTCAATAATTAGAGGATTGACAAGCTCCAAATATTATCATTCTTCGAGTAATAATGAACTGTCAAGATTTTCTAAAGTCTCTAGGGTCTGGGGTGGGACTAGTAGTATGACAGATTCTGTAGATGTTATCCCTGTCAGCACCACAGGTTTCCTATAAATATCTGTATGACACCGTGGAAGATTAATGTGATGCAGAATTAGGTTACACCTAGCATCGGGGAAATTTCTGAAATCCAAACACCAATCATGATCATTGAATATAAAGGGTTTTTTTTCCTACTTCTTTAATGATATCATATTCCCTTCTCTTTCATAGGCCAACCAAGGACTCCTTTCCCAGCCCTTCTTCCCCATGCTCATTAAGCAAAGAAAAGTCACAGTGAAAAACAACAACAACAAAAAAACCCCAAACTGTGTGAGACCACTGATTAAGCTCCGCTTCATAGGGATTACTCACAAATTCATTATGGGGAAAATAAATCAACAGAAAGGAGCTAAGCAGTCCAATCTATGACCCGGGAAAATTTCCATTCTCATTCCATAAGCAGTAAGATAGGAAAGAACTTTACTGAACTTCTCCTTAAGTACAGAAAGTTTGATCAACACAAAGACCGAAACAAATTGGTGACATCATTACCTGAGCTATGACATCGGAAATAGAGGCACATCCCACCAGAAAGCTGTATTTGTGTTTCAACAGAATGCCAGCATGTGTCCAGGCCTGCCAAAGACAAAAGAAATAGGTTGGAAAGGTACTGACATGAAGCATTTACCTTTGGGATGACTAAGATTTTTATTAAAGCATTCCTGCACACACTTTATTTTCCCAGCACATGATAACCTGAGACAGTGGAAAATGTTTGAGGGCCAAGACTACCAAGAGTTATGCATTGGCCATCCTTACATTTCCAACGAGGGGAGAACTGAGACAGATATCAAGTAATTAAACCCCCAAAGGACCAATTTTTGCATCTGTCAACAACAAATCAGACCCAAGTCCCCGCTTATTTGGTTAGTGTTGGAAATGAGCGAGTTTCCCTATAAACTTATTGTTCCTGCCTTCCAGTTTGTCTGCAAATCCACTGGAGCCAGCCTCATCAAAATCAGGCTACTAATATGAGGGGGGACACTGATGTTTTAGAGTACTTCGGGTTAGCAAGGCAAGCAAATCACGGTAGGTTTTGCTTTCTTGGTGAAGGGGACATTAAGGTGAAACCTTGGCACTTCATGTGGCTGTGTTATAATTAAGACTCATTTGGTTCATCGAAATTATGATCTTTGGGCATTTGCACATACTAATTAGTGTCCCATGAGTTTCTTTTTGGCATGTTTGGTCAAGATCTGATCCATCAATGGGGTGCTACTATCCATAAGCATACTTGAGGACATCTTAGGCTCAGAATAGAGGTTCTGCAAGAAGGCCTAGAGGTCTCTGGATTTTGCTAGATCAGAAATTATTTTGTTTTTGTTCTGGGGTGGACAGTTTTGAAACTTCACTAGGTGGCTTTATTTCATCATAGTTCTGGGCTAAAGAAAATAAAAAGAGCTATTAATTTATTTTTCCTAGATGTAAGCTAACCCTTCCCTCATTGCATTTTCACATGTTCCAATCTCAAACATCTATAGGCATTGTTACAGAAGTGACAAGAAGAGATAGCACTTGTGAAGAGCATTTTGTGGACTGTCTCCCTGCCCGAAAGCCATTTGAATGATTGTTAAATTTTGTGGGTTTTAGACACTGTCTCCTCAACCCACTGATCAGACATCAAATAGGCACAAAAAGGCTTTTTTTTTAAAAAAAGTTGCAGTATATAGCTTCTGTGACTGAACCATTTAAACAATGAGGCCCACTGCCCAGGGAAGATGGCGGCCTGCCTTCCCTCCCCCATGCCAGCTGAGGGTCCTGATCTGTCCCACTGAAAAGGAGCAGGAAGCATAAGCAGCAGTCGGCTTTCCCCGCTACTCAATGCAGGTGGGTAAGCCCCTTGTGGGCAGGGATCCTGTCCACCAACTCTACTGCACTGTGTTCTCCCAAGCACTTAGTACAGTGCTCTGCACATGGTAAGTGCTCAATAAATACCACTGATTATTCTTCATTCAGTTGACGTTCAATAAGTTCTAAATAATTCATAAGCACTGTCATTACTAATAAATGCTGGGTTGACATTCTTAGCCTTCAGTATAAAAAAGATTAAATTACATTAACCCATTAATTCTTGGCATTTTCTGGGCCTGTTATAAAATATCATTCTAATAAAAATAACAAAAGTGGGGTCACATACTAGATATTCAGACACAAAAATATTGCTTTCACCTGGGTGGTCTCAAAAGCAGTATGTCTCTGATTGAATTTAGCTATGAACACTCAGCTTTGCCTTCTAACATGGTTTCATAATATGTATCAATTCTACCTTTTAGAATCTATTCTTCCTGGGACTTAACTCACTTTCTGGCAGTAAACTAGGCCACTAAGAACTACTTAATGAACGGTACAGTCTACCTGGGCTCCTGTGCCTAACTTAACTTCTCTGTGCCTCAGTTACCTCATCTGTAAAATGGGGATTAAGACTGTGAGCCCCACGTGGGACAACCTGATTCCCTTGTGTCTACCCCAGCGCTTAGAACAGTGCTCGGCACATAGTAAGCGCTTAACAAATACCAACATTATTATTAGCACCTGATTCACTACCAGGAAGTTTTTAAGCATTGTGAAGAACCTGGATCTGTCATTTCAGATCAGTGTGAACATGCAGTTCTCACTGTCGCCAGCGCTCTCTTTTTTAAAAAAATCACACACATGAATAAGAGAATCCTGGTGTGATTATATATGAGGCACATGTTTTCCCAGGATGGAATGTGTATCATTTCAAGACTTCATACAGTACACATTTAAACCTCAAATGATATGTACAGTGAACAAGACAAATATGCAAATTAGCACCTGCCCAACAGCCCAGAAACTGAGAACAATTTCAGTCTGACTTAGGGAAGACATCAGGGTATGGGAAGCAAGGATTTCAATGAAAATGGAAAATCCGACCATGACACTAATACAGAACTTCTCTGGGCTACTCATCTGTAATGGTTAGAAGCATCTCCATGATACTAGTAAGCATTCAGTGGGATGGCAAAATCTGCTTGGGTTGACTCTTTTGATAGCAAGTAGATTTTCTGAGCTGAGCCAACTTCCAAGACTGATTCAAGGGTAGACTTCTTTGGGAAGTTCTAGTTTTATATCACTAGTTATCACTAATGATATTTTCTGTTTATTTTTTCCCCTGTATCATATTTATTGAGTGCTTACTGTGTGAGGAGCACTGTATTAAGCGCTTGGGAGAGTACAGTATGACAGTGAAGACATGTTCCCTGCCCTGGGAATAAGAAAATCACTTTAAAGCAATTTATAACTCATCAGAACTGACTAAATATGGCAGCAATTAAATATCCATTGACCCATCTCATTAGCAAGTTACAGCTTGTGCTAAAAGCTTGTGCTAAAAGTTACATCAGAGTGTTTACATCAGGAAAAGGCTTGTGCCAGATCAGCTGTAATTCTCAGAGCCCAAAAAGATTTGAATTTGGCCATCTGGATGCCAATGAATGATCAGGGTTCTTGGATAAAATATATGCCAACTGTTCTTTCTCGTAGTGTTGTGTGAGGTGAGCGGTGTCCATGGAAGCGGTAGGTTTGTTTGGATCAGTGACCGAGCTTTTTCCACACTTACCATGGCATCCATAAAAGGGAAGGCAGCGAGATAAAGGAAGGCCCTTCGGGTTTTACTTCCCACCGACTCATCCACATGGTGCAGTTTGTTAATAATATAGTAGCCCAAATCGCTATAAGCTGAAAGATCACAAGAAAGAAATTCCAATGAAGAGTTATGACTGAGGGAATTTTTTAGGGTTTTTTTGTATTATATTCATCACATGTATTTCCTTGAAGGTTTTCTTATGATCTAGGACAGCATCATAACAATTTTTCATCTCTTTGATTTTTATTTTTTAAGAGCAGCTGTATTCCAAACAACTAGATGATTTATAATCCCTTCCAGGTCTGATTCGCTTTCTTTTTTTCATCAAGATTGGACTCCAGGACATTTGCACCCATACAATTTTACGAATGTTACGGTCATTACAGCACAGAACTAGTGGCCTAGTGGAAAGAAAACAGGCCTAAGAGTCAGGAGACCCAGGTTCTAATCACGGCAATGCAATTTGCCTATAATAATAATAATAATGATGGTATTTGTTAAGTGCTTACTATGTGTCAAGCACTGTTCTAAGCACTGGGGTAGATACAAGGTAATCAGGTTGTCCCACATGGGGTTCACAGTCTTAACCCCCATTTTACAGATGAGGAAACTGAGGAACAGAGAACTAAAGTGACTTGCCCAAAGTCACACAGCTGACAAGCGGTGGAGTTGGGATTAGAACCCACGTTCTCTGACTCCCAAGCCCGGGCTCTTTCCACTAAGGCATGCTGCTTGAATTTGCCTACCTTGGGTAATATGCTTGACTTTCCTGAGCCTCGGTTCTTCATCTGTAAAATGGTGATTAATATCTGTTACCCCTCCCCTGCGAGCCCCATGTGGAGCAGAGTCTGATCTGCCAGGTCCCACCTCCAACTTTTTGAACCATGATGACTTCTTTCTCACATTTCTTCTCTTTCTCCATCCATACATTGATCCTTGGGGACTTTAACATCCACATTCCTGACCTCCCTTCCACTGTCCGCTTTCCATCCTTCAACTCCACTGACCACCTGCTCCACCCCAACTCACCCACTCGCCAATTTGGACACACACTTAACCTCATCATCTCTAGTTACTGTACAATCTCTACCCTCACCAAGCCCTGTTCCAGATGGGGCTCACAATCTAACTAGGAAGGAGAACAGGTATTGAATCCCCATTTTATAATTGAGGAAACTGAGGCTCAGAGAAGTTAAGCTGCTTGCCCAAAGTCACTCAGCAGACAAGTGGCGGAGCCAGTATTAGAACCCAGGTCCTCAGACTCCTAGACCTGTGCTCTTTCTACTAAGCCATGCTGCTTAAAAGGACTGTAGGTTTTGAAATATGGATCAAATGATGCTGCAGCTTTCCACTGTAACCATTTCCTGGGTACTTCACCATCAAGCTGAGGGTACTCCCAGAAGTCTGAAGGAGACTGGTACATAACCAACATGCAAGGGACTGGTGAAGACACGGAATTGGTTTCCAGAAGAAGTTGTCTACGCTGAAAATAGCAGTACATCCTAGAGGGATTTGGATAAATTCACAGATGCCTGGCTCATAATGAATCACTATAAGGAAAGCTAGAGATGTAAAACAGGCTGAGGGCAGGAATCTTGCTTACCAACTTTAAAGTAACTGCCCAAGGGCTTGGTGTAGTGCTCTGCACACACTAAGCACTCCACAAACACTATTGATAATTGTTAGATGATACACCTGGGAACCATTAGGATTGCTGTCAAACAGAGTAATCATGAGGTGGTTCCTCCAAATCTCCTGTTGCCCCTGCCAGAGACAGAATACTAGGCTGGGTAAGCTGAGAAGCAGCGTGGCCTAGTGCGAAGCAATGTGGCCTAGTGGATAGCAAACCAGCCTGGAAGTCAGAAGGATCTGGGTTCTAACCCCAGCTCTGCCACTGGTCCGCTGTGTGACCTTGGTCAAGTCACAACTTCTCTGTGCCTCACTTACCTCAGCTGGAAAACTGGATTAAGATTGTGAGCCCTATGTGGGACAGGGACTCCGTCCAACCCGATTAACTTACACCTACCCCTGAACTTAGTACAGCGCCTGGTATATAGTAAGCACTTAACCAGTACCATTTGTTTGTTTTTTAATGTTATAGCTGATGGTGATCTAGACTGGCAATTCTCTCGCTGGCACCCTAATGCATTTGGAGACTTTTGAGTTGTGTCCCAGGCGTGGTCATCTGATCTCATTGTGCAGGATGGATTCCCCTCCACTCAGCATACTCAAATCAAAGAAAGGGGCAAGGCAGAATTGGGACTTTGCTGTCCACATGGAATGATCGCACCCCTCCCTTGGCTTAATTGCCTTTCTCACCTGATTCCCAGGGGTCTGGCAAGGTTCAGGAATAGTGCTGATGTCATCTCAGTGTGCCCATTATGTGCTAGGTTTCTATCCAGCTGCCACTATCTCCTGCTATGTGCCTTACATGCCTCACCTATGCCCCATACTTTGTCTAACCAGCTCAGATTAGCTAAAATGATTGTCTAATCATCTTAGATTAACTAAGATTTTGTTCAGGCATTCTCCTACTTGAAGTGCTCTCATTTTCACTATCAATCACATCCCTGGTCTCCAGCTCCTGCTTGACATTTTCCTGATTTATCTCCTTACCATCCTAGTCGTGCCAGCCACCACTGCAGAGGAGACCATCAAAGCATGGAAAAACAGTCAAAACGTGATGGCATGGCCATAGCAGGAAGTCCTTTCCACAATCAAAATCATAAAATATGGAGAAGCACCAGCAGGGCATTCTTTCAGAAATTTACACATGGAGGGATTCTAATCTGCAGACATCTGCCCAAGCTTTCTCAACAGATGGAAAAATGAAAAAAAAAAAATCTGAGCACCAACTGTGGAAATGATCATGGAATCTCAGTACTTTCTATTGGTGGCAAATTACAAGGCAGAATCTTTCTTGACAAACTACCGGAGACAATCAACCACAGAACACCAGGCTCACAACGTGGGGCTTCGGATCAAACTGTGGTACCACAAAACTTGATGTTTACCCAATGACTGATACAGGAGGGGTGCAGGGATCACCACCAAGACCTCCATACTGTTTCTGAAGACCATGTAAAATCGTTTGACACCATCCACACATAGATGAGGGCTCTAGCAACTGCTAAGCCAATTGGCTGCCCTGACAAGTTCACCCACATCTTTATGCTACCCCATGATGGTCAGGGCAGCTGAGTCAGAGTTGGCAGCATCTGCCCTATCTTACCTTTATCCTGCTACCACCAGAGTAAAGCAAGGCTGTTTGGTAGGTCGAGTCCTCTTCAACCTATTTTATGCCTACATCGATCAATCAGTTATTTTTACTGCGTGCTTACTGTGTGAAGAGCATTGTACTAAGTGCTTAGGAGAGTACAAGACAGCAATAGACACATTCTCTGCCCACAAGCTTAGGGTCTAGTGGGGGAGATATTAATCTAAATAAATAAATTACAGATATATACATAACTGTTGTGGGGCTGGAGTGGGGATGTTAGTGAGTAAAGGGAGCAAGTCAGGGTGATGCAGTATGAGTAGAAAAAGAGGAAATGAGGACTTAAGCTTGCATGCTTAGGATGGAAAGCGACTATTGGGAAATCAAGAGTGACTGAGAGCCAGTTCTGAGTAAATTGATGACTCTATGGAGGAAATTAACTAGTTGGTTCTGTTTCTCCATAGGGTACACAATAGGATAAATTGGATACCTCTGCAACTTAAGTTTGTATTGCTCACATGAGAGAACTGGAAAGAGGAAACAGACTGCTGAGGGAGCTGTGGAATTGCCTTTAAACATCCACTTGGGATGCTATCCTTGAAAGTACAAACACTTCTCTTTACCTGTGTAACCCGTGTTCATTTTCAGAGGAAAAAAAAAATTATCATTACTTTTTTGGGGGAAAATGATAACCCTAAGTCACTCTCTGAAGTGATTTGAAGAGAGATTGGCATATAAGTTGGTGCTGTGAATCCCATTACCTAATTCAAACAGAGTAAGCTAGAAGCACCAGATGAGTTGACCGTGAGACACAACACTAAATTATTACTCAAAGACAAACAAACCAGCAGCTATGTTCAACCCACTCCTTTCAATTTCATGAAGAATAGACAGAAACCCAAAAGGAAGCGAAGGCCTGCCCTTAAGTCTGATGCCCCATATGTTTAAAAAGAATAGAACTGTGATTTAAATATTCTGTTTGCCACTTCTGGTAGGGAAATCCAAAGGCAATTAGTGATTCCACTTGGATTTCAGTCACAGTAAAAATGCCACATCACTCTGCTGCTGACAGCCTAGGACCGTAAGCGGTCAAAAAATCTTGCTAATAAGCCAGCAGGGCCATTGTGAATGTGCCATTTCAGATGACAACGCGGGACTTGTGGAAATGATCCAGGTCAAATCTTCTATCCTGGCTGTACGGATTTTTTCCCAAACACACTCAGTTTGGCCCCAATACATGTCATCTATGCATGTTCTAGCTAGAGGATGGTTTGGGATTTAGATGCTTTCTGATAATACATGCTGGCTCTGCTCTGGTTTATATATATGGGGGCGTTGGTACAGGTGAGGGCCATGGTGCAAATTTTACTTTTTTTTATGGTATTTGTTAAGTGCTTACTATGTGCCAGGCACTGTACAAAGTGCTGGAGTAGATGCAAGTTGATCAGGTTGGACACTGTCCCTGTCCCACATAGAGCTCACAGTCTTAATCACCATTTTACAGATGAGGTAACTGAGGCACAGAGAAGTTAAATGACTTGCCCAAGATCACGCTGCAGAGAAATGGTAGAGCTGAGATTAGAACCCAGGTCCTTCTGACTCCCAGGCCCATGGTCTATCCACTAAGCCACACTGCTTCCCTTCAAGCACTTGTTCACAACAACGCAACACTCGCACTGTGGGACAACTGTGTGAACTAAAAGCTGACATTTATACAGGTAATTGATATTTACTGAGTGCTTACACTGTGCAGAGCATTGTACTTACTAAGCACTTCTGCTAAACACAACAGAATTAGAAGACATAATCCTTACCCTTAGGGAACATTCAATCTAGCCAGCAGGCATTACTTTTACAATGACTCATATGGTGATGGTAAATTTTATAAAAAAAAATGTTACAGATGAAACAGCTGTTGACTAAAACTTGGCAGGGTACATTTGGTGCATCGGGTGAACCACCCGCTTTCTCTCATATTATCTTGATGACAAACTTATATTGTACACTTCCTCAAAACTTTTTTTCAAGTTCCTGCCCTGAGAGCTGGCACTGTGTGCTTTTAGTTAGGAGTGTAAATATTAGCTCTAGCTAGAAAACACTACTAAGTGGCTTTAGTTTAACTCCTGGCTCACTCAGTCACACTTATTCAGAATTCAGGTTTAAGTAAAGACAACTTATAAAGTAAATAACTGGCTCATAAAATGTAAACTACAGGCTTAGGCAGGACTGAAAGGGAGCTGGCTGATGTGGAAGGCCCAGAGTGAAAACACAACATCACAATGCCAGGCTATTGCATGTTCTCTGGATGGGAGGCGTGTGGCCTCATGGCACCATGCTTGCTCGACACCAGCTTGGCCTGACGGAAAGAAAATAGGAGACCCGGGTTCTAAGCCTGACTCCGCGATTTGCCTGCTGTGTGACCTTGGACAAGTCACTTAGCTTCTCTGTACCTCAGTTTCCATATGTACAGAATGGGGGTTAAAATCCTTGACTCCTCCTTATAACGTGTCCAATCTGATTATCTTGTATTTACCCCGGCATTTGGTACGACGCTTGACAAATAGTAAGTACTTTAATATCACAATCATTATTATTATCATTTCCTCCAGAGACCATTCCACCATAAAAGGAAATGAGCAGTTATCTGGGAACGTTGCTTGGCACGTAGTATGCGCTTAACCAATACCATCATTATTACTATATCAGTAATGCACCTATGCAAGTTTTCAGACTCCAAGAATGTCCTCTACTTGGAGGAATTGGGTAATTTTGGGGAGGAGGGGGAGAGTGGCTCCTTGACATACACCCTAATGAACAAGGAGGGACTCATCAAACATCCCTGAGTTTTCCCCCACAGGGTCTCTTCTTTCCCCAAAGGTTATCCATCGTAAACCATTTGTTCTTGGATTTATCAGACCCTACCTGAAGCTGCTGCTATTTTCTGTCTGCAAAACATCCTCTGGTAGCATATACCACCAGCTTATTATCCACTGGGTGAAGACAATAAGCTCCTCTGGGCAGAGACTGTGTCTATCGAATCGCTGGCACTCTCCAAAGTATACTCACAGAATAAGCTGTCAGTAAATATGACAATGATTTTGAACTAGCCACCTTCAAGCTACCCGTTTCAATGGACCTCCCCTCACCCAAGTGCCATGGGATTCAGTGAACAGCCTTCCTCTGACCGCCCCTCCAACTGATGCTTCCCAGTTCTGAAGGCTTTGGTCACGTCCTGCCAACCTGTCCTCACACTGATACGTTTTCATTCCTCCTGATCATCTCTGCTGCCTTTCTCTGGCCTCAGCTGGAAGTTTCTGCAGGGAAGTAGTGCTGCCTTAGTGTGTGGGGGGGGGGGGGGGGGGGGACAGTGGAAACAAAAACTCTAAATCGGGAACGGCAAGGGGTGGGGTGTGACACAGCCCCATTCCCAGCTCAGGGCCCCGGCTCTGGGAACACCCGCCTGGGATGGGGCCCCGGCTCAGAGGGGCAGCACTACGTTAGGCCTCATGCTATTAACCTGGAGCACGCCCCTAAGGTCCTGGCTGGGGTTTCCATCCTCGTTGCCCGTTTCCCCAGAGCGGGTCAATTCCTGATGGGAGCCTCTGTCTGGGTGGTCAGCCGTTCAAACGGCCATCATGGCAAAGGGTGGGGTAGGACCTCTTAAGAAGTGCCCTTGGCCAGGTCTGGGCTTGCCCACTCATCTCAACCCCCTCTCTTTCCTCCAGGGAGGGCCTGAGAGTGAGGTGGGACCATCGTTTCTGGACTCTGGTTGGGGGTAGGTTTGTGTCAGGAGTTTCTCACTCCTTAAACCACTCCCTTCACCCCTGGACCGAGGCCATGAGCCATCGGTTCTGCTGTGGGGTCAGAAAGAAGCAGGAACTCTTCTCCACTTGGTCCTTCCCCAGGGACAGTCCTACTCCCAGTCCTAGACAGGAGGGTGGTAGGAAGCAGGAGCAAGAGTGCACAGTGGCTGCTGCTCATGGAAAACAAGGTTGTCTTTTCTACAGCCAGGAGTGTATTCTTTCTTCACCCTTATAGTCACCTGAAGTTGGCTTAATAAATAAGCAATGAGAGAGAACAGCACTGCAATTGCTCATATTGAGAAGAATCTTGAAAGAAAATCAGCGCATCTTACCTATCAGTGTGTGGAAGATAGCAGCGATGGCACCGGCCACTACCATGCAAAGGACAGCTTTAGTCCTGTCTCGTTTGCTGTTCACAAATACCAGCCCCACGTTCTTGAAATCGCTCATAGGCCCCGTGAAGAATTTCATCAGGGAGTACGCCAGCCCATAGCTGGCCAGCATTTCAACAGCATCTTCCTTTACTGCGGCAATACCCCTGTTCAAGGCCTGTTAGAAATAAAAAAGAAAAAGGAAACAGATTTTAAAACGTGGCCTAAATGCAGAAGAATTTTGTGTCTGCACAATAAAAATCTTCCCTACTGTGGCTGCCATGGAAATCACTACCTACCCTACCTCTTAAAAGGTAAATCTTAATTTGCTTTGATGAAGTACTTTTGCTTTTCATTAAAATCACATCTCCTCCAAGGGGTCTTCTTCGAAGAAGTCCTCATTTCCTCTACTTCTCCTTTGTGTGTCACCCTTGCACTCGCCCTAGCCCTTGATATTCAAACCACTCTCAGCCCCACTGCACTTACACTTAACGTACATGCCTATAGTATATTTTAATGTCTGTCTCCCCCTCTAGACTGTCATCTTCTTGTGGAAAGGGAATGCACCAACCAACTCCATTGAATTGTACTCTCCCAAGCAGGCAGTACAGTGCTGTACAATGTAAGCACTCAAATACCACTAATTCTGGCTGTCTCGTTTTTAATCTTTCCTTAAAACAATATAAGCAAGCACTTTATGTCTGACCCCAATATGGACACTAATTTTCACTTAATAATGAGTACTGTCTTGCAAATGCACAACAAAAGGAAACCATAGATAAATGACACTGGCAAAGTTGAACTGAGGAGAAAACTGAAGACGTCATCGTCGCTACAAATCAAAACTATCTAAAAACTAGGTTTAGGTTCTAATCCTAGCTCTGCCACTTGCCTGCTGTGTGATCTTACACAACTCAGTTAACTTCTCTGTGCCTCAATTGACTCATCAGTAAAATGGGAATTAAGACTGAGCCACATGTGGGGCACAGACGGTTTCCAACCTAACTTGTATCTACCCCAACATTTAGTACAGTGCTTAACATATAGTAAGCATTTACATATCATTAAAAACAAAAAAAAAATAAAAAGAACAAAAAAACTATCAAGTGTCACTGCACTTTACCAAGTGCAACTGTACCAGGTACAATATTCTGTACTTCCCAAGTGCCTAAAAATTTGCACTGAATCAAATGTGCACTCAATAAAATATTATTACTTCTACCACCACAAAGAAGTTCCATTAATACCTAGAGCTGTATGCACTGAAGCTACCTTGGCTATGCAGGCTACTTAAACAACTTGAAGTCTGAAAACTCAGATATGAGGTGGTGGAAGCCTCCCAAGCATGGATAAAGTTTCCCCAAAAACCCACAAAGAGAGCCATCTAGATGGGTCTTAATTTCTATTGTTAGATTGAACAATGCTTTCATACTGGTATTGGTAAAATTAATGAATGGAGATTAAACTACACTCAGGTTAACCATTTTACCTTCTGGAAGAATGGATGGTAAGGTGAAAATGCTTTAGTATCTCAAAGAGATGCATATCTAAGTAAGCCAGGTGTGTTAATTAAATATGAAACCAAATAACAGACTATTAAAAACTAGATTGCTGTTTATTCTTCTAAAGCAACCATCACCTGACACAGTGATTTGTTCGAAGTAGGTCAGAATCAGTGTGAAGCATGGAATACTCTATTTTTTTTTAAAACCCCACTGTTACAGGTCAGAGAATCATTTATCTCATTATTTAGCCCTTTACCTCCCTCTCTTTGAATCTGGATTTGTCCCCGGCATGCCTATGTTTCTGAAGGGTGTATAGTCTATTTTAAGATCTATCTTGTGACCCGCCAAATCTCATACTCAGCATCTACCCAGTGACAGCAGGGAGAGCCTTGAGCAGACAGAGGGAATATTTCTGAAGCTGTGAACCACTGACCCAGGCCCAGACATCCTTGCAGTAATAACTCCAGCACACCTTCCAGAAGTGTGTCCAGGGCCCTTGTCCATTCTTTGGGTCAAGGAATGATCTGCTTGGCTTAATCGAGAAGCAGGTTGGCCTAGTGGAATCAGGGAGTCAAAAGGATCTGGGTTCTAATCCTGGCTCTGCTGCTTGTCTGCTGTGTGACCTTGGGCAAATCACTTAATTTCTCTGTGCCTCAGTTACTTCATCTGTGAAATGGGGATTAAGACTATGAGCGCCTTGTGGGATAGGGATTCTGTCCAACCTGATTAGCTTGTTTCTACCCCAGTGCTTAGTACAGTGCCTGAAACATAGTAAGCAGTTAACAAATACCATAAAAAAAAGAGAAAGAAAATCCATGTAAGCACCTTCTCCCCAGCCCCAAAAGGAAATCCCACTTGGGGTCTGAATTACATATTTAGGCTGTCTTCGAAGGAGCAGTCAAGCAAATAATGGCTAAATTCTCACCACTAGAGCTGGGCTGAACCAACTGAATGCTCTTTTTCAGAACAGCCCTACCACAACATAAGAGGGCAGGAAACTTCCCCCAATTTGTGCTTTTTCTGTAACCAAATAATTGAGCATGACAATCACAATTGCTCTATGTAGCAGTTCCTCTAAACTGGCTTTTTCTATCCATACTGAAATATTCAATCTCTTAGGCATTACACCCAACTTACATTCCACTTAACTTCAAAATAGAAAGAATTAATGGAATACATTATCCTTCCTCTTTCAAATCAGAGCTTTCAAGGGTCGGATACAAGTGGAATTGATATTTTATAGTTATAGTTATGCATTTTCTATAGTTGGTGCTTTTTTTTACTGTTTTTGTTAAGTGCTTACTATGTGTCAAGCACTGTTCAAAGCATTGGGGTAGTTACAAGTTTACCAGATTGGACACAATCTCTGATCCACATGGGGCCCAAAGTCTAAATAGGAAGAAGGAGGATTGAGTCCCCATTTTACAGTTGAAGAAACTGAGGCACAGAGAAGTGAAGTGGCTTGCCTAAGTTCACACAGCAAACCACCGGCACAGCCGGTATTAGAACCCAGGTCCTCTGACTCCCAGGACTGTGCTCTTTCCACTAGGTTACGCTGTTCTCTGATTTTGCTTAGAAACAACTAGGTACTATGTTAATGAACTGTCAAAGAGAGTTGTCATTTGGTTTTCAGATAATTATCACAACATTTTATAACAACTCATTTTGTCTAATTCAATCAGCGGTATTTACCACTCTGTGCCAAACACTGGGCATTTAGAAGAAGTAAAAAAAAAATTAGAAGAAATTTTCTAACTGAATAGCTTTTCACTCCCGACCTTTTATACGGACACCTTTTTATTCCCTGTGATAACATCAGTAGATGGATTTGCTAATACCCCATCTAATAAATCTCTTAGTTTTGCTTCTTCCGGTAGTGAAATATTTCTTCTAATTTTATTTCCGGGGGGAATAAGCCAGAGCACTTTTTGACACTGGATGCCTTCTCCCAGTTGGTAATTTGCAAGTGCATCCAATTTATAGCACCAATCACTCCCAGGCAGTCTATATCAGGAGAACTGTGGGCAAGAGGCCAGGACCATGACAAAGAAGGCAAGCTTGAATTAAACCATCAATTCTGCCTCCCCGGAGCTATGGAAGCTCAGGTAATTAAATCACACCAGTGAGAGCCAAATGGGTTACCATGGGTTAAGAAGAAGAATTTGGGGAATGTAATAGAATTATCTTGTTCACCTCAGCAAAAGCAACGGAAATATTTAACTCATAATACCTATAGAATTTAGTTATAGTACTCATCTCCAGTTTTATAAACAGAGCCACTAGATTAGAACCTCTTTGAGGGCAGGGGTTCTAACCTACTAATTCTACTGTACTTTCCCAAGCACAGTACAGTGCTCTGCCCACAAGGTGCTCAGCAAGTATTATAGATAGACTCATCCCTAGAACAAAAACAACTACAAAATAAGTTGCACTTCCATCTGAAAGTATTTTATATGGAACCCAAGGTACAGTGGTATATTCACATTCACTCTAGACTGTAAATTCATTATGGACAGGGAATATGTCTGCTAGTTCTGTTGTACTGTACTCTCCCAAGTGCTTAGTACGGTGCTCTGCATATAGCAAACACTCAAAAAATGCCATTGATTGAGTGTCCCCTTTAAATTCCCTTGAAAAACACAGAATTGGCCTTCTTCTGAAGTCCACTGTTCAGCACTAAAGCATAACCAGAATAAATATGACCAGTAGAAACAACTACCATTTCTATAAACTAATATAGGCAAGCATGCAAGAATGCTAGTCCCCTCACAATTTTTTTCCCCCCATTTACCGTCCAATTTTCTTTGACTTTCTTTTCAGTCAGTGTTTCCTCCACTGGAAGCCACAGATTCTGTTGCTTGGACAACACTTTACTCAATGGTGCTTACCTAAGTGGCGATTTCCCCTTCACAGAAGTCTATCGTATATCTAACACCCTAAAATCATCATGAATGTCAAGGAGAATTGATAATGTACCTTTCGCCCCAGTGGAAAAGACTCCAGTAGGGCCTATTATCCATCAAACAACACTGAATTCTACCAATTAAACTTTCTATTATCAATTTACATTTAGCTTAAAAATAAAACCAAAATAAACATTCCATTCCTTATCTTATTACTCTAACTGGAATTTTCTTACCTACTAGAGGTAAACTATCCCAAGGGGCTGAAATGAAGGATTATATCCAACAATTCACGTTTACTGATTTCTCATTAGATAAAAATATCCAAGAGCTTAGGGATCAACTCTGTTATTTCTATGTTCCTCATGTATTTAGTAGATTGCTATGTGCAGAATAAGTACTCAAAAACACTTGATATTAAATACTACTGATACTGAAAGGCAATTTGGAAAAAATAGAATTTATTTCTTTTTTATACATAGAGTCTAAAACTGCTTACTGGAACAACTAGAGCCTTAAACACAAACTGACCACAGGAGCAAATTAAAATTGATTTTTATCTTTATTCTGGGCTTACTGATTGTTTTAAAATGTCCTTAAAATGGCTTACTTGACACTTAATATGCCTTAATTACCAATTCTTCAGGAAACAAGTAGTGTTTTATATAATCACATATTTAACTTGAGTATTTTTTTGATTGGATCTTTCAGAACCCATGTCTTGAGCAATCCTCCAAAATGATATATCACAGCTAACTGGACCCATTTGATATGTAACCTTTTGTTTCTTTTGAAGGTATTCAATAAAATCAAATTAAATCAAATCAGTTTGATTTCAATTTCAATTCATATTGAATACCATATGCAAAACAGAGCTCCTTATCATCCCACCCAAAACCTGTCCTCCCCGTGACTTTCCCATCACTGTATACGGCACCACCTTCCTTCCCGTCTCACAAGCCCGTTACCTTGGTGTTATCCTTGACTCCTCTCTCTCATTCAACCCACATATGCAACCTGTCACCAAATCCTCTCAGTTCCACATTCACGACATTGCTAAAATCCACCCTTTCCTCTCCATCCATACTGTTACTGCGTTAATTCAATTACTCATCCTATCCCACCTGGATTACTACATCAGACTCCTTGCTGACCTCCCAGCCTTCTGTCTTTCCCCACTCCAGTCTGTACTTTACTCTGTGCCCTGATCATTTTTCTTTGAAAAAACCTGATGTCTTGGTCAATTTTGAAATCTCAGAATTCAAAATAAAAAGAGTTCAACCTGGAAACAATGGCTCTTGAGATTCTCTAAAATGATTGTTAAATTCTCTTCCATCATCCATCTGTTTAAAATAATGAAACATGATTGGGGTATAATCACACAAAATTGGAAACCCATTATGTAAACTAGGATCGTCAGGATAAGTGCTTATGATAATGAATATACGTTCACTGTAATTAAAATTATAACTCATGTGCAACTACAATTGGGGATTCAATAATCTCCCGGGCCCATGAATTATAGGTGAGAAATATCTAGGTGCAAGTCTCCAACAGCTATTATATAACTATGTGCATACTGGAAAGATAGAGAATCAAGAGCGGAAGGCACTTATCTAAATTATCCCTTCTACACTTAATAAAAACTAAATATAAATGGCCTCTGAAGGGTTTTAATATAAAACATTTAGCTTCTCCTGTTAGAAAAGGAGAGAGGAAGGGTTGTTCCCCTCACATTGCTTTTATCAAATGTTTGCCAATTAACTAGAAGACACAGCTGACTGAAGATAGCTGAGATCAGGTTCCAGTGAAGTTCCTTAATCCTCTTCTTGGGTTGTGGAGCTTTCTTATCTGACTTCTTTAGAAGTAAGCATACTGGAAAGGGAGAGTCAAAAATAGACTCTCTATGGAAATGTCTGCCAATTCCTGCATGTGACCTCCATGGAATAAAATTATCCAATACAACACGAGTGTCAAATGTCCTAAACTAGACAACTTCAAGTATTTGCCTCCTCTCTCTCTATATGCCATATTCATAAGTCAGACCACCCAGTCACTGGAAATTTTGTAAATCCTTTGGTTCAGCAATGAATGATCTGACAGGCATGTCCATTTGGCAGAGGAGAGGCTTACGGGAAATATCATGCCAGGTTATATCATCGATGCACTCCCTGGGCACGTATGAGAAGTCTGAATGGAATTCCCTTGTCACTCTAGTGACAGACTGGGCTGGCCTCTACCAACTGGGAAATCCACAAAAGGGAAAATGAGAAGACATTTAAGAGACAGCTTGAGGGAAGCAATGGGGAGAGTTTGAGTCAGAAGGTTCCTTTTACATTACAAAGGTCTTATGGAAGAAAGGAATATTATTGAGGTGGTATCTGAAAAGAAGAAAGCTAGACAACGAAGGGACTAGGAGATAGCCTAAATAAAGGTCTTTACTTTTCAGCACATGTCCCAAAACGAACATTATGCCACACCAACGTGGCCAATAAGTTCAACTAATACAGAATTGAAGCAAAGTTACACTGGATACCCTTCAACCACTAGGTTGTTAGATAACAGCTAATGACAGACAGACTCTACAGTTGGGAAGTGACTCTGATGGGCCCACTCTCCTCTAGAGCTCAAACACTTGAGATGGCAGCTGTTGCCAAGGGAATTGAAAAATATGGAATCTAGATGAAAGGACTGCAACTCAATTTCCATGGCAGGACCTACCTTAGCCCTCACCTCACTAATATGCAGTCTTGAAATGCTTCCCTGGGTCCTGCAGCAGGCAAAGGATTTCAAGAGGGGAAGTGGTGAGTCTCTTCCAGGGCTTAGAGCTATAAGCAAGACTGGGAAAGGCAACAAATGCAATCAGTGGCATGAGAACATCAAACGGGTTCAATTGATATGTAGGTGACAGGCTGTGTGTTGCCCATCTAAATCTAAGAATCAGAAATTTCTCTGGTTAGGTCCCGAGGGACTGGATGAATGAGCACTAAATAGACATGCACACAGACCATGGGAGTTGTATACACTGGCTAGTAGTCAGGAGTCCCCTGTAGGAAAAGAACAATCAGTGGTATTCATTGAGTGCTTTCTGTGTGGAGAGCACTGTACTCGGGGCTTGGAAGAGAGTAATAAAAAAGTTAGTAGACACGAGCCCTGTCCATAAGGAGCTCACAACAGCAAATAAATGCAAAGAGTGAATCAGCTGGTGCTAAGTACTCTCCCCTGCAGCTGACTCTCCTTTTCCCCCATGGCTGCTACTGCTGTTACTGCAATATGCTCCTGGAAGCTTCTGGTCTCTCCCAAGTGTGGAATACAGTGTCCTACACACACTAAGTGCTCAATAGATATCAGTAATTGATATCTATTGGTATCTACTGATATCCAGGGCAGATACCAGTTTTCTTTATGGTATTTGTTATGTGATTACTATGTGCCAGGCACTGTACTAACCACTGGGTTAGGGACATGCTAATCAGGTAGTACACAGTGTATGTCCCAAGTGGGGCTCACAGTCTTAATCCCCATTTTACAGATGGGGTAACTGAGGCACAGAGAAGTTAAATGACTTGCCCAAGGTCACACGGAAGACAAGTAGTGGAACCAGGATTAGAACCCAGGTCCTTTTGACTCCTAGCTCACGCTCTTTCCACTGGGCCACACTTTCTCACTGTTATAGTTCTCAAGGTTATTGGACTGGACAGAGAACCTGTACTAAACCCAATCTATCTTTTCCTCACATAACAGATGAAGAAACTGAGGCCTGGGGAGATTACATTACTTGATCACTGTCACCCAGCTGGCCAGTAATAGTACCGATGCTGAGACCCAGTTCTCCTGACTCCAAGTCCCAGGCTCTTTGTACTAGGCTACACTGGCTCCCAATTGGACAATGGCATCAATGCCAACAACAACGATCAGGATCCTTGAAAGAGCAACAACGCATCTGAAGTGGCAGCCATGGTGATTTAAGTAGAGTTGAGGGCAATTCCAGATCCTGATTTCTGGCTTTGGCAAACTTCACCCAATAGTTTCATGGCAAAAACAAAAGAAAAAATATACATTTCTTGTGGAACAATAAGGTGTTTAAAAAGAAAAAAAATACTTAAAATGGAACTATTCCCCCAAAAAGTTAGTGGTGTATGAACATCTGAATCAGAGTAGACTAGAAAAGCCAATGGAATCAATATGATCTGCAATAATTCTGTTCTACAAGGAAATAGCCTGCACTCCATGACAATCCATTTGATGGAAAGATGATTTATTTCCTCTATAATCTCAATAATTCTATACTTATCTAACTAAACAAATCTGTAGATGTAAGAAAATCTCAAAGCTTCCCTCCAAATGCTTCTTGGAAATTGTACCTTTTAGTCTGGGAAACAGACGTAATTGAAAAAAAAACAAACACTTTTCCAGTAGGATTGAGCTTCTAAGTCTAGCTATCTTTCAGTGTCCCAGACAAAGCTGTTTTCATATCTTAATCACCTCAGAAGTCTGGAACTCAGTAACTTTCCACTGTTATTGTTTTTTTGCCTATATTTTCAAAAGTGGTTTTGGTCAATTCAGATCATTTGTCTTCCCGGTAGTTTTCCAAGTCATGTTTTATTTTTATAAGGTCCTACACAGCTCTAAATAAAATGTTCTTCCTCCACCCAGCCAGAGGATCATCCAAAACACTTTACACCCACACTGGTCTGTGGTTTCCAGGAGAGAGCAAGAAAATAAAGCAAAGTCTAGAGATTACAAAGTCAATGTTGTACACTGTATTGTCCATAAGCAATGAATTCTTTTTTAAATGGTATTTGTTAAGTGCTTATATACTTATACTTATTATACTTAAATGCTGTGGTAATATAAGCTAATCAGGTTGGTCAGCCCATGTCCCACATGGGCCTCACCATCTTAATCCCCATTTCATAGATGAGGTAACGGGCACAGAAAAGCTAAGTGACTGCCCAAGGACACAGAGCAGACAAGTGGCGGAGCTGGGATTAGAAACCCGGGTCTCTCTGACTCCCTGGTCCATGCTATATTCACTAGGTCATGCTGCTCCTCATGCTTCAGGCAGGGCTCCAAGACAAGGAAGGATAGTTCACCATGAGTTTGAAAGAGTACTTCCCTTTTTGTTTTCCATGAGTTCCAACTCACAGGGCTGATTTTTTTTTTTTAAAGAACTAAAGAGGATGAGCAAACATAAGTAATGAACCCAGTAATCACCCAGCCTGTAGCTTCTGACATTCTCATCAAAGACCTAAATAAAAAAAGCTGAGTTCTGTCCTCATTCTGAATATACGAGTCCACAGGATAAATTATTTTTTAATTCACATAAAAACTGAGTATGTGTTTTAAAGCTCCCCTTCTGACTGAAAGCTCTTTTTGGGCAGGAACCAGGTCTATGAACTCTTAAATATTGTTCTCTCCCAAGCTTATAGTACAGTGCTAGGCACACAAGTGCTCAGTAAGTTACAGTGACTGATTAAAAACTTTGAGGTTTTATTGACCTTTTTATCCTTATGATTCTCATACAAAAATATCTGCATGGCACATGATGCTTCAGTAATATTATTTTCTTTTTAGTTGTTCGCAAATAACATAAATGGGTAACCAAACACCCAACAATGCAGCTCTCTGCTGAAATGTATAACAATATTATTAGTAGCTATAATAACAATAATAATAATAATAGTATTTGTTAAGTAATTATAGACCGTGCTGTGTACTAAGCAAGGGTAGATATAAGATAATCAGATGTCCCTTGAGCCTCGCAGTCTGAGGAAGAGAAGGGCAGAATTAAAGCAGTCTTACTTTAAGGTATCATAGTCCAGCTTTATTCAACATAAAACATTGATCAAATTTTGATTTTGAGTAGAAAGTTCTAAGTTAGGCAACAAAAAATGACAATCGTTGTTTGCAAATACCCAAATCAGTCGCCGATTTCCCAAAGAAATGCCAATCTTTTTAGGGAGAGAGGATAATGAAAAATCTACCCTAAATTATTTGAGGCATTAAAAATGACCAAACTTTCTAAATATGACATTTCAAAATACCTGTTGGCTATACTGATGATAGTGGAGATGGTGACAATTCATCACCGAAGTACCCTAAATCAATTTGGCAGAGGAAGCCTTTAAAAAACAACCTAATAATTTTTAGAATGAAAAATTTTCAATCTTTCTGGAGGTTAGCACTAATTTTTAAAAATATATTTGGTTGTATAAATCAAGTGAAATCATGTAAAACTGGAAACCTACATGCCCTTCCTGAATGCTATTTAAATACGAGGTTTATCTTTTGTCAGCAGCAGTTTACCTTTAGATAAGAATTCTGAAGTCTCCTGAAATATAACTCTGAACCAACTGAGAAAAAGTCTTGCTTGAGTAAATACAACAGCCTCATATTTTACCTTTCACCCATTCTTTTCTCATTTCTCACCTTGATGGCAGAGACTTTCACTCACATTTCCTATTTTCTTCTTTCACTTACTAGGGGTTAGTGACCCTTATTTGCCCAAACCCTCAACAATATCCTCCAAGTTCATGGTCACCTCATTTCGAGATCCCATTTCTCCTTCTCTAACTCCATAAACACATTCTATCATCTCCTCAACCCTGGCAGTTCTCAGATCATATGCAGCCATTTCAGTGTTCTTCTAATTAACTGTAGCCTCTCAACACAAACCTTCTCAATAATCAATCGACTAAACATATTTATTGAGTGCTTACTCTGTGCAGAGCACTGTCCTGAGTTCTTGGTGGAGTACAATATAACAGAGTTGGTAAACACATTTCCTGCCCACAATGAGCTCACAATGTGCAGATTCTTGTCTCAGTCCTCAGTAAAGAATAAACTACTACCCTCCATCAACAAATTAATCCATCTTTGTGGCTTGATTTATTTTAGATTTATTAACATAAATACAATGTGATTTGTATGCAGGCCTTCTGTACCATAAGCATGATAAATTGCAAAGGGAACAAAATCTTAGGGACTTTTTCAGCCAGTACTGAGTAGTAAGCCCTATTAATGAATACACAATAATACGCCAAGAGAAAAAGACTGGGACAGATTTCTGGACTTGCCATATCCATGGGTTGTTCCAAGAAAAAAATGATCCAAGAAATCCGGTCTTTTCTCTTTTTTTCTGGCATTCGGTAGGAACAAAACGTCAGTGAAGACACTTATACATATCATGCCAAAGCTTTGCAACCAATTCGACTAAGATCACCCACTGCAGTAGTGATTTAAATATTTTCTTCTTGGATGAACTAACTACTTGTAACAGCTATTGGCAGACTTTTGCATTCATACACTGAAAATACTAAATCAATACCTATAGATCAGAGCTCTGTTTAATGCTTTGAAAATATTTATTTCTCTTTTGTGGAATTCTGTTGAACTGGCAATGTGTGTTTGGTCTGAGGGCCTGACAGATGGTGGGTCTGAACCCTTAAAATACATGACTATCCTACCCAAACCTAGGCATCTTGTCACCTTATCCTAAACACCAGTTAAGTCTTCTAAAAGTCCATGTTCTTTGCTTTGCATCCAAATTCAAGACAACAGATAAGTATCAAAATGTGTAACTTTTCATCTTCCTTTCTTCTCATATTCGTAGTCAGCAATTCTAGCATAAATAACTTGGCTTCCTAAAAAAAAATGAAACTGCCTTCAGCTGCTGGGTCTATGAAAATACTGCTTTAATTTACGTCCAGAAGGAAAGCACAGTAAGTCAGGGGCAGGTGAAATAGAGAAGACAATCTTATTATACTGTGATCAACATACACAGTTAGATGCAGCCACATTCATTGAATTTGGTTGTGCTGCAAGTGGAATACATAAAGTTTAGAAGGCACAGGCAACATAAATGCCCAGTGTCAGGTACACTGGCATAAAAACTGTTTTGTGTTTGCAATCTTACATAATCCACTCTGCCCAAGAGTGATTTTTCTCCCTCTCTGGGCAGAAAATATTCAGAACAACATTTCATATTATGGAAATATGAAACAAAACTCCATTTTTGAGGTTAAAAGTAGAGTTTTAATAATCTGAGGAATAATCTAAGACAGGTAAAATTTAATGTTCTCTGTGCGAAAAACACTAAAATTGCTCTCTTAAGGCCCTATGTCGAGGAGAATAAGAGAGCATTCACTAGTACTTAGGAATGGCACTTTTAAGTGGCACATCTACTCCAATACCTGCCTCCACACACATACCTCAAATCAAAATGAGGGTGGCTGTCTTTTTTTTTTTTTTAAGGATCTCCAAACGTGGCATTTCTGTAACCTTGGCATCTTGTTTGATCATTTCACTCTCCTAACTTTATAGTTCTGTCTGATGTCCAACCCAACTCTACCTTATTTTAAGTAAAATCCACTTTCAATTGTTTATTCCTCTGAGAATGCAAAGTAATCAGTACCCTCCTCATCCAAATCCTTCACGTATGAAAGTCAAAGCTCATCCTTGTGTTCTGAACAAAACACCATAAAACTCTTAATTTTTCCTCAGAGAACCACTTTTCCATTCCTTGAATCAATTCTGTCACTTCTGTGGACTCTCTCCAATTTCCTCAAAATCTTTTAGTAACCAGATCTCCAACTAAACTCTTAATAAGGGTTTGACCAGCACAGGGTTTAGAGAAGGGATTATTTTCCATATCTTGTATTTTAAACCCCTGTTAATTCATCTGAATACCTAGGAGGCTTTTATAAAGGCATGTCAAAACTGACACATAGTCCACTCAAAATCAATGACGACACCAAGCCTTTTTCTGTTGCCCATCATCTAGCCATTCTTTTCCCATTATTTCTTTTGCTTGAATGTTGAACCCAGATGAACTTTTTGCATTTATTCCCCAGTGAAACACAGCTCAGTTCTGCCATAAAGAAAATTTTCACTAGGTGTTTTGAACTGAACGCTGCTAGGGAATTTGAGAACGTTTGTAGCAGTAATAGTATTTAATAAGTGCCCACTGGATGCAACATATTGAACTTGGGGAGTATAAAACAAGCAACTAACACAATCTCCACCTCCTAAGTTTACAATCTAATAGGGAAGGCAGATGTGAATATATTACAAACAGGATAATGGCAGGAAGTAATTACACATGTGATTGAAAAAATGTCTACAGAAGTGTTCCGGATGAGTATAACTAACTGCTGGAGGTTGCTTGTGGGTTCTGTAAAATTTGGAGCAACGAGTACTAGTCGGGAAAGGCTTGTTGTAGTTGGTAGGGAACTCCCCTCTAGACTATAAACTCATTATGGGCAGGGAATGTGCAGGAGGCTCAGAGCTTCCCCACCATTAGGTTCTTCTACTTGTGGGGGAACCTAAGAAGGTGGCAGCCCTCTTCCTTTTGCAATTGCTGTGTTGTGTCCCTGCCCCGTGTTGGACCAGAGGGCTGGAGGAAGCCTGTTGAATGCTGGGAAGATTGTGGCAGTTTAGACCAAGGATGGCCCTCATTTCCAGGGAAAGGAGTCTGAGGACAATATTTCCTAATGGCAATGTGCTGCTTTTTCCTTTGGTGCTGTTTTTACTGAATTCACCCTGTCATTTCTCTCCCTGTGTGTCTGTCTTTCCAACCACCTTGACTTTCCACCTCTCCCAATTGTGAGGTCCCTGAAAATTCAGCCGGAAACAATGTGTTAATTTCTCCCTACCTCTTGATTCACGACTTCACACTCTGTTAGCCCTTAATAAAATGTTATTTCCATTATTAGCACAACTTCAATTTTTACTCTTGGCCATTCCATAGTGATCAAACTCTCCCAATTTAAGAGCATTTACAAATGCAATGGGCTCAGACTCATTTTTTTTGTCCTGACCACCAAAACGATATGGAGCCCAATTCTCTCTGAAGGCAATCATAAGGGAGCAGCAATGAACCCTCTGGGAGCCTCTAAGGGAAAAACAGCTCCTACTTATTCGCTCTGCCTGACGTGCCATGTGGCCAACTGGAAAGGGCATGAGCCTGGCAGTCAGGGGACTTGTGGGACCTGTGTGACCTTGGGCAAGTTACTCAACTTCTCGGTGCTTCAGTCAGCTCATCCGTAAAATGGGATTAAGATGGAACCCCATGAATGACATGGACTCTGTCCGACCTGATTAGCTCGTACCTACCCTGGTGCTTAGTACAGCGTTTGAGACATAGTAAGGCCTTAAATACCATAAAAAAGACGATTAAGAGGCCTAAGTCATAAGAGCTCTCTTTATTTGTAGATGTCTGTGGGAATACCTTCATATGTGAATGCTTCACCATTCTGACATGGCTTTGATCGCAGAGTAATGGCTTCCTCTAAAGTTGGAGCTAAGGTCACGTTCACGTCAAGTCCTCTATGTTTCGCATGCAGGAAAGTCACGACTTACTTGTTTGTTGCTTACTATAAGCTCATCACTAGACTAAGCTCATTGTGGGCTGTGTCTGTTATATTGTACTCTCTGCAGTGCCTTGTACAGTGCTTTGCACTGAGTATGTGCTCAACAAATCTGACCGAATGAACAAATGTGTTGGAGAATATACTGTAGGACCTATTCTAAAGCTTATTGAAGTTTCTTTCTTGGCCTTGTCTATGGGTCTTCTACTCTACCTTCAAAGAAAATGAATGGGTCTGAAATGATTTGTTCATCAGGAGGCCTGTTGGTAGCTTCTTTGCATCAACCCTCATTAAAGTGGTTGAAGTTTGTTTTGATGATTGTTTTCTAATATTCTCCAACAATAAGACCTCACCAATTATGACAGTTTCTTTACAATGAGCACAGTCCAAGTACTTTGAGCACAGGAAACCACCAAGTGTCACTGAATTGATATTCAAAAATAAGGGAGAGTGGCTCACCTGTAAATTCATCCACTTTCTTATCAGCCTAAAGATGCATTTTATCAGGATCTGCTGTTTTAAATGCATCAGGTTTTTAATTTTTTTTTATTACAACATCTTCTAGTTAGGCTTTTCAGCCTCTGGAGGAGGTGCTTGTTCTGGTTAACCGTTCAGAGAAACCACCCAGGGAAGAGCCTCATCAGGCCTGACTCTACTATATTGTACTCTCCCCCGCACTAAGTACAGTGCTCTGCATACAGAAGGCACTCAGTAAATACCACTGACTGACAATATAAAGGAATTTAAATTACTGCCAAAATTTCTCAGGTGAATTAATAAGGAAAATGAAACAAACAAGGTACAAAGAATGGGAAAGAAGAAATAGGCAAAGTGGTTGCAAAATCCCTCTTCTGTCTTTGTCCAAATGGACAAATGGGTATGGATGTTTCCAGAGACCAATAAACATCCAGGGAACATCGGGTGCGAGTTCCTGCTGAGGAAAAGCTCACACGGAAGATAAGCAACGAAAACTGGCTCATCAGCCCTTTTCTGGAACAGCTGGGGGAAATCCCGGGGAGGTCAGTTGGTTGCTTTCAGGGTAACCAGGAGGATGAAGAATTTACTTATCACAGCTCCTGGGAGGCCTTGGCGATCAATGAGAATTGTTGAGAGCAGGAGGGAAAAGGAATGAAGCTGATCAGTTCCACTCAGAGAGTATTAAGAGCAATTGTGGAATTCTAGGAGTAGGCGCAAAGAAGTCAGTGACAGAGTTGTTCTCACTCATACTCCTAGTTGAGGGGAAAGCCTCTGCTGTGGCAGGCACATCCTAAAGATGAAGACCTAGCTGTGAAACTACTATCAAAAGGAGCACTTCAGATTCCTCAACAAATGTGTGGCCTTCAAGAAAGAAAGCTTCATTGAGATGCAGTGGGAGTCATCTTACAAAGATAAGGAAGAGTATTTTCAGGAGTGGATTAGTTTACTTATGAAGGAAGGTTTTAAGCTCCCTGTGGGCAGGTAATGTATCTACCAACTGTACGGTGCTCTCTCAAATGCTTGATACAGTGCTGTGAATACAGTAAGCTCTAAATCAAGCAATGGCCTTTACTTGGAAGAGTACTCTTTTACTTATTTGCTCTTCACTGGAAGAGTATAATATAACAGAGTTGGTGGACACGTTCCCTGCCCATGACAAGTTTACAGTCTATGGGAGAGACAGACATTAATATAAGTAAATTAAGTAATGTGTTGTGGGGTTGAGGGTGCGGTGAATGGCTAGTGCCCCAAATAAATACTACTAAATTGACTGACTGGCAGTGACCGGTCAAATTAGGTTCTAGGTTTATTCAACTTGACCTCTTATCCTATTTCCTGTCCTTCTTATGTCCTCCCTGTTACTGCAGAACTGTCTGAAGAATCACCAGGTTTCTTGGACTTTCTAGCCTCTCAGGCATTTTTCCCCCCACATCAGGTTCTTAATATGTTTTGTGGACAAAACATAAAAGGCTTCACAATTATCAGACAGATAGTGAAAGAGAGAAAGTCATTTTATGGCATCACTTTTTATACTTATCTTCTTACTGTATCCCAGGAATCAAAAATTACCACTAAGAAAACTGTGGGTTATCATGCAAAATATATTCTAACTAGTCTGAGGCTGGCTATATCCTTAGAGTATCCATTCACATGGACACTTTAAAAAAAAGTGTCATATGGACAGTGCGTCATATGTCAAATGTGTGTCATGTGTGTCAAATGTCAATATGTCATATGGACACATTGTTCTTTTCTATATTGGATTGGCAGGCTGCGTGCAGTTGGTCACTGGATCTTTTAACTTGGCTATTTAAAATGAAGATCAGAACTGGTTGATCTATCAATCTATCCAGCAGGCTGGGAAAATTCCCAGAATCAGGGAGCAGAAGGCCCTTGGGTGGAGATTTCAAAGATTGGAGGAGGCCTGTGTGACATTATTAGTTGTTGGAATTAGAGGCAGGATAAAGGTGGTGCTTAGTGATCAGTTGCTGCTGTTCTCTCCCTATAGAGAAATCTGTGAGTTAGCCTGGGGGCATTTGGGTATATGCTCCCTGGGAATCTCACTCTGGCAAAGATCTGAAAATTAAGTGGAGCAGCAACCAACACGCACGAACTGCCACAAAATACCTGTCATCTGGAAACCCAGTGTAACGGCATATATTTTGGGGACACCAAGTTTAATTTGGCCTAAATGCTGATCTTGGTTTAGCACTCTTCTTCACCTTCCTTCCTTTCCCTTATTGCTGAAGGACCATCTGAATCCTCTCATACAAAGTGACATAAGAACAGATGGAACACTCTTAATTTAGCAGCACTCATTTTTTTTATGGAAATCAGAAAACCTGCTTTGGGTAAAATATTATTTAAGCCATTTTATGTTACCCTAGGTGCTGCACACCTTAAAGCAGATGTATAACAGCAAAACAGGAATTGTAGATTTAGGGAGTAGGAATAATGAATCCAAAGAAGTTGCAGTGAAGTTATTATTTAAGCAGTTTAATCAGTAGCTAGGATTATCCACTGTAATGCTATGGCACTTCATTTTAAAACCAATACTGAACAATGAATCTTAGTCCTCAACTCCTGTATGTACAGTTGTCTTAAAATAACCTCTCAAACAATGACAATTATATATATGTATATGTGTGTGAATATACACATATTTACAGTGAAGGTAACCTATTTCTCTATGTCTTTGTCTGAAATTCCAAACTTTTGAATAGACTAATTCTTACTGTACTATTGCATTAAAGCTATCAAGTTATCTTTTGTTTCTCATGTGCAAAATCAGAATTGGTTTCCTGCTTTTCTCTTTTATAACTATCTCTGTAAGTTTTGCATTTTATCCTGTGTTCATCTCATTATATTTTCCTCTGAAACACTAGGGCTGTACCAATTTCAAAATATGAATTCAATAACACTCAGGCCAATTTCCAGGCTCCTAAAAACAAAAAAACCAAAAAACACAAAACAAGCCATACTGCTTTGAATTCAAGAGACCTCTGTGTTTGTGCTACTGTAATGGATGGGAATGAAAACTCTGAGTTGCTGTGCTATGAAAGCATTATCTAGTGTTAACTAGTATTGCCAGATGACCTTTCCTTACATTGTTTTATCTAAACTAGAGGCAGGTTAAATATTTACCTTTCGCAGAGTGAGAAAAGGGAAATCTACAAAAGAATAGAATAAAACCCAGACCATGGAGTGCACAAGTTAATTTTTTGAGGAATGTATTTATGGACATATATCATAGAGTGACTAGGTTTTAAAAGGATCCACCTATTTATCTATAACAAAGTCCCTAATAGAATAGAGACAGAATGCTATAATCTACTTTAAGCAGTTTAAATATACAAACACAACACTCTATCACACTTGGTAAATATGTACTGATCTTCAAGGACAGATTATGAAGTTTCTTTTGAAGATAAACAGCACTTACAGATACTTTCCCTTTTTTCTTGACACTTCAGAAAATGTTTATATCTATACATTGAGTTGTAGTTTCTCAGTTACATATTTGTAAACAAGGCTAGTGACCTGCACACGGTGAAATAACTAAAAAAAAATCAATTATTTAATCGCACTTTCTAGTCTTCCCTAAAACACATAGAAACTCACAGATAAGATGACTACTACAAAGATTCATTCTTCAAAAAAAAAAAATTGGATTTGAAAAGAAAAACACCATCCTGGTAAAAAACAGGAAGTGTCCAGTTTGAAAAACACCCAATCCACTTTATTCACAAATCACAGAAAGTTCAAATTAAATATCTATTGACTTTGGCCCCAAGTTTGGAGCTGAGGCAGATCTTTAAAACTGGTATGTTACTCAAGTACCTAAATTGTTTGCTAGCTATTTTCTCTTCTGTAAATTAAAACAGTGGTCAAGACAAGAATATACTTGAAAATCTAAAATGTATTCGTCTGCAGAGTCACTTTTAGAGGGTGTCTAATTTGTCTCTCGTTAGGATGGATTGCCATGGATTTTAATGCCCTGCCCAGGGAGTGCTTCGAGTTTTGCTTTCAGGACAGAGTGATCACCGGGGACAGCTCAGCTATGGTGGGGTGGACACTGTGGATGTGTAATAATTATGATATTTGTTATGCGCTTACTATGTGACAGGCACTGTACTGAGCTGCTGGGATGGACACTTAGGGAAGCAGCATGGTGCACTAGATAGAGGATGGGCCTAGGAGCCAGAAAGTCATGAGTTCTAATCCCGACTCTGCCACTTTTCTGCTATGTGGCCTTGGGCAAGTCACTTCACTTCTCTGTGCCTCAGTTACTGCATCTGGAAAATGGGAATTAAGACTGTGTGCCCCATGTGGAACAGGGACTGTGTCCAACCTGATTTGCTTGTATTCACCCTAGCGCTTAGCACAGTGCCTGGCACACAGTAAGTGCTTAACAAATACCACAATTATTATTTTACAAGCATATCAAGGTGGACACAGTTCCTGTCCCACATGGGGCTCATAGTCTTAATTCCCATTTTCCAGATGAGGTAACTGGGGCACAGAGAAGTGAAGTGATTTGCCCAAGCTCAGACAGCATACAAGTGGCAGAGTTGGGATGCCTTCTGACTCCCAGACCAGGTCTTTACCCACTAAGGCCACACAGCTTCTAGAGGGGAGGAGAACAGATTTGCACTCAGGACTTATCAATCAATTGAATGTATTGAATGCTTATCATGAACAGAGCACTGTATGAGGCATTTGGAAGAATACAGCATAATAGAGTTGATAGACACATTCCCTGCCCATAAAGAGCTTACAGTCCAGACGGGAATTAGCAGATATACAGAAGATGTAGGGGAATTTACAGTCAAATAGGGAAATGGAAGACCTCCTCTTTCCCTCTCTTACCTCCGGTTCTTTATTGTTTTGACTTTCTGTCCTTACAGCCCTGTCTTCAAGAGGCCTCTCTGGAGGCCATCCTGGGTCTCCCTTGGAGCTGTTCAATAGTAATTATTAAGTTTGAAATACAGTTCAGAGCACTTGCTAGAAAGAACTCTGACTTGTATCTTCAAAATTAATATTTTTTTAAATTCCAAAAATGAATAGATCCAACAAAATTGGAGAACTTGAGAAAAGATACTCCGAACAGCTCCAAAAGAATGCAACACAATGGCTACAAATGAGAGGCCCAAATAGAGCAGTACTGCTGGGAGCCCTTCTTGGGCTGAAACATCGGGGAGCTTGGCCCTCCCCGAGATCACAACATGAAGCCTAAGAGGAGCCCAATTCATGCCCTTCAGTTGGCAGGCCAGGTGTGGGGTGGGAAATCATCGTCCTTCTTTCCACTCAGCAAGGAGGCAATGCCTTCATGGGTGTCACATACTGGGGCCTAGCATGACTGTATATTGGGTGGTCTAGGAAAATGGGCAAGTCCCCTCTAAGTGCACAAAATTGGAACCTGGAAGTATTCTTGAGATGCCTACAGATGGCTCTACCAGGAGATGGCACAGGCCAGGTTTCTTCACTCACCTCTGGGCCTGCCGGAGCTCGGGAGAGTTAATATTACACATGTTAACAATTCTGACACTTTACATTCTGACAGTCAGCAGTGAAGAGAGCTCGGAGAGTGTGTAAGGGGATGCGCAGAGGGAGGGAGAGAAGGGAAGGGGCCAGAAGGGAAGTTTGTTGCCATACAAAGCAGTTCAGAATAATCAAGAGAACTTTTCCTCACACACCACCAATCATATTCACTGAGCGCTTACAACGTGCAGAGCACTATACTAACTGCTGGAGAGAATACAATATAACAGAGTTGGTATGGAAGTACCCTGCCCATCCTTCTGGATTTTAACACCACCAAGGGAAAACATGGATAGAATGAAGCTTTGCCTTTGGGTGTAATTTTTTTTCTAATCAAACTATTGTGGTTGGTCTCTACTTTCACCCTGTGGGGATATAGCTGAACTGAGCATTTTTAGGAAAAGGATTCCCTGGTGCAATTTTCCACATCAGGGAAAAAAAAAGGCAAAGGAGTAGCAAGTGAGCCACTGTCTCTTTGGCAGAGAAGTTCAAGAAACCAAGGGAAACAGCATGATCTCATGGAAAGAACACGGGAATGGGTGTTAGAAGACCTGGGTTCTAAGCCTGCCTCTGCCATTTGTCTGTTGTGTGTGGTGCTGGACAAGTTACTTCACTTCTCTGTGACTCAGTTTCCTCAACTCTAAGATGGGGGTGAAACACATGTTCTCCCTCCCACTTAGACTGTGAGCCCCATGTGGGACAGGGAATGTGTCACTTTTATCTACCCCAGCGCTTAGAATGTTGCTTGACACATATGAACTGCTTAACAGATGCTATAAATCTGTGGACTGAGACTCAGCAAAGAGGATCTGAGCTGGTTATATATTCAAACACGCCCATTTCCTCTTAGCTCACTCACTGTTGTTCACTTTCTCTGATGGGTCCTTTGAAATATAGGACAGAGTTCATGGCCACAGTAATAAATCAATCCCTATAATCCAGGAGTTATGGAAAAAGAAGTCCTGCCCAATGGAACCATAATGCTTTAAAGCAACCGTTCTCACTGAGGAGCACTTGCCTTGTCAATCTACATTCTATCTTGTTATAAGTATAGTAGCACCATTGCCTAGTGGAAAGAGCATGGGCCAGGAAGTCAGAGGACCTGAGTTCTAATCCCAGCTCCGCCACTTCCTTTTTGGGTGACCCTGAGCAAGTCACTTCACTTCTCCAGGCCTCAATTCCCTCATTTGCAAAATGGGGATTCAATTCCTGTTCTCCTTGTGGGACCTGACTGTCTTGTATCTATCCCAGCACTTAGTAAGTGCTTGGCACATAGTGAGCACTTAACAGATACCACAACTATTATTATAAATATTCCCCTGATATGGTTAAATTTGGTTGCTGATACCAGTTGTACCTATATTTTCCTTCTTGATCCTAATGTGTGTATATCATCTGAGTGTGTTCCCTCCATTAGAGTAAGATCTTTGAGGGCAAGAACCATGTCTTCTACTTCTAAGTTCCCAGGGCCTCATACTATACTGTGTTTAGGACAGGCCCTCAGTGAAAACAGATGATGAATGTCTCAGCTGGGTATATTAAGAGAATGCTGCTGGAAACACAAACTATTTTCCTCCTCATCCCTATTTCTCCCACCTTACAGAATTATTTGCCAACAATCCAGAGTTTTAAAGCTGCTGCAGAGCTCCCTGTCCTGGGGCACTGATTTTTAAAATGATACTTGTGGAAGTTTTTAAGTGCTTAGCACTACCCTAAGCGCAGGGGTAGAAGCAAGAGAATCAGACCGGACACAGTCACTGTCCCACAGAGGGCTTGCAGACTATGTGAGAGGAAGAACAGGTACTTCATCCCATTTTACAGTTGAGGAAACTAAAACTGAGGCACAGAGAAGTTAAGTGATTTGCTCAAGGTCACACAGCAGAAAACATTCAGAACCCAGTTCCTCTGTCTACCAGGGCACTGTTTCTCTATTATGGACCTCAGGAGAACTGGTTTGGTTATTATGATGACATCCATGGTAAAAGGGTTCTAATTTTAGCCTCCATTTTTCTTTTAGCTACATAGACACTTAATTCTCAGATAGGAAACAAGAGTTTCTACTAAGCAACCTAACACCTTTTTCTCAAGTAGACAGGGTTCCACCCTACTACCTCACACTCAAAGAGCATCACCAAATTCTTGCTCTTGAAACATTTTGTCATCAAGAGAGATTTTATTCTCAAGAGACTTTATTTTATTTTTTTCCCTCGAATTACTTGGAGTGGCAAGCTGATATTCACTTAAATACTGTATAACTTTGAAGAAGCTTGCATGGCACTTGCTTGAAAATTGGCGAGTCAATAAGACTACCGTTTTCCCTTGCAATTTTGTAGAGAAACAGTGTTTTGTTTGCATTTGCTCCACTGGTTATTTGATTGTGGTAATGGAAGCACTAGTCAACGCATAGAAAACAACTTGTGCTTTACACTCCATGTTTGAAGAGTACGAAATGTCCTTTGAAAGAGCCTGCTGTCTAATGATCATTCCACCCACAGCAACTTTACTCATCACACATCCTGGCAAACAGTTGGTCTTTTCCTAATTCTGGTTCTTTATGTTTGCTCATAGGCCCATTTTTCTTTTCCTCCATTGGCAGGCTAATGGAAAGGCAGAATGTGCTCTCTGAGGGGGTCATTAAGGGTTGTCTTTTCAGTGACAAGGTGGCCAGCTGTGGAAGGTCAGAATTGAAAACTTTAAGGCAAACAAGAATATGGTAACACAATTCAGCTAAGCTCAATGAGACCTGTGTTTCACCTTGCCAATCACTGATTGCTCAGTGTTTAAAAACATGCAAAATTTTTGACTCTTGTCCTAGCAATTCCTCTAGCAATTTCAGAGGCCTCCAGCTCCTCTAAGCAAAAACATTTCCTGACCCATTTAAAATTATGCATAAATTGAATAATTTGAAATCTGAGGGAATGAAGAAATAACTTGCTTGGTTCTTCAGACACAATCCCCTCACGCTAATTACTAAAACTAATACCCATTTATGGACACTGACATTTTAAAAATAGAAACTGTAAGGAACATGAACGAGACAAAAATAAACTTCTAAATCAATGCAAGCTATTTCATCTTTATGGAGCTCAACATTTTTCAGACTGGCAGACTTTTTTTTAACTTAACATTAGAACATACTGGTGGGTGTTTTTTCCCTTCTCTTTGGGTCATCCTGTGAAATCATATGGGCTGCTTAATCCTTTCAATTTAATGTGTTGGAACTAAGTGAAACTTCTGTCTTTTCCATATGAATTTTTTCATATTGGCCTACAATTTTTGCTACAGTCTCTCATTTGATATATGGGATGGTGAAAGATTTTACCTCATTATACCAGACTGTGGTTCCTTCAATTTTAAGGAAGGCAAGGGGTCAATTTGTCATCATACTCACCAATCACATTAGAAAAATGGCCACTCGTCTTTAAAATATTCACCACTTCCCTTGTTAATATGCTCCACATTCTCACAACCCTGGACAATTCTTTTTCAAGCCCATCTCAAAACTCCCTGATAGCCATGTAAGTCCTTCTGCTAAACATTGAAAGGAAATATAATAATAATATAGTATTCATTAAACACTTACTATGTACCAGGCACTGTACTAAGTGCTGAGGTGGATGCAAGCAAGTTGTCTTGGACACAGTCCCTTGTCCCACGTGGGACTCACAGTCTCAATTCCCACATTACAGATGAGGTAAATGAGGTACAGAGAAGTTAAGTGACTTGCCCAAGGTTACACAGGAAAAAAATGGCTGAGTTGGGATGAGAACCAGCGTGGCTCAGTGGAAAGGGCATGGGCTTTGGAGTCAGAGGTCATGAGTTCGAATCCTAGCTCTGCCACGTATCAGCTGTGTGACTATGGGCAAGTCACTTAACTTCTCTGTGCCTCAGTACCTCATCTGTAAAATGGGGATTAAGACTGTGAGCCCCACGTGGGACAACCTGATTCCCCTGTGTCTAACCCAGCGCTTAGAACAGTGCTCTGTACATAGTAAGCACTTAACAAATACCAACATTATTAGAACCCATGACCTTCTGACTCCGAGGCCTGTGCTCTAGCCACTACACCAAAGAGATGAAGGGTACACAGTCACCTTTCCTGGGCAGCTCACTTGAGGCTCCATGTAGCTTTGGTTCAAAGACCCCTCCCCTTTTGTCTCCCCAAGGAAGTTCAGGGCTATTAGAGATCTATGAAGGACTCTTTCCCAGGTCCTCTCCACTAACCCTGGGGTCAGGCATCGCAGGAAAAGGGGAAAGGGCTAGTTTCAACCACACAGTCTCTACACTGTGCCAGAGTTCAACTTCTTTCTTCCAATCCCCTACCTCAGGCAAGCATTTCTGTCTCTTTCCCCAACATTCTCCTTAGTGACTGTCAGGGGCACAGTCAAGTGGCCTGCTTGAAAAATGCTTTAAGTGATAGTGAGCTGGCAATCCCATTTTAGAACCCTAAAGTGTGCCATGTTGTATACCTCATGAGCCTGCTTTGAAGATAAATGTAATTCATTTAAGTTCATTGGTGTCCTCCTTGTTGGAAAATACTGCTATGAACAATGCTACTAGCCATTTTTATTAATACAATCAGCCATTCCCATAAAGTGCTTTCAAACCCTGGGATGAAAGATGCTTTAATACCTTCAACTGATATACACTTCTTTCAACCACCTTGTGTTTTGAGGAAAGTAATGTCTTAAGTGGCTCTGTGGTTGCCGGGTCTGCACCTAAGGGTTCAATTTCCCTAAGTAGACTCTGCACAATCCTGAGAGGATTTGTTTTAGTTTTTTTTATGGGATTTGTTAAGCATTTACTATGTTCTAGGCACTGTCCTAAGTGCTAGGGTAGATCGAGGGAATCAGGTTAGACACAGATTATATCCCTCATGGGCCTCACAGTCTTAATCCCCATTTTACAGATGAGGTTACTGAGGCACAGAGAAGAAAAGTGACTTGCCCAAGGTCACACAGCAGAGATGCGGTGGATCCAGATTAGAACCCAGGTCCTTCTGACTCCCGGGACCGTGCTCTATCCACAGTTCTTAGCTCTCCTCTCGCCTGTGTTTCTGAGAAGACAAAAAGCTGCGTTTGCCTTTTCTGCCTTGAGTGTTAACCAAACTGTCATATATTTCATTTGATTTTGCAATGCCTGATATAAAGACACCATTTGGATCTTTTTTTCCCCAAGTTATTAATCTGCAGCGACTAGCACAGAAAATGAGGCCATTTTCTTGTGACAGCAGAACAGCTTGCAATTACACTCAAACATTTTTTGAAAAATTTCCACCAGCCCTGTTCTCATTTCTAATACCAAAATAATGATGCATACACACGATGGCTGTGAGAAGGGAAACCTCAAGAAGTGCAATGCAGTCAATGAAATTTATCAAGCGCTTATGATGTGCAGTGCACAAAACTAAAAGCTTGGGAGAATACAACACAACAGAATTAGCAGTCATAGTCCCTGCCCATGACGAGCTTAAAGTCTAGAGGGGGAGACAGACATTACTATGAATAAAATTGCAATGCCCTCATAACTTCCTTGGGAGGGCAGGGTTCGTGTCTTTGATGCCACATACTGTGCTCTGCACACAGCAGGAGCATTAAAAAACAACTAATGAATGAAAGACAGTTCACATTTAGTTTTTAAAGCTTTTTCTTATTTTTCTAGAGTCTTCAGGCCCAAGCTATTCTTTTCTAGTCCTGTGAACACAAACTAAATTACATTAGAATAGTCTCTATATTTGAATTTGGTGTGTGTTTACTGTAATGAATCAAAAATACAGTTTAGTACAGAAGATTTATAATGAAAATGTCACAAAATGTCTAAAATGTTGTTCTCGTCCTCTCTTCAAACCCAACTTTTTCATAATGTAGCCTGACCATAAACCCCATTCTAACCAGAATAACCCTAGATATTTCATAAGTAGCCCAGGCAGTTTCATAATTAACCAGAACTGGGCCCATCTTGCTCTTTCCCAGTTTAGAGAGATGGACTTCCCCATCTGGGTGGAAGCATGTCAGTCCCCATCAGTCTGGGTACCCCAGCACGCCAGGATTCGAAGGACATACACCCTGGAACGCTGGGGCCTATTCCCCCCACGGCTATACCTCTCACCCCCTACTTTCATTAGGTGGCTACAGCAGGCATTCAAGACTACTGGACCTGCCTCCCACACATACAGAGAGACAAAAGACCACCTGAGAAACAGGCTGTCTAGTATTAAGCACTGAACTATGTACAATACAACAGAGTTGGTGGACATGATCCTTGGCAACAAGGAGCTTATGGTATAAAATTGGATGTATGGCCAGCCTAACTGGGAGGGAAGCAGGAAAGCTAGAGCTGATGGTTTCTGACATCCTGGTTTTCAACAGAAATAATATGACAAAGCACTTATTACAGTGCCCTGCACAAAATATATGCTCAGTAAATACCACTGATTGATCGCCCTAATGCAACCACAGCCTTCTACCCTTTCCCGTTTCTGCTATTTCCAATAATTTACTTTTAAAAATATTGAAAGGGCTTATTCTCAACTCAACCTTTGCATCTTTTCAGAATATCCTTGGATAATTTGATATAAGTAGTTTTTTTAAAATCACAAATTACGGTAAGCAATCAAAATTTTACTCCATCAGTGCCAAGATTAATTTATATCAATTATGGTAACAAAATGTCAAAAATCAACTTAATCTATAATGCTGCAAATACCATTAAGCAATGCTTCTGCATAATACTGAAATGATCAAATGACACTAGCCTATTTCAGAACCACATCTAATGATCTAGAAAATGCCTGTCTTTTGTTACCCAAAAACTAGTTTGTGATTTTTTCCACCATGAACAATACTATAGTTACTCCTTCAAAGTTTCAGAAAACTACATGATCTTTGCTCACACTGAGGATACATTTTTCCCCTGAATTTATAGCCTCCAACAACCATTTTATAACAGTGGGAGGGTAATGATCAAAATGGTAGGAAGAATTTTCATTCTGGTCCACCAAAATTAGGAAAGTCAAGAAGTTTTGGTTTTCTCAATGACATCCCACACCACGACTGGGCAAAGCAAAGTTACTCTCACTTCTACCTGCTTTTTATCACTTGACATGAGGGTTACATTCTGATTTTTCAGTAAGCCTCACATATACCCTTGACCTCCTAATAAAGTAAGAGACACACTCGGCTACATTTAAGCTAATTCTTCAATCAATAATATTTATTGAGCATTTACTATATGCAGAGCACTGTACTGTTTGGGAGAATACAATATAATAGAGTTGGTAGAAACGTTCCCAGCTCACAGTAAGTTTATATTCTAGGGTTCAGCACAGTATAGTAAGTTCTTTGCTATCTAGCTAATAATAATAATAATAATAGTATTTGTAAGCCCTTACCTTGTGTCAAGCACTGTACTAAGCACTGGGGTAGAGCCCAGATTAATCAGGCTGGATACAGTCCCTGTCCCACATGGAGCTCAATCTAAACTGGTGGGAGAAGGACTTAATCCCCATTTTGCAGATGAGGTAACTGAGGCACAAAGACTTTAACCAACTTGCCCAACGTCTCGCAGCAGGCAAGTGGTGGAGTCAGGATTAGAACCCACATCCTCTGACTGCGCTCTTTCCACATACATATTGGATCTTTCAAAGCCAGAGCTGCCTAAGTAAGTGGTGCATAATCCTATGGAAACTCCAAGAAAAATGCCTTGGCCCACAAGTGGGTAGAGAAAACTATTATTCAGATCAGGAGATAACCTACAGCCGAAGCTAACTGATCCAAGGAGAAGCATGCCAATCCAGTGATGCCCCATCAGACACCAAACAGTGGGCAAGGAACATCATGCTAGCCATGTGCCTGTAATACTGACAGGCTGTTATGCCAGTGACTGGAGAGGAGGACAGAGTGGACCAAGGAAGACTGTAAAGGGAAGTGTGAGCTGGAATTCCTTTTTGGGAAATGAAGTCTCTCATAGTTAAATGCCATTCCTAGAGGGTGCAGGGAGCTATGCCCTTACATTTGAAGGAAGGTGAAGCACCTGGTGGATTTGTTCAGCAGACAGTTAATGCAGACTCCTGAGGGAGCTGTGTTACCTATCAGGGAGTATTCAAACACTGAAACTGAAATCTCTTTCAACTCCTGAGATTAACCACCCCAGCTTGCCCGGGTGTATGTGGGTCCTTAGAGATGCCAGTTTCTACAGCTTTTCTGAGTGGGCAGGTGCTAGACAACAAAGCTTTTACTGTATGTCAATATCACGCTCACCATCGACTAATGGGCTAGAGATTCCCTCCAGTCCATTCAAGAGAGACTGAGGCCTTGGACAGTGAACTGAGATTTTTCTTATGCCTTTTTTTTTCCCTGCTTGCATTAGAAAGCTACTCACCTGCCTCATAACCCAAGGTGAGCTGTTGCCCTGGCAGCGAGTGCAGGGAGGCATGGGAAGCACCATTAAATATCAATTTATGCTGACAGAAGCACCTTTGGGAAAGAGGAGGGGCTCCTGAAAGGCAAAATAAAGGGGAACAATAAAAGGTATCTTAAAAGGGCTATAACCTTTGTTGAGCTATATGCTTTATGGAACTTAATGGACCTTGTGGGATGAGATCACAACTGACAGAACCAGTACGTGTGTGAAATATGACGATCACTTCAGCTGAAATGCTCTTGGGCTAATTAGCATATACTAGGTGCTCTGTGGAGGAGGCTAGAGCTCACTAAAGAAAAATCTTTCTGTCCTGACAGGTCCAGCAACATGAGAAACTGGAACCCAACTCAATGTGCTCAAGGCAACAAATATCTCATCTTCTGAGATCTTCAGAAATTAGCATACTTTAAACCAACAATGTTTTTTGCTTCTCCACTTTAATGTATCATGCTATATCACCTTGCGCCACTCAACTACATTTGTGACTGTAGATGTGTAACTTGTCTCGGAATATACAAAATATTGGATCACGATGACGTTCCTAATGCTATTTGAGATGATTAGAGCTTCAACTATACACCCCACAGCATTTTCTGGGGACACATCATGACTAATTGATTATAAGAGTCCAGTTATTTCTCCTTTCTTCCATAGGCATATAAATTATTTTGAAAAGCTTTTTCAAAATATGTCAGTGAAGGGTAAAACAGTAAGTACAGCCTGCAGTTGTAAACCCCTGGTGTGCTTTAGTCTGCCAACCCTTGCAAGTCGGCCTAGACGCGGCTGGAGCGGGAAATGTCCAAAGAAAACTTCAAAGGCCGGCAGGAAGCAGTGTTGATGATTCATGAGGGGGTTCTCCTTCCTCTGAGTCAGCCATGCCCAACATGGCAATAGAATAAGCACTGTGCTGCTAAAGTTCTACCACATGAGACATAAAACCACGGTCCTGACCGTAAAAAAAATCCTACGGCACCCTTCAACAGAGCAGTTAGTTTCAGTGCCTTGACAGGATTCCAGTTTCCTGTATGAAAAAACTGGAATCACAGAATGCGAAAGGACCCCAAGAGGCCACCTGGTCTGGTTCACTCTCCTTAAACAAGTGAATGGCTGCATCAACACGACGGGGATCAGGTTGGCATGGTCACGCCGGGAGAACGGAGCAACTTGGCAGGGGTGAGGAGAAAGGACTTCAGTGCCGATCCTGATAGGTGGTGGCATCAGAACACAGTATCATGTCCTGCCCCACCTCAGGAATTAAGGTCAGAGAGTAAGTGGGATGGGATGGGATGGAGGGACGGCGGGAGGGACAGTTCTAAGGGCTCCGCAATTTTAGGATTATGGGGCAGCAGGTGGGGCGTGAGATGGTTTAGGAGAGGTCAGCCCGTAAGCACTCATTGGACATGTAGGAGGATACAATAAAAGATATGGACCCTGCCCTCAAAGAACTTATGATCCTCAGGTCTTTCCTCATAATTCTCCAGAGAGAAAAATGCGATTACCTACTTTGGGCTACCAACCTATCGAAATGTTCTTCCTGGAATCTAACCAAACTTTCTCCTGTTTTAGGCCCATTTTCTTTGGCTTCCACCCCCACAAATATGAAAGGCAACTGCATGGGGTGGGATAGCTACTTCTGCCTGTTTAAAAATCTATATACCATTCTCAATAATAAACAATTCTTAACCTTTCTCCCAAGGATCTATTTTGCATCCTTTACATGGTTTTCACTGCACTTCTGGACCCTTCTCCAGTTCCTCCACATCCTTTTTTAAATGCAGTTTGACTGATGCAGAATTCAGCAGAAGAGGGACTATTTCCCAAATCTTGAAGGGCACATTCCGGTTAACGATTTTTAATAGGCATATCATATTGCTGAATTAGATTCATCTGAATTTGATTGGTTTTCTGGTCTTCTTTGGCCCAGCCTGAATTTTTGTCACCACTGCTGTCTCTGAAAATGAGTCTTGCATTTGCAGTAGTGCATTTTAATTTTTGAATTATGAATGTATTTACTTTGAATTTGGTCCTACCTTCTTAATTTATAAATGCACTCTTATTTGGAGAAGTACTAGCATATCTCAGTTCTTTCATGATTATTTCAGATACTGAATAGGATGAACCTCAGGCTCAATCCAGTGTGGCATCATGTAGTTTATGCTGTCTACTGACCCTAAATAATAGCTGCCCTTAGGCTGTAACAAACCCTGCTAAGCGCGTAACAGTGATATACTTATGATCAGACGTTCCTACCTGCTGATGAACAGGTCACCTGAGAAGGCCTAAAGCATTTGACTGCAGGCTAGGTCATTTACAGCTACTGTTTGTAGCCTGTCACTATCACATGAGGAAATTTACTTGGCCTAGAATGGATTGCTCCTTCACAAAGCCGTGAGTGTTGCTTCCTAGTATCTTATCTTCATCATCTGATGGTAGTAAATGATTGCTTGATTTGTTTTGGTTTTTTAGGTATTGACTGCAAACCGAATCATCAGCTACTATTAAGAACATCCCTCTTTCCATTTTTAAAGGTGGGCACATGATATTCTCTTATTGAATCCTCAGCAGCTACTACTATCCTTCATGAAATCCCTAAAATAGTGGCTACTGATCCTGCAAAAACATCCGCCAATTCTTAAATACCCCAGGGTGCAGGTTGGAGTTCAAGAAAGCTGGCTGTCTTTCAAATAAACCATTCTGCATTCATAGTACCAAAATCTACCAGTCCAGAGGAAGGAAAAGACTAATAAGGTACAAAGTTGTCTAATACTAGAATTTTACAGGGATTCCCTAGCTACAAAAGTGTTGGGGGAAGGGATCTGACCCGATCCCAAAAGAAATAACCTGATTGTATGAGAACAAAATTTAAAAAAGATAAACCTGGGAAGAAGACATAGCTAGTTTCAGGTGTACAAAGTAACCGAAAAGCATTCTGAAGAAATACTGAGCTAGGGAGAATGATCAAAGAAAAGGCTTTTCCTCTTTCTCTCCAGTAGGTAATAACAGAGTAACAAAAAAGGAGAAACTGATTTTTTGAGTTTACAAATGAATCAAAGGTGAACAGTTGACCAATGCAAGCCTCCCTTGTGATGGAAGGTTGAAAAATCCAAACAAGCCAAAAGAGAAAATTGCACAGGAATAGTTACAAAACAGGTTGCATTTCTGACTTAACTTGTAAGTACTCCAGTACTTAGAACAGTGCTTGGCATACAGTATGTATTTAGCAAATACCACAATTATTTTTATTAATTTAGCCAAGCCTGATTTTGCCTATCTGGATTCCTTTCCACCTTGTGACTTAAATAAATTGAGAAGCAACGTGACCTAATGGAAAGAGCAAGGACCTGGGAAACAGGAAACTTGGGTTCTAATCCCAGCTCTGACCCTTGCCCACTCTGTGATGGTGGCAAGTTACTTCTGTGTCTAAACTGCCTCATCTTTCAAGTAGGGATTGAATATCTGTTCTCCCACACTTAGACTGTAAACCCTGTGTAGGACAGGGACCATATCCGATCTAATTATCCTGTAACTATCCTGGTGCTTAACACTGTACTTTGGCACATATAAAGTGTTTAACAAATACTGTGATTATTATTAAAATTAAATTTGCTTTCCTGAAATTAACTTTTAAAAGAATATCTAGCTTCTCTTTCCACTACCAGATCTTAATTTGTCACGTTGGTGAGTTGAGCACATTAGGCCTCATCTGCCTTTTCCTCCTGTCTGGAGATTTTCCCATTCTTTTCATTGTTCAATGAACACTGGACATTTTCTACCTGTTCGTTCACTTTTATTCTTTGGGCTTCTAAATATGCATAACTGGACTTGAGGTATATTCTTTCTTGTATATCTACCTTAGACTACCACTCTACTAATCTGACACTTCGGTTATCAATGCTAAACCATCCCAACATAGTGATTACAATTACATCCTAATGGTGCTACTTTTTGCTTACTAACACCTTTTGTTTCAGTTGGCATGGTGTTTCTCCTAACCTCTTATTCCATATGATTAAGCAAAGAGACTGTTCATTCTGAAGCAGTTTTTTCCATTTTGGAAAGAAGCCAGAATCCGAACTCCTAATGAAAAGTAACCTCCTGCATTATAAGGAAGACTTTCAGAGTACTCAGTGCTGATGTAAAATGCCCTGGGATGAAAGGTGACTGACCTGATAAATCAGTCTGGAATTAGTTTCAGTCTCCCTGACTCAGGGTTTGAAACATGAAGGTGACTTGACTGATCGAATTCCTCCTGAGTCTGTGGCTTAGGTGTTGTATTCCAGCAATCAGGTCGAATGAGGTGACATGAGTGTCCAGGGATCTTTGCAGTAGCGAGAGGCAAAGGGTCAGAGATATTTTTAGCTTCGGCTTTGTATTTCTTCAACACTCTTTTAGTCTCTCTGGTACCAGAGTTATCAGTTCAGCCTGAATTTTTATTAATGAATCATCAACCTCCTTACCAACTAGGTCCACAATGGGAATGCTGACACAACCAGTAAACACAAATAGATAGTTGACAACTCTGAGGGCACTACACTGTGCTAGCCACTGGGGTAAATATTAAAGAACTAGCTGAAACCTGTAAAGAACCTGAGGGGAACCTAAGACAGTGGCTTTCCCTCCTGTTTCACTTCTGTTCAACTTTTCCTTCTAGGTTAAGACCACCCTCCAACCTTAGGTGGGCAAGGGGAGATGGGGTGAGGGCGGTATCTTCAGGCTACCAAGTATGGTTTCATCTTATTGGAGAAACGGAAAGAGGGGGATTTTTCTGAGTCCCTAGGAGATCAGTGAAGATCTCTCTCCCCCTCCTCACTCGGTCTGAGCTCTGGATTCAGAGCAGATCTGCTTAGTCAGTGCTGCTTATTTTCTCTCTCTGCCTCCCACCCTGCTGTCCAGACATGCTCAGTGAAACCCAGACATAATGGCAACAAATAGGATTTAAGATAAACAGGGATCCTGTTCTCAAGAACAGTGGGCTTGTGGCACCTCCACAGCACATCCTTGTTAAGAAGCATTTCCTCCCCAACCCCCACCTTCTTCTGTCCCTGCAACACGATCTCAAAATCTACTCGTAAAGTCCATATTTAATACTGCCATCTCCATGGAAACGGCATGGCACACTGAAGAAGATTATGATTTCTCTCTGGGATGAACATGAAGGAGGACTGAGGTGGCGAGGAAGGTAGGTGGGGAAATAAATGAACTATAAAAAGGGAAAGATAAATTCTGTTAATGCAAGTACAGATGATGTTCCATCTGATGCTGCCCACACAATCTCCTAAGTACTTTTGCTTCATCAACCTTAACATAATTTTGCTGCCTTAACATTTTTTTGCAGCTGATAACAAAATAGTCAGTTGGCATTTTGGGGTGCTCAGTCTTGCCTATAAAACACAGTCTCCTCCTGTCTCCTTGCCCACAAACAAGTTAATAGATGCGGCTGATGGATAGCCTACAGGACAGGGACAGAGTGGAGAAGGATAAGGAAAATTCAGTGGTCTGAGGCTATGAAAACCCAAGTGAGGATTTCACTGGTCCACCATGTCCATTTTCCTTTTCTAGTCAGGGCCTCTTGATGGACTGCAACCAAGTTGGTGGGAGGCAGGATTGCTGGTTTCAGCTACTAAAAATCCAGTATACTGTAGATCCCTTTGAATGGCCATGTGGGTGGATTGCTGGAACCAATAGTCAAAGTGCATTCTGATTATGTTACATATTGTCCTGAAATGCAAGTGGAACAATTAACAATAAACTTGTGTGATAAAACAAAAAAAGAAGGGGAGATTTCAAATTTGTAGCCCACGAACTGTGAATTTACCAACATGTTTACTTCAGAGTCCATTTTCTTCTCTAGTAGTATTAACAGGGTCTTAAATGAAAGATGAACTGCTTTTGGCCACATTATCCTTCCACAGACATCAGAGACAATTCACCTATCAGATCCTTTCCTTCCTCTCCTTAGGGATGACAGATGATACTTTCAAAATATATTGCTTCCTTTCATAGTTTCAAAAGAAGGCTGGCATTTCTGAGGGCTTAGCAACCCCCAAGCTAAACAACTGGTTCATCCAGCAGAGACTGGGAAAAGCAGCTGGGAAAAACCTCTACTTCTCTGCACATGCTTGGGTCCGTGGTGGCAGGACTTGAGGAGAAGTAGGAGGAAGGCACTACCTAAGGAGGCAGGGCAGAATTAGAATTGAGCTCTCCACTTTTGCCTCTTGTCCCTCGCTTCTTCGATCAGCCTCAGCATAAGAGAAACAGCTCGGTTTTGCTGGAGCCATCACTGGGGGCCAGAATGCTTTGGGTGCAGTCAGGCTGACTGTACCGAGATTAGAAGGTGGAAGGTGGTGGTGGTGGGGGGGGGGGGGCTGGCCTCTGGGAGGACTCCTGGCACCTCCTCCCTGACACCAGGACAAAACCAAGCCCATTGGGGATCTTGGGCCTGATACATTACGTGTGTATTCAACAAAACATGGGATACTTTTGTGTCGAGACCTTTGACATCTGGGATTGACTTTTTGCTGCCCTCGTAAATATGTGTGGTTGGGAAGAATGAGGGTAGGGGGAGGTCAGGAGAACAAAATCTCAAGAATGTGAGTCCTGAGCTGTATCACTGTTCATAATATCTGTTCATAATATAATAAAATTGGTGTTCCTTGTACTAATATTTTTGGTAATATCAGCTCAGTCTGTCTCCCTTCTCTTCAAAAGCCTCCAGTGATGTCCATACATCTTAGCAACAAACGAAAACTCCTTACCTTCAGCATTAAGGTACTTAAAGCTCTCCCTGTCCTAATTTACCTCACCAATCTCCTACTACAACCCAATCTGCACCCTTTGCTACTCTAACACCAATGTACTCACTATACCTCAATCTCATCACCTATCTCAATTCTGAACCCTCGCCCACATCCTCCCTCTGGCCTGGAACTACCATTCCCTTCATATCTCACAGACCATCACTTTCCCCTTCTTCAAAGCCTTATTAAAACCACATCTCCAAGAGGCCTTCCCTAAGTCCTCACTTCCCCTATTTGCCTTTCCTTCTGCCTTGCAGATGCACTCTGGATCTGCAACCCTTAAGCACTTTTTCACCCCACCCTCACAGCACTTATGTATGCATCCATCTGTAATTTAATGTCTGACTCCCGTTCCAGTCTGTAAACTCCTTGTGGGAAGAAAGAGTGTCTACCAAGCGTATTGTACTCCCAAAGCATTTGGTACAGTGCTCGGCACACAGTAAGCACTCAAATACCATGGATGAATAATAAGCATTTGGAAATTTTTGAAACACCAAAATCATTCCTCCTACAACAGGATAGGGCCAGGAAATTATATTTAGGGGACTTTATTACCTAGACAACAAAATTCTAAATAAGCATCCTGGAAAAGCATGTACCTTAATTAAATTGTTCACTGAAATTTTGCGTCACTTTGTGTTCCATTACTTTCTTTTTTTCTCTCTAGGGCATCTCTCTTCACTCCCTTCCAAAACACCTGTACATCTTCTGCTTCTAAGAGAAGTCTTCTGTGTTTTCTGTATCTGTAGCTGACCAAGATCACAGCCATGCAGCCTGGTCCTTATTTAGAGAGGGCAGACTCTACCTCACTGTTTCTCCAAGGTTGCTGGAGGAATCTGAAGAACAGGGTCAGAGAAGCAATTTTCCTCCATAAAAAGTGACTAAATTTATTTTTAAAAGAGGCAAAAGAGCACTGATTCCAGTCCCTTCTTTGCTGGCTAGCAGAGATCATGGGTCACCCATCACTTCCCTGGTGAAAATCCCCAAGAAGCAACTTTAAGTTCCACTCAGGGTGGACAGAGGACAGGATCTTTGTATAAAGAAGCAAAGGACCTTTGAGTAGTTTAATCAGGGGAAGAAAAAGGGCAACTGAATCTAATAGGTGTTAAAAGAATTAGAATTACACAGGTCTTGAGAGGCAGTTATTGGAAAGTGAAACTTAGACCTATCTATCAATCAATCAACGGTATTGAGTGCCCAAGTGACCTAATATTCCTGCTTTTCCCACCGGAGATGACCACCCAATTCTGGCAGAGTAGAGTTTTGGCTGCTGAGCAGCCCCCAGTGTAATATTAATTCACAAAATGATACTGATATACTTTCTGAAGAGCCTCCTTAAACAGGACACTCCCTTCCAGGGGGTCTGGAGCTGGAGAGAGTAGTGCATTAGAAGTTGAAATTCATTCCCGCAATTTTTGATATTTCTATTACCACACTCTTGAATTGAGGGAGGTATTGAAAGATTGGACCTAAAGGCTGTCACAATTTTCCTGGATAAAATATTTTCAGACCAAAGAGTTGGCTGGAACAATTGAAAATTTACATTGATGGCTCTGAGACCTTAACACATTTTCTAAAATTCAAACTTCACTGGGTAAATGGCTTCAGGTCCTGTAGATGGTGTGCTCAAATTTTTCTCTTGTTTTTGCCAAGCACACAGATGGAAAGGATGCATCGTGTAAGAGCCTAGGATTTGGGCACTCCTGAGTAGAAACTATGAATCAAACTCACTGATTCTGTTTGGTTTTCTGTGGTACTTTCTGGCAGACTAGGTTTGGATGTGTCAGAGACTGTCTGTGCAGAATGTTAGTTGAATGGCTGTATGTTTGTGGGGGATGAAAAAAAACAAACATGATATCGTGAGCACCTCAGAAATGAACTAGAGAACTGTGAATGTTGCGATGTTTTGAAGCATAGATAAATTGGAACCTCTTATTTTAATCTATCTCTGCTTCTAAATTATCCTAAATAATCCAAATTTGCCATATTCTACTTTGATTGCTTCCTGCTGAAATGCCATTACAGAGATAAGCCGGGTCCCTCTTCATGAAGCCAACGCACTTCTTTGGACCACATGACAGTTAGCCATTCCTTCAACACCAGGACTAGAATCCAAGCAGTGTTATCTCCCCTTATACTTCTGTCCTCTTTTCCCCATCACCTTCAGGACCCAAAGCCCATTCTGATCTGGACTTGAGTTCATGCCTGTAAATTATTTACTTATACTAATTCCCACTTACCCTCTTAACTGTAAGCTCACTGTGGGCAGGGAACAGGTCTACCAACTCTGTTGTACTCTTTCAAACACGTACTGCTCACTGCTCACAGTAAGTGCTCAATAAATACCATCAATTGTTTGATTGATAAAAAACTGCTATTCAAACTCAGAGGCAGAGCTTTCAGGGACTTGGAGGGTAATTTGATGTCTTGGAAGCAATGCCCTACGATCTACAGATTTTCATAAAAGATTTCTTTAGGTGTCATTTATTCATTCATTCGTTCATATTTATTGAGCATTTACTGTGTGCAGAGCATTGTACTAAGTGCTTAGAAAGTACAATTTGGCAACAGATAGAGACAATCCCTACCCAACAATGGGCTTACAGTCTAGAAGGGGGAGACAGATAAAACGAAACAAGTAGATAGGCATCAACAGCATCAAAATAAAGAGAATTATAGATATATACACCATTAATAAAATAGAATAATAAATATGTTCAAATATACACAAGTGCTGTGGGGTGGAAAGGGAGGTAGAGGTGATGGGGGGGGAGGAAGAGCAAAGGAAAAGGGGGGCTCAGTATGGAAAGGTCTCCTGGAGGAGGTGAGCTCTCAGCAGAACTTTGAAGGGGGGAAGAGAGCTAGTTTGGTGGATGTGAGAAGGGAGGGCATTCCAGGCCAGAGGTAGGACGTGGGCCAGGGGTTGACGGCGGAACAGACGAGAACGAGGCACAGTGAGGAGGTTAGCAGCAGAAGAGCAGAGTGTGCAGGCTGAGCTGTAGAAGGAGAGAAGAGAGGTGAGGTAGGAGGGGGCCAGGTGATGGACAGCTTTGAAGCCAATAGTGAGGAGTTATTGCTTGATATGATGGTTGATAGGCAACTACTGGAGATTTTTGAGGAGGGGGGATGACATGCTCAGAGCGTTTCTGTAGAAAGATAATCCGGGCAGCAGAGCGAAGTACAGACTGAAGCGGGGAGAGACAGGAGGATGGGAGATCAGAAAGGACGATGATGCAGTAAACCAGTCGGGATATGGTAAGAGACTGTATCAACAAGGTAGCGGTTTGGATGGAGAGGAAATGGAGGATCTTGGCGATGTTGTGAAGGTGTCACTACACTGAACTGTGTAAACTATGTCGGTTATGACCAGGTCCAGAAAGGCATGGCCAGTGTCCATCATACTCAAATGCCATCAGTGGTCAACCTAGGCTCACAGATGGCCATCCCTAGGCAGTCAATTACCTCAGTCAGAACCTCTGATCATGCCATTTGTAAACTACCTCTTCCTGGATGAGAGGTGCACCCTGATATTGGACCTTTTAAGGTATCATTTGATCACTAGGGATGTGATGCTCTCTCCCCAAGAAATGTTTCTTCAGACTGTTCACATGAGGATCAGGTTCATAGTTGAGAAAGTGTTTTAATAGACCAAACAGCATTTTCTTTTAGGAAGGAGAGAGTACCTGTTGTAACTGGGTGATGGATTACTTGGCTCCTGGCTATATGATCTATTGTGAGTGGGTCCTGAGAACTGGAGTTCTTACCCTCTAAAGGAGGGTAATAATCTGAAAACTACATCTTTATTCTCCAGCAATAAACTCAGGGCCACATTACCTCTCTGGGCCTCAGTTATCTCATCTGTAAAATGGGGATGAAGACTGTGAGCCCCACGTGGGACAACCTGATCACCTTGTATCCTCCCCAGTGCTTAGAACAGTGCTTTGCACATAGTAAGCTCTTAACAAATACCAACATTTATTTTTATTTTATTTTTTCACAGTGAAGGACATCCCTGGCCACTAAACCCAAGCCTTCATGGGCTTAAAGGGGCAGAGAAGACATAGTTCATTCAGTTGTATTTATTGTTACCTCTGCAGAGCACTGTACTAAGTGCTTGGGAGAGTACAGTATAATATCACCTCCTTTAAGAACAATGATAACACATTCACTATGAAAATTAGGTAACATTCAATAATAAGTATATTCAGTAACAAGTACTCAAAGGACAACAGGCAAAATAAAAGCACTCCCAAGTTGGAACAGAGGATCCTATAAACTGCTACATGCAATTATAACTTTACCAGCTCCTATTTTACTCCTCCACTAGCTCTACTGGTAAATTCAGATTTTTGTTTTACTCTCTACTTAATGACACCATATAATTAGACTAATGTTGTTTCTTCAATAACTAGTATTTTGTCTGCTTTCCCTTTTGCTTTCTCATCACTTTTTTGGACTATTTTATGCAAACAGTTCTCACTGAATCACAATAAATATTGCTGCAACCTGAATATTTACTAAACTAAGACATTTCCAGACTGAGAGAAAGCATAAAGCCTCACTAGGCTAAAAGTTAATTACATATGTATTTTGTTCCTCTTTTAAGATTCCACTGTAAACTACTTGGCATCTGATGACAGAAGAATGTTCTCTTACTAATAATGCTGCTTTATATTTACTGCTTTAGTATTTCAGATGACTGTCCAGATAGTTCTAGCAACAAGAGAACTAGATCACCATCAGCCGAATTTACTGAGTACCTATGCGTATAAGGCATGGAACTAAGTATTTTGGAACATACAAAGATTGGGGAAATATACTGCTTAGATTAAAATTGCTCTGCTTAAGTTTGATTTCCCTTCCTCTTCCAAAACAATAGATCAACATAGGACTAGACAAAGCTCTGATGGCACTGAACAGATCCTTACAATTAAAAAGAGGTAAACTTCTTTCCAAGACTGCCACTGTACATTCATCATTTAGTTTACTATTCATTTTAAACAAGGTACAAAACATCATTTGAACTCTTATTTACCTGCTTTAAACTTTAGAAATGGCTATCGGTAGATCCCATCACATTCACCTTGTGAATTTCTTTTCTCAAAATATTAATGAGTACTTGGCTGAGGGCTGTTGATAAACATTTTTCTGCCATTTATAAACAAATAATAAATCAGTTACTTCACATGTTGACCTTCCACTGAGGCTAACTGCTAAACTATTCTGATTTAATTACTTTGAAATCTGCCCCAGATATGAAGTAGACCTTATCATCCCAGGTGAGCAAATAATAGCGTGAATTGGGATAAAACTGACTCAGAGAATCAACACGCTATATACTAACAGATTAGTTGCTGAGCATTACATGTTACCAGGCAAAATATACATTTAAAAAATTTAAATCTAACTTTGACACTTTTCATTTAAATATGAATTCTGCACATACAGTAATGTGGCATATGTGCTTGGTGGAATTAGGTACAATACAAAGTAAATAAATAAATAAATGGTGGTAATTGTTAAGCTCTTACTATTTGCACAGCATTTTTTCTAAGCGCTGGGGGGGATCAGGTTGTCCTACTTGGGGCTCACAGTCTTAATCCCCATTTACAGATGTGGAACTGAGGCACAGAGAAGTTAAGTGATTTGCCCAAAGTCACACAGCTGGCAAGTGGCGGAGCCGGGATTAGAACCCACGACCTCTGACTCCCAAGCCCGGGCTCTTTCCACTGAGCCACACTGCTTCTCTGCAGAAATAGAAAGTAATTTTACAGTACCAAAACCAGACCTTCAGTGACAATATGAATCTGATACAGTATATTAAATTTACTGCAAAGGTCAAGGTCTAAAGTTCAGAGATTGCAAGGAAGTAACTGCTACTGGAATGGGTCGACTACCCCTCCTGTCTGCGGTGGTGAAACTCCGACACCTGGGAGCCATTAGAAGCTTCTTGGAAAAACTAGCTCTCTTCCATTAGTGTTCTGAATTGTACCTCTCTTCACTGTCACATCCTGGGATGTGGGGAGTTCAGGATTGGAAAGTAAATAATAACATTTCAATGAGAGAGCTGATGTGTCTATAAAGTGAGTGACTCATTTCGGGTGGGTACAGCCTTCACTTACTCTGGTTGTTATGGCAAGAAAGCAGATGTGGGAGGCAGTTTCAGGGGGAGGTTTGGTTTTCATCCCATTAAATGGTGGGGATGAAGGGAAAGAAGTGGGCTGACTGGGTTCATTTCAACCAAGCTGGTGACCAGTGCTAACCAATGACTTTCAAGTTCATGTCCTCTGACGAAGATGAAGAAGTAATTTTCACATTTTTTAAAAATCCCTTTTTCCTGCGGCGTAACAACCAAGATAAACAGGCAGCAGGCGGAAACCCACTAAACAAGTAGGTGGTGTGTAAGAATATCACACCCTGTCAGTATGCATAAGGCTCAGATGAAGGAAAAAAACAAACAAAAAAAACCCCTTGCAAAACTTACTACATCCATTCAGCTAAACTTTTGAGTAACCAAGTAGAAGTCCAAGTAACCAAACTTCAGATTTGAGAAATACAATGGACTGTAAATAAATATTCTACTCAAAGAATGAGCCACATGGAGTTAAGATAGGGAAGAGATGAATTCCTTTGCTAGGTGTCCTGCCTAAAAATGTTTTTTGAATTAGCCAGACTGGAACTCAGAAATGATCAGGAGCTGGTGACCCATATGCTATGCTTGATTTAGGGGACAATGCCATAGTTCCAATGATTTTTATAGGAATATGATGTGCAAGAACCACAGAATAATCATTCAATTACTCTTCACACTAGTTTAATCACTATTAGAGTAGTATTGGTCCAACCTTTTTGGGGGAAGGGAGGAGGAGCACTCAGGTAATATTAGACCAATGGGAACTGGAAAGGGGATTAACTAAGCAGTCCCAGAATAGAGAAATTGCACAACTCCTGCATAATAAAGAGAGCTGGGAGGACTATAAATGAAACTATTCAGAAACAAATTACCCAAATTTCTAGTAAAGAAACTTCTGTAGTGCTTTACTTCTGGTGGTCTGGGATACATGTCACAGCATTCTCCCGTTTAGTCAGTACATTTAGAAAGCAGGTCGAGAAACTGAAGAAGGTTCAGAAAGTGTCGACGGAAATGAAGAAACAAAGAGAAATTGATACATAGAAGTAAGCTCCTTGAGGGTAGGAATCATGTCTACAAACTCTGTTGTATTGTGTACCGTACTCTCCCAAGTGCCAAGTTGTATGCTCTGCACGCAGGAAGCGCTCAATGACTGATTGAGTCCACTGACTGATTAAAAGAAAAGTTAGCCTGAAGGACAGAAGGCTACAGATGGCTGAAAAGTTTATGAAGGAAAGGGCTGACCTGCTTCTCATGACCAGAGATGTCTGGCCTCTGGGCATAAACAAGAGCAAGCATTTGAGAAGGCATGAGCAGCAAGAATTTGGAGAGAATGGCTCACACTCTAAGGCTCCTTAAGGGGAGGAACCATGTTTTCTAATTATTGTACTTTCCCAAGTGCTTAGTACAGAGCTCTGCACACAATGGGCAATATATAAATGCTGTTGATTGAAAAAAAAAATCAATTGTCTTGGCAACTGGAGTAATTCCAAATTCACTAAAAGTATGTATGTATTGCAGTTTGGGTTCAGTTCTCCATGATAGTTATCATATAACCTGGTTTTAGCACTTTCTGCACCAGTTAGGCTATGAAGTAAATAAAGTTTGAGAATAAGAAGTCATGACCAGTTTCAAGTAGTTAATTCTCTTCTAATTACATGACTTCATATTGCCTAAATTTGCTTCAAAACCCTGCTATGGGCAAATATAAGTCATGCATACTTGAGGAACCTTAAGGAATTCTACTATCCACTTAATTGATATAAAAACTGTCAGAGGTATAATCCAAAATAAGTACTAACTTGAATGGCTCAAGTATTAAGAAATTGAGTTTGTATGCTCTGTACACAAGTGTTGTATGAGGTTGCAAGCATGCAAGACCGCAGGTGGGGCAAAAATGCTGAAGTGGCAGTTACGGGGTTATATTCTGGGGAGGTTAGAAATTAATCGGGAAAGGCCTCCTGGAGCTGTGATCTGACAGATCTGAAGGGGAGGGAGTTCCAGGAAGGGTGAAGAGCTTGAGAAGGCTGACTTGAGAGGAATGAGTGAGAGCTTGGGTGCAGAGGGAGAAGAGAGTGACTAAACAGAAAGAAAAGGGGCTGACTGAGTGCCTTAAACCCAATGGAATGGTCTTTATTGAGCTCCATGTGTAGAGAGTAATAATAATAATAATGTTGGTATTTGTTAAGCGCTTACTATGTGCAGAGCACTGTTCTAAGCGCTGGGCGAGACACGGGGGAATCAGGTTGTCCCACATGGGGCTCACAGTCATAATCCCCATTTTACAGATGAGGTAACTGAGGCCCAGAGAAGTTAAGTGACTTGCCCACAGTCACACAGCTGACAAGTGGCAGAGCCGGAATTCGAACTCATGACCTCTGACTCCAAAGCCCATGCTCTTTCCACTGAGCCACGGGTCAGTCAGGAGTCTAAAAAAAGAGGAATGGAAAACCAACACCTTAAATTTCTATTCTGCTTTTGTTTTTCCAACTGATTTATCAACGATTAGCTCCTTTTATCCTCATGAGCTAGAAGACAGACCAGCTTTTTAAAATTTAAAGGATTTAGGCCAGGGAGATATCCCACATGAAGAAGGTTCACAATGGTCCACTGTACTAAGAGTGTATCTATAACTTCTCTTTAAAAGCAAAAAAAAAAGCAATCTGTTCATATTGTAAAATGCTTCAAATTGAAGATGATTTTTAAATTTTGCATTGTTTTAGTTCACTGCTTATTTTAACTTCAAAGTTAGAGCTGAGTTTTAGAACTTTTCAAATTCATGTTTTAAAATGAAAAAAGAATCCTCCAATATTTCACAGTTTAAAAAGTCATTAGTATTATAGTTTTTTAGAACGGGTTTAATCTTCTTACAGGAGTTCATTTTTCTAGTTTTCCAGTAAAAGACATAATTACCTAAAGGTCAAACTAATAAAGAAAAATGGATTGAGTCAACTTGGATATTATGGTGGGTGGCAGAGTACCTGGGAGTTGCAGTCTACTTTCCCTCATTTGCTTACCAGCTGCAGAGGGTTAAGGCCATGTGAAGGACAGCATTTCCATCTTAAAGACTGACAAAGCTCCTGATCTTGTATCTATCCTTGTGCTTAGAATAGTGCCTGGCAAACAGTTAGCACTTTACAAATACCATAGAAAAAGATTTCAGAGTGGCAATTAAAAAAAAAAAGCCAACCCAAAGCTCTAGAAGTTTGTGGTAGATGATGGATGAGCACAGAATAAAAGGAAAAGTTGAGGCTAAATGCTGAGAACAGTGCAGTCCAGCACATCACCAAAAACACTTTTTCCACTGTTTGCTCAGAGTGGAATCGGAGAGCACAAAGCAAGTGAATTTAGCAGATTGCAAAGGTACAAAGGAATATGGTGATAGGACTGATTTGATAACAATAACTATGTTTAAGTAACTACAACTACCCTCATCACTTTGGCAATGCAAAGGATTTAGATTGAAAGACACCATTATAATTCTTGTTTTCACAGACCAGTGAAGAAAACCTGCTGGTCTCTAAGTCACCACACCCTATCCACTATGAAACCTCCTTTGCATAGCTTGGAAAACATACTATGAAGATTACTATTGCTATATTCTTGTCTTGTCTTGTCTGCCTGTCTCCCCCGATTAGACTGTAAGCCCGTCAAAGGGCAGGGACTGTCTCTATCTGTTGCCGATTTGTACATTCCAAGGGCTTAGTATAGTGCTCTGCACATAGTAAGCGCTCAATAAATACTATTGAATGAATGAATATTCATTCAATCATATTTATGTTACTGTAAAAATTATAAAGATTATAATATGTTAGCATACAAATTTCAGTGGCATTAAACCCATTTTCTGGGTCAGGCCAGGATCTCTCTCTGGTGTCCCTAGGGGAACAGAAGTGCTTGGTGAACGGGGTGGGGTGGGGTGGGGGTTGGCGGGGAAGGTGTGTTGGGTATGTGTATGCGTGCATACACACACAATTACCATTAATAATTAATAGCATTATAATATAATAAATTTTGGGGAGCTATTCATTTTATCCACTTGAGCTACACTTTCTTTTGATATGATATTCTCCGAAATATTTATCTTATCCTAAGTGTTGCTTGGAATTTTTAACATGGGACATGATACCAATTTTTATATTATAAAGGCAAAAGGAATGGATTTGGCAGTGGTAAACAGGTAGAAATAGGTGGCATGATATGTTGGATCCAGTGAGGTATCTACTACGCCCAATATAACTTTTGTAATTGAGTTCAACTGCCTAATGACATTTACAATTTGGTGGTTACTGTATTCTCCTGGCCAAAGTGCTCAGGGAATGTGTCTACCCACTTTGTTATACTGTGCTCAATACAGTGCTCTGCTCACAGTAAGCACTCAATAAATATGATTGGAGAGAAAGTGCTTAAACGCTACGAATTAACACCGTTCATTGTCTTTGTTTAAAATAAGTGGATCTACCTCAAATGATTTCTCTTACAGTTATCTTATTGCTTAATCATAGTTGTTTAAATGAGTTACTTGACTGGATAATATTCAACTACAATAAACAGAATTGGCTTGTGTTGCCTCTTACAGAAGCTACTGATCGATTCAGCTGCTGCAGTCAGGATTTGGTAATCTGCTGGACAGTAGCAAAACCAGGGGGGAAAGAGTATGAGAGGGGTGGCAGTATGACTCGATGAGAACACAGAACAAGCCAGAGATAATACTGGATCCAATTATCTTTAGGAGGGGCAAGGCGGCAAAGAGGGAAGCTCTGCTGAGCTCCAGCTCCAATTCTGCAAAACCGACATACGCTGCGCTAGTGAGAGGTGCTGCGTTCTGGAGTGGTGCTGACAGCCCTAAGCCAGCTGCACGACTGAATGTGTTGGCTCTCCCAGAGTGCCTGAGCCCCGGGGATATCGGAGCTGCTTCTCAGCCCTGCAGCGGGATCGGGGACCTCGCAGTCGGTCATTCATATTTATTGAGCGCTTACTACGTGGAGAGCACTGTATTATGTTTTTGGGAGAGTACAATGTAACAATAAATAGACATATTTCCTGCCCCCAGGCATCTTACAGCCTAGTGGGGAAGACATTCCCAGAACACCTGCAGGCATCTCCAGTCAGGCATGAGCCTCTCTATTTCAAGAAGACTGGTTTGATAGATGAGGGGGCGGGGGAGAAGGCCTCACAGGTTCCCCTAAACAAGGGTTCCTGGGCCCCTACAGGATCCTCAAGGATCACGGGAGCCTGGGCCACCAGAGGGTTTGAGCCCTGCACATAATCACTCCCTTGTGCTAAGGATGCTGTTGAAGGAATAATCAGTACAGTGCCTGGCACATAGTAAGCAATGAACAAATACCAAAAGGATTAATAGCAAAGCTAAGGCTCTGGGCACAAGTCGATGAAACTTGCCCTGGGGATGATCACTTCTAGTCAATACCAGTGTTGCTCCAGCTAAACCCAGAAACGTGGTTTTTCAATTCATTTCAACTTACACATTGCAGGATGGACAACATCCCACAACAGTATCAGGTTGGGGAGGAGGTAACCAAAATGGCTTGCATCACCCCACCCCACCCCTGCATCACACCAACACTTTAGGAATTTAGGAATGTTAACTAGATCTTCAACACTTGTAAACATACTTATATTCTTGTTTATCTATACAGGTAACTATTATTTCAGCTGTTTCATCCTGATAGGATTGTACCACTTCCAGCTCCTACGTCTTCTTCCCTTGGCTTCCGTCGGTAAATATGTTTTTGTCTGTCTGCACCATTAGACTGTAAGCTTGAAGGTAGAGGATGTGCTCCTTGCACTGTAGTACTCTCCTAGATGTTTAGTATAGTGTCTGGCACTCAGCAGGTGCTCAGTAAATGCCATTGTGCATTCCCTCTATTCCTGAGGCTTGAGTTGGGATTGTTTCCACAGGGAAAAGGATAACAACACATTCTTTACGTTTTACTGATCATTCTGTAGTCTGTGTAGTCCGTGTAATCACTATCAGCAATATGAGTATACTCCCTCCTGTCCTATTTATCCCCTGAAAGATTGCCCTCCAGTTCAGAATTGCAGGGCCTGATGCTTTTCGAAATAGATCCTTGTTCTTCTCAAAGCCTCTACTAAAAGCACAATTACCCTGACAGACATATTAATCGTCACATAAATGTCCGCCTCCCCCACTAGACTGTAAACTCCTTGTGGGCAGGGATCATATCTACCAACTTTGTTTCACTGTACTCTCCCAAACACTTAGTACAGTTGTCTGCTCACAGTCTGCTCAATAAATACTGCTTGAAACCTGAAGACCTGTATTCTTGCAGAAATTTCCATCAAGTGTTCTAGTATTCTCCTTAGCACCTATATGTCTGGTTAATTTATTTTAAATAGTTCAATATTTATCTCCCTGACTAGAGTGTAAATGCTTTGGAGGCAGGGAAAATGCCATTCTGTAACCACTGGTATTTGAGTGCGTACTGTGTTCAGAGCACAATACTACTCACTTGGGAAAGTACAAGAGGTGGTAGACATGATCCCTGTCCACAATGAGCTTACAGTCTAAAGGGGGAGAACAGATATTAATACAAATAATTTACAGATATGTACATAAGTGCTGTGGGGTTGAGGGTGGAGAGAATACCAAATTTGGATAACATGGCCTCATGGAATGGCAGTGCATGGTCTTCCTCTACCTGGACTATTGTGTGAATACTTGGGGAGATCTTGCGGACGCCTGTGACTGTCACTTCCTCTGAGTTCAGGGGCAGAACAGAAATAGAGAAGCAGCATGGCCTAGTGGACGGAGCATTGATTCTAATCCCAACTCTGCCACTTGCCTGTTGTGTGACCTTGGGCAAGTCACTTCTAAGACTGTAAGTCCCACGTGGTATAGGGATTGTGTCCAACCCAATCTGTTTATATTCCCCCGTCGTCGTCCCCCCCCCCCCAGCCCCGCTCCCCAGAGGTTACAACGGTGCCTGGTACCTACTAAGCACTTAATGATACCACAATTATAGCTTGTTTTGTTTTTAACCTTACCTTTCTGCTGCCCTTTGCTGCTTCTAGGCACATGCAGCATTGGTGCCATCACCTAATTCCTTGACTACCAGATCAAAAAAATAAAATAAACCAAGCCAACTGTGACTTTAAAAATCTCATTTAGAATAGATGTTCAGCCCAAGGTAAACATTAACATTATTCAGGCATGAACTTTCACTAGCTCTCTTCCTCACCCAACACCTCATATCACACTATAAACCCCTGTTGGTGGTGTCTAGATCACTGTGGTTTTCAAGATGAAAGATAAACGACTTATAGTTCACTCTGCATTCAAGAGACTGGCAGCTTGCCTGGTGGAAAGAGCACAGGCCTGGGAGCCAGAGAACCTGGGTTCTAATCCCAGATCCACTTCTTGTCCGCTGTGTGGCCTTGGGCAAATCACAACTTCTCTGTGCCTCAGTTACCTCACCTGTAAGTGGAGATTAAGACGGTGAGACCAATGTGGAAAATAGATTGTGTTCAACCTGATTAGCTTGTATCTACCCCAGCGATTAGTACAGTAAGCACTTCAGCAACACCATTAAAGAAAAATACTCCAATCCTTCTCTCACTTTGCTAAGCTTTCTCAGGGGAATTATGTTGGTTTTATGGAGGTGCCCTGGCTGTCCAGAAGGGCAAGACAGGTTCAAAGAACAGTCCAGGTCAACACTGACTTTGGAAATGAAACCTGGCCTGGAAGGCTGCCAAGTTGTTGTTACAAACTTGTACTGTATACCCTGTCTCTTTCCCCCTCTACCCTAAACAATGAAACAATGAAAAGAGATTCCAATTTAAGAAAGTGTTTATTGACCCAAATCCGGCACCTGAAGGATTTTCTGGCTTAAGGGTGTTTTTTTTATGTTCTATACAGAACAAGTTCTTTGTCCTGCTTCAAGAGTACCACATTGGTCCCACTCCTTGATTTCTCCCCAGGGTAAAATTGGGGTCACAGAATTTCGTTTTATGATTCAAAATCATTTTTTTAATGGTATTTGTTAAGCACTTATTATATGCAAGGCACTGTACTACTACTACTAATAATGATGATATTTGTTAAGTGCTTACTGTGTGTCATGCCCTGTTCTAAGCACTGGGCAGACACAAGGTAATCAGGTTGGACACAGTCCCTTGTCCCACATGAGGGTCACAGTCTTAATCTCCATTTTACAGATGAGCTAACGGGCACAGAGAAATTAAGTGACTTGCTCAAGGTCACACAGTAGACAAGTGGCAGAGCTGGCATTAGAACCCAGGTCCTCCAACTCCCAGGCCTGTGCTTTATCCACTAGGCCACGCTGCTTCTCTGTTTCCTTCACTTTGGAACTTACCTGCCAAACCCGTCACCTTACTATCGCCTCCCAGCATCTTTGCAGATCTGAGTGGCAGCCATTTGTTAAACCTTTTATTATCGTCTGTAAAGTAGCAAAAAACCTTTTACTTAGTGAGTTTTCTGACAATTTCCAATTCCAAATTGTTGATGTTGATGTTTACCTATTTAATAGTCCACAAACTGAGAACTGTTTTTGTTTTTTTGAGTCATTGAGGCAGGCCTGGTTTACTTACATGTCTGTGATATTTTGCTATGAATTTTTGATGATTTTGAAGTTGAGAACTCAATGCTGCTGTTTTAGGACAGTGTTCAGCATATAGTAAGCGCTTAACAAATACCATAATTATCATCATTTGATTCTTATTTAAAGTGATGTCAATGTGTCAAGGTACTTGCAACATGTACACCTATTGGAAACAATAGATCCATCCCCTAATAGTGACCTGATAGCTGTCTTAATTTCTCTGTATCGAAAATTCCTTTTGAGTAACATATTAAAGAATCTTAAAACCTTGCTAGGTTACCTCATGGTGAGAAATGTAACACATTGCATTATACCCAAACCTGCAGAGCTATCAGGACTTATTTATTGAGGCCTGACTGTAAGCTCCTTGGGGGAGGGAATGTATTTTACCAACTGTGTTGCATTCTTCCAAATGCTTAGCACAGTGCTCTGCATGCAGTACTCTCTCAATAAATATGACTGATTACTAGGCAGAGCACTTAATAGGCACTTGGAAAAGTCCAATAAGTGTAAAAGACAGAGTCGCTGCTCTTGAGGAACCCATAATCTGTGTAGAAAAATGACTGGAAGGACAATTTATGGGTGTGTGGGCAGGACTGAGGAAGTTAGAAACTAAAGTCAAAGTTTGTCCCCTTCTGCCATTCCTGACAACTGGCTTTTAAAGAATTCAGTTTGCTCCTCCCTCTTACTCATCGATTCTCCTCCCTACCTTGCAACCAAGATAACCTACTCACTGTGCCTCATTCTCCTCCCTCCCACCCTAAACTCTTGCTCACACTCTAACCCCTGCCTGGAGCACCTTCCCCTTTTGCAAATGACAAACTGCTGCTCTTCCATATTTCAAGCATCTTCTAAAATCACATCTCCTCCAGGAGGCCTTCCCCAGTCAATTTCTAGTCACCCCATTTTATATCCCCCCTTTCGTATCATCTAAGCTATTAAATACTCTCAACTCTCCATAGCATGTGTGTATAGATCTTACACATTCTACTACATCTTACATACTCTTCTCTAGATTGTAAGTTTGTTATGGGCAGGGAACATTTCTACCAACTCTCCCAAGCACTCAGTACAGTGCTTTGCCTGTCTCCTCCTTTTGACTGTAAGATCCTTGGAGTCAGGGATCGTGTCTACTAACTCTATTGTACTCCCCCAAGCATCTAGCTCAGTGCTCTGCACATAGGTGATTTTGGTAGGGACACAGCAGGACCCTGGGAGCCATGCAGATAGGGCCTCTGTGGAGATGGATCCTGGGCAGATCCTGGGATCCTGTTCACCATGAAAAAGGGGTCCTTTGTGAGTAGTCTGACTGCTACCTGAAAGTCCCTTTCTCAAACAACCTCAAATTTTCCCCAAAAAACAGGCACCAAGACTCACAGGGCAAATAGAAACATCTCTGAAATTGCCAGTAAGCAAACATATCAATGCTTTTGTATAACAATTACATTCCCAGGTCCTTCACTTCTAAAATCCATTAGATAGGGTTCTTCTTTTGTGACATATAATTACATTTATCATATGCCTACTGTGTGGTAAGTGCTGGGGTTGATACGTAATTATTCCATCAGATATAGTCTCTGACCCACATATGGCTCACATCTAAGAGGGTCAGCAGGTATGATAATAATAATTGTGGTATTTGTTAAGAGCTTACTATGTTCCAGGCACTGTACTAAGGACTCGGGTGAGTAAAAGCAAATTGGGTTGGACACAGTCCCTGTCCCAAATAGGACTCACAGTTTTAATCCCCATTTTTCAGATGAGGGAACTGAGGCACAGAGAAGTTAAATGCCTTGCCCAAGGTCACACAGCGGACAAGTGGCGGAGCCAGAATTTGAACCCAGGTCCTACCAACTCCCAATTTTGAGTTCTATCCACTAGACCAGGCTGCTTTTCCCTTTTATAGTTGTGGAATCTGAGGCCCGAGAGATTAAAGTGACTTGGCCGTGGTCCCTCAGCAGACCAGTGGCGAGTTGAAATTCGAACCCCGAGCTTTTTCCTTTTTGCTCTCATCATCATAAGTTTGTCATTTATGTTAGGATTTCTCAATTTTAGCTTGTTTAAAAACAATTCCAAAAAAGGAGAGTTCTCTAAATACAGCAAACCTAATATCGGGAGGTGTATTTTTTTTGGCTTATACTCTCTAAACTTTTTTATTCACAAAAGGTAGGAAAATGGCACTTGGCAGTCCTGGGATTTGGTCTCATAAGAAGATGCTCTTCTATCCATTCAATCTTGATCTAAAAACCAGCTGAAAGAAACCCAGGAGAGCTGTAACCTCATGGGCTGTTTCCCTCCATTCAGAAAGTAAACTAACCACTCTGGTAGCCTGGACTGTACTTTGCCATGCCCCAAGAAGGACAAACAAAAATGGGATCCAGCTCTGGGGTTCTGCACGCTAGGCTTCCGCACAGGGCACTGGCACCCTGAGTAGTGCAGAGGGTCACTGGTTTTGATGGACTGCATGAAAAGGAATGGTCCACCAGGTGAAGCCACCCAGATACCATTCAAGCAATGAGAATCCAACATACCTTTGCTTACTTACCTCACAAAGGTTCAGCACACAGCTCAAGAAGAAAGAGGAAACTTAAAATTATGAATCTCCAGCATCAGTGACAGGAAAATAGATGGCAGACACCTTGGAAAGCACGATGCCTTTAAAAGATTCTTGTTGAAGTTGATAGGTATTCATATATGGGCCAGGAGATTTGGGCTGAGGAAGAAATGAATTGGATCTATACATTTTTGGGGACCAGAGTGCTCCAAGAACCGCAGAGAGAAGAGCAAGTAAACACAGCTTTTGATGGAGAGGAGGAACTTGAGCTGGAAGAGTCTTTCCAACGACTCCAGGAGGGCTTTTCCATTCAACCAAGGACAAAAAGACTAATGCTTCTGAATACCTTTTGCTAGTTGCTAGACTTACTCAATTGATTTAGGAAATTCAGGAGATATTTTAATCTGCCTCTTCAAGTCGCCTAAATTCAAATAGCTTTCCAGTTGGCAGTGGTATTAGTATATCTGTCAGCCAATTGACAGAGCAGGAAAGGGTTCAGAAAATGTCACTGCCTTCATTTCCCATGGAGACATATCAGTTGTCAGGAAATGAATGATATTTTGTTTTGTGGGGGATCTGTTTAAAGATAATTTGACATTTTGTAGAGGCATGAACACATTCTTTAAAAAAGATAAAGAGAGGTAAAGGAATTGTTGTGCTACCATGCCAGTTGTGTCTCAGGGGAGACAATAGGCACTACTTAAAGGATTTAGATTGTATAATCTGAGTAGTCACAAAACAAAACCAAGTGATGCAACACTAATTGTCTCTTTAAATATGCATGAAAGACTATAAAAGATTAACTATTACTAATCAGCTCCTGAGTTTAGATTGGAAGTTTATTTTGGAAGTCTTGAGAAGTCCCACTGTTACTGCTGAGGCAACTTACAGTCAACTGCTAGCCAAGGACATTTCAAAATAAGAGATGCTAGGGTTGTGAATGCTGTCCTCTTTTATATCAGATGTTTTAAAGAAGCCATAAAATAAGAAAAATGATTAAAGCCTGTAAGTATTATAGCTATTATTTTGTGTCCCTAGAATGTGAAAACCTTCAATTAAAAGAAAGTACAATGTCATGAGATAAATGAGGTTGATGCTTATAAAGAACAAATTAGAAAGTGCTCTGTATGCCAAACGACGTCATATTTTTAAATGCCTCATTGCCTTTTCCATGCTGGTCACCAGCTCAACCTTCTTTGGAAAAGAGCTTTATTAACGGCCGAGTCCCCTCTAATGCAAGCCTATTAAAGCCTAGCCCCGAGCATCTTGCCTATTTCAACATCCCACCTGACTGTGAACACAAAGCTTCTGCACATCTCTCTACTCCATAAAAACCTTCAATGGTGAACCATTCCTTTCTGCATCAAGCAGCACACCTGAGTGTGGGCTTAAAGGCACACTCCCATTGGCTCTCTCCCCCTACTTACCTCTTCTAAAGTTGGTGCATGTTTCACTCTAACACCAAACTATTCCCTGTGCACATCAAACTATTCCCTGTGCTTGTTCTCCTCCTCTCGACCTCTTGCACAGGTCTTCTTTCTTGCTTGGGACTTCCCTCCAACTTCACATCTGGAAAGCCGCTGGTCTACCCAATAAATGTGACGTTTGTTGAGCATTTACTGTGTGCCAAGCACTGTATGTAGTAAGAGCTAGGGTAGGTACAAGATAACCAGGTCCAACATGGGACTCACAATCTAAATAGAAGGGAGATCAGGTATTACATCCCCATTGATTGATCAATTACCATTGACTGAAATAACATTTCCTATAAGAGGTCTTCCTTGATTAAGATTTCATTATCTCACCCAGCCCTTTCATTGCCACTTCAGCCCTTGGGTACTCCCTCCCTCCTGTGCTCCTCAGCATCCTAATACCACTTAGTGTCCCTAACTACATATTTTTACACTCTTACTTTCTGGTATCAGCAATAGGTCTTCCTCCTAGACTGTAAGATCCCTGAAGAGCAAGGGATCATGCCTACTAATTTCATGGTATTTCTCAAGCACTTAGTACAGTGCTCTGCCATTGTAGGTAGGTGTTCAATAAAAACTACTGATTAGTCAAAAACAGAATTCTTTTCTGCTCTAGTCTCACTTTAATATGCTTTTCAATAGTGAATAGTGTACTTACTGTGGGTTCCTGAAATGAATAGTAGTTTTTAATCAATCAATGGCATTTATTGAGCATCTGCTCTGTGTAGAGCACTTGAGAGTATTTTCTCCTAAAGATGTTAAGGATATCTCCACTAAGCTGTTTATTATTCTACTTAAAAGAAGGTTACCAGTCCTCATATAGCTCAATGCTGGCTACTGCTTCATCCCTATGAGATGAATTCTACTTTTAACTTTTTCCTTACACAGGTCAACCTGCTTTAACATTTCTTGATAAGGTGATGTGTTGGGAGTTTCCTTCTTAGGTGAAATCCCACTTTTTATCTAAAGTACAAAGTGCAGATCAGTCTTATCTGGTAGAAGAGATTTTTTTTACAATCATGTCCTTTGTAACTTTTATGGTCTATTTGATCTAATTACAGCTCTCAAATTGGCTTAGCAAACAGCCTCTACCTTAGAAACCCTACAGCATTCTAGAACCATAGATAGGTAGCAGGAGATTGGTTTTACAGAGGTTGCTTAAAAATTTGATGAAATAGAGGTTATTTATGGAGGTTGCTTAAAAATTTGATGAAATAGAGGTTTATAGGGTTGGGTTTTCTTTTTTTGTTTGTTTCCTTTTGGAGTTTTTTTTTTTTTCATCCTGCCTGCAAAAATCAGTACTTTACTCTTTAGTTCCAGGGCACAGACAGTATGTAGCTCCTTCAGGGCAGGTACCGGATCTACCAACTCTGTGGCACTGTAATAATAATGTTGGTATTTGTTAAGCGCTTACTATGTGCAGAGCACTGTTCTAAGTACCGGGGTAGATACAGGGTAATTAGGTTGTCCCACGTGGGGCTCCCAGTTTTAATCCCCCTTTTACAGATGAGGGAACTGAGGCACAGAGAAGTGAAGTGACTTGCCCAAAGTCACACAGCTGACAAGTGGCAGAGCCAGGATTAGAACCCACAACCTCTGACTCCCAAACCCGTGGTCTTTCCACTAAGCCAAGCTGCTTCTCTACTCTCCTAAGTGCTTAGTACAGTGCTCTGCTCACAGTAAGTACTCAAATACCACTAATTCAAGGATGTGTGGGGAATCAAGTGTCACTCCAAGTCAACAGCCTATCAAACATGGCTGATCACATTTGGCAAGATCTGAACCTTCCACACACAGCACAAATAGCTTCACTAAATTTCATCACCATTACCTTTAATACATTATTCTGCAGATGGCAAGGGTTCAATAAATACCATCAAATGATTGGCTGATCACCTGCAGGTCACACAACCTGAAAATGACAAGGTGTCCACCAACTCTGCTGTACTGTACTCTCCCAAGGACATAGTACAGTAAGCACTCAATAAATATGACCGACTGATTGATAGGACCATCAATAATGAGGTCATAGATAGAGTCGGTTCTCCAGCATTGAGAAACTGCTCATAAGAATACAGCTCTACGGATTTGGGCATGGAAGGAGAACAGGTGCCAGTTTGATTTCCAAACTGGTGCTCTGTGGTCAACTGACCTTTGGAATACAAGAGCAGCTGGGGCAAAACAAACATTTTTAAAGTAGTAGTGAGGCCTCAAACAAATGGGACAGAGTAGCAGACTGGCAGGAGAAAGCCTGGCATGTGTAAGTCAGGAGAAGGAACTGCTCTACGAGCTGAAACTTGGGAAAGACATACATGTATACAGTAGAAGACCATGGAAGATGTTTCTCTGAATGTCTTTAAAAACAGAATCGATTCTCATTTTTCTGATATAGTTTTAAACGCGGAGATCCTGCAGGATGTGGGGGAACAGACATATGAGCCTTAATGTTGTCTTCCAGCCTAGTGATTGTCTGGTGAAACAGGAGCAAATGAGAAGCAGGATGGCCTAATGGTCCTGGGAGACAGAAGGACTTGGGTTCTAATCCCAACTCTGCCACTTGTCTGCTGTGTGACCTTGAGCAAGTAGCAACTTCTCTGGACCTCAGTTACCTCATCTGTCAAATGGAGATTTAAAACTCCAAGCCCCATGTAGGTCATGGACCGTGTCCAACCTGATTATCTTGTAGCTACCCCAGCACTTAGTACAGTGCCTGGCACATGGTAAGCACTTAAATACTATAAAAAAGTTCTATAATAATAATAATGGTATTTTTAAGCACTATGTGCCAAGCATGGTTCCTGACACAGGAACAGGGTACAGTCACATTTCCCTCTATACCCAAAGATGCAAACACCCACTCTGCAATTTTGACTTTGCCCTGTTGCTACCTACACTATTGAAACTTCACCTATGTCTGCCAAGGATGATGCACAATTTCTCTCTTTCCCTAAATATGGATTGATTACAAATCTCCCCCTTCCAGGAGTCTTAGTGTGATGTACATCCTACTCCCTCTCTCACTTCACCAAATATATCACCAATTAGGCAGGATACAAGTAAGCTCAACTCAGTTTATTTGGCCCAACAGTACTTTTTCTTTTTCAAATACTTTATTTGATGGTAACAAAAATGTGCATTTTTTTTAGGGAGAGGCTGGGTCAAATAGGTTTGTAAGAGTAGACTGTGAGCCCAATATAGGACAGGGGCTTATGTCTGACTGGTATCTTTCATCTACCTAAGTGTTTAGTACTGTGTTTGGCTCACAATAAGCACTTAAAGATCAAAACTATAATTATTATTAGTAGTAGTAGTGGTAGTAGTAGGAATCAGAACATGGAGCCTGATGTGGACTCCAGCAGTGATCTGGGGCAAATCATTTCACTTTACAGTAGAAAGACCCTTTGTCTGTAAAGCAAGAATATACGCCTCTCAGAGATCCTGCAAGATCTACTAAACAAATGGAAGGTATTCTTAACTGACATTTGATGGTAACAAGCATATTACTGAATTCACTAGGTTCTTACAAAGAGTAAAAAACGCTAAAGCCAAGACTGAGCGGTTAAGGAATGGTTACAAAAAGGTGATGATAAGCAATCCTATTGGGGGGGGGGGGGCGGTGATATATTTGGTGAAGCTTCAATTCGTGTTTATAGGTCCCAATTCTTTGTTTCTGCTGATTAGACTTTAATAAAACAATATTTGACAGCTACTGTAAATAGGGTGGGAGTGGGAGGAAACCTAGCTGAGGAATTCTGACAAACCCTGAGTCTTTTCAAGAAATAGATGTTCATGATATCGACCCTTCCAAATCCCAAGAGGGGTCTGAACATAAAGCTTTCCATGATTAATCCTGGCCAGTGAAATGGAACTAAGTCACATCAGAGACATTAAAAGCACATCCTACGAACACGCGGAATATTTTCAAGAAGGGCCAACCGAGAGTTCGACGAAGGCTTGTTGAAGACCCTTAATATTATCACATTTGTTCACTTCCTAAGCATCAGTCGTTAACTAAAAACAGAGGATTAAGCTGAATGCTCACTACTTGTAAAACAAAAGGTCAGAACTGTCTCCGAAAGCTGCTAAAATAAATTAGGAGGATAGAAAATTAAATGCCCTACTAAACCCATACATCAAGACAGAAATATAGAAAGCCAGTCAGATGTAGTAGGGCAGTAGCCCTACAGTCAGCAGGACTCTGGATGCCAGGAAAGATTTGGAATCATATGAAAGAGGATTAGAGATGAAGTAGCCCAGGGCGTGCTCCAGGAGAGCATGTATGTGTGTGTCTTGAGAGAGCTAAGCCGTAGACACTTGAATTACCACTTTTCTGGCTGAGTTAAAGAGCACTTGAAATCCTTCAGCAGGGGATATGCCTTGTTTTCCTAATTAAAGAGGCATACTCCCCACGACGACCACAACAAATGGAGCTCAGATCTTAGCGCGGTGCCCAGATAAAATAGGGATGCAAGGGTGTGGTCTCATTTCTTCACTTATTGATAAGCTCTATGTGCCACACACTGTGCAAAGCACAGAGGTTGATAGAGTATAAGCAGGTTGGACCCGATCCCCATCCCACATGGGCCTCACTGTCTAAAGGGGAGATAGGAAGGGAGAATAAGTACTTCATTCTCACTTTACAGATGAGGTAACAACCACAGAGAAGCAAAATGACTTGCTCAAGGTCACACAGCAGGTAAGTGCCAGGGCCAGGATTCGAAACCAGAATGTCAGACTCCCAGGCCTATGCTCTTTCCACCAGACCATGCTGTTTCTCTTATGATTTCAAAAGATCATTTGGGTAAGGAGCTGAACTTCAAATACTGCTGGTCTTTACCTGGAGCTTGCACTACCTCCAGTGGACTCTGAACCCATCATTTAACTCTCCATTCTATCCCAGGGCTGTCTTGAATCCACCCAGAAAGGTATTATTTGCTAGTGGTTAGTGACCTCTTGGGCATGAAGATGCAGTGTCCAGTACAGCTGTCATATAGTAAGTCATGGCAACTCTACCATGGGCTCGCCCACCTTGTGGGGCCTTCAATGAGGCCAAGTCCTCCTCCTGGAGTGCACAGCTCAATAAACACAGGAGGCAGGGCAAGCCAAGAGGGCGACTCCCACTCTTCGCAAGCCTTCCGAGAACTCCCTCACCTCCCACACTGAGGAAGACAGTGATAAGGGCTTGAGAGTTAAGCACGTATTACAGAGAAGGTCGCTTTAGAATAGAAGGGTAGTAAAAATCCCAAGGTACAATTTGGTTCATTGTCCCTTAAGCTACTACGTGCAGTGACAGACTAAGTAGTTTCATTCCCTCCCTATCTTCGAAGGGGCATTCCTTGATGAATCCCTATCTTCTTGGTGATGTCATCTAACCAGTCCCCCAAAGCAGCCATGTGTACATTTGTTCGTGTCACTTTTTACTTAATTTTTAAAAAATCTTTTGCATTACGCTCTTCCTTTTAACCAATATATGTTTGTAACTTACTCATTTGTCTTCCCCATTAGGTTGTAAATTCCTTGAAGGTTGGGTTCATGTCTAACTTCTTTCTGAAGTTTCCAAATTCCTACTACAGTGCACTGCAAAGAACAGGAGCTTGATAAATGCTTCTATCGCTACTAAGTAAGGATTAATCAGGGAATGCTTCTTGAAGGTGGTGACACTTTAGGAGAGCTATAAAAACTGGGAAGGGATATAGTTTGATGTATTTGAAGCCAGGGGGGAAGTTGGACTTGGGAAAATGTGAGTGAAGTACTTAGTTTTATCTTGGTAGGAGTAAAGAGTGTGAGCATATATATACATATATATATATATATATCATGAGAAGAGAGCTAATAGGTAAGAAGGCAACCAAAATCCAACGGTTACAGTTTTTTGGTTACAGCCATTGGAAGGGTGACATGTTAGGAAGGGTGTTTTAAGAAGATCTGGGCAACTCTAGGGAGGACTGACTAAGGAGGGGAGAGACCGGTGAGAATTGTTAGAGCGATCAAGCAGGAAGTTAACGGGGGGTTCGAAGTGGAGTGATGGCTGAGAGGAAAAGGGAAGGGGAAAATCTGTAAGATACTGCAGGGGAAGAACTAGGAGTATTTAGGGAGTGACCCAAGTTCATTTCACTCCTTGCTTTTGTTTTTATTATTTGTATCTTTGGCCTTACTGTTTTACTATTTGCATGCTTGACAATTTATGCTCACTAGCCTCTCCATTAAATTATAAATCCCTCAAGGTAAAGAGACTGAATCTTTTTTTCGTTGAATTTTACCAAACACCTGGTACAGTGCTTTGCAGACAGTCTGAGCTCAATAAATGCTTTTGATGAGGAAAATAACTATGATATTTACTAAGCAGTTGCTTTGGGCCAAGGTATTGGGCTCAGCACTGGGATATACACAAGATCATCAGATGAAGACAGTCCCTATCCCTCCAGTGGCTCACAACCTGATATGGAAACAGGTTTCATCCCCTTTTACGGAGGAAACTGAGGCCCAGAGAGATGGAGTGACTTGCCCAAGATCCCCCAGCTGGGTAGCATAAATGCTGGGATTGGAACCTAGGTCTCCTGACTCGTAGCCTCAGGCTCTTTGGAGATCTAAATTCTAATCTGCCTCCTTCCTAATGATGAAGTCTTTAATGGATTTTTTAAAATATTTGTTTTCTGGAAAGTCAAATAATGAAATACCACAATAATGGGGCTCTAATTGCATTTCATAATCAAGATACTTGGCGTCAATAGAGAAGAAAGGAATACAATTTAGACGCAGCAGTGCACATTAATAGCGAGTAACCTGGATGTGCATTAAGTGACATGGTAACAGCACCTTCTAAAATAAGGGAAATGACATCATTAGAGATAAAGCCCAGTTGACAGTTGAAAATGACTTCTAAAACAAATAGGTCTATCTCTAGGGAAGCCTTGGGTACTAATGCTAAAATTCCAAGAACCATATCACCCCCAAATAACCCTAAAACAAACAATTTACTAAAAGGAATATCGAGATATTTGCATCACAATAAGTACCAAATTACAGGGACTGGTGATTGAAAACACCCTTTAGGCTTAGTCTTCACCCTGTCACTATAAAGTGGCACATTTAGCAGGCGGTAAGATGCAATGAGATCTCCTAAGTCCTCCCTGGTTGTCCTCCATAGGTGCATTAAATCCATGAGGATTCTGGACCACCCTCACCAGAGAGAAGCAGCGTGGCTTAGTGGAAAGAGCCTGGGCTTGGGAGTCAGAAGTCGTGGGTTCTAATCCCAGCCCCAACACTTTGCAGCTGTGTGATGTAGGGCAAGTCACTTCACTTCTCTGGACCTCAGCGGCCTCCTCTGGAAAATGGGGATGAAGCCTGTGAGCTCCACGTGGGACAACCTGCTTATCTTGTATCTCCCCCAGTGCTTAGAACAGTACTTGGCACGTAGTCAGCGCTTAACAAAAAAGAAAAAAATACCTACATGCCTATTCCAGTACTCCGCTCACCTGCCCTCACTGCCATCACTCTATCGTGTCCACGCTTGGAGCACTTGCCCGGCTGGAGGACTGCAACAGTGGCCCGCAAGTACCTAGGACCATTGTAGAAGTGCTGAAGGACCAGAAGCAGTGACCCCACATAAGTGACAGACGACCGGCTATTGCACTGACCTTCCCTGGCCGCTCTCACTCCTCCCAACTTGCCCATTTACCCCCCTCAGACTGATATAACGTAGCAGTTTTTAAAAGCGGTTAATCATCAATGACATTGTCATTGAATGAGCTCACACAGAGAACAAAAATGCCAAAACCATTTTAACACATGCAATAACAGCCCACGTGCTCCTGGGTTCTGGCATTCTGGCATGCTCCTGCTTGCAGCCAAGTCGGCCATAGGCTCTAGCCTGTGAGGTGTCTTTCACACTGAGCAATAAACTAAGGCGGTGCACAGACAGTCGCTCAAGCTTGTGCACAAATAAGCATGGGTGTTAGAAGAGGGCACCGGGTTGAAATATAGAGACATACTACCCTTGAATGACATTAAAACTCCTTGAGTGTGAGGACACTTCATTGACAGGTCAGATTTATACCCCAGGAAAACAGCTTGTTGTGCAAACCAGCAATTGTTTTCTGGGAGCAAGCCACAAACATCCAATGAACTTGGAATTGTTTAATCAATACCGGCTTGTCCCCACCACTGTTTCTTTCATTCAGTAAATGAGAAATGGCCACCTCCCTCTGTGAGAGACTATTCTCTATTTTCTCTACTTAGGAGCTGCCCAGTTGAGCTTGGCTCTCTAGCAAACAGTTCTGGAAAATTCAGAGAAAAAGCAAGTAGGTGTAATTTTATTGTTCTTCCCTTCTCCCCCCTTTCCTCTCCTTCCTGACCCCAACTCAAATGCCTCATCAGAGGAAGACTCTCCCCAGGGGAGGAAAAAAAGTGAAAATCCTCATACTACTTCAAGGGATTACAGAACAATGAATTATGAAAGTTCTAAATGATCTGTAGGTCAATTATTGTTTTAAATAAAATTAGAGGATTTGGGAAGCAGTGGGGCCTAGTGGATAGAGCATGGGGCTGGGAGGCAGAGGACCTGGGTTCTAATCCTAGCCCTACCATTTGCTGGCTGTGTGCCCTTGGGCAAGTCAATTCATTTCTCTGAGCCTAAATTACCTCATCTGTAAAATGGGGATTAAGACTGTGGGTCCCATATGGGACATAGACCGTGTCCAATCTAATTATCTTGTATCTATCCCAGTGTTTAGTATAGTGCCTGGCACATAGGGAGTATTTAAATACCCACACCCCCTCCCCCCAAAAAAGAGGAGGATTTCACTGCAGTGGATGCATTCTTGCACTTGATCAAGTCGGAACACAGACTTCCCAGTGATTGATGGTTAAGATCGTAGAAAATAAAGCTGCAAGAACAAGACACATTGAGGAAGGTCTCATTTGCAAAACGTGAGCTCATGCATAAGCTGAAAGCATAAATGTGCTCGGCAGACTTTCAGCAGCACCTCTCGCCCAGTTGGTTCAGAGGTGTTACTAGCACAGTAATCAGGGGCAGATGCTGTACTATTAAAAGTAGGCCCCATGCTAAGAAGAATGGCACACCCCAGGTGGCACCAAGCCAGGAAAACAACTGGTTTACAGGAAAATTAGAACTATGAACATACCTAAGTCACATTTAGTAGTGGGGAGAAACAATTTTTCACCACCAAATGTTCTAAACCCATTACACCATGGGCCTCCAGAACTTCATGCCCCCAAAACAAAACCTAAGGGTGAAGTTTTTTATTATTATATGTACTGGAGCAATAAGCCCCTAGAGATTACGGACCATCTCTTTCAGTTCTGTTGAACTCTCCCAAGCCTTTAATACAATCCTCTGCACAAAACAGGTGCTCCATAAACACCGTTGATGATGAATTTGCAAACTTCATAACCAAAGATCTGATAAACATTTAGAGCAGCCCTAAGGAAACCAGGTTAAGGATAAGTATGAATTATAACAATGTTGTCATTCATTCAACTGTATTTATTGAGTGCTTATTGTATGCAGAGCACTAAACTAAGCACTTGGGAAAGTACCATACAACAATCAACAGTGACATTCCCTGCCCACAATTAGCTTTCAGTCTTCGGAGGGCGAGGGGAAGGGGAAGACAGGTATCAACACAAATAAATAAGATTACAGATATGTACATAAGTGCTGTGGGGCAAGGAAGGGGGAAGAGCAAAGGGAGCAAGTCAGGGTGACGCAGAAGGGAATGGGAGATGAGGAAAAGTGGGGCTTGGTCTGGAAAGGCCTCTTGGAAGAGATGTGCCTTCAATAAGGCTTTAAAGGGGAGGAGAGATTTTGAAATGCCTTGCTAATGATGCTTCCCAGCATATGTGATAAAACCTCGGGATGAGCGGGAAGGATTGGTGAGAATGCCCCAGCTAGGAATATTTCCATGGGCACTAATGGGATTTTTCAAACCACTCTGCAATACTGAATAAACCTGAGTTGGCAGGCATGAAACAGGTGCCTGCCTTGTGGGGCAACACCCAAACTGATTGTGCATCTCTGTGTGGGAGGACAAATGGGGTACAACTGACAGCACACCTGGCAGCCTATCGCCCTTTTTCTGGAAGCCAGGCAGAATATCTGTCCCCTTCCCACCTCTTTGGATGCTGACTAAGTTGCCCAACAGGAATGACGGGTGAGCTTTAGAGGACTTATCATGGCATTCCTAATATGCTTTGAGCTTTTGGGAGAAAAGTCCTCAAATCTGAGAAGAATGAGTCGCAACAACAAACTACTACTGGTTGTGTATATCTGTGGGGAGGGGAATCTCACTGTAGACCAGGGTTCTCCCAGTTTCTATCTTCAATTGGCTGAATAAGAGGTGGTGGAGGCCAAGAATTATTCTGGGCATCCCTTAGACATACTATTTATAGTGCCAATCAGTTACACCTAAGTTGTAATGGAAAATTTTACTGTTCACATCCCTATGAGCTAAGTTGAGGCAGCATATTACACTTGGGTCTTTGACAGCAGCCAGGAAATGGTCACTCAGGTGGGTTTAGCTCATGGGAAGATCTAAATGACCTGCTCATGAAATTCAGGCAATACCAATAATGAAAATATTCAACAGATTACTCCTTCTTAAAATGTTTTTCCCTTTTAGAAGGATGTCTAGCAAATGACCACAATCAGAGGCCTAAGGTGTCAAATGATCTAGGACAGCCAGGCAATTACAGGGAACAACAACAACAATAGTAATAAGATGCTATTTGTTAAATGTTTCAATACAGTTAGATCAGATGCAGTCCCCGGCCCACATGGGGCTCACAGTGTGCTTGACACCAGACCTCAGAGTACCACTTCCACAGTCAAAATGTTTATTCCCTCTTTTTTGTCATTCACCTTGCACTCCTCCCTCAGTCCTACAGCACATATACATACCCTTAATTCATTTATTTTTATTAATGTCTGTCTCTCCCTGAGGACTGTGGGCTCCTTTTGGGCAGGAGTACATCTACCAACTTTATGTTGTACTCTCCCAACTGTTTAATACAGTGCTCTGCGAACAGTAAGCGCACAATACTGTAAGCCCATTGTTGGGCAGGGATTGTTTCTATCTGTTGCCAAATTGTACATTCCAAGCGCTTAGTACAGTGCTCTGCACACAGTAAGCACTCAATAAATACGAATGAATGAATATGATCGATTGATCTTGCAGTAAAAACCCCCAGAAGGAGAGTTGTGGTTGTAATTTCGACATGGGACATGGGAAGTGGACATAGGACACAACATTTCTCATAGGCCACTGTTGGGTGACTGGTGTTCAGATTAAAATGTTTTTTCTTCTTTAAATGTGGATTCCCTAAATTGTTGATTTTGACAATTACCCAACAGGATTACGGTTGGTTCTAATCTTGGCTCTGCCACTCGACAGCTGTGTGACCTTGGGCAAGTCACTTAACTTCTTTCTGCTCAGTTTCCATAAAATGGGGTTAAGATAACTATTCCCCTCCTCCTTAGACTGTGAACCACACGAACTGTGTCCTATCTCCCTATACTGAATCTACACCAGTGCTTAGTACAAGTGTTAGGGACAAAGTAAGGGCTTAATGCATACCACTGTAACTCATGTCTTTTTGTTTTTTCCTCATTTAGATTTAAAATGCAAAATTCAAGGACCTCCTCTCTGACAAATGCTAAGCAACTAGAATCAAATGCAAGAATTCAAGCTTTTGGGGGGAATTCAGTAGCTTTAGTTGCAAACAACAAGGCAAAAGCTCTGATCGAATGGAGAGACTCTTACCTTCATTCAGAACACAGGTCTCTGAAAGATTAAAAAAAAAATACACATACCAAAACACATACTGCTCAGCTAGATCACACTGCTGAATACCAACTCAGCTCTATTTTGTAGACTTAGTAAGAAACAGGCCAGTTTGAAAAGTCCATTTCCAGTTATTCTAATTCTACTTTACAACAGTTGGACTGAAAGCTAACAACCACTTCAGAAACAAATCTTTTTTGTGACCCTGAAAAAGAAAAGTTCAGATTGTCAAGTAAGCCTTGCCCTTCTAACCCTATCCAGAAAGACACTCAAAATCCTAGTAACTTAATCCTGACTGGATAACTGATATAAATAAACATCAAACCATCATCTCAGCCTGCTTAAAAGCAAAGCTTGTCCATCAGTCATTAGCTAGTCAGTGTGTGCTCTTTCCCAATTCAAATAGAATGGGAGAGTCAAGTTTTTGAGTAGCAGAAAATAATTTAGTTGCTAAATCCTACTCTTTTTCTAAATTAGAAAAGCATATGTTTATATCTATGTGTATACACACACATACAAACTACTATACACTACTGTTGTTTTAGGAATTAAAAGCTAAGATGAGAGTTTTGAGAAAACTTTGAGATGAAGCAGCCAAGCTAAGACCTGGTACTAAAAGACAGTTTTGAGTTCTCTCTAGACTGGAAACTCCTTCCATCAATAGTAGGCAGGGATTGTGTCTACCAACTCAATTGTATTATACCATACCACTGTGATCTGCACACACTAAAAGCCCAATAAATACTCCAAAATGACTACTTTTAAAATAGTACTCAAACTCCTCCACTCTGTGTGTTTCTAGGGAGCATATTTTGATGATTAGAGCAGAAGCACAGATGTCCTAAAACCATGGCCCTTCTCACTTCTGAACTGACCCAAGTCTCTGAGTTTTTCTGTTCTCTTGTTTCCACATCACTGAAGTGGAAATGAATCATCTTGGGTGATGGGAAGTGCCGGGGCGGAGGAAAAGAATCTTCGGGCTCTATTCTCCCCAGGGTTCAAGTCATTCTCTGGAACATTAGTAGGTTTGGTGCCAATGAGGATACACTAATTTTTGCAATCATTATGAACTTAAAAGATATTACTAATTGTTTGGGATACTATTTACTATAGCAACAGATTTTTCGGATCAAAATGAGTGATTTATTTTTTTTCCTAAGTAAAAAAGAGAGGTAGGACAATCTATTAAAAGCATTTTATTGCATGACTACTGGGTGCAGAACACTGTCCTCGGCACTTGGCAGAGTTCAAAAGAGATGACATGATGCCTTCTCTCAAGGAGCTTACAGTGTAGAGGGGGAGGTAGACATTAAAAAAAATGCTGATAGTATATAGATTAAATATAATACATGCTATGGGAGCTGTGGACATTTAAATGGTGTGGAAGAGTCAAAGTGGCAGTTGGGGGACATTAGATATTACTTGGGAAAGGCCTCAAGGTGAAGACGATCTCAGAAGGGGCCTTAATATGGGGAGAGTTGGGGTCTGTTGGATACCAAGGAGAGAAGGTGAACATGACATCAGCAGGGATAAACAAGAATCAGGCATAGAGTAGCTTGAGAGGAACAAAGATGGCAAGCTAGGGTGAAATGGGAAAAGAGGGGATAAGACAGATCTAAATAACTCCTTGCCCTGGGTTACAAGACTGGCTTTTCTGCTTTAGGGTGACGGACTGATGCCACAGAGTTGGGCCAGGCCCACATTCGGACCAGCCCCATAGACTCTGATGTCTCTCTGGCTATCGCGAGATGTGGCCTCTCCCAAACTTGGATGTCTAGTCCCCTTCTTCCCTCCCTCCCAGGGGGCCAGAAGCCTGTTTGCACCCCTGGCCCGGGAGCTACCCACTGTGTTTCCCATGCTTATGGGGTCATTTGTGAGAGACTGCAGGAGCCATGCAGGCTGCAACACCTGGGAGGGGCTGGACTAGGAAACAGGAAAGAGTCTACTGGTGAGTGAGGGGAGACAACGGTAGGTGGGGGCAGGGCTGGGTACAGCTCCAGTGGGGCCTCTGGTAGAGAAAAGGGTCCCTCTGTTTTGTGCAGAGAAGCAGACAATCCGTTCCCTCCTCTCACCCAGAATCTGTCAACCAAGAACAGCTCTGCCTCCACAAAACAGGGCAATAGCTAGGTTGGACAAGACATTCTCCAGGACTTTCATCTCGGTCAGAGCAGAACCTCTGGGCCTCTACCAGGGTCCTGCATGTCCTCCCCCATCGTCTTCAACCTTCTGGGATCAAACTCCTCTACCCTGCAGAAAACCTTCCAATGGATTGGCCATAAATTTTCTTGTTCAATTTGTGCTCTTGGAGAGGGAAAAAGTTTAGCTTAATTTCATTTATTTGTTGGGGGGCTGAAGGGGAGGAGAGAGAGAGGCTTAAGGTATTAAAGAGTCATATTTTCCAAGAGATGCTGGGGCTTTTAGAGACAGGGAAAGTAGTCTCAGACTGGGTGAGGAAAACAGCAGACAGGGAGAAGCGCACACACGCAGTTACACCTGTTCTCTCTCTCTCTCTCTCTCTCTCTCACACACACACACACACACACACATATTTGACATCACCAGGACACAGGGGAGAGAGAAACAGGCTACCACTCCTCCCCCACTATTTTCATGGAACCAATTAGGGATACTATTCATTCTATAAATGAAATGACAGTCTCCAGGACTCTCTTGCCACACAAGTTTCCATCCCACGATATCCTCCTGCTACTTCCCAGAGACTGTTGGCATGCAAAACTTAACAAAAGATAAAAAAAAACCCACTAAGAAAGCTATTAGAAGTTTATAAATATTATACAGCAAGAAAATTGGGTCTCAATTCTGAGTTGACAGTCTTCACCTTCCCCTATGCCTGTTCCTCCAGCTATATGACGGGGATTAAGCGATTGGGTCCTTTATTCCTCAGAGGAATAGGAATGGGAATGGGCCTGCAAAATGGCAAGGGAAGCAGCATAGCCTAGTGGAGAGAGCACAGACTTAGGAGTTTGAGGATCTGGGCTCTAATCCAGCCACTTGTTGGTTGTGTGACCTTGGGCAAGCAATTTAACTTCTTTGTGCCTCAGTTTCCTCATCTGTAAAATGGGGATTAAGACTGTGAGCCCTATATGGGGCATGGATTGTGTCCAACCTGATTAGCTTGGATCTATTCCAGAGCTTAGTAACATACCTTCCACACAGTAAGTGCTTATTACCAAGTCTTGGTATCGATCCATTAAATACCTCACTTCCATGGAGACAGTGACATTCCTCCTAGAGCTCGAAATAGGGTAAACTGTAGTTACAAAAATCTTGTATGATGTCATACCACTGAAATGAGAAATATACATGTGCATACATACACACACACACAGATATACCAAACTCCATATTGTTTAAAATTTATCTTTCATGATGCTTCTGCAGTTCCCATGGGTTAGCTAGCCATGCACAACTGGAGGAGAATCTATTCTGAAATGATGGTGTTTCAAGAGAACACCTTGAAGGATTATGCTATTGGAAAGATTCTTCTTGACTAACACCACTAAATAGCAATGGGGTAATTAATGTACTACTTCTGCCTTTAGTCACAAAGGTGTGGTCTATGTTGATTTCTATCTGTGATTTTTTTTTAATTGCTAAATGCCCTTTCATTTCAATTATTAGCTGAGAAGGTGATATCAAAAAATACATATCCCAATAACTCAAAAAATACCATTCATTTATGCATTATTTACTATCCAAGGTTAACACTTTGCTTTTGACAAATTTAATCCAATAGGAAATTCTCCCTGACTAACCTTCCTCTGCCCATGTCATCCACCATATCTTCCCTAATATGCATATAAATACAAATTTGTATGCTTTATGTATCTAAAAATTAGGAAAATTGGTTCACATCCTTCATGTTGCCTGTTCGTCCCACCATCAGGCTATAAGCTCTTTTAAGGCAAGGACTTTAAAATAAATGGTATTTGTTAAAGACTATGCGCCAGGCACATAAGGGCTAAGGGCTGGGGTAGATACAAGCTAGTCAGGTTAGACACAGTTCATGTCCCACAGAGGGATCACACTCACTCAATCCCCATTTTGCAGATGAGGTAACTGGGGCACAAAGACATTAAGCAACTTGCCCAAGGTCACCCAGCAGATAAATGGCAGAGCCAGGATTAGAAGCCAGGTCCTTCTGACTCCCAAGCCCATGCTCTAGCTCTGTTCTTAGATAACACTTCAATAATACCCCTCAGCACCTTGTACAGTGTGTTGCACAAAGCCAGCGCTAAACATAACTGTATTCCATAGTCTCTTCTTCAGAGCCCCATGAGATTCTCAGAATGCCTAGTAGCTTAGAAGAAAAAGGACCCCTGTTTTCCCTGTAGATACCATTTTGTCTACGCTGCAAAAAATTATCAACTGACACCAGAGGGTAAATGATTTTCTTCCTCTCCTTGCCTACCTTCCCACATGATAAAAAGCAGAGTATCACCCAATACCAGGCATCTTTCTCATGGACCCTCCAGAGTTACAGGTGGCCATCAAAAACACTCTAGAGTAGATACTTCCACTGTTGTTGCCGAGCACTCTAATACTACCTTGTCATTGGCATATTAATAGTGAGTTTGCATTATTATTTTAAAATCATCAAGCTGTTGGTGTCCTGCCCCATTTGCTCTCAATCATGGATTCAAAGATACTACAGAGTCAGTTACAGGTTGTCTCCCATTTTCTGCCCTATGGGGGTGGGGGGCAGAGAGGGGGTTCAAAGGTTCCCCCTGAAGCCTCTCCAAGGTCAAAAACAGAACCCAGGATCCACTCTGTCCCCTGTCACCCTATTTCTGAGCTAGCTGGGGGGAGGTAGTTTTTCACCCAGGACTCAACCAACATCCAGGACTGTGAGAAAAAGGGGATGGAAATGGGGCCCAAGAGTCTCCTTCATCCTTAACTTTCTATTCCCAAGGCTAAGCTATAAATCCACGAGGGAAAAAGAGGGATGCTCCCTGAAAACCTTCATTATTACACTGTTAACTAAAAAGTGTCCCACATTTAGAAAATCATTGATCATAGCCCATGTGTCCTCTTCACAACATATTCCTCAAAAAATTATTTCCCTTCACATCACAGCTCATTCCTCCATGATATATCAGCTTGATTTATTAAGCAAAGGAGAATGCAATGTATCAAACTTTTTATTGATTCTATAGGAACACAATAGTAACTCCTAAGGCACTCAGGACAAGCCTTCTGGACAGTACTTAAGAGGACAAACCTGGAAGACTGGAATGACCAAGTTGAAAAAAAAAAACCCCACAAAACATGAGGCAAGCTAAAATTGCCTCTCCTGTAACTCTTCTGTAGATGATCAAGAAACTCTGAGAAGATGCAAGTTATCGAAGAAGCTAACAATTCTGGAATGAAGTTCGGTACCTGGGTCATTACATGTCACATAGGCTAATGGTGGTTATAAATCCTGTTTCTTCTTAATTTGTTACCATGCCAAAAAATAGGAAGAAAAGGAAACCCACTTAATTCTCTGGAAAGATTAAACATTTCACTTGCTAAAATATCTAGATACCAATAACAAAAAACTTAAGTCACGGTACAAAAATCTTTTACAATTTGACTATCAACACTCAAAATAAAATCCAAAGATATTTGTCTCGCTTGTGCTAGACTATCAAAATAATTAGGTAAATGAGATGAATTCAAACGATGCAGAAGGAGGGTTGATTACAATCAACTCAAGGGAGTGAAATTGTTTGCCTAATTCATAATAAAAGTTCCCCTGAAAATATATACCCCAAGCAATACGAGGTTTGGGAACCGATCTGGGTTCCAATAACATCAGCATAACTGCTCCCTAAATGGAGACCAACCTGGGTACATATTCCGGTTCCCTTCTTCTTGTGGTTTATTTTTAGTGTTTCTCTTCTCCACTACAATGTCATCTGACGAAAGCGATCATGTCTATTAATTTCACTGTACTGTTCCAAGATCTCAGTTCGGTGCTCTGAACACAGGAGGTGTTCACTCGGTAAACAGTACTGACCGAAACTGGTCTTGGTAAATGCCCACCAAAAGTCTCTTTTATATGAAGCTACCAGGCATGGCCAAAATAACTGTTCTCAAACGGTACGTTTGGCTCGATAGGAGCCCGTCAGAAATCGTCCGTCCTTCATAAAAGGACTACAGTCTGACTGAATTTCGGTGGAGTTTCCTAGGAATAGACAGTTTTAACCAAGAAGGTGCAGGGCCCGTTCACTGGCTGCTGAAGAGGCTGCAGCACCAGGTCTGCGATGACGCCACATGGAGTGGAAAAACTGGCTGTGAAATGGGTGAAAAGCTGGACGAGAGAAAAAAAAAACATTTCTCCAGTCCAAGAAACGGAAAGGTTACCCGCCCTCCCAAAAGAGAAGAAACCAATCCTAAATCCCACACGCCAACAGCAGCTCCATCAGCCCCCGTTTCCTAAATACTCAACATAATCTACTTGTATTAAAAAATATATAAATCAGCTCTAGTTGGGAGATGAACTTGCGGTATCAAATGGAAAACCTCTCTCATCATTCGGAGATGATATAGCCAAATCCAGCACTAACAGCTAAGCTTTTGAAAACTTGTTTAATTAAACAGGGATGGGGGGTTACATAATCACAAATTACATAATCCTCTTGGGCACTGAGAATCGTTCCCCTCCTACAGTACACCTGCCGAGGAGGGCTCACCTCCTCCAGCCTTTCTGCATTTGACACAGGAGCGCTGGAAAAGTCTGATGAAATACAAAAACAAGCCGGCTGCCGGCAGGGATCGTCTCTCTTCACTGCTGTTTTGTACTATCCGAGCGCTTAGGACAGTGCTCTGCACACAGTAAAGCGCTCACTCAATACGTCTGAACGAATGAAAACCAGCATAAAACAAGATTCCTTCCACCGGCTACCATCCCCACCCGCCCCTCTCCCCTGCGGGTAATGATTTCTGCGAAATCCGTTAAGCGTTTACTCTGTGCAGAGCACTGCGCTACAAGACAGTCGGATGGCTGTCCCTGTCCCCCAGAGAGGTGGCGATATTTGTCGCGTGTGTCCCCGACAAAAAAAAAAAAGGAGGCAGGTGTGAAAAAAAAATGGGCTCCCTGGTGGGAAAACTAAAGTAGGCCCGCTGTGGGCAGGGACTGTCTCTATTGCTTTTCTAAGCGCTCGGCGCAGTGTTCTGCACACAGTAAGCGCTCCATAAGTACGGCCGAAGTGAAGAGATTGTGCGTGCTAGTTTTGTGTTTGCTTGTTTTTTAAAAAATCCTACTTCAAAGGGGTTTTTCCCCCACCCCTCCTTTGTGGCCGGCTGTTGACCCCCCTCAAGGCCGCGTCGAGCTGCCCATCCCGCCCCGGGGTGGGGGGTCGGGGAGGAGCGAGGGGCGCTTACCTGCTCCCCGAAATCGATGGCTATGTTGGTGATGCCCAGGGGGACGAGGAAGCGGATGAGGGGCCAGTAGTGAGTGAGCGCTGGAAATTTCACCATAGTCCCAGCTGCGCGGTGACCCCCAGGCACATCTGCCGCAGCCAGCAGCCTCTGCACGGAGGGAGGGAGGGAGGGAGGGGAGGAAAAACAGGGGTGGGGAAGAGCTGAGACAGGGGCAGAGGCAGCGGGGAGGGAGGGAGGGGGGAGGGGGTCTCTCCGGGCTGCACGGGAGCCGGGAGCAGCCGGGGCTGCGGCAGCCAATGCAGCAGAGGGTGCAGCAGAGGGTGCAGCAGAGGGTGCAGCAGAGGGTGCAGCAGAGGGTGCAGCAGAGGGTGCAGGTCCCGCTCGCTCGGCGCCCTCCGCTGCTCTGAGCCCCGGGTGTCTCTAGCGCCGGATCCCCGAGCTCCAGTCCATCCCCGCCGCCCTCCCACACAACAATGATGGGCCGGGAGAGCGGGCGGAGGAGGAGGGAGGAGGAGGAGGACGACGACGACGACGACGAGGGGGAGGAGGGAGAAGAAGAGGAGGAGGAGGAGGAGGGGCGGTGTGGGCGCCCCCGGCCCCGGCCGGTCCTGCGGGCGGCTGGCCCATTCCGCGGGCCCCGGGCCTAGAAATAGCGGCGGGGGGTGGAGATCGATCCATCGATCGATCGATCGGCGGGGGCACGAAGACGACCCCCCCCCCCCCCCGCGGGCGCGCGCGCGTGATGGGGCGGTTGGGCTGCGGTGGGGGCCGGCGGAGGGCACTGCCCCCGCCCCTCCCTGCCCCTCCTACCCCTCCTACCCCTCCTGCTCCTGCTGCTCCTGCTCCGCCGCCCCCGTCACCGGGCTGCGGGAGGAGGAGGGCTCCGGCCGGGCTCCCGCCGCCGCCCCCCGCAGCCCCGCGCCCGCGCCGCCACCATCCTGTCGGCCGGCCGGGATCGCTCGGGCTCCGCTCGGCTCGGCTCGGGCTCGGCTCGGCTCGGGCTCGGCTCGGGCTCGCTCCCGCCGGGCGGGCGCGGGCTCCGGGCACGTGCGCCGGCTGCGGGCACGTGGGCTTTGACACCCGCGCTCGGCCGCGAGCGGGGGGAGGGGGGTGGGCGCGGCCCTGCGCCACAGCGCCCCCTAACGCTCGACCTCGGGGACCGCCGCCTGCACGACGCCCCCGCCGCTAGGGAACTGCGGGGGGGGGGGGGGCGAGGGAGGGCCCCCTTCCCCGACCCCACTAATAATAATAATAAGGTTAGCATTTAAGAAGCATTGTGTCTTCATAATAATAATAATAACGTTGGTATTGGTTACGCGCTTACTGTGTACAGAGCACTGTTCTAAGCGCTGGGGGGAGATGCGGGGTCATCAGGTTGTCGTCCCGAGACGGTCTCCATCCCCATTTTACAGATGAGGTCGCTGAGGCCCAGAGAGGTTAAGTGACTTGCCCGCAGTCGCACAGCTGCCAAGGGGCAGAGTCGGGATTCGAACCCATGGCCTCTGCCTCCCAAGCCCGGGCTCTCTCCACCGAGCCACGCTGCTTCTCTTCGAGGCCGGGGTCACGGATTCTATAATCCCGCCTCCCGCCACCTGTCAGCTGGGTGACCTTGGACAAGTCACTTCACTTCTCTGGGCCTCAGTTCCCTCCTCTGGAAAATGGGGGTTAAGACTGCGGGCCCCACATAATAATAATAATGGCGTTTGTTAAGCGCTTACTCTGCGCCAAGCACTGTTCTAATCGCGGGGAGGGAGACAAGGTCATCAGGTGGTCCCACGTGGGGCTCACAGTCTTAACCCCCATTTTACAGATGAGGTCACAGGCCCAGAGAAGTTAAATGACTTGCCCAAAGTCACCCAGCTGACCACATGGGACAACCTGATTACCTTGTACTCTCCCCCCCCCCCGAGCACTTAGAACAGTGCTTGGCACATAGTAAGCGCTTAACAAATGCCCTTATTATTATTATTATTACTAAGCGCTTACTATGTGCCGAACACGGTTCTAATTGCTGGAGTAGATACAGGGTAATCTTTAGTACAGTGGCCTGCACACAGTAAGCATTCAAGAAATACCTTTGATTATCTCAAATTGACACCTAGACATTCTTTTTGGCTTGACCCAGGATGGGGTGTTTGGTGGGCAGGTGGTGGGGCTCACAGTCTTCATCCCCATGTTGCAGATAAGGTCACTGAGGCCCCGAGAAGTGGAGTGACTTGCCCAAAGTCACACAGCTGACAGGTGGAGGAGCCGGGATTAGAACCCGTGATCTCTGACTCCTAAACCCGTGCTCTTTCCACTGAGCCAGCCACGCCCCCCCGCCCCCAACTTCAACAGCAAGGACCGGCACACAAAAAAAAGGCCTCGCTCCCACCTTTAAATCATAATAATTAAGATATTATAATAACGATGGCATTCGTTAAGCCTCGCTCCCACCTTTAAATCATAATAAAGATATTATAATAACGATGGCATTCGTTAAGCCCTTACTAGGTGCCCAGCACTGAGCGCTGGGGCAGATACAAAGTGATCAGGTTGTCCCACGTGGGGCTCACAGTCTTCATCCCCATTTTATACATGAGGTCACTGAGGCACAGAGAAGTTAAGTACTTAGTACAGTACTCCGCACACAGTAAGCGCTCAGTAAATACGACTAAATGCCTGAAGTGACTTGCCCAAGGTCACACGGCAGACAAGTGGCAGGGCGGGGATTAGAGACACACGGACTCCCAAGCCAGGGCTCTTGCCACTAAGCCATGCTACTTCTCTAATTTTTACTTGTTTTATTATTTTAGGGTTCTTTCCATTAAGCCACGCTGCTTCTCTAATTTTTACTTGTTTTATTATTTTATTTCTTAAGCGCTTATGTGCCAGGCATTGTACTAAGCGCTGGGGTGGAGACAAGCGAATCGCGTTGGACACAGTCCTTCGTCGCACGTGGGGCTGACGGTCTCGATCCCCATTTTACGCAGGAGGGAACTGAGACACAGAGAAGTGAAGGGACTTCCCCAGGTCACACAGCAGACAAGTGGCAGAGCCGGGAATGGAATTCAAAAGCGTCAAGTCCCGAGAGCTGGCCTGAAAAAACACCAAACCCCAGCTCGCTTACATTCCCGACTCATCCAAATCTGGGCAAAGAAGGACTCTGGAGAGGCAAGGCAACTTATCTCCATGCCACACTGATCCGAACTTTTGAAACAAACACGTAGACAGGGATCGACACATTCACTCACCCAACAGGAACCACCCAGTGGCTTTTCTTCCCGTGGTAAATATCCACCGTAGTCCACGGGGCAAATGTCCTCCTCCGTCAGAGGTAGACAGGAAGGGGAAGAGCGGTGGCGTGAGCTCATTAATCACCTGTTTCCAATCACTCCATCAGTGGTATTTATCCAGTGCTTTCTTCTTCAAAGTGCCGTCGAAGTCCTTGCCGCCCCAGTGCGTCTCCATGGACACACCCTCTTCAGGACGTCCCATCTTCTGACATGAAATCATTCAGGTATGTGATTCCATAGAGTTTTCTCAGTAAAGATGCAGCAGTGGTTTACCGGTGCCTTTTTCCACGCGGTAAAAACATGAGTCTTTTGCCGTTGTCTTTGATCCCTTGGCGCTTTCCCGTGCCGCTGCTCCCCAGCACAGGTGATTGGACTTCGATGCTTCAGGTTAGACCTTTCCGTTATGGGTATCCCAAGGTGTTGATTCACAGGAGGGCTTGAGTGTTTACTGTGTGGTGTAATAATCATAACAATGATACCTGTTAAAGCGTTTACGATGTGTCAAGCACTGTTCTAAGCCCTGGGGTAGATACGAGTCGATTGGTTTGGACACAGCCTCCGTCCCACGTGGGGCTCACAGACTTAATCCCCATTTTACTGACGAGGTAACTGAAGCCCAGTGAAGTGACTTGCCCAAGGTCACAAAGCGGATACGTGGCAGAGGCAGGATTAGAACCCAGTAGAAGACTGTACTGAGGCCTTGGGAGAGTGCCATACAACATAATTAACAAGATCCTTCCCCGCCCATAATGAGTTTACAGTCCTCCATCTGAGGACCAGATTCATCCTCTAGACTGTAAGCTCTTGTGCGCCAGGACGATGTCTCCCGACTCCTTGTAATGTACTCTCCCGAGTGCTTAGTACAGTGCTAAGCACACATAAGTACTCAAATATCGTGGATGATGACATGAAAAAATAAAATTCACATTTATCTGTCTCATTGGAAAGAACTAATCCCAGGTTAAAACGAAGCAGAAATCCAACTCCAACAGCAAGGGCTTAAAGTGATAATTGGTAAATTGAGGTGTTGATCAGCTACTGAAGAATTAAAGTAATAACGGGAGTTCTTTGGGAGTTGCATTTTGCCAAGTTTTCCCCTTGATTTTAGAAGCAAGAAAAATGGAGCCCATGAAAATCAGACCTAATGAATTCTTAGAGGCCTTACAAAACTGAAGAACTTTGCTTCTCCTCTAGGTGCTGTAGGCCTCATTCTACAGTGAGTATTGTGTTGTATCCAGTTAGCCTTAAGGAATAGTATACATCTGATGATGTGCTCACTAATAAACATGTGAGATGAACTGGGTTTGTGTCCCAGCTGGGCTATTGGTCTACTGTGTGAGCATGACCAGGGCCTCAGTTTCTTCATCTGTTAAGTAGGGTTTCATTCCCCAGAGTGGCTCAACAGTCTGAAACAAAATTGCACGTATGTGCCACTCACCCACTCCCTTGTTACGGGTTTAGGCCAAATATATAAATAATAATGATGGCATTTTTTAAGCGCTTACTATGTGCCATGCACTGTTCTAAGTGCTGGGGTAGATAGAAGATACGAGGAGGAGTAGGGGAGGTGTCGGTGCCCCCAGCTGGTCCTGAGGGTGGCTCTCCCATTCCTCGGGGCCCAGGCCCAGAAATAGCTATGGGAGCTGGGGATCAACCTCACTTGAGGCTCACAGTCTTAATCCCCATTTTACAGAGGAGGTAACTGAGGCACAGAGAAGTGAAGTGACTTGCCTAAAGTCACACAGCTGACATGTGGCAGTCATGAATTAGAACCCATGACCTCTGACTCTCAAGCTGGTGGAAAAAATGCCATCTCTTTCTCCTTCTTCCACAACTTCTGCCAGGCCATTTGTATATTCCTAGTGACCTTATATCCTCTCTGTTGCTGTGCATAAAAAATGTGTTGGATTTAGAATTGTAGAACAGGATGGTGCCTCTCAGTACTGTGATGACAAACCTACAGGTCACTTACAGGCCCCTTATTGATCTGTAGGCATTGCAGTTAGTGTCATTTAACATTTGTTAGGTGCCATTAGTATTACTCTCTACCTTCATATAAAGTGTGCTCTACAATCATACCCGCCATTAATTGTGATGTAAATGGCTTATGCATATAAGTTTATGTTCACCACTTTACATAGGGCAATAAAGGAGGTTCATTTAGGGCCCTCTGAAGTGTGAGCTGAAAAGTCGTATGTATTTGTTCCGTTCATTATAAATACTCCTAGCTGGAAAAGATCCTGGCATAATTATAACTTTATATTGGAGGCACAGCAGTATATGAGAATAGGAGTGCTTTAAAATGACTGCACGGGATTTTACCCACTTTGATTATTTATGAGATGCGCATGCTGTGGTCTTCTCAGACTAATTGCCAGGCGGTAGTACTTGGATGCCTCTGAGAAGCGGTTCTTATTCATTTACATGTCTTCTTTGGCGGATCTGCTTTTTCAGTGGGTGGGACTGTGTACAACCTGATTAGCTTGTATTCACCCCAGCACTTAGTACAGTTCCTGGCACATAATAAGCACTTAATAAATACCATAAAAAAACAAACTGGGTCTATCAAGTCTGTTAGGTTGTACTCTCCAAGCCCTGCACAAACACTCAATATATATGATTGATTAACGCTGACCAATCATCAGGTTCTTTTTTGTAGGCTCTGTTGAGTTGAGAGAGTTTCCCAGAGGATTGGTGATCTCCCATGTGGACTCTAGTCTTTTTGTTATGTTCTCGAGCCTGGCTCTAGAGAATAGATTGACAATGACTGGACCTGGACCTAGCCCTCTTTTGTTAGCTTGGTAACAGGGAAAGGACCAGACAAGGCCCCTGTGATCTGATATGGCCAGCTTTCTCATTGTGGAGTAATCTTAGGATCCTGATAAACTTCTCAGTCTCTCAAGTAAGCTGCAACTCTTTCTTATCCAAAGGCTCAGGGTTCTTTTTTTTTTTTTTTCCACCATCCCAAGCAATATGGAGGCTGGCTTCCATTGTGAAAGGACAAGGCTACTGAGATATAGCTGGTGGGCAGGATGGGAGAGGGTGTTGCTCCTTCTTTTTAGCTTCAAGATCTCTAATGGGTGTGGGTGGAGAGCCTGCCTGAGCCTTCTGGTTCCAAATGGACCCATCTTATACAGCAGCAGATTTAAGTAGGGAATAACCCAGGGCCCAGCTATGAAACCTCCTCCAATAAAATTCTGGAATTACCTTCAAACATACACTGAGCAGATTGTACTCCCAAGGCAAATGCAGAACAAATCAGCAAAGACTTTCTTCTCTTGCTTTCTGGGCATGTTTATTGGTCACTGTCTTGCCCAGGCAAGGGTATGGAAGTCACATGATAAAATTTGTCTCCTGTTGGCTTCAGTTTCAGGAGGGCTAGGGTCACGATCCTCATCCAGGGGTAACAGGAAAAAATGTATATGGAGGGTTGGAAGTATGGTCTGTTTGCGCCTGTGCATTCTCAGACACAGAGGGATTGTTGGGCAAAAAGTATCTTAAATTCATTTTGAGAAGATCATTATAAATGAAAAGATGACTAATTTACTACTAAGTAGTTTTTGTGGTATTTAAGTGCTTACTATGTGCCAGGCACTGTACTAAGCGCTGGGGTAGATACAAGCAAATCATGTTGGACACAATCCCTGTCCCACATAGGAATCCCAGTCTCAATCCCCATTTTACAGATGAGGTAACTGAGGCACAGAAAAGTAGAATGATTTACTCAAAGTCACACAACTGACAAGTGGCAGAGCTGGGATTAGAACCCAGGGCCTTCTGACTCCCAGGCCCTTGCTCTATCCACTAGGTCATGACTATCCATCTTTTACTATTGTCTATGTTTTTCTTCAAGCGCAATGCTGTTCCATGAATGATAAGTATTTTATTCAGTTGACATCTTGTCTTTACCAGACGAGGCATAGTTCTTAAATCTTGACTCCTATTTGGAAATAGATTTGCTCAGAGCAATTTGCATGTTTAAACATGCGAATGTGGTGCTCTCTGGCAGTTTTGAGCCGACCAGGCCATTCTAGAAATCTGAGTTCAAGGATATGTACAATAACATAAGTAAGGTTTAAAAAATTTAGAGATTGACGATGTGGAAAAGGAAATTATTGACTGTTGGTCTGCTGACAGTGTGACTCTTAAATCACCTGAATACTAGTTGTGTTTGTGGGTCCTGAAACTTTCCTCTCTGTATCCCCACCACTTTAATACTGAAGGCCATGCATTATTGGAAAAAAAAGTCTTCCTCTTACTTAATAAACTTTGCTTGTTTTCAATCAACCAGTGGCATTTATTGAGTGCTTACTGTGTGTAGAGCACTGTACTAAGTCCTTGGGAGAGTATGGTGCAATAGAATTGGTACACATGATCCTTGTCCTGAAAGAGTTTACAGTCTAGTGTTTGGTGATGAAATAGTGTATATTCACAGGGAACAGAAGGAAATAAATGTGAACATGATTCATGTTAAATAGCAATTTTAAACGGGATGATCTAGATATCCTCCATATGTCAGAAACTGTATGGTGCATCAGTAACTAATGTACCTTTAACAGTAAATTCTACTTTTTTATCCTTAAAGAAGTTTTATACCTATTTGCCAAATCATGTGAGGGAAAACATTAGCACTGTGGTAATGACATTATTAATCATAACCACATCAGATATTATTTGTGATTCGCCAAACGAATGTTTTTTCCACTTAAATTTTCATGTTCTGCATATGGTAGTATTCTCTCAGGTTCTCCTACTGTCTATACTGCCTTTTGACTCTAGGAAGTCAGGCAGCTAGGAACCCATTTGCTCCTCAGTGAGATATCCATTTGTTTCTTTATGTTTTCTGGGGAACTAGAGCCAGTAAACAGAGAGCACTCTACATCTGCAAACAACCAAGAGACTAAGGCAAATTCCACAAATGTATATTAGTAAAGATATTTTTCCTTTGAATTACATGATAAACAAATATTTATTCAGAATATTATTTTAGCTCAATAGAATAAAAGTTACTTAGCATCTTCATAAAGGCTTTCTACTGAGAGGAATTCATTTGAATACTGTCATTTTTATAATCCTTTTTAAAGTTGTCTTTCAATCTTTAGAATGGCTTTTGGCATGTTACGCCTCCAGCCCCCAGATCTGTAAGCAGTTTATAAAGGAGGGCAACATCAATTTGGCTGAAAATAACATGCTTTTGGGTTGCATTTATGCAGTTCAACTGCAGCTAAAAGTTGCATGTTTGGTTTAAAGAAGTAACATGCATGATGCCATCTCACTGGGAAAAAGTTTACCTTTATGACCAATCTTGCCAACCACTTTTTTGATTAAGACTACCAAACAAAAGCAACTTGAAATGTTTACATCAGTCTTACAGCTAAAAAACACTTCAGGGAAAACTTGGCTTTCTCCCCTCTAAAACCATGGTAAGACAGCAGGTATGGTACTTAGTAAGTGCTTAGTGTATGTCAAACACTGTTCTGAGTGTTGGGGTAGATACAGGTAAATGAGATTGGAAACAGTCCCTGCCCCACACGGGGTCTAAAATCAGAGGATTAAATCCCCATTTTACAGATGAGGTAATATAGGCATAGAGTAGTTAAGTGACTTGCCCAGGGTCACACAGCAGACACATGACAGAGCTGGGATTAGAATCCAGGTCCTCTGACTCCCAGGCCCATGCTCTTTCTCTAGACCTTGCTGCAGGTGGAAATAAAATGCAAAATTATCCAAGGCGATCTGTCTTTCTTTAGCTCTCATCTTCTTGCCTTTTCTAACTCTCCTCTTGTTCCTCCCTTCCTCTCTTTCCTATTATCACTCTTTCCCCCAATTTAGTATATCCTGAGCTCCCCTGTTAAATGTTCATTGTATGCTACTTAAGGAAGCTAACTGTTTTACAAACCTGGGCAGGCAAAGAAATAGAAAACTAAAATACATTCTCCATTCTCTAAAACAATATCCTTGATATTTAGTTCATTTTAGAATGCCATTTAGCAGAATGAGAAAAAATAAAATGTTAACGACAAAAGGTAGAAGGCAAATAGGCTCTCATGAAAGACTACAAGTTGAAAAAGACTTACAGAGTGTACATTTGAAAACCAAATTTTCAGTTTTTGTCTTTTTTTCATTCATAACTTTCAGCAAAGCAAGGTTAATTGTGATACCACAAAAACCAAACAAAAAAATCCCCCAGCCTGAAATATCATCATCTGCTTCTCTGCGATACAGTTTACAAGAACAATAACATATACAGTACCCCGATGAAAAACAAAAGTTATATAGCCATCCTTCCTATTTGAATATTGCACTCCCCAAACATTTAGTACATTGGTCTGCACAAAGTAAGCACTCAATGAATATTTGCTGGCGATAAGTGATAGATGGTAGGAATTAGTGGGGGAAGGCTTGTTGGAGAGAATGGGTTTTTAGAAAGGCTTTGGATATGGGGAGGACTAGGGAGCTACAACAGGGAGCAGAGACTGGAGAATCTAAAGTGAGAAGCCACAAGATAGCCTAGACAGCCTGCATTACCTCCCCACTCTCTAGAGAAGCAGCATGGCGTAGAGCCTGGGCCTACGAATCAGAAGTTAACGGGTTTTAACCTCAGTTCTGCCACTTACCTGTTGTGTGACCTTGGGCAAGTCACTTCATTTCTCGGTGCCTCAATAACCTCATCTGTAAAAAGAGGACTGAGACTGTGAGCCCCATGTGGGACGGGAACTGTGTCCAACCTGATTTGCTTGTTTCCGCCCCAGTGCTTAGTAGAGTGCCTGGCACATAGTAAGCATTTAACAAAAACCATAATTATTATTGTTATCACCCCATTCTCCTCCCCCTCCTATATCGTTCAGGGCCTTCTTCTACCTTTCTCTGTTCCATCTTGGTGGGAGTGACAGAAGCAGTTAGTCAATCACATAACTGTTTCTTCCCTTATCACATTGTATTCTATCAATCAGTCAATCATATTTATGGAGCTCTGGGTAGTTCCAGGCAGATGAGCATGGTTGGAATCATTTTTCCTAATTCCCTACGTGTAATCAACAGCCTTCAACATTGTTTAAATAGGCAATCACTGCTTTAGAAAATATAGGAGTGGAATTGAGACCAGTGAGATTTTTGAGCCAACTATTTCAAGATAAACATCACGGATTTAAGACACCATGAAGACATCTACCCCAGGACACTTACACTGAGAATCTTTTAGATAAAGTAAATGGTGAATTCCCCGTTAGGGCCTAGGGACCTTCAGCGTGTCTTTTACTTTCACAGTAGGTCCCCGCTTTCCTGGAAAAGTGCCAACTATAAAGACTCTACTAATGCCGCCATCACTGCTCCAATAGTGGATCAGGCTGATCCAGACTTTAGGGTGCCTCCACACACTATCACAAGTGGCTTTGAAATGATGTGTGATTCAAACTGGAAAACATAGGCTATAAATCATAATGGCAAAGATTGAACTTGAGTTTTTTAGTAATATGGCATATTATTATTGTGGTATTTAAATGCTTACTCTGTGCTGAGTACTGGATTGAGTGCTGAGATAGATACAAGATGATCAGCTCACACAGTCCCTCACCCATATTGGAGTCTCAATCTAGTGGGGAGGGACATTTTGGGATAGAAATTCTCTGAGCTCCGGAAGCTGAATTTGGGACTGGGAAGGGTTATACTGATTTCATTACATTAACTTTGTGGAGATCTTGGTCTGTCACTTCCACTTTCCCAGACCCTCCACCCTGAGGCTTGTCACAAGCCCTGACCCTAACTAATTCAAAAGTGGTTATCTAGCCCTGGGAATGTAAGGCTTTGCAGGAAATCTGATGTTCCATTAATCGGCATCATGTTTCTAACACTGCCACAGCACCACCTGAAAAAATTCCTATTTATTTTGAAACTCCCACTTTCATTGCTGTATAAATACAGTAGCTGTAATTCTTTGCTTCTCATCGAACTGGCCACTTGGAGTGATTACATTAACCTGATCGTGATCCTGCAAAGCAAGTAAAGAATACAGGAAGAGTACAGTGATTCATGACACATTGTTGAACACGACAGGGGACACTAAAGGCAAGATCAGCTGAGAAGAAAGCCCTCTCTAAAATCATGTATTGTCCACTCTATCTTGGGAGCTACCATTGCATCATTAGCAAGGATTTCTGATGTATGTGAAACTCGGAAGCAAAGATTGTGGTGACCCAAATTTTTAGTGTCATTGTAATTGTAACAATATGAAACACACCCCGTGTGTCCCATTGTTTCAGAAATGATATGAACTCACTAAACAATAATAACAGTATTTGTTAAGTACTTAAACTATGTGCCCAAGTCCTGGGGTAGATACAAGATAAGCAAGTCAGACACCGTCCCTGTCCCACATGAGGCTCCCAGTCTAAGTAGGAAGGAGAAGAGGTATTTTATCCCCATTTTAACAAAAGAGGGAACTGAAGAAGAGAGAAGGTAAGTAACTTGTCCAAAATTACACAGTAGGCAAGTGGTACAGCCAGGATCTTTGATTCCCAGGCCCGTACTCTTTCCAATGGGCCACACTGCTTGCCAGTTGGAGGACCCGCTTCAGTTAACTTTTTATCGGAGGCTTGAGGGAGTTAGCTGTTACTCTGATCCAACCACTCTGGTCAGCTACATATTCATGATAAGTTGTCAATATCTGGGTTTTGAATAGATCATGTAAGGTGATATGAATAGAGGGTCTATGGAATGCCACCAAATGCAGGAAAATAGAAGTATTAATGTCTGACTCTCATCGATTTCCCACAGGCTGTGGTCTGAGAAAGGAATAACCTGGTTATGGGCGTGTTTGTACTCTGGCACAGCTCTGAGGCTCCCTCAGTAGCAATTAGGACTGTGGAATGGAAAAGTTGGTGCCTCTTTAGATCAGTCTAACAGAGGTGATGAGATTCCCAGGCCATCCATTGCATTTACTCAGCATCTACTGAATCCTGGCCCTGTATTAAGTATCCGGGAGAATACACCAAAAACAACATACGCCATCCCCGCCCTCAAGAAGTCTAATGGGGGAGATGGTCAAAAATTACTTTTTGTATTTTACGGTATTGGTTTAAACCTTTGCTATGTGCCAGACCCTGTACTAAACACTGGAGTAGATATAAGATAACCTTAATTCCCATTTTACTGATGAGGGAGCTGAGGCACAGAGAAGTTAAATGACTTGCCCAAGGTCACAAGGCTGGTAAGTAGCAGAGCTAGGATTGGAACCCAGATCTTTCTGACTCCCAGGCTTGTGCTCTGATAAATAGTGGGAGCTGGAGGAAGAGCAAGGATATATCAGGAATTAGTTCAACTATCTCAGGATGAAACAGTTGAATCAACACTTGACTATACAAAAGATAATTAAAATAAAAATATACATATGTCTTTAATGCTGAGTATTATAGTGCTCAGTCTGGGCTCTGAGAAGTAATAAGACATCCTGGCTTTCTAGATTTTTTTTTTTCTACAGAGCTCAGAACTGGCCAATGTCCACTTAGTAATGTGCAGAATCCCATCATGCTTGCCCTGTACAGAATCCTAGAAGAAATAGAAATTTCTGCTTAAAAATGAGCTTTCCAAAGCCCACTCACCTCACATAGACATAATGTGTGAAAGTTCCCTGGGCACTTGGAAATAAAAGTCCTGTATAAATTACTGAAATAAAACTAACATTTGTAGATTTTTCCACGTGTTGGATTTAAAACATGTTGTTAATATTTTCAATGTTTTACTGTTGAAATCAGTGGTTCAAAAAGCTACTTGATTTCTGAGAGCTCGGGGTCAAGTGACAATTTATCTTCTGCCTCATGGCTTATTTTGTGTAAACCATTTTCTTTCCCTTTTCTTTCCACATTTGCTCTTTTTAATTTCAGGAATTGCCTAAAAAGACTCAATTCCAAAGACAGCTCCATCATCTGAGTGCTCAGTGTGTGTGTGTGTGTGTGTGTGTGTGTGTACACACACCGCATAAACCACACTTCCTGGTGCCAGATGAGTAAATAACTGGTCCTCATTAGGAATCTCTTCATCATCTTTTTCCATAGCCCTGGTTCCATTAGTGGGATTGAACCGTCAAATTACTCATGAACAAGTTATTCCCAGTATAACTTTTTTTGCACTATTGGAACACAAAATCCAGTTGGCACTGGCAGGTTCACAATCATCCTTTTTCATATGTAGGAGCTTTTTAAGCTTAAAGTCTTCATCACGTTTTCTAGATATTTTTGAATTGTGTGATTTTTCTTAAATTGGAAGGGTTGCTTTCCTAAAAGAAAAAAACCCTGTTAATCTCATTGCCTAAAATTTCTAAGGCACGTAAGATAGATTTTACACAGTTATACATGGCATAATGGAAAGGGCACAGACTGGGACCCAGGGTCTAGTACCAGGTTTGTGGATTATCTGCAGTGTGACCCTGCACAAGTTACTTAACCATTCTGTGCCTTCATTTCTTCATCTGTAAAATGGGGCTAAAATACCTGCTTTTTCTTCCCCTTAGACTGTGAACCTTTTTTTTTATACCAGAGACTATGTTCCATTTGATTATTTTGTATCTTCAGCTCTTAGCACAGTGCTTGACACATAATAAATGTTTAATAAATGCCATCATACTTATTATTATTTGTTACCATTCCAGCCACAGAAACTGTTTATCAATTCACTGCCCTAATGGGATCTAGAAATTTGACAAGAAATGAGGAATTAGATATCATTTTAGTAGCTCAGGGCTATTTGAAGAACGTAGACTGCAATACCTCAAGATACGATCAAACTGTAAACTTCTCAGGGTCAGGAATCCCGCCCTGTCTTTCACTTGACTTTTCCAAGCTATTCAGACAGTGCTCTAAGGAAATACCATTGAGTGAATGAAAAAATTTATGACTACAAGAGAGGAAGACCTCGATTTTAATCTAAGCTGAAAAATGCCACTTCCTGTTGTACAGTGACCCAGTTGGCAGCGGGGTTTTTTTTATGGTATTTGTTAAGCACTTTCTATGTGTCAAACACTGTTCTAAGAACTGGGATAGGTACAAGTGAGTAAGGTTGGACACAGTCCCTGTCCCACATGAGTTTCACAGTCTAATCAGGAGGGAGAACAGGAGAACTGAGGCACAGAGAAGTTAAGTGACTTCCCCAAGGTCACAGCAAGCAATTGGTAGAGCAGGATTAGAACCTAGGTCCTCCTACTCCCAGGCCCATTTTCTAATAATGCTATTAGTGGGGTGCAGAAGGGAAGAAAGTAAATAGATCTGTTTCTTCACCATGATATCTGAGGATCGTTTCTGCCACTCTTTCTTCTAAGTTCATCTTCATAGATACTAGATGATTTGAAATACATGTAAGAACATAATTAATCTTTCTCTAGACCATTGCCATTGAATATAGTGGACTGACAATTAGTCAATCCATCAATTGTATTTATTGAGGGCTTACTGTGTGCAGAACATTGTACTAAGTGCTTGGCAAAGTACACTATCAACAGAGTTGGTAGACACATTCCCTAACCACAGCGAGTTTACAGTCTAGAGGGGGAGATAGACATTGCTATAAATTAATTAAATTATGGATATGTACACAAGTGCTGTGGGGCTGAGGAAGGCGTGAATAAAAGGTGCAAATCAAGTTCTAGGGTGACACAGAAAGGAGTAGGGGACGTGCTTTCAGAAGGACATGGGTTCTAATCGCAGCTCTGCTGCATGTCTGCTAGGTGACTTTGGGCAAGTCACTTCATTACTCTGGGCCTCAGTTACCTCATCTGTAAAACTGAGGATTAAGAATGTGAGCCCTATGTGGGCCAAGGACTGTGCCCAACTTGCTTAACTTGTATCTGCCCCGGAGTTAGGAACAGCGTTTGGCACATAGTAAGTTCTTAACAAGTACCATTAAGACTTTGACGGTGGGCATTCCAGGCCAGAGGCAGGACATGGGTGAGAGGTCAGTGACAAGATAGATGAGATCGCATTACAGTGAATAGGTTGGCATTAGAGGAGCAGAGTGTCCAGACTGGGTTGTAATAGAAAATCAGGGAGTTAAGGTAGGAGAAGGCAAAGTGCTTCAAAGCCTATAGTAAAGGGTTTCTGTTTGATGCAGAGGTAACTAGGCAACCACTGGAGGTTCTTGAGGAGTGGGAAAACATTGAGCATTTTTGTAGAAAAGTGATTAGGGCAGCAGAGTGAAGAATGGACTGGAGTGGGGAGAGACAGGAGGCAGGGAGGTCAGCAAGAAAGCTGATAGGGTAATCAAGGTGGGGTAGGGTAAATGCTTGGATTAAAAAGGTAGCAGTTTGGAGAGGAAAGGGCTGATTTTAGTAACGTTGTGAAGGTTGAACTGACAGGGTTTCATGACCGAATATGAGGGTTGAATGAGAGAGAGGAGACAAGGATAATGCCAAGGTAATGGGCTTGTGAGACAGGGAGGATGATGGTGCTGTCTACAGTGATGAGAAAGTCATGGGGGGACAAGGTTTATCTGAGAAGATAATGGAGTTCTGTTTTGGACGTGTTAGGTTTAATGCGTTGTTGCAACATCCAAGTGGAGATGTCCCGAAGGCAGTAGGAAATGAGACTGAGAGGAGGAGAGAGACCAGGCCTGGAGATATGGATGCAGTCTGAAAGACAACAAGGTTATGTACCAGCCAACACACCTCAAATCCTAAGTACATTTCAGTTTCAACATCCGTGAACCTAGTTGAATGCTGTCATTGAATTATAAGTATCCTGGGGAGCATACTGTCTAGGGATTCAAGACAAGACAAGAAGGGGGAAAGCTAAATCAAGGTGAGTTTCTTTTTGGAAACTCAAAGACAATGGTTGGCTCCTTTGTGCAATCAACCATCACCCCACAGTGTAGGTTGGATTTTTACTGAACTCAACATGATATTACTGAAGTATCCTCACTGAATACCTAGGTGATAGTAAGTAGTGGTAGTAATATTTATTAAGCATCTACTGTGTGCAGAGCACTGCATTAATTGCTGGGAAAAAAACAACACAGGGGTTTTTAGACAGAGTTCCCAGCCCTCTAGTGGCTTGCAATCAAGTAGTAATAGTAATGGCTTTTATGGAGCTCCTACTGAATGGGGTACATTACACTCTCCCTAGTGCTTAGCCAGTGCTTTGCACTAAGTATGTTTTCAATAAATACAGCTGATGATGAAAACAAGTGCAAATATATATCATCCCAATCAGAATTTTGTGATTAGATATTTGGTTTGATGTTCTGATCTTTTTTTTCTGGGCGGTTGAAATAAACGAATGAATATCCTTTGTGATGATATTTTGAATGTCAATTTCCATTTTTTTAAAAATTGCATCTGTTAAGAACTTACTAAGTGTCAAGCACTGTATAAAGTGCTGGGGAGAGAGAAGATAATCATCTCTCTGGCATCATTCATAATTCGCATCCTCTGAAAAAATACATATATGCTTTAATGCCTTAGTGGTCTTTGGAGGAAATGAGAGTGGATTAAAGGAATGGATGGTGACACTGAATTGGAAAATCCATGAAATCAGCATTTGGTGAGAAAGATATAAAAGGAAAGGGAATATTGTGCTAAAGGAAACAGTCTAGACTAGAATATTTTTTCAGTATGCATATTCATAGGCTTGTGATTTTCCGGCCCAAGGGAAGATGAGCTAGTCTGTTCCCCTTAGCCTGCTAAGGTTCACTAAGGCCATGTTTGAAAGCACTCCGGGAGTTAGGTCCACCTTGCAATTGATCATTTGTATTTATCAAGCACTTACTGTGCGCAGAGCCCTGTGCTCAAATACCAGTGATTGCTGTACTTAGTCAGGTGCACTTTTAGTCAGTAGGTACTCAACAAATGCCACCACTATGACTACTTCAGTGTTGGCGTTCATCTAGGATATTTCAGTAACGTTTTGTGCACACGGGCACAGGCACTCCCTCTTCAGTTTCTCTTGTTGGCAAAGAGAAATGATTTAGGGGTGTTTATATTATTTAAATGACTCATTTTGGAGGAAAATAACATAGGTGGATAATTTCAGATGGTTAGTTTGGTAGCTTGTCACCAGCAAGTCCAGAGAAATTGTAACTGATAAAGGGAGTGGAGTTTTAGATAGGGTTTTGAATGCAGCCATAGAAGAAACAGAATGAAGACAATATAGTAAATTTGGAAGAAAAATGGAAAATGTAGTGTCATGTCTTTAATGTGAAAAGTGGCTGTCATCTTATATTTATGCCATTCTGGTGTCCTCCTCTGCTTTAGTTAAAGACCAATTTAATAATAATAATATTTATTAAGCACTTACTGTGGCTAGTAAATGAAGAGTGATCAGGTAGGACACAGTCCCTGTCCCATATGGGGCTCAAATCTATCTTATTCCTGTTTATAGATGAGAAGGACCCAGGCAGGTTAAGAGATTTGCCCAGGGTCCCACAGCAGGCCAGTGGCAAAGCTGGGATTAGAAATCAGGTCTCCTAACTTCTAGTCCAGGGTTCTTTCTCCAAGGCCCCAAGACCTCAATGTTTTTTTTTTTTTTTCCATTTTTAAATGATTTTAAAATTCTATGAAATCTGGATAAAGTAAGGTTTTTTTAATCTTATTTCAACTACCTCTTGTCATTGGATAAAGGGACAAGCATATCACAGTTGTTCAAGTGGGCATATCTAGGCTAAGCCTTTAACGTCTTTTCTTTCTGATTTCTTTTCAGCAGATGGATGAGTGGGCTTACCTCATTCAGCAGTGCAGTTTTAGCTCAGATTTAATTAGAAGTGCATAAAATAAGAAGACTCAGAATTCATCTGTCAGATAAAATAATTGTTCTCCCCCCCGTCATCATAAGAGGCACGTGTAATGATTATCACTTTCTAGGTGATCAATCATAATACATTAGATGTTATCAGTTTGTGACTCCTATGGGAAAATCACTGCACTGAGCTGAAAGCACTAAATCAGAACTAGACATGTGAATGTGACAGGAATGGGGGTGCCTTTTTAACATTGTTAACCTTATTGACAACAAACCACTCTCAAATATAAGACTATGACGTGAATCCTAGCATCTAAGAAAGTTTCAGCTTTTTCTGAGCTTTTCTGGCATAATGAACTCTTGAAAAATGCTTCTTGGAGCCCTGCCACCTTTTCTTTTCCTAGTTCCAGTTCTTCCTCTTTTCATGTGGAACTAATAGTTTATTATTAAGGAACATCATATGATTATGTTTCATTATCCATTACGTTGGTGAAAGATGTTAACAATAGTCAGAACCACAATCACTCACAATGGCTGACAATGATTAAACAAAAATTCTGTATTTTACTTTGTCCTGTGAAAAAATAGTTGGAAATCATTCAACTGGTAAAGCCCTTAAAACAACTGCATTGCTGATAGTCATCATCATGGTATTTGTTAAGCGCTTACTATGTGCCAGGCACTGTTCTAAGCACTGGGGTAGATAAAAGCAAATCGTGTTGGACATAGTCTCTGTCCTACATGGAGCTCAGAGTCTCAATCCCCATTTTACAGATGAGGTAACAGAGGCCCAGAGAAATGAAGTGACTTGCCCAAGGTCACAGCAGACAAGTGGCAGAGCCAGAATTATTCATTCATTCATTCAATAGTATTTATTGAGCGCTTACTATGTGCAGAGCACTGTACTAAGCGCTTGGGATGAACAAGTCGGCAACAGATAGAGACAGTCCCTGCCGTTTGACGGGCTTACAGTCTAATCGGGGGAGACGGACAGACAAGAACAATGGCACTAAACAGCGTCAAGGGGAAGAACATCTCGTAAAAACAATGGCAACTAAATAGAATCAAGGCGATGTACAATTCATTAACAAAATAAATAGGGTAACGAAAATATATACAGTTGAGCGGACGAGTACAGTGCTGTGGGGATGGGAAGGGAGAGGTGGAGGAGCAGAGGGAAAAGGGGAAATGAGGCTTTAGCTGCGGAGAGGTAAAGGGGGGATGGCAGAGGGAGTAGAGGGGGAAGAGGAGCTCAGTCTGGGAAGGCCTCTGAGAGGGCGAGAATTAGAACCCATGACCTTCTGATTCCTCGGCCCATGCTCTATCCACTACGCCATGCTGCTTCAACAGTAAGTCTTTTCTTATACCTCAACCATTTACTGAGAGAACCAATAAATATTAAAATAAAGATGGTTTTAAGCATTTTACTATGTACCAAGCCTGGGGTAGATATAAAATAATCATATTGGGCAGAGTCTCTTTCCTAAACTGAGATTGCAACCTAAAAGTCAAGGAGAACAGGCATTTTAACCCCATTTTACAAATGAGGAAACCAAGGAACAGAGAAGTTAAGTGACTTGCCCAAGGTCACACAGCAAGCAAGTGGCAGAGCAGGGACTAGATCCCAGGTCTTCTGTCTCCCGATCCCATGCTCTTTCCACTAAGCAATAAGGTGGTTTGCTATTCTCTCTGCAGCAGGGAGTAAGAAAACCATCAGGGAAGTTTTGCTAGGAGGGGGATCTCGGGCACAAGGAGAAAAATGGGGAAAAGCTAGAGATGTTTAGCTTCTGGAGATGTTTCCCTAGCCATTAGAATGTATGTCAGAAAGAACAACCATAGCCCTATTTCATCAACCTCCATTTTGGAGACAGAATACTAGGTTGGAGGGGACATGGGTGGTAATAATAATAATAATTATGATACTACTTAAGAAGTGTTTTTGATGTTCTAAATGAGAAGCAGCATAGCCTTGTGGAAAAAGCACTGGCCTGGGAAGACCTGGGTTCTTATCCCGGCTCCACCACTTGTCTGCTCTGTGATTTACAGCAAGTTAGTTTCTTCATCTATAAAATGGGGATTAAGATTGTGAGACCTATATGGGACAAGAACTGTGTCCATCTTTTATCTACCTCAGTGCTTTAGTATAGTGTCTGGCACATAGTAAGGCTTAGCAAATACCAACAAACAACACAAAAATGCTTGGGTAATTAGGTCAAACACAGATGCTTGTTCATATGCACCTTACAGTATAAAATGGAGTGACTAAAGGTATTTTATACCCGTCTTTCACATTGGAAAATTGAGGCCCAGAGAGGATAAGTGACTTGCCTATTGTTACCCAACAGTCAGTGGCGGAGCTGGGATTAGAATTCAGGTCTCTTGACTCCCAACCCCAGGCTCTGTCCAGTTGTTTTTGTATATCTTTATTTTTCAACTACAATAATTGGTAATGCAATTACCTAGCCTAGTTTTTACACCCAACCCACTTTATGACCCTCTTGTGGTAGTGAATCCCACTGCTTGACTATTTTTAGTATCGGAAGAAGTAGTCTTTCCTCTTGATTTAATTTAGCCACCTGAAACTTGAGCATCTGAACCAATGGGATTAAAACAAGAAAAATAAATGAGCAAAAGCCAGTAATGATTAGTTGATGTCAATATTCTCCAACCCTCCATCAACCCAACCACTAGAAGGGAAAGGTTGTTGTACTTGTTTTCAATCTCCAAATACAGCCTCTGTAACAATCGGTGATTGTAAATGCTCTGACCCATTGGCATTTTTGCCCCTCATATCACTTTTAGGACCAGGTGACCGGTAGATAAGATAATGAAGGTCATAAGGTTCTAGACTGTGAGCCCATTGTTGGGTAGGTTTTGTCTCTATCTGTTGCCGAATTGTACTTTCCAAGCACTTAGTACAGTGCCCTGCACACAGTAAGCGCTCAGTAAATACACTTGAATGAATGAATGAAATAATCTTTGGCACAAAACTCCTTTTTTGGTAGGTCAGCTGGATCAAGGTGGTGAGTGATTTTTTTTTTTTTAAATGTGGGATTAAACCCCTTCAAAGTTTACACCAAGTTCAAACTAAATGTAAGCTAAATGTCCTTGGACTTGGTAAACAAAGGGAAACGATATTAAGAAAGCTAGTATGGATCGAAGGGGGCTAGAAGAAATGATCTCGGTTGTCAGCAGGGCAGGAGTTGGGGGTTCCCTGAGATGGTGTGGGAACTGCTGATGCTAAATGCTTTGCGGCTTGAAGCTCTGAGGTGCGATGATTTGTGTTTGGGAATGAGGTATAAGGCTCCTGGAGGCCCCTATCTAAGCTGCTAAGTGGTTTCTGGTTAGGTGTATGTGGATTTAGAACTGAGAACGTGGCTGTGGCCCCTTACCGAGTTGCTCAAAGTGAACTCGATGTTCTAAAGGTCTTATGAATCGCAATAGCAGTAATTGTATTTATTGAGCATCCACTGAGTGTACTACATTGTACTAAGCACTAGCAGGGATGTCTATTATTCTAAACTCTAAGTTCCTTAAATGTAGGGATCTTGCCACCTTATTGTTCTTTCCCAAGCGCTTAGTACAGTGCTCGACATACAGTAATCACTCAATATCACTGTTTGTATAAGATGTTCTGTCAGGTTCTACTGCACTAGAGCCAATTTCTCTCTCCTGCTCTTCTGTTTTCAGCCATTTCATTGCATAGAAAGAAGGTAGATGGGGGAAGGTCAAGGAGGTGTTGCAAGTCATTTGTTTTTTCTATTTGCTAGGGGCTAAAGATGAAAAAAATGTTTGGTGTGGAAAGAAAGTTGAAAATTGGTGTAAATGAAGCTTTTGAATTTGTGGTGAATTTCATTTAGAGAAGCAGCGTGGCTCAGTGGAAAGATCATGGGCTTAGGAGTCAGAGGTCCTGGATTCTAGTCCCAGCTCTGCCACCGGTCAGCTGTGTGACCTTGGACAAGTCACTTAACTTCTCTGTGCCTCAGTTACCTCATCTGTAAAATGGGGATTGAGACTGTGAGCCTCAGGTGGGACAACCTGATCTACCCCACCGCTTAGAATAACAGTGCTCGGCACATAGTAAGCACTTAACAAATACCAATATTATTATATCACTGTCTCTCATAGCCCCAGAGAACTGAGTTGGCTATATTTTGTGAGCTTGCTTTGTTGCCTGTCTAGTGGAAACGAAACAGCCCTTATTTTGCCCTCTGAGTCTTCTTGCCATGAACATAATCCCCTCAAGCCTGGGTCTTGAGCCTGGGCCCAGTTTTTATAGGTAAACACGTTCCCATAATTTCCGTATGTTCTACTTTGGATTGCCCAACTCTCCTGGCTAAGGTCATCATAATTCACCTGAGAAAACACCAGAAGGCTTGAAGAATATAAAATCTTGTCTTTTTTTCCTCTCTTTAAACTCTTTCTGTTCTATTCTCTAATTGCCCAGCTGACAGACCAATCCCAAGTGGGAATATGTTTAAAGCACATTATGAGTGTTCTGATTTTATAAAAGGGCTAAATATGCATCCTAAAATAGAAGAACCTTTTTGAGCAACTTAGTTTATGAAACAAATGACCTAATCATTGAACAAAAAAGCAACCCAGTGATATACTGAGGAAAATAGCTAGACATTTTATAATGAAACCTCTCATATGTGCACTAAAGCAGAGTCCCGTTATGAATTGTACAAGCATTTTTAAACATGCAGTTTTATTTCTGTATGTCACTCTCTCATACTGAATATATGGGTTGTAAGGGTATGAGTTTGGATGACTCATTTTGAGATCAATGAAATGCATTTTTTTTAGCTGGAAAACTGTTAGAGCCAAAAGCAGGGGAAAGGCAATCTGACAGTGGATCTGGATAATTAAGGAGGGGGGAAAGAGGCACAGAGAGAGAGATGCAAGAAATTCTGAGATAGTTACATACAATCCTCTTGACTGTAAGCTCATTTGGGCAGGGGTCAAGTTTATCAACTCCATCATACTCTCCCAAGTGCTTCGTACAAGCTCTGTATATAGTAAATGTTCAACGCCACTAATTTGATATAACTGAGAAATGAAGGGCACCCCTGTTTCCTTCCCCTGCCACAGTACCCCAACAGGACTATTGCCTCGGTGGCCCCTTTTCCCTAACATCCTCTCCCTTCTACATTGTCTATGCACTTGGCTCTATACCCATTAAGCCGTTGATATTCACCCCCCTGTTGTATTGCACTCTCCCAAGCACTTAGTACAATGCTCTGCAACAGTAAGTACTCAATAAATACTGTAGATTGATCGATCTGAGTTTGCTGGTGCTAAATGTTAAAGGAGAGAAGGTCATAAGGGTAATTAGGAGGGAGGGCTGGATAGTCACGGGATAATTAGGAAGGGGGTTGGAAGACCCATATATCTGCTTGGGGAAAAACAGTAGTGGCCCTAGCTCAGAATAATCAGCCTGTTTATGATCATGATCTCATCTCCCCCTCCTTCCCTTCCAATCAACCGAATCCAATCTATAGTATGAATTGAGTACTAAGCACTTGAGGAGGTGCAATCAACAGAGTAGGTAGATATGTTTCCTGTCCACAAGAAGTTTACGGTCAAGAGGGGGAGATATATTTTAAATTGTTATGAATAGACACAAAAGGGCTGTGGGGCAAGAATCAGGTGCTTTAAAGGGTATAGATCCAAGTGCATAGATGAATCAGAAGGGAGAGGGGGTAGGGAAAGGCCTCTTGGAAGAGATGTAATTTTAATAAAAATCACATCACAGGTAAGGTCACCCGTTCAGCCTGAGATGCCAATGCCTAATGAAGGGCACTGGGGGTTATCACTGGACCTTATCTGCTACTTATCATCAAAGTTCTGAAAGAATTAGTGAAGCCAAAAGAAAAAAAAAGATTCAGAGGCACAAAAGCTTCTCTGTAGTAAAAGTTATACAAATCTGGACACACTAAGTTGGAATTTGTGATCAGTCAAACTGTGAATACTTACAGTAGAAACCAGTCTTAGAAAATGGCCACTGTGGAAAAACAGACAGGAGACTGCAAAACAGAGGGAGGCAAGCTATGGAGAATGTTTGTGTGGTTCCACTGAAAAAGCATGGGCTTTGGAGTCAGAGGTCATGAGTTCGAATCCCAGCTCTGCCACTTGTCAGCTGTGTGACTGTGGGCAAGTCACTTAATTTCTCTGGGCCTCAGTTACCCAATCTGTAAAATGGGGATTGAGACTGTGAACCCCATGTGGGACAACCTGATTCCCCTGTGTCTACCCCAGCGCTTAGAACAGTGCTCTGCACATAGTAAGCGCTTAACAAATACCAACATTATTATTATTTGTGGGGAAAGGGGAGGTCAATGAGAGCGCAAAGCAGAGAGGAAGCCACAGTAGAAACAAACTCAAGGCATTTGATTGGCGTTTTCAATCATCCCTGAGTCCCCATTTGTGTATTGGCATGTGGTATGTCCAATTAATGATACTGAATGCTTACTGTGTGCAGAACACTGTACTAAGTGCTTGGGAAGTACAATTCAGCAACAAATAGAGACAATCCCTGCCCATAATGGACTCACAGTCTAGAAGGGGGGAGACAGACATCAAAACAAGTAAGCAGGCATCAGTAACATTATTATAAGTAAAAAGAATTCTAGATATATATATACACATCATTAATAAAAATAAATAGAATTATAAATATCTAAGTATATATACACAGGTGCTATGGGGCAGAGACGAGGGGTAGAGCAAAGGGAGCGAGTTGGGGCAATGGGGAGGGGGAGCAGAGGAAAAACGGGGGCTTAATCTGGGAAGGCCTATTTATTGGGAGCTTGCTTTGTGTGGAGCACTGTACTAAGCACTTGGAAGAGGTCAATAGAGTTGGTAGTCCTGATTGGTAGCAGTAATTAGGCAAAAGAGGCAGCTGCCTCAGGGCTACTACAGTTGAAGGCATCTCCTGCAGACTCCTTCAGACATCGTGGCAGCCGCATGATCCCATTGTGGCCTTCTTGATGTGGCTCTGCTTTGGGTTATGGTAGCTGTAGAACTCGGAGGGAGGGAACAGAGGTGTGAGTAGGTAGTGCTTAGTACAGTGTATTGCACCAAGGGGGTGCTCTATAAAGACTTCTACTATAGTAGGAGTTTATAGTAACTTGAGGCCAGTTGGGAGGAAGCAACCTTTAGTGGGTGTGTGGGTGTGCCTTCTAGACTGAAAGCTTATTTTGGGCATGGAAAATGTCTACCAACTTCATTGTATTGGAATCTCCCAAGCACTTAATACAGTGCTCCGCACACAGTAGAAACTCAGTAAATACCGTTGATTGATTCCCAGGTCTGCTACCTTCCCAGGACCATTAGAGCCTGCTAGAGCTGACACATCTAGGTAATAACTCGATATCCTGGGCTCAGGTTATCAAGGAAGTAAATAATGTCATTCTTCTTCAAGTCTTTTGTGTTATCAACTGCCCTAGTGACACACTATAGGATTGGAAGTGAGGACACCTGGGCTCTATTTCCAGCTCTGCTGGAATCTCAGGGAAGTCTCTTAGCCACGCTGGAGTCTCTATTTTTTCATCTGTTAAACAAGGAAAACCTCTCTATCTCAGTTTCATTATCTGCACTCCCTGCCTTTTAGATCATGGGTCCAATGTGGAATGGGGACTCTGTCCGATTTGATTATCTTGAGTCTTCCCCAGTGCTTACTAGAGTACAATGCATGTACTAAGCACTTAATAAATACCATGATTATTATTACTAGTGGGAAAAGGCTGGGAAGAGGAAAGCTCCACAGGGACTGATGAAACAAATGGCAGATTTGGGGCACAAGCCAGATGGTGTGGTGGGGAGTGTGGCAATGGGTGAGGCAAAACTACCAGCAGGGAGGGAAAGGAGTGTTTCGGCAGAGGACCTCCGCCTGGCACCCCGTTGCCCAGACCCAGGGATAATTCCACACCACCAGGTGGGAGGAGGGAAGGTCTAACCTGGAGGAAGGGGAGAGAGCAGCAGGCCTTGCCAAAATAAGCATGGGTATAAGCACGGTTGGGCCCCAAATCGTATTTGGAATGCCCTTCCGGCTTCATAGCTAAATACTGGCCTTGGCTTTCCTTACCCTTAGAATATTCCTCCTACCTCCCGGATCAGCTCCAGGTTTCTCTTTAAACTCTTTTTCTCCTTTCAGTTTTTTTTTTCATTTTCTAGAGGGAACCTTCACTTCTAGTTTAAGGGACCTACGTTCTAATCCTAGCTCTGAGTTGCTTGCTATGTGATTTTGGGCAAGTCATTTAACTTCTCTGTGCCTCAGTTTCCTCAACCATAGAATGGGGATACTTATTCTTCCTCTTTAGACTGTGAGTCCCATGAGGGACAGGGACTGTGTCCAACCTAATTAATTTGTACCTACCCCAATGCTTAGAACAGTGTTTGACAGACAATAAGAATTTAACCAATAACATTAAGGGAAAAAAGAGTGCCTAGCTGGACTGGCTACCTGAAATGCTTTCTCCCACTCCTTGAATTTCAGAAACAAACATATTTGTTTTCTCCCAAGAGATTGGCTGCCCCCGACCTGTCTGTCTGCCTTCACTTATTACCTCGGGCTAAATGCACAAGCTCCTTCTGTTTAGTACTGAAAATAAAAGAATGTCTTAGTTTAGAAAACTTCAATTTAAAATTTTTTGAAGGCAGAGATCATGTGTATTTACTTTCTTGTATTCTCCCAAGTGCTTAGTGTAAAGCGCTGCACAAAGGTGCTCAATTAATACTATTGATTCGACTGATGTCATATTTTGAACTACATGTGTTTCAGTACTGACCAACACTGGAAATGATTGTTCTTCATAGTCAGTGATGACAATATGATATTATTATTAATAATTATCATTGTATTTCTTAAGCACTTACTAGGTGAGAAGCACTATACTAAACACAGTGGTAGATACAAGATAATCAGGTCAGACAAAGTCCCTGTCCTATATGGGGCTCACAGTTTAGGAGGGAGTAGGATTCCCATTTTACACATGAGGAAACTGAGGTGCCGAAAAGTTAAGTGATTTGCCCATAATCACACAGCAGACAAGTGGCTGAGGTGGGACTAGAACTCGGGTCCTCTAACTCTGAGGCCCAAATTCTTTCCACTAGGCATTGAATAATACTGATTTGAAGAAATAGTATTTACTAAGTGCTCACTGGGTGCAATGCACCCAATATATTACTTGGAAAGGACTTGGAAAATGATTTGTGATTATGAATCCTTCCTCACTATGCAAATGCTAACATTCCACCCTGGTTTGTGGGTGCAAGCTCTCATTTTGCAGCACCTAATGCTATTTATAAGTTTCCTTGGATTGCAGTCTGAAGAAATTGTTTGTTTAAGAAATCAGTCAGTCCAGTAAATGTTAGAAAGGAACTATACTCTAGATCCTCAATCTAAATTTTAATTCAAAATGTACCTAGCTGTTAGTTGATAAGAATTATTTCCGAATTCACTGGCAAGAAGTCCACTGAAACATTCTGTAATATATATAAGTAGAGGTGCTAGAATTGTTTTGGTGCAAGTGGATTCAATCCTTCCTTTGATTTAAGAGTGCAAAAAGGGAGACTGAAGCAGAAACAGAGAGAAGGGAAGGAGGGAGATGCAAAATGTACTCATCAATAGAGACAGTCACACACATTTCCTTAAACATCGGCTTGGTGTACAGTTGAAGAGCAAGCAAAAGGAAGAGTTAGAAGTTGCTTATTTTAAGCTCCCATTAGGCATGGTGCAATGTATTAGACACCTGGAAAGTATCAAATAAAGAGGTTACATGTTGCCTACCTGCAAGGAGCTTACACTCTGAGGAGACAATAAAATAATATACAATATTTACAACTAGAATGGTCAGAATAAATACTTAATTTCATAAATATATGTCTATATACATTATCTATATTTACATGAGTGCTGATTTGGTTATAAATAAATAAGTTCATAAGTACTAGAGTTGGCTGAAGGGATGTTTTGACTCAGGGTGCTGCAAAATTAATCAGGGAAGGCTTGTCAGAGGAGGTTGGGTCATAAGAGGGTTTTAATGTGGAAGAGAGAGAACTGTGGTCTGTCTGATGTGGGGAGAGAGGGAATTCCAAGCCAGGGGAACAGCATTAGTAAGGAGATTTAGGCAGGAGAGTTGAGAATGAAGGATAGCAAGAGGTTGACTTGGGAGGAGCAAAGAAACCTTGAGTTGGAGAATAGTAGGTGAAGAGAGCACATAGACAACAACGGTAGCAGAGTGAGTTACTGCTGACATTGAATATTTGGCTGTTCTCTGAGAGAACAGGGGAGAAGCTGCCTTGGGAACCTACTGCTGTAACTTTTCTTTTCTCTGCTGCTCCTTGCCATGCCCACCCTGCTCTCAAAAGCATGATATCCTGGTAATGCCTGAGGGAAGACAGTGCTTGACTGTCTCATCCAGCACAGGTTGAAAGGTCACATTCTCTTTGGCTTCCAGTCAACCAGTTTATTGAACACCTACTTTATGTACAGCACTGAATTAAACCCTTGGGAAAATACAACAGAATTAAGGAACATGATCCCTGGACCCAAGGAACTTTATCTTGGCTGCAGGACCTTTTTAAAACCTCTGTGCTGAAGCAGTCCATCCCCATTTGTAGTTAAAGACTTATTCATTAGTTGAGATATCTGTGTCAAGGCTGTAGGAAAAGAGTCAATTAGTTGTATTTATTGCATGTTTACTGTGTGTGCAGAGCACTTTACTAAGCACTTGAGATAGTAGACTCTAGATTGTACTCCTCTAAACCTGTTCATTGTGGGCAGGGAACATATATGCCAACTCTGTTACATAATAGTATCCCAAGTGCTTAGTACAGTAGTCTGCAAATAGTATGCACTCAATCAATACAATTGATCAGTTGATTGAGAGTACACTATAACACAGTTGGCAGATACATTCCCTGCCTACAAGGAGCTTTCAATCTAGAGTCTAGTCTCCGAAGAAGTGTGGGTTTTGGATGAATGTTATTTTTCATTCTCAGTGTGAAGTGACTCTGCTGACCAAACCCAATCTAGGGAAATGCTAGTTTTTTTAAAGAGTCTCTGCTCTAACCCTTCTGTTTCTATTGCCCCAAAGGCAATTAGCATTGCCATGGCCTTTTTGGGGAAATGGCCTATGGAAAAAGGCTTATTTGTCACTGACTCATTGACTCCCTCATTAAGTTCTGTCCCTGCCTGGTGATTTTTGAAATGCAAGATGAAAGGTCACCTGACTGCAAGGGCCAGCCTGGTCTTGGGATAAACCAGCCACCCATGGATGCTAATTCTAATTTTCTTCCTATTTTTCTCTCCAACCCTTACCGTGTGTTTCCATTGTCAAAGTCAGTTTGAAAACTTGTGGTGATAGCTCAGGGTTATTGTGAGGATTCATGAAAATGGGGTTTTTCAAATGCCATGAGTTGCTCTGACACATTTCCTGATAGTGGGTATTATTAAATGCTGGAATGGTTTTAAGGAAAATGTGACTCTCCCTTCTTGAATATCTCCAAAAATGTGTCCATAAACAGATTAGCGCTCACCTCCTAAGAGGTAGATGGATTATCTAGATGATCCTTCAACACTTTATGAGAGTTCACTGTTGTTAATTGCACTAAGGAAAACCTGTTTCTATCTCATTTTCACCATGACTAGGCAAGACTTTACAATCAAGAGCAAAAAAATGGAGAATTAATTCCATCTCTCAATTGGAAAAGGAAATAGCTGATGCCAGAGAGAAAAATGTTCACACATCAGTAGCTCTTCTGATCATGGCTCAACCCAAATCCAGTTGGCCCAGGCCAGGGTCCACCCGATTTGGTTGGCAGAAGTCTCTGGGGTGCTGCTAGGTCATCTCAGGAAATCCAGGTTTTTCTTCAGAGGTTCAGGGGGCAATCATCTGCTCAAGAGTAGGCCAGGGCTTTCAGCTGGGCTTGTGGCCATCCCTAGGGCAGATAGGACAATGCTCTGCACACAGTAAGTGCTCAATAAATATGATTGAATGAATATCATTTTCTGGTTCAGTCAAGAAGCTACTTGGCTTTGAGTTGGGCTGGCCCAGACTCATGCCTGCAGGGCTTGGGGGGGGTCTCCCCCACAAGGAGGAAGGACAGATATTCTGGTGATGGATTCATGCTACTCCTTGTCAGAGCCCATAAATGTATTAGTCTGCCAACTTGATCAAATGGGAAATAATATAGCTATTACTCTTGGACACCTAATCATTTCAAAGCCATTTATGATTCCAAGAGCAAAAAGTAGTGAAGGTTGACAATCTCAACAGATTTAGTTTGGGTAAACATTATCAAAGCTACTTATCTGAACCTTCCCAGTTCCCTCTTATACAGTCTACATTTTGTAATGGGGATAGGGCAAGGGCTTAAGAGACCCTGAATGGACCCATCAGAATTCCCACCAACCACTGGCTCCTCTGAGAAGCCCTCAATGACCCACTAGGATATTTTTCCTATTTTTAATCTCAGTGGGGCTGAGGGCAGAGTAATTTGGCATTGCCTTAAGGACAGTTGAATATATATCGGAGGAGGGTGTCACTGGGTTTTTTTGGGGGGGTGAGAGCACCCTTCCCTGGTGCTAGCCCCCCTCAGCTGTGAGTCACGGTTCTCCTGGAAGGCGGGAAATGGGCAGCGGTGGGCATGTTCACAGGTCCTCTCATCAGCTACCCTGCCCCAAACAATCATTTTCTATGGAGGTTTTCTCAGCTCGTTGCCTTGGGATTCACTTGTGTAGCCTTAGGTTTGTGTGGGGCAGGGGGTTCTTGCCCTCTTCTGACTTCAGCAGAACCCCAGAATTCCTGAGGTTTGCAGTTCACAGGTAGAGCGACCAACATCTTTTTTTAGTATCCTTAGTTGCTGGTGAAAACCTCAAGTGGGTGGGCCATGGAAAGATGTCGCCCAACTTAAATCCAGTCACAATTAGCTCAAATCTACATACTTGGGTCTTGAAAGGAATATTTTTATTTACTTCGGGAAGCTTCTAAATAATGCACATATCTTTCAGAGCTTTATTATGGGCAAATAATTAAATGGAAAATCTAGAGATTTTAGAGAAAATCCTGTTTTGCATATGGCACATTCCATATTTATTTTTCTGACTGGAGTGAAGTTCATTTTCAGAACACTCTTCAACAGTTGTAATACTTTAGTAGTCATAGATGATGCTTTGCTCTGAATAATTGTGGCAGATAGTGTTTTTTGGAACAACAGAAAGGTAAAACTGGCATGTTGGGGCTCCTCTTTGTTTTGGTTGGATTCGGGGGTGGTTATGGCAATATACTTTAAACTCTGTGGGTAAAATCTGTTTGTAAATTTCAATTCAGATGAAAGACAAGTTTTAAAGTCCTTGGACTTGCAAAGGGAAAACTTCAGCTTCAATGTTCCTAGAGGGGAATGAATTTGCTCTGTGATGACTTTTCCAGGAAAAATGAGCTTTCAGAATTGAGACCAGAGTCTGAAAGGAACCACACCTTCTGAATCTCTCCATCCACATCCTGGGCAGATTGTCGTCTCTGTCTTTTCAAGCTACAGAAGCGCTTGCCTCAAACTAAATTAGACTAGACTGTGGCTTTTAAGGGAAACAGATGTGCTCCTGGTGGGGACAGCTCAGGCAGCTTTTCTGTCAAACCCTAATAGGCTGAGTACCCTTGTATTCATATATATTCAGTTCATTTCTGTTTATCACATTTCTACTGGGCAGAGTGGAAATTCAAAATTTTTGCTACATGTTAAGGATGAGTCTTATTTAGAGTGTTTCTTCATCAAATATTCTGGTGACAGTTACTCATTTTGAGGGGGTTTAAAACTAAGCAACAAGGCCCACCACTTCCATTGCTCAACCCCCTGAAGTAAATATTTTGGGAGTTGAGGTTTTCAGTAACTCTTCCTAGCAAATGCTTGGCTCAGTGGGTACTGCACCTTTGCTTGAGGATTGAGGCATCTCCAGGAAGCCAATCCCACCACTTTAGTCTCACTGTGGGAAGTAACTTGTTTTGAGGGAGCTTCTGTTGTCCTTGTTCAAGCATTATGGTGTGTCATGCTCAATTAATAGTATAATTACTACTACTGTTTCATTCCCCCTCACTTCATGGAAAAACCTTGCTCTTACCTGACTCTCTGTCTCCGCAACTTGTCTGCCTGTCTCTATCTGTCTGTCCCTCCACTTCTCCCTTCCTCCCTCTCCCTTCTCCTACCTACCTTCAAACAATCCTACATTTCTCCTATTCTTAAAATACATCATCTCTTGACTCCACCTCCCTCTTATTTTAGTCCTAGTTACCTTCTCTCTAAGTAAATGCAATTCATGATGAAGGTGATAATATTATTATTATTGGTGATCAAGTAGTAGTAGTTTTGGTATTATTTCCCGAGCTCCTACTGAGTGTGGCACTGTTCTGTGTACTTAGGAAAACACAACGGAATCGAAAGACAGGTTCCCTTCCCACAAGGAGCTTACACTCTACAGAAAAGCCAGCCAAAGAGTTTATAAATAATGGGAGCAGTAGGAAGAACAAATTTAGGCTATCAAGGAGAATGAATCTGCCCCCCAAAATCAGAATGAATATTTGGATCTACAACTGAATTTTCATTAAAGCTAAGGATGAATATAAATGCAAAATTGCTTAGAAATGTCTCCTGGGTTGTTAGGACTCAGGTTGTTTGGAGTTAGTTTAATATGTATACACTCTTGTTTTTAGTTTACCAGTAAAGCAAAATCTTCACTACTTATGGCTATTTTTTTTTTAAATTGCTTCCTATTCTCCTCTTTGCCTCTCTTCTATTCTCTCTACAAATAGGACTAAGGGAACAGTGCATAGAATAAGCAGCATGGCTTATAGAAAGAGCGTGGGCTTGGGAGCCAGAGGACCTTGCTTCTAACTCCAGTTCTGCCACTTGGCAGCTGTTGACTTGGGTAAATCACCACTTCTATGCCTCAGTTTCCTCACCTGTAAAATGGGGATTCAGTTCCTGTTCTCCCTCACACTTGGACTATGAGCTCCATGTGGCTCAGGGACTCTGTCCAACCCGATAACCTTGTATCTACCTCAGCGCTTAGTACAGCGCTTGGCACATAGTAAGTGTGTAACAAATACCACAGTTGTTATTATTAATCTGAATAGTAATAATAATGTTGGTATTTGTTAAGTGCTTACTATGTGCAGAGCACTGTTCTAAGTGCTGGGCTAGACACAGGGGAATCAGGTTGTCCCACGTGGGGCTCACAGTCTTAATCCCCATTTTACAGATGAGGGAACTGAGGCATAGAGAAATTAAGTGACTTGCCCACAGTCACGCAGCTGACAAGTGGCAGAGCTGGGATTCAAACTCATGAGCCCTGACTCCAAAGCCCGTGCTCTTTCCACTGAGCCACGCTGCTTCCCATACACATCCAATAGAATAGTGTATTTATTAGATGTCCACTGGCTTATTTCTCTCTGAAGGATTTAGACTTTAGAATTCTAGGTCCTTGTCCTCAAGGTGCTCATCCTCTAAAACTCCTAGAAAGGAGTCAAAAGAAAATCCAAATATTATTAACTGCTCTTAAAAAATATAAGCAAATACAATTTGGCTATATGAAAAGCTATATAGATAGTATTCTCTAGAGAATGTACTTTCAAATTCAGTCAGGCCTCTGCCTTTCTCTCTTACCTGTGCCCATTTTAAATGAGTTCCAAAATTTAGGAAGAAACCATTTGTCATGTTAGGAATGAATCATTTCAAATATCTAGGAAAAACACCTACTGGTCATTAAGTATTGAACCAAAGAAGCAGTTTGGTATAATGGAAAGAGCACAGGCCTGGGAGTCAGTGGACCTGGGCTTTATCTTGGCTCTGCCACTTGCCTACTGTGTGATCTTGAACAAGCCACTTAACTTTTCTGTGCCTCAGTTTCCTCATCTGTATAATGTGGATGCACTGCCTCTTCTCCCTCCTTAGACTATGCGCTCCATGTAAGACAAGGCTGGTGGTCCGCCTTATCTTGTGCCTACCCCAAGCTTAGTACAGAGCTCAGCACATAGTAAGAGCTTAACAGATAACAATTTTTAAATTATTATTATTGCAAATAGTAATGCCTTGACTAATAGAGAATTAACTGGAAATGAAAATAATGACTCCATGAGGTTCACAATGTTGAAGATACTGAAGAGTTTCTGATACCATTCCTTCAAGGGGAATAATGACCATATTTGGCTTGTGTAGCTCCTTTCATCCAGTTGCTGGAGATACACTGGAAATCACTAACCTCTGTACAATCCTCAAGAAAAAAAGCCTGGAGGAGTGTCTCCATTTTAAAGGAAGAAATATTGAGAAACAGTGAAATAAGTGGGCTGTGGTCAGAGTTAGTTAATAGAACCAGGAAGAGAGCTTAAGACTCCTGACTTCCAGGGTTCAGCATAAAACCATACAATGCAACGTTCTCCCCAGAGCTGTGCCAGGGGTGTGGCTGATGTGGTCATGACTATGGGTTAAATGCAGGGTGGAGGAATAGGCCTGGTCTGTGGGTACTTCAAGTGTGTGCAAGGTTTCTTCTGAGCCCCCAATTGCTCAATTAAGAGCATCTTAAAATGCCCTTAGCGTTAGGGATGGGGCTAAGAACTGGGTAGGAGTGCAAGTTCTGGCAACAGAGGGCTAAATGCCGGGAGCTCTCATCCTCCTTAGCTTCAGAAATACCGAGGCCTGACCCCGACCAACTTAAAGATGCATGAGGGATCATCTTTGCCAATGCAGTCACCCCATGGCTCTGACTACTTTCATTGGCTCATTGGCCATGATGTGTTAGAGCAGGCCTCTTGGACAGTCTCTTTGTGGGGGGAAAAAACTGAGATGATTAACTGAGGTTTAACTTTCCCAAGCATACAGGTTTGACAGGGGCAAAGCACAGACATCAAGCTGCACACTCCCCAAAAAACAAAACTCACAAATTTCAAAAATGACGAGAGGACAAAGGGTGCATGGCAAAAAAGAGAAGCACCTCTACTTAAACACGGAATGTTCTGCTAGAGGTGAGAAAGACTCTCATCCTGCTTCCAGGAACAACTCAGTTGTATGCTTGATTAAGGCTATTGTTATTAATAACAGTGATGGTCTTTTTTAAGCACATAATATGTGCCAGGCACTGTACTAAGCACTGGGGTAGATACAAGGTAATCAGGTTGGACTCGGTTCCTGCCCCACATGGGGCTCAGTCATAATCCTCATTTTACAGATGAGGTAACTGAGGCACAGAAAAGTCAAATGATTTGCCCAAGGTCACACAGCAGACAAGTGGCAGATCTGGGATTAGAACCCAGGTCCTTCTCACTCCAAGTCCGGGCTTTATCCACTAGGCCATGCTGCTTCTCTGTTTACAGTATGGATTGCTATTATTGTTGGATTATATTATTATTCATTTCATTATTATTTAGTGTATCCTTAACTCTTTCCTTCAACCCGCAAATTCAGTCAGCCACTAAATTTCATTGGTTCTATCTCCACAGCCTCGCCAGAATTCACTCCTTCCTCTCCATCCAAAATATTACCACATTGGTTCTAGCACTCATCATATCCTGTCTCAAACTACTGCATCATCTTCCTTGCTGACCTCTTTGGCTCTAGCCTCTCCCCTTTCCAGTCCACACGTCATTCTATTTGCTTGGATCATTTTTCTAAAAAAAAATAAAATTCATTCCACGTACCTCCCACTCTTCAAGTGTCTCCAATGGTTGCCCCTCCATCTTCACATCAGATATTCCTTGCCATCGGATTGAGGCATTCAGTTGGCTCTCTCTCCCCCTACTTATCAATCAGTGGTATTTTTGGGGTGTTTACAGGATGCAGAGAATTATACAAAGCATCCTCGCTCCTCTGCCACTACATCCCAGCCTGCACAGTTTGATCCACTAATACCAGCCTTTTCCATATCCCTCCCTTCCTCCCTCTCATTTCACCCACCTTCAACCCCTTGCTCACGTGCTCCCCCCTCCTGGAACTTCCTCGCCCTATATATGACAGATTAGCACTCTCCCCATCTTCAAATCCTTATTGGAGTCATATCTCCTTCAGGGAGCCTTCTCTGACTTAGCTTTCAACCCCCGACCCTATTTTCCCTCTCTGCCATCTCACCCACGCACTTAGACCCACATCGATTCTGACAGAATTTATGTACATATCCTTATATTTATTTGCTCCCTTTCCCTGTAATTTATTTTAATGTCTCTCCCCGATAGACTTCAAGCTCCTTGTGAGCAGTAATGGTATCCATTGACTGTACTGTACTCTCCCAAGACTTTAATACAGTGATTTGGACCAAATAAGTGCTCGTTAAATACCTTTAATTGACTGGTACATTTTTTTGCAAGCAGGGATCTTGTCTTTTACCTCTATTATACAATTCTAAGTGCTTAGTACAGTCTTCTGCCCACAGCAACCACTCAGTAACTGCTTTTGAATGATTGTTACAGAAACACAAGTTTTGAAAAGCTCAGATAATAAAAACACGCAACGGCTCAGATAGCACTTCCATTTCTCTTTAACATTATCTTTAAAGCACAGTATAAATACAGTGTTGATCTGCTTTCCCACAGTAAAAAAAACAACAAAAAACAAACCTCATTAGACACCCATAATTGCCTTATACTCAACCTATATGCCTCCCAGTTACTGAAAAGTCCCCATTTTCTTGAGCAACACAGTGCAAGAAACAATTCTAAACCTTGTCCCCATAACACACTCAACAAGCTTCAGGTTTTATTGGTGCAACTCCAGGGACAACATCAGAAGGAAATGTTTCTAATTTCTCCATTGCCCAAATAGTTTGGTCCATAGCCCAACAGTTCTGTACGATTGCAGAAAACCTTGGGGTAATTGTAGTTAACGACACCAATCTGTCCGCACATTGGATTGTAGTTAATGACCCCAGCCTCCTGACACACTGGAATCCCAGGGTGAATTTTCTGGGTGCATTTGAAAGAGTTTGTTCACCAAATCTGACTTTGGGCACTTTAGGCATTCTTTTGGGATGATTATCCTTTCACAAGTAGACATGATGGTGCTTAAGCATGTGAGAAATTATGATGTCAACTTGGTTAAAAAAAAATAAACCCATTGTAAAATGAATGATCCCAGTCCTTAATGGCAAGCAGGATTTGAGAGCAGAGGGTGGGCAACATTTTCACTCAGTGCATTTTCAAAATTATTTCGGCTTCAAATTGTCATTGCAATAAATATTGCATGATAAGAAAAGCTGGAAATCCCACCTGTTCAGTTCCAGCTTTATATACCACCTCAAATACTCAAATAGCTCTATCACAGCTTCACCCCTGCTTCCTAGACATTTCTTTGTTTTGGTTCTGGAAACTTTCCCACTCAACTCCTCCTCTCACTCAAGAGCAATAATAATATTAATAAAATTTGTTAAGCGCTCACTCTGAGCCACACACCCTACTAAGCACTGGGATAGATGCAAGATATCGGATTGGACATAGTCCCTGCCCTCCATTGGGGCTCACAGTTTTAATAGGAGGGATGAGGAAAGTAATGCACAAAGTAAAATGACTTACTCAAGGTCACACAGGCAGGTAGCAGAGCTGGGATTAGAGCCCAGCTCCTTTCACTCCCAGGCCCCAGCTAGGCCACGCTGCTTCCCCAACCTGACCTTTCCCATTGACCCTCAATGGGCCTCAGTATTGGCCCTTGTCACTCAGGCTTTCGCCCCAGCTGGGATCCCCAGTCCATTTGTTGTTCCCCTTGGAGAGGAGATAGATGCTATCTCCAGCTTCAGCAACCTGGACCCCTATTGGACCCCTTGCTCTGCCAAGCAGGTGCTCAAAAAATGCTAGTGTTAGTACTATTATACCATTACTACCACTACATATTAGTACTCTTACTTCTACTACTGGTTGAACTTGACGTAGAAATTCTTGACTATTATGAGGATAGACCCTTAGCAACTGGGTCTAAGAGCCATCCAATAGAAAGAGTTACAAAACATTTTGTATTTGTAAATACTTTACGGCAGTCTCCGCCATTAGAGTGTAAACTCCTTATGGGTAGGGGACATCAATCAATCCTATTTATAGAGCCCCTACTGTATGTAGAACGCTATATAAGCACTCAGCAAGAGTTGGTAGGCATGGTCCTTGCCCTCAAGGAACTTACAGTCTAGAGGAGGAGACAAGCCTTATAATAAATGCTGTGGGCTGAGGGTGGGGTGAATATCAAGTGCGGTGATTATCAAGTGCTTCAAGTGCAGGGACAGTGCAGAAGGGAGAGAGAGTAGGGATCATCCACATAGAGATGGTAGTTTGAGTCATGGGAGTGAATGAGTTCTCCAAGGGAATGGATGTAGATGGATAATAGAAGGGGACCCAGAACTCAGCCTTAGGTGACTCTCACAGTTAAGGGGTGGGAGGCAGAGGAGGAAACCAGGGAAGAGACTGAATGAGCGGCCAGAGAGATAGGAGGAGAACCAAGAAAGGACAGTGTCAATGAAGCCAAGCTTGGATAATATTTCCAGGAGAAGGGGGTCATCCACAATTTTGAAAGCAGCTGATAGGTCAAGGATGATTAGACTGGAGTAGAGGCCTTTGGATTTGGCAAGAAGGAGATCACTGTGACCTTCAAGAGGCCACTTTCCATGGAGTGAAGGGGGTGGAAGACAAGCTGGAGGGGCTTAAGAAAAGAATTGGAGGAGAGGAACAAGACTTGTGCTCCTGCTGTATTTTTTTCAAGCACTTTAGGGCAGAGCATACAACTCAGTGAGTACTTGCTAAATGCCATTTCTACTACTATTAATAGGCAACCATCTGTCCTAAGTGGTGTAGGCATTCACCTGCCTAGAAGCAGAGGACTGGATCCTTTGATCACTTGAAGACTCTCCCAGCAATATGATCTATAATTTGATTATTTAGTCATTTTTAAAATTCACAGTTATTTTTCTCTCTGTGTATGCCTTCCCTTTTGTGTATCCTTTCTGTAATCTAGCCTAGAAGGGAGAGGTCTGCTGGAGAGGCAGCATGCCGTGTGGAAAGAGCATGACTATGGGATCTTGTCCTAGATCCTAGACAAGATCCTAGCTCTACTACTGGCCTGCTGTGTGACCTCAGGCAAGTCCTTTAACCTCTCTGGGCATCAGTTTCTTCATCTGTAAAAGGAAGTAGATTATATTGGAAGACCAAATGAAGTAAGTAATATGAAAGTGCTCTGGAAAAACCAAAGCATTATATAAATTCAGGTTATCATTACTCAAACCCAGAGAGGGTTTGGGAGTGTCTAGATGGATGTGGTGGGAGGTGTGGGAGGTGTGGATGGCAGATACTTCCTTTTGGAGGCATGCTGGCTCTGGGAAGTCTGCCCTCTTGAGCCACCACTGGTGTTTACGTGGTATCCTTCAAGGAAATGGTCAAGACTCCCATTTCCATTTCTGTACTATTGTGTTTTGCGTGGTATCGATGTAGTTGGTAAGGAGGGGGAGCATTTAGACTTTGGGCTCTTGATGTTGGTGGTAAGATGCAAACAACGTACCAGGAACAGGGTTGGCTGCTTATGCTCCGTAGGTTTCTTCAGGGCACCCGGGGATACTAGGCATCAAACACTGGAAAAGCAGTATCACAAGGAAGTGACCATCACCAATGTTCAATGGTTGCAAAGTACTGCTTGATTCTTCCTGTATCATCCATCATCAACGAGGCCTGAAACACCAATAAGGCCCCTGCATACCCTCCTCAGGCACTTTTTGGGGGTATATTGGCCAGTATTATGGGCTCTTTAGCAACCATCCTTCTTTCTCCACTCCATTTGTTGGCTGTACATTCATGGTAATCCCTAAATAAGTTAATTGTTCTACTTTTCAGTACAACAGTCATGATCCTCTATTTTCTTGATATGTTCACATTATGCTTTATTATTATGGAACAAAATAAAACCAGCCAGAGCTAAGGGCTCATTTTGACTAAGGAAGACTCTTTCCACTGAGCCACGCTGCTTCTCTGTCTGTTGAAACCTCTGGGAGCACTTATTATAAAAAGTTAGAAGACAAAAGATTGCGGGGTAGGATGAGGGGGAAGAAATTCAAGGCATATTCTGAAAGGAGGAGGGTTTTTTTTTTTAACAGAATGGTTGCAACCTAGAGAATGGGCTGTGTCCAATTTCAGTATAACATATATTGTCAGACTTATTTTTAGTGAGTTGGGTTTGGTCATATTTCAGAAACCATGTTCCATATGGGTTCTTTCCTGTCTTAAAACCCTCATTCATTTCAATCACAACAACACAAACTCCTCCATCTGTTGCTGGGATTATTATAACATTTCTCTAGGCACCGCAGCCTGGCTATCCCAGAGTGGAGCTTGGGGTGGGTGTGGAACCTACCTAGGAATGATAAACAAGATTTCAGGGATGTTGCAGCAAAGATTAACTTGATTCTACCTCAGCGCTAAGTACAGTGCTTGGCACATAGTAAACACTTAAGAAATACCACAATTATTATAAACCTTCAGTTTAGTCTGAATCCTGATGTTAAGTCTTAGCCAGAATCTGCCTGTCAGCCCCCAGTAGGACATATGGCTGTTTTTGGAACACTGGAAAGTGTTTTGTTTTAAATGGTATTTGTTAAGCGTTTACAATGTGCCAGGCACTGTACTAAACACTGGAGTAGATACAAGATAGTCAGGTTGGACACAATCCATGTCCCATATGGAGCTCAGTCTTAATCCCCATTATACAGATGAGGTAACTGAGGCACAGAGAAGTTAAGTGACTTGCCCAAGGTCTCACAGCAGACAGGTGACGGTGCTGGGATTAGAACCCAGGTCCTTCTGCTCTATCCACTAGGCTAAGCTGCTCCTTCCTAGGTAGCAGAATTCAGTGACAAATGAAGTTCTGTGCCACCAAGGGAGAGACAGGCTTTTTCCCAGGATGGGCTGGATTGAAGATTGTTCTTAGGAGCATCAAGTCATCTAAAAGACCTGCTGAGGTATTTGCAAAACAAGTTTAAGGGTCTTCTTCCCATCCTGTCAAAAATAAGTGGGAGTGGAGTTTGCTCATGCCTACACTTGGCTTCAGAATACAGAATGTCCTAGGCTCACTTTGTTTATGAACAAACATTTCAGGACCCAGGATCCAGAATCAGACCTGCTTCCTCCTTCATCCCTCCATCCCCAACCCGGACAATCTTCCCCACATTTTCAGTAAAATCAATCATGGGGACAGGAATGTGGCACACAGCGGGGGAGGTCACTAATCCTCATGACAGTGCTGTGGCGTGTACCCTCCGGGAACCACTGTTTGGCATTTGGTGAGCACTTGGATGGCCAGGTCTTTATTTAGAATCCAGCTCCAACTGAATTATAATAAATGCATTTTGGGTTTTATTCTAGTTTCCATTAGGTTTGTTTTCATTATAATTAGCATTAGTCTTGACAAGACAAATACTGAAATGACTCCATTGATTAGATGCTGGACAACTTACAGACGCCAAAATGTGGTTCATTTAAGACAGAACTTACACTGTTGAGGTGACATGGGGATCTATGTGTGAGTGCTGCCCATGTAGTACTCTGATTCAGAATGGCACAGATGCATATGTTCCCTCCCAACAAAATGTGGTTCATGCCAGAGTCCAGTGCTGAGGCGCTTCACGACCTACTGAGTCTCTCTGTAATGTTTAGCAGAGCAACTCCATTGCCCTCCCAACAGCCCCCACCTTCCAGGCCCCAGGCACCACAGAGCGAAAACTCTGCTGTCACCCTAAGGAAATATTAGCCATTCTTTATAGGTGAAAACTGGCAATAACAATGGGTGATGTGGAAACTTCCCAATTGGTCTGGCACAGAATAAAACAGGGACAGCACAATGTCCATCCTGATCACTAGGATGAGATGAGGATTTTCTGCTGCCCAGATCACCTGCTGCCTGTGGATGGTCTGCTTTGGGATGCATGTGTCCTTGTTTAACAAGGACCGAGAACAATACTAAGAAGAGATGGCCCGGTTTTGTTCTAGGACTGCTAAGAATCCAGCAGGAACTATGGGAGGAGACCTAATGCCTGGACTGCCTTTTGTCTTGGTCGTTTTTGAGAGGAACCAGTTCAGGAGGAAATCAGTGTGAGAGGAGACCCATGAGCTTATGGGATTGAAGTGAGGCTATAGAATCTTTAATCTTTCAAGCCTGATCAGAGCACTTTGGGGTAATGATGGATATGGCTTTGATAGCCTTAAGTAAAAAGAATTGGCACCTAGAGAGGAACTAAGAACATTACCAAATCCACCTGTTCAGACAGTCGTTGTCAGAGCTTGCTTGGGTTATCAAAGCAAAAAAGCTGTCTGAAAGGGGGCTGTCCTCTTGTCATTAGAAATGCTCATCTGGCTTTTGGCTATGTCAGTCTTCCTTTAAAACCATCTCCCTAGCTCTTGGTCCAAAAGCCCTCAGGGCCACATTTTTATGAGGAGGAAAAAGTAGAGCGAGGGAAAGAAGTGACATCTTTGGAGCCTTCCATAGATCTTCATTTTGCTGACTTGTTTTGCTACCGTCTCTTGCCGGGGTGAGCCAGGCCTCTACAGACTCAGGTCTCCACAGAAAACATAAAGGTAAACATTACCAACTGTGGCCTCCTGCAACCTTTTTTCTTTCCTTCAGTCATCATTTTCGATTTCTTTGGCTACGATGCCTCGCCTCACCCCACAAACGGGCACGACGTCTCTGTCAGTGCTTCTGAGTAAGTGTCTCAGCCCACCTTGTCTGGAAAAAACTCTGTCTGGTTAATCCGAGCCTGTCATAAGGGTAGGAAAATCCAACTCTGCTTGGTTAGCTGGTTGCATGTAACACAATAGCTTCCAGAAACTTCCTGAAGGAGGAGGAGAAGGAAGAGGAGGAGGGACAGTGCTTCTGCTGCTTGAGCCAAATCTTACTTTGAGAATCACAGACACTTCATAGAGGAACAAAACCTGCAGAGCACAGTAAAAGCGTTCTTTTTGGTCTTGAGGGGTTGGATGAAATGTTATTGGAAACCTTGGGGGAGAGTCATGAACGTTACTGCAGCCAGCGTTACTTGAGTGGAGGTAGCCACTGAAGTAATAAGAAAAGTGCATATTTTTGGTTCCAAGAATCTCCAAATACTGTACTTTAGAGACATTTCTTGGGTATCTTGCAATACCCCGGTGGCACAGGCCAGTAACCTTTAGGGGAAATTTGGCACTAACTTTACTTTTACTTGGCTATAATTAGAATTTTAAAATGACTGGAGCTATCAAAGGCAGTTGGTTGCATGTTCCAGCATGATGCAAAATTTGCTGGCTCCATTTGGGGCACCAATCTGCCAAAAATGAAGCCTCACCAAAAGCTTTGGTAAAATGCGCTCAAATAGCTCATCCCTGTGCCAACCATTGTGAAGGGATGGGGAAACAAGAATCTCTTGAGAACAGCTCCTATTTATTTAAACATAGGTAAACATTAAGCAAGTGATATTGCAAATGTAATAAATCTTGGCTCATAAGTAATACCAGCTGATTAACAAATGCTAGAGACCTAATGGTATAATTGTGAGATTTGGCTGATCTCCAATCTTGCCCTCGATCAGCCACTACCAGTGACACTGCTTTTCCCTCTCACTCCTTCCTGGGCTACCCGTTGTGTGACTCTTGGGACCCCCACATTTCTCTCTGTAATCCCCACTTTTTGCGTGCTCCCATTGTTCCTGTCCCATTAATTATTTGATCAATGGTATTTATTGAGTGCTTACTGGGTGCAGAGCATTGTAGCAAGTGCTTGGGAGAGTACAGTACAACAAAGTTGTTAGGTTCTCTGCCCTCCTTTCCTCTTCGCTCACTCCCTTCTGCATCGCTCTGGCTTGCTTCATTTATTCATCTCCCCTCCCAGCCCCACAGCATTTATGCACATACTTGTAATTTACTGATTTATATTATGTCTGTCCCTTCTAGAATGCAAGCTCGTTATGGTCAGGGAATGTATCTGTTTATTAAATTGTACTCTCTCTTAGATCCTTAGCATAGTGCTGTGTGCACAGTTCTGTGTACACAGTAAGCACTCCATAAATTGGAAGCAGCTTGGCGCAGTGGAAAGAGCACGGGCTTTGGAGTCAGGGCTCATGAGTTCGAATCCCCGCTCTGCCACTTGTCAGCTGTGTGACTGTGGGCAAGTCACTTCACTTCTCTGTGCCTCAGTTCCCTCATCTGTAAAATGGGGATGGAGACTGTGAGCCCCACGTGGGACAACCTGATTCCCCTGTGTTTACCCCAGCGCTTAGAACAGTGCTCTGCACGTAGTAAGCGCTTAACAAATACCAAAATTATTATTATTATTATTATTAAATACGATTGACTGACTGCCCACCCAGAATATTATTATTCCCTCTTTGTTGTCCAGCTCTAATAGACCTCATCTTCACCAGCTGCCTGCCTACTTGTTTTGTTTTGTTGTCTGTCTCCCCTGTTCTAGATTGTGAGCCCACTGTTGGGTAGAGATTGCCTCTATTTGTTGTCAAATTGTACTTTTCAAACGCTTAGTACAGGGCTCTGCACACAGTAAGTGCTCAATAATACGATTGAATGATTTGAATGAATGAATGAATGAATGGTGGTGCTCATCTCTCCCTTATCTTCCCCAGCCTCATCTTTGCTGGTCATCTACCTCTGGGATTATCATGGCACCATGCCCCGGAGGTTCAAGAGATATGGCCAATGCGAGCGGGGTCCACCAAGTCCTGTATTAGTTTCTTCACATCCTGACTTCCCAATCTCAAACTCCCTAAAATTCCAAAAAGAGAGATCTCAACAACCAGTCAGGTTGATTTTCTTGGAAGCGGTATGAGACTAGGTCTGGAGGTGGTGGAGCACACCCAACATAGCCTCGTCCCAGCCAGAAGTAGGGGTTTAGCCCGGAACTGGCCCCTGCTGGTGTTGGCTAAACTCCAATATAGCTGTGTCACAATGGGAGTGGTGCTGCCGAACCATAAATTACTGGACACTTGCCTCTAATTAGCAGGAGGCCTGCTAATTTGCCACATAGGCAGGACTATAATATGAGGGTGGAGGTGAGCCACCTTGGATAATTGTGCCAAGAAGGCAGCATCCTGCTCTGGAACTCAGCGACCTCCTTAGCTGCAAGTGGCAATGACTTCTCCAGCCTCCAGGGATGCATCGATGCCAGGTCCGGACTCTGCCAGTGGCCTTGGGTCAGGTTCCAGGTAGCCTCGAGCCGGCTCTGCCCACAACATCTTGTGGCCTGCTGGCCAAACCCCCAAGTCCCCCAAAGTGAGTTTCCAGACAGTATTGCCTGGAGACCATCTAGCTCATCACTGGAAAGGCTAACTCTTGGACAGGAACTGCAGGGGCCTGGTCAAGGTTGGCTTTTGCCATCTTGTCATGATCCAGGGGACTTGGGTTTCTTGAGAACAGCAGGCTTTCCCAAAGCTATACGGTACTCGGTCTCCAGGAGCTGTTAGTTTTGCGTAAAGACTGAAACCTAGAGTGAGAGGTGGGCAGGAGGTGAGCATGGAGCATACAATCCACTCCCACAGATTGCTGGGGTAGCTTATCATTTAAGTTTTAAGACAGATGCTTGGATTCCTCCATTTCTCTTTTCTACTACTTACTCTCTTACACCCTCCTAGTTCTTAGTTGAGTGCTCTGCACAGAGTAAGCACTAAAATAAACACTACTGATAGTTTTTTTTCTCTATTTAACCCCTCCCACACTCTCTCCTTCCTTCCTTTTTTTTTAAATGGTATTTGCTAAGGGCTTACTATGTGTCAAGTACTGTTCCAAGCACTGGGATAAGTACACGTTAATCAAGTTGGACAGAGTCCCTGTCCCATATGAGGCTCCCAATCTAAGGGCTTTCACCAAATCCTGTCAGTCCCACTTCACAACCGCTAAAATCTTGTCAGCTGTGTGACTGTGGGCAAGTCACTTCACTTCCCTGGGCCTCAGTTCCCTCATCTGTAAAATGGGGATTAAGACTTTGAGCCTCATGTGGGACAACCTGATTACCCTGTATCTACCCCAGCGCTTAGAACAGTGCTCTGCACATAGTAAGTGCTTAACAAATATCAGCATTAACATTATTAAAATCTGCCCTTTCCTCTCCACCCAAACTACTACCACATTAATACAGTCACTCAACCTATCCCGCCTGGATTACTGTATCAGCCTCCTTGCTCCCAACCTCCTACCTCTCCCCACTCCATTCTATACTTCACCCCGCTGCCCGGATCATCTTTCTACAGAAACGTTCAGAACATGTCACCCCTCTACTCAAAAATCTCCAGTGGTTGCCTATCCACCTCCATATCAAACAAAAACTCCTCACCATTGGCTTTCAAGCAGTCCATCACTTTGCCCCCTCCTACCTCACCTCGCTTCTCTCCTTCTACAACCCAACCTGCACACTTCACTCCTCTGGTGCTACCCTTCGCACTGTGCCTTGATCTCACCTGCCTCACTGCCAACCCCTGGCCCATGTCCTACCTCTGGCCTGTAATGCCCTTCCTTCTCAAATCTGCCAATTACTTTCCCCCTTTTCAAAGCTTTACTGAAGGCATATCTCCTCCAAGGGGCCCTCCCAGACTAAGCCCCACTTTTCCTTATCTTCCACTCCCTTCCACATTGCCCTGACTTGCTCCCTTTGCTCTTTCCCCATTTTCCCAGCCCCACAGCACTTATGTACATATCTGTAATTGTATTTATTTGTATTGATGTCTGTTTATCTGTACTGATGTCTGTCTCTCCCCGCCGGGCCCCACTTCTAGACTTTGAGCTCGGTTGTGGGCAAGGATTGTCACTCTTTACTGTTGTATTGTACTTTCCCAAGAGCTTAGTACGGTACTCTGCACACAATAAGCACTTAATAAATACAATTGAATGAATGAATGAATAAGTAGGAGGGAGAATAGGTATCGAATCCCCATTTTTACAGTTGAGGAAACTGAAGCACAGAGAAGTCAAGTTACTTGCCCAAGGTTACACTGCAAGCAGGTCTAGTGGATAGAGCATGGGCCTAGGAGTTAGAAGGATCTGGGTTCCAATCTTGGATCTGCTGCTTGTCTGCTGGGTGCCCTTGAGTAGTCCGTTCACTTCTCGGTGACTTAGTTATCTCATCTATAAAATGAGAAGACTGTGAGTCCCATGTGGGACAGGGACTGTGTCCAACCTGATTACCTTGTATCTACCCTAGTGCTTAGAACAGTTCTTGACACATAGTAAACTCCATAACAAATACTATTACTACTATTATTATTATTATTAGCTGGGATTAGAACCATGGTCCTCTGACTTCCAGGCCCATGCTTTTTCCACTGGGTCACGCTGCTTCCCTTCTTTCTATTCCTCTCTCCCATTTTCTCTCCCACCCTCTCTTTATGTATTTCATTAGGGTGGGCGATTAAGTATCAGAGAAAAATCAATAAATAAATTCAGGTTTTCCTTTAGCAAAGTGTAGTGTGAGAGCACTGTTGTGTTCACGCTGTTGTATTGTTCTACTCTCAGCAGCTCCTAAGCCTATCCTTAAAGAACAAACTGAACTTGTACATGTTGTCTGTTTCTCTTCTGTATATCTAATTTTCAGAATATGGCTAGAGGGAACAGTCAGCTAAGATCTCTGTGTGCTAAGAAGAAACCAATCTTTCAAGGATCTGCTTACCTCCTATGGCCATTGGCAGGAATGCCATGAGGAAAAGAGTTCTGTCTTCTGCTCTTGAAAGGACAATGTAAAAATAGCAATTGCTGATGTATGCTTGCCAAGACAGCTCACACAGGAGGCTTAGACAGTGCTACTTGATCCCAGGGCCAGGACCCCATGCAGATTTTGGGATTGTCCTGAAGCAGGACATGGAGAGCAGAGCTGTGTAAGTCTAGTCAGCTTTTGGAGGTGGCCATACGATGTGCTAGTCAATTTCCTCTCCCATCTGTTCACTGTGGCTCTCCTCTTTTTTCAGCAATTGCCTCTACTGCTGCATCTACCCTGTTTCCTAGTAACCATCTCTTCCCCTATATCCTACTTGGCCTTACTGGATACAAAGGAAAGTGGTGCTACCTTCCAAAGCTATATGGAGATCCTACCCTTCCTTTTACATTTTTAGTGGAGGAGAGATAGAGAATATGGAAGATCACAGAGCTCTTGGTTGGGATTTTGGGATGAAAAAAGATTGGGAATTATTATCTCTGAATCCTTGTCTGGAGAGCGCTTCCAGAAGTCATTATATTCAACCCCAGGCCTCCAGGTTAAACAACTAAATGAACCTGGGCAGGTGATTATCACCTACTTTTGAAGATTACCAGGGAATTAGAAAACATACTTTTCCTTGTAACCTGTTCTTATCTCGAATTTGGGAATTTTTATTTGAATTGCATCAAAATTGCTCCTTCTACAGTTTAAGCTCATTTCCTCTTGGGAACATTCAGTAAATAGGGTTAACTCTGGTTTATTAAAATTAAAAAAAACCCTTAAAAATTCTTAGTCACCTTTTCTCATTGGCGATGATTTAATCATCCTGCAACTCCTCCTTGGAAAATTTCCACATTATATCATTTCTTTTAGGTCCTTGAAAAAACCCAAGCAGAGGAAATGGTTTCTGATGAGTTAATCTTCTGACTACACTCTAATAGTTTCCAGAATTCCTCATATAGAAGGAAAGAAATGAAAATCCTCTAATAAAAAACTGAAATTTTTATTTACTGTTTAAATTTCTCAGGTCCGCGAGAAAATCGATTGTCCCACTAAATACAAATGTAGATAGACTTGTGTTTTTTAAAAAAAAAATTAAAAGCTTCAAGAAATAGTTACTTGATTTTGGTAGTTACCTGGAAATTATTGGGTTTATGTTGAGCACACGAAAAGGTAGTTTTGATCTGGTTTCAATCCATTATTTTCCCCCAGCAAGGATACTGATAGGTGACTAGAAGCTCCTGCATCAGGAGCTTTTGGCAAATCATTACCCTCGCTATCAGTTCCCTAAAGAGCAGGAGGAAGGCTGGGGGGCCATGGGGGTAGGGGGGGAGGAGAGAGGAAGGTGGGGAGCCTGGGGAAGTTTTTGGAAATCTCCCCTCAGATTTCTGAGTCCGGACAGCTGTCCCTGCCTCTCCTGCCTCTCTTGCCTCTCCTCTCCCAAGCTACCATGGCAGCCAGCTCTTTTGGCTTCCCCTCCTGTATCCTGCTCCATGATTTTTTTCACTGCCCTGCTGCCTTCTCCTCCCTATCGCTTGATGACGCCCTTAGACTGGTATCATTTCATTACTGGACAAGTCTAATGGGAATTTTGGCTTTCATTCTCCATAGTGGTGCTGTATCCATCTTGCCCTAGTATCCCATATAAGAGGTATTTAGTGAACCAACGAGTCCTATATAGTCATTATCCTATTAGAACAGGGCCAGAAGCAATAGCATTTTTGTAGTTTTGCAAAACAAGTCCAACCTGTTGATGTTTATGTGGCACCTTTAAATGACAATTAGCAGTTATCACTTTAATCAGATATTTGTCCCAACATTTGATCAATCAATCAGTGGTAGTTAGTGCTTGCAGTTTACAGGGCACTGTAATAATAATAGTAATTGTGGTATTTGTTAAGCACTTACTGTGTGCCAGGCACTGTACTAAGCGCAGGGGTGGTTACAAGCAAATTGGGTTGGATACAGTCTCAATCAGTCTTACTGTCTCAATCCCCATTTTATAGATGAGGTGACAGACCCAGAGAAGTGACGTGACTACCCAAGGTCACACAGCCAATAAAGCAGAGTTAGTAGACATGTTCCCTGCCCACAAGGAATGTACAGCCTAGAATTACATAGACACCTGGCTATTGTCTTCTAGAAGCTTAGCTTGCATTCTGGAACTGATACCTAAGATTCTGCCCGGGGCCTTGGCTTTTCATGATAAGAGTTTCCCTTCCCCTACATTTGAGCATTCTGTGCTCCACGAGTTTTCCTTCCTTTCCACTCCACCACCTTCTCCCTCCCTTTTCCTCACTTTCTGCTTTTCCCCATTGCTACTACTCCTTTCAGCTCAATCTGCAGCTCAAGGTGGAGAGAAAGGGTTAGTGAGGAGCTGCAGAGATGCCCCCTCCCTGTTCCTCACTGCCTAACGACAGTGCTTGACTCTTTTTGCTGCAATGGCTTCCCTTTCTGCCATGGAGAGATGCCCGGGACTGCTGAGTTCTGGCCAGGTAGCTACCCATTTTCCCGATGGTTAGATTGGCCTTGGGGAGGTTTTCTGTCAGTCTTGTCTTATGCTGTAGAGTCATCTCTGACCCATAGCGATGCCATGGACACATCTCTCCCAGAACACCCCACCTCCACCTGAAATCGTTCTGATAGTGTATCCATAGAGTTTTCTTGGTGAAAATACAGAATACTACTTCCATATTTTTACCATTGCCTCCTTCCTCGTGGTAAACTTGAATCTCTGCCCTTGACTCTCTCCCACACCAGTGCTGCCCAGCACAGGTGAGATTTGATTTGTAGCAGATTGTAGCTCTGCAAAATGCCCAGGCGAGCACAGTACACAAAAAGTGTCCCATCAGGAGCACATATTAACTAAACTCAGGGATTGGGTTCTGTTTTACAAATTTTGTCCCAACTCATTTTCCCGGGCTCTGGGAACTGGGGGAGCAAGGCAGTACTGCATCTACCACAGTGCTTGACATATATGGAGCAGTTAACAAATGACCACAGTGATTATTATCTCCATCTCTGAGAGAAAAGCCAAGCCGTGGGTCATTGGGCAAATTAGGAGCAAATAAGACATGGTTGTGGGGGAAATGGCATTTTTGATATTGGAATTCTCACCTGAGTTTTGCCAACATCCACCTCACTGGTAGGCCTCACTATGTTTAAAGTGCTGAAAAACAGCAACCCTTAGCATCTGTCTAGTCTTTGAGGTTTTCCCATCAATTAGCTACTTTATCACATGCCAAATTCAGGGCCTCCACCCTTTCTCGGTATCAGGACAGAGTTGATAAACAGTGCTGTTTGCCTGTAAAACAGGCTATAGAAGGGTTGTTTTCTAAGTCCACGTGGGCGGTTGGAAGACTTTGAAGGAGAATGGGGCTGATAAGGAAATTTGCTCAAAAGTGTTGGACTTGGAGGTGGAAGGTCTAAAACAGCAGGGGCTTTGGTGACCAGGCACAGTGAGTGACCTTCCCCTTCACTTACCAGATCAGAGCCAGGTGTTTGCTGTTCCTCTGCTGGCTGTTGATACTTCTTGAGCATCCAGTGTGTCTAATCTGATTATCTTGTATCTGCCCCAGTGCTTTGGCTCCTTATAAGTACTTTATAAATACCGTTATTACTATTATTGTACTTATTATCAGCAGGGTTCCTGTGTTTCCTTCCCATTATCAAAAGAACCGAAATGTAGTTCAGACGGTTGTCCTGTTGTTGAAAACATCACATGAGTTCTATTCTGAACAATACTTCAAATTTTCTCCACGGTCAGTTTTTGTTATGGCCAAGAAATGGGTAAAAAGAAGCATGGCTATTCCTAAAAACTGATAGCCATGTTCAAGTTAAGTCTCAGACAGTCACATAGCTACTAAGGATTTGATTCAGGTTCCTTGGAGAATTCCATTGGCTGCAGAGAAAATTGATGGAATTTTAATGACAGTCCAAGGTCACAGTTAGCCAGGGGTAGGGAGGGGCTAGAATTTGTGGCCCTAGGTTTATAATAAACTCATCGAGAAGCGGCATGCCATAGTGGATAGAGCACAGTTCTGGGATTCAGAAGATCATAAATTCTAATCCCAGCTCTGCCACTTGTCTGCTATGTGATCGGCAAGTCACTTCAATTCTCTCTGCCTCAGTTACCTCATCTGTAAAATTCATTCAATAGTATTTATTGAGTGCTTACTGTGTGCAGAGCACTGTACTAAGCGCTTGGAATGTACAATTTGGCAACAGATAGAGACAATCCCTGCCCAATGATGGGCTCACAGTCTAATCAGGGACTGAGACTGTGAGCTCCATTTAGGACAGGGACTGTGTCCAGTGCAATTTGCTTGTATCCACCCCAGCTGTTAGTACAGTGCCTGGCATATAGGAGGCACTTAACAAATAACATTATTATTATTATTATTATTACTGACCAGTTTGGGATGAAGCCTTCACTTCCTGGAGTTCGAGTCACATGACATACTTCAAATATCAACTCAATCTTCAGGTGACCTTAACTACAAATCCTTATGATCTTCACACAGAACATTGTGGCGAACATCATGAATAAAAGTAAACCTAAGCATTTTTAACAGCATTAAATGTCCATGTACCCTTCACATGGTGAGTGGAAAGCCTTAACTGTTCCTGATTAAAACCCTTAAACTCTCTAGAAGGCTAAAGATGGGTGTCTTAGTGTTTATGAAGGCAAAGGTTTCATTCTAATGAAGTCTAGATGCATATGGAAGGGGTACTGCATATTGCCAAGAAAGCTTATTAATCAGAGGATAGTCATTTTATATTTTTAATAGTTATCAGTATTATTACAAAAAGTCTTATTTGTCCACAGTCTAATCTTTTTAGGTCTGATGGCAGGACAAGAATGGCTCAATAGCAAAAAGCTGTTTTGTTCTGTGTCACCAAAGAATGGGCAAGGTTAGATTTTTAGAGTAGATTTGCAAAAGATCAAACAAAATCCAGGTTAGATTTGCACTGTGTATATGAAATGTCTGTTCTGCCTTCCCTGTCTGCAAATTCCCACCTTTCAGTTCACTCTTCAGCAGCTGCTTGGGTACTTTCCCTCTCTCATCCATTAGCCTCATCTGTTAGTTATTTATTGAGTGCTTACCATGAGCGCTGTATTAAGTGCTTGGCAGAGTATAATATAACAGAGTTGCTAGACATATTCTCTGTATGTCTGTAACCTCACTGTGGGCAGGGAATGTGTCTGTTTATTGTTATAGTGTACTCTCCCAAGCACTTAGTACAGTGCTTTGCACACAGTAAGCGCTCAATAAATACTTTCATAACTGACTGACAGACATATTCTCGTATCTTCCTCATGGCCTTGTGTCTTGTCCAGTAGTTGCAATGAGCATTATCTCAATAGCGGTGAAGTTTCAGGCGTTCTTGTAGATAACTCCACTTGCGATTTGATATTGAATGTGGCTCAGAAATGACTCTAATGACCCTGTTGTGGCTTCTCTAGTAGAGTCAAGGCTCGCAGCTATGTAGAAGGTTGGCTTTGTAGATCTTCAATTTGGGATGAAGCTCCATTGTCTGCCAACATTCTCAGTCCCTAGAGGACCTTCTGGTCTTTTAGAATCTTTCTTCTACTTCTTTGCTTGTCCATCCTGTTGGATTGTGCAGTGCCTGGTGGAAGTTTGATAACAAAATTGAGCTTTGAGTTACCTGAAAAAATCTTTTCCTGTGCATATGAGTTCCCTGGCACTTATCAGCATGTAGCCCGTTTTCTTTAGCCTTGACGTCCTACTGATTTTGTAAATCCTGGTTCACAATCATTTGTGTCTTCTTTATGAATGTGTCTCTATAGCACAGTCACCAGCCTGCACCACATGCTCAGTGACTAGCTCAAAGACTGTGGATGTTACTTATAAACTTGGTGTGTTGGCAACATTTCCCTGTAAACCGGTGACATGTCCTGGCAGCTCCCAGGTCTCATGTTGCCTCTTCAAGCATGGTAATTTAGAACAGGTTGAACAGTAAAGCAGTGTGACCTAGTGTAAAGATGAGAGGCTTGTCTGCTGTGTGACCTTGGCCAAGTCACTTAACATCTCTGTGCCTTAATTTCCTCATCGGTAAAAATGGGGATGAGATACCTGTTCTACCTCCTCCATAGGTTGTGAGTTTCCTGGGGGTCAGGGAATTGTGTCCAATCTGCTTATATTTTGTTAACCCAGCACTAAGCACAATGTTTGGTGGAGAGTAATGGTACTTAAATACCATGATCATTATTACTGTTATTATTAACAGGACTGTTATCTATCATCTAGCCCTGTAATACAGCACACCAAAGGAAAGAAACAGCAAGGGCACCTGAAGTTTGTGCTTAGAAAGTTGCAGAAGTCTAGGGCTTAGGTCACTAGACTTGATGGTAGGAAATCTGGGGACTTTCCAAACTGTGACAGGGAATGAGAAACCCTACACCTGGACTGAGTCCAGGTTTCTCTTCTGACAGGAGAAGCACAGTTCAGTCAGCCAATCCTTTATGTAGCCCTTAATGTGTGCAGAACATTGTACTAAGTGCCCGGGAGAATACATACAATGGAGCTGGTAGACATAATCCCTGCTCTCAAGCAGCATTCTTTCCCTTTTTACTCACCACATGGGATGTTAGAAAGATTAAAATGACTAGTTCATCAAGAAGTTGTCAATTCTCAGATGAACATTAAGATTATTAACACAACATATGGAAAATCCAGTTAAATGTTCCAGCAGGTTCACACGGGACAGCTGTCCTCTCGTCTGATGTCTGAACCCCATAGTACTGGTGTTTTACTGAGATGGGCTTACATCCTAAAATCCATCTAGAATGCCCTGAAGTGTCTTCCGCTGTCTTCACTTTGGGACCTTCTGAAAGAAGCTCTGTCTAAGATTTTGTTGTCCAATCTCTCTTGGTAACAGAACCCGCCTCCCTCCTTTCATTTATTCACCCTCAAATGAATATGATGACAATATTGCACTCACAACCAGTGGGTCATTTGAGCACGATTATGTAACACTATGGTGCTCGTCAAGGGGCAGGATGAAGACTCTGAATATCACTGAAGCAAACATCAACCTTGGTAATGTTTCTTTGGCCTAGTTTATGCCAGTGAAACAAACTCTAGGGCAACGTGAAGATCACCTGAGTTGGCATTTACCTCAGGGCATTCACCTCTGAGACCATTTTCTGGTCTTGGTTCAGCATTTTGAGAATGGAATGGAATACAAAAAAGAAAGGACAGAGAGAGAGAGAAGTAGAATAAGAAGAGATTTGACATCAACATCATTCTGTGTGACCAAGCATAAGGGAGGTAGTGTGGTCCTGTGTGAATCAGAAGATCTGGGTTCAAATCCTGACTTCATCACTTGCCTCCTATGTGACTTAGGGCAAATCAATTCAGCTCTCTTGACCTCAGTTCCCTCATCTGCAAAATGGGGATAAATTGGATGTTTTTAGACTGTGAGCCCTGTGTGGGTCAAGGCCTCTGTCCAATCTGATTATCTTGTATCTACACAGGGCTTGGCACAGTGCTGAATCAATGCAATCATCACTAGTATTTTAGTCCCAGCTCAGTCATCAGTCTGTTGTGTGAACTTGGAAAAAAATTCCTAACCCTCTCTGAGCCTCCATTTTTCTCATCTATCCACCTAATGGGAATGAGATACCTGATCTGTCTTATCTTTTGAGCCCCAGGTGGGTGGAGGACTCTGCCCAATCTAATAATCCTGCATCTACCCCAGTGCTTAGCAACCAGTAAGTACTTAGCAGATAACTTAATCAATGAGTGAACTGGAGACAGTTGAGAGAAGACTAGGGGAACTGTTGAGGCTCAAGTATCCACCTGCCATTTGTTGGCCAGGGAACATGAGATTTTCTCACTGTGGAGGAAATTCTCAATATGCTCATTTTTTAAGCCACCTCAGCGTTTCAAAATCTTTCAGACTTGGCAAAGCTGATTATTGACAAAGGTTCTATCCACACCGAATAACTAAAATTATTCACTTGTCTCCTGCACTTAGCAGTGAACTAAATGGCCTTATTGAAAATGCTGCTCTTTCCAAAGGGACAAAGGGAAAACAGGCAGCTGAACTCAGCTGAACCTTTGTGCCCTCCTTATCATCCTCCTCTCTCTACTCCCACAGCAAGTTAAATCATTAAAATTCTGTATAATTAAAATTTCATCCCAGTCACATCAGTTAAGTTTCCTGGCCACAGTGGAAAATATAAATATCTCAGCAGGGCTTGAGGACAGTGGCTGTTTCCTGCTTGTGGTCTCCTGTTTGCACAGGATACTGTCTGCTACTGTATGCTATCTACAGCTGGTTCACATTGAAATCCGTGAGCTAACAAGCTCTGCTCCACTGTGGCCATTTGTCATGCTGAATTTACTTCCACTCAAAGTGAGAGCCAGGAGTCTCTCTGGGTGCTTTATTGGAGCTGATGTCCCAAATTTCAGGGATTTAGAGCCCTGATTTTTCTGTAAAATGGAGTTCTTGTCTGTTAAATGCAGTGCCAGATATTTTATAAAAGCGTCTTAGGTCTCTGCAAGAAAAAATGAGGTAGCTGAGTGTTATATTCTGTCATTTGGTAAACAAGAAAGCAGGGGAAAAGATATTGCTGGGAGGAACTCAGGAAAAAGAACAGGGAAATGGTCACCCATCTATGGGTCTGGACTACTGTTCTTGCCCCTTGAGAACAATGGCAGAGTCCTCTTTCTGTCCCAGTTGGGGGTGTCATGGGATGAGAGTTGGTGACTAGAGATTAATTCTAAGGCTAAGGTTCTGAATTCCCCCTCAGGGCTTGGGGAGTCTTGAGACCAGGAAGTGGGTCTAGGAGTCTCCTGCAGTCCTCTCACACAAACTAGGATTTGGTGAGTAGGTGACCAGGCTACATGGAGCAAGAGAAAGGGATGAGGATGGAAATATCGGCTTCTGCTTCGGAGCCTGCATTATCAGGTCCTGAAATTGGGAATTTGGCATGCTACTGGCTAGGGTGGGATGGAGATCAGTTTCTAGGGTTCTTCTGTTTTTGAGGTTCTCTTGTGCTCCATCCTGTATGTACAGACCCACTCAGAGGTCTAATTTTTACCTGAACCTTAGAGGAACAGGTGGAACTCTATAGAAGACAAAGCCATAGGGAAGGTACCCACAGTATAATAGTATTTCAACATCATGGTTCTGTCTCTCTTTGATGGAAATGAAGTCAACTGAGGTCAAGTCATAGCTGCTCCCCCTCTCATAGTAGAGACCTTTTGGCCTCTCCAGGTTCTGAAAGAAGAAAGTATCCTAGACAGGAATTGTCTTCGTATTTTTCTTTGTGACAGTCCTGCAAAAGGAAGGGATGATGGTAGTGGCACAGTTCTGATTACAAAATTAAATGGAAAAGCAATCCATTCAGGATATCACAAACAATTAGAATAAGCAACATCACTCAGAGAAAAACAAAAAATAGAGTTGTAGGAGTATCTGTTAAGGACTTACTTTATGCAAAGTACTGGGAAAGAGGGCACTGGTGAGAATTAGGCATGATCCCTGGCTATCCAGGTGCTCACAGTCTAAACATAAAAGAGGAGAGAGTGGACTAGCAAAAGGCAGAATTGTCTTTTCTGAAATTACCTGAACTCTTTTTACATTAGTCTATCAACATTTATTGAATGTCCACTGGGCTAGAAGAATGAGGTAATTTGTGAGTAGATTTAGTTTAAAACTCTGGAGTTCATTTTATTGAGAGTTTTGGGCGTTCTGTATTCTGCATTTATTTCAGAAGGCTTTCGTGTAATTGTGTTTTCAATACCTAAAGCCATGACCTTTAACCTTGAGTGACATGGGACCCTCTGAATTTGTCCATGGGAGGGCACCAGATGGTTTAAACAAGCAAGGGATGGTAATGGATGAAGTATTTTGAAACATTATGCAACAGGTTGGTAGTCCTGTTCTTTGAGTGAGATAGTAGCGTCTAAAGGTCACCGAGCTCTATCTTATGCTTTGTTAGCTGTTTGACCTTAGTCTAGGGCTTTAACTGAAATGTTTCAGGGTTTGCAGTAGCAAAATAGTCCTAACCTATTTAATAGGTCATTGGAAAAGATATTTGAAAAACATTTCAAATAGTTTGGAAAATACATGTCTATATAGATAAAGGCTGCTGATAAAGGCCCCTTACCACCATCTTCAGTAACAACATTTACTGACTATCGATTGTGTTGTAGAGCCTGACCTAATCATTTAGGAAACTTACAAAAGGAATAGGAGACAGTCCCTGCTCAGCAGGAATTTTTCAATTAATTGGGAAAAAAAGTGGAAATAAATTGTCCAGTATCTAAGAGACAAAGTGGTAAGAACCTAAATATATCTAAACATGAGGTTCATTCCAGAGACACTTCTTTACTTCTCTAGTCATTTTGTTTAGTATTTAGAAGCTTTCCTAACTAGTACTGCATCATCTGGTGGGGTGGTACTAAATTGGTTTGAGTGAAGTCTGGGAATTTCCATCCCACTTCCTTATCACTTAGATCAACATAGGTGTAACTTTCCCTCAGGTAGACAATGGTCAAGGGCTTGGGCTGAAACCCTGTCTAGTTGGCTATTTGTAAGGAGGATTTTAGCCACTGCATTAAATAGAATGGAGTTTTACATTAAATAGAATAGGGCATATGGCATTGTCCTTGTGCAATCTCATAAGGAAGTGATAGGAGCAGCGGTACTTTGCCTCAATCCCTACCTAGTTGACCTCATAGTCAGTGTCAGCATGAGATCAAGCAGGAAGAGGGTAAAGTACTTGTGAGAACCATGGTGGTTGTCCATCCACCTCCAGGTCAAACAGAATCCTTCCTTACCTTGCTGATTTCTTACTACAACCCAGTCCCACACTTTGCTCCTCTAGTGCCAACTTACTCACTGCACCTTGATCAGTCGATCACTGGTATTTACTGATTGCTTGCTGTGTACAGATCTCTGTACTAGGCACTAAGGAGAGTTCAGTGCAGCAGAATTGGTAGCCACATTCCTGGCCTCATGTATCTCACCCCTTCCACTTGCCCTTGTCCTCTCTCTGGCACAGAACTGTTTCCCTCTCTATATACAACAGACCACCACTCCCCCCCACCTCCAAAGCCTTATTAAAATCACATCTCTTTCAAGAGGCTGTCCCCAATTAGGCTGTCTTTTCCCTCAGTCTCTCTCCCTTCTACATCCTCTGTGCACTTGGAACTGTGCCCTTAAAACACCTGATACTCTCTGCACCCTCAGCCCCATAGAACCTAAATACATATCTGTAAATCATTTATTTATATTAATGTCTGTCTCCCCTACATATCTGTAAATCATTTATTTATATTAATGTCTGTCTCCCCACTCTAGACTGTAAGCTTCTTGTGGGCAGGGAATATGTCTTCCTACCCTGTTATTAAGGTACTCTTCCAAAAGCTTATTATAGTGCTCTGCACAGAGTAAGCATTCAGTGAATACCATTGATTGATCATGATCTCATGTCAAAAGGAAGGGTCAGGACCATCTTCCTGGAGAGTTAATGGAGTTAATACTTCTAAAGAACTTGCCCTTTTCCCTGCATTCCCAAGAGCAGGATAGGTAACCAATTCTTTCAGGTACCTGCCCCCTTAGTGGGACTATTTAAAATACTGTATTTCTGTTGGGTAGGAGTCCACAATTATAATATAGGGGAAAACAAGCCATTCCTACGTTACTGTCTGCATAGGTGGTCCAAGAAAACTGTTTGAGGGCTAGCCAATGCCTTTGAAATTACTTTTAAGCCTGGAATTGCTTGGATCATTCAAGCAATTGAAGAGTCAGGCAACTCTTATTTATAAAAAGTTCTGGTTAAATGAAAATCCAACCATAATCTAATCCAAGGTTATGTTGGCTAAGTCGAAGGAATGAACATTATTTTTAAAGAAAAGAGAATTGCACTTTGCCTGATATATACTGAATAAAACTCAAGTTGACTCCTTCACTGCAGAGAGTAAAATCCCCTTCCTTGTGAAATATTTTTCCAGTTATCTGGACAAAATGTTGTATATAGTCTTTGTGGGGTAGGGAACCTCGCTTCTGAAAAAGTGTGCCTCTCTCTTTTTTTGGACCCTTTTCAAAATTCACTTCCCAAGAATTCTGTAACAGCTTGATTGGTTGGAAATGCGAGAGGAAAGAGGGAGGAGGTCAGCTGTTTCATCATTCAGCAATCTAATAAGATTTGCCCAGAACATACTGGTCCACCCAAACACCCTCCACCCACTCCTAGAGGTTTATGTAGTATCTTTATTGGCTCAAGATAGAAAATCCTGGGGAGTGGGAATTGAAAGCAGCAAGACCTAGGGGGGAGGAATTGAACTGGACTTGGAATGATCTGTTTTCTAATTCCAGTTCTGCCATTTGCCTGCTCTGTGGCTTTGGACAACTCCCTTAGCAGCTCTGTGTTTCATTTTCTTCACTGGCTAAAATCAATCAATCAGTGGTACTTGTTGAGCTTTTGATGTGTCCGGTTAAAAAATGCCTGCTTTCCCTACCTCTTAGATTGTAAGCCCCATGAGGAACAGGGACAGTGTCTGATCTTATCATATATCTACTCCATTGCCAGTGTTCTGCATATGGGAAGCACTTAATAAATGCCATCATTATATGTCCGGTCATTGACGTGGCATATTAATAGCAGTATCTGAATCAGATGAGTAGGATTGCTCTTGATTTAGCTGGTGGGGGAAGCAGGAGCAAGAAACTGGTAAATAAGTTCTGACATTGTTATCTTTCTTGAAAGTTGCTAAAGCACCATTTAAGGTTCAGTATGACATGAACTGGAGAAAGATGAAAGTAATGGGTAAAAATTAGTCTTGGGAGGAAATTTGTCCTGCTTAATCAGTGGTATTAAGTGTTTATTCTGTGCAGTACTCTGAACCCTACACTTGTGAGAATATAATAGAGTTAGATAGAAATGATCCCTGACCTCAAGGAGAAAATAAAACGTGGCTGGGTGAATGGATGGATGGTTGTAGGAATGAGAATGGGTCCCTTCTGGAGGATAGATATTGATTTTTGCCTAATTTTCCTCTGACCTCCATTTTGGTTAACCTTGTATTGTGGCAGTATTTGACTGAGGAAATATTCCTTGATGAAACTTGGTCTTGCAAAGGATATTAAAATAATCCTGCATACCGTACAATGAGTGAGGTTTCTCTTAGGAACAAAAAGTGAAAATGAACCCTTCCAGAGAATTTTAAAACTAATAAGACTCATATTTACCTCAGAGATTTTCTCCAGGGGACTTTGTATTCTCTGCTATTAATATCCTAATACACAAAACACTCCTGAGAAGAAGATGGCAAATTGATTTGATCCCATCGGCTGATCCAGAGGATCTCCTCAGAGAAGATTAACAAGATCCTGGTCTGACTGTGTAAAATGGTATTTATTAAATGCTTACTATGTGCCAGGCATTATACTAAGTGGTGTGATGGTATTTGTTAAGTGCTTACTATGTGCCAGACACTGTTCTAAGTGCTGGGGTAGACAGAGGACAATGAGGTTGGATACAGTCCCTGTCCCACATGGGGCTCCCAGTCTTAATCCCCATTTTACAGATGAGGTAACTGAGGCACAGAGAAGTGAAGGGACTTGCCTAAGGTTACACAGCAGACAAGTGGCAGAGCCAGGACTAGAATGCAGGACCTTCTGACTTCCAGGCCTGTGCTCTATTCACTAGGCCACCCTGCTCAAAAGCAAAGGAGTAAAGCAAGGCTGTGGATGAGTCCCAGTCTGGTTCAACCTGTTGGACATAGCCATCTTAAGGATCCTACAAGGAATCTGTAAACTAGTGTAAAAGATTATTCTGGTTCTCTGAGAAGCCCTGGTAACCAGGTTAAGAAGATCATTGGGAGTCCCTGAATCAGTCATAGGTTGCTCCGAATGTCCCTTTCCTTAAAAAAGAAAAACAAACCCCAAAACAAAAAGCAAATAGAAGTTCAACCAGACAAGCGACTTTTCAGAATTAATAAAGTCCTGAGAGCTGACAGTGTGAAGAAGGTTGAGATTACACACTAGTCAGCACCCGGCAAACCTTTCCATTGGCATGACACAGAGTCATTTAGTCCCTTAATTCTGCTCTCTTGTCCAATGATGCAAGAATAGAAAAACGGAATCTAGATCCTGTATGTGAGAGGTTTGGGAGATGACAGCCAGGCAGTGCTGCCGGCTAGCATCTGGCTGCCTTTATCGTCTGGGAGGCTTGGGTCGAACCGTGATTCCACATCCAACATCTTGTGCGGGTTCATCAAGCCACATAACATTAAATGACAAAACAGGATCACAGTTAGCATGTTCCTGAAACAAAGTCTGTCACCAGCGTTTGAGCAATGCTTACTGCATGACCCCTGTACTAGTTAAGAAGCAGAAAAATGTCCAAATAAGTGCTTTTTGGTGAGCTGAAATTAGAGGAAATTTTAAGATCCCCCTCTAGATGGTAAAATCACTCTAGTAAAATTGCTCTTCTCCAAGATATTCACATTCACTGATTAAAATCCAACTACCATTATCTTCAAACCAAAAGAACAGCTCTACATATCAGCAGAAAATGTCAAAGCTGTATTAAGCACCTACCTGGGCATTTTGGTGTGCTGGATTGCATACAAAGGAATTAGAAGAAACATTTTCAAAATTATTAGCCATTCATCTGCATCACTTAGTTATTGAAAAATATGGTATTTGTTAAATTCTTACTATGTGCCAGGCACTGTACGAATCACTGGGGTTGATGCAAGCTAGTCAGGTTGGACACAGTCCATGTCCCACTTTGGGCTCACAGTCTTAATTTCTATTTTACAGATGAGATAACTGAGGCACAGAGAAGTTAAGTGACTTACCCAAGGTCACACAGCAGACAAGTTGCAGAGCTAAAATTAGAACCCAAGTCCTTCTGATTCCCATACTCTTTCCAATATGCCACACTGCTTCTGTAACTGATGCTGAAAGTAAGGAGCCCCTTACTTTACTTGGACTTGTCTAGTATTGCCTTCCCTTTCCTAAAGAGCTGTAGAAATTATTTGCAGACATTAATCTAATGGCCTAATCTGTTCTCAGAACATCAATGGGTGGTTGTTAGGGAAGGTGGAGAAACTGAGGCACAAAAAGAGGTGAAGTGACTCATTGAATACCATGAGTTGGAGAGAGAGAGACAGGAATAGAAACCCAAACTCCCGTCCCCCAAACTGCTGCCCTGACCACTAGACCACACTTCCTTCCTTCCTAGACTATGAAACATTGGAAAAAAGGAACAAGGCTGAAAGTAAATATGGAGGCTAACCACAGAGACATAATTTTACTTGTACCAAAATCATGTTGTTCAAAAACAAACAGCAACAAACTCACTAACCTTGTTTTCCTTTTCTAAAAAATTATTTTTAACCTTAAACCCATAATGGACTTTAGAGAAAATGGCCACGGCCTGAACTAACATTGTTTTCTATTAAACTGAAATGGAAATTAAATATGTGTTCAGTATTCAAAGAGGAAATTATTTTCTTTACACAAGAAAAGGGAGAAGAGGGATTTTTACTGATTTAGATCAGTATTTAAGGGCCACAAAAGTGGGCCCAGACCTTGGCAGGCTAGGTAATGGGGTATTTTCCTGGTTCTTATCCTCCCATTGCAGGAAAAGTAATCCAATTAGTGGACAGAGCACAGGACTTTGACTCAGGAGACTAGGCTTTAGTCCTTACCCTGCTACTTGTCTGCTCTGTGGTCTTGTGCAGGTTGATGACCTTGCTGTGCCTCACTTTCTTCTATAAAATGGAGATAAATTGCTTGCTCTCACTCCCTCTTTGACTGTGAGCCCCACGTGGAGCAGGGAGTGTGTCCAATCTGATTATTTTGTAGCTACTCTAATGTTTAGCTCAGTGCTTGGCACAGAATATGCACTGAATGAATAAGACCACTAAGTAGTATATATCTAAAATAACTGCTTTTTATATTTGAAAATGATGCTATTGATTGTAAGATCATATCTGTGTGAGTTGGAGCTAAATATACCCCTTCACTCACACACTCACACGTGCACACACAAACACACACATTCACTCACTCATTCACAGGAGGACCAAACTGTAAATAAGAAAGCCTCAAAACTGTAAATTCAGATAGAGCCTGAATTTTGTTGCTATGAAAGATATTTTAAACGGCTTTTAGCTAAGTATTTTCAAAACTTGCTAGTGTGGTCTGACACCGAGTTTTACTGGGGCCAAATGTTACAAATGTAATAAATAAAAACCCACATAAAGCAACATTGTCCACGAGAATGACCCTATTGTCTGCCTGCTAGCTTGTGTCTTAGACCCAGTGCAGCATTTACACCCAGCATTTTGACCCCTGGGAGAAAATTTGACCTTGCTGAGGATGGAATAACAGAGAATGTTTTGTCTCTGTCTTAACTTCTCGTTATAAGTTTCTTGATGCCTTAAAAGATGAAAATCAAGCAGGAATAATGCAAAATTTCTGACATCTATTATGTTCAAATCCCTTTCCAAACTGGGGAAATTTCTGGTCCTCTTAAGACCAAAGTAAGTGTAGTCATTAGGATGAATGGTAATATATAGTATTGGATCAAAACTAGTGAACATCCTGGGATTGTTTTTGCTTTGGGATAGAATAAAAATTGGACAAAAAGTGGTATATTTATGTTTATCTTGTGCTTACAATTGTTTTTGAAGATGACTTCTGATGGAGAAATCTTAGCCATATGTTCTCTAGACTGTAAGCTCATCCCTAGACTGTAAACTCGTTATAGGCAGAGAATGTGTCTGTTATATTGTTAAATTGTACTCTCCCAAGCACTGCACATAGTATGCACTCAATATATATGACTTTTGCGTTAGAAAGTGCTTGTTGAAAAGACTTGTCCACTGTTTGCATTTAAAGAGAGATCCTTGCTCACTAATGGGTTTGCATCATTTTTTCTTGTCTCTACTTCCAAACCTGTCTCCAGGAGTTTGATTTTTAACCTTCTTTTATTATAGTATTTATTAAGTGTTCACTATATTCTCACTACAAATAAGGGGTAAATATAAAATGCTTAGATCTGACCCTGTCCTTGTCCCACATGAGGCTCACAAACTTAGTGGCACAGAGAGGTCATGTGACTTGCTGAAGGCCACACAGCAACCATTGGCAGTGGTGGGACTAGAACCAGGATCTCCCATGTTTTTTCCAATGAGCCACTCTAATGGTTTTCTCTAATGATTTCAGTATCTTGGTTATATTGATAGTTCAAATTCAGAACTTATGAGCTGATGTCCATATGTAAGGGGTTGAGTGCAGAAATGGTTAATGATGTAGTCTGTAGGCTGAAACAAACAGAGGTGTGTGTTCACATAATTTAGACTAAAATCCTGCTTCCCCTTGAATGCCACTAAATAATCCAATCAATTCAGACACAACTCATCCAGATAATTTCTTCCATTTTTTCTTCATTCTGATTACAGAGTCTTCTAATGGACAAGGGAATTTTTGTTCATATTTAGCCAGGATCACCAGTGATAATTTGCGATAAGTTTCTTAGGGAAATATAAATCTTCTCCTGTTTACTAACTCCTACTTTTTTTCCTAGTCCAGTGAATTTGAGTTACCTTCTTTCTTCCCTATATACTCATGAATCTACATCATTTGCAGTTCTCAATATAGCTCTCCTCTAGACTGCAAGCTCCTTGTAGACAGGGAACATGCCTATCGAGTCTGTTAGAACAGGGCCCTGCACAGAGTAAATGGGTCAGAAAATATGATTGACTGATCGGTTGATTGATATCAGGGTGCCCAAATAGAGATGAGAGCACAACCAAGGCTTTGACTTTGATCTAAGAGGGGGGAGGGCAAAATGTTATTCTCCTGGAAGATAAAACCTGCTCCTGTTGCCTCGCCTGGCCCTGGATATGAGAGAGTAAGCAGTTTCTCTGTTTGAACATCAGGTTGGAAATCCAGTGGGAAGGATTTCAGGAGCAGAGAGAAGGGCCAATCATTGGAGTCACAAGGGAGATTTTAATCTCAAAGGGCAAGGCAAGAGGTTTTGGGGGTTGAGGCCGTTCTCTAACAAGACAAAGAGTGTGGTGGAGGGGAGCTGACAGTCTAAGGAGAGGCCTGGGAACAGCCTTTGATCTTTCCCGTGATGGGAAAGTAGGGAGAGTAGGGTGAGCCCCAAATGACTCCCTTAGGAAAACAAAGCAAACCTATGGGCGGGTTTGGCTCTAACTGGGGTGGGGGCCAACTTTATTGAAATGAAAGAGAAGGCAAATATCAAAGACACCTAGAAAATGGCTTTAGTGGATCACTTAATACTAAGCTTGTCTATTAGATCGTAAACTCCTGAGGGCAGGGTTCGTGTCTTCCACTTCTGTCATACTCCCCCGATTTACATTCAGTCAAAAAATGCCATCTTTGGAAGACTGTTCAATACAATAGAAAACTTTCATTAACACCTCAATTATAGGAATAAAGGAATTTCATCAAGAAGTTTGATATATATGATGATACGTAAGTTGAAATTCAGTTAATGTATGATGAGTCAAACACCCATTTCATTCTTTCTGATCGAATATAAAATTAGTTTTCTCCTTTCCTTCTCTCCATTCTCTCCTGTCCTTTTCTCTTTCCTTCTGTTTCTCCTTTTCTCTTTCTTTTTCCCCTCTCCCTGTCTAGGATTAGTATTCGTGACACCGAGTAAACTAACATCTAAAAAACATTTCACCTATATCTACCATTTCTCTAGTAACCTTGTTTCATCTGATGTCACATCGTCCGTTCTTTCCAAATAAATACAACCATTAAAAATGGGCTGCAATATATTGGCGCCATCTAGTGGTGAAGACCAAAATGACCTTCCCCGTAGAACATTAATCTGTATGCCTCAGTTTACCTCTGAAGTGGGAATGATAGAATTTGCCCTTTGAGAAGCAATTTACAGAGCCTAGAGATGATTTGAGCACAGGACTGGAGGGGCAGAAGGACCTGGGTTCTAATCCCAGCTCTGCCACTGGTCTGCTGTGTGACCTTGGACAAATCACTTCACATATCTGTGCCTTAGTAATCTCATGTGTAAAATGGGGATATGACTTGTGAGCCCCATGTGAGGGCATGAACTGTGTCCAACCTGATTAGCTTGTATCAACCCCGGTGGTTAGTATAGTGCTTGGTACATAGTAAGTGTTTAACAAATACCTTAAAAAGAAAAAAAAAGCTGGAGGAGAATATGTATCCTGCATATCTGACCCTGATATCTGGCCCTGTTTAAAGAAGGACAAGGGATTTCACAGGTTGCATTATGAAGGACTTTGCCCAGTGATTTGGCCACTCTGCAAAATCTATTTTAAATGTTTACTAACGTCTTGGGTGGCAGGTGAGCCCGGTAATCCGTCTCAAAAGCAATTATCAAATCAGTACACACCCTTCTGTATGCAATGCCCTGATTTTAAATATGTGCAAATACCACAACCCACAGGTATATTGAGTAGCTTTGCCCCACTTCAAGAGAACCTACTTTATCTGAGCAGAAAATAGATATCTTCCTTTGACAGTGGTTGAAGATGGAAGAGCTTATGAAAAGAAAACAGCAAATTACAAATAAAATGAACCCCAGGAAAAGTAAGAACCACGTCAGAATGGATTTGAAATGGGGTATTGGTGTCATGCATCTGTGTGTTGGATGGGGGCTTTTTGAATGCTAGGTGAAAACTTCCTCTTTTGGAAATGTTTTTTCTTTCTTATTGACACCTGGGACAATATTAATAATAATAATTGTAGTATTTGTTAAACATTTGCAAGTGCCAAGCACTGTGCTAAGTGCTAGGGGAGATACAAGGTAATTAGGTTGGTTACAGTTCCTGATCCATATGGGGTTCACAGTCAAAGTAGGGGGGAATACATATGAGATCAATGAGGCACAGAGAAGTTAGCTAACTTACCCAATGTCACACAGGAGGCAAGTGGCAGAGCAGAATTAGAACCCACCTCCTCTGACTCCCAGGCCCATGCTCTTTCCTCTAGGCTATGCTGGACAGTGGGGGAATTATGAACAGGTGGATGAGATTTGGAACAGATTGCTGCTAACGAGGGGGACCAGGTTAAAGGAGGTAGAATTGCGTCAGAGCAGATAGGAAGCTCAGAGAAGAGAGCTGTTTTTTGCAGCATGGCTTAGTGGAAAGAGTATAGGGTAGGGAGTGAAAGAGCATAGGGTTGGGAGTCAGAGGAAGTGAGTTCTAATTCTAACTCCTCCACTTGTCTGCTGTATGACCTTGGGGGAGGCACTTAACTTTTCTGTGCCTCAGGTCTTTCATCTGTAAAATGGGGATTAAGACTGTGAGCCCCATGTGGGACACCCTGATTACCTTGTATCTACCCCAGTGCTTAGAACAGTGCTTGGCACATAGTAAGCACTTAAATACCATCATTATTATTTCACCTAAAACAGCAAAGAGACTTTTCTGGAAAAGGGGTAGTTACACTGAGTATGGAATCTACTAACTTGGTGATAGGCAGTGGGTGAACTCAACCATGCGTTCCTAAGACTGAACAGCAGTGGAACTTTGTAGCATCTCCATCAGTTACCCTCTCCACCAACAGGAGTTAAAAGGTGAGTGACTCCTTTTGATCCATGTCTACATTATCTAAAAGTTACCTATATTTTGTGGGATCTTATCATCGTGTTTAATTTATCTGGTTCCCTTTTCATTTGTGAACTGTTTTGCCTCTGTTCACTGTGAATGTCAGGTCGATGCTCCTCTAATGACTTTTCAGTTGGATTCAGTTGCTGGGATGTTTGGATGGCGGCATCTCATGGAATCTATTGTAGGATGACCTGGTCAAGTACCTCTTCACTCTAGGCCAGCAGTCACCTGGTTTCCCCTTGGAGTAAGAAAACTGGGGCCGGAGGTGGCTAGGGTGAAGCCAAAACGCAGAGTCTGATGGGCAGACTGATCTTAAGGCTACCTGGGCGGGACTGATGGTGCTTCTCTGAGGGATGGCAAAAATTGCCCATGACTGGCTCCAGCTTTGCAGACATTTTTAGCCCTGAAAAAGACTGAAGAAACATGTTGATGGGGCAGGGAATGGGTCTGGGCAGAAGTTAACCTACAGTTGCAGCAGTTCAACATCAGTATTGCAAGGATTTAGAGATAAAATCCAGGGCTTTCATTAAATCCTTTTGAAATGATGGAAAATATGGACACCTTAGAGAACTATGTGATATAAAAATGTTGGATTTCAAAAAACAACCATTCGAAGACAAAGCATTCTAACAAAGTGGATTGGTGCAATCTAACTGATCTGGAAGGCAAGCTTGGTGAAAGAGGCACCAAATCCATGAGTAACCAAAGCCCAGTTGAGGTTTAGTAGTCCACACCTGCCTCAGAGGCCTTCCCCAATTAAGCCCTCATTTCCCCTACTCCCTCTGTCTTCTGCAACACCCTTGCACTTGGATTTATATCCTTTATTCACTCCACCCTCAACTCCACAGTTCCTATGTGCATATCCATAATTTATTTTAGTGCCCTTGTAGACTGAAAAGCCCCTTGTAGGCAGGGAACATGTCTACCAATTCTGTTATGTTCTGTAAAGTGCTTAGTACAGTGCTCTGCACATAGTAAGCATTCAAATGCTATTAATTGATTGAGAGTATCTCAGGTGTCTTGCTGAATTCAATTTCCCTCAGTTTTCTAACTCAGAGCAACAGTATGTCTACTTTGTGGGAAATCTGTTTGGACATAAACTCAGTGACATTGAGAGGATGAAGCCAAAATAAGCAACATCAACCAAAACCACTTGTAAACAACAAGGTATCATTCAGAAACAAACAAAATTTAAAATATCTCTCACTGATGTCCTTCTGTTACAAAAATAAAAGGTTGGTTATTTCCTCTTGTGCAAAAACAAAATTAAATCAAGGCAAGTGTTGCTTTTTCAGGTCACATTTTTTTCCTCTGGCTTTTGTTGCCATTAACATCGGGACTAAAAAAAAAAATAATCACCCAAACACATGTGAGATATAAACTCAAACTGCATCCATTAGCCTGAATATAACAGATTCCTTTTTGAGAGGAAAAGCAGGAGGGCAAAGACTAAGACACATATAAAGTTAAAGTTTTCATTCCAATTTCAATATCAGGATTCTTGCCGGCTGGAGAGTGGGGAGGGAGAGAAAGTAGACTTCCTTTCCATTGCCGAAGGGTGTCTCATATGTGGGCAAGCAAGAGGCAAGGATGGAGACTGGGAGGGGATAGGTTTCAGAGAATTCACAGGCTAGAAAGTTATTCTTTGGGGTCTTTTAAACTCTCAGGTCTTGTTAGAGTCCTAGGGACAGAGGAGTCTGGGAGTGTAATCCAAAAAGTTTGAGAGAATGACCCCCATGGACTTGGCATGTAGAACTAAAGCTGCTGTGATCTAGATTATGCTGGTTTAGAGGGTGATGCAGGATTTTGAGGGCTTTCAATTGGACTCTGAACTCCATATTCAGTAAAAGCAAAATTCAAAACATTATCCCAGAAGGGATTTCTTAAAGGAATGAAAATGAAATAAATTTTCTCATCCTGGGCTTAGTGCCAGTGAAGACCCATTATAGCTGTAAAAGGCATATTTCAATGTCTGTGCTTCTTTCATTTTCAGCCTTTAGTGGTGAAAGAGCAATCAGCCTCTAAATTTATCTATTTTTACTTCCTCCTTCTGTTTCTGGACTAATCCTCTTAAGTCTATCCCATGCCTTGCAGGACACAACTTTAGTTATGTGAAGAATAATTTACCCTTGAAACAAGCTGTTTTTTGTGCCTTTGGAGTCACTACAATTTCACTCCCAATTTGGTTAGAAGACAGTTTTGAAGATAACAGTGACAGTTGAAATATCATTGTATTTTACAATTTTGTCCAAGCTATTAACACTCTTAGCTAGATGTGGACTTGTTTTCTTAGTTCTCAAAGATCTCCATATTCAGTTAATAACACAAAAGGATTTTTGGAAGTTTAATATAAAGTCACACCTGATTGAAATGTGGATGCATTTTCTTATTTGTGATTCCTACACGCCACAAGATTTTTGGAGGAGTTGTAACTTGAATTAACAGGAGTCTTGCAATCAGCATCTTCCAAAACAGATCTTAAAAATCTGTGTTGGTTAGGTGCTGCAGTTAAAAGCTGGGTGAGGCTCACTACTCTGTCTGGCAGTGCTGCTGATGCCCAACAGCTCCATCAGTTAAGAGTATTTAATAAGCTCCTACCGTGTGCAGAGCATTGTGCTGGGGTTTGGGAGGGTATAATGTAAAATGGGGAGAATATACTAATTTGCTCTCTCTCCTCCTGAGACTACGAGCCTCAGGTGGGATCAGGACAGTATCCAGTCTGGTTATTTTGAATCTATCCCAGTGTTTAAGGCAGTGCTTTAGCCCATGGTAAGCGATTTAACGTTACTGTGGAGTTCTTGGCAGGGCATAGGTAGCAATCTCCCAGGAAATGACAGTCCTAAAGAGAGCCATGCCTTGAAAGAATCAACTGTTGAGAGCAGTGACATCTACTTATTGAGAACAAGTGCAGCAAAACAATATAGTCATGCTCCTTGATTGGCTACTGACCATTAGGCAGACACAATTCAGTCAGCACAGGGAACAATGAGGTGACAGTGGGCCAAATTTAATCCTCTTCCAGACCTTGATTGTGCCTCACTGAGCTCTCCAGCTGGAAAGCTGCCATCCAGTCTTAGCATATGAGAGGAGACAATCTTTCAGCTCAACTCTGGAGCTTAGGAGGTGGGGAGGCAACTCTCTAGCTTGGTCTTGGTGCCGGAGGGACCAAGAGATGAAGTACTGGGTTCCAGGAACTGTTAGAAAGCTGTGGTCTGCTGACAGAAGTTGGGTTGCCATCTTGGCTCTCTTCCAGCCCACATCAGGTTCTGGAGCTAGTCACTTTTTCCCTGCCTCAGAAAGCCAGGGGGATGAAATTTACAGCTTCCATGGGAGTGATGGCTGTCTTAGCCTTCATGGACCTAGCTCTCGGAAGCCAGTCAGAGCTCATGGTGAGACAGGTGGCACTGTGGCCTATGGGCTAGTAAACTGTATGTCAAAGGCAAAACTTTCAAAAAAGGCAAAACCATTTCATCTTTTCTGTTTCTTACCTTGCCTGCAATCGACCTTATCTGTTGATGTTCACTCTCTTGAAAATACTGGCATATGCTGTTTGAATTTCTGATCCCCTGTGCATAAGACCCCTAATTATGTTTTTGAAATAAAATATGATGGTTATGTTTTATGCCTGTTGTGACCAGAAATGTATTGGAAGATGGGAAAAAGCTTCTTAAGGAGGACTCCTTGCTTATCCTGCCCAGTGTTTTATAATCTTTTAAATGTCTGCTATGTAATGGGCATATAGCCTCCTAGTAGTAGTTGCCAAGGTATTTATTGACCATCTAGGGAGTGTAATACTTGAGAGAGTGCAGCAAAAGCAGTGTAGACTAGTGGAAAGAGCATGGGCCCAAGAGTGAGGATCTGGGCTCTGCTACTTGCCTGCTAGGTGACCTTGGGCAAATCATATGAATTATCTGTGCCTCATCTGAATATGGGGCATTAAATACCTGTTTCCCTCCCCTTTTAGGCTCTGCCCTCATGTGGAACAGGAACTGTGTTCCATGTGATTATCTTGTATCTATTTTATTCATTCAATAGTATTTATTGAGCGCTTACTATGTGCAGAGCACTTACTAAGCACTTGGAATGTACAATTTGGCAACAGATAGAGACAATCCCTGCCCAATGATGGGCTCATCTCAAATGCTTAGTACAGTGCTTGGCACATAAGTGCTTATCAAATTCCGCAATTATGACATGTCACCTGCCCACATCTCCAATGGAAAAGTGTGCTCTTTTCTATTCTGTGATTATAAAAGCTTTTAAGAGCCTATTTGAAAAAGAGCGAGCAGATGTTATTGTTTTCCTTTCTACTGTTGCTTTGGATCTTGACCACTCTGATTCTTCAATTTTCCTTTTTACTCCTTTCATTAGATAGCTATTCTGTGGGTTCAAAGATGACATGATTGAGGGTGAGGTTATTCAGTGCATGTCCAGCTTACCAAGATGAATGACTGACAATCCTTTCCTTATGGTATAGTGTAAAGACTGTGCTTTCCTACATTATTACATTTTTTTAATCCCACTTCAGCTGCCCAATAGAGCTGTTGTTTGCGTTTCCAGTAGTCTTCCATTCCACACACTTTTCCTCCATCAATGGTGTTTATTGAGCACTTACCATGTGCAGAGCACTCTTCTAACTGGTTGTGAAAGAACAATACAACAGAATTGGTAGACAGGTTTCCTGCCTATGCGGAGTTTACATTCTAGAGGGAGCTTTCAGTTTAGTGCTCAAAGGTGTAATGAGATGAGCATTGCTTTGATGGTGGTAGTTAAACTGCATTCCAGGACCTCATCACTGGTGTCCTATCTTGCTCTTTAATTTCAAGTATTGTACATAGGTGGGATTGATGAAACTGCTCTAGAAGTCAAATGTGGGCTCTGAGGTAAGATCAGGTTTCACAGAATCCTGATGTCATTTGAGCCTCACAGGACTGTGAGCCTCATGTGGGACGGGGATTGTGTCCAACCCGATTTGAATGTATCCACCTCAGTGCTTAGTACAGTACCTGGCATATAGTAAGCACTTGACAAATGTCATGATTATTAATTGTTATTATTGTGGACAGCAAACATCTATACCTATTTTGTTGTATTCTACTCTCCCAAGCACTTAATGCAGTGCACACAGAAAGTGCTCTTGAATACCATTGACAGAAAAAGGACACACTTTAGATAAAATATTTGATTTTTGAGGGGGTTGTTACCTGGCTGAGGTAATCGGGCACAGCAAAGTCAGCACTTTTTATGGATTGTGGAGTGTGACTGTTGAATGGGTGAAGATCACTCTCTTTCTCAGGCTTCTATGCCTTGTTGCTAACTATGCCATTGCCTCCTCATAATAGAAAAACTAGAAGAATGAGCCAAATTCCAAACCCACCCAAAGCAACAGTTCCCCAGGTAAAGTGCCTAGTCAATCAGTAGAATATTGCACATCTTCTGTGTGCAGAGCACTTTTACCAGCATGTGCAATCAGTTTGTGAATGTCAATTCCCCACTCTGCCTCCTTTTAGATACCTGTCTTATAGAAACTAGAGTGGCTGAATGAAACTAGGGATCAGGAGACCTGTGTTCTAATCTGTGCTTTGTCATCAAACTGCCGTGTGACCTTGGATCTCTTCACCTTTCTGTTCCTCAGCTTCTTCAGGTGTAGAGCAAGCATAAGATACCCGCTCTCCTACCTTTTTAGATTGTAAGCCTCATCTGGAGTAGGGATTATGTGTGATTGGATGCTCTTGTTATCTACCCCAGGGCTTAGCACAGAGTAAACTTAATAGATATAACTAATCTATTTTCTGGGGTGGGAAAGACATTTCACTAGGGTCAGGGAAAAATAGAGCAAAACTAGGATCTGAAAAGGCATCAAGAGCAGCTTTTACAGATGCAGGTTTGTTCATCAGTGGCTCACTCCCCTTTTTTCCTGGTATTTAGAAAGACAAAGGAAACATTAATTTCTCTCCAAATACTTCTTGAGGGAGCAAGTCTTTAGGAATCTTATTCATTGCCTTTTCCTAGTACATCTGAGAGTCCATGTCGCCCTCTAGTGTTGAAGCCCGTTTCTTATTTCCTGCGATGAAGACGGTGTCACAGCACTTCAGGAAAACTTTCTACTTCCTTAATATGGTGTGGACTGTTTTACCTAAAAATGCAAAATGACTTTCTCTTCCAACTACCTCTGTGGACATGTTCATCCTATAACTTGGAAGAGGAGGCTAGAGAATTTTCAATTATTTATAAGGGCTTCAGTCAATCACTTCTGCTGATTCCTGGTCACTGGAGCATATATAGCAAATTACATACAAAGATAGTGTACATTCATTATGCTCAGTTACATGTTTTTCACCATCCCCCAATTCTTGGGTGAGGCCTTATCTTCTCTCACTATTCGATCTACTCTCTTGAAGATGCCAGCAGTTAATTTCTGCAAGTGATTATAATCCATTGGTTTAAAAGCTCCTTTAGAGCAGGGAAGCAAGTGTTGTCTGTCCTCTCCCAAGCATTCAGTATTGTCATAAGCAGTGTGCTTTAGTGGAAAGAGCACAGTCCTAGGAGTCAGAGGATCTGAGTTCTAATTTAACCTCTTCCATTTGCCTGCTTTGGCAATCTCTTAATTTTTCTGCACCTCAATTTCTTCAACTGTAAAATGAGGATGAAATTGCTTGCCGAAATAAATTGCTTTTGGTTTGGAGTGTATATGTAGCAGACCTTTTCGTCTGTCTAGAAGTTGAAATAAAAGTTCCTTTCAAGTTCCTCTAGGCTGTAAGATCATTTATGGACAAGGAATGTCTCTGCTAATTCTGTTGTGTCATTCTCTCCCAAGTGCTTAGTACAGTGCTCTGCACATAGTAAGTGCATGATAAATACAATAGATTTCAAATTTGAATGTTATTCTCTCTTTAACCTTGTTTAAAATGTGATTCAAGGTCAATTTAAGGGCTTAAAGATGTATTTGGGGAAGTAGCTGCAGAGACATAGAACTACACTACTACTTGGACTTTGAAAGGTAAGATTGCTCAAACTTGCAAGCAGTACAACAGGCTGGAGGAGAGAACAAAGATTGTCTGGTTGGTCATGTTCAACACTGGCTATCTTCTCTGACTTGCACAAGGTCAGAAGTTTCTCCCTAGCTTACTGCAGAGCAAGAGGGGCAGGAGAGGGGAGGGGTGTTAAAATTGGCCTTAGAGTTTGTTTTTTTATGCACTATTTCTTTTGGTCTGCTCAACTTCCATCATTCTCAAGAGCCCAGGGGTTGAGGAACCCAGATGAAAAGTATTTCTGTAGCTTCACAACTCCAGTGGCATTTTCTAGCAGAGCTAAGTTGGAGGTTAATGGCATTTTGGCACTGCAAACTTCACTGATGAAGACAATCCTCTCAGGTTGGTGCTCCTGTGTCCCAACTGTGCCTGGGTCTAACCATGCAATTTCCAAAATGTTGAGATCTGTAGTCCTGAGATGAGTTTTCCAAACCCCAAATAGAAAAAGTACACCAAAGCACCTTATTCCACAGTTTCTGGAAACTGATAGGGTATTTCAAGACTGTGTTTATGATGATTTGTTTGTTCCTCATGGATGGAATCCCTTCTGTGCCTGTAGTGTTGGTCAGAAGTAGCTGAAGCTGGTTAAATATGAGGTTAAATATAACCCAGTTTCGCTCCTTGTTTTAGAATTATGAAACCAGCATTCTCAACCAAGACCAGTGTGGGCAGGCATACATTGCTATCTCCACAACCCCAAATTCCCTTTCAGAAATGCTTTAAATTCTGATACTCTTTCCTACTATTTTCTAAAGATAAAATTACATTTTTAATTCAATATTTTTAGAGCGATAGAAACTTTTAAACATTAATGAAAACATTAAACTCAGAACTCTTTGTCATGGTATTACTCTGCCCCTTAGCTGAGTAAATATGTTGGATCCATCTTCTGGCCAGGCATACAGATTTTATTTTTTCTCAGATAATGCACTGTTGTATTTTTAAAAAACAGCTAATGATTCAAAATGGAATGCTTGTATTTCTCATTTTGGTGTCTCATACTCATTTTGAAAATATTTTCAATCTTATTCTGATTGGCAGGTTGTGTTGAAGAGAAGAAGCATACTCAGTTGAGAGGCAAATCATGAATAGGGCATTTTGAGATTTAAATTAAGACTGCGAGCCACATGTGGGATATGGACTGTTTCCAACCCAATTACTAAACCCCAGTGTTTAGTAGAGTGTCTAGTACATAGTAAGCACTTAATAAATGCCATTAAAAATGAGAGGTCTGAAGCAGTCTTGGGTATTTCTCACAAAATCATATATGATCTGATTCTTTCCTTAACTCATTTAGAATGAATTTACAAAAAGAAAACATGTCCCACTGTAACTGTACTGGGCTGCTACCGATGGTTGTGTTTCCCTATTGTTTATAGGCAAGGAGGTGGAGAGGATGTGTGGGACCTGACTCCCTTCTCAGCCAATCAGGAGGCTTTGGGTGGACAAATTCTGACTTGTGTCCACAGAGTAGCAAACAATGAGTCATAATTTCTTATATCGACTTGTTGCTTTCAAGTGGCTTTAGATTTCTCCTTCCCCAACCATGGATGGCTTGTATATTCTCAGGTCTGAATAAACATCTAGCGTTCCAAAAAAGAAAACAAATGTGGATAGAGAAAGTTAGAGGCAACTGGTTTTACACATCTTTAGGCAACTGAGCAATGCAAATAATTTGTGTGGAAATTATATCTGTTGCCCAGATAACAAATCCTGTAATGGTTTAACTTTTAGCCAGCTGCTCCTCTAAGGAACAATCTTGGACACAATTCTTTGGTGATGCATTCTTTGCTATGGGGCATTCTAGCAAGATCATATGTAAAGGCAAAAATAAAATAAGTTAATTGGCTCAATCTGAAGACAGCAGTTCAAGTGTAGTAAGGTGATTTGGCATCTTCTAGGTTAGCCCTGATGGTTTCTGCTGTTATTTTGATGACTCTCAAGATGCCCAGCCTTGTCAACACTTATCTCTGGTGGTGCACATGAACTAGGTTTGGAACAAATAGGGAGCACATGCTGCTTTATGCACTTTGAAAAGAACTGTGTTAATATGTGGCCCTACCACAAAACATTTCTGGCATGTGGGAAAAAATGTAGGCAGCCTTGCCAACTGACTTATTTCAGAGGAATCAAACAGTTTTATATCCAGGAAGAGTTGGTAGTCCTTCCTAAAAACAGGCCTCTCACACACCTCTTTTCTCATACTCAATTTTATTCCACCCTCTATGTAATTGTTTGAGTCAAAACATGTCTTCAACTATTGAGTGTATGGCATGTTATGACTTGCAAGATATCAATGAGAAGTAGTGTAGCCTAGTGGAAAGAGCATGGACCTGGGAGTCAGAAGGACCTGGGTTCTAATCCCAGCTCTGCCACTTGTCTGCTGTATGACCTTGGGGCAGTCACACTTAACTTCTCTGTGCCTCTGTTGCCTCATCTGTAAAATGGGGATTAAGACTGTGAGTCCCATGGACTGAGTCCAATCTAATTAGTCCGTATTTACCACAGTGCTTAGTACAGTTGCTGGGCACAGGATAAACATGTAACAAATACCATAGAAAAAAAAAAGATTGACCAGTAACATGATAATTGACAAGTGTAAAAATTTTCTGGCACAAAGAAGCAAAGATTTCTTTGCCCTAGGTCACTTAGATCTGTCCACCATTTACTCACTATTTAATGTGTTTAAACTATAAAGCTTTAAACTGGAAAGGGCTCATTTTCCAGCAGAATGAACCAGCTAGTAGTCGTCATTAAGCAGCTATTGTGTCCAGAGCACAGTACTAAGTGCTTGCTAGAGTACAGTAGGGTTATTAACCATGATCTTTGCCCTCAAGGAGCTTTCCTTCTAGCAAGGCAGGAGGGAAGGGGCTGCTCTATGCCTTCATAGGGTTTTGTGCTGACCTCCAAGTTGTGCCTCTGGTACCTGCCGCTTGACTTGTACCTGCCGCTTGACTAGTAGCTGACTCAAATAATTGTGAGGAGGGTGGTTATGCTCCCAGATTCTTCGGTTTTGTCTCTCAGTGATGCTGTCCCTCTTTGATGCTGAAAGGAATATGCTTTCAATATTTACACAGAGGTGGTGGAGGTGGGGGAGTGAGGCAGGGGAGGGGAGAGGAGAGCTCTTCCGCTGTTTCCATTGGCTGGAGGCTTAGCTTCAGAACTGGGACCATAATCCCAGTTGTCAATCAATCAATTACATTTATTGAGTGCTTACTATATGCAGAGCACTGAACTAAGTGAAAGAGGGGAGTACAGTATAACAGAGTTGGAAGACAATGAATTTGCCCACGATGAGTTTACAGTCTAGAGGTTATGGGATGTGCCATTCCTCAATTACTAGACCTGACAGTCAGTGCTAATAAAAACCCAGCCCTATTTATGTATATATTTTTAAATTACTTATTATGAATTATTCATATTAGTGTCTGTTTCCCCCACTAGATTCTAAGCTCATTATGGACAGATGTCTGCTAATTCTCCTGCTTGTGACTGCTTGTATTCCCCAAGCTCTTAGAACAGTGTTCTGCACAAAGTAAGTGCTCCATAAAGCCACTGATTGTCACATGCACTTATGCAGTACTGTGATGGGCTGAATCGGGTGTTTTCTATCCTGAAGACTGCTCATTTGCCACATTTAGCATCTTAGCAGTGATTTCCTTCATCTGTCTAAGGACCTAGCACACTACCTGTGTTATGTTCCTTATTGAAATGCTATATGGAGTGATGTAACAGTCAACTGTTGTTACCACTTTTAATTAGCTTTTGCCCTGTGATTTGTCCCCAAGCCTTCTAGAGTCTTATCCTTTTATGCAGAAAATTTTCTTTTAAGAGAACCAAGATAAGTTTAGAGGATCCAGATCATGTTACTAAATGCGATGAGCTGCCTTACTTTCTAGTTCTGCACACACATCCATGTTCTAACTTTGTCTACAGCATGAGCAATCTCACGTCAAGATCTCTAGCCTGAAAGGTGGTCACTCAAAGAGTTCCTGTAAAATTACCGTGTGATATCCCCTCTACCTAGATCCCCAGTTGCACTGAGAAAGCAGAAATGAATCATGGGGTGCATAACTCCAAATTCAAATCTGTCCTCTTTCAAATTTTGTTCATTTGTCCTTTCATCTCTGAATAGTTTTTCTATCAGCTGGACCACCTTGAACTCGGTAGCTTATTTGTACCTTTGATGCTAACTTCATATTGGAATTTGGGAGGGGTTGGGAGGGAGAGTAGAAGAAATGTTTTAACATTCTGGGATTGGCTCAAATGATATTTCTTTATGGCTTCAAAAAGGACTGCAGGCAGTAAGAGACCCAAGTCTGAGGGTCTTTAAAAATCAACTCATTAACCAGTTGTGGCTCATGGCCATCTCTGATGTATTATATAGGCATCATCAGAGAGACAGTGTGGTGAGGAGGAAGGAGTGCAGGTCTAATAATAATAATAATGGTATTAAACACTTACTATGTGCAAAGCACTGTTCTAAGTTCTGGGGTAGGTACAAAATATTCAGGTTGGACACAGTGGTTGGACATATATTATATATATATATATATAGCGCTTACTATGTGCAGAACAATGTACTAATGCTCAGAAAGTACAATACAGCAAAGAAAGAGAGACAATCCCTGCCCACAATGGGCTCACAGTCCTACAGGAGGGGAGACAATGGGGCTCACAGTCTTAATCCCCATTTTACAGATGAGGGCACTGAGGCACAGAGAAGTTAAGTGACTTGACCGAAGTCACAAAGCAGACATGTGGCAGATTTGGGATTAGAACCCACATCCTCTGACTCCCAGGCCTGTGCTGTTTCCACTAGGCCATGCTGCTTCTAGAAGGTTTAGAAGTTAGAGGACCCAGGTTCTATCCCAGCTGCTCTGCCATTTACCTGTTGTGTAACCTTGAGTCAGTCACTTAACCTCTCTACGTCTGTGTGTTTCAGTTGCAAATATTTTTCTCTACCTTGTTCTTTTTTCAGGTGTAAAGATTTGCTGGGGGAGGACTTGGTCTGATGTGGCTGTGAGAAATGCTGGCCAGGCAGTCGTGGCATGTGCCTGATTGGTTTCACCCTTCCATGCTGATTTCCCTATCCCTCCATGAACTAAGGCTTGCATAAAATCTGACTATATAGCCCCTCAAAAAGGTGCCATCAGATTGGCGTTCCTGCTGGGACTCCCTGGGATTTTTTCAAACTTGGGAGATGCCCTCACAAGACAAATCACTCAATCACTGATATATATTGAGCTCTTACTGTGTGCAGAGCACTGTACTAAACATTTGGGGGAAGTACAATACAATAGATAATGTTGGTATTTGTTAAGCGCTTACTAGGTGCCGAGCACTGTTCTAAGCACTGGGGTAGACATAGGGGAATCAGGTTGTCCCACATGGGGCTCACAGTCTTAATCCCCATTTTACAGATGAGGTAACTGAGGCCCAGAGAAGTTAAGTGACTTGCCCACAGTCACACAGCTGACAAGTGGCCGAGCCAGGATTCGAACTCATGACCTCTGACTCCAAAGCCCGTGCTCTTTCCACTGAGCCACGCTGCTTCTCTAATAGAGAAGGAGCATGATGCAGGCACGGGCTTGGGAGTCAGATGTTCAAGTGCTCTAATCCTGGCTCTGCCGCTTGTCTGCTGTGTGACCTTCTGCAACTCATTTAACTTCTCTGGGCCTCAGTTACCTCAGCTGCAAAATGGTGATTGAGACTGTGAGCACCACGTGGGGCAGGGACTGTGTCCAACCCAAAATGTTTGTATTCGTCCCACTGCTTAGTACAGTGCCTGGCACATAGTTCCATTAAAAAAAAAAAAATCCCACCTGTGCTCTGTAGAAGACAGCCCATCAGTTTTTGTTGACTTGACATTTAGAAACAGCTTGACTCTTTTACAGAAAGATTTTATTTAGTTAACTAAGTTAAATTTCTAGCAGATGGAAACTCTTCATACATATGCATGGGTTTTATTATACATACAAATCACTTTTTGTTGAGACAGACCTTTGTAGTCCCATAAGAATGGCAGGGGAATGTTGAAAAAGCTAATTCATTGGGAAGAATTATCTTGTTTTGTAATTTATCGTTCTCTATAGTGACCTTGAAAGCATTCCTGAGACCCATAGAGTCCTTTCAAAATGACTTGATATCAAAAATGTCAATGCTGCTTAATGGAACAATTCTCTAGGGTGAAATATTTTTAGGTAACCATCTACATAAAAGAGGTTTTCTTAGGGTAACTATAAATTCTGAGTTCATTTTTTAAGGAAGGACTAGAGCATGAGTAGTAGTAAAGTTTTCACTGTTTACCAAGGTTTAATATGAGTTGGATTGGTACGAATTATACGTAATTTTTACTGTATTCTCAATCGGAGGGCATTTGGGCACTTGCCCAGTGAGCTATGGGGTAAGTGTTATGCTTTGCACATTTTCAGGAAAGATGGTAAATGGTAAGACTTAAGACCTGTCCCTAACCCTGCTCTTTAGTAATGTAGGTGCTCAATAAATGCTGTTGCTTGATCCCTGAGACATCAACATCTCTGTGCCTGCACCAGTAACATAAGCTGCCTTTGCATATGATAGTCTGGCTTAGTAAGGGGTCTTTTTCTTGCCAAAATTCAAGAAATAAATATCACATTTTAAGAACAAGGGTATTGCCCTATTCTCCCCACCCCCCCCGCTCCAAAAAAAAAAAAACCAACCGCAGAACAACAACAAAACAAAAAACAGTTGTCCAAACTAGAACTGGCTGAAGGCATGGACATCAGAGTAGTGTGTGTAGGCAAGGGTGATTGTTTCAGGGGGGCAGTGCCACATCACAACTGGTCATTTTAACTTCTGAGCTGGGGGGTTGGCCCAGAGCCCTAGATGAACAAGGGGTTAGAGCATCCATTGTGGGAGTCAGAGGAGGTCTCTCTTTGTGAGTGGGACTGTCAATGACTGGTGCATCTCACCCTGGAATCTCCTGCAGCATCTTTTACAGGACACACGCTGTCATCTCTAAGCTTCTCTGATTGCAACATGGCACACAGACTGGGGCCTGGTCCTCCTGGCAGAACAGGTTCTCAGCCTGTCCCACAGCCCCTTTCCTACCAGCTTAGCAAAAGGTGAGGTCTGAGCTGTTCCGCCATCCCTCCCAGCTTCCTCAGACACTCATTGGACTGCAGCTCTCAACTCACCGAATGCATGGCACTCTGGGCAAGAAAATGGGGTCTTTGCCATCAGTTGCTTAATCATGGTATTTACTGAGCATCTACTGTGTGCAGAACACTATCTTAAGCTCTTTGCCTCCTCCATCCTCCAAGGAGCCACCGGTTATATACCCTGTGTCCATAATCGATGGTCATGAGATTGGGGGATGTCCCTCACACAATCTGAGCAAAGTCAATGCTTCCTAATAATGACTGGGAAATTTAAGTGCAAGCACTGTGCTAATCCCTGGAGTAGATACAATATGAGTAGACTGAACATAGTCCTTGAACCACAAAGTGCTCCCAGTTTGAGGAGAGGGGGAATCCAAGATCCTGGAGATCTTAGAAGCCCCATGTGGAACAGGGACTGTGTCCGACCTGATTATCTCTTCATGCATCTACCCCAGCACTTTGCTCAATGCATGGCACAAAGTATAAGTCAGATCCACAGCAGCCATGTCTTTGGGAAAGAGGCAGTGTTCACATTCTGATGTTCACTTTACAATTTTCTCTAGATTAAAAAAAATCACATATTAAACACTATGTGTCAAACACTGTTCCAAGCACTGGAATAAGTAAAAGTTAATTAGATTGGGGGCTCGCAGTCTAGGTAGGATGTTCCCTGTTAATGTTATGTGGAAGAATATGCAGTTTTCCCACATCATAAATGACAAATTTTAATTTTCAGGATGCAAAATAAGATGTATAATAGTGATGTGACACAATCAAACTTTAGGAGCTAATATGCCCAATAGTGTCACTTTTGGGATCTATGATCCCAAGAAGTCTTTGACCTAGACAGGGGTCAGGTGGAGTGATGGTTGGGAAGAGTGGAATGACAGGAAAGAAAAAGAGATAAAAGATATGCTCTGTGTCAATTACTGAGGCCTCTGTAAGCCTAGAATTCTAGCTTTTTTCTTATTTTTCAATTAAGCATCTATATTCTATCTTCATTTTCTCCCCAAACTACTAACCCAAACCTCAAATCCACATTTTTCATCTCTGGGAATGGAAAAGGAGACTGAAATGCTTGAGTTTCTTTTAAGTTAGCCTCTGAAACATTCTTAAAATATTAAAGAGGAAAACATCGATAAAAGAAACAAGAAAACTACTTCTGAATACAAAGAAAAAGGAAATGATGCACAACAGAGTCATCAAGAGTCAGGGCTATTTACAGCTTCAAGTGGTGATTATTACCAAACTGTTAAACTTTTGTCCTTAAAATCTACATAATTTTTTCAGCAGCCTGGGGCAAGAGATTGTTAGTACTTTGAAAATCTAAAGGCAGTAATTAATCAGTATTTTTCTTGTGAATCATACAACCCAAGTTACACTGAAACAAACACTAATGTGACTTGAAAAGTGAAAGAATGGAATAGTTAATAACAGTGGCAGGGGTTCAGTTAAGAGATTTAGTCTGGAAAATTTCATGTTCTTTAGGACTTAAACTCAGAACTGTTTGTTCTTTAGAAGACATGAGTGGTGTGGATAGGCAGACTGTGAACTGAATGCTGACATCCTATTCCTGCACTTAGATTATAACCTCATATTTGTGGTGCTTGTCATACTTATTCTGCTGCTATTTCCCTTTGTCTTCACAACATTCCTGTGAGGCAAGTGATATTATCCTAGCAGCGTGGCTCACTGGAAAGAGCACGGGCTTTGGAATCAGAGGTCATGGGTTCGAAATCCGGATCTGCCACTTGTCAACTGTGTGACTTTGGGCAAGTCACAATTTCTCGGTGCCTCAGTTACCTCATCTGTAAAATGGGGATTAAGACTGTGAGCCCCACATGGGACAACCTGATTCCCCTGTGTCTACCCCAACGCTTAGAACAGTGCTCGGCACATAGTAAGTGCTTAACAAATACCAACATTATTATTATCCTATTTTTACAGATGATTTTCATAGTACAGTACCCCGCACTCAATAAATACCTCTGATGAAGAAACTGAGTCCCAGGGAAGTAAAGTCACTTGCCCAGATGAGAAATTTGGGTTCTTGATGTAAACCAATAGCATATAATTATAGAAAAAAGAGAAAAAATGATCAGCTTATGCAGATCAATCATACTTATTGAGCACTTACCACATGCAGAACACTGTACTAAGCGCTTGGAAGAGTTCAATATAATAGAATTGGTAGACACTTTCCCTTCCATGTATAAAAGCAGTGGGCCTCAAAATTTGATGTGTTTTGCACCAGGTCTTTATGGCCTGATGGATATGCCATGCTCTTCTTGCCAAGGGGCAAAGCAAAACTATCTCTCCCCCACCGGCTGGAAGATGTAGTTAAGCTGTTGAGCCAATCCAGACAGAACTTCTGAACATTGGAATTAATCAGTAGCATTTGTGCACACCGTCTGCAGAGCACTTTACTAAGCAAACAGAAGAGCCACAATTAGAACCCAAGTCTTTTGACCCCTAAGCTTGTGCTCTTCTCACTAGGTCACGCTGCCTCTCTAATAATACTTCTTACCCCTTGCAGGGCTAGTTTATTGACTGATAGTTTAGCAGTGACTGATAAAATCATTCCACATACCCTTCCAAAAGCTGGCTTCAGGTTACGGACACTCTCTCTTTGGAGTATAGGGAGTACACGTCTTCCCCAAGATTCTTTTCCAAAATTCATGTAAATTCATCATTGAATTTACTCTTGTAAAATGTATGATCAGCCTTTCTATTTCCCACTTTCCACCCCTTTAACCTTAAGGCTTTGTACAGGCTTCTTAGGTCTTCTGGCCATGAGATATAGTAATGCTGGTTTGATGTTTTTGACTTAAAATCCCAAGTTTCTGCTAGAACTTCCTGAGAAGAGAAAACATTTATTTGGGTGGCATTTATGAGAAGGATGTCTTTAACAGGTTCTTTCTGCAGCTGGCTGTTTAAGTGACTGACTGAATTTCATTTGTAGGTATTCATACAAAGTTCTGACTACAGTGTTTGAAGAACCAAGTTGATTTATTTCTTCCTGCTTCTGTGTTAACATTTTCCACAGAGTATCTGAGGCTTAGGTCTTACAACAGAGAAAGGCAAGACAGATTTATAGAGATGAATGGAAATGAGCATGACAATTCTTTTAGGAAGATGTGGTCTGAAGGAAATTGATATGAAGGAAATTAAAGGAGCCCAATGACTTAATTATAACATTTCAAATATTTTAGCAAACAGGGAGTGGACAGTGTAATAGCTAAGAAACCTTCTCCATATTGTAATTTGATCATTTAAATTAATGAGTTTCCCCATCTCAAAGTTCTGTGAAGTACATAAAGCGAAGCATAGTAAGGTGTGATTTTTGGAGACCTGGAACATGTGAGATCAGGTTTCAAGTTTGGTTCTTTTGTCAACATCCTCTCCACCTTCAAGAAACTTGAGGAGGGAAAAGACTTTGGAAGGGGAGTGGAAAAGAGGGTTTTGGTTTGATGAGTGGAAAGTGTAGAGGATTGGAATTTTAATTGGGGGATATGTAATAATAGAGTTTATGAAGTATTTACTTTGTTCAGAGCACTGTACTAAGTGCTGGGAAAGAGTGAACTGGTGGGATTAGACATGGCCCCTGTCTCTTGGGATGAACAAAGTATTCTGTTGCTCCTCTCATAAACCCCCAGCAGACACATTCCCCTGCATTGACAAGTTGTTCTACCTGTGGAATGTTTTGGGTTGTTTGGTTTATTCAGTTAATAGCATTTATTGAGTGCTTACTGTGTGCAGAACACTGTAGTAAATGTTTAGGAGAGTACAATACAACCGAGTTGGTAGACATGATCCTTGCCTGGGAGAAATTTACAGCCTAGAGGGAGTGACAGGCATTAAAATAAATTGTGGATATGTATATAAGTGGGGTGGGGCAAATATCAAGTGCTTAAAAGGTACAGATCCAAGTATGACACAGAAGGGAGAGGAAGTAGGAGAAATGAGGGCTAAGTCAGGGAAAGCCTTTTGAAGTTGTGACTTTACTAAGTCTTTGAAGGTGGGGAGAGTGAAAGAGAAGGGAATTTCAGTTTCAGGTTGTAATTTTCATTTAGGATTAGGTGGGGGAAATCTCCCCCCCCCCCCCAAGCCTTATTGAAGGTACACCTTCTCCAAGAGGCCTTCCCAGACTAAACCCCACTTTTCCTCATCTCCCATTCCCTTCTACGTCACCCTGACCTGCTCCCTTTTTCCTCTCCCCCCAACCCCAGCAGGCCCATAGCATTTATGTATATATCTATAATTGTATTTATTTTTATTGATGTCTGTCTCCCCCCCTCTAGACTGTGAGCTGCTTGTGGTCAGGGAATGTCACTGTTTATTGTTGTATTGTACTTTCCCAAGTACACACTGCACACTGCTCTGCACACAGTAATCACTTAATAAATACTATTGAATGAATGGATGCTTGATAACACCTCTTCAGGTGGGTGACGGTGGGGATGGGTGGGAACAGAGGTGTGTTTTTGGCCTTTAATCAGACATGCTGACCATGACCTTTGCAAAGTACTTGAAAGAGGTGGAGATGAAAAACAATCTGCCTGGAAAGAGCTGTCAGCAGCTCCAGTTCTTTCAGGGGCCAGAGGAATGTATATTTAACCGTCTTTCTTCCTCCCGATCCAACATGTGTTCCCTTACATTTTGCACAGTACATTTTTTTAGCACTTACTATGTGCCAAATAATATACTATGCATTGGTTTAGAAATGAGATAATCAGGTGGTCACAGTCCCTGTCCCACCAGGTGTGCTCAATTGAAGTAGGAAGGAGAGCTTTTGCTTGCTTAATCCCCACTGTGTAGATGAGGAAACGGAAGCACAGAGAAGTTAAATGACTTTCTCAAAGTCACACAGCAGGCAAGAGTTGGATCTGGGATTAGAACCTTTGACGCCCAGGCCTATGCTCTTTCTACTTGGCCACTGAGCTACGGGCAGGAAATGTCTGTTTATTGTTGTACTCTCTCAAGCACTTAGTACAGTGCTCTGCACACAATAAGCACTCAATCAGTACAACTGAATGAATGAATACAAAACAAAGGGCCTGGGGATGTGACCTGGTATGACTTAGCAGAGAAAGTTCCACTCAGGGAGGAAATCACTTTTGGAATTGATTGCAGATTAAATTTCCTTTTCAGTGAATTCCTGAGAAAAGTAAACCTGCCCCTTCCAAGCTGAAGTGTCCCATTCCCATGGGTTTCTTGGCCCTTTCTCCTGCCCCCCAAACCTGCTCCTTCCTCTCCTCAGTCCCCTGTTGATAACTGAGGAGGAATTTCTGCTGTGGGCTCCCCCTCTCTTCCTCTCAAGGGGGCTGAAATGTCTCCTCTGTGAGTCACTGAGATGAGGATGGGAATGGACAGGAGGTTTGGAGAGAGAAAGTTCTACTTTACTTCTTAATAATAATAATAATGTTGGTATTTGTTAAGTGCTTACTATGTGCAGAGCACTGTTCTAAGCACTGGGGTAGATACAAGGTGATCAGGTTGTCCCACGTGAGGCTCACAATCTTAATCCCCATTTTACAGATGAGGTAACTGAGGCCCAGAGAAGTGAAGTGACTTGCCCACAGTCACACAGCTGACAAGTGGCAGAGTCTGGATTTGAACCCACCATCTGTGCCACCATCTTTACTTCAGGCTTGTCTGAGTGGGGTTACACTGTGGCCCTGCTTGGCTTACCAGAAACAATGCCCAGGCCCTTCCCAAAAGATTCAGGGGTCTGGCATGAGTTCTGGGCTGATTTTTGGGTGGTAAGCCTGAGCACAAATTATATACTCATCTTCAAGCAAAGTGTGGCACTTCTCTTATGCTATTTACAACACTTGGTGAGAGCTATGGATTAATCAGTTGATGGTATTGAATGATATACTGTGTGTAGAACACTGTACTATGTGCTTGGGAGAGTACAACAGTTGGTAGACACATTCCCTGCCCACAACAAGCTTGCAGCCTAGAGGGGAAGACAGACATTAATATAAACAAATCTGGCCTTATTTCTTATAACTAATACTCAATATATAGCACTTGCTGGGAGGCTTTCTGAGTAGAGATTCAAATATCAATCAATAGTACTTATTGAGCATCTGCTCTGTGTAGAGCATGGTAGTAAGAACTTGAGAATGAGTCACAGTGGTAAGAGACTGATCCTTACCCTCAAGGAGCTGATAATCTAGTGGGGGAAATAAACACAAGGTAATTTGCAGGCAGGAGGAAGAGGAGAATGAAGAGGTGGATTTGTGGATGATCCTGTCCTTAGATAGTACAGTATGTTAGTTGATATGTACAGAATATCTGGTGGTAATTGAATTTTTGTTTGGAAACTCTCATTTTATCTACTTCACCTTAATCTCTGAAACTCTACCTCTGAGCACAGTATCCAACTTTTTAGGATACAGCCCTTGTGGAGTTTTCTGCTTAGACTCTACTGTGTTTCCTTGGGAAGGACTCAGGAAAGTAGACATGTTTTGAAACTTTGTGAGGTGCAAGAAATATGTAAAATGGCAAAATGCATTTCATGGAATTTATTAGATCCTCCACCAGCTTTTCCACAGGAAAAAAATAATCTTGTTTTTGAAAGAAAAATTTACCCCAAATTAAGCACCCTTAACTGCTCTTACACTTTCCTAATGCAATTATGTGGAAAGCTATTTCATTAGAATTCCAGTGGTTGTCTAGACAGACTGGTGGGATCTCCTGATCTGGAATTTAATTAAAAAGAGGGAATTTCTATGACCTGAAAAAGAGAAAAATGTTGTTTGGCTCTAATGTCTTGTTATTGAAGATGTGGTTTGGAGAAGAACATGCACTTTGTATAGGGGAAGAATGTCTGTTTTTGAAATTAGATATTGGGGAAAGGAGATGGATAAAGAATGTGTCTAGAGGGGTGTAGCACTTGTGTGACCACTTTTTTATGGATTATCATGTTACTGAAACAGGGAGCTGGGACAGGATTCGATTTCTTGTGTTTGGTGATAAATGACACAGACATTTTGAAGAATGGTTTTTCCTTTTCCTGTTCTCATTTTTAATATTCCTATGGTTTCAGCTTTGGTTCTTATCCCCCACAGGGTGCAGACAGTGTGTGTGTGAGTGTGTGTGTATGTGTTGTTCCCCAACTATAGAGAAAGATCCAGACAGGACAAAATATTCCAAGTTAGTTCATTTAAATACACACTCATTCCAACAGTAATTCTAGTTCAAGTGAATCAGTAAGTATTTGAGCACACACCCGGCCTAACATATAGTCAGTTTTGCTATAAGGCTCATTCTCATTACATGGTGTGGATAGTTGCTATTGGATGATTAGGGAAGAGTCTTCCCATAATGGGTATCACTCTGATAAAACCCGACCCACGCTTCAGTCCAAGTAGATGCGTTGTGCGAAGAAACCATCCTGAAATATAGTTCATTAAGGCCAATCCTCCTATTTTGGTAAAATGGTCAGGAGGCCAGATATATGAGGTAGTCTGGGTGCGATAAAGATGTATTCAGTTGTGACTGAATCAGGTCCCATGACCAGTCAGTTGATGATGATGATGATGGTATTTATTAAGCTCTTACTATATGCCAAGCACTGTTCTAAGCATTGGGGTAGATACAAAGTAATTCGGTTGTCCCACGTGGGGCTCACAGTCTTAATCCCCATTTTACAGATGAGGTAACTGAGGCACAGAGAAGTTAAGTGACTTGTCCAAAGTCACACAGCTGATAAGTGGCGGAACTGGGATTGGAACCCACAACCTCTGACTCCCAAGTCTGGGCTTTTTCCACCAAGCCATGCTGCTTCTCTTTAGTTCCACAGTACAGTTGGGAAGAAAAACAGTGGGTCAATTTGCTCATTTCACTGCTTAAAATATGTTTTTGTTATCATGGAGAATCCCTGGTAAGGAGAAAAGTAGAGAAAGAAGAGGGATAGGGAAGAGAGAATGTTTGGAGAAGGGCCACGAAACAGGATGAGGCAATTGAGAGACAGGGTATAGGTTCTGGACTGTTTCATTTAGTATTGCCATTATTATTATTTAAGCACCCAATGGGGGCAATGCCCTATACCGAATGTTTGGGAAGTGTGTATATACATATATACATATTTTCTGCCCACCAGGAGCATATGTTCTAAAGGGGAAAAACAAATATAAGATATTTACAAAGGGAGTAATCAAAATGAATGATGATAATAATTATGGTATTTAAGAGCTTACTATGTGCCAGGCTAAATGCTGGAGTAGATACAAAATAATTGGGTTACACAGTCCCTGACCCACATGGGTCTCACAATTTTAATCCCTATTTTACAGATGAGGTAACTGAGGTACAGAGAAGTTGTGACTCACCCAAGGTCACACAGCAGATAAGTGGCAGAGCAGAATTGGAACCCAGGGTCCCTTCCCAGGCCCTTGCTCTATCCACTAGAGTATGCTTCAACTCTGTGGTAGATTTATTATGTGATCGATCCATCAATCAACTGTATTTACTGAGCACTTACTGAATGCAGTGCACTGTACTGAGCACTTGGGAGAGTACAGTATGTGTTGATAGACATGTTCCCTGTCTACAAGAAGCTTGTAGTCTATAGGGGGACACAGACATTAAAATAAATTATGGAAATTTACATTACTACTAGTATTTATGCCATTGGTTTTCTCTTGATGGAGGGAAGGTGGAGAGGGGAAAGGAGGAGAGGGGAGTGGTTCAGGCTTGGTGACCATCACCAACATCATGTGATTGTCCCAGGGAGGTTGGTGGATGGGAGTTTTATGACCATCACACCTTGATTTTTATTTTTATTCTTTAGCACTTTAAATATATCACAATATTTCACCAAATTTGGCTTGATTTTTTTTCTTCCACAGTAAGTTCTACATTGCTGCCAAGGTCTAAGTTTAGTGTTTCAGCCATATTTTGAGTTATTTGCTTGGCCTAAAGTCAGAAAGCTTTTTTGGAATGGAAAATAATTTTTTTCACCTTCTCAATTACTCAAAGATGGCTGGCATGGTTTAACTTGAAGTTTTGAAAGGAAGAAGATATTTGGGTTGAGAACAACAGTGGGGAAAGTTCAAATTCTTGAAACAAGTCTTGTTTGATTTAGTGATGTGCAAATAAAAGAAGGTTGAGAGTGAAATCTAGCTTCAAAATTATCTAGAGTGCTCACAAAACTACAGAACCATTTTTACAACCATATGTGACACTTTGTTAGATTAAAATTTTCAGTACATTCACCAAAATGCCCTAACAGAAATGCCATGTTGTCTTCATTATGTGGGTAGGTGGAAGCAGTTTGACTGGAAAAGCTAAATATATTAGCATCAGAGTCAGAAAACCTATGTTCTGGTATGGACTTCGATATTCACTCATTGGGCTCTTACTGGCAAATACTGTCATCAAACTATCAGGGATGTTCTGACCTTGGGTTTAGAGTCATAATGTGCTTCTAAAAAATTCTCTCAATAGGAAGAAGTAATTTTTCACTAGGCTAATAAACAGGGCCCCTCACTACTGTATTGGGTAGTAAGTGATAGCCTGATGTGCTATTTCTATTCATTTGCCTAACTGTTTTCCTCGAATGCGAATTCCCCCTTTCACTAGTTACAAATCTCTCATTATTGGAGGGTTTGATTCTGACAGTTCAAACCCCGTTAAAAGATTTTTATAGGTCCACATTACATATAACCCATAGTAAGCCCCTTTTCTATCTGCTCACAGTGCAAAAGTACTTCGTTTCTGAGAGGTGCTGAAGTCTATTTTTGAGTGAACGTGAATGGAGATCTATACTCTTAAAATGTAAATAATGTTCAGTAATTACCCAAACCCAACAGGGCTCTGAATTTGGAACAGTTTTCATGGTAGGCTCTTAAAGCACTTTACAAATATTATTAATGTTCAGAATCCTCCTGTGAGGTAAGTTGGTGGCAGTTTTATGAAGGAAGAGCTGAAACACAACCAGTGACCTAATAAGTCTGAGAAATGGGACAGGAACCCAAATCTCTCAGGTGCAATTTTGAAGTCTTAATAGACTTTCCTTCTCTGCAATAAAAGCTTGTGTAGAACTGTGGATTAGAAATGTAGTTTAAACGTCATGTAAATGAGTATCCTACATCAACATGAGGAGTCCAGAATAATTCCTGCACAGCAGGAGGCTATTTTATATTCTTTGGACCCTTTTTTCCTCTCTCAGCCAGTTTTGGCTACTGTGTGTGTGTGTGTGTGTTTCATGCACGCACACACACGTAGAACAGCTCATCATCTCCAAATAACCAACTATTTCCTAAAATACCTTCAATTCCTTTACTTTTTTGTTATCGTCTCCCTGACAGGTGATGCAGTAAACATCACAGTATTAAAATAAAATGATGATTCAATTTTGCAAGTATACTCATGTATGTAGATTGGCTTCAGCCCATACATTTTTGGATAATTGAATGTGCTACCATGCAATAATTTTGTAGCCTTACTTTACATTAATTGATATATTAGCCATCATACACTATAACTTATGCAAAGCTGAAAGAAATGCCCAGGTGATTTTAATGATGGAACTGAATTTTCCAGTGATGTAGGCTTAGTGCTACTATTGAATTGTTTATAGTTTCAAACATAGATGTAGCACAACCCTAATTCCACCGCCAGACTGTAATGAACAATTTATAGCACCCTTGTGCTGTTGATCAAATGGGAGTCAATGTCAAATTTTTTAGGTGGAATGGAGAAGCCTGCAGAAATGTCCCATTTTGTTGTAAAATGATTCCCAATAAAGCCCCTGAGACTTGGAAATCCATTTTTCTGCTCCTTTAAATAAATGTTTAAACAAAGTGATGAAAACCACTGATTATTAGCAGGGTGTGATAAGTACCTTTTACTAAACCTGTGTGGTGGTAAACCTATGTGATAAGAATTTATTCTTACCTAGTAAGGCTCTGCACTAAATAGGTGTTAAATGCTGATTACATTGGGGGAGATTTCCTCTGTCAAATACAGTGCTCCATTCTATGTAGGTGTTAAATTCTGATTATATGGCGAGGGGGGCAGGATTTACTCTATCAAGTACAGTGTTCAACACTACATAGATGTTGTGTTAATTATATTTGGGGGACTAATTATTCTATCAATACAGCCCTCTGCACTAAGTAAATGTTAAGTGGCCATATTTGGAGGAAGATCTGTGCTCATCAAATGTGTCTTGTGAACCAACATAGAAATGTAAAAAATGCCGTTAGTGGGCCCATTCACTATCAAATCCACTACTACCTGGATAGAAGTGGCAGAGGCCAGAGTGGACCCCTTGAGCTGAGCAGCTGCTTCAAATATGGGTCTAATACAATTTTAAGGTACATGGACTCGGGAGCTCCTCTCCCTTGCAGCGGCGCCTTGGACCCCTTGGCCCTTATACCCGGCAAGCCCTTCGTCGGGCTTTGCCATTATATATTTACCTAATTAGTTTTGCACATTATATTTTAGAGCCAAAGATATGTGGAAATCGTATAGTATCAAGCTCTAAAATTGATATGGCTGTTCTTCCCCTTGACTCTATTGCCATTGTTCTCGTCGGTCCGTCTTCCCCGATTAGACTGTAAGCCCATCAAACGGCAGGGACTGTATCTATTGCCGACTTGTTCATTCCAAGCGCTTAGTACAGTGCTCTGCACATAGTAAGCGCTCAATAAATACTATTGAATGAATGAATTCTCTGGAGCAAACATCTCCAGCTTTAGAGGCCTTTTTAGAGAGGCTTGGGCTCAAAGAAAATACTGTTCATTTAACCAGAAAATCTGTTTGCTCAGCAGTTACACTAAACAAAAAGACACCTCACTTGCAAAGGCAACAGGAAAAAAAAAGTGGTGCTGTAGCAGTCGAATCAGTTTGCTGAAATTTCATGGTTGTCTTTTGGCAAATTGGCTTCTTGCTGGCATAGGTGAATGTTAGAGGAAGAATGTGGATTTTGGCCTTTTCTATTGCATTAAGAGGCTTCTCAGTTCCTTTATCTTTGGATGCTGTAGCTTGATTTCTGGATTGAAAATCCCTTAGCTGAGGCATGAAATCTTCTGTTGCCAACCCTTGGATTTCACTGGCATTTCATAATGTTCACCAGAGCTGTGTAAGGAGTTGACTTTGCTGTATCAGAGTCTTTTCTTTGGGGTTACTGAGCAATGCCTTTTCTGTATTTTGGAAAGGAGCCCATATGACCCAGTATGAGCACAATTAATGACGTCCTGCAAGATGAAATGATTTCACTGAATCCTTTAAAAATTAGAGGCATCTGGTCCTTTCAGGTATTCCATATTGTTCACTATACACATGAAAACTGCTCTGAACTTGTAGCACTTTTAGTTTGCAAAACATTTTTACCTAAATGATCTCATCATGCGGGATTTTAATTTCGTATTTATCATAACAATCCTAATGTGATTAGATGAGCTAATATTATTGTGATGATGGTTTGAAAGGAAAGATCTTGAAAATAGTTTTCATAGGGGCCTAAATGATGAAAAGAAGCTAAAATCACTCAAACACAATCCCAAATTCTAGAGGAAATTAATTTGGATACACTTTTTCTAGGCAGGTAATCTTTTTGCTTACTGTGTGACCTGTATGTGCTGTTTAATTTTGTGCAATGAGGTAGGTGTGCCCAAGCAATATGATTCTGTTAAAGTGGCTTCAGAAATCAAAATTATGAATTTTAAACTAAGCTCCTGCATGGAGATTTTTTCCTCCATCTTTTTTTTTAAAAAAAAAAAAACCAACAGAAAATAGAACTGCAATCCCTTCAGTCAGCATTTTCAATGCCTCATCTGCATGTACTATATATGGAGACCTTTTAAATAAACACATCATTTTCATTATTTGATTCTGTCATCGGTGAAATAAACACAATTGTGTTTATTTCAGTGTATGGGACTTCTGATATAAGTACACATGTGAATGATTATATCATCTTAACATCTTGACCCACTTTACAAAAAGGAAAAATAATGTGCTATGTATGCATTATGTGTCTTTTTTTCTCCCCCATAACCCTTGCCAATACTTTGAAGCTTTATTATTGCTAAATGAAATGTGACCAAACATGTCAGAGGCACTTCTGCTCAAAAAGAGCTTAAGTTTGTGACAGTTTACCCATTTGAATGTGAGCAGTTTAAATGGGGAAAAGTGTGAATTATTGATTTGAAAAACAATGGAGTTCTGTACTTTCCCTAACAATATTTGTTTAATTTTCATTTAACAGAAACAAAATATTTCCCCTTTTATGTGGGTAGTGAGATGTTTGAGAAACTTCACCTCATTCTGGGAAATCGTGAGGCAGAAGGATCAGTCACTGATTATAGGTCTAGAAAAGGATAGCATTTTCAAATTCCCATATGATGTGTCTGGTGTAGTAAAGTCTCTCTTTATAATATTCTATAAGATACAAAAGTATTAGAGCTATAACTTTTCAGGGGAAAGTATTTTCTATGATGAGGGATAATATATTTTTCTAGTAATGGGTCAGTCATCCACAGTCAAAAATGACATTACTGACAAAACTACTATCCATGTGTAGGTATGTTAAGATTTATGCCCAACATACATTCTCCACTATGTTTTTCCCATTTTGTGTTTGCCACTCGTGATACCCTTAGTTGTAGCAGAACATTCTTTTTTTATTAACATATTGGCTACAATGTGATGGCAAAATTAGGAAACGTTCTCCCAACAGTGTGAGGCTCTCTGGTTACAGCACAATGTGGTGTCGAAAGAAACAACTGTGTGCATGTGCATGATGTTGGAGGTGGGGTAGTAGTGTGACCTAGTGGATAAAGCATGGGACTGGGAGCCAAAGGACTGGGCAAGTCAATTAACTTCTCTGTGCCTCATTTTCCTCAACTGCAAAATGGGGATTCAGTACCTGTTTCCCATTCCTACTTGACTGTGAGTCCCATGTGGGTCAGACTTAATCAGTCCTGGTTAACTTGTATCTACCTCAGCACTTAGAACTTTGCCTTGACACACAGCAAGCAGTTAATGAATACCAGAAAATAAAAGCAAGTTGGTAAACACTGTAAAATGAGTGTTATTTAATGTGAGATACTTGCATGAGTAATAACCCCCACATTATAGGAAAACTGGGTGTATCTGATTGTGACTGGCCTCTTTGTGTCTAAACTAAAGACTGTGCTCTAAGGGAACAACCTCAGTGTCTGCCACCTTCCCAGTTTGTATTTGCAGGATGTTTAATATAGGTTTCCAAACAGAAACATTCAATTTTAAAATGTAACCCAGCCATGGAGACCTGGGTGGGATAAGGACTGCATCTGATCTGGTATGTTTGGACCTACCCCAGCACTTAGCACAGTGCTTGGTACCTACTAGATGTTTACTAAATACCACCACTAATGTCTTGCAAGAATAATCAATTGTGTATATTTATGTGGGAGTGTGACTTCATCACCCAAAAGTGATGGGGCCACAAGTGCTAAATCCACACTGAAGTAGAAGCTGAAATGTCCAACCACAGACTCTCCTGTATAAGCAGAATGGTCTATTACTCCGTGGTGGTATTGATTTTATTTTGAGACCAGTACTCACAGTTACATGGCAGTTTCTGTGATTAATTATACAATTGAATTGAAGAAATTACCTTCTCAGATCACTTTCATCATGAGAAAAGTTGGTGTTAACGGGGATTTCATTCACATTTTCTTCCTTTCCACAGTATTTTAGAACTAATACACATTAGACAAAATTGATTAAGACCCAGCATAGTGGTGGGGGTGGGGAGAGTGGTCTGGCTGGCTCAACTTCCCCAGAAAGTCAGTCTCCTTTTGGTAAAGCAGTAATTTTGTTGTAATTGTATTAAGAAAAGATTGGGAGTTTTGGAATAAAGACACCAGTCATTGGGATATTTCAGATCATTCATTCATTGTCATATTTACTGAGCGCTTACTGTGTGCAGACCACTGTACTAAGTACTTGAGAAGTACAATTCGGCAACAATTGTATCATCATCTCTATAGGCCAGAACGCTTGTCCTGAAACCAAAGATTAAACCCAAACTCATATTCGTTCTGAGGAATCCAGTTAATGCCCCTGGAATTAGTTCTAACTAGGAACTGAAAGAACTCAGGCTGACAGTCTGTAAACAAGGTGTTTTAAATAAGAATTGAATTTGTGGCTTACTTTGCTGTATTCTTCATGGCTACTGGGAGCACCTCTCAGGGGGTCAGTGTTTGGTAATCTGGAAGGCTATTTTGACAGGTTCAAAATTATTTGTAGGGCTTCCGCAGCATCCTCTTCTTTTTCAGATAAATCAATTTTAGCTCAAAGCGCTGGCAAATAGAGGGTCAATTGGATGGGGAATTGATTCCTTTCCTGGCTTCCTGTTTATGATCCAGGATAGAGTGGTGGTGTTGATGGTTAAACCAGTTATCTGCAAACCCCGCATGCTGGAATTTCCTTTAGAAATTTCCAGATAAAAGATAGGTTGGCCATAGTCCCTGCCCCTCCCCGGGCTCACAGTCTAATTAGAAGGGAGAGGAAACTGAGGCTTAGAGAAGTGAAGTGATTTGCCCAAGGGCACACACAGAGAAGTAGAGTTAGGTTTAGAACCCAGGTCCTCTGACTCCCAGGCCCGTCCTCTTTCCACTGGAACATCCTGCTTTCCTGGATTCTACAGTTCAAGATTCTCACTGAAGGCTTCCTGCACATTAGTTTTCCTATCATTATAACCCATGTATTTTTTTTTCTCCCCACTCTGAGCAGAGTGTCTTGCCTGCCATAGGCACTTAATACTTTTACTACTTCTATTATTACTGCTATATTGAGGGGGTTACTTTCTTGCAGAACCCCCCTTTTATGGAAAACTCATATTATGGTATCCATCATGCCTGGTACCATGTGCAATCAGACGACTGTTTCTTTTGGCGCTATCTCGCTTTATCTGGACAGACAAATGTTGTCAGAAGCATATTCTCCAATTCTATCATCACCTTCTAGCCAAGATGCAGAGGAAAAGCAGGCAGTCTGGTAGAACTGAATGTACTGTGGATTTTCATTTCCATGCCAAATAGTAGGAGTCAAGCCAAAGAGGTCAAGCCCATATGACACAGTGAAGTGCAATGGGGCCTAGTGGAAAGAGAATGGGCCTGGAGGTCAGAGGACCTGGGTTCTGATCCCAGCTCCACCATTTGTCTGCTGTGTCACTTCTCTTTGCCTCAGTTACCTCATCTATAAAATGGGGATGAAGGCTGTAAATTCGTTGTGGGCAGGGAATGTCTACCAACTGTTTATTGTACTCTTCCAAACACTTAGTACAGTGCTCTGCACACAGTTAATGCTCAGTAAATATGATTGACTGAGGTCCATGTGGGACAGGGACTGTGTCCAACCTGATTATCTTGTATCTATTCCAGGGCTTAGTAGAGTGCCTGGCAATGGTAAGTGCTCAACAAATGCCATTAAAAAAATAAAATAAACACCACTGTCAAACAATGGACTCAAATAGGTCCTTCATTTTTCATAGAAAGACAGGGAAGTAAGTGTAGCATGCACGGCCAATATAACTCTACTATCTAACTACCTGCCTGGTTTTGCTCTCTATCGTGTCTCCTTGCTATGGGAATGATTTGTGAAGAGTGTCAGTAGCCACTCATTTCTTGAAAATTATGGGAACCTCTCTGGCATATCATAATATAAATACCAATAATATTGTCACTAAACTGCACCAAGATGGCTGTCTTTCAGTGTGAACTTTGGGAAGGGCCACCTTTACTGTACTGTGTGCTCAGGGGCTCAGTTAATACTACTGATTTCTTATGTATATCTTGTGACTCTGATCTTGTAAATATATTTTAACTTCCCTAAGCATTGAATGAAATTGTATCTTCACAGATGGGATGGGCACAATTCCGAGTATTATCTAGATGTGAAAACCCCCTTTGTTTCCTCAGTTTGTGTTGAAAACACAATAGTAACACATTTCACTGAATGTTGTCTTATCCAGGATCTGAAAGAAAAGTAGAGAACCTCTCCGATTAGATTTGGTTATGTTTGTAATTGAACCTTCACAACTTGTAAGTGCTAAGGCTTTTTTGTCGTGGTGGTTGTTGTACCATTTGATATTTCAATGGTATACTACTCTAGGTGTTTGGGTGGCAAAATGAAGCAACATCACCTTTGAAAGTTTAATGCTGACTTAGTGAATTCCAGTCAGAAATAGTGGAAACAAAGACTGGCTGGTTATCCAATTGTGTTTGGGTCTGCTCCAGATTGAGGACATAGCTCAGTAAAACTACTAAGCACTCTCCACTTAGGGCCCACCACATGCACTAGCAGGATGCCAAGTCTAAAGGATATTGAGTGTCAGAGCTACTGGGGGACACCCCCAGTGTGACTCAGAAAGTGTGGTCTTGTCACTCCATAAATCCTCTCCTAGGCTAGTCCTCATAAGCAAGGTCTTTGTCTGGGATTGTGTTCAAAGTTATAGCATCAAACTAGAAGTCTGGATAATCAACTCAATTGAAGATCATTTTCAAGAAATAGAACACAATCTTTTTCCATGACTGCTTCCTAATCTTTTCTTCTCTGAATGGGCAAACACTTGAGTAACTGTACTTAAATGGGCTTGTTTTTTTAGAACAGTGTAAGCTTTGGATTATCCAAAGCCAAATGAAGTGTAAATATTAGCCTTTGACTTGTGGAACCCACAAGATGAATTCATTTACAGCCCATTCTTCATGTCAGAAAGTCTCCCAGAATGTTCGGTCACTGTGATAGGCTGCTGGATTTCACAAGGAGAGACAAGTGCTCAGAAAAAAAAAAAATCCAAGCATCCGCCTACATAAAATCTCTCCTACAGAAGCCTGGCAGAAATATTTTTGCACCATGTAAATCATACCTTACTTTTTCTGATTTTTTTTTTTTAAAGAAACCCCACCATTTTTTTTTTTAATGCTTGATGATTTATAGTAGAGCCTGGTTAGAGTATGATATGCGCTGCCTGTAAAAAATCAAGTTGATGGGATTATTTTGGTGTAGGTAAGAACCTGATGACTAAAATCTGAATTAAGGTAGAAGTTAAATTTTAAAAGCACATATGGTGAACAGAATTCGTCATCTGTTAAAACCGTGACCAGAAATTAATTCGTGTAGTGGATCCTTTCTTGTTTAAAAGTTTGTAAATCCTATCACTTTTGGGCAGGAATCCTGAAGCTTTCCGAGCCTGGAAAAAGAATGGAGTGCCCCAGTGTTAAAGGCTGATGATCTCACGCACTGGAAATGTCTTTGCAGTGGGGAAGGATGGAGCCCAGTGATTATGCAAACATATACTGATGTAGAGGTTATATTGTGAGGCTGTCCATTTATTCTGTCCCTGAGGCTCTCTCTGAACCCGCCCCCCCCCTCCCCCCCCGCGAAAAAAGCCCCCCAGAACAACCAAAAGCTTCGTTCTGCTTTTCTCAACAGCTCTGTCATTGATTAAAAAAGCATCTTATGTCTCTTACAAACACTCTCAGCTCCGTCTGCCTGTTTGGTGTTCTTTAGGAGATAGATGAATACAAACTCTGAGCAAGTTGTTCAAGTCACTCAGGCTGAGCTGACTGAGGTTTCCAAGACTGGCTACAGAGGAGTTGGTGGGGTGGAGTTGCAGGGAGTCAGCAGCAGTTGAGTGCTGTTCCCCTCTCAGGGAAGACCATAATAGTCTCAATTTAAGAAACCATTTAGACAACACCGATAAGTAATTTTGCTCTTGGTTACAGTCTGCTCGCCCCACTTGTTCAGAGGGAAAATCTGATAAGCATGTGAATCTAGTGAGGGAATGCTTCACCATCTTTTCTTAGTGGCTGGTAATTATGGTACTTGTTAAGTGCTGACTTTGTGCCAAGCCCTGTACTAAACTCTGAGGTAGATACAAGATAATCAAGCTGGACACAGTCCCCTTCCCACGTGGGGCTCACAGTCTGCACAGGAGGGAGTAGTATTGAACCCTCATTTTACAGATGAGGAAAACGAGGTATAGACAAGTTAAGTGACTTGCCTGTGGTCACACAGCAGATGGAAGAGGTGGGATTAGAACTCAGGTCCTCTTGACTCCCAGGCCCTTGCTCTTTCCACTAGGCCACACTGCTTGGAAACATTGTCTAGTAATGGAGAACCAGGATTCCCCCGAGAATTAAGCACTTACTGGGTGCAAGCATTGGGATAGATTCAAGGATTCCCACTGGGCACTTTGGAATACTGCATGATTTCGTTTAGACCACTAGGGGATGGTGTAGTTCACTTTAGTAAGCATGTTCCAAATAGAGCCCAATGGATATTTTTCTCTTTTGCTCATTTCTTTTTTTTGTCATAAACGCAGCTCCATTTTACAGCAAGGATGTGAAAACGTTTCCTTTAATGTGTCTGTAACACAGGTGGGGGAAAATCAAGCTTAAAGAGGTTCAGGGACTCCTCCAAGGCCATAGCATGAGTCGTTTTTGAGCAGAGCGTTGAATCTAAATGCTTTTGCCCCGTCTGCTGATGTTTTTAGAATATGGAGTAATTATGTTGAAAAAATTATTCTTAAGTCACCTCTCCAGTTATTTTTGATTGCCCGTTTTACTTTTATATCATTAGTGACCACCTGGAGGGCCAAACTCCCTTTGAAAAGAGTGAGAATTTTACTTCTGAGCTCTGAAGATTTGCTATTGTTTTAATGAGATGTTCATCCCCTTGATTCTATTTATTGCTATTGTTCTTGTCTGTCCATCTCCCCCATTAGACTGTAAGCACGTCAAAGGGCAGGGTCTGTCTATATCTGTTACCGATCTGTACATTCCAAGCGCTTAGTACAGTGCTCTGCACATAGTAAGCGCTCAATAAATACTATTGAATGAATGAATGAAGATTCAGATCCAAAACATTCTGCTTGGAATAACAGAGACCAGTTACAATGGAAAAGTGTGATGTCACAAATACAGGCAACTAAAGAAAATGGACAAAGTTTGTGATGTATCTCTGGAATTCAGAACCTGGACCAATTCAGAATTAATAATAATAACAATGGTATTTGTTAAGTGCTTACTATGTGCAGAGCACTGTTCCAAGCGCTGGGAGAGATACAGGGTAGTCAGATTGTCCCCCGTGGGGCTCACATTTTTTAATCCCCATTTTACAGATGAGGTAACTGAGGCCCAGAGAAGTTAGACTTACCCAAGGTCACACAGCAGACAAGTGGCAGAGTTGTGATTCGAACCCATGACCTCTGATTCCTAAATCAGTCAGTGGTATTTATTGTACTTATTGTATGCGGAACATTGTCTTAAGAGTTCAATACAATCAAATTGGTAAATACAATTCTTAACCTGAAGGAGCTTACAATTATTTTGCTGAAAAAGTCACATTTTATGCTTGGGCATTTTGAACTTTCCATGAACTTCATCCACCCTGGGCCTCTAATTCTAATTCTTGCCTAGGTATTTTTTCCCAGGGCTTAGCATAGTGCTTTGCACACAGGTACTTAATACTATTGCTCCTCCTACTGCAAATTAAGGTAAGTGCTTTGTAGGATTTCAAGACTTCTTTCTGGAAAAAGAAACAGGTCTCACAGTTCCCTTTTAGGGCAGTGCAGTGTCCTTGCTTATTCACAGAGGCCCTGTTTTCAACAAGATGCTATTGACCACCAAAAAATAAAATGGGGTAAGAAATACAGAAATCAGGCACTATGGGAATAAATTAGCATAGTCTTGGAATAGATTATTTTTTACCATTCACCAAAGACACCCAATTAGGTTTCTGTGTTAGTCTGCTCTGAGCTCTTGGGCAACAGTAGAGATCCAAACAGAGGATTCACTTCATCTTTGTGTTAACATCAAAGCAGGCAGCTTCCAGCAAAAGGCGACCTCATGCGCTTGCAGCACCATGTGCCAGCTCGCAGGAAGTAGATTAGCTCCCGCTTGCTCTTTCTCTCACTCTTCTGCTTTCTCCTTTTAGCCAACAGACACATCTCATTCAGGGGTGAGACAGAGCTGGGGCACAGACGTTTTGGGGAGGGCCTGGGTATGGATTGTATAGAGAGAGTGGCTATTCTGTTCTGACATCCCCTTAATGAATGGTGTCTCTTTTTCCTAAGGGAGAGAAAAGTTCATTCTTTAGAGAGCTGTTGGACTGAAATAGTACCCTCGAGCCTCAAGTGGACTATTCCCTTGGTGTGCATTTGTAAACGGGCAGAAGTGCAAGAAGATTCCAAATGGGAAAGTAATTTGACCTGGTAATGAACTAAAGCATGAAAGGAAAACTGATTTAAAATGAGGCTAACCTTTCTGCTTTGTTTTGTAGGAGGGACCAGACTGACCCTCTCTTGTAGTTCATATTTTTCGATGAGCAATCTTCTGTAGGACCTAATCACAGTCACAGATCTACGCTGGTTGTTCTTTTCCTTTATGAGGCATTTTCAACTTGGCGGGATTTGAGTTGGCTTAGTTCCTTTTTGTCTCCGTGATATCAAAGAGTGCCATATATTTTAATTTTTTTAGAAACTCCCCCCAATAAAAACAAAAGTAGCAATTAATGGCCTCAGCAATTTTGCTGCCAAGAAGTCCTGGCGGCTGTTCCTTGTTGAGCATATTTAGGGCTGTGGATGGCGCACCCCTCTGATCCTTGTTAACACATCTTTCCTTTCTCTTTATTGTTTTCCCCTCTCATAACACATTCAAGAGTCCCACCCTCTGAGGGTTAACCTTGCATTTGAACCACTGCAGAAGGCGATGGATTGCCCTTATTTCTAAATAAGTATTTTTGAGAAATAAACAATTCACAAGTAATATTTCTTATCAAGTTTTTAAGCCCCACATTGGGTTTTTGATATTCTTGGGAGATAGGTGGAGAGGGAGAGAGAACACTATTGGATCCACTCACCCCAACTACTGAGAAATGGATGGAAAATAACCTAACAGAAGTTACTTGTTCTGTAGCACCCCCACCCCATTAATCCTTAGGATGTTGCCTGCCCTTTGTAGCTGTCTTGCAGCTATGAAAGTAGATGTATTCCCACAGCTGCTGTGTGGTCGCCATTCTTGACTGTGGTGCCCAAAAGATGATTGGGGCCAGAGACCAGCTAACTATGCTATTGTTGCCATTAATCAATAGCAGCCATGTTTATTTTACTCCAATTCAGGACCCTATGGTGGAGGGAATAATGTTTGCCAAGTGGAAAGGACAAAGCTGGCTAGGGGACTAGGTTGTTTCCAGTGTTTGGAATGGCCTCTTAAAAACCCTTCCCCCATGTCCCCCTCACCAGCAACATGATACTTTTAAACCAATTTTGGAAAGCTGACTAGAAACTATGAAGTACTTCCTGAAAAAGTGAGCAAACAAAAGCAGCCTGGATTTGGAGTGAGTCTTCATTTATTGTTGGGAATTTTCTCTAAATTGCAATTTATCCCTTGGTCATTTTTGCTTTTCCTGATGAGTAAGGGTCTACTATTCTGCTCCTCTCAGTCCCTGCTCCATTCAGGGCTCACAATCTATCATTTCTCATCTTTTAAAATGGGGAAACTGAGGCCCGAGAAGTTAAGGGACTTGCCCAAGTTCACATGGCAAGTCAGTGGCCAAGATGGGAATAGGAACCATATGTTCTGACACCCAGTCCCGTGCTGGCTCAGGTGATATTACCCTCCAAATCAGACACAGATTTAGTGTTCCTAAATCAAGGAAAAACCTATTAGGAGGTACTTCATGTTCCACAGATTGAATACTCCTTTAAGTGTGATCTCACATTTTTCAGTTTCCATGATTTGGCACCAACCCAGTCCATTTCTTATATATCTATACCTGTAGAGGGCCAGGAACATTGCAATCTGGGTTCATCTAGACACGAGTACAAGATAATTAGTCTCCTTGCCCTCAGAGAGTTTATAATCGGATATCCAAACAAAACATGCCACATATTAAAAGCCAGTAGCATAGAAAATCAACTGCAAAGTGTGGTTGAGAAGGGTCCCGAAAGAAAAAAGTTAGATTGGGGATAGAGATCAGAATAGCATTCAATACCTTATTTTGTTGTCATTTTGCATTTCAGAATCAAGAGTTTTCATGCTGGGATCTGTTCATCTTTGAGGGAATTTAGAAATGTGGCATTTAATTATCCCAGCTTCACAAGGCATTTATCAGTACTTAATCCATTCCAAATTTTAAAAGATATGAGTGCCATTTTTCTCACTGGTTTTCTGGGAAACACTCTGGAAATGTCCCCATTCTATTTAAGAGTATTTTATGGGAAAAGCATAATAATATATGGAATAGGTATTAGATTTATGACCCTGTGGTATCACAAGACACAATGCAATGTGCAAACAAAGTAGTAATTACTGTAAATCCCAAATAGAAAGGGGGATCCCAATGTTTAGGGAAATAAAGTGGAATGTCAGCAGAGTTTTGGTAGAGTCTAAAACTCCATTTTTCTTCTACATCAGTACATTGTCACCAGGGTTAGGACTTCCTACTGAGGTTTGGTCAAAGTTTAAGAAATCTAATTTCCTTACATTTTATTATCTCCATCTATCCGAAACCCATATGGGATATATTAGTGGTAGGACACCTTAATCTAGTTTGAGAAGGGTTAACTCCTCAGAGGCCACTATTAACCTGACACAACATGGGATAATCAAATATCATCAACCATCAAGATTGGTCACCTTCCTTTTTTTCATTTCCCCTCTAACTTAAGAAGATGTAGTTGACCATAAAGGAGTTTACTGTCTAGAGGAGGAGACTGACATTAAAATAAATTATGGATATGTACCTAAGTGCCGTGAGGATAACATAGATGCTGTGGGGCTCTTCCACTGCCTCTCACTGTTTGCTCCTTCCAAACTACTCTTCTAACTGTACTTCACTCTGCCACTTGTCCCCATGTAACTTTGGGCAAGGCACTTCCCTTCTCTGTGCCTCACTTACCTCATCTGTAAAATGGGGATTAAGGCTGTGAGCCCCACGTGGGACAACCTGATAACCTTGTAACTATCTCAGTGCTTGGCACATAGTAAGTGCTTAACAAATACCATCATTAAGTTCCTCCCCATTCAAATCCACCAAACCACATCCTTTCCTGCTTTCAAAGCCCTCCTAAAGATCGCCTCTTTCAGTGGGCATTCCCTGACTGATCCCCATCTCCCGGTCATGTCATCCCATTAGATATAAGCTGCCCATGACTGTGCCATCTACTTTTATTGTATATTCCCATATGTTTAGTACAGTGCTCTGCACCTAGTAGGTACTCAACAAATGCTGCTGCTGCCCATGACATAGTACCATCTATTGAAATGACTTGAGTGCTTTGATTCTCACTAAAATAAAACCACCCAAGCTTTTCAGTTGTATCTCAAAATCAGTTGGAAACAATCAAAACCATTCACATCTCAATCCAATGGAAACAGCTCAACAAAATAGTCAACTCAGTAAATCGCTGCCAGACTCTTCAGTTAGTTCCTCTTTTAATTCCCCCAGAAGGTTGTGGGGAATTTTCTATTTAATGTAAATACCTGGGTGTGGGTTACTGTGTATATCACCTTTGTCTTAGAGAACTCAGGTTATCGACCAAAGAATTTTCAATCTAAAAATGTAGCATTGTATGCTATATATAATGCCTTATTGAAAGCACATCTCCAAGAGGCCTTCCCTAAGCCCTCATTTCCTCATTTCCCACTCCTCTCTGCGTCACCCTGATTTGTTCTGTTTATTCACCACCACCCCTTGCCCCCAACCCAGCCCCACAGGACTTATGTACATATCTGTAATTTATATTGATATCTATCTCCCCGACTAGAGTCTAAGGTCATTGTGGGAAGGTGATGTGTTTTATTTTTGTTTTTACTCTCCTGAGCTCTCAGTACAGTGCCCTGCACATAGTGCTCAGTAAAATGATTAATTGATTGATGTAGGGTAAACTACAAAAAGGACAGGTAAAAGAAAACTGAAGGTTAATTGAAGGACAGGTGAGTAATAACTCAAATCATGTTAGGTGACGTATCTCATGCTTCCTTCATTTGGACACTTCCCTCTTGGCATTCCTAGAGACCTACTTTATAGTATTTGCTGTGTTCCTTTATGGCGAGTTGCTTTCGGCATTCATGGCCAATACACTCCCTTCCATGTCTCATTCCCCCTTTTCTGACACCCCTTTCCCTAAGTCAGAATTTAGATTGTGCATTGGTTTGTTCATATGATTCAGGGATTCACATAGCTTTGTTTTCCTTTGTAAACTTTTCCATATTTCTAGCTACATTGTTAGTGGGTTGGGAACATTTTTTCCTTTTATAGAACCTCTGTTGAATTGGTTGACTTTTAGAACTGTTAGTTATTTAGCTATTGCCATAAAAATGATGTGTGCCTGTGTTTAATGAGTCAGTTCAACAAAATACATAGAAATTCCCTGAATTAGATTCTTTGTTGATTGAGGCTAAATAAAACTTTAATTTTTCCTTTTGTGAATCAGCCAGCTTGCATTGTCTTTACATAGTAAAGAAACACATTTCATCTTTCTACTGCCTTTGGTAGATTTTTAACTAATTTTTAGACATAGAGTGTATCATTTCTTCATGCAATATGTAAGCCATGATTAATCCTTGGGTATTTAATTTTGGATCTTTCCATTTTGACGTAGTTATGGAGTATCAAGTCAAATTACTCATGACTAAGACACACACCCACTTATCCTTTCTTTTAGGACACCTTTGACAATGAATGCATTGGGTGAATTTGGTTGAAAAAACTTGATGTGGGGTCAACAGAGCCTTGTACATTGTTCACCTGTGAAGCTTGTTTCATTTTGCTGTTAGTATCTTCCTTGCGATACTTTCTAGTATTTCTCCTAGTAGCATGATATTTTCGAAGACTTTGCTCCTTAAGATCTATCCCAGTATAGGGCAGAAAGTGAGACTGTTGGTTTATCCATTCTGTTGTCGGCACATCCTCTACTTATCTCCATCAATCAATCAGTCAATTGTATTTGAGCACTTAGTTGGAAGAACACTGTACTAAGTGCTTGGGAGAGTACAGAATAACAGAAATGGTAGCCACATTTCTTGCCCACCAAGAGCTTACGGTCTAGTGGGGGAGACAGACAATATAAATAAATTACAGATATGTACATAAGTGCTGAGGGTAGAGTGAATAAAGGGTGCAAATCCAAGAGCAAGGGTGACCCAGAAGGGAGTGGAAGAGGAGGAAATTAGGACTTAGTTGGGGGAGGCATCTTGGAGGAAATGTGATTTTAATAAGTCTTTGAAGGTGGGAAGAGTGATCGGCTCTCGAATATGAAGGGGGAGAGAATTTCAGGCCAAGGTCAGAATTTGGGTGAGGGGTCAGCAGACTTGGGTATAGATATAAAAATGTAAATCTCATTTGTGTCTCACAGGACTTCAAAATGTTTGTTCTGCCATCCATACTTGTGGTAGTGTTTCAGTTCAGGGCACCATGCAGTAGTAATGTGCATATTCTGTTTTCCATTCTGCTCACTTGCCCTGCCTAACAAAGTTGTGTTAGGTTAATGATGTTTTGATGCTGGGAGGCTGTCCATCAAGTCCTTGACTGTGATCCTGCACTGCCACTTTGTGTTTTCGTGTGATCATTGTTTGTGTGATCGTTTAGAGGAAACCGATGAAATGGTGAGAAGAGATAAATATGACATATTTGGCAGGCACAGCAATCTAGAAAGTCGGTCTATTTTATATCGAGAATTTAGAGTAATGAATAATATGTTCATGATTGCTTATGTCGCGGAAAGATCACGGCTCTGGAAATAAGGAAACCTGGGTTCTGTTTCCAGCTTTGCAAGTGGAATACCTGCCTGCTGAGGCCATGCCCAACGATGAAGGTTTCTGATCTAAGTGCTCTGCATATAGTAAGCACTCAATAAATGCCATTAATTGATTGATAGATCGTTCCATGAGCTGGACCGGCCAATCGGGAATCCTAAAATCTAGCTGCTGAAGAAGGATGCAGCAATTAGCAAGTCAACCAACCTCTTGTGGGATTAAGGTGCTACAACATAAATTTGGCACTATGCTCTGGTTTCTTTAGCTGTAAATGGGTCTTGCTTATTAAAAAAAAAAAAAGTTTACACGCACTTAATTGTGTGCTGCATCCTATTCCGCCTACTCACTGATTGTGTTCTCTGCCTATGTTCCCTCTGGAACACGGAGGAAAAAAATTCAAGTAGCACTACACAAATCACTAGCAGTATAAGCAATTGTTTCATTCAGGTTCTCCATCCTGAACCTTAGGAGCAAGGCTTGTCCTTCCTTTTCAGTGAGAAACTCCAGCATGGGGGTTGGGGGGCGAGAAAGAGATGTATGGCAAAGATCAAGTCTGTTGTCCTTGGCTGTGATCTGGAAATGCACTGTAACTGTGCAAGGTCCTGGTCAATGTGACGTTTGGAAGTTGGTCCCAAAGGAGTAGACTGTGGGAGGCAGTGGCACCAAGGAGCCAGCTGAACTCTGCTCTACACCACACGTGAGTTCTGTGTCTCAAGGCTCTTCGTGTCCCATTCTTCCACTGCCCTGGCTGAGATTATTGCAGCTTTTCAATGGGCTCCCTGAGCCAGGGCTGGAATGTTCCTTGGAGTTGGATAGTGTCATGGAGCTGGGGGTGGTTATGAGTGATAGTGGTGAGTTATAGTGCTGCGGAGCTGATGGTGGTGGCTAGGTGCAGGTTAGGTCATTGGGGAGGAGGCTCCATGCCTATACTGCTTTCCTGGGGTGCTACAGTTTCTCTTCCTCTTCCTGCGAATGAGGCTGTGTACTCACTCCCAGAGGTCACTGTTGAGGTAATAAGGCTCTTGTTAAGCTTCATCTTATTAAGACGCAAAACAGTTTTTTCTTCTAGGATTTTCTCACCTTGCCGATGAGTTGGAAGAAGAAGGAAGAAAGGAAGGAAATAGCTTAACTTAGGTTACCAAATATTATTACTGTGATTAGTTTCTAAATTAGTTCCTGTACAAATAGTAGGTTGTTCAATTAACCACATTATTGGAACAATTACTTTAATTTTTTCTGTCTTCTCAATGGAGAGCGATCAAAACCATGACCTTGAGCTTGGACAATTGTTGTTTCGTAGCTAAATTACCACAATTTAGACCCAAAGAGAAGATTCAAAAGTAAATTTTGTTTGTCCTTTTATTTCTAGTATGAAAAAAATAATCAAAGAGTAATGCTATTGGAATTATTGTAATTTTTTTCCAAAGATACCGTTCCTGCACTATTAAAAAAAAAATCTATTCAGTAGTTGGAAAGAAGCACTATCATTCCCTTGGATTATTCATACTGAACCTACTGAATAGAACGCATCCAACTTCTTGAGTAGTGACACCACTATCTCTAGTACCGCTAGTAGTGCTTAGAATCTAGAAGCAACATGGCCCACTGGAAAGGGCCTGGGAATGTACTCTTCCACTTGTTGTTTGTGTGGCCTTGGGCAAGTTACTTATTTTCTCTGTACCTCAGTTACCTCATCTGTAAAATGGGCATTATGACCGTGAGCCTCATGGGGGCAGGGATTCGGTCCAATGTTGTTATCTTGTTTCTATCCCAGTCCTTAGTACAGTCCCTGGCATAATAGTCATTAACAAATACCATAACCCCTCCCCCTCAAAAAACAGTGCTTGATCCTATTGTAAATGGCTAACAAATACACTAATCATTATTACTTATGAACCAGACTCACCTTCCACATGCGAGCCTGGTCTGCTTTCTGCTATTTTTTTCCCAACAGTATGTTGTTGTAAAGTGTCATTTGAGATGGTGCTCTACATTGTCCTTAAAATGTTGGTTCTTCCCTTTCTGCTTGATCAGACCTCCTTTCAGTAATCTATGTATCACTTGCTTGGGTTATCCTGCTGAAATCTTCTCTTCTCACATACCCTGAGACTGTGTTACACTAAATGTTGCAGTGCTGGTCAGCTCACTTTAGTCCAAGAACTCATCCTTAATAATTCTGCTTTTTCATTTGATTTTGAGTGTGGTTGTGTGCAGGATCATCCTGAAATACTGTAATACAGAGCATCCCCCAAAGGAATTACAATATCCAAATTACAGCCATGTTTGACAATTTTTCCATTTTTCATCCACCGTAATTGAAACAGTGCAGTAAGCTGTATTTTTATTGCCCAATTACCTAGTTATTTCACATAGTTATGATGCAGTAAATAATAGGAAAAGGATAAAGAGCTCGTCGTGGGCAGGGAATGTCACTGTTTTGTTGTATTGTACTTTCCCAAGCGTTTCATACAGTGCTTTGCACACAGTAAGCACTCAGTAAATACGATTGACTAAATTAATAATGACTTTTACTCAGATTTAGTATGTTGCAACTATCTGGATTCTTTCTCGTTCACACAACACAGAGTTTATTTTCAAATTCTGTTTACTCACCAGTAAAACGTGACCTTTTTTTTGCCTCAAAATAAACAGACTATAAAAGGCTCGTAAGTCATCTTGGACTTCAGAAAGCTCTTACCAAACAGAATCTTAATGTGTTCAGTGTCCACGAATCAGAAACATACGGATTGAATTTCCCTCAGTTTTCAAGCCCATGTGTGTTTTAAGGGTGAAAGTGGTTGGGTGAATGCATTTCACCTTTTGTGGGAGGCGAGACTTTGGAAGAGGAGCCGGAACCTCAGGCACCACCCCAGGTTTGCGCGTCTAGAGTTAACTGGGATGTGTGGGTCACGCATCACGAGATATTAGACTGTGGTTCTGAGGGATGGCACAAGGCATGTGTGTAGTGCTTTGTAATCAACATCATTTTGCATCTCTCTTTCATTCAGACACCCCACACTCCTTCCCCATCATTGCTCTTCTTGGTACAGAGCATTTGGTTAAATTGGCCAAGGATGTTGCAGATGGTACAAAAACCAACCAAACTATGACCTTCAGCAAGTTCCCAAATCCATTGTTAATATCCTGCTGGAACAATGCGTCAGTGTTTAGACCATCTTGTGAGTTCCCGGAATCTTGCCTCTACAGTGCCACGTACCACTTCTCCTGGCAGAAACCAAATGGCTCCTTCCACACTATGCAAAGACAGTTTTAGATGGGGCCTCTCTCTTTCATGGGCAGAGGTAGGAAGGTGTTGGGAAGGTCATTCCTGTCTTGCATGGGCAACTGAAAGATAAGTAGCAATTAATTCCATTAAAAACAATAGCCAAAAGACCTTTGGCTTTGTAGAGAAATTTCTCCCGTGCCAGGATAGGGAAAATTCTAATTGTAATCCTGGCCTTCATATGAGATCATTTATTTAGGCATAACATTTAATGCGGTGGGCCTTTGCAATTTGTATGGCTCCGTATACTTTGCTTGTAAGAGGATATTGGGTGAAAAAGTGTGCAAAGAATGGTTTAAAAATTCCTTGGGTATATGTATGTAGAATTTAGATTGTAATATTGTGCATGTTTGATCTGGCCGTGAGCAATGCAAACATGACGTTGCTAACCACGGGGCCTCCTTGGACATAGCTGCAGTAGGTAAGCTCTTAAAGGCGATTTCTTGTGGGGTCATCTCTAAGGCACAAAGAGCTTGGCTTCATCAGAGTGAGCCGGGTTGGTGGTCTGATCGTGATCTTGCTTCCTAGGTGTGAGCTGGCTGAAAGGTGGCTGTCTAATACCCTTATGATTAGAGAATGTTACACTCTTAAACTGAACTGGGAATGTGAGAAGGAAAGAAAATCCTTGACCTCCAGAGAGGTGCTGATATTTTCTTTCTTTGGTGGAATTTACTGCATACTGAAAAGGCCTCCAGAAGAAAGGATCGATCAATAGTATTTATTGATCTTTTACTCCATGCAGGGCACTTCTACTAAGTACTTTGGGAGAGTGCAGTGGAGCAGAGTACAGGAGAGAACACAACCCCTGCCCTCAAGGAGCTTATGGTTTAGTGGGAGAGACAGACTCTCAAGTAAATTACAGGGCGGGGGAAGCAACAGAGTGTAAAGATATGTACACAAGTGCTTTGATTTGAGTAGGGGGATGTAGAGGGGGCAGGATGGAAAGGATCTCCATAGCCAAGTGCTTAAACCCTGAAGTGCTGAGGTGGCGCTGGAGGTTGGGAGTTATAGAGGAGGAAGACGAGATTTAATTAGGGAAGGCCTCTTGAAGGAGATGTGCTTTCAGGGAGGTTTTGAAATGGGGAGAGCAGTGGTCTGCTGGATGTGAAAAGGGAAAGGGCCAACAGGATTCATGATGAGAGATGAAAAAGAGGCACAGTAAATCAATTGGCTTGAGAGGAATCCAGAAGATAGCAATCCTTACCTAAACACTAATCCAGAAGATAGCAATCCTTACCTAAACACTGTTACTCTCCAGTTAGCACTCTGAATTGGTTCAGTGAAATCAGAGTCCTAAACCAATCAATTAATGACATTTATTGAGTACCTAATGAATGCTAGGCACTGTAGAGAGTGCATGGGATAGTAAAAGGGTCTCAAGATGCACATTCCTTACCTATCAGGAGCTTACTAACACTGTACTAAGCTCTTGGGAGAGTATGATATAGCAGAGTTAGACATGTTCCCTGTCCACAATGAGTTTACAGTCTAGAGGGGGATACAGACATTAATATGAATAAATTATAGATATGTATATAAATGCTGTGGGACTGAGGGAGAAGTGAAGAAAGGGTGAAAATCCAAGAGCCAGGGTGATGCAGAAGGGAGTGGGAGAAAAATAAATGAGGGCTTAATCAGGGAAGTCCTCCTGGAGGAATTGTGCTTTTAATGAGGCTTCTGATAATTTTTAAAAGTGGCTTTATTAATAATGATACTAACTTCTAGTAAGCCTTTTAATAACTTCTAGAAAGTGGGTTGCAACTTTGATAAATGTGGTAATGAACATTAGTGCACAGAGTACACAACTCCCACCTCTGTGCATTGCTTGCAGTCCCCTAAATCCCACTGACTCCATGTCCCACTACAGCGGGATCAGGAATTAGGCCACATACAGAGAACAATTTGTGTCAGAAGTAGCAGCATAAAATACAGGCAACCCACTGAGTTAAAGTTTCCTTATTTGGACTGGGCTAGCCAAGCCTGATTGAAACCACCACCTCACTACTGAGAAGTAGCATTCTCTGGAGAAGTTGAGGAATGCAGAATCCAAACAAAACCCAATCCAAAACTTAAGATGTCAGAATGCTACAGCTTGTTACACATTGAAAAATGATTTTTCCCATCAGACAGCTTGAAGGTTATAGTGCTTTTAAAAGACCTATTTGGGGGTTTCAGGAGATATGCAATCTTGGACTCAAAGCTTAGGTAGGATATTTATTTTCAAACCTTTTGCATGCTGCTGTGGCTCAGATATGCTAGGTGGTTTTGACTGTGAGCCCATCATTGGGCAGGGATTGTCTCTATCTGTTGCCGAATTGTACATTCCAAGGGCTTAGTACAGTGCTCTGCACAGAGTAAGCCCTCAATAAATACTAATGAATGAATGGTTTTCAGGCTCTGCAGAGCAAAGCTCCATATGCTTCACACCTTGGTCTCTTTGTGCACCTCAGAGTGCCCTGGAGGTAACTCATCTTCAAGGGCCTTTTGAAATCTCATCTCCTTCAGGAGGCCTTCCTGATTAGTCTGTCATCAGTGGCAGGAGAAACTATGCCTGGAACTGTAGGCCAGAGAAAAGAGCAGGCCCGTCACCCGTTAGCTGAAGTTTTTACCAGAAACCAATCTCACTGAGGGAGTGCCTGTGTGACACTGCAGATATGGTACCGATGAGACTATATAGTTGAGGTTAGGGGACAGAGCACATCAGTCTTGCTCAGAATCAGCAGGGGCTTGTGCGTACGATGGCAGGGTAACAGAATATAGAAGGCTAAATGTATAGAGGCAGAGAGGGGCACAAATCAAGAGGATAGGAGTGAGGCAGTACAGCCTGGGGGACTCACAGCTTGGCCAGTGCATAGGAGCCTGTAATTAGTGAAAGGCTATGTGAGGATATAAAGGATGTCCTGACTTCCATAGTGACAAGCAAACCATTTATTTGATGAGGGAAATTTGTTGAGAAAATGAAGACTAGGACTGACACATTCATTTTCTCTTTGGGAGGTGTGTACACTTTTACTTGAAGGAAATTGAGGAATGTAAGGTACATCACCAAGAATCCCTTTTCCGCTACTTAGAGGAAAATGAAGGAGGGGTATTGGAAAAGGCTACATTCTATCTTTCTGGCTAGGAACTGACCACAGTCCTGGACAGTGGTCATCACTGAGTAATTGTATAATCATGGCATTTTTATTAAGTGCTTACAGTAGGTCAAGAGCTATGTGAAGCCCTTGGGCAGATATAAGATCATCAGATCAGACAGTCTCTGTTCCACATGGGACTCATAATCTAAGTGTAGAAGAGTAGAATAGTAAAATAAAAGCCTGAATAAGCCCAGCGGAAATCATATCCCCTACAGGAGGTCATCCCTGATTTGTTTCTAATCTCCTCTCTTTATATCTCCCCCAACTGCTATTTCAGCATTTCCACACCATTTAAGTACTCATAATCAATTCCCCCCCATAGTTATTATTTTTCTACACTATTACTTCTTCCTATCTGTAGTTTATCGTAGTGTCTGCTCCCCCTCTAGACTGTAAGCTATTTGAGGGCAAGAATCATTTCTAGCACTTCTGTTATAGTCTCCCAAGCAATTCGTTCAGTGTTCTGCACACAGAAGGCACTCAGTGAATTCTCTTGATTGACTGCTTCCTGGCAGAAACATATAAGTGGGGAGGTGGGAGCAGAGGGCATCGTCTTCCTTGGATATTTTTCTAAAATTAAAGTTGGGAGGTTTTTGAGGATTTTCCCCAAGGGGTTGCTACCCCAGATATTTAGAAGAGTGTTATTTAGAGTTGTGGTATTTAAGTGCTTACTATGTGCCAAGCACTGTACTATGCACTGGGATAGATGCAATACAATCAGATCAGGCATAGTATCTATCCCACATGAGGCTCACAGTCTAAAACAGAAAGAAGACAAGTATTTAATCTTCATTTTACAGATTAGGAAACTGAGGCATAGAGAAACTGTGACTTGCCCATGGTGGTGCAGTGGACAAGTGGAGAATTCTAATTTGAACCCAGATCTCTTGTCTCCAAATCTTGTGCTCTTTCCATTATGCCACCCTGCTTCTCCAGTAAATTTTCTTGGTGCTCATGAAACATACAGACAATGCTGTCAACACTATCCAGTTTAACAAACACTTGAGTAGCAGCAGAGCCTAGTGGAATGAACACGGGCCTGGGACCCAGAGGACCTGGGTTCTAATCCCAGCTCCACCATTTGTCTGCTGTGTGACCTTGGGCAAGTTACTTAACTTCACTGTGCTTCAGTTACCTCATCTGTAAAATGGGGATTAATGCTGTGAGCCCCATGCGGGACACAGACTGTGTCCTACCTGATTATCTTGCATCTATCCCAGTGCTTAATACAGTGCCTGGCATACATTAAGTACTTAACAAATAACATAGACAAAAAAGGCAGAAGGATCATTAAAAATGTCAATGAAAAATGGGGCTGCATATATTAGTCATAGTGAGATATGATAAACTGCCAGCTAGGATGTTCCAACATTCTGTGGGCTTAATAAAAATATATATTTGTTCTGTCACATATATATGTAACTGCTATATTTACTGATCATTCTGCCAAAAGACGTTTTCACTACATTTTCACTGTGGCTAGAACAAGATGACAGATTAGGGAATATTCTTCAGACCCATCAACCGTCTCCAGCACTTATGAATTTAATTATAACTAATCTCAGCACTTTTGTATATATGCACTTATGCAATTGTACATTCAGTTACTCTACCTCAGTTACCTACCTACCTACCTACTCTACCTCAGTTACAGTACTCAGTTACTGTACATGGTTACTCTACCTGTAAATATATTTTTATCTGTCTCTTCCATCAGAGTGTAGTATTCTAGTGGGCAGAAATGCGCCACTGCTTGGTTTTGTGTAACTAAAGAACATAATACAGTGCACTGCCTCTGAGGGGCTCAATAATAATAATAATAGCTATTATCATTACAACCAGTACTTTGGACAACATGATACAGCACAGGGTACTTTTGGAAGAAACAGTTGTAGTAATTTAGTATTTATCGAGCCCCCACCTGGTACAACAGCATTGTAGCAGACACTTGGAAAGTATAGAATAAAGAAGTAACACATTTCCTGCCCACAAGGAGCATACACGAGTGACATGAATAAGGACTACAATGTGAGTTTTCCTTAATGCGGGGTTATGTGAAACCACAACCGTATATTTTAGGAGATCTGGGTGTGTTTTTTTTGTGTGTATGTGTGTGGAATTAAAGGCAGCTCTGAAGGGATTTAGGCATTTTGTGTTGCAAGAGTGCAGAGGCAAAAAAAAAAAGCAATATGAACCCGCCTATGCCCCAACCCCCCATATAGTATCAAGCAAATGTAAATGAACTCTAAGTAACAAATCCTTTTTTAAATGAGATGGGGACTTACAGTGCAGAATCCCATTACCACTATGAAACTTGCTGCCCTGGCAATTCAGACCTAATACATTGACTTTGGCAGCACTTGCAGTCCTGGCTGTGCCAGTAAAGTTATTGAAAATGAAACAAATTGTAATTCTGATGAGATCACTTGAAAAAACTTGTGCTTTGATCAAGTGAACAAAAATGATGCTCAACATCCTTAATTTTTCCCATATTTAACTCTCTTTAGGGTGGACATTTACATATTTTGAATGTTAATTTTTTTTCCTGTAAAAACAAAAGTACATGTTGCCTTATACAACTTGTTTCAGACTTTTGTGCTGTTAACTGGATTATGTTCCCATTTGGAGCTGGAGAAAATACCAACATGTCCTTCTCTGCATAAGTAGACACAAAGTCATATGATTCACGCATTTAGCATCAGAATTGAGCTTGCATTTTAGCTCCTCCTAAACAAATTCCACTTGTTAAATACATACTAGGATCAATTCAAAGGTTGTGTTTTGAATCCATCCCAAGTGCTTAGTACAGTGCTCTGCACACAGAAAGTGCTCAATAAATATAACTGATTTTGAATAATTGCTCTAAGATATGTGATATTTCTTTTTCTCTCAAGCTCCAATAGGTAATGAATATTTATAAGAAAACTCATGGGCAGTTTCATACTGAAGTAGAAAAGGAACTTTTTATAGTCTAGTTTTTTTATTAGGTATGATTGCTAGTAGATATTATTTGGTGAATTCAACTTGGCAATTAACAGAAAGTGTTATTGTTTATAGAAAAAAACTACCAGAGTTTAGGAGGGACTGTTACCAGGGACTGTTAGTCCCTGCAGATCAGATTATCTTGTATTTACCTCATATTTAGCACAGTGCTTGGCCTATTATAAGTGCTTAATACCATCATTGCTAGAAAGGGACAGGGATTCGGCTAATCTGTTTACTTTGTGTTTACCCCAGTGCTTGATATATTAATTCATTCAATCATATTTATTGAGCACTTACTGTGTGAAAAGCACTATATGTAATAAACATTACTTTCTATTAATAATGGTGAAAGGGCAAAGGAATTAGAAATGCCCTGGAAAACTGCAGGTTATTAAATTAGATTTAAAGGTGAAGAGGAAGCCTATGACATGAAAGGAAGAGATGTAATGTATGAGTGTAGTGTTGTTCCTGGGTGTCCTACCAGAATACTTATCTGTCATAATTCCCTTTCACCTACTGAGCATGAGCAAGATTGCAAGAGGATATGGGATATATTACTGGCCAGGGTCGATGGCAGTTGAGAGGCTTAGGAGCTACAACTCTTCATTCCTCCTGTCGCCGCTGTGTAGTTCTAAGAAAGAGGTGACAGATGTTACCTGCTGCCAGTCCTGGGATGCTTGGTGTGGACCTGGGCAGGAGCTGGCATGGTGACAAGGAAGTAGAGGATGATTACAGAGTCCGATCCAGGCCCCAACTGCTTAATTGGGAGAGGCATTGGATTCCATCTGGCAGAGGGGCAGGTAGGCTGGCAGGGCATCTTGAAGAGCACTAGAGTCATTACCTAATCTCAGAACATTAGTACATGGGAGTCAGGACCTGGGTTCCAATCCCAGTTCCATCACTTGTCTGCTCTGTGACCTTGGGCAAGTCCCTTCACTTCTCTCTGCCTCAGCTACCTCAGCTGTGAAATGGGGATTAAAACTGTGAGCCCCCGTGAGACAGGGACTGTGTCCACCCCAGTGCTTAGTACAGTGTCTGACACATCCTAAGCGCTTAACAAATGCCACTATTATTATTTCAAGAGAGAAACAATGTAAATGATTGGGAAGAAAAGATCACCAAGAAACTACATCCCCTTTCTGGCAATTTTAGGGACAGTAAACATGGAAGCATTCAGTGCTTGTCATGCTCAGCCCCACTTGCACAACGTCACCTTTCCATTCAATTGTATTTACTAAGTCCTTACTGTGTGCAGAGCACTGTACTAAGCCCTTGGGAGAGTACAATATACCAATAAACAGACACATTCCCTGCCCACAACAAACTTTCAGACTAGAGGACCCTTTCCATCCTTGCTGTTTTCCCCTGGACTTGCTTGGATTTTGCAGTATCAAGTAACCTGAGCATCAGAGTGACTGGTCTTGAAGAGCTCAAAAATGTAGCAGGGTGAGTTGTATTCTCTAGCTACACTCCAGTGAGTGTTCACTGTCATACCAGGAAAAGTGCATCTGAATATACTTAGGTTAGTACTACATAAAGGAAGCTTTCACTAGAGGTGAGCAGTGGGCAAGCATTCACGGTCCTGTGACTGTTAGTAAACCACAAGGTGATTGAATAATCAGCATGTAGATTTTAATGATCGGTTCTGTGGAATCAATTCTAATATCTCAGCCATCATTGCATTCTTCCCCTGGCATGAGGTTTTGTCTGGAGTGGGTGGCGATGGTAGCTAAACCTCCCCAAAGTAATGTGGTAGCTTTAGCATGCTCATCTATGGTTCCAGATAGGAATATAGGAATATAAAGGAAGCGGTCAATTGGCTAAAATACGGCATCTAGGAATCCTGATATTTGAGTTTTGTTTTCATTATCGCCTAGATTCTGGCATGCTGATTCTATGCCTCCTTGTTTTCAATACCTTTTGCTATTTAGTTCTAGTGTCTACAAATAGTGAATTACAATATCTGTTAGATACCCACCAGAGAGATACTAAGAATATTGGCAAAGAGCCTTGAGAACTTTGGATGCACTTCCATTGTAATTCTGTGCAGGGAACCCCAGAGTAAATTGAGAAGATAAAACACAGCAAGAAATTATACAGAACTATATTCTTTGGCTTTATGTAATATCTTTCCTGACAAATATGATTCACAATATTCTCCTGGTTACCTAGCCTAGCTTTTCTCATAGAATCAAAGGTACCCTTCCAAGTGGACACAGGCCAATTTTCTTTGAAGCGTTTTAAAATTTATTTAACACAGCTTTCTGTGCCAGTTTTCAGTAAAATATCCTTCTCATGTATCTGAAATTAACTATTGTTAAAAACCCATAAGAACTTCAGATGTCTGGTGAAGAGAGAGACACCATAAGGAATAAACCGTTGCATTTCAATTCTTCGTGATGAGCAAAATAAGAGCCACTGGTGCTGGTTTTAGTGAAGGGATTTCATGAGAATTGGCCAAATATTGTTGTCAGGAACAATACCTGAGTCTCCTTGTTAATTTTGTTGACAGAACTAGATGGCTACATTTTCTTGGTTTGATCATTATGTCTAGAGGCCAAGAAAGGTTGATTTTTATTAAACCAACATTTGGATAAGTGAAAGGAAAGAAGGATCCCATATAAATAAATCCACATCTTTTATTCCCAATACTACCACCCACCCTTTTGTTTCCCAAAAAACTGAATGTACCTTTTGACAGGGAAAAAAATTCTGGCAGATGAACAATAAAAATGAAATTAAATTTCAGACTGAATTTCTGAAAGTCTCAGGACTCAAGATTGTGTTCCCACCATTAGGTTAACTCTGCCTTCTTGTGATACACTGAATAATAATAATAGTTGTGGTATTTGCGAAGCGTTTACTATTTGCCAAGCACTGTAATAAGAGCTGGGGTTGATATGGGTTCATCAGATCACACATAAGTCAGTGTGAGAACAGGAATTGAATCCCCATCCCCATTTTTACAGATGAGGGAACTGAGGCTCAGAGAAATGCAGTGATTTACCCAAGGTCACATAGCAGGCGAGTGGCATTTGAATCATTTCAAAATCAAGCCGTAAGGCTCCACTGGAGCCAAAACAGTGATAACAACAGTAGTTGGTTTGAGGCTCAGTGACATTTCCAAGAAAACTTGGATAGCTCCCTTTCTCTACTTGAACCTGAAATCATCTGAATTTTACCCAGTTTTAGGTTTCAAAACCAGGCCTTCTCAGAGAGCTAGCAGAACACCAATGGGGTAACCTAAGCGAAAAGTAAGTCCTTGAAATGTTTGCAAATTATCTTTGCTGGATGGATTACTCAATCTGTGTGTTTAAACCAGGACATGTGGTATTTACAACTGCAATAGCTCTTGGTTAGCTATCATAAGTACATATCATTTCCACTGCTATCAGTGCTCTATTTTGATTCCTTTTGTCAGGGAAAAGTCTGTAATTAGCTCAGGTGGAGATTCTGAACCTTCAGAATGTTTTTCTCTCTGTCACTAGCAGAAATATTTCTGGCAAGATGGGCTGTGAGACAACCATTGTCACTGCAAGTTTCCTGAAGTAGAAATAGAGAAGAATTGGCTCAAACATTGCTAAGCACTAGGGTAGATAGAAAGAATTGAGCCCACATGGGGCTCAAAATCTGAATCCTATTTTACAGACTGAGGCACAGAGACTTTAGGTGACTTGCCTCAGGTCACACAGCAGGCAAGTGGTGGATCCAGGATTAGAACCCAGATCCTTTTGATTCCTAGGCCCACACTCTGATGACTAGGAAATGCTGCTTCTCTGCCTTTCCATGAGGTTGCCATGCATGAGGCCACCCAATCGAAGCCACCCATGCCTCAGAGCTCAGGTCTTAATCAATTGTATTTAGTGATCCCAACTGTAGGCAGATCAATCAATAAATTATATTTATTGAGCACATACTGTGTGCAGAGAACTGTACTAAGTACTTAGGAGAGTACAGGACAACAGAGTTGATAGTCACATTTCCTGTTCACAATACAAATCTTTAATACTCATATTGAAAAGGCCTAAATGATAAAACTTCGAGGGAAATATAGCATGACTATCCAGAGTTTCTTTTCTTGAAATAATTGCATTATGGATTTCCCTGTAAGGGATAAGTACCTCTTTTCCCTCTACTCCCTCTACCACCCCCCCTTCACCTCTCCGCAGCTTAACCCTCTTTTCCCGCCATTTCCCTCTGCTCCTCCCCCCTCCCTTCCCATCCCCTCAGCACTGTACTCATCCGCTCCACTGTATATATTTTCATTACCCTATTTATTTTGTTAATGAAATAGACATCGCCTTGATTCTATTTAGTTGCCATTGTTTTTACGAGATGTTCTTCCCCTTGACTCTATTTATTGCCATTGTTCTCGTTGGTCTGTCTCCCCCGATTAGACTGTAAGCCCATCAAACGGCAGGGACTGTCTCTATCTATTGCTGACTTGTTCATTCCAAGTGCTTAGTACAGTGCTCTGCACATAGTAAGCGCTCAATAAATACTATTGAATGAATGAATGAATCAATACCTCTTGGCTAGGAATGGCTGAGAATTGATTTTTAAAGCAGACACCCAGGTCAGTTTATGGTAGTGCAGGAGGTGATGGGGGAGGGTAGGTGCCAACAGAGGAGGAGAAAGGAGTCAGGGAGCTACGGGCCAAAGGCTGACATTCTTCCCTCATTCCTCTCCTTCTCCTCCTCCTACTTCTCTACCACCATCACCTGTTCTCCCCAAATCCTGCACCAGTGCAGCCCTGGCCCCTCACTTTGATGGCCCAGAAGACAGGCCTTCATTTTCACTCGTTAAACTGGGAGCCCCATGTGGGAGAAGGACTGGGTCTGATCTGATTGTATTATATTTGCCCCAGTGCTTGGCCCATAGTAAGTGGTTAGCAAATATTACTGCCAGTCATGGAGGTAGCTACGGCTGGTTACTTTGGTGGTGGTGGCAGATGCAGTGTGGTCCCTAATGTCCCCCAACACTGTTGGACCTGTAGAAAAACTATAGGGGAGGTGGGGAGGATCAGGCAGATGAGGACTTCCTTTAAGTTCTCATTTCCCTTATTCCATCTCCCCTGTGTCATCCTTGCACTTGGATTTCTACCCTTTAGGTACTTGACATTCACCCCACCCTCAGTCTCACAGCACTTATGTACATATCCATGATTTATTTTAATGCCTCTGTCCCCCGCTAAACTGTAAGCTCCCCATGGGCTGGGAAAATGCCTACCCACTCTGTTATATTGTACTCTACCAGGTTCTTATTATAATACTAGGCACATAATAAGGGCTCAATAAATTAATTGACTGATGGGAGAAAGGGGAGTGGGGACTGAAATTCCTGTGGAGGAAGATGAGAGAGGTGGTGCTGAGTTAAGTTCCTCAGAGGGAAAACGGAAAGTGCCTCAGGAAAGAGGTTTTGTGGGTCACTTGTTCATTGAGTAGCAAAATTCTCTGTGCTGGTGGAACACTACTCAGAGGATAAATAAATCTAGGGTATTACGATCCCAACTAGGCCTCTCTGTGGTTTAATTAAATTCTTTGAGATTTTGTCTTGTAATATGTGAAGCCATTGCAATTTTGGTCACTATCCCAATTAGTTAAGGTGAGCTCTATGACCACAACTGGATTTCCATTTGGGTGATCTACTTCTCCCAGCATTAAGCAAAAATGGAAAGGAGAAGAGAAGGAGCTTTAATGGGCAGAACTTTGAAATAATCCCATGGATTGAATTTTATAAAGAGCTGGGGAAGTTTCAGAAGGGATAAGGAGGGCACAGCAGGAGACTGGAGACTCAGTAGGTGGACAGAGCATTTTGTGAGAACGCAGGTCATCTTCAGAGTCATTTTGTACTTTTCCAGACCCTGTCCTGTATGTTTTTCCATTTTCCCTAAATTAAACTTTGGTGAAATCTGGAGCTAAAGATATTCAAAGTTTCCTTATTGGCCACCAGTATTATCCAAGCTGGAATACATTCCTTACAAGGACCATCATCAAGGAAAGACTAGTCATTACCCCGACTGATTAAATATCATCAGGGAGCTTCCTCTTTGCTGCATCTTCTTTCTTTGGGGTCAACCCAAAGCAAATTGCAAGGAAATGCATCAGAGGTTGTCTAAGCCAGCTTATACATTATTAGTGTCAGACCTCCCATTCACAACATCTTTTCTGCTATTCCTCATTGAGGTTTGCTAAAAGAGTGTTTGATGATCTCTGTCTGAGTGTAGCCATTTATATAGAAGGCTCCTTGCTGGGCAAATCATCAATTAGGCAGTCTCACCTTTCATAGTCAAATGGGTCAAGTTGCTCCTTAATCCAAAGCTGATCATCATTTTCAGGCCCAATTTCCTACCTGGATTTTTGATTACATCATGTGAATATTTTGATTTATATAGATAATATATAATTATATTCTTTAGCAGCCTGCTTGTTTGAGACTGGCATCTAAAGGCACTGATTGCGAAAGGCTCAGAATTATTTCTATAGAAGTTTAAAACCCAAGATGAGTTTTGTACTTTGTATATCAATCAGTGATATTTATTGAGCACCATACTAAGTGCTTGGGAGAACATACTACAATAGAGTTGGTAAACACATTCCTTGCCCACAAGGCGCTTCCAAAATGTTGAATTCTTAGTTGGAAGTTTTGCTGGCCTGCAGTGCAATTCCTGTTCCCATTGAGTCAATAATTTTTAGAAGGCTTGATCTAATAACTGACTGTCTGTATAAGCCCACCCTGTGGAAGAAAACAGTGGTCTTGAAAGTTGAATTCACATAGACTCTAGGGCAATTTGTCAAACTCCACTCTAATGGCCCGAAAGGGGTCATTTTTCATAAATAGAACAGTTTCCTTCCAAGAAATGTTTAACTTCTCTAGGGTCATTATAGAAATAGGATTTTTTGGAAGACATTTTTGATTGAAAGAGTTAGAAATGCAGAACTATCAAAATAGGCAGATGATCTATGGAGGAAAAATAGTGTAAGCCCACACACTTAGATGTAACAACAATAAAGACCCAGAGATTTAGGATTTGGGCACAATGGATACCTGTTTTCTTATTTGGATATGGGATGGTTCTCTATTTTTCCCCTTATGCTCTCCCCTCCCAACCCCCACCCCCTTTCCCCCTGAAACCCCCTACCCTCAAAATACCAACTTTTTTATAGCACCTGAAAGGAATTATGTCCTTTACTTGGATTCTCTAAAGGAAAAGGTTTGCAAATTGGCAGAGAAGTTAATGAGGCAGAGTCCTGGAGGGAAAAGGAAGGGCTGGAGAAGAAAGAGATCGTGAAACACAGCCTGAAGCAGAAAGTCATGAGCTCAGAGGGAGAAATCTGGAGAAGAGTTCTGAGAGGAATTATTGCCTAATCAGGAAATGAAACAGGTGTCTAAACGTAGAAAAAGGAAATGTAGCTGGAAGTACCAAACAGAGAAAAGTTGTGTACTTAATGAAGGCCAGCTTTGAAGACTATCTTGAAATGGATAACTGTTGTAATTTCACCTCAGTTGTAACTTTATAAAGTGCAAGACCAAAGTACTCTATCAGTTAAACACTGGCTCATACCTCATATCCACTTTTCCTTCTTCCTAGCTCCCAATTATTTTAATGTCTGTTTCTCCCCATTTGATTATAAGCTCCTTGAAAAAGGCTCATGTCTGTAGTACTCTCTCAAGGGCTTGGTACACTGTTACTATTGTTTGACAATATTTTCTGCAAAATTATGCATACTTCTCATTTATCAATAAACTTGAAAGGGTATAGAGCACTTACTGTGTGCCAAACTCTGTACTAGGAAACACATGATACAGGCAGAACCTCATCCTTGTCCTTAAAGAGTTTATAATTTAATGGGATTATTAGATTAGATAAATTTCTAAATAGTTACTTCATTCTTAGATTGGGAAACTCGTGGAGACCGGGGTCTGCATCTGAATCAACATCTTTGTAGCTTACCCCAGTGCTAAATAAGCTCTTAGCAAAAACATTGAGAATAATCAAATTATAATACTAATAATTTCTCCACCTTTTTGAAGTGGACAACAGGTTTACAGAAAACAGAAGCAGAAAATTAAAGTCTTCAGAAATACTTCTTGAAGATGAGAAATGAATATTTTACTTCCTCTGGAATTCCCCAGAATGCATTTATAACATTGGACTTTAAAATTGTGCAGTTTTAATTTATTAGTAATAATGATAGTTGTGGAATTTCAGCACCTACAATAGGCTAACCACTGTACTAAGTGCTGTGAAAGACACAGTATAATCGCACTTGGCAGTCCCTATCCCACATGGGATAATTTAAGAGGGAGGGGCAAGAGATATATTTTATCCCCATTTTTATTGATGAGTTAACTGAGGCAGAGATCAATTTAGTGATTTTGCCCAAGGTCACATAGCAGGGAAGTGGTAGAGCTGGGATTAAAACCCAGGTCCTCTGACTCCTTGGCCTATGCTTTTTCCCCTTTCACATCTATTACTTCATTTGTCTTTGTCATATAATAATAATAATATTATTTAAGTGTTTTTAATGTATGTGTCAAGCACTGTTCTAAATGCTGGAGTAAACCAGGTTAATCAGGTCAAAGTCCTTGTCCCAAATGGGCTCACAGGCTAAGCAAGAGAGATAACCGGTACTGAATCCCCCATTTTATAGTCAATGAAACCGAGGCCGAGAGAAGTTAAGTGACTTGCCCAAGGTCACACAGCAGGTAAGTGGTAGAGCTGGGATCAGAACCCAGGTTCTCTGACACCTAGGATCATGTTTTTTTTTCAATAGGCTACACTGCTTCCCCATCATTTTAAGGTTAGGAGGAAAAAGCATTACCATTCTCTAAGGCTGACAAGGTCACGCAGCATGTCTGTGGTAAAGTCGGGATTATGTCTGTTGGTCTCTTTAAATGCTGTTGATTGGTTTACTGACCATGACGATTGAGCTGTGGTACAGTGGACTGATTACTGGCAAAGGAGAGCAAGTTACCATGGAGCATCCTTAAGATATAAACACCAGATATAAGAAAATGTTTTAGAATGTAGTTTGTTAAAGATAAGCTAAGAAGGGCAAGTCTTTGATGGATTTTCTTTTGATAAAATTCAGCAATTTGGTACGCTGAGGGATAAACTCTGTTAATGAAATGTAGTAAAAATTCTGACTTTGCTGAGGATCGGTCTTCAGACCTTTTAAAATAAATCACTGAGGTTTGGTTTATATATCTCAATTTTCCATTCCATCCAAGTTGTTTGGTACAATATTCCTCTGAGAATGGTGGAATATGTTGTAACTGGACCAGGATAAGCAGAAAGGGAACCCTCAGTTTGGGTAAATGGAAGACTGTTGAGTAGAATCCTGCTTTGGGCTTCCATTTACTTTGTTGTATAAAACATCCTGTAGATTCTGTGGGGCCCAAGAATGAAAAGTGTTGTGATTTTAGCAAATGCTGAGTGTGCATTAAAGCAAGGGAAATGAGTGATTATTTTCATGATACGAAGAGCATATTTTAGCCCTAATTACTGGTGATTGTACAAGGTTATAAACACTTTCCACATGCCAATAAACACCGAGGCTGGAAGCAAATATTTAATTAATGCCATAGCAGGCACTGTTTGCGGCCAAGTTCTTCACCACCAATAAACTGAGTCCAAACACTGCAGAACTGTTATTACACTCTATGCAAATGTTTGTTTTCAATAAAAAGGTCCACATGTTGCAAAATGTTAAGTCGACGTATTGTATATAGTATCTTTAAAGAGTGGCCTATGACATCAACTCTAGTGGAAGCGACAGAGAAAACCTCCAAACCCGAGAGTCTTGGAACATGAATGAAGAATGCCTCTGAACTTGCATTATTCTTAGAATAGACCAGTCTAATGAGTGGCTGGGGATTAACCCTTGTTTTCAACTCTCTGAACTCTCTCCCTGCCATTTTAGAAAATAAAAAAGTGAGCCTCTTACTTCTGCCTTACCCTCTGAGAGCTGATCATTTAATGTAGAAAGAGAACTCTTAAAGTGAATCAGCAGTAATTTAGACCTAAGCTTTTTCTCCATAAAAAGTATCCTGGAAATTTTGACTCTTGGTTTCCGAGCCTGCATTGGACACTGAGCGGTATAAGTAAGATTCCTCAATAATGTTGGTTCCAGAGACTGGAAATTGGGCGTTCTGAGTGTCTGATAGGTGGAGAGTGGTAAAGTGTAAACTCCTTCAATCAATCAATTGTATTGTTTGACCACTTACTGTGTTCAGAACGTTATACTAAGCTAATGTTGGAGCTTACAGTTGGGAGCGTACAGCATTAGAGTTGGTAGAAACCTTCCCTGCCCATGAAGAGCTTACAGTTTAGAGGGCTGCTCTGTATGGTTAGGGAACAAGTGTACCAACTGTGTTAAAATGGCCAAGTGCAAGGCAGAATATGGCAGCAACAGGACATCAAGCTTTATGCTGGGTGGAAAATACATCCACTGTCCTTTTGGCTGGAGTGGACTTACTACCGGAGACACTACCGGGTTCTGGAGCAGTTTCATACGCACCAACTCTGAGCCCAAATCAAATGGTGGGACAGGATGACAATGATGAGGACTTTCACAACTGTCACCTCACAAACACTGAAACAATGCTCACTGCAGCCCAGCTCACTGAGCAGAACATGAGAGGAAAATGGATAATAGCAGGCTCCCCAAGTAACTTATGTAGCGTGAAGTGTCAAGGAATGCTCTTAATTGGGAGAGCAGAATAAAAAATTTTCAATACCTAGTGAAGCCCAACCTTAAAAAGAGAGCTAGAGCTGGGGACTCTTGGGAGAGGACCACAGCAAACAGAGCAGGCACATAGATTGTAAGCCCCATAATAATAATAATTAATAATTATGGTATTTAAGTGCTTACTATGTGCCGAGCACTGTTCTAAGCACTGGGGTAGATATAAGGTAATCGGGTTATCCCACGGGGGGGCCTCACAGTTTTAATCCCCATTATACAGATGAGGTAACTGAGGCACAGAGAAGTTAAGTGGCTTGCTCAAGGTCACACAGCAGAAAAGTGGCAGATCTGGGATTAGAACCCAGGTCCCTCTGCCTTCCAAGCCTGAGCTCTTTCCACTAAGCCACCCTGCCTCCCATGCGAGACAGGGGCTGCGTCCAACCTAATTAATTTGTTTCTACCCTGGTGTTTAGAGCTGTGTTTGACACATAATAAGTGCTTAACAAATACCATTTTAAAAAAATGGAAGAGGGATTGCTCTCCTCGAGCATAGGCTCTGTGAAGATTGAGATACTAAAAGGTGAGTTCAAAAACTGAACTGGACTTTATATGGGATGAATCTATTAACAGGCAAAGATCTAGCTTTAGAGGTAAGCAATGCAACAGAGTAGCAGTCATGCCTCAGTTTTTGCTGCTTCATTTACGCTCGTGGATAGACTCCCACCATCCATAGTACCATCATTGGAAGCAAAGGACAGCTACATCTGTGTGTGCGTGTGTACGTATGTATATGTACTTGGCAGTTCTAAAATACAGTATGGAATTATGTTTGCAAACCGTAGTCTGAAATGATGTAGTGAGCCAGAGCTGACAGACTCCAGTTAGCTTAGAAAAAAACTGCAGAAAGTCCTGTGTAAAAGTCAGATATCTCTCAGCATAGAGGACCTTCTGTTTTCAATGAAGAATTCAATTTGAATTTTGGAATGATTCCCGACTCTGCAGGTTAAAAACCACAGGTGTTTGGCAACTTACAGGTGCTCAGAATAGTGCTGCAAAGAAGCCCTCATAGTAAAATGAATGAGTTCCTTAAAACCAACTGCCCTGGTCTGTTCTGTTTTGGGCTATTTTGGGTGAATGTTCTCCCTGCTCTCCAGTCCTTTTGCATTAAAAACTAAGCTATTTACTGTATGGTTTTGATATACCTGGGTAGGCCTAACCTATAGTCTTTTCCCCATAGGAATGATTCGGGTCCAGATCCAGTTCATCTGTTAAGGAAGGAGGTATACAGCCCACATTAGGCACTTGACAAGTTTCAACAATCCGGCAGGAGACCAAACACTTGGGCTAGAAAAAGAGACATGTAGGGAAGAGGATGTTTAAGAAGCCGCCCTGCTCCTGCCATCCATCCCCAAACAGCTAGGAGCTGCCACAACTCTGGTTTCCATAAAGTTACCCATCAGCTCGGTGAATCTTGCTGTGCTGGGGAACCCCGCAGTGACTGACACAATCTTTCAGAGGTACGTAAAGCTCACTCTGCCCTCTCTCTCTCTCTCTCTCTCTCTCTCTCTCTCTTCCCCCCACCCCCCACTGGGTTCTGAGTCATTTGGCCTTGCTGGGTCCCAGATCCTCCTGAACTTCTCCATGTATATAATTTCTAAGATCCTAATGGTTTTTTGTTTAGCTTTCTTTTTTTTTAATCCCACTTCTACAGGATTCCCTTGCTTCTCCTGACATGGCTCTGGCTTCTCCTGGTCCCAGTGGTCTCTGTCTTTTAGGGCTGAAAAGCCAGGAGGCTGCTGGGGCTGGAATATGGTAGTGAAAGTCAGAGTCTGGGGGTGGGGTCCAGTAGTTTCTCTTTACTCCTCATTTCTGCATTCCACGGAGTGTTAATCCTTGTGGTAACAAAGCTCACCCCCTCCTCCAACTGCTACTTTCACCATAAGGACATAAGGTCGCATGGGAGTTAAGATCTTCTCCTCCACTCTCTAAATGCTGCCCTTGTGGAAGTCAAGACTCCCCTCTATTTCCTCTAGCTCTTTGATGTAACCACCAACTCTTATCTCCTGATCCTCACGGGCAGCCTGATTTTCTGTTGTTGATGTGGAAATAAGAGGTACCTTGTTCCACTCTGCTCAAATACTTCCTTACCAAGTGCCTCACTGGAAGTCATAAGTGATATTTCTGTGTGTGTGTGTGTGTGTGTAAGAGAATCATATGCAGGTGAGAGTCTGTAAGAGTATGTGTGTGTGAAAATGTGTGTAAGAGACTGCATGTGCATGTGTGAAATTGTGAGACTACATGTGTGGGACTGCATGTGCCTGTGAAAATGTGTGCAAGAGAATGTGTGTGTGTGTGTGTGTGCGAGACTACATATGCATGTGTGTGACAATATCTAAGTATGGCTGAACCACTGAGGATGCCTTGGTGTTGGTGGCTAAGAGGAGCCAGGCAATTCCTCTTATTTTAGATAAGGGACTATGCACAATACTTTATTCTGTTGATGAATTTTGAAAATAGATTGAATAAATTAAACACTCTTTAGCAGTATTGTATTTCAGATCAGTTCAGTGAAAAGAAATCAAAATGATGTTTTTAAAATGCTTTGAAGTGGAGTAGGAAAAGGACTGGGAATGTGCCTGGAGACAAGACAGTCTGAGAGAAGCCACATATTTAGGAGTAATACAAGGTCTACCTTATGCTACTCTGCAGAAAAGAATGAGAATATTTCAAGTTTGATAAAAAAAATAAATATTTGTCAGTTATTATATAAAAAAATTCAGAACTTTTTTTTCTGGGGGAGACATTAGGCAACCTTATTTCTCCTTCAGGCTGAGTTTTGTTCTCACACAGTGTGTCTCATCCTGAGGTAAACAAACACTTTGGATTTGATGCTGAGGCAGTGTCAGGATTCCTACAGGTTTATCAGTCTCATCAGGTTGAAGGATAGGGATTTGACTGTAGCAACAACAGTAGCGTAGATTATGTTCAAAACAAGAACCCATTTCTACAGAATGACCACTTAATGTACACATTCGGTGTTCTATAACTGATCCTTCTTATAAATAAACCAGAAATAAACAGTTAGTTCAGGCTTGTCACTTGTGCATACACCCGTAGCTCTGTTTGATTTACAGGGCATGTTCTGAGGTGCTAAGCAGCTGCAGACGTGTTACAGTGTTTAAAATGACCTCTGGAGAAATAATATTTTTCCTTCATCAGTGTTTAGCTGATTTTCATAAAAAGCGGAAGGAATACTCCACCCAGATATCTCTTCCTGACTTGGCAGTTCTATCTTAACCCATTTTGCCACTCAACTCTATCAGTTTAGAACCAGTTCCATTTATTGAACAAATCTATTTTACTAGACATCCAAGTACTGTGTTAAGCACTGAGTTAGATGCAAGCTAATTAGATTGGATACAGTCTCTATCTCATATAGGGATCAAAATCTAAGGAATAGAGAGAGCAGGAATCATATCCCCATTTGACAGATGAGGAAATAGGCCTAGGAAACTTAAGGGATTTGCCCAAGGTCACTGGGCAGGTCAGGGCAGAACTGGGATTCAAATCCAGGTCACTTGCCTCCCTGCTCCATGCTTTTTCTCCTAGTCTGTGCTGCACAAGGATCCCATCCCCTGGAATAAAATTCCTTATCCAGAAGAGAGACCACATTATCAATTTAGGGTCTAGCAGACATGAATTTTAAAATCAAATTGCATTAGTGCCAAAATGCTTAACACCGTTTTTTGCACATAGTAAGTGCTGAACAGATATCACCATTATGCACAGTGATAATAGAATTATTGAGCACCCACTGAGATACACATTCTCTACCCACAGGGAACTGGCATACTAATGGGCCTGCGGTATTCTGTTCCTACATCAATCAATCAATAAATGAATGGTATTTATTGAATGCTTACTGTGAGCATTGATTTTTTTTTTTTTTAGTACTTAACTGCTTACTCTGTTCTAAGGACTATTCTAAGTGCTGGGTTAGATAAAATTAAATTAGCTTGGGCACAATTCCTGTCCCATGCGGGGCTCACAGTATAAGGAGGAAGTAGGATTTAATCCACATTTTACAGATGAGGTAACAGGTACAGAGAAGTTAAGTGACTTGCCCAAGGTCACACAGCAGGCACATGACAGAGCCAGGATTAGAACTCAGGTCCTCCGATTCCCGGGCCTGTGCTCCTTCCACTAGGCCATGCTGCTTCTCTGTATTAAGCACTTGGAAGAGTACAGTGTAACCGAGTTGGTAGACACATTCCCTGCCCACAAGGAGCCCATATCAGTGTTCGTTCTCTTGCTGGAGGAGACCACGGGCCTCTATGAGTTACTCGTGTCAACCTACCCTTCGGCCAAAGCAAACATGGCCACATTTGCTTGCATATGGCAAGTGTTCTATAGTGGGTTTCCATAGAGCCAGATCCTGGCTTATCGCAAAGGTTAATGTACAGTATGTGTGACAGAACATTCCATGGCTTACCTCATGCTGCAAATGTGTCCAGTTAGCTGTGTGTGCAGGAGGAAAGGAAGCTATCCTAATTGCCATACTGAACCACTTTACGGAGGGCCATCCCCTCTTTGTTTCATGTCAATCCAAAGTGAAATCTCTTTCTGGGAATGAGGAAAAAAAACATCACTAAGAAGCAACATCTGGCCTACTAAGTAACAGGCATGATGGAAAGGATGATGACTTCATTATGTAGTCTTAGATGGGCTGGTCTTTACTTTTCCCTTCAGGAAACCAAGTAGCTCCACCCTTTTATCCCTTTTAAAGGAGGAGCAGCTGGCAAAAAGGCCGTGATGGAGGTAGAGGAACTCTATTATCAGAAGTTCAGAAGGTGCCTGAAAAGCCAGTGAGCATGTCCTAGCACGGCACTCGGAAGGCAAGGAGAGGAACAAGGTCTAAGGAAAACACAGCCTGGGGATCAAAGGACTGAGTAGAGCGCTGCACGGGTAGACTTGGTGGAGAAATAAAGAGCAAGGAGTGATAAAATGAAACCCATTTGCCGTTTTTAGGAAAGGGTGAAATTCTCCCTCCTGGTGACAGGAAGGCATGCAGTGAGATCACATCTCCTCCAGGAGGTCTTCCTCTGGTAATTTCTAATCTTCTCTCCTGCATTTCCCAGCTGTCACTCATCCCTGTTGTAATTCCCATCTATACACTCTTTCCTAACCTGTACACTTAGTAAAGGGCTCTGCAAAACAGACAATAAATGTTACATCTAATTTTTTATACTCTCCCAAAAGTTTAATACAGTGCCCTGCACACGGTGTGCACTTACTAAATGCTATTGATCAGAATGATTGAGTTTTCCCTTTCAGTTCTGTGATTCTGACAGCATATATTCAGTGAATGCTAACATAGCATTAAGTTCTAAAAGTACAAGTCTATTTCCACCATTCATCCTGGTTATTCCTCGTCTTTCCTTTGGTTAAATCAAGCAGACCTGGTTTGTTTGTTGTTCTACGTATGGTTTTTTCCACCCCACTTTCAGTATTTATCTTGAGTTTTGCTTTCTTTTTTGAGGGGATGAGGAACCTCCTATAGTTATAATAATTGTGGAATTTGTTGAGCCTTTACTATTGGCCACGCATTGTACTAAATATTGGGGTAGAAAAAAACCCTGAACTTTCCCCTGGGATCATGACATCTGAATAATACTTAGTCTTTTTTTTAATCCATACTTTCATTTTTCCAAATCACATGTCAGTGATCTCATTTTATCCTTGCAGCATCCCTGTGAGGTAGTGAGAAACAAGTATTATTATCCCCCTTTTACATATGAGAAAACTGAGACAGAGTGAAGTTACTTGCCCAAGATCACCTCACAGGCCAGTGTCAGAGCTGAACCAAGAATCCAGATGTACTAATTCTGACTCCCAGTCCCATGTTCTTTCTATAATACCACATTGCCTCCAAATCATTTGAGAACATGCCCTAGTAATTCTGGCACGTCTGGTCATCCAGGGAAATGAAGAAATGGCAGGGAGACTGGAATCTGATCCAAATAACAGAAACACCTAAATACAGAGGAACAGAATTGGTTTGCTGAGATTTTGCAGTTGGACAGAAAATCTGCGTCATTTCCATGGCATTTTCTATTTTAATATGTCCAGGCTGGGTGGTCTAGGTTTGAGAAAATGCACTTTTAAATAAATGGCACATTTCACTTAGCTAACCCAGTTATGCTAAGAGTGATCATCATCAGTCTCCATCATCATCATCATCATTTGAGTTTCTACTAGTGTCATGAGATGGTACCAGGCATAAAATCATGAAGACCTTGAAAATAAGCTTAGGGCAATTATTTTATAGTTTTGCGAGGGAAGCAGCCTAGTAGAAAGAGCTCAAGCCTGGGCGTCAGATAATATGGGTTCTAATCCCTCTGGACTGTAAATTCACTGTGGGCAGGGAACATGTCTACCAACTCTGTGGTATTGTACTCTCCCAAATGTTTAGTACAATGCTCTTCTCACAATCATTACTCAATAAATACGATTGATAATCCTATCTCCTCCACTTTTCTGCTGTGAGACTTTGGGAAAGTCATTTAACTACTTCATTCCTCCATTTTCTCATATGTAAAACAGGTTCTAAACTCTATTCCTGCCTACTTAGAATGTGAGCCCCAGTGGGCCAGGGACTGTGTGCATCCTGAATATCTTGCATCTACCCCAGCATAGATACAAGCACAGTACTTGGCCCATAATAAGAGCTTAATAAATGCCCTAGTTCTTATTAATTTTCCTCAGTGTTGGATTTGTGATGACTGAAAACTTTTAAAAATACTTCCTATCTGAAATATAACTGTCATTCCTCCTAAAATCTGGTTTATAAATGGAGAGTGCCAGATGAGAGTATTTGCAGTTGGTTAGGTAATAAGACTAAATTGCTTCTAACTTTATTTCAGCTATTTCTGGATAGAAAAATTGATATTAAAATCAAATGAAATGTCTGTTCTCCTGAGACCTACAGTTAAACAACCAATATCACTGTCATCACTCTATCATCAACCATAACTCTGTTCCTCCAGACACTTTTTTTTTTTACCATTGTCAGAGACAATGTCAGTTAACAGTATTTATTGGTCATCTATTGTGTATAGAATACTTTACAAAGTGCTTGGGAGAGTATAACGGAATTAAGGCACATGATCCCTTTTCTCAAAGTTTTAACAATCCAGTGGGGTGACAGATGCTAAGTTAAATCACTGATAGGGAGAAGGAAAAGGAATATGGACTTGAGTTTCAGGTTAAGCAGTAGAACACTGTACTCACCCAAGTGTTCTGATCCAGTAATGACATTTATATTCTTTGAATATATTTTAACTTTCATATGGATTTATTTGACCTTTTGCAAATTCTTTGCCTTATAAGGCACGTGGCCATGGGGACAGACTCTGCTTTAGAAAAGGTGTTTTTCACTTTATTTTCACTTGGTGGATGGTAATCAGAGGAAGTGGTTCAGTTTGAAAATACATTTTCAGAAGGAGTTTGAAAAAAATCATGGGTATGAGATGAACATAGGTTGTTAGAAGAAAAGATTATAGATGTTTGAGAACTTGAGAAGTTTTTAGATTGACGATCATCCATAATAATAATGATTATCATTGTGGCATTTATTAGGCACTCCCTCTGTACTAAATAACTGTTTCAAGTGCTGGGTTACGTACAAGATAATGAGATAGAACATAGTCCCTGTTCACATGGGGCTTACCATCTAAGTGATGGGGGGATCAAGTGTCTTAGCCCCATTTTAAAGACAAGGAAACTGAGATTCAGAGAAGCTAAGTGACAGAGCTGGGATTAGATCTCAGGTCTCCTCACTCCCAGTCCCAGATTCTTTCCACTCAATCATACTGCCTCCCCATGAGTGGTATTAAAGAGAAAAATGAAGTGGGTTCATTGGAACATTCAAAGGAAGATAGATGTTAAGTGGGGTCAACAGTACCTTTAAGTATGCTTTGGGAAGTGGTATTATATGAATGTTCACATCACTTAACATTTTTATCTTGTTTTTTATGATGTGCAAAGGAAAACTTACTATTGGCAGATCTTAAATGTTGGATGTTTGTATTTGTTTTCATGATTTGGAAAAGAAAGTTTACTATTTGGCAGAATCTTAAGTTTCAGAGACTTGAGGATGTTCTATGTCAGAAAATGCATCTTAATTTGAACTAGTGTCAGGTTGTGAGTGCCCATTTGCAGAAAGTATTATGCAGAGGGGCTCAGGCAAAGCATTTGAGAAGCAGCATGGCATAGTGGATAGAGCAAAGGCCTGGGAGTCAGAAGATCTTGGGTTCTAATCCTGGCACTGCCACTTGTTTGCTGTGTGACCTTGGGCAAGTCTCTTCGCTTCTCTGTGCTTGTTACTTCATCTGTAAAATGGGGATTGAGACTGTGAACCTCATGTGGGACAGGGATCGTGTCCAACCTGATTTGCTCATATCCACCCCAGCACTTAGTACAGTGTCTGGCACATAGTAAGCACTTAACAAATACCACAATTATCATTATTATTGTTACTGGAGAAGTTTCATATTAGCCTCTAGTTGCGGCAGTGGCCCGGCAACTGATGGTCCATGACTTTTGTAGCTGCTTTAAAATGGTGGCGGGTCCTTCCCAGCTTGGAGTGAAGTCTCAGAGGACAGCCAGACTCGGGAAGACACTGTTATGTCAGGTTCTTTTGTTTTCTATTGACTCTTTACTGCAGGCTGCCAGCCAAAGACCGAACCATTAGTCCAAATTGGCTGCCACAGTAATGATCTCTGTGACCTATCCCTGAACACAGGAAGTGGGACCACTGGTTCAGATTTCCTTTAGCCTGCCAAATGGAGAGGAACATTGTCAATGAGGTGAGCTGCAGAGAAATTAATGTTTAGTGGAGGTGAGTGGACAATGGGGGATGGTCTGGGAGCCATCCCCTACCCCAGGAAAATTAGCTCTTAATGACCACTTTCTTTTATTGCCAACCTTCTGTTGGTGTTTAATGTGAATAACCATATTTCCTGTATGCTGGAGGGGAAGGATGGGGATTAATTAGTTGTGCTGCGGTGTCACTGGTATGTGGGAAGCCCAGGGCTATTGAACAATCATTGGAAAGTCAGGAAAAGGAAACCAGAGAGGTTCTATGTTATTAGCTAACAGACCACTGAATGTACTATGTTATTAGTTTTGTGGTCTCTTTTTCTCCTTAAGGTTATATACTCTGTCGACCGGAGGCATTGGAAGTAACAGTCAATGACAGTTTACCTTCTGTGTGACCTAGGGCAAATCACTTCCCTGTGCTTCTGTTTCCTTGTCTGTAATAAATGGGGCCCTCCCTCCTGCTTAGATCATGAGCCCCATGTGCTTCAGAGTCTGTGCCCTGCCTGATTATCTTGTACCTATCCCAGCATTTAGTGCAGTGATTGGCAGATAATATAGCACTTAATATCACAATTATCATTTATTATTTTATTTGGCCAGTCTTCCCAATCCATTCTTTTCTTCTGGCTGCTAGGTTGGTACTCCATAGATAATCCATTTTAAGTTGAAAAGTCAACTTTGAAACGAGTCCTCTCATATTATATGTTCCTGGTTAACTCTTAGAGTACAGTTTAGTCATAGTTATTTTTCCTCTTACATATGCAGACTCACACAACTGGTGTGGGGTGCTCAAACAACATGACTTAAGGTGATACTTTTTTTCTGCTGCCAAGTCTAGTAGTTGTCTGACAGTCTGTATCTGTACATAGAATGCCCCATGCTGTACTCTTATACTTGTTGTGGTGCCTGGTGCCATTTTTATTTCTTGGTGTTCCACCGTTAGAAGAAGAGGTCAAAGAGGGATTCTCTAAGCCATAAGTTTCTTATGGACAAGGAATGTGTCTACCAACTCTATTGCATTGTACTCTCTTAAGCTCTAAGTACAGTACTCTGCACACAGTATAAGTCCTCAATAAATACCACTGATCTGATTTTTGTTTTGTGAGCACAGGATCACTAATCAGGTTTTGGTCTCCTGATATTTGTTTTGATCTTAGCTGATATCATAGAAGCTCCCTTTTCTTTCCTACTTTGAGAGTAGAGATTGCATCCCTCATCAATCAATCATATTTATTAAGCACTTACTATGTGCAGAGCACTGTGCTAAGCACTTGGGAGAGTATGATATAACACTATAAAAGAGTTGGTAAACACATTCCTTGCCCACAATGACCTTGCAGTTTAGAGGGGGAGGAAGACATTAAAATAAATGAATACGGATATGTATATAAGTGCAGTGGGGCTGATGGAAGGGTGAATAAAGGGAGCAAATCTAATTGCAAGGGTGATGCAGAAAGGAGTGGGAGAAGCGGAAATGAGGGCTTAGTCAGGGAAGGCCTCTTGGAGGAGATGTGCCTTCAATAAGGCTTTGAAGGTGGGAAGAGTAATTTTCTGTTGAATATGAAGAGAAAGGGTGTTCCAGGCCAGAGGGAGTAAATGGACAAGAGCTTGGTGGTGAAAGAGATGAGATTGAGACCTGTGAGGTAGGAGGGGCAAGGTGATGGAGTGCTTATGGTGGATGGTAAAGAGTTTGTGCAGGTGGATGGGCAACCTCTGGAGGTTCTTGAGGAGTGGGGAACATGGACTTAACATTTCTGTAGAAAAATGATCCAGCAGCAGAGTGAAGTATGGACTGGAGAGGGGAGTGACATGAGGCAGAGAGATCAGCAGGCAGGTCGATACAATAATTAAGGTGGGATAGAAATATGGGCCCTTTTTCTCTTACCTCTGCCATGCTCTCCCATGACCTTCATTTAGGGCTCAGCACACTTTGGGTGCTCAGTTAGTGGGACTGATTGATTAATTCCCTTCCGTTTTCTTTTTTTCTTGAGATTCGCCATCAGACCTGCCTTTTTCATATACTATCTACCAACCAATCGATTGACAGTACAAAACAGCCAGTTAATCTTCCTTCCTTCTATTTTTCCAACATCACAAAATACCACAGCCTAAACATCATCTTCCCCTTAATTTCCCTTTCTTACTTAGGAATCCAATTCATTATATTGATGCCTGTGTACTTGTTTTGATTTCTGTCTTCCCCGTTCTAGACTATAAGCCCAGTGTGGGCAGGGATTGTTTCTCTTTATTGCTATATTGTACTTTCCAAGCACTTAGTACAGTCCTCTGTACACAGTAAGTGCTCAATATATATGATTTAATGAATAAATCAATCAAGGAGGCAGTGACCCTTAAATGATTTTCAGGCCAACTATCTTTTTCATAATAGTATGTAGGAAAACATATGGAAAATAACCTTGTTTTAGGATCCTTTGGTTAAAAATTAGATATACATAAAACCTATTTATTTGCTCAATTGGAAGTTTGCTTGGAGTAATTTCTTTTGACTTGCCGATCATTCTAAAAGTCAAAAGCATCATGCAAGTGCTACATGTGGAATCCAAACTGAGTATCTAAAACTGGGCCTTCCTAGGAAATATTTAGTGAATGAACCCTCTATTTGTAATATAGATGCTCTTGCATTAGTCATGGAAACAGTGATCCAGTAATGTAATCAGAAAGGAGTAACAATCTCTTCCTCTGGAAAAAAAACTTTCCTGAATAAGTGCAGATGTTAGTGGATTTGAGAAGGGAGGGGTCAGTTGCAGTCCAGAGCAGAGCCTAAGAACTCCACCCTCCTCCTGTTCATTCTGATTTGTTTTGCTATCCCAAGGAGCAAATCTTGGTCACTAGCAGGTCTACTGCTCACAGCCAAAGCTAAACATGCAGGGAACACGTCACTGTGGAAAGGTAAACATTAGTTTCCTTGCTCAAATCAGCAAGACACATTTTTTTTTCCCCTTTTGTGATTCTGAAAGGAAATTAGTCACCTTGAATAAGCGAGTGTCTGCTCCTGATTGTAGCTGCAGCTGCACCCACTCTCCACTCCCTAGTTATTTGAAAACAATTCAGCGCTGCTATGACCTGATTCCAAAGAGAAATATGGACCAGACAGAATAGCTCCACTAGGCTGTCCTGGAAACTTAAGTGTGTGCTTTTTGCTTCCTAGTGCATCTGGAACTTTAGTGAGAGAGCATATTGAAAGCGGTTCCTCAGTAAATGGCTCTGGGGCAAAAAACAGAGACTCGGTTAGTTTACATGTTTCAGATATCAAGAAAAACTGAATTTAATGAGTAAACCTGTTCACCCTCCCAACCCCACTGAGACTTCCTTCTTCAGGGAACTTTCTCTTGCTGTTCCAGGGGTTGAGGTTTTACTCGTTCTAATAGTGAAAATAATGTTCCCCTCTTAATGTCTGACTATGGTCTGGGACTTGGAAAACAGCAAGTGAGGTACAGGAAAATGCTATTTGGGAAATCTTCTTTTCATTGGAAGGTTCACTGAATTTGTAAACTGTGGCATTGGCTCAGTTGCTGTAGAAACAAATGCATCTTAAAATGGGTTACTATGGATTCCACAGGGCCATTTGCACAGACTTCTTAAGGAAGAAAGTTCTTTTTTAGAGGAATTGGAAAATTATGGATGCTGTTTATTTGGGAGTCTGATCATTTTGGTCCCTCCAGATCCTGTGATAACTCCATCTGTTCAGCCAACTGTTCACCCAGTTTTTATGGCCTTATTTATGACTGAGCTGACCATGACCTGCCTCCCCATGTCTGTTCTCCTCTAATCTGCTTTTGACTGCAGAAGACAGCATGCCATTCCCCCTGCTCCCTAAGTGGCAGTTCATCACAGCCCTGTTCTGTGGTGATAAATGTGATGATGTTTCCTAAATTCGGTGTAGCTGATCACAGATATTTAAGAAGGCAAATAGTCTATAGCCTATTTGAAGTGCAAAATGGGTACATTGCTTAACTTCTGCTTAGCACTGTTCTTCCTCTTAGATTATGAGCTCTGACCCGATTATTTTACATCTACTCCAGCACATGCTTAACAAATTCCACAATTATTATCAATGAGATTGGTTCATTAAAGCATGTCTTTGTATTAGGTGGCGTGCCATTGTTAATAGAGAAGCAGCATGGCTTAGTGGAAAGAGCACGGGCTTGGGAGTCAGAGGTCATGGGTTCCAATGCTGGCTCCACCACTTGTCAGCTGCATGATTTGGGGCAAGTTACCTAACTTCTCTGTGCCCCAGTTACCATATTTGTAAAATGAGGATTAAGACTGTGAGCCCCACGTGGGACAACCTGATAACCTTGCATCTACCCTAGCGCTTAGAACAGTGCTTGGCACATAGTAAACACTTAACAAATATCATCATCATTATTATTATTAATAATGATACTAAGTGAACACAGGAAAGTCAGTACTAGAAGTGGAAAGAAAAAAGGATTGTCATGGTTCTCCAGCAATGAGGTTAACTTTTGTTTGACACATTAAAGTAGTGGTGATCTAGTGCAGCTCAGAAAAAGAGGTTATTTGACATTCCACCTTGTACAGGTCCATTAGGAAATGCAGTCGTTATACAATAAAACCATTAATCAAAGACCCATTAATATTGTGGCCATTCATTCTCTTTGAGTGGACAATCCGGTTTTCATCTAGTCTGTCCCCTGGCCTATGCGGATGCCTTTATATCTGGTTTTTTGTTGTTGTTACAAATGCCCAGCCCCTATCTGCTTCACCGATCAGGAGTGGTGCCTGCATTTACAGGGTCCTGGGGAGGAAATGCTGAGGCTCTGGAGCAAATGGGGATGTGGAGAGTCTCCCCCCGCCCCCCCCCCCCCCAAAATGCTCTTTAGCTTTGGGTGGCCTCAGAAGGACTCTGGCAAGATGGATCATGTGAAATCATTACTTCATATGCATATGATGTCATGTACCTATGTGTCCTTTGTCTGTGAAGGCTATCAGTTGCTACCCTTGAGATAAATTCCTTGAGGCAGAGATCCTGTTTGCTAACTCTCTTGTATTCTTCTGAGCTCTTGGTAGTGCTCTAAACTCAGCAAGAGCTTAATGAATACTACTGATTTATCATCTACTGATTTGGAAACTGAGTTAACTTGATTCTGTGCTTCTTCCCTTTTTTGTTTCTTCTGTTGCCAAAAAAAGACAGTTTAGGTCATACAGGTCTTTCTTTAGATCAAAGCCTATGATCAACAAAGACTTAGTTAAGCAGTTGAAGGTATGAAGAAGCATCAGGGAGGGAGAGAAGAGAAAGGCGATGGAAGTCAGGGTGAGTAGTGGTGAAAGACATTTTTTGAATCTCCAGATATGTGAGGCTGACATCAAGACCTAATAAGAGGAAAAAGTGAAGGACCCGTACAGATTAACCAGAAGCTAATGGTACGATTACCTATCATACCCCCAGTTCAATCACTCATATTTATTGAGCACCTACTGTGTGCAGAGCGCACTACTAAGCACTTGGGAGAGAACAATAGAGCCATAAGGGCAGCATCTTCTTAAGATAGCCAGGGAGAGACACATAACACTAGAATGAAATGGCAATGAAAATATTTTTGTAATTCACTCATTTAGCTTGGGTATCACCATTGTTTGAATTTGAGTTTTTTACTCTAAAAAGGTTTAATGACATTAACCTTCTAAAACAATGATAAATTTTTATAGTATTTTATGGATACTTAATATCTTTAGTTTTAAAAATATAGCTATTCATATTTTTAGGACTATAATAAAAGACTTTGAAATACACACTCAGAAGAGTCATCCACACCACAAAAAGCCTCACATTAGGCCTTGAGTTTCTCCAAATATCATGAAGTTATTGCTGATTGATGGTAGGTCTTTAAGTTTATGATTCAGACATGAAAACGTTTAGGGTAGCTCATATGCATTTCCTCAGATGTTTCTTGTCCAAAAAAAGTTCTTAATGATCTTTTAGAAAACTGAACTATCTTTTATTTCTTTCCTGCAATTTTTAATAGTATTACATACACTGTCTTTTGGCATGGGCAAGAGCAACATTAAAATGCCTGCTGGTGTGATGTTTGGTTCAATATTTTAAAAGAAAAGTCAATTTTCAGCTTTCATTCCTGCTTAGTCTTTAACACTGTGCAAATAGGAAAGTGGGAAGCAGACTACAGACAGTGGTAGGTGTAATTTTAATTTTGAAATCTTAGTTTATGGTCCATCAGAAGAATGGTTGCCAAAAATCAATGGTGTTTATTGAGTACTTATTCAGAATGCTGTACTAAGAGCTTGGGAGAGCACAATACAATAGAATTAGTAGATATGATCTCTGCCTTCAAAGGGCTTACAAGTCTTGTGGGTATAAAGGCATTGATGAGAGGCTTTTTGGTAGCCTCAAAATGATATGAGAAACCAAAGAGGAAACAGGCATGTGGACCTGGACACACAGAAGGAGAAAGGAAGGAATTCTAGGATATCGCTGGGGTTGTTTAAGTCATATTAAGATCTCAGTGCCCAGTTGTTGTACCTTGGTTTTATTTACTGTCCCAAAATGCAACATTTCAGTTTTATAAGGTAAATAACTCATTTCACGTTCTGCTCTGTGGCTTGGCAAAAAACAAAAACATAAGACTTCCCAGCCCTCATACAAAGCTATTCAAAAATGACCTAATTTTCCCACCTTGCACCGACTATCATATCCTTTTAGGAGATTATATGGCACTGTGGGATTCATGTACTGTGTTGACAAGTACATCTCAATCCAGCACTGAGTATGTAAATTCAGTCTTGCTAGAGAGAAAAGGAGCAGCTGCTGTTAATACTCCTAACCCTTCATGTGACTGGTCCTCATCTGTTCTTCCATGAACTCATCACCATAATACCAGCCTGCCTGCCTGAACATCCTGCAACTATTTCTAGCCAGAGCTTTTTGTCACTGGATCCATTTTCCTTCTCTTCCTCCTTCTCCTCATCCTTTCTCCGTTGACTACGTGGGCCTTATTTATTTCTTGGCTGAGGTAGATGTACCTTTTCCCTTTGAATTCTTCACTCTTCCCTTAAACACACTCTTCTGAACAATATTTAGTTTTTGAGAGGTTGCCTCTCACTAAGCTAACCATATATCCCTGCCTAGGCCAGGGCCAGACTGCAGTTTGGTAAGATCACAGTCTTCATGGTAGCTACATTGGCAGTCCTACCTTGCATTGACCCTGTGCTGCTCTTTCTCACGTTTAAAAGCTTGGATCTCCACATCCACAGTGAAGCATGCACAGTTTGTTAAGGCTGTACAAAATTCTGGGATCTGTGGTATGGATGTCCTAGAATGCTGTAGGACTTTAACTCCATTTCTCCCCCTAAAGCCTTACTAAAATTACTTCTTCTCCAAAAGGCCCTCCCCAACTTTCCTCTCCTTTCTGTGTCACCTAAGCTCCTGGATCTGTATTCTTTAAACATTGATAGTCACCCCTCCCCCAGTTTTACAGCACTTATGCATATCAAATTTATTTTAATGCCCGTCTCCCCCTCTAGGCTGTAAACTCCTTATGGGCAGGAAACACCTCTACCAACTCTTGTATTGTACTCTCCCAAGTGCTCAGTCCAGTGCTCTGCAATCATATTTATTGAACACTTACTGTTTGCAGAGCACTCTACTAAATGCTCACAGTCAACATTCAGTAAACATCATTGACTGACTGACTGACTTGGGAGAGGACAAAATAAATAGAGGAAATGAACCCTTCCCTGAAATAGTTTCCAGGGTAGCCAGGAAGAGAGACACTAAAATAAATTACAAATCAGAGAATACAATATAGTTTATAAGATAGATATATTTGTTTTACAGGGACTTTAGTGCTTCGGTGGCACGGAAAGGCTGAAGTGGCAGTTGGAGAATACAAGATGGGGGACTGAGAGATTACTTGGGAAAGGCCTGCTGAAGGAGATGCGATCTCAGGAAGGCTTTGAAGATGGGCAGGGAGGGGGCCCGTTGGATGTGAAGGGGGGTGACTTCTAGGTAAGAGGGTGGACATGTGCCGGAGAAGGCAGTGGGAAAGATGAGAACAAGTCCTAGAGTGTCCCGTAACCACCACTGCCCCTAGCTCCACATCCGGTACCACCAAGAAGAGTTGTGTTGTAAAGTTACAGTAATGTGTGTGAAGTTGAAATAGCGTGCACATTTAGAAAGACTCTCAAGTTCTGCTCATCATAATTTGACAAGCCTCTTGCTGTCAACCATCTATTCTCACTACTTCCATGCCAATGGGATAATCATAAATTCATGCTTCACCAAGAGAATGAAGACACAGCTAAGAGAAAACAGTAAATCAGTTAGAAAAACAATTGAACTCATGATCACTAATTGAGTTTTTCCAGATACCTAGTTTGGTCATCTTCAGGGATCGCTGAAGCAGATAGCTCTTTGAGCATTTGCTTGAGCTTGTCTTTTCTGTGTGAACTTCCACACTGTCATTGACATAGGGGGCACCTACGAAATGTATAGAGAATCTGCAGCTCTTGGTTGCTATGTGAGATAAATTTCTTTAATCTTTTACATCAAAACAATGGCAAATTACATCACCCCATTTTTTAATCATCTTTTACGACAGTGCAGACACCAGGCCAATATTACACAGGGCTTGAGAATCTTATCACATGTTGCTTAGTATAAATATTTTTCACAGAGCCAAATGTTTTAAAAAAATGTCTTCAATATAATGTCAGAGCAGCTGGGTATTTTGAATGCTATTTAGGAATTAAGCTAAACATGTCAACACTTCTTGGAAATGAGTGGGGAAAAATATGCTAATTTCTCCTCTGAAAATAGTGAAAATGCCAAGACGTACTTACTGCATCATCATCCCAGTGGGCCCCTTTGTGTGGGAGGAGGAGACAGTCTGGTCTAGGGGAAAGCGAGTGGCATCCTGGGAGTCCAGACATTTCAGGGGTGACTTTGACCACCTCACTGTACTGGAGCGCGTGTTCCAGGGTGAATCTAGATCTCCGCTTTTGCAGCAGCCTATGCTGAGAAGTTGTGGGCCCGGTGTGTAAAACACTAGACAAGGTGCTGTGCTCCTGCCTTCCTACTCACTTGCTGCACTCCATGTCCCAGCAGGACTACCACTGGCTGAGAAAGTGCAGTGGAACCGCACAAGCCACCAGCACTATAATCAGTTCCTCTGGGCAGGTTTGTGGTCCACGTGTCTTCCCATCAAACACTCTGGACATGACGGATTTGGCGTTTGTTACTTTCGGGGAGCGAGTCCATCATCATTACTCTGAAAGTACTGGCTAAATTCTTGGTCTGGTCTTTTCTCCTCCCCAGACTGGAGAATATTGGCATGGTGGGGACAGAAGGGACCCTGCAGAGGTGTGAGTCCTAAGGGAAGGAATGCAGGACTGGTGTCAGGAGGCACAGATTGTAGTCCCAAGTCTGCCATTGGCCTTGCTCTGGGACCTTGGGCAAGTCATTTAACCTCTCTGGGTCTCAGTTTCCTTATTCATTTATTCAGTCGTATTTTATTGACCGCTTACTGTGTGCACAGCACTGTACTAAGCGCTTGGAAGGTACAATTCGACAACAGATAGAGACAATCCCTGCCCAACAACAGGCTCACTTTATATAATAATATCCACCTCACCTTCAGTGATATTGTGACTATAGCACAAGAATTGAGGTGAAAGGGCTCTGGGAAAATTAAAAGCATAATACAAAACATAAAATATTTTCTTCCCTTCTCAGTGTCAAAGTGTGGGGGAGAAAATCATGGCACCAACCCCTTTCCATAGCTTTCTTTTTGTATCAGCAATAGCATGGCCTAGTGGAAAAAGCTTGGGCCTAGAAGTCAGAGGACCTGGATTCTAATCCCCACTCCACCACTTGTCTGCTGTGTGATCTCTGGCAAGTCACTTAATTTCTCTTTGCCTCAGTTTCCTCATCTGGAAAATGGGGATTCAGTACTTGTTCTCATCACTTAGACTGTGAGCCCCATGTGGAGCCTGATTATTTTGTATCTACCCCAGTGCTTAGTACTGTGCGTGGCATATAGTAAGTTTCTAACGAATACAACAATAATCAGCAAGACGGTAGATGTGCAAATTGTTATTTGCAGGGTCATAGAAACTGTACTGTTGCGTCGCAATCCTAAAAGGTGCCTGTTGTTTCCTGGGAAAGATGATAGGAGATGTGCTAACCTTTCTCACATCAAAAAGAAGAGATTCTAATTACAGATATCTTTTCCAGATTGAACCACCACTAATTTAACAAAGAACATATGTTTGTAACAAAAGAACTCATAAAAGGAACAGTTGAGATTTCACATGGGTTTCTGCAAAAAACAAACACAGTCAAATCCCAGAATTGGCTGATGTCTGCTCTGCTGAACTAAAGCTGTAAATGTTTTATTGAATCCATGGGATTCATAAAACTCATTCATCCTTTAAGAGAGAAAAGATCTTAATCCACAGAGGATCTTTCCACTGCTTACCAGAGAAGTGAATACTCCACCCTTTGAATCTTGCAGTCTATAACTTCCTGGAACAGTGTGAGTTGCACATCTGATCTCCATTCAGCCCTGTGGCAAAGGAGCCCCGGAGAGGTGATGGCTTTGTCACTAAGGGTACGATTCAAACAACTTCAGGCACTTAGAAGTATGGTTATTGCAATATGTTTCTGATTAGCAAACCGTCCAGTTTGCAATCTCCAATCCAGAAGGATGTTAAATGATGTCAAGAGAAGTATTAAAGGGTCTTCATTGATGAGCCAATCAAAGACATTTTACTGGAGTTCAGGATCAGTTTGAATTTTGATGGACAACTTTTAACCTCCTTAGATCTGATGGATTGATCTGAATTTATGGTGAAGAAAGGGAGATAGGATGGGTTCTGATCCTATTAAAACAACTTGAATTTGCATAACACTTAATACAGTGCTCTTCACACAGAGCTTAATAAGCATCATTGATTGGTTGATAGTGCTTTGTTCCCCAAATATTTTCACTTTTTGTCCAAAACAGTTTCCATTGAGGTAGGAAAGCTGTGAGATTTGAAGATCTAGCTATTTCCATAGATGAAGAAACTAAGGTGCTAGAGAAGGGAAGTGACTTGTCCAATTTCACAGACTAGAAGCTGCCTTTAGTTTAAGAACCTCTCCAATAGATTTGGGTGACATACTGATGTCCTTTTCTCATGGGAAAATTTGACCATGCACACTTATTTCCCCTGCCTTCTTTTGTGTTAGGACCAATTACACTGTGCACTGTGATTCTGTGGTCTATCAGATATAAGTCTAAAACAGTTTTGTAATTATTCACTGTCTCTTGCAGCTGGGGAGAGCTAGGGCATCATGAGAAATACTTCTCATATCACTTTGTGGACATTTCAAGAGTATCCTAAGATGTGCTCCCTTGAGCAGAAAAGGCAAAGATTGTAAGCCCCTCAATGGCAAGGATCATATCTACCAACCCTATTGTGCTCTTCCAAGCACTTAGTTTAGTGCTCTGCTCAAAGTTAATGCTCAATAAATGCCAGTGATTGAAGAGCAAGTATCTCCCAGAACTCCATTTGAGATTGAAATTCTTATAATTTCAATTCAGGCACCTTCTCTCTCTCTCTTCCTTTGTCTCTTTCTCTCTCACACCACCAGGTCACAAATATATTTCTGTGGTTGTATTTGGTACATGAGAATACGTGATTGCTCATATCAATGATTAAAATTCTTTTTGAAATATTTAAAGTATAACTATGGCATTTTCTAAGGGCTTACTATGTACTAATCCCTGGAATAGTTACAAAGTTATGAGATCAGGCATAGTGCCTGTCCCACATGGAGCTCCCCATCTACCCTATCCAATTATACAAATGAGGAAATAGAAGTTCCGAGAGGTTATACTGGTTGCTCAAGGTCAGTTTGTGGCAGAGCCGGGACTGGAATCTGGGTCTTCTGACTCCCAGTCTCATGCTGTACCCATATCATGAATGCAACCCTTAAGCATTTAGGGTTTGTTTATAGAAGGACTCCAACATCAGGGGGCTTTGACTTGAATTTCTGTTTGGAAATATTTGAATGTGTACATCAAATTTATGATGGTAAAGCTTTCAATTAGCTGTTTCTAATGATGGGATCTTCCAGGTATGGAAATAAGAGTTTTAAGCATTTAAACATATGTTGTCATAGTAGAAATAATAGCAGTAATGTAATACATTGAGCACACAGTGCAACACACTGAATGTAGCAGTTGTGTAGTGTTTTATGAGAAGTCCTGTTTCCATCAAAGTGGCATTAACTGATTCACTTGTTACCTTTAGGATTTCTGCTCAGTGACACCATTGCCGAATATGCAATTTCTTTCTAGGACACAGAGCAAATAACTGAACAATAATGCAATTATACTCAATTTGCTTCTGTGGTGGAAGTTAGTCCCTGATAGAGCCTGCATTAAGGAGGACTCCTGGTGTAATTACTATTCATGCCTTAATTGATGATGGTGGTATTTGTTAAGGACTTATTATGTGCCAAGCACTTTTATAAGGTCTGGGATATATGCAAGAAGATCAGATTGGACACAGTTCCTGTCCCACATGGGGCTCACAGTCTAAGAAGAAAGGATAGTAGCTATTTTACAATTGGGAAACTGAGGCGCAGAGAAGTTAAATGACTTGCCGAGGTCACCCAGCAGTTAAAGGGTAGAACCGGGATTAGAACCCAGATCTTCTGACTCCCTGGCCCACGCTCTTTCCACTAGGGCGTGTTGCTTTCCACTTCTTCTGACACTGCACCACAGTCCTTCTAGATAGGTGTGCATTGTCAGAAGAACATTTCCTAGTGTGGCTTAGTAGAAAGAGCCAAGGACTGGAAGTCATGAAATCTGAGTTCTAATCCTGCTTCTACAACTTGCCTGTTTGGTAACCTTAGTCAAGTCAGTACTCTGTGCCTCAGTTTCCTCATCTATAAAATGGAGCTACCTGTTCCCCAACCGACCTTAGATGAACCCCAGATGGGACACATATTGCTTGCAGTCTAAATGTAACGAATCTACCTCAGTCCTAAGCACAGTATTGGCACCGATTAAGCATTTAACAAATGCCTCAATTATTATTATTATTTTTATTATTAATAGCATTCTATCAAAAAATACAGTGAAAATACCCATTATGAAACCATAACCCATTTGCAACCAGTGCAAGAGTAAAGACAACCAAGTGACCTTGGACAACAATAACTATTTGAGCTAAATTTCTTAAAGCTGTTCAATATGTAGCCACCATCAGTGAAGTCTTCCCTGAAGCTGCTGCCTCCTCTTCTGAAAAAGTTTGGTTTCAGATGACAGAAACAGTACCTCCCACCTTATAATGATAGAAACAGAATGTTTGCCTTTCATTATCTTGTTCCTCAAAGACAATAAGGAAAAGCAATTCAACTGGGGGTAAGAAAGGAAACACTATATTTGGAATATGTTGCCTATTCCTGGAATTTTCTTTTTCATTCTATTCCATTTTGTTCTATGTGACTGTCAATGCTAATAGTCTATAAGAGGAGCTGGGTGAGTGTGTCTTTTTGAAATAGAAGGAAATTACAAATTCAATGCATGAATTGCACTGGGGCCAAATTGGCTGGGCCAACGAAAGAGCAGGCAGCCTTGGACGTCCAGAGGATTCCTTGAGCTATCCTGTTAAGAGCCTTTACGTGAAACATTGAACCACCTAAGCGTTTCACAGGCATGTGGCAGAACTCCAGAATGCAGCAGTAGATTTAGTTGCGGATTTGTCCTCTCTGGTTAGAGTGAAAATCGTTAGATACAATTAATGGTACGTGGTCTATTTTCCTCTCTTCCAGACAATCTGATGATTATCTTAGGACTTTGGAGAATCTCTAAGGTAGCATTAGTGTGTGGTTTATTGCAAGTGGATGGGATGTGAAGACGGTCCACACCCTGGAAAAGTGCATTTCTGTGTTTTGTTTCTGAGTAGAAGAAGAATCATGGTCCTTGTGTAGTATCAGGGAGGGTATAGCTAGAACACTCTGGCACTCACTTCTGGATTTTCTCCTGGGCCTTGTATATAGAGGAAATTCTTTCATAGAGCTTCTAATAAAGGAATTTCTTTTCATTACTTCAAAAGGAGTGGGTGGTGGAGGAGGAGAAGGTATAGTGATGACTCTGGTAAAATACACCGGGTATTTCTACAGGGTTGGTTATGAACTGAAGGCACTGAGTCAGCCTCTTTATCACCACCATCATCCTAATCCTCAACCCTTATGGATTCCTCACAAAACCTCCTTGGAGGATCCAGGTCAGACTTTTAATCTCTGTGTGGCAGTCCATAAGTCTCCGCATTGCTATTTATGAATCCTGGTTTCGGGTCTGGTTTTTCCTTTTTTCACTACAGTGTTACAAATTAGATTCATGCTCAATTTGTTGTCCACAATTTCCTTTAGATCTTTTTCAGGTGTACTGGCTCCTTGCCTAGACTGTAAGCTCCTTGGGGACAGGGAATGTGTCTACCAATTCTGTGCAGTACTCTCCGAAGTGCTTAGTACAATGCTCTGCACACAGTAAGCGCTCAATAAATGCCAGTGATTGATTGATTGACCCCAGCTTGCATCAGTGAAAAGGGCAAATGGGGAAAGTGAACAAACACCTGGATCTGGGAAACTGGGTACTGGAACAAAATAGCCCCAAGTAGTGAAAACAGAGCCAGTCAAGCATTGGAGAGAGAGGGAAGATGAGGACTGTGTGGAAAGGGGGATCCTCATATTCTTGTTTTTTAGGTTCTGCATTTTATTTAATCCAGATGTCATCCTTAGACCAAACAGAGTCTCCCTTTTTTCCTGTTCTGTGTTCATATTTGTGATCCTATTTAAGCTCTACAGTGGGAATAAGAGGCAGCAGGATGGAGAAAGTAAATATGCATATTCGTCTTTTTTTCAAACCAGAATGTCAATTAATTGATTGCACACAAATTTAATTTTAGCTATGTGCAGTGCAATGCTTATTATGTGCTAGATGCTCTTGGCTTGAACCACTGGGAGTGGCCCCAAATTATTCTCTGTTTGCATTATTTTCATTATCATTATGCTGTGTGCTTCTACATACAATGAGTAATGTAACTGAAAACATTCGCTACAGTCAGGGAAAGCCATATTAGCTATTTCATCTGTTCGGCTGTATTATGCATATATGGGCTCAATTTTGCTACCTTGGCAGAAAAATTGAACAGTACTGCGTGGCTGAACAAACAAGTGAAAAGTGAATAAAGAAGGCAATATATCAAGTAGAAGCAGCATAGCTTAGTGGCTAGATTACGGGTATGGGACTTGGGTTCTAATCCCCCTTCTGCCATGTGTCTGCTGTACGATCTTGGGCAAGTCACAACTTCTCTGTGCCTCAGTTACCTCATCTGTAAAATGGGGATTAAGAGTGTGAGCCCCTTGTGGGACTGGGACTCTGTCCAACCTGATTAACTTGTATCTACCCCAAGTAGAACAGTGCTTGGTACATAAAGCCTAACAAGCACCATAACTATAATCATTATTATTATTGTATTGAGAATGGCAACCACAAGTCTTTATGTGTCAAAGCAAATTGAAGGGCCATAAGACTGTAATGGTATCTAGCTTCCCGAATAGTTCTGAGACCTAGATCTATTACCAAAGTCAAATCTAGGCGTAGAGCAGTTTCATCAATACCATCTTTGAGACTCGATGAATATCCAATCCCAAGATACAGACAACAACAAACAGTGAGGTACCAGAGGTCAATTGGGTTATTCATTCATTCAATAGTATTTATTGAGCGCTTACTGTGTGCAGAGCACTGTACAAGTCGGCAACAGATAGAGACAGTCCCTGCCGTTTAACGGGCATCAAGGTGAGATCTGCGAGAAAAGGGACTGAACATGAGGCACCCAAAGAGATTCAAGGTTGTGAGGTGGAGTGGGGCACGGCATATGTATGCAATAAGGCAGAGAAACCTTTTAAACCTACTTGCTGTACCTCGACGTCATCTTTCTTAACAGCCAACCTCTCACCCACAACCTGCCTCTGGCCTGGAATGCCCTCCGTCTTCATGTTTGACAGCATCTCCCCTCCTTTACAGCCTTATTGAAGGCACATCCCCTTCGAGACGCCTTCCCTGACTAAACCCTCTTTTCCTTCTCTTCCACTCCCTTCTGCATCACTGTGACTTTCTCCCTTTATTCATCCTCCTCCCAGCCCCACAACACTTAATAATAATAATAATTATGGTATTTGTTAAGCGCTTACTATGTGCAAAGCACTGTTCTAAGCGCTGGGCTAGATACAGGGTAATCAGGTTGTCCCTCGTGGGGCTCACATTTTTTAATCCCCATTTTTACAGATGAGGTAATTGAGGCACAGAGAAGTTAAGTGACTTGCCCAAGGTCACACAGCAGACAAGTGGCGGAGCTGGGATTAGAACCCACGACGTCTGACTCCCAAGCCCGTGCTCTTTCCATTAAGCCATGCTGCTTCTCTAACACTTAAGTACATATCCATAATTCATTGTATTACTGCTTGTCTCCCGGGCTAACTGTAAGCTCATTCCAGGCAGGGAATGTGTCTGTTACATTGTATACTCCCAAGCGGTTAGTACAGTGCTCTTACCACAGTAAGCACTCAATAAATAAGATTGATTGGTTGATTGAAGACACAATGAAATAGAGTGTCTCACAGTGTAGGAGCAGGGAACCACTACAACAGGCAGAACCACTTGTGTGTTCAGTAAGGAAAGGATTTGCTGCCTTCAGAGGCTTCTGGGATTTGGGGAGGCAAAGTGGAACTTTTGAAAAAAACAAGGCAGGGTGAGGAGTTATGTCACGACAGAAAAATGTGCAATGCATAAAGAATGGATAGATTATCACACACTGGTCGCATCAGCTTACTGGATGGGATCACACCATCAGTTGAGCCATCTTCAACTAGATTTATGATAGTTTGTGCATTATTTAATGCTTTCAGGCAAATACAATAATAAAGTACAGGGCACTTGCTATTAGAATAGCAAAATAATTTCCCTGAAGCAGGATATGCTTAAGATGTGCTACCTTTTTCTGCACATCTTCTAAACCACAAAGTTTGAACTCAGATAGTGGAAAGAGCCCAGGCCAGGGAGTCAGAGGACCTGACTTCTAATCTCAGCTCCACTAGTCTGTGTCTGGTCTGCTGTATATCCTTGGGCAAGTTGCTTAACTTCTCTGGGCCTCAGTTACCTCATCTGTAAAATGGGAAATAAGACTGTGAACCTGATGTGGGACATGGACTGTGTCCAAACTGATTATCTTGCATTTACCTCAGTGTGTAATATACTACCTGGCACATAATAAGTGCCTAAAAATACCATTAAAAAAAGTCTTTAACTGCACCATACTGATAGGTATCATCTTAGTTTGAGGTACACAGTCAGTGACGAGTTGTCTTAAAGTCTCCATAGGTTCTGGTCTGTAGGTGAAAATTTTTTAGTGGGGGAGGGTGGCGATTTTTCAGCAAAATATTTTTAAATGTAAAACATTTTTATGAACAATTCAAGGCACCTTCACATAGGTTTTTTTGGCTACAATTTGCCCTTACAACTGAGTAAACGTGGTGGTTGGGAAGCAAGTTTGACTTGGGAGTGATGAGATTCTTTAAGATAAACAGATGTCATTTATTTAAAATAATGAACACTGGAAGAAAAAGTGCTTCAGAATAAAAGCAACCGAAAAAGATGTGTTGTGATGGAATTTGTCCTGGATCTTCTATGGGGCATCCTCAATTCCTTTGTTGAAAGGAAAGTGAACCACTCTAGGTAAATTTCAGAATAAGTGCATATTAAACATAGGAGGAGAAAGCCTCACCTCTTTGAATCCTACAATGCTAAGGTGGATGATCGATAAATACTATTACTGTAACTGTAAATTCTTTATCTTTTGTAATGAAAAAATAAGATTCGTGCCTGTGGTTGGAAACATGATCCACTCCTTTTTGCAGGTCAGGTTATGAAGTGTCACTGAAGTTGTCTATGAAGACCTCAAGTTGTTCAAATTTGTCCAGCACTAGAACCCAAGGTTCTGTTCTCCCAGTCCTGTCTCTTGCTGTCAGCCCAAGCTGCGTCACCAATGTAATCACTGTTGGAAGACAGTAGGGAAAATGCCTTCCTATTATGGAATTGCTCAGTTAGGCCAAGGGATCATTGGAGGGTACTTTTTTTTTTTTTGAAATTCAGAATGCTGGTAACCCTGGGGATGACATTTCTTGACTCAGTAGACCAGGTTTCCATTCTGGAGGAATCAGTGATGTATTTCTGTTGACCTTCTACCCCACTGTTAGCTCTCTTGCTAGTCTCTCAATATATCCCTCCCTAAGGGATGTGAAAGAAACCCAGCTGATAGTTGGATATCATTTCCTTCCTCCTGCTTTTGAGATTCCTGTAAAGTCCTTTGGGGTTGACTATATAAACTTTAAGAGGAAGGGTCGAACGACCTAATAGTCTTCTTTCATTTCTAATTTATATTTGAGCAATACCCCAAAGGCCAAAAAGAGACTGTGGACTCTTTGGAAACCAGAAAAATAGAAACTGCCAGTTTTATTGACCACCTTCTTTTGTTAGTGAAAACTTCTAAATTCCCAGTGACAGAATGTATCAGGCCATCATACTGTTTGAATTCCACAGTGAGCATGCAAAGTATAGCATACTGCCCTTGCCAGAAGGATTGACTTTGGACATTCTTAAATGCCACAGAATATGAAATATTTTTGAGATGGGAAAAATTTAATATTGTCTGTAAAAACATAGCTTGGACTTAATTTTATATGTGGACTTGAAATCCTGTTACTATTAGGTTCACGTACTCTGTTTCACCCTTGGGGTGGGGATGGAGAGAAAATAGGATAAATGTATGAATAGACTTGTTGAAGTCTATCCAATCTGATTTTTCCCCTTCTTTTACATTTAACAAAATATGCATCTGACAGTGCTGATGGGCTCTTTTTTTTTTTTTAAGATTTAGAGGACTGGTGGCTTTAAGCATATTATTAAGAATTGGAGTTTGTGGGCTTTTTTCTTTATGCTCCTTGATTTGATCTGGAGTCTTGGAAAAGGAATTTACTTTTCCTGAAATCTAAATTGAAGGATAAATCCTGGGTGATAATCACCAGATGAAAGTGAAGCAGCGTGGGAAGGGAAGCAGCATGGCTTAGTGGAAAGAGTATGGGCTTGGGAGTCAGAGGTCATGGGTTCTAATCCAGGTTCTGCCACTTATCAGCTGTGTGACTTTGGGCAAATCGCCTAACTTCTCAGTAACCTCATCTGTAAAATGGGGATTAAGACTTTGAGCCCCACATGGGACAACCTGATTACCTTGTATCTACACCATCGCATAGTAAGCACTTAACAAATATCACCAAAGTTCCTGTAGAATTACAAATATGTTTACCATACACACCTAACCTTGCTTTTGACATTTTCTGGAGACTTACATGATTAACTGTTTGTTCACAAAGTAACAGAATTGATGGTTCAAGATCTAGAAATCAAGGGCCTTGTTTCTGAGGACAGGTTAAAAATTCATACTTTTAATTATAATAATAATGGCAGCATTTGTTAAGCACTTACTATGTGCCAAGCACTGTTCTAAGCACTGAGGGGTTTGGTGGGAAGGGGAATACAGGTAAAGGGATCCCACATGTTAACCAGCCACCATTAGAGGGAGTTACTAATTTTTGTTGTTGCAATGCATCCTCCAGATTTATTTTCACTCCCTGGAAGACTGAGTCCTCATATACCCTGCACCTTCACCCCGCAGGTATAATTCATTCAGCCAAGGTTGGGCCAAACACTGGGTTAGATACAAGATAATCAGATCAAACACAGTCCCTGTCCCACTTGGGTCTTATAATTTAAGAGAGATGAAAGACAGATATTTTATTCCCATTTTACAGATTAGAGACCTGAGGCACAGAGAGGTAGACTTGCTTCAATGTCACATGGAAGGCAATAGTGAAGCCGGGTCTAGTATTTGGTCTTTTGGCTATCAGTCTTGTGCTCTTTCCACTAGCCACGATGCCTACGATTTCATCCACTGGGAACATCCTAGAGATGATATTAATCAAAACCCTGATAAAATTTCAGGTTGAGACTTGCTAGGATTGGGAACTTGTGCGTAGCCAATTTCTTCTGAACAAAATTTAGTTTCTGGCCATCGTTTTGTCTTGGGGAATATTCCCCTTGAGCCATGTTTCTCAAGGCCTCTCTAGAGCTCCCGTTTGAATCCTAGTCAGTCTCTTTGCCTGCTCTAATCCCTCTAAGTGTCCTGCCTGGAGGAGAGCTATGAATTCAGCTCCACAATCAGGATATGTTAGCCAGAAGACCCCAGTCTCACTTGTCAAGGGATTCTAATTCACTGACCATGAGAGTCAGTTTTCAACAGGAATAAACTGTCAGATTATTCTTTTTGGTGGTAGTGGGTAATTTTTATCCCTCCAGAGTCAGGAATGAACAAAGGGAGCAAGTCAGGAAAATGCAGAAAAGAGTGGGAGAAGAGGACAGGAGGGCTTAGGGAAGGCCTTCTGGAGGAGATGTGCCCTCAATAAGGATTTGAAGTAGGGAAGAGAAATGATCTGTCGGATTTGAGGAGGGAGTACAATGGTATGTTCCCCGGACCATGAACACCTACCCTTTCCAGGCTGGGAAGGAATCCGGGAGAACAGGAGAGGAGCAGGAGAGGAGCAGGAGAGCAGCAGACAGTTTCTTCTTGGGGGCCCCAGGCGCCTGCCTGCTTGACTCTCCCCTGAAGCCAGCTCTGAATTTGTCTCTTCCTGAGGATCCCCCCAACCAACCCCTTTTAATAGTGGAGAATGGATCGCCTGATTCAGGGCCAGGTTTTGGACTTTGAAAATGCCTCCAAATGATGGGTGACTTGGCCGGTGCCATAAAATGAAACATCTGGACCAAGAAACCCTTTAGTGCAATGAAAAGAATGAGGATGAGATCTCAGTGTGACTTTCAGAAGAGGGAGGGAGGTCAGGGTTGTCCTATGGAGGAAGAGCCACCCCCCCGCCCCCACCCTGTATTCTCCCCCATTATGACAGATGTCATGTGTTGCAGATCAGCAAAACACGCCACACTGGGTCTAATTAAAACTTACTGGAATTCTCTGGCTGGCTCACAACTCCTGTCAGGGCTGGGTGCTATCTTCCTTCCAACTCAGAAACATCTGTCTGCAGCAGTTTTTCTTTGTTCATCAAGACCTCAGCAGAAAACCTGTTATGGGCTGGCAAGGGTTAGGGATTATTTTCAAGAGTTAATCAGATCCACTTAGATGACAGATGAAAAAGGGTTGTCTTGTATATCCAAACAGTCTTTTATCTTCACTTTTTTCCAAAGCTCTCTCAGCAGAATGTTTATTGTGTGAAATTCACTAGAGAGAAACATATTCCCCAACTGTAACTGTCATTTGAGTCTGTTCTACATACATGAGGAGTGCAGGACAAATGCCCTGTACTGAAAAGGCATAAACTAGCCTGAAATGCTGACCACTAGTTAAGAGCTTTTACCCAACAAGAGGACCGGCAATAAAACCATTGCCAAAATGGCTTTCCGAATAATTACTTGTGACGCTGATAAATGAAGCCGGTTGACAATAAATAGCTGGGTTTATTTGCATTTTCACATCACCATGTTTGGCTGTACTCTCCTGTTGGTTCGGAAGGCTATGTATTTGCTGAGGGCAGAAGGATGGAGCGCTTCCTAGCATCCCCTGTGCCTTGGGATATGTCCAGAGAAAGAGAGAATGGCCAGCTCGTTCCTAGGATCTGGACTGCCAGCAAATTGACAGCTACCCACTGCAGAGGGATCTTTGAGTATCTGTATTTCTGTAGGGGAAAGCTAAGCACGTGAGGTACGTCGGTGTTTGGTACTTGGCTCCTCACACAGTAAGTACTAAACAAATACCATTGACTGGTAGGTGGCAACCACAGTGCCCTGGAGAAGGGTCTGAGTTCTAATCCCAGCTCCACCACATGGCTGCTGTGGCAAGTCACTTCACTTCTCTGTGCCTCAATCATCTTATCTATAAAATGGGAATTAAGACTGTGAGCCCATGTGGGACAGGGATTGTGTCCGACCTGATTACCTTGTATCTACCCCAGTGCTTAGACCAGTGCTTGACACATAGCAAGTGTTTAACAAATACCATCATCATCATTTGCTTGTATCCCAACCATTGCTTAGAACAGTACCCGCTGAATACATCATGAGGAAGTAACAATGAATGATTAAATACACACACACACACTCTGCTGAGAATATCCAGAATTCAGCATTATAGGGCATTGATGGACTTCATTAGACTCCAGGTGCAAAGGACTTGCTGCTTTGATTGTACTGCTACACTCAGGTCTGGTTGACCCATAAGATATGCTGTTTCAGCGAAGCCTTGCTTCCCTCTAATTATGGAATATAATAGGTAGAGGCATATAAAACCATTCTATGGCAGTCTGTGGCTACTTCAACGGTCAGGCTGATTCTGGTCCAGAATTCCAGAACGATAAATTCACTGATTCCTGAATGACCCAATTAATCACTAGATCCTGTACTCAACTTGAAGGATTGTGTAAGCCTAGTCAGTGAGTTATTCACCGGGGAGATCTCTTTTGGTGCTCATAAAGTAGTGGATGATTGTTGAATAACTTCCAGCAGCTATCTGTATCTGGGTTCTTATTGATTGTTTTCTGTCATGAAGCAGTAGCCTCCTCACTGGCCTCCCACACTCCAGCCTCTCCCCAATCAATCATTGATATTTACTGAGTGCTTACTCTGAGCAGAGCACTGTACTAAGCACTTAGGAGAATACAATAGAGTAAGCAGACAGATATGATGATCCACATCTCTCCACATCAAGCAAAATCCTCATAGTCAGCATCAAAGCTCTTCATCATCTGGCTCTACCTTACCTATCTGCTGTCTTCACCCATTATAACCTAACTCACTGTCTTTGCTCCTACTAAGCCCTCTTTCTGGATGAACGTCATTCTTGATTCTCCTGACCCTGACCCCTCATTCACCTTCTTCTCCCATCTTAGCACCCTCCCCATATCAGACAGACCTCCTCCATTAAGCCTTTCCTGATTCATTTCTTCCCCCCCTCGGCTCCCCGACCCAAGTCACAACATTTCTTCAGTGCTGACTAGCATTTGCGAACTTAACACTTTCCTTTAGCAATCGCGTGTATTTATTTTGACCCCTTGAACTTTAAACATTTTTATATATGTCTTTCCTATGAGAATTGAAGCTTCTTGTGGTTAGGCAACATGTCATTTCCTTAAACTGTACTCACAATACTCCCAAGTGCCTAGTACAGTGCACCATCCTAAGTGAGTGCTCAATAATTGCCATCACTACCACTACCATTCCTGCCTCCTACCCCCCCCCCCAAATCCTTTTTTCCTCTCTAGTTTCTCACCCCTTTTATTTAATGTAGAAGAGTGTCCCATTGGGAGCTAATTAAATCCTGTTTTGACATATGAAGATTTACGTGCCTGACTCCTATTAGCATTAATCGAAATTATCCATGTGAATGACTGGGCTTTGAATTAAAATCCTATTAAATCGTACCATACTGTGAAGATTTTGGAGGGTGCCAAAAATAGGTTACAAGTTTGGTCATGCAAAAGTCTCAAAGTTGTGACCTGTAGGGTTTGAAATTGCACCTCAAGGTCAAATGAGAATAATGTCTCCTTTTAGAAATAAAGATGGAGGAAAACTGAACAAATGTATTATAGTGTAGGCTGCCAGAAGGTTGGATGTAGAGAATATAACGTTTATATCTTCTATTGGCCTGGTGACTCTAGGCAGAGAAGCATTGTTTTCTGAAAGCAGATCATTTTTGTTTCATTAGAAAAGCAAGAATATGAAGTTCTAGAAATCTGTTGATGAGGAATGGGAAAACCCAAGCAAATGTATGATAAAAGTCAACTATCAAAGGGGGAGAGTAAATGTTCAGGCTTGTGGTAATAATAGTACTATCTATTGAGTGCCAACTGGACGCAGTGCACTGTATTAAGCACTCTTATGGCATTTGTTTTGCGCTTATTATATGCCAGGCACTGCATTAAGCACTGGGGCAGATACCGCTAAGCAGGTTGGACATAGTCCATGTCCCATATGGGTCTCCCAGTCTTAATCCCCACCTGGGAAAGCCCCCAGAAGCAGTGGCACATTCCCTTCCCATAAAGAACTAAGTGAAGAGGTTTCAAAGCCAACTTGCCATGGCCACAGAGCTGCCCACTCCATCAGTTGTAATGGTAATAATTGTGATATTTGTTAAGCGCTTAGATTACCTTGTATCTCCCCCAGTGCTTAGAACAGGGCTTGGCACATAGTAAGAGTTTAACAGATGTGATTATTATTACTATTAATATTATCCTGTGCCAGGCACTGAACTAAGTGCTGGAGTGGGTCCAAGCAACTGGGTTGCTATCCGACTCTGTCCGACATGGGGCTCACAGTCTTAATCCCCATTTTACACATGAGGCAACTGAGGGCACAGAGAAGTTGTGATTTGCCCAAGGTCTCACAGCAGACATATAATGTTGGTATTTAAGCGCTTACTATGTGCTGAGCACTGTTCTAAGTGCTGGGGTAGATACAGGGTAATCAGGTTGTCCCACGTGAGGCTCAGAGTTAATCCCCATTTTACAGATGAGGTAACAGGCACAGAGAAGTTAAGTGACTTGCCCACAGTCACACAGCTGACAAGTGGCAGATTTGGGATTCGAACTCATGACCTCTGACTCCCAAGCCCGTGCTCTTTCCACTGGGCCACGCTGCTTCTCTGGCATAGCCAATCTATCAATCATATTTATCGAGCACTTACTGTCTGCAGAGTGCTGTACTAAGTGTTTGGGAGAGTACAGCACAACAATATAACAGATACATTCCCTGCCCACAACAAATTTATAGTCTAGAAGTTTAGAATGGGATTAGTTATGGTATATAGGATTAAATAAGGCAGTTTGAATTAGTGGAAAGAGCACAGATTCGAGTCAGAAGAGTCTGGGTTCTAATCCCGGCTTCTCCATTTGTCTGTTGGGTGACCTTGGTCAAGTCACTTAACTTCTCTATGCTCAATTACCTCATCTGTAAAATAGAGATTAAGACTGTGATCCTCTTGGGAGTCATGGACTGCATCCAACCTGGTTAGCATGTATCTACCCAAGCACTAAGTATAGTGGCTGGCACATAGTAAGCACCTAATAAATACCATGGTTATCATTATAGTGCTCATAGTAAATCCTTAACCAAAACCATAAAAAAGTCACATTTTTTAGTTGCCTCAGTTTCCTTATAAGTTAGGGATGATTCTTATTCCAGCTCTTCAATTTTGAGTATTTTGTTGGACAGAACTGTACCTGATCTGATTTGTTCTACCTACCCCAAAATTTGGGACATGGTATCCACTTAATAAACTCCATAACTAATTTACCCTCTCTCTTTTCTTGTTCAGCCTACCACCTACAGTCAGCCAGTTTTTGACTTGGAAATAAATCAACTAAAACTCTTTTGGGGGGAAAAGCACTGATCAGTGATATCAAAAATCACTTCCTAATAAGATGAAGTACAGGACTTAGAAGGTTTTCTTAGTAATACAGTATAACAATGCAGTGACCTTGGGCAAGTCACTTCACTTCTCTGTGCCTCAGTTACTTCATCTATAGGACTGGGAGCCCCTTGTGGGACATGGACTGTGTTTAACCAGATTAGCTCATATCTAGCTAAGGGTTTACAGTGCCTGGCACATAGTAAGCTCTTAACAAATACAGTAAAAAAACAACAACAAAAGACTATGTCTTCGTGCGCACTTAATAAGTACTATAAAAAATGCAGAATATTATAATTGATGCTGATTTGACAATGAATCTAAAGAGTCAGTCCACTCTTTGTATTAATCTTACAAGAAAGTTGATCCACATAATAGTCTCAAACATTATTTTTGAAAACTCTAGAAAAGCATTCCTTTCCCCCACTGCCCTACGTGTCTCCTCCCCTTTGTTAGTCCCTGAAGTTATATTTGGCCCAGGGATTATTGGAGAAAGGCGTGGTGATATCAATCACAGTTTTCCCCTTCCCATAAATGTCAGGTAGGGTTTCAAAGTAGCACGTTTTTCACTGTGGTACGGGAAGGAGTAGCTAGGAGATGTGCTGAGCGGATCTGGTGAGGAGAGAGAGATGTTTGCTCCCAAATGTTGTTTTTGTTGTTGGTTTTTTTTTTTTAATAAATTCCAGTAGAGATTGTGGCACTGCTGATCATGTGAATCACTGAGCTTGCTTAGTGCAAAGCTGAGGTCACTTGACAGAGGGATTCCCTTCTTCCGGGACTCATATGGTTGTGTTGCTTTCTAGTCTGCAAAGCTGAAGCATCTGCTGAGTTTCTTGTGTCAGCTGTACCATCGCCTTTGCATCCAACAAGGCAAACCTTTAACTTCAACCCCATAATGGTGGAGGGGAAGGAAGTGAGGAGGAGGAGCCTGAACAGAGGGGAAGTGTCTTGTCGTTTGAGGTCCCAGATCAAGACATATTAGCTATAATTCTGCTAACATGACTTTAACAGTAAAGGCTTTTATGACAATTCTAGCCAACTAAAGAGTTCTTAAAAAAAAAAATCAGTGACATCGCCAATTGTAATATTTGGGAATCACCCAAGTACAAGGCAAACATCCAATTTATAATGTAGGTTATATCTAGAATGTATACTTGAGTGTATGGTTGAGTTATTAGACAGTCTTTACATTAGTTCATGGCACTTCTTTCTTTTGAAATATTGGCCTGACAAATTATTTTATTATAAATCTATTTTTAGTCTTAGATAAGTCTGCACACTTAATAGTTACTAGAAAAAGAATCCCTGTAATATTTTAAAGAAGGATGTTTACTCTTAGGTCACACAAATTGGAGGAATCAGAGATTTTAGACATTTTGCCATCAGTTAAAATTTTCATGGGAGTCTAGGGGCTGTTATCTTTCACTGAACTGGTTTTAGTTTATTTTTTTAAGAGCTGTCACTTCCTTGCAATAAACTGATCATCATAGAACTGCCCATTAGTTGTAGGTTTTGCTAATTTGTGATTTGAGGCAGTTATACTTGAAAAGTCCCCTGCTGGGCATATTAGATTTTCCATAACGGTCCTATTACTTGGTATTAGTGTAAATGTCCAGTTGTTTTAAGACGCACCAGGCTTCTTAGCCTTACTACTTCAGAAAGGAAAAAATGTGATCTTGAGAAAAAGCCCTGTGTTGAAATCAGGAAGCTTAGATTCCATTCCTAGACTGTAAGCTCAATGTGGGCTGGAAATGTGTCCATTATAATGTTGTATTCTCCTAAGTGCTTAGTATAGTGCTCTGCACATGGTAAGTGCTCAATAAATATGATTGACTAGTTGTACTTATGGATCCAAACATTCACATATACATGGAATCTAGATGTTCCTTGGATTCAAAGAAAACACTTTTGAAGGTGAGAGTTTTGCTCCAAGACAAACCCAACAGATGACCAACAATGCCTTCCACAAGGAATTCTGGTGGGCATTACCTTTCTCCATCCTCTTACAATTGCTGTTCACTGAGCCTGGACCATCTTAGTTTCTTCTCTCTTACAACTCAATCTTCTTGAAACCTTGGTCCTAAAACAACAGCTTCATTTCCTCTCAAGGTATGTGTGATTAGTTTGTCTTCTTTTCCAAAGTACTAACTTACCATAGCAGTGTCAGTGTGGTTTGAGATTTGGCTTTATTGTGTTCTAAACCCTTTTTTCTGTGCTTTAAGTTTATGGCTTTCCCATTTCAGTTCACAATATAGCAATATTTGTTGATCCCACTGCCATTCATTCTCTGACATGTCCTGCCCAGTGCAAGTGCATTATTTCAATGAGCATTGTTTTGACACTGGTAGACTGACTGCTTTTAAGACCTCATTGTTTGTGATCCTGACCTGCCTGCTACCTGTGAAATGTGGCATCGAAAGAGATAGTGGTGAAACTGTTCTAGGCATTGGATCTGGCATCTGTGGGAAGAGTAGGTTTCCTAGCTGTAGAGAATGTTGAATCCTCCAATATGCTCTATGACTTTTTAGTTTGGCTTAAATCTTTATCCTATGTTGGTGTCAGTCTTGAATTTGGACAAATCTCATTACTAACTGTCCATGTATTGTACTCCCCCAAGCACTTAGTACAGTGCTTTGCACACAGTAAGCCCTCAAAAAATGCGATTGAATGAATGAATATGTTTTTGTTCTGTGATTTTCCACCTAACTCCCAGACTCTGAATGGTTACAAGAGTTTACTGGGAGTGTTGACAACTTGGGTTTTTGTCTAATAATAATAATAACTGTACAATTTCTAAAACCTTTACTATGCCCAGCACTGAGCTAAGCATTGGAGTAGATACAAGACATTCAGGTCAGATGTAATCCTTGTTCCATTTAGGGCTCATAGTCTAAGTAGGAGCGGGAACAGGTATTGAACCCTCATTTTAGAGATGAGGAAACTGAAGCATAGAGAAGTTAAGTGACTTGCTCAAGGTCACAGCAGGCAAGCGTCACAGCCAGAATTAGAACCAAGATCCTTTGATTCCCAGGCCCAGGTTCTTTCCACTAGGCTAAACTGCTTCTCACATTCTTTAGCTGACAAAGTGTGTGAACAGGGGAGTATCTCCTTGTTCCTCTGAGCCTCAGTTTCCCATCTGAAAAAAGAATGAAATCATTTCGGACCCCTCTGGTTTCACTGGGATATTCTGAAGGCAGACGAAACAATCAGTGTTCTGAATGCCTAAGCACAAAAGGTTTTCAGTCAATCAGTGGTATTCACTGAGTGTTTACTGTGTGCAGAGCACTGTGCTAAACACTTGGGAGTTTGCACCCCTGACCATAAGAAGCTTAAATATGAGGTTCCAAAATAAGGATCTAAGGCAGTATGAAGTCACTGATGAGCTAAGAGGTATGTAGGTGCTTTGAAATCACTTATGATTATGGTATTTGTTAAGCATTCATTATGTGTCAAACACTGCTCTAGCATTGGGGTAAATGCAAATTAATCAGGTAGGACACAGTCCCTGTTCCTCTTGGGCTCACAGTTTAAGTAGGCAAGGGGCTATACAAATATAAAAGGTTTATTGAATGCTAATTGTAGCTTCACTGGTAGCAGGGTTTAAGTCAAAACTGTTGACTACCCTCTGCTCCTGGAAACATTATCCAACCTTGGCTTTACTGTCACTGTTCTCTCCTCGTTCTCATCCTATCTCTGCCTGCTCAGTCACTTTCCTGGGCTCATCCTCCATCTCCCATCTTCTAACTGTAGGGGTCCCTCAAGCCTCACTTCTGGGTCCCCTTTTATTCTCCATCTACACCCACTCACTTGGGGAACTTATTTGTTTCCATGGCTTTAACTACCATCTCTCTGTAGATGACTCCCAAATCTACATCTCCAGCCCTGATTTCTCTTCTTCTCTGCATTCTTGTATTTCCTCCTGCCTTCAAGACATCTCTATTTGGATATCCTGTTGAGACCTCAAACCTAACATGTCCAATACAGAATTCCTCATATTCCCACCCAAACTCTGCCCCCTCCCCGCCTCCAACTTTCCTGTCACTGTAGATAACACAGTCATCCTCCCGGTCTCACAAGCCCATAACCTTGGCATTATCTTCCACTCACCTCTCTCATTCAACTTACATATTCAGTCTGTCACCAAATCATGTCAGTTCAACCTTCATATTACTAAAATCCACCCTTTGCTTTCCATCCAAACTACTACCACATTAATCCAAGCACTTATTCTATCCTGCCTTGATTACTGCATCAGCCTCCTTGCTGACCTTCCTGCCTCTTGTCTCTCCCCACTCCAGTCCATACTTCACTCTGCTGCCAGGATCATTATTCTACAAAACTGTTTCCTCACTCCTCAACAACCTCCTGTGGTTGCCCATCCACTTCCACATCAAACAGAAACTCACTGCCATAGGTTTTAAAGGATTCAATCATCTTGCTCATTCCTACCATATTTCACTGATTACTTACATACATTTTGTTTCTCCCATTCCATCCTACTCACTGTACCTCAATCTTGTCTGTCTCGCTGCCAACCCCTAGCCCACATCCTGCCTCTGGCTTGGAATGCCCTCTCTCTTCATATCTGACAGTCCTTCTCCCCACCTTCAAAGCCTTATTAAAAGCACATCTCCTCCAAGAGGCCTTCCCCAACTAAACCCTCATTTCATTCATTCATTCAGTAGTATTTGAGTGCTTACTATGTGCAGAGCACTGTACTAAACGCTTGGAATGAACAAGTTGGCAACAGATAGAGAAAGTCCCTGCTGTTTGACGGACTTACAGTCTAATCGGGGGAGACAGACAGACAAGAACAATGGCAATAAATAGAGTCAAGGGGAAGAACAGCTCCTAAAAACAATGGCAACTTTCCTCTTTGCACATTCCTTCTGCATCACTCTTGAACCTGGATTTGCACCCTTTATTCACCCCTCTCTCAGCCCCGCAGAACATATGTACATATCCATAATTTATTCATTTTTATTAACGTCTGTTTCTCCTTCTAGACTGAGTTCCTTGTGGGCAGGGAATGTGTCTACCAACTGTCATATTGGACTTTCTCAAGTGCTTACTAAAGTGCTTTATGCACAGTAAAGCAGTCAATGAATACAGTTGATCGATTAAATCACTCCCTCTTTTCTGGAAAATTATTAACTTGTGGAGAGACTCCATAGAGGTATACCTTTATTTTACTCATTTCTGGGGATTGTCACTTCTCTTCCTGATACCACTGCTCTGTTTAAAAGCAGTTAAAACTTTCTAGCCCCTTTATGTGGGAAAGGATATAATGGCCCCTGGTGAGTCCTAAATTTTATGTGATTGTTTCCCATTGTGTGTGTAACAGAATGTCTGTGTTGAACTGCCTTTGAGATGAGAGATAGTCTTTTTGGTTAATTGCTTCTCATTAGGGTTTAGTGAACAATTACAATGGGCCTTTCATATGTACAGAAATAAGATTCCGAGTGGAGGACAACTGTCTGAAATTAGTAGCTTGGGCTTCATGCTGATCATGCTTATCAAGCTTGAGGGAATAATTCCGGTTGCTGAAAGGGGTGGTAGGTGTGAAAGCAGGTGTGGCAAGTTTATTTTCATTGTTCCCTGGCTCAGTGGCCTCACATTCCATAATCAGCAATGGAAAGTCATTATGCTGAATAATAAGTTTCCTTTTGGACTTTGGACTCTGCAAATATGTTCTGCTTTCACTGCCTCAAATCCAGCCGCCTCATTCAAGCAGGAGTAAAACTGGGATGCTGGGTGGTGGTCCATTGAAAGTAAAGAAAATGTTAGAATCACAAATATCAAATCGAACATAAAGCCTAGCAGTGGCTGAAAATAGACTGGGGCAAGATGTACAGGGGATACACAGAAATAATATATTAGATTCTGGTGATGTGTGGGTCAACTAGACATGCCCATCTGGGTGGATGAAAAGTGAGGAAGGCAGATGGCCTGCACAGATTCTAGGAATCCTACAAGCCAAGCAGGTTGCTTATTTATCTTGAATAGGTGGGGGGAGGGGAGGTTTGGGTGCTGTGTGTGTTTAGGTAAAGGTTGGAGAAGGGAGTTTGGGCTGTGGGTGGTGTCTAAATCCGTGGAAGAATTTAGGGACATGTGATACAGTCAGGCCATGTGGATACTCTCCATGTTTATAAAGTACTTTAAGATTACTGGGCCTGGGAATCAGAGGACCTTGGTGCTAATCCCGGCTCCACCATCTGCTTACTGTGTGATCTTGGGCAAGTCACTTCTCTTGTGCCTCAGTTTTCTCAACTGTAAAATGAGGATTCAGTACCTATTCCCACTCCTACTTAGACTGTGAGCCTCATGTGGGATAGGAACTATGTCCAACCTAACTTGCATCTACCCCAGCACTTAGAACAGTGCTTAACACATATAGAGACTTACTAATATTTAAAAAATATGGTTTCATAGAACTGATATACCCATGATAACATTTGAAATGGTCACCAGGAATGTTAAAAATTGCAAAAATAAGGAGAAGGTTTTTAGGTTTTTGTTCGGAACCTTAAAATGACTGGGTGAAAGACGGGTTTTCTTACTACTAACAAAATATTTTCTTCTAATCTTTTTAAAGTACCATGTCAACTTTGGATATGTAAACTGCATCCTTATGGCTGTTGATTTTAATACTCAAGAATAACCATTTCAAATTGAGACATAGGACTCTTCCTGTCTCTAAACATTTTCATCCAATATAAAATGTCCAGCAGCATGAAAAGTATGAATCTCTGCTGATTTCTTTTTCACTGCAGTGTCATAGGAAACAAGTGAGGGCATTCGAAAAGAGAGAATCATTTGACAGAAATAATTTATCCAGTGCACAAGTGGGATCAAATGTGTAATAAGCATAGAAAAACTGAGACAATTAGAACTCACTCCACTTAAATTGTTTGTCTTACGATCATCATCACTGCAAATGTATTCAGGACTATAAATAGTCTCCATATGGTGTCAAATTATTCACCAGGTTTTACAATCTGTAAGTAATTTCCTCACAAAATGCCAATTTTAAATTTTAAAAATGTGTGAATTTATCCAGTCATATGGATTTCCCTAACTTTTAAACGAGTGGGGTTTCTTTTCATCAGTTATGTTTCTGTGATCATTTCTGTGACACTCTTTGTGTTTAGAGAAAAATTACATGTTTAGACATATTATTTGGAGTTGAATTTTGTATTATATGAAATCAAACAGCTTCTTGAGAGGACTTACTAAACTAAAATTATAGTTTATAGCTCTGTAGTGTCTTGTGATGAAGAGAATAGACCAAGGAAGTTAAGAAATACTAGGCGTTGACTATCCACAGTCACCGTTTTTCAAAAGCTTAACAATATGGAAATTAAATGGTTTACACTGAGGTGCAAATCCCCTCTAGACATTAACAAGGGTCTTTTTTCCTGAAGGGAAGGTTCCTCATGACTTCAAAGAATATTCCTAAAAAAGGAGATTAGTCCTGCCCATAAGGGAAGACCCTGCTCATATAACTGAATTTCACAGCCATGATGCAGGGTTAGTAATAAAACCAACTTGCTTTGAAAGTAGCAGCAGAAAGGATCCATTTGATGGGCTCAAGTTTTGTGTTCTTGCAGCAGAACAAGACGACTGGCTTCAGGTGGTAATCCAAGTCAGCAGTGACCTCAGGGCAGAATGAGGTAGGGGTCCTCAGACTGTGTCATTACTACCAAGATAGCCACCTCTGTACCTGCATAGAGCTTCCCCCCTGCCTGCTACCTCTATACATGAAAGGTAACCATCCTTAGAAAGTTTATTTGAACAGTGATCCTCTGCTTCCCCAGCTTCCCCTAATACCCATGTAACCACCACCTGCAAAAATGGATTTTTCTTAAAGAATTTAACTTTTTTAATTGATTTAACTGCCAGAGAGCCATGAGATAGATAATTTCCTTCCCTCAGCCACCCTTCCTTTCCACATCCTGGCCCCCAGGGCAGTGGGAGCCACCAGGAACAAAGGTTCTACCTGCAGGAGATGAGGGCTTTGGGAGAGGACATGGGGAGGGCAAGGAATGAATGGGAGGAACACTGAGACTGGCACTGTAGAGCAATCATTCAGCTGCACCTCGGCCTGTCTTGTACTACCCAAGGAGACTCACCTCCTCTCACCTGGGAAGGATTTAGGAAAGCCAAATTTTGTGAAAAAGTTCCCAGGATGTATGACACCCAAGGCGCAGGGAACTGTGGTGCTGGAAGCAGTGGAAGAAGGAGGGGGAAATGGGAAAGAGGAAATGGAAAGCAATGGACAGTCTCATCTCTATTCCTCCCCTTGTCTGCTGGGCTTCTTTCACCACTACCAGAGCTGTCATGGTCTCTCCAACTCCACAGACAAAAAAACCCAACCCAAAATATGTCACTAAGGAGTCCTAGTGACCAAGACGGGCCCCCATCATTTGGAATACTAAACCCAACATGGGCCAGTGGCATTTCTGGTGGAATTTATTTCTTCTAGGTCTGCACAGTGATATATGGAAATAGATACGTAAATAAATCCCATAATGTAAGTTGTTAACTCAATTTCCAGTATATAGAAGGAATAACTCTCATTTGGGAACTTTTTTTTCCAGATTTTTTTTTTTGTAATGAATAGTATTTTTCATTCTTGCTTGATCTGAAAATTTTAATGATTGGGAAGCTACATCACTTGGATTATTCTTTCACTTTTAACTCCACTTGAGCTAGGCCTGGTTTTGCGCATCAAAGAATTTGAATTAAATCCTGAAAAACAACAAGCTCCTATTGAAAGTAAACACCTTCAGCAATTTTTATTTGGCTAAATTATATGGTTGTATCAAAATAATATTACTAGTAGGATGTGTCAAAAAATCTACCACTAGTGTAGTTCTGAATTTTGAAAGCATAAGTATCGTTTCCTTCTTACTGGAGAAATATCTTTCTCTTCCAAGTGGAAAACACTTCACATTTCCTGCAACTTTGAAGAAACCCTGCAACATCTAATTCTGCTGCATGATTCCATTGTAAAGAAAGGAATTTTCTAGAGTTAGAGGCAGTATTGGAAGAAGTAGCCAATAGCACCAGCGAGACAGACAAAAGCATCAGAAGTCCAGAATTTATATTTCCTGTATTTTTTCACAAAATTGTAAGGGGTTGACAGTCACCAAATATATCAACATGAAGTTAATGTTTCCCTCCTACCTCTTTGTGAGTAGGATTGCCAAAAAAGCCTATAAAATAAGTGATGTTAGGCAAATATGACTGGAATTTTTTTCTTGCAAATCAAGTTAGATTAAAATCTCCATATTTTTTAAAAAGTGCTTTAATAATTTCTGATATGCTGCCATTCAAATAGAACACCTCGTTTAAAAACACTTGATTCCTTTATGTGACTCTTGCAAAGGTAGTACCCTTAGTTTTTTTGTGGTAGTAAGATTAGCTATTGCCTTGCTTAAAAGCGCCAATCATTTTTTTCCAGGAAAGAGAATCAATATGGAGGACCTTTGGAGTACAGATATGAGTCAACCATAATTTCCAATACGGAGTTCAGTTAGGCAAAACACTCGCTATTCTGTGTGGCCATTATTTCCTCATTGATCCAACTGTGTCCTGGTTCAAAAAAAAAAAGAAGCAAACACTTGTGGCTAATAGCTCTCTAAGAAGCCTGGAAGGTTTGGCCTTTCCCCTATTATTTGGGTATAATGGGACAATATTTAAATTTATAAATGTATTTGAGATCTTTGATAATTATTCAGTTAAGTTTTGCTTACTATAGTATTGTGTGGAATAACACAAAAATATAGATGTGGTACTAGTCGCTTGGTACCTACGTCCCAAAAGAAAGTGACAGTCAACAGGCATCCTAAGTAAGCACTCCCCCACATACAGTTTAACCCTACACCTTGCCAAGGTGAAGGGTGAAACAGCCAAAAGTAGGAGAATACCTGGTGCCATCAGTAGTGAATGTTTCTGAATGAAAGCTAGGGCATTCAGCCAAATGGACAACAAGCTCAGCAGGAATCCAGAGAATAGCCAGCTAATATGGGTGGTGAAGACTGCAGCTGTGGCTGAACTGAAACAGTCACCCTGTACTACACTCACTTTGGCTGTATATGGATCTTGCACATAGAATTCTACGTTTACTTTGCAATGTGCTGGACCTCTGCCTGCTTCCTCATTTGTGGACCCACTGTCCCAGAGGGAACACAACTGAAGAACTAAAGCATGCAAGAGGCAGTCCAACCACTGCTGACACTCTGATCGATTCCTTTGCCTAGGTTCTCAGTTCCAAGGTCTTTGGAAATGGACTGAAGCTTATCCATTGTTTACAACAGGAAATTCCATACATCATGTAAATAAGACCAACTTGGAGAGGCCAACAAGTCTTACAAGCATCCTAATGGATGGTGAATTGTCTGGCAGAGAAGATAGTGTTCTGCCATACTTGATTATATGACATGTAACATGTTTATTTAAAAGGAGCAATTTAATTCTAATGGGATTTTTCCTCTTGGGGATGTGGAGTTGGGTAACTCTAAATCCTGGCCTAGAAGGTCTCTGCTAGACCTACTAGCTTAAGTAATTTACCAGTAACAATTAGTTCTTTGTAACTGCTGGACAGCCTAATTACACAATTGAACTTGGCATAATTCTCCCAGAATGGATAACAAAGTGTGGCCCAAAACTGTATAAATGAGATTCATTTCTCTAAACTTCTAATCCTGATTCTGCTACTTGCTGGTTGTGTTACCTTGAGCAAGTCACTTAACTTCTCTGTGCTTCAGTTTCCTCAACTGTAAAATGGGGATCCATTACCTATTCTCCCTCCTACTTAGACTGTGAACCCATGTGGAACAGTCACTGTGTCCGATCTGATTATCTTGCATCTACCCAGTATTTGGTACGTGCTTGTCACATAGATCTTAGCACATACCACAATTATTGTTCTGCAGTTCAGTCATCAAAAGGCAAGTCAGCAAGAGTATTTTCCTGATTATTTACTTTGTTCTTGTTTCTTTATACAACTCCAAAAACCATTACCTGCCAATATTATTTTGACAAAAAAAACCCTCACTACATGTCAATTCTTCCTTTTGTATTCTTCCTTAAAAGGCAGTCATGGCACAGCGATTACAGCTAGTATCATGAGGTAGCCAACAGGAAAATCATTTGAGAAATATTTAGACTCCTTGAACTTATGTCCCATGGGAACACTTCAAGTTGAAATATTGTATCTCTTAAACCATAATTTCTATGAGGTTTCCCAACAGAAGGTCCCAGTTACTTGAAGGGTGGTATGAACATCATATGCTGCTCCTAATGGATGAAACAGTTTCTTATATATTTTTAAAAAAACCCTCTTCCTATATCAAGGGATCGAGTAGCAGTGGTTGAACATTAACTGAATGCAGCATACTGTACTAAGAGCTTGGCAAAATGCAACAGAACTCTCCCAAGCACTCTGCAAACAGTAAGCACTCAATAAACACAGTTGATGGATTGAAAGAAGAGATATATTCCCTTTCTAAGAAAAACTTACACTTTAAAAGAGTTGATCGATTTAAGGATGCTAGTTGTGGACATGATTATTTGCAGCCTTCCTTGCCCCTACGGATGCTAGAAGCCAAGGTTCCTGCCCCCAAAGAGCTCACAATCTGAGGAAACACAGGCAGACTAAAAACTGAAAGCCCCAGTAGGAATTATTGTATTAATGTAAATACAGCTGATAAAAACAAAATTCAATGAGAAGTGAGTGAAGAAATGCAATAACTAAACGTATAACCTCATGCAGGCTAAGGAGTGCTGATGGGATGGTACAACCAGGAAGATGGGAACCAGATAGAGAATGCCTCATAGACGAGGTGCCATTTTAGGAGGGCCCCAGCTGGAGAATTCTTGGAAGCTGAGACCATCCGCTAGCCACTTTGAGAAAAAGAGAGCTCTTCCTGCCTGATGTGAATGTTTTCAGAAATGTCCTTCAGGCCCCACAGGGTCCCCAGGAGTCTAGAGATGTCTTCGTCTCAAACTGTGGGAAAGGCTGAGGCCACCAACAGCCAGACCAGTGGAAAGAGAAGCCAGGATTCCTGGCCCAGGGCCACTAGCTAAACCCCTGGAGTCATTCTTAAACATATTTCTGAACAGAAACCAACGGTTTCCAGATCACAGTAGTCAAACACTTGGTACTTCTAACTAGTGCCAAAATGGATCTTAAAGTCATCAGTTACCTTGTAAGGTTTCTCAAGGGCAGAACTATGTCTTTATCATTTATTGTATGTTCCAAGAACCTAATATACTGCTCTGCACACAGTGCTGAAGAAGTGATGATTATCTATATGGGTTTTTTTTATTATTATGCTATTTACTAAGTGTTATGTGTCAAGCACTCTGCTAAGCACTGGGATAGATACAAGATAATCGGTTCAGACTTAGCCCCCATCCCCATGGGAGATAGGCTCAGTATCTATGTGGCCAAGAGCTCACTTTAGCCACTGACTGTCTTTGTGACCTTGGCAAGTCACTTAACCTCTCTGTGCCTCCAGATGAGGAAACAGAGGCACAGAGAAGTTAAGCTACATGCCCAAGGTTGCCGAGCTGGTCAGTGACAGATGCGGAACTAGAACTGGCTTCTCCTGCCTCATAGTTCTGTGATCTTCCTTTAGGTCATGCTTCCTCCCTGATGATGATGGATGAGTAGGGAGATTAGAGAGGAAAAGGGTAAAATTACAGAGACTAGAAAAGAGGTAACACTTCTGGTGATCTATTGATAGTTTTAGGGGACTTGTCAATTTTGTTCTTTTATAAAGAAAGAGCAGCAGGGAGAGTGGAATGTAGTAATGATAGCCCCAGACACAGCAATTAGGAGACCAGGGTTTTAGTCTGTGACTGCCTTTTTCTGAAATAACCATGAAGTGAAATCATGCCAAGGATGACTGACTGAACACTGGGATACTCTCCTCATCATATTGCAGTGAAACACACTGGCCCGAAATGGTAACAAGCACTTTCCAATTATTCCATTTTCTTATAGTTCTCATAATTGCATACATTCAACTATTGGTCATTTTTTCTCTTTATGAATAAATGGCTTTTGCAGGTGTATGCTCAAATAAGAATACTGAGTCTCTTTCCTTGGAAGGTACACTCTCAAATCATGCAGCCTTACAGGGTAGACTTGTTGCAACCTAAAATATAAAAGCTTATGCCCTTAAAAATTATGAAGTTAGTGCTTTTTAAAAAACATTTTTTTTACCACACTGTGCTGAAATGTTGTTTGGTTTATAAGTTATACATATAGACCTTTTTTAATGTTCCAAGATAATGCAGTTAACAGTGAGAACTCACCCGTAAGTTTGGGTTTAGCTAAATGCAAGAATTTATTCCCTCCTGAATCCAAATACAGTGTTTTATTTGCTGCAGTGTTGTATTTGTTGTCTGTTCAAATCTGCCTCCCCTCAAGCTAGCCTTCTCACCTTGCCTCTCTCTTGACTTTACTTAATAGCCCCCAGAGCCCAATTCTGTTGATGGTATACAATGATTTTGCGAGTCAACAAATAGTGTTGATGTTTCAGTGTTAATTAGACTGCAAATATTATGACTCTTTTATTTTAGTCAGATGTCACTTTATGGCAAGAGTTCTTGTTGTATTGTGCTTTGCACAAGGTAAGTAAGCACCCAATAAATACCATTGATTGATTATATCCATCAGTAAGTAATGATTAGCAATGGAAATCAATGCAATTCCATAGTAGTTTTTTCATCTGTCTACTTGAACAAGGTGATTTATTTGGAGTCCTAGGGCATCTCTCTGCTGTTCCATTTATTGAGGATGTAGGTGAGCCATCATTAGGATGTGCCAATCAATGGTGCTGTGGAATACTTACCAACTGTTGACTCGTCCAATATACAAATCTTGACTTTGGCAGTGGATGTTGTAATCCTTATCCATCGCTCAACACTACTGAAGAAAAAAGATTTCTTTCCCCTACTTATGTAAGAAGATAGTCTTAAGTGAAGATTATTTGGGAACTGGTGGAAAAGTACAGAAGAATGAGTCAGGTAGAACGATCAAAGTCAGGCCATGAGTAAGAAACCAAATGCTCTTTAAGATTAAATAATGGCCCCAGTGTTTAGCTAGCATAGCTACAATGGGGTGAGTTGTATTTATTATTACAGTTGACAAAGTATGTTGGAATGGATACTCTCCAGACATTTTAAACGTGGAAAGAAATGTTATTAGTAACATGACTTATGCGAACTGAGTAAAAAAAATTCTTTCACTTGCATGTATTCTAAACACGCTGCTGAGAAAATGTCAAATCGATACAATCACATGTGGCATTTAGAAAACATTTCAATATTAGAGTAAGTTTGTCCCTCAGAGTGTGCTGGTTGTGCAGTGGAAATGTTGACAAAGCCTGTGAAAATGCACATTTTAGAGGGTTGTTTCCTTTTTGTGTTTTTGCAAGATGGAATGAGCTATTGGCTAGCAACCCTTTGTTTTGAAATTGCAATTGACAAATCGCACCTGCCCTTAAGCTGCACAGGCACATTGCTAGTACACAAAAATGACTGCCTGTGCAAGTCTCTCTTTCAGGTGTGGAGTGGTGCTGTACTATTGGGAATAAGAATGCTTATCATGGGGCCTACTGCGAGCCCTGACTTGTTCAGAATGCCCCTCCACACGTCTGCCTTTAAAGATGGATGAGCCTCGGTCTTGTCCTGAAGACTTTGGGAATGAGGACCCGTGCATAGGAATGAATCTGAGTGATGGTCTTATGCAGAGCCACCCTCTGTCAGTTGGTTTTCCTCTAATAGTAACAATAATGATAATAATAATAACTGTGGTATTTGTTAAGCGCTTACTATGTGCCAGGCACTGTACTAAGCTCTGGGGTAGATACAAGCAAATCAGGTTGGACACAGCCCCTGTCCCACGAGGTGATCATAATCTCAGTCCCCGTTTTACAGATGAGGTAACTGAGGCCCAGAAAGTGCCCACAATTCACACATCCCCTGGTACTTGCTGTGACTCGTGGCCCAAAGAATTTCTAGGCCTGCAGGATGAAGAAAAATGTCATTCTCCTTTCCACTCCACATAAGCCCACCAAGAAATGCTTTGACGTAGTTCCTTCTACCTCCTCTCCCGCAGAATGCCACAGACAAAAGACTAAGTTTTTATTTTCAACCAATTCATGTTTGTGACCTTGCATTTACCTCATGTCTAACCCTTTATTAAGGTAAAGTGACTTGCCCAAGGTCACACAGTAGACAAGTGGCAGAGCTGGGATTAGAACCAATGACCTTCTGACTCCCAGGCCCAAGTTCTATCCACTATACCATGCTGAGAGCAATGATAACGATGGGCAGTGAGGTGGGCAAGGATGGTAGTAATGAGAAGAACCCTTCCGAGTAAAATAGGCCATAAAATGGAAATTTGGAATGTGCTTTGCCAGTCTCACAAATAGACATGGGGTAGTCTAGTGGAAAGAATATAGGATTGAGAGTCCACAGATCTGGATTGTCACCCCGGCTGCTGAGTGAGCTTGGGCAAGTTATTTAACTTCTTTTTGTCTCAGTTTCTTCATCTGTATAACTGGGATGAAATACCTGTGCTTTCTCCCTCTTACCCTGGGAGCCCCTTGTGGGACAGAGGCTGAATCTGATCTGATTATCTTTTATCTACCCCAGTACTTACTACAGTGCTTGGCATATAAGTAAGTGCTTAACAAGTACTATTATAATTATAAGTACTATTATTATATCCTGCCAGGAAGAAAACAACCTAGGCACTATGGTTAAGGGTAAACATATTCCCTTGACTTCCTTGAGGATTACCCTTCTTAGAGACTGTGAAGACCCTCTGAAACAGACAAAACAAGGCAAAATAATCTTCTTGCTCCACAATTTTTAAGATCAATGTAACACATTGAAATTAAGAATAATGAACTAAAACCCATGTTTTCTGGGGAACTGATGTCAGTTTTTTTTCCAACTACTCAAGTAATTTAGAAAATTATTCTGATTAGGTAAGCCATAAATTAAACAGAATGTGGATGTTTGAGTGCCATCCTCTTGAGAAGTTATGAACTGACCAAAACAGAGTTTTTCTAATGAAATATTTAGAGTGAGAAGCAGAATGACTTAGTGGCTAGAATGTGGAGCCGAGAGTTAAGCAACCTGGGTTCCAATCCCAGCAAAGCCACTGGCCTGTGTGTGGCTTTGCACGTCACCTAATCCCTCTGGGACTCAGTTTCTCATCTGTAAAATGGGAAGAAAATACCTTGTTGCCCCTTTGTCTTAGATTGTAAGCCCCTTGTGGCACAGAACATGGGTCTAATGTGATTATCCTACATCTGCCCCAAAGATTGATTAGCACAGTGCTCAGCACATCAAGTGCAGAACTAGTAGTACTTGTGAAATTTTTATTCTAGCTTTATCCTAAACATTGCATGGACAATAAGCTATTTTCTGCTTTTCTGACTGCAGGAAACCCCAAGACACACCTCACTGAGTTAGTGGAGAGAAACCCCTGCTTCTGGCCCTGTCCTTGGTTCTCAGCTTGAACCAAGCTACTCTGCATCAGAGAACCACTGCCCAGAAGCCAGCGACATCTGTGGCCTTTAGCACACGAGCTCCCGTGTTCCTCTCCAAGGCACACATATGGGAGCTGTTAAGGGGCAGGAGAGAGATGGGGGTCACAGAATCAGTTGGCATGCACAGCTGAGGTCCTTAGACCTGCCCACAATTCACACATCCCCTGGTACTTGCTGTGACTCGTGGCCCAAAGAATTTCTAGGCCTGCAGGATGAAGAAAAATGTCATTCTCCTTTCCACTCCACATAAGCCCACCAAGAAATGCTTTGACGTAGTTCCTTCTACCTCCTCTCCCGCAGAATGCCACAGACAAAAGACTAAGTTTTTATTTTCAACCAATTCATGTTTGTGACCTTGCATTTACCTCAAGTCTAACCCTTTCTTAATGTTCTACCTACACGACATAGCACGATTGATTGGTAAACAGTTTCTTCATTGGTCTGTGGCAGAAAAAAAGTCCTGGTTTCTACTTTCTGTAGCCTCAGATATTAAGCAGTCCCTATTATGTGGAAATTTCCCATTCACACATACAGTTAAAAGAAAACATTGGTCAAATAATAAATAGATGTCAGATGAACATTGATGATAGTTTATTGTCTTCCCTGAGGTAAAAGTTGATGAAATACATGGCAAAGACTAGACACAGTAGCAATTGTATGTTTTCACCTCTCAGAAACCTCTAGTATTTCTGTAATTTTCCGAGTCATTTTTCTCCATTTTCTCCAGACTTAAAGTGACACTCAATTGGACAGCTCTTCACCAGCCAACTCTTCCTTTTGATTTATTTCAAGTCGACAAGCCCTATTCTCACCCAGTAGTTCCAGAAACACGAAACCGACCATAAGCAGATAACCTCAAAGCTATTTTCATTCATTCATTCAATAGTATTTATTGAGCGCTTACTGTGTGCAGAGCACTGTACTAAGCGCTTGGAATGACCAAGTCGGCAACAGATAGAGACAGTCCCTGCCGTTTGACGGGCCTGTTTTGAAAACGTTGCCCTCTGGGGGCACGTTCTTCCTTCATCTTCTGCCTCAAGATCTCCCTATCATGCACTTCCAACACCTGCTAATTGGACCTAGTGCCCATCCACTGGTCTGGGATCCAGGAGACTGGGTTTAGGGGGGAGCGCAGTGCTTTTTCAGCTTGTAATCTCTACAGCCCCCAGTAGGTGGTTCCCTTTGGTGGCTTAGCCCTGACAGGCCTTTGGATCGAAAAGGTGATTTCAATCATCTATTCAAAGGACGAAATAATTCAACCCATATGGGGAGCCGGGGTAAGCAGACAGGCTGAAACCAGAGCAAATGGAGAGAGAAACCCTGAGTCAGCAACAGGGTTGACTGAAATTTATCCAAAACATATTGCCTAGAATTGGGATAGTGCCTCCCCGATTGCTATGGGAGGGTGACTGGGAGTTCTGGAATTCCATTGATTGGCAGCTGGATCATGACTAGGGATACACCAATGTCCCTATCTGCAAAGCGTCTCATTCATGAGAACATCCAATGGTTCTAAGGTTACAAGCAAATAAACAGGTTCGTGGGGCTAAGAAGTGGAGAGTAACCTTTAAGTGGTGCAGGAGGGATATAGTTATGGTTTTCCCCCTCTGCTGATGTTCCAGTCATATGGTACATGTGCAGCATGTTGGGCCTCAGCTACTTGCCCGTACTTGGGAAGCAGTATGGCCTAGTTGAAAGAACTTGAACCTGGGAGTCAGAGGACCTGGGTTCTAATGCCGGCTCTGTCACTTGCCTGCGGCGTGACCTTGTGCGAGTCGCTTCTCTGGTCCTCATTTTGCTCCTCTCTAAAATGGGGGATCAAATACCTGTCCTTCTTCCTATTTAGACTGTGGGGCCAGTGAGGGTCAGGGACTGTGTCCAAACTGATTATCTTGTATCTCTCCCAGTGCTTAGTACAGTGTTTGGCACATAGTGAGTGCTTAACTGTCATTTAAAAACAAGTTGACTTAAATGCCAAACTTGGCTTTAGAGGGTGCATGGTCAACCAAAGCATATGTGGGAAATGGCATGCCTATCTTTTAGAACAGTCTTGCTTATTTGAAGATGTTGCTGTTGACAGTGAAATCCATCTCTGTGTGTATTTGTAGTTTAAAAGACTTTTTGGTGACTGAAAGTACATCCTAGCCTGTAAGAATGTAGAGATTATCCTGTACGCTGATGCAATTGATACTTGCAGGTTTCTGGCACAGTTTTTGAGCCCGCCACTTGATAGGCCAAACATCCTGAAGCAATTCCTCTTCTGTTTGCCCCCCCACCCCCAACACACACACACGCTTGTCAAGCTATGCACCACATTACTTTGAGCCCTGATTTCTCTATGTCTTCACGATGCTTGCTGTAGCCTCCCAGCTCATGTGGGTCCCATTTCAGTTCATCATACAGCAGCTGCTTAGGCTTTCTTCCTAACAACATGTTCCACCCAGTGAAGCTATGTTGTAATGAGCATTGTTTCAATCCTGGGAAACTGGGTCCATTCCAGGACTTCAGTTTTGGTATTCCTGGCTTGCCATTGGATATGGGGAATGTATTATGGGTGACACTGATGAAAATACTTGAGAAACCAGGTGTGTTTTCTGTAATAGATTGAGGTCTCCCAGTCACGTAGAGGCTGGACGTCATCCTGGCTTTTTAAACCTTCAAATTCATATGAAGCCTGACGCTCCACTGGAGCCAAACACTGTCCATCAGTCTCCAAAACATACGGAGTCCTAGTCTCCTCAATTATGTTTTCTCTTTCTTTGTCCGTACGTCTTTGGATTGTGTACTGCAATTATAAAAATAAAACTAGAAAGGTCACAAATAAAGTGGTCATATATACATGAATACTCAGGATGATGTTAATAAGTTGAAAAATGCCATGTGATTTATGAACACAAGGGTAGATGTTGCTTCCCGTATCCCTCCTGCATCTGCCTTTCTATGAAAACTGACAACTGATCGGCATTTTGCCTGGAGCCACATTGCAGTTTTGACACCTTTGACAAACTGGTACGTGTCCAGCGTCCCATTGGTTGAAGAAAGGCCTGTATAGATGTAGCCAAACATGACATAGCCCTCAGCTTATAGATTTCTGAAGGGATGCTATCAGAATCTGAAGCTGTAGTGTTCGTCATGGCTTTGACTGTTGTAGCGGCATCCTGGGACGTTGAAATGCTGTCCAAACTTTCACATTTTGACTGTTTCTCTGTGCTTTGCCCTGCCTCATCTCCTGGGTTGAATTTAGAAGATCCCCAAATTGTTTTTGCCATCTCCTGAGGCTCTCTGCCTTGTTTATGAAGTCATCCTCTTCACGGGAGCTGAGGTATGGAGCTTCTCAGTGATGAATAGACATATTTAATTTGGTGACAGCAGCATATTCCTAGATCTCTTCAGACTTGGCCATAATTGTTTCTTATCTAATCGACATTTACCTCATGGACTTTGTAGAACTTCCATTTTTATCATCACAAGGAGCTGCTCAGTGTTCCCAAAGCATTCATTTGCTTCTCTCGAAATGGTTTTTCCATCCCCAAGCTGTGTTGTTCTAGCCAATCTGAGTGGCGTTGCCTTGGCAAACCCATAGCCTTGAACAGGATCTTGGAGAGGGTCCCACTCACTAAGCACTTCAGGATTTGGAGTTGTGGTTTCTTGCTCAATAGGCCCTCTGGAGTGTTGTCACAGAGAGCCTTGCAGGAGTCTTCACGCTTGAGGAATTGGTCACTAAACTGTCTTTGTGTTGATTTGACAGTGCGTGCCTGCCCTCTTTCCTCTGCCAAGACCTTTCAGACCACCTACCTTGTGGGGATGAATTCCTTCAATCTCTCCCCAGCCTCTTATTACACTTTGTAGATCGCCATGACTTTTCAAGTCCCTACAGAATGTGCCAAGACACCAAGAGCTCTGTAAAATGGCAACTCAGGGAAATATGTCAGCAAATATACATATGACAAATTTTGGAAATTCTCCTTACAGAATGACAAGTGGGGATGTATCTTATTGGGGTTTTCCATTTTTTAAAAACACCAAATGATGTGTACATATCTTTAGGAGGGATCTAACTTATGGAGAATTATTGTTCTGGCATCAATTCAGGAGCAGTTATTTCAAATGAGATTTCCCTCATCGAGACTTAACTCAGATTTATGATATATGAGCCCTCCAAAGCACCATGGATAATGAGATGTTGAAATAAGGGTCATCTAGGCAATAATAATAATTAATGAGGGTAATCTTTTTAAAGACTGTAAATTTTATGTTTTAGAACATACCTTAGTAACATTAAATGTCCTGTCCCATGCAGTAGGTTTGGAAGCAACTGGGAGGTGTTCAGTAATCTGTACTGTGCTTGGGGAAAGATCTTATAGTAATTTCAGATTGAGCGCCCATTCCCACATCATTAACAGGCTCCGTCAGGAGTTTTCCAAAATTACAAAAATGTAATTGCCAGGCTCTGAAGTTTAAATTTTGTTTACTTTGCCAGAACTAATAACATCAGTGAGCTCCAAGAGAGTCTTTGAGGGGGAGGGAGGGGGAAGAGAGAGAAAGAGAGAGACCCAGACCCTGCTCCAGAACAGCTACTAATTTCTTGTTTCACTCAAGGAAAATTCCTCGATATCCTCATTGCACCTCTCTTTTCCCAACCTGTAAAATGAGGATAAGCATGGTGCTGTTTCCCTGGTAGAATCCTACTTTTCAATTACTCCTAACTCCAATACTATTAGTTTGGGGAGTGACCTGAATTAATAAGTTAGAGCTAAATTTAAGGGTGGAGGACCAAAACAGAGGTGGTAAGATATGGAAACTGAGAGACAAGGAAAAGTGATTGAAAAGAGTAGTTGATCTTTTATGGGGCACATTCACCAGTCTGTGAATGCTCCAAAACAGGGATATGAGCATCTACTTTGTACATATATTGTGGATGGAATTATCCCTTGAGTATTATAGGCACTGTGGCACTTTCTGTTATTCACTCAGTTCTCCTAAAGCACATATTTCACCCTGCTGCCCAAAGCATTTTTGTAAAATATCATTCTGTATACTTCTCCCCACTCCTGGCAGAAACTCCTAGCTTCAAGGCACTCAATCAGCTGTCTCCCTCTTACTTATTCACTCACCTTCCCCCACCACACTCTGGCTCACAGGGTACGATTTTCTCAGGCTCACTTACTAACCGTGCCCTGTTTTCATCTCTCTCTCTTGGCTCAAACTCTGTAAGCTCATATTGGTCAGGAAATGTGTCTACCAACTCTGTTATATTCAATCAATCAATTTACTGAATATTTAATATGTGTAGACCATTGTACTAAGCGCTTGGAAGAGTACAGTACAACAGAATTAGCATTCATTCATTCGATTGTATTTATTGAGCTTTGAAGGTGGAGAGAGTGGTGATCTGGTGTTGATAGATGGGAGGGAGTTCCAGGCTAGGAGGATGACATGGAAAAGGGGTTGGCGGTGAGATAGATGAGATGGGGGCACAGTGAGTAAGTTGGTGCTAGAGGATTGGAGTGTGTGGGCTGGACTGTCCTAAGAGATTAGGGAGATGAGATAGGATGGGGCGAGCTGATTGAGTGCTTTAAAGCCAATGGTAAGTAGTTTCTGTTGGATGCAGAGGTGGATGGGCCGCAATTGGAAGTTTTGGAGGAGTGGGGAGACATGAACTGAACGTTTTTGTTGATAATTGATTCATGCAGCAGAGTGAAGTCTGGATTGGAGTGGGGAGAAACAGGAGGCCAGGAGGTCAGCAAGCAGGCAGATGCAGTAGTCAGGTTGGAATAGAATAAGTGCTTGGATCGGCATGGTAGCAGTTTGAATGGAGAGCAAAGAGAAGATTTTTAGTAATATGGTTATAGTGTATTCTCTACAGTGCTTAGTTCAGTGCTCTACACATAGTAAGTGCTCAATAAATACAATTCATTCATTGACTGATTCTTCCTGTTTGGATATTCAAATCCGCCAGACCACCGTATTCACCTTCAAAACTCTTCTGAAATCACTTCTTCTCCAGGATGCCATGCCTGACTGGGGATTAGGGATTTTTCTTCTCCCAAGGCCATATACACTTCAGGACTTCAGGCTTAACTAGGCAGCTTTGCACTCACACCCAACCATAGCACTTCTGAACAATATCAACTTACACTAATATTTAAGCACTTACTCATCTACATTTCTATTTTTATTTTATTTTCCATCCGTAAATTATTTTATGTCTGTCTTTCTCACTTGACTGTAAACTAGAGAAGCAGCATGGCCTAGTGGCAAGAGCATGGGCTTGGGAGTCAGAGGATGTGGGTTCTAATCCTGGCTCTGCACTTGTCTGTTGTGTGACCTTGGGCAAGTCATTAAGTTTTCTGCCTCAGTTACCTGATTTGTTAAATGGGGATTAAGACTGTGAGCCCCACATGGGACAACCTGATTATCTTGTATCTACTTAGTGCTTAGTGCCTGTGCTTAGAACAGTACTTGGCACATAGTAAGCACTTAACAAACATAATTATTATTATGATCTTTATAAACTTCTTGAGAGCAGCAATCTTTTCTAACTCCTTTGTACTGTCCCAAACAAATAGTACAGTGCTCTGCACATAGAAAGTGCACAATCAATACTATTGATAGATGGATTGATGGGTTGCTTTTTTGCGAGACTCTGCATTAAGTACAACTGGCCTTGTAGTAATTACAGTGTCCAACTGGGTGTCCTTGAACACAAGCTGTTTCTTCCAATGCTGTGGAGTCTTATATCCAAACAGCCTTGGATGATCAGACAAACCTTCACTTTACAATGCTCTAGTCAAAATGTGTAGCGAAAACACACGTTCTGGCAGACCTGGGTGTAAAATCCTTCTTAGTGAGAGAGATTGCTTAGAGGCTTTAGACACAATAAAGGAATGGCGAGTTTAGAATTTGCATCCAAAATTGAACTTTTGGGTGTTTAAAGTTTATTTGATGTCAGTCAAACATAATTTCCAGTTGTTTGGCCCAGTGTTTAGTGTGAAGGTTTTGTTTGTTTTAGTATTTTAAAGGAAATGGATTTTTTAAAGCTCATAAAAGTAGCTTGAAAATCAGGTAACTGCAAAAAAGTATTTTAATAATTGCAGTGTAAATGAATCAGAAACATATGGATTGCATTTCCTTTAAAACACATATGGGCTTAAAAATTAAATCAAAGTTCTCAAGGCAAAAAGCACATCTGGAATTTTATTGAACTAAAAACATTTGAAAAGTCATTTGTTACAAACTCAAAATATGGCTGAGTTCCCCCATCTCTATCACACATATCTACTGGAATCCGCTTAGACAGAGCATGATTCCTTTTGTGGAGAATGGCTAAGCCAACTCCAACGTAGAATGCTAAAACTACCATAAATTGGACCTGGCCGAGACAGAACACTTTTTGAGGGAGCAAGAGATTCAACTCAGGAATTTCTCGGGATGCGGCGATGGTTTTGATAGAACAGCCTTGAGTGGGATTGTCTCTGTAACTTCTCTGTGTAGCATCCCCGTGTTTAGTAGGTGTCAGATAATGCCTGGGTTATGAATTGACCAACTGGTCGAATGACTGCATCTGGAAGGTGAGGGTTGGCACCGAGATGCCTTAGGAATGATGTATATTGAGCCCTTAGTGTGTCTAGAACAGTGTATTAAATGTGTGGGAGAGTACACTACAGTAGAGTTTGCAGGCATGATCCCTGTCCATAAGGAGCCCACAGGCTACAGGAGGAGATTACATCTTCACTGTTGTATCTGGACCCCAGCTGTGCCATACTGGATCAGATCCAGAGTCCATCCAGCCACATAGTCTGTTACAACAGTGATTCTGAAGCAGGCTTGGAGGGTCACTGTGGTGGCTGTCATCTTGACATCTGACACCAAACTAAGGAATATACACTAGGGCCTAGATATCACCCGTCTGCATGATGCACAAAGGGGAGTAAACATTTTGTACCCTATGAAATCGTAAAACAAAGGACAAAGAGTGAAAGGGTATTGTTTGTTAATTATCCACTTACTCCCTCTAGACTCTAAGCTCCTTGTGGACAGGGAACAACCCGTCTACTAATTCTGTTGTATTGTACTCTTCCAGTACAGTAGTCTGTGCATAGTAAGTGCTGAATAAAAACCAAAGGTGGATTGTGCAGATCACAGCTTTTCATCCCTTACTCACTTTAGCACGTCTTCCTTGTTTCCCTTCAAAAGCTCAATTCTTAGGTTGCAGGGTCTGAAACAGAATTACCATCAGCACCATCATTCACGTTGTCATTCGTGTCATCTTCCCAGTTACTTTTTGGGCCCAATCTATGCACGTGACAAGTTACAAAAAATGAATAAGAAGCTGTCCCTTTCTTCAACTACCTCAAGAGGTAGACAAACTCATATTTACAGCTAATTGAACTGTTCTCAAGTGCAGAAACCGATCTCTAATAAAGGCCGGACTGAAATTTAGTACATACCTCAGGGTTTAGGAATGCTAGCCCAGCTAGGGTCTAGCCTTGTGTGTAAACAAGGCAGGAGGGGGTGTCTGTCTCACCATCAATCTTTTCAGCCCCACTCATACCCTTGGATAGGGTCTCACGGTCAGGAGCATCATCCTTGACAATGAAGGCAACCCCCACATACTCACACATAACCACATACTCCAATCCATAAGCACAAATATAAAATAGAGAGCATCTTGATATCAGGAGCGCTCCAGTTGAGATGTTTTAAAAGAACACCAAATACTTTGGAAACATGGATATGCTCTCTATTGGCGTGAGACTGACCATCTAGACATGGAACACCCTTACCAGAAATAGAACGGAACCGTAAAACTCCTTGCCAAAAATGATATAGAGATTTATGAATTATATCTACAGCATAGTTTTGAATAAGAAATATTGTTCTTTACATGCATAATACCCAGAATACTAGAGTGTATCTTCTGGCTAGTGGCCAAGCGTGACTTTACATGAGTGCTGCCTCCATGCCATAGCAGAGTGCCTGATGTTGGCATCATGCAGACTGGGAGAGTGTGCTTGACCTAATGAGACTCAACCTGCTTCTAGAATAATAATAATCATAATATTTATGGTATTTGTTAAGCTCTTACTATATGCCAGGCACTGTTCTAAACACCGGGGTGGATACAAGCTAATAGGGTTGGACATAGTCCCTGTCCCACGTGGGGCTCATAGTCTCATTCCCCATTTCCCAGATGAGGTAACTGAGGCCCAGAAAAGTGAAGCAACTTGCCGGTCACACAGCAGACAAATGGCAGAGGCAGGATTAGAACCCATCTCCTTCTGATTCCCAGGCCTGTGATCTAGCCACTATGCCATGCTGTTTTTAATAATAATTATGGAACTTGTTAAGGGCTTACTATGTGCCAAACACTGTTCTAAGCAATGGGGTAGATTCAAGTTACTCAGATTAGTGCATCTTCTGTGTGATATTTCTTCTTTTCCTTTCTTCCAATCCTAAACTGAAGCTCGGGTCTGCAGGCAGACACAAATTGGTCTCTCAGTTGCTGGGGTGACAACCCTCAACTTTTTCTGGTATTCGTTAAGTGTTTACTATGTGCCAGGCATTGTTCTAAGTGCTGGGGTGGATACAAGCTAATCAGGTTGGATACAGTCTCTGTCCCACACGTGGCTCACAATCTTCATCCCCATTTTACAGATGAGGTGACTGAGGCAGAGAGGAAGCAAAGTGACTTGTCCGCGGTCATACAGTGGACAAGTGATGGAACCAGGATTAGAACCCAGGTCCTTCTGACTCCCAGGCCCATGCTCTATCCACTAAACCATGCTGCTTCTCATCCCTCATCTCTAAAATGGGGACTAAGACTGTGAGTCCCATGTGGGATAGGGACTGTGTCCAATCTGATGTGTGTGGTTCTACCTCAGTGCTTAATACAGTGCTTGGCACACACTTGTCTGCTGAATGACCTTGGGCAAGTCACTTCACTTCTCTGTGCCTCAGTGCCCTCATCTGTAAAATGGGGATGAAGACTGTGAGCCCCTTGTGGGACAAGGACTGTGTCCAACTTGATTAGCTTATATCCACCCCAGCACTTAGTACAATGCCTGGCACATAGTAAGCACTTAACAAATACCATTTAAAAATATATATATATTTACTGAGGCCCTGCTGTTTGCAAAGCCCTGAATATAAGCTCTTGAGAGTGGGAATTGTGTCTACCAATCTATTGTATTGCATCTCAATGTCAAGGTTGTATAAAACATAAGATTACAGTTTTGGTGTTGCCATTACATCTTAGCAAAGCAATGTTAGCTCATAAAATAACTGATTTTTTCCCCATAAAGCACCCCAACTTTCCTTCATTCATTCCTAAAAATATTGAAATGAGAGAATTAATTGATTTCTTCTCTTATTTGCTTCTGCTGTCCTTAGAAATGAGATAAAGTAATGAACGGGTGAGTGGTGCTATCGGGTTGTCTGGCTTAACTCCTGCTGGAGCCCAGCTTGGTTGGAATTGTTGCTGATCTATATGCAGAATATTTCAAGTCTTAAAAAATATATTGTGCTGTCACTGGGAGTGTCACCAACGCCGTGGAGAAAGGAGGGCAATTGCTTCTCTGGGAAAAAGCAGTGTAGCGTCCCACCTTGTTAGGTACCTTGTAAAGGGACTCTGGCTACCACCAGCTTCAGATGGGGAGGGGAGCAATAACAGAGAGGGAGGTCCCAGATCTGAGGCCATTTGTCATCTAATGATGATGGTATTTTTAAGTACTTCCTATGTGTCAAGCAGTGTACTGAGCTTTGGGTTAAATGCAAGACAATCAGGTCGGACACAGTCACTTCCTTACACAGGGTTTATAGTCTAAGTGGGAGGGTGAGCAGGCATTGAATCTTATTTTACAGATGAGGAAACAGAAGTTAGGTGACTTGCTCAAGATCACACAACAGGCATCAGAAGCGGCATGGCTTAGTGGATAGAGCACAGGCCTGGAAGTCAGAAGGAACTGGGTGCTAATCCCAACTCTGCCATTTGTCTGCTGTGTGACCTCAGGCAAGTCACTTAACTTCTCTGTGCCTCAGGTAGCTCATCTGTATAATGGGGATTAAGACTGTGAGCCCCTTGTGGGACATGAACTGTGTCCAACCTGATTAGCTTGTACCTCCCCCAGTGCTTAGTACAGTACCTGGCACATAGTAAGCACCTAACAAATACCATAAAAAAGTGAGATTAGAATCCAAGGCCCCTAATGCCCAGATGGAGGCTCTTTCCATTAGGCCACACTTAGAAGTGCTCAGTTTCCCTCCGCCTGAGTTAGAAGGGACATCCATGTTGACAGAAACCTGGGAGGGAAACACTTTAGCTTGGTAGTAAGAGGAGCTGGGGGACAATATCCCTGGAGAGACATTGTAGTTTTAGGGGTTCAGGTGGACTCCCATATGTTGTCATTATGTGCTCAATATGATGGACATCATATAACACAACAGACCGGGAAAGGCAGCACAGTTTTCTCCACCTAGGGGAGTCCTGCCCATCACTACTGAGCGTAAATTCCCTCTCACCCCGATTTTTATCCTCCTTCAACCCTATAGGATTCTCAGTCTATCCAGCCTTCTTCTGGCTTGAGGTCATTCTAAGCAAAAGGGAAAATCCTGACCCATATATATTATGATTAGCAATTATGTTTATATTTCAATAGTTTGCCTTCATGTCTGAGGGAATATGTTCTGCCAGTAATAAGCCCCAGGTGTTGAGAAAATGTCTTTGGAATTCTTACTCTGTAGAAGAGAACACTCTATAGAGACAGAGCATTGTATCTTTGCAGGATCCAACCCTTTGAAGCATTAAACTATTTTCTATTAATAGTAACAATATGAAAATAGTTTTTCTTAAGCACTTACTATGTGCCAAGCATTACACTAAGTGCTGGGGTAGAGAGTAGTTTATCAGTGTAGTAGTATTTACTAAGCACTTATTGTGTGTGTAGACCACCAAACTAAGTGCTGGGAGGTGGGTATTAGAGATGGTCCCTGTCCCTCATGGGCTTCACAGTCTAAGAATCAGAATAGACACAATCCCCGCCCCACCAGTTCACAGTCTATGCAGGAGGAAGAGAATAGGTTTAAAACCCCCATTTTTTGATGAATAAACTGAGGCACAGAGCATTTAAGTGACTTGTCCCAGGTCACACAGTCAGCAAGAGGCAGGATTAGAACTCAGGTCCTCTGACTTCTAGGCCCATGTTCTTTCTATTTGGCCTGACTTTTCTGGGCCTCAGTTGTCTCATCTGTAACATGGGGATGAAGACTATGAGCCCCACGTGGGACAACCTGATAACCTTGTATCTACCCCAGAGCTCAGAACAGTGCTCGGCACATAGTAAGCACTGAACAAATACCACATTATTCATTCAATAGTATTTATTGAGCGCTTACTATGTGCAGAGCACTGTACTACATGCTTGGAATGTACAATTCGGCAACAGATAGAAATAATCCCTGCCTGATAAAGGGCTCACAGTCTACAATATCCTAATAATATTTCTTTAATTATATTCCTCATCATTTCAACCTATTCAGAAAGTACATGGATTTTATAGATGTATTGTCTTATTTGTTCAAACACTTAAACATTCTGAAAATAATCATGTTATTTGTTAAGCGCTTACTATGTGCCAGGCACTAACCATTTCTCCACCTGACCATTACTTTGTATTCGAGTTTATCGTACAGAGTCACAGGCAGCCTCATTCAGGTTCCTACAGCAGCAATGTCTAGTTCTGCAGCCAGTCTCTCCTTCATGTTTGGGGGAGTGCAGAGAGGAACTCCCATTTTTGTTCCTTCTCCACTTTCCTCCGTGATCCGGGCAACATATTCCTTGGCTGTGTTCTGTGTAAGAGAAGCCATGCTACAAGAGTGTACATTTTGACAAGCAGTTGATGGCAGACTTTAAACCACAAAGAGATCAGGTGAAATCTTTAAGTGTTTGAACATTGAAATAATGGATACCTCAGCTATGCTCATCAGTGCTAGGGTGTGAGGTGTGCAGGCTCGGAATGTTCAGTTCACGTGCTTAACAAAGCCTATGCTCATATATGGAAATTTCTCTGCCAGGGATAATTTAGTTCATTGAGTTCAGGTGTTGCAGTGAAGCAGGTGCAACTGATATTCCATCAGGCAGGATGAGACTTGGAAGCACAGGACCATTGAATGTGCTCCAGACTCTCTTAAACAACTGGGATTTCTAAGAAGGTAAGAGACTCTTTTCTTAGTTTGGATGTTTTTTTCAGCACTTTAAGAGTGTTGGAGTTTGGAGGTTCTTAGATTGTGAGTCCCTGTTACTCCCCCACGCCCCCTGCCCCCCAAGAAACGGGGACTAACTCCCAGCTGTGTCTTCCCTCCCGGCTCTTAAAGTAGTGCTGTGCCATCCATCAGTCACTCATACTTTTGAGCACTTACTGTGTGCACAGCACTTTACTAATAAGTGCTTGGTAGAGTTGGTAGACATGTTCCCTGACCTAGAGAGCTTATAGTGTAGAAGGGAAGACAGACATTAATATAAGTAAGAAATACTGTGCACACAGTAAGCACTTAATGAATATCACTGCCACTATTAGAGGACATGGTTCCTGCCTTAAAGAAAATTCTGTAGGCACAAACTGATATGAGAAAAGAGTCTGAATGCCAAGCTGTTGGGGCTGGGATGATATGGGGGGTTTTAGGAGCTATTGGGAAGAGGAGAAGGAAGGGAACATTGTACTTTAATGTTCTAAAAAGAGAATTGGCAGGAAGTCTGGATTATTGGTAGAAACAAGGCGGGGGAGAGCCTGATGTGGAAGGAGAAAAAGTGAAGGGGTAGAGAGGGAGGAAAAGGAGAACACAAACCAAAATCTGAAGTGTAGGAAAGGGTTTGTTTAGAGAGCACTGAATGTGTGGAACAGGAGACTGGAATATCTAAGGAGAAGCAGGTATTAAGGGGGAAGAGATATTTTTTCAAAGCATCATTATTTGGGGAAGGTATGTATGCTAATCAGTTTCTTGGGTTCCATTCTCAAATTTAGTTATGCTTTCTTAATGAAGGAACTCCTCTTTTGAACATTTAGGAACTCTGTGTTTGCTCTTTTCTTTCATTAATTCCTCCACTGTAAGAAAAGGGAAGAAGGGGATTTCTAGAGTCCAGGCAGAGAACTTCTCTGTCATTCCATCCACACAGGCTGCTGCAGCCTGGGCTGTGGGTCTGCCCCTAGGAAAGATGGTTTCTCATTGAATCAATAAGTGGTCTTCAATGAGTGCCTACTTTGAGCAAAGCACTGTTTTGTGCACTTGGGAGAGTATAATACAGTTGGTAGACACCATTCCTGCCCTCAGTTATTTTTTAATTAAGCAGGGATGATTCCTTTTTGGAAAGGTGAAATCATAATCAAGGGTAAGATTTGCAATACTATGTGTCACTTGGAACACACAAGTCTGTGTGTGTGTATGTGTATAACTTCACATATGTAACATATAACTGTTTTGGCAGTGAGCTTGTTTCTGTTTATTTGGGTGAGGTTCATCCGACCATGCGTGACAGAGTTCTGCATCATGTACATGTAAAGATTACTCTTCGCTGCATTACTTTCACCCTCACTGCCTGATATTGCTTCCACTTCTTCCTCTTAGCATGCTGATCTTTCCAAAGCTTCTCCTTTTAAACGGGTACCCTGACAGTGTGATTAAGCAGAAAGAAAAAAGCTCTGAGTTCTAGATCTGGTTCTCCATCTTGGCTACTCTGTGTGATTTGGGGACAATACTTACCCTCTCTGTACCTTGTTTCTTCATTTGTAAAATGGGGTGTAAAATATCTGTTTGTTATGGTATTTATTCTCTTATTCTGGAGATGGGGGCTTTGTCTGATCTGATTATATTGTACCTATCCCACTGCCTAACACAGTGCTTAGCAACTAGTGAGAGTCCAAAAGTCCTCAAAATTCATATTTTCCCAATGAGCAGAAGTGATACTTGTTAGTCTCAGGAAAATGAATCCAAATACTCTTGGTTTATTTACATGAAATAATGGGGAGGGGGTGGACTGAATGAAGAAAAACAATTCTAGAAGGCCCCCACCCCATAAAAGGGCCCAAAATAGAGGCTGGAAGATGGGTGTATGATGATAAGGAGAAATGGAATACAGTGAGTTAGAACATTTTGGAATAATTTAAGGAAATGACTAATGCTTGAAACCACATGTGAAGATTACTGATGAAAATATTAGAGAAGTTTTAAGTGTGCTGATTTTAATGCATTTTTGATTAATTTTGAAACTCAACTTAAGACATGTGGTTATCCAACCAAACTGAAATAAACGTAATCTGAGAGTAAGTATGAAGTTAGTTTTCAAAAGTAAAAGTTTCAGTAAAATATTGAAATCTACTAGAATACAATGCAAAGATGCTTTCACTTGGGATATTTTGCTATCAAGAAAAATGTATTTCTAAGGAGAACTGTTGGTTTTTTAACCATTCCTTTCTTTTTCTTTAAAAGGTATGTGATTAAATGTGAAACAGGTTAGTGAAAATATTCTAAAGATCCACATCAGGAAAATATTAGCACTCATCAGAGATTGAAGAGATTGTAGTAAAGTTAGTGTCAAATGTGTTCATGAGAAAGTCACTCAGAAAATAAGGTACTTTAGATGAATTTATTTAAAATCAACCTGTGAATATTTAAACCACTGTTAGATGTTGTTTTCTCCTAGTTTAAGTTGGTTGAAGCAAATCATGTGGACACTGTGTGATTCAAATGCTTGTGTTTTTGTTTTTAAGCTACTTGTCTCTCCTTGAGGCTGAAATTTTGAGGCAATTTATAAATGGGATTTCTGTGTCTCTTTACATTGTTTACACTTCACAAATAATCACACTTTAGTGAATAGACAATCTGTCCAAGAGTCATTTTTAATTTCTCATGTTCAAATTACAGCCCTTAGTATCATATCCATATCATCTGCTCTTTTGGGAAGCAACTGGGAACCCGAAAAGAGAAGAATAATATTATAGAATGAATGAACCGATGTTAGTATTTAGAGCAATGATATATTGCTATTTTCATAATGTGATCCGAATTTCCATTAGGGCTAATTCTCATGACTAAAGGTGAGATCCTTTTAGGGTGCCTTTTTTTATGGGGTTGGCAAGATACACCCGTAAGCTCTGGCAGTGAGGGCCATGGTGCTGCTGAAGGAAGTCCTTTTATTAGCAGTGGCTTTGTTGAAATTGTTTCCACTGACATCACCACCATGGCTGACCTGTGTCTTCTGGATGGGGTTTTGCACCACAAACTCGCATAGTGTACAACCATATTTAACATACCAACCCTAATATCAACAAAAGCATTGTGGCCGAGTGGATAGAGGATGGGTTTGGGAGTTTGAAGGACCTGGGTTCTAGTCCCAGCTCTATCACGTGACTGCTGTATGACCTTGGGTAAGTCACTTAACTTCTCTGGGCCTCAGTAATCCCATCTGTAAAATGGAGATTGGTACTGTGAGCCCCAAGTGGGACATGGACCCTGTCCAACCTCATTAGCTTTTATCTATCCCATCACTTAGAACAGTGCTTAACAAATAGAAGGCACTTAACAAATACTATCATTTTTATTTTTATTGAACTAGCACTTCCCTGCTCTCAACAAAATCATTTTTATCAGCGATTTTTTAAAACTATTGGAGAAATACCGAGCTCTGTAAGGAAAACAAATCTAATCTCAAAGAAAAAATCTATCCAAACATGTGTGAAGGAACCCAGGTCAAGAAAACTGCAGCGCTTAGAACAGTACTTGGCACATGGTAGGCATTTAACAAATACTATATTATTATAAAACACAAACCTTTCAAAGAAACTATCAAAGCCATTTTAAAGTTCAGGCGTAGAGGCAAAAAAATATGAAAATGAAACTAAAAGAGGTGATTACATGGATTTGTGGGTGGCATATGACCTCTCTTTAAGCCTTACCTTTGCATGTTGCATGAACTGAAATATGCTGATGCTAGAAGTAGAGCTCAATTTCCCGGGAACGGTAAATTCAATTGCAGAGCATGCACATGCAAGTAAAGCAGAAAGCTCACCAGAGAAGCAGCGTGGCTCAGTGGAAAGAGCACGGGCTTTGGAGTCAGAGGTCATGGGTTCGAACCCCAGCTCTGCCACTTGCCAGCTGTGTGACTTTGGGCAAGTCACTTAACTTCTCGGTGCCTCAGTTTCCTCATCTGTAAAATGGGGATTAAGACTGTGAGCCCCACGTGAGACAACCTGATTCCCCTGTGTCTACCCCAGCGCTTAGAACAGTGCTCGGCACATAGTAAGCGCTTAACAAATACCAACATTATTATTAAGAACACACAGAGACTAGCACCTCCACCCCCTGAACCCTGCCAGAATAGGACAGATGAGATAAATGAGACTGAAAAGTTCTGCTTTTCTCAACTATGGTTGTGACCAAAACGGATGAAGCCCAGGGCTTCAGTTGTTTTCCTGGGAATAAGAGTTGACTGCAGCTGAGCATAAATTGAGAAAAAAATTGTTCTATCTGAGTTTAATAACCCGTAATAAAAACGCAACAAGCACTGAGCACTTTCAAATGGAAGGTGAAACCTAACACCACCCTAGCTATTTGTTGCTATTCTTGATCCCTGCAGAGTCTGTGAAAGCCTCCAACTGGCTGTCAAACTCTCTGGATCAGACAGCGTTCAGGTCGGTCATAAGGGCAACGACTAACTTTACCTATAGAAGTAAGTCAGTGGTCCAGCAGTCCTTGCTCAAGATGGAGCCAGAAAAAATCTACTATTTAGAGCTTTTTATGATGCTTTGCAAACAAAAGAGTCATTAACTAAAGAAATGTTTCCTTTCTTTAATGTTAGATAATCCAGTTTACAGTAAATAATAAAATACATATATCAACATTTTTATTATAATTTTATTCCCTTTCTCCTTCCAATGTCAATGATTTTTTTTTCATGAACTCCCATTCACTTTCCAACTTTGCCCCGAAAACTCCCTCATTTTGGCTCCCCACATCACAGATTAGTACTCACTGTAAACCTATGCAACAAGGTCCAGTCTTTTATACTATGCTCTGTTACAGAGTAAGTGCTCAATACATACCACTGATTGAATGACTTTGTTCTGAAGAAGTGAATATGAAGAGTGTGTATGAGTGTGTGTGTGTGTATACAAAGGCACTTACCTAGGTATCCTAGAATACAAGGGTTACATTCTTGCAAAAACCTTTTAAGGCAAGTTCATTGTAGCAATGTGTCCAGAGTGGTACACACCGCCCCCCACTTGTTTCTCCCAACATCATGTCACACTGTGTCCAAACAGACTTGAGTTACTGTCAGATGGTTTTCTATTTCCCTAGCAGGGTTGTAATGAAAATGTGCACTACTGCACAACTGACCCCCAGATCATGACCCTATTTGCAGAATTATTAACACTCAAGGACAGTGAGCATTTTCGTGAGTGTATGCACACATGTGGCTGATAAGACTGACACTTGGGATCCTGCCCAACCTTTCTCTTTGTAGGCCCAAAAAGAGTTGCTCAGAAGAGGGCAGTGCTATACTGGGACCTCTAAGAGATGTCTCCTCTCTGCCCTAGCTTCCTTCCCTTATTATGACAGCAGAGATATAGGGTGTAGAATGGTTAATTCCAGTGGCCAAAGAAACCTCTTTTTTTTTTTTTGTACATGAATGCTGCATTTTAGAGGAAACTAAGCCTCAAGGAGAAATGGCATGGATGGGAAATGCATTAAATTGGATAGATTTCTACTGCCTTGATGGCTATTTGTATGAGTGTTTTTAGACTTGTCTATTTTTATAACTTTGCTTTTTTTCTCTTTGGTCCTGTGCCCAGATTACTTGCTCCCAAAGTATCTATATAACAAATGTGAGTGTTTTATTTAGGAAAGAAAAAATCCTCCACACACTTCTTTCCACACCTCTTATTCCTGGACCATCCCTATGACTTGTGAGCATCCCTACCGCTCTATAGCTCAAAAAGCAATGAGTCAGAAATCTAGAGTCCTAGCCAACTCCACCACTTGCCTGCTGTGTGATCTTGGGCAGTCTCTAAACCTCTCTGTGTCTATTTTCTCACAGGGACAAAATCTCTGCTCTCCCTCCCAGACTATGACCCTGTGTGGGCCAGGGACTCTGTGTGATCTGAATGTCTTATCTCTTCCCCAGTGTTTTTCGTAGTGATTGTCACATCATAAGTACTTAAGAAATGCCATAATTTTTCTAGACTATAATGGGCATCGGCTGACTACTATATAGTATTTTTAAAAATTGTATTTGTTAAACTCTTACTATGTGCCAGGCAGACACTGTAGTAAGCACTAGGGTAGATACAAGCTAATTGGATTAGACACAGTCCATGTCCCACAGGGGGCTTGCAGTCTTAATCCTCATTTTACAGAGCATTTTAGGAGAGAAGTGGCAGAACGGAGATTAGAACCCAGGTCATTCTGAATCTCAGACCTGTGCTCTATCCACTAGGCCGAGCTGCTTCTTTAATTTCCAGAAAGCTCCGGACTGCGACTACTTGAGTTGGGAAATATTGTATGGATTATGTATTTAGCTTCACAAAATTACAGAAAAGCTAAGGAAACTAGTCATAGATTCCGGTTAGTAAAAAAGTGCAATTTAATTTAGACACAGATATGGTCAAAGAAAATGCATTATTCCTGTAAACTCTGGGGTCGGCGGGGGAAGGGTGGCTATCATTTCAGTATTTGTTGAGGGAAAGCGTTTTGAGGCCAGAACAATGGACAACTCTCAAATATTCAGGAACTATCAAAATAAGTAGGGTGCTTATTCATATTTAAATGTGGACATGAAATAATTTAGACGAGACAAAAGGGCATATTACTGAACAACTGCATACTCTAATCTAGATGCTTTCTCCAAAGTGGTACTCATTTCCTAGGTGATTTTAGTCCAGGGAGAGTGCAGGAAAGTGTAGAGATTAGACAGATATTGGTTGAAGCAGTTAGAGCAAATTGATATTGCTTCACTTTAGTATGGTTCAATTTGTCCATATTAAATTTCTTAATGGTGATTTAGGCTTCCTTTTTTTAAAGAATAAAAACTGCAAAGAGAGGAGATGAGGGCCTGTCCACTAGACCGTCTCCATCCACTAGACTGTAAACTCCTTGTGGGCAGAGATTGTGTCTACCAACTCTACTGTATTTTCCATTCCCAAGTGCTTAGTACAGTGCTCTGAACACAGTTGGTGCTCAATAAATGCCACTGATTAATTGAAATAGCTATGGTCACCTTAAATGCACAGGCCACTGAGACCTGAAACCTAAATCTTTCCAGCTGGGTTTCTGTTAGCCCATTTAAAGCCATTTTGTTACAGGTGAAATGAATTGCTGAAACATCTAATCCCAAAACTGCTACTTGTCTGCTTTGTGACATTGGGCATGTTACTTAATATCTTAGTTCCTCAGTTACTTCATCTGTAAAATGGGAATGAAGACTGTGAGCCTCATGTGGGAGATGGACTGTGTCCATCTTTGTATCTACCCCAGGGAATAATACAGTGCTTGGCACATAGTAAGTGCTTAAAAAATACCATAAAAAAGAAATAAACATAAAAAACTTGTTAACCAATTTGTATTGACTCATTTCTTCCTTAAGTTGTGCTAACATATACAGGAAGAACTGGGACTTTTTGCCATTTCTATGTTGGGGGAATATATAAGTATAAAGATAGGTTTAAATGGCAAAAAATGTATTTTTTCACTCTCTTGTGAGTTCAAAATGGCTGATGTTCTCTAGCTTAAATATTCCATTTCTCCCAGACCACCTTCACTATGGAAAATTCCACTTCAGAGTTATATAGTAAATTTCCTAAAAGTTGGATGTCACTGTAAAGAGAGAAAGAGATGGAAAGTTTCAGGAACTAAGCTCTCAATCTTCACTGCACTGCTTATTCCTATGAGATGAGTAATTTGAATACTTTTATGTATTTTTTCTTTAGGTTTAATCCAAATGTTATCTGAGATAGGAACATTTATTGACCTTAATGATCATTACTACTGTGTAGTTAACAGTCAACTTGGACCTGGACCATTTTCCAACCATTTGATGGGAAACAGCAGCATTAAGAAATTGGGAAGAAAACGAGGAGGAAGTGATGACATGAGGCATCACAGGCCTTATCAACCAGCAATAATTGCATTTAGTAATTTCATTTTTAAGAAAAATGCCTTGTATTTAGGCTGACTAAATTCCAAATGTCCAGACATCTCCTTAGAGAGGTCATTGGCCTGAAATGCATGTACATATGGCCAACATCTGGAGTGCAAATGGGACGAGACCTGGAAATAACAAAAGAAGTTCAAGCAAAATTGAGACTATATGGAATCTTCATATTTTAGGGTGCATTTCCTTTTTTAAGTTCAAACCTAACCAAAAATGTTTAGACCCTAATCTTTCCTGTCCCCAAAACACACCAGTGGTTCCCAGTCTTTCATTGTGTCAAACAAAAGCTCTCCACAGTAAGGTTCAAAGTCTCCACCATCTGGCCCCAACTTCCCTATTTGTTCTTTTCTCCTACTTCTCCCCAAGTCACTGGCTCTGCTCTACCCCAGACAACCCTTCTAGCTGAACGTCACTCTTGATTCTCCAGCCTTGATGCCCTGTTCATTTCCTCCCCTGACTCCCTTCCTTCTCACATCAGACATACCATAAGTCTCTCCAAATTCAAATCCTTTTTGATATGCCACCTTCCCCGCAAAAGGTCCCCCCATTTAATTTCCCAACAACTGAGTCATATCTTTCTTTTTGTCACCTCAGCACTTGGGAACTTATTTGCACCCTGCTTAGGTCTTGTACATACTGTGTCTCAATTTTTCTGCTTGTCTTCCCCGTTAGCTTGTGGGCAGAGAATGTACAAGTTATTTGGTATTTCCCATGTTTGCACTTAGTATATATGGACTGTGTTATCTATATACATGATACGGTGCACCACACCAAGTGAGTGTTCAATAGTAAATGTTACTACTCCAACTTCTACTGCCACTATTACCGAGTGCCTGAGAGAGTTCCGTGAAGGTAGAAGGCCCTTATAGGCTTGAAGCCTAATGTGTAGCTTTTTTCATGATCCCTGGGGACTTAACCTAACCTCCAGGTTTTGTTGTCCCAACTGGAAATAAGTTCAGTCTTTAGCTGCTCTGACACTGTACATGAAAAGAAATTTGATCTAGGCAGCTCGAGAAGTCCAGTGAGAGGATAAGGAAGCCTGGGATTTGTTGCTCAGTTTGCCGTTTTCTTAGGAGAGCAATACAAATAGGAAGGCACTTCTGGTTTGTTTTTTGTTTTTTTTCTCTCACTTCATTATATGCTTATCCTCTAAAAGAGGATCTATATTATTTTATAAATCTGTTTTCCCTCTTTCTGTTGAATGTGGGGTGGACATGGCTAAAGTAGATCTCCGGAATGAACAATGCCTCATTATACTCCAAAGGATTTTATAAGGAATCTAAAGAAAAGGAGAAATCCATTAGCTCTGCTGAGACTATACTAAGCACTTGGGGATAAACGATGGATATGAAACACATCTTTGAATCTTTGGAAAAGGGAACTGTGTTCTTTTCTCCACAACTCAATGACAAGCATCTAAAGGGTATCACCACTAATCTTGTTTTCTATATCTCAAATGTAAACGAATGCCCCCCACAAACTCTCCTTGTATGAGCTGCCAGTGTGGCAAGGCAGTTCCTGTTTCCATTTTCAGAATAAATTTTCTAGGGTTCATTTTGGTTCAAGGATGGCGAGACACATTTTGGGGAAGTTCCATTTTGTTTGAAAGCGGTAGCTTGTTTTGGTTTTTTGTTGTTGTTGTTGTTGAACCAGCAATCCATTGGAATGGAAAATTGTACTTCTAATAGTGGAAATAGTAGGAACACTAGATCAACTCTGCATTTCCTAATTTAAATGTGGAATAGTCCGTGGTCAGGCTGTGTACTAAGCAGGGAAGCAGCGTGGCTCAGGGGAAAGAGCCTGGGCTTCGGAGTCAGAGGTCATGGGTTCGACTCCCGGCTCTGCCACTTGTCAGCTGTGTGACTGTGGGCAAGTCACCTAACTTCTCTGAGCCTCAGTTACCTCATCTGTAAAATGGGGATTAACTGTGAGCCTCACGTGGGACAACCTGATTACCCTGTATCTACCCCAGCGCTTAGAACAGTGCTCTGCACATAGTAAGCGCTTAACAAATACCAACATTATTATTACCAAGGGGACATCAGCAAATTGAATCGAAGGAATAATACAATTCAACCTTTTTCACAGTGGAATATATCCTTGCCTTGAAAGGATGGAGGGGGCAAAAGAAGAGCACTATATCTTATATCTACCTAATCAGTTTGAAAATAGAGGAAGAATTGTGATGCTGGAGAATAACATAAAGAAATAGTGGAACAGGTTTTTTTAGAGCTGTCCCTAACTTCGTTTCCTTTGCTGCTGCTTTTTCCCAGAGTGAGAGCTGAAGGTGTTGAAGCAGTACTGAAGCGGGGTTTGAAATGACCACAAGAAGCAAGCCATTTCAATTAATTGTATTTTTTGATTGTTTACTGTGTGCAGAGCACAGTACTAAACACTTGGGAGAGTGCAATATAACAGAGTTGGAAGACACATATAGGAAGTGCTTAGTACAGTGCTCGGCACATAGTAAGAGCTCAGTAAATACTATTGATATAGGAAGGTTTTCTTTGCTTCTTAAAGTGGAATTTTCATATGAGGCCATTTTCCCTGTATCTTTTAACTAGAGAAGTATAGCATTAATGTCAGGTAATTTGATAACATCAGGCTTCCAGAAGTAGAGGATTTACTGGATTAAGCATCCTGATTTTTGATCGGATGATCCCAGTAAGGACCATCCCATTGGCTCGCAAATCATTTCTCCTTTCCATGTTTCCGTTGGCAGCCAGTAGTCCAGCAGAGCCGCTGCCTGCCACGAGCACTGTGGGTGTTGAGCAAAAACATATGGTAAAACATTCTTTGGGTGATCCCCTGGTGTTGAGAATTCTTCAGGCTATAATACTGCAGCCCTGACTTTTGAACTATACATCTGGCAAATAATTTTCTGTCCTATTCTGGGTTCAGAGAATAAAGATATTGATGCAAATTTCAGGGTATCAGAAAAGATGATGAGAGTTGATTAAGTTTCAGATAATTTTCTTGGATGGTATCTGAGTTCCAAATCTCAGTTGATGACCCACTAGACTTGCTTAATGCATCCAGTCATTTTTTGTGGTATTTGGTAAGTGCTTACTATGTGTCAAGCACTAAGTGCAAGGTTACATAAGTCAATCAGGCCAAATACAGTCCCTGTCACACATGGGGCTCAATCAATCTATCAGTAACTTACTGTGAGCACTTGAGCACTTACTGTGTACAGAACACTGTACACAATCCAGCAGGAGGGAGAACAGGTACTGAATCCCCATATTACAGTTGAGGTAACTCAGGCCCAGAGAAGTGACTTTCCCAAGGTCACACAGCAGGCCAGGGAAGAGCTGGGGTTAGAACCCAGATTCTTCTGACTTCCAGGCCAGAGCTTTATCCACTAGACCATGCTGCTTCCCAATCTTTTATAATCAATGGCATTTATTGAGCATTTGGGAAAGTACAATACAATAGAGTTGGTAGCTATAATTCCTGCTGTCAAGGAGCTTTCAATTTACTGGAGGTGCTTGCATTGCTACCATTATTAGTAAGTTCTATGGATAAATTTTCAAGCACTCCAAAAAATTAAGATATTTGAGTCTGATTTTTGTCCAACCCCTTAGTTTCTGGCTCCTCGGCGGATGGAGGAGAGCCAGCTCCCGCATGAGTATTCATGATGTAGGCCATTTAAGGAAAGTTTCCATCACTTCTCCTTTGCTCCCTTCCATCTCACCTTACCTTCAGTTGCTTAAGACTTCAGCTAGAGTATACCCAAGCAATGGGTGATCTCTTTTCTTTATTCCCAATTTGGGTCTTGAATTAACCTCCTTTTCCTTTAGTGTTTAACTCCAATTCTTCATCATCCCCATTTCTGGTAGGTCTACACATATTTTTTTTTTAATGGAACATAAGTGCATACTATGTGCCAGACACTGTACTAAGCACTGGGGTAGAAACAAGACAATTAGGTTGGACACAGTCCCTATCCCACATGGGGCTCACAATCTAAGTCACAGGGGGAGGATTTAATCCCCACTGTACAGATGAAATAACTGAAGCACAGAAAAGGTAAGTGACTTGTCCAAAGCCACAAAGAAGACTAGTGGCAGAGCCAGGATTAAAGCCCATGTCTCCTGATTCCCAGGCCCATGACCTTTCCATTAGGCCACACTGCTTATCTATATCCCCACATGTCATCTACATCCTCACTGTTTCCCTGAATATTCTCTTATATGCTCCATCTGGGCAGCTGCATTTTCTTCCATAACTTCTCTACACTAAATCCGTTATCTGTATCTCTTCCATTCTTTGGACTTGCCTCAATAGGACAAAAGGAGCTGCTACATAAGCCCCACTCTTTTTTTCAAGACCCTATAAAAACTCAATCTCCTGGTGGAACTTCTCCCCTGGATAGTCTCTCATTAAGTTACGGATCTCTTCTCTAGATTCAAGCACTATCTGTGAGGGGTGGGATTCCAGGTGTGGGTCCTGGTCTGTGAGGGGTGAACTTCCAGCTGTTGCTACAACAACATTCTTTGCTCCTCTTATGGACTCTCTCCTATTTATTTCCTTCAACTGTCAAACCCCACAGGGAAAAGCTTAGATCTTTTCTTTCTCCTAGGTCTTTTTCTGATGCTATCTTGTGTTTGACTTTTCTGACAAGGTAGCACTCTTGATGGGAAGACCCCTCCATTACCGGTGAGTGCTCCTCTCTCTCTGGTAGTCCAGGGAGCTGGGAATTGATTTCTGAAATGGAGAACACCATCAGCCAACTCTGCTTCTCACCATCATCCAAACACAGACTTGGAGCCATGTGCCATGTCCTGCACATTGCTTGGGTCTTTCAGAAGATGTAGGTAACCACTAATGAAATAAGCCAGAATAAGACTACAGTAACCATTCCTCTTCTATTTATTCACCATCGATCAGGTCTGAGGAATTGTTTCTCTGACTTAAAACCATCAGTAGGGTTTTTTAAAATCATCTTTAACCTTGTAGAGGCCTCTTGGTGAATTCTAGATAAGGTACATTTTTAGTTAAACTGAATGTGAAGTATAGTAAATGTAAGTTTTCATTGAATTTTAGTATGTCAGTCAAGTGTATTTTTTGAGTGTTTACTGTGTGCAGAGCACTGTACTAAGCACTTGGGAGAGTACAATATAACAACAGACATATTCCCTGCCTACAGTGGACTTACAGTTTAGAGGGGAAAACAGACATTGATATAAATAAATTACAGATATGTACATAAGTGCTGTGGGACTGGTGGGGGAGAGAGGTGATGAAGGGAGTTAGAGAAGAGTAAAGGAGGGCTCAGTCAGGGTAGGCCTCTTGATGAGATATGCCTTCAATAAGGCATTGGAGGGGGGAGAGTAAGGAGGAGGGAGGGCATTCTGGGACGGAGGCAGGATGTGGGCGAGAAGTCAGCAGTGATACATGAGATTGAGGTGCAGTGAGAAGGTTAGCATTAGAGGAGCAAAGTCTGTGGGTTGAGTTGTAGTAGGAGAGTAGTGGGTGAGGAAGGAGGGGGCAGGGTGATTGAGTGCTTTAAAGTATTAGTTGAATGCAGAGGGACAAGCTGTTTTGTTCATAGCCCCAGTATACATGGCCACAAGAGTGAACTGAAAATGCAATTAGTAGCTCTTTCTAGGCATCCATTGTGAGGGTGTGTAGCCAATGTTAGGCTCTCACAATACTCTGCTGTGGATTTTCTTTGGGATTATGAGAAAGGAAGGTATGCTCAGTGACCTTTATGGCCAAATCCAAGTGGGATGAAAAACCGCAAGCAGCTTGTTTTTTCCATCCACCTCAGATTGCCTCCAAGTTTTCAGTGGTTATTAAAATCAAGGCAGCATCCCACGAGGGCTTTGTAAGAATCAAGAGATATTATTTTTATGCTTGGTGAGGGACAGAGGTTAAAAGGCTTAATTTAAATTTGGATTCTATAGCTTTGAAATTGAACATACACTGATCCTTTTCTCCTTGGGTATCAGTGGTGGGATATGGAGGGAACTGTGTTCTGAGTGAGGAGTGCACACATATCCTGCTTCAGGCCAGGAGCGGGCATCAGAGGGGAAGGTTTTTGGAGCTGGCCTTGGGCCAGGGCAGCAACTGATGGTTCCCAGGGCTCCTGCTGAGGCTGAGCCACTCCTACTGAACTGCTCTTTGCGGGACTCCTGCGCATCTCTTTGAAATTCCCATGTGATGTTTAGTCCTTGTTGAGAAGTCAGAATTGTCAAGTCTTCAGTGATATATATCCATTTCCAAGTCATACATTCATCCAGGAAGGGACTTTCTTGGTGGGAGTGGTACGGGAGCCGACAGATTTGTTAGAGTGCACTAGATAGTGGAGGGGGCAGAGAACGTGTATACCCACTCTGTTGCATTCTTCCAAGCACTTGGTCTGGTGCTCTGGCCACAGTAAAAGTTCAAAAAATAATGATAATTATGATATTTGTTAAGCACTTACTATGTGTCAAACACTATTCTAAGCATGTAGATTCTAAGGGGTAGATACAAGCTAAGCAGGTTAGTAACAGTCCCTGTCCCACAGCCTGAATCCCCATTACAGATGAGGTAACTGAGCACAGAGAAGTTAAGTGACTTGCCCAAAGTCACAGAGCAGACAAGTGGTAGAGATGGGATTAGAACCCAGGACCTTCTGACTCCAGGCTTTGCTCTATCCACTAGGTCATGCTGTTTAAGTAAATTGGGTTAAAAATCCATCTGTTGACTGATTGATATAGGGTTATTATGCTTTACTCTTCCTGATTAAAAAAACTCTAACTTCAGGATATAGAGTGGGATGATGATAATAATAATAATGGCATTTTTAACCACTTACTATGCACCAAGCATTGTGCTTGCATTACTGGGGTAGAGACAAGTTAATTAGATCAGACTCAGACCCTGTCCCACAAAGGGCTCACAATCTAAGGCGAGGGATCAGATATATTTTCCCCATTTTTCAGATGAGAAACTGAAGCACAAAGAGGTTAAGAGATTTGTCCAAGGCCACACAGCAGGAAAGTGGTGGAGCTGGACAAAAACCTGGGATTGCTGATTTCCGGCCCTGTGCTCTTACCACTAAGCTAAGCTGCCCCCCCAAGGGGTGGCCTTGCCCATTGAAATAGAGACAAGATTAATAAATTGCCCAGGTAGATATTTTGTTGAAATGTCTTTTTTTTTTTTTGAGGCACTTTGTAATCTGGCTAGTGTTTGGTTAATTTGATTTTTGTTGGACATTTTTATAAATCCTACACGTGCATCCAGAGGTCTTCTGGCATGGGAGGCATATTAAAAGTCAATAATAAATAACTGCAACTGGCCTAGATTTGGAAAAATTGGGAAGTTCCAATTACATCCAGATGAGGTCTAAATCCACCTCATATTTCCAAAGCAAAGAAAATCAGTTGTGTCACAGAATTAATGCTTTTGAGACTGCTGGCATGGATATTTATTCCCTTCCTAATTCTTATGGTATTTCTGTGAGTCTCAGTCTGCCCGGTCTTATTTCCTCCCCCACCTCCCTCCATTACTCTCTTCTCTTTGAATCTGTTTCTTTTCATACTTGTCTCTCTCTGGGTCACTCTTGCTGTTTTGATTTTTCCAAACTGCTGTGATGTGTTAATTCTGAAAACGGGGCTAAGGATATTTTACATAAAAGTAGTGTATCTGATAAAAGTGCATTGCATCTGTGTCCTCTTTGGCATTCAGTTGGCCAAGCTAGGTATAAAATGTGAGTATTGGAAAGCTTAAACTGGAGCTCCTCTCACACCCTTAATAGTGTGTTTTGAAACACATTTGAAATAACAAGAGAGCAAAGAAGTTTCAATCGCCACAGTCTATTTAGAAGATACTATATTCAGCACAAATGTTCTGGTGCCTGGGGGCAAATCAATCAGTCAGCATTATAAGGACCCACCAAAACCTAGGATGAGGGTGAGAAGGGTGGAAAGTGAGGGAGGAAACAATTGCTTTTTATGTACAAATCGAATATGCTTGGGCAAGCAAAGACTGTAGGAGGTTTGAGTCTAGTGGTGTATAACAGTTTTGGATGCAATAAATCATGAGCTGTATTCATCTCTCTATTGTTGGGAGGTTTTGTACCCCTACACTTGTTGCTTGAATCATTCCATGTTGGAGAATTCTGCATTTGGCCCTTCTGAATAACAAATTCTATGCACTCCCTTCAGTATTGCTGTGTTTTTCCTGTCACTTGCTTATCCTCTTCGTTTTCTTTCTTCTCCCTTTGGGTTGGTTTTTTGTTGTAGTTGTTCAGAGTTGTACAGGCCTTAGCTGCTTCTTGCCCCGGGACTCTATTCAGTTCAAGATTAAGCCGGTCTTTCATAGTTCATTATAGCGGTTCAGTGGACAGTCTTTATTCTCTCCACCAACCAGTCGTCAAGAGTTCTGTGCTGTCATTTAGAGGGACTTACTCCGATAATGTAGAAATTGGTTGAAATGATTGGTTGTGCATCATATTGGACTAATGACAAAAAAGAGCCAGCACAGCTCATTTCCCAAAAAAGACCAAAAATCTTTCATCACAAAACTGAGAAAATGTTTTATTTACAGCACATCAAAGCATTCAGAAGGTAGCTAAATATTTCTCTTTTTAAGTATTGCTCTTCAAAGACCCAGGGAGAGAGCAAGTGAGTAAGTTGCCTTGTTTGGAAGTGATCCTCTCTAGGATCTATTTTCCTTGTTGGAGACTCAAATTAGCCCTCTCTGGGGTCACTGGTCTCTGAATGGCATGTCTTTGTGTCTCGGACATATTGAAATTTGGAAGGGTGGCATAATTGGTCCCTTATACTACACATATGATCGGGGACCTTGGTTTAATTCCCACCTTATCTTGTTCGCTTTCACTATCACTGGCTGAAACAACCCTACAAATTGCGTGGAATGAATCCACTCAAAAAGCAGGTGTGGATCTCACAGCCATGCCAAGGGTTTGAGAATACTCCAGTTCTGTAGACTTTCAGCCTGGTCAGAAGCTAAATGCCCTATTACCACCCCAGAGAAAGCACTGCAGCAGCACAGGATCTTCCCAAGCTGGACTAATATGTTTCTGAGACCTCTGTCGGTTGGGTCAGTCCTAGGCTATGGGATCAGGTACCTCTGGACTCATGGGTGGATGAAGGGGGCTTGATTGAAGCCGTGGCTCCTGGCTGTAATGCTGATGCTTTTTGTATACCTTCATTATTTGTGCATATGTGGAATAGCCAAATGACACTGCTGAGACTGGGGAGATTCAGAACCTTCTGGCCTCACCTCTGCCATGGGCTTGTAACTTTGGTAGATGGACTTGAGGTTTTCCACATGGTCCAATGTCTCATGGAGCACCTCAGGGAGGTCCAGGTTGGTGGTCATCTTCTCTCAGCCAACATATCTCCTGGCTTGTTTCCATTATTATTATTATCATTATTATTATATGTTCTAATTATTCTTGCATGTCAAGCATTTTTCTAGGACCAAGGGTACAGGCCCTTTCCCACATGGGGCTTTTAGTTGACCTAGGAGGGAGAACAGGTATTGAATCACCATTTTACAGTTGAGGAAACTGAGGTACAGAGAATTTAAGTGACTTGTGCAAGGTAGCACAGCAGGAAAATGGCAGAATCAGCATTAGAACTCAGGTCCTCTTTCTTCCAGGCTGGTGCTTTCCATTTGCCCTCACTGCTTTATGTTTCCATATCTTTTTATAGCCCATTTTCCCCCAGAGAACTAACATTTCTTATTGATCAGCTTACCTAGGAAGAGTATCCAAAAAGGCAGTCATGGCCAAAAAGGCTTTTCCTATTTATAACAAAATGACACTCAGGAATTCATGTCCATGCATCAGATTTCAAATGAGTTTCCATTCACTTTGAAAGTTTTCATGTCTTCCTTTAAAAAATATTCTTATAATTACAACAACATTCATGTCCGGGGTGCCTGCCTCCAGTGGGAACACCTTGTACTCTCTAAACCATTTTGTCCTGAGTGACTCAGTCTGCCCACCGCTGAAATGTATTTACCCTGTGGAGGAAGACCACTACAGCTCTTCCTGTGGTATCCAGCAACACTAAGTATGAATTGAGGGCTAGAAATAAAGTTCCCTTCATGCAACTGCAATCACTGGGGAAATGGAGAAGGCAGGCAGGATAGAATCATGGGTACTGGACACTAGTCAGAGCCTTTGAGATGACAATTATGTTCTTGCAGTAAAAGCCATGGGAGGATTCTTGTGGGACTGAAAGGGTTTGGGATCTTAGTTTTATGACTGAAGCCTCCTGAAAAACCAGCTTGCTTCATTTTAGGGCACCACTTTCAGTAATATCCCTCTCACTGCAGTTGAGCTTGGTGAGAAGTTTCAACCTGGCCTTGGCCTTACTGTAGTAAAGTGAGGAGGAGAACTTGGAAAAATGGGATATCTCCATTACCTATTCTTTTCCTCAACATTTTTACTCACTAAAAAGCAGACAGCTCCTGGCGAGTTGTTAATTCTCCAAATTACCCTTATGTTTGGAGCCATAAACCCTTTTTTTTTTCCCTGGGGTTGGGTGGCCAAGAGGTTTTGACAGTATTTCTGGCCCTTTGCCACCTATTCAGACCTGTGACTCCTACCCCTGTGTCAGAGGATAATTTCAAGGAAAGAATAGAGTAGAATGGGAGTATACTGATGGAAAAAGCCCAGTTTTCTGGAACATAATGAAAGCACTGTTTATTCTTTTCTGATTGATGACTGGCCTTAGCCTTTTGTTGTATTTTTTTATGATACACAACTGAGTGCTCAGACTATTTTCAGAGTCTTCTAGTGGCATTCGCTAGTAATTATAGATCAACCTCGAAAAAATCTATCTAATTTGGATAACCAATTCAAAGACTCTAGTCTGCTGGATATGGCCCTGAATTAAGAGACACGAGAATGAGAGTATTGCTGCTTTCATATTGAAGGACCTTATATAAGTTATCAAATAATTTACCATTTTCTCCTCTTGCTCACACCCTCCCTGTCTGGAACTCGCTTCCCTTTCACCTCCAAAAGACCACTGCTCTCTCTATCTTCAAAGTCCTACTAAAATTACATCTCCTCGGGGGAGTCTTTTCCAGATAACTCTCTCATCATCCTCCCTGTCCCCTTATACCCTAAGCACTTGGCTAGTCACCCAGCTGCCTTTGTAGTACTTATGTGCATATCTTGTAACTCTATTTCCTCTACGATTTTTGTCTGTCTTGTTGTACAGTAAGGTCCTCGAGGGCAGGCATTATGATGACAAAATCTATTGTACTTGGACTCAATATATAATGGTGATTGGTTGAATGATGCTTGCAAGTCCAAACCTCACAGGGACATTGAGAGACTGAGACAAAAAAGGTGGAATGAGTGCTTTGAAGTCTGTGGAAGAAGAGTGGTATTTATTCCAAGGTGTCTGTATTAATTGGAAATAGGAAATAAAGCCTGTTCTCTTTATCAATGTATCAGCAGGTCAATCAATTGAACAGTCATATTTACTGAGTGCTTACTGTATGCAGACCACTGTCCTAAGTGCTTGGAAGAATACAATATAAGAGAGTTGGTAGAGACATTCCTTGATCACAACTAGCTTACGGTTTAGAAGGGAAGGCAGACATTTATATAAATAAATTACAGTTAGATATATAAGTGCTGTGGAACTGAGGGAGGGGTGAATAAAGGGTGCAAATCCAAATGAAAAAGCAATGCAGAAGGGAGTGGAAGAAGAGGAAATGAGGACTTAGTAGGGGAAGGCCTCTTGGAGGAGATGTGCATTTAAATAAGATTTTGAAGGTGGGGATAGTGATAACCTGTCAGATATGAAGAGAGAGGGCGTTCCAAGCCAGCAGGAGGGTGTGGACAAGGGGTCCAGGGCAAGATAGACAAGCTCAGGAATCCAATAACTAGGTTCTGAGGATTAAGTATAATATTTGAAATTTCTAGACCTTTTGGTTAGAGAAGATTCCGAAATGTAGAAATACTGGTTTTACAAATGAATTTGAACAATTTCTTCTTTCCCCTCTCCCATCCACCTTCACGGTGAGATGGATGGGCAACATGTTGTACTGGGGGAGAGGAAATCACACCATTCCCCAGGGCTTAATTTGTCCCAGGAGACAGTGGTCCTACCACACTTTCAAGGGTGAGACTTGGACTCCTAACAACTCATGGGCCAATTGCTGCTTCTGCAGACTGGGATCAGATATTGAGTGCGAGTTGCCTACTTGATGACAGAGGGCCTTGCTTTGAATCAAAACTTTGAGGCTTATCTGAACTGAACTGCCTAAGGGTCACTCATCACTTTTTATTAGAGCAATAGTGTAAATTCAGGGCGTTGTCTCTACTGAGCTGCTTTTGTTGTTTCAGGCCAAGCAATTACAGCTCCAGATAAGCTACTCATGGAAACTGGTTGTTCAGTGAACAGTGGAGATGCAGATGTGAAGTTTATGTTTCCAGTGCAGACCGTGGGATCCCCCCAATTAGGCTGGGGTCCAAGACCGCCTGGTGTCAAAAAGCCCTGTTGTTAATTGTTTTGTTCCTTCAGTCTCATCTCCAACATCATATATTCTGGAAAGCTTCCTCCCACCCACCCTCCCCTCACTCCCTAAAGAGATAAGGAGTGGAGAGAAGATAACCCACTCCCCCTGCCCCTGCCTAAAGAATCGTGACCTAAAGAATAGAGCACCGGCCTCGGAGTCAGAAAGACCTGGGTTCGTTCATTCATTCATTCAGTGTTATTTATTGAGCACTTACTGTATGCAGAGCACTGCACTAAGCGCTTGAAAAAGTACAGTACAACAATAAACAGACATTCCCTGCTTACAATTCCAAGCTTACAGTCTAGAGGCTAATGCCTGCTCTGCCAATTGTCGGCTGTGTGACCTTGTGAAGTGAAGTACACTTTTACTTCAGCTGTAAAATGGGGATTAAGTTTGTGAGCCCCATGTGGGACAGGGACTGTGTCCAACCCAATTTGCTTGTATCTACCCCAGCGCTTAGAACAGTGTCTGGTAAATAGTAAGTGCTTAACAAATGCCATTATGATTATTATTATTTATAAAGCAAACCAAGCACCAGCCCTATTTTTTCTGATAAAAATGAACTACACTTTCTTCCTAGAATTCAGGGGTTTATGCTTCTGATGACTCCAGCCTCAGGAAAATCGATCTTGTAGTACGTGCTAGGCTCAGAATGATTCAGCTATGGAACCTATCCCCAGTATTAACTCTTGGAATCATCGCCGGACTACTGGAAACCCTAGGAAAGCTCTTTAAGAGGTGTCATTTAGAGTTCATAAATGTAAAAATGAATATCTTCTGATAGGTTAGCCGGTCCTGTCCAACTTTTGCATAACCTGACTCTTTCTATTCCTGCTAGTCAGACACACAATCTCGTGATGCTTTTCAATTAATGACAGCAGCACAGATGTACCTGGGAAGACAGTTTGACCTAATATCTGTACTGCTTGTTTCGTTAGAATTCAGCCTGCTAGAATCCTCTAGACTGTAAGCTCCTCTCTAGGTCGTAAACTCAGTGTGAACAGGGAACATGTCTACCCACTCTGTTGTACTCTCCAGTGCGGTGCACTGGAATCCAAAATAACTGCATCTGCCACTGCTCAAGATGCTGGTAATTAGAGCTGAATGGCTGACAAGCGGCAATGGCTCTGAGTTCCACACATCTTAAGTCATCTAAGAGAATGAAGATGTTGAAAAACCAACAATTAAAATGACTTGGATCTACAGATTTTCTAATAATTTAAAATAAATGAGGAAAATGGGATGGGTCTTAAAATTTCCATCCTCTCGGTACCATGTCAACAGTGGTCCAGGAGTCAGTGCTAAGGATTTGCTGCTAACTCGGCATTTAATGAGTCTATCGTTGAAACACCTTGGGGGCTGACATCATGGAGAGAAAATTAAAATAATGAGAGAACCCAGGTCTGTCCCCAGCTACCTACACACACCAGTCCTTGAGTTAATATGGGTTCTTTTTAAGTCCATTTAGGCTCACATTTGTTTGGAAAAAAGAAAATCGGATGGAGGCCTTTTTTTTTTTTTTCTGATCTGAAATTTTGAATCCAAAATAAGGTACAGGAATCTCCTTTATGAAATGTGGAATCTGCTGCTCTATTCCCAGGGACAGGCCTGCAGCTGAAGTGAAAGAACACAAAACACAACCTTATTATTTTTGCGTTGTGTATAATCTTGTATAAACCTAGAGGAGGCCCGCAATGGGAAGATTGTTCAGTTTCAGGGGCTGGCCTTGATTTTCTGCTTGGGATAGTGAAGATCAGGAATCCATCCCTAATTAAAAGCAAACAAAAAAATGCCACTTTTCACCAAATTCCTTACATTCTTGCATTCAAACATATTCTGCGGACAGTATTGCTTTCTATTAATTTTACAGCACTGGTGTGTGCAAAGGGAGTTCCCCAAAAGGAAGAATAGGACAACAGTACCTAACCCTTAACCGTTGCACTGCCGTTGGACCCCTGACCCAGGCCGCTTCCCGCGTCTCCCCATTAACACGGTCTTCAGAAGAGTTGTTGAAAGTGGAAACTAGACCATCAGTTAGAATTTTTTTTGTGATATTTGCTGAGGGCTTACTGAGTACCAGGCACTGTACTAAGTGCTGGAATAGATACAAACTAATTAGGTTGGACACAGTCCATGTCCCACATGGGGCTCACAGTCTTAACCCCCATTTTACAGATGAGGTAATGAGGCACAGGAAAGGTAAGTGACTTGCCCAAGGTCACACAGCAGACAAATGGTGAAGCCAAATGCTCTATTGGGCCATGCTGTTTTTTGGCACCTAGTCTGTGGAGCACTGTACTAGGAGTACAGTAGAGTCAGTAATAATAATAATGATAATTATAGTATTTATTAAGTGCTTAGTATGTGCCAGACACTGTACTAAGCGCTGGAGTGGATATAAGTAAATTGGGTTGGACACAGTCTCTGTCCCACCATCTCAATCCCCATTTTACAGATGGGGTAACTGAGGCCCAGAGAAGTGAAATGACTTGCCTAAGGTAACACAGCAGACAAGTGGTGGAGCAGGAATTAGAACCTATGACTTGCATGAGAAGGTCAATCATGATCTTCTGACTCCCAGCCCCGTGCTCTATCCACTACTTCATGCTACTTCTGGGGTCAGTAGAAATGATCCCAGCCCTCGAGGCCCCTCAATCCAGTACAGTTTGACCTTTGTATGTGGGAACTGCTTGGGGCATGGAAACCCACTTTCTGTACCCCGCTCTCTCAGGTCTTGGTGATTGTCTTGCCCCCAGGACTCAGTTTGAATCAAAGAGAACTAGTCTAAGGTTCAGCAGTAGGTGTAGCATGAGGCTCTCTGAGTTAATCAGGAAAGGAGTTGACCAGATTTTACCTGCTTAACCCGATGAGTTCCTTGATAACTTATTTTTTAACTTTTTATCATGACATTTTCTAATCACTTTTCTCTGGAAGAGATTTACATCACTGTTGAAAACAATCACCTTACACATTCTCAAATAATGGCGGAACTTAACAAAAATACCTTTGTCCATCACAGGGGTGATCTAAGGACAGAAACATGTTATGTGTTACTGCTTTTATAGTTTCATTCGCAGTTTCCTTCCTCGTAGATTTTCCTGGATTGACAAAGCCTAATGGAAAGATCCTGGGCCTGGGAGTCAGAGGACTTGTGTTCTAATCCTGGCTCTGTCACTTGTCTGTTTACTGACTTTGGGCAAATCATTTGCCAGAATTTCCTCATCTGCAAAATGGGGATTCAGTAATAATAATGGTAAAAAAGAAGGGCATTTAGCATTTGTTAGATCAAAAACAATGTGCTGAGCACTGCGGTAAATAAAAGATAATCAGATCAGACTCAAGTCTCTATCCCACATTGGACTCACATTCTAAGGGAAAAGGAGAAAAAGTATCTTATCCAGATTTATCTGCAGAGGAAATTGAGGCCTAAAGAGGTTAAAGAAACTTACCCAAGGTCATGCTACAAACCAGTGGCAGAGATGGGACTAGAACCTCGCTCTCCTGACTCGTAGTCCTCTGTTCTCTCTAGGCTTTGCTTTATTTTTCTTCCAAACATTATTTTTTCTTCGTAAGGTCTGGGTGGGTGTGAGAGTCAGAGCTCCTGATGTGGAGCCTCTCACTAGGGGGTAGTAAGTGGTTGGATTCTCTTCCCCAAACAGCATGCCTTAATTAATAGCCTGCCCAGGGCCCCTTTCTGGGGAACTGTTCCCATAAACTCATTTTCTTCATTTATTACGTATGGCATCCATTGTTCCTTAAACGAGGGGAATAAAATCTCATAAACACCAGAGCGATTGAAAGAAATCAGATGCTACAGAATAGAATAATAAATGGGATTGGCCTTCAAGACCATCTAGCCCTCATTATGAGGCTGTTTTTTTTGGGGGGGGGAGGGGCGGGAAGCGGGCCGTTTATGAGCATCAACAAACTAGCCCGAACCACTGAGAGAAATTAAAACCCACCTTTTCCAAGGGCCTTCCAAGCTCTAGGTCTGTTGGTCGTAATGGAAGTATGCCTATGTCCCTATAGTATGGGTACATCTTAAACTGGCTGTAGATCATTAGAATGACTCTAGCCTCAAGTCTCAGAAATTTTAGTTATACTCCAAAAATAAAACTCTAGTGACTCATAAATGAATGATGTGTGGGAGAAAAAAATCAATATATTTTCATATGGAAAGAATTGAGACTAATTTCTTGCATACCTCAACTCTGTCTTATGCTACTAGAAACACTTTGGCAAGGTGATTGCTTGAATCATTAGGTGGCAGTGCCCTTGCAAAAGCCTATCTCCTCTGGGAGGCCTTTCCTGATTACATTTTCATTTCCCACTCTTCCCCCCGCATGCCACTTTAGCACTTTTGCATCTTCCCCAATTCCCCCACTGCTAGCACTTACAAACTCTGTTGCTTCCCCACTACTTGAAATGAATTTTAGTGTCTGTGTCCTCCAAGCATTGCACAGAGTAAGTGCTCAATAATACTATTAATACTATTGATCAAACTCCAGGGCCTAAGTTTTCAACATTTACAGTATGTTCCCAAGCATCCGGCACAGTGCTCTTCACCTATTAGGTGCTTAATAGATATTGATGTTGGCATGGACAGGTGTCATAGAAATATCCCTACTCCTCAGCTTGTTAAGAGTGCAATTTTGGTAGAGTAAGAAAACTTCTTGTGTGTTTCACCTTTCCTCATCTCCAAAGTTTGTTGAAATAAGAACAATTTGGGCAGTGGAGACCATCCCAGATGTGTTTATTGAATGAAAATTCTGTAACATGTGCAAAGAAGTGGATCGTGTCATAAATGAATTTGAATCGACATATATTTTTGTGGTACAGTGGGAGAGTTTTCCAGCTTTTAAAAATTTTGAAATAAAGCTCATTCCCCTGTAATTTTGGAGTGACATTCTTTCAAATCCTCACATTAAGGACAAGTTACTGTGCTATGACCCTCCGGTGTTTTGTGCCCAACACTGAACTGCGCTGTATCCAAACAAGCTAACGTTTTGGACAAACATTCCAAAATTCCTAACAACAGTCTAGCCAAAAAGTTTCTTGAAAACACATGTTATGACAGAACCGAGTGTAAACCCCGCGTCAGCTTAAACAGATTCTCAGGCTCTTTTTTAGATATTTCTGACACTGCCCGTGGCTGCAGGAAGCAATTTTAAAAATGATTTATGAATATGACCTGGCATAACAGTGACCTGACTAACAAAAAGAGGATCAGTAACGTGTGTTGTATGTTTGGTCATAATTCACCGCGGGACCAGAGACGTGAGGTGGTGCTCCCGAAATCAGATCCTTGGACTTACTCCCCGACCCTTCCCTATCTCCCTCTAGACTCTAAAGCTCCCTGTGAGTAGGGAACGCATCTACCGACTCTGTATTGCATTCTCCCAACTGCTTAGTACAGTTCTCTGCATGCAGTATTCCATCAATATTTATTGATATTGCCCCCTCCTCTTCTCTCTCGTCCTCCTCCGTTGTTTGCTCAGTTCCCCCTCATATCCTGCTCTGGGCTGGCCCTGATCCCCTTGCCACTGGGTCGTGTCAGCAGTTGTAAGAACAGGGAGGATCTAGAAAGGACCCAGCTACGTTGTAGCTGTAGAAAAAAAGAATCAGTTGTAACCTCCAGTGTAGAATCGAAGGGGAAGGGCTGAACGATGGGAAAGATTGGGAGATGGGTGCAGGTTTGCAGCTTGGGAGGCCCTTGGGATAGGGGAGCTGTGGGAATTCCAGAAAGGGGAGATGGGGCGAGGCTGAGGTTACGTACCTTAGAAGGAACAGGGCTAGTTCTGTGTCCCTCAACAGAAAATAGAGCATGTGGGAATCTACTGAGGTTCCCGCAGTGAAATTTGCTCCACTGAAGGGTAATTTGATTATTTCCTCCAGTCCTTAACACAGTGTTCTACTCTGATTTCCTGAGCTGTCCTCTTTCCCCACTCAATTTTTTTAAATTACTGCTGCAAGGCTCATATGAACAGCATCCTGATTTTCCACATCTCATAATTTTCCCTTTTTTCCCCACCAAAACACATCAAACTATGGGTTGTTTTTGCCAATATTTTGTCTAGTGAAGAATATGAGTCCCCATTTCATCAGATCTGTAGGAATTAGCTGAAGGTCTATTTAATATTCTATTTGTATTCCCATCACTCCCTTCCTCCTTTCTCCTTTTCCCCTCTCATGATTTCTCTTTTCATTTCTCCTCATCCTGCTTGGTTTTACTCTATTTGCCAACTCAGTATGCTCCTTTTCTGCTAACTGGTCCCTTTTTGGTTTCTGATAAAAGGTGTTGAAAGCTATAAAAGAGCAATTACATATACCTGGACGTATACCACTAATTTCTTTGTATTTATCTCTAGAAATTAATTTATGAAATGGAAAATATTACTTGGAGTAGGATGACTCTAGAATTGTCAGATTCTGAAAATGGGAAATGCCTAAATGGATATCCTCAAAATCTATGGTTGTTAGCAAGGTTGCAAATGCTAGCCAACAATGGAAATGAAAATCAAATTTAATTTGTGATGGTGCTTAAGTCATGCATTTTGGTCTCTTTGGACTCTAAACTTGCTGTGGGCAGGGAGCATGTCTACACACTCCGTTATATTGTATTCTCCCAAGTGGTTAGTACAGTGCTCTGCAAACAATAAGTGCTCAATAAAGTACCTTTGATTAAGTGACACACAGTAAACACGTTTATTGACCAGTTCACTATTTGCAAGGCCCTTTTCTAAGCACATGGGAGTGTACAATATAACAGATTTGGAAGACATGTTCCTTATCCACAATGAGCTTACAGTCTAGAAATAATATCGATTGATTTGTCCAAGGCCACAGGAGGCCCCTGACAGCTAAAATTAGAGTCTGGGTCTCCTGACACCCAGGTCTCTGCTCTTTCTATTGGGCCATGACAACTATTTTTTTGCCAGTACTACTACTAATAATCACAGGTTTTTTTTAAAGCACATCCTATGTTACTAAGTATTGTACTAAGCACTGAGGCAGATCCAACATAAGCAGACAAGACACAGAGCCTGTTGTACATGGGGCTCACAGTGTAAGGGGGGAGGGAGAACAGGTATCTTATCCATATTTTAACAGATGAGGAAACTAAGTCCCAGAAGTTAAGGGACTTATCCAAGGTTGCAGAGCAGACAAGTGGCCAAACTTGTATTAAAACCCAGTTCTCCAAACACCCAGGCCCAAGCTCTTTCCATTTAGCCATGGTGTTTCTCTTTGGCCCCTCTCAAGCCCGCACCTGGAAAGTTTCCAGTACTCTACAGGTCTCGACTATGGGAGAGAGAGACAAGCAGAGGCATACCTATTCCATTCCTTGCTTGGGCAGTGACTAGTGAGTGGAAGGCAATCTCCTACAAGTCAAAACTCACCCGTGCTGGGCAGCAGAGGCACGGGAAAGAGTCGAGGGTGGAGACTCAAATTTACTGCATGGAAGGAGGCAATGGTAAACTGCTTCTGCATTTTTACCAAGGAAACTCTACAGAGAAACTACCAGAATGATTGCAGATGGAGGTGGTGCGTTCTGGAAGAGACGTGTCCATAGTGTCGCTAAGGGTCAGAAACGACTCAACAACATAAGACAAGTTTCTCTTTGCCCTTTAAAGCCTAGTGCGTATTTTTTTGTGGAATTTGTTAAGCGCTTATTATGTGCCAGGCACTGTACTAAGCGCTGGGGTTGATTCCAGCTAATCAGGTTGGACACAGTCCATGTCCCACATGGGGTTCACAATGTTATTCCCATTTTACAGATGAGACAACCGAGACACAGAGAAGTTAAGTGACTTGCCTAAAGTCCTACAACAGACAAGTGGCAGAGTGGGGATTAGAACCCAGGTGTGTCTAACTCCCAGGCCCATGCCTTTTCCACTAGGCCAAGGTTGGTCCTAGAAACACCTTTCAGAATCCCTTCCCTCTTCCCCTAAACTTAAGAGTGGGAAGAGAGCAGGAGCAGGCTTTTTTGCTCCAAGAATTTTTAGTGGCTGTAATCCCAGGAGTTGACAGCTGCTGTTGGGGGAGAGGAAGAAACTGATACAGCAGGAACATAGGGGAGAGAAGAATCTGGCTCAGTGTTCAGGACCAGGGAGTAACTGCTTTCCAGTGCCCTCAGATGCTGACCCCTCCCATACCTATGGAGTCCCCTTAATAAGGTGCCTCAAGCACTGACCTCACTGCCCTTTCTCCAGCCCTGACTGCAGCCCCAACAGGGTTGCTATTTTATAGGTTGGCATGCAGTTTTTCACTCACTAGTTTCTCCCCCGTTCCTTTGCTAAAATAGCAGAAACATCTGGGTCTCCTCCCTCCATCGGTTCAGTCCTTTATGAGTCCCAGATTTACAAACAGTATCAGTTTCACTCAGTAAACCTCATTCCTGGACTTATTAATTACTTTCCATCAACTCGTCCCTCAGGCATTTGGGTTACAAAAATATGCTGACAATCAACAGTAATGGGTTTTTAAGTCAGTTATTTAATAAGCACAGGCCTTTGCAAAGAGGTTTTTTTTTTTAAGAACCATCTTCATGTGAAAGGTTTGCCATTGTGCTCTCTCTCATCATAATAATAGTAATTATAATTGTGGTGTATGTTAAGTGCTTACTATATGCCAAACACAATACTTTGCACTGGGGTAGATTTAAAAAAAAAAGCAGGTCCTACATGAGGTTTATAGTCTAAGTAACTAAACAACTGCCTTTTCTTGTGAAGAACAGCATTTTGGAGCTGTAGAAATCAAGGTTAGAAACTTTTCAAGTGACTGGGAGGAGTCCTAACCTTTCAACTCACTCATTTGCTCCAATCCCAGAATTCTAATCTGTTCATAAGGAAACATGTGTCACAGGCAGAAGCCTGGGGAAAGACAGTGAGGAGGGTCCATCTCATTTGTTAACTTTATATAATTGGTATTTCCCATGACTGCTCACATCTAGGTTTGCATTCCCTGGGACTCCCATGGAAAAAATCCACATTGCCTTTTGATGAAAAGGTGATGAATGAATCCCCAAGATGAACACAGCAGCAATTTATTTGGGGGAAATACATAGGGAGGTACACTGTTCAAGGATACTGGGCAAATGGGGTGTGAAATTGCTGACAAATTGCACTCATTAAGCTTTCTTCAGAAGTTTGGCATGATTGAATGTAAGTGAACAGAGTAATGGGGTAGCCCAGATTGTACCTTTTATAACACTCAAGGCTCTTAGCAGAAGTGAGTGACAGGACCATAAATTGGCAGATGAGCTTCTTTGTGAGTAAATACAAAGAAATGCTTCTAAATCAAATCAATCATATTTTTGGGCATCTTACTGGGTGTACTAAACTCTTGGGAGAGTACAGTAGAGTTATTAGACAAGATTCCTGTCCACAAGGAACTTACAGTCTAGGATTTATACCCAAAGAGAAGAATTTCTAATCCTATTTAAAAGTTTTTGAAGGCACACTAGACATGCTGTTGAAGCTCTTTATCTCTGCTGCATGGCCCCAGTGCTGGAAACCCAGGAACCATTGATGCATTACTTTAGTTGTAGATTTTTAGTGTTGCTATTTCCACTCCCTCTCTGTGCTCCTAAAATATGTTGTCCCAAGAGCCTGCCCCTTTGAGCTTGGTCAGAGGAGAAATCAGAGTATTTTCTTCCTTCAAGGGATAATGGAACATATGAAACTTTTACCTAAGCCCAGCAGTGGAGCTGTCTTTATTCTACAGCCATTGCTGAATGGGATTTTTTTGCCTCTGGAATCTGGGTGATTTACATGTTGTTCTCCAGTTTTTGGGGAAAAGGAAAAACCAGGCATAGCAACAATCTAAAATCTGAGTCTAAAATAATAATAATAATTATGGCATTTGAAATTTGCTTACTGTGTGTCAAGCTCTTCCTAAGTGCTGGAGTAGATGCAAGTTAATTATGTTGGACATAGTCCCTGTCCAGCAAGGGGATCAAAGTCAAAGTAGGAGGGATAACAGAGATTTCATCCGCATTTTATAGATGCAGAAACTGAGGCACAAGGAAGTTAAATGATTTGTCCGAGGTCCCACAACAGGCATTTGACAGAACTGGGATTAAAACCCAGGTCCTCTGACTCCCAGGACCATATCCTTTCCACTGGGCCATATTTTTTCCTCACTAAATTAGTTCCCTGAAAGAGTGAATTAATGACACCTCGGTTATAGATTTGGCAAGCTTTCTTTTTTTTTAAAGTTGTGCTGTTCATCTAAAGCATATTTCATTTTCTATATTTTAAGAAATCAGTAACACTTATACTTGATAATTGTTTTTTTTTAAGAATGAGTACCAGAATCAGTACAGAATACTGATTTCAGGAAATCTTAACTCAGCCTATCCAGATCTAAGTATACTGGAGAAAAGATGTAGACCTTAATAAAGATGTAGAAGTGAAGCAAAGGTATGATGAATTTATGGAAACTGGGAAAGACAGATCTGAAACTTCAAGGATTAGCAATGAAAAAGACCGCAGTATAGGAGATATTCAAATAGTGTTTCTTGATGTTCTTCTTCCAACTTCTGTTCATAAAGAGAACTATTAGAGAAAGACAAATATAATCCCTTGTCCAACTTCGACACATTTCATTTTTATTGAGATTGACCTGTGATCAAAGTAGCATTTCTCCTCCCAGCTCCAGTGAGAATGATTTTTCTGGCATGAAAGAACTGTGCATACAGTCTGCCACAGGAAAACAGTGACTCCTGATTTTTGTTGTCATCCAAACTCTGAACCTCTGGCTAGAAGGCCCTTCAGGAACAGCTTTCTCTTGCCTAACTGGTCACACCTCCCTCTATTCCCTGTTCTGTCTCTTGACTCCAGGTTTTAATCCCAGTTCCGCCACTTGCTTACTGTGTTATATTAGGCAAATCACAACATTTCTGGGCCCCAACTTCATTATCCGTAAAATGGAAATCAAATACCAGGTACTCTCTCCCCTTTAGACTGTGAACCCCTTGTGAGGCAGGAACTGTGCACAACATGATTATCTTGTATTTACCCAAGCATTTAATATAGTACTTAACACATATAGTACTTAAAACATCCTAAGTGATTAAATGCCCTTGTTATCATTGTTATCTCTAAAACATTGTTTATACAGAATCTCAGAATGCTTTCCCCTCCCACTTTCTTTACAAACCAGAACACACTTAACACAAAACTCAACTATAAAATAAAAACCTCTTCCCAAAGTCTTTTCAAATTAACTCCACCCTGCTCCCTTCCCTTTGATCATTCCACATCCCCCAGCAAGTATTTTCAGTAATGTAAATAGTTATATTATTTTAATTCTCTAGTGTGATAAATTTTGTGTCTATTTGTATTTATTTTTCTCTTGTTTCCCTCCTGTAGATTTTAATCTCTTAGAGGGTAATAGCTGCATTTTGTTCTACCTTCTTAACTGCCCTGAGAGACAAGGCAGAGCACAGTGGGACCGTGATAAGTACTTTTGTCTGAGGGATCCCATGAATGAGGTTGAGATCAGGCTTTGAAGTGTCTTGGGACCTTCCCGATTGTGCTATTGAAGCAAAAACACTCACGAGAAATCTGCCTCGGTAGCATCATTGCCTGGTTGGTGAGAGAGCACTGGCTTCTGACTGCATTTTCATAGGAACCCATCCATCTGGACTGTGCTCCAGGGAACACAGCTGGAGTGAGGAATGCCCCTGCCAGCCTGATCAATTTTCCCTCGAATTTCTATTTCCACCGAGCGGTTTTGGTGATCTTCTTGCACCCTTCCTGGGCTAACTGCTCTCAAATGGGCTCAGAGGCTGGGGTGGGGATGTCCAATGCCTAAAACATGGACTGAAAGGACCTCTGGCAGTGCTGGCAGGGCTGTTGGGAGATAGTCTCCTGGTCTACATCCTGGTCTACAAGAATATGTAGAATGGTATCACAAATGAAGACTTGCCAGCTGTTCTCCAACTGCATGGGGAACAAGAAATCCTGAGGAATTTAGGTATCGGAAGCCACTTCCCAATCTATACGGTGGTTAAGCCACAGAATGGCCTTTGTGAGGAAGCTGTGGAATCTGATTTCCTGAAGAGTCTAAAATACCCATCTCTTCTAGAAGCAGTAGGGCAGAATGCCTCAAGCTTATCCTCGAGCAAAAATGGCTTAATCCATCTGCTGGTGTGGCCAAAGAGGCCCGGCATGAACAGAGTCCCCACCATTGAATGCATGTCTACAGATGATCTCGTCTTGTCCACTTGAATTTGTGATTTGCAGTTTTCTATTTTCTGTTTTCTATTTGCCTTCCAAGCCTCGATTTTTATGAGCCTCTACACAGTCATTTTATCCTTGATTGCCTTAAGCTAGGTTGGCCTGGCTGCCTCTGTTGTCTTCCCACAGTTCACTTTCCTGTCTTTTTTCAAAATTGTGCTGCCAATAGTTAGTCAGCTTTATCCTTTACCCTCTTTGCCTGTGATTGCCCCACTTAAGCTCACCATTTTATACATGTCTAAGTACTTTACTGTCATTCTTTCTTTCCCACCTAGTGGAGATATGGTCAAGGGTGGGCTTACAGTGCCCCCAACCAAATGAGACAACCAGCCAGGGACTTGCCTGAATCAGGTTGTGACCATGTTCAGGCTCCAAATTAGAGTGGCACTGAGGTTCAGGGACTGTAGGAGGAGATGGGAATGCATCCTTGTAAACTGTGCTCTCTGAGAACTACGTTTCCCAGAAGTCCAGAGCCTATATTTTCCAGAATCAGCTGGAAATGCTGGGTGGAACTTTTTCAATTCAGGAGAGGGAGCTCCACCTAGCCTGTCCTTCCTGCCTCTTCATTCATTCAATCATATTTATTGAGCACTTACTGTGTGCAGAACACTGTATCCTGAGATCATTAATGAAATACACCACCACTTGTGATTTAGAAATATATGCCAATGAGTTACACTGAGAGGAAAGAAAAGAACCTAAGAGGAAAAGAACCTATTTTCCAATAATCCAGTAACATTAAAAATAAACATGGAGGGGTTATTTATAATAAACAAACCAAAAAATTATCGAAAGTAATCATTAGTCAAAATTAGAATGCAGGCATGATTGTTCTGTCCTTTCTAAATAGCCATGCCTTTATCTTATCATTAAATAAATGAAAAGTATTCTTTTAAACATTTTGTCAAATTTAGCTTGATCAAGAACATGATGTCTTTGTTCCCCTATTTTGGCTTTTCTAGTGGTGGAGGTCAGCAGCAGTGATGGTCAGAACTGGAGTAAATGGGTCAGTTGGATCATTTGCACTGGACCCTGTGCTTGGTAGAGGCCCTGCCCAATGAGAGTTTCTCCTCCAGACAGGAAAGGAGTCATTAGCGGCAGAGAGGTAAGATCCCACTGTGGAGGCTCCCATTGCCTTTCTGGGTATTTCTGGGATATAGAGGGTTGGTTGTGCTGCTGGTTAAGTGATAGGCAAGTGTTACTAAAACTACAGGGACCGGAAAGACTTGGGGGCTAGAGGCCATCCGCCCCCAGCGCCCCCATCCACTGGCTCCCCAGACCTGTGTAATTCCACCCTCCCCTCCTGCCAGTGTTGACAGGGGCACCAGGGTCCACTCTGTTAATTAAACAGTTTGTAGGACATGAATTCTGGCCCGGTGTGACACTTGTGTCATATTAATGCAGTCCTAAGAAACAGTTTAAAATCAAACTGCTCTTTCCATTTATGGCTTGTGGGAAAGCAATCCCAAATCGGTTTCAGTCCAGCATGACTGCAATAGAGCTCAACTGGTTTAAAAATATTTATGATAAAGAAAACGATTCCATCTGGGCAGAGAATTTATGAGTCTGGAATATACCAATCTAATTTGAAGCCACTGAGAGAATAGTTTATTCTCTGCTGCTGAAATTTGGGTTTGTTTGGACAGATTTCTGGGGAGTGATTCAACTTATTTGCATATAACCCCCTCATTAAGTAGTATCCTTACTTAGTTGAATAGTACACAGAGAGGGTTTGAGTGGGTTTAATGACAAACAATGAAGGATTTTAATATGAATTACCTACCAGGATTCAGCCATAAAAGGAAGATCATGGACCCGCTTTGAAATCAACCCAAACCTTTGTAGAGATAAACCTGAATTATGCTATAAAAATACAGCATTGTAGCACTTGAAAAAAAGATATTTACTAGTGATTAGCAAGTCAGATGGTCTCTTTGGAGTTTGTTCCCTCCCTAAAGAGTATATATGAACACTAGTGGAGAGTTACCTGGTTATGAAAAAACACAGTATGGTCAATTCTCCGATTTTGTGGGGGTTACGTTCCTGATGTGAAACCTGTGTTAAGAAAATGTCATGTTAGGGTTCATATGCCTTGGCCAAAGCCTCAGACGTGCTCAACTGTCCCTTCCACCATCACGTCATGTCCTATCCAGACAAACTCCTGTTGTTACAAGAGTGGTGCCCATCCAAAATGGGCAGTGAGGACACGTGTTATATAAATTACTATAGTTAGGACATTTTTGCATCCTGATGACCAGAGTCCAAAAGAAATACTATTGAATGAATGAATGAATGAAAGTACTGATTGAGCAATTTGTCTTGTCATTTCTTAAAGCCTATCTTGAAAGCAACAGCTCAACTGGGGAGGAATAATTCAGTAAGAAAGAAAACTTATTGAAGGGAGGCATGAGACGCAGGAGTAGGACTAGGAAAGCCAGGTTCTAGTCCTGGTTTTTGCCACTTGCCTGTGGTATGAACCTGGGTGAGACAGTTAACTTCTCCATGCCTCAGTTACCTCTTCTATAAATTGCGAATGAAATACCTCTTCTCCTTCCTTCTTAGACTGTGAGGCTTGTAGGGGATGGAGGCTATGATATGATTATTTTTGTCTGCCCCAGCATTTAGCACAGTGGTTGGCATACAGGAAGCAGCATGGCTTAGTGGAAAGAGCATGGGTTTGGGAGTCGGAGGTGGTGAGTTCTAATTCCGCCTCTGCCACTTGTAAGCTGTGTGACTTTGAGCAAGTCACTTAACTTCTCTGTACCTCAGTTACCTCATCTGTAAAATGGGAATTAAGCCTGTGAGCCCCATGTGGGAAAACCTGATAACCTTTTATCTACCCCAGTGCTTGGCACATAATAAGGGCTTTATAAATCCCATAGTCATCATCAGTGGTATTTATTAAACGCTTAATGTGTGCATAGCACTGTATTAAGCACTTAGGAAAATACATAGGACAGAGTTGGTAGACAATCAACAATCTTTCACTCAAGGAGCTCATAATCTACCGTCATTATCATTTTTATCTTACTGACTGCCTCATGGGCAGTTACAAGACCACGCCTTAGAGAGTGCAGTGTGTGAAAACTTCATTCTAAATACAGTCTATAAAACTGATCATTCTCTTATGACTGGGATGTAATGTTGACTTAGAAAGTCGTGCACTTAATAGGATCTGCAGGAGCGGCAGACACAGAGGGACAACATCAGTGTTGCATTAATGCCCTGTCAGCCCTTCAGCTTCTGTAAGGGCTTGTGCAGGCTTTCTAAACATCAAGTCAGTGTGTACTGAGTGCCTACTGTTGCAAAGTGCTCTACTAACTGCTTGGGAGCATGCAATTGCGTAGGAGACATGGTTTCTGCCCATAAGAAACCTACAGTCTAATTGCTCTTCTGTCCACCAAAGTTGCTGCGTTTCCTCAGTCCCACCCACAAGAACCCTAATGCAGCACTGACAAGAACTTCTGGTTTTCTTTCCTGCAGTCTGTTTATATTAGAATTATGATTTAGGATGGTCAAATGAATCATTGTCTACTCTGTTTTGATTCTTGAGGTGGCAGAGAACAGACTTAGGCCGAATTCTCCTTCAATTTAGGGCGTCAGAATCAATCAGCATACCGACATCCAGGGATGGAGCGGTAAATGTGCAATTCCCAAGCGATCCGGATTTCCCTTGATGAAATATTCTGGGTGAATCCCAGCTTCAGAAATTCTTTTTTTTGTCAGGATTGCCAAAGCTGAGCCTTCGTTTCTTGACTGTTGTGCCACAGGAGAATTGTATGGCCCGAACAAGATTTAGTGCCCATTAAAAGCTAATTTTCTTTTCATTCCTTTTTCACTTTGGAACCATGGTTTGTGCTGATTCTTCTTCACGATGATAACTTGCACTTGTCATATCCAGTCTACTTTTCTTACAGTAGCATCTGCTTCTCTTTCGGGTATCAGGCAGAAACCATCTTTCCTCTTGTCCCCTTCTGGCATCACTACTGAGAACTATGGTACCTAGGGATGAGAGTAAAAGCTTCCTTTTGCCAGAATGACCAGCAGACATTCAGGGGTTGGGGGTGGTGGTGGCAAGTGCATGTGGTTTGCAAAAGGCAACTGGGACCAGGAGGTGGGGCTAGAGCAGCAGCACTGTGCAGCCCACCTTGCCCGAGAAATAATTTTCTTCCCGGAACAGCCATTCCAGAAAGTCTTATTTTACCACAACCAAATTCCATCTTATTCTCATTCCTGATAACAATATTGCTTGAATATAGGGGCAAAACCAATCTCTCTGAAGAGTAACATCATCTACATTGCAACTATTGGATGGTTCACGATCATCCAATGCATTGTGCATCAGGTAAATCAGGTGGCAAAGAACGGTGTTGTAAGGAACGCCATGCTGGATCAGACCAATAATTCATTTAGCCCTGTCTTGCCTCCTGGACATCCATATTCATAATATGGGTTGAGAACTAGCTACTTAGGTGGCGTGGAAGTGTGAAGTGACGATAGTAGGGTTAAAAGGTGGGGAGAAGAAATTAATTGAGGAAGAGTAAGAGATGATTTTAGAAAATCTTTGCAATTTTTTTTATAAAATTGAATATCCCTGGGTAAGTTGTTTTTTTAAATTTCCTCAACAAAAATGTTGAATTATATTTTGATCACTACTACAGGGTGACTTTCTCAGAGTTATCTCCTACACTTATCCTCACCACGTTTTTCAAATCATTATGTCATCTTATCCTCATCAATTCTAATACTGGTTGCTTAGCAAAATTAACATATCTAGTTGCCTCTAGACTGTAAGCGCCTCCTATAGATTGTAAACTCCATCTGGGCAGGGGACATGTCTATGGACTCTATTATTTTGTTAGGTTGTACTTTTCCAAGTGCTTAGTACACAGTAAGCTCTCAATGAATGCCACTGACTGATTGATATGAGGGGTGCTTACTCGCAAAACTTCTTAAGGAAAAATTATGCTGTAGTGCTCACATGTTCTGATGCACTCACAAGCAGTTTCTTTGACATGCATACCAAGCCAAAACTGATTGGCGATGTCAGAATAAGGTTCCCCAATTCCCTAATCATGTTCTAGAAAGTACTTATTGAAACCACAGTCATTTGAGAGCAAAGTGTGTTTATCTTATATAAAACTCAATTTCCATTTCTTGTCTTGGGGAATTTTCATACTTGTCTGTAAGGATAATCTTCTGCTGTCCCTACTAAGAGATTTGAAATCTCCCCAATCTCATTTACTATTTCTTGTTTAGTGAATAACATATTTTGAGTGCATACTGGGTGCAGAACACTGTACTAAGCTTTTGGAAGTACAAAAGTGTTGAGACTTCCTTGCCCTCAAGTAGCTCATAGTTACTTTCCTCATCTTAGTCTGATGGCCGATAGAATATTATTTTGCTAAGTAGAAAAGCTAATCCCAAAGATTATAATGTGGTGCTTCTCTCCTCTGGAATGTTTTTATGTTTTTATTGTTAATATTCTATCTCTTACTCTCAGTACCACCTAATCCCCTGTTCTCCTGTCACTTTCTTAGAGCATGCTCTAATTATTTTCACTATCCCAAATTTCCAAAATGTGGATTATATGCAAGACCTCACTGGCTGTCAATTATTTCAGTCCAAACTTTTTATTTTGGGGCCATCTAAGCACTAGAATAGAATCATTCATATAGTTTTGCTTCAGTTCTTTGCCCTTTCCCTCAAATGCCAGCGTCCCTAATCAATGGATAATCTGACTATGAGCCCGTTGTGGGAAGGGATAGTCTCTCTTTGTTGCTGAATTGTACTTCCCAAGAGCTTACTACAGTGCTCTGCACACAGTAAGTGCTCAATAAATACAATTGAATGAATTAATAAACTACCCTACAGAATTCTTTCCTAACTCCTTTCCTTTCCTGCCCTTAATTACTCTCTCCAAATCATTCATGCTCTTGAACAACTCTGAATCATTTACTTCCTCAGTTTTGTGTTCTAAAACCTGACACCTCCTTTAATATTTTCAGCATCATCCCAGGGCCATTCCCTAGTCCATGATTGATCCAGATCTCTCCTTTTTCCATGCATGGAGACTCTGAAACTCTCCTGTCTCTGGGTTCAGCATGTGGCACTAGCAGAATTTCAGTGGATGATAATAAAAATAATAGTAATATTTTTAAGCACTTGTTATGTGCCAAGCACTGTACTAAGTGCTGGGGTAGATACGAGATAATCAGGTTGGACACACAGTCTCTGTCCCTCTACATCTGAGTAGAAGGGAGAACAGAACTCAATCCCCATTTTACTGATGGGGAAATTGAGGCACAGAGAACTTAAATGACTTGCCCAAGCTCACACAGTAGGCAAGTGGCAGAACAGATTAGAACCCACGTCCTCTGACTCCCAGGCTCTTGCTCGTTCCACCAGGCCACACTGCTTCTATGTTATAATATCTCCAAGCCTGGTGAGATCTGCTTCCTTGGGCTGGCAAATATCCCTGCCGCCTTCTCGGTCTCATACGTCATCTATGTTGGTGCCCACTGATAAAACTTTGCTCTGTCATGATCTGTTTCTGCCTCTCTTGGGGACACTCCCTGAAAGAGAGCCATATGTCCTCAGTGACATCACCACAGGACTGTCCTATCTCAAGGGTTTATTTCCTTTCCACCCAACCAGAAAGTGGTGGTTGGTGAGAAGATGGAGAGAGACCATCTGTTAGAGAAGCAGCCTGGCCTAGTAGAAAGAACACGGGCTTGGGAGTCAGAGGACCTGGGATTTAATCCCGGCTCTGCCACTTGCCTGCTGTATGACCTTGGGCAAGTCACTTAACTTTTCTGTGTCTCATTTCCCTCATCTGCAAAATGGGGGTTCACTATCTGCTATCCCTCCTACTTAGACTGTGAGCTCCAGGAGGGACATGATTATCTTGTACCTATGCCAGAGCTTAGTATAGTGGTAGGCATATAGTAAGCACTTAACAAATACACTGTTATTATTATCTAGTCTACAATATCTCCTAAGGTCTAGTCTACAATATCTCCTAAGGTCCCTACCAACTCTTTCTCTCTCAGCTCATATAGTTCAGCTTCCCTATCCTATAAAGGGACCTTTGAGGCACAGGAAGGCTTTGCACCAGGGCACATTCATAATCTGATCTGGGCAAAATAACTATTGCTCCTAGTGCAATAATCCAAATAGAAGCCCAACCAGGAGTGCTTGCCCTCAAACACTGGTTTGACTGGTAGTTAGTTCAAAAGAGACATTCTCTACTTGAAAATTCCTCTAGACCAATGTAGTTCTAGTATTTATTGAGTGTGCACTGTCCTAGGCTCTTGGTAAATGTAGAACAACAGTGACACTTTTCCTGCTCACAAAGAGTTTATGCTCTAACAGGGCAGACAAACATAAAAATATTTACAGCACTATCAAATAAATTGAGCAGGCATATATACCAGTGTGGGTATGTGGTTGAGTTGGGTGTTTGAAAACCTCTCTCCTCTTATGAGTTAATTCGGAAAGCCTTTAGGGAGAAAGGGTCATTTAAAAATCCCCCTCAAAAATCCACTGTTACTATCCAGATTACTTTTATTATTCTTAAGTGCTACAGTTTACAAATATGAGGAATCCAAATCAAAGGTCCTGATCAATTACTATACAATTGCTCTGTTATTTTGATTTTATCTAATGCTATTGTACTAGTGCTAGCAGATGAGAAATCCCCTCATTGTATAGCAGTTTCACACAAAAGCTGAATGCTCTCAAAACTGCTAGCTTTGAACAGGCAATCCTGGAGCATCCTAACTCCACCAGTATTTAAGTAATGTAGTCAGGATTCCCAGACCAAATCATTCCCACTTCTATTAAATAACGTATGCTGTCAAGAACATGATTTAGGTACCCTTGAAAACAAATCCATTTATTTGGGAAGCTAAATTCTTTGGGAGCTCTAGTTATAGTTTAACTGATTTGTTTGATCAAGAAATGTGTTAGCCAATTTCTACTGCAATTATTGTCCACAATGTACAAAATTATGTGGATTTAAAAATGAAAAGCAATTAAAATTTCCCTTGAAGGAAACTAAATGTTCTCTGGGCAAAAATAAAATCATACCAGAACCAGAGTAAACTAAAAGCAGGCATTTACATTTTACCCATATCTTTGCTTGCTTTCTTTTTCTAGTTAATTTTCTTTTATCCTATTATCAGAGAATCCAACCTTAAATTGTTCCAACTTTGGTTTCATTCTATAATTTGTTTTGTCTGTTATTCCCAAGAATCCAGCAGTTAATGATTTGCTTCTTAACACACTAAGCAGCTATCAAACCTGGTGAGGGCAGAAAGCATAATTCTAGGTTTCAGTGGGATTACTGCTTATTAATGTTGCTCCTGACTGACTGCCTGTCACTCATCCGGGCCCAGACTTCTCAGCACAGAAGCAACCCAAACTTCATCTGAGTTGTCCCTAGAAATTAAGGTGATTTTTAAAAGTTCAATTCTAGAAAATGGTACTTGAGACCCAACTTTCCATCATTTGTTCCGCGGGCATCTTTACCCCAGCAACTGATGGCTGAACTGGCTTGGATCACTCAAGCTTGTCAAGTAACCGTGAAAAATAATTCAGCGTAACAATTTCTTGCTGTTTATTTTTGGCCCAAATTCTTCAAGACGTCCATCCATGCCTAGTGAAAGACATTCTGTCACGCCAGACACATCTGTCCATACTTTCCTCCAGCACAGGGAGCTTTCCTTCATCAACAGGACAGATATGTAGAATGAACCATCCGTTTCTGATTTCTAAATGGAGCCATGGAACATACACAAAAGATTCAATCCCAGTGTTCCTGATGACAAAACCACTGGTTTCTTAATCATTTGTATCATAAAAATGTGGGATTTTCTGAAAGCTTACTAGACATGGAGCATTTTGTTATGCATTGGCAGCTATGTTTTGGAGGTGGGAAAGGCGATGGTGAAATTATAGTTGGTGAAATTAGCGTGCATTGTGTGGATTTTGGATGATCTGTGGTGGCCAAAAACCACTGTGCTATGCAGCCAGTTGTAAAGGTTCTGGTGCCTGGCATCACACTGCCTTTGACGGATTTTGTGGCAGGAGAGAAATGTCAGCATGGTGCCACCATAGTCCGTTTGTCTCACATTGGCAGACAATAAGGTTGTGCCCCCATCGAACTCAAACCGGGCCACAGATTTTACCCCAGGGACCTTCATGATGAGCTCATGACCTCGAATGACTGGGTTCGGTTGCAGGCGAGATCCGTAGGGGCTTGGTAGGGGTTTTCCTGGGTATCCCATTAGTCCTGCACTTGTAAGTGGGTTGGCCTGGAGTAAAGCTAAACATGCCAATGCCTCAATCCTTGGACAGGCATAACTTGGGCCCATGAAGGTTTAAATTAGTCCAATAAAGGGATGTAGATCTTGTCGATACTGTGATTCAACTAGCATTATGGATTCCACTGCATTTCCCATTTTTCAGTTCCCTAACACTTTCTAAAAGCAGGTTTTAGCTATTTAAATGTGGAAAATTGAAATCATAAAATTTTTGCTTGTGAAATCTTTTATTATTATGGTATTTGTTAAGTGCTTACTATGTGCTGAGCCCTCTTCTAAGCGCTGGGGTGGATACAAGGTGATCAGGTTGTCCCACATGGCGTTCACAGTTTTAATCGCCATTTTACAGATGAGGTAACTGAGACCCAGAGAAGTTAAGTGACTTGCCCGAGGTCACACAGCAGACAAGTGTCAGAGCTGGGATTAGAACCCGTGTCCTCTGACTCCCAAGCCCATGCTCTTTCCACTAAGCCACGCTGCTTCCCACTTTAATTAAATGAAAGGAGGATCACCATTTAATCTTTCTGTCTGAAGTCTTAAGAGTTTATACTCAGAACAAATGTACTTTCTTCTCTTGCTTGTTGGGTTTTTTTTTTGTGATTTTCCTTTTTCTATTTTAATAAACATCAATCCAGTAGTAAACAGAATTCTCCTAAGCATTTGCAGTTTTTCAGTGCAGTGTAAACTCATCATTTCAATATTCCTTATCTGACTCTGGTAAATAGAAGTTCTTCCTGAAAATCATGGCACCTTTAAAATGAAAGAATCACAGTATGAAAATAACAAAACAGACATCTATGTGATCTTTTTTTTTCATAGGAGCAACAACATTAGAATGGAGGAAAGTTCTCTAGTTTGAGATCCTGTTTAAACTATGTAGAAAAATGGTTTCAGTAGCAATGCAATTATATCACATTCTAATGATAAATTAACTGCTGGGTTGTAAAGTCTTAAAGCCACTATTTCAAATTCTTTCAAAAAGCGCTAGAGATTATGTTGCTAATGTTTCAGTTATGGTTTGAAAATGGTGGAACTAATTGGTAAACTTCAGCTTTGTCTCAATTGATCAGGATGCTACTCAGTGGCACAATTCCACAGTTCGTCAAGCACCAACTACGTGCCAAGCACCATAGTAAGTGCTGGCAGAGATACAAGATAATCTGGTCATATACAGTCCCTGTCCCATGTGGGACTCTGAGGAGCTCATGGAAACCCGTAGTTTTGCTGGAGATATTTGACACGCTGCATACCTCAATATGACAAAGGAATCCGGTCAATTGACAACTCTGAGCTTTGGTGAGGGCAGCTGGCAGTTATGTGTCTTCTTCCATTTCACTGCCAAACTGGGAGAGTCTTCTCCCCTTGCCCCCTAGCATGGTGGCAACTGGCGACAACAGGAATAGAGTAATAGAATATATTGAACTCCCATTGGATGTACTGCACTGTACTAAGCGTTTGGAAAGTCCTAAACTGAGAAGAGGCATGTTCCTAGCCCACAGAAAGTTCATACTCTACCCCGGGGGGTGAAGATGGACTGCAAGTTCCTAGAGGGCAGGGGTTCCATTTACCACTGTTCGGTACTCTCCCACGCATGGAGTATAGCATCCTGCACACAGTAAGTGTTCCAGAAATACCTTTGATTCAGAGTAATCATAGCAAATGAATGTAGACTTGAATAACATGGACATTGAGAATAACATTCTCAATAAAATTGAGAAGCGGCATGCTCTAGTGGATAGAACGTGGGCCTGGGAGTCAGAAGGATCTAGGTTTAAATCCAAGCTGTGTCATGTACCTGTTGTGTGACCTTGGGCAGGTCACCAAGATTCTCTGTACCTCGGTTCCCTCATTGGAAAATGGGGATTAAGACTGTGACCCCCATGTGGGACATGGACTGTGTCCAACCTGATTAGTTTTTATCTACCCCAGTGTCTAGTACAGTGGCTGATACATAGTACATGCTTAACAAAGCCCATAAAAAATAGCCTCAAAGTTGCTGAAGGTGGGAACAAATAAGAACACAGAAGCTGGAGATTACTGCTGGATCAGAATGACTTGGATTTGTGAGAATTAATTAGGGAAAGCAAGGGTTACAAGGTTCCCAAGTGAGTATGGAAAGACTGAACTGTTCCCTGACATCGGAACATTCATTCATTCATTGAATCGTATTTAATGAGTACTTATTAAGCGTAAAGCACTGTACTAAGCACTTGGGAAAGTACAACAGAAGAATAAACAGACATGTTTCCTGGCCACAACGAACTTACAGTCTAGAACATCACAGCTAAGGTCTTGGTGCCTGGGTCGGGCTGAGATGGGAGCAGGGCTGTGCATGTTTCCCAAAGCGAGAGATTCAGCTTTTACTGACCAATACAGTTCCGCTTGCTTCTTTAGGAACGCGTCAAAAATTGTATTTTCTTTGAAAAATACCTTTCCCCCAGACACGCCCGTCTCATACGATCCAGCCATAATTTGCAGCATGCGTGTGGGGGAATGTCTTCGCCGCCCTCTCGTTTTAGTTCCTCTCAATCTCTTCTCAATTCACCCCTGCTTCCTCCCTCCCCCAGCCCACCGAGCCCTAGAGCCCTAGAAAATCCGTAGGGACAGGTGGTCAAGGTGTGACAACTGAGCAGGAGGGAGACACATGGCCTGCTTTTAACATTGCAGCAGAACAGTTGGGGGCGAGGGGGAGTGTGAGATGGTAAACGCCTCCTGGAAGTCCCTGTTTCCCAACCTAGATTTTAGGGTGGGGGGAATCACCTTTCTGTAAACAAAATAAGTAGCCGAGCTCCTGCTCCGGGCGACAGGCAAGGGCAGCAAATGTGAGCTGTGTCTTTAAAAGGCTGCATCACCAGCCCCGCTCTCTCCTGCTCCATCTCCTCCTCCTCTCCCTTTTCTCCTCCCTTTTCTCGTCCTCCATCTCCTCCTCTCCTTTTTCTCCTCCTCCATCTCCTCCTCTCTTTTTTCTCTTTCTTTTTCTCCTCCTCCTCCTCTCCTTTTTCTCCTCCTCCATCTCCTCCTCTCCTTTTTCTCCTCCTCCATCTCCTCCTCTCCTTTTTCTCCTCCTCCTCTCCTTTTTCTCCTCCTCCTTTTTCTCCACCTCCTCCTCTCCTTTTTCTCCTCCTCCTTTTTCTCCACCTCCTCCTCTCCTTTTACTCCTCCTCCTTTTTCTCCCCCTCCTCCTTTTTCTCCCGCTCCTCCTGCTCCTTCATCTCCTCCTCCTCCCGCCGCCCCTCCCGGGCTGCCGCTGTGATTGACACCCAGAGAGAGGAGGCGTCCGGCGGTAACAAAAGTGTGCGCGGCCGCTGGAGAGCAGCGCCGGGCTGCGGCTCTCCTCGTCCTCGTCCTCGTCGTCGTCCTCTCCCGAGCCCGCAACAAGTGATCGCCGCCGCCTCCCGGCCGCCCTCCGGCCGCCCCCCGGGGCTGAGCGGGCCCCGGCCTGCGCGGGAGGAGGCGGGGAGCGGGGCGGCGGGGCGGCGGGGGGTCCGGCCGGTCCTCCGCCCGCGCCTGGATCCGAAGCGGAGCCGCCCCCGGCCCGGCAGCCCCGCCGCGGGGCAAGTTTGCGGGCTGTTGGCGCGGCCGGGCCCCGGGGAGCCGCGGGGATCCTCGGCCATGTAAGGCGACCCGGGCCCGGGGAAGGAGAAGGGGGGCAGGGGGCAGGGGGCGGGGGGCGCCGCTGCCCCGGAGACATGCTCTGCTCCGGGAGGAGGAAGAGGAGGAGGAGGAGGAGGAGGAGAGCATGAAGCCTGCAGGATGGGGGCGAACAATGGCAAGCAGTACGGCAGTGAGGGTGAGTGACATTCATCCATCGGCTCCCCTGGATGGGAATTCAACCCGGCCCGCCTCCTCGGTCCCCTCTCCTTCTTCCCATTCCCTCCCCATTTTCCCTCCTCCCTCCTCTCTCTTCTCGTCCCTCTTTTCTCCTCGTCCCTTTTTCCTTCTCACCCTTCTCCCCTCCCCCGATTCCCTCCTCCTCTCTTCCCTTCCTTCTCTCCTCTTCCCTTTTTCCTCTCCTCCACCTTTCCTTCTCCCCGCCTTTCCCTTCCTCTCTTCCCTTCCTTTTCCCCTCTCCCCTTCTCTCTTCCTTTCCTCTCTCCTCTTCCCTCTCCTCCCCCTTTCCTTCTCCTTTCCTCTCGTCCCTCCTTTCTCCCCTCTCCCTTCCTCTCTTCCCTCCTTTCTCCCCTCTCTCTTCCTCTCTTCCCTTCCTTCTTCCCCCTCCCTTCCTCTTTTCCCTTTCTTCTCCACTGTCCCTTCCTCTCTTCCCTTCCTTCTCCCCGTCCCCTCCCTTCTTCCCTTCCTTGTCCCCGTCCCCTCCCTTCTTCCCTTCCTTCTTCCCGTCCCCTCCTCTCTTCCCTTCCTTCTCCCGTCCCCTCCTCTCTTCCCTTCCTTCTCCCCTGTCCCCTCCTCTCTTCCCTTCTCTCCTCTTCCCTTTTCCCTCTCCTCCCCCCTTCCTTCTCTCCTCTCCCTTCTTCTCTCTTCCCTTCCTACTCCCCTCTCCCCTATTCTCTTCCCTTCCTTCTCTCTTCCCTTTTCCTCCTCCCACCCCCTTCTCCCCTCCTCCTTGCCCCTCTCTTCTCTTCTCCAGCAGAAGTTTCGGCCGCCTAGCATTGCTGCCCTCTGGTTATGCGTTCCTGCCTAGAAAAGCGAGCAGGATCTCCCGTCCCGTCCCGTCCCGTCCTTTTAGGCGGATCGGGGAAGGAGGGAGTCATTCGTGCTTCTTTGCCTCTGCCGAGAGTCATCCCTCTTCGCAACTTTCAGAGGACGCTTTCCTTGTCACCTCCCCAACTGTCATTAAAGCACCGACAGCTTCAGCTCCTCGCTCTGTCCTGGCATCCCCACGAACCGATGCGGTTGAGTCCCGCTCCCTGTCCCTATGACATTTTGTTCCACGGCGCCCTTTGACTTTCTCTGGGTCGGATAGTGTCTCCTCATCCAACCGTGGGGTAGCAGGGCCCCAAGTTTGGAAGCAGCTTTTGGGTTTTCGTTCGGTTGGCGGGAGGACCTGCCCGGTGGCAGATCGCTGAAAATGTCAGCATGCCAAGTGGGGAAGGCACCATCTGCTGTAAAGAGATGGACATGGCAGAGCAATTGGGTTTCTCTACCCCCAACCCCCGTGTGAAGGGGCAGAGGGGGAATTTGGAAGAGGGTGAACACCTACTAGGGTCGAAGACGGATCCATCTATCCTCTTGCTGATTATTGAGCACCAGTGCTTAATAATTAAAAGACTACAGAGCATCACCTCGGAAGCACATCCTGTCCTTTTAAAGCCCCGTAAAAATCTGCCTGTGCTGCATTTGTCCTGGCAAGGGTCTGTCCCTTTTATCATTTGTACATACCGGTGGGAACAGACAGTCACAAACTAGAGTTGTGCTGCATGCACACAAACTTTAGGAGTGCAGCGGTTGGCTACCCACCCCAGGTGCGACGGGGACGCTTGTCGTGTTGTGCTCAATCCCTGGCGTTTGTGTACGTGTACGGGTGTCTGTGTTGTGAACCTTGGATTCTTCTCCAGGAACCATCCCCAATAGGCAGCCTTAAATATGCCCCTATTCGAAATGCCCTCACCGTTTGTAATACTCTCAAACGTGTCTTCAGTTTCTGTTAAAGAAATTAAATCCCAACTCCAGCCAAACAGAAGAATTCTTACATATGCCTTAGTGTGTGGCAAAGATTTGGATTTCAGGCAATTGGTTTAGCCTTTATTAAGCCTAGATTATGCTTTTAGTATCTTGGATGAAACTCAGTAAGTATGAGGAGCAAAAGTAAAAATTCTTCCTTACACCACTTAGAATCTTTTCAAAGTTACCATACACCCTGTGTACTGGGATCTGATCCCATGAGTCCATGAGTTCTGATCCCATGAGTCCATGAGTCATAGTGACGGAGATGCAAAATCATTGTGTTGTGATGGGTCCTTTTACAACAACAAAAACACTACCCAGACCGATACGTTCCTTTTCCTCCTTTTCAGCTGCTTCTTACATCCCAGAATTCTCATATTATTCAGTGTGTGGTATATGAATGCTTCCTGTCTGAACAGCAGAATTTTCAACCCTAAGGGGTGGAGGGGGAAGGACAGGACTAATGTTCTCCAGCTGTTATCCGTAAATGCTACCTCTGCATTTTCACTTCAACTGAAGTGAAGTTATGCTGGGATCAGATTTAGAAATATCATGGTTTTTATAGGCTAGACCTATTCTCAGCTGGTTAAAGGAGACCAATGGGAAGCTTTGGAAGTCAAATAGGGGTTTGGCTCCAGGGATAAATTATGCTCAGTATTACCAATTCTCTAAAATCACCCAGAGATACCTTACTCGACAAGCAGGTGGAAAAACATAATCCTAAGGATTTTCCTTACAACTCTCTTCTGTCTTTTCTTCTGTGAGCATTGAAATATTTGTAGACTTTGTGAGGCTCTTTTGTTACAATCCGTTTTTCACTCACTGAGCAACACATGCACCTCTTTCTCTCTCAATGGACTTCCAGGCATGTTTGTTCCAGTTAGCTGTATGCTCTATTTTATGGGGTATCTAGATGCTTATGACCTATCATTCCATTAGTGCCAATGCAGGTATTACATCAGTTTACCACTAGGTGCTCAGGACTTTGGAAAACCACATTCTTTGTTCTCGCTTTGTATTAGTTTTGTATATTTTGGCTTTTTTTGATGACCTTTGCAGGCAAGCCTCAAGTTAGTACAATGTACAACTTCATTTGATTTCAAATGAGAGGAAGTGACACATACCACATTCTGAAACTATATTTATGTGAGATAAAGCATACTTAAGATAAAAGATCCTTGAAACAAATCCTCATTAGAAGTTCATCAGGGTGTGTGCAGTGTTTATTCACTGAAATACAGAATTGAAACTAGGAATAAACTAGTTTATTCCTAGGTGTCAAAATACCTGCCTCATAATAGAACACCTCTGCACTTCTGCAGTGGAGTATTGAATATGAAGTTATTTCTATGCAAAATGAATTAATTTTGAATGAATATTTCTGCCTGGTTTTCTGGTGCCTTAATTATGTGCATGTAAGTCCCTAGCTTGATCATAGCTTGCTATGTTTTGAGACATTAATTGATCATTAGTGCAGATAAATTCCCTATTTTTTTTCTTGGTCAAAATCTATTCCAAGAAATGTTTCAGAAGACCCGGTCAGATAAGTTTTTCATCTTTTGATGAGGCCAGTACTACATATGGAGAGCATCTGGTTACAGGCAACTCTCAGAATTTTGACATGCACTATCTTACTGTAATATTTCAATATTAGAGCTAGGAATACAATCTTTCTTTTTTAATTATGTAAAAGGAGGTGCTTTAGAAAACTGGAAAGGGTCTTGTCTTTGTAGTCTCCAAAATTAGTCAGTCAAAAAAATCTATGTTTGAAGCTACCTGAGAATGATTAACATTCTACTGTATCAGTCAATCAGTCATATTTTATGGAGTGCTTACTGTGTGCAGGGCACTGTACTAAGCCCCTTGAGGGAATACAGACATATTCTCTGCCCACAGTGATCTTACAGTCTAGAGGGAGAGACAGACATTAATACAAATAAACAAATTACAGATATGTACATAAGTGCTGAGGGTCTGGGGGCGGGGGTGACACAGAGAGAGTAGGAAAAGAGGAAATGAGTGCTAAGTCAGGGAAGCACTCTTGGAGGAGATGTGCCTTTAATAAGGCAAGGAAGTGTAATTGTATGTCAGATATGAATAGGGAGTATAGCAGAACGTGAGAGAGAGGTCAGTGGCGATATAGATGATATCAATTTATAGTGAGTAGGTTGGTATTAGAGGAGCGAAGTTTGAGGGCAGGTTCTAGTGGGAGAGTTGCAAGGTGAGGTAGGAGGGAGCAAGGAGATTGAGGGCTTTTAAACCTGATGGTAAGGAGTTTTCTGTTTGATGCAGATGTGGATGGGCACCACTGATGGTTCTTGATAAGTGGAGAAACATGGACTGAACCTTTTTGTAGCAAAATGATCTGGGCAGCAGAGGGAAGTATGAACTGGAGTGAGGAGAGAATGGAGGCAAGAAGGTTGATACAGTAATCAAGGTGGGACAGGATAAGTGCTTGGATTAATGTGGTAGCAGTTTGGAGAGGATGGATTTCAGTGTTCTTGTGAAGGTTGAACAGTCAGGATTTAGTGATAGAAACTATATAACTCTCTCTCTCTCTTTAGATACTATATCTGTGGAGAACCTAGATATTTCATTTAGCTAAAATCAACAACCTTTTCCATTCTAGGGAACCTTATGAGGTTCTAATAGAGTGTGCTTCCAACCAGCCAACAATCTCCCAAGGAAGATTATGATGGCTCTGAGCTCCTGCTGGGGATGGAGCTAGATTTCAAATATTTGAGTATTTTTAGCCTGGAAAATTACAATTCTTGACAGATATGTAAAGGGAGGTAATTAGTCCTATATTATGCAGGTATCATCATCCTCATTAACAATATCAATCTTGCACTAGTGTGTCAAACATTGAGGTAAGAACAATAGGAGCGAAAGAAACATCTCCTGGCTAGGAAGGGCTTAGAGTAAAAGTTTTTAAACTAAGAGGGTTTTAATTATTGGGAAGTGATTCTGATTAATAGGGACAAATAAGAAATTGTTCTTCTGAAGGGTGAAGGTTGACATTCTTTGAGTCCTTCCATTCAACAGACTCCCTGTATAGTCAGCTTGCTGAAGAGAGAGGCCCAGAAATAAAAAGTCAAGTTGAGGAAATTAACACCAGTTTCCAAACAGAACTTGAAAAATTGGGTTAGGTATTTGGACAATTTGCCAAAGAAAGTGTGAGGTTAGTATTGTGTGAACTGCTTAGAGGAATTTTAGTTTTAATTTTCCCTTATGAGGTAGGCTGAAAGCTCACCTCTGAACCTAATAATTTATAATTCGTGGTCTTTAGGTACATAGGTCTTAGTGTACAGGTGCTTGATGCAATCTGAGAAGTTCGCTAATTTCCTAAATTTTCCCGGCACAGAAACACATTTCTTTGATTAACGTGATGCCAGAATATTGGTGTGAAACAAACTCCCTAGTCATAACACAAAGAAATGCCAAAGTCATTAACCTTCATCCTATTCTCTTGTAAATTCCTTTCTTTTTGATGACAAATCAAAAATCATGTAATGTTCACCCCCCCCAAATCCCTTTATGATTCTTCTCAGTAAATGAAATGTTATCAAAAATCTTATCTGAACTTCTAGATAAACACAGTGGCCATAGTGCTTTATTCTGGGAAGCTATCTTTATTTCTTCATTATTTTACATTTTGTTGGATTTTTTTTCTTCCACAGATATCAGGTGAATAAATTCCTAAAGATTCAGTATTTTTACCTGTTGTACAGCAGCTGGCAGTAAGCCAGTCATCTGTAGGTTTGGGCCAGGCTCAACAATTATACTTCTTTAAAAGTCTTTTTTTCATCCAGAACAAATTATTGGAACAAATGTCTATGCAATAATCTGGTGGTCACTACTTGATGAAGCTGATAATGTAGAAAATTTACAACTCCTACAAAATGCATATGTAAGAGAAAGATTGAAGGTGAAAGAGCCTTTCTACGAACCTTGCCTTAGTGCAGTCTTTCCCTGTCTGTGTTCCAGAAACTGGAAATAGCAAAGAGAGCAGGAGGTAGTGTAACTTTCCTGGAAGTGAGTAAGTCAATGCCCATTGTGTATTTGACCTTGCAACTAAAAGATAAAAGCTGTCTTTTATTCCTCATTTCCTCAGCCTAGGTGTGTCCTACTCAGTTTTTCATTTGAATTATGTCACCTTGTCTATCTGAATATCCTCCAGAATGTAGTAGACACATTCTGTCCAGTTATTTTGAGTTTCTGTGCCCTGTTCTTTCCTATGTTTTGAAGGACACATTCTCTGTGTATGTCTGGCACACAGTAAGCACTTAACAAATACCACAATTATTAGTATTAAGTGCAGTTGTGATAGATTTTGACAACCTTTTCAGTAGTGGTTTTTACTTTCGTGGTGGTTAGGTGTAAGAAAAGGGGTGATGTTGACCCAACTGAATTTTAATAAATGATACAACTTCTGTGGAAAGGAATTTTATAGGATCTTCAGAAGTTCTGAGTTTTCGTGCTAGACCACTAAAATAGTAAATTTATAGCAATTTAAAGCTGAGGGAGAATAAACAACCAAAAGAATATATGGAAGTAAAAATGAGGTAACTCAATTATAAAAACAACAGGTTTTCCTGTTTTAGTTGACTTCTAAATTATAACTTCGTCTAGCAGAAGTGCTAGTATTTATTGAGTGAAATGCACTGTATTAAGTCCCTGAGGAAAGTACAGCAGAAACACTACACAGAATTCCTGCCCTCAAGGAGGTTATACCATAACACAGGAGACAAATATAAAAATATTTAGAAGTTGAATCAATTTATACACTGAGTGTTAAATCAAGTAGACATTTATTCAAAGATTCATGATTTAAAGTATCTTAGGTTTGATTCTCAGATACCTTTGTGGTTGGTATAATGTAGATATGAGATGTTTCAATATGTCTTTTTCTTTTTTCATGGTATTTGTTAAGCACTTACTATGTGCCAGGATGGGGCAGATAAATGTTGATTAAGTTAGGTTGGATTAGGTTGGATACAGTCCCTGTCCCACATGGACCTCACAGTCTTAACCCCCATTTTACAGATGAGGTAACAGTGGCTTCAGCATTTAGTTTTTGGAAGAAATAAGTGATTTGAGATTTTGAGTTCATTCAGAGAAGCAGTGTGGCCTAGTGGATAGAGCCCTTGGGCAAATCACCTAACTTTTCTGTGCCTCAGTTACCTTGTCTGTAAAATGGGGATTACGACTGTGAGCCCCATATGGGACATGGGAAACAGCATGGCTTTAGTGGAAAGAGCATGGGCCTGGGAGTCAGAAGGCCATGTCTTCTAATCCTGGCTTTGCCGCTTGTCTGCTCTGTAGCTTTGGGCAAGTCACTTCACTTCTCTGTGCCTTAGTTACCTCATGGTAATGGAGATTGAGATTGGGAGCCCTATGCGGGACAGGGACTATGTCCAACCCGATTTGCTTGTATCCACCCCATCCCTTAGTACATTGCCTGTCCCTTGGTACGTGCTCAACAAATACCATTATTAATTATTATTATTATTACATGGACTCTGTCCAACCTGATTACCTTTATCTACCCCAGTGCTTAGAACAGTGTCTGGCACATATTAAGCACTTAACAAACACCATCAAAAAATAAAATGCTTGAGGCACAGTGTTTCACCCCCACTTTCTGCACCAGGCCTGACAGCCCTTTTTTCAGAGTAATGGAGAATGAAGTGTGAACTGCCTCTTGAATTCAAACCCCAGGCCTGAACTTGGAAGGGGTTGGGGCTAAGAGGGCCACCCTGTGAGAGGTACTAGTTGACATCTGAAAAATTATGCAACCTTAAGACTTCTGAATGAAGTAGTCACTGCCATGACTTTCCTTGTTTTCACCTATAATGATAATAGGGTTCCATGGTCTCTCTGAAAGAGGTGATTCTTATTTAGACTGAGTGCTATATTTGGATTTATTCCATCAGTTCATATTAAGTCCATAAAGAGAAGAAAATATAAAGCAGTTAACACTGCAAGAATGCATAATTGTAACTTTTAGGACCATGACAATTTATATAAACGTTCTAACTTCTTTGGTTTGCTATAATTTCTGTGGTAAATTCATTTTTGAGAAGGAGTACTCATGCTTAGTCAAATCTATAAGAGAAAGTTTTGAAACCTCTCTAGTAGCTCTAGCTCCCTTTGAATCTGATTAAGAAAACAGATAAAACAATATACAGTTTCACTGAAATCTGACTAATTTGGTTAGCAGCAGCAACCAGGCAAAAATTAACTAAACCAAAATCAATTGATCTTATGTATTGAGGGCTTACTGTGTGCAGATCACTGTAGTATGATATAGAAACATAATGGACTTGGTAGCCATGTTCTCTGCCCACAATGAGCTTATAGTCAAAAGGAATAGAAGAAATAATTGTAATTAGCCTTCATCCAGGAATTTCCAAAGGTGACACCATGAGAGGCGGACTCTAGCCTGTAATTCTCTTTTGAAATGGGCACCCATTTTGAGTGACTTTTAGAAGTCTAGATTGGCACCAGGATATCTCCCACCTGTAGGGAGCTGAGCAGACCTGAGTTATTCCTCAATCAATTCTGAGTCTTTGCTGTGTCACAAACACCTGGGAGAGTACAATAGAGTTGGTAGATATAATCCCTGCCTACAAGGTGCTTTAGCTTACAATCTAAGCGAAGGAACTCCTATGAGCTATTCTGGTTTTGTATCACTGGGGATTTTGGGCAGACTCCCGCGGACAGGTTAAAAATCAGAACCTTGGGTCCCTTTAAACCAATACACACATTTGCTGTGGAACAGCTGGGGAAAACAACCATCTCCAGGAGATTCAAAGAATTGGTGAATCTTCTGGTGCATGTCCAAGTGAACCCTACACTCTGTATCCCACCTGTTGAATTAAGTTTTACTGTCCTATATCTGATGTCCTGTTATTTTTACATCTGCTGATGTTACAAACCTAAAGTCTTCAAAATAATTCTTTAAAATACAACTCCTCCATCTCCCCAAATATTCTTTGAATACCCAGTGTATAAGTTTAACATTAGAGGGTATAGTAAAAGAACCTAAATTGGATGACATTAGCTAAATTAAAGAGAAAAGATAATATTTTTGAAACCTGTAGAATTTCCTCACTGAAGTCTTACATGATGAAATAGCAAGGGCCCACCATTATTAAGTACAGAAGAAATTATTTGGGATCCTAAACATTCATTCTACCTACTCTAGACATATCATGTGCTGTCCAAACTGATAGTTTGGAACCCTGAGGATTAATTTTTCCACCCTTAGACATGACAGCTCTAATGTTTCAAAGTGGATATTGTGGAATAAATGCCGCGTTCATAAAATAAAAGACTTCTGTAGTCCAGTAGGAGGGAACATTGTTCAGTTGCAGTATTTACCTTTAGTTTGGGATCACATGATGTGAAAATAGAACATGACACTTTTAAAAACTTTTAAAAAACAGTTTCTTGTCAATTTACAGAAAATGAAACCATGGTTTATATTGTAGAGATATTATCCCTTCCATGTCAGCACTCACACAAGTGCACATGAGCACTTGATACAGTGGACTTTGGAATTAAGGATTCAGATCATGTATTTTGATTTCTCATGTTCATAAAATCCTTATTTCACTTGCTGGTAATATTATATCTGCCCTGAGTTGTGTATCCTAGGGAATTAATGAGTTGATTTTCTAGTAAATCCTTCGAAAGATTCTTCTGGGAGTAAAAAAGGAAAAAAAAGGTACCAGGAAGTGCTTTTTCAGACTCAGGTTTGAAACAGGAAATTCCTGTCTCTAGCTACATAAATTTGTCATCTGAACATCGTAAATCATGTGACATTTCTCCCTCCCTTGGACAATCATTTCATACCAGGAGTTGGTGGAGAGATTTTGGACACTGTTGCAGTTTGTAAGACTTTTGCATTTTGAGTACAAAAGATATTAATTGTACTGGAGACTTGAGAAAAGTTGGGCCCTAAGACTTGTAGTGCCATATTTGTGATCCCTTTATGCAGTAGTAAAGTGGACTGTTCAAAGTGTTGATGATAGTCATGGCAGTCACATTGGGTTAATTTTGATTTATTATAAACTTAATGGCCTGTGGCTTGGTATATGCTAACAGGCTGTCCAATGTGGTGAAATAATCTGGTGAAATATCAATTTAAGCTGTTTTCATTGCCAAAGGCCCCTCTAATTTGGGAACAGATCTTGACATTGTTCTTATTTTAATAGAAACATGAACAAGCAAGTCAGCTTTCATTAAAATGAATCAAACTGTTCAGATTCAGCAAAGTGTAGTGCTTTGACAGTTAATGTGCACACAAGTAACCCAAGCACAAAGTTCCAACCCACCTCAGGAAAACCTATACACCGTCAAAGAGCTCCATCAGTGACATGGAGCTAAATACTCCCACAGAATTCTTCTATTTGGGCAGCACACTAAATCCATGATGCAGGAGTGGATGAGAAAGTGGGAGATCAAATCATGGATGATTAACATGTCCTTTGGGAGACCTAGAGGAAGAGTAAGGCCTCACAGTAGCATCACGAATCAGACCAAGCAGAAGGTCTGGAAAGGAACAGACTCATCACCACCACTCAGTATCCACCACTCATACTAGGTTGTACTTCTAGAGAAGTTCCATCAACACCATCAACCTAAAATATCATCAAATGCCAGGGCAGGATCGCAAACAATGAGGGCTTAGATTGAAGTCAGTCCACTGGCATTGAAAAATACTCCTCATGTCACACCTTCAGTAGGCAGACCATGTGAGGAATGCTGATGACTGCAGGAAACCCAACAGCTGCTCTAGAGCAAGTTAATAATAATGATAAAAATAATAATGAGAATAATTATGGTACTACTACAGAGGCTTCTGCTTTTGCACAGTTCAATAGGAATAAACTACAGTACTTTTCTTCCTTTTAGAAGGTTTAGAAGGTGAACAGGCAAACTATGGAAATGACCTAGTGGGCCTTCTGGCTAATTAATACTGATATTATAATTTAGGTTTTGAGACAGGTTCTTGCTATTAGATAATGGTATCATCAGTCCAAATAGCCTTCACTTCAGGAGGAGGAGATGATGAAAAGGTCTTGCTTGTCCAAACTCACATCACAACTTCCAAGCAATGTGCCTTAGGGAAAAGAGTAGGGGGGGCAGGGAGTCCGGACAGTTTAATTCCAGTCCTAGTTCTGCCATCGGCCTATTGGGCGACCTTGCACAAATTGCTTGACTTCTCTGGGCCACAATTTCCTCATAAGCAAAATGGGGATACTAGTATTTGCCTCACCTCACAAGAATGCGGTGAGGATAAAGAAAGATAAATAATGAAAAGGCCCTTTGGGAAAAATCAAAGTATGTTGGACAGAGACTGGGTCCAATCTGACTGTCATTAATCCAACCCAGAGTTTAGCTCAGTGCTTGGCACGTAGTAGGCACATGATAAATATCACGATAATGATATCGCAAATAGAATTTCAAGATACCAATATTGGAGGATTTCTACAATATGCGGTTGCAGTTTGAAGTACTTAGTGTCTGTTTGAAACCTCTTTAGAGAAACAAGTGTTGAACAAAGTCTGTGCTAACCAGAGATACATCTGGGGTTGCCCAATCTCCAACTGACTAGACTTAACTCTTGATTTAATGTATCAGAAATTTTATTTGGGTAGTTTCAAGTTACATAAACCAGCAGAAATAATTTGTCCCGGAAAAATTGTCTTGATAATGACATTACCCACAAGCCACTACTTTCCCCATAAGAAAGACTTGGTCCCTGGGCTTCCCTAGAGTTTATGAGCTAAGTCACAAAGATGGGGAAACACCATTTCTCTAATGATTCCATTTCATTTTTGAAAGCTGTTTGGTATTTTATATGATGAAGGGTCAGGGTTTAGATAAGCAAAGACTTTCTGTATAGTGCACAGTCAGTGGATTCATTTTTTTCCAATTTCACCCTTTCTCTCTCTCAGTTGTGTGTATTGAAGCTGAGTTTCTGGGCAAGAAGCCCACTTTGCTTCATTTGTTATCATTACAGCGTTCAAAACCTCTTGTCTTCATTTCAGATCGATTGTTGTAAAATGTACCCTTCTCTGTGCTACAAATATACTTTGGAATTTTGTAATGCTTTAAAAATGAGAATGTGGACTTGACCTCTGTGGTCTTCCGAATAAATAGGCAGTTTCAAAGCTCAATTCATGACCTACTCCCTCAGTCTGAGATTGAAGATCAGGAATCCTAAGAAAAGCTTATTCTCATGCTTTTTAACCATCTTGCGCCAATTTGCCTCGTCTCAAAAAAACCCAATGACTTTGAATCTTGTAAAGAGGTGCATTCTGGTAACCTGAAGTCATTACAGCTCATCCTAAGTCACCAAATGTAAGTTTTATAGTCTTCTGGACTCTGCCTTGAGCAAAGTCATATGCTCAATCCCGCCACATCACCCGTTTTCATTAAGCATTGGGATAAGATGTAATTAGGGAATTAGATAACACCTATTCAATAGCAAGGAGCCTGTTTAGCTTCAGAGCCCTGTGTGTTAAAAAAATAAAAATTGGTTGTGCACACGTGTGTGGCCCTGGAGCAGATGAGTACAGTGTATACAGTACTCAGTGTACAGTGCTCTGTACGTAGCACTCAATACATCTGATTGATGAGGGCTATAGTGTGTTTTCCCTCCAGAACGGGGTTTTTCTAGAATGCAATCCAAACACTGTGGGGGAACTTGCTGCACGTCTATTCATAGTGGAAAGTCCATATCTGAAGCTGAGAAGAAATTGCCCCTTCATGTAATCTTTTGTATGGTGTGGAAGAGAAGAGTCACACAAGTATGTGTGTTAGTGTTGGTATAGAAAATTCCTAAATGATATGAAGATGTAAGGTCATTGCAGTGGCTCAGTGTTTCTCATACTGAAGTTTGCAATCCCTAGAAAGGTGATGGAAGAATACCTCAAGGACTCTTGGGGACTAAACTCATTTTAGTGATGACAGCAGCAAACTGCAGACTGCTTCCTCATCTCTGAACTTACCCTCTCTACCTTTCTTTTCCAAGCTTTGAGAAGAGCTGGGCTGCTGAGGGAAGGGGTTTATGGTAAAGGGCTTGTGCTAGGCAGGTCTCACTTTCTAGGGAAGTGCTCAAGGTGGCATAATGCCACCATCTTGGCTATTTTCACCTCACTGCATTCTCTTTTCTTAATCGCTTTTATTCAGGCTTCTCTGAAGGCAGGTGGAACAGGAGAAGGGTTGTGTGATTGGAGTGGCAGTGCTGAGGACATAACCTCACTTGGAAAAAAAAATCCTGTTTATGCAATCCCAGAGGGAGGAGTTTCAATCCTTCCATGACAAATTGGGACTAAAAAAACCTACAGCAATCTGACTGTCAGACATTATTAGGGCCATTACATAATCAGGAATTCTTAAAATTGTTTCCACCCATGTTAGGCATGTCCTATTGAAGGAAAGCTATTTTACTTGGAGCTCTGCTGATTTTGCTGGTTTTGGTTCATTTGAATTTTGGCATAGCAGGGCATGACTCTGGCTTTGATATGCATTGTGGACACATCTAAACCTGAAACTCAGGAAACAAAGCAAAACTGAACTCTGCACACCTGGTATGTCTCGTGTGTGAGCGAGAAGCTAAGTGTGCGTAAAGCTGAGTTGTGATTTCCAGGCTGAAAGACCCAGCTACCAGGATCCTGGCATTTTCCCAGCAGTGAACCTGTGTGGAATTGGAACTATTCAAGCCCTCACACTTTGCTACCACAGTCAGAATATTTACCAGTGCCTTTGAAAGGGCTAGCACCTATAATAACAACAATTATTATTATTATTATTATTGTGGTATTTGTTATACGCTTACTATGAGCCAGAAACTATAATAAGTGCTGGGGTGGATTTAGCAAACTGGGTTGGACATAGTCCCTGTCCCACATGGGGCTTACAGTCTTAATCCCCATTTTACAGATGAAGTAACTGAGGCACAGAGAAATGAAGTGACTTGCCCAAGGTCACACAGCAAACAAGTGGCAGAGCCAGGATTAGAACCCAGATCCCTCTGACTCCCAGGCCCATACTCTATCCACTAGAGGGTCTTAGCCATCTTAGGTTGCCTGGAAATACCTTTTTATTTATTTTCTAGAGAAGGGCTTTTTTTTTTTAATTTTGTTTGTGTTTTTTGCAGGCCTACTATCCACTAGCATTTCTGACAAAACTGGCATTTTAGTGCTCACACCTTCACCAATGCAGAGTCCAGGCATGGAACCATTTTTTCAATATCATAGCATATTCTGCTCAGATTTGAGAGGCACGTGAAGATTCCTTATCGTTGTCATCAATAACATTTGTTGAACATTTACTTTGTGGAGAACACTTCACTTAGTACTTGGAGACAATACAAAAGAGTTAGAAGACATGATTCCTCCTTACAAGCATCTTACAATGTAGCTTGGGAGGCAGGCACTAAAATAATTCCCCAATTCGCCAACCATGATCTGTCCATAACATGTTTTATAGGAGAGTTGACTGTACTTTCATCTATTCAAGTCTGGCGATTGTTGCCTTATCTCCTCTAGAGGGATGTTGTAGATAAACTACCCGTTCAGAGTAATGCACTAAACCCTGTGAGAGAATACAGAGGTGGGAATTATACATAGTCCCAGTACCTTGGTGGAGGGTCACAATCTCAGTTTAAGTGGGGAAAGGGATTGGAGTCACATACATCAGGAGTGATAAACTCTGATCCATCTAGAAGTAATTATCACTCTCAGGGAAACCAGCTAGCTTCTCCTCTGGTATTCTGTTCATCCCCTCCCCTGACTATATGATTAGGTTTAATGTGTCCCAGTGAAAAAGTTGATCGTTTCAGGGTGGTTCCCATCTCATTCCAGCTAGTTACCAGGAAACAGCTACTCCATTTCAGCACAAAAAGGGAATCTTTCCAGGGGAAGAGTCAGGTTCAAAATCGCTCCATCCTGAGCTAAAAAGAACTCTTCGCCCAGGGCTTGGGGAGTGTTGCTCCTATTTAACTTTCTTAAGGACTCAGAATGCTGCATCCTGTCCCAGGAGAAGCTCAATAAATTTAGTTAAAAAAAACAAGGGCAAATGCTCATGCACTTTTATGGCTATTTTATTCAGGACGCATATGCCCTGAGGCCCGAAAGAACTGGAGAAGGCAAAGTGGATTATGATAAATCTGGCTCAGATAGGACCTCGGGAAAAGGCTACATTGTTGCCTGGTACAAGTGTTTTCAAAGGGTCCACAGGCATGTAAACTCTGCTCCAGCAGCCTCTTGCTTAGGCAGCATAAGCAAGGTACTTCCCGTGGAACCACTAACAGAAAGCCAAGTACTATAGGTAAGCTTTTGTGGCTGAAGGTGTAGTTGCTCCCTCACGCTTGCTGTGGATAAGGCAATTGTGCTGCTTCGTATGCCCTTTGATGAAAGAAGAATCTCGGCTGGAGAGCGGTTTCTGCCCTTTAGATCTTGGCTGACATCCAGCCTTGGGAGGAGTGACCAAGAATCCAACTAATCAGTGTAAAACAATGTGTATTGCATGTCAGAATCACAAAACAATTACAGCCTTTATTCAAAACAGGCCCCGGAATATCAAATGAACATGGCAGCGGGGTCTTTGGGCCACTAGAGGGAGACGGCCATAAAACCAGCAATGCCAGAGAATCAGGGGCGAGGAAACACGATCTATGTTCTGAACCCTTCACTAAAGCTCAGTTCCAGGAATGAATATTAGACTTTCACCCCTTTGAGAGGGTCAGAAGCATGTTGAAATGGAGTGTGAGAGGGTTTCATGTGCATAATGCCTTAAACTCAGCCTCAGAATGTGGGATACAGTCAGAAGGTTGCCTTCCATTTCTGAGGCTGAACAAATAAGAGAAACTTTGGACGAGCCTATGCAGAAGGACGTGATTCTCCGTAGTACCTTGTGCCATTTGCAGCCGATGTATAAATCTGGGATATTTGCAGTACCCACATTTCTAGAGTCATTCCTTATTTTAAACTAGAATAACCCTCTGGTGTCCAAGTTAGGATCGGGTCCTGCTGAATGCTGTATGCTGTTAATTGCCTTTGAATTTTGAAGTGAACAAAAATGGGGTTTGAGACTCTGCTTTATTTTCCATTCTAAAGAAAAAAGAATGTGAAGTTACTCTTTTTTTCTTTCTGCTTGAAACAGTGTTCCTTTTATGATAAGCCTTTAGTGCAGGACTCAGCAGAGAGTAAGTGCTCAATAAATAGTACTGATGGATATAACTGAAACCTCAAAGTCATGGTTTTTTAATATATATATATATATAAAGTCTTCCCTCCTGCTTTGTACATATCCATTCTTGGTGGCTGTCATCAGCATCATCCTAATCACTGAATTTTAACGTGCCCCGTTTACAGACATCGTCTTCCTTTCCTGCTCTCCTCCTGCAGCACCACAACTAGCAGGTTTTATTCTAACCAAACTAACCTAATTTGAACTTGCTCTTGACTCTGCTGTCATCTCATTTCCTCATTCCTTTCTCTTTGCATGGAATTCTCTCCTGCCTTAAATCTGCCAAACCATGTCCCTCCCTTATCTTCGAAGTCCCCCTAAAGAGCCACTTCCCCGAGGAAGCAGTCCCCAGATTCCACCTCCTTATATAAGCCTCAATGACGTTTTTCACTGATGGTATTTCTTAAGGGCTTACTAGGTGCCAAGCACTGTACTAAGCACTTAGTGCACTTGTGTGTATGCCAGGTTATGTACTCCATTTAATTCATTAATAACATGTACATAACATATGTATGATCTCTATTCACACACACACATATATGTGTATATACACATATATATATATATATATGAAAGATATTCTATTATAGTCTTTGGCCATAAAATTTACATAACATCTTGAACCCAAATGGTAGACACAAATAGCACTCCTCTAGTAGTCCTTTTCTGAAAAAAGATCAAATTTTGGATGCCTCCATAAAGATCTTCATTTTCCCAAAGTATTGATTATCAATGGCCCATATTAAACCACTACTTGTAAAAATGTTTGAAATGCAGGAACCGCTGAATTTGTGAATACATAGTCAGGCCCTGAAGTTATTTTAGCTCTGATGGTTGGCTGAATGAATTTTCCATAGCTCACTCTGTTTTTTCTTTTAAATCAGCTCTTTCTAAGTCAATTGAAATAAGACATTATGGTGGCCAGATACTCAAATTCTTAAGTACATCTGGCTGATATTAAGGGGAAGAGCTGAATCTTGTAATCAGTAGGAATTCAAATTCAACCACCCAACTCCAGAGTTAGTGACCAGCTGTGCCACCTTGCAGCCAAGGGTAACTTGAAAATGGCCATGGACCTTCTGTAGCCAACCTGGCACTGACTGTTGGGAGGATCCCTTGGTTTAGTTCCTCCAGATTTATAGCCAGAAAGTAAAAAAGATTGGCCTTGTTGCTTTTTGGAAAGGAGTGTCATCTTATAGAGAAATGGTTTGGCTTGTCTCAGGTTCAATGCAGAGCTGCTGAGGACACAGACATTCCTCATCTGTCTCAGTGTACAGTCGTAGTCTAGAAATTTCCATACAGGGGTTGGGTGGGGAGAGATCCTTTCTCCTATTGTGTCATGCCCTGAAATGTCCAACAGGAGAGGGATGGACTGCATCTTTCTGCCAGCCATAGTGAGGTGGGTCACATTTGAAATGAGGTGAAGTTGTACCAGGGACATGAGTTATACATTGTGCATCCTCTTTCCCAGGCATAGCTGCCCTCTTCTGATTTATCGTAGCTAAAGTAGCACCCTTCTTCCTGCAGGGGAAGATAATTAACCTTTGTGATTCACTTGCCCTGTTACTTTCTAATGCTTCACCAGAGATGAAGCATTTCTCACCCATGGATGGGAACTCCATTGTATATATTTTAAACTCTTTTAGTCAAGGTTTATGTCTTTTGCCCACTCTGCCCCCACTCATCCCTCATAGATTACAATTGTGCCGTGGTACCTCGATAAATGTTTGTTGATGTGGACGATGATGGTGAGGTTAACCTAATTTGAGTTTCACCTAAAGAAAATGTTGCCTAATTTCTCTAAAGAAATACATGGAAAAGGGCTTGAAGAGGTTGGAGGTGTGTCTTAGAGGTACTGAAGTAAATTACTATTCCCCCAGGCTCATTGGCATTTACAAAATAGATTTCAAAAAATCCTGTTTTTCTCAAGGAAGGAATCCCCAGAATTTCCAATTCAGTATCTATTTTCCCTCCCCCTTAGGCTGTGAGCTCCAAGGGGGGCAGGTCATCTTGAATTTACCTTACTTTTTAGTAGTGGAAGCAGCATAGCCTATTGGCAAGAGCACAGGCTTGGGAGTCAGAGGATATGGGTTCTAATCCCGACTCCACCACTTTTATGCTATGTGACATTGGGCAGGTCACTTAACCTCTCTGTACCTCAGTTATCTCATCTGTAAAATGGGGATTAAGAGTATGAACCCCTTGTGGGACAGGGACTGTGTCCAACTTGATTAGATTATATCTACCCTAGTGTTTAGAACAGTGCTTGGCACATAGTAAGTGCTTAACAAGTACCATAAGTAGTATTAATTATTATTATTATTAAAGTAGTTGCTGTATAGTAAGTGCTTGATAAATACATCATTTATTCCTATTATTATTGTAATGGTCATATGGGCTGAGGAGAGAGAAGATAGTAGTGACCCACAATTGGTAAAAAAAAAAAAAAAAAAAAAAAAAAGGCCAGGGGTGGGGGGACTTTCCAGGGGATAGATACACTAGAAAAAAACCCATCCACATGTTTATTAGTTCAAACAAGGTTTAAATGGTGAACAGATGTTTGGCAAACTCAGTGGTTAATATCAAATTGTCAATATATCTGAATCTTTGTAAACATATTTCAATAGTTGAAAAGTTCCTCTTTCTGCATAAATTTGTTCTGATGGAAGTGAAAAACTGGAGAGTTCCACTTTGTTCCACCCAAAAGGGAATTATGGGGTTTAAAGCATTGAGCTGAAGTTATTGATGGTAACTAAGACTTGGTCACATTTACCGCTATGTTCAGATTGCAAATTAAGGGGTTGGACTATGACAGTGAATCTTTGTAAACAAAAATCACAAATCTTCAAAGGTCATTTCCAACCTGCCCAGAACTGCAACCAGAAATCAAGACTATCTATTAGCTATAATGTGATTGTCTTGCCTTATCTGGATAATTCTTGCTGGGTTTCTAAATATAGATTATAGATTGTACATTATTCAGTATTCTACAGGTTCAGTAGTCCTCTGCCACCCTGGAAATGAAATATGCATCCCTTTGGCTAGTACCATCTTCAACCCTTTATTCCCCAGGGTTTGTTATCACTGTAGACAGCGCCAATATCCTCTCTTTTTCATAAGCCCATGACCTTGGCATTACACTCGACTAAGCACTCCTATTCAAACCACGTATTCGATCTGTCACCAAGTCCTGCCGTTTCTACCTTCATAAGATCTCTAAAGTCTGCCCTTTCCTCTCCATCCAAACTGACACTATGTTGATCCAAACACTTATATCACTCAACTATTGTATCTACCTCTTCCCTGTACCCTGTCTCTCCCCACTCCAGTTCATACTTCACTCTGATGCCCAAATCATTTTTCTGAAAGAACATTAAGTCCACAACTCCTTACTCCTCAAAAGCCTCCACAGCCAACAGAAACTCCTTATTATCAGCCTTAAAGTACCGTCAGCTCATCCCCTCTGATCTTGTCTCACTGATTTCCTACTAAAACCCAGTCTATACACTTTGCTTCTACCACACCAACCTAGTCTCTATATTTTGATCTTATCCCTCACTCCCTCAGCCCCTTGCCCACACTCTCCCTCTGTCCTGGAACTCCCTTCCCCTGCCACTCGTCAGCTGTGTGACTGTGGGCAAGTCACTTCACTTCTCCATGCCCCAGCTACCTCATCTGTAAAATGTGGTGCAGTGGAAAGAGCACGGGCTTTGGAGTCAGGGCTCATGAGTTCAAATCCCAGCTCTGCCACTTGTCAGCTGTGTGACTGTGGGCAAGTCACTTAACTTCTCTGTGCCTCAGTTCCCTCATCTGTAAAATGGGGATTAAGACTGTGAGCCCCACGTGGGACAACCTGATTCCCCTGTGTTTACCCCAGCGCTTAGAACAGTGCTCTGCACATAGTAAGCGCTTAACAAATACCAACATTATTATTATTATTAAAAAATGGGGATGAAGACTTTGAACCTCACGTGGGACAACCTGATTATCCTGTATCCACCCCAGTGCTTAGAACAGTGCTCTGCACATAGTAAGCGCTTAACAAATACCAACAACAACAAAAAATATTTGAGGCCATCACCTAATTAAAATCACACCTCCTCCAAGAAGCCTTGCCCAACTAAGCCCTCATTTCCCCTCATCCCTCTCCCTTCTGCTTCACCCTTGCTTCATCCACTTGCTATCCATCTCACCCTCAGCCCCATTGCACTTATGTACATATTTGTTATTTTAATGTCTATCTCCCCTCACTAGAATGTAAGCTGCTTGTGTTCAGGGAACATCTCTAACAACTCTTGTTATATTGCACTCGACCAAACAGTACAATGCTCTTCACACAATGAGCACTTACTAAATACCAGTGATTGATTGATTCACCAGGAGCTGATGCTAGGAAGAATGTCTGGCTGTAGAATCTAGGTCTCCTGGAATGTTTTACTGGATGTTCTGTAAAGTTCATTTCTACGTGCTTGGGCACATGTTCCTCATTTAGCTCACAATGTTGGCGGTATATAGGCCTTTTAGTGGAAGCCCTGCATGCATTCATAAAAATACAGGCTGCATTTTGAACTGGCATCTCCGTACACCCCCTCCTTCGCTCCCTCACCTAATAGATACTTCTAGCATAGATCATAGCCTACTGTTCTGGGTAGAATTCTGGCATCCGAAGTATAATTCAAACTTATTACTTTGGTAAGGGATCATTTTGCAATTCACAGCAGTGAGGGTCCATATTTCGCAAACTTGTTACATCTTTAAGAGCTATCCATATCAGAGGCTGGAAATTTGATGTAATTTCTTTCTGCCTTATTTATTTAGTAAAATCCCTTCAAAATAAGGGTGCTAAAGTTTGAACTCCCAAGCTGGATAACAAACTTCCAATATCTCAACATGCTTCACAGGGGCTTTCAGAAATGTGAGTGTTGCCAGAACAGGAGCTGTGACAGAGGTGTTCCTAGCAGCACTGATGAACAAATGTACCTCAAAAACCAGATAAACAGATAAACCAAATGGGACACCCAGGGAGGAAGAAGGAACAACAAAGGAGGGTTTGCTTTATCTGGCTGATGAAGTCAGTCATCATTTGTGGACCTCTGCCTACAGGCATATGCTCTGGAGGGTGTTTATTGAGCACTTGCTTTGTGCAGAGCACTGTACTAAGCAATTGAGAGAACACAATATTCTTGGAGGGACATGGATGATGTCAAATTCCCATCTGTATTATTCTTTCCCAGCACTCAGTACATAAAGATTCTAGAGTAGAGCTTGGCTTCCGGGGAGAAGAAGCCCCCACTCCTATAAATTCTGCATCTCCAGAAGGCTAACCACTTAAGAGCTAAAAAAGATTCAAAACTAAGTTTTCCAACTATTTTTAGCCACATGTCCATAATTTACTTCTTGGAAAGCATGAAATAAAGACAAATGAAAGAGAATCACAAATATTTGAAGGGTCACACTTATTTTTTTCCTTTAGGATAAGGTAAGTAGGTAGATAGAACAAATTGAATTAAATGTTAACCTAGAGATTTGAGTTAAGGGAAAAAAGAAATAAATGCAAACCTGAAATGAAAGGTGGGGGCAATATTAAGCTCTACTATATTAGATTTTGTGACATCTGTCATGGTGGGACCTTGAAATAAATGTTCTTTGGTCAGGTTGAAAGAATGATTTTTGTTTTTACATTACATAGCATTTAAGAAGCAGCATTGACTAGTGAAAGAGCATGGTGTTGGGTGTCAGAGGTTTAGCTAATCTAATCTTGCCTCTGCCAACTGCTTGCTGTGTGACCTTGGGCCAGTCACTTAACTTCTCTGTGCATCAGTTTTCTCAACTGTGAAATGGGGATTAAATACCTGTTCTTCCTCCTACTTAGACTGTGAACCCCATGTGGGACAGGGACTCTGTCTAGCCCAATTTACTTGTACCTTCCCCAGCACTTAGAACAATATTTGATACACAGAAAGCACTTAAAAATATTATAAAAAGAATAAATATTAAATGATGCAGGTGTATTTAACAAAATTGTATAAAGAGTTTATTGTTGAACTTCTCTCACCTTGAGATGCAGCATGACTCAGTGGAAAGAGCATGGGTTTGGGAGTAAGAGGATCTGGGTTCTAATCCTGGCTCTGTTGCATGACTGCTGTGTGATTTTGGGCAAGTGGCTTCACTTCTCTGTGCCTAAGTTACCTTATCTGTAAAATGATGATTAAGTCTGTGAGCCTCACTTGGAACCAAGAACAGTCTTGGTTCACACAGATTCAACGTGACAACCTTGTATCCACCTCATCACTTAGTACAGTGCCTGGCTCATAGTAAGTGCTTAAGAAATACAGTTGTTATTATTTAAGAAATAGAACCTTTGGGGGATCAGAGCCAGCTCCAAGGGGATGCCGAATTTGTGTCCTGCCTCAAATGACTAATTCTTCTGCATGGTGAGTCTTGGGCTTTCTGTCATGTCATTGTTCTGTCATTTGAGAATCCAGGCTGGGAGAGGATGGATTGGATTCAGTAGGCTTTAGGAAGAACTCTCAGCTCATGGAAATGGTGGCCAATATTTTCCCAAGAGTAAGAAAGAGTCCTTTACTTAGCTCTGACTTCTTACTCTGAGTGCGCCACTTGTTTTGTGTTGAAGGCATAAACTCGAAGTGTACAGTCTTCTTGTGGGAATTTGTAAACTTTGTCCCAATCTGTGTAAATGCTCTGGGAACTCATCTCTTTTGAAGGGAGTTTGAGAAGAACCATGCCTACTTTCTTAGGGAAATGGATGCTAGTGAGATGATAAACTATTAGATTGTAAATTTCTTGAGGGCAGGGATTAGGCCTCTGACTTGTGTTGTCCTCTCCTGGGTGATTAGTGCAGTGGTTTGCACAGATTAGGTATTCAGTAACTGACTTACTTAAGTCTTACTTATTTACTTAAGTTGGGGTGACGGGGAAGGGAAGGGGAGCTGAGGAAAAGAGGGGCTTAGTCTGGGAAGTCCTCTTGGAGAAGGTGAGCTTTCAGTAGGACTTTGAAGGGGGGAAGAGAGTTAGTTTGGCGGACGTGAGAAGGAAGGGCATTCCAAGACAGCAGTAGGACATGGGCCAGGGTAGACAGCGGGCTTGATGGGTGACCTAGGGCAAGGCACTTCACTTCTCTATGCCTCAGTTACCTCATCTATAAAAAGGGGATTTAGACTGTGAGCCTATGTGGGACATCAATTGTGTCCAATCTGATTAGCTTGTATCTACCCCAGTACTCCAGAAAGTAGTACAGTGCCTGGCACATAGTAAGGGTTTAACAAATGCCATTAAAAAAAAAAAGTGCATCCATTCATCCTGATAGGAGACGCCACCATTTATGTTGACCCAGAGGGCACATATATTTAGATTTCCTGATTCTTCAAAATATAGGGATGAAATTCAGCCAGGGGTTCAGAATTATAAAGGACGAGGACCCTGAGGTTTAGGACTCCAAGTTATTGCCCATGGCTTTCCAGGCAGGGCAGGAAGCATGACTTGGAATGTTAATTCTGGCACAACTGGGGCCTGTACCAAGCTGGAGACGTGCCCCCCGCCATTCTGACCCTCATTTTAGAGCAGCTGAAACAGTTCAAGGCTCGATTTAAACAGTAGCATACGACTGAATTTAAAAATTTAAAATCTGGGCTTGTGGCCATAGAAAACAGGGAGGGAGTCATTCATTTAACTTTGGGGGGGAAAAAAACTACTTTTTTATATTGAATGAGGCCAAAGAGCCGTAGACAAAAATACAGCTTTCTCAATATTTGGGTTTTAATAGGCAATAGGTCCTGTCCTACCAGGGGCAGCTCAAGCATTTTGATTATAGAAAACCTAGAGATTTAAGTTATGTTTTATTACTTAGGATTTATTAATGTGCTCTTTGCCTAGCCATAAGGATTTATGCTCCTGGGCGTCTCCTTTCTTCCCCTGATGTCTTTTCTCCAAGGTAGAAGCCAACAGCGAATGGCAACCTTTAGTAGGAAAAAAAAGATTATGTTCCATAATGCACAGTTAATTGTGAGGGAAAAGTGGGTATATAGGTAGAAATGCCTGAGAAAAACTGTGGCAAAGAAGGAGGCTATCTCTTGAACTTGCCCATTACATTATTTGGTTTTGTAGGTCTTTTCTTAAACTTGCTTAATTTTTACGTAGTATAAATTGGTTTCCAGATGTGTTAGTCTGGGTGGGTGGATGTATTAGCAACCACTCTGAACTCCATTGCTTGTTAACCATTGTTTAAGTGCTTTCAATGGACATGACACTGTAGTAAGCACTGGAAAAAGTTGCAAAGGTTTTGATTCAGAAGACTTCTTGACCAAGTAGTTACATGGCTAGAGGATGGAGGAGGAGACTGAAACACAAGGAAAGAATGGCTATTCTGGAAGCTGCTAAGTGGGTGGCATGGGGTAAGCTGCTGAAGAGCCTCTCAAAATAGCCCAGCTCCCGGGACAGAAGATATTAACTCTTTTATTCTGTCATCCACTACCTGGTGTTTAGTGTCAATCAATCAATCAACAGTATTTATTGAACTCTGACTATGAACCTCTGTACTAAGTGCTTGAGAGAACACAATAAAACTTGGAAGGCAAGGAAGATATTCCTCGCCCTTAAGAAGCATACAATCTAATAGGGGAGTGACAAGTGAAAATTATGCATGGATGATGAGAGCAGGTTGAAAAACTAATATACAGTAGGAAATCATATGAATGAATTGCAATGAAATATGAATAAATTGAGTGCTTACTGTGTGCAGAGCACTGTATTTAGTGCTTGGGAAAATACAATTTAACAGAGTTGGTATACACGATTCATGCCCACAAGGAACTTGCTGTTTAGGAGTGGGAGATATTAAAATTAATTGCAGATCGGGGAAATAGAGCATAAGAGTATGTACATAAGTGCTCTGGGGCTACAGATTGATTAAAAATATACATCTGTTGATAACTGCTGAGTCTAGGACAAAGGACCTAAGGGTGGGTGTTGAGTTGAATACCCTGTTCAAATTTCCGAATTCTATTTCCAGTTCTAATCTGTGAACAATTCAAAGGCTCCAGTACCCTCTATCTATCCATCCCAATGGAGAAGTCATTCACTTTTCCTTATCCAATCAATCCAGGCTCCTCTTGGTCCTTTCAATTTTGTCTCACCCCTGAACCTCCCTCTCTGCCTTCTTCCAAGCCATCTTCTGAATGCATCGCTTACCCCATCTACCATGATGGGGAACATTTCCCTTAATGTTGCTGATTTCTTGGGATGAGGCCAGAAATGGAGCCAAGCTAATGTCAAGTTGAAAGCTTTTCAAGGAAAATATCGGTACTTTAGTACCATTTAAGAAATAGAGAAGATTGAAATAGTTGACAATTTTTCTCTTCTGGGATCGATGATCAATAATAAAGGAACTAGTAGACAAGAAATACACCAAAGATTAATGTTAGGAAGACTTGCTATGAAGAGCGTGGAAAAAGTCATGAAATGTGCTGATGTAACAATTGCCACAAAAATACAAATTGTCAACTCTGTGGTGTTTCCAGTGACAATGTATGGATCCGAAAGCTGGACAGTGAAAAAACAGGATAGAAAGAACATCGATTCTTTTGAGATATGGTGTTGGAGAAGGCTTTTGTGAATACCATGGACTGCCCGAAAAACAAACAAATAGATTTTAGAGCAAATTAAACCAAAATGGTCTTTGGAGGGCCAAATAACTTGACTTAGATTAGCATATTTTGTACACATAATCAGGAGGACTAATGCTCTGGAGAGGACACTAAAGCTAGGAACAGTGCAGGGAAAAGTTGGAAGAGACAGACCAGCAGCTAGATGAATAGGAACCATAACAAAGATAGCGGAAGTACCGTTAGAAAGGTTGCGGATTATGGCAGAGGGCAGGGCGTTCTGGAAAAAGTATGTCCATGGAGTCGCTATGAATTGGAAACGACGCGACGGCACTTAATAATAGTAATAAGGAATAGGACTTGACCAGCAAGAAGTGGGAATTTGTGACTAATATTTTGTCATAATTCATCATTGAAACATCCTTGAAAATCAGGTATAGAGAGATGAAGGAATTTTACCATTCAATTTCTTTCTCCCACATGTCTCCTAATTGACTGAGTGAAGTCTGCAGGTGACAGTTACAGCCAAAGGGTGCAGTGCCACTTCAAGGCCGTAGGGATGTAAGGCAGGGGGAGGTGGGGGAAGGTAGGGGCTCCTGTGAATGGACAGGCCTATCAGAGCTTCTGAAAGATGGAAATTACAGTAGCTCTTGCCTCAAATTTCCCCTCATTAATCAATCTCTCCTCAAATGTCCATCCATTTCACTTCTCCTTAAATTCCCCCTCCCATATTTATTTCTCCATGTGGGGCTAGTGCAGTGGTGTGAGTTTTTTGGGGGGCAGAGTGTGTAGTGGGAGCATTTGCAGGCATCTGGGGACCCAGCCTCAAATATGCCACATGGAACATTTGGCCAAAGAGAAAATCTGCTAAGGCTGGGACCCTTCACCCTACTCTCCCCAGGCAAGTTAGGTCCAACTTGCAAGGGTGCTAGGGACTATGCTGAGCCTACCTAGGAGATATATCTGGAAGTATTCTTGGAAAATCCTGACTCTCATCAGGTAGAGTGCTCACATCTGTGTGTCCAAAGAGAGTTTGGGCTTGGGACTAGCAGATTGTAGCTCCAAAACTTTTGATCTTGTCTGCCCGGGGCAATCACTGAGGATATTAAATTGGAGCTGAATATTACGTTAATACCATGTAATTTGGGGCCCAAATAAGATTCTCCTATGGAAAAATTCTCTACACACTGTGTGTTCCATACAGATGTGGGAAGATCTCCCTTCCATCTAGTGGTTAGAGCATAGGCCTGGGAGTCAAAAGGACCTGGGTTCTAATCCCGGCTCTGCCATTTGTCTGCTGTGTGACCTTGGAAAAGTCACTTGATTTCTCTGTGCTTCAGTTACCTCATCTGTAAAATGGGGTTTAAGACTGTGAACCCCATGTGGGACATAGATTGGGTCCAACCTGATTACTTTGTATCTATCGCAGCACTTAAAGCAGTGTCAGCACATAGTAAGCGTTTAACCAATGCCATAAAAAAAATACCAAAAGAAACACACAAAGTCCACTTCAAAAATTCTTCCTCGGACAACACCTCAGCAGAACTCCAAGACTAGGCAGTAATGAGAGAAGTGGGTTCACCGAAGAGATCAGATTCAGTCGATGAATGATATTTCAATCAGTGGTTTTTATTAAATGCTTAGTGGGTGCATAGCACTAAATGCTTGGGAAAACACAGTATTGTAGAGTTGGTAGATACATTTGCTACCCACAAGGAGTTTTCAGTCTAAAGGGATGGCAAGCCCCACCCCTGGGGGGATCCTGGACCCCTGACATGAGCCGGCTAGCCTGGTGGAGACAGAGAGGGTGTGCAATTCTCCCCGCTCTTTCCTTTCTATGCCTCTCTCCTCTGCTGCCCTTGGTGCCTTACCCACCCAAGCCAGTGCCCATGCTGGCTGTGGCACATGCAGGGGAACTATGAGCCACTAGAAGCTGTCAAGTGGGTGGGCCCTCATTCCCCACCATACTCTTCCTCCTGGCTAATTAAAAAAAACATGCCCAAGAGCACAGTTTCACCACAAAATTACCCTTTGTTCTTGATCTCAGCCAAAAGGCTTGGAACCCAATCGAGTTGAACTGTAACCAAAATGAGTTCCGAAGCCCTCCCCATCCTTGCCCCTATTGCTATTTGGCTAATGAGTGAAATACTGTTAACGATGTAAAAGGCCAGGCAGAACCTGACCATTTTTCAACCTGCCATTATATTTGCCCAGCACTTGCAAGAACAGTGGGAGACTCCGACTCACCACAAGCTTAACCTGTAATTAACAGCCTTCCCATGGCATCCAGTGGAAACCATTGGACATCCTGGGAAAGAATCACAATCCAGTTAGAAACTAAAGTCCATGTCTCTCCTCCTCACTTGCACTTATTTCTGAGTGAAAAAAGAGCCCTCTTTGGATCCAATCCATGGAAACTCAAATCATATAGCTCCTGGTATTTTGCCATGCCGAGGAGTCAGACTTTGTGTTTAAATCCCTCGCGCCGCCGGTATACATGCCCTCTTTATTCTGGTTTGGTAAAGGAGGCTTAGTCCTTGGGTGGGGGATGATAGAAATAAAAGAGACAATGAATAACTTGTATATGTGTATAAATATATTCATAGTATATATATAATATATATATGTATTATGTATTGTACAATACATGCATTGTCTGAACCTCTGGTTATATTTAAAATAACTACACAGATTTGCATTTGATCAACTACATTTCCCATGCCTTATCAAGATTGTCATTTGTTCTAATCCTGGCTCCACTACTTGTCTGCTGTTTGACTTTGGGGCAAATCACTTACTTCACTTCTCTATGCCTCAGTTACCTCATCTGTAAAATGGGGATTGAGACTACGAGCCCCACATGGGACAGGGGCTGTACCCAACTCAATTTACTTTTATCCACCCCAGTGCTTAGTACAGTGCTTGGCACATAGAAATACTTAACAAATATTATCATCATCATAATCATCATCAATTTTTTTTTTCATCCACCTTCATCCTAACAAGAGAACATGCAAATGAAGTAACTCAGAGCTTGTAGTGGGTACCGAATGTGTCTGTTATATTGTACTCTCCCAAAAGCTTAGTACACCGCTCTGCACACAGTAAATGTTAAAGAAATACTATTGATTGATTGACAGGCAAAATCCCAATTAAATGATAACCTTAAGTCATGCTAAGAACCAGACAGATTTTGTTTCAGATTGGGAAAGTAACTAAGTTATAGACTGGTATGCTACTCTTATGAATAAACAACTTAAGAGTGCAGTAAAAGAACAATCAGCATCCCATTTGCTCTCAGAGTCCACACAGGGCTTTTTTGGTTAGACAAACACTTTTTATCAGAGTTTATAAGCATGTAATTAATTAGGGCAGGCTGTGAAGATGGACACAGCTACTAAATCTTGGATAATCACAAGGGGCATTTTCTTTAATGGAAATAAATGAAACCAACTCTCTCCTCCCCGACAACTTTTCTATTCTTGTTCACAAAACCATGATCTTCCCTGTCTCACAAGCCCAGAACCATGACACATTTCTCCCACTCAGTAAAGTCCACTCACTGCCCATCTATCGTCACATCAAATAGGAACTCCTCACTACTGACTTTGTCATCCAGATCTCTCACTCCTCTCCCATACAGCCCAGTGTGCATGCTCTGCTCCTTTAAATGCCAAACTGTGTAAAAGATCTCGGTCTCTTTCACTTTGATCCCTTGCTCACACCCTCTGCACTGCCTGAAACTCCATCTCTCTTCATATCTTTGAAACCACCACTCCCATCTTCAAATCCTACCAAAATGATATCTCCTCCAGGAAGCTTTCCCTGAATAATCTCACTCCTTCCCACTCTATTCTCTATGTCACCTATCAATCATTTAATCATATTTATTGAGTGCTTACTATATGCGGAGAAATAATAATTTTGGTATTTGTTAAGCACTTATTATGTGCCAGGCGCTCTACTAAGAGCTGGGTGGGTAAAAGCAAATTGGGTTAGACACAGTCCTTGTCCCAGATAGGGCTCACAGTCTTAATCCCCATTTTACAATTGAGGTGACTGAGGCCCAGAGAAGTGAAGTGACTTACCCAAGGTCTCACAGCAGACAGGTGGCAGAGCTGGGATTAGAACCCAGGTCCTTCTGACTCCCAGACTCATACTCTGTCCACTGGACAACACTACTGCTGCACTAAGCACTTGGGAGGGTAAAATACAACAGAGTTGGTAGGCATTTCCCTGCCCACACGAGTTTATAGTCTAGAGAGATCTTAGGAAGCTATGGACTGAAGTCTGTACCTCCTAAGCACTTAGGTAGTCAACCACGTCACAGCAGTTATTTGTATGTCCTTATGGTTTGCTACTTCCACTCCTGTAATTTATTACACTCTCTGTGTTAATGCTAATACAAACTAAGTTTCTTGAGGACGTAGATCTTGTCTCCCAACTTTATTATACTCTCCCAAGTACCTCATACAGTAGCCTGTAAACAGTGAGCACTAAATAAATACTATCAATTGAGGGGTTTTGATGCTACAAAGAGCAAGTTCCCATTAAAGTAATCCATCTGGTTCATCACAAAAGCAAAGAGTTGCTGAGTTGCTAAGTATTCTTATCTTGTCTTATGCAGTCAAGTTATTTCTGAACCATAGTGACACCAAGGATGTATCTCTCCCAGAACTCCCCTCTCTCCATCTGCAATGGTTCTGGTATTTGTATGGATATTAATCCATAGAGTTTTCTTGGTTAAAAATATAGAAGTGGTTTAAACTTCTTTGCAGTAAACTCTAGTCTCCGCCCTTGACTTTCTCCGCTGCTGCCCATCGTGGGTGGGTTTTGACTTGCAGTGGATTGCCTTTCACTTGCTAGCCACTGCCTAAGCTAGAAATGGAATGGATAAGTCTCTGCTCGACTCTCCCTCCTGTAGCCGATACTGGTAAAGTACTGGAACCTCTCTAGGTGCCATCCTGAGAGTTTAGCACCTTCTTAAGTATGTCTTTAGAATCCGTCAAGGTGACAGGAATCTCTAGCCTTATGGTTGATGGCTTTATCCCTCAGCATTATCGACTGACTGATCAGGGACAGTGTTGAGCATCTGCTATGTGCAGAGCACTGTTCTAAGCACACGGGTGAGTATAATAGAATTAATTCATGAGATCATTGCCCTCAAGGGATTCGCAGTCTAGTGGGCAAATGGACAATAAATCACTGAGTTGGGAATAGGAGGCATGGCAGATTTAGTGACTTGAGGTTAGACAGTGTGACAGGGTGTCTATCAAACCTCAGTCCCCTAGGTGCCCACTCTGTAAATAGTAGGCATGAATGAGGGTGTCAAGGCAGGGTGGCCATAAAAAGCTTAAAATAGGAGGGAAATCAAATGGAAAGAACAGCAGTACAGATTGTAATTCTAGAACTAACTCTCCATGCAGCCTACACTCCACCGTTCCAAAAAGGCAGACCCTGTTCTCCGGTTGCTGGAGTTTATGATGAGTTGATTTCTCTTTCCCAGCAAAAACGGAAAAGGAAAATTTTGGAAGCTTGTCTCTGGAACATAAAAAGCTAGTATTATTTCAACTCAATTTTTTCATCTATTCAACAAGGAGAATATGGTTTCTGGCTTGTGTGCAATTATTTATTATTATTGCCAGGCTGAAGGGATCCTGCCAAGTCAGTGGTCCAGGTGCCAGATTTTGTGTGCCTCCAGGATACGGATACTATTACTCATTGCCCTCCTGGTTATACCCAAATGATTGGATATGGATATAGGATCTTCTCCACCCTTAATTTTCCAAAATAAACACAAGTTCCTCAAAGAGGCACTTTCTTCTTGAAGGGACAATGCATAAATAAAGCAGGGTTCATATGTGGCCACAGTAGCTCACAGTGTGCCTAGCTGGGTTTCTTGTCAGAAAAGATGGGTGGGACGGTTTTAAAGGAAAGCCCTTGGTGGGGGATTTTGTCTTTAGAATCTTGTGCCATTGTTTGCTGGGATCACTGTAGCAGCTTGCCAGTTGAAGCAGCATTGCCTAATGGTTAGAGCACAGGCCTGGGAGTCAGAAGGACCTGGCCTCTAATCCTGTCTCTTCCACTTGTCTGCTGTGGGACCTTGGGCAAGTCACTTAACATTTCTGTGTTTCAATTACCTCAGCTTTAAATGGGGATTAAAACTATGAGCCCCATGTGGCACATGGACTGTGTCCAACCTAATTACCTTGTATCTACCCCAGTGCTTAGAACAGTACCTGGCACATAGTAAGCATTTATTAAATACCTTAAAATATAGGAGAACTCCCTCTTCTATGGCAGTACACCCTAGATTCAAGCATATGTTCTGATGAAATGTTTTGCTGTTCAGATTTGCTGTGAAGAAACTAGCACCGTATAATTCAATCATTCAGTCATATTTATTGAGGGCTTACTGTGTGCAGAGCACTGTGCTAAGTGCTTGGAAAGTACAGTGCAGCAATGTGTGGTGTTTAAGCCTGTACTCCATTCATTCATTCATTCATTCAATATTATTTATTGAGCGCTTACTATGTGCAGAGCACTGTACTAAGCGCTTGGGATGAACAAGTCAGCAACAGATAGAGACAGTCCCTGCCGTTTGACGGGCTTACAGTCTAATCGGGGGAGATTTGACAGACAAGAACAATGGCAAGAACAACTCCTGTGCCAAGCACTGTAGTAAGCACTTGGATAGATACAAGGATGTCAAGTTGGACATCATCCCTGTCCCACATAGGTCTCACAGTCTCAGGGAGAGAGGATGGATGTTTTAGTCCTCTTTTACAAACTGAGCCACAGAGAAGTTGTGGCCTACCGAGTATAAACAGGCAAGTGGTGGAGCGGGGATGAGAATGCAGCCCGTGCTCTTTCCACTAGACCACTCTTTACATGAAACAAATTATTCCAACTAAACACTGATTTGTCATTGATTATAGGAGTAGTAAAAAGATTTACAATCCCCATGCCATTGGCAAAGGGAGGCAGACACAAAATGGAAGAGCCTCCACTTAGGAAAAGGAGGCTTCCCCACATGTTAGAGTTGTAAGATCAGGTAGAGCACATAATCTCACTTTGCAAAGAGCAGTGGAATGCTACACTAGTAAAACTGGAAATCTACCAGCCCCTACAAAATGCTCTCACTACTTGTAACACGGATCAAAAGATTAAAAGGTATCCACTTCTACACACAGTGCTCCAACCCAGTAAACCTTTCCCCATAAATGGGTTCACCGTCCCAATTACAGTCTTGTGTCAGCCTCCAATAGTGATCCTGTATCCTCTTGGGAATCAAGCCACCAATGGCCTGGGCTGCCTTTTTGCATAATGAAATTCATTTGGTTTTCCCAGCATCAGTAGAACATTTGCTTGAGTTACTTTTCCAGTAGTGGGGATGGGCTGCATGGAGCCATACACACTCTCTTGCCTATTCCCGCTCCAACTAGCAGAGCCTGTTGCAAGTCAGCTGTCCAGCATTAAGGATACCCAGTCTATCGTCATGAAGGAGAACATTGCATGTCCTCCCCTCAGATACCATCGGGCCCTCATCCAATTTTTACCATCATTGTTGAGTGTGGGATTCACTCCTTCTGTGAAAATGGTTGGGCTTTTTACCTTTTATATGTTACATACTATAGTGCCAGTGGAAAATCTACTCTTCTTATTTATGGTTCTTTAGTAATAAGAACTTCTGTTGCCCATTTTTTATTGTTGTGGTTGTAGTTCTACTAATCTTCCCAGTTGATTTCATTTTTCCCTCCTTCTCTACCTTAGCAGCTCTGTAATCTGCTCCTAAACTACCCATCCAATTTTTGCCCAAGCACTAAGTTATTTGAGCTAAACATGATTAAAGCGCTGCATTTCCAAGGAGTGACTTTGTTACTGTGCTAGTGCACAAGGAAAGGCAGGCTGAATGTCTAGACTGTAAGCTCGTCATGGGCAGGGAATGTGTCTGCTAATTGTTATATTGCATTCTCCCTTGCGCTTAGTACAGTGCTCTTCACATAGTAAACACTCAATAAATACCACTGATTGATTGAAACCATGTACCATGACAGATGGCATATTTGTTCTAGTCTGGTCCAAAGTAAGCATAAATAATGCATTCTGTAATAAAATGCAGTGATGTTTTGTATGGTGTTATCAATGGTAATTCTATTATTTTGAAAGATGATTTAAAAAATGTACCTAGACATGCTCAGAGCAATGTTTAAATATTATACACTTCACACATCACATTCCGTAGTTGAGAAATGTCAAACCATTGCTTTGATTTTTCAAAATCAATCACTCCCTTGAATTCATTAGATCTCAGGCCATCCCATATTTAAAACTCTCCCTGAAAGCCCACCTCCTCCAACATGCCTTACCTGATTAATTCCCTGCATCTCAATTCATGTAAACCCAGCAACTGTCCTCAGCACTAATTTACCTCCTCAGCACTTATGAATATATCCATATCCACATGGACATTGATTTATTCATTTTGATTACTTAGTTTGTCAACACTTTTATATCTCTTTTCCTCCATTAGTGCATAAGATCCTTTTAGGCAGGGAATATGCCACTAGTTTGCTAATCCCAGCTCTGCCACCTGTCTGCTGTGTGACCTTGGGCAGGTAATGTAACTTCTCTGTGCCTCAGTCACCTCATTAAAATGGGGATTAAGACTGTGAGCCCCGTGTGGGATAGGGACTGTGTCCAACCTGATCAGCTTGTATCTACCAAAGCACTTAGAACAGTGCTTGACACATAGTAAGTTCTTAACAAATACTGTCATCATTTATGTAATTATTATTATTTTTCCCAAGCATTTAATTTAGCTTATTGATCAATCAGTAGCATTTATTGAGACTATGTGTGTGCATAGCTCTTGGGAGGCACAGAAACTTCATGAGGGCAGGGACTAGCCTCAATTTGTCATTTTTGTTGAAGTCCAAGCACCCGCTATAGAATTATGCATCGCATGGACTCCACTGTTCCTGAAGGTAATGATGTTACAATGATGATACGTTTTTAAACATTTTTATATTTGTTCCTAGGCACTTGCCAAGATCACACAATACTCATATGATATGCCAAGAGCCTTAACTTAAATCATGAAAAGTGGGAGAACTACACTTTTGGAAAGCTATTCATTTGCCCTTGTTGAAAGAACATTAATGGAAAACTACTAGTCTTTCCTAATTTAGAATGAAAAATGAGCAGAGGATTCTTGCCATTAAAATGAAAGGAAATTGGCTATATTTTCATGTTTTTTTGATATGATTTTTCCACCCTGAGAAATGTCATTAAGCACTGCTTAAAGTCTGTCGGATTCAGTGAACAAAATAGCCTTTGAAACGAAGACTGTTTTTTAACGTGACAGCACGACTTAACTGTAAATTATGGAACTGAAGAAAGGTGACACTTCTATGAAAGTAAACCTCTATCTCTGTTCAGCTCACATTCATTCAGCTCCATGAAAGGCTGGAAAGAAGAAATAAGTTCTATGATGTGGCCAAGTGGAAAGGGGCTGGGAATCAGGATCCCCAGGTTCTATTCCAAGCTCAGCCACTGGTCTGCTATTTGGCCGTGCTATTATTATTATTAATATTACTGTGGTATTTGTTACTCTCTGAGAGTGTCAAGCACTCTTCTAAGCACTGTTGTAGATAAAAGTTGTTTAGGGCAGACACACTTCTTGTCGCACCTGGGGCTTACACTTTAATCTAGGAGAGAGAACAGGTATTGAATCAGCATTTTTCAGTTAAGGAAACTGAGGCACAGAGAAGTTAGGTGACTTGCCCAAGGTCATTCAGCCGGGAAGTGGCAGAGCTGGGGTTTGAACCTGGGTCCTCTGCCTTCCAGGCCTGTGCTTAATCTTGCAGAGCCTCCATTTCCTCATCTGTGAAGTGAGGAGAAGATTCCTTCTCCCCCTCCTTCTTAGACTGACAACTCAATATGGGAGAGGAACAATCCAATATGGTTTGCTTGTATCTTCCTCAGCACATAGTAAGCACTTAATAAATACCATAAAAATAATTATATTTGTCTTACAATGCTGACAGGCAACAAGGATGATTTTCAACAAATGGGAGAAGACAACCACAGGAGAGGAGATTTGAACCGTAATCCAGATAGGATAAATTAAGAACGTGGATTGATGTTAAAGCTCACCATTCATGGTTTTCCAGTAAACCTGTTTGTGTTTAGATGACACAGTCAATTTTCATTTATCTCACCATTTGGGTGAGCAGTGAATTCTGAATGCCCAGGATGCTATCTAAGGGTGCAACAGTTCCCTTAACAACTGAGTCACCAATACCCCGGGCTGCCTATTGACTTAAGACTTTCCATTAGTTTCCTCACTATCAGCAGGGCATCCGCTAGAGATGCTTTTCCTGAAATAGGGATGGATTGTGTTGGGACATTCACACTTCCCTTGCCCATCCCCCAGCAACAGACATTCTGAGCCAGCTGTCCAGCTTTAAGGATGCAGTCTGTGGCCACAAAACAGAAAACCATTAGCTTATAAGGTCCTTGAAAGCAGGGATCACACCTACTAACTCTATTGTACTTTCCTGCTGTTAGTGCCCTGCATACAGTAAGCACTCCATAAATTCTGTTGTTTGATTGCCATGCACCCACTTCAGTGAAATGCTGCTGGGCCCTCACCTGCATTTTGGACTATTGTTGAGTATGGCACTAGCTTCTACCATGAACACTGTTGGGGACTTTGCAACTTATGTGGTACATATTGTAGTTCTAGTGGAAGATGCATGCTTCTAATTCATGCATTTTTAGATTTTAATTGCTTTTCATTGAGAAAGCTATTAGAAGAAAATGTTTACAAAAAACAACTTGGTGGGGAGAAAAATGTCACTTAAATGATAATAAGTACCTGTAATGGACTGTCGTACACTTTAACTATATTAAACACAATTTCCATTAGCTGAAGGAACATCCAATTTTAGGGAATTATTTCAGAAGAATGAGGTTATGGGGGACCTAAACCTAGTATCTCATTTGTGAGTCAAAAAATAAATTCTGGAAGATTTCCCACCAGGGTCAGAATCCATTTATCTGCCTTTTTCAACTGGAGATGCTATTATATCTGCAAACCCTTAAAATTCCAGTGGTATCTATGAGGTGTTTATTGGTGCCAAGCACTGTACTACGCGCAGGGGTAGATACAAACAAGATAATCAGGTGGGTCGTGGTCCCTGTCCCTCATGGGCTCATGGTCTAGGTAGGCTTTCTTCATAGGTCAAGGTTTCTGCCTCTTTTTTTCCACATGATTTACTCATGAAGGAATAATAATAATCATTATGGAACTTGTTAAGGGTTTAGTATGTGCCAAGCATTGTTCTAAGCACTGGGGTAGATACAAGTTAATCAGGTTGAACAGAGTCTCTGTCCCACATGGGGGTCACACTCTTAATCCTCATTTTTACAACTGAGATTACTCAGGCACAGAGAAATTGTGACTTGCCCAAGGTCACACAGCAGACAAGTGGTGGAGCTGGGATTAAAACCCATGACCTTCTGACTCCCAGGCCCATGCTCTCTCCACTGCACCATGCTGCTACACCACCCCCTACATCAAAACAAAATCCTACAGGATAGATGGCGGAAGATATTGGCTACTTGATTGCTGAGGAGGCAGCAGAAGTGCTCAGTGACACTGAGTGTTTGAGCTGTCATATTTAGTGAGGTACTGTCTATCCCCAGATGGGGTGGGCTGTAGGTAAAAGCCCCCCCAGATCACTCACCTCCCCCCAAATCAAATGTTTTGCCAGACAAATGAGCCTGGTGAATCTTTAACTTGAGATATGGGGGGCAACTTGCTCCCTGTAGCGCCACCTTCAAAAATAGGTGTGTGTGTGTGTTTGTATGTGCACAAGCGCTTACGTGTGGGTTCCAATGACCTTTCTGATTATAGAAGAGTAGTTCAGAGAAGTTAGATTTTTCTTAAATGTTGTACAAGGTGTTCCAAGGAAAATCTCTTGCTTGTCATTTGGGACCTTTGTCTCTTGACCATTAGAATGATGTGGTTCTGGTACAAATGGGTTGTTCAACTCCCCGATGAGTTTGGTTTCTAGCATTCTCAGCCTTCCACTGCTGTGAGGGTTCTTGTGACTGCCCCCTTAAACCCCCACATCTGAGGCGACTCCAGTGAAGCTTGCCAGCCTCCTTCTACGTTTTTCTCGGTTTCGGGTTTCACGGCACACGTTCGAACAGCTCTAAAAGCGGCTCAGCCTGGGCCTGGGAGAGTAATTGTCACTCATCTGAGTAGAACTGTGTGGGCCAGATTTTCTGAGCTCCTGGTTTATGGCCGCACTTTAATTTTTATGAAATAAAACTTCAAAATGTCATTGTTTTAGCAGCCTAACATCTGTTTTATGCGAGGGAATTCAAGTCCCAAAGTGGAACTGAAACAATAAAACCATACCAAAGTTTGACTCTACCCCTTAAATCAAGGGAATTTTCTGTAAACCTTTCTACTCTAAATAGGGGCTTGATAAATGTTTAAACTTGATCATCATCTCCTAGTAATCCAACTAACCCAGTCTTTAACAGAGTCTTTCTTGCTTCTATCAGGATGTTTTAAATCATCCTAGTCCATGGAGTTGTAATATTAGGTCCCAACCTACCTTGAACACAAACTCCCGACACTTCAGGATTCTCTCTGGCATCCTGGACTCTTTGGCCTGCAGAGATAATTGCTCTGAAACTGTTTAGCTCAGGATGATGCAGTGCAAAAACAGTTCTCACTAGACATGATGGGGTTGGGATTTTCAAAATAAATAGTTACCTCAGTACACAACAGTAGTTGTGAGGGTAGAGAGTGTGGCCATGGAAGGGAAGGGAAATGTCTGTGAATGGGAGTAGGCTTATCCTGAGTGTTTGTGGAGTTAGACTTGCCTATTGGTAGGAGAATATTGTTTTCCATCCCCTTAATCATAAGGAAAGACAATGCTTGAGAAACCTCAGAACAGGCTGGCAGAAATCTCTCTCTGGTCAGGATTATAGAAAGCATCATTCTTCACTGTGACTAGATGCAGATAATGGAGTCCCTTACCTAGAATGATGGGGAACCATGCCCTTGAGATTTCAGACCCAACAAGCTGTATTGAGGAAAGAATTTTCATAAAAGAATTGATGATTGCACTGGCAGCCGGTGCAGGGCCGCTAGCAATTTTCTCTCTTCCCTGCCAGCCGTGTTCCCCCGGGACACAGAGTGAGGGGTGGCAGGTATGTAGCATACAGGGTTTTACATGTAAGATCCATTTACAGTTAAGTGATCCCAATCTAATGCCACAGGAGGGTAATGGTGCCTTGAATCCTGAGCTCAGGTCCCCCGTAATTCCTGGTGAGAAGGAGGAGCAGGGCAGGAGCAGTCACTCGCCTCAGTTACCTGGTTCCTCCTGTTCTCCCTCTTCCTGGGCCATGCTAGAGGGCATCAACACATCCCTACCCTTCCTGGTCAAGAGTCATTTTCCCCCTTCCCACTCCCCCACCAAGGCCCCACACCTGAGGAAACCTCAACCCCTGTGGCGAATAGCAGAAGGGAAAACTAAGAGGAACTGGAGAGCTAGACCGAGGGCACCAGAAGGGGCAGTGAGGTGGTGATGACCCTTCATCTACTATAGTGTGGTGGAAGGTGCACTCCTTAAATTCTCCCCTTGTTGGGCTGATGATAAAATCCTCAGGAAAACTTCTAAATGAGAATACCTTCTAGAATGAATCCCACACGTCAGTAATCAAGCACAAAAATCTGTTTCCCATTTGGCTTCATCCAAGCAAAAACTGCAAGGGACAGTTTGAAAAAAGTTCATTTTTGGCCCCTTTCTGTCCTGTGTGATAGGAAACCCAATATCAATCGCTTAAGAGATCCCTCTCTTCTGAACCAGCCCAGCACTTTACCTTTCTCCCCTGGAAATCCTTGGAGGCTTTTGGATGTAAATCATTCTCTGTCAACTTCTTCAAAAACTATTCATTACCAGGCCTGTCTTCAGTCTTCAAAATCAGAAAAATGATTAGAATTTGGACCATTTGCATGCATAACTCCTTTATCATTTGAACTCCTGCCCTACATTGACTACAGAACTGAAAACCATTTGGCAGGAAAATAATGTCATTGCAACCATGGCATGTGGACCAGACCTGCAGTTATGGTATTGATAGGGTTTACTATGTGCCAAATACTGTACTAAGCACTGAAGTAGTTATACAGTGGATGCCCTCTCAATTGTTAACTCAATGTGGGCAGGCAACATGTCTACCAATTCTGTTGTACTCTTCCAAGGATTTAGTTACACTCTTCTGCACACAGTAAGCACTCAATAAGTGTGATGGATTGATGCAAGATTATTAGAATGGATCCAGTTTCTGTCCTACATAGGACTCATGGAGTAAAAGGTGGGCAGAGGAGGTACTTTATTCCTATTTTACAGTTGAATATGAGGTACAAAGTTGTTAAGTGACTTGCCCAAAGTCATGCAGGAGGCTGGTAGCAAAGGTAAAATAAAAACCCAGGACAACTGACTTCCAGCCCCATGAACTTTCCACCTGGCTATGTTGCTGCCCTTTGGCGGATGGATTTTGATCACCCTGGGGCAATAAAATTTATACCAAATTAAAGGGTTTCAAGGTTGTGGTGGTGTCCTACTTCAACACTTGGCAGGGAGACTTGACCTATCATCTATATCGCATCTGGTCTTTAAGTTTTTTTTTAAAAAAAATTATCACATAAGAGTCATTCTCCATGTGAGTTGACAACCAAGCAGCTGTTTTATGGTGAGCTTAGATGGCAACCACAAGCATGGAGGGAAAAGCAAATGTATTAAGGAATTAGTGAGACAAACTCCAATGTTATGTTATAGCCATGGGTTGACTGCAGCAGACAGAGCTGCCTGGCATGTGGTAATCAAGAGAGGGTCTGATCTTCATAAGTAGAGATTTGGGGAAGATTGGGAGACAAGTATTTGACACCAGTGACAAGCTCTACAAATTGCTTGCACCACATCAATGTAATGAAGCGCAAATTTAGGACCTGGGCTGTGCCTATCCCAATTATCTTGTATCTAGCCTAGTGCTTAGTACAGTACCTGCCACACAGTAAGCGCTTAACAAGTACCATTAAAAAAAACCACCTGTATGTCCATGTATTGTGGACTGCAGTGGCTATTGCACCTTCAGACATGGATAGGACTTTATGTCAGTTAGGGATGTCTTCCAATACGTAGGGCACCTCCCTCTTTCCGTAGCTCACCCTGCACAGTTGCATGCTCGTTGGCTCCCTTTCTTCACTTCTTCATCCGTCTCCCTTTCTCTCTCCCCTCCCCCTAAACCTCTCTCTCCTCCGCCTACTCTCTTCCCCTCAAATTAGCAACCTTCATTAATACCATAAGCATATGGTTTATTGCTCATCACAGAACCTCAGTGATATGTAACAAATGCACTGTGACTCTGTAAATGTGGATGTTCCCAGTCCATTTAACTTCAGAGTTAAGTTTGTTGATAGAACCCTGTTAGTTGATTCATTTAAACAATGATACAAATTGTCAAAGCAATAGTAATGTCTTCTGACCAAAAACTTTCAAACCTTTGTAATTGAACAGTGTGGTCTAATGGATAGAGCAGGGCCATGGGAGTCGGAAGAACCTGGGTTCTAATCCCAGCTCGGCTCTGCTACTTGTCTGCTGTGTGGCCTTGGGCAAATCACCTAAATTCTCAGTGCTTCAGTTCTGTCATCTGTAAAATTAAGACTGTGAACCCTTTGTGGAACAGGGACTATGACCAACCTGATTATATTGTATCTACCCCAGTGCTTAGAACAGTGCCTGGCACATAGAAACCACTTAACAAATACCACAATTATTCTTTATTATTATTATTATTATATGTTTGAGCGACTTTTTGACTGAGAAAGGATGATATTAACACACTCACTAAAGCCTCCAGATGAAGGTTTGAACTTGCTGAATTTTTGCTTCCCAATTTTGGCTTCCTGTCTCCTTCTGAGAAGGGAGTTGGACCGTAGTGCCGATACAGACCATAATTTACCATCGGGACGGCGAACTCTGGGCATGAGGCATGGCCATCTGCGGTCATGTGTTCAGACCGAACGTTGGGAACACACAAACCACTGTTCCGCTGATAAATTATGGTTCATGGTTGGTGTAATTGCACTCGTTGAGACCCAGAGCGGGGCGGAAATGGGCTACGGCTAAGGCTTCACTGCACGTGAATTGGCACCGGTCAGCACACGCCTCAGAGTACACTTGCAGGATTATCTGGGAGGGTCTCCCGGAAATATCTCTTTAGACCGTGGTTAGGGTTGTGTTTGGTTCCAGATCTCCTCGTTGGAGAAAAACAATCATCACTGCAGACTGTTTAGGCAGCTGTCTCATCTCTTAAATCCACCTTTGGTGGTACAGCCCAGGATATTTTAAAGAGTTCTTTGTATATCTGGTAGATTAACCTAGCACAATCCCCCTGCAGCACCTGTGATGCTTTTCTTGACTACTTGTTTACCGGATGTGCAATCACGGATTATATGGAGGAAAGCCGGCAGAGGCAGGTGTTTCCTCTGGCTCTTAGGAACTCCATACTTTGTAAAGAAAAAAATGGAAATCTTAACTGTCCATCATGTTTCACACCAGATAGGACAATCATCTACTGTAGGTTTACCCTGGAAGAGTCTTTCTAGGCTTGGTTCATGAGCAAGGAGCAAGAGTTGAAGCAATCCAACAGCCATTCTTCACACTTATGTAGGTAGTTCTCCTCAGCACTTGTGACCATATGTATGTTTTCCTGCATGTATACTTCAGCTATGGCTATTTTTTCCACTTCCTGTTTATCTTTGTTCTTTCTTTGTATCTAGGTTTTACCTATCTTTCCCATTATACAGCTGGGAATGCTCTTTTGTACTATTAATAATAATGATATTTAAGCACTTACTATATAGGAAGTACTATGCTGAGGTCTGCCTGAGCTTAATCTGGAAGAGCTAATCATTCAAACACAATCTCTGTCCCACAAGGAACCCTCAGTCTGGAGAAGGACAAACGGGTCTTTTAACCCCATTTTACAAATGAGGAAACTGAGGTCCAGAAAAGTTAAGAGGTTTGCCTAGGATCAAGCAGTAGACAAGAGGTAGAGCTGAGGCTAGGACCTGGGTCTCCTGACTCCCAGTTCCAAACTCTTTCCACTATGCCACATTCTCTCAAGTGCTTCATATACAGAGATTTGCACTCAGTAGGTGTTCTATTGGATTGATGTGTAGATGTGAGCATTTCAGTTCTTCTACCATATTCAACACAGTCCTTCAGTGCAGTCTACTGATGGATTGGCTGATTGATTGACTTGCCAAAAATGAAAAAAACATATGAATTTTTTTTTAAGTTCCTTTTTTTTGGTCCTGTTCATTCATCACGCCATACACATTTGTTTCTCTTTGTTTTCTTCAACTAGATCGTAAGCCTCTATGATCAGTCAGGTAAATTCTCTCCAGCACTTAAGGAGTCATAATAGCTGTACCTTAAAATAGACTTTTCCAAGCACACTCTACTTCACATCAAGAAAAAGCACTTCACCTCAAATAGTAGATTCACTTGGCTACTTAACAAATGGGATCCTGCCTTATTGAAGTGGTGGTTTTTGTTTTGATTTTGTCCAATTCACCTCTAGAATGCTGGGGGCGGGGGGCAGGATGGGATCTTATGGATGAAAGGCAGCAGATCTCAGGTGTAGCTTTCTTATGTGTGTGTCCTGACTGGCCCAAGAACAAGAGTGATAGCTGATGCTGAAGGGGATTATCAGCTTGGTTCACCCTTTGGCATCCTCCTGCAAGCCTTCCTGGACTTTGAGGTTAAGCTAGGACTCTTGGGACAGCAGGTGGATGGGGGGCAGAAAGGGAGAGTGACAGAGCTGATGTAGTGGCATCTGTGATTCTGGGATGGGCTCAGAGACAGAATTTGCACCTTCTCTTTCCAAGAAGGATTTTGCATTCTCATGTCTGACCCAGACCCGGGGACTAGCATAGCTCAAGTGGAACTTTCCACTGAAGAAATAATTCTGCAAAACTGCAATCTCCTGATGGTCACCTACCACTTGTCTGGGTTCACTGAGGCAAAGTGAAATAGAGAAATGAGGAATTATCCAGATAAGAAAGTAAAAACAGGCTGCTATGGAGGAAGGGTGTTATTTTTGGCCTGAATCGTCTCCACAAGCTTTCAACGTTCAACATATTAGCTAGATAATTGCTTACCTCTCCCCAACATTTTGTCTACAAGCTTAGAAATGTGCAAACTGGATATGTGTGTGTGTGACTGAATTATCCAATTTTCTTTTTCCTGGCAGTCTCATGGGGTTATTTTCTCTTGCCTCCCACAGAGATGTTTAGGACAAGAGATCGGTGGAGATAGCCAATAATACTTCAACATTTCAGCAAAGGAGGAAATACCATAATAACAGTTTCTCTGTGGTCACCTAATTTGTGTCCCAGAAGAAGCTATGAAAAACACAGGTGTTCTAAAATGACTCCAAAACAAAGTGAGGGAAAAACTCCCAAGTTGAGAGATTTATACTTGAAAGTTGGTAAATGAGATTCTTTTGGATCAGCTAATGGTTTATGCAAACAACTGGTGGTAGAACATGTTTCTAAGAGTTCCAAAGAACCTTTTCAGTTTATCACAGTTATTCTTTTGGGTTTCACATGCATATCTAACTTTCTTGGGTTTGAAATTGAAGAGGATGCTACTTCCTCCGTCTAAAAGGACGGAAATCAATACGAGGAAAAATAATGGTATTTTTTAATATGCTTCATCTATCTACACATGAGGCAAAATTCAGTGCTAGATTTTAAACTATTCTATTCATATCCCGAACAGAAGGAGACTTCTCATATGGGCACATTTTCACTCTAAGCAGTAATGGAAATGAGTTTTCCTTTTGTAATCCAGACTCTGTTGCCAGTGACTTACTTGCAAATCATCCTGGCCAACCAGGATGATTGTAGAACCCTGAGTTCCTCTCTCGGGCTATAAACTGCACAAAAGTAACTACACAGTCTCAGAATGTAGTCCACTATTACTCCTTTCCAGAAAAAAACCCCACAACATTTCTGAAGGGATGTCATGCAGATTATAATATGCTGGTGCTATGGTAAACTGACAACTAATGTACTATGCTAAGGTGCAAGAAGTCATATTTCAGAATATGGCAAGTCTGTGCACAAGAGTCTAAGAACCTGTAAGGAGGAACTGATTCAACTGCTGGCAATTGTCATCTATTAGACTATAAACTCCTTTAGGGAGTACCAGGGTCTTTTATTTCCTAATTTACATGATCTGCACTTATTCCTCACTCAATAGATGCTGCTCTGTTTTCATGTATTTGCGGATATAAAAAAAAGATTAGGAACAAGCCTCAAATTGAAATTAAGCACCAATGTGGGAAGTTAGTAGAAGGGAATCAATAGAAAGAAGTACCTTATCATTGCAATTACATCTTTGGTTTTGGCCACAGGTTTTAATTCAAGTTGTGAGAGAGTAAAGTATGACTTCTAAGAACTACTAAAATGAGCTTTCCATATCCCAAGTCAAATCTTGGGGGCTAAGTTTCTATCCTTGGTTGAGCACTAGACATTCATACTGTCCACATCAAATCAATGGAGGCAGTAGAAATAGTTGGAGATGGAGCTAGGAATGAGAAATGGGCTTAGGCTTTCAATTATAGGGTGCCTCAGAATTTTTTTTTGGCAGAAGTTTCTTTTTGACTCATGTCTGAGTTGGTGATTTAAATGGCCTGTTTGTTGCTGACCAAATTTTCAGTGGGAAAGGGAAAACACTCACCCCATTTCATTTTCTTTCTCTCTTCAATATGAAGCCCTTGGCCATTAAATCATACTATAGTGATGGAGTCTTATGTTTCATGTGTGTGTGTATGTGTATGTAATTCTTAAAATAGCTCTACTTATTTCGCTATCTGTCTTGTTTTCCTTTAAAACCTAAACCTTCCTTCTTTCCTTGGAGCATTTTACTAAACTCTTCATATGGTCCCCACATTCCCTTTCCCTTACACTTCCCAAATGGGGGAACAAGGGCCTCTGTCAACCTCACCTGTGTTTGAGCTAACTCTATCATTCAGGAGACTCCAGCTAGGAAAATTGGACTTAGAGGCAAGGAACCTTGGAGTAATTGGAACTGTTTTCCTTTTTGAGTGATTTGGTGAGCAATCCTTTCCTGCTCCCTCTTTATTCTTTACCCTTGGTTGTGTCCCTTGCAGCTGGTAATCATGTGATTTCCGTTTTTCTGAAGACATATTTTTGGCTCCTCCCAGCTCTCTAAATTCTGGGATTCTCGACAGCCTAACACTGGTGCCAGATTGAGACTGAGCCACCAGTAATTGATAGTTTTTCAGCTCAACTCATTGTCCAGCAGGGGCAAAAGTGAGATCACTGAACTGAAACCTAACATAATGTTGTGTATTGTATATTATTCAAGCTTGCTCTTGAATTCAAATAACCAAGATATGTTAGTACGAGCTGGCAAATTGCTGAGTGAATGGTATGATTGTTTAACTGACAGTTACGTTTAAAAGATGAACTTTAACACATTGTGGCCTTTGTGGAAAGAGCAGGGGCCTTGGGTCTTAATCTTGGCTCTGCCATTTTCCTACAGCATGACCTTGGGCAAGTCACTTAACTACTCTGGGCCTGTTTCATCACCTAAATAGTGGGGGAACAATATTTGTTCTCCCTCCTACTTAGACTGTGAGTCTGAGGTGGGGCAGGGTTTGTATCCCATCTGATTATCTGTATCTACCCCGAACTTTAACAGTAATAATAATATGTTGGCATATGTTAAGCGTTTACTATGTGCCAAGCACTGTTCTAAGCGCTGGAGTAGATACAAGGTAATCAGGTTGCTCCATGTCAGGTTCACAGTCTTCATCCCCATTTTACAGATGAGGGAACTGAGGCACAGAGAAGTGAAGTGACTTGCCCAAAGTCACATAGCTGACAAGTGGCGGAGCCGGGATTAGAACCCACCACCTCTGACTCCCAAGCCCGGGCTTTTTCCACTAAGCCACAAGGCACACAGTAAGCACTTAACAAATACCTCACTTACTATTTTTATTATTATTATAGTTAGTAAACAGTAAAATTCTTAAAAATCTATAGTCAAATTTTAATTTTTTTATTTTCTTGGCCAAGTAGTTTGAGCATCACAGATGAAAAGCATTTTATTTGGAAAAAATAAGTTCATATCTGTTAGTTATATAAACTTTCTCTACTGTGGACCACTTTTATGACTTTAGTTATAGCATGTGCCTGTAATATCAATAAATATTTTTTGTTCCCATGGAAACTGCGGACAAGTCCTGAAAGTATTTGAAGTTAAACCTTTTGCATTTTTATTTTTAAGAAAAGAGAGAACTACAAAAATTGTTTTCTGATAATTTTGACGCAAAGTTACCAATGCTCCATTTCTTTGAACATTGACAAACTGCTGCTGCTCAATGATATTCCCATATAAGGCCAATAAGCAGCTGTTCATCTGGGTTTATAAACATCATTTCATAAGCAACCTCTGAGATATTTTCATTGGAATTACCTTGTGGAGAGGCTTAGTGAACCAGGAAAAGTGGAGTCCTAGCCCAGGGAGTTTGGCCCATATAACTGAAGCCGAACTCTTCTCCAGAACTGCATACTAGACTATGGCATGGCTTCAGGCTACTCAAATATAACTCGTTTGCCCTTGTTGAGACCCCTCCAGTGAAAATTCTCTTTGGGCAGGGAACACGTCTCAGCTTCGGTTATGCTTTAACTTCAACTTCAACTCCCTTCTGCATCACTCTGACTTGTTCCCTTTATTCTTCTCCCTCTCCAGCCCCAAAGAATTTATGTACATACCTGTAATTTTATTTATATTAATCTCTCTCCCCATCTACAATGTAAACTCAATGTGGGCAGGGAACGTATCTGTTATTATATCATACTCTCCCAAGTGCTTACTTTAGTGCTCTGAACACATTAAGCGCTCAATAAATACAATTGACTGATTTGATAGAGTGCTTAGTACAGTTAATTCCTTTTGCCAAATCTAGTGCAATGCTCTGCAAAAAGTGCTCAATCAATACCATTGATTGGTTGATTGGTGCACCCACTGGATGCTCAGTATATGTCTTCACTCCTACCACTGCTAGTGCTTCCCAGTTCATAAAGTAGAGGTGAACACCCAAACCACTTCATGTGGATGCATAGTGTAACTGGGTTGGGTTTCTTCTTTTTATTAATAATGGTATGGAATAGAGAGTGGGCAGTGAAGAGGCTGAAAAACCATCAATAGGTTAGTACTTTCTGGCTATACAGGAGGACTGGCACGTGGCATGTGCCTGCCATCTTCGTGAGCTTTCCCAAGCTGCTGCGTGACCAATCACCAAGCTGATCATCTTGACTGGCCTCCTAAGTGACGATGTGTGAATGAGACCCAGATGTTGATTGCAGATGTTCCAATCTCCTGTCTTCCATCTGGTTTAGCACAAATGAGTATGGATTTGGTTGAAACTCAGTTGAAAATTGTCTTTTCAAGGATGGAAGGTCAGGGTTGGCTACTTGTGTGCAGAATAAATAAGCATTGTAGCATCCATGAAGGATTACAGAAAGTATCCTGGACTTTCCCTTAGGAAGTCTGGCCCATGATTTCCATTTAGCTTTGGTGTATGTTAAGCACTTACTAGGTGCCAAGCACAGTCCAAGCACTGGGATAAATATGAGAAAATCAGAGCAGATGCAGTTCCTGTCCCTCATGAGCCTCATAGTCTGAGAGAGAGAGAGAGAGAGAGAATGGGTATTTTATCACCATTTTACAAATGAGGCCATTGGGGCCCTGAGAAATGAATTGGCATGTCCATAGTCATACAGGGTGATAGGTGGAGGAGCTGGGACCTGAACCCAGGTGTCCCAACTTTCCTCCCACTTTCCTTGGGCATATTAGAAACTGTCTCAGGATAAGATTTCTCATATCTATCTATTCATGAGGTTGCATAGAAATCACCACCATGAAACCTTACAGCCCTGCACCCAAGGCAGAGCATTTACAAGAGCCAGTGAAGGAGTACCAGACTTGCTTGTGGAACTCCAGTTCTTTGGCCAGGAAGATTTTGAAACATGATTATCCTGATGATTTCAATTTTTCATTCACTGTGCTTATTTTTTTTTGTAAGTCTATAACCTACCATGCCACATCATCTCAACAGCCACTGTTAGCTAATCTGGTTTATTTCACTTATTTATTTATTCATTTTTTGCTTGCTTTTTTTGTTCCTAGTTGTGTCTAAGTATTCCCTCTTGCCCCCATTGTTGATACACAATCTGTGTTTGACTGTCTCATCCACATTGGTTTGTAAGTTTCTTGAGGTTAGGAACTGTAACTTCTACCTCTATTGACCGTGCCTAAGCATCTCTAACAGTGCTCTACCCCACAGTAGGTGCACAGGAGGTATTGATGATTAGAGGTTCTATATGACTTGATACACCTACAGAAAAGAGGCCAAACAGTAGTTGATACACATCTCACATATACACATCAAAACCAGGACCTGCCACTCTTCTGCCCTAGTACATCCCTTTGTGTTCATTCTGGTGGAAAGAGTGACTATGCAGTCCATCCTAGAGGCAGAGGTAGGAGTGTCTTCCCAATTAAGGCATGGAAGTTGTCCAGGCCCTAGAGTAGGGCATTATGGAGGAAATTGCATCCCCCAAAATGTGAGAGGATTAATGAAGGCAATAAGGGAGGAACGAGACAAAGTGGTGGGTGTGAAGGGACAAGTAAAGTAATATTGGAATTGAGCACCTGATGAGTGCAGAGAGCTATACTGTGTAGTTGGAAGACACAAAAGCAGCCAAATCTAGGTTCCCTGCTCACAAGGAGTTTACAATCTAATGGGGCCATTTAAGGATGCTTAATTGCTCACCATCCAGATTTCTCCTTAGACCATGGGATGACCTCTCACTGGGCCTTTCTAAGATCCAACTGATCTTTCAAATACAGTTAAGCCTCTCTTTACACACTGGACAATGAAAATATGAGAGTGGAGGCAGTTGAATGGGTTGACATGTAAAATATGCATATCCAATTAAAAATAAATAGTAATTCTAGGAGTATGCTATGTAATTAGGACTCTTGTTGTCTCTGGAAAGCATTCAAGTGTAGGTAGTTAAATCCCTTCACTTATATGACTAGTGTCCTAACAAAACATCTGAAATTTTAGATACTTTTAATGAGATCTGACTGATTGAAAGTTAATTAGCCATATTGAAATCCAGATGGCAAAAGCTTGCTAACCATCTTGCTCCCTTATGTGTTCTTTCATCTCTTCTCTCCCACACCCTGACCACACTCTCTCACTCTGACCTTCTCAGAAACAAGTTGGCACCTTCCTGCCTGGCCTGGATGGAGCTTCATCTTGGCTAGTTCTCTCCTGTTCAGGTCAAGGATTCAGGACACATATTGAGTCAATTCGTAAGAGTTGTGGGTTACTGCCTTTTCATTGAACTGGGATGAAAAACCAAACTGAAAAGTTTTAAGAAAAATACTTTGTCTCACATAATCACTGATATTCTTTTTGACATAGATAGTGAGGAGGCAGCTATGGAGAAGAATTACAACAGGAGAAGTGTGGCCTAGTAGAAAAAAAAATGGGCCTGGGAGTCAGAGGACCTGGGTTCTAATTTGTCTTGCTACAAAAATAAGCTGCTGTTTTCAAAGGGGAAACAAGACCTTGGCTTCTGTGAGGTTGATGAAGGAACAGCCAAAGAGAGTTTCTGAGAAGCGACATGGCATAAAACTCACCTCCAAGAAAAGCCTTCAAGTTGCTTTTCTTTATCATTTAAGCATAATATTCTCTGTCACTTTTCCTGGGATTCACTTTCTGTCTATAAAATTTGCTTCTGTACATCCTCTGTTTCCTTTCTCCTGAGACCTTTTAGGGTTTGTCTTTGCTGTCGATGGCAGTACGTTCATTTTCAGCCAGAATAATATTTATGGAAACACTGATATACTCCCTTCTATCACAGGTCCATGAAAGGACTCCTGTGCCTTTTGCTGTCCATAAAATAAGGTCTGATACATGCAAGGTTTCAAGGGCATCTCACCTTTGCTTTCCCCTTTGGCAGCAGACACCTTTCAAAGGGAAGATTTATGGTGAGAGGTCACAAGGATCAAGAATTTGGCAAAAGATTTGAAAACAGTGCTCTGCACACGCTAAGCATTGAATAAATACCATCGATTGATTGATTAAATAAACATGGTGAATATGCGCTTGTTCAAATCTTGGGCTGAGAGCAACAAACTCACATTTATCTTTGGAATTGTGTTTATACTCTTCATTCCTCTGAGGTAGACTCTGGGCTTTTCTCCCCTCCACCCTCCATTCCCAAACCCCTGGTACGGGAACCACTTCTTTAGTCTCCTTTTGATCTACCTGCCAGCTCTCAATCTCAGTATTGAACTACTTGATGTTGACTATAGCTGCAAAAACTCTCTTTGCTAAACTTTTTGAAAGTCACTCAGAATACGTAGCTCTGAATTGGTTCATCGAAAATAACGTGAAGCCAAACAATGCCACAGAAAGTGGAGTTTCCCATAAAAAATAATGTAAACTACATTATGGCTTTCTGAAGATCCAAAAAGTGATTCAGATGATAGGAATACATTACAAAACAGTGATAAAAACAGTGACTATAAATGATCAAATGGCAGTGTCAATACATAACAGTTTTGAATCAGATTATTTGTATAGGATGTTTTTTATGTGTGCATCTACAAATAAGGGAGTTTTGGCAAAGAAAAGATATAGGAGAGGGAGGCTAGGGCCACTTCGTGAGTTTGGGCTTGGGGGTTTTCAGTGCCAATCAATCCATCCATCATATTTGTTGAGCGCTTACAGTGTGCAGAGTACTGCAGTAAGCACTTGAGTGAGTAGAATATAACAAGCGTTGGTAGACACATTCCCTGCCCACAATGAGCTTACAGTTTGAGGGAGAGACAGACATTAATATGGATACTATTAATATAAATTTCCCCCTGCAATCTTCTGCCTCTTGAGTCTGTATCTGTCAGGGGCAGCCAGAAGCCCGAATTCACATATCTGGAGTTTTAATGCAGCTTCAGCCTCCAGAACCCCTGACTCATTACCCCTAGCTTTCTCTTTCTTTTCTTCTCTTTTAACCCTTTTCTCTTTTTCTCATTTACTCCTTTTTTTCTTGTCTCCTCCCTCATTTCTTCTCACTCACCCTCTTAGTCCTACTTGTCCATTTTAGGCAGGCAGATGGTCTAAACCTTTCACTAGCCTTCTGATAATTACCATTATGCTTGGTGTGTAATGGTAGACAGGCAGGAAAAAATGATTAGAAGGAATTTACATTAATTAAGCAAGAAGCAGTCTCCAAAGAACAAACAGTGTGAGGCTGGAACGTAGCCATCCCTATAGAATTTAATCTCCTTTGGCAAAATAGCAAAGCTCATTTTTTACAAAAGATGGAAAAGATCTGCTGCTATGTTACTGCATTAAGGAACTACTCAAATGCCTGGACAAGATTTATTCTCCCTAATGTATCTTCTTTCCTTCATGCCAGGTCTTTATCTCTCTCCCACCTTAACCATTTCACAGTCTAGGTAATGAAAAGAGCACTTATAATGAAAGGAACTGTAAAAGCATACTCAGGAACAGTAATTTTTTAGGCAAGATGATGAGATGAGATTTGGGCAACTGAGAGACTCGATGGTTGCTGAAGTCTACTGCTTAGAGGATGTAAACTCAATATGTTATCTATTTCATTCTCTGGGGTCCAAGCTAAAAATATTTCTCTGTGACTGGAAAATCTTAGGATATTTAGGCCAAAATGAATGTATGCGTTTTACTCAGGTGAGCAATTTTTAATCTGTAGCTCTCATGAGAAAAATATTCAGAAATAAGCTCTTAGTACAGTGCTCTGCACGCAGTAAATGCTCAGTAAATACAGTTTTTTAATGATATTTGCTAAGTACTTCCCATGCACCAGGCATTGTACTGTGCTTAAATAGAGATTAAGACACAGTCCCTGTCCTGCATGGGGCTCACAGTCTTAATCTCTATTTTATGGATGAGGTAACTGAAGCACAGAAAACTGAAGTGATTTGTCCAAGGTCACCCAGAAGACAATTGGCAGAACTGGGATTGGAACCGAGATCCTTCTGACTCCCAGGCCCAGACTCTCTCCACTAGGCCACTAAATATTCATATATCGAATCAGATTTTATTTATGGGGAAGAGAGTCGTGCTGTGTTTACTCAGGGAGTTTTCAAAGTTCTTGTTTCCAATCCTCAGCTTTCCATACTACCATTAATGGTTGGTGCCAATAAAGCTGGCAAGGTTATAACAGTCTACAGGGTCAGTGCGAAAATGCCTATCATCTTTAATTAAAAAAAGAATAAAGGGTACTGATGCAGGTATCCCTGACACCTCATGCTCTGATTAGTGGCTGGTAATCAAAAGTCAACTGAGCTCCTCAAGGGCAGACGCTACGGTCTTTACTTCTCCTGCACTTTATCCAGCACTTGGTAGAATGCTGTGTGCTCAGGAGGTGATTGGGAAATACTGTGGTTTGATCAAATAGCAGCAGCAGCAGTGGTGCCACCAAAGAGGACATGGAGATTTGAGTGGAAAGGGCCGTGACCTGGTGCCAAGATTGAGGCTGGGGTGAAAGCAGGAAAGCTCTGACTGAGCTCAGACTCTGGCTGGGCAGTAATCAGGCCATGGAGGAGTTGGCCTGGAGTCCCCACCTGAAAGCCAGCAGAGATGAACCCTGCCCACCATGCAGTTGGCTTAAAAGAAGAGACAGGCTAGGGCTATATAAAGGCTGGGATAATGGTGCCAGTTTGCAGCAAGGAAGAAAAGAGCTGAGTCCGACGCCAACATTTCCTGCAGAATCGTTCACTGAAAATGTCTTGAGTTATTTTGACTGGCAATAATACAACTGAAGTAAATAATTTAAGTAAGGGAGACAGTTTTATAACCCATTAGAGGTGTTGGCACTTGCTTGACAATCACAGAACCAAATCCTGAAAGGCAGGCGTTGCAAGAGAATGAAGTTACCATTGAACAAAAATGTAATAGGCCTACAGAACATTCTCATGTTGGACTTTTGACAATGCCCTTAAGTTTAAGCAGCTGTAATTTTGTTTTAAATACCATTCTATTCAACCTTTTAAAATTAGTATTTGCCTCTTAATGGGAAATCTGCATTTCATTGTAAAGATGGAACACAACGTTCCTGGCTTAACTCTCCTCCAGAGAAGCCTTTTTTTCTTTTTTTTTTTTGTATTTTATATTTAGCATAGAGTCAAGAGCCAGTTACAACAAATGTATTTCAGGCAAGAGAAACAGGAGGAATACATATGCATGAGCAGAGGAGAATGAAAGATATAGCCCCTACTCTTTGAGAAAGGAATGCCAAATGAGGATAGTGCTCTGAGAGATCATTAATAAAGTCCTCTTTTCAAGGAAGGTGTGACAACTGAGGATAAAAGACTGGGTTGGGAATGAGAACTACTGAAGGCAGTGAAATGACCCTTGGGATAGCTTCAGATGCTGAGCAAACTGGACCTTGAAGTATTGAACAGGAACAAAGCGAATGGCTTCTTGAATGCAGGCTCCTTGATACCTTTGATCTGAAATGGGTAGAGCAGCTAGAAAAGTAATAGTAGTAGGGCTGAGGCAACTAATTTCCAAACAACAGACTAATAAGCCTGTCGACAATATTAGGATGGTAAGTAAATTGCCTCATTTTCTATTCAGACCAACTACTGAGATATCTAGGAAAAATGATTGACTTTAATGTGAAGAAATTTCAATCTGGCTGCTTTCACCTGTGCAGTTCCCAAAGGGACAGGACAAAGTAGCTCAGTTCAATATTTCTGTGAAAATTGATAAAGGGCAATCATTTTCCACCAAAACAGTTTGATGATAATAATAATAGCAATGATATTTGTTAAGCATTACTCTGTGCCAAAGATTGAAATAGATACAATGACATCATATCAGACCTGGTCCCTGTCCCTCCTGAAGGACTCACAATCTAAGGATTGTTTTAACATTGAGGTCTGTGAGGTTAATCCAATTTTTCAACTTGGGAATTAATAAAGAAATCATACTGAGAGCTTTGTGTAGAGCACTCTACTAACTGTTTGAGAGAGTACAAAATAAACAGGGTTGGTAGATATATTCCCTTCCCCTAAGGAGTTTATCACCTTGAGGGGAAGACACATTAAAATAAAGCCTTCTTCCTTTGGTTTTGACATCAGTCTCCCTCAAGGAAATCAATCAATCAATGTATTCATTGAACTTTTACTGTGTGCAGTAAACTGTACTGCACATTTTGGAGAGCTCGTTGTGGGCACACAGTGTGTCTACCATCTCTGTTACATTGTACTCTCCCAAACACTTATTGCTCTGCACATAGTAAGTGCTCAATAAATATGATTGATTGATACCATAGATCATTGAGTTTGTAGACATGTTCGCTGCCCATGATGAGCTCACAGTCTAAAAGGGGAGGCAGACAAAATAAATAATTATGGCTATGTATGTAAGTGATAATTATGGCTATATACGTAATTGCTGTGGGTGTAGGGTGGGGCAGATATCAAGTGTTTAAAGGGTACATATCCAACCAAGTCCATAGGCAGTGCAGAAGTAAGAGTAAGTAGGGGGGAAATGGCTTAATTGGGAAAGGCCTCTTGGAAATATGACTTTAATAAGGTTTTGAAGTTTGGGAGAGTGGTGGTCTGTGGTACATGAAGGTGGAGGAAGTTCCAAGCCAGTGTCTATGAACTCTGTTGCACTGTACTCTCCCAAGTATTTAGTACAGTGCTCTGCACATAGTGACCTCTCAATAAATACTATTGACTGATTGAAGCTAACAGTTTGTCACAAAGTGTGAGCCCCATGTGGGACAGGGACTGTGTCCAACCTGATTGACTTGTATCTATCCCAGTGCTTGGCATACAGTAAACACTTGACAAGAACCATAATTATAGTTATCATTATTGTACTGTTAGAATAAAAACACTTGAAATAGAAAAGATGAGACTTCAATTTTGTAAAAAAAAAAATTGTATTTGGAATGGTAAGGGAAAAGTAAAATTGAATTCTCCCAAAAAAACTTGGAAACCTGAAGAAGTAGGTCTAGCTTCCTCAGAATTCTAAAATGGGTGAAGGAAGGGGATGAACCCCACTACCTTTAAAGTCATTATCCTTAGTCACCTCAGTTGCTCAGATAGATGGACCATAAGGCCACTGGCAGATGGTCTGGCTGCTAAGATGGATAAGAAGATTCCAATTAGTCATCCAGTATGAGTGCTGAGAAAGTGTAGAAAGCCGATCAGGAAAGCCCAGAATGGCGATGTTAAACAAATAAACAAACAAAAAACTGCTAGCACAAAAAGAGGATTGTGTTTGCATTCTATGTTTTGGTAATTGAATAGATGAATTCTAATTGTCAGAACAGCTTTGTGTCCAACGCTAACCTCCTCCCATTCCTAACCTTCATTTATTATTATTATTTTGTGGTATTTGTTAAGTGCTTACTATTTGCCAGGCACTATACTAAGTGCTGGGATGGATGCAAATCGGGTTGGTGAGTGTCCCTGTCCCACATGGGGCTCACAGTCGTAACTCCCATTTAACAGATGGGATAACTGAAGCACAGAGAAGTTAAGTGACTTGCCCAAGGTCACACAACAAACAGGTGGGGGAGCTGGGATTAGAACCCAGGTTCTCCTGACTCCCAGGCCCATGATCTATCCACTAGGTTATGCTGGAGGCAGTTTGGGTGACTTTTCCAAGTGTCTAATCTTAAAAGCTTGTTTGAAAGACAAAGGGACAAAATAGTTAAAAAGCTCTTTGGGTCTTTTTTTCCCCCAGTCTTGGTGGGAAAGACAACAATCCATAGTGAATTACATTTGTAAACAGAAATTCTTCTCATGCAAGGGAACCATGTTCTTTGTCCAGTCCATGGATGGGAAGCTGTCATCACTTTTCAGTCAGGATCCCGGCTGTGAAAGGCCATCTGTCAGGAGCATCCACATCTGTCTTCCTGCCAGCTGACATCTGGGTTAACTCTTTTGGAATTGCCTAAAGGTCTGCCCTGTGGTTGGGGTGTCCAAAGTGGCTGGTCCTGTCTCAGTATCTCTACTGAGTTGCCTCAACTCTTTTATTATACAAAGGACATATGCTGGTTTGCATTGTGTTTGCTTCAACAACAGTGACCGCTGATATTTTAGGGGTGTAACATAGAAACTCACTTGATGCAATTCTTCTTTTCCCTGACCCAAAATGACTCTTATTCAGGTAAATGTAAGTGGCTATTTGTGATAAGTAGCATACAGGTGCATTTTAGCACTGTGGTATGAAAACACTAGGGATGCTTAAAGTTATGGCCCTCACCACTACATGGAAATTTATACCTTTGATATACTACAAGTCCTATATCTGGAAAACTAAAGGCCATGCAGAAATGTTCAATATAAATCATTCTTTGAAATTTTGGTTTAAGCTCCTCTAGGCTTTAAGCAATTGTAGGTTGTAGCCTCATAGGCAGGAACATGTCTACCAACTCTGTTGTACTGTACTCTCCCAAATGCCTCGTACAATTCTCCGCACACAGTAAGTGCTCAATAAATACCATTGATGGATTGAAGAAAGATAACCTAACAAAAAAGAAGTTAATGTCTGTAGAAGAACAAGGAATTAAATTGGGAAGTGAAAGCTACTATTTCCGGAACCAAGAGAGCGCACAGTTCTGTCTGATTTGCTGCTTAAAATTTGTTGAACATCTGCAGTGGTCTTGACCTGGTACAGGGCCCAGCTTCCATAAAATCAAGAATTAGGAGAGCAAAGGAGACAAAAAGTCTAGTTCAGTCTCCTCTCCCAAACCCTGTTTTCTCTATGTATTTTTTGAAAGTCTTCCTTTGGCAGTCATAGATATGATTGCAGTTAGTGTGATGGGTTTGGTCCTGCAAAAACATTCAAAGTTGTAAGCAATAAGTCTCCATTTACTCATCATTTGTTGGAACTCAAATGTCCTAGATTTCATTCATTTAAAATAATTAGGTTGCTTTATTCCTGCCATCTTTCCTATTTCTATCAAGAAAACAAATGAAAAAAAGACTTCCTATATTTGAATTCTCCAATCAGATCTAGGAACATGGGGGCAAGGGCAGGGCTGGCCCTGAGGAGTGGTGTAGCTTTGCATAGCCAACTGGGAGATACTATTAAACTTAAACTCTCCTTCTCTGGTGGCACCTTTTAAAGAACAGACCTCTTTTTGCATCAAACATTATGAAAACCAGGCATACCATAACACAGAACCCCAAGGAATGTGTGATTGAAATAGCAGACCAGAAAAGTTCCTTACTAACATTCCTGTGATTTTAGGTTTACTCAAATGACAAAAAAGAAATGTGGTGTCAGCTAGCTTTCCATGCTAATAATGCAAAATGTTTTCTTTAAAGAGTAATCTAATTTTTCTGCATTTCACTTCAAGTTCTGTGATAAAAATATTTAGTGTGAATAGACATGGGATATGCTGAGTTTTGATTTCTTTGCTTTTCCATTCCTTTTTGCCAGATTTGAACAGATTGATAATAAAATTGCCCTCTCCTCTGCCTGCCTTCCTTTTGTTCTACTGCAAGGAACCCCTTGCTATAGTTCCCTTTTATGGCCATTTCAGCACTTCTGCACCACATGAGCTCTATGTATTCTCAGCTTATCGACAACTCATGTACACATCTCACCTTATTACTTAAGCACTAACTCAGGTACTTATCCCCTTTTTCCTTATTCTCCTACTTGTAAATTATTTTAGTGTGTCTCCTTTATTAGTTTGTAAGCTCCTTGAGAAGCAGCGTGGCTCAGTGGAAAGAGCACGGGCTTTGGAGTCAGAGGTCACGGGTTCAAATCCCAGCTCGGCCACTTGTCAGCTATGTGACTTTGGGCAAGTCACTTCACTTCTCGGTGCCTCAGTTCCCTCATCTGTAAAATGGGGATTAAGACTGTGAGCCCCACGTGGGACAACCAGATTCCCCTGTGTCTACCCCAGCGCTTAGAACAGTGCTCGGCACATAGTAAGCGCTTAACAAATACCAACATTATTAACTACTATCTCCGTTATATGCTCGTAGGAGTTGAGTTCAGTGCTTTGCACAAAGTTGGTACAAAATAATAGAATTATGAATTTTAGTGCTGACATTCTTACAGTGCTCTCCTCATGATAACCCTCTGGTCTTGCTGTTCATACAAAGTATATCTTGGCTCAAATACCTCCTTCCTTTCATCCTCCATTGCTTCTACCACCTGAAACTTTGAAGTACTTTAACTTGTGAGAAAGGATGAAAATCTCATTTAAACAGATATTCATTATCTACTTGGTATTAGATTAATGAAAGCTCTTTAGTGTGGTAATAATACAAGTGTCTTTTGCTAAATAGGACCTAAAAGATAATATTTTTTAAAGTACACATTTATATGCATACACATAAAAGGAGCCTAATTTAAAATATCTTAATATTGGTACATATTTCTCACTTTATTGCAATATAGTTTTCATCCCTTTTTTGGATCTTGGGAAATTAATGCTCTTAGTATTGATCCTTGGGGAAGATATACATATTTAGCACTTTTTCTGAACACTATATTTTCATGGAATTAATTAATGGCACTAACCAAAGAGCTCTTGACTCTTCTGTCCTTTCCTTTGCATTATACTTATCTCTTCTTCTTTGAGTGGCTGCTATAAAGATGGAATCTATTATCACAGGAAATTGTTCAGGCTAAAGTGACAGTGGGTTCAAGAGAGGCTGGGATAAATTAATGGCCAATTAATCATAATGACTACTGGATGGATGTCATGGATGACAACCATCTATCGAGTATACTGTTGCCATTGTCAGAGACAGAATGCTCATCTAAATATCAAATTAGCCTAATCCAGTAATGGCATATGTATGTACGTCTTCTATTGTGTATTTGACAGACCTTTCTTCTTTTGCCTTAGCATCTCATTTTTGGAACTTCTTGTCTCCCCATCCTTCCTCATTTCACTTTTGCTAGTTCTTCTTAAACTCTCCTCCTCATCCAATCCCTAATCCCCACCCCTAGCTATTTTCATACCAGGGTCATCCTGAGTTTAGGAAGAGAGGGTCTCAGTTGCACAATTGTGTAATTAAGCATGAAACTCCTGGGATGCTAATGAGATTGGAGACCATATTTAGTGTACAATCCTGGTTGGCTCAGAGGGAGGGAAGGTTGGTGTGTGAGGGAAAGTCAGCAGTGAAGAGTGCTCATTTTCAAAGCCCTGTGTCACTTTGAGGTATTGGCGATGGATAATGGGGAAGAAACCAGCAGCTGTTTTACTGCTTATTAGGTGATATAATCCACTGGCTTGAATTTTCAGTTGCTTTAGCCATTGGAGAAGAAAATGCCATATCTACTTTGAAAGATTTGTCTTTAAACTCAACCTTTTTTCTGCTACTTGAAAGGACACACATTTAGATTCACTGTTCTGTGGAGTAACTGTCCAAATGAACAAAGTCCCGCAAAGCCTCTAGTCAAAAGGAAATAAAATACTTTTGTGACCACAACTTGATTAGCATTCAGTGGCTGTGAAATATTTAGTCGACTTCATATGTGCTAAGCATTTGACGTTAAAATTCTACCACTGCTCTTATTGGAGAAGTACCATGCAGAACATGATAATTTATGCATTGAATGTCGGGATGATGTTCATTGACTGTTTAGCAAATTGCTAAATATTTCAGTCAGAGGAGGTCGAAAACTTGGTACCTGCTATTATGGGTAGTTAAAATGTGAAGTAATAGCCTTGTTATAATTGCAGATTAGTCTTTCAGAGAATATATGCTGGAAGTCTTGCTATTTAAAATAGCATGAAAAAAAACATACTACTAATGGAGGCAATATTTCGTAACTGGCAGTGTGATAGATTAGATGACCTAATTGTTGTTTTCCCCCTTCTAGTTACCATCGGCTATGATAATAATGAGTCAGAATGGTAGTAATGTCACAAAAGTGCTGTTATCTTAATAGAGGGAAAACAGATTTTTTCCACACTTCAGGCAATGAATAAATCTTATTCTGCTATTTGAATAAGAATTCAATTTGCTGGAGGACTTTCCCTCTGTTAAAGGGCCTTCATCACTTATTTTGGTTAGTGTTGCTTCTTTATACAGATATGCTATATTGCTCGATTACCTAATTTCCTTTGGTAAACTCTCCACTTTAAAAAATCTCAAGAGGAAGAATGACTATGTAGTGGCATGAGCATGTGTGTTTCCTATGAAGCTGGCTAATTTTCTGCATTGGCTGGCCTTTGTGGTACATCCAGTCCTACCAGACAACATGTTTTCATGACCTGATATGGCTAGAACATGATGTAAATATTAGGGAACATTCTTCCCACAACACGAAGCAGTTCTCAGTATGGTGCAGTCCACAAGTTGGTGCAAGTGGATTCAGTGAAGGAATAAATGGTTTTGCATGTGTGCAAGGAGTCTTTTGAGGCACAATAGTGCTACTCTTCCCAGGCTCTGTCCTCGGTCTGATTATTTTAACCCCTAAAATACTTTGTACTTTTTAGTGTTTTTGCAACTTTGCAATATTTGGGTGGCAGAGGTGTAAAATATTCTGCTAGGATGGTCATAGAAAAAATTAGGCCATGATAGGATCTTCAAATCATCTACCCTTTAAATCATCATTCACAGTTGCTAAGGGTGATATATCCCCAATACATGAGGTTCTTCCAGAGCACAGCCACCATGTCATACAAAACGATACGTGTCACCCATTAGACCATACACTCCTTGAAGACAGCGAGCTTGTCTACCAACTTTTTCTCTCTGAAGTGCTTAGTTAAGTATTCTGCACAAAGAAAGTGCTAAATAAATGCCATTGATTCATCTGTGAACCTCTGATTGTCTATGCTTCTTCTAGCCAGATGGAGAGGCAGTGTGGTGCTCTGTTCCGGGACGTAGGCCTTCTGAATAACAGCTGCTCAGTGATCTCTCCTTGTTTCATGTCTCCTAGGCAAAGGCAGCTCAAGCATCTCATCCGACGTGAGTTCAAGTACAGATCACACACCGACCAAAGCGCAGAAGAATGCAGCTACCAGTGAAGGTAGGCATATGGTCTTCATTATCGTTGGTTCCCCTTTTCCCAGCAATGGCTATTTTGGGAAGGAGAAAACAATCTGTGGAGCTTAAGTCTGTTAAGTGTGTGAGAGTCTTAAAAGAGAGAAATTGAGGGGTTCTTCCAAATTCCTTTTTGGGGAGATTGCTGCCACTGTGTGCAAACTAGTTTTTGCATCTTTGTTTCCAAGACAATGACTGGGATTTTCAGGGAACTGATTATACCACATTATGTACCTTTATCTTTCTTTTCTGAACACAAAGAGATTTAAAATCTAGGACAACACATAAGAATTAGCCCTGGGACTACCACCAAGACTGAGCCCATGAATCTCCCCTGAGAGATCCAGTGATGTTCTCAGGGGTAAAGAGAGGAGTTGCTTGATTGTCATTTTACCGAGGGGATGAAAGTGAAAAATCTGAGTGTGGGGCTGCAGGGATGAGAGCACGTCGCGTAGTATCGCTATAAAAGACACTAGTTCTTTGTTGCCATGGCCCCAGGTCACCATCTTCCCTATGTTGGAGAATTTTTTGGCTTGTTACTTGCTTGACTGGTAAGGGAAGCACCTTATGATGATGTTGGTCAGTCTCTGCAACCCATTTGCTGTGACTTGGCTTGGTTTGTCTTTAGCTATAAACACAAACTAGTGACTGTTTATTCTGGGAATTCAATCTGAGATGGATTCTCTTTGCTCTAGAATACATCACAGTTTGACCATCAGCTCTCTTTTTATTGCAGATGTTAATTACTGTGGAATGGTTTTCTCCTAACCTGTTGCTTGTGTTTCAGTTCATGTGCTACCGATTGCTCTTTTGCCCTTCTATAAATCCACTTCTAGTTTTCTATGTGGTCATCCAATTATAAATGTGGTAGAATTTTTTTAATGTACTTCAGGTTCTGAATTATAGAAATCTTGCATTTGACCATGTCTCTGCTGACCTTTCACTATTTCCTCCTGAATTATGTATTTAATGCTTTTGAATGTTATACGAGCACTAGGTCACAGTCAGAAAAGAGAGAAGACCCCAGTCCTGCTTACTGGCTTTACATACATTGCATTTAAGGCACTTCCCTAAGAATAATATTTTGGATGTTCTCTTGAAAATCATCCCCAAGTATAAATTAATCTATTTTAATGGTTTTATTTCTTACATTGTGACTGATTTCTTTTAATTTAAGTGAAATTAAAAAGTTGTTATATTTAGAGTAGTTATTGTTTTTGTTTATTGATTTAAAGCCTGGACTATTAAAAATTCTTTCCTGGGAATCTCTTAGATTTTCTTCGGTAATCCAAGACATAAACTACATATTTCTACAGCTTTACTTTTTTTTTTTTGAAAAATTTAGCTCAAGCATTTCAAAATATGTGCATTTGTTCTTCATAATCCTCTAGTGAGATGTTACTAATGCATATATTTTGAGACTCCCCATACAATATCCTTTATGGCTTTAGCCCATTTAGGTTTTTAAGAGATTCTTTTAATAGATAATTTCAGTCCCTTTCAGAAGATAGTAGATATATCAGTAAATAAAACCTGAAAGTCTCTTGGAGTAAAACCCTTAGCTATAATCCTACTTGTTGCAAAATTTGATTGTTGTTAAATGGCACTGTTTTGGAAATGCTGAAGATATAGCCATTTCTTACCATTTTTGAAAACCCAAGACAAAGAATCATGTTTAAGTTTGCAGTCCCTTAACTAAAGACACTTGGTATTGGTTGATAATTTCAAAGTTAGATGGGAAAAAATATTCCTGGGATTTCAGGAAATGGGCAATTATTTTAAATTTGGGTATGTGCTGGAGAAACAAAATGGCTTCCAAGGCTGTTTGTAGCCAAAATTAACATAAAAACCAGGACCTGGTTTCAAAGAGAATGTCAGTTTCCAGTGCTAATATGTATAATGCAGAGATGTCTCATCCCTACACCCATCTGTTCATCCCTGTGATTAGAACAGCAAAATCTCAGATTCTCAAAAAGCGAGTTGAGCCAGTGCAACAGATGATTGCTCTCCTTGGTATAATACCAGGGGCTTTCTTTGTGGTTCATTATCTGATCAATTAGCAAAAACTTCCTGAGTCTTCCTTTAGTGTTTTCCAAATATTGAAGTAAAGTGCGTATGACTTTTGGTCCTGCATATTTCCCAAGAACCAGACTCAACCCTTGGTGCTTTAAAAAAAATTAATATGCAAATGGTTTCAACTATGACTGGCAGTTCTCAGTTTATGGGTATTTACCACAAACTTCACAGTTGTATTGCAATCTTTCACTTCTTAATTCTTAGTCACCTCAAAAGGAAGCTAAGATTCTCAGAAGTTTCCAGTATATGAGCGACCTTGCCAGAAACTTTGACCAATTTTGAAGGGAAATGCACAATTTTCCCCCAGAGCGATCCTTGCAGTACACTGCACAAACCATCAGCCTCATGGATCAAAATCATCATTGGGATTCTGGTGCGGTGTAGACAGTAAGTCTATGATAAGCAGATGCTTCTTCTAATGGACCTTGAAGATTTGGAGGGCTATAGAGATTCTTTACTCACAGGTTTCTGGCCACATCCTGTTTCTTAGGTTTGGAAGTAAAATACTTTAATCAGCACAGATTTTAAGTATTTTCAATGCTAAGGACTGAAAGGCCGCCCTTCTCATTCATTCACCTAACCCCAGTGATGATGCTATTCTGTTGGATCTTGGTTTCATGGTTCCTGAATCCAGTTAGTGTGTTGAGTGAAGCTGCCAACTAATCCAGTCATGGTAACTGAGCAGAGAGGGTAAAATGATGTTGTGATGTATTTTACGCTGATCCTTGATGATGTTAATAATAATACATTATGGCATATGTTAAGTGCTTACTAAGTGCTAGGGTTGATATAAGGTAATCAGTATCTATCCACATGGGGCACTCAGTCTAAGCAGGAAGGAGAACAGATCTTTAATCCCCATTTTACAGTAAGGAAATTGAGGCACAGGGAAGTGAAATGACTTACCCAAGGTTAAACAAAAGGCAAGCCAGTTTCCATGAAACTGTTCTAACTCTCTATTATAAACCTCATCCATGATTTACACTGAAAGTAGCTGCTGAAGAATTGAATTTCAATCATCATAATATTTCCCTGATCACTACCAGATTGGTCCTTTAAATGTCTGTCCTTGTATTCCTTATGTCAGGCTGAGTTCCTGATTTCCTACCACTGCAGTGAGGGGATGGGGAAAGAGGTTTGAGGTTGCGGGTTAACGTGTGTGTAATGCTGGAGGCTTTCCATTCTTCCTATTCAATCTACATTCCAGCATTTTGCAAGACATATCCTAATTCTTTCCAGTTGTGCTGCTGTTGTTGTTCCTTTCTTTCTCTCATTCTAAATTTTCTCTCGTGCAACTTACGAAAACCCTCTTTCTTTCAAGAAGAAAGAATGACCTTTGGCCAAAAACACTGAACATCGTACACCTTCCCTGGAGCATAGATGCAGCAAGCTTGGGACAAAGTTTTGCCTCTGAACCTCACCCCCTGACAGTTGTCCACAAAAACAATTCCTTAAAAACATGGCAAGCTTTTTTAAGGCTTGAACCCTATCACCAGGTGACATGAAGATGAAGCTTCAAGTCAGGCACCATCTTTCCTTGACAGGCCCAGTTCCCTCTAGAATTAGGGTAAAGAGAAGCATCAGGGACAAAAGTTAACTTTAATTTGCTGATGAAAACAAATTTCACCCGGCCTCTGTTTAAACTAACCCGAGATCAAAATTCCATTCAGCAGTGCCTTGGGAGCCATAGATAAGATGCTGTTCGATGAATTTTTCCATGGTTCTGGATATCAAGCCCAATAACACAGGACTGATTTAGAAGAGACAATCAAGGTCAAACAAATCTGAAGCCCTATAAGCCTGACCTTGGTTGTAGGACTATTTAGTGTTCTAGCCTGGCCTGTGTGGGGCTACCCCAGCCACCCACTTCCCCAGCTGAACTGTTCTGCTCAGTCAGGCTGAAGAGAGAGAGGGTTTCTGCTCAGTCCAGATTGTTGTGGTGGCAGCAGGAAAGCATTAGCTTGCTGTGTGAAAGTGAGTGTGTGTTTGCGTGCATTCATTACCTAGTAACGTAGATGGCCATCACAGTGTGGGGATGGGATGATGGCCCTCAAAACCTTTTTATCTGAATTCCCAGCCTTGCTTACCTCAGTGCTCTGACAAGATCGGAGAGTTTTCAGTCAGGGTTGAAATGACTCAAAATAGTGGCTTTCTGGCCCTATTAAGCTCATGAAGCTTATCCCTTCCCAGTGTCCAACCCCCACTAAAATCCCTGTCCTCCATCTGTCCCAGCATTCAAAATGAAAATGTGCTGCCTCACCCTGATAACGAAAACTCAGCATTAAACTGGCTGGGCTCTTGGACTCATCCTTCTTGAGTTTCTGTTTGTGACAAAGCCAGTGCACATGCTAGAATCGTATTCATTTTCCATCCTTGTAAAATTACTTTAAAAATTCACAGCCCGAACGAAATGCATTTCTTAACTGTTGTATATGTGTGAGGGGACATGTACCGGAATGACCCAGATGGGGCTCAGCTACTGGGGTATTACACTGACATCACCTCCCGGGGACCAAACGCCACCCCAAGATGGTCTTTGTTGATGTCTGTTCATGTTTCATAGATCCCAGACAAGGTGGCCTCTAATCACAGTTATTTTGGAAATGGTTGGACATCTGGCTTTAGTATTCCTGTTTGATGTGTTCTATTTAGATGTAAAGCCAGTAAGCAGGACTGGGGTCTTCTCTCTGTTCTGACTGTGACCTAGTGCTCGTATAACATTCAAAAGCATTAAATACATAATTCAGGAGGAAATAGTGAAAGGTCAGCAGAGACATGGTCATTTTGTTGGGGTGGGAGCAGGGTCACAAGATGGTGTGGCCTCAAGAAAGGGTGAGGTTCAGATAACGAGGGAAGCTGGGAGAGAAAGATGGTAACAAAAAATTGTCTATATAATACTATTAGGATATGAAACAATCAATGTTTACTATTATTTAAAGATGAAATATAATAATTCTGGTATTTGTTAATCACTTACTATGTGCCAGGCAGTAATTTCAAGTTTGCAGTTTTAAAATAAGCCTGAATATTGGAAGCTGACTGAAGAGTTACGGTTATTTTGAAAGCAGCATTAACTTTGACATATGCAGTCTAAATGATCACCCATTCTGATCACCCATATTGGTTACTAAGACAGTTTCTATATTTAATATATTTGTATTTAAAATGAAGAATCATTTAATGTTGATATTCAGATATACAGATTAACTTTCACAAAACACTAGAGAACTGGAACTTAATCTAGAATAAATGAAATAATTGAAGGATGATCATATCAATGAGATATTTATATTGATGTCTGTCTCTCCCTCTAGACCTTAGCTCATTGTGGCAGGAAGCATGTTTACCAACTCTATTTTATTGTAATAATAATAATGATAATGGAATTTTTAGGTGCTTACTATGTCTCAGGCACTATAATAAGTACTGATATTCAGATTGGACAGAGTCCCCTACCCACCTGGGGCTCACAGTCTCAGTACTCACCCAAGTGCTTAGAGCAGTGCTCTGCATACAGTAAGTGTTCAATAAATATCATTAATTGATTGATTTACAAGCATAGGAAAAAGAAGCCAAAGAAAACCAAAGGAAGGAAGTGAGAATGAAGATATTCATCAGACTATGGTTACAAGATGACTTGATTTCAGACTGTGAGGTTTTTGGGGGTGTCTGAATGCTTGGGACTGCTGTCCAAGAGAAAGAAAAAAGAAAGAAAGTTTTGCCATATTGGTGACAAATACCTTTCAAAAACAAGCTAGCCATCTTATTTCAAATTAGCTAGCTCCATATGCCCTAACTTTCTAGGGTCAATCAATCAGTCATATTTACTGAGCACTTGCTGTGGCACTTGGGAGAGTATAATATATTAGAGTTGGTAGACATGTTCACTGCCCACAAGTAGCTTACATTATGGAGGCTTGATAGGGTAACAGTATCCCCCACAGCTTTTTGGCCTGGCCTTCCAGCCTTGCTCATTCCCAGTCTCTAAAATGACCTTAGAGCTGCCAATCAGAGCTGAAAAGATCAAAATGGTGGCTTTCTACCATTTTAGCTTAATGAAGCCTGTCTCCTTCTAGAACCCCATTGCTTTTTAAAATCTCTGCTCCCTTTTCACCCCTGCCCTCAAAATAGAATGCTGACACCTCTGGCTAGCTTAAGTTGCCAGTGGATACCACTTGACAAGTGTTGAGTTCTATTAACTCTTTCTGGACACCAAGTTACCATCTTGAAAATTACTGCCACACAGTATCTTAGAGAATCAAGAGTGCTTGGACCATGGGGAATGTCTTGTCTATTCACTTACTTGAAAATGTCACATAAACCTAGACTGTGAATTTAGGTAGGAAGTATAATCTCAAAGTTAAGAGCTAAACCTGCCTTCTTGCTATGCTCTTAGGCCATATCTGAAAGACAGAAAAAGAGAGTTGGGTAAGAAACTGGCTTTACAGTGCATTATTTACATAAGTAGAATCTGCTATTTTTTGGCTGTTAGTAAAATGTCTGGAGTAAGGAATGATTATTTTAAGCTTCCTTCTGGACTGAAGAAAAAGACCAACATGGAAGCTATCACCCAGATTGGGAATTTGTAAGTGTTTGCATTTTCACATTCTGTGTTTAATGTTGTTGAGCCAAAGTAGGTTAAATTGGTTATGCATATAAACTTTTGAAGGAACCAGATTTCCACATGGACTTTCAGCATCCTAAATGAATGAAGTATATTGGGCTCTAACCTAAAATTCCATAAGCTGGTACATTTTTTTTCATATCTTAAGGAAAATAAAAGAGATACCTTCAATTCTTCTTAACGATTTCCCAATCTGTAGAGCTCACTGTACAGAGGAAATATATTAATTGTAGTGATTCAGTCATATTTTATAAATAAAAGTTATGGGGCTGGAGTCCTAGTCTATGAAAGAGAAGAAATGGCATTTTTATTTACACAGAGATAAAACATTTAAATGCCATATGACTTGTTTGATGGTAAATAAAAATACTCATGTTTCCTTGAGTTCAGTGAGTTCTCACAGTAAGGTTGGAAAGGCATTCTTCAACGCCTTTAAAATCCTACTTGGCTTGATGAGAGTACAGCTGAAGCTGAATTTGACCTCAGGACTGGTTTTTGCAACCAGCTATGATCAACAGGAGACCAGCTATTAAGCTGTATGCATATGGCCATAAACCATATGCTGGACATATCCCTTAGACTTAAGGGTAGTCGGAAAAGTAAGTTTTCTAAATTTCACAGAGCAAAAAGGGATGAAAACTTGATTCAGTGTGACATAGAAACTGGGTTGTTGATATAGGGAAGTGAAATGGGAAGCAGCATAGCCTAGTGGAAAGAGCCAAGACCTGGGAGTCAGAAGACCTGGGTTCTAATCCTGAATCTACCACTCGTCTGCTCTGTGACCTTGGACAAGTCACTTTACTTCTCTGTACTTCAGTTACCTCATTGGGAAAATGGGGATTAAGACTTTGAGCCCCACGTGGGATGTGGACTGTGTCTAACCAGATTTAAATTAATTGACCCCAGCACTTAGTATAGTGCCTGACAGGTACATTGTAAGTCCTTCACTAATACCGTTAAAAAAATGAAATAAGTTTGTGTCGGTAGAAATGGATTTAGGATTTCTTAAACCTACTTTGTGCACTAAACGTATGTCACTCTATTAATGGCTCCACCCAAATGTATCTTAGGTATCATGGATCTTTGTATTTTGAGATTCAAGTGAAGTAATCTGGAAGGCTGATTCCATTCACATTTATCTCAAAAAACATTTGGTGAGTTTAGTGGAAAACCTTCCCTTTCACTAAGTGGTTGGACTTAATTAGCTTAAGCTTTAGAGGGGAAAGAAGTGCCACAACTGTCCATAGAACTCTTGAAGGGATTGCTTTCAACAAATGGAGAATTTTATGGTAGCCCCAGGAATCAGCCCTCGCATCAACACTGTAAGAGGCATTGGAAATCCTGGGCAAGTGGAACAATGGGTAGCATTCTGAGCTATGTGGTTGGCATAGGAAGTTTGGCTATGATTTTGGCACTCAGCCTATTTCAGGAGTGATGCCTTTCCTGCCATCTCAACCTGAATTGGGCCACTCCTAGGTTCTGCTCTACCATGGCTCCCATTTTGCCATCCTCCTTTTACCCCTCCCTTGGGGAATGTGAACTCATCATGGCATGAGAAAGAACAGCAGCTACAGTAGATGGAATCTAGAAGAGGTAGCAGTCACCAATGGAATCTAGAAGAGGTAGGAGTCAGCCTCTACTCCTTCAAAACCTCTAAACTCACTAAAAGCCTCTGCGCCTCTGCACCTCCCACCTGCGTCCTCCAACCCCTGCTGAGTAAGAGTACCAAAAAAGAAACATTTCTGATGCTTCACTGTAATATAATCACAGTCATATAACCCAGACTTTTATATTATAATTTTCTTTTGAAACAAAAATAAAGTCAACCATCTAAACCAAGCTAAATTATAAAATAATTGTCTTGATAAGAAAATGAGCAGTTTGGTCATTTTGCTTGTACTCCAATTGTTGGTGTTCCTTTAATGCAGCATAATGGTTCTGATGAATGTTTGCTAAGGAATAACTCAATAGGCTGATTTCAGTTATATCAACACTACTTTACTCCTCTTCAACCTTTCTTAACATCAAATCCCCATATTGCAGGGTTTAGGGGCTCAAGTTTACTTTTCTTATATTGAAATGACAATGGCATGAACTTTCTCAGCACCGACACAGTCTTTGCTGTCATTTTGCACAGTATGGTCCTTTGATTGCACCATCTATTCAGGGTGTTTTAGAAATGAATGAATTTTTTGAGGTGCTTTACCTTCTGTTTTAAACATTAGGAGCAGTCCTCCTGCTTAAAGAAACTGAGGGAGACAGATATCCCAGCATGATATTTCACCCAACCCAACCTCCCTTTCATCTCCCCAAAGCTCAGAACAGTCTTGGGTAGACCCAGGGTTCACACTCAGGTTAATGAGGACCCAGAAGACTACCTCTGACACCTTTGGTTTTACAGATGCTGGTATCTGAACCATGGATTTTATATGCCCTAGAGTCATCCTGCTTCTGGTTTAAATGCCCTGAGCATTTCCCCACCCCTCAGAAGCCATCCCTAGTGTGGCTTCAAACAGTGGGTATTCCCAGGAATTGCCTTGCATTCCTAGGATTCTCCAGAATGGGAATTATCTGAGATTTACCCTGGTCCCTCACCCATATCACCCTCAGAATGAACCAGAGCATGTCTGCATGTCAGAAATGGAGGAGTGGACACTCTAAGCTTGGACCACACATTTTGCTTTACTTAACCTGAAGTGGGGCTCACAATGAATCAAGTTCACCATGACTTGATTTATTTCTTAAAGGGAGGATGACCTAGCACAATGGCTTTGCAAGTGGCTTTACAAACCTATCTATTCTGAGAAGCAGCATGGCCTAGTGAATAGAGTTCAGGCCTGGGAGTCAGAAGGATCTTGATTCTAATCCCAGTGCCACCACTTGCCACAAGTCTCTTCACTTCTCTGTGCCTCAGTAACCTCATCTGTAAAATGGGGATTAAGACTATGAGGCCCATGTGGGAGAAGAACTGTGTCTCACCCGATTTGCCTGTATCCACCCTACTGCTAAGTACAGTTTGTGGCACATAGTAAGAACTTAAATACCACACTTATTATATTCTGTCATTCCATGAATCATTACCAAAGTGCCCATTTTACTGTCCATGTTGTAATTTGTTTTACAGGTGTCATCCTCTTTCCTGCTTAAAATGGAACTTTTATGTGTTTCACAGTTATTTGTTTAAGAGGTTACAGTGAATAATACAGAGAATGGCCAAGTCTTTCACATAATAATTTTTTATGAGGCATGTAGAGACAACTCAAGTTTAATAAATGTAAATGAGCTCTCTAGCAGCATGGATTTCCTCTCTTCAGGCTTCCATATGACATGGTTTCTCTCTAAACATCTTTGAAATGTTGATCTAGTCAATTTCCTTTTTTCTTCTTGTTCAATATTTTAGTAAAAAGGGACTATCCCACTCCCTGCTGGAGATTTGCATGGAGGCTTCCTTTCCAGAGTCATTGATGTCTAGCCAAGTGCTATTCTGCTCTTGTTGGGGGAAATAGCACTCTTGGTACTGGGTGGGTAAGAACTTGACAGCTTTGATCTTCCAAAAGTCTTTTGCTGCAAGGAAAGAAAATGGTGCGACTGTATATTCACATAATAAAACACGTTTTTGTGTGGAGGTGAGATGTTAGAAAAACCACATGCTAGATCCTTCAGTGCCATCAGTGTTATGGGGGCGAAAGTGGGAAAAGTCCAATAGTTTGACTTTCTACTGACATGTTAAGTGTAGCATTGCTAGTCGGGGCTGAACTGGAGCAGAAAAATTGAGGGTTAGTATAGTGTCTGGAACTTAGTAAGCACTTAACAAATACCATTAAAAAAATGGTGCAGAAAGATGGAAAGAACTTGCCCTTTGTTCTGGAATTACAGTACTAATATTTATCAATGGGGTAGGAACTTCCAAAGATTACATGGAGAAGTTTCCTGATCTGCCATTACAAATAAATTAAAGAACTTTGTGAGTGTTGAAGTTCTGCATAACGGGAACAAACTAACTCCCTGATTCCAGAATAAAAAGTGTCCCCCGAATTACTGTGATGGTTTAAATTATTCATTCAGACTTTTGGGTTCACCAAGAGTTAAGCTACCCCAGAATGGTGAATCTAATAAAAATGAGCACAGTGCTTAAGCAATGCAAAAAGGAAAAAAAACTTGGTAATAATAAAATAAATGGCACCGTCAAAAGCCATACGTGACTATGTTTTCCGATGACTGGATAGTTTCTGTGTTTCTATCTTGTATTGAGGCAGCAACTAGTATTTTGATTTTATGTCACTGTCTCCCTTGTTCTGAAAATAACCTTGATTGTGGGTCATAAAGTCATCCACAGAAGCAAGGTATGTATTTTCTCTGCCTTTGCTGATTTGGGGTGATTTCCCACCATGACCAATGGTTTTAGTCCATCCCTAGGGAAAAAGATCCATTCCCGATACCCGGAGAGACCTTTGCAAGCCAGGAACAGCACTTTCAAGGGAGAATTGCAACCACTATTTCTGGATTAAATATGGAAAAGCTGTATTTTAAAAATACAGTCACAACTCTTAACTCTGGAATATTTAGTTGAGTATGTTATCTATGTCTTGAGATAAAACGTGGATACAAGAGTTGTCAGAAAGTTCTATAGATGATGTCATTCTCTGTATGTTTGGATGTAACGCATTGAGTAAATTCAGAGGGTGATGAAAATAATTTAAGAAAGCAAAACTGTTCAAACAATTGACAATCTGATTTGAAGCCTTTTACACAGCACAGCAGCTTGGCTTGCTGTGTACTGTGTCTCCTTCATTAATATAATAATATGAATCCAGATCTTTTAGTACCTAGAGATACCCCTTGGATGGACTGCGTATCTCCCTGCTTTCCTTGGCTTTTCACTGATGGGAAAATTTTATTCTGAACTATTAGACTGTAAGCTTCTTGAGGACAAGGATCATCTGCCTACTCTTTTGCATGTGCTTATTACACTATGCTGTAAAAGGTAAGTGCTAAACAGATAATGGTGATTGACTGCTGAATTACCTGAATCTAAATGTGCCTTCTGACCACTGAGACAATAATAATAGTACTTGATATGCACTTATTATGTGTTAAGCATGGTACTAAAGGCTGGGGTAGATACAAGATAATCAGGCCAAATTCAGCCCCTGTTCCACATGGATCTAATAGTCTAAGTAAGAGGGAGAACAATATCGAATTCCCATTTTACAGATGAGGAAATTGAGGCTCAGTAAAGTGAGGTCAAACCCGCACAGTAGGCAAGTGACAAAGCCAGGATTAAAACCTAGGTCCTCTGACTCCCAGATCCAGGCTCTTTCCACTAGACTACAAAGGCAATATTCATAGCAGTACAATTAATTAAGCAGGACATGTAAGGAAAACAGATGGTTACTGGATGCCCAAAGAAATTGTGAATGGTGAAGTGAAAGGGGGCATGTGAAGACAGGAAGGGTAGACCAGATATTTTAAAGACACAATGAAGAATGTTCTCAAAAATGTTGTAGCAACTGGCAGTTGGGAGTCCCCTCAACAAACAGATCAGCACAGCAGACAGCAGTCTGAGAAGTTGCCATTCTATTGTGGAGGTTTTCTTAAAGTCAGGATCTGGAAAACAGAGCCAGGCCATGTATGGGGGGGAACATAGCCCAGTGAAGAATGATTTTTACATGCACACATTGTGGAATGGAGTATTGTTTGCACATAAGTCTTTTCAGCTCTGCCGTCATACATGGATAGAATTTCACTGTCAGAAGCTTCATCTTCAAAAATGAAGGGCAACTGTATGTTTTGTGTTTGTGTGTGCACTAATGTGTCCACAATGTAAGTAGTAATGGTCCAGATACGAATATTAACTCCTTCAAGACGTTCAGAATTCCAAAGTACCAAATTTGGTCTGGACATTACAGATACAGATACACTGAAACCCTTATTATCTTTGTGTTAACCACCTACATCATCCTATTCACTGTCAAAACAGCCCAACTTCTCTGTTTTGTGATTAGAAACTCAACAAAGCAGCAAGGGGAGAGGAAAGTGATCTTTCAGTCAAGATTCACTCAAACAGTCCGAAATAGTTTCAAGTCTTCTGAGTCTGGACAGGGCCTTTCTGGACAGATACTTGTCTGTGGATGGAGATTAGAAGTTCTCTTTGACTGTTTTTACCATCTCCCTCCCCATCCCTCACCCAAATTGTTCTCAGCTGTTTTGGGGGCCTCTGACTAGCTGGAAATGTTTAAATGCCAGATTGTTGATTTAACCATTTTTGCAATCCCCTTGGGATCTTTTGAAAGTTAATGACTGGGTTCCATATGGAGCGTGCTAGAGGAGTCCGAGTCCACTGGATCAGAGATTCCAAAGTGGTGGCATGTGGTGGCTGCAGATAAACAGTTCTACTGTGGGCAGTGTGAAGGATTGAGCAAAGTTAAACTTTATGGTACAGTTCCTGAGTAGTAAATGTCAATGAGGAGATTTTTCATAAATGGCTGAGAAAATAAAATGTGAGACCAGTGACATATCCTTTTACAAATAAAATTGAATTCTGGTCCTATAACCTCAATTGGCAGTAAACCAGCCTTATGAATAGTTTTCCAAAATCAGTTAAACTTATTAAAATTCTATTTGATCGATAAAATGTGCATGGGCCCCACCCACATTTCCTATGCCACCTCCACTTCCATCTACCATTCCAAGGTGACTCAGCTGATGAGAAGCATCCATCTGTAGTTCATTCATTCAATAGTATTTATTGAGCGCTTACTATGTGCAGAGCACTGTACTAAGCGCTTGGGATGAACAAGGCAACAGATAGAGACAGTCCCTGCCGTTTGACGGGCTTACAGTCTAATTGGGGGAGATGGACAGACAAGAACAATGGCAATAAATAGAGTCGAGGGGAAGAACATCTCGTAAAAACAATGGCAACTAAAGAGAATCAAGGCGATGTACAATTCATTAACAAAATAAATAGGGTAATGGAAATATATACAGTTGAGCGGACGAGTACAGTGCTGTGGGGATGGGAAGGGAGAGGTGGAGGAGCAGAGGGAAAAGGGGAAAAAGAGGGTTTAGCTGCGGAGAGGTAAAGGGGGGGTGGCAGAGGGAGTAGAGGGAGAAGAGGAGCTCAGTCTGGGAAGGCCTCTTGGAGGAGGTGAGTTTTAAGTAGGGTTTTGAAGAGGGGAAGAGAATCAGTTTGGCGGAGGTGAGGAGGGAGGGTGTTCCAGGACCGCGGGAGGACGTGGCCCAGGGGTCGACGGCGGGATAGGCGAGACCGAGGGACGGTGAGGAGGTGGGCGGCGGAGGAGCGGAGCGTGCGGGGTGGGTGGTAGAATGAGAGAAGGGAGGAGAGGTAGGAAGGGGCAAGGTGATGTAGAGCCTCGAAGCCTAGAGTGAGGAGTTTTTGTTTGGAGCGGAGGTCGATAGGCAACCACTGGAGTTGTTTAAGAAGGGGAGTGACATGCCCAAATCGTTTCTGCAGGAAGATGAGCCGGGCAGTGAAGAATAGACTGGAGCGGGGTGAGAGAGGAGGAAGGGAGGTCAGAGAGAAGGCTGACACAGTAGTCTAGCCGGGATATAACGAGAGCCCGTAGCAGTAAGGTAGCCGTTCGGGTGGAGAGGAAAGGGCGGATCTTGGCGATATTGTAGAGGTGAAACCGGCAGGTCTCGGTAACGGATAGGATGTGTGGGGTGAACGAGAGAGACGAGTCAAGGATGACACCGAGATCGTGGGCCCGAGAGACAGGAAGGATGGTCGTGCCATCGACGGTGATAGAGAAGTCTGGGAGAGGACCGGTTTGGGAGGGAAGATGAGGAGCTCAGTCTTGCTCATGTTGAGTTTTAGGTGGCGGGCCGACATCCAGGTGGAGACGTCCCGGAGGCAGGAGGAGATGCGAGCCTGAAGGGAGGGGGAGAGGACAGGGGCGGAGATGTAGATCTGCGTGTCATCTGCGTAGAGATGGTAGTCAAAGCCGTGAGAGCGAATGAGTTCACTGAGGGAGTGAGTGTGAATGGAGAACAGAAGAGGGCCAAGAACTGACCCTTGAGGAACTCCAACAGTTAAAGGATGGGAGGGGGAGGAGGCTCCAGCGAAGGAGACCGAGAATGACCGGCCAGAGAGGTAAGAGGAGAACCGGGAGAGGACAGAGTCCGTGAAGCCAAGGTGAGATAAGGTATGGAGGAGGAGGGGATGGTCGACAGTGTCAAAGGCAGCAGAGAGGTCAAGGAGGATTAGAATGGAGTAGGAGCCATTGGATTTGGCAAGAAGGAGGTCATGGGTGACCTTAGAGAGAGCAGTCTCGGTAGAGTGGAGGGGATGGAAGCCAGATTGGAGGGGGTCTAGGAGAGAATGGGAGTGAATTCATTCAAATTTTCCCTATGTTTATAATGAAAACCAGGCAAAAATGGAGGACGGGGTGAATGGGGCATAATAGGTTTACTTTCTAGTTTTTATTTTAGTTTATAGAAGCAGCATGGCCTTGTGGAAAGAGCATGGAAAGAGTCAGAGGACTTGCGTTCTAATCCCGGGCTCTGCCACTTTCACTCATTCATTCATTCAATCGTATTTATTGAGTGCTTACTATGTGCAGAGCACTGTACTAAGCACTTAGAAAGTACAATTCAGCAGTAAAGAGAGACAATCCCTGCCCACACCGGGCTTGCAATCTAGAAGGAGGGAGATGGATCAAAACAAGTAAACAGGCATCAATATAAATAAATAGAATTATAGATATGTACATATATACGCAAGTGCTGTGGGGTGGGGAGAGGGGGTAGAGCAAAGGGAGTGAGTCAAGGCAATGCGGAGGGGAAGCTGAGGAAAATGGGGGCTTAGTCTGGGAAGGCCTCTTGGAGGAGGTGAGCCTTCAGTAGGGCTTTGAAGGGGGGAAGTGTGGTTGTTTGCCACTTGTCTGCTCTATGGCCTTGGGCAAGTCACTTAACTTCTCTGAGCCTTAAAAATGTGTAGATGTAAAGAGTTGTATGGGGCAAAGGGGTGCAGCAAAGTCATATGTGTGTATGTGTTTGCGAATGCTACATCTTTTCTTCAGACAATCCTGTAACCTGAATATGTACCCCTTCAAGATAGGGAAGGATAAACCTTGATGAGTCCTGTTATTTCTAGATTTGATTTCTGAGGTGCATTTTATGCTACCATTTAGTAATAACAATAGTAATAATAATAATAATCATTGTAGTATTTGCCAAAATGCTCACTATATGCCAAGCACTGTACTAAGTGCTGGGGTAAATGCAAGATAATCAGGCCCCATCTAGGGCTCACAGTCCAAGTAGGAGGAAGAACAGGTATTAAATCCCCATTTTGTAGATGAGGGAACTGAAGCACAGAGAAGTTAAGTGATTTGCCCAAAGTCACACAGCAGGTAAATGGCAGAGCCAGGTTTAGAACCCGGAGCTTCAAACTTTCCGGTTCGTGCTCTTTCCACTAGGCCACACTGCTTTCCCTTCAAGAGTAATGCAGCTGTTTATCATCTGGAATGGAGTTACACATTGGGAAATAGGGGTGTGTTGTCATTTTGGGTGTTCTCAGGATCTCATGAAGTTTACCTGTTCCCAGCCAAACAGTGTTGTATACAGTAATGCAGTAGGTAGCAAGTGCTTCAGGATGTCCAAGCTGACCTTTACAGTTATTTCTAGTGTGTTCATAGTCACAAGCTGTGTCTGAGAAGTTCTTTGGCCATTGTCCTAGATCTTCCGATAGGTAGATCTGATCTTAGTTCTGAGGGCTTCTCCAATTATCCTGCCTCTCAGTCAGCTTACTGATGTTATGTTCCATGTGCCTCCAAATGGTGATATCTTGCCCCTTTTTCTGTACATGTTAGACCAGATTGATCTTGTTGGCCTTATTGCATTTTCCACTGACAAAATGCTCACCATCTCTGAACTGCAAGCTTTACACAATTTTTCACAGCACTTAGTATGGGAAAATTATGCCTGCCAACAAAGACAGGGCTTGTGGTCCACCAGGCCCTCAACTTGCGAACCCTTTTTCTGTAAATTCCTCCAAATTTTACTAGGAGCATTGATGGGTTTTTTTCAATAAAAGAAAAGCCAGGAAGATAGTAACAATCGTTTGGAGGATTCCCAGTGTATTCTGTATATAATAGTGACACAAGCAGCTCAACAAAAAGCAACTTGGACAAGCACACATGGAATACCTTTCACCTGTTGCAAAAACTATCGCTTTTGTGGATGTATGCACAGTTTTTTTTTTTTTTGTTTTGGTTTATTTTACTGGTATTTGCTAAACACTTACTATTTTCCAGGCCTTGTACCTTAGTAGATCCAGAGTAGGTACACGCTAATCAGGTAGGATACGGTCCATGTCCCACATGAGGCTCACAGTTTTAATCATAATTTTACAGATGAGGTAACTGAGGCACAGAGAAATTAAGTGACTTGCCCAAGGTCACACAGAAGACAAGTGGAGGATCCTGGATTAGAACCCAGGTCCTTCTGATGCCTGGGCCTGTGCTCTTTGTACTTGAAAATGGCACCTTAACTACAACCATTACCTAAAGGTGCATGTGTGGCTTACAAAGGTAATATGGCACACATGGCCCTAACTATACTATGTTACCAGCAAAGATAAGTGGAAGGTTTTATTTTTGGTTTTACCCCATCTCATGATCTTCTTCAAGCTTTGGCTCTAAAAAGTCAGTCCTCTAAAATACACACACACACTGGGTATTTTCACTTCATAGATGGATTTAATTACTCTACATTGACACTCAACCACTAATTAATGGCTGCAGAAAATGTCTCTTCCAAGGGTTTCTGGATTTGTTCAGCACCTCCATGAAAAGTAGCATGGATGCTGAAGATGTTTGAAGGAATCTCATAAATTATCTGTTTACTTAAGCCATTATAACTGCCAATTATTGGAATTATATTTTAGCACCAGGCTATGATTTCCCTTTTTATTTATGAATGCTTAAGGTGCCACAGAGTAATTAACAACGAGCTATGAGTTGGGAATTACTAAAGCCCCCAAAAATGTAGAGGAAAAAAATGGAGAAAGAAAGCCAATAATGCAACATTCCATGAAAATTCATAACTTTTGGCAGGATTGAGAGAGAGAGCTATTTAAACTTGTCTAGCATATTTATAAGCATATGCAAGTGTAATCCTTTACTACATCCAGAGGTGCTCGCTGAGTTGTGTTTTTCGGTACTTACTATTCACATGTTTATCTGCCTTACATCATCTAGATAGAATTCATCGCCAGAGAAAGATTGCTCTTGTGAGCTGATTACACCAATACACCAATACACTTCTGTAGGAGTTTGAGTTCATAAGCAAGGCTGAAATGATGTGGGTGTTGGCAGGATTTAAGGTGCAAATTGAAGCCATGCAGTATTTGGCTAATTTGTACTGAAGTATTATGGACCAATGTTAAAATTACCCAAATATTGAGGGAGGAATGAATGAAGGCCATAAAATTTGAAACTCCCTTTGATATTCAGCCTGAATTCAAGGCCGGACAGAGGCTCTGCAATTATACTTTACTTGGGAAGTTGAATGATTTGTAGGGAAGAGAAGGTGATTTCAGTAAAGGAACTAACTCTTATTATGGATCAGGATGTTCGAGTCTTGCAAAAGGAACTATGCTCTCCTTTTTAGAATGAGGGCACTAGTGGGTTAGAGTAAATTTAATTTTTAAAAATTACAGCTTATATGTTATTATCAGGTTGCTTGTAATAAACTATTTTTCTGCACAGTGAAAGTAGTTTTCCAGGGTATCTGCTTACAAAATTGAGGCATCAATTGTTTTTTTTTTTAAAAAAAACCTGGACACACAACTGATGAAAAACAGATCTACCTAATATCTCTCTTGTAGTGAGATGTGAAAAGTTAAATTTTGATTTGTTATGGGTCCGTAGTGGTCCATTCAAGATGGTCGTCTACCCAAGAGAATCATATACTTTTAAAAAGGAAAACAAGACTTATAAAACAGTACAAGAAGCATGCATAACGAGAGGATCTTTTCACTTAAGATTTACGAGAACATTCTTACCCAATCTCTTTTTTAGTGGCACCCACACAAAATCAAACCTTGTATGAAAGGTGAGATCATGTCAGTCTGTTCTTTATTTTTCTTCTTTGCTAGGTAGGAATTCACCAAAACACAGTTTGAGCATATGCTCTCATTAGAAGGGTAGAAACTGTGGAGAATGGTGCTCAGTAGATATTAACACTCTCAGCAGGAGAGGATACGATTTCATAGAAGATATTAGGTACGGGGGAAGGTTTTTTTTTCCCTATAGTAGTAATAGTAAACTTATTTATTGATTGTCCAATTTTGTGCAGTAGTCTGTAGTTAGAGCTTGGGAAAGGCATCAGATACGAAGATATTTTGCCTGGCTAAAAGAAGCTTTGCTCTAATGGGAGCACAGCTATCAATATATTTGGGGTAGTCAGAACAGCAACCTACTTACTGTGCACTGATTTAGGCCCTGGGATCCGAGGCTAGTATTTTCAAACAATCCTCATCACTCTGCTCTTACAGCTGAACACGGGCCTGGGGGCTGACAGTTTATTTGTAATTGTCTTATATTCTTATTCGAGCTGCTAGGTTGCTTTGTCATAATTTTAAGCAGTTTCCATCTTTTGGTTTTAATTAAGGTTTGCCCATTACAAGTTTTATGAAGATGTTATAGAATTTGTGTGCATCAAGAAACATCAGGGAATGGAGCCTCTTCATTTCAAGTTCAAATGGGTTATTTTAGCTATGAAGACACTTCAAAATTAAAAGATGGAACATCCAAGAAAAAGCATCAGCAGGCTACAGGGGCTGGAAACTTTAGGAGAAATTCTCTTTCTGCCTAAGACCCTTTCTTGTGATTTAATGATATAATTATGTTGCAGTGTACTCTCCCAAGCACTTAGCACAGTGCTCTGCACATAGCCCTCAATAAGTATGATTGATGGATTGAATGATTGGTGTCCAAAACACACTCACTTTAAGTAGGCTGGATTGATAGCTGAGTTGTGTGGTTTCTCCCTTAATGAATACCTGAATTTGAATAGCCCCACACTCTGATCCTTTAGCTGAAAGAATGTATGCTTTCTCTAATAACTTGTCTTAAAATGGTAGTGTCTAAGGTGGGAGCAGAATAGGCTCAGTGGCATGTTTCACTTGCTTTTAAAATTGTCCCTGTTTCTCTGAATAGGCTTTTGGGAGCAATGGTCTTGGGACCATCTCTTCTCTGGTTCTTTCATATATGTTTTACACAAATGATGGGGTCCAAACCCTTGTGAGGGACAATCAGACTTAAAGGGCCAGTTTTGCTCTCCTTGGAGGTGTATTTATCATTAAGGGGGATTTGGAAACAGCTCATGGAATGTTTATGCATGTAAGAGATTGAAATGAGTCAGGTATCACCTGCACGGGACAGATGTCTGAGATGAACAGTGCAGGGTGATTAATTAGCGCACCCCCAGATTTTCATGTAATCACTGCCTCGGAGGCTTAATGTTTGATATGCGGTCAGATTCTGCCTATTCTGATATTTTTCCAGGCTTATTGCTTGCCACTTACTTTCTTCTTGAACTTAATCCCTGAGAGAATGAAGGATATTTAAAGGATACAAAGGCTCTAACTATGCTCCCCGGCTTCAATCTCTGTAATGGAGAAACTTCCTGATTAGAAAAGCAGGCCCCCGATCTGGGCCCTTGGAATACCGAGCTCTGAGAGACAGATTGTCCAACATTTTGGGTAGGGGATTCTCTGTGTGGGTGTATGTATACTAAGTCCAGAAAGTATAGAACTAAGATTTCTGTTTCAGTCAGTAATTGGGCTCAGTGAATTTGATCGAACACATGCACGGTCTGCTACTCTGCACAAGCTTTGCGCTTTCTTTTCTAAACCTTCTCCAGTTAATAGCACCACTAACTTCCATGTCCCAGAAACTCACCGCGTTCATGGAAGCTTTCATTCCTCTGGGACTTTTAAGTATTGGATTCAATTTGTCCCTAAATCCTGTGAGTGTTTTCTCTATAGTAATTCCAGGGTTAGCCCCTTTCTCTCTACCCATATGGTTAGCTTCCCTCATCTCCCAACTAGATTATTGCAGAGCGTCCTCACCATTATCCCTGCTTCCAGCCTTTACCTTCACCTGTCCAACACTGCTGCCTGAAGTGCAGATGCTACTCAAAGTACATCACTTCTCTCTTCAAAGTCCTTCATTGGTTACCTACCTCCTTCTAGTCCATTGACTTCAAAGCTCCATTCCAGCTCTCGCCTTAGACATCCACTCATCATCCTATACCACAAATCACACTTTTCACTCCTCCCAAATAAATCTTATTACTGTACCCCAGTCTGGACTCTCTTGTCTCTGACCCAATGGCTCATGCTCTTCCCACTCCCTGAGACTCACCTCCCCTTCAAATCCACCAGACCATAATTCTCTCCATCTTCAAAGCCCTCCAGAAACCATACCCCTGATTAATTTCCACTGCTCCAGTCACCCCCTCCCAACAACCACCCATATCACATCACTTGAATGGAGTATAAGCAACAATATAATTATTCATGGATTCATTTTTCCAGATTCTTCCTGTTACTAGTTGTGCCTGTGTTTTTTCTTCTGATCCACTATGTATATATTTATGCAAATGATGTTGGCTTATCTCTCCAACACACTTGGAAACTCACATAGAAAAACAACCAGAGGAACCCTCACAAATACATAAATGCACCCAGGAATTTTCACACAGGAACACAATGAACTTTAAAAAAAAAAACAGTAACTCTAAGAGCCAAGAATACAAATGCAGAAAGGTAGTGATGAGGACCAACATGGCCTTGTGAATAGAGCACGGGTCTGGAATTCAGAAGGATTTGGATTATACTCCTGGCTCCACCATTTGTCACCATGGGTGACCTTTGGCAAGTCACATAGCTTCTCTATGCCTCAGTTACCTCCTGTAAAATGGAAATTTAGACTGTGAGCCTCATGTGGGATAGGGACTGTGTCCAACTTGATTAGTTGTATCTAACCCACAGTGATTAGTACAGTACCTGACACATAGTAAGTGATTAACAAATACTATAAAAAAAAGAAAGGCACTAAAGGTGAATTCCATTTAAATAGTTTTCTTTTAGGGTAGAAATATACATACAGGGTATATCACACACATTTTTTCTTTGACTCTGATCTGACTACATTAGAATGAATTGTGGCACATTTCCACATTGAAAAGCTATATTTTTTCATGGAATGAAACCCTACTAGACTAAAATCTTCCTACATTCATAGTTACAATTCTGAAGGGAACATATTTCAGGAAGGAGTCCAGTTATGTAGAGGTATTGTCTCTTCTCTCTCTGCTAAAGACATTACTAGATATTGTTGACTGAGGAGGAATCTGAGGATAAAGATCTCTGCAAGTAATGCTTGTGTCTCCCATAAATTAGAAGAGATTTGAGTATTAATAAGTATCTCCTTCCTGTTTAAAGTCTGAAGGAAGTTTGATCTCTCTCTCATTTCTCTCAGAACCCTTTCTCTCTTTCTGTAGTACAGTGAATTCCAAATTCAGAATAAACAGCACTGTAATAACTGCAAGCTTTAAACAGGTAATGCCATGAGAAGATCCTATAAATAACACATTTGAAATATTTTTCCCACCCCCACCAATAAACCTTCTTGAATTTCACCCAGTCGTGATGGAAGCCGGACAGTGCCCAACTCCTTTTTCCCAGAAACCTTCAGTTCTACCAACAGTGATTTTGCAAGTCGTAACTACATTCATGAACTTAAACCCATTCAAGGGAGCCTAGCACTTTACTAACTGTAGTTATTGTCAGAAAAGACCTGTTCAAAATATGATCAGGAGAGAAATAATGCTCATAATAATATTTTGAATTGACTCTACGGATGAAAGATTGAAGATGTGAAAGCTGGTGAATAGGAGGTTACTGTAGTCTAGTTGGTTCTGGTTTGTAGATTTCATAGCAAAGATGAATTGGGGATGCAGAAGAAGACTGTAGGTTTGTCAGTACATTGCATTTGCTGAAGGGATAGGATAAGAAGCAATCATATTTGATTGCCTACTATATGAATACTAAGCATGCAGCAGAGTACAGTAGAGTTAAACATACAGAATGGTTAGAAATGGCAAACTTGTAGATGAGTGAGTTTGGGAAACACTGAATGGTGTTCTTACATTACTCTTTCATTACTTGGACTGTAATCTATCAATCAGTAGTTTATTCCTGTGTGGAGATCATCGTGCTAAGCGCTTAGTAAAAAAGTACAGATTAGAAGGGGAGAGAGACGTTAAAATACACAAGTTAAAGTCGTTTAGAAGTTTCATAAATTAGGAGCTCCATAAGTTGGGAAAGATCAGACCTACCCAAAAATGAGGTATGTTTTTAGAAATGGTGGAATTTTGAAAAGCATATCCAAACTGGGTGAGCCAGGCGTTGGACTTCAGTTTCTGTTGGAAGTAAAGCAACAGTGTGGAATATCACATTACTCCAGGAAGCAATTCTGTTTTGTAGAACTCATTATTCCAGCTCACACAGAATATGGGATTTCACTGTTTACCTTGAGATTGTTTGGGCATAATTCAAAAAGAAGGGAAAGGTTCACATTTCAACTCCAAGGCGGGATTCCTTTCCCCCCTACCAAGATGAAGTTCATGCTAATCCTTTCCAGCGACAAGTCTTCAACTGATATCCATTGTGGCTAATCCTTGGAGTTCTGTCATTTATTGGAAGTCTTAGCATTGTCCCTGATCATTTGAAAGGTCAGGTATTCCTTTCTTTATGATTTTCTTTTCTACAGTCATCCTAAGAGTTATTTTCTGGTGGCTCATTGAAATCTAGGGTTGACCACTTGCACACCCAATACAGACACATGGAGTCCTCCTGGAACTACTGAAATCTCAGCCACAGCCTCTAGCATTTGTTCTCTGAACAAATAAAAGATGGATCAATTTCCTCCAGGGTTCAGATTGAGGCTGAAATTAAGGCTGGGACCATGTGGATTATCTCTATTTGCTAAAAAAGTTGGAATTGGAAACAGTAAAACCAATATCTGCCTGTTGGTTCCCTGGGAAATAGGTGCAAACATCTAGCGGGATCAATATTTTACTTATGTGGATTGGTTGTATGATATTGATTTTGGCATTTGCTCTTGTCTTCCCAGTATATTTACTAGGAATCTTTTTATTTTGGTGGGCCCTACATATTCTTTTTTTCTGAAATTCATCTGTTTCCCAGTTATTTGAATGTATTGTTTCAACAGGACCCTCTTTGTTGTTTTTTACCTAAGGCAACATATTCTATCATCATGAGGTTTGAAGATAATGCTTCCAACAGTTGAATTTTGATCAGGATGTGTGTGATTGTGGCTGAAGGAACCAATGGCTACTCAACCTTCCCTTCCAGATTATATACATGAAAAGACTGTCCTCTGCCTGACACTGATTTTGTTCTGCTATGCCTTTCATATTTGAAGATGATGTTCTTAATTGATGAATTTGTGGCTCTGACAATTACCTTCTTTTCTTTCTGAATTTTCTTTCCTTTCTCTGGTCTCATTTCATATAGCTGTAAAGCTGATTAACTCCCACTTGCTACTACTACTGGTAGTTGGGTAATGATAATAATAATGTTGGTATTTGTTAAGTGCTTACTATGTGCCAAGCACTGTTCTAAGCACTGGGGTAGATACAAAGTAATTGGGTTGTCCGCCAGAGGGTCACAGTCTTAATCCCCATTTTACAGATGAGGTAACTGAGGCACAGAAAAGTTAAGTGACTTGCCCAAGGTCACACAGCTGATAAGTGGCGGAGCTATTCACCTTCATGTGGCATTTATTGCCTAAGGAGGCTTCTACGTAATGGCCCTGGGAGAGCACTTTTAACCCTTACAATTGTGGAGGGTTGACAATCAACTCTCTTCAATCATCTGAATTCTCTGCTCTAATCGATTTTCAAAAACCTTTTTCCCAGTTGGCAGTTTTTGTCACCAATGACTACACCTCTCCCAAAGCCTATGTCCTTCTGAGGTATATGGGTTCATTTAAGTGGACTTGGAGTGGTGGCAGGAGTGTTGGTTGAAGAATTCATAAACATTTCCAATAGTCAGCCTTCCCCAGTCCCAACCCTTAATGTCAGTGTTGAATACCGCCATCAGCTATGAAGCATCACTCCCTTCATAGAGCCCTCTCCCCTATGCAGAAGCAGAATGATTTTCATGTTTCCATCTTTGCCTAATACACAATTTGCTCCTTTGCCATGGATGTCAGCTCATATCTAATGTTGAAAAGTTGCTCAAAGGAAGAAGAATCATTTCTTTCCAGGCATGCATAAAATTTATATGGAAGATTTTAATTAAAGGTCATAAGTGAACTCCGTGATATCAGATGCCTTTGAAGTAGAGTCAGAAGAGCTATGAAATGTGTGGGATGGTTTGAAGTATCATATATGTCTCTGGGATAAAGAAAGTTTTGTTGCCTGGAAATATTCCATAAGTAAGATGGAATACAGTAACTGTGACCTGACCTTCACATGCTTGTGTGTGTTTAGTTTAATGAGGCTGAAGGATCAGCTGAAAGAAGGCATCTTGGTTTCATATCTGCGAGCTCCCTTCTGCCCATGCAGTGTGGTTTCTGCAAAGTCACTCCACTTTCTCTGGGCATTCTTGAGGGATTACAAATGAGGTTTTGCTTGCTTGACTCAAGACTGGTACTTGCATCTGTACCTGATTTTTCTGGTGGCTATTTTTACTTTTCCAGCAAAGATTACTCCCTGCTTTGATTTACGTAGCCCCTTGGATCTAGGAATTGGAATTTCCTGACATTCAAAGTAGGGAATCTGTGCTGATTCCTTTCCTGCATTTACTTTGCAGGCTTTGGGTGTGTAACTTTAGCTAACACCAGAGTTCAGGAATTAGGATGGAGCTCGGCGGTAGTATCCCTAAAATAAAGCTGAGGGCAGAGGAAAGCTGGCAGACATTTGAGGCAGCATCACTGAGAGTAGACCATGGCCCATACATTGAATTTGATTAAATAATTTTATTTCTAGTGTTTATTTAGTGCTTACTATGTGCTAAGTACTGGGGTATATGAAAGTCAGATAGGGCAGAGTGCCAGTCTCACACTGACCTCACAATCTAAGAGAGAGGTATTTTGCTTTCATTTTACAAATGAGGAAACTGCGCACAGAGAACTTAAGTGACTTGCCCAAGGTCATACAGCAGGCAAGTGGCCGAGCTGGTGCTAGAATTTTCATCCCCTGCCTCTCATACCTGAACTCTTTTCACTAGGCCATGCTTATGTCCGTGAATAACCTGGGAGGCTATATGGCAACCTGTGGTTAATTACCATAATTATTATTATTATTTTAGGCTTTCATCTGTTATGTTCTGTTTTGTAAATCTGGTAATGCATTTTCCCTTTCAGTGCTCTTCTTACCATTTCTTAAAACTGAAACTTATACCATTATTTCCAATAGGACAGTGAGTGCTCAGCATAAGCATTTGCTTAAAGGCCCTGAAGGCCTGGAGGTTATTTCCGTGATAGGAATCTTTACCTATTTCTCATTTCACTTACCTAATTGTTAAGGGAAAAACTTAATGATTTATTCTATTCTTAGAAACATACTCCAGACAAGGGTTTCCCCTGGAGGCCCAACTCCAAAGAGGCTGGTCTACCTCTCCCTTCCTCAAGGCTATCTAATTGTTCTAAATCTTTTTCGAACTCCCACCTTTTGATGAAAAAGGCCATACAATTTGCCTGTTGGAAAACAATGTGAGTTACATAACTGCATGACTCGTTTCTAGTATTCATTCCAGTATTTGTTAGGCGCTTGCTGTGTATCCATCACAGTGCTGAGCTCCGGAGTAAATCCAAGATAAATATTTCAGACATGGTCCCTGTCCTGTATGGTTCTCACAGTCTAGGTGGGAAGAGGGGGAGGTCAAACATGGAAAAAAGATAAATTATATACAATGGGAGCAGATAGAAATTCAAGAATAAAGACCAACAAGATAGCTGCACGATCCTGTAGGGAGAAGGACTGGTATTCTTCCACCTTTGTTCGTGGAGTGAGAATGTGTCACTTTTTTATTCTGTACTTCCCAAGTCCCTAGTTGAGTGCTCCTCATCAAGTAGGGCACTCATTGTCATTACTACGACTATACTTATTACTATAAGTTGCCAAAGCTTCCTAGTATTCCAACAGTGGAGCAGGCTGGCTGCCCTCCTTAATATCTGAAGTGTCCTCAGTGTCTTCATTGAGCGAAGCAGCATGGCGTAGTCGACAGAGAATGGGACTGAAAGTCAGAAAGTCATGGGTTCTAATACCGGCTCCACCACTTGGCTGCCGTATGCCTTGGGCAAGTCACTTCACTTCTCTGTGCCTCAGTTACCTCATCTGTAAAGTGAGGATTGAGACTTGTGAGCACCTTGTGGGACAGGGACTGTGTCCAACCCGATTTGCTTGTATCGACCCCAGCGCTTAGTACAGTGCCTAGCACATAGTAAGCACTTAACAAGACCATAATTATTATTATTTGAGCATCTGTCTTCAAGCAGGGAGTTAATGAACTAGCTCCTTAGAGTGTCAGCCCTGGCTTCCATGTGTCAGGAAGATGTTTCTCTTTGTGGTAACTGCCTCTTTATTACCCACTGTCTTCCCACCCCCTCTCTCCCCCCTGCCCCAGTCTTCTGTGCCCTGGCGAGGGCTTGTATTGCTTCAGGATTACATTTTAGTTGCCCGGTGTGACTTCAGTTCCAAAAGGGCCTGCCAAGGGAAACAGACCAGCTTGAACGTTTCAATCAAGAGATGAAATGAATGCATTCCAGCCATGAAAAATTGCATGAATTAGCCACAGGGAAGACCCCACGGATCAATCCCAATTCAAGTGGAGGTAGCTTGTCAGTACAAATTTGAGCAGATCACTCTCTGCTTTAACATTAAACCCTCCAGTCAACTGTTTCATTTTCTGTTATTGAGATGGCACAGATGGAACACGGATTCTATGCTTCCCTCCCCTCCCCCGCTATAGCAAACCTTGGTGGCTAAACAGGAAAAATGGAGAAAAGTGCAGGTTTAATCAATCAGTCATATTTATTGATTGGCTAAACTAAGCAATCAGCAGCAGCACTACCAAAATTATTTTTTACTGATCATTGATTAGATGCACAATACAGTGCAGGAAGAATGGGGGTGGCGGGTGAAACTGTGTAGCTGTGCCATCTGTAATATCACTCTGGCCACTAAAGATGAACACAGAAGAGTGCCACTTCCTCAGATATGTCACTTGCCCCAACCCTGGCACAGCCTTGACTGGCAGCAGTGGGTAGGAGGGAGTGCTTCAACCGGCACCTGAGATGCCTCACCACCAACCTCCCTGTCAGACAGCGGACCGAGGTTGAGGTGGCTCTTTGTTTCTCGACTCCAGTCGTCTGACTCCCGAATGTGAGATGAAGCTGTCCTCACCGCCTGCTCTTTTGTTTTCATTGAAGTGCTAGCCAAGTTGCTTGAGCGAGGCCAAAGTGATATACATCATATTACAGCCGTCTGGCTGCCAAGTTTTAGTCAACTTCGGCAATATATGTGAAAACCTCCAAAGCAAACAGAGAGAGAGGAAATCAAAATTAAATTAATCCTCTCCACGGATGCATAAAATATGGCTGCAGTGCCCCAAGTTTACAAGTTGGGGATCAGAAGGACCTTCTCCTGTGCTTGAAAAGTCACTGGTGTTCCCAAATTCTCTGTTTGAGTGGGAACGAGATGTAGAGCTGTTCAGAAAAGGTCATGTGCCCTGATTTAAACAGGGAAAATGAACTTGAGAGGGATTTGGTTAACTCTGGATCTCAGGGTTAGAGTCACCTTCGGTTAGACATGAGTGGAAGGGCAGAAGTGAGCAAGGCAGAGATTGAAATCTAGTACTGTCTGAGGTTTGACTGCCCTCCCTCCTGGTAACCCAGGCATAGATATTTTCCATGGAATGTTTGAGGTGGAGAGAGGTAGGAAATGAGGACAATAAGATAAGGGTAGTTTCAGGCATATTTAGAAGTCAATCTGAAATTATTTCCCCAAATTTTCCTCGCTGAAATAAAACAGATGGAATTGTCTCTCTGACACTACTGTGGACTTGTTTGCCTCCAGGCAATCCAGTTAATAAGACTTTTGTGCCCACCTGAAATGGATTCTTGGTATCCCCCGAGTCCAGTTTTTCTGACCAATGTTTGACAAGCGGCAGCAGCTGCCAAAATACAATTGCCTGCTAATCTCCCTTCAGAAGCTGAAAGCTATTTTTGATCAGCTGAAATGGAAATCTTGATTCTTTTTCCACCAAACCACCCCAAAAGTAAAGATGAAAGGGGAACTCCATTCAGCCTTTACTTTCTGGAGTGCCAATAAAATACCTCTCACATGGGACTTCTGTTAACTTTGAATGGACTACTATGCAGTATATTTTGTTTATCAGTGTTACCATGATAGTGAATAACAGTTTTACAGTGATCTGTAAGATTAATTTATATGTGTTAAAATACTCCCAGTTGCCTGATGCAAATATTGTTTAAAGACTTTGATGAGACACCTTTTATTTGAAGGTATCTTTGAGTGCTAACAGTAAATACCTTATTTACAACATGGTCTTTCTAATTCAATTTTCTTTTGTGCCCAAGTCCATCTGTGACACTTGATATCAATCAGTCAATCATATTTATTGGGCACTTACTATGTGCTGGACATTTTACTAAGCGCTTGGGAGAGTACAACATAACAGAATTAGCAGACATGTTCCTTGCCCATAGTGAGCTTACAGTCTATGATCCACCTTAAATGTTCTTTAGGGACAAATGACTCATTATCCCATTCATTTACTATGCAGATAATGAATTCATTTTTTAATTAATTAAAAAAAACACCTTTTAATTCACTTAAACTTTAGGCTTTTAGATTTTTGTTCCTTAGGGACAAAGCATTTATTATCCCATCCATTTATTATATGTATGATGAATCCATTATTTAGGGAATGAAAAAAATCTTTGAATGCACTTGAACTTTAGGCTTTTAGGTATTTTATGTTTGGTTATTGTTTTCTCCATAATACTAGTTTCTTGGAGGAGAGGGGACTTTGCCCTGGACCCTGGATAGAAGGAAAGTATAGAAATTGGGAGCAGGATGACTCTTGTTTAGGAGAGGCCTCGGGTAAGCTGAGGGGTCCATAGATAGACTTGAAACTGTGTCTGACCTTGATAGAACGCACTGCAACTAGATGCTCTCCGTGGGTTCGCTGTGAAAATGACTGTGTGTCACTCAATGATAAAGATCTCTTGGAAGGCTTAGTATTGGAAGTACAATCTTTTAATTCAAAAGTGGGTGTGTATGTGTATTATATGACACAGACAAATAATTTTTACTCCCCTCTTCCTCTGCTCACCCCCCGCCCCGCTTCCTTCCCCCATACTGATTTTGTCTGCCAGATCAACTGGGGCAGAAGAAATATTACTCTCTACTTGCTGTTGGAGTCACCCTCTGATTGCTGCCTCTAGGAAGAGTGTCTTATATGGCTGTTGAAAGAAGTTGAATGCTATAGGATGAGAAAGACTCACCAGTACTTTCTCCTCCTAGGAAGGAGGAGGCCTGGGCCACTGGAGACTGTTCCAGGATACACTGCACAGAGGGAATGGGACTATTTTAAATCAATATCTGGCATTTATTAAGTGCTGACTGTGTACAGAGCATCAAACCAAGCTAACCACTAGCTTCCAACATACTTCTCCGGGCCACAGGTCTGTAGATAATGTTGGAACTGTAAGGGGAAAATTGAGGTTCACTCTAATTAAATTTGAGAGTACTTAGTCACATCAGGCCAACACCCACTTTTGTCTGAGTCTGAAGGAAACAGCCGTGCTTATTTATATCCAATAGTGTATTCCACATGTGTGAGTGGAGTATATTATTTTAATATATGGTATATTAATTTAACCTTATTAACTTAACCTTACATATATATGTGTGCCTACATATATATATTTACATAAATTTAATCTATAGTGACTGATTTTCTACCTCTTTGCGTTCACCATGAGGATATGAATAAACTCAACAGGCTGTGAAAACAAACATTAACCTAGAAGTCAGTATTGTAAGTGGCCTTGGATCTTAGATGGTGTTTATGCCCAGTAGGTAACAGGACCAAAATATCTGGCTGAGGTTTACCTATCTAATCCATTAAAGTTGATTTTTCTTGCAACGTATCAAGTTGGGCTTTCCATTTTTATTCTAAGCATTTTTTTTCCCCACAAGAGAAGAAGAGATGAAGAAAACAGTGTAGGAATACCTCTCACTTGAGATGGGATTGAAATAAAACTAGTTTTTCAGTTCTTGAGGAAAAGTGTTTCTTCCCATGGAATGTAGGTTATTTACCTTTCTATTTAAGGAAATTTACTTCATGAATACTTTCGAATAAATGGGATAATTCTTAAGCTCTCGTCATTTTCCACATCTTTCTGAGCATCAAAGAGCCATATTACACTATGGTAGTTGAGAGTAATTGATGACAAAAATAACCCTGTCATTGATTTCCTTTGCAGAATTCCCAAGGTATTTGTTATAAAGGGGGAAGGTTTTTGGTAATGATATGCTTGTACCCATATCTGCACACATTTAGAACTAGGTCACATCTTGATTTATAGATAGAGGTTGTTGCCCAGTGAACTTGTATAAGCCTGATTGCAACCTCTGCAATTTAGTTTGGGCACTTCAGCAACCAAGTTTTCCTTCTGGACCTTCTTAGTGGTTTTAGAGGGTAATGAAACAGAATGCAAGTTGTAAGGAGTTTGCATTAAAGGTTTGCTCATTTCAACTTTTCTCTGTCTAATTAGATGTTTTGGCTAAGATGTTTGATGTTTAGATGTTTAAAGCCAAGAGTAAAGTGGCAGAATTATTCACCATTTCCAAGTGTTAATTGTATCATGCACCCATGTATATGGGGAAAATGGAATTCACTATGCATGTTCTTCTCAAAGGTAGATAGGGTTAAAATGGAAAAAAAGAAAGGGAAGAATGGGGAGAGATGATGATCATTTGTTTATATGGTTTGGGACCTGGAGACTCTCTTTTGAGGGTGCAGAATTAATTAGTACTCTCAAATGCAGCCAGGTTTAAAAATGAAATCTTTGGAGATTCGAAATTAAACTATTTTCTGTAGTCATTTCCTTTCTCATTTTAGCCTTTAAATGCATAAAAGGAAAAGGGGCAGATGATTTTTGTATGGTTAATGTTGCTATTTCTTTTTTTAAGAATGAATTTCCTTTAATTTAGTGGCCGATTTTTTGCAGTACCTAGACAGATTTGACTAAGTGGCTTCATTCCAAGATTTGTGTGTGAAAGCAAGGGCAAGCTAGACCAGAGAACTGAGATCAGGCCAAAACAAACTTCAGTGGAACCACTTAACTCCTCGAATGCCATGTCCCCATGACCTCTGGGGGCCTCTGCTTAAAAGACATCTCCGCTTTCAGCAGTGTGTCCTTATGATAAACAGCACATGCCCACTGGGTTCTTGGGGTGGCCATTGAGTGGATGCCTGCTATGTGTTCTGGCCTCTGTGGAGGGTGGGAATTTAAACCAGATTCTGGAAGGGAAAATGCAGCTTCTTCCACAATGCTGGAATGTCTCTACCGACTTTGTTGTATTGTACTCTCCTAAGCAGTCAGTACAGTGGGCTGAAAGATTTGCCATTATCTATGCTAAATTGAAATGGAATTTAATCTGTCTACTCTAGTCAGATTATTTGAAAGAGAGGGGCAGGGAATTGCTTAATGTAAGGGAAGCTTTACAGTGCTACCTCAAAGTGAGAGTGCTTGTAAGTAATACATTAATTAAAATTCAAGAGCACTCCTGCAAAAGAATACTAGAAGAAAAATAACAGGAATTTCCATACACATTTACACATACACATGATTAAATCTGTCTATAAATCTGTCTGTCCTACTACAACACAGCCCGCAGCTTCACTCCTCCAGTGCCAACCTACATGCTGTACCTCAATCTCATCTATTTCACCTCTGCCCCCTACCCCAAGTCCTCCTCTGGCCTGGAACTCCCTTCCTCTTCATATCTGACCGAGGATCACTCTCCCCACCTTCAAAACCCTATTAAAATCACATCTCCAAAACGTCTTCTCTAACGAAGCCCTCATTTTCCCTACTCCCTCCCCCTTCTCTGTCATCTACTCACTTGGGTCTTTACCCTTTAAGCAAATCGATATTCCCCACAGCACTCACATATGTATCCATAATTTATTTTAATATCTGTTTCCCTGTCTAGACTATAAGTTCCTGTGGGCAGGGAGAGTGTGTACCAACTCTTTGTGTTGGACTCTCCCAAGTGCTTAGTTCAGTGCACAGAGGAAGCACTCAAAAACACTATTGTTTGAAGGATATTAGCGAGAATTTACTCATGCATCAAGGGGTAGTGGGGAGTGTGGGAGAGAAAACATCAGTTCATGCCAGCAATCTATTCCACAGTGTGTGTGTAGGTAAAGTTGTCTTTTAAGTTGCTGATGCGTTGCCCCATGGAGTCTCACTGTTTTTGACTCTCTATTGATAAATTGTTTCTTGTCTTTAACTTTATGGAGTTAGCCTCCACAAGATGCCATCTCTGATGGAGCGATTTTGTTTGGCTTTGTTTCTTTTAATGGTACTTGTTAAGCCCCAACTATGTATGTGCCAGGCACTGTACTAAGCTCAGGGGTAGATACAAACCAATCGGATAGAACACAGTCCCTGTCTCACATGGGGCTCACAGTCTTAATCCCCATTTTAGAGATGAGATAACTGAGGCAAAGAGAAGTGAAGTGATTTGCCCAACATCACACAGCAGACAAGTGGCAGAGCTGGAATTAGCACCCATGTCCTTCTGACTCCCAGGTCTGTGCTCTATCCACTAGGCCATGATGCTTCATATAATTTTGAGAGAGAGGCAATTTTGCACAGTCTCTAGTTATATCTTTTTCTTACCCAGGCTTAGTTGCACATTCAATGATTTCTTTTGGGGTTTTTTTCTGAAAGAATTTTGTGTCTATCTGCCTGTTAGAGTGCAAGTTCCTTTAGGGCAGGAACTCTATCACTTCTTTGTTTTGTTCTTCTTAAGTGTTCAGTACAGAACTTTGCATAGGATAAAGTGAAAATATCCCACCAGCAGTAGCATGTGGACTTATTTGCTTTTCCTTAAGTGCTGCTGGACTGACACAGGATCACACAGCTCACGGTAGCTTATTTAAATGCATTTATTTAAACTATTTAAATAGTTTTCTGGATGATTGTGAGATTTTACTTCCCTTTTCCGCAATTAGATTGAAAAGATTTGTTCTTATTTTAGGTGGGGAAAGTAATACTGTTAGGGCTCTAGTCAAGCAATTTGGCCTCAATGACAACTGAAAAGCATTTAATAACACTTGAGGGCCTGATGAATCAGGGCATTGTTTGGAGGTATTGTTGGTAGTTACACAAGCCCTTGAAAGGTTGGGTGGGGAGCTACTGAAGCAATTGGAATAACTAGAGGTAGGATGGTCTAATGGAAAGTGCCGGGAGCTAAGAACCAGGTTCTAGTTTCAGCTCTGATTCTCGCCTGCTGTGTGAACTTGGGCAAGCCACTTAACATCTCTGTGCCTCCATTTTGTCACCTGGAAAGTGGTGATAAGATAAATGCTTTCCCCATCTCTTCCACTGTGAGCACACTGTGGGGCAGAGATGTGACTATCTTGTACAGACTCTAGCACTTAGAACTCTGCTTTGGCACTTAGTGAAAGCTTAATAACAATGGTAAATATGGTATTTACTATTTCAAGAGCCAGGTGAGACTAGTCTGGAAAGAATCCATAGAAAAAGTGCTACTAATAGAGTTTTTTGAGAGGGCCAGGAGCTCCATGTGATGGCTTTAGGTAAGCAAAAGCAAAGTTTTAATTGGGAGACAACAGCATCTTAAAATGATTTCCACAAGGCAAGATTCCATAAATCCCATGAAAAACGCCCCATTAACACTTAGAAATACCTAACTTTGGAAACGATTGTCAGCACCCAGGGCACCAAGCTAGCTTTGCAAATTACTCGAACAGTGAGTTGGCCAATTGCCCGGTGTGCAGAATCACAGCGGAAGAAATCAAGTTTCTAAAAATGGCCCTTTTTCCTTGCTGCCAGAGCAGAGTAACCAGACATTGTGGTTTTCTGGTCATGCCCCTGTTTTATGAGGGACCCAGGCTTAAGACAATGAAGTGTCTTCTAGTCGCCGTGAATTCCAGCTCTGACAGTAGCAACTGGATGTTTAGAGAAACCAGTGATGGCAACAGTCCTTGGCATCCATCGTCATGGTTAGGCCTGGGCCTTTTAACATTCCTACACTTTCCCCCTTACATCCCTAACTTTCCCACTAAAAACCCATTATAGACCCACTCATTCCTACATTTACTCCAATCTACTTGACCGTTCTCGGCCTGCACAACTTTGTGTGGTAATGAATTCCAGATGCTTTCCTCTTGCTGATTGTGCAAAGAAGTGTTTCCTTTTGTTGGTTTTGAACATACCACCTTCAAGCTCCAGTGGGTGATTCCATTGCTGGTGCTCTATTATACAGCCACTCTGCATGTGTCTGTTCACACACCAAACAACATGCCCTGGGGGAAAGAGCATGGGCCTGGAAGTCAGAGGACTTAGGTTCTAATCCCGCCTCTGTCACTTGTCTGTAATGTGACCTGGGCAAATCACTTAACTTCTCAGTGCCTTAGTTACCTCAACTGCAAAATGGAGATTAACTCCTACTCCCTCCTATTTAGACTATGAGGCCCTATGTATACTGATTGTCTTCTATCCACCCCAGCGCTGATTACTGTGCTTGGCAGTAGTAAGCATTTAACAAGTGCCATAAAAAAAAGATAAACACTTCAGGGGAGTGTCCTTCATTGTCTGAGGAATTTTACCTGAGGTGAGAAATGAGTGAGATATTTCAGGCCAGGAGTTTTTATTATTATTTTTTCTCCCAAGATTTTAAAGCTGGAAGGATAAATCTTATATCTACACCAATGCTATACATGGTGCTCTGACACTTAAAGAGCACATCAAAATGAGAGTGATGAGGGGATCTACTAGTACCAGAGCTGGTGAGGCTAGTCTGGAAGGATTCATGTAGTGTAACATATAGGAGAATATGAGCTACTGATCAACCTGCCTTTTCAATCGCTTCATTATCAGTGGATTGAAAATGGAATGGTGTCTGCAAATGTAACCCTCTGAAAGGGGAGGGAATTCCTCGCAGTGCTAGCAGTTGCTTTATTATCAAATGATCTTTTTTTTTTTGGCATGGGTTAAGCTCTTACTATGTGCCAGGCACTGTACTAAGCACTGGGGTAGATACATGATAACCACGTTGGACACAGTCCTTGTCCCAGAAGGGGCTCACAGTCTTAATCCCAATTTTTCAGATGAGGTAGCTGAGGCCCAGAGAATTTAAGTGACTTGGCCAAGGTCACACAGCAGACAAGTGGCAGAGCCAGGATTAAATCCCAGGTCCTTTTGACTTCCAGTCATATTTTAATTCCTTCAGTTTTTTTTTTTTTTCATCTGGTTCTAATAGCTCCATGGGCCAAGAAGAAGACCAGATGAAATCAGGGTCCAAAATGAGCATTATCTAAGCACCACTTAGTAAGTGGAGAGGGCAGGGAAAGGGGTTCAGCCTATAATGAAATAGACAAAACACTATCCATCATCTTTTCCTCTCCTGCCTCATTAACACTGCTTCCCCTTACCTTCCCATTCCGAGGACAGAGGAGTATAGAGAGGTAATCCCTGAGCATTACGATCAAAGGAAGCCTCCTTTTTAACATGGATGGCTGTAAATACAGCAAAATCCCCTTTATGAGAAACCTGGAAAGAGTGGAAGAATTCCAAACACCCATTAGAAAAAGCAGAAGGCTGATTGCAGTTCATAAATCCTAGTTAGCACTGCCTCCTCATCTTCTGCTACTAGAAACCTCTGGGAGTCCTTGTGTTCTTTTAGACTGGAACATAAGAAACCAGGACACAACAGTTTAGTGTTTGGGTAATCCATAATCCAATCCCCCTGCTATAAACTGCCCCTGCTGTCTATCATTTCCTGTCTGTCACTCCGTTCTCTGCTGGCCAAGTGCTAAATAATATTAGCTAACTATAGTATAATCTCAGTTTTACCCATCCTGAAAAGATTTGCAATCCAGAATGCTTGATGATAATTATGGTATGTAAGTACCTACATAATAGTAGTAATTATGGTATTTATTAAGCACTTACTCTGTGTCAGGCACTGTACTAAACAGACACAATCCCTGCCCACAGTGAGTTTACATGTACTTGCTATGTGCTAACTACTAGGATTTATACAAAATAATCAGATTGGACGCAACCCCTGTCACAGCCAGGGCTCCTCACCTAAGAACCAGGGAGCACAGGCATCTTTATTTTACAGACGAAGAAACCAAGGCCCAGATAAGTTAAGTGACTTGCTTCAAGTCACACAGCAGGCCAAAGGCACATCTGAAATTGCACCCAAGTGTTTTGACTCTCAATGACATGCTCTTATGGCTAGGCCACACTTCTCAATCCTCTAGGCTGCAAACTTGTTGGCAGAGAGTGTGTCTACCAACTCTGTTGTATTATACTCTCCCAAGTGCTTAGTACAGTGCTCTGCACACAGTAAGTGATCAATAAATATAAATAATTGATTGGACAAGGAGGTATTCACTGTTTAGCACAATTTGCAAGCCTCTTGGATCTCAAATCGTGCCTTAAAGCTAGAGTAAAAATCCAACTTGTCCACTGAAAGGAAAGTGTGGAAAACCCTGTTTAAAGCTAGTTGTGTATACCAATATTAATGGTATTTATTAAGCACTTACTGTGTGGTGAACTTTGCACCAAACACTGGGAGGGAATACTCAGGTGGGAATTAGCCCAGTCACTGGGCCAGGTGATGTAAGGCTTAATTCTTACTACCACATCTGTTAACCTTTCCTTATCCAGTGAACTTGATATTTTCAACTATTTATGTGGCAATGAATAGACCACTTTTAACACCTGGGAAATCATTTATCTAATGTCCCAATTTTATAGGCACTTGTATAGGTCCAACTTTTCTAGTCTTGGATACATTAGTATCTTCATGTGTTTTAGAATGGTATTGGATTTTGAATATGGATTTTAAAACTCATTATTAAATCTGGTTATAGGATGTTGGGCATTGCTTGAGTCTGTGAAAAGCTCTTACCTATAAGGCTTGCATCCTTGCAAAAAAATGTTGTAATCAACAATGAACAGTGAGAGTCTAATACAGGAGCTGATGTTGGAAAATAAATTTTGCTTATATTATGAACGTGGGACCTGGACCTACACACTTTGGCTCTCTGGTTTAACCTGTGTCGCTCTCGCTTCAGACATAATAATAATAATAATCAAATAAAATTTCTAATAACGAGGTCCTGGAATGTGGATGCCTCCTTATGCCTTGTTTACTTCAACCTAAGGTCACTAAGGTGACACATCAATCAATCATATTTATTTAATTCTTAGTGTGCAGAGCACTTTACTAAGCACTTGGGAGAGAGAGTACAACACAACAATATAACAGACACATTCCCTGCCCACAAAGAGTTTACAGTCTAGAGGGCACATGTGAGGAAAATGGAGGATAACAGAGTTCCTAAGCAGCTATCATATGGTGAACTAAAAAATGGAAAAGAAGGAAGCAGAACAAACTATTCATTCATTCATTCAATAGTATTTATTGAGCGCTTACTATGTGCAGAGCACTGTACTAAGCGCTTGGGATGAACAAGTCGGCAACAGATAGAGACAGTCCCTGCCGTTTGACGGGCTTACAGTCTAATCGGGGGAGATGGACAGACGAGAACAATGGCAATGGCAATAAATAGAGTCAAGGGGAAGAACAAACTACTGGTCTCATGAAGCATTTTCACATGATGTGTGTGGATCCAAACAGGCTCAGCTGTCATGCTTACTAATTCCCCAAATGTTCTAGCTAAAACAAGTGAAAATTTAAATTCTTGTGTGCGTGTGTGAGTGTGTGTGTGTAACCCATATTCACCTGTAAAAATATCAGTAAAGTACAACAGAGTTGGTAGACAGGTTCCCTGCCCACAACAAGCTTATAGTCTAGAATACAATGCAATAGAGTAGGTAGACATGAACCCTGCCCTCAAAGAGTTTACATTTGTAATGGAGGGAGGAAGAAAAAAGCTGATATGCCCAAGACATAAGAGATGTATCCGGGAGCCCAGGTCTACTTTCTTAGCGGTGTAAGTTCTGTTTCTCACAGGCTGCATCAAACCACCCTGTCCTCACCACAAATGCAGATGAAGTTTGGCTTGTGAAGTCACTGTCACCTCAGTGGTGCAGTTCCACAAATCTGTACTCAGTCAGGGAGTTAATCGTATTTATTGAGTGTTTATTGTGAGCACTGTACTAAGCACTTGGAAAAGTACAATTTAACAGACACATTCCCTTCCCACAAAGAGCTCAGTCTGAAGGGGAGACAGACATTATATAAATGAAATTTCAGATATGTACATAAGTGCTGTGGGGCTGGAAGGGGAGATGAATAATGGGAGCAAGTCAAGATGATACAGATGGGAGAGGGAGAAGAAGGGAGGACTTAACACAGCATTAGAAGAGAGAGGCAAAGATATGAGGGAGACCCACCATGCCATCAGTTGTTCCTTAAGGAAAAGTTCTCCCAGTGGCCTTAGGTTTGAAATTGTTCAGAGGTTTTATTGTGGGATTAGAACCAAAACAGAGCCCTCCTGCTTCCAGCTGCTTTTTGGAGCCTTTCCTGCATAATCTTAGGCTGTTCTTGTTTTGGGCTTCCTACTTTTGTAACGGTTTTCCTGTTGTAAGCATAATAAGTAGCATTCCACCTCAGCCACAGGTCAGGCTCTTGGACCTGGCTGAAGGTCTTGACTGGATTTTCTTCTCCCTGTGATTTCAATGTGGGGAGATGCAGCTGTTGGTTTCACGGTTCGTCACGTATTAATGGTAGGTTTGTCTCAGTAATAAAGTGAGTGATATTTTCAAGTGCCCAGTGCTAAAGAAGCAATGGGCAGTTTGATTCAGGACCTGTTATTTTGCCTGATGCTCCAAGGATTATTGTAGTTGCACCTGTGTCTGTATTCTCTTAATCCCGTTTCCTAGCCCTACTCTGCCAGATTTCTGATCACTGTGCTTAATGCAGTGCTTTGCACACAGCGCTTAATAAATACGATTGATTGATTGCTGCCCTTTCTCCTGGATGTAAGGGCATGGAATTGTCTAGTTTGGAGATGAGATACCCGAGGGTAGTTGTATCAAGTTCAAGAGGGTTTCCAAAAAGGAGGAAGGATATTAATGACCTCCTTGTCTTCTAGTTCTCAGTATCCTCTAAGGCTAGAACAAGATGGAGTAAGGTGTGAATCTAAGACCAATATATACTGGTCATGAAAACAACCTCTTTGTCATGAAGTAAAGGCTAATGTATAAATGTTGTGATACACTGAGATGTGTGACCCAGAAGCAGTGTGGCCTAGTGGCAAGAGCACAGGCCTAGGAGTCAAAGGATCTGGGTTCTAATCCTAGCTTTGCCACTTGTCTGCTGAGGGAGCTCAAACAAGTTACTTAACCTCTCTGTGCTTCAGTTCCCTAATCTGCAAAATGGGGATTCAGTACCTGTTCTCCCTCCTACTTAGACTTTGAGCCCTAATACAACAGTTGGCATATAGTAAGCAATCAATAAATACCACCATAATATTAACAATTGCTATTATTATTGTGGCAGTATTTAATATTTGTTATTAATTTAATATAATGTTAAATGCTAATATTTGTTATTATTATTATTACCATTATCATCAAGACTTCACCTCTTTCTTTGATGTAGATACCCAGTGAAGAAATTCTGGATCTACCAGAGTAGAAAAACCTTAGGGACATGAAAATATCAGCATTAAGGTTCTGGAAACCATGAGTTGCCACTCTTACTTTCACTCCTCACTCCTCGCAGTCACTGTGCCTTTGGGTCCTTGCTCTGGGTGGCAAGTTTCCCAATATGCCTGTATTTCAATATATTTTTCCTGTGGTTTCTAAAGTTTACACTCAATCACATGTTTAAGCATGGAATGTGGTGGATGCATGTGAGGTTAAACTAAGGTTCTGTGAGTTCCACATGATTTTGTAAGTTTGCTCCCTTCTGAAATAGTGTGATTTTGATTTTCCCTTCCCTCTTTAAGGTGATAGGTAAGTTAGAATATGCTAAAAATAACCAAAAGAAAAAATATGCTTTAGAGAGATTCTTGTCCCTGAGTTCTTCCCATCATCTGAATTGTTTCCTGCTTCTAGCAAAAATTTTGTATTTGTTCTGTCATGACGCTGATGCGATACTCCAAAACTCATTCGTTGTCATATCTGTGTCAATGGAACAACAGGTTCTATAGAGGGTCTGTCAGTTTGGAATGCCCTCTCCCTGCCACCTGCCACTACCCAGATATATTTTCTTGTGAAGACTTTTGGCATGATGAAGTCTCCCATTGATAAAGACGAGTGAGTCTCAGTCCCTGAGACCAAATGAACTGAGACCCCCCGAAGGAATAGGTCCTAGTGCTAGTGGTTGGCTGGTTATGTTACTGCTGGGGCTCAGAGTGCACCAAATGAGCACCAAAGTGGGCAGGGCTACAGCTGTATGAAGTGCACACAACAGTGGTTTTTATGCCCAGGAACAATTTACAGTTCAAGTGACCGCAATGCCAATGCTGTGCCACTTGTCTGCTGTGTGGACTTGGGCAAGTCACTTCACTTCTTTGTGCCTCAGTTACCTCATCTATAAAATGGGAATTAAGACTGTGAGCCACATGTGGGACAGGGACTGTGCCCAACCCAATTTGCTTTTATCCACCCCAGTGCTTAGTACAGTGCCTCGCACGTAGCCAGCGTTTTAACAAATACAGTTATCATCATTATTAATGTAATAATAATGATGATAATCATAATTGAGGTACTTGTTAAGCACCTATGAGGTGTCAAGCACTGAACCTGGATCATTGTATTTGGTCCTTTCTTCAGTGCCCACACTTGCCAACTCTTTGTCAGAATCGCTTCTGGGCTTGTCCACCACGGAATGTGCCCAAGGTGGTTCTTCAGTCTGAAACCTCTGGCCCTGATGACGTAGCCCTAGCAGGCATTCCCCAATTCATAGAACCAGGGCTAGAATCCAGGTGTGGTGATTCTCAGAGCCATGATCTTTCCCCTGAATGAATATCAGTGCAACCGATGCCCTGGTTCCAAATGAGGCAACAGATTCTAGTCTCCCATCTCCAGTTTTCTATTATTCAGCTGCAGCTTGGCAATAAGGAAGAATTCTAGGACAAAGAGGCATAAATTAAAGATGCCCCGTCATTCCGGTCTCACTTTGTTTTCAAGTGTTTTGAAGGAAAATACAGTTTTTCCATTCTAACAAAGTGTGGCTGGAATATACATATCTAAGGCAAAGGGAATGGGAAGGGAACAACGGGGAGAAAAAAAGACTCACAACCCAAAAAATCTGGATGGACTCTATAGCCATAAATGGAAAAACTAACCCCACTCCCCTGCCAGCCAGCAGAACACTGAAGTAAGGTTTTGATTTACAGGAACAGCTCAGAAAGGGCCTTGTAGAAAACTTCATGCCTGCTATAAAAATGTGATTAGCTATAAAACAGAGAGATTTAACAGGAGAATTTAAGCATCAGCAACAGTCTTGTTCAGCAAAAATTGTAGACGCTTTTCAAGATCTGGGAACTTGACTCCATAAAGAGTGGGAGTTAAGAGAATTACTGTTGGACTTGTGGTACAATTTTGCTTTCGAGGGGAAAACCCCGAACTTTTGTACTTTGAGTAACGATCAGCCTGCTTTCTCTGGACTGCCATTTAGCATGTAGCTGTCCCAGGGACACAAAGCTGCTGTGTTCCATCCTTGTAACTCATGACAACACAAACCGAACCCTCTCCCGACACGCTGGTGTTGGAACACAGATCCAAGCTATTGAGGGAGAAAACCCAATAATCGTGACTTCTTTCCCGTAGGCGGCTTCCCCAGCCATCCTGCCATTATTGTGACATTTCTTTGGCTAGGGAGGTTGAGTGGAGCACTGTCTAAGGATTGGTGCCCTGTCTTAATTAGCCAGCCCAGCTTATTTGGGAGGTGGAAGTAATGGCAGTCCTTTGTTAAATCCTTAGGTATCTTGCCTGAGTGGGACTCTTGCTACTGAAGGGCACTTTTGAAAGAGCCCGCCTCATTTTCTGCCCGGGTGGTCAAGCGTGGGGAGGGAAATGTTGGACCTCAGCCACTCCCCGCTGGCGGCTTGCTGATGCTGTTGTGGTGCAGTCTCAGAGGGGTGGCCCATGTGGCCTAGAGGAAAGAGAATGGGACTGGGAGTTAGGAAACCAGATTCGAATCCCAGCTCATCCCCTGGCTTACTGTGTGAATTTAGTCATGTCACTTCACTCTCTTCTACTCTCCCAAGAGCTTTAGTACAGGCTCTGTTCACAATAAGTTATCAATAAATACCATTGCTTGATTGATTAACTTCTGAATGTCAGTTTCCATCCATATCCTAATACTAAGCAGCATGTCCTGGTGGATAGAGCATTGGCCTGGGAGTAAGAAGGACTGGTTCTAATCCCAGCTCTTCCACTGGTATGCTGTGTGACCTTGGACAAGTCACTTCACTTCTCTGTGCATCAGTTCCCTCATCTATAAAATGGAGATTAAGACTGTGAGCCCCATGTGGGTCAGGGAGTGCATTCGATCCAATTTGCTTATAGACACCTCAGCGCTTAGTACAGTGCCTGGCACAAAGTAAACACCTAAATACCACAGTTGTTATTCATTATTATTATTGCTAATAATATGGTATTAGTCCTTTGAAAGAGAAGCAGTCCCACCTTCAAAACCCTCCTAAAATTGCATCTCCTCCAAGAGGCCTTTCCTGACTAAACTCTCATTTCCACTGTGCTCTCGGCTGTGAACCCCTTAAGCACTTTGCTACTTATCCCATCCCCACAGCACTTATGTACATATTCTTCTTTTCTAATATTCCACCTATTTGTAATTTATTTGAATATTTCTCTCTCCCTGTAGACTGTAAGCTCCTTGTGGGCAGGGACCTTTTCTGCCAACTCTATGGCAGTGTACTTTCCCAAGCACTTAGTATGGTGCTCTGCACACAGTAAAGTGCTCAAGAAACAGCACTGATTTACTGATTGAGGCAGCAGCCATTTTACATCACCCTTAGGTCTGAGTAATGTTAATGGCAACAGGCCAGAAAAGGTACCCAACCATATTTCCATGGGCACAGGTTACAGTGTGCAAGAGAATCTCCCTCAAAGACCCATGCTCACAGCCACAATGATGAATAGTTCTAAAGGAATTAGAATGGAAATGAATGAATCTATTTTGAATCCCACAAAACCTCTTCTTCTGCCACCATCTGTCCCAGAAGACTTTTACCGGGGTTAGTGAGCTAGTCAGAGGAGTGTAAAATTTAGGCTCTTGTACTGTAGTCATTTATCTGGTTTCATTTAATAAGACTTTTTCCCTCTTATTTCTCTCCATGGGTATAACCAATGTGTACTGGAGAAAATGCTGGCATGTCTCCTTATGACAAAGGTGGAGCTTCTGCTGGTCCTGGTCGATGCCCGTTCCCTTCATGATAAGGAACGACTCCTGGGAGGATTGTTTCCTATAGCGTTCTCTGGAAAAAGTCTAAATCCAGTTATCCTGCAATTTGTCAGTGGGGTTCCCTGAAGGGTTTGGGAGCATTATAAAGTCGTCAGTGAAATGTGGTATTTAGTTGGATATGGAGGATGGGGTGGAAAGGGGGAGATGCAGTCTTCCAAAAATATTGGTTTAAACATGAGCAAAAGGTATCTTTCAGAAAGTGCAGTGGGTGATTTGGCACACTTGCCTTCAGTGAATCCCTCTGTGTCTAAATTAGAAAGCCCTAAGGAGGAAGAGAGGTCTCCATCCACTTCCATTCCAGTTCCTGGGGTTTGAAGAAGACGTGGCTAACAATATGAAGCTCTCCAGGATGGCGTGATGTTGAGAGACAATCTCTGACTCACTTGCATCCTATGCTTATGTGCCTACAGACCGGCACCTTGTCTTGCCTCCTAAAGATAACCCCACCATTACTCATAGTATTGATTATATTTACTAAGCACTTACTCTGGGCCTAGTACTCTACTGTCCTGTCCTACTTAGAGTGCACTAAACTGTACTAGATAATCAGTTTGGACACAGTTGCCTTCCCACCTGGGTGTCTCAATCTGTAACTGAGAAAATGGAGGTACAGAGGGATTAAGTTACTTGCCCAAAGGCACACAGCAGACCATTGGCAGAGTTGGGAGTAGAACCTGGATGTTCCGAGTGCCAGTGCCCTTTCCAGTAGGTCATGCTGCCTCCCTAAATATATGTGCCATATATTTTCAATATATGTGAAATGTAATCATTACCTTTCACATCTTCTCCTTATTATTCTTTATTCAGGTTTGGCTCTGGTTACTCACAGATGTATTGAGAGTTTTTGTTATATGGAATGCGCTTTGGAATAGGTGCAGAATTTTCATGTATTCGGCACCTTTGTCTGAAGCCAGGGTTAAGTGGAATTGTACAGGTATTATCGGCAAAGCCAACGTTGGTTTGGAAGGTGTGTTACATCATGCACGGGGGTAATTTACATCAGAAATTTTAGGGTGTGAAGAGGCACTGACAACCCTATATGCTTGCCTGATGACAACACAGGAAACCCTTGGGCGTGGCCCCTCTAGCCCTTAAAATACATCCTGACCCCAGGCCCCAGAGGATTTACCATTGAAAAGCTTCCTTTCACCTGCATAGAGCTTGGCCTGGTGGTTTCCACTATCTCCTCTTCCACCCATCCTCTTCTCTGTCTGCACCCCCCTGACAAACTCCCTTTCCTGCAGCCAAATTTGAATTTAAACAAGGCTTATATACAAGCAGGGGTGTCATAACTTCAGGGGGCTCTGCCATCTCTTTTGTCAAAATAGCATGATGTAAAAATCAGCCTTGAAAGCTATAATATAGATAAAATAGACATAAAATGAAGCCAATAAATGGTGTTTGTCACAACCTCATTCAGCAATATGTTCTTAATCTCTGGGCATTTCAAAGTAATTGTAGGCTTCTGCATGGAAGCAATTTTCTGATTTTTGGAAACTCAGATAATTCAAATTGCATGTCAATGAATATGATAATAGGCCGATGTCTGCCTTTGGTTGCTTGCATGCAGCTCTCTTTGTAGTAAGGTCTATGAGCAAAAGTTGGCCTTTCTGTTTCTAACTAGCTGAATTCAGAATTTTCTCTGGAGACCCAGAATAGCAATTATTCCTACCAGGAATTTGCAAACTAACTTAATCCTCATGTCAAAAACACTGCCGTCAAAAATATTTTATTTTAAATCTTTTTTACAGTCTATCATGCCTTAGGATGTATATGTAGCATCAGGCATAAGTGGTCTGTACAAGTGCTTAAATTAAGCCTTTAGTTTCAAATTTTCCCATTTCACAATTCACTAACAGATTTTCAAATTTAGAGTCTGTTGAGTTTCATCAAAATGAGTTTATATTGATAAATTTTTGTTGACTGAAATTTGCATTTTACAGTTTTTCTTTACCAGTCCAAAGAAGAAATTGTGATGAGTGAAACTTTTTTGAAAGTAATTTACATCAGGACGGTTTTTTACTTTGATAAAATCTCTTATTTGCTGACCTCTCACTCTCACCATAGTTAGAACTTCTTGACTGATCTTGAGTATTAAAACATTCATTAAGAGTTAAAATATCTTTGATGAAAGGCACAATCCCTGCATAAAATGCAGAGGTAATTCTAGTTTGGGTTGTTTTTTTAATGCTGAATTAATGCCTAGTATTTCTGCAAACCATTTCCAAAAGTGCCATTGCATTTGGATACATACTTTTACAGTTAAGTAGTAGGGTAAGTGGTTTGTTACCTGGTTACAACCATCCCACAATAAACCCAAGGATGCAGCCATCATAGTTTAACACTGAAAATCCAAAGCATCATTGCAAGTTGCCAAAACAGGTGCAGGTGTCACAGTTTCTGCACCACCACTTTAGAGTTTTAGGGATTAAGAAGTTTTGCATCAATTTTGAAGAAAGCAGATTAATTTATTAAAATGATACAAAAACGCCTTGATGGAGAGAGGAGTTCAAAGGTGTGACAAGGTGCACAGAGGTTGGCCTGCCACAGGCTTGTCTTGAAGACAGGAAGACTCTTGTTCGTTGAAACTGGATAAACTCTTCACTAAATTTGAAATATTTTCTAATTTCACAGTATTCTGCAGAGGTTCACGATTATACTACAACTCCTTACTTAATGATCTTATATTTCCCTTTTAATCATGATAAGAAATACTAAACCCATATTTAGTGATGCTTAATGTAATAAAATATAGAACTTAAAAGAATTCCATACTATTTTCCCAGAAGTATTTTAATGGCTCTTTCTAGACTGTAACTCATGGTGGGCAGGAAACATATCTACCAACTCTGTTTTATCCTACTCTACTAAGTACTTAGAACAGTGCTTTGCACACAGTAAGTGCTGAATTGACTGATCGATTCCAATTGACAACATTTAAATCTATGCTCCACCAATCAGTCATTCAATATACATCTACACTCTCCAGGAACAGATTCCAGCTCTATCACGGGGCCCACCTTTTGCCTGAACTACTCATATTCTTCACAAATAACTTTGTGGCAATCCATGACTATCGGAGGACTGAAAAATAAGTAAAAAGTTTTGTTTTAAAAGTCCCACTCTAGGGTACTTCATATCAAAGATAAGATAAGAACCACAGGTCAGAAACAAACTGTCTCCTGTCTCCCATGGATAGGATACAAATCAAGCTTTGCAGCACTATTTCATACAATTTTTGTGTTGTGGTTGGAATTAAGTCATACATCAAGCAGGGCTGTGTGTTTTCATCTAGAGAAGGCAGCTTGTCCTTTGACAGTACAACATATTAAACTACTTAAAATGCTTCTCAAATGATATCACATGTCTGAAATGTGGTATATGTTAGTATAGCACCTTAAGGGCAAGGCTAGTGCTAAGTCATCCTTCTTTGTCTCACCTAGTTACCTAACCACAGTCACTGCTTTTCCTCAGGAAACCCAGTAATCACCTTAACCAGCAAGCACTGCATTCTAGGTAAGGCCTGCCATTCATAGTAGGTGATCTTACTAGGGTGGATTAGGGAGAAGCCATATGAAAACAATGCTCAGCTGGTTTCATTTGCTAATAGGAGTCGTGGAGCTCAGAGTCCCAGGCCGGCTTTGTTCTCAGGACTTGAGCGCTCAATAAATATGATTGATTGATTGCATTGCCTAGGTATGAGAAGCTATCTTGTTACCTCAGATGTTGCCGAGTCCTATCCGAAACTACTTCTATTCAAAGAGAGAATTAAAGGGTTTTTTCTTCAAGCGGACTTTTCCTCTTTTCCCAAACGGAACATCTTGGGACATGCCAAGTTCTGAAACCTGTCAGAGGGGACAGACTCCAGGCATTTCTCATTTCTGGAGAAATAATACCCCAACACTATTGTGATACCAAAGAGACAGAAATACCTAAGATCCTTCGCAGTAGTGATTTGGGGATCAGAGAGCAAATCTCCCTCACCAGACTAGAATACTTTACCCGTACCAACTTCCAGGTCATTATGGTCCTCATGAACTCATGAGTCACTGCAGCAAAAGTAAGCTTCTACTCCAGGCTACATTTTGTCCTCTCAAAGATGTACTTCCTTCTCTACCTTGTGCCCTGGAAAGCAGATCATTCAGTTTCCCAGGGAAGCTGCTGATTTGGGTTAGCACAGGTGCAATCATGATTATTTTGCAGGTTGCACATTGGAAAGTCAGTTGTGTTCGCTCCCTATTTCCAATCAGTTGTGTTTTTGGTACACCCCTCTTCTGCTTGGTGCAAGTTAAGCTACAGGCAAAACTGTTTAAGGGATTGAATCATCTAAGTATTTAACTTGCTGGCTAACTAGTTTTCTGAGTGGAAATAGCGCTTCTGGAAACTGGGCTTGAATCACCACTCTCCTGGCTTGTAAAAATGATGAAAAGTGCCCAGCCAACCCTGGCCCAAGACACCTGCCATGCCCAGATATATGCCTCAGGCAGTTTGTGCAGACTCCGTTCCAATGTTTGGTTTCCCAGTTCCCAGGCGATGAAAGGGAGGTACAAGGCTATAGAACAAGCCAGGCTGAGTTCAGAATAGAAACTAGATGTCAGAAATCGAGGCTGACTTTCTCTGCAGCTAGCCTTCCTGTCTTTCTGCAAGAGTGGGGATTGGTGCCCTTACATTCAAGAAGCTGCATCAGCAGATCTATGCCTGGAGAATTACTGGTCAACCTCCACATTCTAGCACCAGAACAAGCAGTACAGACTTGAGGATATGGGCAGCCCACATCCTAGCTACTGGAACCCAATCTGAATTGGGCAGGCTTTAGAGTTCTCATCCCCTGTTCATCTTAGACTTTGGAGAAAGGTTTTCCAAAAACAGACTTCCAGATTGTTTGAGAATTTCAAGTCACATGATAGCTCATTTGTTTCAACGGGAAAGGATCTTTGTTTTTTCCAGCTCTTGAAAACTAAAGCTAAAACTCCTCTAGGTTTTCTTTGATTTATGTGGATTTTTTAAGCTCCATTTATCTTCAAACCAAGATAGCATACTAAAAGAATAATTTCAGGGGAAAAAAATACCCACCTGACATGTAATAATAGTGTCAAATTGTTAGGCAAATGTCTGAATCAAGCCAACCGAATGCCGGCTCCATTATGTGCTGTGGGATATTTGTCAAGGGAGGAGTGTTGGAGTGGTCCCAGAAACTTTTTGTCACATATTTGGTCTTTGCTACAAATGGCAAGTGTTCTGGAATCATGCTCGCATTGCTATTGGTATGTCTCTGGTAACATACAGTCTATCTGTCCTACTACAACCCAGCTGTCACACTTTGCTCCTCTAATGCTAACCTTCTCACTATACTTTGATCTTGTCCACTCACTGCCAACCTCTCATACACATCCTGCCTCTGCCCTGGAATGCCCTCCCTCCTCATATCTTGACAGACAATTACTCTCTCCCTCTTCAAAGTCTTATTGAAAGCACATCTCCTCTAAGAGGCCTTCCCTGATGAAGCCCTCCTTTCCTATTCTCTCCCTCCTTTCTGTGACACCCTGACTTGCTCCCTTTATTCATTCTTTCTCCCACCCCTACAGCAGTTATGTACATATCTGTAATTTATTTATATTAACATCTGTCTCCCCCGCTAGACTGTAAGCTCATCGTGGGCAGGGAATGTGTCTATTTACTGTTATACTGTACTTTCCCAAGCGTTTGATACAGTGCTTAGCACATATAAGTGCTCAAAAAAGTCACCGAATGAATGAATGTGTTCTTGGACTAGTAATCACCCATTGGTTTTTCTACCATGAGATGAAGCTCAAGTGGGCTTGTTGCCATTACCACCTTCCACAAACAAAGTTGAGGGGAGGGAAAAAGCCCCTATATTAGCCATGTTAAAAGGACAGACTAGTGGGACAGATTAAATTTCTTCTCTTCTCATTGCCACCTGGAATGTTCTCCGGCCACCAAGTGATGTGGAACCCGAGGAGAGAGGTGACTGTGAAGAATGCAGTCTCTTCAGAGATTCTCATTCACCCTCTTCTACTCCAAAACTCTTCTTTACTATTTGTAGCTTTTGTTCTTTGCTCCCAGAAACACTCACCCTCTATTTGTTCCTGCCATGACTACATAGTTTTTGCACAGAGCAAGCAATTTAATTTTCTGCATATTTTAAAAATCTTCCCCTCCAATCTGCCACCCAGCTCTGTTTGTGATTATTCTTTGCAGGTCTTTAATGGTTGGACAAATTTTGGAGAATTAAAGAAAATACTTTTCTCAACCAGTTTATGGAAATTCTTGAACTATCTTTGGAACAGCTGACTTGATACAACTCAATATTCCACTTGCTCCCTAGGTTTGCTAAATATGCAGTATTGCTCCTGCTAAATTCCCACCAAGAAAAAATTGCGGGGTAGTGGCCAGAGTTGGGGTCTGGTAGACAGCAAATCTGCTCTTGGCACTTAGTCAACTAATGGGAACAACAGCTTCTGTCCCTGCCTGCTTAAAAAAACAACAACAACTGCTCTATGGGAAGCTGAAATCATCATCTTAATAATTGTAATAGTACTGGTATTGAGCACATATGTTCTAAGCGCTGTGTTCAATGTTGAGACAAGATAATCAGATCAGGTAGTTCTTGTTCTACATAGTCAGAGCCAGGGAAGACAGTTATTTTTTTCCATTTTACGGAGAAGGAAACTGAGTCACCAGAAGGTTAGCTTTGCCCAGATCACATAACCTGCAAGTGGCTGGAACTAGTACTAGAACCCACATCTCCTAACTCCCAAGCCTGTGGACAACAGGAAGAATTAAAAAAACACAGTGAAGCAAATCAATAATTGCGGTGACAAAGCAATGGACCATTGGTATACACCAATAGACAGATCACCCTGGGTGGAGAAATCAGAAATGGGATATATTCTTGGAGCAAAGGTTTCCAGAAGATGAGACACCACAAGAGAAAAGAAAGCAGTACTCTAAACTGTAAGTAAGCAAGGCGGCAGTACAGCATAATGCACTGTTCAGATGGCCATGATGTGGGAGGGATTGCCATGTAGGCATTGGCTTTATCATCCATCCCCACACACCCCGTCCTCCAGCGTAGGAATAACATCTGAGCATAAAATGATTGCAAGGCCTCCTCCTCAGGATTCAGAAAGCCCAAAAGAAGTGCCACATTGCCTGACCACAATGGGCTTGTATTTTTAATGGGGAAGGTAGATTACAAATAGAGCAATCAAAATAAATACTTGAATGTGCAATTCTACGAGCAGATACTAAGTCCTGAGAAGGGATGAATAAGTGCTAGGGATGTATGTGGTCTAGTGGAAAGAACATGGACCTGGAAGTCAGAGGATCTGAGTTCTTATCCTGGCTCTGCTACTTGGCTGCTGTGTGACCTTGGCCAACTCATGTCACTTCTCTGTTCCTCAGTTACCTCATCTGTAAAATGGGGATTGAATCCTACTCCCTCCTACTTAGACTGTAAGCCCTATGAAGAGCAGGGACTGTTTCAACCTGATTAACCTGTATCTACCCCAGTGCTTAGTACAGTGGCTGGCTCATAGTTAAATGCTTAACAAATACCACTGGAAAAACAAAAATAAAAAAGATGGCCAATCAGTTTCCACAGGTTGGGATGCTGGAAATTCACTGGGGAAGGTTATCAGGAAGATACTGCATACCCATAATATGGGTTAGGCTTTCCTTTGTGAAACTGTTAGCTTGCCCTCTGGTGAGAGCTTGGTCTAGGCAGTTGGATGAGAAGGGATAAAACTTGCTGGCTGAATGTTGGATGGATGGCAGCCTGGATTTTTTTCTTTAGTTCTCCAGGGAGGCTGAGTTTAAAGCACTTTTTATTTACTGCTTGCTACTCAGAAGGGCTCAATTCATTAGGTGCAGGGACACAACTGCACATTTGAATACACACAAAAGGAAATGTGCCTTAGGAGGAGTTCAGACTTGCACACCAAAGTCCTGCTTTCCAGTACAAACTCCAGAAATTTCTGATGGTATTTCATTCCTAATTGTTCCCTGCTATGTCTCCCTAGAGACAAATGTTCTCTCAGCTGAAGAGGTACTGTACAAACAAAATGCTTTCTAGCCAAAAAAAAAAAAATTGCTGCACGCAAACAGTTGATTAGCTACAGTACAGAACTTGAGGTTTTCTTCACGGGACTGACCCCAAACATCTGTATAAATGATGCAGATGAAAACAGGACACTCTATACCTGATTTGCCAGATTTATTCCTGTCTCTCTCTCTCTCTTGGCTTCAGGATTGCATTATAGTTGATAATTTGCTCTTTTCTGAAAGGATCTGTTTTAGTGTAGGCTTAATGACTTGCTGAATTGGAAAGAAAACCGTGCTTTTTTTCATTTTTGATTTTGGCATCCAGTAATCCATTTAATAATTCCAGGTGTGTGCTGGCATTCAGATTCTCTTATAGGATATGCTGCTTTCATTCCCCACTAAAAACACAGTGAAAATGTTTTTAGGTTGGGGTATTTTATAGGTAATAATGATGTGTAATCTTGACCATAACAGCTTGCAAAATCAGGAAGATTGAGAACAGAGAGAACTTGGAATTCTTGTATACTAAATCTCACTACATGGGATTAGGAAGCATGCACTGAAGTTCAAATGTGATAGATTCAATATGAAGATAGTGAAATACTTCATCACTTACCAGATAGTAAGAATGCAAGAAATGATGATGCCAGAAATTATCATCTGGGCCCAGGAAGGGTTTGGATACATGCATGGTTAAACTGTCCATAATGGGAAATACTCGGGCAATTTATTATCAAGTAGGAAAAGAATTTCAGCAAACTGACTGAAGAAAGGTAGCTGGGTTTTGAGAAATTGGCAGGCCGAGTTTGGTGAGAACAGGTCATACTGTGAGCTTGTTCTGAGCAGGGAGTGTGTCAACCAACTCTGTTGTATTGTACTCTCCCAAGCGCCTCACTGACTCCCAGGCCCATACTCTATCCACTAAGCCTCCCTATAGTCTAAGCCCCTTGAGGGCAGAGATCATGTCTGTTAAACTCTCCTTAGTGTTTAGTCAAGTGCCCTGCCAATGGTGCTCAATAAATACCATTGATTGATTGATGAATTGTTAGAGTGATTATTTTGAAGATTCAAGAAGATCTTAGCTAGAGTGACAGATAATGGGTCCATGCTGAGGTAAGGGATGTTATCAAGGACAGCCCCTATTTTCAGACCAGTGGGGTGATAGTAAATCACTGCTTATTGTGTACTAAGTTAGTCATGTTCAATTTTTAGCCATTGATGTTTTATTTTGGCGGGTAGATTAATTTTAAAAAGCAAAAATTAGAGGACTGAAAGATTTTGATAAACCATACTGCATTGGCCAGGATGCTTCTCAAAGGCTATATTCATTTGCAACTTCTCTTAGATTCATAAAAGTGTCAGACTGGAAGGAGTCTTGAGAGGTTTGCTTTTCTAGTTCTTTTTGCAGGCAGGCCTTTTACCTAAACAATTCCAGGCAACTGAGAATTTTCTATTTTTAAAGACCACTAGGGATGGAGATTTCACAGCTTCCTTTGAGTAGCATGTTGCTGGCTTTCCCAACTCTCCTGTTGTGAAATTCATTCTTAATCTAAACTTAAATCCTCCATGTAGCAGTCGTAAGTTGATTTCTATTTTCTCTTCCTTCAGTGGAGCTGGAGGACAGTAACAACCCTCAGTATTATAGCACTTAATTTTCTCGAAGTTTGGTTTAAAACTTCTCCAGAGAGAAAAGGTTTCCAAATAACCAAGCCTTTCTGTCATGAAATCTTCTATCTTAATATTGATCAGAAATTACTGAAAAAAGGACTAATAATCCTCTCCATCTTCAAAACTTTCCTAAGAAAACTATCTGACACGTTAACCCTCCCTGATTCACCCCTCCACCTTTCTTGTCATTCTTTCCATCGAGCTACCGAATGGCTAAAGTAGGTAATGGTTTATTTGCCACCTATTCCTGCGTCTCTAAATATTTTCATCATTCTCTCACTATTAACTATGCTATTTTTTGCTAATTCAAATCCACATTTTTCCCACGCTATATAACGAACTTCTTTTATTCCTATGTGGTCAAACACAGTGTTTTGCACATGGGCGTTCAATTCATACAGCAGGCAAAGATACTGATATTGATAGGTGACTTCCTAACCCACTGATGGCTGTGGGATTTAACCCCGACAGGAATGTCACCCCTAGTGGGGAAGGACTAGAAAAAGAATATCCTTGCTTTGGCCACAGGGTACTGCAATATTAATATATAAAATCTATAAGCCTCTTAAATAGTGGAAGGAATTCTGGACAAAAATAATCCCAAATCCTTATCCTGCTCCTGTATAGAGGGAGGCAGCTGCGATCAGTCCCTCGAGGTGTATATTGTTAAGTGACCTGCTGGAAGTAGGACATATTTTTCCATTCTTGACCATTGGTGCCTGAGAAATCCTCTCCCCAAATGTCAAGGAGCCTGAAAGTGTTCACTACTGTACTTTGTTGGGCACAAATGGGTAAGAGATTCTCTTTTAAAGTCACTCACAGTCATGAATGCAGTCTCATGAAGACAACTCTACAGTGAGCTCATCACCAAAACTCTTTTTTGTTTTGGCTTATGTTGTTGTTGTTTTCAACGGTATTTAAGTGCTTACTATGTGCCAGGCACTGTACTAAACCCTGGGGTAGATTGAAGATAATTAGGATTGACACAGTCCTTGTCCCACATGGGCTCACAGTCTTAATCCCCCTATTAGCATCCTTAAAGATAGAGGGAGCTTGGGAAAAAAAAGATTTTGGGGCCAGATACATTTTACTGTGGTTTGCTAACCTTATCTAGACAAGCCTGAGAAGATATAAGGGACACTTTTTTCCCAAAATTTCACCTGAGTAATAGTTACAGAGAAGGTGGAATTGAACAACTTTTTCTCTTACAAATATTATTTACTTGTTCTTGATTTTATCATGTTGAGGCACCCTGAAGGCAATGGCATAGGGTGAATTCTAAAAACCAAAATAATAAATGAAGCCAATAAATTAAAAGAAATAAATATGCCACACATATTTTATCCTTTAAAAAAGATGTCTACATTTGTTATGCAAACAAGCAAATAAAATAACAAAAACAACACATAGTGATAATCACGTTTCTTGTTTGGGAATGTTTCCTTGTTTGGGAATTATTGCTTTCAGCTGTGATAATAACCGACTTTTCCTGTGAGGAAAAAAATGTAACTTTCAAAACAAAACAAAATCAGCATCACCAGACCCATTTTGTAATGTAGGGAAAACACAGATGACCTTTTTAAATTTAAGATCACCAAAAGGCTTCATAAATGTTACAGTCGAGGTTTGCATAACTTTGCTAGACCATGTTAGATGGGAAAAGTTGGTAGAAAATTTCCATTTATGTGAAAGCTGTTCTGAAGCCATTTTTCCACGCAGCTCTCACCAAGAGAAAATAATGAAAACCTGTAACCAAGAAACTTGGCTCTTTTTTTCCATGCAAGCCCTGGGGTTGGGATAATGGATTAAATTCAAAATATGATTTTGAACACTGAGAGGAGGTTAATTATTAATCAATAACTAATTATAATTCCAGCATTAATTATTGCCCAGGGGTGGGGGTGGGGGTCAAGCCTTCCTGCAGACAACTCACCCCCATGGTTGGGATCCACCAGAGATTGTTTTTGAAGATGTCACACATCTCTCTTAAGGGGAACAAGAGTTGTTTTTAAAAAGCTCAGATAAAGAAGTCTTTTGATGGGATTTAACACCAGCACCTTCTGATTACCAAATCCCAGCAACAGTGTGAATCATTGTTCCCAAGACCTCCCTGACAAATTGGCACAACACAGCAAGAACAGTCCTGTTCTCACTCCGCCCTCCTTTCTCAACCCCCTATGTTACTTTATCAAGGAGTAAATTAGAAAACTATTCTTTTGTTTCATTGTTACTGTAAGAATTAGAGAGTGGGGGCAAATCAACAGACATTCCACCCCATGAACACTCTTTGAAGTTACTACTTTAGTTTATGACAAAGTTCTCAGTACAATTTAAAAGCTCCTTCCCTCTAGGGACTGAGACCCATTGGTGTGAAAGGGAGGAAGTAACAGAGATCTGTAATTAGGTATGAGATTTTATATTCACAGGAGACTCTTGGCTCTAGGGATGAATTCCCTTTGATACGGCCACAGGAGTGGGAGAGTGATACAGGTGGAATTGGAAGAAGTCTATCTCAAGAAATGTGCCAGCTAACCAATATTTGCATAATTTCAGAAGTGTGTTCCTGTATGTCTTTTTCTCAAACCCACTATTGAGATCAGGGACAGCTTGGATGTCATAAAATTAGTAGTATTTATTGAGTATCTATGGTGTGCAGAGCATTAAGGACTTGGGAGAATACACTAAAGGTAGAAGACATGAGCCATACCCTCGAGGTGTTTAAAATTAAATGAAGTTTACAATTTGGTAGAAAATGCTACTTTCATTCCAATTGTCAACCAGCTTATCACAGCTGAAGTGAAAATAATAATAATTGTGGTATTTAAGCACTTACTATGTGCCAAGTACTGTACTAAGTGCTGGGATAGATACAAGATAACCAAAACAAAACTTAAAAACTAAGCAACACCACCTTTTGAAACTTGGAGTCTTTGCTTGCTTGTATCTGGTTTTCTACATACCGCGTCTTTTTGTATGTAATACTTCTGAGAATGATTAGACTAAAGTTCTGGGGAGGAGTGACAACATTTGAAAGTTATCCTTTAAAATCAAATGCATCTGTTCTAAAGTTTAATGTGCTTGAAGAAGTGAAATGGACTGTGCACCACACCAGAAAGTCAGGGGCTAGGAGTTTGCATCTTCACTTTGTCAGAATTGAATGACTACTGAATAAATGATCTTGGCCCCTGTTTCCTCAACTAAAAAGTGGTATTCCAGTGCTGACAATTTTGATATTTTGTATGGGAGCTTTGCTTTTTCTCTCATTTTGAACTCTAGAAAATATATCTCTTGAATCCAGCACCAAGGAATCTTGGCAAAAACCAAACTGAATCACCAATGCAGAGATGAACTTTTATGTATTAGGACCAATAAAATCTGTATGAAATTATTAATTGGTAGGTTATTTTTTATTTTTAATGGTACTTGTTAAGTGCACATTATATGCTAGTCACTGGACTAAGCCCTGGAGTAGATATGAGATAATCAGGTTGGACACAGTCCCTGACCTAGAGGGAGACTAAATCAGAGGAAGGAGTATTCATTCATTCAATAGTATTTATTGAGCGCTTACTATGTGCAGAGCACTGTACTAAGCGCTTGGGATGAACAAGTCGGCAACAGATAGAGACGGTCCCTGCCGTTTGATGGGCTTACAGTCTAATCGGGGGAGACGGACAGACAAGAACAATGGCACTAAACAGCGTCAAGGGGAAGAACATCTCGTAAAAACAATGGCAACTAAATAGAATCAAGGCGATGTACAATTCATTAACAAAATAAATAGGGTAACGAAAATATATACAGTTGAGCGGACAAGTACAGTGCTGTGGGGATGGGAAGGGAGAGGTGGAGGAGCAGAGGGAAAAGGGGAAAATGAGGCTTTAGCTGCGGAGAGGTAAAGGGGGGATGGCAGAGGGAGTAGAGGGGGACGAGGAGCTCAGTCTGGGAACGCCTCTTGGAGGAGGTGATTTTTAAGTAGGGTTTTGAAGAGGGAAAGAGAATCGGTTTGGCGGAGGTGAGGAGGGAGGGCGTTCCAGGACCGCGGGAGGACGTGACCCAGGGGTCGACGGCGGGATAGGCGAGACCGAGGGACGGCGAGGAGGTGGGCGGCAGAGGAGCGGAGCATGCGGGGTGGGCGGTAGAAAGAGAGAAGGGAGGAGAGGTAGGAAGGGGCAAGGTGATGGAGAGCCTTGAAGCCTAGAGTGAGGAGTATTTAATCCCCATTTTATGGATGAGGTAACTGAGGCACAGAGAGGTTAAGTGACTTTCCCAAAGACAGACAGCAGATGAGTAGTGGAGCTAGAATGAGAACCCTAATCCTCTGACTCCCATACCTGTGTTCTTTCTGCCAGACCATGCTGCTTGTAAAAATTTCCATACATGAATGAGAAACTATGTTTTTATATTATAATTTGTCTACTTTTATGTTAAATTTCCATTCTCATGCATTATTCAGAAATGATCACTGATTCTCAAGGAGAAATATTGATTTTTCTGATTCCTTTTTAACTGTCAGGTGTTTCCTGTAAGAGGGCTTGTTAATATTTGCATTGCTAATGACCCTCACTGCTTTCTGTGTTTATCCATTTCCCTTTAAATTTCTTCTCAGAAATATTAGAGAAGTTAAAAGTCCTCCAAGTATACAATGACTATGAGCCATTCTTCCATCTGAGACTAGGTCCCCAAATCCTTGGGTGAGTTGAATGAAGTGAATTATCATAGAATTAGCTATCCCCCATCTTGACTGTAGGCTTCTTGTGGACAGAGGACATATCTACCAACTCTGTTATCCTGTACTCTCCTAAGCACTTAGCACAGTGCTCTGACCATAGTAAGTGTTCAATCAATATGATTGATAAATTAGCATTTATTGAACAACGATTTGGTGTAATGCACTGGACTAAATTCTTAGGACAAAGTACACAGGTGAGCTGTTCCCTGCCCACAAGGAGCTTTCACTCTAAGTTGGGAGACAGCCATACATATATATGCAAATGTAAAATCAAGTTGAATTACTGAATGTGCAATTAAATAAGAAGAGTACAGAAGTGCTAGAAATGGGTGACAGGTTTATAGAGGAATGAATTGGAGAAGGCTTCCTGGAGGAGGCGAGAATGCAGGAAATGGACGTGGGAAGAAGTAAAAGGAAAAAATAAGCTTGAACAACCCAGACATCTGATGAATCAACTTGTAGAAAGAGTTGACTGGCTTTCAGTTACAAACTGTTTCCCAAATGAAAGCAAAAAAAAATATTTAGTTAAGAAATATGCTTGAAAGGGCTTGTTTTTAAGTGGAATTTTTATAGTTTTCCTTATCAAATTACAGTTAGAGTAAGACATTTTCTTAATAATGTTATGAAGAAATTTAACTTTTGGGGTATTTTGTTCTTTAAGGAGATGCTAATATGGTATTAAATTTAAATAAGTTGGTTGTGTGACATGGAAAATATATTGATAAAAGTTGTGTAATTTGAGAAGAGTTTTTGCATCTGCTTTAAATAGCTACAGATTTCACATACCATTTATAGACTCCACATTATATTCAAAGAATGGTTTGGTGCTTTTCATACGAATATTCAATCATTAAAATGGAGAATCATTTCCCTTATGAATTCCTTTACAAAAAGGTTTGTGATTTTAAATAACTTATTCTGGGTGTTTTACCTTCTCTTGAAAGAGAAGATGAATGACGATCCTTTTACTGGTATATTTTTGAGAACAATATGAAGAGAGAGAGAGAGAGAGACAGTGTGTAGAGAAATAAAAGATTTTCTAAAGGACCTTCAGTGAAATTGGGCTACAGTGGGATATAGACTAGCTGTAGGTATAGGAACTCAAGTGCTAATGGTTTGAGGAACAAATTAAGAACTTAAAATTTTCCTTGTATTCTTTGTTGGTGTTCTTATGTTAGCTAAGCGAAATTTCTTCAGTATATTTTAGAAAGTATGTTGCCCTCAGCTTTGGAGTCCATTGTTTTAGACATTTTAACATTCCCCTTTCTTTTTCCACCAGCTCTGATTTTGTGCATTGAAACCCCTGTATGAAAAAGAGCCTCTTGACAACTTTGTTTCACTTCTCCTCTGTTCCTCAGACTACTGAATAGGATTTGATCATTGCTAATGCCGATGCTCTATGAGGGTAAAATAATGTTACCAGATTGGCCACTTCCATGAATCCTGGGGGCTCACTATGCATCATGAAGCCAGTTAACCAGGAAATGAACTGGTATGAAAAGTTTAATTGAGCTTGCTTAAAGGTATTGTCTTAGGTTATATTCTCTGTCCTGCTGAAGTCAGTTTAATGAGTGCCCTGCTTCCCCAGCCTGGCTTCAGATGGAAGCAAGCGAAGACACTACCTCAGAGTAATGTCATCAGGGACAGTGATGGTGGTAGATGGTGTGGCGGTGGTTAAAATTGGAAAGGTTCAGTCTTTTTCCTTAGTCATATATACTGAACATTTACTATGTGCAGAGCACTGTACTGCATTAAACACTTGGGAGAGCACAATATAACAGAGTTGGTAGTCACAGTCCCTGCCCACAATGAACTTACAGTCCAGAGGGGAAGTTATTTATATATTAACATCAGACTCCCCTGACATTAATATAATTAAATAAATTATGGATATATACATAAGTACTCTAGGGCTGAGGGAGGGGTGAATAAAGGGTGGAAATCTATGTGCAAGGGCGACTCCTTCCAAGTCTGAAACAGTGTCTCTGCCATGGGTTGAGTGCAGAATTAAATGATTCTGAGGTAACTTGAGATGCTTGCAGGGAGAGGGTGTCAGGAGATCCCACAGAAAAACACACTGGGTTCTGAGATTCCAACAGGTTTCCATGTGACACCGGCATGACCTATTAGAAACAGTACAGCTCTGGGAGTCAGAGGATTTGCATTCTAATTCCACTTCCTCCATTTGTGAGCCGAGTGACCTTGGGCAAGTCATTTAACTTCTCTGTGACTCAGTTTCTTCATCTGTAAAATGCGGATTCAATACCTGTTCTCCCTCTTACTTTGGCTGTGAGCCCCATGTGGACAGCGATTGCCCAACCTGATTGAACTGCATCTACTTCAGAATAGGGCTTGGGACATGGTGAGCACTTAACAAATGACATTATTATTAGTAGTAGTTGAAGTACCAGCAGTATCATACTGAACAGTATGGGCGGAGAACATTTTTCTCATTCTCAGGGCAACCAAATGTCTGGAACCGGCCTGCTGCTTCCAATGAATGGCATTAAGCCAAATTATTCAGAAAAGGTTCCATTTTTTGGTCAGGGTCAGGAGCTTTTGATATTCATTGAAAAAAGGCAGGACGGTGGCAGTAAACACACAGATTTGATAGTTTATTCCCCTTTGAGAGAAGGGTTAAGTTGTTTGTTCCACTCTGTTGTGTTTTTCTTTTCCCCCAGCTTTCATCAATGACTCCCCAGTGCTCACGTTTGTCTAACAGGGAAGTTGGGACTGTGGCTGAAGAATGTTAAACATAAAATATCTTTGTTTAAAGGAATTTAGAGCAGCATATTGATGTGTTTTAATGAGGAGCAGTCGCAGTCTCAGCAAAAATCCAATTCATCCGCTGGCTTGTTGATTCAGCAAGTTAGGTGACCACAAACATATATGTAAATAGAATCCCTGTTCAGACAACAAAATATGAAGCTCCTTAAAACCCATGCAAAATGTATGTGGAACTATGCTAAATATGGGGAGATCCATGGGTATAGGAAGGTTTTGTGCTCAAGAAAATTTGAATTTGGCATCCATACTATACTCACTTCTAATCTAAGATCATATTGAAGGTGGTCCCGTTTTAAAGGGCCAGATCTAAAATAGGTTTTAATTTTGCTTTGCGGAAGAAATTTCTTAAGGAAATACCTGTGTTCATGGTAGCATGAGAGCTGCAAATGGCTTTATGTTTTCTGCTGACTGATGGCATCATTTAGAAGGAAGGATTTCTACAGACAATAAATACCATAGGGTTTACTCTTTTTTTTTTTTTCTCAGAGAATTAGAAATCTAAATACTTCAGGGTGGGAAGACAGTTCTTCATGTGCTGACAACTGGGGAAGTTCACACCCTCAGAACTCAAGTTTTGATCTGATTGGTCCTTGAAGGAGGCATTATTTGCTATCAATGTACCATCACTTGGGAAGCAGCATGGCCTAGTGGAATGAGCATGGGCCTGGGAGTCAGGGGATCTGGGTTCTAATCCTGACTCCACCAATTGCCTGCTTTGTGATCCGGGAAAGTCATTTCACTTTTCTATGCCTCAGTTGCCTCATTTGTAAAATGGGGATTAAATCCTACTCCCTACTACTGTGAGCCCCATTTGGGACAGAGACAATACGTCCAACTTGATTAACTAGTATCTACAACAGTGCTTAGTATAATGCTTGGCCCAGAGTAAGCACTTAATGATTATTATTATTAGTAGTAGTAGTAATACTACTACTACTTAATATAACAACAATCAGTAGTGGTAGTGATGATACTACTAGTAATCATTACAATAATAATAATGAATAATAATCATCAATGTAATACTTCCATGGGCCAATTCTACTGTCAAATTAAAACCTAAATTTAGGGTCCAGACTAACTCTGGCAGGAATTATGCTGTGCAGACAGGACAGGCTTTTGGGCAGCCAGGAACCCTAGTTCTGCCTTTGACTGAGTTCACTCCATCAACAACTGTCTCCCTCCTATCTACTCTTTTCTCCCACTTGACACCAGTTTATATTAATTCCTCTCAAATCAATTTAGTCATTATGCCTCATTCTCAATTCTCCCACCACCAATCTCTTGCTCACATCCTCCTCTCTGCCTGAAACTTCCTCCCACTTCACATCTGACAGACAATGGCTCTCCCCATCCTCAGAGCCCTTGTGAAATCACATCTCCTCCAGGAGGCCTTCCCTTATTAAAATCTAATCTCTCCATTTTATTTCCCCCAACTGCCATTTCATTCCTTCCACATAATCTAAGCACTGAAGAGTAAACAAGCCCCCAGGGCATGTGTGTGCATATTTTATATACTCTACTTCCTCCTATCTGTAATTTAAGTGGCTGTCTCTCCCACTCAATTCTAAACTCCCTTGTAATCCCAGCATGCCTACTAAGTCTACTGCACTCTCCCAAGTGCTTAATATAGAGCTATGTGCACAGTAAGTGCTCAGGAAATGCTACTGATTAAACCCCAGCATTGATATTTTTCTGTAGTCAACTGACATTATTGGTGATCTTCCCCTTCTTGTCCTCTTATTATTAATAATAATAATGATAAAAGTAATAATTGTAACAATAATATTTATTCAAAACTTCTTATGTTCAAAGCACTATACCGAAGACTGGAGTAGATTCAAGATAATCAGATCAGAAGCAGTCCCTGTCCCACACAGGGCTCCCAATTTAAGAAGTGGGGAGAGCAGATGTCTAATCCTTATTTTCAGACGAGGAAATGGAGGCCCAGCTCAGTTAAGTGTGTTGTCCAAGGTCATACACAAAGCTAGTGGCAGAATTAGGAATAAAACCCCAAACCCTTAAATCCAAGCAGTCAGAAAGAGGGTGAATATTAATAATAATAATGATAGCTATTATTATTGTAATTGTTGTATTTGTTAAATGCTTACTTTGAGCAAAGCACTTTACTAAGTTCTGGAGTAGATACAAGAAAATCAGTTTGGTTGTAGTCCCTGTCCCACATGAGGTTCACAGTCTAAGTAGGAAGGAGAATATGGATCAAATCCCCATTTTCCAGATGAGGAAACTGAGGTAGAGAGAAGTTAAGTGACTTGTCCAAGGTCACACAGCAGGTTAGTGGCAGAGCTGGTTAGAACACAGGTCTTCTGACTCCTAGACATGCTACTCTCTTTCCATTACGCCACACTGCTTCTCAATTGAATACAGTGCTGAACCTCCAAAACTCCAGACAGGGGCTTCAGTGCTGAGGAACTACCAGACCCATTAGACACAGGGGAAAAAAAACAAACAAAAAAACTAGCCCTAACACTTTTCCAGAGACGGGGTCATTAAGAAGTACCAGTATGAAGTAATTTGATTGGTATAGCACCTTAACAAGTGAAGAAGTAGGAGGCATTAGCAGTTCTGGGATATGACTTCAACCTGCCATTCCGCTATGTGGACACATTCGTGGTGTTTCCGGGAGCCAGATAGGAATGGTTGAAGCAGGAAGCTAGGGTACTTAATGGATTTTCAAAGTGTGGAGAGGAAACAAGAGGGATAGGATTAGGCCAGAAAAGTTCTGTGAAAGTATGAAGGAAGGGCAAGAACTTAATGATGACTTCGGAACCACAAAACACTTATCTGTACCACCCAATGGAATAAGGTGCGATAGCCTTAACTTTCACTCCATGACCAAATCTCCTCCAGCACAACTGTGATGAGTTTCACTGAAAAAATGAATTTAACACTGACAAGAGGGCTTTGCTGTTAGCAAAATGAGAGGAGGCTTTTTCTTGATACCAGTTCTCTGCATGTGTTTAGAGAGGAGGAGGGAGAAGAGGTCATGTTTCATTTTCTGATTCCCTAGAAATAACTGGCAAAAGTCTTTTCCTGGCGCTGCACTGTGTACTTTGTGGTGCTGCATGCAGAGATGATAGGTGCCAGAAATAACAATCATGTCAAATTGCACTTCATGGTTGAAAAAAATTATCTCTGTCCAACACGTTTCCATACTTAATGAAAAAATGTATGAACAGATGGATGACTTGAGTAGCTTTAATCCCCTCTGGTGAATCTTAGGAGACCTTTGCCCTCGCTATGTTTGTTTTCTTTTCTATTTTTTTTCTTTTTCCAGAAATATAATTCGGTATTTGAAAGTTGGTTCTGGCACAGTTTGCTAAATATTTTTTACATTAATTCTACAGATGTGTTTATTCATGTTTTAAACACTTTTTGTTTCAAATTTCAGTTGTGTATTCTGGACATGTCAATAACTAGCCACTGTTTGCCGATTTAACGAACTAAAGGGGAAATACCCTTTTCTAAATTTAAGATAAAGTGCAACAACTAGGTTATTTTCCCCGGTTTACGAATATCACATTAGATGACATGATAGACCTATGTGCCTATTACATGGATAACTCAACTGAATGATAATTATCAAAATCATCTCTATTTTACTTGTTTTAATTGAACATAGGACATTTTCTTTAAAGAATAAAGGTATCATCCATCTTATGTGACTTTCCATATCACGTCAGATCTATAGACCACATACTCTCAGATTTTTTAAAATCTCAATTATGTATGTGTTATTGATAGAGCCGAGCCAGAAATGTTAGCAAATGTGCTGTAAATTGACATATAACCTCTCTATGCTGTTATTCAAGCAACTGCACTGTGAATAGGGTAATTAGCCACTGATTCGGGCCTGATTGTCTCCTCTGAGGTAGGTACTCTGAGGAACAGAAGGTAGAAAGTCCCCCTTTCCCACCGGTTCATGGATTCTCTAAGGTAGGAAAAAACTGAAGATTCTACAAGATAGCTCCAGGAGAGCAGACATCATATCGGTTTCCTCTCTTATGCTCTCCCAAGTGCTTGGAACAGTGTACTACACAGAGTGAGCACTCACTAAAACTATTGATGATTTTTTGATTGAGTCACTCTTGGCTACAGGCCATGGTTCCAAATACACTTAAGAATGCTCAGTTTAGAACAGCACATTTTTTGAGAGAAAGGGAAGGTAGAATCATGGAAAGGGAGAGAGCAGGAGCAGGCTGCAGCTTTTCCAAACAAAAATTAAATAACAAAATCTTTCCATTAATAATAGCAAGTATGGACATGTTTTTTTCTAGTTGTCCTTTGTGCGCTAAGCATGCTACACTAGCGGGGTTGAGTTCCAGACATGACCTTGGGGACCCATAAGTTATCTGGGCTCAACCATGGGGCCAGTGCAGAAATGATACAGAGCTCGGCCTTCTCTTTGTGATATGATGGCTTCTGGGAAAAGAGTGTCTAGTGGCAGGTCTTGGGTGGTGGCAGCAGTAAAGGAGTCAATTCTCTGATTCAGCAGTTGCAATTTTTTCCCCTCAAAAGTGGCTCGGACCAACTGCCTTGATAAGGGTATTGTATGTGAACCATGTTTATCTTGTATGGGGACAGTTTTCATCCTAGAAAAGGGAAACTACTGCTCAGTGATAAGAATGCATCTTTGGGTGGTAAAGCCATCTTTCCTGATTGGGCAACAGGCTTAACATGAAAACATTCACATTTTATTACTCTCAATTCCTTCTAACCTAAAGGTGGTTTTCTTCAGGTTGTATCGAGCCTTTAGGAAAACAAGTGGCCATCTCTATGATTGAGGGCATTGGCTTCAGCCAGGAATACATTTAAGGAAAGCAAAGTCTCAACTCCAGTGGGCCTGATGTGTTTATTTGAAGTAGAACAACCATCTGGAAATGTGTAGCTCAATGAAATCTCCAGAAAATGATACAACTCTCTCTTTCTTCCCCTCTCATTGCACACCAGATCTCTCCACTGATTTATTTTTTTTCATTTTTGGTTTATGTGGCATTATGAAATGGAACTGATTCCAGCCTCTGCATCATTTCAAGGCATAAAGTAAAGCAAGAGAGTCTGGAGATGTTCCTTGGAAGTTGGCAGGCCTGCATGTCCTTCACCTCTATTCCCTGGAGTTTCCCTTTCTGAGTTCATCTTCCAATCATCCACTTCTGCTTTCCACAGATACTGAGAGGGTCAGTCAGATATCAGGAGTATTTATTTGGTACCAACTGAGTGCAAAGCACTGTTCTGAGCACCTGAGAGGGTATGTACAATAGAAGCAAGACAAAACTTCCTTGTTTGTACGTCTTTTAACTGCTATGCACATACAAACTGGTCAATAAAAGGACCCAGACAAACAGCATGCCCTAGTGAAAAGAGCCCAGGCCTGGGAATCAGAGGCCATAATATTACCATTGCCACTTGCCTGCCGTGAGACCTTGGGTGAATCTCTTAATTTAACTGTGACTGTTTCCTCATCTGTTAGATGGGGATTCTCTTCCTTCTTAGACTGGAAGCCCTGCGTGGGATAGGGACTGTGCCTAAAATATCTATACCGCATGTACTCCACTGCTTAGTAAAGTGTTTGGCACATAGTAAGCACTTATTAGTAGTAGTAGTAGTAGGATTAGTATTATTATTATTAGGCAACTTTGGTGGTAACCTGATAGGATCCCCAGCCAGCCCAGTGGAGCCTGACTTTTACCGTAGTCATTCAGTTGAATGGCAGAGCCAGAAGCCATCAAACCCTGTTCTTGTGCCCAGGAAGATGGGTTATCCTGACCATCCTGGTCAGGTGGATATTAACAGTCTTCAGGGATGAAGACTCCATACCATTCCTCAACTCCTAATCCAGTGGTGTATCGATCTGATGGCCGTTTCTTAACATCATCCTCATTGCCATTATCAGTAGTACTTACTGAGTATCAACCGGGGGTAGAATACAATACTGATAGCTTAGGGAACAGAAAATAGAAATCAAAGACATGACCCTTGTCCTTGAGAATCTTACAATCAAATGGGAAAACCAAATGGACACAACTGCCAAGTATGTAGCTCCTTGTGGGTAGATAATGTGCTTAGTCCAGTGCTTTGTTCACAGTAACCACTCAATCAGTATCATTGACTGACTGAATGATTGAGGAAAAAAACCCAAAAAAACTTGAGGTTGGTCCTAAACATGATTCCAGCATTCCAGGAGAACTGAGTGAACTGTACTGAAAGTCCTGCTGTTCACCCCAACCCTAGACTGTACTGTCCAGTTTTTCTCGATGTGCTATATAAGTGTTTTGGCTGTGCCAGAAAGACAGTTTTTCCTGTTGCCCATCACTTCTATGCCTTATGCTGAAACACTGGTTCAAGGTAAGCAAGGGAAAATTTCACCCATTGCATTGCCTCAGTTCCTGCAGTCCTACGGGCACTGCATGCACCCAAACTGACCCAGAACAACTGGTTTCATTTCTGGCCATACTGTGACATTGGCATTGGGTACTCACAGTTAGGGTTTTTTAATACACTTAGCCATATGCACTTTCTTACACTTCGGTATTTGATTCCCAATTGGCTCAGCTGTCTGTGTGGCTTCCTTCCTCCAAATTCTATACATCTCCTTTGGGTTAAATGTGGTTGTGAAGGATGACATAATGTAGCAAAGTATGTAAGCTGCAGGGAAATTGAAGATGAAACCAACTAAGCCATAAAACTGGTGGCAACTTAGAAACAGCAGTTTGGAATTGTAATTCACTTTACGACAGCTTGAATAACACTACCTTTCTTTGCATTTGCCACTCCTGCAATGAAAAGAAACCATCCATATGCTTCACTTGCTGACAGTCTCTGGGCTACTTATTCCTTTTCCAGAATTGGTCAGAAGCCTTCCTATACAGTTCAAAGCAGGGAAGGATCTTATAAGGTTAAAATTGGAAAATGGTATATTTCAGAACTTCTTTTAGCTCTCTATTTTGACATTTTTCCTCCTTCCCACTTTTTAGACCACATTATGATCTCTGAACTTTTTTGTGACAATATACTGGAGTAAAGCTAGGCTAAACTTGAATCAATCAATCAGTGGTATTTATTGAGCACTTACTATGTGGAGAGCACTGTTCTAAGTGCTTGAGAGAGTATAATGCAAGAGAATAAGCAGACATGTTCTCTGCCCATAATGTGCTTACAGTCTAGAGGGAGAGATAGACATGAATATGAAACCCAGAGTCCTTTTGGATTGACTTTAATTCTAAGTCCTTTCCCAGCCTGCATTTTCTATTTAACTGTAAACATATCATTAAGTCTTCAAAGGAACAGATCCATTGTGCAAAATGTTTTGGGGTTGGATTTTTTTTTCACCTTGATTCTTATAGGATTTTAGGAGAGAGAAGCAGCTGAAAGAATTGTTTCATTGCCACTGGGGACCTTAACAATGTAATGCAGTCTGATAGTTCAGATGGGAGGGAGTGTTAGAATTTTAGATAGAGACATACACAGGTTTCAGTTTGAGAAGAAGGAATTAGAATGCATCAAAGCCAGGGCAAATGATTTCAACTCTACATAATCATTAGTCTGTCAAATTTTGCAGGAAGAGCAAGTTCCAAGCTGGAAGAGCAGCATGAGCGAGGGGCAGGAGATTTGAGAAATCAATTAGAAGCTTATGTTGGGAAGAATGAAGAGAGTGGACTGAGAAGTGATGGGTAAAAGATCTGAGCAGATACGTAAGGTGAGGGGAGAGGCTGGAGAAAGAGTTGCCAGCAAGGAGGCTGATGTAATAGTGTAGGCTTTCTCACCTGAACTACTTTGGTTTTAGGATATGAGAAGGTTGATCACCAGACAGTGTCAGTTGACAATTTACCAGGTTTAAAGTGAGCAGTCTCCTAGATAGAGCACTTTACTGAAACAATAATAGTAAAGATAATTTTTGTTAAGTGCTTACTATATATCAAGCACTGTACTAAATGCTGGGGTAAGATATCCAGGTCCCACGCGAGGCTCACAGTCTAACTACAAAAGTGAAATAAGGCTGCTGGTCCCTTATTGTTTTTCTAGAAAGGAAGCCTGGATTTCAAGGGACTCATAGCTGAACACTGCATTCTTTTCTGTTCTCCCTAAGTGAATAATGTAGGAGTTGCCACAGTGAAAAGTTTTTAAGAGGTCAGAGGTCAGTAAAACAATAAAACAACTGACTGTAGGATCAAGAGATTAATGGCAATTGAAGCTGAAATTAATTTTAAATTCCCTATAATGCCAAGTGCACTTCTAAGCACCCAATAAATATAATTTAACAATTACAATATGAGCAACTCAATACTGAGAGCTCCATTTCTCTTCTGGGAATCTCTACCACTTCTATTTAGCACTTTATATTGTCAAGGAGTTTTGCAAGCAGAGCAACTAATCCTTAATCCCATCTTGATAAGAAACAATCGAAATAAATGTCCCCATTTTAACAGTTAAGTCCAAAGTAGAAGAAATATTGACTCCCTTTCACACAGCAAAATAATATTAAATTTGGGGTTAAACACACTGCTTCTGTGGTTCTAGCCCATAGTCTCCTGGCGAGTCCTCATCATCTCATGTTGAAAAAAAAATTGGAAATTATCCTCAGCACAATCAAAAATATCTGTAATTTTAATCTTTGCCTTTCCCCACTGATTATATATTCTTTGTGGGTAAGAATAACATCTGCCAACTCTATTGTATTGCTCCCTATGCATTTAGTTCAGTGCTCTGCATACAGGAAGCACTCAATAAGTACCATTGATTGATTAATAGAAGAAAATGACCTAACCATAAGGATCTCACTAACAAAATTTAGTGGCTATTGAAACCAGAAAATTCAGGGCAGAAAGAATATAAAATAGCCAGAAAATTGAAGAAGTGATGTTTCGTGGCTCAGTTTTCCACTTCATTTTACCAGTATAGACATTTTACCAGAGTACCACATCATTCTTGACTTCTGCCAGATTCCCAGCATTTCACATGAATTAACCTGTTTCTCTCACATAAAGGCTTCTGATGAAATTATACTGATAACTCAATTGTCTAATTTTTTGTAAGTTTAGGTAAAGGCCAAAAAAAATGCATTAAAATAAAGAAAAAAGAAACATTCAAGTCACCATTCTGTATCAGCCATGTGTCTTGGTTTCCCCAAAATTCTATTTAATTCATAGTCCATATTGTTCTGGAGATATGATTTTATTTTTAAAAGCTCCCTAGTTTAAAGTTTGGGCCTTCATAGTTCATCCATTGTTAGTGATTCTGGAGGATCTGAACTTTTTGCCTTTCTTCAACTTTGTCATCAGTGTTATCATGTTGTTTCCAAGTATTTTAGTTGCTGTCATTAGAAAAGCAAATGACCTAACTTCTAGGAACAGGATGTATATTGGGAGTGAGCAAGAGGTTGATTAAAAGAATTTATGGCTGCAAATCATTTTTTTCTTGCAAACTCAGGGATTGGTAGCTGAAGGGGAAGTACAAGAGGTCACCTATTAATAGGGAGAAAATTCCAATTTCTTTCTTCCCCTGAATCATTTGAGTTATGTGACATTAGCCAAAATGTACATCTCTCTAATACTATGAAACAAATATAAATATGTGTGAATCAGAATTTTGGTCTGTTGTCATCATCTAGCCAACGGACCCAAGTTTTTATATGCAGAAACACGCCATGATTCTCATAAAATAATATTAACAATAATAATGGTACTTGTTAAGTGCTTACTATGTACAAGCAGTGTTCTAAGTGCTGGGATAGATACAAAGTAATCAGGTTGGACACAGTCCCTGTCCCACATGGGGCTCACACTCTTAATCCTCATCTGTAAAATGAGGTAACTGAGGCCAAGAAAAGTTCAGTGACTCACCCAAGGTCACCCAGCAGACATGTGGCAGAGCCAGGATTAGAATCCAGGCCCTTCTGACTGCTGGGCCCATCCTCTATCCACTAAGCCACGTTGCTTCTCAAGTAAAGGCCCTAGGGTGATTTGAACTCATGACCCCTGGTTTACAAAGCCAGTGCTCTCACATCTGATTTACAGAGCAAATATTAGTTTAATTGATAACCTGTTTAAACAGTTTTCAAAAGGCATTGGTTCCACCATCACAACTGTACTGAATATACCCATATTGACCAGTAACAATTCCTCCCCCTTTCTTCCTCATATCACTCACTCCTCTTACAGAAGAGACCTGAGAACATAATCCTAAATGAAAGGTTTAGTTGCAAGCATAACTTCTCTTGAAACCGTAGCACAGAACATAGAAAAGGGAAAAAAATGATTTGATCTTCATGCTAGCTGTATATACTCCCTTGGTGGTTTTCTCTAGGCCATTCATTTCCCTCAGGAGCTGGGCACTCAAGCACAAGACTTCTGGGGATGATTGCTATCTCTAAATACAAATGGAATTTTTCCTCCCACTTCTGGCAGGTCAAGGATCTCCCCATGTTCAAAGCCATTCTAAAATTCCATCTTTTCTAGGAAGCCTTCCCTGATTAACCTCTCATCTCCTTACTCTATTTCCTCCCTTACTAATGCTTGAGCACTTAAATGTCACCTAAACACTTGAGTATCCCTCCCTCTCACCCATCCCCAGTAGCACTTATACATATATATATCTTTATATATATATATATCTTTATATATATATCTTTATAGTCTCCACCTGCCTGAGATTTACTGTATTGTCTGTCTCCCCCACTGAATTGTAAGCTCCTAGAGAGCAAGAATTGTGTTAAATATTTCTGTTATACTCTCTCAAGCACTTAGTACACTGTTCTGCAAAGAGTAAATGCGCAAGAAATCTTACTGATTGATCAAGAACACTCATCTCTGCCAATATGTACATTTTCACTTAATCAGTAATATTTTTTGAGCTCCCATGATGGGCAGAGCACTGTATCAAGTACTTGGGAGACCACAGTAGACTTAGAGGATACAATCCCTGCCCTCAGCTAGTTTAAATGAGTTGATAAGGCTAAAGAAAGCCATCTCATCTGGCTTCTTGAAGAGTTCCATCAGTGACTCTGAATCATATTTAATATCAAACGTTAAGACAAGATCATAAACAGTGGAGTTCTGTAATGCTGTCATTCTCCTAGCAGAATCACAGTGGAAAAAACAGGTGAGAAGGGTACAAAACAGCTGCTGTATGGAAAACTGATTTGGGAAAACCAAAAAGAAGGAGGATGGGAGCAATGGTTTTAGGTCATGTTGGGAGAAGCAGTGTCCCCTAATTGATAGAGCATGGGCCTGGGAGTCAGAACTCTCAGAGAATCTCAGCTCTGCTACTTGTCTGCTGTAGGACTTTGGGCAAGTCGCTTAACTTCTGTGTGCCTCAGTTACATCATCTATAAAATTGGGAGTAAGACTGTGAACCCCATGTTGGACATGGACTATGCCCAACCTGTTTAGCTTGATTCTACCCCAGCACTTAGTACAGTGCTCTGCACATAGTAAGGGCTCAATAAATACGATTGAATGAATGGCACATATTAAGCACTTAACGAATACCTTTAAAGAAAACAAAAAGGACGAAGTTTCAGTCAGTGCTGCCTCTCAGCTGAAAATTAGAAGTCAGTTACTGATGATAGACAACATGACATACGTTTAGAAAGCAAAACTTTCATAAGGAAGAACAGACTAGGAGTCAAATTATAGTACGGTAGTAGGCACTGCAAACCTCAGATATAACAAAGGACAGAGGTTTTGAGTGCATAATGAAGGTGGACCATGTGCTCCCCATTGACCTTTTCAGCTTACTCAAACTCTTAGGTCAAATTCACCATCTGTGGAACCTTCTTTGACAATGAGGGACAGCAATATATGATAGAAAGTTAATTGTTGTTTGTGTGACAGCACAAATCTTTGGATATATAATGTGGCGATGTTGGAAGAAATAGTTTTTGCCCATGTGCAGGTACACAGTGGTCATCAACATGACTTGAGGCAGTGAATGCACTTGGCTCCTCTCCTACCCTTGAATGTGTGTCGCTGGTCTGCCATGAATTCACAAGGAAAAAGATCAAGACTCAGTGTGTCGCGAGAAATATGCAATTTTCCAATGATGGCCATCATCCACAATTACATGTTACAATATATCTTTGCTTTCTCATGTGAAACCTCACTGTTAGAAAGAAACTTATGTTTCCAAAGTGACTTACCATATAGATCTTTTTGATGTGAGAGACACTGTCCATAGTTATACCTGCAATTGTCAAATTCATTTCTGAATTTGAAAGATTCAAAAGTTGAATCTTCCTATTTACCTGTTGCAGATTGTAGGATCTTGTCATTAGGCTTGATATTCTCATTAGGAAAAAGGAAAATTCAATCCACCAATGGTAGTGAGTTAGGAGGAGGAACGGTTTTAGGAGGAAAAATAAAAATTTCAGTTGGGATAAGTCTGGGGTGTTGTCAGGACAGTGATGTGGATCTGTCTGGAAGGATATTATATTTCTTAAATATCACCAGATATGGAAAGCTTCAAAGAAATTCATTAACCTATCCCAGAGTTCAGGCTTTGCTCTAGAATCAGGGGCTCAAAGTCAAAAAAAGGCACAAAACCCCAAAACCAAAATTGACTGTAATTCGTCTTTCTAGATTCGGAATAGGAAACTGGATCGATTAACTCTTTCAATAAAAGCCAAAAGTAAATCCCATTAAGCATTTTTCTCTCCATTACCAACATGCCAACCACACTTGCACACATGAATAGCAAGTTGGTCATCAATACTGTCACTTTCAAATCCTGGAAACAGCTGTATATATATATATATATATATATATACCTAGATAGGTGTGAGGCATATAATCCCATGATAAAGAGCCTTTTTATAAAAGAGTAGTAAATCCTTAGAGGGGCCTAGGAGCTAGATGGCCACTTATTAAGCACTTAACGAATACCGTTAAAGAAAACAAAAAGGACAGTGCTCTAACTGTAACTGAAAAACTCATGCTTTCCTAGATGGCCCTTGCTGGTATGAAGCTGCAAGGGAATTCACGTAGTGGGAATGAGAAGCAGTGAATTGAGGGCAACATATATTTCCTCTAGACAGCAACCACCCAAAACCGGCATGCTGTGCTCATTGTCTTGGTTTGGTGCCCTGCAAGTACAGGCAGGAGGAGTAAGTGTTATGAAAGGTAATGTTCCGTTGATACTGGAAAGAACCTGTTTCTTCAATTTCCTTTCTGCCGGCTTGCTGGTGCTGTTGAGTAATCGACAGCATTAATTTTTTGAGTAGGTAATTTCCTCTTCACTCCTTTTAATTGTTTGTAGCAGTCTCTGTGCCAAAAATATCACTGCCTCATGTCCAGGGTGGGGATTGAAATTAGCAGAGACAGCGTGGCAGCCCAAGCTGTTTTTATTGTGCGCAGAGGGGTATTAGGCTTGAGGCTGTCCTGCTGCTTCAGAGATCAGAGTGGGAATTGTCCAAGCCAGATATTCCAAGCTGACTTTCTATTCTCAGCCCTGATCTTCGTGAAGTTCGAAACATGGGGCAGGAGTTGGATTGATTTCATTTGTTGATTAAGGTAGCCATTACCCCTTTACACACTGGAAAATATGGTTTTCCTCCAATTTGTCCCCTATCTGGTACGGAAAGTGCATCAGGCAACTTGACATCAGGAATTTTCAGCTTCCATGCTCTCGCTGCTGAGAACAGCTCAGAATTGACACCCATGACAATGGGGAATTGAGGTTGCACCTAAAGTGTATGTGTGGTGTTTTTTTTTCAATTTTCAATTCAAATGTCAATTCACCCCTGCCTGGCCACCATCTTTTGGAACAGCTGTCCAGGAACTCAAACCACAGTTGTGTACACACTTTTGTAAAACAAAAAAGTGCTAATGGAAAAGCCACAAAATTCCCAAAACAGTGTTTTTCCACTAGTTCTGCAATCCAAGAAGGTTTTTTAAGATAAAACTGTCTTTCAAAATGATGGTGCTTAGTTTATCCCTGAAGGTCAAATTTCAACAATTGCAAACTTCTCATAAATCTTCCCATCATCTTTGATAAGATGGTTTTCAGATATCAGTGACTTCTTTCATCGAGGGGCAGGATGTGGAGCTGAGAATTTGAGCATCCTAGGTTGAACAGAAGAAGGGAGGAAGAACTCTTCCTAACACTCTTAATTTACAAATACTGACATCAGATTTTTGACCACCTAAGGTACAACTAATGCAGTAGGTTTCAGAACTTCATGCCAGTTGAAGATATGTTATAGTACTGATGTCTTACCCAACACTACTAACATCCTCACCCCACTTTTTCCTACTCGTACATGGATTCCAACCAGAAGAATACCCCCTAATTCCTCAAAGCCAACCTAGCCACTAAACATACTGAACACATACATACATTATGGGAGAACTGACTATAACACTGGTTTGGTTAGCCATCCACCCAACAAACAGAAATTCCTTACCATCAGCTTTACAGCACTTAATCAGCTCTCCCCCTCCTACCTGCCTGACCTCACTGATTTCCTATTAGAAACCAGCCTGCATATTTTGCTCCTCTAATGCCAACCTACAGACTACACCTCAGTCTTATCTATCTCACCACTGACCCTTGTCCACATACTCTCTCTGGCCTGGAACTCCCTCCCTCTTTCATTCATTCAATCATATTTATTGAGCACTTACTGTGTACAGAGCACTGTACTGAGAGCTTGGAAAGCACAATTCAGCAATATAGAGAGACAATCGCTGGCCACACTGGCCTCACAGTCTAGAAAAATAATAATTATAATTATGGTATTTATTAAGTGCTTACTATATTGCCAGACACTGTACTACACACTACAACACAATAAGCAAATAAGCAAATTGGGTTGGGCACAGTCCCTGCCCTACATGGGGCTCACAGTCTCGATCCCTATTTTACAAATGAGGGAACTGAGGCACAGAGATGTTAAGTGACTTACCCAAGGTCACACAGCAGACAAGTGGCGGATCTGGGATTATAACCCATGATGACTCCCAAGCCCATGCTCTATCCACTATGCCATGGTGAATATCGCCCTCCCCACTCACTCTCTCTCTCTCTCTCTACCCTCAAAGTTTTACTAAAATCATGTCTTCTCTAAGAGGCTTTCCCCCATCATTTCTTCTACTCTTCTGTGTCATCTATGCACTTGGATCTGTATCTTTTAAGCGCTTGATATTCACCCTAACCTAAGCCCCACAGCAGTTATACATAATTTATTCTGTCTGCCTCCACCTTTAGACTGTAAACTCCTTATGGGCGGGAATATGTCTACCAATTCTGTTGTGTTCTCTCAAGTGCTTAGTATACAATGCTGTGCATAGTAATTGCTCAGTCAGTACCATTGATGGAATTTGTGAATGTGTATATTTCAATACTTATCTTAATATCAATACTGGTGTCTCTGATTTAAGAAACATTGTAATATAATGTGCATTATGCTACACTAGACAAAAAATTGATTTCTTTTTACTTTTTGAAGTTAGAATCCCCAATCATTTAATATTTTGCGCTATCTAGGAAAAAAGTAGTATGGTTCAAGTTTGGGTTTGTGCATGCATTTAGCTTTATTCTTCCATTGTGTATTAAGTGTCTAACACAGAGGGTAACATATGCAACAGGTCAGCCATCTTCATGTGTTCTTGATAAAGATGGGATTTTGGGCCACATATCTGTTTATCAGATATCTATCCATTTGAAGATGACACTAAGATTTTTAACAGTGCGTGAAATACATGATATGTGTGTGATAATACGTAACAGTGTGTGATGAAGAATATATCTCTGTGTCTGTTTTTATTTGATATGGTCATTTCCTTCTCAGACTCCTACTGTAGATCGTCTCTCCTCTCCAAAAGGAAATGATGAATGACTAGCTAACTAGTTATGCTCTGCTTCACTATCTGCAGTATTTTTCTCGCTCTCCAAGCCACTCAAATATAGGAAATTGCATTCAGACCTGCTGATTTCCAATTCACAAATCCAGTTTGCTTCTCTCTGTCCTAATCAATCATATTTATTGACTGATTTCCAATTCACAAACCCAGTTTGCTTTTCTCTGTTGTTCTAATTGATCAGTCAATCAGTCATATTTATTGAGCACTTACTGTATGCAGAGCACTATCCTAAGTGCTTGGAAGAGTATGTCATAACAAAGTTGGTAGACATGTGCCCTGCCCACGAGCAGCTTACAGTCCAGAGGGGACTAAACGTAAGTGTAAGTCTTCAGCATTATATAGTAATGGTCCAGAACATTGCAGTTCCTCAAGAACTTCAGAGTAGTGTGGTAGTCTAGAAGACAATAGCCACAAAATAACACCAGTAGAAATTAAGATTCAGCAAAGATTGAGTAATGAGGGGTTTTTGTCTGTCTGGCATTCGTCAGACCCATTTTTAGTCTAAGGAAATTCTGTTGTTCTCTCCATGAGAAAGGCTTGTTTCCCACATCAAAAAGCAGTGCTGAATTTATGGCCCTGTTTGCTGGCCACAATCATAATATCTACTGTGGAGACCACTCTAAACCAAAATAATAGCAACAACAGTACATCAAATTATCAGGACCAGATGAAAATTTTGGAAGTGAATAATCAGACTATGAACAACAGTGAGTCCTTGAAGACAGTTGAATTTCATTCTTCACTGTTCACCTTTCCCAACACAATCTTAAGTATCAAAGCATTTCAATAGTGCTGTATCGGGGAGGTCACAAGAGGGAATAAAGTACGTCAAAAAAGAGAAATTACTATTCACTTTCTTTTCATGGAGAAATATCTTTGCCTTTGAAATCTTATTTGGAGTCTTAGATGAAGTTCTGTTTCTATAAAGAAACCCAGGTGTCCAAGGTGAAAACACTTATAATGGAAAATGTGGCTATAGTCATGCATCTTTACTCACATTTTTGATTCATTTTGTCACATTAGTCCACCTTTTTAGTTGTGCAAGTCTCTCAACTTATCATTAATGGGGGCCACCAGATGTCAGTATGTTCAAAGATGAATCTACTGACTTGGGGTCCCATCCAGTGATTTGTAATAGTCCATTCCATCGTGGGTTCGTGGAAAGATCATCCACTGATTGTCGACTAGTGTTTTCTAATTATTTTTTTTAATTTGCCCCTAGAATGAATAACTGAGCAACAAAAAGTACTCTATGTACACTGCCCTTCGCTACGTGGTATATTGCAGGACGAATAGGCTGTTAAATGATCAGTTCCCTACTGCGACTTGCTCTATTGGTATCAGACCGGCTGGGACTCACTCAGGGATGGTGGGTTCCATTCTAATTGTTTTTCCTTCTCAACCCTTGTTTGACTCAGGGTACACCTCCTTTTTATAGCTATGTAATGAAGAGGACTGGGTTTTTAAGGTCACTGTTTCTATAGAAACGCCCCATTAGAAGCCTGATCTGAAGAGATGGGAAACTTAGCTGCCAAAACTCTCCAGGAAAAAAAACACCCAAAAAACCCAAAGCAGGAGAAAACATGATCTGGGATGGCAGCATGCAAGAAACAGCGCTCGCTGATGGCTTTGGCTGGCTTTTCCCAATGCTGGCATGCGAGTTTATCCCAGATCAAACATCTTGCACCCATTTGCTGAGGGCTGCATCTGTAATACATTCTAAAAGGATAATTGTGTCTGCTGCTCAACATATGTGTTGTTCAGGCAGGAAAAAGGTCTCACAGTTTGAGTATTATTTGCATCACATGTTTCTTATAATTTTATGGCACAAGCAGCATCAATAGAGAAAGGAAAGAAGCAGGAGTGATTTTCCTAAACCCCCAAAGTGTGTGTGCATGTTACACACTCACCAGTGGACCTAGATCTCTGTAGATCTGGGTTGTTAGCGTATCAAACAATCAATGGTATTTATTGAGCTCTTGCCGTGTGTAAAACACTATACAATGAGCTAACAGAGTGGGTGGACACATTCCCTGCCCACAGTGAGCTTACAGTCTAGTGGGAATGAAGTAGCTGTATCATTTCAGTGGAGAATGAGCCCGAATTGAATAATGCATTCAACTTTCAGTGGTGAGAAAATTTAAACTGTGAATTTGTGGCACTAAATAACCCTCTTGAGGGTCTCCCTGTGCTTGAAGACATAGATGTGTCATAATTTGTTTTATGTCCTTCAGATGTTTTATCATCCATTTTTTAAAAAAGCAAAGCAAAACTATTTTTCACATTCCCCAAAATTGTATATTTGTCATGATAAAGGAAAAATCTTGCATCAAATACTGAAAATACTAGGAAACGCTGTGGGATTTGGAATAGTGATGCCCTCATTCGAGTGGAGTGCACACAAACAGAGCCCTAGATACTTCTGTGGTCTCTCCCCTTTTTTTCCCCTCTCATTTCCCATCTCTGACTTTTTGCTGCCCACAGGGTAAAGGTTTGAGAGGCATTAGCTTGTATTTCCCAATCAACATTCTTTCTGTGTTCTTGTGGTATGACTTGTAAAATGGTCTGGAAGGTGTTCCAATACATTATTATCATTATTATATTTGTTAAGCGCTTACTGTTTGTCAAGCACTATTCTAAGTGCTGCGGTAGGTACAAGTTAAGTTAATCATATCAGTCACAGTCCCTGTCCCACACGGCACTCACAGTCTAAATAGGAGGGAGAATGGGTATTGAATCTCCACTTTATAGATGAGGAAACTGAGGAACAGGGAAGTTAAGTGACTTGCCCAGGGTCACACAGCAGGCAAGTAGCAGAGGTGGGATTAGAACCCAGGTCCTCTGGCCACCCAGGCCCATGTTCTTTCCACTAGGCCATGATGCTCCTCAAGTCTCATCCGCATTTACAATAAATGACAGTTGTGCTGTAATAGCAGTAGGAATAGTCATTGTTGTATTTGAGCATCCACTGGTGCAATCACTCTCTTAGATGCTTAGGAAAGTAGAACACAGAGAAACGATGTGTTTCCTATCCTCAAGTATCTTACGCTCCAACATAAATATGTCTGCCAACTCTGCTGTACTATACTCTCCCAAGCGCTTAGTACAGTGCTCGGCACACAGTGCTCAGTAAATAACACTGATGATGACATAAAAATATTTGCTACTAGAGAAATAAAAGTAAATAAATGAATGTACAATCAAATAAATACATACACATAAGTGCTGAGGCTGAGTTTAAATAAAATACAAAAGTGCTAGAATTCATAAATGCTTAATCTGTTTGTTAGGAGATTTCCCCACTTAAAAAGATTAGTTAGTATATGCCTGGCACCCACTATGGGAGAAAGAGCAAGAGGAAAACTGAGTCACATTCAGTAATAAAAAAGCTGTAATGCTCTGGATTTCTTAGGAAGAACCAACGGAATCCTAGGAGACAAATAAAAAATTTTCCTTCAGATGTTTCACATGGTTCTTTTCACAGGTGTCTGTAAATACTTCAAGCATGAAAGTGGGGTATTGTCCTTAGCTTAATCCCTCAGTCATTCTGCACACATTAAGACTGACAAAGACTAAGTAGCCAAATTTGTCTCTGCACTAAGATGTTTTCCACCCTATATGTCTGTTCTCTAAGACACAGGAATTGCCTCTACCTACTTAGTATTTGCTTTATTGACAGCAGACAATAGACAATGGGCATATCTGATGTCAGCATGTCAAGCTCCTCTTTCAAACGCTCCTAAAATCAGTAAATGCTCAATAAGCACAACTGAATGAATAAAATCCTACTTCCTCCAATCTTCCTCCAAGTTTCACCTGCCCCCCAAACCCATTTTTACCACCTTCAGCATTTACTTGTAAATATGTAAACTGTATAGTTTATTCTGCTTTTACCCCATTTGTAAAATATTTCAGATGAAACATTTTGGCCTTAATATTTAGGGAAGGCCAAGGTTGGGAGGCCATAATTAATTCAAAATGCTTCTCTTAGGCAAAACCAGACACTTCAGGTCAATAAGGTACAACCGGAGCCTCCTGAAAATCCATTCCTTTCCATAATATACCTGTAACAGTAATTATGCATAAGCCACATCTGGTTTTTGTTTTATTCTCACATCCTGTGGAAGTCCCCTTTCCACCAATACAATTATCTTGACCTTGATTTTACCCCACATGCCAATCTCATCAATAAATTATAAAAATACAGTCTTGGCCGGATAGAGCCCTGTGCATTTGAATCCATAACAACATAGGGAGAGAAAGCCACTGAGGAGATAAAGCCACTGACGTTCCAAAAGGCCCAACTGTGGTCCAAAAGTGTCTCGGCGATTTCAGTGTTTCTCTCTCTGACTAGATTGTAATATCCTTGCGGGCAGGGATCGTGTCTGCTAACTCTATTGTTATCTCGAAGCATATAAGTGCAGTACTCTGCATACAGTAAACGCTCAATAAATGGTATTGCTTGACTGGAAATCAGTCTCTCCAAACCATAAACAGCTCTGCTAAAGCATGCACTGCACTACCTAAGGTGTCAGTATGGCCTGTTGTAGTATGTTGGCAGGTTGCTTGAGTAGGGTGAGAGTGTTCATTTAACACTCCACGTTCTGACAAAGTTTCTTTGTTAGGAGAAGAAAGACATGGCGTTTACCAGGGGATGAGGTGCTCTTGCCTTTTAGCAGAGTCACATGCTACTTACAAAAGCATATGTTTCCACACAAGGGGACTTGACACTTCCATCTGTAATGCTTTCACTGGGAGGGCGAATTAGGAAGCCATCCAAGACCTGTACAATGCACACTGCAGGCCTCGAGCACATTTAGAAAGAGCTCCAGGGGTTTTAACACATACTTGATTCACATTACATACCCCAGGGTCCCCATGGCCCCGTATTGATAGGGGTTGTGTTCCACTACGGTTTCTGTGGGTACGTGCTAACCCATAGAATCTCGTCTGTATTGGGTTCTTCCAGCTTTCTTAAGATACTCTATCTATTACATGTGGCGGAGGCATCGGAGTTGGTGCATTAGAGACATCTCTTCTAGAATCTTACCGAGATGCTACGAAACTGTGCTCTGGTTAATCGTGTACCCTGGAGAGTGTTTTGCAATTTGCTAGGCCTGGAGGAAAATATCATAACTTGAATGGGGGGGTAGGGATTTCTACAGTCTTTCTACCAAGCAGTTGCGAGAAAAGCAGCGTGGCTCAGTGGAAAGAGCCCAGGCTTGGGAGTCAGAGGTCATGGGTTCCAATCCCAGCTCTGCCGCTCACCAGCTGTGTGACTTCGGGCAAGCCACTTAACTTCTCTATGCCTCAGTTGCCTCATCTGTAAAATGGGGATTAAAACTGTGAGCCCCAGGGGGGACAACCTGATCACCTTGTATCCACCCAGCACTTAGAACAGTGCTTTGCACATAGTAAGCGCTTAACAAATACCACCATTATAATCATTATTATTATTATTTTGGAATGGAAGGCTTTTGTGATCTATCATTTTGGGGCGAGTCTGACCACAGATTACCAGAGTTTAGCAGGAGCCTTATATGCATTTTCTAACATTTCCTCTGCCAACATAAACAACTGGAAATGTTCTCCATACCTTTCAATCAGTCATATTCATTGCAATATTCACTGAGTGTAGAGCCCTGTAGTAAGCATTCTGGAGAGAGTACACAGGAAGCAAAGACACTAGGGACTTACTATCTATTGGGGAAGATGGCCAGTCTTAAATTGTTTACAAACAGTGGGAGTAGGAGAGAAAACTGGGATATAAACAGCGTGAATGTTACGATGATATAGTTGAATGAGTACTGAATACAATTGTGTGTATATATGGATTCAGGCCTAACTTTCTAGGGAAAAAAAAACCACTGGATAAATGAGAAATTACATGTTCATCCAGTTAATTCCTTTGTTAAGTACCAAGGGAGACCTCACAGCAAAATGTTTTACATTTTCTCCCCTCTTCATGGTGCCAAGTTAGCAGACTATTACAGGGCCTGAGAGCTCACCTACCTACAGTACTTTGGGACTTTAATGTCAGTGGACTTCTTCTAAGTTCCACCGCATGACAGTGGTCTGAATCTCAGCCTGAAAGAGAGAACTCAGGCATTCCTGAAGCCATAAAGGTATTTTGTCCCCCTTTACCTTCAGCTCCTGTCCAATCCCCAACTGTACTTATCCCTAGCATAATACCCATCTGTGACAGAGAAGCTTGGAGCATGATTGCCACTGCACATGAAAAACTTGTTCTTTGATGTGCTGTTATGTTTGGTTGTTGGCAGTGTCTGACCCTATTTTCACTTCTGTTCCTCGCTATCACTACTGTCCAAACTCTCTGTTCTCCAAGAGCTACTGTATACCGATTTATGATTGCCACTGCTGGACAGTTCATTGGCTACTAGTAACAGAAATTTGCTGGGGTAAGAATGCAGCTCGCTAACAGATTGAAGGAGGCTCATTTTTGCATTTAATCTGCTATGGCTGGCGAAAGCATTTCTTTCAACAATCAGCGTTAGATGAAAATTGTTGAGATTTGGAAGCTTCTGCTTTTGTTCTATTCTCTTTAAAAAACACCCAAGGGCCACTAATGGCTCATTGCCTGAGGGCAGGGAAACGACCAGTCTAACCTAGGGATGGCTCTACTTCTCTGGTTGCCAGTATCCTACTGGCACAGAAGGACAATCAACACTGCCTTCATCATCTCCACTTTAATTTGGTTTTCCCTTTCCTTTGTCTGTTCCATGCTTTTGCCAATGTCATCATTTTCTTAGAGCCTCATGGGTAAGCAGAATGTACAGCCGTGGCTGAAAATCTGCCTGATTTTTCCTCTTGACTCTCTCCCTAGCATCAGAGGTAACAGGCATACAGGCCCATATCCTGCAATGCACAAAGAAGAATACATGCCCATACTAGGGGAATGCACAAAGAGGGATTGGTACCCAAACTAAAGGAACACACAAAGGTGTGAACTCACACTGAGGGAATGCAAAAACAGGGGTGCATATCCACCCAGGAGTCTGCACAAACCCACAGACACACATCACATGACTGTCGTGATTCCTCAAGTTTCTGCTGTGGTCATGCCTTCCCTTGAGAAAGTAGGGGGCTAAGAGGAGAGAAGTGTGGGTGGACAATCCTAAGTCTCCCTGCTACGGTACCCTGGGAACTCAGCTGTGATGGGGTCACTTTCAGGGACAGGGTACGTCAGCTTGACTGGATCAGAGAAAATGTATGGAAGATGGAGGCAGGGATAATAATAAAAATTGTGGGTTTTTTTAAGGACTTTTAGTAAGTCAAGCACTGTACTAAGCACTGTGATAGATATATGATACTCAGGTTGACACAGTCCATGTCCCACATGAGGCTATCGGTATTAATCCCCATTTTGCTGATGAGATAACAGCCAAGTGGCAGAGTAGGGATTAGAACACATGTCCTTCTGACTCCCAGGCCTGTGCTACATCCACTCGGCCACACTGCTATAATTCACAGTTATCCTTAGCTCTATTGTACAGTTGGTTTATGCATGCTGTTAAACACTTACTCCTTTACTTATCCCTTTACTTATCCTTCCCTGCATTCTCTTTCTCCTTTCTTTCTTTCTTTAAATAACTTGGTGTTTCTCTATCCTGGTAGAGGGCAAGGATGTTGGGGCTTTTTGTTGTTTCACCTCTAGTGTATTCTCCCAGGGGTTTAGTACAATACTGTGAACACACTGGGTGCACATTGAATGCTACTGATCCACTGACTGTAGGGCCTGGGAACCACAGAGTGAGGGAAGGGAAGATTGATGTTTACTATCATGCTAGAAGAAATGTGTTCACAAAATACTATTAAAGCACTGTAATGTGCCAGTGGTAGTCCTTTTGCAATGGCGATCAAGGGCAGTTCAGATTAAACCCTCTTTAGCCTCAGTGTAGCCACATCTGGTTTACATTGGGGTCTGTGTCTGCTATAGCTTTGAGTCAATATGAAAAACAGGCTGTAGCCATATCTATGTGTGGTATCGGATATTATTTATCACACAGTGGCACTTCTTAATTTTCTTCTTAAAGGGGAGCTCCTTTCTTTAGTTAAAAGACCAGATTTAAAATTTTCTAACTCATCTCACTTATCTGATGTAGTGGATGAGAACAGAGATTTTCCAGCAGCCTGCGGCAAAGTGTTCCCCGATGGTCCATGAAGCTTCTGAGTAATGAGCAGAAAGTCCTCCAGCTGCTAGCTCAGATGAGTAAACTGCATCGAGGAGCTATTCGCAGAAGACTTGCCCGTAACGGGCCACGTGGGAAGGAGAGCCAGCAGGGCAGGCGGAAATCCACACACTTTGTAAGTGCTGGTAGCAGAGAGTAGCCAGAGAAGCAAGTTTTCAGGTCTCACTTCATGCCATAAAAATCAAACAAATCTGCCCCTAGTAGAAGGAGATGGAATGCTTCGGTCCAGGCAAATACTAGGAAGGCAAATTAATGGTTCCTGAAGAGATTGCCCAGAAAAGGATCAAGGTTATAAACCACCCTGTAAGTCGAACCCACACCAAAAATCTCCATCAATCAGTAGTATTTATAGGGCCCCTACTGTGTGCCGAACACTGGTCTACAAGCTGGGGAGAGTACAACAGTGACACAATTCCACAATCCCTGACTTCATCCACATTCCCTGCATTCAAGCAGTTGCACTCTAATGGAAGAGACAGACCTGTAGTAATTTTCAGATAGAAGAAGAGAAACAGGAACATATAGATGAGTAGGTGCTTGAATAATAGGGTTTGCAAGTACTTATGTACAAAATGGTATGGGCCAATGTAAGCGCATAAGTAAGTAGTGCAGGAATGCTGAGGAGGGAGTTGGAGGATAGGACTTGAGGGAAAGGTAAGGAAATTCCTGCAACAGCACGAGCCCCCGACCTGTCAGTCAGTCAATCCATCAGTGACATTTATGGAACACTTACTGTGTGCGTAACATTGTTATAAACACTTAAGAGAGTACACTAGCATAGGGTAGACACAGGGAATCCAGGGCAAGGAGAGTCAGAGACTTCTGGGTGAAAAGGGCACCTTCTCAGACTAATCTCTCATCTCCCTAATGTAACCCACAACTCCCCACCCCCATCTTCCCCACAAACTTGAGTACGTATCCCTAAGTACAGGTACTCATCCCACCCACTCTTCCCCACAATACTAAGGTACTTATCCTTAAACGCTCTTTTCCCCCAATTGTAATTTATTTTAGTGTCTGTGTCCCCAAATAGATTGTAGGATCACAGAGTGCTGGGATTCTGTCTACTAACTCTATTCCACTCAACAAATAACACAATTTTGTTTACCCACCTAAGCATTTAATACAGTGTTCTGCATAGAGTAAGCACTCAGTAAATACTATGGATTGATTGTGTGAGCAGGCCCACTCTTCAAGAACAGTAAAAGCGAGGGAGAGGACTGAATTCTCTGCCAAAACCATCCGATTCACAATTCCTTCCACCTCTGTGGGACCACGTTCCACAGAGTGTAAGCTCCTTGTGGGAAGAGGTTATTTCATTCAATCATATTTATTGAGTGCTTACTCTGTGCAGAACACTGTATTAGATGCTTGGGAGAGTACAACAATAAACAGACACATACCCTGCCCTCAACAAGCTTACAGTCTACCAACTGGGTTATATTGTATTCTCCCGAGTGCTTCATACATGCTCTGCGCATAGTACACATTCAATAAATACGATTTATTCATTATTATTGTTGATAATAATACTAATAATAAAAATTATGGTATTTAAGGGTGTACTACGTGCCGGGCCATGTACTGACCGCTGGGGTGGATATTAGCAAATTGTCTCTGTCCCATGTGGGGCTCACAGTCTCAATCCCAGTTTTACAGATGAAGTAACTGAGGCACAGAGAAGTGAAATGACTTGCCCAAGGAAACAGAGCAGACAAGTGGCTGAGGCAGGATTAGAACCATGACCTTCTAACTCCCAGATCCATGCTACATCTACTACACCAGGATGCTGCTTCTTCCTCTTTGCTGTCCAGGAGTCTATAATATAATGGGGGGGGCAGGCAGGCACAAATGGCATAGGGTATAGGACAAAGAACAAGGATTAATCTGATAATGACAAGAGTACAGATAGATGAGTAAGTTTATAAATAGCGTGTCTAAACAAATGCTAAGGATGGCCTTATTTACACATTTTCTAAGTACCTGTTGGTTTACAGAACCAGGGGTGAGGGGGGTTGGAAATTAGTGGGGGAAGCATCCTATCTCTATGACTTTTCCCCTCATCTGTAATTTCAAAGAGTGGTAGGTGGGGCTTGCCATTTTTGAATTGCCTGGAGATTAAGACTCTCCAAGTTCCTCAAAACTGTTACAAAAGTACTTTCTGTGCACTAGCTTGAGGATATGTCTGGATATGCAAAATGGCCCACTGTGTTTTTCCATTAGTCTCAGACATACTCCCTTTTTTCCCAAGTTAGGGCTTCCAGGAAAATTATCCCAGCTGTGGCTGAATGCCATCGATTGTGAAGTTAGTCCAGCAGGTAGTTCGGGTTGGCAGAGATGGTTCTGTCAATTAAAATTTCATGCCTACTAAAAGACAACTTAGTCGATCGGAAAAATTTTGTGGACTGTGAAAAGTTGGCTGTTTCCCAAGGTAGGTAGTGGAAGCGTAATTATTTGAGTCACTTGAAACCAGACTGCACGGAACACTTGAGAATATCAAACAGGGAATGATCGTACACTGGCAGAGACATTGATTGAATGATAGAATAATAGATCTTTACTTTTTTCCCATCTAAAATTTGAACCCAGCCAGCATCATCAGTCAAAAGAGCGGCCCAGCAGTTTAGAATGAGGAATTGGCAGCTAAATCACCCAACTTCAGAATAAGCACCCCCCGGTGTGTATTCTGTGGTGGAGCAATGGGGTGAGTAATTCATAATATCTAAGAGCTTTTCCATGGTGGGAGAATATTGGCTAAATTTCACCCCAAATTTATCCTCAAGGATCCTCACTAGGCTTCAAATGATATCGAGTCATTTTTGTGTAATCTGTGATTGGAAAATGTTAAGCAAGGTGTGTCACGGTCAAAAGTAGTTAGCAGGAAAAATCATTTTCATCATAATGGAGAAGAGACAGGATGTTGGTAGGAAGAGCTGAAGGAAGGTTTCTAACCAAAGAATCACCTACGGTGTTCTGCAAAGTGGCTAGGCCCAGCAGGAATCCTGAAAAATAGCGGGCTCACATGGATAGCAAAGTCCAGAGTGGCTACCAAGACCACCAGTTGCTGGGATATGGTGCAAAGAGGGCACTATGTGGTGGTCACTTTAGTCTTAAAGGGTTTTTGTATGCAGTGTTTTTGCATAACCTTCATAGAGTGCTGCACCCCTTCCTGTCAACTTGTTTAATGCATTGTTTTTCTGAAAGGGGAATGCAATTGACAGAGATGGGAAACTTTGCAAGGTGCTGCCCAAACCACTAGCCTTGACATCGATTCCCTCGTGTAGCGTCTTTGTTATGAGGCCCAGGACTGCGACTCATCTGCTATTCTCATTGAGAGACTCCATCAAATTCAAGTAGAAGATTGCATGTGATGGAACTATTATGTAAATGCACAACACTATCTTCTTCACAGTCCCAATCTCTCCCACCACTCAAACGTGCATATCCTTGAAATGATGGGAGAATCAAGTTTGAGGTTTATATACATTGTACTAGAATTCCAGATCATATTATGCAGGAAGATCACAGTGGCCAGTCTGTACCGACAAGCAGTGTGGAAGTGATTCTGAGTCGTGCATCAGCCTTATTGGTTCCACTCTCAGATAGATAGATAGATATTATCTCTATATATATTCATATGGACTCATCATCTATTTGTGAGATCAATCAAACCACTGTATTGTGCACTTACTTTGTACAGAGCACTGTAGGTCCTTGGGAAAGAACAATAGAGTGAGTAGATATGATCTCTGCCCGATAAGAAGGAGTAACAAAGTTTACTTCTTACATGTAAGTGCTAATAATGTTGGGATTTGTTAAGCGCTTACTATGTGCCGAGCACTGTTCTAAGCGCTGGGGTAGACATAGGGGAATCAGGTTGTCCCACGTGGGGCTCACAGTCTTCATCCCCATTTTACAGATGAGGGAACTGAGGCCCAGAGAAGTTAAGTGACTTGCCCAGAGTCACACAGCCGACAAGTGGCAGAGCTGGGATTCGAACTCATGAGCCCTGACTCCAAAGCCCGTGCTCTTTCCACTGAGCCACGCTGCTACAAGGTGGCCAGGGTAACTACCCAAGTAATTAGATGATGCAGAAGTGCTGAAGAGGCAATCGTAAGGGACTTGGGGTGGGGACATGAGTGATCACTCAGGGATGTGGTTTCAGTAGGGCCTTAATGATGGGGAGAATAGGGGTCTGTGAAGTGGAAGGGAATTTCAGGCAGGAGGGCAGGCGTGAGCAAAGCGATAATGGAAAGAGAGATTAGAACAAGGTCCCTTGTGTAGGTTGCCTTGAGAGGAATGTGGGGTGAGAGCTGGAGGAGAGTGTGAGAAGAGTGAAGATGAGAAAGGGTAGGGAGATGACTCTTCCTTAAAAGTCGATGGTTAGGAGTTTCTGCTTGATGTGCAACCATTAGAGATTTTTCTGTGTCTATATGTTCCGAATCTAAGAAACTTTTTGTTACCTCTGGGATTAATTTAAAGCATTGTCATCTCTATTCATTTGAGCTGGCCACAGTGACATCTACTGGTTAAGAGAAAGGCTAATTTAGGGCGCTTACCTTCTGAATGCACTCAGGGGGCACACAGTTACCCTCAAAATGAGGTGGAAAAAAGAAAACGCCCAGCAGATGTTTCTTTTTTAGACTTGTCAGAGCTTTATGGCCTCATATTTTCATTCTTCTCAAGTGTATTTATGTTCAGAATAATAAATCATTGAAAGAGAGAGAGGTCAAAACTAATAATATCACCCACGAAATGAAAGGACACAAACACAGCAAGGAAAAGTTAAAAAAAAAAAAAAAGGCACATTTTGGCAAGTCCCTGTGGGAAATATTGTCGTGGCCTCGTGCGGGGTGACAATTGCAGGGCTTTGTTTCCCTGGAACTTGCCTTTATCTTTGGAAAGGGGCTGTGAGATTGGCTTTGTGGCCCCAGGATTTTGAAAAGGTTGGGACACAAGGCTGTCTGATGATCACACAATTGTGTGCTGAGTTTTGGCTCTTGTATTCCTTCCCTGAAACAAAAAGGCTATTGTTTGCAACATATTAATAATACAAGGGTGAAGAAAAAACCCTCCCACAAATCCTTTCCGCTAGAGATAGAAAAATTGGCTTCATTACAGTTGAGAGAGAACAAGCACAGTGCATTTCCTCTAGGAAATATTTTTCAACGTTTCCCCCTTCATTTCTCTGCCCATGTCCAAGGATTGCTCAAGAAGATGCTTGGAGGTTGTTGTAGAATTAGGTAAGGGGTATATAGCCTCCTAGGCTGTGGTGATGTCAACTTTGGCAGCAGCAAGTCTGAATTATAATATTTTCACCAAGTATAGAGTCTTCTTAAGGTATTCTTCCTTTTGGTAGCTTTAGATCACTCCACATAAAGTCCCTGAGAGTTTCTTGTGAGTCATAGAGAGAGGAGACAATGAACTCCTTTGTTTATCCAAGATGTGACTTTGAGACGTTGATCTTGGGCAGTAGACATACAGATATCAAAAACATCCCGAGGAATAGTTTGGGGCAGAGTTTAGCAAAATGTTTGAGTTTTTTAACTGTTGTAACATCCTATCCTGCCTTGAGTACTGCATCACCATCCTTGCTGACCCCCTTCCCTCCCTCCAACCTCCTGTCTCTCCCTTCTCCAGTCATGCTTCATTCTGCTGCGTGGGTCATTTTCCTGAAAAGCCATTTAGTCCATATCTCCCCACTTCTCAAAAACCACCATGGTTACCTGCGTGAAACAGAAATTCCTTACAATCAGTTTCGAGGCACTCAGTCAGCTTTCCCTGCTGTACCTCATCGATTTCCTACTACAACCCAGCCGGCACACTTCGTTCCACTAATGCCAACCCACTCTCTGTAGCTCGATCTAGGGTGGGACTCAGCATTGCTCTTGAGTAACTGAATTCGAATTCCCGGAACGCTCAAACAGCCCACCAGTGTCAGAGTAACATTCCCCAGACTTAGAGTGACAAACTTGGAGGACCACTACAGTAATAACTAACAGCCCATCATGGATTTGGGATAATGTTCATTCAATGAGAAATGGCTTTTTAAGTATTGGGAAATCTCCATTTCAATTCATGTAATTCAAACCAGCATCTTTTCTGTCTCCCTTTAAGGAACGTGGCTATTTAAATAGGCAAATTTATTTCATCATGTCATTTAGTTATATAACTGTTCTGTGCAGTTTGCTTAAACTTTGGTAGGTAGTGATTGGAACAAGTTGTTGAACTGTGAATATCACTTGAGGGGTAAATAACTTGTACAGAATAACATTTTAAAGGCTCTGGTATTTTCAGCTGTAGAAATGAATAAAATCTGGTGAGGAGTGGAAAGATTTGTTAGGAATTTCAGTGTCCCATTTTGATGATGGTCTGGCAAGATTTTATCACAAATCCTTTATAAGTAAGGCTGGAGGGTAGGTTAATACTGTCCTGTCCTGTCTGATTAGAAAGAATCGGCACTCATACCTGACTAAAATTTTCAAGTACTAAGGAAGTTCAAGGTATAGGCCAAGGTAATTGTGCTAAGGAAATCATCAAAAGCAATTCATTTCCACATCCTATCTTGGCATCCAATTCCTTTTAGGTTTACAAATGAGCAAAACATCCAGAGTTTAGAACTCCTTAGCATTCCTTGAAAGTGCTGTCTAAGGCTTACTAGGATCCATTTTATAGTCCAGTTAAAAATACAGAATTCTCTCTGCTGTAGGAGATATTTGTCTTCTGGGACAAGTGAATAGTGAAAAAGTAGGCAGAGCTAAACAATGACTCTGAGAGATTATATACTGTCATGCCTCCATTGAGGAGAACAAAGGAATATGTAAGGAGTATACGTATATTCCTTTTATTTAATTGACTTTTTATTTGCATGAGCACATACACTGAATGCTTAAAAGCAATCACCAATCTCATAGACCACATCACATTTTAGAAAATTTTCAGAAACAGTAAACTCTTCAGCCTCTGCTACTTTTCTAAAATAGCAATAAGTTGATGAATTTGAGTGGAATAAAAGAGGATGAAATATGTGGTGCATCAGTTGTCTTTTGTGTTCCAAGATGAGGCTAGTGACATTGAACTCTCTCCGTGTGTACTAGTGTGATAACATGAGAGCCTCTGCTGAAAAAGAGGATCGTTAGTATAAACCGTAAGAATTCCTCACTTCACTACAGGAGCTTTCTCTTCAGAGATCTCCAGAGCATGCTCATATCCAGCCCTTGGAGAACTAGTTGCAGTCGGGAGCTATGTGGAAAAATAATTCTGAGCTTCAGCACAATAGGGCTTTTTTGCTACAATGAAAAATCATTCCTGGAAAGGCGGAGTATGGGAAATGGGAGAGAGAGAGTTTGAGAGAAGTAGCAACAAAGCCAAGCCAGGAATTGAGCTCTGAGGAGTAAGGAGCCGAGTCAATGTTGCAGCCAAAAGCTGTAAGCTCAGTATCTGGCAAACCAGTCACCATGAGATAATTTGGATAACACCATCCCTCATTGTATATCACCTTTATATATCAACAGATGTCAGGAGTGAAATGGACTCAGAATGAGTTTGGTCCAAGTTAGAACAGGCTCACCAAGTGATCACAATTGGGTACTCATCCAACACCAAAAAAGTGTATTCCTTAGTCCATCTTCTATCCCTTTCACTTGAAATAAAAGGAAAGTTTGTCACTCAGTTCAGAAAATAAGTACTAATAGTGGTAGAGAATTAGTATGGCCCAGTGGAAAGAACATGGGCTTGAGAATCAGAGGTCCTGGGTTCTAATCGCAGCTCTATTTGTCTGCCATGTGACCATGTAATTTCTCTGAGCCTCAGTTTCCTCATGTATAAAATGAGAATTAAATCCTACTCTCTCCTACTTAGATTGTAAGCCCCATGTGGACGGGACCTTTGTCTAACCTGATTATCTTGTACTATAATAAATAATAATAGCAATTATAATTGTAGTATTTGTTAAGTGCTTACTATGTGCCAGACACTGTTCTAAGCACGGGGTACATACAAGATAAATGGATTGGACACAATCCCTGTCCCAAATAGGGCTCACAATCTTAATCCCCATTTTACAGATGAGGGAACTGTGGCCAAGAGAAGTGAAGTAACTTGCCCAAGGTCACAAAGCAGATAAGTGGAGGAGCTGGGATTAAAACCCATATCCTTCTGCCATGCTGCTTGTATCCATCCCAGGTATAGTACTGGTCACACAGAAATGCTTGGCATACAGTACTTACTTAACAAATGCCACCATTATTATTATTAGGAGTGGCATCTATTGAGCACCCTCTTCATAAGTGCACTGTACTAAATGCTTGGTATAGAAAAAGGAAATGACGCATTCCCTGCACATATAGGGCTTATACCATAGTGCCAGAGACAAATGCAAAAGTATTTACAACCTCAGTGTTTAAAATTTAAAAAAAATGAGCAGACATATTCAGATGAGTGGTGGTTAGGCAATTCATGAACTATCAGGAATCTTATCACAGTACAACAGAAACTTTACCTTATATTGTGGAAAAAAATTTAGGAGAGTGGGGTTGGGGATATTTATAAAAATGTTTAATGCTGTTGATTAACATTCATAGAGACTAAAATCACCTATTCTTTTACAAAGCAGAATGTGAAAGGGTAGTAACCATGGGGTCCTGGTGAATGGGATGTCTTTTTTATTTTTATGGTATTTGTTAAGTGCTTACTATGTGCCAGGCACTGTACTAAACTCCAGGGTAGATACAAGCTAATCAGATTGTACACAGTCTTTACCCCACATAGGGCTCACAAACTTAATCCACATTTTACAGATGAGGGAACTGAGGTGCAGAGAAGTTGTGACTTGCCCAAGGTCACCCAGCAGACAAGTGGCAGAACCAGGATTAGAACCCAGGATTAGATTCCCAGGCACAATCTCTTTCCACTAGTCCATGCTGCCTCCCCATTGTTATCTGGTCTGAACAGACCAATTTGTTTCATTGTTACCCATCACATGAACTGAATGATCAGGCCACGAAGACCGTACCCTTAAAGCTCTTGAAATAATGAACACAACTCTAATAATACACCATAAAAAAACTTTTTAAAGAACATCTAAAAAGTACTTGTTAATGTTTTCGTCAACCAAGCTTCAAAAAAAAGTATTTTCAGTTTTGTAAGACCTAAATCTAGACTCCCCTAAAGTGTGTTAAATCCATGCTAAAGGTTGGGTTAGCCATTGACAAAATTCAGATTGAAAATTAATACGTTTTCTATAGAAATAATTTCCCAGAATATTCTTTGCCTTGTTTCTGTGAATACTGTGGATTCTGTGAATCCAAGCAGTTAGTTCTAAATGTTGCCTTCATTGAAAAAGTATCTTCAGTGCGAGAAAACAATTTGTCCAGTTCCAAGCATTCCACAGTGAGGGCAGCTTGCAGTGAAACATACAGGGATATTCTGTGCTTTCCCACCCTCTATTTCCTTTAGATTCGAGAACAACTGCTCTGAGCTGAAGGTGGTGGAGTGTAGATGGGCCACTGTTGCTATTTTACAACAGCCATATGCAGTGTTCTGTGTGTGACTCTGTACCTCCTTGGTTCTCTTCCAACAGCTGAACCGAGGCCAGTTCTCTGTTAGAAATTCCTGGCTCAGTCCTGAGTGCTGGGACATGTATTATTGTGGTTTTTTTTTTGTTTTTTTCAGAATAAGTGAACAATGTGCATGACCATCATTTAACTTCTTAACTTGCTTCTCTCTGGTAACTCAAAAGTGCTTTTTCCTTTTTAATGGCTTAGTTACTTTTACTTTATCCTTAAAGCTAAGGGAGATATACAGTGTCTCAAGATAGAAATATGCAAATCACAAATGATGAGGTTTGTGATTTAGCCTAGGGCTTGGGAGGTAGGCAGTTATAACTTCTCTTTGGGAGTTAATATTCCTTTATTAAAGTGTTCTTTTAACTCTCTTTGCATTGGACTGGTGGAAAGAAACTTCTACTTTTCCCACTCAAGATGTGTTAATACTTTTGGAATTTTTCTCACTAAGAACTTGTCTCGAATTGAGTTTGGTAACTTTTTTGCTGCTACTTATTGAAGAGATGGAGGGTAATGGATTGTGTGTGTGTTGCAAGGAAGGAAATACAAATTAACTGCTTTGAACAGGGGGTTCAGATACAGAATAGTTGGGCACCCTCCATGGAAACGGAATTCCTTACTGATATATTATACTTGCAAACTTGCTAAGCTCAATAATACATCAGCTCTTTTATTCGAGTGGTGAAAAGCTTCCATTTGGCTGCTGCATATTAAAGTGGGCAGTTGGGAAAATGGAAGCTATTGGATATAATCTGACTTTAATTAGAAATATGTTATGGTGACAAGCATATTGATGAGCAAGATGTGCTTCTACTGTGAGACATTCTAAAAGCTACCCAGTCTGTTTACATGGATATTTGACTTCAGCTGAGAAAGTACATAGGTCACAATCATTTTAATCCCAGAAAACAGAAGCAGCTTAGCCTAGTGGAAAGAGCATGGTCCTAGAAGTCAGAGAACCTGGGATTCAATCAATCAATGGCATTTACTGAGCACTTACTGTGTGCAGAGCACTGTCCTAAGCACTTGGGAGAGAATACAAGCCACTTGTCCACTGTGTGACCTTGGACAAGTCTCTTCACTTCTCTGTGCCTCAATTCCCTCATCTGCAAAATGGGGATTAAGACCATGAGCCCCATTTGAAACAGGGACTGTGTCCAACCCAATTTACTTTTACCCACCCCACTGCTTAATATGGTGCCTGGGCAGATAGTAAGTGCTTAACAAATACCACAGTTATTACTATTATTATTACATTGCCCCCCGAGAACAATAGTTACTACAGTAATTTGAAAGACAGTGGAGAATGGTAATCTGTCATATATTAGAAGCTAACTTGTCCAGCTTTGTAGTTCCCTTGTGTTCCTTTGTTCTAATCTTAGTGGGCAAGATGCAAAACTAAATCAGTAGCAGCAACAAGGTGAGGATCCCTAGGTACTTCTTCAAGAATGAAATGGGTGAGAGTTGGACTACCTGTCTAAAACTATTAGATTGCCATGCAATCTAATCTGTTTTATCCAAGGGCCAGCTGGGCAAAGGCATTTCATCTGATCACAGTGGTTGAACCACTAGCTTTTAATCTCTTTGGGTGGATGTTAGGGTTTTGTCTAAAAAGCTGATTCAGTGCCCCAGGCTAGCATTCAAATTTACCCTCAGCAGGTGATAATCAAAGCTAATAGCCTTTCTCAGCCTATCTCGAATTTCCCAGCAGGATAACCATGGGGAGAATTTGGTTAGAAGATGAAATTGAGTTCCAGGCTAAGAATGATTTTATTTCTAAGATGTTCATAAGAGGTCATCTTGTGTCTAAACTATACAGAACGGGGTAGAGGTTAATTTTTTTGGTAGCATTTAAGCAATAAATATAGAGGTCAAAAACTAAATGAATGAGGAATGTTGGGACCCTCACAGTAGGCAAGACAAGAAAGGAACTGGATGTGAGGAACTTTATGGACTGATTGCGTTGTGTTTATGCAGCTATCATCCCTTGCGTTTATGCAGCTATCATCCAAATGTAGGGGATCATTCAGAAGATTAGACTGTAAGCCCGTCAAACGGCAGGGACTGTCTCTATCTGTTGCCGACTTGTTCATCCCAAGCGCTTAGTACAGTGCTCTGCACATAGTAAGCGCTCAATAAATACTATTGAATGAATGAAGATTACACTTCAGCCAACTCTATCATTCCTCATTCCCTGAAAGATAATGATCCTTCTAGAGGGGCCAAATGTAAAGCTCATACACAGTGCCATGGGTGGCTAACAGTGGCACTCCACGAAACCCAAGACATGACATACATCTCACCATAATGTGATGATGTCATCCGGATGCCATTTTGTGGCAGTCCATCCGAGTTCACCTGAAGCTCTACCCCTAAACCCCTCTCCCTGCTCCCGACAGTTGATCTGGAACCATAGAATTCGCCTCTGCATTTGTCCACCCCTGCTTCCTAGACAAAGAATTTGTAGCAGGAGGCTGCTACCGCAAATACAAAACCAGAAATATGGGCATCTCTCCCGCACGGGTGACAGACCAGGTCAAACCTGGGTGGCTGACTGGCCACCTCGCAAACCTGGCATGCTGACTGGCGAGAGCTTGGATCACCTTGCTAAGAATAGGAAGGGATGCTAATGCCATGACTAGGCCAAGATACTTGGACGATCGCAGAGGTCGAGATCATCTCCTAAATCAGCATGGCTCTCAGCTTGGTCGCAGCAAAAGGAGAGAGTCGTTAGTGCATCTCCTTAGGAGACAGGGAATATCTTTTTCATGAATCTCTGGGTGAGAACATGTGTGCATACTCTCCACTTCAGGGAAATTAAGACAGGAAGAAAGAAATTTAAAGCCCCTTTAGCTTTACTTTTCGATGTGTTGTCGTTAAAAGAGAAGAAACAATATTGTCTTGTTCCCACTTAAGCAATAAATCTTGGCGGGAAGCGTGGTGTGAGAGGCCTTAGTGATTCCTGTATGACTCAGGTTTGGAATGGATCATGACTCGGAAGGTTCTAAATTTGTCCTTTGTTTTAAAAAGAAATTCCTTCAAGAGGATGTAAAAAAAGAAACTCCGTGATATGTTTTTAATTTACTATACCCTTCCATATTTAAAATTTGTTTGCATTTAAAGGATGAGAGGGAAAAAATATGAGCCTCATTTTATTGAGGCAATAAAACACATTTTATTACTTTAAAGTATTTCATATAGTATTCTAATATGGAGGTGCAGCTGCACATTGAGAAACATTTATAACATGTTTAATAAGAATATTAATGCTGGAAATATTGACCCTCTTATATAAGACGTTCCACCTCTTTTAGCACCATCCCATGACACCTTGATTCCAATCCTCTTTCACAGGGCTGCATAGATAATAAAAACCACCCCAGTGAAGAGCCCTCTAGTTGACTGTGTGAGTCACATTCAGTGAACTTGCCATTGCTCTGATCCAACATTTCTTCAACAGTCCCAGGTGAAGAGCAAAGAACAAAATGGTCTGCTGACATTTTAGTTCTGTTGTCTTCCTCTGTCTATTAGCCAGAGCCATTAGTGGGTCTTATTTCATTCTTCATTGTTCAGTTTCTGGCTTGATCAAATGAGCTATTTGTGTGGAACATAAATCCTGAATTGTGGGGATGATATTGAAGGGAACAGCCTCCTGTTTACTGAAATGTTATAATGGAGAGATTGTACTGCTGAATGAATCCCAATCGATTCTTGGAAGTCAGGAGACCTGAGTTCTAATCCCAGCTCTGTCGCTAGCCTGCTGTATAACCTGGGGCAAGCCACTTAGCTTCCCTTTGTCCCAGTTTCCTCATCTGTAAAATGAGAATTCACTTTTTTTTCCCCTCCCCTTTAAACTGTGACCTCCATGTGGGACAGAGACTCTACCCAATCTGATTACACTGTGTCTGCTCCAGTGCTTAGCGAATAGCAACACCTACCACCCTTACTGTATGATTTGTTTTTTTTCTGAGTACGCTGGGTGCCCCTAACAAAGAGACTGATTCAAGAATGAGTTGGGAAGATGCCCAAACTCCGATAAGGTGTGCCCAAGATCTTTGTCTCAATATGGTAGCCTGCACATTCAATCGATCATATTTATTGAGTGCTTACTATGTGCAGAGCACTGTACTACTAATAATAATTGTGGTATTTTGTTAAATGCTTTTGTGTGCTGGGCACTGGACTAAGCACTAGGGGGATACAAGCAAATCGAGTTGGACACAGTCTCTGTCCCACATAGGGCTCCCAGTCTCAATCCCTAATTTACAGATGAGATAACTGAGGGACAGAGAATAAGTAAATAATGATGGTATTTGTTAAGCGCCAGGTACTGTACTAAGAACTGGAGTGAAGTGATTTGTCCAAGTTAACAAAGACAAGTGGCACTTGCAGGAATACAATATAACAGAGTCTGTAGACATTTTCCCTGCCCACAACATGCTCATACTGAGATTCAGAGTTCAGGGACCCTGGCCCCCATACAACCTGGGGAATAATCATAATAATAATAACAGTAATAATAATAATAATTATGAGTACATGTTAAGTGCTTACTTTGTTCCAAACATGTTCTGTGGTAGATACAATATAATCGGATCAAAGACAGTCACTGTTCTGTGTAGGGTCATTCATTCTTTCACTCAATCATATTTATTGAGTGCTTACTCTGTGCAGAGCACTGTACTAAGCACTTGGAAAGTACAATTCGGTCCATATTGAGGAAGAGGAAATTGAGTTACAGAGAAGTTTAGTGACTTGCATAAGGTCATGCAGCAGGCAAGGCAGAATTCGAATCCAGATCTCCTGACTCCCAGGCTCATGCTCTTTGCTCTAGGCCATGCTGTGCTATTAAGACCAGAAAAGGGGGTGTCTGCCATCCCCGAAAGTTGGCCACCCAGGGTACAGTGGCACCGTGGAGTGATATATTGCTGCTTACTACTGCCATTCTGTGTGTGGGCAGGAAGTGGCTGGGGAAGAATCATAATAGTATTTATTAAGCACTTTGTGCAAAGCACTGCTCGACAGGGGATAATTCTGTGGATGAAAGACTACTGTTCTTTATGATCATTTCCTCACGTTTGCCCAGAAGAAATAACTTTCTCAGCATGGCTTTGAAAACCAGAGGAGCATGCCTTCTGTGCTCTGACAGTCTTGGGCCAATGTTTTGGTATGGCTGTAGATAATGAAAAGTGGCTATTAGTGTAGTTAGTACATTTAAATGAAAGCCTATAATAATCTTCTTTATTATAGGCTGCACCACTTAAGATAACCTTCTGTACAAGTTACCCTGCATTACTATGGCCCATTTATAAGTGGGCCACCATGTAACACAGAAGCTTTTGGATGTGTGTGGTGTAGGGGCAGTTTCTGAGCATCTTGTAGTCATCCTGGGGGCTAACCAACCCCAGCCTACATCAACTGCACATTTTCAAAGTCAAACTAGGGAGAAGCTTATTTGGGCCCAGATAAGCAGATGCCACAAAAGTATTTTTCTTAAAGGGAGTCCCTGATTATGAGCAATGGACAGAGAAACAAAGTGGGAACTGTTTTTAAAGGCTTAGGGAGAGACTGTGCCTGGAGGGGAGGAAGGGGGGCGGGAATCACTTATAAAGCTGTAGTGTCATCTATTCCCTTCTGAGTAGTACCATGAGGGAGCGTTGGACTTTATAATAGATTCCTTTTGTAAATAAGCTAATTTTGTTTATATCCAAGTTGGTCATTATGAATGGGTCTCAGTGTTCCCCCTTAACCCACATTAAATCTCCAAATCAGGATTTTGTTTTCTTGAGGATTCACCTCCAGGCATAGATCTATAAAGTCTTATTTTAAAAAAATATGATTTTTTTAAGTGCTTACTATGTGCCAATCACTGTACTAGCACTGGGATAGAAGATCATCGAGACGATCAAGTTAGACACAGTCCATGTCCCACATAATGTTCACAGTCTTCATCTTCATTTTACAGATGAGATAACAGAGACACAGAGAAGTTAAGTGAACTGTTCAAGTGGCAGATAAGTGGCAGAGGTGGGATTAGAATCCAGGTCCTCTGACTCCCAAGCCCATACTCTCTCCCCTAGGCCATGCAGCTTCTCAGCAACTAGAAATTATTTTTTTAATGCTTTTCACATGAAATCACTTTGGGGGCAAAGGTGGAGAATAGAATAAGAGCAAAGTCCTCTTTTTCTTTCCCATGTTGGGACCAAACTTGCCTCCATCCACCCTCCCTAGCATGCCCTAGCACAGAACATTATTTATAAGCAGCATGGCCAGCCTGCTAATCACCCATTCTGCTTTGCCACCACACCTGCACCCACAGGCTTTCAATACCTTTGGTAACATGACCACAAAATGCAAAAGACAAAGGGGGATGGGGGTTGTGTGTGTGTGTGTGTTTTCATGTTCTGAAATGTTCCCAAATGTTCCAAATCCTCGTGCCGGTCATTTCCACAAGGCTCTCAGAGGCTGGGGAAGAGGAGGAACTGCTGTGTGAAAATATTTTTATTTCTCTAAAAGATTTTGAGACCAAGGTAATCAAGATAAAGTAATCAGGTTGTCCCACATGGGGCTTACAATCTTGATCCCCATTTTCCAGATGAGGTAACTGAGGCCCACAGAAGTGAAGTGACTTGCCCAAAGCCACAAAGCTGACAAGTGGCAGAGCTAGGATTAGAACCCATGACTTCTGACCTCCAAGCCCAGGCTCCTTCCACTGAGCCACGCTTCATCTCTTGAGATAACACCTGTAGGAGAAATGAACTAGAGTCTATCCACTCCTAGCAAACTATTTGCTCCTTGTAGGCAGGGAATGTGTCTTCCAACACTGTTGTATTGTACTCTCCCAAGTGTTTAGCATAGTGCTCTGTATTGCTATTAAAAGGAACTCTTTTGGGGCAGTGAACACTGTTAAACATGTATCATCTATAGATGCTCAAGAAGTGATATCCCAAATTAATTTTTATTTCAAGACATTAAAAAGATTTGGCTCTTTCAACTGAAGTTGTAGCTGTTACAGAGCTATTGTCAAATAGTTTCACGTACTTTTTTTTGTACAATTTTTAGGCTGAGAATATTGGGAACAGTTTGACTATCTTTACATTATGCACACTCAGCCATTAAATAGAAAATACTAACTTTGTAAAAGTCAGAATGTTTACTGTTTTCTTGTATCATTTTTTTGACTTCAGCTAAAAGCTACTGGCAAATACTGGCAAGTTGGTAAAATTCATTTAGGATTTCTTAATATCCCATTTTTGTCATGGTTAATTTACATCCATCAACATGTATACTAGTCTCAAAAAGCTTCAATCTATCCTTTATATTCTCCGAGATTGATCCAATCCATTATCTTTCATGATAATGTTGGAAAATAAACTTTTCAGGATAAAACAGACATTTTAAAAAATGGTCCCAAGTTTGATCCCATGAGATCATGTAAAACTCTTCTTAAAGAAATATTAATTTATTTTACATCTGAAAGAGGGACGTTTGGGCTTTTTAGAGAGGGAAACACTAAAACCTGAAGCACTTAAATCTGAAAACTTCCCTCTTCATTGTGATGATGTTTCACTGTTTTTATACAAATCAATCAGTGATATTTACTGAGCACTTACTCTGCTCTGTTTGCAGAGCGCTTAGGAAAGTACAAGACAACAGAGTTGGTAGATGTGATCCATTCCCACAAGGAACTGACAGTCTAAAGGAAGAGTCATCTCCTCTGATTTCCATTCGGTGTTTGAATTGGTGAGGAACACACAACATTTCTGAACCTGGTCTTCTTTTGTTCAGACCTGGGGCATAAAAGCTGGGAAATGACTCATTGGCTGACATAGGGGGAGCAGAAGTCCTTGATCTCCCCACCTTATCTTTAAAATAATGCTCTTACTGATCTCTCCTGCCCTTTCAACCAATCATTCTTCTATTTTGAAGCTAGGAAAGAATGGGTTTAGATGCCCATGGTAGAACAAAAGGGTCCAAATCGCTCCATCAGATGGCTGCCCCACCTCTTCTCAGAACTTGAAATGGGGCCGGAGTGGGGGGTGTCCTTATTACTAATTCTGTTGTCTGTGATCTTGGGGCACACCCACACAAAATGACTTGAACATGATTGTAACAATAATAATAGTTATGGTACTTGTTAAGTGCTTACTCTGTGCCAAGCGGTGTTCTAAGTGCTGGGGCAGAGACGAGTTAATCAGGTTGGACACAGTCCCTGTCCCGCAGACTAAGTAGGAGAGAGTAGGATTTAAGATTATCAGTGGCTTCCCAGAGTCACCTTGATATTATCAACGCTTAGTACAGTGCCTGGCACATAGTAAGTGCTTAACAAATACCGCAATTATTATCAACAGCATCCCAGAGTCATCTTGATATGCCAAGCCTTGATTGAGCCAGTCCTAAGGGGTGTGCCCTCTAGGGTGAGGTAAAAGGAGGGAGAGAGAGGATTTAGATGGATCAAGTGTTTCTGGGATTTGCGGTGGGAAATTTAGGGTGGCAACCTTGGTAAGGCAACATCACGGCAACTGGCAAAGCCACCGCCAACTTCTTTGCCCTTTAGCATGTCACTTGTCCTTAGCACAGGCCACATCATTCCAAGTCCCCATTTCTTTCAAGGGAAGCATGTTAATCTTTCTGGTCCTTCCCTCTCACCTCTTCTCTCCCTTGGTCTAGTCCTGGTCCTGGGCAGAAAAGAGAGTAATAATTGTGCTATTTAGTAAGTATTTACTATGTGCAAAGCACTGTATTAAGAGCTGGGGTAAAAGGCAAGATTATCAAGTTGGACACAGTCCCTGTCCACATAGGACTCACAGTCTTAACCCCCATTTTACAGCTGAGGTAACTGAGGCACAGAAGGCACAGAGGACTTGCCTGAGGTTACACAGCAGATAAGAGGCAGTGCCAGGATTAGTATCCAGGTCCTCTGACTCCCAGTCCCATGTTCTTTCCAATAGGCCACGCTGCTTCCCTGCAGAGCTTAAAATACTTGGTTTGAAACTTTGGACATTTAGCAAAGTGGTGTATGAAATGGAGATTAAAAACCCCATTTTAAAATTCAGTTTTGTTAATATTGCAGGTCAAAGAATTTGTCACCCCAGAATAGCAAAATCTAGCAAAACGTTTATTCCGTATGTAACCCTTTGAATGGAACAGAATTGTTTCCTACAAAATAATTAATGTAAAATATTCTTTCCCCAAATCTATTTTAATTAAGCAATATTGCACTGCTTAGATGGATTAAAAGCAGGGACTGTTCAACAATCTATGAGTAAAGTATAACTCCTCATAGCCTTAAGTCTCAAAATTGGCTGAAGATGATGGCACTGACATCCTGTCATCATGATCTAGTAATATATTGGTTCCTGCTGTTATTTCAAGTGTTCCTATGTACAATAAAACCTAAAACAGAAGGGTCATTGGCTTTCGATTTAATTTGATTAGGCTGTCAAACTTTCCTCAGGGACATACATCTTAAATGCTTCCAACCAAAGTTCTTAAATGGTGTAGGGCATTGAATTCAGTAGTCTCGCAATTACCACTGCTGTTAACAGGGTCCAGAATTACACAATATTCTGAAACCTTGTCTTTGATCTTGCCCTCTTATCACAAGCTTCAGGATCTAATTATCAAAGTCCTGCTCTAATGTTTATCTTGCCTGAAACAATAATGAAGGTACTCTTCTTTTTGGTGTGTATTTTTTTACCAGTGGTAGAGAATTAGCTCACCTTGAGATTCCTGCATCTCCCATTTCAGCACTTTCATGTCACCTGAACACTTTGGCATTCACAACACAGCTACCCTCCCATCCTGCATAGTCCATTTTATGTGCTTATCTTAATGCTCTATTTCTGCCTCCTATCTATAATTTATTGTAGCATCTGTCCCTCCCTATTTGTGCCCAAGAACATGACTTTGGGATAGATAAATCTGTATAGTATGAGTGTTCCTGTAAGCTCATTGTGGGCAAAAATGTCAGTGTTTATTGTTGTATTGTACTTTCCCAAGCATTTAGTACAGTGTTCTGCACACAATAAGTGCTCAGTAAATACAATTGAATAAATGAGGTACTGCAAGAACACAACTCTATAATGTGTGTGTGTGTGTGTGCATTGCGTGTTTGTATACACAAATTTATTGTCACTGGGTTGGAGTTTGGGGAATTTATAGAACTGATAAATGAATTAAACACTAGGAACTGTTTTCAGTCACATTTCCATTATTTTTAAATTTATATGCTATCATCTCTACTTAATAGTTATAGATTATGTTCATATTTTGATCCTTTCTCAGATGAAACCCATATGACTATCCCAACCACTCTCCGGTGGTCTCATTATAATTTTTTTTTACTTTCCCTTTTTTTTTTTAAACTAAGTCTCCTTTTAAGAAATGAATTCAGTCCAGAGGTTTCCTTTAAGGCTTCTCTCCTCCTCTAAGAAAGAGCGTACTTTGACATCCTCCCAAACTTTCATCCTTCCCCAAATCCAAGATAAAATGTGTCTGTTCTTCCATCACCTCTCACTCACTCAATCTCAGCTCCTTCGTCCTTCTCTTCCCATTCCTTCTATCAGGTCTTTCCCATTTTCCAATGGGCTGGAATATCTGGAATATATACCTCCAGAAAAACGATGCCAGAGAATTTTCTTTCTGTAAATGTCAAACTGACATTTGAACCCTGAACTGTTTTACTTTGGAGTATTAGGTGCAATTCCTCTCTGATTTATCGTGTGATTTTAAGCAAGTTTTCTTCTCTTTCCATATCCTCTTTCTCTTTTTTCTCTCTCTCTCCTCATAGTCATCTTCCTTCACCATAAAATGATTATTTCAGTCCAGGAAGTGGAAAAGGAAATGAACAGAGGAGTTACTTAATGGCTAATGAAAGACTTTGAAGCCAAAGGTTTGGAGAGAAAAGGTAATTCAAAGGTAGTTCCTATAAATTAGGGGTTTATAATGCATTTGGTGGTGCTGTAGTACAAACAGTACAAGTGTCCTTCGCTTGAAAGACAACACTGCTACCATTGAGATTGTACCTTTGGGTGGGTCACGTTGAGATCCCTGGCGCACTTGTACACTGTGCCCTTGAAAACCATTTTCTAGCTTATTGCCATTCGATGTGAGCATTGCTCAGAAACCAAGGACAAAAAAAAGAAGATATGTTTGGTCTGGCCATTCTTTGAAACTGATGATTAACTAGAAATAGGATTGAATGAGTAACGTCATTGCAGAGGGTTGTTTGTCCTTGGAAGAATGAACACTTGTTGAAAAAAAATTTTCAACACAAGGTAGAGGCTAACATGCAAACCAAATGAATTTCACCTGTTCAGCTATTGCTATAGATGTGTTTTTTGTTTCTTTTGGAAGTTGGAGGCAACAATTGAATGCATTAGTGCAATAGAAGGTAAATGTATATATAAAAATGTCACAGCATAATACTGTAATTTTGCCACTGGATGATGATATCAGAATAGTCTATTGGCCAGGAATACTGAGTGGGGATAAATGAGTAGGCTAAAGAAGAAGTGGGAAGCAGTGTTGCCCAATCGAAAGAACATGGGCCTGGGAGTTGGTGACCTGGGTTTTAAACCTGGCTCTGTCATTTGCCTGCCATGTGATCTTGGGCAAGTCACTTAACTTTGCTGTGCCTCAGTTCCTTCAACTTTAAAATAGGGGTTAATTACCTGTTGTTCCTCCTACTTAGCCTGTGAGCCCTGTGTGCGTGTGTCTGTCGTGTGTGTGTGGGTAGGGGCCGTTTTACCAACTAACTCTATTGTACTGTACTCTCCCAAGCGCTTAGTACATGCTCTGCAAAGAATAAGCACTTAATAAATGCCATTGATGATGATTATCATATACCTATTCCAGCTTTTATTACAGTGTTTGCCACAGAGTGAGTGTTTAACACATGTTATTATTATTAATATAAGTTAAAATTCAGCATTCTGACATCTCAATTTCCTCATCAACCTTTTTGTGCCACCCTCTTGCCAGATTGAATTATTAGGATAGCGTAGGACCAGATATGAGAAAACTGAGGTAAAAAATGGCAGCAGTTCCAAATTGCAACACTCACCCGCACGGAACAGTTATTACAAAATAAATTGCCAGCTGACACACAGTATAATATTTTGAAGATGCAGAGAACTTCCATTTTTCTCAGGCAGCTTTTCAAAGCATGCCTGTGGTGAACTATTCGTGGGCAATGTGCCTGTTAAGTACAGCCTTAGCTTTGCCTCATTTTGGGATTATTTTTTAATATAAAAAGTTAATCAGCCATGCATGGACTGGATGAACCACTGGGGGCTAGGTGTTCCATGTTCAGAAGTATTTTCATAATTAAAGAGAGCAAGGTTTTATGTCCTGGTCCCCAGTTTGCTTCCAGCCCCTTATGGGTGTTTGCATGAAGGTTGGGGGAGTAGTTTATTTGTTGGCTTTGCTGCTGTTCCTGTCAGATTTCCAGTGTGTAAGAGTCATTTGGCTGGAACTTCGGGCAGTATTCTGAAGAGGAAATTTGCCATGGGGATGCTTTGTGGTGGAAATGGATCTAATGGCAGATAGTCTATCCCCTTCACCTCTAGCTACATGTTTAAGCTGCCCATATCCATAAAATATAGGGTGCAAAGGCCATCCAGAAGGAAATGAGACTCAATGCTTTCCTGAACAGAACCCTCTTTCCTAGCCCTCAACTGCACTCAAACTCCGAGATGACATTCGACTGCCTGTAGCCGAGGGGATAGAGCCAGTGCTGAGATTTAATAATAATAATGTTGGTATTTGTTAAGCGCTTACTATGTGCCGAGCACTGTTCTAAGCGCTGGGGTAGACAGAGGGGAATCAGGTTGTCCCACGTGGGGCTCACAGTCTTAATCCCCATTTTACAGATGAGGGAACTGAGGCACAGAGAAGTTAAGTGACTTGCCCACAGTCACACAGCCGACAAGTGGCAGAGATTTCACAGTCTCATGTTCTGAGTTAGAGGAATTATCTTGCAAGAGAATTTCTGTTCCCCAGTGAACGGCGAGAGCTTTGAGCCACTTCCATTTCACATTTTGTTTCCATTTCCGAAGGCACCGGTGTTGAGTGGGTGGGTGCGGAGTCCCAGGCCAGGGTCATCTCAAAAGTGTCTGTGGCCTCAAAATTACAGACATCTCACTCCTGAGACGCAGCCCCCGATTCTCAGAAGTTTCTCCGGCTGCTCTGCAGGCCTGAATTCCTCTGGGAGACTCAGAGAGTAGTGAGCTGTGAGAGCTAGCCTGGCAGCTCGGCATTGGTGCACATGATGAGATTGTGGCCTCATTAATCCTGGCAATCTCCAACTGCCAGAGATCAAACACACCCCCATCTTCTCCCCACATCCCCTCCTACATACATGGTTGGCGTTGGGCACATTGGAAACTTAGCCCACGAGATGGAACTGTCTCCACTTCAACAGAAAGCCCTTGGCACTGCAGTCGTTAAGCCAGGTGAGATGTAAATCTCTTGGCTGGGGTCCAGTTTTGTTGTCATTAATTCCTGCCTGCCTTTGCCATCATCTTTTACATGAATGGGGAATGCAAACGTGTTCCCTCAGCACAAGGCATCTCAAGACAGTGTAATGAATTAAATGGAATCAAATCACAAACTCCATTCTTTTTCAAAACCACAGGGAAGCAGTGTGGCCTAGTGAAACGAGTGCAGGCCTAGGAGTCTGAGGACTTGGGTTCTAATCTACCACTTGCCTGCTGCGTAACCTTGGGAAAGTTACTCAACTTCTCTGTGACTCAGTTTCCACATCTATCAAATGGTGATTAAATATCTATTCTCCTTCCTCACACTGGTGAGCTCCATGTGGTAAGGGACTGTGTCTGATCGGATTCTTTTTTGTCTGCCCCTCTGCTTAGGACAGTGCTTGTCATATAGTGAACAGTTAAATACCACAATCATTATTATTAGTGGAAGAATATTCCTCAATTTTGCCATCGTGTTCTAGCCCAAAACGCATAGTGAGGGGACACATTTTGGCAGAAATAACTTTACACACCAGTTATACAAGAACTTAATGAATTTTGTGAATTGAGCGCCTAGTTTTCCAAGGAGTTTGCCATATCTACCTGAGGTGAGGTGTATAAATCAAAACCATATTTCTCACACTCTTCTCATTTATAATAACAATGATAATTTTGTGTTATTTTTAAGTGCTTTGTATATTCCAAGCATTGTGCTAAGCACTGGGGTAGGTACAAAACAATCAGATCAGAACCGGTCACTGCCACGTATGGGGCTCACAGACTAAGGGAGAGGGAAAACAAGTATTTAATTTCCATTTTGCAGATGTGGAACCTGAGGCACAGATGTGGAGTGATTTACCCAAGGTTATACAGCAGGCAAGTGGCGGAGTTGGGATTAGGACCCAAGTCCCCAGCACAGGTATTTAAACCTCTGTTTTACAGATGAGGAAACTGAGGCACCGAGAGATTCAATGGTGAAGGATTAGAACATAGGTCTTCTGACTCCCAGCCGTGTACTCTTTCCACTAGTCATGCTGCTTTTTAGCACCGCTTAAGATGGCAGAGACTGGAGCTTTTTGGCTGACTGACACAGTTGCATCTTTCATCTCATATCTTGGGTTCATCCTAAATATTCCCAGGGCCCATCATCTCCTAGTGCATTTCAGGAAGAGAGTAGAGTTGAGGATATTTCCACTTTAATCATTCAGTGTTCCAGCCCTCCTGAAATGAGGAAGCATGGCACAGGCCTGGATATTGTCAGCTGAGTTCTCATTATTGACCAAGCACAGCAGCATTGCAGGGCAGTGTAGACCTTTGCTCTTATTGAGCACGTCAGAAGTTCTGTACGACCTTGCCAGTTCTGTGGAGGCTTAGAACCTTGTTCTAAAAAGTTGACTCTCTACAGCCTTGTTCTAAAGAGATGATGCTTCCAGTAGGAAGCAACATGGCCTAGTGGAAAGATCCTGGACCAATGAGTCAGAAGTTGTGGATTCTAAACCCACCTCTGCCGCTTATGTGCTGTGTGACCTTGGGAAAGTCACTTCACTTCTCTGTGCCTCAGTTACCTCATCTGTAAAATGGGGATTGCATTCCATTCCCTCATCCTTAGACTGTAAGCTTCATATAGGACGGGGACTGTGTCTAACCTGATTAACCTGTACCCACCCTAGTGCTTTAAAAAGTCTTGGCATATAGTAAGTGCCTGGAAAATACCATAATCAATGACACTGGAAGTGGTTGCTCCCCACTGAAGCTTCAGCTCTAGTACTCTTTGGTTCAGGCCTGTTGGATGAATGAGTCAATCAGCGGTATTTATTGAGCACTTACTGTGTGCAGAATACTATACTAAGTGCTTGGGAGAGTATAATACAAGAGAGCTGGTAAACAGACACATTCCCCGCTCACAAGGAGCTAGGCAGACACATTACTCCATTGGAGAGCATCTCACCTCTAAGCTGGCCCCTCCACAGCCCTGACTGATGGATCGCCAAATTTCTCTTGCCCCTATCCCTGCTCTGTGTGGCCCTAGGGAAGGCCCTTCTTCCAGCCTGTAAGGTCAACATAACTTACATTTCATTGTGTAAAGGCAAAAGTTGGCGGAACCTACAGAGTTACTATGTCACCAGATGAACCCTTGACCCCCTTCATTAGTCTGGGCCACTTCTTTCCTTTACTGGACTCTATGTAAACCGGGGTGCTGCTTCTGAGCTAAGGGGCTGGAGGAAGAGAGCCGAGGCAGAAGGTAGCCGGGTGCTGGAAATGAAAAATATCAGAGCTAAGGATGTGGTTGAAATAGTAATAATGTTGGCATTTGTTAAATGCTTACTGTGTGCAGAGCACTGTTCTAAGCACTGGAGGAGATACAGGGTCATCAGGTTGTCCCACCTGAGGCTCACAGTTAATCCCCATTTTACAGATGAGGTAACTGAGGCACAGAGAAGTTAAGTGACTTGCCCACAGTCACACAGCTGACAAGTGGCAGAGCTGGGAGTCGAACCCATGACCTCTGACTCCAAAGCCCAGGCTCTTTCCATAGATTTTGAGCACTTAGGGAGTACCAGAGTGACACACCCTTGCTTCAAGGAGTTTTCACTCTAATGGGAGTGACAGATTTAAAATGTGTGCAGAGAGTAAGCAAAGTACCATAGATACAAAAATGCCCTGGATAGGGATAAATTAAGTGTATAAGCAGTGGAGATTGCTGGTGGGTTTCTATAAATTTGAATGTTAAGAACTAATCAGGGAAGGCTTGTTGGAAAAGGTGTGATTTTAGAGGGCATTGAATAGGTGGGGGCACTGAAGTCTATCAGATTTGTGGAGGGGAGGGAAGGGACTTCCAGGTCAGGGAGATGGCTCGTGTGAGGGGAGAAAAGTGGGAAAGGCAAAAGCAAGATATCGTTAGAGTACAGCGCTCTGCTCAGAGCCCTTAAGCAATACAATTGATTAATTAGAAGTAAGCTCAAGTGGAGCAAAGAAAGGTAGTGAAGAGATGTGGAAGGTGGGGCAAGTTGGGTGAGAACCTCGAAGCCAAGTGGGAGCAATTTTTGTTTGCTGAGGAGGGTCAAAGGAAGGCAGTTGAGAGATGTTATGCCTAGAGGGACCCTCCAGGAAGATGATGCAGGGACTGGCTACCTGGAAACCAAACTGTCGAGTGTGAATCCAGATGTATAACCGCAGTAGTCACCTCCCAGCATGCCTGCAGTGTGCCTGCCAATGCCGAGGCGGAGGAAGAGGGGGAGAGAAGGAAGTGGGGCTGTTCCTGGACCAGCCCCTCCAACTCAGAAATGGCTCCGGGAACCTCTCTGGAAGTGCTTCCATGTGGCCTGAGTCTGCCGTGTGCTGCCCTCTGGGGTGGCTCGGTCTTGCCCTAGTTATGTGTCCTAGAAGTTGAGTCCATTAAGATGCCATGACCTCGCTCGATGCAGTTTTGTTTTGGAAACCTGGCTCCAGAGTGGTTAGAACTTTCCATTGAATAATGAAAAACTGGAGCCAGCATATCCGTACAGCTGGGACTATAACGTAACCTAGTAATGTAACTTTCTTTTTAGTGGTGAAGGATTGAAATGTCCTAGGAAGAGCCAAATATGCCTGTATTAGCCAGCCTCAGCAATTAATTCCCAAGCCCCTCATTAGCCGTGACCTCATATTAACCCTTTACTCTTCAGAGGCAACGCATGCCCTCATTTATTTTTCTTGACATCTGCAGGACCTTCAAATGCCCTTAGAATATGCAGGTTTGTAATATTTGTTTTCTTATGATAGTCACATGTTTTTCTTTTTTTTCTCCTATGCCAAGTTATTCACAATCTGGTAACGAGTAACTGCAAACCCCTTGAAGACTAGAGAGAGAGCTTAATAACCAGCCAGGTTTCACCTTCATTTTAAGCCAACTCTGTCTAGTCCACTGGGGGCAGTTAAAGTGCATTTTCCAGCCCCATCTCCAGACTCAAATGCTAAAAGGAATCACTGATATTATTCAATCTTTTCATTTCTGCATTTTCACTAATACGAGGAAAGACCCAAGTAACATGTGGTAGAAATTTAAAAATCAAAACCATGTACAATTACTGTTAATCAAGGTACGATTGGTTGCCTTTATCCTAAATCCACATGTAAGTACACCATTTTTCTCTTAGTAAGTATGGTCCACCAAATGATGATGATGATCATGATTAGGGCTCTTGATGAAGTCCTAATTGTGACACTTGAATTCCCATGGGAGGTTTGTCCTGTGAATTTTGGCCGTTGGAGCCATTAAATCCATTAGGCCTGACTATCTTCTTCTCTACAGCTTGTCGTTTTCCAAAATTCACAAAATAGGGTGGATCGATTGTTCTGTTATACAGATGGGAATACTGAGAGAGAGTGAAAGTCTCCCATTTTGGGTCAGAGTAAGAAAGGCAGAGAAGGTTGTCATTTTAATAAGGTACTGCAGCTTTCTAGTTAAAAATGGTGTTATTGGTGGTGAGATTTAATCCATGTGTGTGAGTGTGAAAGCACTCAGTGCACACATTTATAAAGTGTCAACTGAGACCAGGGTGGCAGGGGAGCTCGATAACATCGCTTCTCCAGGCTATCTCTTACAAGGCGTTTTCAAAGGAGCATAGATGGTTTCAGTCATGGAACCCACCAACTGAGGAAGAGCAGACCGAATCTGCCTTCACTTGTTGCTTTGAGAAGTAAGGACTAGTGATAATGATAATAATAATTGTGGCATTTGTTAAGCACTTACTATGTGCCAGGCACAGGGGTGCACACAAGTACATTAGTTTGGACATAGTCCCTGTCCCATGTGGGGCTCACAGTCTTAATCCCCATTTTATGGAGGAGGTAACAGTCACAGAGAAGTGAAGCGACTTGCCCGAGGTCACATAGCAGACAAGTGGCGGAGCCGGGATTAGAACCCACATCCTTCTGATTCCCAGGGCCATGCTCTAACATTCTATAATAATAATAATGTTGGTATTTGTTAAGGGCTTACTGTGTGCAGACCACTGTTCTAAGCGCTGGGGTAGATACAGGGTAATCAGGTTGTCCCACGTGAGAGTCACAAGTCTTAATCCCCATTTTAAAGATGAGGGAACTGAGGCACAGAGAAGTTAAGAGACTTGCCCACAGTCACACAGCTGACAAGTGGCAGAGCTGAGATTCGAACCCATGACCTCTGACTCCCAAGCCCATGCTCTTTCCACTGAACCATGCTTCTTCTCTTTTACCTATCTTACCCTTTCCAGCTCCTTTACCCTCACCTCCTTTACCCTCACCCAAGCATAGAACAAAGGTTCATTGGGCCAGCAGTGAAAAACCATTGCTTGGGACCAATGAGAGTCATAGGCTCACATGAAAAGAGAATTCAGTGTTTACATTTTTTAAGTGGTAAGGCCTACGATCAAGCTTCTCCTCAGGCTCTGGTGCACTACATGCGTATTCTAAAAAGATGATTCAACAGCAAACTTGGGAAAGCAGAGAAGAATCAAAAGTACATTCAGTTCTTATGGTTTTGGGGAGTTGATTGAAGTTATAGTTTGGTATCCAAATGATCTACATCAGGTTCAGTGGATCATTTAAATCATATGCCCTAGATTCAGGTTGGGGGGGGGGCGGGGGGAGGATGTGTGTGTGTGTGTGTGTGTTTTGTCTCAACCTAGACTAAGGCCTCTTTTCAGTGCTGTTCCAATTTTGCTGGTCCTCATTTATTGGACACCCAATTATTTTTTTTCAAAAGTACTGGCATTTGTCTTAAAGAAAATTACTTAGGTTAAGATACATCGGGTGGTAGTATAATCAAGAAAAACTGGGTTTTAGTGGACCCGAGAAGACTTGGTTTATTTAAACTGAATCATGGCTCTGAGACAATAATCATTAAAATTATTTTAAAGTATTAAGTATTTAATAACAATGACTTCAATATATGTATAGATCCATATTATGATCTCACTCTATCCTCACTATATCCTGAGAAGTGAAGGAGGCATTATTATCCCTATTTTTAGATGAGCAAACTGATGCACGAAGGTGTTGAGCTACTTGTCCAAGGACATACATCAGGTCAGCGATAGCACTGTAACTAGAAACCAATCCCGGCTCCCAGACCATTGCTTTCTCTGTTTAGACCGCACTGCCTCTCCTTAATTTCTTTATGCCTCTCCAAAGACTCTGGTGATAGCACATGGTGTGATGGGGATTTTATGATGCAGATTATCTGTGCACTAACATGAGATTCCTTTAGCCCATAAGGACGACCTGTTTACCACCTCGAACTAATAATTTACTGTGGTCGGCAACTAATTTCCTAAACAAAAAGGATAAGGAATGCTTGATATACATGGAGAGAAAAAAGAGTATCCTCCAAATGGTTCCCTAAAAAATACTATCAAGTAGATGACTTTTTATTTTATTGTGATGAATAATTTGGATGAATCATTTAGCTCTAAAAATATTCTTTTAGATGGCTGAAATTCTGCATAAAAAGGTTTCTGTCTTCTGGACTGTGGTTTGATGAGAAGTCATTTGGAACTCTTTTGCATTAACCGAAGAGAGTATGAAGGGATATATCCAGTTTGGTCCAACTGGATATAACTTCTGTTATATAATGTTCAGGCAAAAAATAACATCTATTTGCTTCATTTGAGTTCCAAGTCACAATCTAAGGCTACTAACCTCAGAATTCAATTGAGCTAAGTATTAAAATTGCACTTGTTCTTAAAAGTACTTAATTGGGATTGACATATGTGCTCAGTGGGGTAACTAAAACCAGAGACTTGAGTCATAACGATAAAACGAGAGCAATTTAGACCACTGTTGGTTGAAAGGTTGTTACTGGATCCCTTCCTACTGTCTGACAGGATTAAGAAATTATGAGGACCAGGAATGTCCCAGTCACACTGGAAAAAGAATCACTGGTATAAAATACTTCCGGGGAAGCACATTAATGGGCTATATCTCTCACCATTTTAAGCCTTAGAATTGTCATCATTTGAGCATACATTCTGCTTGAAAATTGGTTTTACTTGTTATCATCCAAGAGCTATTATTTGAATCTAAAACTGTAGCCCCACTATTTACCCAGACTACTTTCTGTAAGAGTAGACTGTAAGCTCCTTGAGGGCAAGGATCCAGTGTACCAACTATATTTCACTCTCCCAAGGATTAGGTAGAAAAGTAGGGTACTACCTCTGATTGTAGAGTGGTCCAGAAAGGTTCAAGACTCCTTGTTTCATCTGTAGATTGAATGAACTGCAGTAGAGGGTGCCGATTCTTCATTTTAAATGGAGAGGCAAACGGGGGGTGAAGTGCATGGTGCTTCAGGAGAGGGTTGGGAATGGAGTATCAATCTATATTCTGTGTGTGGGTGGGGGGCGGGTGGTGGATGGGTATAAATACATGAGTATCAAGAATGCCTTTTGTGTTGAGTTCACAGAACATATTCTAATAATTCCAGATAAATCACAAGGGTTTAGTTGGTATAATAGAATGCTTTTTCTCGTAGTAATTCGTAGTTATTAAATTAGCCCCTCTAAAATGTCATATAAGTAGTCCATAATAAAGGATTTCTTTGTATATGATGATCAGAGGGTATATCTGTAAAGGACAGTTTGGTTAAAAAGATTTGGAGTCATTGCCTTGGAGAAATGTAATCTGTTACAGATTGGAAAAAACTCTTGCCAGCTTGGTTCCTTGAGTGGATCAGACGATGCTATAATGGCTAGAAAACACTCCCTCCAGTTACTGCCAATCAGGACATAAGGGAGAAAGGCATAGATGGTAGACAGAAAAATCTAATCTCTGCTTCAGCAGAAAAAAAAAATCCATTAGCTAGTAGGAACATTTAATTGCTTCAACTTGGCCTTCTTATTTTGATTCAGCCTTAAAGTGCAGTTCAAGAACCAAGGAAGGGAAGTGACCTCTGCTCCTCAGCACCATGTCTGCTTCTGCTTAACATTTTAGGCAAGTTTACCTCATCCAACGTTGCTAACCACCACAAGAGGAGATATATGTAAAGTGGCTCCAAATAAAAAGTAATAAATTCTTGAGGTCTGACCTTTGCTGAAACCTTCTGTGAGAGCGCCTGGCACTCTGTGGTGCCAGTCCACAGTTTTATTTCCTGTTGCCCATTGGAAGAAAAAAAAAACTTTGTGGTGTTCAAGGCAGTCTGTCCAACTGCAATAACTAAACATTGGAAGAAGCAGAGTCAAAGTAGGAAAAATACTGTCACCTTGGAAAGGGAGAAAGGTTCTGAAATTCTAGCCCAGCTGTCCTTATTCCTCCCCATCATGACCACAGAGAAGGCTCTGGGAAAATTTCAGGTTTGGCTGTAAACTGAAGGGGAAAGGGTTGTCAAAGTGAAGGCACAGAAGTGGAGGATTGTGGTAATGTCTGTGCTCTTTCATCACCCCACTATATCAGATCTGTGGATCCGAAATGGTAGTCCCTGAGTTCTAAATTCCTTGAACATATAATTTAACAAACATAGGCCATTTTCAAAGAGGGCAATTATACCCAGCCATGAGTTAAATATTTCCCTACTATCCCTTGCATATAGACCATTCTTTCTCACCTGAAAGAGCTAACAATAGAGTGGTAGAAACAAGACGCCACAATAACACCAGTATAAATAAATATAAAATCAAATGGAAGCAACATACAAACAAGTCAAAAAGCTACATGAGGCCATAAATGACCAAAACAAATAAACATAAACAATTCAGTTCTTCCACAAGTGTGTTTTCCACTCTGCAGGCAGGCTAGAATATTAGGCTAGAGAATGGTTAGAGAATTTGGCAATGTGCATCAGGCAACTTGGGCCTGTTTGGAGGCAGGAGGCTTTGTTGGTGATAGAATCAGTTTGTGCTCATCCAATAGGTGTCAGAATGCCTGAGTGCTACAGTGTGAGTTTCTCTTGATGTGAGGTTTTATGCTGTAGTAGGAGCACCGGGTGTATTTTACAGCAATCTGCACCCAAGCTTCAGAGGTTGCTGGATTAACTGCAGACAGGTGAGGCTGTGTGGGGAAGCTGCCAAGATAAGGTGACCAGGCATTCCAATTTTGGCGGGGCAGTCTTAAAAGTTTGGGTCTGTTCCACCTGCTGCTTTAAGGATACTAGTTTCTCCAAGATATGCCAGAGCTATACATGCCTCTCAGTGGATGGGCAGGGTAATGTAGAGAGGGAGATTCTTTAGCATCACCTTGCTAAGTAGGGGTAGTAGTAAAAAGGGAGAAGGATGGAGACAGAGGGATGGGTAGACTGAAAGTGATGTGATGCGTCCCCTGGGGCCTGACCTTGGGAGCTTAACTGGTGATGGCTGCTCTGAAAAAGAGGGTCCTGGGCTGCCCCGGTGGGGAGCCAGAGTGGTGGGCTGCCCCCCAGGGTCTGGGGAGGTGAGTTTCAGGATGGCCTCTGAGGCCTAGCCCAAGGGGCAAATTGTATCTAGGGACATTTTAATACACTAAGAGAAACTAACAAAATCTTGATTTGGATCAGAGACCAAAATCCAGAGTAAAATGGCACCACAAAAGCAACCAACCCTGTAGGGTTTTTTGTTTAAGTTTCGATTCATTTCTTGGAGACATTGGGTTTTAGTATGGGTGATTGTCCAAATGTTCTCCATGAAATCCCAGAGACCCTGTTGCTTCTTTAGATGCTACATGTACTTATTTGTTATTTCAAACAGCCTTCATTGAGCGTTCTGAATCCTTAAAAGCTGTTTAAAATGAAAGTCAGGATGGCAGGTGTGGAGATTACATGTAGGATCACTTTCATGAAATTTCTCAAACTAAAGGAAAGAAAGGATTTTCCTAGATCTGGTAGCTCTGATGTGCTCTCCTGATGGCCAAAGTGGGACTGAAGCAAAGTCCAAGATTTCCTTACTTTCCCTCTGAGGAAGAGATGCTGAAAATACTAGAGATGGTTTACTGCAGACAAGAGCTGAAAGTGAAGAGTTTAAACAATCCAGGGGTCAGAGAATGATAGATCCATAGCAGTGGTAGCCCCTTATGCACAGGTAGAAGGAAAGTTTGGAGGAGAAAGAGTACAAGTTGGGGAATAGTGGAGGAAGAGAGCTGATGTTTGGGGATGGGGTAAGCTGGAGAAGGAGTCTTAAGGAAATTACCTAGGCCAAGTCAGTAAGGTGATTTTTCTAAAGAGCCTGAGAACAGATGAGAGATTTCCAGAGGGTTGCAGAAGTGGAACATTAAATAGAGGGAAGTAGATGGAGGACAGAAAGCAGAGGTGTACCCAGCTCCCAGTGTCAGCTGGTGGAAGATCTAACAGTAACTATGCTTTGACTACTGACTTTACTTTTGGAGTTTGGTCAAAATAAAAATCCAGCTCTTATCTACATGCTTATCCACCTCTTTTCATGAGTCCTGAAAGGGCAAAATGGGTGAGATTGGGATTGGTGAAGGTGTAATTTTATGGGAGCACTGATGATACTAAGGATTTGGTACAAATTATACATACATCCTTTCATATGTATATACATGAGATTGCTCTGTCTCTGCCATCAAGCACACATTTTTTGGCACAGAATACTTCCATAGAGCATGTAAATCAGTCTCCCACCTCTTCAGCCCAACCCTGAGAGCTGTGAATACACTTGTGGATTGCTGGATTGCACTAGGGTCCCTTCTTTCCCCAGGGATTTTTCCTACTGCTGGCTGAGACAGTAGTCCTTAGGGTCCATGAACTGAGGGCCCCTCTCCTCTGCCTCGGTTAGAGAACACAGGACATGGAACAGGACTGAGATTCCACTTTTTCCTTTTTCCACAGCTGGGAAGAGTGTTTGGTGTTTCATGGAAGGAAAGGTAGAGGCTTATACACAGTCACCTGCACTAGGACACAAACCTGATGGTAGCTAGGGGGTCAATCAATCAATGGTATTTATTGACTCCTTACTGTGTGCAGACCACTGTGCTAAGTACTTGAGAGAATATAATACAACAGAGTTGGTAAACACCCAACCCATAATGCCAGTAATTAACCTAGAATCTAGAGGGGCAGACAGTACAAACATTAATGTGAATTTTAGCGTGAATACACACCCATTCCTCTCAATGAACTAGGCAGATGAGACACAAAAGCAGAAAGTATCAAAAAAGATATTAACCCAGAAAGGACTAGTTTGCTCTTTTCATCTCATTTTCTTTTTTTTTTTTAATCCTCTGGGAAATAAAAGTCTGTGTTTTCTTTTGGGTGGCACATTTGACGTAATGCCTCTTTCCTGTTCAAGGTTCAAGGGTATGTGATGTGTTCCTTTCTCCAGCACATATCACCTGATTTTTTTTCCCCTTTATAAAGCTGTTTTGCATCATTGCAAAAGTGCTCAATTAGAGAGCTGTTTTCGGTTTCCGTCTGCAAACACAGTTTTGCATTACAGCTTCTCTTGCTAGAGACCATTGCTTTTGTAGCTATTATACTTGTAATCAGCAGGGATACACATAGCCTAGCCATTTCCTGAAGAGCAAGTTGCCAGGCCATTTAACAGCCATTCCTTTCCTTTAGCCTTCTCCATCAGTTTGGAGGAGGATCCTTGTAGCTGTTCTCAACTTTCTATTGGTAAATGGTTTCTAAAGGGACTCACCCAAACCGAGTTGCAACGTAACAATGTTCCAGTTCAGATTATTACTTCTCTATCTGTTTGGAGCAAGTATAACTTGTTCTGTTCTTCTCTGTCCACTATGGAGGGCAGAACCTCTCACTTCTGTCTGCTCCTTGAGTTGGACAAATTGGATTTTTGAGTTATGGGGATCTTTTAAAAATGTATCTTGCAGCTGGAGGTGTTTTTGATCAGGAGAGGATGGGAATTTATTGTAAGGCTCTCATGATCATTAACTACTACTTATAGGTAAAATCAGCATGAGGGAAACTAAAGTTATAATTCTTTATGTGCTCTGAATATAAGGGTGTAGGAGAACAGGCACTGAGTCCTTATTCCACAACTCGGGAATCACCCTCTCTCTCTTGTGGTGGGGTTAGAACCAGCAACCTCTGCCTTCTCGCACCTCAGTGGGCTGTCCTCTTAACACTTCTCCTACCCCTTTGATTTCTCACCATGGACCTTCAATCACAAACACCTTATCTCACTCCTTCTCTACCCGCCTCTTCCTCCCACCCCCCCACCTGCCACACACACAGAAAATACCCCAGAAATTACATGAAGACAGCTGCCCATAAATGCTATTAGAGGAAAATAAGAAAATGATTCTAATTGCATGCCGATTGAAATGAACATAGCATTAGTATTTCTCTCTACCCTTCATCATGGCCTACCTTCAGGGGCCAGTCACTTTATGCAGGAAAGTTTTGGAGTTGATCGCATTTATCCTCCAAGTAAAATGCCTCGGCATTTTGGTGCATTATCACCAGTTTGCTTAACTTTTTGCAGCCAATACTAAGTTTTGCCTGTGATTAAGGATCTTGCCTTTAGAACAATAATCACAATCCTCCAAAGGTCCTGCCTTCTGCATCACCTATGTATTTGGCTGTGTACTCCTTAAGCACTTTAATACTCATCCCAACCGCACAGCCCTTATGTGCATATCCTTATACTCTATTTTCCTTATCTGTAATTTAACAACTGTCTCCCTCTATAGAATGGAAACTTCTTAAGGGCAGGGTTCATGTCTACCAACTGTGCAGAGTGCTCTGCAGACAGTAAGCACTAAATATATACCATTGATTGGGTCTTATTAATAATAATAATGTTGGTATTTGTTAAGCGCTTACTATGTGCCGAGCACTGTTCTAAGCGCTGGGGTAGACATAGGGGAATCAGGTTGTCCCACGTGGGGCTCACAGTCTTAATCCCCATTTTACAGATGAGGGAACTGAGGCACAGAGAAGTTAAGTGACTTGCCCACAGTCACACAGCCGACAAGTGGCAGAGCTGGGATTCAAACTCATGAGCCCTGACTCCAAAGCCCGTGCTCTTTCCACTGCGCCACGCTGTATTGCCATCTCCATTCCTCCTTCTTGTCCAATTGTCGGGAAGAGATTATCACTCTAAGCTTCCTCAGCAAGACAGGATTATGAGCAAGTTTTCTTCCCCACATGGTTAGCATATATTGACATGATTACAGTAAAGTGGAAGAGCCCAATCACTAAATCAAATCCAGAGGAATCAGGCAGGGCCCTCTTTCTCTGTTCATACTTTCTAAGTGGAACAAGAGAAAGAAGAAAAAGAGAGGGAGGGAAACTGAAGAAAGCACCAGGTTAAAAACAATCATTTTTTGAGGAATTGGGGTTTAATGGTCTCCCACCTTGTCACTGTAGGTTGAAATGTTCCATTTATCAACAGTACTTCTAAGTGTATACTGTGGGCGGTGTTGCTGTACTAAGCACTCAGGGGAATACGGCAGATTTAAAAAGACCCAATCCCTGACCTAAAGGAGTTTATAATCAAGGAAGGGAGACGAACACTACAATCCAATCAGATTTATTGAGGGCAAGGGTGGAGGGTCTCTGGCAGGGGGAGTGGAGCCCGCATGCTGAGGGAGAAAGTCTGACCTGGGTTGCAGTGCCTCCATAGCCAACCTTTTAAGAATAAAATACCCTCCGATTCCAACCAGGAGATTTTTGTTCAATTAGTTAAATGAAGGGGAAAAGTTTCCATTACCAGTTCAACTGTTAAAGCTACTGCATTTCCCCAGGAAGACAAGCTCTAAACTCCCAAAAGAGAAAACATAAGATCTTCCATCAGGAACTTTCCTGCAGTGACTAGCTTTGTTAGCTGTGTTCATTTCAATTTCAGTGGGCTTTGAGGATTTCCATCTTCAGTTGCCTTGATTTTGTCATCAGGTATGATTGCTCGCTGAAGACCAAAAATAATCAGTCATTGGCAAGTTCTTTTTCTGTCTGTTTTCGTGGGGTTTTAGCACTTGCCAGTGCTGAGCAATCAAGGGGAAGAAAGAATCAGGCAGGCCTAGGGGAATTTCATTGGTTTTCCTGGAGTTTTTTGGATGGATTAATCAGGCATCATGTAACTCTTTTTCTTTAGAGCTGCAAACCCAACACGTCTTTGGCCATGGGTAAATAATAATAATAATAATAATTACAGCATTCATAACCGTGATCAAAATAATAATTTCTTTTGGCTCTCCTTATGTGCCAAGCCCAGTACAAAGCACAGGGGGAGATATGGGATAATCAAATCAGGCAGAGTTCCTCCCCAAGATGGGATCTGCAGTCTGAATTTGAAGGAGAAACAGGTATTGAGCCCCCATTTTACAGATGCGGAAACAAGCACAGAGAAGTTGTTCGAGTTCTTTTTACGGTGCTTGTTAAACGAGGCACCTAAGCGCTGGGGTAGATACAAGCTAATCAAGTTGGACACAGTTCATGTGTCACATGGGGGTCAGTATTAATCCCCATTTTACCAATGTGCTCACCGAAGCACAGAGAAGTTAAGTAACTTGCCCAAGGTCACACAGCAGACAAGTGGCAGTGCTGGGATTAGACCCCAGAACTTCTGACTCTTAGGCCTGTGTTCTTTCCAATAGGCCATGCTGTTTCCAAATATCAGTACCTATTTCCCTTCATTCTCTGGTTTGGAGACTTTCTCTTAAGGTAATTTCTACACCTGTCTGGGCTAGAATCTGTTTTAAGCTCTGCCAGTTTGGGGCTAAAAGGTGTAATTCTACTCTTCTCTAAGGACCCCTTATTGTGTGATTTATAACCCTTAAAGCAACAAAATGGACTGTGATAGTACGAGAGTATCAAGTACCTATTTTGGCCAAAGCACTGGTTTTAGTGTACAGGAAAAAGATGCAGTGGCAATGAGACACGGTCCCTGGTCCCCTTTGGGCTCCCAAGCTAAGAATAACGGAGGAGGAGGAGGTTGGTGGGGAAGAAGGATAAAACAATAAAAACAGCCACAAAGAGGAGATAAGTAGAGTAAGAGCAATAAGGTACCATCACTTAGAGAAGCAGACTTTCAGCCATCTTGTGGCTTGGCGTTCTCACACTCTGCTGATTAGTTCACTCAGTGACGTATACAACAGACTTTGAATTTCAGAGATACTCATGGATTCACATTTTGTATCTCTGGTAATGGGTGACCCGGATTCACCAACATCATCTCCCAAGGAGATGCAACTTTCTCCTGCCCCAAATCTGGGAGAACGGAACCTGACAGTGAGCAGCAAAATGGTCTCTCCTTTGATTTTTCTGACCCAGCCACTGCTGGAGATGCACTGAGCAAAGCAGTGGGCAACAGTCCTGGGCTCATACCCAGAGCTCAGTGAATGGCGTCATGGAAACCCCAGCGAGGTACGACCCTGCCACGACAGTCGAGACGTGAGAGACTCCTCACAGCTCTTGGCCACGGGCTGTCAGGGCCGGACCCGATCCTAAGGGTTGGAAAACTGGGATTTAAGCTTTCTGGTACTTGGTCTCTAACATTGGCTCTGGGCTTAGGCCTTTGACGATGATAATGATCCCACGGCTAGGTTTGTGTTTAGCCAAAAAGCTTCCTTTCTGCTACAGGCTGATACCTATGTAACTTATTAGTCCACGGGACTTTGCCACGTGAAGGAATGGTGTTCGAATAATGAAAATTCCAATGACCCTCATTTACTAATTCCCTCAGCAAGCGAAGGACTTAAGAGTGTGGAATGAACTTCAGGAAATCCTGCCACAAACTAGCACCATTAAGCGTTAGCCTCATAAAGCAGCATAGATCACCCTTTCCTTTCATTTCATATTTGATTGTTTATAATGATCCAGGGACACTGGTTTACTGGCTGTGGTGATAAGACCACTGCATTTCCTAAAGTAAGAAACCAGTCGCAGACCATTGTTTGGATTTCCTCTACAGAGCAGCAATTTGCATCCCCAGCTGACTTCTTCCAAGTCAGGAAAAGTTTTCCCAGCCATTTGGATTACCAATGGAGATATAGAGGAATCTGGAGGAAAATCAAATTGGGACTTCTAATGGTTTCACTGTGATACACTGAGGAGGGAGCAATGGCCCGCTTTGTGATTAACAATTGAAAGAAAATTAATGCAAGAAGAGGAGTGCAAGGGAGGCACAGACTTATTTTCCATATGCAAGACATTTAAATAAATCTTTCTCTGATCCAAAAAACAAAATCCTTTCGAAAAGACCTAATGAAATCAAGAAGTCATGCTTACAGCATTTCTCAAAATATTTACTTCAAGCTTGGGTGTGGAGAGTATAGTGGAGATAAACCGCGTCTCCCTCAGGGATCTTAAATAATTCTTATCAAGGTCTTATTTGACAGTTCAGTCACACTCTAGAGTTTACAGTGATCGATAAGACTAACTGAACTGCAGACTGGAGGATATATAACTGCTAGATAGTTCATTGTGATTTTGTAATAAAGAGTGTAGGGGTTGTAGGGAAACGAAAAGAAATAATCAAGGGATTTTCAGTGTACATATAAACGCATTGCATGGTTTTCATAGTCATGATAAAACAAACATGTTCATCACAGTCCATGAAAAAACATGCAAATAGGGAGTAATTTGAAATCGAAGGACTCAAATCTAAAGCAAAATACAAGTCCATTCAGGATTCTCTGACTGATTCTTTCCTGCTAGCAAGGGGCAAATGAAGAGTTGTTAGTGGCTTTCTCTACTTCTGCAGCCAAGACCAACAGTTTTTGGAGCCCAGAGGTTACAGGCACCCTGCTAGCCAGTTGACCTCCAAGTCAACCCACAGACTGTATTTCCCGTGTTTCCAGCTCCACCTTTCTCCACCCTCCCCATCAGCCTGGGTGGGCTTGGGGCCACAAGGCCCCAGAGTCCAGGAAGGCTGGTGACAGGGGAAAGAGATAAACCACGGCCTTCAACCTCCCAGGGAGCAGCTGTCAATCGGGCAGAACTCTGGGTCTACTATGAGTTGGGGTCCTATAAGCCTCTGATATTCCCAAGAGTACTGTGGGATTGAGAGCTACTCCCTGCCATGTGGAAGGCTCCCCTCTTTATCTGTAATTGTTCAGCCCTGATGAGCTGAATCACAGTGATAGTATTTGTAGTGAATCCTGTGTTGTTGACCGACCCCCAAGGCTGGACCACAGCAGTCCCCTAGAGGGTGAAAGACTGATTCTGTGTATATTTGTCTTTCATGCAGGTATCGTGTTTCTTGCATTAAGACCCAAGAATGCTAAAAGAGCAAAGCAGTTACATCTTCTCTTAAAAAGTAGATCAGGCCGATCTTTAGCAATGCCAAAATGCCAATATTAGACATATATTCAGAATGTGGAGTCCTGAGGCCAAATGATGCACTCCGGTCAGAACAGAGCAAAATTATCTGGATATTTCAGGCCACAAAACCTTTGCCAGAAATACTCAGGCAATGGTGGATGAAATATATACTTGCGGCACAAAGTATCCTGATATTTTGCGTGAGTCAACCGATCATGAGTTTTTATTTTGTTACCGGGTCCTTCATTGCAGTTCTGCCTTTTGTTCGTAGGTCTCCCCATTTCTCTTAGAACTCAAGCTTCGTGACAGTCTCAAGGTGTCTGTGCTCAGATTAAGCTGGCCTTCAGTAGTCCCATTTGGTGGTGACATTGATATAGAAAACTGTGGTTATGGTAAGCTAAAATCCTAATCAACAGCAGTGGGTTGTGGGGATCAGTAACCATGTTGACATAACTTAATTTTGCATAAAGATCTATTCCCGTCAGCTCCAATTAAGCTCTGACCAGTTTTGGCCAGGAATAAGAATATAACACTTATCTCAGATGAATTGGGTAATTTTAATTTATAGGTATGGTATGGATTATTATTTTTATCTGAAGCACATGGTAATAGTTCAAGAACCTAATAGCTGTATTTTCAGGAAATAGAAATAGAAAAGCCAAACAATTGTTCCAAGTTAGCACATTGTCTGAACAAAATGCAAGATTCCTCAGTATGACATTTTGGATTCTTTCCCTGCTCAATTGCTTGATGTGCCCATCCTTTCCCAAGATTTTTTTCCTGCACTTCATGTGCCACCATTGTCAAAGCCAGACACTAAAGGCACCAAGCTTTTGGCTAAGGGAAAATGAAACAGATTACTTTTTCCTCTCTCCCTGCAGTCCATTTTAGCCTGAGTCCTTCAGAGAACTTGGCTGGGAAGAAATCATAGAGCTGGTCATCTGATAAATATGTATAAAATAAATTGAACTATATTTATATGAATTCTTAGTATCTGAGCTTGCGTCTGCCACAAAAGAAAACAAATGTTTTAGGAGGAAATGCTTGGTATTAAGCCTTCAACTTTTCAACTTTTTTTTCCTATTTCCACGAAAAAACAATTAGTTGGCTTTAGTGGGGGAGGGTTCTAGGCTAGGCTCGCCAGTCGTCCATTGCGGAGGGAGAGTGATTCAGGCTCACAAACCGCAGTTTCTAGTCAGCTGTGTTGCTCCAGCTTCGCTGGCAAATTTGAACAGCTCATGCCACCATCCTGGAGCAGAACTCTTAGTTGGAGTGGCAAATCAGAGCCATGATCAACATTAGAAACAGTCAGAAAACTCTCAGTAGTGGTAGGTGGTCCAGAGTCCCCTGTAGAGGATGCTGCAATCTAAACATTTGTGAGGAACTTGGGTCCCTCTCCACTCTACTCAACTAGTCCTCTCTATCCTCATCCTGACCCTCCCTTTTTCACTTTTCCTTCCTCCACCTATCTGTAAATTTAGCATCCACCTCCCATTTTGGATTGTAAACACGTTGAGGGCAGAGATCATGCCTACTAACCCTACTGTACTCTCCCAAGTGCTTAGTACCTGCAGTGCTCTGCACGCAGTAGATGCTACTGATTGATTGTCTAATTCTGCATAGCCTACTGGGTCAGTTTCCATTGAGATTTTACCTTTTTCACTCTCTCTAGCTTCATCGAGAAAAAAAGCAATTCAGCAAGAGAAGAAAACATTTGGTCCCAACAGTATAGTCTGATGGGAAATTCTTGCCCTGTGGAGGCCAAGCCATAATGATCAGAGTGTTACTCCCACATTCATATTTACGTATTTCCTTTCAGGAAGGAAGAAAAGAAACCAAGAGCCCGGGAGTGTTTCTATTCCAAAAATGAATGAAAGTAGGAGACTACTCATCCAGACCCAAGTATAACTGATGGGTTTGATTTGGCAGGGAGCTGCCAAGATAATCCTTGTGTAAATACATTTTATCACATGCACAGAGGAAATAGGAGAGATCTAGAGGGGGGGAAAAAAACCATACAACCATGCAGATGATTTAGGCCATTTTGCTCCAAAGTCAATAAATAAAAGCAGTTTAAGGTCATTAAATGAATGAAAAACAACTAAGGAAGAGAGATTTTTCAATTATTCTATTTTATAAGTTGCTTTTGCTTTTCTGGTGAGAGACCTTTCTATAAAATGGCTCAATTATTGGATGTAAAAATCTTAGGGTCTTAATGCTGGAATGGAACTGAAGGGTTATTCAGTTCCACCTCCTGTCTCCAGGCAGGATTAGATCTAACCCATTCAAGAAGGAGGATTGTTGAGTCTGCCTTGCAAGTAGTGTTTATCTGACCCTAATGATCTTGCAAAACTATCCTACGAATCAGTCTGGTCCTTCCCTCAATCATCAGTGCCATTCAATTGCTCCTTCTACCACTAATCATTTCAGTAAGCTTAAAGACTGCAATTGTTTACCCAAAGCAAACTGGTCTTTTTAGATAGTGGAGGGAAGAGCAGTTGGTGGCAAAGGTGGGGATCAGCTCCAAGAGGGAGGAGAAACAGGTTAAGTGTCCTCTCTCTGATGTATCTCTAAGTCTATAGGAAGAGTGGCAAAAAGAACCACTCCTCCATTGCCATCTGGCAATCCACAAAAGAACGGAATAATAGTAATTGCAGTACTTGTTAAGTGCTTACTAGATGCCAAGTACTATGCTAGGTGCTGGGGTACATTCTAAATAGGTAGATTCCAGGCCCTGTCCCTCATGGCACTCACGGTCTAAGTAAGAAGGATATTATATCCCCATCTGATGCAGAAATTAAGTGACAGAGGAGGGATTAGAACTCAGGTCCACGTTCTTTCCACTAGGTCCTGTTCCCTTGGGCCTCACGGTACTGCTCACTGCCTGAGCTGCCATCACCAGATTAGTTCTAGAACTGACTCTAGGAATGCAGAAGCCTACACTTGTCTCTCCAATTTCACCAGCATTGAACTAGGAGAGTAGTACAAGGAAATGGCGGGTGTGGAGTTGTCCAAATATATCTGCACAGAGCCCTGGCACCATTTTTTGATTCCATTGAAGTTGTATTTACCATGAAGAGACTCATATCCTGTCACTGAGATGGAATCAGGGTCAAAAGTTCCATTCCCTATGTTCTCCCCTCCAACCTACCATGCACCCCTGGTCCAAATTTGGCATTAAAATGTTTCAATATGTCAATCATGTTTTAAATAGCATCTTCTACTCCCCTTGTCAATGACTTGATGAGCTTCCCCATTTTTAGAATTAGTCCACTGGAGGGTACTGCTGGGAGAAGAGGAAAGGTAAACTCCATCCTTTGAGGGGGCAGGATTTGGATCAGCGGGAGAGCTGCTGTTTGATAGTCTGCAGGGGTCCTATGTTTGCGGTGGACAAATGCAATCAGAATTCTCTCTCACCCAAGAGTTTTCCTAGACGCCAAAACCAACAGCAGAGAAGCAGTCAGACAATATTAATTCTCTTTAGAGCAATCCCTGATGTCAAATAAGGCTCCAAAATCTGAAAAAAACACTCAAAGCCCCCAGTGGGCACAGAAACATATCTCATGCCACTGTTGAATTTTTCTAAACACTTAATACCATGCACTGTACCATTTGAGAGCTCAATAAATGACTACATTTTTGTTAACACCTAAGCAAGACCTTTCTCTTTCTCAGAAGAAGCAGGTTTTTTTCCCCTGAAACATTTGTTTCCCATCACAAAGACAGTACCATGTGTCAATTTACACATCAAATCTGCTATCTCCAAAATCCATCACCCTAGATGACACTCTGAAATATCATTCATAAGTAGTATGGCTGGTTCCAGCTATATTCAACTTTTGGTTCATGATGTGAGTGAAATGAGTGGTGCAAAGAACAGGACTCACCCATCAGTTGCAAATGATGGTCTGGAGTGATCACTGGATTTCAGCAGTGCAGACAGAAAACAGGTTTGGTCTCTTTCCAATATTTTCTTTGCTCCAGTCCAGGACCTAATAATTAATAGAAAAAAAAATTGTCAGCAACAGCTAATGAGTGCGTTTTAACTTTTAACAATTAAAGACACAGATTGGGGCCCTGTCCACCCCAGGCTTCCAACACTACTTTGGGAGGGCTAAGCTCAGTCTTGGGGACTCCTGGTAAAACTGTCCCTGGGAACAATTCCCAGGCTGACACAATCCAGGGTGCCCTCAATTCTCCTACTTCAGCTTCAGACGTCCAGCATTGGGTGGATAGGCCAGTGAGACCTTGACTAAATGGTCCAGCTGTCTCTCTATATGTCCTTGGATACTCATTAAAACAACCATGGCCCAAAATAAAAATGAATTTCCATTCTGTGAGCTCTTAAAAAAAAATCTCAAAAACCCTTACCCTCTCACCAACCTCAAGTCTTTAAGACAAAAGAGGCCTATTTTAGCACAGCTCTGGGCCATAGGGCAATGTGGATTTTCTCAGTGTATCACAGTTACAGGAACACCCAGGCTAAATACGTGGATTCTGACTCATTAGGAAAATGTCCAGGGTTTCGGCACTCTCAAAGAGTTGGAGTGTCTGAAGTGTGGTGGGGTGGTCCAGTGGTTTTGCACTGGGCTGGAGCTTAACAACAGCTTGTACAGAAAGCAACAACATAGGCTCATGAGGAACCAGGCTGGCGTGAAGATTGGATTCCATCCTCAGCCTCAGGTCTGCTGACCCGATTCAATGATGGATCGGCTTCAAATTTGCTTTTTGAAACATTAACAGGAAAAGAATTACAATCTCTGTGGGCAGTTTCATGTACAAATATCACATCTGCATTAACAAGTGAAGTGGTAAATTCAGGCAACTAGCTATCTAATTAGAGTCAAAATCTTAATGAAGCAATTTTCCCTCAATTTTCAAGATGTTTCAAGCAAGTCATTCCATTCAGATTATTCCCTTGACTTTCCACTTTCCTTTGTGGTACAATCTTTTAAGGCAAGAATCATGTCTTTTTCCTCTATTGTATTATCCCAAGTGCTTAGTAGAGTGCTCCACACACACAGGTGTTCAGTAAATGCTGTACCTTACTTCTTCTGGGCTGGAACCACCTGGTTTTAAGGCTCTATATATTCAGGCAAAGTGAAAGTGAATGCTTGCCCTTAAATTTAAGAATTGAGGGGTGAATCTTGTGTATCTAGCCCAAATTTACCAGGAGTTTCTAAACCTTCATGGCTTTTCCTTAGACAAGACTAATTTACCTCCAGATTGGCTCAAAAATCTCAGCTTCCATATACTGCCAACCATACCATATAAAGAAGCAGCATGGCCTGGTGGAAAGAGCATGGGCCTTGAAGTCAGAGGACCTGGGTTCTAGTCCCAGCTCTGCCATTTGTCTGCTGTGTGACGGTAAGCAAATCACCTCACTTCTCAGTGCCTCAGGTGCCCCATTTGTAAAATGGTGATTCAGTACCTGTTCTCCCTCCTTCTCTGAGCCGCTTGTGGGACACAGACTGTGTGCCACCTGATTACCTTGTACATGTTGATGTACTTGAGATGTACATCCCCTTGATTCTATTTATTGCTATTGTTTTTGTCTGTCTCCCCCGATTAGACTGTAAGCGTGTCAATGGGCAGAGATTGTCTCTATCTGTGGCCGGATTGTAAATTCCAAGCGCTTAGTACAGTGCTCTGCATATAGTAAGTGCTCAATAAATACTACTGAATGAATTACCTTCTACCTACTCCAGTACATAATATGGGGCTTAGCCCATGGTAAACACTTAAATTACACAACTACAATTTTTACTGTTACTGTATCTTTGCGTCTATTGCTCAGGTCTGATTTAAACAGTGAAACATTTCGGGGGTTTTTTTTGTCTCCTCTACAACTTTTCCACTACACCTAATACCAGTGGTTGTTTAAAATTCCTTCCCAGCATTCTGACAGAGCAGATTCCAAAATGTTTCTTTCTCATGAACAATTGATGATATGGATCTGAAAGAGAAGGAATTGCTCTGCTATTGTATTATTTATGGCACTAATATTGTGGGAACACAATGGTGAAAGATTTCTAATGGAGTTTAATACAGCCCTAACTTCAAAGTACTTAAACCAAGTTTTCAAATGTTATAAACTGAAGTAATCTTTTGATAAATCAATTCAGTCATTATTGAAACAGAATGAGAACAGCCACACTGTTTAGCCCAGGCATTGCCACACAAATGATTTCATCTTTCAAGATGGCAGCCATCCTCTCTTAGTCAAGTGATGGCTCACTGTAATTAAAACCAACTTTTTGAAATGCATTTCTTGGTCTGCTTAGGATAAGATAGGTTCCTTTTAATCATAGTGAACCTGAGAAGGAAGTGCATGCTTCCAGTAAAGTTTGTTTCTGTGACAAAATTATCTTTGGATGAATGGATTTCTGGACGTTCTCAATTTCTATCTGCTGCCTTCTCTTTTTCAGTGTAGTTTGGATTTAATTTTAAATTGGGCTTCTCAGGGAGAGCAAATATTCCTCACTTTTCCCATTTGCCTATTGAAAATCTTTGTTAGAGCTTTTCATTGATCAGCACCTAATGAATTTCAATTCCCTTAAAGGTAAGCTGACAATTTGTGTTGATTTAGCCAGGACAGTAAATTTTTTCAAGCTGTCTGGAAAATATTAGAACAAATGCACAAACCTCTCTAAATTGTGACTGCCTGGCTCAACTAGTCAGCTATGGTGAATTAACCCTCCCCCCCAGCTACTCTTGCTAATTTTCAGTGGTTGTACTCCCAGGTTTATGCCAGAACCTTTCCAAATATGCTCCCATTCAGGGTCATAGCAATCTGGAACAACCCATAGCATGGAGATCCTAGGTGGCCGCAATTCACCAGATCTATGCTTCTCCCCACCACAGTGTTCTCAGTCACAGAAAGAGAAAGAACGGTTGCCCCCATGACCCAAAACAAAAATATCTGATGTCCCCATTTTCAACAATACAATATGTACAGCCTTCTAATAGTATGTTATGCTGAAGGGGAGTGTTATTTCAACCGTAGGGGTTGAACATTTGCAAAGAAAAGGTAAGGGCAGTTTCACCTTGTAAAAACTTTTTTTTTAACCCAATCAGTGGCATATAATTGGTATAGGTTTTTCCCAAATTCATTTGAGAGTGTCATTAGGTCACATGAAAGCCAAAATATGTTTGGGGAGCAGCCTGGAGAAAAGGCTGAAGGGAAATTCATGGTTTCATGAGGCAACATCAGAGTCCATAAAAAAAAAATAAGGATAAAATTGAATTAAAAGGGGCATTAACTAGGCCACCCACAAGAGGCCTAGCTATCTCAATTGAGTCTTGCAGGTTCCCAAGAGGTCTTCTAATGCATCTGTAATGGGCTAGAGAGACACTCAGGTAGAATACTTCCAAATCCTGGAGAAAATAGACTTTTATGACTTAAGTAACTCATGTAGAACGGTTTATATGGATCATGTGGATTAAGTGCAATTGCCCCATTAAAAAAATTCACAAGCCTAACCAGCAGCTCAAAAACCATCAGGACAAGGACCAGAAATCCTAAGCAGGAAAGACAATATGTGGTCTGAGCCCTAATACTTTTACTTCCATTGACTCAGTCATGAATGTGACTCTAGACTTACTCCAGAAATCCAGACTGCAGTGATTTCTAGTTCAGAAGGTACTTCTATTCAACTATTCATTTTTCTTCCAAATAACTCTCCTTTAGGTAGGATTATAGGTTTAATGGACTTGGCAGTGCACATGCTAGATTTGTTTTTGAGAAGCAAAAGAATCATTTGAAGGAGAAAAAGTTTCTAGTATCCCCCAAAATACTAGAACACAGGGCATGTTTCAAATCAACTTTAGTTAGCTTTTGGATTCTTTTACCAATAATAGTTTCACAACGGCCTTCAGTTAACATTAATCTGGGGCTGTGCCCACCAGCACAGAAAATGCTACTGTGCGCATTGACCTGTAATCTTTAAGTAAACAGTCTGTTGGCTATAATCCATATCATCTATCGGAACAGTATTTGAAATTTGGTATTGTAGGAACCAAGTGCCAATGAAAATGTTACCTAGGCTATGTTTACTTGATAACAACAGCACCCAAAAATTAACATGTTTTTGGAGAAGTTACCAGTGCATAAAGTGGATACTCATTTTCTACCACATGCCACGAATCACTTTGTCTTTCAAAATCAACCAATCTTTCAGTAGTATTTATGGAGCACTTATTTTGTGCAGGACACTGAACCAAGCACTCTAAAATATCTGTCTCAACAATTAATTTGACTGGTTGCAGCTATATTTTTTCAAATTTTGTTTTTATGGTATTCGTCAGGTGTTTACAATGAGCCAAGTACTGTACTAAGCGTTGGGGTAGATACAAGCTACAAGATATAAGAGACATGTTAATGACAAGTTTCCAGACCCAGCTCCGTGAGATTGGGTTCCAGAGGATGAAAAGTAAGTGTTCCAAGATCTCACTGTTGACATCTTTGTCCTGTCACTAATGTGGAGGGTTGTTCAGAGCTAGCCCTAGTGAAACTGCTGGATGTGTCCTTTGGTTTCCCCACAAGGTCTAAATGAACTACGGGGCTAGACACCACAACAGCCTTATCAACCTTCATCTTAGTTTGGAGATTGGTGCCCCACAACTGCCTTCAGTCAACATTAATCTGGGGCTATGCCCACCAGGACAGAAAATGCTACTGTGCACTACGCCCCACGGTCACCAATTCATTAATTAATTCAATCGTATTTACTGAGTACTTACTGTGTGCAGAGCACTGTACTAAATGCTTGGGTGTGAGTACAATATAACAATTACCTGCCCAACTCTTCAGTCTGTCAAAAGTCATGCAGTTTTTTTATACTCTGCTTTCTATCTGTGTCTGTTCTTCCATCATTGGATGGTATACTGCCTGAGTAGTAGGATTCAGGGACTGCTTTAAGTTTTACATGCTTCTGTGTTAGTTTTCTCAGGTGTGGGCTCGTACATAACTTCCATTCTCTTCAAACTTATTGGGAGTCCAGAATACCGTCCTAAATCTGCAAAGTGATTGATAATTATTTTCATGATTTCTCTTGTGGGTGCCTCTAGGGCACAGTCATCTGCTTAAAGCAGCTCCTGAACCATCACCTCAAAGGCTTTTGAAGATGGTTAGAGTCCGTGGAGCTAGCAGGATTTCCTAGTGGAGCAGAAGCATCTTGTTGATATCCTGTTCCCTGCTCATCAGGAGCTTACACTCTAATGATAATTCAGCTTCTTCATCCCAGAAAGTTCCCTTTGAGTTTTCATCACTCCTCTCTTCCCAGTAATCAGCACAAGAGAACAGGGAGTCCTTGCAATTGTTAGAAGACATGTTACTCGAGAAAAATGCCATTCTCTTTCATTGCCCAAAGAGCGTTCTTGGTGTGCCTCAAATAATGTTTTGGGTTTTGTTTTTAATTTTTCGTTTCCCAAATTGCATCTGATGTCCTAAGGAAAGACTGCCTGGCCTCAGAAGTATCTTAGTTCACGGTTGTCAAAATAGTGGTAGAGCTCTTGTCACCTGAAGAAAGTGTTCCCCTTATCTTAATCAGCACCCATTATACTTATTGGAAGATTTTTTCACAAGGTGGTCTGACAAAGATCTTAAAAGTAAAAAAAAATAGGTATAGAACACAGGGATTTCTCCTCTACTAGACTGTTCTTCTTTCATATGCAGGATCATTGCAATCTAACACACGCTTGCTATCCCCCAAAGTCATTTCAAATATAATGGGACATTCTTTGCATTTACCAAGCTTTGAATGTGGCCCACGTTGAATTAAAAGTCCAAACATGATTTTGTTTTGCTTTAGGCAAGGAAGAGGGATGAGAAAAACTTTAAGATACAAGAGGCATACAAATAGTTCTTCCAAACAAGGACTAATTGCTCTCATAAATGTAGGAGGCTCATAATTTAAGAGCAAGGGTTTATATCCAGAGTCGGCCTTGTAAACAGAGCGGGCTAGTCAAGGCTACGGCTGAGCCCAAGCAAGGGGGCTGACTCGCCAACGCCGTCAATTGTTCTGTTGTGTATTTTGGAAGCTACAGCCAAGTTTACATTTCTGGCCTACGTTTCGCTCCTCATGTTTATTGCGGCACAAAGAGACAAGCTCCGGGAATTTCTCAAGAGGAAGTCATAGTAGCAAGCACTGTCACTGAAGAAGGGAATGTGGAAAGGAAAACAAAGCAACATAGGGAAGGGGAAACATGAGCTTAATGTAATGTCTGATCCTAGTGGCTTTGCTATCCCAATCTGATAGTGGGAAAAATGACTTCTATGTCCAAGAAAAAGTTATCTCCAAAACGATTATCGATAAAAATATTAATTTTCAATCAGGCCACCTTCATCTTTAAATCACCAAATAAGGTACCCCTCTCTTCCTACCCCATCCAACGTCTCTAGATGTTTCTAGATTGCCTGTCGCCAGCCTTCTTAAGCACTTGACTGCTTGTATACATCTTGCACTTTCCAACAGCTGAATCAAGACTCCAAATGTCCAGACGTCTAGGATTGGACCAAATGAGCAGAGAGGGATCTCATAACTCAGCTTTTGAAAGCCAGGTTTTGTTATATCAAAAGCCTACTTGCAAGGGGTATTATGGAGTCCAGAAAGTAGCTGGCCCACAGGTTTGGATGCTGTGTTTAGCTGTGTACAGGATAGAAATTTAGCAAAATATATATCTTCCTCCCCTGCCCCCCACAAAATAGGTGTCTTTTCCTTAAAATTACTTCCAACTTTTGAACTTCATTGATCAACAATATAGGCCAAGTCTAGGAAATATCAATAATTCATTTAGGATGAATAAATGATGTTAAAATAGCCAAAGATACAACAAGAGAAAATGTCTAGAGATGTGCTACCTGTATCCCTGTAAAAGAGGGAAGTCGATGAACAAATAAAGATATGAAAGGGGACAAAGCTATTTTGAGACATGACAATATTCCATACCCAAATTACATTTTATGGTCAATAGGTCCTGATTTTTTCTTAGATATGCTCCTTTAGGTTTGAAAATGTTATTAATGCCTAGAAAGAAATGTGACTCTTTTGCAGAAAATATTTTGCATCTTGTGAGCTGTGTGGACAAAAGGAGAGGTTTATGGAATTTGGAGTAGTGTGGTCTAGTGGATAGAGCATATTCCTGGGAGTCAGAAGGACCTGGGTTCTAATCCTAGGTCTACCACTGGTCTGCTGTGTGACCGTGGGAAAGTCACAACTTCTCTGGGCCTCATTTACCTCACCCGCAAATTAAGGATTAAGACTGTGAGCCCTATGTGGTATATGGACTGTATCCAACCTGATTAGCTTGTATCTACCCAAGTGCCTAGTAAAGTGCCTGGCATATAATAAGCATTTAATAAATATCATTAAAACTTCTAAAACTCAAATAAGTGTCAGTAATCATTCCTGCTTTCATAAATGACCCAACCAGTACCTTAGCCTGATCAACCAACAGCTGCTGTCATTAAACAAACACAAATACCTATGTGGGACAGGGATCTATGTCCAATCTGATTATCTGGATCTGCCCCAGTGCTCAGTACAGTGCTTATCACAAAGTGACTAATAAATACGACTTATCATTATCCTCCAATAAAATGCTGCTTTTAGGTGGAAGAAAACTCCTTTGGAGAATGAAGTCCAAAAGCCAGTGCTCTGCTTCACGTCCCTTTCTGCTAATGGTATCACTCACAAAACACACCTGCATGTCCAGTCTGTTGACAGAAATCTGACAGAAATTTAGAGGAATGATCCTCACCTTGACACCCCTCTACATAGTGGGGGATGAACCTTTAACAAGACTACCTTCTCTCCTAATAAAAGCCACTCAAATTAAGGCAGAGCCAGCCCCTTCTTCACAGCTTTAGCAAAGCCATGCTCCACCCCCGCCTCCCCAACCCCCAGAGGAATCTTAATGATATTCATTGAGTGCCTTCTGGGTGTAATGCACTGAGAACTTGAGAATGTACCGCAGAAGTCCTCTCCCCAACTCACCTCCCCATTTTCCCATGGTTGCAATCTATTCAGTGCATGAACACAAGTTCCACCAAGCTCCAGTTCTATGACCAAGAGTGTCCCAGCTGTGCCAACAAGTGGTCCATCAGGTATCCTAACGATCTGGCCAAACACAGCCGCTATTCTCAACAGGAATGGAGGGAAATGAGTCAACAGTAGAGGTGTATGAACAGTAGAGGTGCAGCACCACCAGCCTGGCTCCTTCTCAAAGAAAGCACCCTATTTCTAGTTTTGATGGAATGCTAGCTCATTCTCCAGTAGTCTTTGCCCACCCGTCCTCCTTGCGTTCAGCCAGGCAGCACTGCCTGGCTTGTAGATAAAGTCTCTCCTGCTTGCTTTCTCAGGTGGCCTGCAGATGGCTTCTAGGTAGTTTAAGGAAGCTCAGCCTTTGAGGAACACAATCTCGGCTTCTCTAAAAGCAGTGGAGCACTTCCATGGCAAAAGATGGAAGGTGATGTTCTCCGGCTTAGGGTACTTTCACAACAAATCAGTCAATGCCTACTGTAATAATAATAATAATAATAATAATAATAATAATAATAATGATGATGGTATTTGTTAAGCGCTTACTATGTGCAGAGCACTGTTCTAAGCGCTGGGGTAGACACAGGGGAATCAGGTTGCCCCACATGGGGCTCACAGACTTCATCCCCATTTTACAGATGAGGTAACTGAGGCACAGAGAAGTGAAGCGACTTGCCCACAGTCACACAGCTGGCAAGTGGCAGAGCCGGGATTTGAACTCATGACCTCTGACTCCAAAGCCCAGGCTCTTTCCACTGAGCCACGCTGCTTCTCTACTGTGTGCGAAGCACTGTACAAACCGCTTGGGGAAGTATAATACGATAGAGGTGGTGGACACGATCCCTGCCCATAAGGAGCTTAAAGTCTCCAGGGGGAGACAGCTATTAAAATAAATTACAGATAGGGGAAATAGTAGAGGATTAGGATAAGTACATTAAGTGCTATGAATCTGTGGAGAGTATCAAAGTGTAGCTACTTGCTTCTTCCCAATTCAGCTAGAATTAAGACCAACAAATATGCCAACTTTCTTATGAAGCTGAGAACTTGATGCAAATAACTTGCTGGAATCAAGAAAATCATTTCTCTCCTTTGCTACTTGGGAGGACATTCCTTGAAAGACCTGGGAGTCTTGAGTTCTAATCCTGACTCTGCCATTTACTTGCTGTGTCATCTTGAGCAAGTCATTTAACTTCTCTGTACCTCAGTTCTGTCATCTGCAAAATAGGGATGAGTCAATTTCTGTCTTTCCTCCTTTTTAGACTTGAGCCACATGTGGGACCTGATTATCTTGTATCTAACGCAGCACTTCATACAGTGCTCGACACACAGTAAGCACCTAGCCAATACCACACTGATTATCATGACTGTGGAGATGCAGTCACTTCAACTGAGACAGAGACGTTTCAGTACCACCGCCTTATCCAAAATGTACCACGATTATATGCTTAAAAAAGCCCCCTTTAAAAATCTTTCCTACTGAAATGTGGGGCGATCTCATGCTTGACACTAGCTACTCCAACAGTACTAGTTCTAAGGTTTTAGCACAGCAGGTGTGGGGTGTGCTGTTGTCGACAGACAGCTAAGATCTTTCTCTATTTGAAGTGTTCTGCCTTTGATTTAGTTGCCACCATGGGGTGAGAAAGATTGTTCGTGGTATAAACTTTAAGACTGGGGTTAGTGATTTTATTTCCAGATCCCTAGAGAGAAGCATGTGCTTGAGTAAAACAACCCCTGGAGATCCAGAGAAAGCCTAGTCTGTCATTTGTGGCCATCACAAAAAATCATCTATCCTGTAGGAAACTGCAGATAGCAGCAGATCGGGTTGTTGGGGGACAATGGAGTGGGGATAAAGGAAGTCATACATTATCAATATAAGCCAGAAATCTTGGCCATAAAATGATTCAGCAGGAATGGTCATCAAGGATTGGAACTGAGGACAGTTACTAAGTATCAGCTGCTCCCTACATACACCCAATGCCTCTAGCCTGTTGTGAAAGATGCCCGGTTTATTCTTCCCAGGATTCTTCATTGAGGTTAGGAAGCTCAGTATACTGGTTGTCAGAGTCCCTCACGTGCACTTGGTGATGTGTTCACCCCTAATTGCCTTGTTGCTTGTTAGCTCCCCATTGCTCTCATTACCCTATGGATGATGGATTGCCTCTGATCTCATCTGCAATACCCTCCCATTCACCCCTCTTTCCTGGATTTCTTGTAAAGAGGAACCAGCAAAGGAGCAAGTAACTCCACGGGGATTTAGTTGGGGAGCAGTGGGGGCAAAGCCATTTACTTTTGCCCACAACTTTGGGGGCTGAGTGTAAACCCATCCCCCGCTACCCACCTTGGTTCTGAACTGTGACCCAAGAACCTCCACGTAGGGCCAAATGGCCCTGGGAAGGACTGGGAATCCCTCAAAGGGGTTCCAAGACACCCGAAACAGTATCTCTCAGATGGTCAGGAGCTGCCTGCTCCTTACAGGACCTGGACTAGCCTCTGGTCAAGCCCAGTGGAACAGGCTCTGGTCCAAGAGACTACAGGCCCAAGCCCTGGGCCTGAAAGGTGGAGAACCAACCCCGAGAGGATAGTCTTTCCTGTCACCCAGTCAGCGCGGTAGCTGTTCGACCTCTGGCTCTCTTCCGCCTGCTACAGCTGACCTTGCTGCTGGTGCTGCTCTGTCTCCTCCACCTCCACTGTAGCTGCCAGTTAAGTCAGTGGAACAGAAAGGGCAGGAGAATAAGCCCATTTTGTTCCCCTCCCCGGGTTTGGAATTTTCAGTGACTAAATGGAGCAGGTAAAGTATAGGGGTCGGAGAAGGCAGAATAGCAGAGGAGCCAGAAGTGAACCAAGAGCCGGAGCAGGTTCACTGTTGGAAAACAGTGGCAGCAGCAAAGGGAGAGGGATGATATGGTGGAAGCAAGAAGGAAGCGGTAGCCACAGCTGTGCGGAGCATCAGCAATGGCAGACCAGGCCAAGTGAGGCCAAGGCAAGAAATGGCTGTGAGGTTCCGGTTGGCTATAGACTTTCAGGGGAAAAGACCTCAGGAAGGACTGATCTGTCGGAGGCAGGAGTCGGCACCAGGCTTGTGCTCTCTGGGTCCTGCTGTGCTCTCACCCTCTCCATCCGATATGCTTGTTTCCACCTTCCTTCCTTCCCTCTCCTGCTGAGGAAGATACTCTTGTGAGAACACTCCAGTCCAAGAGGATGAAGGGAATCACCCTACAGAGATCCCAAGCAGGAGAGAGCCGCAGCAGCAGGGGAGACTATAAGAAACATTCAGTTGAAGGTAATACTAAGCTGCTGAAATTAAAAAGGTGTCTATTATTGGACTCCTGGAGCCAGTGAGGGATTTCATTTCTGAATTGAGAAATGAAAACCAGGAAAACCCCAAAGGCAATCCAAATGCCAGGGTTGAGATTTCATTCAAACTGATGACCAAAATTATTAATGATCAGTGTACGCTCTGGAAAACAGGAAATTAAAAAGGAATGCCCCTCTAGAATGCAAAATTAAGAAGAGGATGGAGAAGTTATTGAGCAGGTGTCAAGTGCCAGGTCAATGCCGATACAACAACCATCATCTTTTTGAATGCTTGGGTACAAGTCCCTCTAGACTGCAAGCTTGTTGTGGACAGGGAACAGGCCTACCATCTCTGTTGTATTGTGCTCTCCCAAGCACCTAGTATAGTCCTTTACACATAGTAAGCACTCAGTAAATACACTTAATTGATTATAATACAATGAAGTTGGTAGACACGATCTCTACCCTAAAGAAGCTTACATTCTACTGATCTAGAGAGAATCTCCAGAGGAAGTAAATAGCATTGACATGTTTGTGCAGAAAGAAGGAGGGAGAGCAAAGTGTGTTCCATCCACTAAGACCAAGAAGACATGTGGCGTAGTCTGTTTCAGGATGCCTCCTGTCCCAATTCCTTTATTTAGGTAAAGTATACTTGATCCTTCTTTATATCATCCACTTTCTCCAGCGATCTTAGCAATGAGAAATGCAACACTGCAGAAACCCTTTAACTTGACTATTCAACTAAGCAAAACACTACATGAAACACTACAAGCAGCGAGGCCTAATGAAAAGACCACAGGCCTGGGAATCAGAGGACCTGGATCTCTTCCCAGCTCTGCCACTTGTCTGCTGTATGACCTGGTGCTAGTCACTTACCTTCTCTGTGCCGTAGTTACCTCATCTGCAAAATGGGGATTAACACTGTGAGCCCTACATGGGATATGAACTGAGTCCAATCTGATTAGCTTGTATCTCTTCCAGTGCTTAGTATAGTGTCTGACACATAGTAAGTGCTTTACAAATACCATAAAGAAAAACTTGGATTTAAAGGACCTAGATTCTCCACAGTCTTCTTCCCCTTCGGTGAAATTGGACAAGCTTGTTGATGCCCCGCCTAATGGAGGAATGCCAGTGGTGGTGAAACTCTGTGTAGTGTAACGAGCTATATTAAGCCTTAAATCTTTGTTCACTGGTAGAGGCTGGGGCTGAGACCAGATCAGCCCCTTGGGCCTTCTCCTCGCTCAGACTGGGGGAGGCTCCTTTTTGGCTGGCCTTGTTGAGCTGTTGCCTAAGGACTGAAGATCCTGGCCAGAGCCTGCTGGGAGGCCAGGGCCAGGACCCACACGCTTGCTCACATACAGCCAATGTGTTCAGGCTCCAGCTGAAGGGCTTGTCTAATCGGTACGTTCTGCTCGAGGCCAGCCGGCAGCTGGCAGACCTGGCAGCCACCGCCCCGGCCCCTGCCCGCTGGAAAGTCTGCTTCTCATTTGAAACCACAAGCTGTGATAATCCACTGGAATGTTTTCTCGCAGGGAGGGGACCGTGCTCTGCCTCAGATGTATCCATCGGGATGAGACCACGTCGATTCAGCCGGGTAAATGCCACGGCTTCCTTCACGCTGTTGAATCATTGATTTCGATGGCAGGGTCCTGAGGTTGGGGGTCTTGGGTACTTTTCAATGAAGAACCATTTGGGCTCCAATCCTAGGACATGCCCCGGGAGCACTGGAGCACTCCAGGAGCACTGGGACAGGGGTTTCATCTTCCAGCTGGCCCAAAACTATCCAGCCTGGTTTCTGACTCAGAGACACCTCTGCTTCTGCAGTGGGATTGGAGCATCCACAGCTAGATGGAGAACCTGTTCTCTATCAGATCTATTTACAGTTCAGCTTCCGGAGTTTATTTTCTTTTTCTGTTTGGAAATTTCTCCACTGCACCTGCTCACCTCCTGCCAAGAATTTCCTTCTGGCTGGCAAGTAACAAACTTTTTTTTTCACCCCTGAAATGTGGCCAAATCATTTGAACCATTCCCAATCAAGAGCTCCTAACAGATCCTTTTTTTTTTTTTTGAATACTCCATTCCATTAGAGAGCTGTGAGTTTCTGTTTTACACTACTGCCATCCTTTCTTCTAGAACTTGTCCCTCAAACAGCTGGTCCTGCCACATCAGTGAAGCCCCGCTGGCCAGCATTGCTAGCCATAAATTTGCAACCCCACTTAAAGCTGTGAAATGCACTTCTACCAACTCTCTTTTCAATTTTGTGGAAGCTTTAATTTCCCTTTTGCTTCTCCCACTTCAGTTGCGAGAACAGTGTGGTCTAGTGGATAGAGTATAGGCCTGGGAGTCAAAAAGACTTGTGTTTTAATTCCTGCTCTGCCATTTGTCTGTTGGGTGACCTTGGAAAAGTCACTTCACTTCTCTGGGCCTCAGTTACCTTATCTGTAAAATGGCATTTAGGACTGCGAGCCCCATGGGGGACAAGGACTGTGTCCAACCTGATTATTTTGTATGCACCCCAGAACTTTGTACAATGTCTGGCACATAGTTAAGCATTTAACAAATGCCATAAAAAAAGATTGGCCCAAAATGCCCAAGCCCATATTTTCTACTGGGAAAGGGTCACAGGGTCAACAACCCCAAACTGGACTCCAGTTAGCTCCCTGGCTGGGGTTCACACAAGGAGAAGTAATATTGACTAGCGTTAGAGGCGATAATACTGTACATAGAATTTGAGAAATGCAGAAAAAGAGGAGGAGAGAAATAGGGAAAGGCACAGGGAGAAAGTGAATTTTGCCTCTTCCCACTTGTGTTCTCAGCACCACTTACACCCCACTATCTAGGACATGCCTGGAAAATATTTGTTTCGTGTTCCTCCTCCTACCATCTCTTCTCCACTCACTTCATGTTTCTGGTCCTGAATTAGTAGTAACTGTGGTATTTGTTAAGCACGTACTATGCACTGACCACTGTATTGAGCACTAGGGGGAGATACAGTATGAGAAGAGAAGAGATATAGTCCCTTTCCCATATGGGAAAGTCTAATGGGGAGCAGAACATGCATTTTATCACCATTTTGCAAATGAGAATACTGAGGGAAAGGGAAGTTAAGGCACACAGCAGGCAAGTGGCCGAGCCACGAGAAGAACTCAGGTCTCCTGACTCCCAAGTCTGTGCTCTTTCTTCTAGGCCCCACTTGCTTCACTAGTTGAATTTCATTTGTAATGCCTTCCAAGTGTCTGTTGATTTTGTAGTTTCAGCAAAGTCTAGCGGAATGAGCCCAGGTCTGAGAGTCAGGAGCTCATGGTGCCAGTGTCAGATTGTAAACTATTGAAGCAGCTGCATCAGGGTGCAGCATTGGAGAGGGGGACCAAAGTTTAACATTTGAAAGGCCCAACTTCCCTCTGCACAAATCAAAGGTAACACTTATGTGCTTCCCCTTTCCTCACCACAGGGAAATGCTGTTGGTTGGGGAACTCCAGCGGACTTCTAAGTGATATATGTTACACAGTGGGTATTCAGCATAACAAGATTACATCCTACAGTACAGGACAGGGCAGTGAAATGTTGAACTCAACCCTGCTCACCCATGTCTTGCCACTTAACCAGCTCTGTGTCCTGTGACCACAGTCAAGTCACTAACCCTCCCTGATTCTCCGTTTCCTGAACTGTAAAATAGCAGAAATAATAATTACCTAGCCCTAACTCCCAGAGCTTCATTAGGATAAAATTAATTCATCTCTATGCGGATCATTCCCAAATCTTCAGCCCCGGCCTTGATCACTTTCCTTCCTTGGCAGTCTCGTATTTCCTCCTGTCTTCAGGACATCTCTACTTGGATGTTGCACTACCTCAAACTTAACATTTCTAAAACAGAAATCTTCATCTTCCCTCCCAAATTCTATCCTGCCCCTGACTTTGCCATCACTGTAGACAGCCCCACCATCCTTCCTGTCTCTCAAACCCATAATCTTAGCATTATCCTAGTCAGTCGGTTGTATTTATTGAGTTCTCGCTGTGGGCAGAGCACTATACTAAGTGCTTGGGAGAGGTAACTCTCTCTCAACCCACATATCCTATCGGATACCAATCTTATAGGTTCTACCTTCACAACATTGCTAAAATCCATTCTCTCCTCTCTCCATCCAAGCTGCTATTTTGCTGGTCCAAGCACTTAGCCTATCCTGCCTTGACTTCTATATCAGCCTCCTAGCTGACCTGACTGCATTCCATCTGTCCCCACTCGAGTCCATATTTTACCCTGCTGACCACATCATTTTTGTAAAAAAAACAAAAAACCCCAAAAAACACTCAGTCCATGTTTCCCCATTCCTCAAGAACCTCCAGTGGTTGCCCGTCCATCTCTGCATCAAAGAGAAAGTCTTTACCATTGGCTTCAAAGCACTCAATCACCTTGCCCCCTCCTATTTTATCTCACTGGTTTCCTACTACAATCCAGCACACACTCTTCGCTCCTCTAATACCAACCTACTCACTGTACCTCAGTCTCATCTATCTCACCACCAACCTCTTGCCCACAGCTGGCCCCCGGCCTCGAACTCCCTGCTGTTTCATGTCTGGCAGATTTGATCACCGTCTCCAATTTCAAAACCTTATTAAAATCACATCTCCTCCAACAGACCTTCCCTAAGCCCCCATTTCCCCTACTTCCTCACCCTTCTGCATTACCCTTTAAGCCCTTGTACCTTTTAATCACTTGTTATTCATCCTACCCTCTACTACACACCCAACAGCACTTATGTACATAGCCGTCATTTGTCTTAACGTCTGTCTCCCCTCTAGACTGTAAGCTCCTTGTGGGCAGGGAATAGTCTTCCAGCTGTTATACTGTACTGTACCATGCTCTGAATATAGTAAGCACTCAATAAACATTATTGATTGATGAATGGATGTGAAAGGGCTTTGGAAAAGTAAAAAAAATCTTACAAATTCAAGGAGTTGGTGTTATGAACTTCAACCTCAGCTATTCAACCTGATTATCTTGTCTTAGAATGGAACATGACACTGGTACCTAGTGAGCACTTGAATTGAGAAGTAGCATGGCCTTGTGGATAAAGCATAGGCCAGGGAGTCAGAAGAACTGGGTTCTAATCCTGCTCTGCCATGTCTCCGCTGTATGAAGTTTAGCAAGTCATTTAAATTCCCTGTGCTGAGGTTCCCTCATCTCTAAAATGGGGATTAAGACTGTGAGCCTTAGATAGGAGAAGGATTATTTCCAACTTGATTATCTTGTATCTAATTTTCTTGTATTTACCCCAGCATCTGGTACATAGTAAACACTTAAATACTGTATTTAAAAAAAACAACACCATAGTTATTAGGATTTGCAGATGAGAGGTGAATGTCTAACCTCAACTAGGACTCCACCGGCCAGAAAGGGCAATCTAATTCAGCAGAACTTGTGAGAAACTTGAGAGAAGGAGGATCAGGACGATCGGGACTGCCCCAGAAGAGATTTTTGTTCTCTTAGTCATGAGGGGAAAAGATCTAATTCACTACTGAAACTCTTTTTAACTCTCGTAGAATTCTTTTGCCTTAAACTCCCAATGGGAGAGAAAACAGCCTGCAGAAAACAAAAACAAATACATAAACACAAATTTGTAAGGGTACAAACTGGACCCCACACAGTGGACCACACACATTTTCCCAATGAAACATTAAAATGTTAGCCATGGAACAACAGAGCATTGTGACGGCTTGATTTCAAAGTGATAATGGGTAAAGCCTCAATAGACTGGGCTCAGATAAGCAGACTAGCCTTGTTTAGTTAAACTTTAGGCGATCTTTGACAAGGTTTGCGAGCTCTGTCCCCATCGTGAATCTCTCTATGGTGTTTAGAACTACCTCGCTCTAATGGTCTGGAGAAAAATCAGACAACCAACAGAAAGAGCTTAATGGAAATGAATATTTGAGGCTTAGTTCTCTGGACTCTGCTTGAACCCTAAACTGTCCCAAAGAATATCAAATGGCAGCATTTTTAACCACCGAAAAACAAAGTAGAAATAGTCCCATCTTCCAAAAGTGTGGGTTCAGTGGTCTCTGAGAGTAGCTACTCGGCTGCTTCACTCTCCATATCCAGTCCATGCGGGCCTGCTTCTATTTAGGCTGTGGCGAGGCCAAAAGGACACAAGAGAGTTTCCTCAGTTCCCCTCCTCGCCCCCAGCCTCTCTCCTCATTGTTGTCTTTTAAACTGGGCAGGCAGCTGGGCAGGCATTTTCAACTTTTCCTTCAGATTTCTTCCACAGGAAATCATAGTAGCCAAGACCCTGAGAGGAGCCAAAGATACTTCTCATCTCTAGACAATCAAATTCCTCCCCCAGATCCTTCTCCAGGTCATCATCCCTTCTCCTCTCGCTGGCTGTGAGGGGTGGATTGTTCTTCCGCCTCTAACTGGCTTTTGCACTATGACCCTACGCCTTAAACCCAGCCCCGCTGACAGGATTTTGCTGAGCATTTTTATTTCAAACTGGGTATAATCATCCCGGTTCTGTTGTACATCGCGTGTGTTTATTTGTTCAGGTTGCGGTCGTGCATTTTAGAATGTCAGCTCCTAGGAAGCCTGGGCCCGGGATGTGTCCGATTAGTTCGGTTTGGGCAGCTGCGCGGGATAGGCACAGGTGAGTCCTCGACAGGGAGAGGTAGTGCTCAGGTGTATACCGACGCTTGTCAGCACATGCCGATGCTTTGGTGACTGCTCGTGGCTCCTGGGGAAAAGCCCTCCCCCCTGAGTTCAGAACTCTCATCGTGTCACTTCCCGTGCTAGCCACCTAAGGCTGGATTATTGTGCCCTTTTCGCTCCCTCAGCCCCTGCTACCCTTATGCCTGTATCTCTTCTCCAACCATATGTGTGGTATTTGAGCTGGAACAGGATGTTTACATTATAAGTTACATGTTTGTTTACATAGCAGTGCCTTGGCAGGAAAACATGTGCAGTCCCAATGGTTTTAATTTCCTCCAGGCTTAGAGTGCCTCCCATCACATATGCCTCTGTGGCAATTAGCACCATCTTTCCTGATCCTAATTGGCCTATTGTTTTGGAGCACACTGTCACCGTTTGTGGCCACTAACTGTTGATTGAAGATGGCAGAATAACCCTACCGGCCTGTATCTACAGTTTCCCTCACTGCTGCCCTTAAATTCTTCTGGAATTGTGCAGCAGAGTTGAGCTGCAAAAAAAGCACCAGAGAAGAGACAGAATAAACTGGGAAAGAACAAGGAAGATGGTGAAAGGCCTGAGGGTGGTGGAGAAGGAACTTCCTCTGAACTTGAGGAAGCAGCGTGGCCTAGTTGAAAGAACCTGGAAGTCAGAGGGCCTAGGTTCTAATTCCAGCTCTGCCACTTGTCTGCTGTGTGACCTTGGGAAAGTCACACATTCTTTATGCCTCAGTTACCTCATCTGTAAAATGGGAATTAAATTCTCCTCCTTTCTACTTAGTCTACCCCATGTGGGATAGAGACTGTTGTCCAACCTGATTATCTTGTATATACCCCAGTGATTAGAATAGTACCTTGCACATAGTAAGTGTTTCACAAGAAGAAATGAAAGGCAGCAGAGTTTTATATTCTGAGATCTCAGACTGGTAGCAATATTTGAAGTTGATATTCTGAAAACTAAAATAAATGAACAAAACAGTATTTTCAGGATCTTTTATGATAGTTATTGGCTTTATAGTGGCTGCAAAAAATCCTCAATCTCATCATTTCAGATATTCATTAAGGGCAAGAAAATTGGGAAGCACTGGATTAATTGCTGGGAAGACTTATGAACGAATGAAAATATGGTTCCCGCAAATTGGGCACAAACAGGTATAGGGAAGAGTGAGACTCTATTATTATTACATTTGTTAAGTGCTTACTATGTGTCAAGCACTGTTCTAAACTCTGGGATAGATATAAGTTCATCAGGTCAAACAGATGTCCAGCATGGAGCATTATGTAGAGGGAAGAACAAACATTGAATTCCCATTTTACAGATGAGGAAGCTGAGGCACAGAGAAGTTAAATGACTTGCCCAAGGTCACCCAGCAGACAACTGACAGAGCAAGCATTAAAATCCAGGTCTTTTGTCTCCCAAGCCCAAATCAAAATGGCAAAGAAAACGAAAATAGCAGAAAAAATAATAGTAGCATTTAATCAGTACTTGGAGGGAGCAGTCCCCAGGTACTAATTACTCCAGGAAATGCAGTGTCCTGGGTGAAAGACCCATCTACCTAGACATTCCCACTTAGGGGTTGAAGATAGGAAAATCGAAGCTTCAGCCCTCAGAACCCAGAGCCCCATGGCACAACTGTTCAACGGCAGATACAGATTTCTCCCTGGCATCAGTGACCTCTCACACAAAAGGGAAGGAGGAAGTAAATCACACATAATTGGCCCTATTAATAATAATAACTGTGGCATTTGTTTAGTGCTATGTCAAGCTCTGTACTAAGCGCTGGGTAGATACAAGTTAATCAGGTCCCTCATGGGGCTCACAGAGTAAGTGGGAAGGAGAACAGGTAGTGAATCCCCAGTTTGCAGATGAGGGAACTTAGGCATGGAGAAATTAAGTGACTTGCCCAAGATCACATAGCAGATAAGTGGAAGAGCTGGGATTAGCTGCCCCCTCCCAAGAAGGACTCATTCGCTTCCATGGCTTCAACTACCAGCATGACCTAGTGAGAAGCAGCAAGGTCTAGTGGAAAGAGCACAGGCTGGAGAGTCAGAAGACCTGGGTCCTAATCCTGACCCCGTCACTTGTCTGCTGCTGTGTGACTTTAAGCAAGTCATTTCACTTTGCTGTACCTCAGTTATCTCATCTGTAAAATGGGGATTAAGACTGTGAGTCCTATGTAGGACAGGGACTGCGACAGACCTGATTATCTTCTATCTACCCCAGCGCTTAGAACAGTGCCTGGCACAAAGTAAACACTTAACAAATACCATAATTACCATTATCATTATATCATTACCATCTGGAAGCAGATGATTCCCGAATCCACATCTCCAGCCCTTATCTCTCTCCCCCTCTGCATCTCGCATTTCTTTCTGCCTTCAGGACATCTCTACTTGGATGTCCCGCTGACACCTCAAACTTAAGGAGTCCAAGACAGAACTCCTTATCTTCCCACCCAAACCCTGTCCTGATTTTCCCGTCACTGTAGACAGCACCACCATCCTCCCTTCTCACAAGCCTGTAACCTTGGCATTATTCTCAACGCACATTTCTCATTCAACCCACATATTCAATCAGTCACGAGTCACAACATTGCTTAAAGCTACCCTTTCCTCTCTGTCCAAACTGCTACCACCGGACTCCAAGCCTTTATCGTATCCTGCCTTGATTAGTACATCAGCCTCCTTGCTGACCTCCCTGCCTCCTGTCTCACCTCACTCCAGTCCACACTTCACTGTCCTGCCTGGATCATTTTTCTACAAAATTGTTCAGTCCATGTTTCCCCACTCCTCAAGGACCTCCCTCCAGTGGTTGCCCACCCACCTCCGCAGAATAGAAACTCCTTACCGATGGCTTAAAACACTCGATCTTCTTGCCCCCTCCTACCTTGCCTAACTGATTTCCAATTACAACCCATTTTGCATACTTCATTCCTCTAATGCCAAGCCACTCACCGTACCTCAAGCTTGTCTATCTCCCTGCCGCCCTCTCGCCCCCATCCTGCTTCTGGCATGGAACACCCGCCCTCTTCATATCCGGAGACTCACTCTACACCTTGGAAGCTTTATTGAAGACACATTTCCTCCAAGAGCCCTTCTCCAACTCCTCATTTCCTCTTCTCCCACTCCCTTCTGCATCGCCCTAGCCCTTGAATTTGCACCTTTTGTCCACATCTTCTTCATCTCTAGGCTGGGCAGAGAACATGTCTACCAACTCCGTTATATTGTACTCTCCTAACCATCAGTGCTCAATAAATATGATTTATTGATCGATTTAGGGCCTCTGACCCCCAGGTCAGTTCTCTTTCAATTAGGCCACTCTGCTTCATACAGACAGCTGAGGCAAAACCTTTTTGCCCCTTCTGTTCTGCTTTTACTCTGGAAGTAGAAGCTTTCTCTTTTGTGTTTTGACATCTGTGCTTGAATCCTAAAGTATTGCAAATGAAAATAATCAGAGTTTATACTTCACATTATCTCTATAATGCAAAGAGATCATTTAAGATATCTCAAATGTAAATGTTTCAAGAGACACTTAGTTGTTTGAAAGCAAAGGAGTTAAAGCCACTATAGGGGAAACATGACTCTGTTATTAATGGGCTGACTATAGGTCCTGGAGTGGCCAGGACAGTCCTAGATATATGTAGGCTGGGATGGCTAAATTTTTAGCTAAATAACCAAGTGGCTCAAAATGAGGACTTTGCTGACTAAATTGGTCATTCCCCTCAGTTCCATCACTCAGCCTGCTCCTGCTCATGTTAAATGCTTGGATTTCCACATCTAGCCTTGCTTTAGGCTCCCACCATTTGGGGATTTACAGAAAGCTGAGGCTTTTTAATCCACCCTCCTTCCCTTACCTCATGGTCACTGAGGTGAAGGAAGGCACATAAGTTTAGGATGGGGTCTGATGTCTCCATCACCTTGCCCCCTCCTACCTCCCCTCCCTTCTCTCTTTCTATTGCCCACCCTGTAGGCTCCGCTCCTCTGCCTCCCACCTCCTCACCGTCCCCCGTTCTTGCCTATCCCGCCGTCGACCCCTGGCCCACGTCCTCCCGCTGTCCTGGAATGCCCTCCCTCCTCACCTCCACCAAACTCTCTTTCCCTCTTCAAAGCCCTACTGTGAGCTCACCTCCTCCAAGAGGCCTTCCCAGACTGAGCTTCCCCTTTTCCATCTGCTCCCTCTGCTGCCTCTCTGCCCCCCCTTCACCTCCCCTCAGCTAAGCCTCCTTTCCCCCCCTTTCCCTCTGCTCCTCCCCCTCTCCCTTCCCCTCCCCTCAGCACTGTGCTCATCTGCTCATTTGTATATATTTTTATTACCCTATTTATTTTGTTAATGAGATGTACATCCCCTTGATTCTATTTATTGCTATTGTTTTTGTCTGTCTGCCTCCCCCGATTAGACTGTAAGCCCGTCAATGGGCAGGGATTGTCCCTCTCTGTTGCCGAATTGTACATTCCAAGTGCTTAGTACAGTGCTCTGCACATAGTAAATGCTAAATAATTACTATTGAATGAATGAATGTAGATCTTCAACACAAAGAACATGCCATACTCTAACTGGAGAAGCCTAGTTATTTGAAAATTTAGATTTATTTATGTCTCCCAATTTTAAACAACATTTGTTAATTTTGTTAACCCATGGAAGAAAAAGCATATTTGTGCTATATTTGGAGTCTTCTGTTCCCCTGATTGTCTATTTTGACATTGAAATTACAGCATAAACACCCCCTACATACACACACACACACACACACACACACACTTATTTTCAGAAATTTAACCCTTTGAAAGTGCAATGTTTTCTATTCCTTCTCCTGACCATATTGTAGCAGAGTAACATTCTGAAATCATAAGTGATTTTGGAGCAAAACCAACAATGCTCTGGTAAGATAAATTGCTACGTGGATTATTGTAGCTATTCAACAAAAATAGTTGTGGGCTTTTTGTTTGGGTTTTCACACAACTTAAATCACGGGAAAAGAAAACAATATTTCCCAAGTGAAAAAGGATAAAATTGGTCAAAGAGTACAATTATTTCCAGGTTTTAAGTAGGTATTCTGGAAAGTAAAGTAATTTTTCAAGAATTGTAAAAATTATAGTGTAGAGTCCTTCATACATCTGTTTTAAGATATTGCAAACAGACATCTTGCCAAGTACAGTGTCTTGTCCATTAGAGGGTAGGGGTCATGCCTTATAACTATCCCATTGTTTATACAAAAATAAATAGCGTATCACCAGACCTTGCCTCTCCCTAGATGAAATGTATTTTAGTGCCTTTCTCTCGGTAGATTGTAAGCTCCTTGTTAGTAAGGATCAACCAATCATATTTATTGAGCACTTCCTGAGGGCGGAGCACTCTGCTAATGGCTTGGGATGAGTATCATAGCACAGAATTAGCAGATATGTTCCCTGCCTACTACAAACTTACAGTCTAGAAGGGGATGATGTCTACCAATTCCACTGTGCTCTCCCAAGTCTTAATAGAGTGCTCTGAAGGGAGTGGAGTCAGTGCTCAAATAAGATTGATTGAGGTGTAATGTGGATAAATCTAAGGAGCATTCTGCCACTGGGGAGGGTAGAGGCTAATAATAATAATAATGTTGGTATTTGTTAAGCGCTTACTAAGTGCAGATCACTGTTCTAAACGCTGGGGTAGATAATGGGTAATCAGGTTGTCCCACGTGAGGCTCACAATCTTGATGCCCACTTTACAGATGAGGTAACTGAGGCCCAGAGAAGTACAGTGACTTGCCCACAGTCACACAGCTGACAAGTGGCAGGTCCGGGATTCGAACCCATGACCGCTAAGACCCAGAGTTCTGCTGACTACCACTAAACCAAGAATTTTACTCATCACTTGGCGAGTTAGATGAGGCCATTCATCCTACCCCCAGAACACCACTTAAGGAGGCAGAGGACTCCACTTCGTTGATCTTCCTGTGCACATCTTCCACTATCAAATTGAGGTTAGAGAGCTGCCAGAAAGAAAGCCTGGGCTTTATTTCTTGCATCTGTAGATGTAGCTTTGGTATACAAAGCCATGGAAAACCCTAGAGTACTTGGATCTGATGGGATTCTGGCATTAATTGCCAAGCAAGGAAGGGATGTGATGTTTAGATGTCTACAGGTTGATTCATGGATCTTCCTCAGTTGTTCCCTCCCAAGTGCATAGCACACTCCTCAGCACATGCTTTTAAGCAAGTCAAACCAAACTGTACTGCAAGGCTAATTAACTGTTCATTGGAGATTGCTAGCTAGATCATAATCAGGGTCCATTTAGAAAGGATAGGGTAGAATAGTATTATCTAAATTGCAGTGTGACTTCAGACCAACCCACAGCACAGCAGATGCGGCCAATGAAACAAAACAGGTACAGACGAAGAGCAGGGAAATGACTGCAAATCTTCACACTGCAGTTACATATCATGTAAAAGGAATCTGATGACTGCTTTAAGAATCAATCGATGGTATTTATGGAGCACTTTCTGTGTGCAGAGCACTGTACTAAGCACTTAGGAGAGTACAATACAATGGAGCTGGTAGACACATTCCCTGCCCTCAAGGAGCTTATCCATCCTAGAGGTTCCCAACAGCCTAAGTTTACTTCAGGTGGCCAGTTGTGTCAAATCTGACAGTTCCTCTGATCTTCACCATAACCATTGGAGTAAAATAAGACAACATATAGCAGGCTCACTCCTGTTCAGCATGCTTTATCCTGCCGTGTTTGAGAACAGAACGAGGGTACTGGAAGCATCCCTGATCTGGTGGGAAACTCTTACAGTGCTGCAAGCAGGTTATACAAATAGTCTTTGAGGGAGTGAGTAGGAGCTGACCTTCCACTTGGCCATTCTAGAGAACTCCCTGACCACCACAATGGCTGCATTCCCCCACCCTCTGGAGACTGGGCAAAATCCACTCCAATCTATGTCTCTTCAGCAATATAGGTAACAATATGGCCTTAGGGATGGAAAGTCAGGAGCTAGAAGGAAGATGCTGTGGTCAAATGACCAAATCGCCATGCTTCTCTGACTTTCTGGAAAAATGAAAGCAATTAGGCCAACCAACTCTACTGTACTGTACTCTCCCAAACACTTAGTTCAGTATTCAGCATATAGAAAGTACTCAGTAAAAACCACTGACTGACTGAAGCTGCCCTACATAGAGCCCTTTCCAATGAGGGCAGTAGTTCCCTGTCTCACATGCCACAGACGTGTGTGCGTGTGTGTGTGTTTTGGGGGCAAGATCAGGCTAAATATATTAGCCTGATATGACCTTTTTCTAAAACGTTATTAGAAGATTGATTTAGTCAGGATATCTCATTTCTGCATGTAACAAAAATGGGATTGAAAATTTTGAATCGCCTTTGTACTTAGATTAGAGTATTGTTTCGTACCGCAGAAGAAGTGAAACAAAGGAACTGTCCTATAACTGTGCTGATCTTAAATCAATATCATATATTGAGCTCTATTTAAATAGATGCAAAGTTGAATTTCCGCCACTAACCTGGAAAGAATTGGGCACAAAACATGATGACAGTTGAAAGTAGCAAAAAATTAGGAATGCCCCTCAAGTGAAATTACATGAAAATCTGTTCATCACTCCTCTTGTCAAGATTCCTGACTGCTGGCTCACTTCCCAAACTCTGCGATGCTATCAATAGGCTTGCAAGAGCAGTCTTAGTCAAAAATGATTTATCTTTCTTGAACTCCCATCAAAACCAGGCAAACCCAGACTATTCAAGTGGAGGGGTGAATCATCCCAGAAGAAGCAGAAATGCCGGCTGCTTTTTAAGGAGCCCCAGCTTGAACTATCCTCTTGGAGGTTATGAAATCTCATTTTTTAAGCGTTCACTTTCATTTTTCTATGAATTCATCTCTCCATCAATCTCAACCACCTGGCCCTCACTGGAAGATTCTTGTAATATTTCCAGCTGGCCCAGAAGTGGAAATGCCAGAAACCCCAAGAGTGTTGTTCTGCAACCTCCAAGCCCCATTTTGCAGGCTCAGGAAAGCCAGACGGAACGGGCAATCCCACGTGACTTCTGCATGTTAGTACGGAATATTTAGGCACTATGTTTTTCTAGTTCTTTATCTCTGGTGATAAATTGTCCGAGTTATTAATCTCATTGAACCACAAGGACCGAACCATCCTCACTTTCCAAATCGGCACTGAAAAGTTCTGAAAAGGGCATTGTCCAATTGAAAGCTGGAAATAGCCAGTTATTTCCTTTCCAAAGGGCTGAAGAAGGGTCTTGCTCTATAACTACTGCAATGGATTTCAGGCCAGAACTGGTCCCACCTCACTGCCTCCAGAGACCCCATTACTGGTGGAATAATCTTATCTGGATCATCTCTGACCCAAGAAAGCTGGGATTATGGGCCAATTCTGACCTCACTCTCCAATCAATAAAAGGTATCGATTGAGGGCCTGTGTACAGAGCACTGTACTAAGCATTTATCCCCGGGGGGGGGGGTCAATAAATAATAATAGTAATAATAATGATATTTGTTAAGTGCTTACTATGTGCCAAGCACTGTTCTAAGTGCTGGGGTGGATACAGGATTGTCCCACATGGAGCTTTCAGTCTTCTTCCCCATTTTACAGATGAGGTAACAGGCACAGAGAAGTTAGGTGACTTGCCCAAAGTCACACAGCTGATAAGTGGCAGAGCCGGGATTAGAACCCATGGCCTCTGACTCCCAAGCCGGGGCTCTTTCCACTAAGCCGCATTACTGTCTGTTTTATAAGCTCAGAATGCCTATAAGATCCTGGAAAGAGTTGGACCATGAACCCCACCAAACAGAATAGATTACCTCAGTCACTTCAGTTCCCCCCATGCTTTTGAGTCCAGAGGCCTCCCAGGGTCAGCATATAAGGTCTGTTACCCTATATCTGTCTGTTACCCTATATCCCTAAGGAGAGGTTTGGGTCGGTCCAACTGTGACCTGCCTGAACTAGAACATCCCCAACACAATAGAGGAGGAAAATGGTTACCTGACAGTTTATTATCTGACCATTATCTTCTTCCTGTGAGACTACCTGGAAGCATGATGGTCACTTTAATATACTGCCTGTCAATGATAGATGTACCATTTACACTCAAGAACCCTCACTACCAAGCCAAGTCAGGACCACTGGCCTCAACCTAGGGATGTCTTGGAACCTTACGATGGATGTAAAGTGAAATTGGTAAAGGAGAGACTGCACCGCTTATGAACCCCACCACTGATTGTGCGTGGAATCAAATAGATTGCATTTCCACCTTTTCCACAGTCTTTTTATAGCAGAACCTTTTTTTATTGAGATTTTAATGTTCCTCCAGAAAAGAAACTTCACTTTTTATGGAAATGGCCCTCAGATGAGAGGGAAAGCTATAATGGAAAGCATCTTGCACAAAAGCTTTACTAATCAGAAGAGAAAAATGCAGAGTTGCTCTGTAAATCTTGACTTTCTAAGGTCACCATAATGTAAATATGTGTTCCAAGACTGTAAACAGCAGTGGATTGAAAACAAGAGCTTGTATAAAATAGCCAGCTATCTAGCTGGGAAAAAATGTCTAAATGAGTGTGTGTGCCTTAAATTGCCATCTTGGAATTGACTATATTGATTCCATACTGTAATTACTCTGCATGCTTGAAATTTTCTTTCTAATTGTATGATAGTGTTTAGTAAGTTGGGGTGAATGGACGTTTGAGGAAGCTGCTTTGAAATTACACCAAAAACACTCCTCCCCGTACAAATTACAGGGGAATGCTGTGGACCAGAGATTTGTGCTCTGGCAAGCAAGGTTTTTCTCATTTTCTGGCAAAAAGTTCCTGGACTCACCTGCTTCCTCTCCCCACTTAGGTGGGAAATGAATAGTGATCCTGAAGTACCTCTGTGGATTCTGCCCCTGAGCTGTGGCTAGAAGAATTCTAACCTAAAGATGAAGTTGCCAACAAAGTTATTACTGTGCTACCGAATCCACACCGGGGAGCGGTACAATGATCTCATTCTGAGGGTAGATCTCCTAACTTCAATTGCTATGGCAGGGGTTGGGGGAGAGGATACAGTAAGGATGCCTCGCCTTTTTCCAAAGAAGTCAGAAAGAGGCAAGCTTGAAATTTCCCCTGCAGACTGTAAGCTCCTTATGGGAAGGGATGACGTCTACCAAGCCTGTTGTATTTTCCAAGCATTTAGAACAGTGCTCCGCACACAGTAGGTGCTAAAAAAAAATACCACTGATTGATTGATGGATGGCAATAGCCCTACTGCATGCTGGATGCCTAAGAGCAATCACTAAAAAAGTGATTTAAAGACTCAGAGGAAACACAACTCAAGCAGTGCATCAGAGCAGTAAACGAAGCAGCCTGGCAGGCTGCCATCGGGAAAGGGCTTCCTAAACCTTTGAGTAGAGTAGGATAAGCAGCATATACCAAGAGACAGAACCTTCCTTATGTGCCAGTGCTGGGGCAGGAAGATTCAGTCACACACTAATGTTTTCTGGCTGGGGACAAGCCTGGCCAGCAGACAGCGTCTTCTTGTAAAACACACACTACACACACGTGTAAATATTTTGGGAAGCCTGGAAGAATCTAGGAAGAGAGACACCTTCCCATTTCTCTCTTCCCATTTTTACCTAACAGTTTAGAAATACAACTCCTGATTCAAGCACAAGAACAAGGCTTGATTCAAGAACAAAAGTTCTGTTAGGCCATTAGCGAGTTTTCTCTCTTCCAAGACTGACCGAACACAGGCAGGGAAGCAGAAGAGAGGTTTCAATCTGAGCCACCACAAAAATGTCCCACCTCTGAGCTGAGTATTGTTCCTGTAGAGGCAAGTGGGCAACTTGTTGAGGCAGCTCCAAATCGATCAATCAGTGGCATTTATTAAGTGTTTATTATGAGCTGAGCACTGGTATTAGGCATGAGGAGAGTGCAGTACAACAGAGTTGGTATATGTGTTCCCTGCCCACAAGGAGCTTACAGTCGAGACAGGGAGACAGACTTTAAAATAGATTCGGGATATGTTCATAAATGCTGTAGGGCTGGGGTTTCTCAAAACTTTAAAATATAAATATAGGAATGAAACATATAGGAATGAATTTAAATAAAGAAATTAGTATAGGACTATAGGAATGAATTTTTTTGCAATCTAACAGGGGTAAAACTCAGATGCCAGTTAAAAATTAATGCTGTAGAGAACCATTAAAGGAGACAAGACAGAAGGGCAAAGAAGCTAATTAAAGAAAGTTTTTTAAGGACGTTTTCTGTAGAATGGTTAGAGAACTCCACGATAAGGAATTTATATCAGATCATAAACCATGCTTGTAATTGTGTAAATATTTTTAGTAGCATATCTGAGGACAAGCTCAGAAAGATGGAGATTTTGTGAACCAGATGGAAAATTATGCAATTAAAGGGACTTAATTACATTCCTAGGGATTTACGAGGAGAATGTTATGAAGCAGGGTGTGAAATTTTCCACAGATAGAGAGTGTGATATGGGAGGTAAGAAACCAGGCTTCAGTCTCAGTGGATTTCACTGAATGACTGAATCCGTCTCTTGAGAAAAATAGATTTCCTCGACAGTACCTACAGCCACATTGAGCCTGTCTGGGTTCCAAAAGCCTGACTGAACGTCAAGCCTGCTCGAGCCATCTACCAAACTCCTGTGACAGTAATAATAATAATGGTATTTAAGCGCTTACTATGTGCCAAACACTGTTCTAAGTGCTGGGTAGATACAAGGTAAGCAGGTTGTCCCACTTGGATTTCACAGTCTTAATCCCCATTTTACAGATGAGGTAACTGAGGCCCAGAGATGTGAAGTGGCTTGCCCAAGGTCACACAGCAGACAAGAGGTGGAGCTGGGATTAGAACCCACGTCCTCTGACCCCCAAACCCATTCTCTTTCCACTAAGACTGCACATCCAATGCACAATCAACCGGGGCCCCTGATTGGTCAGAGGAACCACAGCTGAAAGCTCAGATAAGATGAGTAATAGCTATCCTGGAAAATGCAATTAAAAAAAAAATCTTCACCTTGAACTGTTTTCAAGGAAAAACGTTAGAAATGGGGAACGTGGGAATATGAGGAGAAGTGCAATTCTGGAACCCTCCAGCCTCCTCAGCCTACAAATCCTTTATCAGTTCCTTGATGATTTAATGGTAATACAGTCAGGATTCCCAGAGTTATTATTTTCCTTTCCCATAACTGAATTGAACCTGAATTCATATTATCATTATCAAATATTCTCATTCATGGTAGGATTTATAGAATTTCTATTTTGGAAGTGACTTAGGTTCAGTAACGGTGTCCTGCACCATTCTGTTGTATTGATAAGGAAATTTTTGGACATGATCCTGCGTATTTTGGCTCTAACACTTCGCCTCTCAAACAGCTCATAAGTAGCAAACCACGCATTTTTCCTCAAAAGGTGGAGCCATCCAGTGTTAGGACAGGATCTGAGGCAGTCCACATCACGTCCTTTCTCCCTCAAGTGTTATAACAAACTCTGCTTCTCAACAACATTCCCTCACACATGTGGAACTCTCTCTAAACTGAGTTGACCTTCTTGACAGCAACCAAAACAATATTGTTTCCTTAAGAATCTGGTGAGCAGGCTAGTATTTTATTACACTGTTCAGAAATGATTTTCCATCATATGTACAGTATCTCCTAGTAACTCTTCGCTCCCCCAGAATTTTACCCACAACCCTTCCACAATATTCATGTGACAAGGAGAGAGAATTTACTTTACTGTTTCATAAATTTTACTCTCTTCTTGTCCATAGTGAATTGGGGAAAGAAGTGGACAAGAAACCAAGGTTCTTTCTTGTCTTCACCCTCTACCCTCCATTATTTAGATCGTGAGCTATTCTGTCTACTTTTTTATTTTGTGTAGTAACTAGTTACTGCTAAACTCAATTCCTGAAAAATGCAAGAACGTAACATTGATATTTGGCAAAAATGACTTCCTGAGTTGTACAAAAATGTTGGCTTACCTCTACTGTCTCCTACTCAGAGTTATAGGAAAAGTCTATTTCTTTTTTTTAACTCCTAAATTCCTCTACTCTTCATCGCAAGTCTTTCTGTTTGACGCTTGAGCGGCCATCTTGGCGGATGGGTGGTTTTTTTTTTCCTCGCCTGGTGTAGGTTTATGAATTTGGTTTGCATTCCTTTTTACCCCATAAGTGAAATGGGGTTGATGAAAACAGAAAATAAGGTTGAAAACATAGGACATCTTTCTGAAAATAAGAAGCAGACGTTCAACTGGGGAGTAAAGATCTGAGTGTTCAACACATTGGCTGAACTCTTCATTTTAATGGTGGGACTGGGAGGCTCCCAGTGTGGAGCAAGGGTAAGCATCCCCTCTAGACTATAAGCACTCTGAGGGCAGGGTATGTTTCTGTTTATTGCTATACTGTACTTGCCCAAGTGCTTAGTACAGTGCTCTGTACACAGTAAGCACTCAATAAATACTACTACTAATAATAATCACATTTGTTAAGCATTTACTATGTGCCAGGCACTGTCCTAAGTGCTGGGATAGATACAAGTTAGTCAGATTGGACACAGTCCCTGTCCCACAAAGGATTCACAGTCTTAATTCCCATTTTACAGCCGAGGAAACTGAGGCCCAGATAAGTCAAGGTCCACAGCAGACAAGTGGCGGAGCCCAGATTAGTACTCAAGACCTTCGGAATCCCAGGCCTGTGCTCTCTCCACTAGGCCATGCTGCTTGACTGTCTTACTGATTGACTGCCTCCATCGCCTTTTTGGTCACCTTCATCAAATCGTATTGCATTAGTCATGCTAATCAGTGGTATTTACTGAGCGCTTACAGAGCACTGTACTAAGTGCTTATCTCTCGGGGAAGCAATCGCAAGAGTAGCAAGGCGAAGAGTGTACTGTGGGTGGTGATACCATCATTCACCCTGCTAAATCGAGGCAAACGGCAAATCGAGTCCCTGTCCCACATGGGGCTCACAATCTTAATCCCCATTTTACAGATTAGGGAATTGAGGCCCAGAGAAGTTAAGTGACTTGCCCAAGATCACACAGCAGACAAGTGGTGGAACCGGGATTAGAACCCACATACTCCCAGGCCTATGCTCCTAGGCCATGCTGCTTCTCCTTAAGGACAAACCCTGCTGCTCAGGGCCCATAGCTCTCATTTACCTTGACAAGGGATGCATTTTATAGATGCTTTTATCCTTTAGAGAAGCAGCACTGCTTAGTGGAAAGAAAACTTGCCTGAGAGTCAGCGGACCTGGGCTCTACTTGCGACTCCGCCTGATACCTGTGGCGTGACCTCGAGCAAATCACAACTCTGTGGCTCATCAGTAAGTGCTTAGAACACTGCTTGGCACATAGTAAGCGCTTAACAAATACCACTATTATTATTATTATAGTCAATTGATGGTATTGATTGAGCATTTACTGTGTGCAGAGCACCGTACATGGCAAAATGGGAATTCAATATCCGTTTTCCCTTCTACCTGTGGGAGAGATTATCTTGCATTTACCACAGTGCTCCGAACTGTACTTGACACATAGGTGCCTAAGAAATTCCACAGTCATTACTATCATTACTATTTGCTGCTACTGGAATTTTTCCAGTGAATGACTAGACTGTATGCTCATTGTGCACAGCGAACGTGTCTACCAACTCTGTTCTACTATACTCTCCCAAGCACTTAGTACTGTACTCTGCACATAGAAAACACTCAATAAACATCACTGATTTATTGATAATGGTATTCATCCCATATGCTAGTAGGCTAATATCAGTGTTTCCTTACATGGAAACACAGTGTCTTAAGACGTTCCACAGGGGAAGTGGCATAACCTCATGGAAAGAGCATGGACTTGGGTTCTAAATACGGCTCTGCCTCATGCCTGTTCTCCCTGCCCCTTAGACCGAGAGCCCTGTGTGGGGCCGGTACTGTGTTCTACCTACTACCCCGGGGCTTGGCATTTACTAAGTGCTTAACGAATGCCAAAAAAGAAAAAAAAGACATACAGACTCTAGGGCAATAAGTCGAATAAGTACTGGACTCTGAGATCACCTGTTTTCTCTGCGTTTCCACCTCTGACTCCAGGGAGTCTTTTCCATCCCTAGCATCTGGGACTACTACAGAGCCTCTCAACCCTCAGTCTCCCACTGCTGAATCGTCACTGCCGCTCGGTAACCTCCCTGCTGTTCTGTTTGCTTTTTCAGACTCCGACCTGAGCATGCGCACGCTCAGCACGCCTAGCCCAGCACTAATATGTCCTCAGAATTTGCACGGGTTCCAGAATGGAAGAGGGTCGTCGACCTCCTCGTCCTCGGTCACCGGGGAGACCGTGGCCATGGTCCATTCGCCCCCTCCCACGCGCCTGACCCACCCTCTCATCCGACTAGCGTCCAGACACCAGAAGGAGCAGGCCAACGTCGACCGGCTCCCGGACCACGCCGTGGTCCACATCTTCTCCTTCCTGCCCACCAACCAGCTGTGCCGGTGTGCCCGGGTATGCCGCCGCTGGTACAACCTGGCCTGGGACCCCCGGCTCTGGAGGACTATCCGCCTGACAGGCGAGACCATCAACGTGGACCGGGCACTCCGCGTGCTCACCCGGAGGCTGTGTCAGGACACGCCCAATGTATGTCTCATGTTGGAGACGGTGACGGTTAGTGGCTGCAGGCGGCTCACGGATCGAGGACTCTATACCATTGCCCAGTGCTGCCCCGAACTGAGGAGGCTAGAGGTGTCGGGCTGTTACAACATCTCCAACGAGGCGGTGTTTGATGTGGTGTCCCTGTGCCCTAACCTGGAGCACCTGGATGTATCAGGTGAGTCCAACCGAGACTGAGGGACGAGAGGCCCGTCATCTGCCTAGTCACAGTTAGCTCCGTAGAAATTCCCATTTGATGGAGCAGCTCTGCAACTGGGAGCCTTCCCAATCAATCAAGAGTATTTATTGAGTGCTTACTCTGTCAAGAGCACTGGACTGAGCGCTTGGGAGAGTACGGATACAACAGAGTTGGTAGACCCCTCTCGCATTGGATAGTCCAAACGGAGAAATCAATTGAGTCCCTTCTGGGTGCAGAGCACTTGGGACAGGGTTTCAAAGCTTGTAGATATCACAGCCTAATGGAATTTGTATTCTAACAAGGGGAAACCAACGTGAAATTATTTCCGACAGGCCTTCTTATCCAGCCCTCATTTCCCTTACTCCCCTTTCCCTCTGTATTGTCCGAGCACTTGGATCTGTACCCCTTAAACAACTGATATTCACCCAAGCCCCAGCCCCAAAGCACTTTTTATACATTTCTGCAATTTATTTTAATAAATATCTCCTCTTTGGAAGTGCAAGCTCCACGTGTGCGGGCAATGTGACTACTAACTCTACTGTATTGTACTCTCCCGATTTAAGGTAAAATAGAGAGAATGGAAGGAGAGATACTTGAGTAAATATGGGCTGAAAAAGTAAACTGACAAGAATACCATGGGCTGTGAGTGTGGAAATCCTGGGATATCAAAAGCTAGAACTCCCCTTTCATCAAGCCACTGTCATCACATCACCATCCATAATATTCCAGAGCCTGTCAATCAATCATATTTATTGAGCACTTACTATGTGCAGGGCACTGTACTAAGCACTTGGGAGAGTACAACACAACAATATAACCAAGACATTCCTTGCCACCGACATTCTGAAGTCGGTTAGTCAGTCAATTGTATTTCTTGAGCACGTACTGTGTGCGGAGCACATGAGAGAGTACATCACAACAAAACAACAGACCCATTCCCTAAGGTGACCACTTCGAGTTTAAAATTTGTTATAAATTTGACCTTTGGGGGGGGGGGGATTCTTTCCAAAATTAGCTAGTCCCCTCATTAATTCTCGAAGTTATTTCTGAATCTGTCAAGGAGGCTTGGTCAGGATCAATGCGGGCAGGGGATAGCCATGGTAAAGTGCTTAGTACTGTGCTCTGCACACGGTACTGCTCAGTAAATAACATTGATTAACTGAATGGCAGCCAATCCAGCCTGTAACTCTGCATTAACTCAGTGCCCGGTCCCCAGCAGGATACTGTCCTGACCCCTCCGCCACCAAGAACGTGTTTCTAAAGCACATAGCTGTAGCTCTGCACCTCCCCCCTCCCCATGCCCTTCACAGAAGACTCTGCACACAGCCCAGCCCAGCCCAACTCCTGATCATTTTGCCATTTCAGGGTTTCAGGTACATTCATCATGTTAAACATGTTTCTCCTCAAAACTCACCCACTTGGTTAATTCCACCTATCTGCATGGGCTAAATACTCATTTGTATAGTCCAAGGTGGGAGACCCTGAACTCCTTAGCTGGTCCATAAGTCAGACACATTGGTTTCAAACGACGAGACAGCTCACCAGAGTCAGTAATGCGTTTGAAAGCCCCTCACACTGGAGATGAAACCCCAGCCAACACTCAGGCGCCAGAGGCTGATCCTGCAGGACTAGCACAGCTGGTTTTTTTATCTCATCCATTCCAGTCAGGGATGAACACTTGAGAGGCTGATACCTTGAGGATGTGGAGGGGCTTTAAGGCGTGTGATGTGTAGTCAAGAGAGAGCTTGCACTCAAACCCAAGTGACAGGCAAATAAACAGAGCCTGGGGTTGACGAACCCTGAGCTAAAAGAAGCCAGCCAGCTCCCTCTGTCTGCCCCCTCCTTGGAAATAATTCACCCACACATGGGGTTTTTTTTTTCCACCTAGAACAATGACAAGTAATTCCTTTTACTGTGATTCTTGCCCAGTCTAAACAGTATTTATTCCTGCTGGCTTCATGTCAGGGCCAGAGCAACTGTTTCTTTGTCCAAGGACTGAATGTTCAGTTAATCGGGATTGGGGAGAAGCCATTGGCTTGACAGAGGAGGAAAATAGATGTTACAGAGAGTCCCTTTCGAGGATTCTGGAAGGACACGTCACTGTTCCATTTTGCAAGCATCTCACCATTTTATTTTTTTTTTTGTTCCTCCAAACATATGGAGGTTCTTCTACTCCCACTTGGGCTGGATGGAGATAGTGGGAGCATGGAACCAGGGCCTCCCCCTACTATCACGACCCCCAGATTTCCAGGTCCTCTGGTTCAAAAGGCAGTGTTCTCACCTCCTGAAGTGGCCCTTTTCAAAGGCAGGTTTGGCAGGACTGGGGAATTGATTCAGTTCATAACTACTCTGATTTCAAGTATGGCATATTTTTAATGGAATCGTTTTAGAGCTTACTATGTATGCTGGGGCAGATGTAAGTTCATCAGGTTGGACACAGTCCCTGTCTGGCATGGGACTGATAATTCAAGAAGGAGAAGATCCGGTATTTAGTCCTCATTTTACAGTTGAGGAAACTGAAGCACAAGTTAAGTGACTTGCCCAAGGTCACACAGCAGGAAATTGGCAGAGTCAAGATTAGAACCCATATCCTTAGACTCCCAGGGCTGTGCTCTTCTCACTAAGCCATGTTGCTTCTAATTCTAATCATTGCCAAGTCTAGCAATAATATTTTATGCTTCCTGGGGTGAGTGCAATAGCATTTTCTTGAACTCACACCCATACAAAAAAGCAAATAAACTCCAGTGTACAAATCTTAGAGGCCAAGACTCCTACATCGCTGGGAAGAAGGTTTTCTCGCTGAGCTCTGCCTCTGACCCAGATCCAGGCCGCAGAGCTCTAGTGATCCATTTCTGAAGGAGCACCAGCCCAAGATTCAAAGCAAAAGGAGAAGATACTATTGCACAAACACCAGAGTTGGCAGCCGACAGCAAAGAAACCCATAATTCTTGAATTTGGGGTTAACTTCCTCCCCTCTGCTCTTTGACCCTGAGGTGCATAGGAGGTCTTCAACTGGCTAGTCTTGGGAGATTAATTTGGTTTTAACTTTCTCCTGGGGGCTGCCCAGAACCTACCACAGAATAACAAAGTCATTGCCCTGCACGTGTTAAGTTTGCATGCGGGTGGAGGTAGTGAGCCTGGCCTAGCACATAAAAGAGCACCTGATAGGCCCAGGTGGGCAAGGCAGTGGCCCAGTCAGGTGGGTATAAATAAGGCAAGAAAGCAGGGTTGAGGAATAGGGTAAAGATGTGTAGGTGAAAACTAGGGAAGTTTTAAGCCAATTTCTGAGAGACCATCTGTGTTCTGCTTCCTGGGGACTTTGGTTTTCAGTGACTTGCCTTATGTTGGGCAATCAAATGCCTCTAGATAGGAGCACAGAATCATAATGCTGCCCTGAGGATCACAAGCTCCTTGGGGGAAGGGATCCCATCTGTCAACTCGGAGACCCTTGTGGGACAGGGACTGTGTCCAACCCTAATTAACTTTTATCTACCCCAGAGCTTAGAACAGTGTTTGACACATAGTAAGCGCTGAACAAATACCATAATAATAATAAAACTGTTCTAAGCACTGGGGTAGATAGAGGGTAATCAGATTGTCCCACGTGGGGCTCACAGTCTTAATCACCATTTTACAGGTGAGGTAACTGAGGCACCGAGAAGTTAAGTGACTTGGCCAAAGTCACACAGCTGACAGGTGGCAGGGCCAGGATTAGAACCCATGACCTCTGACTCCTAAGCCTGTGTTCTTTCTACTGAGCCATGCTGCTTCTCATGGCTGTGCTGTACTGTAAAAAACTGTACTCTATTGTACTTTCCCAAGTACTTGTTTACAATGCTGTGCACACAATAAGTGCTCAAAAATACAATTGATGGATCGATGAGGCCTTTTCTGGTTCTGGGAGTCTTTGAAGTAGTTAGATAATGGTGAAATTGAGATTTTTTTTTTTCTCCAGCCACAGAGAACAGCTGGGTGAGTTGTTTCCTTCACTATTCTGCTATCTGGGGCAAAGGAGTCACCTGTGGTACTGAGGTAAAGGACAGCAACCAGAAAAGGGACAAGGCAATATCATCTAATATCACTCAGTGGGCACTAATTACAGAACTATTCAAGATTTTTACTCTCCTATAAGTACATGCACCACCCCTAGTAGATGCTAAATAAACATTATTTACAGGTAAACAGATAAACACTATTTATCGTGAGTAGTACCATTACTAGCAAATGGAGGAGAGCAAGGCACCCTTACAGTGAGTACATATTCAAGAAAACTGCATTTAGGCTTTCTTGTCCTGAATTTCCCATCTGGAAAACACGTGCAAGAAAGTCCCACATAGGGACCCATGGTAGCTGGGTTCAGGTAAAGACTCCGATTCCTCAATTCTGCATATCAGAAAAGCATATTATTAGGTGCCTATTCGGTGTAGTTTTAGATTGAATCTCCGACTCTGTATGCCCTGTCCCAAACTCCCATGCCGATATGACCGAAAAACTAAAGCTAATTCCAGCCCAGTCCCAACTCTCAATCTATCAATGATACTTACTGAGTGTTTACTGTGTTCAGAGCACTAAAGTAAGTCCTTGGGAAAGTAAAATGCAACAGAGTTCTGGGCGGGGAACGTGCCTCCCCAGGAGTTTACAGCCAAGATGGGGAAAGACATTAAAATAAATCATGGGTTTGTACGTAAGTGCTAGGGGATGAGGGTGGGGTGAATATCAAGTGCTTAAAGGGTACAGATCCAAGTGCATAGGCGATGCGGAAGGGAGAGGGAGAAGGGGAGTTAATAAGAGAATGGGGCCTCACTTCTGTGTATGTGAAATAATGGCAATTTTGCTGACATTAGATAGTAGTCGTCTGGGAGGAAGCTGTGAGTTTACCTAGCTTCTTAATTCATCTCTCCCCACATCAAGAAGGAATTCCTGACCTTGGACTTTAAGACACTCAATCAGCTCTCTCCCTCCTACTCATCCACTCTTCTCCCACATCCCAACCTCCCTCTTCTTTCCCCTCAAGCTAATCTACTCACTGTGCCTTGTTCTCACATCTCCTGCCTCCGCAGCCTTTACGCTCTTCCCCTGGCCTAGAAGACCTGACCCTTCAAATCCTTTATTCAAATAATTTTAGACTCATCTTCACAGCGCTTCTGAATGGTGCCTCCTCCAGGAGGACTTCCCTGGTTAATTTCTCTTCCCCTCAATCACAGCTTCAGCTTTCTGGCACCAACTCTGCATTTGGGTACTCACAACCCACCACTACCTGCCTACTTACATACTCGAGTATTTGAGCATTTACTCACCTACCTACTCTGTTCTTCTCCCCTTCCTCCTGTCTGAACGTTAACTGTGCTTACCTCCCTTGCTAGATTAGAGAATCCTTGAGGGCACGGATCAAGCCTTCTACCTCTGTCGTGCGTTCCCCGGCACTCGGTACAGTGGTCCGCACGCAGCTCCATCAGTAGCGATACCGTCGATCGATGGTATTTATTGAGCATTCGCTGTGTGCAGAGCACTGTACCAAGTGCTTGGGAGACTACGACAGAATAAGTAAGCATAATCCCTGCCCTCGAGGAGCCTACCGTCAAGCAGGGGAGGCAGACGCTGAAAAGAATTGCAGGTAGGGGGAGCGACGGCGAAAAGAGCTATGCACGTGAATTCCGGGAGCAGAGGGGAATTTAAGCCCCGCTGACAGACGGAGTCAACTCTTCCTCTTTGCTCGCCCCCAGGGTGCTCCAAAGTGACCTGCATCAGCCTGACCCGCGAAGCCTCCATCAAGCTGTCCCCCTTGCACGGCAAACAGATCTCCATCCGCTACCTGGATATGACGGACTGCTTCGTCCTGGAGGACGAGGGGCTGCACACCATCGCCGCCCACTGCACCCAGCTCACCCACCTGTACTTGCGCCGCTGCGTCCGCCTCACCGACGAGGGCCTCCGCTACCTGATGATCTACTGCGCCTCCATCAAGGAGCTGAGCGTCAGCGACTGCCGCTTCGTCAGCGACTTCGGCCTGCGGGAGATCGCCAAGCTCGAGTCGCACCTGCGGTACCTCAGCATCGCCCACTGCGGCCGCGTCACGGACGTGGGCGTCCGCTACGTCGCCAAGTACTGCGGCAAGCTGCGTTACCTCAACGCCCGGGGCTGCGAGGGCATCACAGACCACGGGCTGGAGTACCTGGCCAAAAATTGCACGAGACTCAAGTCCCTGGACATCGGCAAGTGCCCCCTGGTCTCAGACACCGGCCTGGAGTGTCTGGCCCTGAACTGCTTCAACCTCAAGCGTCTGAGCCTCAAGTCCTGCGAGAGCATCACGGGCCAAGGCCTGCAGATCGTGGCTGCCAACTGCTTCGACCTGCAGATGCTCAACGTGCAGGACTGCGACGTGTCGGTGGAGGCCCTGCGCTTTGTCAAACGCCACTGCAGGCGCTGCATCATCGAGCACACCAACCCCGCCTTCTTCTGAGGGGACGGCCTTGGACCCTGGCCCTCTGGCACGGGGATGAAAAGCCCATGTCTTAAGACAACCTATATAAGCACACCAACCTCCTGCGGGCAGCAGGCACGGTTTCCCGGATGGCCCTTAGGAAACCGCCATCTTTCCGTTCTTTGATCTGGTCCGTGGGAGGTTGAAGGGGGTGGGGAGGGGGGAAGAAAAGAAATCTAACCAATATTTCGATTTTAATAATCACCCGATGGCTCGGTTGGGAAGATTCAGACAGCATCCCTTCACTTAGAAGGAGTGCTTCCTCTGGCCCGTTGAAATGCTAGGAATTCCCTTAGGACCCTGCCCAGCCCCACCCGCCTCTGGACCAACGCTATTCCAGTTGGCTCCTTCGTCACGGATCGATCCGCCCTGAGCAGACGGTGCTAGACGCAGGGGCTGGAGCTGCTCAAAGGAAGCACCACCCCTCAGCCCCAGGGACAGACAAGCTCTTTGCAAACAGAAGTCTGCAGCGCTTTCTATGTTTCCAGAGTCTGTGCTGTGCCAACTTGTTTTTAATGAATTATACCTAGACTGCCTTGTGAACAAGGATTTTTCCCTTTTTACAGGTCAGGAAACTGAGGCAGAGAAGACTTCCTGTGGCCGCGTCCTGTCACCCGAAACAAACCACGTCCATCTCCATAGTCCCCGGTCTTTGTCTCGAGGGTCAAGGCCCGCTTCCCATCCCCTTTACCGCATTCATTCAGTAGCATCTCTCTTAGCTACTTTGTCCCTCCCTGAGCTGGCCTCCCCGATAAGTACCTGGAGCAGCATTCACTCTGCTGATGCTCCCCCATTTCTGTTGGGAAGGATGAGCTCCTGGAGGAAGCTGAATTGAGCTTTCCCAGCCAATCCTCAATACAAAATGGAAAAGTACTCCAAGATTGTCTACGAGCCTGTGCTGGGAGGAAGAAAAAAAATCCTCGCAGTCTGATGTGAGTGAGCAAGTGATGCCCAAACGAACAGTTCGGTCCCCTCGACTTTGCTTTCTCAGTCCAAGTCTAGTGCCGGGGGCACATCTGCCTACCAGCTGTGTATGGACCATTTGGACTGCCCTATTCACTGGGGATTTACTCTCCAGCATCCGTCCCTTTCCCCACCAAGACCCAATCACCTCACATTCCCAACATCTACCACTATGCATGCTGCCACGCCCTTTACCTGCTCCCGCATGTGCATTCTGCTCCACCCACAAATCTGGAAATGATTTGGCTTTCCCTGTTCCTGACCGACTGTTCTCCGGGGCCGGCATACATGCCTGAGTGCTGGAGAAACCATTCCAGTTGCCCTTTGTGGAGAGGCGGGCCACATGCCGGGCCCATTCGCTTCAATATCAATTAGCCCAGGAAAATTGCACCCTCCTACTTCCTGCAACTATCACCCGATACGTGTAAGCCCAGAACCACCGCCTCCCTGAATCTGCTCTTCCTCTGGGCCCCTTGCTGGCACCCCACCCCACTACCCCCCATCACATTTCCTCTCCCCGCTGCCTAGCCACGCACCCTGTCTCTGGATCTCACATCTGAGCAAGTGAGTCCAGACAGGTCTTGGCAATAATTGACAACTGGATCATTTTGTAGGCTCCAGTGCTATAACGGCTTCTTGTATAGTGGCGGAGGTATCTGGCCTGTGAGATTTGCCTATGAAACAGTAGCTTTGAGGCTCCAAATTTCACGATTAGCATCACTAATCCAAACCCTTATGGTAAGAGGAAAAAAAGAGTACATTCAGAAGGGGGATGCAGTTCAGAGATGTTCACAGTTTGTGGCGGGGAGACCTGATGCCACAGCTCACCCAACACAAACTGGGCCCCGTTTGAGAAAAAACTCCGGGTGGGTCTTGGACTGCAGTTTCTCCATTTTGAAGCCCCTTGGGCCCTGGGATTCCCTCTGGAGACTCCAGCTATGACCAGAAAAAGAAAGCCCGATGATCCCATGTGAGACTGTCGCAACTTCCTGTCTTTAGAGAGCCCCAAATAGCTACCACCTCTCCCTTTCTCCTTACCCCCTCTTCCAGGCCCAGTGGCAAATAATTGATAAAGCTTCATGTCCAGATTGAATCTCAAACAAAATCGACCATGTGTACTCATGATGACTCAGTGGGAGGAGAAAACGGGCAAGGGGCCCCAGAGACCCCCAATGCTCCCAAGGCAGTAGGAAGGGGTCGGGAGAGGTCTCTGCTGCCCTTTTTGGTGCCCACTGGTTATAAGGGCCCCCTCATTCTGCTCCCCTCCCATCTATTTCCCCACCTTGAGGGCCAGACCAAGCCTACTGAGCCCAAGTATTCCTGCAGCCCTATTCAGACAGCCATTAGTTGGCAGGCACTTGAAATGGCTCCTGATCATGCCATCCACTTTTGCCTGGTCCTGCTCCCATGAGCCAGCAACCTGCCCTCGCTCATTTCTCACTCTTTCCTGGGAGTAGCTTCATCTGACACTTTTCCCAGGGAGCCCCAGGAGTTTGAATCTGTAAAGGAAGCAAATGGGATTCAGCAAAGTTGTACTCACCGAGCAAAAGGCCTCATTAGCGATTTTAACTGTTATAAAGTTTTGCTACCTTCCCGGCTATGCTAAATTGAGTGCTCGGGTTTCTTTTTTCTCTTTTGTTTGTGTTTTTAAGTTCTAATGTTCAGATCACTGCATTCTGTATGACTCTCTTAAAAGCCTTAATTTACTACCACCAAGAAATAAAGCAATATGTTGGTAATTATGCTCCGACTCATGTAATGACATTTAGGAGGTCAGAATATCCCCAGATGGGAACTGGCAGGTGGGAACCGAAGAGGCAGTTTCCCAGCTCTAGTCCTCCATCAATTATGTTTCCAAGCCGGTAGCAGGGATGGCCCCCAACGCCTGTGCACATGGTTTTGTCATTTCCTTTAACCTACTGACTTTGGCTTAAAACTACCAGGTAAATGGAAAAGCATTCACAGTACAGGTTACTGTGCTCGGGGACTGGACACAGTTTGCTCCAAATTTCATTCAAAGGCCCTCAAAGATGTTATCCTTAGCATCTGTTGCTATAAATACCGAGACCAAACGTACTTATAGGAGATTATAATCGGTCTATAAAAAAAGGGTCAAATTGACTACGCGTGACAAAGATCTGAGAAATCAGTTTGCAGGGAGGTGGCATGAAAATGACTGGTGAACCTGATCACCAAACACTAAAGAGCAGCTATGGCTTCCATCGTTAATGTCAGGTCGTACCCCCAGCTCCCAGGTAAAGACAAAAAAGGCGGATTAGAGAATAAAAGTAGCGTCGATATGTATAATGCAATCCACCCATTAACAAATCTACTTTAATCCTTTTCTCCAATTTTTTTTAAATTTGGTAAGGAGCATGTATATTGGAAGAAAAATTCTTATTGCTTTCCGAAGATCGTATCATGTAAATTCCTAACAATTAGAAAGTGGACTAATAGTTCCCCAAACAATTCCCGGACTAGTCTGAATAGCAGTTTCTAAATTAAAAAGAGAAAAAAGAGAGAGAGAACTGCTGTGAATTAGTGTGATCCAGAATTGGAAAGAACCAATTCCAGAAACCAGAATTTCCCAACCCTTTCTGCTCTGTCTTGTACCATCACAGACTTCAAACCCAAGTAAGCCATATAAGCAATAAAGCAGTGAAACAGACACATCGGAAAACTAGAATCCAGAAGGGGTGCCATAAAAAGAGACTTCAAGTGCTGTCTGGAGGCAACCTGAGCTCTCTGTGACTATGGGATTATGGGAAATGATGCCCAAGATCAATCTTTATGCCCCTGGTATGCTCCAAAGCCATCAAACTTGAATTTTATTAAATGACTATGGCATGTAGAGAATCGGGCTAGGATCTTGGAACTAATAAGAGGAAAAGACGTGATCTGTATCCTCAAGGAGTTTATAACCTATCGGAAGAAAAAAAGCCAGGGCTCACGTTGCTCATTTGCAAAATGCTGAGGAGCATGCTTGTCAGTGAGTAGAAAAGTCAAACACGGTAACTCAATATTCCCCGGCCGATCTTGGAAAGAGCCCCGTCCCACTGAAGGTCTGTGGGAAAGGGGCTGGAGCCTACCTGTAGACAACTCTTGTCCCTGTAACTCCTCCAAGACACCCAGAGATTCCCTGAATGTTTCCTTCTTGGGTGTTTTAGGTTGATCACAACTACCAATTCCATTGTACATTCCCAAGCATTTAGTCCAGTGCTAAGCACACGATAATTGCTCAATAAATACCATTGATTGGTTGATGATCAAACATATCACTTGGGGGAAGGAACAAGGGAGACAGAAACTAGTCCAGCTGAAGAAAAATATTCCCAATTACATCTTGGAATCTTTTGGAGATGGACAGGAAGTGGGGACTAAATTACCTTTCTACAATTTTCATAGCTCTGAGATACTATAATTAGAAAACTAATCCTGCTGATCAACTACTTTTTTCCACCTTCCCACCCACATTCAGATGTTTATTTGCTTGCTCCCCTTCTATTTATTACATACCCTCAAGATAGGATTTTGCTCAGCGCATTCCTGACTTCACTGGAAAGCCTCAGGTCATTTTTTCCTTTTTACTCCAAATAATCGTAGAGCCATATCTTTGTTGTATAATCTATTTTATCTTTAGTGATGGAGTTTACACAGTAAAGATTTTCCGTAACCTAGTCTCACCGTGATGCTCCAATCTGCTCGACTTTTCCTAGCTCTGGCCATGTAAAGCTTCAAAGCAACGAAGCTGGCCCAGCAGAGAGCTGGAGAGCATGTTGGTGTCACATTAAAAAAAAAAACCACCTCTCATTGACATAATGGAAAATAGAAATTCAGACCCAGAACTCCCAGTCTGGCATTGTTCTGATTGCAATGTTGTGCTGGGGTCTCTCATTATATTACCTTCAGAAATAGCATATACACATACACACACAATAGGTAAGCTGGCATCACTGTGGATCAATTTCCCTCCCTTTCTAAATGAGCATTAGGTCTCACCGGAGAGCAACACAACGACTTCAGAAAAAAAGTGGGTATTCTGGGAATGTGACAACCACTTCTTCAATCAAACGTATGGAAAAGCAAATTCATCCAAGCGTCATTGTTTCACTTTTCTTTTCCTTCTAGCTCTCCTCATCCCCCACATTCACATAGCTCCTTCATTCCTGTAGTTAACTGGCACCCAGCTTCAGATTTCAGAACTTCTCTCATCACAGCCAGGAGCTAAATCTAGCCAAAGGGAACGGTTACAATCCTTACTTTCTTTACCTCATTTTCTGAACTGTGTATTCCAGAAGCAACGTTATAATTGTGAAGTTCCTCTTGAGTTCATCATAGTCAAATGCCCAAACTTGGGCCCCCCCCCCCCAACATATGTATGTTTATATACTATGAGTCAAAAGAAAAGTCCTCAAAGTATTGATTCTGGAAAAGAATTACTGTTTCTTTTAAAGAAGAGATGGAATAAGTATGTGGCTCTTTCAAATCCACTGCCAAGACATGTTCTCATGTGGAAGACTGGCCTAGTAAGAATTTTATAGCTTGTCATTCAAATTTTCTTGATTTCTAAATAGCTCAAATTCAGTTCCTGTGTTAAAGAAGTATCTTTCGTTGCCCCCACTCTGCCCTTTGCCTCATGCATGTAGACAACCTTCTCTTCCTACTTTATGGTGTGCCAAACAAACCTAAAAGCCTCACATTGTCAGACAAATTCCCCAACAATGTTCTAGCCAGAACACATAGTGAAAATCCACAAAATGGCAGAACCGAGTGTCTTGGCAAGTGGCAAACATATACTTGTTAGACTCAGTTCACATTTCTTTAGCTTCTAAGCCAAACAACTTTTGGGGCTAAATTGACAAATTGAAGAAGTTATGGTGAATATGAGAAAAGCCAAATTTCAAATTCTGCCTGTCATAACTAGCAATCACAATATTTTTTGACTTTCCATAGCATTTGAGTAGCCAGAAGAAAACACTTTATGAATGTCAGAGATGGAGATATAACTTAAATGGTACTTCTACATGACATTGTGATAGATGTGATATCAGTCACTCAGTGAATTGCATTTATTGAATGCATACTGGGTGCAGAGCACTATACTAAGCGCTTGGGAGAGGACAGTAAAACAGAGTTGGCAGATCCCTGCCATCCTGATTTTCTATATATCTGTGATACCTAACAAATTCTTCAATTTGAGAGAAATAGAATGCATCTTTGCATTTCATTTTACCTGTGGAACTAAAGCCTAAAGAACCTCATGGTCAGTGAGGTTCTGCCAACTCTGATGTGTACTCTGTGCACTCTGTAAAGTGCTTAGTACAGTGCTCTGCACACAGTATGTATTCAACACATGCCACTGAAGGATTAATTGACCAAAAAGAGTGGAAATCATTTGTCAATAGATCCATCATCCTTTTAAGAATAAAGGGCTGACGAATTTCCCAAATTCCAGTCCAGGTTTAAAAATCGAGGTCATAAATGGCCCCCTCGTGAGACTCAGAGGATGCTTAGTCATTGGGTCTTACAGCCCTGACTTTTAGTTTGAATGCAATTGAGGATCACCTCAAGATTGAAATTTAAGGACCTATCGGCAACCCTCACTTTCCGACTAATAGTGATGGTGGTGCTTATTAAGCACCTAATTTGCGCAGAACACTCTACTAAGCACTGTGAAAAAAAAATCTACTGGCGAGAAGTAAACCTGGTCATTGGTCCCCAAGAAGATCACAATCCAAGAATAAAGGAAGGGAAGAGGGGACAGGCAATAGGCACCAAAGGAAGTATGATGCAATGCAAAACCCACATGACAGATAAGGACCATGATAAATGCTAGTGGGGCAGGGCACTGTGACTAGAAGAGCAGAGTATCTTGCTCCTAGTGGTTTAGATTCCACCGAAGCCTTCCTGGTGTTCTAAATGTTGAGAAGGCACACTACTTCTGCTCCTTCACCCCCCGGAAAGAGAAGGAGAGACCACTGGAGGCTCCTGATAAGTAGGCACAGGGTCTCAAGTAGTGGCGAGAGAGGCTGGGGGGCGGGAAATCTCTTTTTGAGAAGCAGCATGGTATAGTTGATAGAGCACAGGTGTGGGAGTCAGAAGGTCCTGGGTTCTAATCCCAGCTCCACCTCATGTCTGCTTTATGACCTTGGGCAAGTCATTTCACTTCTCTATGCCTCAGTAACCTCATCTGTAAAATAGGGATAGAGACTGTGAGCCCCACGTGGAACTGTGTCCAACTCGATTTGCTTGTATCCACCGGAGTACTTAGTACAGTGTTTGGTACATAGTGAGTGTTTAACAAATACCACAATTATTATCATTATTTTTCCTGGTTCTCCTCTAGGAACAGGTGAGTCGGTGGTAGACAAAGCAAATCTTCAGCTCACCTTTTTGATGCAAGAAAGAAGACTAGCGGGTTTACCCATTTGAGAATCAAAAGGAAAATCCCAATATGTAATGTCCTGGTCTTCAGCTAGTTTTCCTATCTGGAGGTATGGAGGATCCATCAATCATATTTCTTGAGCAATTACTGTGTGCAGGGCACCTGGGAGAGTACAACACAGCAGTATAACATACATTCCTGTCTCACAAAGAGTTTACAATCTAGAGGGGGAGACAAATGTTAATATAAATAAATTACATATATGTACGTGAGTACTGTGGGGTTGGGTGGTGAATAAAGTGAGCAAATCAGGATGATGCAAAAGGGAGTGGGAGAAGAGGAAATAAGGGCTTAGTTGGGGAAAGCCTCTTGGAGGAGATGTGCCTTCAGTGAGGCTCTAAAGGGGAGGAGAGTACCCGTCTGTCGGATAATGAAAAGGGTCGAAACACCCAGGGACAGTCTACACGGGTTTGTTTGATTGTCAGATTCCAACCACAATATTGCGATGGGCTGCTGTGAGCGGAAACCTCCAACTTCAGAGTGATTTTCAAGCCGCCCTTGAGGGAGAAGACTTCTTGTTCCACAGCTCCCTGCCGCGGCTTATATACAGAAGGCACGTGCTAAGCAAGTTGCAATCGAGGCAACAGATATTGGCTTTTTGAGGTCCAATGGGCCCGCCTCCGTGCTACATTTCGGGAGAGTCACGCCCAGCTGCATCCCGTCCATCTCCTGCCTCCCAGTCAATCACGGAACCAAAAGGCAGCTTGCATCCATCGCCCGGAATGGCTTACAGAGGAAATCCCTGCAGGTGCTGAATCGCTTCTCCAAATTTCCAGGCGGGCGGCTTCGGAATACAAAACCCTCAACAGGGAATTTGGGAAACACAGACATCTCTGGGGCATTCTAGCCACGCTGGAGCCCCTTGACATATGCTTCTTAAATTCTCTAGGAGACAAATTAGCCCTTCATGACAGAAAGCCATTTCCCCGGCCTCAATACATGCCAGCCCGGATTATGCCTGGAGAACATTTCCAGAACACTGTATCTTTCCTGAAGCAATGAGGGGGAAAACTTTCACAACCAGGAAAGAGGGGTTTTTCTCCCCCACAGAGACTCAAATATTTAGGGTTCTTTTTCTTTTAATTCACCCGTGTTTCTTTTCCTGAAAGGGGACATAAATATTTATGCATCCGAAGATGCTGTTGCTGGTAACACTCAGGCTCCATTATCGTCTTCAGAATTTGGTGCAGACAGCCACAATCCAAATATTTCCATGATGGCCTGCCAATGACCACCCTTCTCTAGAAATACAGATAAATACCGTTTCCATATTCATTCTGCTCTAAGACTCCGCTAAGCAGAAACAGACAGTTGGGTTGAATTATGCTGTAATGTTGTTTTGTGATGTTTCCCCCAAGGAGGCCGGCATGAGTTTAGCCACGCTGTGTGTCACAGCCTTGCAATGAGAAAGCTGAAGCTTTAACCGCTGAGCTGCTAGATTCTAAATTGACTTGCTTATGAATCGTGGGTCCTAGTTATATACAAAAGCATTTCATGTCAGTGGTCAATAGATATACAGTATACAGTCGTGCATGCTTTTATAAGCATATATGTACACAGAAGCAGCGTGACCTAGTGAGGAGCCGTGTTATCTAGTGGATAGAGTACGAGCTAGGGAGTCAGAAGGACCTGGGTTCTAATGAGAAGCAGAGTGGCTATGAGAAGCAGCGAGGCTTAGTGGAAAGAGCACAGGCTTGGGAGTCAGAGGTCATGGGTTCTAATCCCGCCTCCGCCACTTGTCAGCTGTGTGACTTTGGGCAAGTCACTTAACTTCTCTGTGCCTCAGTGACCTCATCTGTAAAATGAGGATTAAGACTGTGAGCCCGATGTGGGACAAGCTGATTACCTTGAATCTATCCTAGCATTTAAAACAGTTCTTGGCACATAGTAAATGCTTAACAAATGCCATTATCATTATTATTATTATTCTAATCCCAGCTCTGCAAGTGTTGCTTTGGGACACTGGGCAAGTGATTTCACTTCTCTGTGCCTCCATGTCCTCATCTGTAAAATGGGGATTAAGACTGTGAGCCCCAGGCAGGACATGGACTGTGTCCAACCTGATTACCTTGCATCTACCCCAGAACTTAGTACAGTGCCTGGCACGTAGTAAGTGCTTAACATTTACCATTTAAAAAGTCATCATGACTTCTGTCTCCACTAATTTGGAATTTGGAGTGAATTTGAGCTAGTGAAGTAAAAATCTAGAAAGCACTGACTGTTAAAACACCACCATAGAGTAGATACGGGGAGGGAGAGAGAACTTCCACCCTATCAGCAGAGCAGGGTTGTGGAAAGAGAAAGAGAGGAGTCAGAGACAGGGAATACTAGAGCAGCACAGCAGAAAGAAGATGGGGAGGAGAGGGATGAAAGAATCTTAGAGGCCGATTGGAATTTTCTAACCTTAATGAAACCTGAGCTCCCACAGGATTCTGGACCCTAGAAGATCTCACTGGCTGAGAGGGCTGGGAAGAGCAGTGAGATAGTTGACCAAAAGCAACATCTACTTCACTTTTGGCTCACCCTCAAAAGGCAGGGTACCCTCCCAGGGCCAGGGAATCATGGCAGACCCAAGGTGAGGCTTGGCATCCTTGCAAACAGGGCTGGAGGACTGAGACTCCCCCCCTACTTAAACACCAAAGGAAAATCAATGCTCACTCTACACATTATATTGAAAATTTTAATACTATTACCAGGGGAAATAGTTAAGTGCTTTACTATGCACCAAGCACTGTTCTAAGCGTGGGGTTGGCTACAGGATCATCAGATCTAACACAGTCCCTGTCCCACAGTCAAAAAGGGAGGGAGAAAAGGTATCGAATACTCATTTTACAGATAAGGAAACCGAGGCCCAGAGAAGTGGTGACTTCCCAATGTCACACCACAAACAAGTGGTCGAGTCATTCTCTTTCTTCTGTGGAGGAAGATCAGAACTTAATGGGTACAGCAATGGGAGAAAAAGATGTTTCCTGGTACAGAAAGGGATTCAGGATGTCACTCAAGGTGTCACTCAGGGTGTCAGGAAGTCACATCTCCCTGGAGGTAAAATAATAATCCACAGGAGATTAACTTAATTAGCAAATCACCTTCTCTGAAGGTTTCTAAGCTTAGACAGTCACTACTTTGGGCTGTTTAGGTTCAGTATTGGATAGAGATAGAGTCTCCAGATGACACTTTCACCAACTTCACAATCTAAGGTGTCATTCGACATTGCTCTCCAGGCTTTGTTTCTTTATACCATCATATAGTATGCTTATTGACTGTAGTGTGGGTGAAGGGTTTATTTACTCAGCCAATTTTTCAGCTTAATTGATGGTTAGGATGGCAAGGACTTTAATTGGCACTTAATTTCCTATGGAAACTTTGAGGTCATGTCTGAAGGAAACCAATTGGGTGGCCTCTACTGGCCTAGCCCCCAATATGGATGACACGTGAGGTGGGCAAACTGGTTTGGAAATCGTTTCAAAATAAAAAACTGACAGAACAGTGATCCCTTCCTTCGGAACCTTACTCTGTGAAGGGAAGATTTTCAGTCCTGCCATTGGCCAGATGAGCCCTCAATACCCCAAAACTCAGGAATAATGAATTGTGCATCTGTGGAGCAGAGTTGCAGTGGGGACTATATTGACAAGAACTGGAATAATTTGACTGAAAGACTATTAGAGATAAATCCTAAAGACAAAGACATTCAAAAGTAGGAGGCACTGGTAGGGCATATAAGAGCACATGGCTGCAAATTTCCCTTCGGAAAATGAATGAAAAGTCAATACCAATAAATAAGAAGTAAGCATACGTAAATCTGGCAGGGTTTTGGAACCTATACAATACCTAACTCCCCAATGCTTTGAGTTCCACCAAAGACATAGAGCACTCATCTCCCTGAGCTGAAACCCACATAGATGAGAAATTTAGTCCATATGTTACTGATTCACTACACCGTCTCATCTGAACATTGTTTTGCAAAAGCTAGTTGGTGTCCAAGAAGCCTTATGCACCATACTTTATAAGCCTCTTTGAATGAAGAGATGAACTGTTGCCAAGGAGAACCGGGAAACTGAACCCCAAAAGACTTAAATTCCATTCAAAGCCTAGGTCTCAGTGTTGAATAGATCCTTAGTTTGGCCAGATGATTTTTTCCCTTTTTTAATATGAAAGTATCTTTCTGTCCCATTTGGTTTCTCTGGGTGTAAAAAAAAAGTGGCTTGATTTGTGTGTATTTTTAAAAAATGTTTGTTGCTTTTAATCTTTTTTTGTTTTGAAATATCAGGCTGGGGTACAGATGGACTGATTTAAATAATATGTCACTGTCTCTCCCTTTCTCCATGCTTTGCAATATGCCAGCTTTGAGATCTTCTAAAGTTGCAGGGAAGAAAAAAAAAATATGATTAAGTATAAAAAACATCCCAATCTATAGCATTTTCCAGACTTGGAGAGGAAGTGGCTATTAGCTTCATGATACAAAGAGTTCTGTGAAACCAGCACCCAAAATGTAAAGCCTGGTTTCCTTCATGCTACACCAAGAGAAGGGACAGAGACATGCCAGAGATAGTCTCTATTAGATACAGATGTCATGAAAGCTCCAAGTTTATCCTGTCAGATGGCCAAGGCGAGGCCAGCTGCTAAGAAAATCATGGGTGGATAAAGGTGAGGAGAGGCACACAGACACACTCTGAGAGCAGTTTTGTTCATCTCATTTCCAAATGAACATGAGATAAAAGAACCAGCCTCCAACATGAGGCTTGGCAACTTGACTTCTTGGGGTTTTCTCTCTCTCCTCTCCCCCCTTCCCAATGTCATTTTGGTCCAAACTGACCTGGTAAACCATTAAAAACTACTTCTGGATCAAGCAGGACAAGTCTCATTTTCATAGCCATTTTCCCACACTGTGCAGCTCCAAGCTGACCTGCACTTTTCACTTAATGTCCGACAATGCTCACAGATTACCTACAATTTTACAGAGTGACTCGGAGCTCCCACGTCCTGCACATAACCTGCTAGCCAACGGATATGGACAATATCCACCCAGCAGTGCAATCTCATTCCTGCTAGCCTGGGCCTAACTGCACTTTGTTGTCAACCCTTTGGGGTTTTAAGCGGAAGGATTTGAGGTGGCCCCAGGGAAGGAGGTTGATTTTGACCAGTGATGAGCACAGGACCCAATTCTCTCTAAAATGCTCACTTTCCTTCTCTTTGCACTCCAAACTCTCCGAAGGTCAACAGCAGCCCAATGCACGGAAGAACAGATGTGTGCTAAGAGCCTCCAATCTGTGGGAAAGCAATGGCATCTCAAACAGTTCTTTTCCACTATCTGTGCCTCCGCCTCCCTGGTAAGACACGTCGGTAGTCCAGAAGGCAATCAACAATGCTATTATCCGAGCGCTGCCACTCACAGTATGAGAAGCACTGTAGTCAGTCAATCATATTTATTGAGTGATTATCGTGTGCAGAGCACTGTACTCAGTGCTTGGAAGAGTACAATAAAACACATTTCCTGACCACAACGAGCTTATTGTCTACACAAAACACTTGGTAGCATATTACATGGTAAAAGACCTCATCTCTGCCTTCGATAAGCTTACAATACGACTGGGGAAATAAATACAAATGATTTCCAAATAAGTTGAGCAGGAAGAAAAAGATTGGTACAGTTGGTTGTAGCAATAGAATGGTAGGATGGAATGGATTTTTTCTAAAGGCATTTATTAAGCCTTTACTATGTGCCAGGCACTCTAATCAGGTTGGACACGGTCCATAGTCTTAATCCCCATTTTACAGATGAGGTAACCAAGGCACAGAGAAGTCAAGTTGCTTGCCCAAGGTCGCACAGCAGACACATAGCAGAACCGGCATTGGAGGCCAGATCCTTCTGACTTCCAGGCCCGTGCTCTATCCACTAGGCCACACAGTGTCCCTAAGTCACAAGTGGCGGAGCCAGAATTAGAACCCAGGTCCTTCTGACTCCAAGATCCATGGTCTATCCACTAAGCCATCCTGCTTCCATTAATCTGTCCTCATAACAAACTTCAAGCAGACTAGTATGGCTGACCCCATTTATAGATAACATTGATGGCAGCAAGATTCAATAATTCTCCAATATCCCACAAAAAGTTTTGCCCATCCTGTCCATTATTGCATCCCATCAACCATTTTACATGCATGAATGTATCTGTTTATTGATTGATTAGTCTGTAAACTCCTCAAGGGCAGGGATTGTGTCTGCCAACTCTATTGCATTTTACTCAGCCAAACAGTACAGTGCACTCAGTAAACACTCAGTAAATGCCACTGATTGATTGATTCGTCCACTTAACATCTTAGGAAATTATCCCCTCGCTCTTGGCGATGGCTTGGTCATTAATTTATATCTACTGCCTCCTTCCTTAGATTGAAAATCCTGGAGGGCAGAGATTTGCATATTCTCCATGCAACCCGTCCAATGCTCTACACACGGTAGTGTTCAATAGACTCTGTTTATTCACAGAAAATTAGTGTCAGAGCAGGATTAGAATAACCAGACGATTGGTTAGAATTTCCAGTCCATTCCTTATTACTTGGGGCAAAATACCTGAATGCGAAACTTCTTGTATTTATTTTAAAAACGAACAGTGTGCAGTCTGAATCAGGAGGCTGATGAGCTACAGCAAAGAGTATGCAAACTTTCAACAAAATGCCACATGCATTTAATCGAGGTTGAATCTTTGAGACAAATTTGGGAAAACACTGAATCATCGGATCCCAAATTTTACTAAACAATAATGTGTCCTGTCAAGGAGCAGATTTTTCTTCAAAATATTCTGAATGTTTTGTGGCATAAGCAGTTTGAACCCCAGAGGCATTTCTCAGCTAGGAAACTATAGTTTTGTCAATTACTGACATATCCTTCAAACACTCTGAGGCACTACCCTAAAGTCGCTGATAGTGGCCAAATAGGAAACCGGGGAAGTTAGTTTCTCTTCATATGTGCTTGCAATCTAATGCTTAAAGAGTCCAAATCATCCTTGATTTTAGAACTGGCTGGCCTCCAAAAAATCAAAAAGATTTTGAGCAACCGCAATGCAGTTGTCAAATAAGGCTAATTTTCTTTTTCTCTACTAGGTGACCGCTCTGATTTTAGAAGGCTAGGAGAGAGGTGGTTGAAAGAAGGTTGTCAATGCGCATGTAGATACTTTTTTGGAAATTATGATTTGGAAATTTTTTTAAAAATCCTCTTTTGGAAAGAGAATAGGTTTCCACAAGACCTTTGGAATGAGAATAATTGATTATTTCTGACTTACGTGTTCATAATCAATTGATAGCACTGAGTGCTTACTGTGTGCACAGCAGTGTACCAAGCGCTTGGGAGAATTCAATACAACAGAGTTGGTAGACAAGTTCCCTGCCCACAATGAGCTTTCAGTTTAAAGAGGGGGAGAGATGTTAATATAAATTTCAGATCTATGCCTACGTGCTCTGGGGCTGAGGATAGGGTGAATATCAACTGCTTAAAGCATTGGGGAAAAGAGGGCTTTAATTGGGAAGGGCCTCTTGGAGAACACATGATTTTAATAAGGTTTTGAAGGCAGGGAGAGTGGTGGCCTATCGTCTTGGGAAGGAGCTGCAGACCAGTGGGACTACAGCTTCAAGACTACGAAAATATTTGACTGAGCAACAAATTAGGAATTCACAGTTTGAAAACCCCACAACCACAACTTTGCCAAGTTTTTTCATCTCCTCTTAATCCTAGATCTTTCTTTTCCCAAATGTAATAAAGATCTAGAGTAAAAAATCATGGCAGAGAGGTTTTTCTGTAAAGGCTTGGGAAGCCAAGAAGTAGTGGAAGCTTTGACTGCTGGCCTATTTTTAACTTCTCAAGTCTTGCAGATTTGTTGGGAGAAGATCTAGTGATACCAAAGTTCTACCCTATCTCGCTGTGTGACTTGAAGGACATTTTTATCTTTCGGATTCAGTTTCTCCATTCTTAGCTCAGTGACCTAAAGATCAGACATGGATGACTTTGATGTGTGACTGTTGACCTGGGCAACCTTCTAGCTTGGCCTTTAGGGACGCCTCACTGATGTCTCAGATATCTCAGCTGAAAGAGGGGTTGTTCCCAGGTTCCACAGGTGACTTCAGAAAACTAAAAGAAATGGAACCCTGTACAGATATGGGCCCTAGACTGTAAGTCATTTTGGTCAGAGAACATGCCTACCAACTCTGTTGTACCCTGACAGTTGCCTGGTGCTAAGCAGGAGGGTTAGTTGTGCTCTACAAGTAGGCCAATCAATTTGTCAATGGCATTTAGTGAGCACTTACTGTGTTCACAACACTGTACTAAGCACATAGGTGGCATAATACAACACAGCTAGTAGACACATTCCCTGTCCACAAGTAACTTACAATTGATCCCAGATTAATTTCAAGAATCATTTGAGCACTTCCAGCACCTGAATACCTTCCCAAATGGCTGGTAATAAACACTTTTGATTTCCCACTCAGCTTCCAAAACAGGAAAGGTCACTAAGCAGCACGGAAGATGCAGAACTGTGCCCCGAAGTGGTTGTCAAGTGTGGTATGGCAAAAGCATATTATATATGCATAATATAGCCCTGATCTACCTTCTTCTCTGACCTCCCACCTCTGCTTACAACTGGCCTTTTGCCTACACAAATACCGGCAGCGTGCAGGAAAATAAACCCTGGGGGTCTCAGCTTCATAATGCGGCTTGACAGCCTTATTTAGATTTAAAACAGGGTCCTTGCCAGAAGAGAATATAATAAAGGCATTATATTGCTTCTATCGCATTAAACCTTCCTCTTATGTGATTGGACCTAAAATGTGATTTATTAAAACGGTTTCCTGGGGAATAGTGGCAAGGGGCACTGCATTGTCTAAGGACAGTGGCACCTTTGCTAGGCCGCTGGAAGGAGGGGAGAGATGTGCAACATTCTTTGGGGATTTTTGATGATTCTTGAGGTGAATTTAAGGATTTTCCCTAAAATGGGAATGGCCTTTGCTTCTCAGATATATTCTCCATTGCTGGGAATGGGAGGTGGCAATGGGAATGGGAAGACAGCTCTGGAGGGAAAAACCTCTAAAATTACCTTTAGATAAAAAAAAAAAGAACCCAAACCACAGAGTCACTGTTAATCACTTTTGTGATTGTGTTTGCGCTAAGTGAATTTGCCTATTGGGTGACTTGAACAAATCCCTTAACCTCTGCTGACTTCAGTTTTCTTATCTCTAAAGTGGGAATAAAATTCTTTTTCTCCCTCCCCCTTCATCCCTAAACCCCTTGTGGAACAGGGACCGTGTTCAATCTGAAGATCTTGTATTTATACCAGTGCTTGGTACAGCACTTAGCCCATAGTAAGCGCTTAGTAAATGCCATAATCACTGTTAAAAATAGCATCATCATTATTCAAGACCTCTGCTAAATCTCTGCCCACTCACAAAGTTTCTAGACAGTTTCCTGCATTTCATCATCCACTGCATGGCAACATATGAAAAACTAGTGCTGTTGGCAAACTTGAAAATTCACTCTTCTTCTAGGTCACTGTGATCATTCTGTGGTTCTTAAATGGCTGTTTGGTTGGCCCTTGCAACTTGAAAACCAGCCTGGGGATTTTTCCCTCCCTTGAACAGGTGTCCACCCAGCTGTTTCCAGAAATACGTAAAACCCGTGGGTTTCTATTAAAAAGGAAAATTGGGAGCATTATAACATCCGTCCTCAATTTTGCGGGCCCCAGTAAGAAGCGAGATGCCCGCCAAGCTGCGTGCGAGAGTCCCGGAGAAGCGAGAGGCCTCGCAGCCGGTTATGGAGAATGGAAATCTACCCCAGGGATGAATGAGAGGCCATGATCCTTTAATCCAAACAGAAACGTTACTGGGAACAGCACAATTCACAATGAAATTTGGTAACCATTTTCCTTAGTTTCAACCTAAACTGCATTCATAAGAGGAGTTCATCCACTTAAGTACTGTAAAAAGCAATGGGATTGTTCTTCACAGGATCTCTTCCTTTTTCTTTTATGATATTTGTTAAGCGCTTACTATGTGCCAGGCACTAAGCTCTCAGGTTGGACACAGTCCACATCCCCCTGGGGCTCACAGTCTTAAATTCTCTGTGCCTCAGTTACCTCACTGTAAAATGGGGATTAAATGACTTGCCCAAAGTCCCACAGCAGACGAGTGGGAGAGCCGTGATTAGAATGCAGGTCTTCTGACACCCAGGCCTGACTTCTATCTATTAGGCCGCTCTGCTCTTCTACCCCTGAATCTTTCCACCTGAAGAGAAATTTTTCAGTTGTAAAATCTCAATCCATTAAAAGATGAGTCTAATAGTAATGGTATTGTCAAGTGCCAAATGGATATGATGCACTGCACTACACATGTGGACAAATAAATGAGAAGCATGAGTCACATTCCCTGTCCACAAGGAAATCACCCTCTAATGGAAGGCGGGCAGAGATAGTGACCAACAGAGCAAAGGGAATTAATAATTGAATGTGCAACTGATTACATCCACAAGGATCCATGCCCTTATATTCCCAAAGAAGCAGCGTGGCATAATGGAAAGGGCACTGGTTTGGGAGTCCAAGGTCGTTGGTACGAATCAAAGCTCTGCCACTTAACAGCTGTGCGACTTTGGGCAAGTCACTTAACTGCTCTGAGCCTCAGTTACATCATCTGTAAAATGGGGATTAAAACTGTGAGCCCCACGTGGGACAACCTGATTACCTTCTATCTCTTCCAAAGCTTAGAACAGTGCTTGGCATCTAGTAAGCACTTAACAAATGCCATCATTATTATTATTATCTTCTTTGAAGAAACGTAGAACTTTTCAAGTAAAGTTCCTTGAGGGCAAGGATTGTGTCTACATGTACTCTACATCTACATGTAAGCTTCCAAGAGCTTAGCAGAGTGCTCCACACACAGAAGGGTTTAATATATTGATAAAGAAGGAAAATTAATAGCTAAATAGTGCTCAATAAATGCCACTGATTGATTGATTGAGCCACTGTGACTGCGGCTCCCTGCCATTAAAGGTTTTTCCTGAAGACACTGAGGTAGCATGATCTAGTGAGAAGAACTTGGGCCCGGAAGTCAGAGGACCTAGGATCTAATCCCAGATCTGCCAATTGTCTGCTGTGTGACCTTGGGCAAGTCACTTAACTTCTCTGTGCTTCAGTTTCCTCAACTGTAAACTGGGAATTAAATATTTCTTCTCTCTCCTACTTAGATTGCACCCCATGTGGAGCAGAGACTGTGTCCAACCTGATTAACCTGTATCTACTCCAACGCTTAGAACAGTACTTGACACATCGCAAGCAGCATGGCCTAGTGGAAAGTGCCCGAGCCTGGGAGCCAAAGGTCATGGGTTCTAAACCTGGCTCTGCCACTTGTCTGCTGGGTGACCTTGGGCAAGCCACGTAACTTCTCTGTGCCTCAGTTACCTCAACTGTAAAATGGGGATTAAGACTATGAGCCCCATGAGGGACAAGGACTGTGTCCAACCTGCTAACCTTGTATCTACCTCAGGACTTAGAACAAGTGCCTGGGGCACAGTAAGCGCTTAACAAATACCATAAAAAAAACCCCTAAAACCTTACAGCAATGCCTTCATTAGGCTAATAGTAAGAAAACTCAGGATTTTAGCTAATAACCAAGGGCCTTAAATTGAAAGCTTATGAAGGGCAAAGACTGCAGCCTTGCCCTTTCCCCCATGCTCTGAATAGCACGGCCAATCAGTGATGACTGATCAACATTGCATTGCCAAAGCTCTTGGCAATCACTGATCAGCAGCATAATCCCACGAGGCAGAGCCGACTTGGCTCTGCGCACTTTACGGGAGTGGAATCCGAGACTCCAAGCTATGTCTGCTCGGGACAAGTCTGGCTTTTTTAGGGAATTGATTTGGCTTGAAATTTAGTCATTTCTGCTCTAACACAAGAGTTGTGTTCTTGAAAAATCTCATTTTAACAAAAATTCTTGTCATGTCAACCATCCTTACAATGGTAAACGAGGGGGCTGATGGCTCAAATACAGTTGAATACACAGAAAAGGGCTAGCAACCACCAGGGTTGTCTCAGAGCCTGTTCTGAATTATGTTTCTGTATCAGAATCACTGGATCAGTTCATTAGTATTTTACCTGAAACTAATTTGCAATTGCTTAAAGTTCATGGTTTCTGGGAAACTTCTGGCAGCAGTAAACTTCAAATCCTTTAATGGGATTCCCTCTGTGAAATTAATGAACGGACACAGTATTTCTGGTACAGAATCACAATGTAGTTGTGATTCAAGTCTTCCTCAGCAGAACTGGGTCTTATTATGACCAATCAATCAACAGTATTTATTGAGGGCTTCCTGGATGCAGAGCACGCTACTAAGTGCTTGGCAGAGTGCAATATAAGAGTTGGTAGGCAGGAAGTGCATGGCCTTATTATAGCATTTTATTCTCCTATTCTTTCATAAAATCCTATTCAAATTCTCCCTTACAATAGCACATTAAGGCAGTAAAGATTAACAATTTATGTCGCCAATCTTCTCCAGGCAAATCAGAAAACCCCTGAAAACACTACATCTCTTTACGGACAGACTATTTGGCTTTTTCGGTCCCAATGTTGATTGCTTGGGGTCACTGCCTAGAGGCAGTTCAACCATTTGGGAATAGTTCACAGCCGTTAGATGTCATTGTTTACAGTTAGAGCAAATGCCAATCCCCTCTGTCCATTCTACTTGGCATTCAACCTATGTTGGTTTCTGCAAAAACACAATCCCTGTGTTATAGGAGAACTGAGCTTGTCTTCATTTCTTCATAGCGCTTCCTTCACATGCTCTTTCTCCTGGAAATGAGCCCCATGTGGGACATGGACTCTGTCAGGCCCGATTAACATGGATCTACCCCAGAGCTTAGAACACTGCCTGGCACATAGTAAGCACTTAAATACCGTTAAAAAAAAGAAGAAATGCTTAGTGGTGGCTCCAAGACCTCACTCGTCTGCTTATCTCCCCTATCAGATTGTAGGCTCCTTAAGGAAAAGGCCCATGTCTCTTGATACTACTGCACTCTTTGAAGCACTTACTGCAGTACTCTGCAAATGGTAGGTACTCAATAAAGACCATCATTCGATTGAATCTGCGTGACAAAGTTATTTCACATTAGTTGACAAGGAATCTCTCTCCTGCTAGTCTGTAAGCTTCTTGAGAGCAAGAATCTTGCCTACTGATTCTCCTGCACTCTCCCAAGTGCTTCAAATAACGCTCTTCTCACAGTAGGTGCTCAGCGAATACTTTCGATTGTACGTGGAACGTGAATTGGCCTCAGAAGTATATTTTCCATAGCACTCCAATCTGCGGGGGCTTTCAAAGAACGATAAAAGTGGAAGATGAGCGAGTCCCAGTAAACCGTATGGCTGCAGGCATGAAGAAATGAGGTGTGTACTGCAGACCACATAAAACAATGAAGGCAATTTAAAGACAAAATGTACAGGGAATGAAAAACAAATTTTGTAATATCAAAAGCATATGAGCAGACTGCTGCGCTCTCCAAAACCTTATGCATCTTGGCGTTTGCTCCAAATCACCGGGGAGCCCTCTCTAAAGAGAACAGACTTCAGCGGTCCCCGACCCCAAATTGGCCCCCTTTCCACTATCTCCTGGATCCCGGCAACCATGTGACCAAACAGCCCTGATGCCCACTTCTAAGTGACGGGGGCTTAGGGGAAGAGCGGGGAGGACACATCCAAAGGGATTGGGTCTAGCTGACTGTGGGTGTTGGCCATTGTCGAGATTTCCCTTTGCCCTACAGTGAGGAGCTTTGTTGACCAAGAGCTCCACCTATGGGACAGATTCAATTAGGCTGAGGGGAAAAAAACCCCCCCAAAACAAAAAAAACCACCACCGGTGATGGTCAGGAAAGAAAACATCTATGCCTATAAAAGAGACAAACAAACCTGACGACTTCCTGGGAATTAAGTTATTGCCACTGGGACAATATCATTCTGCTGTAAGACAACATTTTATATGTTTGAACGCACTCCCTCTTCATACGGGGCAATTACTCTCCCCACCTACAAAGCCTTATTGAAGGCACGTCTCCCCCAAGACACCTTACCTAAGCTCTCATTTCCTCTTTTCCTACTCCCTCCTGTGTTGCCCTGATTCGCCCTCTTTATTCACTCCTCCCTCGGCGCTTTATAAATAGATCCTTAATTGCTATGAACATCTGTCTACCCCTCTAGACCGTAAGCTCATCGTGGCAAGGAATGTGTCTACCAACTCTGTTATATTGTGCTCTTCCAAGCACTTAGTACAATGCTCTGCCCACAGTAAGCACTCAATAAATATGATTTATGTCAACGGAAGATGGAACACACTCGATTCGGCAGGGAAGCTAGTCTGGGAGTAAGTCAGACCCTTTGGAAAGCTGTAGAAAACTTTGTTGCTATTATACAGTATTTTAAGCACTTATTATGTATCAAGCACTGTCTAGCACTAGGGTAGATACCAGTTAATCAGGCTGGACACAGTCACTGCCCCACACTGCCCCACTGGGCTCAAAATCTAAGTAGGAGGGAGAACAGGTATTGATTGACTCCCCATTTTACAGTTGAGGAACCTGAGGCAAAGAGAAATGAAGTGATTTGCCCAAGATCACTTAGAGAAGCAGTGTAGCCTAGTCAGTAGAACAGGGACAGGTTCAGAAAGACCTTGGCTCCAATCCTGTCTCCAAGTAACTTTGCTCCTCTGTGCCTCATTTATCTCGTCTCTAAAATGGAGATAACTATTGAGAGGCCCATGTGGGCTATGGACTGTGTCCAAACTGATTAGCTTGTATCTACCACAGCGCTTAGTATACTACCTGGCACATAGTAACTGCTTAACAAATATTATTAGAAAAAAAAGCAGCAGAGTTGGTAATAGATCCCAGGTCCTCTGACTCCCAGGCCGCCAAGAGGGCATCATTTAGCAAGATGATGCTTCCGGGTCCTAGATGGCTGCCTAGAGCTCAGGAGAGCCAAGGCTACACTTGACCCTCCATGGGGATCCTGGGGCCCTGAAACCTCTGCTTCTCCTGGCGTCCAGCTGAGAATCAAGCAGGGGAAGAAAGGGAAGGCCTAGAACTGTCTCTACTTGTGCTGCAGCTGTTTGGTCTCAGCTGGAACCAAGCCGAGCTGCCATGGTCAAGGAGCTCCTTGTAGTAGTGGCTTGGAGAGACTGCAACCGAGTGGATTCTCCTTTAGAGATAGCAATGATCCGTCCGAGGCCCTCGAGCTCAACCCTGCTAGGAAGCAGCTTGAATCCATGGAGAATCTAAATGCACAGAGAGGGAGCCCCCTCTGAGGGGGTGATGGGAGTCATCATCCTCACAGAATCTGGGGGGCTGCCCACCCCGCACCCCTCAGCCTGGCCAGAATCCTGAGCTGCTAGAGGCCTCCTAGCTGAAGCTCTGTCCCTTCTCCAGCTTATATCCTGTGTGTATATGTGGTACTGCATATACGGCTCCCTGAACCTGTGTGGCACTGCATATACACCTCCTTGATCCTGCATGTGTGTGGCACTGGGTGTACACCTTCCTGCTTCTGTGTGCTTGTGCGACACTGTGTGTAATAATAATAATAATAGTAATGGCATTTAAGTATTTACTACGAGCCAGGCACTTCACTAAATGGTGGGGTAGAATCAAGTTGGACAAGGTCTCTGTCCCATGTGAGGCTCACAGTCCTGATCCCCATTTTACAAATGAGACGAGGCACAGAGAAGTGAAGTGACTTGCCTAAGGTCATACAGCAGACAGGTGGAACTGGGATTAGAACCTATGACTTTCTGACTCCCAGGTCCATATTCTTTCCACTACATCATGCAGCTCCTAAGCTACGCAATGTACACTGCTCTGATGCTGTGCATTGTGTGTGGCACTGTGTACACCTCCCAGATCCTGTATATGAGGTACTTTGTGTACACTTCTCTGACTCTGCATGTGTGACACTGTGTGTACATCTCTCCGATTCTATGTGCGTATGTGTAATTTACCTTAATATAAGTCTCCTCTGCTAGACTGTAAGCTTCTAGAAGGTAGGGCTCATGTCGCACTCTATTGTATTTTCCAAACTCTGCACAGTATTAAGCATTTGATAAATACCATTTTTAATTGATATTTATGGTGATTGGAAGTGGGTCCACAGTCTCTCCAACTGCAAACTCCTTAAGGGCAATCAATCAGCCAACCATATTTATTGACCAACTCCTATGTTCAGAGCGCTGTACTAAGCACTTGGGAGACCACACTAGAACAGAGGCGGTAGACGCGTTCCCTCCTCACATGAGAGTGAGCCAGTGTTTCAATAAGGTATGAAGGGATGGAGTCAGAGGCACAGGTGGAAGGCATAGATCTAGAGAGGAGGCCAGAGATCTCTTCTTGAGATACTGCAGGGAATGTAGACAGACTTGAAGAGGGTGGAGGAGGAGGGGGAGGATAATCTAGTCTTGAATGTGAATCTCAACTACCAAGTATGAAGATATTCATCATTAAGACAATCACATTTTTGACCAAATGACTGAAATACAGTTGTCAATGAAAATGACATTAAACCACCATGCTCTCGATCACATCAAGGATTTGAGAAATGTTGGTGAATGATGAACGTTAAGAAAAAAAAGTATATCTGTAGGTAAAAAAAACAAAAACCCTTTACCATCAAAATGCTACTTTGTCATTTTAGAAATAATGCATTCTTTTTTGGTCTGTGGCAAATACTATTTCATAAATATTAATATTGTATTTGAATGGACCTTGCTTTACCAAGAGAGTGTGTAATTGCATTTACCAATAAATCAAGGGTAACAGTTAAACCAGTTTGTGAACTTAGATTTTCATTTAGATTGCTCATGTTCCATTTGATAAAGAAAAGTTATTAAATGCTGACCTACTGGTTATGGATTTCTGAAATGTTATGCTTCCCACTCTGTGCCTTGGATATTTATTCTATTTCAAACTGTCTGCTCATAGTTTATTCCTTGGATAAAATTTTTCTTATGGATCTACCTTGGTAGCACTCTTAATTGATACCGTGTAAATGGAGTGTTAGGCAAGAGCCCTCAGTGAAGTATGGTTTCTCGCAGGAAACAATGTGAAGTACATTGATGTAGTCTCAAAATTCAAAGAACTGACTCAAACAGTGTAAATATATTAGACAGTGATTAAAAAAAACACAATAGTCACATGCCCAAATAGTAATGTAAATATATCAACAGTAAAATATTTTGAATGTTTTCAGGTGTACATACAGACAATTGTCAGTGTCATTTTTTACATTTTATTGAGCAAAATGATAGTTGTGCTAAGACACTGCCAGCATCTATTATAATTAGATCTTCCACTGTGCAATGACATTTGGAATAGACTTTAATCACTTTCATCTCAATTTTACAGATGAGGAAACTGAGGCCAGAGAAGGTAAGTTACCCAAGGTGACATGGAAAGCAAATGGCAGACCCAGGTTAGAACCCAGGACTTCTGACACTCGATCCTGTGCTCTTTCCACCAGACCACCATGTGCTCTTACTTTCAGTGTAAGAGGTTCAATACTTGGCACAATTTGCTCCCCAAAATGTCAAAATGTGTGAGGCTTCCTCGTCTCCTATTCTTTTTCTATTTGACTGAAAATACTATGTGACTGCCTTGCTTTAACATCTCTCTCACAATGGTCTTAAGTAATTGGTTTGTAATTGCTAGGATATTGCTCCCAAAAGAATTCAGGGTCAGATGAATTAAAAAAAAAAAACAAAACTATTAAAGGGCCCAGAGTCCAGCAGAGATACGCAAAATAATTGAAGTTTAGAGAAAAGGACAAACTATAATAAAAGTGCAGTGCTTTGTGTACCACCTCCACACCAAAAAAAACCTCCCTCCATCAAGGTTGTAGCGTATTCCTGGATAAATGTGATACTCTGAGCTCAGTTCTCTCCGTGTCCCCACCTCCAAAGAGAGAGCAGTCTTGGGGATGATCAAGTTCATAGGGAAATGGGCTTATTTGAGGAGGGAGAGGGAGGTAGAACATCCCCTAGGGGCCTACAGTCACATCATACAATTCTTCAGCAGTTCTACACCATCTTAACATTGGTGTAACCCAGCCTCCAATAGCACACATGTTCATATCTTATACTTTGGTTCAGGGACTGTGTCTAATTCCCATCTGTGTATTCTTTCCCAGCACTTAGTACAGTGCTTTGCACACAGTAAATGGTTAAACACTTTTATGCATTTTTTTTTATGTACTATGTACATAAACTCTGTACTAAGCACCTGGGAAAGTTAGAGTTGGTAGAATTGTTTCCTGCTCACAAGGAGCTTACAGTCTAGAAGAGTCCTTATAATCTTCATTCATTATGTTGACATTCCTTAGGCCAAGGAAGTGCAAGATGCCACATGAGATTTCATTTCATGTATGCACATTCAGCTTAAACCTCATACTCTCAATGCTATCTTGCTTTCTTGCTCAGTGCAAAAACTGTACCTTAGAAACACACTCAAGTCATGCTGGGTTGCTTATTTGTTGGGTTTTTTTAATGGCATTTGTGAAGTGCTTGCTATGTGTCATCCCTGTTCTAAGCAGTGGGGCAGATACAAGTGAATTAGGTTGGACACAGTCCCTGTCCCACATGGGGTTCACAATCTAAGCAGGAAGAAGAATAGGAGAACTGAGGCACAGAGAAGTGAAGCAACTTGCCCAGGGTCACACAGCAAGCCTTTGGCAGAGGCAGGATTAGAACCCAGGTCCTCTGACTCTCAGGCCTGTGCTCTTTCCTCTAAGCCGCACTGCTTACAGTAGCATTTATAGCTTGTGCACAGGCAGACACTGTGCCCATAGGCTGGGGATGCTAGTTGATGCAGAAGGGCAGGAGGAGACTGGCAACCTGGAGCTGCCCTGTGTCTGCTGCTCAGGAGCTGGCAAAGAAGGGGCAGAAGAGGAACAGGCAGGGACTCCCACTATTTTGGATGGAGGCCAGTTTGAGACCTTAGGGCACTTGAGTAGCCCTGGACATTCTGCCATAAGATGATGGCATCCATTTTAGCTGGACAGAGCAAGGGCACCACAATTAGTCTCTCTCTGCACCAAAGGGAAAGAACTGAGATCCCCATTCTGGGAATATTTCAATTTAGTATCTTTGCTGTAATGTCAGGAAAGCCACCACTGTAACATCAAAACGTGTCTTCAGGTGGCAGTTGACCTCTTTCGACACTCTTCACTGCTCTGCTTTTGTGAAATGTTCTTCTCAGAGTAGGCTCTTACTGGAAGTGGTGGGGCTTTATATCTAGAATGCACAGAAACATGTCTCCAAAGCATACTGGTTGAAGAGGAGGAGGCAAAAGTGGGCCAAATCATAAAAACAGTAAAGTATTTGTTAAGTACTCAATGTGTGCCAGAGCGCTGTGCTAAGCAGTGGAACAGATACCGTATGCACAGATCGGACATGTTCCCTGTCCCACATGGGGCTCACAGTTTGAAAGCAGGTGTCATATCTCCATTTTACAGATGACAACACTGAGGCCCAGAGAGACTGAGTGTCTTGCCCCAGGTCACACAGCAAGCCACTGACAGAATAGGGGGTATGACATTCGGTCCTGTGCTCTTTCCACTAGGGCATTCTGCCTCCCTGCCAAGTCGTGCCAACAAAAACGTTAAAGCAAAGAGGGGTTCCTGGAGCAAAGGAAAATTAGGCACTTGTCACAGAGTTTAGAAACACTCTGTAAATCCTTCTTGAATGTAATAGAGTACTAAAATACAGCCAATCATAACAGAATCCATGTCACCACTAGTGAATAGAATCAAAGAGTATTAATGAGAAATAATAATAATAGGGGTACTTGTTAAGCACTTATTACTTGCCAAATGCTGTTCTAAGGGCCGAGGTAGATACAAGTTCATCGGGTCAGATACAATCCCTGCCCCACTTGGGGCTCACACTCTTTATCGCTATTTTACAGATGAGGCAACTGAGGCCCAGAGAAGTGAAGGGACTCGCCCAAGTTCACACAGCAGACAAGTAGCAGAGCCGGGATTAGAAAGCAGGTCCGTGCTCTACCCACTAAACCACATTCCTTCTCCACTGGCTTAGTGCCACTGTCTTTGAAAGCTTGGAAGGTAAAGAGGAATGACCATGTGGAAATAAACAAATGCTAATGCCAGGACTTTCTTTCCCACCTGGACTAGAGATGAGGACTTTCTTGGACCACAGGGTAAGGTAAGACTACCACCTGACATGAACTATTCAATTCCCGACAACATCCCAAGAAGCCAAGATACGGTAGGGTCAGTTGTTTTGCCAAAGGCCCTATCATATTGGTCCATAGGATAGTGGCAGTAGCAAGAGTTGTGATGGTCATTCCCACTTCTGTGAGACTTGCAATACCTGTGTCTTTCTGGCTTCCAGTTCCCCAGTTCCTCAAGGACCAGAGGCAGTTAAGGGCTAGGTGGGGAGTGGGAAAGCACAAGCTGGGATTGGCTTTTCCCCCAGGAATCTCCAACCTGCTCTGCATCTTGACAATTCCCACTGCTAGCATCAGGCCTTGAGCACAAGGGGGAATTGCTCAGTAGATTGTGACCATCCTGGCACTACCCTTTCACCTTAATCATCAGAAACAATTCTCAAAAGCTCCCTGAGGAAGAAAGAGTTGTCTCACGGGAGAGATAATCCCTGCTGGACAACTATCAAGGCCGACGTTCCGTCTACCCGAGACCTTAGTGGACTTTAATCGTGATTTGTTCGTCTACCAGCAGTCAAGTTGGATTCTTCTCCAAGTTAATAACTATCTTTTTTGTCATGGACAGTGTTATTTTATGTCACTGAAATACAGTTATTTGTTGCCTAAAAATAACAGCCATATCTGATACATATAATGTTGCATTTCCACAAGGACAGTGAAAGACTTCACAATGATAACACATTTTTGTGCACAGTTCTAATTCATCTACGAGTGAAATGAAGTTATGGGGTGAACGTGGGTGGAGGTTGGCGATGCAAGATGCCGGTGCAGTCACTGGTACAACAAAGAGAGAGGGATGTAGGCAGGTTGGAGGGAAGTAGGGAGAGAAAGAGCTAGACAGAGTGTGAGCAAACTCAAGAATGAAATCAGGGCCTAGAAGAAAAACTTCATTAGCATTAAAAGCAACCCATTTATTGCCTGCTCCACCACTCCCATATAAGGTAGTGAGGCCTAGTGGAAAGAGCACAGCCAGGAAGTTGTGAGGTCTGGGTTCTAGTTCTGACTGCCTCTTGCCTGCCACGGAATGTCACTTTTCTGTGACTCAGTTTCCTCATCTGTAAACTAAGAATTAAATGCCTGTCCTCTTTCCCTCAGACTGTGAACCCTAAATGATAAAGGGACTATGTCTGATCTAATTGTCTTGTATCCGCCCGAATGCTAGGTAAAGTACACAATTACTGGTAGTGTACCTGTGCTTTGGGATTTCAGAACAACCACTGGAAAATAGTTCCTGCTGACAGTCAATGGGGAAGTCAGGGCAGTTGCCAGTAATCAACAGAGACTTTTACGTTAGTCAGAGGAGCAAACAAACCCCTTAGGAAAGGTGACTAGCAATTTAGGTTTGGTGAATGGGTTTGTTAATGCAGGACAGCATGGCCTTGAACAGTGACTCAAAAAATAATAATAATAATTCTGGTATTTGTTAAGTGCTTACTGCGTGCCGGGCACTGTACTAAGCCCTGGTGAATCGGGTTGCACACAGTCCCTGTCCAAAATGGTGCTCACAGTCTTAATTCCATTTTACTGATGAGGAAATGGAGGCACAGAAGTGAAGTGACTTGCCCAAGGACACGTAGCAAATGGCAGAGCTGGGAGTAGAACCCATGACCTTCTGACTCCCAGGCCCACACTCTATCCACTACACCATGCTGCTTCAGGAAGGTCATGGTTTGAATGAGCAAATATCGTCAATCCCTGTATGGGATAATCCGAGGAAAGGCCCGGACAAGAGAGAGAAAAGCTCTCTCCTATAAGCTTCACCAGGACTGGTAGCAAGGAATGAATGATCAGTGGTATTTATTGAACACTTACTGTGTGCAGAGCACTGAGCTAAACACTTGGGAGAGCACAATATTACAGAGTTGGTTGACACATTCACTGCCCACAAAAGGGGTACTAGGTTAAGTGGGGAAAACTGGGGAAGGAACTTTGCCCAGGATACAGCGGGCAATGCAGGTCAGTAGAGAACTTGGAGAAAGACTACGAGCAAGATCAGAGAAAGTATGATGTCACCATAGTTGGGAGTTCCATAAAGGGGAGGATGGCTTAGCTTTGGGAATGGTCAAAGAATCTAGTGGTAAGAAAAAAATTCAGATTTAAGAAGCTGTTCCCAATTCATGATCAAGCGAAGATGAAGCCCTAACTACTATATAAAAAGTCTGTAATAAGACTAATCATTCCAATTAATAATGTTGGTATCTGTTAAGTGCTTACTATGTGCCGAGCACTGTTCTAAGCTCTGGGGTAGATACAGGGTAATCAGGTTGTCCCACATGAGGCTCACAGTTAATCCCCATTTTACAGATGAGGTAACTGAGGCACAGAGAAGTTAAGTGACTTGCCCACAGTCACACAGCTGACCAGTGGCAGAGCTGGGATTTTAACTCATGACCTCTGACTCCCAAGCCCGTGCTCTTTCCACTGAGCCACGCTGCTTCTCTTCAATTGCATATAATCATATCAGACAGTCCCCTATTCTCATTAGAAAGAGGTAATAGGTATGTACTTATCCACATAAACTCTTGAGCAGCAATTAGAATGAGCTACCATGACTCCAAGGTGGTATCAGCGCATGGTTCTGTAGGTAGAACAAAACCCGGTACAAAACACAAGTTTTCCCACTACACTTTTTCTCCTTAACCTAAGAAATTTCCCTCCAATACTGAATAAAACACTTACCTTGCTGTCCCGGGGCTTTGCTGTTTACTGCAAGGCCTTCTTGACTTTAGCTTTCACAGCTGAGGTGCAGCTTGGTTCGGGTCCAGAGGCAGAGAGGGAAAGCAAACACCGGTCGGGCTCAGGTGGTCCAGTGAAGGGCAGCATGGATGTACCCCTTCCTCGGGGATTCAAACCCACTCGTCCAAAGAGGGGGAGTCAGGGTGTGTGTCTTCCTCAGAGTCTAGAACCCCCTTGTCCAGAGAGGGAGAGCTTGAATGTCCTTCTTAGAGCTAAAACTCCCTTGTCCAGAGAGGAGGACCATGGCTACCTCCCATCCTCAAGGGCTAGAACTCGCTTGTCCAGAGAGGGGGAGCACAGGTGTACCCCTTCTTCGGGGCCTAGAATACCCCTTCTTCAGGAGCTAGAACTTCCTTGTTTAGGGAAGGTGAGCCTGAAGCTGTCTTCCTCAGTGGCTATTAACCTCCTTATCCAGAGTCAGGAATCCTGAGTGTACCCTTCTTAGAGGTGGGATGGTGGGGGCTAAACAAAACCCCCGTGGCTAGAGAGGAGGAAACCTCTCTTGTCCTCGCTCTCCCCATCCCTTAATTGGTTTCAGCTGACATCAGCCCCGCCCTCCGTCTGCTTCTCTGTTATTTGGAAGGCTGCCGCAAATTGGCTATACACCTGTGCCTGCAGCTCACCTCGTGCGTGTCACCTGATCTACAGGTTCGTCAGCCGAAATGGCTCTAATATCAGCCCCGCCCTGAATCCCAAATAACCGTCCCGATCTACAGCCAGGCTAGGTCACGGGGGGGGGGGGGGGAAATGGAGAGTAGAGGGATTACTCGGATGCTGTGAGTGAAAAATTGCCCTTCACCCAAAATACTTGGGGAGTTGAGGCAAACGTTCAATTAGGTTGTATTTATTATCTGGGTACTTTTCCCTCTTCTGAACCTGGTTTACCGGTATGGAGCTGACCAATGAGCTAGGGAAAACCTTTAATTCACAAAATGTAGTCCACTGAGACTGCTTTGGATACCACTTTGACAGAAGTAGAAAGAGATTTAATAATCTCCTATATGCTCTTCGTAAAACTGGGGGTATGTTTCCAATTACTTCAATCTCCAGATTCAAATATTTGAGATAATGATGTCACCTTTGGCCAATCATATGCTGGCATTGCTCAGTGTTTTAGGCTCTTATCTTGACATGCCCGTTACCTTATGTGGAGAGAAGGAGGGTTCTATTTTCATGCTCCCCTTAGAGGACTTTCTTATATAAACTTTCTGGAAGCAATGTGCTATCAACACAAAATAAGGGGAAAGAAATGCATCTGAAATACAAAGATGAATGAAGTACATGGAACTGTACAGTTTTAAAACTCGAGTTATGGTAAATGACCCAAATAGTTCATTTGTAGTTTAGAGAACTCTTGAGCTAAATGACCATTTAATTGGAGCATTGCCTACCTACCTTCCTCTGGCTCCTGACAGTTTTCATTGAGCTGAAGAAGTGGGCTTATCCATCAATCGATGGCATTTATTGACTCCTTACTGTTAATTCAGTAGTATTTATTGAGCATTTATTGTGTGCAGAGCACCATACTGCATTGCAATCCTGTTTCCATGTGAATCTTTTTTTTCAGCCCTGTTACCAGCATCCTTACCTGTGCAATGGGGATATTAACAGTGATGATAATCCATTAGGAAGAAATCATTTTAGTAACAATAGTAATTTAATCATCAATCATATTAATGATAGTTAGTAGCCCTCCTTTCCCCTTCCTGCCCTCCCCTGTGTTGCCTATGCACTTGACTCTGTAACACTTTAGCATTTGATATTTATGCCACCTTCAACCCCACGGAACTTATCCACATATCCGTATACTCTGCCATTTCCCTTTTCTGTAATTTATTTTAATGTCTGTGGTTCCCTCTAGACCATAAGCGCCTGGTGGACAGGGCTCGTGACTTCCAACTCTGCTATATTGTACTCTCCCAAGAACATAATACAGTGCTCTGCACACACTAAGTGCTCAATAAATACGATTGATCTCTTCCAGCACTTAGTACAGTGTCTGGCACATAGTAACACTTAACAAATACTATTTGAAAAATAAAAAAGTGGTAGAGCCGGGATCAGAACCCTGGTCTTATGACTCCCAGGCCTGTGGTCTTTCCACTAGGCCATGCTGCTTCTCAAATGCATAACCAGTTCTGTAGCCTGAACATTTGAAATGTATAAAATCGGGGTGGGCACAGTAAATACATTTAGTCAGATACTTGTACCCATCTTCAGAAGCTTTGGGGTTCTGAAAGTTCTTTTCCCTTATGTCCTCCAGTGCAGTGAAAGAGGTGATTTTCTCAGTAATGTGCTAGTTCCCCCAGTGACCTCAGGCATCACCTGCACCGGTGAAAAACTCACCAAATCTACCATCTCCAGAGGTACTCAAGATTCTTGAGACTTACGGCTTGATTATCTGAAAAAGTTCTAAAAGTTTGGGATCCATCTCCCCTTTCCATTTTAAATGCTTCAGGGACCTGTTTAGGTCCTGAAAAACTTAGCAGCATATAGCTGTCACGTGACAGAGCCACGAAGCTTGGTCAAGGGAAGGGGTCAAGTGGCGAGAGAGATGATGTCCAGGTTGGCATGTATTGTTTCTCCCGTGGATGGGAGGAGAGGGAGAGGAGAGAAAACAGGGTAGGGCAGTCACCTTGCAAGCCTTGGTCTCACAGGTCTGAGGCTGCCAGCGAGGGTCACCCAGAGCCCTGAGTTTTCCCATGGATAAGGAGTCTGATGGGCAGTGGTACTGCTGGAACTAGCCAGAGCCCCTGGCAGAGTCAGAGTCCAGCACAGGACATTTCACTGAGGTCAGTGCCGCTGCCGTCGCTACAGCCTGGGTACGAGCAGAAGCCCTGGCCCATCTTGGGCTTTGTCTCTAGAAGTGTCTGTCAGAGGGAGGGGCTGGAGGAGCCAAGGGTGAGTGGAATAGTCAGATGAGTGCTGACCCTCTGCTAAGCCTTACTGCTCCCCCCCCCACTTCAGGCTTGTTTTCCTTTTGCCTTTCTTTCCCCTTTTCTCTGTTGGTCCCTCTTCTCCCATGTCTTCCTTTTTTCTCTTTGCTCTTCTTCCTTACTCTTCTTTGTGGTTTTTTTTTATGTTTCTCCTTTCTATTCCTTTCTCCTCATTTTTGTCTTACCACATTTTCCCTCTTCCCACTTTCCCTGGTCCCAGCCTCTTTGGTCCTCACCTGGTCCCTTGGTCATTTTACACATGCAATCCCAAATGAATGAGAAGTTGTTAGAAATGAGGTCTAAAGAGAGAGAGAAAAACCTCCCAGTTGCCCCATTTAGCTGAAGAGCATATCCACATCGCATCTCAGTGAACTGGCTTTGTTTACAGAAAGATGATTTGGTGGAAAGTCCTGCATCCTACCAAAAGAAAGTACAGCATTCAATTTTGCTATTGAAACAGAAATGAGTTTGTTTTGATTACCAAGTCCAGAGATGTTTCCTGCTTGGCACATAGTAATCACTTAACAAATACCATAATTATTTTTAAGGGAAGCAGCGCTTCATAGAAATCATTTTCTAATTGGACAAGGGGCTTTAGCTCCAGCCAAAACTTCTAGTATCCAGATTAGAAGGTTTGGGGTTTACTGCCAGGGAGAAATAACTGAATGCGCTCTCCTGTGCTTTTCCCTGACATGAATGAGCAGTTACAGCTATGTGCAATATATAAATCCAGGACTCAGACTAAAAAAACCACAGTCTAATATGCGTTAAATCCTAGGAGCATGAAGACGCAGGGGTTAAACCAAGCCTCCCCAGCCACAATCCACTCTGTGAAGCCAAGGCTCTGAAAGTTGAGGTGTTTGCTCCATAGCTGTTCTCAAATGCCTGTTCTCCTTCTTACTTTGACCGTGATCCTCAAGTAGGAAAGGGACTGTGCCCTTCTTTGGTTTTCTATAATCGCCTTGCTTTTAGCATATGCTTTTATTTCCAAAGCACTCTCCTCTAATTTTATTTGTGCCTTCAAAAGAACCCTCTGCGGCAGGTAAGAAAGACAGGAATTATCAGCCCCATTTCAGAGATTAGAAAACTGAGGTACAGAGCGTTTAAGTGACTTACCCACAGACACACAGCAGGTTGGTGGCACAGCTCAGAATTGAACTCAGGGTGCTCCGGCTTCCAGACCGGCCCTGTGGCACTGCATCACCCTGTTTCCCCTATCTACCCCAGTGCTTACTTAGTACAGTGTTTGGCACACAGTAAGCGCTTAACAAATCCCACAATTATTATTAGTAGGCTGTGGCTAAGGTCAGGTCCTCACTTTGTTTGAATCCTCTGACTGGAATACCAAGGATGGAGCCTAGCCTCAGTCCTGGGACTAAGACCCTGGGCAGAAGACCTGATGCTAGTTCTAGTAGCTTGTCGAATGCCGCTCCCACTCCATTGTCCCTGCCAGTCAGGTTCCCCTGGGGCACACGCAGAGTATCACAAGCAAGTAGGTAGGCAGCTCATTCAAAATCAGAAATAGGGAATCAAGTCCCCTTTGGTAGCAGTAGTAGTATATCAATTAATCAATCGTATTTATTGAGCACTTCCTATCTACAGAGCACTGAACTAAGCACTCGGGAGAGTACAATATGCTTTGGCAGCCAGGATCACTTTCCCTTAAGGAGTTTACAGTCCAGTTCGCTAACAAAGTTTTATCCAAAAGCGCATAGTGAAAACACTCATTACTGGAAACTGTATTTGGAAAATCTCTTAATTCATTGTGCTTCATCTGTTTCACCTAAGGATAATAATGAGTGGAATTTTTTATTAAACAGATCATCTTGCCTCATAGCAACCTATTTCTGACTTTTCATCAAATAGAATGCAAAGCAACCATCTCTCTCTCTCGGCAAAAGATAATCAATTTTACAGACACTCTTCTGTGAATTAGTCATCATCAAATAAATATGAAGCGCTGGAGGTCCTCGTATTAACAATAGTACTCCTTTCGAGCATTATATATAGAAATGTTTGTCTTAGAGGAATATTGTGAAATACATATATCAAAATAGAATATTAGTTTTAAGGTACTGAAAGTACAAAATATCGATGTTGGAACAAAGAAAATAACATTTTAGAAACTGGATGAAAATCAACAACAAAATGGAGGTGGGAGAGAGAAAATGGTGAGAGAAAATAAATATATCAAAATAGAATATTAGTTTTAAGGTACTGTAATTTCAAAATATCAATGTTGGAACAAAGAAAATAACGTTTTAGAAACTGGATGAAAATCAACAACAAAATGGAGGTGGGTGAGAGAAAATGGGTTTTTCTGTGTATTCCTAACAGCACATCTAACTCCACCCCTCCCCACCCTCCACCAGTAACTCCTCCATCCCAAAGTGTGACACACAGATAATCTGCAAGACGTGGAAATAGAACAGTGTGAAGGGCAGGGAATTGCACCCCTCCCTGATTTCTGCAAGCCTTTTATATTGGCTGATGTCAGAAGGATGTAAGACACAGGCAACTGCAGATCAGTACAGATCCCTTTTCCTTCTTATTTCTATCTGTAAATTATTTCAGTTCATTCTCTTCCACTAAATCAAAAGCTCCTTGAGGTCAGAGATGATGTCTACTAACTCTACTAGTAACTACGGTAGCTGTTGCTGTGGCTATAGGTAGGCTAAGGGCTCTGAATTAGAAGCCTAAAGTTTTGCTCCTGTAGCCACAGCTCCCTATTGAATTTTGTTTACATTTTGTGTATTGTGTACTTGTCCTTGCCCATTACACTGGTTTATTGCTTTGTTTCATTACCCCTGAGGTGTCTGTCTCCAGTCCTCTCCCCCACCTATATTCATAGATTGTGAATCTATACCCAGGGAGAGGGTATGTGTATAATGCTCACCTAGAGACTTTCCCATGACTCTGAACACAGTAAGCGCTTAGCATTCTTACTATTGTTATTATTATTATGAGAAGCAGCATGGCTTAGTGGAAAGCACACAAGACTGGGAGTCAGAAGGACCTGGGTTCTAATTCTGGCTCCTCTACTTATCTGCTGTGTGACCTTGGGCAAGACACTTAACTTCTCTGGGCCTCAGTTACCGCAACTGTAAAATGGAGATTAAGACTATGACAGGTTCAGGGACTGAGTCCAACTCAATTATCTATCTATCTCAGAGCTAAATACAGTGTCTGGCATATAATAAGCACTTAAATATCATAAAAAATGCAGCTTCTACTATTACTGTGTTCTCCCAAACATTCAGTACAGTACTGTATATACAGTTGGAGTCGGGAAGCAGTGGTTATCCCTGTCTCAGGGAAGAAGTGTCTACCGGGTGAAAAGTGCTGATGGCACATCAGCAAGGAATGTTCCAAATCTTGGACTCATTTGGGAAGGGCTCAAGTTCTAAACCATTACCCAAGCTTCTCACAAAACCCAACTCAGTCAGTCAACGGATTTATTGAGTGCTTACTATGTACAGAGCACTGTATGAAGCACTTGGGAGAGTACAATCCAAAGAGGGCCATGTTCCTGGGAGCCAATGGTTGTGTCCCGGTACTAATCAATGCTGCATTTCCAAAGGCCTTACCTCTTGATCAATGCCCTGAGTTTCCTTAGCCAGAGGAAATAAAAAGACTGGGTCCAGTACCCAAATTAGCAACTATTCACAGGAACATAACCAGTACACAATCATTAAACAATATGTTTCCTGGTAAGACCTCTCAATGTGTAATGTATACAAATATGTAATTCATTCCTGCAGATCCAGACGGCAGACTAATAGCGTGTGTCAGCCCCCATGTGGAGCAGGAAGGGCTGGGGAGGTCTAGCTGTGGACTGCGTGCCTTTTCGGGGCCCTGTCAAAAACGTCCATGGAGATTTCCAAGCACACTGCTGCCAGCATTCTGGAGGCTTTTATTGTTCACTGTCCTCTCTCTGCATTGCCCTTCACATAGTTTTGGAATTGCATCGTGCCACGTGCTTAGGAGAAAACAGATGAAATATTTGGCTGTCTTAATAAGGTCAGCCTCAGACAGATGTCCAAGGGGGCTCTTGTGCTGACACCGTGGGCTCTCTCAGCCCTGACACCTTGGATGCGCTCAGCCCCGACACTGTGTATTCGCTCAGCCCCGATGCCGTGCACTTGCTTAAACCCCATTGCCATGGCTTCACTCAGCTCTAATGCTGTGGATTCACTCAGGCCTGACGCCATGGATTTGCTCAGCCCCAGTGCTGTGGTAATTTTCTATATAACTCCTACATGTCTGTGGACTATAGTTAACCCAAATTGGACTTCCTGCCTGTCCAGCCTTAACACTTGGGGAAACTCTCCACCACCTCTACTAGTGCCAGTGTCTGATAAAGATGCTTTCTTTTCTAAGTAGCACTGAAGAACATGCCTTCCACCTCACCCAATTCAAGGGCTATACGCTAGACTCAGCCTTGGTAGGATGGTTTCGTTGCCCTGGGTTTCAGCCCCTTCCTCAGTAATTAATTATAAATGCAACTTATCTCCAGAGTCTTCACAGTGAGTAAATTAGACCACTTGAGCTCCCTGAAATAAAAGCAGTTGATGCTGATTACCTGTTGACTGAAAATATGCATAGGTAAGTGAAGCATGGGAAGGAAACATCCCTCTCGCTTTAAAATCCACCAGATTCCAGCCCTCCTCACCGTTAAAGCCCTTCTGAAAACCTTTCCCTCCAGAAGGCCTTCCCAGAATAATTTTCACCATGTCTTTCATTACAACAGCCACCTTGCTCTTATATGTTTGTATAAGACATACTGATGGACATGTTGAGGTACATACTCCACTACTTCTCCTCCACAAGATGTTCCCCTCCCTAAGCCCTCATTTCTGTTGTATTGTGCTTTCCCAAGTGCTTAGTTCAGTGCTCCGGGCATCGTAAGCAATCAATAAATTATTGATTGATTATTCATTTATCCATCTTTCCCTTGCCTTGTGCCATCGAGTCGTTTCCGCCCCATAGTGACTCCATGGTCACATCTCTCCCAGAATGCCCCACCTCCATCTGCAATCGTTCCGGTAGTGTAGCCATAGAGTTTTCTTGTTAAAAATATGGAAGTGGTTTACCATTGCCTCCTTCTGCGCAGTAAACCAGAGTCTCCGCCCTCGACTCTCTCCCGTGCCACCGCTGCCCAGCACAGGTGAGTTTTGACTTGTAGCAGATTGCCTTCCACTCTCTAGCCACTGCCCAAGCTAGGAATGGAATGGGTAGGCCTCTGCTTGACTCTCCCTCTCATAGTAGAGACTGGTAGAGTACTGGAAACTCTCCAGGTACGACCCCAAGAGGGGCTAGTCTTATTGTTATCAGTTGTAGCATCGATTTCCAGCTCCCCCTTATTATGGAGGAGTCCTGACTCTGTCCTGGAATGCCCTTCCTCTTCATATCTGACAGACAATTATTCTCTCCCACTTCAAAGCCTTACTGAAGACAAATCTCCTCCAAGAGATCTTCTCTGACTAAGCCCTCCATTCCTCTTCTCCCACTGCCTTCTGTGCCACCTTGACTTGCTCCCTTTATTCATCCTTCTCCCAGCCCCAAAGCACTTATGTAGATGTAATTTTATTTATTTATATTATTGTCTGTCTCCCCCTTTATACTGCAAACTCACTGTGGGCAGGGAATGTGTCTGAAATAGTGTTATACTGTACTCTTCCCAGCACTTAGTACAGTGTTCTGCCCACAGTAAACACAATAAATACAATTGACCGACTGAGTATTCGGGGAGATAAAGGGACACATATTATTTATAATAAGTGGGAGCTGGAAACCAGGGTTAAAATAGGGATACAAATGACCAAGCACTTACCCCAGTGCTCTGTGCATAATAAGTGCTCAAGAAATACCTTCGATGGAATAGTTGGTGGCCATTTCACCTTATTGGATAAATGGTAAGAAGAGGGTTAAATTCTCATTCTGCTTGGCCATTATTTTCCCACAAGGAAGGTGATTTAGGCCTTTTGGGCTGCCATGCAATCTATTCTTTATCACACCAAAGAATAAGCATATCATCCCATAGGGTCGCCAGTCATTCCATAGTAATACGAGTGGATGAGAGCAAAAAGATATACACCACCAGTCCCTTTGGAAGCTGCCAAGTCATGGAATACTCACTGATCATCTCCCTGGAACTGATAATTCCAGATTCAGAGGTCTCCTGGAGGCAGAGTGGGAAGCAGGAACGCTGGCTCATCTCCAACGTCCCTGTAACGTTACTCAACCCCGCCATCTGGGAAAAGTGCAGTCTGCTTCATCAGTGATTCTTGACCTCCTCCCAGAGATGCCTAAAAATTGGGCCAATTTAGACAGTCGCTTTTTGGATACAAATCTCAGGCTGGAAGGAGCTAATGAAAGCCATTTCATAGGGGAATATCCTTTGGTGTCCGCCGAGATGAACAAACCATCCATTTAGAAAGAATAAGAAGTGCCGCTAACTACAATCCCAGCCCACTGCCCCTCCCCTGCGCACTTCAAAATAAATCAAACTCAGCTACTCTTGGTGTCAGCTGGACGTCAGGTCTCATAAACTGCACCAAACAGAACACTACCCAGTTGAGCCGGTTACGAATGGCCCAACTCTGCTGCAGAAAGTTATATTTATGTTTATATTCAAGAGTGAACATAAAACTAAAATGACCCGACTGGACCGGGGATGGTTCTAGCGGCAATATGATGGGCAGGAAATTCAGTTTGTTCACTTTGGTTTGAATGCTTAAACTACCCAAGGATGATTATCATCCATTCTGTGAGTTATCTCCCTGTGCTTCTATCCCCTTCCCACCTTGACCTCTGCCTGCAGAAAAAAAATGAATCGAAGCAGCTCAGGGAAGAGCCAAGTGCATCGATGAGTCTTACGGTGACTCAGAGAACTTGGGGTTGCCTTCTTGCCTTCCTGCTTTAGATAACTGCTCCAGTCCTTTGCTGCTCCTGCCACGGTCAGGGCATTAATGGGGGAGACCAGAGGAGGCCGAAGAACTGCAGACCTGAACTTTTATTCTCCCTGCCAGGCTCTGCCCTGAGGATGGCTGAGGCTTTGGGTGGGTCGAGACCTCTCTCAAACCAGGCTTCTGACCTTGCCACAGGAAGTGAAGCAGCAAAGGATGGCCAGTGGGGATGGAGGAAAGGTGCAGCTGTAAAGGAAACTTGACTATGAAAAGGATGAACTTTTTATAGTGATGAGCTCCTTTCATTACGATTTTCTAGCACTCACCTTTCAGAGCAGATTTCATACCCATTACAGTAGTTGATTGAGGTATTTGTCCAGGACTCGTATTACCAAAACACTAAGTTCTGGGATAGATACAAGATGAACAGATCAGACACAAGCCCTGTCCCTGCTGGGGCTCACCCTAGTCAAGAGAATAATGATACTAATTATTATTATTAATAACAATAATGGTATTTGTTAAGTCTTCACTACATGTCAAGCATTATACTTAGCACTGTACTGGGGTTTATATAAGATAATTAGGTTTCCCTGTGGGGCTCGCAATTTCAGCAGGGGAAAGATCAGGTATTTAATTCCTATTTTGCAGGTGAGGGAACTGAGGCACAGAAAAGTAAAGTTACTTGCCCCAGGTCACCCAAAAGGTAAGTGGTGGAGCTGGGATTAGGACCCAGGTCCTCTGGCTCCCAGGCCTGTGCTCATTCTGCTAGGCCATGCTACTTCTCTGATCTTATCCCCATTTTAGCAAATGAAAAAAATGAGGTACAGAGAGATTTTATGCTTGCCCAAGTTCACACAACAGTCAGGGGGCAGACCTGAGACTAGGTTTTTTGATTCCATTGTCCTTGAAGTGGCCCATATTGTCTCCGTATCATCTTACAACTGTATCGTATTACCTCGATTATGTGCTGACCAAACAGAACATAAATCAAAATGATGATGGTTTAATGCTATTTTATTGTTGATTTTGCAGCCACACCTCCCAACATAGATAGCACCTCATCACCAGTAGCATCACCTCTATTTACAGAGATAGTAGAAGCTGTCTCCATTTGGTCTCCGGTGAGAGCTCAGTTTGACTCGGAGAAAATTCCCTGGCCGTGATCATCTGGGGTGGCTGGGACATTGGAGATGGGCAGGAGCTGAAGCAAGAGCAGAACGGGGGAGGAGGGGAATGGAGAGAGAACACCAGAGCAGACAAGGTGGAGTCAGAAAGGTCTCAGGAATTGCTGAAGAAGCAGGAATATTTGAGAGACAGGAAAAGGGGTCTATCTGCAATGAAAACAGGGATGGAACTAAGGGCAGACAAATTGTGTGGTCCTGACCTAGGGTGTAGGACATTGATATTCCTGAAATAATCTGAAATGAAAGAAGATCTTCATCACGGCTTCAAGAGGCACTAAAGAGCCCCACAGTGGTCATGATCAAGCTATCATCTTACTGTCATGCTTTGCACAGACTGAATGCTCAATAAACACCAACAATTGAATGTTGCTGTGCTACACATGAATTATTAAACTTCCATGTTCATGTGCACAACAGTGACAGAAATACAGAGCTTTAATCTTGGAAATTCACACTGAGTCACCAGTAGCACTTAGAGAATTATGACCTCCTAGAATTGATTTCTCATGCTAATGGTAACTAGATGTTTTAATCCAATTATTCTCCAAATAGATACGCAATTTGGACACCAAGTTCTAGTACACGAGTCTCTGGTGAGATTTTCCTGGATCTTCTGACAGTAAAAAGAAAGAGCCAAGGCCAGGTGGCTGGGATTCACCTTCAGTCAATGAATCAAATGTATTCATTGAGCTTTTACTGTGTGGAGAGTACATAATATTACAGAGTTGGTAGATATGACCCCTGCCCACAACAAGCTTGTTCTGCAAATGGTAAAAATTGTGCTTTTTTAAAAATGAAGCATCTGTGATTCAAACATCAGGTTGCTGAGAATTATTGCAATCTGGAGCCCAAGCACCCATTCCTCACCAGTATGCCCAGATGATCTACTCCTTAGAGGTTTTAAATGAGATATGTTTCGGGGTTAATATAATGGCCATGTCGGGTAAGTTTGTGTGATGTAAGCAAAGTAATAAAGATGAAATCTGTTAGAGATGAATGACTCACTTCTCCCAAAATCCTTCTGACATTGAAAATTCTCCTGAAGTTCAGAGGAAAATCCATCTCCACTTAAATTAATATTGGAGCCTTAGGCCAAGCAGCTACCGAAGATTTAAATAAATTGCTACCTTAAGATCCAATTTTATCTGAAGTAATTGTCTAGGTGTTCCAGGCAATTTTAGAAAGAGCACATGAGGAAGAATGATTTCTTTTTCTTTATGGTATTTGTTAAGCACATACTATGTGCTAGGCAGTGCTGAGTATTAAGTGCTGAAGCAGATACAAGTTAATCAGGTTGGACACGGTCCATGTCCCACATGTGGCTCACAATCTTAATCCCCATTTTATAGCTGAGGTAACTGAGGCACAGAGAAGTTAAATAGATCCCTCAGCAGACAAGTAGCAGAGCCGGAATTAGAACTCAGATCCTTTGACTCTCAGACTCGTGCTCTTCGTACTAGGTCACTCTGCTTCTTCCGGAAGGGGAGGAGTATCATGAGGTACCTATCCTATGCACATCCATGTCACAGTGACATTTTGGTAACCTAAAACTTGTCTTTGGGGTGGTTGTATTTGTTCAGTTCTGGGTGTATATGCGTGTGGCCTCAGTAGTAATGAAAGAGCTTCATGGAAATAGAAGTCTTATTTGGCTAAGATCCTCTGTTTTTATGATGAAGAATTTCATGGGAATACCACGCCACTAGGCCCAACCTCATTAATGAATCAGTCGTTCTCCAGGGCAAACGTATCACTTCCTAGTCCAGGCTTCCCAAATGCCTGTTAGTGCATAACTGTGGTGGTCTGAAAGTATCAGTGGCCTTCCTGAGTGTGGAGGGAATGATCAGGGCACTTACCCTAGGAAGACTAGAATCCAGCCATTCTTGGCATTCCTGAGAGCTGATCGCCTGAGGAACGTAGAGCCATTTCCTCTCAGGGGGCTCATTAAGACCCACGCCATTCCTGGGAGGTAGAAAGAGCAAGCATCAAACACTATACTGTTGAAAGGGCTCTGACTCTTCCTAAAGTGGGAGAGGCTGAAGTGCAGAGAGAGGTGAATCAGCTTAAGGCAACAGCATAAAGGCATAAAAGGCAACAGCAGGACTGAAAGTAAAATACATCCTCACTATTATTAATATTGATATTAGTAGTAATCATCATTTTATTATTATTAATAATAATAGCACTCTATTAAGCTTGGGGTAGATACAAGTTAATCAGGTAAGGCATGGTCTCTGTCCCCATTGAATACCCGTTTTACAGATGAGGAAACTGAGGTCCAGAGAAGTTAAGCGATTTGCCCAAAGTCACACAGTAGATGAGTGGCCGAGCCGGGATTAGAACCCAGATTCTCTGATTCTAAGGCTAGTGGCCTTTCCATTAGACCACAACTGCCTCTCTCTGCCTAGTGTCAAAATGTGACTCTATGGGCAATTCAGACTCCCTTAAATGTCAATGTTGAAAAGAACATGACAAGCGGCAAAGGGGACAATCTGCCAGCATTTTATCTCTGTGTAAATCCCTAGAACCTCCATCATGTGTCCCTGTAGAATCTACCATATCGTCGTCTCAAAAAAGGATAATTAATATTGCCTGCTGATTTCCTACCACAACCCAGCACTTTGCTCCTCTAATATCAACCTACTCACTGTGCCTTGATCTCATCTATCTCTCTGCCAACCCCTTGCCCACATCCTTCTTCTGGCTAGGAACTTCCTCCCCTTTCATATCCGACGGACCTTCGTCACTCTCCCCACCTTCAAAGTCTTATTAAAATCACACCTCCTCCAAAAGGCCTTCCTCGACTAAGCCCTTATCTCCCCTACTCCCTCTCCCTGATGTGATGCTCTATTTGGCTTGTGGGGGATTGTCAAATGCCCAGTCTTCTTTGACTCCAATTCTATTTACTTTCTAATGTAAGCCCTGAAACGGCCTTTAGGGACCTAAATGATTCAAGTCCGCTTTGAGTCTCATTTACTGTTACATGTTTGAGATACATTGGAACCTGTATGGGATACATTGGAACCTGTATGGGTTCAAAATTGGTTCTTTTCAAGCATTGCTTTCCTCATCGTCTATCCGGGCAGTGGTCTGAACTGTTCCCCACTCCCACTGTGTGTTAGGGTACTTCCCTTGGGGCCAATGAGAAGACTTCTGCCTTTGTTGTACCATTTTCCATTTCAACTCTCTGTGGAAGGATATGCGTTCTTCAGCCCGAGGAAGCTTTTGGAGGACTACGAGGGCTGATTTCATGCTGCCCTAGGGATGGCTAAGGGAATCCAGAGGGATTTACACAGTTTCCCCATGGGGGTCACTGCAGAGAAGAAAGACCCTTTGAGCTGTGAAGTATCTTGGAAGATAAATCATGGAAACTCAAATCCAGAGTTAGGATTTGCTCCTCCCCTTAAGGTGTTTTGAGAAGACTGATCCTTTACACCCACCTTGGGGTACTTAGTTCCAGCCAAGATGTGTCTTTAAGACTATAACAGAACTTCAATAAAGGACCCCAAGTGCAGAATAACTGCTGTTCAGACTCTCCTTTGCAGGAAAGAAAAGGTTTCTCTTCAAGTTTCACCTAAAACAATCTTATTAAATGTTACTGAAATCAAAGCAGGAAGGAGGCTGCTCTTCTGACCAAAGACTCCAGAAGCAGTATGGTGTAGTAGATACAGCATGGGCCTGTGAGTCAGAAGGTGATGGGTTCTAATTCCAGTTCTGCCACTTGTCTGCTGGGTGACCTTGGGCAAGTCACTTGCTTCTCTTTGCCTCAGTACCCTCATCTGTAAAATGGGGATTGAAACTGTGAGCCCCACATGGGACAGGGACTGTATCCAACCTGATTTACTTGCATCCACTCCAGTGCTCAATACAGTGCCTGGCACACAGTAAGCACTTAACAAATACCACAATTATTATTATCATTATCAAAGACCAGGAAAATTGGGATGCTCATAGGCAAGTTAAAAAAGACAGACAGGCTATGTATGAAACAAACCCATTTGCAGTAAAAATCTATCCTTTTGGGCAAACAATGTGGAAATGTGTTACTCGTACACAGTCTTCTCAGTTGCACAGAGATAATATCTGAACATTAGTGTTTGGGAGAACCCAGCAAGAGTTGGAAGACAAGCTCCTTGCCCATAAGAAGCTTAGAGTGTAGAGGAGACACACACACACACATACATATATACACACATACATGCATATATATATGGACACACATATATATATATAATAATAATGATGGTATTTGCTAAGTGCTTACTATGTGTCAAGAACTGTTCTAAGCACTGGGGTAGATACAAGGTAATCAGGTTGTCCCACATGGGGCTCAAGGTCTTATTCCCCATTTTATGGGTGAGGTAACTGAGGCACAGAGAAGTTAAGAGACTTGCTCAAAGTCACACAGCTGAATAACGGCAGAGCCGGGATCAGAACCCACGACCTCTGACTCCCAAGCCCGTGCTCTTTCCACTAAGCCACACTGCTTCTGGATATATTCTGAAGACTGGCTATATCCTTCCCATTTCTCTAAGGAGCAACTGCATTCATTCAGCCCATGCACTTGCATTCTTATCCCAGAGCACTAAGTTGTACTGTGGGAATCTCTTTCAGCCACTATGGCTGTGGTGGAGGTTAAAATAATGAAACACTGATTGGAGACAGCATCCTGTTTCTCAGTAGGGCTCAATCTGCATTGTCACTGAAAGGAAATTCAGCCCATTGTTCCATCAGTCATTTTTAAAAGCTCTTTGATCTGGTTAATGGGCAGGGAACATATCTACTAACTCCGTTATACTGTATTTTCCCAAGTGTTTATTACAGTGCTCTGTACACAATAAGCACATGATAAATACTATTAATTTGGAGTCATGGTTCAATTTTGATTCCCAGAGTAATGAAGCAAAAATGACAAAAACCAGAAACCACTTAGGTTTCTAAATAGCAAAGAGCAGAGGTGATCATTTTTAGACCATAGATATTAATTACCGAAGGCACTGTTAAATGAAAGAGCACTGCACTCATACCTCCTAGTAAGATCTTTGGCTTCCGTGGGTCGGCTGTCAGTGTTCCCTCAATACCTGCAACATTCCTCCTGAGGTTATGAGGAGAGCAGTGTTCCCAGTGAGTCTATGAATCCCAAACACAAATCCCCCCATTGCTACTGTAGCTTCTGGGATGGTAGAAGGCTGCTGTGACCATAAAGACAGGCATTCCGAAGCAGCAGTGGAGAAATAAATAGCTCGTTGAAATAAGATCTAATCTCTCTGGTTGCTCACACTCAGAGCAAATGCATTTTCTGCAGTTCGGCAGCTGGGAACAATATTTCCTGCTGGATCGGTCCATAAAACAAGTTTTGTAAAAACCCAGAGTGCTGTTAAAAAACACAGGCTCTGTCCTCTGTGAATCCTCAAGCAAATCTCTTTACCTTGTAGTTTTGGAAAATGCACTTCTAACGAAAAGCCATGTTTCATGTGGAAAAACTGTCAAAAAAGTCAATGGAGATCTGTGATATTTCCCAATTGCTCTTTAAAAAATTAGAGAAGAATAAAATGCCTGGTTTCGATTTTCTAAAGTTTCTGAAAGTCATACCTTTCATACAAAAAGCAGTACATCCTAGTGGAAAGACCACGGCCTTGGAAGTCAAAGGACCTGGGTTCTACTCCCGGCTCCACCTCTTGACTATGTGACCGTGCCCAAGTCATTTATCTTCTCTGTAAAATTTAGATTCAATAACTTTTCTCCCTTATACTTAGACTGTGAGCCCCATTTGGGACAAGGCTTGTAACCTGATTACCATGCATCTATCCCAGTGTTTAATACACTGCTTGTACATAGTGAGCGCTTATCAGATACCACAATTATTATTATATCTCCAAAACTGAACAGAAATGTTTTCCTGGGGCAAAGGTCTACTGCTTCAAAATGAAAACCTAGAAACCAATCAGATGTCAACTGGTCAAAGATGTCACTGGATCAGTGTTACCAAGTTGAATTTTACTGTTGCCTTTGTGTAATGTCTGCTGCAATTATGTATGTATGAAATAATAATAATTATGGTATGTGTTAAGCACTTACTATGTGCCAAGCACTGTTCTAAGTGCTGGAATAGATACAAGGTAATCAGGTTGCCCCACGTGGGGCTCACAGTCTTAATCCGCATTTTACTGAGGCACAGAGAAATTAAGAGGCTTGCCCAAGGTCACATAGCAGACAAGCTGCAGAGCCGGGATTAGAACCCATGTCCTCTGGGACCTGTTTTTCTGAACTTACCAACTGGGACTGCCCACATCTTAGTATCTTCCTAAAGAAAATTGAATTCAGAAATTTCCCACTAGAGAGAACATTAATTAAATGATTGAATGAATGTGAAGATAAAAAGAAATTGTGAACGTGGATGACCTTGAAGAAACAGAAAGATTTTCAGGACTCTTTAACAAGAAGGAGAATAAACTATCACAGAGTGGAAAATTCCAGGAGACATAAATTTTGGCCAAATGATGTCTTAGTACTCTCTCTGGCATGTTGTCAACCGTGAAAATCAAATAGTCATCTGAGAACAAATTCAGCTCATAAAACACCCAGGCTAGTGCCTCCCTGGAAATCCAAGGAATAAATACAGCACAAAAATTCAAAGGACAATATGTAAACTCAGGTAAAAAGGAAAAAAATAAGGAGAATTCTCTCATACCTCAGTTTCCAAATTAAGAGATAAAAACTGGAAAGCGGATGTTAGTGGAAATATGAGGCTCTCCATTTGACTTGCTGGGATTATAAAATTGGAGGCACTTTAGTATAGGAGAAAACTGAACTAACACCAGCTCTCCTGATGCCTAAACATTGCCTCTTTGGTTTCTAACCCTTGCCCAGATGAGGTACTTAGTGAACAACTTGTTTTTTTAGTCTCATTGTGAATCATGCAAAAAAGGTTTAAATGATGTTATCAAAATTGATGCTTTAGATTTGGATTGATGAAATTCAAATATAAACCATCTAACCATACTGACAAATGGACACGAAAGCTTAAAAGTCTTTGAAACACGTTTCCCGGGGAATTCCCTTCTCCTGAGTTGTTTAGAAATAGAATGAAATCTCATCTGTTTGGGAAGTTGAGGTGTGGACCTGTCAACACAAGGGATTAGATTTTATGACCCCTTACAGTTCGGGTTGACCTCCACTAATCTATTACTTTAGAATGATTTTGAAAATACCAACTTTAAATTTATTCCATTTTGTTTCAAAAAGAGAAGAGATAGGCTTTGGCTATTTCAGGCTACTTCAATTTGAAGATTAACCTTACATTTCATTTCCTGGCTTCTTAGGACACAAACTCATTTTCGAAGTTAACTACTTCTGCATACTGGCCAGTTTGTTTCCACTGTTTATAACCTGTAAATGTATTATGTAGGTTAATTGGCTTAATTTCCTCTATTTGCAAATTGAAGTACAGTTTTCTGGTGGGCACAATTTGAAAAAGCCATTAATAAAATACCACAGACTGAAACAGGAAGGACTTAAGTTAAAGATAAAGGAGAACTTACCAACTGTAAACTATGTTAATGTTGAAATAGGCTCAAAGGAGGTCAGAGTCTTCTCCACTCCTCATCACTTGTAGTTCTGCCCTGGTAACTGGAGGTTGGGAGCATAGCACTCATGTCTCCTTTTGTGTCATCGTAAGAACACTCTCCAAAGTGACTTTTTCCATGTCTTCTTCCTCATTAATTGTTTCCCTTTCAAGTCAACATCAATGAGTCCTGAGTAAGGATTCTTTCCTCACTTCAGCTACCCATGCACAATTTGGAAGAAAATATTTTTAAGAAATAATGGAGAAGAGAAGATCACTCACATCATTTGATTTTCCCTAATTCCATTTGGGAAATAAGATGTCTTTGAAATGTGTTTATTCTACCCTCCCTCAGAGCAGACTTCTGAGTTTTGAGAAAAACTCCTTAGCAGGTATTTTCAGTTTTGGATGGTAGATTTTAATTTCAACATTACCTAAATCATTTTCCAGTTTCTTTCATTAATCATCAGGGCTCCACAAATATTCACTTATTCAGCCATAAGGTGCACTAAATGGATGCTCTCCAACTCTGCTTCTCTATGTGATATGACCGGTTGCTCGATGTCTTCTCTCAATATCCTTGTGCCTCCCTCATCAATCTGGATTTTTCACTTGACACTAGCAAGAAGAAGAGTCAGAGATGGAGCTCAAGGAATTTACTGTCATTTTCTGAATAAGACCATCTTCTTTGATAAAGATCAATAATTCCTGGGCAGAGCTAATTCATTCTTAGTTTGGCAGCATAATTTAGGAGTATCAATGGTTTGTGCATTTTTTTAACTCTGAGTCCTTGAATGTTCCATCCTTTGTGAGCTCTCTGTGGGCAGGGAATGTGTCTGTTACATTGTTGTGTTGTACCTTCAAGCACTTAGGACAGAGCTCTGCACACAGTATGTGCTCAATACATATGATTGACTGATTGGTTGAATTGGCATCCCATAGGCTGGTTCTTTGGATCCTTTTCAATTTTTAGTTTGTTGATTTATTTGATCTATCAAATTATTGGTGAAATTCTGGCAATTAAACTCTATTGGATTATAAACTCTTCAAGGTTAGGAAAGTCTATTTCACTCATAAGGTCCTAAAGCACTTAGTGCAGAGGTCTGTTTCAGAAGATCTCAGAAAACTAGTTCAGTGCTCTGTAAATGTTCAGTAAATTTTGATGATGATGGAAACCTACTTCTATTTGCAATTAGCAGGGTCACTACATAATCACAAAGTTTTACATTCTTGGGTACAACATTCATTTATATCTATTATATTATCTGATCAAAACCTTTTTTACTGCTATTCACTATGTACAAATGGTCTTTAAGGATCCAATGTGTATCACAAATACTTCACAGGTTTACCCTTTTTTTTTAGTGAATTTCAAATTAAAATGTGTCAAACTTCAATTTGAATTGAAGATAGGTGAAAAATCCTAGCAGATACTACCAATAAGCAAACTTATCACAGGTAGTAAATTGCCTATTTTGGGAGCTGCATTATTTCTCTTAGGCTATTTGAATAGCATTTAATGAATGATCATCTAGTGAATTGAGTATTATTGTAATCATTTGGCAGAGGTAATATGAATTTCAGGGCATATTTTTTCATCTGTAAACATGTTCTGTACAAATTATAAGAAAAATAGCTTCTCTTGAACAATAAGTATAGTTGGGGAAATAACCACATTAATTTAAATTAATTCTATTTGTTAAATTGTTACCTTGACCTTTCTCAGCTTCTGAATTTAGTCTTGGATACAGTGGGCATGAGATAGAATTAGACTGTTAAGTAAATCATTTCAGATGTTTTTCCCATCCTCTTTCAATGGAATTTCTGGGGAGGTTTTGGTGGGGCTTTTATGACTTTATCAAGTTTGAAAGGTAGTAACATGAATGTGGAAACAATTCCTAAGTGAAACCTACTCCAATTTTTTAGCTTCAAATTACCGTGTTTTCAATATTTGTTATCAACCTAGCATTTGTAGACCATGTTAAAGATGCATTTCTATTTTTGAATTTGATAGGCACTTTGGGGTATCTAACTCAGGCACCATCTGAATGTTTTCCCCATCAGTAGCCTGTCCAAAAGATTACACAGTGTGGAGAAACTTCATTTTAGAAAAAAAGGTTCAGTCTTGAAGAATAATTCCCTCATTTCACTTACCAATAAAAGGTAAACTATAATTCAAAAGATTCTGAGGAACCTTATAGAAAGATGTCATAAATCAGAAAACCAAAAAGCAAACGGACTTTTTTTCAGAAAATGTATTTGCAATTCAACTGTTAATATAAAAATCATAAATTTTAAAAAGTTCATATATATTTGTGAGAAGTGCATTCATTGCAACTACATTCCAAGATGCTGTAAAGCAGTCCACCAAACAATATCCTTACATTTTTGTTACACTGAAGTCACTCTCATCACAACTTCACCAGAACTATTATCATCTGAAAACTCTTCATGTGGCCTCATTCGGTTGAATAGATGTAATAATACGTAGCCACACTGAAATCTTGGTGAGGTTAGCTGTGTTGGATGAACTAAGTTTCTGTTTCGTAAAGCTGTTAACGGCAACCACAATGTCCTGGCTGTTGAAGACTCTCCCCGGTTGCTTTCTTCTATGTCTGCGGCTTTATCATAATTTAATACAACCCAGTGCAGGTTCACAGCCCTCCAGCGCTTAAACACTCTGTAAACTGCTGCTCCTTCATGTACAATGAGACCTGGAATTCATGGAAAGAAAATAATCGGTACCCTCAAAAGACAGGAATGTGCTTTAAGAGGAAGTGGCAAAAATGTCTCCTGGAAAATGACAGGTGCCTCAGTAAAAATTGAGCTTGAATAACGTCCTTTTCCTAAATCAATCAATCAGCTTTATTGAGTGCTTCCTGTGTGCGGAGCACTGTATGAAATATTAGGGAGACTAAGAAATAACAGAGTTGCTAGACGTGTCCCCTGTCCACAAGGAGCTTATCCAATCTAGAGGATAAAAATGAGGCAGCTTTCTGAAGTGTATGATTTGTTTATACTCTACCAGCTTAATTATTAATGGGGACCAATAACCAGAAGTGCAGTCTCCTAAATAAAGCCCCAAATTAACAGCAGAGAGTTATGGATTCTAATTCCTGACTCAGATGATAATTCATGGACTGACCTTGATTTTAAATTTCACCCTCTGTTTTTATAAAATTACAGTTTTAATACTTGCATTTCTACTACATTTCCAAGAATGTATAAAGATAATTTAGAACAGATGAAACTGCAGCACACCACCACTTCCTGAGAGATAGAGTCAATTTTAAAGTAAAGAAGATAATATTGCTCCTACTATACTTGATCCTGTTACTATTATACAAAGTAATATATAACAAATGTAATGGGATCCTGTTACTCTTACTATATAAAGTAATACATGACAAATGCAATGAAAGGCTCTTACATAGTGAATTCATTTCCCTTAGAAAGGAAGTGACACCAATAATACACATATTTTGAGCTAAGGAGTGAAGGCAGTAAGCAGGAATAACTACTAAATGAACAGTTCATTTAAGAACATACACTTTCGATTGAATTTCTGAACTCAGAAATCAGATCAGAAAATTTACTACAGTTTGTTGGGGTCTTTTATGGTATCTGTTAAGCACCTACTATGCTATTCCCAAGATCACATAGCAGGCAAGCGGGGTAGTGGGATTAGAACCCAGGTCCTCTGGCTCCCATATCCATGGTAAAGCTCTAGGACAGTCACTTAACTTCTCTATTCCTCAATTTCCTCAACTGCAAAATGGGGATTCCATATATGTTCTCCCTCCTACTTTGACTGTGAGCCCCATGTGGGATAGGGAGCATATTCAGCCTCATTATCTTGTATCTATCCTAAGGCTTACAACAGGGTCTGACACATAGTAGATGCTAGCACCGAACAGGATACTCTGAAAATGCAGTTCCTTGCACTCAAAGGACACCAACATGAGGGAGCCCAGGCTTACAGGCACAAAATTGTATGCATACATTCATATATGAAAGGACCTATGACCGAAAGTAACAGAGAAGAGTAGTAGAGAAAGAATGACAGAGAGAGAGACAGAGAAAGGGTAAGTAGAAGAACAAAAGGAAATTATCACTTTTGAATTATGGGATATTTGATATAGTTTAGACATCTGGAAGAAACTGTAGAATATTTTAGATTTACTAGAAATTTGCATTAAAAATAGCCATTTTATGCCTCTATCCAGTATTATAATACCAGCAGTTGAAAATGCTCTTGTTTAAAGTATGAATGACAAATTGCCTTTTTTAGTTCATCTCTTTTCAATTAAATGACTTAATAATGACCAGTTACATGTGTTATATACATTTTACGACATTACTAGGGGATGTCAATAAAACTGCCTGTTTTGTTGCTTCATATAAAAAAAATGTTTGAGCCTGCACTTTATTAGGGTGTGAGATGTTCAGAGCATAATTTTGTAAAACAAAAGCTTCCCACTACCTCTGCTACAATCACCAAGACTAATTACATATGGCTCCAGTCCCTAATGATAAATTTACACTTAAGATATCAGATTTGCTGGAATCCAAACACCCATTAGGAAATCAAAACATAGTTGGGCAAATGTGCTACTCAGAAACAACCTTCAATTGTTCAAATGCCCAAGATTTCAAAGATTAATTACAAGATTCACCCCACTCTGAAGAAGTGTATAAGCAAACTTGCTGTTTTAGAAGACACAGGATCTGCTAGATGGTGAAAACCATGCATGAGCATCCCTAATGTTAAGTACACTTTCAAACAAGCACTATGAAAACAGAAACAATGTTTGTTTTTGCTGGGTTTTATGTAACTAGACTAGAAAAGTGGTTTTTGAATGAGTCACGTGTGCTGGGTCCTTGTTATATCCCTTCACTGCTGCCGGTAATAGCTAAAACACCAGAACAGCCACTTACAGGAAAGCTAAATGAATTATGTTAAAGAATGGAATGCTACTTTCCCTTGACAATATGCCGCATTATGCATCTTACCCATGTGGGGCTAGGCTTCCAGAGAGATTCCCAGGGCTTGGCCTCGCTAATGTTCTGAAGCCATTATTAGCCTATCAGCTAGGTTCAGAAAGATCCACGTGCCCTTAGTAAGTGGAGTTATGTTCCCATTCTTTGAAACTTCTCTTATGATACATGAAGAAATAACCACTTTGTCTTATTTCCTCAGAATAAACTCCCATTTCTGAAATTGTGAAAGCCCAGAAATGCTGCAATTTGCAATTTTAAAGCAAAATCCCAAACAGATATTGTCGGGACAGTCAAGAGAATAGTCAGGTAAAAACCATCCCTTGATCAAAAGGAGTCAAACATTTTTTTTTGGTGAGGTACAAAGCAGCTCACAAAATACATAGTTTAGGGAAGATACAATGGATCCTTTCAACCCAGCCCTAGTTATGACCACAGATGACTTCATCTCTATTCATTTGCATAGCTTTTTGAGTGTGTGTTTCCAGAGGACAGTCTTCGGTATATAATTCATATATGAATGATCAAGGGCATTGGCTGTTGCCTTCAATCTTTTGAGTAAAAGAGTTTCTTCAAAGATCATAATCATTTCATGGCACCAGCAAGTTCTGGCCTTCAGGGACACTCTCACAGTAGGAATAGAATCTTACTGTCAGCACTGTCTTCTTCGAGTACAAAAAACAGACACCTAGCTATATCACTGTGTAATCTACATCTGGATATCTAGTTAATCTGTAGTTATGAATATATGTAATGGAGGCAGGCTTTCCCACTGAAATTTTTGAGTTAAACTTGTGATGCTTGACCTACTTAGTGGAAAGAGCACAGTCCTGGGAACCAGAAGAACTGGCTCCACTACTTGTCTCCTGTGTGACCTAGGGCAAGTCACTTCACTTTTCTGTACCTCATCTATAAAATGGGGATGAATACTGTGAACCCAATACAGGACATGGACTGTATCCAACATATCTAGTATCTACCCCAGTGCTTAATACAGTGCCTGATACATAGTAAGTGCTTAAGCCAACAAAAATCAGTGGGATAACTACACTTACAGGTTGAAAGGAGTTGACTAACTCTGAACCCAACTTCAGGCACCAAAGTGAATGGTGTCAGTAGGCTCAATACAAAGATTAGCTTTTCAACTCTGACATTCTTTGAAGCTGTGTGTGTGTGTGTGTGTGTGTGAGAGAGAGAGAGAGAGAGAGAGAGAGAGAGAGAGGGAGGGAGAGAAAATTACTTCCACTAGTGTTACAGAAAGTAACAGAAAGACCCAGAGGTAGTTTGAGACATTCACTTTAGGCCTCACAGTTAAAAGATAATCTGCTAATGATAGTGAATAATCTATAGATCTTGTCTTCGCCTTGGTGATCTCTCACCCACATCCTGCCATTGGCCTGGAACAACTTCCCTCTTCATACTCAATCAGTCTTACCACCTTCAAAACTTTATTAAAAGCACATCTCCTCGAAGAGGCCTTTCTCTAAGCCCCATTTTTTTCTCCCACTCCCTTCTGCATCATCCTAGCAGTTGATTTGCACCCCTTATTCATCCCTCCCTCGGCACCACAGCACTTAAGTACATAACCATAAATTATTTATTTCATTAACATCTGTCTCCCCCTCTAGACTGTAAGGTCATTCTAGGCACAGAACATATCTACCAACTCTGTCATATTATACTCTTACAAGCACTTAAGCACAGTGCTCTGAACACAGTAAGTGCTCAATGAATACAACTGATTCCTGTCATATCAATTAATAACTGAAATGACAGGGTGGAGAAAATTGTTTTGAATTCAATAGGACCTTCATCCCTGCCACTTCCATAAAGAAATGGAAAGTGGAAAGAAAAAAGAAAATATCTACTCAAAGGCTTATTTACTTTCTAAGAATGATTTTGCCCAGTAATCTTCAAAATGGGATTTCTTGTTATGATTCCAATTAAGATACTTTAGCCAATAAATAGTATTTATTGAGCCCTTTCTGTGAACAGAACACTACTAAATTCTTGGGGAATATAATATAATTAATACACATAATCCGTCTGCAAGGAATTTACAGTCTGTAGTCAACTCCATATTAACTTGGATAATAGGCTAGATAGCCTGACTCCCAAACCCATGCTTTTTCTACCTGTGCTCTTTCCATTAAATCATACTACTTCCTACTGATATTTGGCAGTGATCAGTCTTATCATCCACTCTTACACACACACTGATAAATCTCACCAGCAGTAAGGTTGTTATCAACCCCAAAGCACAACTGTAAGTGTTGATGAATTTGGGTTGGTTTGTTTTTTTCTGAAGATCCTCTCAATGTTCTCAAAACTGCTTTGCTTTTTACTCTACTTTCAGGAAAAAAATCATTAGGAAAAGTAGAGCCATACTTTCTCTACTAAGCTAAAAAGCCCTGCCTGCAAAATAATGCAAAGTCCTGGAGCCAAAAGATACAAAAGTGTTGGTAAATAAGAAATGACTTGCTTCTGGGTATTATTTGGGAGTGGGCCAAAATGACTTGGAAGACACAGGTTGAAGCTACCACCACAAAGAAAATATTTTCTAGCATTTCCTAAGAAAGAATATCCACTTTGGATAATTTTACAAGGTAGAAACATCCCCATGAAGCAGCTATGTTTCCTCAAATTAAATAAAGTCCTGATGCTCTTCTTTTCACAAAATCTTCTATGACTTCTAGCTTTAGTAATTTGAAATTACCCACTGGGTCTTCTAGACTCTCTCAGAAAGACTAATTCGGGGAAATAGATCCAGACGTAATTGTATCTTTTCTAATTACTTCCTATAAGCAAGTAGCAGTATCGAACATACTTTCTACAAATAACCTGACAGCTATCAGAACCAGGAAATGCTAGTCAGCAATGTTTGCCACAAACTCTATCCCGGCAGTTTTGACAAAAAATTATTGTGTTAAGTGACTAACAACAGAAGCAATGGAGCAAAGTATTGGACCTGGGTTCTAATCCTAATTCTGCCAGTTATCTGCTCTGTGATCTCATCTGTTACTTCATCTGTAAAATGGAGATTAAGACTGAGTTCGTGAGGGGAGTGAATTGGGTCCATTCTGATTAAGCTGTATCTACTCCCGAGCTTAATACAGTGCCTGGCACAGGTAAGTGCTTAACAAATAAATAACAGGGAAGGGGAGAGAAAAAGAGGCTTTCCTCCATAACATATAATAACAACAACAAAGAATGAGGAAGTGGAAAAGCTCTAGCCTTCAAGCCACTGGAAATCCCAACCTAATACCAACTGCTGACCAAATATCTTGCTACTTGACACTTAGATAAACATGGTGACGTGAGAGTTTGATGCAGAAGACTCCAGTAGAGTAACATACAGATCGACTGCCCTGGCTGACTCGCTGGAGAGGTCTCAAACATATTCTGATCATTATAAACTCCTCCTGCTTGATGGAGGAGTTCTCCATTACAAGTTAATAAGGCTAACGTGGCTTTTATGAGTGGGCTACCAGAAAGCTCATTATTCAACATTTCCAACGGGATCGTGGGAAATTCAATTCTGTCCTGTCAGACATTCTACTTAGATATTTCACCAGTGTTTAATTTGTGCCTGAGATTCTGTGGAGGAAACCTCGAGATTTGTGTCTGTCACAGCATCTTTGAGGGGAACAGCCAGGGAGAGATTATTGATTGCTATTGCATGCAAAAGCTGCTGAAGCCAGGAGCTGGAAGGGGCTGGAAAAGGGGAAGCTTTCACTCCTCCCAAACCCACTGTAAAACTCTCTTAAGGGTCTTGGAGTTTCCCCTGGGAATGGAGAGGTGCTGTTTTTACAGTTGTCCCAAGCTCCCCAGTCTGGTTAATGGACATAATGCATTTCTGTCAAAATAATGATTCTATCTATTCTATTTTCATTTCTCTGAGCAAGAAACTACATGCCCTAGACTGTCTTTCCTCAAGAGTTAGAGTACTGTGCTCTTCAGAATGCTACTGCTAAAATGGAGCAATTTCAAAGATTTAAGGAAAATCTTGATGTTGAAACAATGTTTAATGTAGGCCAAAACATTCATTATCAATCTGCTCTAAAACTCTACCAGTATGTATTTTTTAATGGCTGCATATTTTTTAAATTGATATCCTTGGGCTCAACAAATTAGTTAAATTATCCATTTTTAAATTGATTTTCCAATTTTATTTTATTAAATTTATTTGTAATTTCTTTTAATAATTTACATTTTCCTAAATTATTCACTTCTATAAATTACAGTCATCTGATGAATAGTATTCAACCAGAGAGTATTTATAAGAAGCTGTCCCCACATTTCTTTGTGAAAAATATCACATGCCCTCACAATGGCCATTTTCCATTTCAAGAGAGTCAAGTTAGGGTTTTTTTTCCTTTTTGAAAGGTATGTTTTGGGGGATCATTTTCCATTTTTCATTCTTATGCTTTTATTGGGGAAATAAAGTAATATAACAAAAGATAATAACAAAACCGTATTTTAGCAACAGAGCCAGAAGTCTGATGGAAGCAATTTTTCTCGAGGCAATTTTGGGATCATATTTTAAAGTGAAGAGAAACAGACTGAAAAAGGAATTTATTTTTGCTTTAAAATACACATGATAAAGGAAAATAAAATGAGAGATCTAAATGACTTCAAAAATTCTTGAGAGCTAGAGTGCTCAAATGGAGCCATTTGTAACCTCCATCGACCTAAGCTATTTTTCAAGAAAGATACCAAGATGTGGTGAAAGTGGAATTGTATGATGTAACTTTGCATTTAGAAATGAAATAGAATCTAGTGATCTTTTAAAAACTAAATAGAAGGACCTGAATTTGGATACCTGAGACTTAAACTGAAGAATGATTCTTGTTCTGCTGTTTTTAATGTGCTCATAGCATGGAAGGCACTCTTCCCTCCATAGTTGGCAATCTCCAAACATCTTTATCTTTATGAGAAGCAGTGTGGCTTAGTGGAAAGAGCCCGGGCTTGGGAGTCAGAAGTCATGGGTTCTAATCCCATCTCTGCCACTGCTCTGCTGTGACCTTGGGCAAGCCACTTAACTTCTCTGTGCCTCAGTTATTTCATCTGTCAAATGGGGATTAAGACTGTGAGCCCCACGTGGGACCACTTGATTGCATACATCTACCCCAGCACTTAGAACAGTGCTTGGCACATAGTGAGCGCTTAACAAATACCATAATAATGATGATAATAATTTTTGCTGATGTCCAATCACTCTACTGTCCTTGGTTTCTTTGAAATCTTCAGCAATCTAGACCATAATTTTACAGGTCTACGAGAAAAATGATTCAAATTCACTGCTGAATCAGTCTATAAAAACATACTGTGTGCAGAATATTATACTAAGTACTTGGGAGAGTACAACACAGTGGAGTTGGTAGACATGTTCCCTGCCCACAATTAGCTTACAGTTTAGAGGAATCAATCATCAAATCATTTTTCTGTAACTAATAAGGTCACTTCTCCTTATAAATCTACCACTCTAAAAGCTCATAAAAATTAATACCTTTTAAATTCCTACATCACATTCATTACAATCTGTGTATTTAAGCCACTTTTCAGATGGTATTAAGTTAGCATCAGAGGGTGTTTTAATGAACATTGGAGGCACAGAGAGGCAAGAGATCTTGGTTGCACAAAGGAGGAAGGGACCTTTTATATTTTACTCCACTCTGAAATTGTTTGCTGTGGAGCCATTTCACCTTTCAGCATCACCCATATCTGGAAACAATCATAACCACTAAAGCCCCGACTCTTTCAGCTCCACCTCATTGCCTGCTACTTTACCGAGTCCTGGAATCTTGATTGAGCCATGTACAATACAGCTGGTAAGAAGAAATATCAGAAAATGAACACAAGAATTCCCGAAGCCTAGCTCACCCCAATTCAGCTACACTGCACAGGGCACTGCAAAATTCTGGGACAAACAAATGGGGAATCTATCACTGTATGAATAATATTTCTACCAACTAAAATAATTCTACCACTCTAATTGCAACTTACTGGGAAGCAGCATGGCTCAGTGGAAAGAGCCTGGGCTTTGGAGTCAGGGGTCATGGGTTCAAATCCCAGCTCTGCCACTTGTCAGCTGTGTGACTGTGGACTGTGTCACTTAACTTCTCTGTGCCTCCGTTACCTCATCTGTAAAATGGGGATTAACTGTGAGCCTCACATGGGACAACCTGATTACCCTGTATCTACCCCAGCGCTTAGATCAGTGCTCTGCACATAGTAAGTGATTAACAAATACCAACATTATTATTATTATTATTATTATTTTCTATGGCTTACTTGGTTCACAGACACTCTGGAGTTAATGTCACAGGCTAGAAATGCCACTATGCCCTCAGGTGTGTATTTCCTCTTCACATAATGTCTACATTTTCATTTGTACATAGCATAGATTTTAAAAGGGAACCCAACACAAGAATGTTTTGGCTATTTCTATTTTCTAAATTAGTGCCACCGGGCTGCAGTGTTTGCAGTGATTTAAATCCTTATATTGTTTACCGGTACACAGCCAATCTGAATGCTAAGTATTTAAACATTAAAAGGAGCTTCCAAAACCAAATTATAATTATATTTCTTTGTACTAGAAGTACAGTTATCTAGAAGTACAGTTAACAAAGGAGTTGAACCGTGGAAGCAGTTCAGAGATTAAATTCAAAATTAATCCACAGAGGTATCACAATAAATTTTAGCAACAGAAAAGACCCATCTGCTGAACAGGTCTGCCCTTTTTGGATTATCTTCTTTCTCCTCTTTGCATTTGCTCCTTAACCTTGAATATCCTTCTTCACTGGAAACTCTTGAACTCATTTTACTTTAATGATTTCTCTTGGAACACAGCGTTTCACTGCCATTTAGAAAATTTATATAGACCAGATGACATAGTTTATTGAGCCATCTATCTATTTATCTGTCCATCCATCTAGTTATTCCAATCACCACAGTTCCCAGACATTTTATACTGTCCCAACAAATTAATGTTAATATGAAATGTTGGAAAAGTAAGAATTACATTATAAATGCAGAATAAAACTGGCCATTAGAATATAAAGACTCTGAAAAGGAGGTTACAAAGTATCTGCTTAAAGCAGTCATTATTATATAGAAAGTTAAAAGCCTTATTAAATATTTTGCCTCAAAGCTGGCAACATGTCCTAGTTTACCACTTTAAATTCTAATTACATAGTCTTTGCACTGTTTTGCATATCATTGTAAAACTAAAGGACCTTGAGAGGATGCTCATCAATCCTCCTACCTTCAGTCAGAACTGCACAAAGAGTCCTGGAATATGAAGATCTCACTTAAATTTAAATCCTTCAAGAGAAAAAGATTTAAATAATCTTCCTTAGTAGCTCATTCCAAAGTGTAACATTGAAGCTGTGTATTCGCAGTATTTCCAAAAATGTTGTAGTTTGGTTCCAGGCATTTTTTCTACTTCCATCTGTGGGTCCTTAACTGTGTTAGAGTGCTTAATAATTTCCAATCCTTTAACCCTTCCACATACATTTTCTGATCCCTGCATCAGTTATTTCCATGGGTCTGCTCTGAACTTTACATTGTATACCTGCTAAAACCCCAGTGGTAAGTAATTATATTATTTCAGAAAAGGCCTGATCAGTACTACATATTCCAGAAGGAATCACTCACAGTACCTACATTTCATACAACTTACATGCATCCAAGCATCGTGCTTGTTTTCTGATCAGCACCACACTGCTGACATCCATTTTATTGTCAGTTGATATTGCTCCATGAACTCTTTCCCATTCCTATCAGGAGTCTGATGAAGATTTAGATTTACATACACTCCAAGAAATAGGAAAACTTCTCAACAAAGCATGGCTTCTCTCTTACATACCTCTGAAATTATTTTCCAGTTCCTGGGCCACAGCTTAAAAAGACTTAAAAAGAAACTCTGCAATGAATTATATAGGGGTACAATATATTATTAGAAGCAGCATGGCCTCGTAGATAGAGCAAGGGTCTGGGAGTCAAAAGGACCTGGGTTCTAATTCTGGTTCAGCCACATGTTTGCTGAACAAGTCAGTTAACTTCTCTGAGCCTCAGTTACTTCATCTGTAAAATGGGAATTAATACTGTGAGCCCCAGATGAGGCTCTCCAACCAGATTAGCTTGTATCTACCCCACTGCTTAGTATGGTTCCTGGCACATTGTAAGCATTTAGCAAATACCATAAAAATAAAAAGTTTTATTAGTACCAGTGATGTTGTATGCCTTGGAAAGGCTTTATCGCATGTTGGAATGCCGGGCCCTAGATGACAGATATGCTTCTAAAATTAAATTCTAAGACAATGGGAAGCAGCATGGCTTAGTGAATAGAGGCTGGGCCTGGGAGTCAGAAGGTCATGGGTTCGAATCCTGTATCCTCCACTTGTCTGCTGTGTGACCTTGGGCAAGTCACTTCACTTCTCTGTGCCTCAGTTATTTTATCTATAAAATGGGGATTAAAACCGTAAGCCCCACGTGGGACAGGGACCGTGTCCAACCCGATTTGCTTTTATTCTCCCCAGTGCTTTAGTACAGTGCGTGGCACATAATAAGGGCTTAACAAATACATTATCATTATTATTATTAATAATAATATCAGAGACTTGTATGGTGAGAGGTTGCATATACAGTTATCCATCCTATTTGAAAGAGACACCACAGATGGTGAAATTCACCTATGAGCGCAGTTGTGGTGAAAAAGACCAGTATGGGATCCACAGTCATGGCCACATTGTGCACACAAAAAGGTTGTCCCTCGCCATCCCTGTTGTTCCTAATATTTGCACTGCCGCCTACTGCTTTCTCTTTTACAGTGGAAAACAGTATTGTAAGAATGGTTACACCATAAAAGTGCATGTTATGACAGAGATATTGTCATCTGCATTCAAAATCTCAAAGAAGTAATTTAAAATTTCACCAATTGACAGGGTTCACTTTGAAACCTGGGTACTTGATAGCATGGGTTTTTACAGCTTTTGGAAACTAGTTAAATGTTAATAAGTGTCACTGGCTACTTTTTCAGGAATCTATTTATAGCCTATAGATAGTCCTCCGCAGCTTGGGGAATACCTAAACTAAAATCCATCTGCTTTGAGTCAATTGTAATAAACTTGGAGGATGCCAAATCTTTTGGGTTCTGAATCATTTAATATTTTTCAGCACTGAAAAAGGGATACTCTTTAGTCAAATGCCCTTTGTCTTCAACCATCGCCATGTGCTTCCTGCAGCACTTAGTATGGTTCCTTGCATATTGATAGTGATTGACTGGTATGCATAACATTAATCAACATATATTGGAAAATGAGAAGTTACTTGACTCCCTAGCAATCTGTCAACATCTTGATTTAGAAAGCTCATAATCCATTAAAAATGAAAACCAGGTAGCCATTTGATTTTATAACATTCACATGGGTTCATTGCACATGTAAAATAGGAAAACAATATTATTCAAATGACATTACAAAGCACTAACTAGGTCAATAAACTATTTTTTTTTCTGAAAGTTACAATTCCAACCATTTATTACATGGCTATTTGATTTGGCCAGGCACCACAAATGTGAATCACTAGATCATCTGAACCCTTTGGGAGTGAGCCAGTAAAACAAATCCCTGGTCCCAACATTCAGCCCATGGACCTTAACCTTCTCTTCCTTCCTTGGGCCCCCAAATCCTGACATGCTTAAAAGATAGCAGTGACAAGCCTCTTTCCCCTTCTTCTCCTCCTCCTCCTTTCTCTTCAGATGGTAAAAACATTTGAAGCGGGTTGGGGGAGTTCCCAAAGAGGCCAGATTTCCTGAGCAGCTAATTCAGAGCTAAAAACAAAAAGAAAGAAAAAAAGACTGGGGAACACCTTTGGAGAAATCTGTGCCTCTAGTCGATACCAAAAATTGGCTCATATTTCTCCAGAAGCAGAACCTTAATTAGATTTCACTTCTTCTGTTCATTCGCTAAGGGCCTAGAACAATACTCTGCATACAGCAGATGCTCAATAAATGCCACTGATATGAATTAATGCAAGAGTCATTCCCCATGTCCTTCTAAAAGCAACGTGGCTAGAGTAGGGGCCTGGGAGTCAGAAGGACCTGGGTTCTAATCCAGGCTCCACCACTTGTCTGCTGTGTGACCTTGGGCAAGTCACCTAAGTTCTCTGTGCCTCAGTTTCCTCATTTGCAAAATGGGGATTAAGACTGTGAGCCCTAAGTGGGTCAGGGACTGTGTCCAACGTCATTAGCTTGTATCTACCCCAGCTCTTAGTACAGTGTCTAGCACATAGTCAGTACTTAAATACCACAATTATTATTATTATTAAGTTCTAGGACTTTAGAAAACACGTATGTTACAGTTATCTCTCCATTCCTCTCTGTTCTTCCTCAGAGATAAACAGAAAGAAAGAGGTCCAGGAAGATGGTTACTCATCCCAAATAGCTAAATGCACTTGAGGCTCAATCAGGCATAAAAGGCAGTAAACACAGGCTAATACAGAAATGAGACCAAACTAAGACCATTGCTATTATCCCCCTTCCAATCCACCACATAGGCTGTCAACACAGCTTCGGCTCAGCTCCACAGCTTGTGATCACAATGGTCATGATAGTGTGACCAGGAGCCCCACAAGAATAGTAGCAACAATCAATCAATGACATTTATTGAGCGCTTACTACTTGCAGAGTGCTGTACTAAGGAGCAGTGGAAGGAAAAAGAAAGAAGAGAAACTACAGCTGTTGCTGCTGATATCAATCGGTGGTATTTATTGATCTCCTACTGTGTGTAAAAACCCTATATTAAGCACTACGGAGAGAGTACAGTGCAATAGAGAAGGCAGACATGATCTCTGCCCACGAGGAACTTACTACTTCACTGCTGATCTGAGCACCCTGGAGTTCTCATCTCCATCATCTCCTATGAGCTCTGTACTAGATGTCATTACAGAGGTCAGCAGCAGCAGTGCTGACACTAGCTGTAGTTTTTCTCTTTTTTTTTCCTGCTCCTCCTGTTCCAGTTCAGAAATTTGTTTTGATGACCAGGTTATATCTTATATGTGTGTCAGTCTGAGTGACTGTGCTTCACTTGGCTGGGAGGGGGTGCGGAGAGGGGAGGGTGCCTAAGGAAGGCTGAGTTAGAGACACCAGAAGGAAAATTAGGGTTGTTGGAAAGCATGGCCCAAACCTTGAGGATAGATATCACCAACAGCTGTCCTCCAAGCAAACTGTCACCTGGATAAAAGACAAAATCCTAGACCTGTGGACTGAGCAACGGCAGTTTCTTCTTTTATTTTCCCTGCCCTCCTCTTCTATGTCTTCCTAATCTTATTTGAAGCACAGGTAAATCTGCCAGCATTAAAATCATTTCCTCACAATGAAACCTATTTGTGTATTGATATGTTCCAGATTCCAGGATCCTTATCTGTCTACCTTCACCTAGACTGTAAACCCCAAGAAGGCTGTGAGCTCCTTGTGGGACAGGGACTGTATTCATCCTGATTATTTTGTATCTACCCCCCCAGTGCTTAGTACAGTGCTTGGCACATAACAAATGCTGTGATTATTATTACGTAGTTTGGTGGAGGATGTGGTTTACTTCAAAAGATTCTGGTGGGAAGAAAGAATGAATTCTCCTCCTAAAAGGAGAACAAACCTTCTATTTCAAAATATGCTGCATCGTTCCAATCTTGATATCTAGAAAGAGCTTTCTTTTTTTCTCAAAGAACAATAGTGAAGTTTAGAATCACAAAACGTGAACCATTACATTTCGTAATTAATATGAATTTTGAAAATATAAGAACTGCAAAAATAGTTATTGACAGTTTGTGATATTGAATGTGATGGGCTTACCTATGCACACTAGATCCATAAAACCATACATTCCATAGCAGATTTGAAAAAGGATGTCCTTTCTTTGCCACACTGCATAGGGGCTGAAGGCTGACCAGAGAAGCCAAGTCACACTTGCTATTAAGAACAGTGATCCTAGGATTACAGCAATCATCTGTACTTTCTCAACCAGTGTTATAGAAATGCTTTGCCACTAAAAGAAAAACAAATTCATGTTAAGTCAGTATGCTGTGTAATACGAAAACATATTCAGCTCCACGGTTCCGTTGATATTCAGTCTCTTGTTAATATTTTGGGCATCCAATGTACTGCTTTTGTAACCTGGACTAGAATATAAATTATGGAGATTAATTTCTTCAACTCCATTTTAATTAATAAGTTGTCATTTGCAGGTGTTAATTTAATCTCATACCAGATAGTAATAAATGAATAAACAGCTTAGGAATTTTTAGCATCAGGGAATTACATCTATTATCTTACATCCACTAGTGATATTGGTGAGTATTGACACATTCTGAGATCTGTTGAAGTAGTTTACTTTCTCTCAACAGTGAATAGGGAAAACAGCCTTTAGTTCACAATGTGCAAAATGAAAATCTAAGAAATGAACTTAACAATGACATCTACATTATAATTGTAGCCTGGTAGAATTCTGAATTAAATTACTTATTTTGATTTGATTCAATTATTCAAATGTTATTTTCACTTTTTATTACAGAGACGAACTACTGAGAAGTTTCAAGTCTATCCCGATGAAAAATCTGGGCAGAAGAACTATAAATTATGTAAATTCTATTATAAGGTAATAGTTTTCAGTAAGCAACTGTCAATTTATATCATAACTGATAAAAATTCTGTCAAGAATGCTAAAATTTTAGATTTTTAATTATGCATGTTCTCGCTTCTGACAAAATGTTACCAAAACAGTTATAAATCGTTATTTGCAATAAACAGCTGAAATAAAAATAATACAGAAAAGGTGAATTGTGTGGCAAAGACTGTTCAGAATAATTAATAAATTGATTCAACGACTGTAAAAAATAATGAATTATAAAGCAGTGACCCACTTGAAATTCACAAACACACATTACTCACCTGTAACAACGAGGGCCAATTGGAAAGGAGAGTTCCTGTTTAAGTGGAAACCTGCCAGTACAATCACCTGTGGAGAATTTTTGCTCTAACATTTGTTGTTATTTGTACCTTCAATATAATTCCTAGGTTTATTATAAGAAGAGTTTAGAAATAACAATTTTGGGGGGCATTTCAAACTACATAAGCAGATATCAGGGCCTCTCCTTGGCTATCAAGCATGGGGTATTACTATTGAGAGGCTATTGTACTCTCCCGAGCGCTCAGTTCAGTGCTCTGCACATAGTAAGACTCAATCAATACCATCAATTGATCGATTAAGTGTTATATGGTACTCTCCCAAGCACTTAGTACAATGCTTCGCACACAGTAAGCATTCAATAAATACAATTGAATGAATGATTGATAGAAGGGTATAGATGAGGCCTGGAAGTAGTGGGGAATAAATCAGTAGTGGTCATGGAAGCTGAAGATAAAACCTGTCCAGGGATCATCACCTGGTGGGCCTAAAGCTGCAAAGTTGGTAGTTTGTAAGTGTTGCCCTTTGACTTTCAACAGAGTTTTAAATGGTGACCTGGAAATCATAGGTTAAAAGAGGTAGAGACACCTTGAGAGGACATTTTATTCCTCTCCTGCCTACCACCTTTTTCCTACACCAAAACACTTGAGTCAACAAGAATCAAACCTCTTTTTAAACTGCTACAGAGAATGATACCTCACACTGCAGTACTCTATTGTTTGCTTTTCATGAATTATATAAAGCCACAGTGAATAGCATTTCTTTGGAAGATATAAACGATGCACAAATATTGGTGAAGTACAATTACTGGAGAGATCTATATGGGAAAATTAACAGAAGGTAAATTCAGCAAAATGAGCTCTCATTTTGGAATATAGGCCAACTTTTGACTTTCTATTTACTTTGAAGCAAATTTAGAGTTATCTGTAGTCAAATGTAGGTTAGAAAATTTTTTATTAAATACAAAACAGACTGAAGTCAAATCCATCATCTGCAGAATACTTTGTTTTTAAATTTGATATCACATTCATAGTATTGTATGACAGTGTATAGTTTTCTATATCAACGATAATGTCACTATCAGCTTTAAAGTTCCCCATCGACTCACCCGACCTTACATGTATGCTCTCTCTCCATTCCCCACTAAGTAAAACATTTATTTGCAGGCTTTCCTGCCTCTGACCTATCATTCAAGCTCCTTTCTCCCTTCTTAAATCTGACAAACAATAGCCCTCCCAACATTCAGTGCCTTTCTGAAATCCTATTTCCTCAAACAAGCTTTCCCCAATTAATTCCTAGCATGACAAATTTGTGTAAACCCAGTCATCTCTAGCACTTAACGTACTTATGTAGAACCATCATCTGCACTTTTGCATATATACTGAATTATAAATGCATTTATTTATTTTAAAAAACTCCACAAATAGTTTCATTACTGCCTCTCCTGCTACAGTATAAGCTCTGTGTTTTGTACTTTGTTTCACACTTGCCAAACACTTAGTAAAGTGCTCAATAAATGCAAATCATTATTATATAGCAGGCTTCTGTACTCTGCAGAATTAGTATAAGATTATTGAAAAACTACATCAGTTATTCTGTACTTGCAATGTTTGCATCATTGAAAATTAATTATGACTATGAACACCGGCGTTTCCATTCTGTACCACATATGAGGTACCTGTATATGAGGTATCTGCTCTTCCACAATAATGAGCCAGAATCATTGTCCTTTGGAAGAGCAACCTTGCACGAACATGAGTTGGCATGGTCAGTGCCTGTTTCTATGGGAAACATCTCCCACATTTATTGCCGTGTTACATTCACGTGTGCAGAATTCCTAGCACACGGGAACCTAAGGTGGCATAAACAGGGATGGGATCGATAAATGGTATTTATTGAGCACTTACTGCATGCAGAGCACTGAACAAAGGGCTCTGGGGAGTACAATATCACAGAGTTGGTAGACACAGTCTAGGGAGGGATCGGGTGGCAAGGGAATGTAGAAAGAAGTGCTAGTAGAGCTCCCAGCTCTTCTCCACCCATCTGAAGGTCTTCATGATTCTGCAAAGGAAAAGTCAGAGTTTGGACGCAGAGGCACAACTTCAAGAAGACGGCTTGCTTTCCTCTGCTCTCTGATGAGTAGGAAAGAGAGAATGGAGTTGGAGTTCCCTGTTCATCGGAGAACCTTTTTTCCCCAGGATGCAGAGAATTATGCTGAATGTCATATCCTTGAACAGCTAGCTATAAAACCCAAAATGATAGACTTCTCCTGTCAGAGTTAACATTTCTTAAAATGATAAGAAATAAAAATCATTTTCCTCCAAAGATGGGGAGATGCATTGCAAATTACTATTCCAAGCATCACATGTCAAATAGGTTGCAATGCATCGGAGTTCTGAATTGTTAGTCCTATCTCAAGATTGCCTCTTTGGAATCCTTCCTGTCAACACTGACCACTCCATTTCCTTTTGAAATGATGAATACAAATTAGAGAGCAAGTCCTTTCTCCTAGGTGAAGGTATATAGGTTGAGGGTAATTTGTCATACATTAATATGAATTGTCAAGCCAGGGCTTCACCAGCTGAATTATGTATCAGGTTCCTGGATCTTGCATAAATTGCCATAGCATCTACACTGCTTAGTTGTACAAATTGAAAACTGTCAGGCTTGCCTCTGACCTTGAAATGAACTTGTTTTCTATGCGTTGTTCTTTCAGGAATGAACGATATGAAGATAAGGTTATTTTGACAATGACGATCTTTCTTTTATCATTTATATTGTTAGCATTCTGGTCAAACCTTTTACTTTTGCACAAAAATCAACTTTAAAAATCTAGTGAAAGAGGAATAACTTCTTCCATTTTGGGAGTTTAATTCATTTTACGTGGTCAGTAATGTATTATTTAGTGCTGTGGAAGATGTATTGATTTTACTGATTCTAGTGGTCAGAAAAAGTGAAAATCCCTCTAAAAGGAAATAATGAAATCTCATTCTCCAGGCCTCACATCCTCCCACCCAGAAATTCCAACCTGAGACAAAAATTAAATTCAGTATGCATCCAAGTCTTAATACTCCTATATATTTTCAAGTGGATGCTGTGGGAGTCCAGTAAATGCAGTGCAGTGCAACAGACATATTTGGTTGTTAAAGTTGCAGCACTTTGCAAATGCAAAATTTGCTGGTATTCATGGTGCATGGGTCCAATGGGCTGAATTCTGGCTAAAATAATCCCAAATCTTGCAAGTGAGCCAGTGACTGTTAAATCATTTTGTCCATAATACTGGTCAAGTGTTTTCTGGAAAGACAAGAGCGGATATGAATCATAAATTTAAAGTATCACAATGTGATTTATTTTATTACCCATTGAGCACATCCTTCCTTCTGCATGGCACTTACGCATACTCATATTTGCCAAACCACAATACCTTCCCACCTCCAAAAACCCTCCTAAAAGACCACTTTCTCTAGGCATTCTCCAACTAACTTCCACTTCCCTGCTCACATCATTCATTAGTCATTTATAGCACTTGTGTCTATATCCATTTATTCCACTTATCCATTGTTTGCATACTTCTGGTTTTACCCAGATGTAACTGTATTTTTCCTTTTGTTCACATTCTACATATAAATCCGTGATTGCCTATTTTTCATTAGACTGTAAGCTCCTCAATCACAAGGACTGTGTCTTCTACTTTTATTGTATGCTCAAATTATCTAGTCTAGTGCTAGTAGGCTCACAGTAAATATTAGTGTTGAAATAGGTGGACTCTAAAAGCGTTTTCCATTAAAGGAAAGGTTAATTTGTAAATAGCCCCTTAACCTTTGTGTTTCAACTTTTGCTTAGTAAAAAGCAGAGTGCCACTGGGGTGTAGATCTTTTCACGTGCAGAAGAAGGACCTCACTGTCAATAATATTCAGCTTCAAGTCTTAAATATGCAGCTGTCCATTATATTAAATATATAATAGGGTAATATGGTAAATACATTCAGTTGTCAAAGATCAATTACTTCTGGGCTCCTTGGCTCTGTGGCATGCTGGCAGATATTTCCTATTCCTTCCCCTATCTGCATAAGTATTCATCAACCTATTAATACTTTAGAAATATTATAGATGAGAATCTGACCTTTTTCTATTATCCTAGGAGGACCAGGCACTGAAACAGAAGTGGCTTGGTGGCTGCCACATCACCCGGACTGTCACGTGATCAAAACGGCTGCCCTATCAACTTCCTTTGACATCACCCCTTGTCCTCTCTTCTTCTCCCATAAATTCATCTGCCACGACTCCTGAGTGAAGAGGAAAGATAACAACTGGGAGTGTAAGTTGCGGCAGGTCAAGACCAGAAGATAACAACTGGGAGTGTAAGTTGCGGCAGGTCAAGACCAGTGACAATGGCATCCACAGAACATGCTTTCTCTGCACTGGGTAGCCAGCAGTCAAATGATGGAACTTAACTTCACTAATGCTTGGTTCCAGAAAGTCCAAGAGATGATAAGGGCACTGCCAAAAAGACACGGGATCTGTGTACGTAGTGAACAAGCCCAGGTTCATATGTACAATCTCGGCCTCGCTGCGACCACAAAATAGGCTGCATGTTGCCACATTTGACGTTTACAGCGTTCGGTGCTGTTCATGTTATTGCTACAAATACTGATATCCAATTAGGTTACTGACACTAATTAGGATAAATAAAAATACACATAAATAATCTTATGAAAATTGTATAATACCAAATAAAAAAAATTCTCATTATTCATGGATTAATTTTTTTTAAAGAGTCTCTAAATATTTGGAAGATGATCCTTCTTGAAAAAGTTGTCTCCTCTAGTTCCTTAAAAAAAAGAGTCTCCTCGGTAGTGTGTCAGCCAAAGGAGCATAGTTGAGCAGTGATCCATGTATTTAATGTGAGCCCCTTATGGCCTCTGTGAAACCGTGCACAATCCAACCTCCAGTATACTGTCTATTTTGATCAAATAATTTGCAAAGGAGTACACTATTTCACTTCTTTCACATAGCTAGGATCTTCCAATACAACAAAAAGGATCAGAAACTTTTTTTTCAAGGACAGCTTTCATTACATCTGAAATGGCAGAAGTATTCTGTAATCTCCATGGATATTTTGTTCAAAAATGTGATTAAGCATCAATTGCCAATATTCCCTAAACAATATCTCAGAATTCTATTTTTTTTTCTGTGAATAGATGTGAAAATTTTGGAAGATGTTCTCTATCTGATTATGGTATGTGTTAATGACAAAATAAAAGCCTATTTCTGGTTTAAAGCATACTTTAAAAAGTGAACAGCTTGTAAAAACTTTGTTGATCAAGAATAAAGCATATAAACCATATCAAGAGGAAATAAAATGCATAAATATGTTGGTTCAGTTATGAATGTCCCCAATATAATTTTATATAAACATTAAATTTAATACTGAACATAATTGTTGCTATGTTAAGTATAAAACTAACTTTGAGGAACCAAAAAATGAATTAACAGCTTTTCTATTGGTTGTGCTTATTTATAGCACTTTAGTATATACCATATTTCATACTATTGCAATTATTTCACCCTTCAACACTGCATAAATTAACATCAGAAAGATTCGTGATTAAGATTATGAGTCAAACACAGCAACACTGTTTAATAGGACCTAATGTGAGATGAAAAAGGGCATTTTGCAAGCAGAATAATATGACTGAAAAATGTAATCAGTCTACTTTTTGAAATGAAACTAAAATGAAATACATTAGTAATTTAAACTGATGATTCTTTTTCAAGGCTCCTTAGATGGGTTCCCTGATTATTTTTTTTATTTTGAACTAACTCCCTACTCTCTGATTATAACAATGTGAATTGCTAGGTTGAATTTATATTTTCATAAAATTGTAGGAAACTAGTAAATGAAAAATAAATCATACAGGAGCAGCAGCAGGAGATGTGAATTGGAGGAAAATATATGAACAAAATATCATTGCAAAAATAGTATCTTCCTCTAACAGTAATATAAAATCCTAAATGAGAGTCAATGAGAGTCAAACAATGAGAGTCAAACAATTCTATGTAATTGTTCATTCTGCTAATTAATAATAATTATGATACTTGCTAAGTGCTTACCATATGTCAAGCACGTTTTAAGCTCTGGGGTGGATTCAAGATAATCAAGTTGAACACAGCCTCTTTCCCTTATGGGGCTCACAGTCTAAGACTGTGAGCTCGATATGGGCAGGGAACATATCTTTTTATTGTTGTATTGCATTCTCCCAAGTGCTTAATATAGTGTTCTGCACACAGTAAGAGTTCAATAAATCCAATTGAATGAATGAATGAAATAGGAGGGAGTAGGATCTAATCAACCCCCCCCCATGTTTTTTATACAGATGAAGAAACTGAGGCATAGAGAAGTTAAATGTCTTGCCTGAGGTCACACAACAGACCAGTGGCAGAGCTTCCCAGTGCCAATGGGAAATACCTAATGAATAAATAAGGAGTATATTGGTGGGAGAAATGTGAATCCAGGGAAAAGTTTAGAGAAGTTCTGTAGAATGGCTTACTGACTCCAAGTAGTCATTATCTAAATGTACTAACCATTCCTAAAATTGGAATTTTGGAGATGGTTGGGCCACAGCGGAAAGATGGAGTTTTTGTTATCATTGCTTTGTTACAATTGTCCTTTTTTCCAAGAAATGACAAAATTAATACCATCAACTATCCATTTTGGAAATTATCCATTGCAGAATTTTAAGATCCCATCAGGGGAATGTGCCTTTCCTAAAGCCTTTGACCTCGGAAAATCTGCATTAGGGACTATCTGTAGACCCTGAGCTGCTTCATCTTTTCCCCCACAATTCACTGCTCAAATGGCACTTGAGACCAATCCCCTGTGTTAATGATATATTGTTAAACATTCCACTTCTTCATTAACTTGGAAAAGTGAAGTTAGAGAGAACAAGAACATTTTGGTTGGTTTGTTCTTCAAGTCTTTCTGGGGGAATCTAAAAAGTCTTGGAAAGCAAACGTTTAATCAATCAATAGTATTTATTACTCACCTTGTGCAAAGAACCCTATACTAAGTCCTAGAAAGAGTCCAAAAGAATTATTAGACATGATTCTGGCCCTGAAGCAAGATGCATTTAGTGAAACTGAGAATTCAGTATAGCTAATAAATGTGCAGGTGCCTTGGAGAATACCTGGAAGCAGAAATGAGTATTAGAATATGTGATGATTGTGAAAGTGAGCCATGTCCTGGAAACCTAAAACCAGGGAAGGAAGGCATCAGAAAATAGAATATATCAATCACTTCCTGAACACAAAGGCATACAAATGGCTGACCTGCATACATTTGATTGAATAAAATCTATTTTCAGATAAGATCACAGACCATTGCTTCCATTTCCTGCTGATTTGAAAGTGTAAAAGTCTCATGATTGGTTTTGAAGAATTGTAATTTTAATAAAGCCAAGATAATCAGAAATAATTTACCCATTAAACCTGAAAAGTTCAAAGGAGTCAGAGAAAACTGTAAAGTCAGTAAATGCTACACAATTTAAAGGTGCAAAAAATAAAAGGTTACCAGTCAATCAATAGTGTTTTTTAATGGTATCTGTTAAGTGATTACTATTTGCCAGGCACTGTTCTAAGCTCTGGGATAGATACAAGCTAATCAGGTTGGACACGATCCATGTCCCATATGGAGCTCACAGTCTTAATCCCCATTGTACAGTTGAGGTAACTGAGGAATGCAAAAATGAAATGACTTGTCCAAGGTCACACAGCAGGCAAATGGCCGAACCTGAATTAAAACCCATGTCCTTTTGAATCCCAGGTCTATGCTCATCCACTAGGCCAGGCTACAGTGACCCTGTGCAGTGCACAAGCTATACAAAAAATTCTCAAGAGGATTAATTTTGGTGGCAAAGTTTACATACTCTACTGTATACCATAGATGTATCTGAAATATGCATTCGTTCAATCATATTTATTGAGCATTTACTGTGTGCAAAGCACTGTATACCAAGTGCTTGGGAGAGTACAATATAAAAACATTTCTCTTGGAACACAATGTAGAAGTTACTAAAGACTCTCAATGCTCATGCAAAGAGGTGAAGCTGAAGTTGGAGCACCTGCAGGAAAAGAAATCCCTGTCTAAAAGGAAATCTCAATATGGAAAATTGAAATCAAACCATTTTAGGGCAATTATTTAAAGTGACTACAAACAGACAATATAACAAAACTAAGATGATATTAGGAAGTATACAATAGCATGGGCAACCAAAACAATATATTATTACAGAAGGTTCTTAGGAAAAGCTGACTTGCCTTTAGAAAACATAATAAATGACCAATAATCAATGCTCTAAGAAAAAAATAAAATAAACTGATTTTTTTACATCTGCAGCATGAATAAAATAAGGGATTATTTTATATGTTGTGCTGTGGCTTGTTTGTTATGAAATGGATAGTTTATTCTGGACTAAACAATGATTTTGGAATTTTATTCATGGCCCTATTTTAGCCAAATTGTAAAATGGTAAGAGAAGTCCAATTTGGGACAACTTTGAACTTTTAAAATTACCAGTTCAGAATAGCCTTCATAGTTGCATGCTTATGCTTTTATTATTGCTTTCTGAACCAAATACTGTCCTTTAAGATAAACATTTATCATATACTTGGACAGGTTTAAGCTAAATCACTTTTAAATAATATTGGATTATTTCCCACAATAAAATGTTCAATCTTGGGAGATAAATCAAAAAATAAAATTAACTGTCTTTTCACTTTCAGACAATAAATAGTATTTAAATTCTGATAATCTCAGCTCCTAGAGATCCATTTAGAATGTTGAGATTTAAAGTTTTATAGACTGCCTATTCCTGAACACTATTGTGTAAATAACATTATTCCTCAGAACAATTTAGTTTATTGACTTACTGACAAAACCATTTAAGATCCCTAGAATTCTCAGTTCACTCCATCAATTATTACTCTAAGGCAAAAGATTAAGTCTTTACATTTTATTCCTCCTACTTACAGTAATTAACTCTCACCCCAAAGACGCCAACCGAACATGAAAAATTGAGTAAAGCAAAATGAACTTAAAACACATTACTTAATAACCCTCCCAAATTATATCCCACAAGTCTTTATGTCATAGACTTCTAAGTGGTCAAATCAAGAACACTTCACCTCTAGCCTTAGGTCTAAATCCGGCAAGGAGATGGTTTAAATCTGTGGGGAGGCTGTGCGGAGTCAGAGCAGCTGAGGAAGTTCCACCAGGTGGAGACTATGCTTAGTTTCAAGACAATTGATTTTGCTGAAGAAAGAAAACAACCTGCTTGCTATATTGATGTTTTGGCTAAGTTCCCTCACCTCCTCATTGGCTGCAGAAGACTGTAGCTTCAAAAGTTACAACAGGATTACTATTCAGCAGGGTGATAATTCTTTCGGAGGGAAAGTTCTTTTTGTGAATCATAAAGCACTGCCCTACTTCCAGAAGACTGTTTAGTCCAATTGATAACCCTGTCCTGCCCAATTATTTTTACAGAACAGGAGTACTCATCATAGAAAAAGATCTACAGCATTTGGTTGATGTTCAGCTATTTGATACTCTGCTAAAATCCTTATTCTTTAAAATTATTTTGGTGCCCTTAGCCTAGACTACAAAAAAATACCATTAACCAAAAACTAGAAGCAATGTACACACCTTATCCTCTCATATGAGGGCGAGAAATATAGCTATCAGTCCATCAGAGAAACAGTGTGGCCTAATGGAAATAGTACGGACCTGGGAGTCTGAGGGTTGGGTTCTAATTCCTGCTCCACTGCTTATCTGCTGTGTGACCTTGACCTCAGGCAAGTCACTGCACCTTAGCTACCTCCTCTGTAAAATGCGAATTGAGACTTTGAACCCCATGTGGAACACAGACTGTGTCCAATCTTATTATCATGTATCTACCACAGCACTTAGAACAGTGCCTGGCACTAAGTGCTTAACAAATACCATTTTAAAAAAAAATATTAAAAACCTGAAATAAAACCACATTACTAAAAAGAATTTCTGTATTCTTTTGAAATGGAAATATTCAGAGTATCATTTTTTGGCAGATAGGTCCTTATGTTTGAGTTCCTGTCAAAGAACTGGGCACCCATCAGTTGCCAAAACTCCACTATATTGAGCAATTAAAAATGACGGTTCAATGAAGAATACTGAATACGTAAAGAATTTACAGTCCATCAACCAAGTGTTAAATGAGCATTTGAGAGCCGATTGAGCATTTTCAAGGCAATATTCAGGAGTTCCTACTTGATGCATATGGGAATAGGAAACAATTGGAAGTAACTGAAGGGTGGAGACATGCATAAAACACTGCCCGAGAAAAACAATCTGGGCCTCAGGGTGAAATGTGGACTGAAGAGAAGACATATTGGAGATAGGGAGGTCTGTGAGGAGGCTCATACCATGATGCAACAGCTGATTCAATGACAAGTACTTGGACTAGCATGGTGGCAGTTTGGAGAGGAAGAAGCAGATTCTGGAGATGTGAACAAATGTCAGGATATTAGTTGACAATGAATATGGGGACTGAAAGCAAGAGAAGAGTCAAGGATAACACCAAAGTTGCAGTTCGAGAGATGGGGAGAGGAGGAGGATGTGCACAGTGATGGGAAAGTTAGGCAAAGGAGAAAATTTGGGAGGGGAAATGAGGAATTTAGTTTTACTACTGATCTCCAAGCTTGTAAAATTTTAATATGTCCAAACGACCTTAAATATCTTGCAGCTCTAGGGTGACCAGCTGCCAAAAGCACACTTTAAGAAGTAGAAGGCATTTGGAGCATTTTACAGATGTAATGAAGTACTATTTAGAGTGTGGACTACTGCAAATCAATCTGGCGTGCACCGATCCAAGTACGCTGACTCTCATAGAGCAAGTACTTCGGGAAGTACTACCAAGAGTCAAAATTGAAAATAGCTCCAAATCCTGCAGAGATCAAACTCAGCAGGACAGCACTATCCAGACTTTTCTTGGGCACAGAGCACGGGCAGTTGCTGGTGTGCATATTAGTGGCTTCAACCTCAAATGAAGATCCTCAAAATCTCACTTTTTTTCAGTGTTTGTTAAGTGCTTATTAAGTGGCAGGCACTGTATTGAGCACTGGGGTAGATTTTACCTTTTGGGTTTGAAGAGAACAATACCAGCTTTTAGCCTCAGTTGGCTAGTGACCTAATTAAGGGATTTGCTTGACCAGCGGTGCAAAACCAAAGCTTTAGAGAACCAAGGCTACATAAACCAGCACTAAACCCAGGACTTCTTTACATCAAGGAAGAAGTTAGATATGACCCTGTGCACTGCCTCAAAGCATCTCTGAGTCACAATCAAGGAGCAAATCCAACTGAGACGGCGACTACGCTTCAACATTACCTTTACGAACCTCTTATTATCAAAGATGAGACCACCCAAAGCATTAAAGATGGGAGAGAGTTGTGGTTTGGCAGATATCAAGGGGGAAGAAGTTCCAAGCAGGTGGAAGGGTATAAGTGAAGTGTTGAATTCAGAAAACCTTAGAGGAAAGCACAGTGAGACCGTTGCCTTGGAAGGAGTATAGTGCATAGTCTGGGAGGGAGCACAGAAAGAGAAGATATCCTCACCAGTCGTATTGAGCTATATTGGGGAAAAAGAGTGGACTTTCCAAAGTGATTCACAATCTGAACACCTTCCTTGAGCAGCAACCCATAGCGCAAATAGCTTCCATAACAATCCCGGTCCTAGAGATGCAGGCAAGGGAGCCCCTCACCAGCCTGCTCTGAGAGGCCACAGGCTTAAGTACTGTGGCAACCTTTGAGCCTACAAGCTCTCTTTTAAATAACAAAGTTTCACTTTTGTACAGAACAAGGTGTAACTTCATTATTTTATTTCCTTGAAAACACTGCTCAAGCAAGCAGTTATTATGATGACCCATTAACCTAGTAAACTGGAATAGGTGAGGTAAGATTCTTAATATAGCAAAGAGAGTCCGCCATTTATATTTACACAACAGATGTGTTGGACACTTATTTTGCTTTACTTTGAATGGAAAGTAAGAATTGAAATCATTTACTTTCTCATCGGCACAATGACCCTTCAAAATGTTCCATGTGTGTGATTTTCCATGCACGGAATGCTCTAACTGTTGCTGAGTTAAAGAGCAAATCGTTTACATGAAAATCTTGGCAAATACACATTTAATTTCTAAACACATAAATTACTTTGTCTTTTATTACAATTTATAAGACCTCTGGACTGGAATCAAGGTTATTCAAACCTAAATTGTATAGATTCCCTGTTGTGAGAGGTGCTTAAATTGATACTGTCATTATAAGGTGTTTTGGACAGCCTATATAGATATTTGCAACTATTAAGCGGAATTCTCTAGGGGAAATGAAATTAGCATCGGGCAGTGACCCAGAATGCTAAAGGACAAATAGGTCTGAAAATGTATTACCTCATGATGCTCCTTCTTACCTTTCTTTAGTCCTGCACTGAGACACTGATGTAATGATTTATTTTGGAGGCTCTGTGTGCCAGAACATTTGGCTGTACCTACATAGCAAAGTGAAGTGAAAACTTGAATGATCCAGTATTAATGTGGCACACACAAGCTGGATCATTTTATACCCCAACCCCACAACCCCTTTTAATATTAAATCTCACTTGTGTAGTAATCATCAAGTAAGATCTATAGTTGACACTTCTAAATAAATCAGTACCATTTGTGCCAACTTAATCTCTGCTTTGGGAAGGTCAAGTAACTAAAATACAATATAAGTAGAGAGTCAACTTTCCTTAATCTGGGGGTGGGGTGGAAGGATAGAGTGAACAAAAATTGTGGGTGAGGGGAGAGAGGGCTAAAGAATTATCTTAACATAAAAGTGTGGTTAAACTGCTCCATTTTGACTATCACGGGTACTAACAATAGTCTGCAATGAAGAAAAGGCAGAAATGTCGCATGGCCAATGTAAGCATACCGACCCTACAGAGACATGTATTTTGTTCCAAGATGGATTTTATGAAACTCACTCTGAATTTACTATGAATCATAAAACAAATGACTCAAAGTATTCAAATACATTAAAATCTGAGGTTTTAATAATTCCTTTTCTGACTTTTGGAAGCTCTGCTTAGAAGTTTACAGCACATTTGAAAGACTTGAAAGACATAATCCATAAACTGAAAAAAAAGCAAGGAATACTTTTAAATATCCAAATACTTATTTTCAGTGGAGTTTCATGGAATACTATTCTAACAGTCATAGTGATGGGATAACATCTTTATTTTCATTTCGTTAGTCAATTATACATTAAGTACGTATGTTCAGGGGACACTGATCGGGATTGGCTTTAATACTGTTATTACTAGTTGTAGATCAAGGAAAATGTTTCCTTCCATTTTTAACAAGTCCTAATTTTCTACCTGAATGCAAGAGTGTAATATTTTGATATACTATTTTGGATTATTTTAAGCTTTTCAAATCACATTTGGCCCATTTACTTTTGTCAAGGAATCTCCCACCACCTATCTCCCTTATTCCTAGAAAAATGCCTCATCCATTGTCTGTAGTGATACTTCTACCATGCGGGAGCCCTTTTGCCATCAACAGCATAATACAACTTGCAAGAAGGCTCCCCAAGTCATCACAGGGACAGGCTTGTGGTCCCCATCACATTCCTCTCATATTTGAGGGCTAGAAACATAGAGGAATGCAAAGGCAATTCAAATGTACACAGAACCCATAGCACTTCCTCTTAAGAAGGAAGACCAATGGAGAACTCCCTCCCTCTGCTCTACCCCCTTCCCCTCCTCACAGCACTTGTGTATATTTGTACATATTTATTACTCTATTTTATTAAGGATGTATATATATCTATGATTCTATTTATCTATTTTGATGGTATTGATGCCTGTCTACTTGTTTTGTTTTGTTGCCTGTCTCCCCCTTCTAGACCGCGAGCCCATTGTTGGGTAGGGATTGTCTCTATCTGTTGCCGAATCGTACTTTCCAAGCTCTTAGAAAAATAAATAAGAATTCACAAATTATAGATACATTGCCAGGTCATTTTCCTGCTTTAGGTAGCTGACCTGGTAATTACCTTGGATCTATCTCTGCAGTGTAAACAAAGCTGCAGAAACAAATTCCGTGAACTATGTAGCCAACTCGCCCTTCCTTTCAAATGAGAAATCCCCCTTAAGACACTCGGGGCTCCACCCCAAATACTGAACTAGCTGAAATAGGTTTCTATTCATTTAATCGTATTGTCTGAGTGCTTACTGTGTGCCGGGCACTTTACTAAGCACTTGGAAAGTACATTTCAGCAAAAAAGAGAGACAATCCCTGCCCACACTGGGCTCTCTGCAATATTATTTCCATCTCTGCATCTCCAAGAGTTTGTTTTAACCTCCCTCCCTCCCTCTCTATAATCCTACGTATTACTTGGTAGGGAAAGTGGCAGTTCTCATTCCCTGACCTTCTCTCTGCTTCTATGAGCCCTCCACTTTCAGACACCTTAACAAATACTTTTCCTAAATTGCCTTATTATTTACTTTTTATTCAGTGAAGTTGCTTTGCAGAGTTTTTCCACTTGGTGGTTTTATATGGCAACATCTAGCTAGCCTCAAATTGAGTGACGAGTCCTATTGCAGGGATTTCCTCTGAAACCTGGCTGCACCTCATGAAGACTCTCTGCCACTCCATTTGCCTAGAGGAGCCACTTTCTCGAACTCAAGGTTGGACGGGGAGGGGAGCTTTCAGAGAAAAAGAAAAATGAGAGACAGGAACAAAGAAGAGAGGCACATAGGCAGAAACACGTTTTCACACAGTCTTTTGTCTACTCATCCAAGGAAACGTGCTCAATGTTGAATTGATCAATGGCAGCAGGAGGAGGTAAGTTAGAACAGCTGCTGAAAGCCATCCCACTAGAGCCCTCAGGTAGCTTTCCTCCGAAGTCATTGGATAGAAAGCAGCAACGGTGCTGTGAATTGCCAGCAGCTGCAATCAGCTACTACTTTACCTTATCTCCTCTAACTGCTGCTTCTGTAACTCCTACTACTCTTCACATAGCTGCCAGTTCCATGTTATTCTCACCATCACACTTTGGCCTCCACTGCCATAGCCAAAAGTGGGATTTTTTGCTGGTTTTATAGGCCATCTGGTGGCTGTTGTGATTAGAGGATAAGCTTGTGACTGTTCTGCTGAAAGAGGTACTGACGGTCACACTGTTGATGCCAGACCCCCTTGCTATTTCTATCAGTGAAGTGCCCTCTCTTTTGCTTCCTCTTCCTCTGCCAGGTATCCTTCAGCAGTTTTGCCAGGGCTTTTCATCAGGAATTCAGACATGATAACAGCTGAAGAGTTTTCCTTCTCTGTCAATACCCAGCTCTGTGCAAACATTGCTTCGCAAGTAATTGACTAGAAAAATTGACTGGTGTCTTACTGGGTTGTTTTTTTTAATCTTGAATCAGTTTGAAATTAAGTAATCAGAGGAACATTCAAATTTAAGGCTGGAAGTGACCTGCTGTGAAATTGGGATAGAACAGGTAAAGAGAGATTTAGAAATCAATCACTTCTGTAATTCTATCACTATTTCTTACTGCTAAGAATATTTACTGAATATTCAAAGAGATTAGGTTTGTGCCTGCCTCCCCTGCTAGAATGTAAACTCCTTGGAGCTCAAGACTCAGGTCTAATAACTCCTGTACTCTCTCAAGCATTTAATATAGTGCTCTGTTCAGAGTAATCATTGGGCAATCAGTGTGGCTTAGTGGAAAGTGCACGGGCTTGGGAATCAGAGGTTTTGGGTTCAAATTCTGACTCCGCCACTTGTCAACTGTGTGACTTTGGGCAGGTCCCTCAACTTCTCTGTGCCTCAGTTACCTCATCTGTAAAATGGGGCTTAAGACCGGGAGCCCCATGTGGGACAACCTGATTACCCTGCATCTACAACAGCGCTTAGAACAGTGCTTGGCACATAGTAAGTGCTTCACAAATACCATCATTATTATTAGTGGTATTTATTGAGTGCTTACTATGTACAGAGCCCTGTGCTAAGCACTTGGGAGAGTACAAGATAGCAGAGTTGGTAGACATATTCCCTGCACACAGTGAAATAGTGGTAAATAAATGACTATCAATATCACCATTTAGAAAAGGCAATTATAGAGTCCTGAATTTAATGAAACTTCAAAATGCCAACTGTTGCTCTTCTTTTGATCAATCAGTGGGATTTGAGTGCTTCCTATGTGCACCTTACTAAGTATTTGGGAGAGTACGATACACTTGATAGACATGATCCCTGCCCTCATGAAGCTTACAGTTTAGTAAGCAAGCGCTGAATAAATACAATTGAAGGAATGAATAAGCTCTTCAAAATCACACACACACATTTTAGTATGAACTTTTCCTTCAGTTCATATTACCTTTAGCAACTGAAAAGACTTACACAAAATAATGAGGAAGTAATTTTTAGCAGCAACCTATCCCTGCTTTACAATCAAGGGTTAAGCAACAACAGAAGAAATGTTTACTCTGATGAAGTATTGTTAATTTGAACACTGCCATTCTAAACTCTTCAATCCTACTAGTATAGCAGCGTTGAGTCTATAAAATGTTGCACAAGACCTATGCTATTGATATAAATTGGTTCTACACTGTTGAAAAATAAACTCTTCTCTCTTAGCACATTTGTGTTTTTTTCTTACTTTTAAACTGGAAGATACTTTTAAAATTTGGCATCACATATGTAATCCTTCAAAAGGCAGTTATAGGCTGCTTTTAAAATCCAAGAACTGATCTTGGAAAAGACTGAGTTCAATCTGGTTTTCATCATTTTTACTAAGATACGAGTCTTTGGTTACATTTTTCCAGCCCTGTGAAGCAATTTAAGTTTAGCAATTTTTATTTTTTGTTACATTTTAGTACAGAGTGCGACTTAAGAGGAAATAAACATAGTTTTTTTCCAAAAAGGAAAAAAACTAAGCATTTTCTGGACAATCCAATGTTTAAAACCCAATTTTTGAAATGAATATCCTTCTCTTCAAACTGTTTTCTTTAATGTTATTAAAAGATATTGATTTCTCTTTCTATGCAAGTGCTTTAGAATGGAGCACTTGAATGCCTTCCTTGTAGTTCAAACCTAAAATTAAGCTATTCATTTCAATTAATCTATTTGGGGTGCTTATTGAGCACTTACTGTGTGCAGAGCACTTTACTAAACGAGTGGGATACAATTGGTAGGTGAGATTTATATTAATGTCTGTCTTTCCTTCTAAACTAAGCTCATTATGGAGAGGGAATTTCGTGTATTACTCTCCCAAGTGCTGAGTACAGTATTCTGAACACAGTAAGCACTCAATAAATAACACTGACGATGATGTCTCTGTAAATGTTATTTTAAAATTGGTTCTGTGGTGGTGTGAACTTCTTCAATAGTTCTTCAGCATGATATAATTTTCCCCAGTATTTTAGTGCTCTAGATTTCATTCTCCAGATATTTTAGGGCAAGGCTAGGCATTCCAACGAATTTTCACTCTAGTGAACTACTGTCCTTTTCCAATTTACAGCACCAGGAAACCTGCCTCTAGTCCTATCTGGCTTTCTTCCTAAAAGGTAGTGGCAGTTTGCTGCCACAAGTAGGAGACAGATGGTAGCAGGGGTGACAACAACCTCAGAGGACAAGTCAGAGGGCGCAGTGGAACAGCAGTGGTGAAAAAATTTTAAATGTTAAGCCCAAGTTGGAAGCAGCACCTGTATGAACAGGGATGTACAATAATTTCTGGGTAGAAGGGAAAAACAGGAAGAACAGATCGTTTCCCCCAGAAAAAAAATGTTCTAGGTTTGGGAGTTTAAAAACAGGTTTTTATTTGACATCTTTATGTTATACTGTGTGGACAACCAGCATGACATAATGATACAATATAATGCAATGGCATCGTATGAAGAAGAGACACGGCCAATTTACCCCTGCCTCAGAGCGGCCAAAAGTTTAAAGCCGGCTCTGGGAGATAGGGCACTGAGAAATATTTCGCAAATAAGGTTCAGCTTTTTCCTGGATTTATGACTCTTTTGAGGAACAATTCCTGGGCTAAATCAAATGATTTACTATCTCTCTCACTCCACCCATCATCTCTTTTCCTTTAGATCCCTCTTACTGCCTCAGAAGCTCCTTTTTGGGTTGACAGTTGAGGGTTAGTGTTAATTTTATGTTTGTCTTTATCATTTAATGGTTGGCCTCTTGAGGGCAGGGTCAATATCTATTCTTTAGCATTAGCACAAGTATGCATAATAATGCTGTGTACTCTATACACACATAAATTGACTGATATAAAATAGTTGCTGGTAAGGTGATTTAATGTTTCAGATCTTGGAAACGCTAATCATTCTGAGCATTTGGAACAAATAGGCAATTTGCTTAACTATGATTAAATTGATTTAATATTAATATTTAATACATCCTTATTGGTAGATTGAATACATCCCCTGCAGCCTACTAAAGTAAATAGAAAATAAATACCTTGGATGAACAGGGAAATGTAGTTATTAAAATTACTTTTTAACTTTCCAAAAGTCCAAATTCTAGACTATTCAACTTTTGGCTAAACCCAGTGACTTTAGCTCCAGCCTAGCCTGGAGGGGATTAGAGGATAGAGTCTATTTTCCTATGTAGTGGCTCACCCTGGAAGTTTTAGGGGGCAGACTGGCCTCTTTCAAAGAAAAAAATTTAATGGTATATCTTAAGTACTTACCATGTACCAGGCTCTGTACAGTCCATGTCCCACATGGGACTCACAGTCTTAATCCCCATGTTACCGTTGAGGTAACGGGCACAGAGAAGTGACTTGCTCAAGGTCACACAGCAGATGACTGGTGAACCAAGACAAACCAGGTTCTCTGACTCCAAGGCACATGCTTTTTCTACTAGGCCATGCTTTATTCCCAGTCTTGAGAAACCCATGAAAGGCTGTCAATGCTGGAACCTTCCTAAGGATTTGGGTTGCTCTACAGGGGTACAGTACCCAGTAGATTTTTTATTTAGTTGCTTTACTTTTAGGTTTGTATTTATCTTATGTGTGGCTGCTCTTACTCTTTTGCTTTTTATACTAGCAGTTCGATTCTCAGAGGCAGGGACCACTTCTTTGATTTGTGTTTTATAGGTTCCCAGATACCTAGTAAAACGGATGCTTAGTAAATGCTTTTGATAAGGATGATGGGTGAGTCAAGAGCCTCATACCAAACCACTCCTCCATGGCAACTGCAGATCACAAATCCCTGGAGAAAAGTTGGGTCAGACTTGCTCTCTTCCTCTAGTATCAAATCACAGGATTTCCCTGACCATTTATGGGAGTTTAGTCAGAACCACAATCCAACCTGCCTCAGGGTAATGAGCTATTAGCATAGTTCAGTATCTTTCCTCAAAATAGATCTGACAGCATTAATTCAGTAGGGGAAAAAAACGATATTATCAATGCTCTGCATCACTCTTTCCATTTTCAATGAGATTTTTACTTGCCCAGATTAGGTTTGGCCGAATGTCTTTCATGTTCTAAAGCTTATGTGCTTATAATCATTTTGAGCCTGTTAACGGTAATATTTTTGTTTGCTTCGTGGTGGTAAAAGGATATAGAAAATGTCCCTCTTTTAAAAGCAGCTAGAATTGTTCATTTGAAGAAAAGCTGCCTGAAGAAGTGAATAAGAATGTTTTAAAAATAACAAACTTCAAGATCCAAATACAATGAGAAGGTATCAAGAGAATAATAAAATCTCAAGACGGATGATGGAATTTTTAAAAGTGAAGAATTTCTTTGGATACTGATAAATCCTAGAGCAGTAACAAATAATTTGAATCAGAGGTTTTTCTGAACTTTAGTCATGAAGAAGGCCATGCTTCAGAATGAAAAAATTGTAACACAAAGATCCAATATGAATTTTTGATGGAAACTGTGGACTTGCTTTCCATGGAGTACTTGGAGAAAAGAACAGACATTCATCTGACTAGACTGGTTTATGTTCAGGAACCAGGGACAAATGTGTTAGACAGTATATGCCCGGATGTTTCTCTGAGCCCTATAATTGTCCAGGTGGAAAATTGAGAGATATTTGTACTAGCTCAAGAAGGAGAAAGGGGCGGTCTGGATGGAAAAAAAGCAATCTGGAGAAATGTGTCTAAGTTCATAACATATGCATTTTACAGTTGCAAACTTAGTATCAAAATAGTTTATTACAAAATTATGGTTGGCTGGACTTTTCATGTTTTCCCTCTATGTCCAAGCTTTATTGAGGACTGTAAGCCCTAGCCTGTAATATCATTATGGGCAGAAAATGGGTCTGTTGAATTGTATGCTCCCAAGCAATTAGTACAGTGTTCTGCACCTAGTAAATGCTCATTAATACCCTTGATTGATTGAATTGTTAGTTCAAAAAGCAAAATAAGATGCTTATAGAAAAGGCAAATACAGTACTACTGGGGAAGCATAATTGATTAATCACTACTTCTAACAGCATTAATGAAAAGTTATGTGCGAAAATTCAGAGACACTTGTATTCCAGTGTTCTCTGGGTATCAAGAGCTCTGAAATTTGATCTTAAATTGGATCAAAAATCCTGATGATGAGCCATCAAAAACTTACATTACTCATGCCCTTTATCAGAAATTTTGGCAATATTCTTGAGAAAATATATCGGGGTGAATATACCAATTCTAACTCTTCAAGGATGCTTTGGGGAGAACGTGTCATTAATAACCCAAAATGAACTTTAAATTATGGAAACAATTTCATGAAGCAGCATGGCTTAGAGGAAAGTGTGTGGTTTTGTTGGTCAGAGGATATGGGTTCTAATCCTGGCTCTACCACTTGTCTGCTCTGTGACCTTGGGCAAGCCACTTAACTTCTCTGTGCCTTAGTTGCCTCATCTGTAAAATGTGGATTAAGACTGTGAGCCCATGTGGGACAACCTGATTACCTTGTATCTATCCCAGCACTTAGAACAGCGCTTAACACATAGTAAGTGCTTAACAAATACCATTATTTGAAAAGGAGCATGGCCTAGTGGATAGAGCATAGGCCTGGGAGTCAGAAAGTCATGGGTTCTAATCCTGGCTCTGCCACTTGTCTGCAGTATGACCTTGGACAAGTCATTTCACTCTGCCACTTGTCTGCAGTATATATGACCTTGGGCAAGTCATATCATTTCTCTGGGCCTCAGTTACCTCAACTGTTACATGGGGATTGAAACTGTGAATGGGACAGGGACTGTGTCCAAACCAATTTGCTCGCATCCTCCCCAGTGCTTATTTACAGTGTCTTGGACAAAGTGAGTGCTTAACAAACACCACAATCATTATTATTACTATTATTATGAGCATTTATGTACATCTAGTTAGTCTTCTGAATTGAAGACATCACTGATGGCGAAAGTCACTTATGAACGCTTGTGTATCGGAAAAAGCCAAGGTGGGACCTCAGTTCCAATCACACTGTGTTGAAGTGTGTAATGTTTCATGTTTGCTGCCTCTGGTGGTGCTTTACTCTTTTGCTTTCCTGTCCCTCATTCTTTTAAATTTACTCAAAATATCACCCCACAATTGTCATCTATGTAAAAGCTCGATTATAGAAAGAAGAATTCAATGGCAAAGAAGCCTAGAGCCTCCCTTCAGAAGAGCCCTCTGTCAGAAAACGAGCTAAAGTTAAAATGTAATATCAGAAGGTTTGCCCATTCTTTTCTAGAGTGATCCTCCTCCCCTGTTAAATTGAGAATCCCACTTTTTAATATTACTTGTCTTTCACTTTTGCATGCATTTTTTAAGGGTCTACCCAAAGACAGTAAATATGGCAAGTTACCATTTTCCTACATCATCTAAGTTTAATATACATCCATCCTTTCCACAAACAAAAATAAGGAAAGACTTTTATCTCATTCTTATACATTATTTGGTGATTCAGCCATGGCCCAGAAATGAGAACAAGAGGTTGCCTCAATTGAATCCCTTCATTATGCATTATTTACAGAGTATCCACAATTCTTTTAGTACTGAACTTTCTTTCCAAAAGAAAAAATGATGTACCCAGGGCTTCCACATACAGGATGTCCTGTAATTATATTAATTGCAAATTATGGAGAAGAAATACAAGAGGAGTCTTATCAAAGTAAAGCTTAAAAACAATTAAAAATTAAAGTTGGCAGTCTAATGAGCTGGAGAAATGCTTCCTGACAATTCTATAGGGCATTCAACTCCTTTCATCAAAGAATATTGATTCTTTTTTTTAAGTTTTCAAGACATGTTGAAAAATATAATAGGAAACTAAATAGCAAAAAATATTTGAGGACCAAAATATCACAATATTAAGTGACTAATACTAACCTTCTGTTAGAGGTTCTGACAAAATTCACCTTAAGTCCTCCAAAATGGGAAAATTATTTCATCTGTAGAAGGGATCTTTTTTCATTTCAATGGGAAAACAATAGGATACAGAGATTAAAGCAGAAAATAAATTCAGACATCTCCTGGTTTCCAAGTTATTCCAAGCTAGTGTCTAACAACCTAAGTTGTGATTCCTCTAACTGAGCCAATTTCTAACAGGGCCAAAATGCCTAAGAGAACAGCCAATTGGAAGAGCTGGATTCTGTTTCTGAACCTGTAAAATGTAAGAATATTCAGGTAGTTAATGTGTATTGAAAACATCAACTCTATTTCCAGGAAATGTCTTTTTTTTCCTAGCATGAAAAATCTTCAGGTACACAAAACAATTTAAGTCATTAACTCCAATCTTGGAGTAATCTTGCACTATACATTTTAAGAAATGTAGTTTGAAAAACTTACTAAAGCCCTAAGGAAAGTTTAGTGTAAAGCAGCTTGACAAGCCTAGACAATTAGGTGATCTTATATTTGATTTATTTGTATTAACTGGAATGCAGTTAGAGTTTGCTGCATAATCAAACACAAAAAATAAATGAGGCCTCTTTATTTTGGTTCATTTACCATCAACTGGAGGTAGGAGTGATTCAATATACAAGTATACAAGGAGAAAAGTCCAAATGGCAACAGAAAGGATTTCAAAGTTGCCACCTCATTCATAATAATAGAACTACTACATCTTCATACTAATAGCACATAAATAATTGTGTATATGTGGTATGTTATCTACATACCAACTTTAGGCAATTATTTATATGGGTATATAAAGAGAGTTTTCATTTGTATTCCAAAAAAGACACCAAGACAGTGAAGTTTACCTACGAGTGTGAGTCGGAGACTAAAAAAAGCCATGGTCCCTGCCACATTGTACACACAAAAAAGTCTCACAGCCTAGGATGTCCTAAATAATATATGTACAGCAGTGATGTGGTTAGACTTAAAAGGGAATTTCAAGTGGTATGCTCAGCCAAAAAGGTGCACTTTGGGAATTACAAATTCATTCATGAACATTTTTAGGACACGAAGGTACTATTTAATATTCTTTCCCAGGTATAATGTACTGATAATGGAATCCTATTGTCTTACTCAACTTCATATATGAGGTGTTTACTCCCAAATAGTGTCATCCCCTGATGTTTATATTAGGTTCTTATTGATCCCATCTAAACTGTATTCCTAATTTCCCTAACTACTACACTATTCTAATGCTGCAAAGATGTTGGGAGCTTATAGGAAATTCCCGCTTATGCTTCAGGTGTTTTTGAATAACTAACCATCCTGCCACTCCACTGGAGGAATCCAAATAGGTCAGGATGAAAGTCAGTCAAGGGGAGGCTTTGGGAGGAGCAGCAGGGAATCCAGGGAAAGGCACAGTTCGGTCTCTGGTTTTTCTGCCTTTCTCCCTTTTCTTCTCCCTTGTTGACTTCCTTTGGCTGCTTTTGGTTGCCACTAGTTACCCTCCTCTCCCCCTGTTTCCCATCCATCCCGCCAAAGCTTCATAATCATTGATTAAAATACCCTTTCTAACACACACCCTTTTGATCACATACAAAACAATATCTCTGCAAAGTGAGAAACTGATAAATGCAGCTACTGTCAAGCAGGATTTTAATATCTCAGTCCCTGGCCTGGATCATAGTTATAGCAACGATAGCTGGGAAAGACAGCTGTTTTGGTGCCTTAAAAGCCAATGGGCAGGAGTTTCTGCTCGACGCAGAGAAGATCGGTAGTCACTGGAGATTTCGGGAACAAGTGTGGAGATTCTGGCTAGAAATGCTATGGAAGATAAACGGACAGGATTTGGGAAAAGAATGAAAAAGAGAAATGAAAAAGAGCAGTCATAGATAATGCCAAAATAGGGGGACTTTGGAGGGGGTGAATGGTGGAGGCTTCAACTGCTACGGGAAAATAAGGTGGAGGGGAGAACCACCTACTTAAAGGCAATATTTCAACTGGCTGAATGTTATGTTGAAAGAAAAAACATCAAAGGATCTTCAAATGAGAAAAAGTTCAGATTATTCCTTAAAACCAAGTAATGGTGAAACTATTTGGAACTGCAACCTACTAGGCTGTGTCTTTCTGGGCTCTAAATCATAGCATCAAGTAAAATGGAAGATATTTTTACTATAGCTTCTTAAATCCATACATGTCATCGAGTTGTTTGAGAAAAGGAAAGTGAATCTGATTGATACGCAGAGCATGGTTGTGTTACATAAAACTGTACAGGTGGGATAAATTATATCCTTGGAAATAATGGTTTCTTTACTGCTTAAAAAATATTTCAGCAAAAATATAAAACATCTGCACCTTTTTCACCCTAATATACTCCCTTTGCCCTTAGGCTTCAAATGAGGCCAAACCTTTTTCCTTTCCTATTTCTGTCACTGATGCTACTATTTATTCCTTCTTAAATATGGTCCCACTAGAATTGTTACATTACAAATGGTTCACCATTCTCAAACAGACAGTCTGAAACATTGTCTAATACTTCATTCCTTTTAATTGTTTAGAACAATTTTTTATTTCGAATATCGGTGAGAATCTTGTTAAATTGTACCATGAACCTTTCAAATGCTTTAAACTTAACAAGTATACAAGAAAAACATGAAGCAGCATGACCTGGTGGAAAGAGCATGGGCCAGGGAGTCAGAAGACCTGGGTTTTAATCCCAGCTCTGTCACTTGCCTGGTTCTGTGACCTAGGGCAAGGCACTTAACTTCTCTATGCCTCACCTACTCATCTGTAAAATGGGGATTAAGACTGTGAGCCCGCTGTGAGATAGGGACTGTAACCAACCTGATTATCTCCTATCTACTCCAATGCTTAGTACAGTGTCTGGCATATAGTAAGTGCTTAACAAATACCATTAAAAAACACCCTCGGTACTATGATATTTAATTTCATCCAGTTAGTATTAAGTTCATTCAGATTTTCAAAGTCAGAAGGAAATGGTTTGATCTTCTGAAGAATCAAGAGTTAAGAAATGAGACTACAGAATGGAATATCCTGAGATACTGGGGTTCTTGTTAATCCCACTATCTGAATGCCAAGACCAAGCACACTTACATTCTATTAAAAGAAACATTTTTGGCAATGTGATGATGTCCTCTTACAATGGCATCATTTCTATTATATCAAATGATTGGTATTGATTTAATCATTCTATTTGCTGGATGGTGGTATCTGTGACTCATTAGTTGGCTCCCTTTAAAGTGACCCATAAACAAATAACTCTGATTCAATTTCTGGCAGAAAAAAAGTCTTTTGTTTGTCTGCCCAGTTTATGTCTTCATTTTTAGTTCAGATCATCACTGCAGGAAATTATTTTGAATAAAGCTTTCGAACAATATTGGGGCAGCATTCAACTGGGCTCAACATCACTAAAGGGGATAGGGGTCCCCGAGGGTCATGGTTTATGTAGAAAAACCCCAATTTCAAGACAAAACCTGGAGGAAAAGTTAGTCACGCAGAGTTCTAGTTCTAGACAAGCAAGGTATGGAGAAAAATAGATCGAAAGAAGCTAGGCTGTTTTCAGCTTTTGGGTTTGGTTTAAAAAGTGAATTATGGCTAATCAGTGCTCCCAAATTAAAGTTTCAATATAAGAAAACTTGAAAGCAGGGCAGGCATCTCTGAAGCCCTGCAGCAGAAAGCAGCCTTAAACCTGCAGAAGCATTACCTTATTACATTTGGCTATGAAGCGCAACTTCTGCCTTCTATTAACAGCACTTTGCAGAAGGCTAGACATCAAAGGAAAACCTGAAATTCCAGCCCAGCTTCTGTATGTACCAACCACTTCAAAAAAAAAAAGGGAAACAATTGCTTTCAACCTTTACTTTCATATAAACTAAATTGGAAGTATTTAAATGATTTCCATGTTCAGGTTTTCAAAAAAAGATGGAAAGAGGACAGCAAATACGGAGTCCAGATATGGGGTGATTTTTATGGAGGGAGATATTATAGGAGAAAATGTTAACGAAGATTGGCTCTCATGTTTCACTCCTCCAGTGCTAACCTACTTACTCACTGTAGCTCAGTCTCATCTATCTTGCTGCTGTCCCCTTACTCACATCCTCCCTCTGGCCTGGAACTCCCTCCCCCTTCATGTATGACAAACTGCCACTCTCCCCACCTTCAAAGTCTTACTAGAATCACATCTCCTCCAAGTAGACTTTTATTAATAATTATTATTATTATTATTATGGTACTTGCTAAGCATTTACTTTGGATCAAGCACTGCTCTAAGCGCTGGGGTAGGTACAAGTTAATCATGTTGGACACAGACTCTGTGCCACATTGGGCTCATACTCTTAATCCCCATTTTTTACAGATGAGGTAACTGAAGCTCAGAGAAGTTAAGTGACTCGCCCACGATTACACAGCAGACCAGTGTTGGACCTAGTATTAGATCCCATGACCTTCTGACTCCCAGGCCATGCTCTATCAACCACTCCATGCTGCTTTTCCAACTAAGCCCTCTCCCTCCGTTTCACATACGCACTTGGATCTGTGCCCTTTAAACACTCAATATTCACCCAACCCTTAGCCCCACAGCACTTACGTACATATGCATAATTTATTTTAACATCTGTCTCTCCGTCTAGAATGTAAGCTCCTGGTGGGCAGGGTACATGTCTACCCACTTCGTTATATTGCACCCACAAAGCACATAGTACAGTGCTCTGCACACAATAAGCACTCAGTAAATGTCATTGATTGACTGATGAGGCAATATTTGCTCATAAAATACATGGACTTTTATTCTCGGCATTTAAAAGTTGATGTGTAGCCATTTCCTATAACACAGTATAATAAAAACATGTTCTAAGTGAACAGGCTTCTGGCTATATATAAAAGAACATTGATTTCACTTTTAAGATATATACACAAAGTGATAAATGTGTAAATTATTAAATTTTTTAATATTCACCTGCAAGACTATCTGTATAATGTCATTAACTCACAAAACTGCCAACCCATTTTCTTCCAACTCTCTAACTTTCTTCCAGTATAAAATTCCAGCTTTGGTCTCATGATAAATATTTATGAAATTGAAGAAAAATTATTGTAATTTTTAAATTCAATCATGAGAATAAACTACTTTATTAAAAATAAACAACCTAGAAAAATGGCTAGAACAGAGAAATAAGTATAAATAATGGAAACATTTCCAAACACAATGAAAATGAATCAAAAATGTGATATTAACAGTGTAAGAACATTTTAACAACAAAAATCCTTCATTATCATTTCATTTGTTATCTGTGGGAAAGATAAATCCAAGGACTCTATGGCTTCACCAAGTATTCTTGTCATTTTAATCTGGCAAACTGTGCTAAATGTGTTAGAAAAGTACTGATCCTTCCCACTACTTTTAAATAACTTCTCTGGGCCAAAACTGGATCCATCCGATAAAGTGTTTTCTCAAAAGGCTTTCAGTGAATCAAAGGCCTTTAATTGAGCACTTACGTATGCAGAGAACTATGTTAAGCACTTGAGAGAGTACAGTAAAATGGAGTTGGTAGATGTGTTCCCTGCCCACAAAGAGCTTACAGTCTAGAGGGGTTTGTTTTGCACACCCTGAAAATAGTTTTCCAGATAAAATATCTTTTGATTTGTTATCAATGGGTCATAAGGAAATGACAAATGAAGTGACAGACTGAAAAGAAAAAAAGAGGACAGGAACTCTGACCTTTCAGTATTCAGGAGATTAAAGATAAGTCCGAGCAAATATATAGTGACCTTAGTAATAATAATAATTACTATTATCATGGTATTTGTAAAGTGCTTACCATGTGCCAGGCACTGTACTAAGTGCTGGGGTGGATACAAGCAAATTGGGTAGGTCACCGTCTTTATCCCATATGGGGCTCACTGTCTCAATCCCCATTTTACAGGTGAGGTAACTGAGGCAGAGAGAAGTGAAGGGATTTGCCCAAGGCCCCAGAGCAAACATGTGGCAAAGCCGGGATTAGATCCCATGATGTTCTGACTCCCAGGCCCTTGCTCTATCTGCTATGCCATACTGCTTACCCTTACTGTATTGTTTGACCCCAAATATTTCTCTCTCCTCTTCCCTTCATCTTTTCTTGAAAGTTCCATAGTATTTGCCTACTAGGAAAATGCAATTTTTTAAATGGTATTTGTTAAATGCTTAGTATGTGCCGGGCACTGTACTAAGAGCTGGGATAGGTACAAGATAATCAGATTAGACACAATCCATGTCACACATAGGGCTCACAGTCTTAATCTCCATTTCACAGATGAGGAAATTGAGACAGAGAGAAGTGAAGCGACTTAACCAGGGTCACACAAGAGACTCAATTGTATCCTGATTCAATATATAGAACTCTGAGTACAAACTTTCAAAGGATTCATTTTGAAGCAAAATGTAGTTCTTTAAATGGAACATCTATTTTAAGTTTATCAATCAGTGGTATCAATTGAGTGCTTACTGTGTGCAGAGCATGGTACTTAGACACTTAAGGTTGCTCTTCCCCACTAGAATGTGAGCTTCTTGATGCCTGGAACTGTGATTCTTAAGGTCATTGTACTCTCTCAAACCAGTGTTTTGCACTAAGTGCTCAGTGAATACTGATTGATTTTGACTTGGAATGTTACCATTCTATCTATACGAAAGATCTTACCTGTCACACCCAATTAAAAATACAACCATGTTAAAAAGCCCACAACCCTCTTTGCAGTCCCACTTACGACACCATTGCCCACTCCCCTAGCTACTTATTTCCCCTTCCATATTTGATTTTGGTCTTTTGAACCAGTTAAGAGGACTCAGAAGATAAGCTGAACAACAGGTCTGAACACCGAGGTGGGGCCAAAAGAGCAGTCAGGTGGGAAGGATGATTCAAGACCAATACCAGAGAGCAAGAATCAGGTAGCATGGAGATAGAGAAGTAGATTTATTGGAATTAAGGAGTGGTAGAAGGTAGGAAACTGGGAAAAGACTGCTAGCCCTGCCTTCACATCTTTCCTGTTTGGTTCTGTCCTGCCAGAGTCTATCTTGATGAGGACTGCGCCTCTGTCTCAACCTGATTTTTCTGCTTCTCTTTTTCACTCTCTCCTTTTTTTTTCCCAGTCATTTTCCCCCATGTTGGGACTATAGACACCTTTTTTATTGCCATTGCACTCTATCTCATTTTGGACTTGAGAAGAGTTGGTGTCTTTAGGGCAACTGGGGTTTCCCTGTTATTTGGCATTACTAGACCACTGAACACTGCCACCGAGCAGAGATTAATCCTTTGATGACATCTGATGACTCTGTGGTTTTTGCTTAATTAAACCTTTTCTAGTTATTTACCAAGTATTTGAGCTGCATTAAAAAAAATTCTCCCTTTAGAAAAATGACTTGTGATTAGCAAAATACAAGCACTTGAAAATGTTGTTTTAAAAATATAATGAAAATTGTTTCTCATCACATAAACTCTAAGAGCACTGCCTTGAGCAAAATTGGTCTATCTCCAGAGAGGAGAAAAAAGCAAGCAAAATCAGAAAATTAAAATCTTGTCCATTCCCAATATGAGAATGTAATTTAAGATGAACACTAATAAAGAAGAAAATAATGCTCATTAAAGTGCTGAACACCTTTAGCAAAAAAATATGCAAAATGTAAAGGATTATATGGCTGCAAACATACAAGCAAAAAAACAGGAAAAAAAATCAACCCCTTTATTGACCAAAGGAGGGATGTCAAGGGTATATTTTTGCCAATTGCATATCTATCTTCATTTTCAAAGATGACACTTCTGATGGTGAGATCCTATCCAGGCAAACAAGTACAGCTGAAAAGCACAATATGTGACAGACACTCCCTTCTATAAGCTGTGCATGTAAAGATAATTCCTTGCCTTGTCTCATACATTTTTCATAAAGGAGCTCATTTCTTTGAACCTGCTTCTTAGTGTCCTAATTTTCACAAAGTCTTGACTCAAGATAAGCTTATGGTCTGAAGCTGGCTCTGGTAGTTTGGATGTCATGTTGCTATTCATAGGCTTTAATCAATTGTGAAAATTGGGAAGAAACATATCAGGTCATGGAGCAGCCAAAAATAATCATCAGTAAGATGCTACTTCTTAGATCGTGGATGCTTTCCAGATATTGCTGTCTTATTCGGTACGCAAAAAGCTCTCAGTGAACACAAAATGATATTTAGCAAATTCACTCAACAGAAATAGGTCACTGCTGTTGTACAGTTACTTTTCTTTGTATTTCCATGTCACTGTCAACACATTCACTGAAATGACCCATGATCCGAGCTTATCTGATAATGATACTGCAGGGATGACTGGCTAGGTCCATACAGAATCCCTGTTTCTCCTCACCGCTGTTAGAAATGGTGGAGATATCAGTCAATCGGTGGTATTTATGGAGAACTCTGTGCAGAACACTATACTACGCACTTGATAATTCTGCCTTGTATTTATTGAGCACCTACTGTGTGCAGAGCACTGTAATAAGGGTTTGAGAGAGTACCATATAACAACATACACAAGGAGAGATATAGACCTATGAGTATGGCAGAGAACTACTATTTTATGGATAGATCAAAAGTCATTAGGTTCCCACAGATTCCTTGGGCAGATTTCAAAGTTTTGAGGCAAGCGACTGTCCAATTTTGTAGTCAATACCTGAAAGCCTCATTCAGTATAAGGAAGACCTCTTCATAGAAAGGATTATCCTGCCCTATGAGACCTGCTCTTCCCCAGAATCCAGAACCTTCTCAAATCAAGCGCTTAGTACAGTGCTCTGCCTACAGTAAGCATTTAACCAATACAATTGATTGATCTGACCAAATCCAGTATAGTATATATATTATATATTATACTATATAATACTATTATATGATTAATTTACATCTTCGCCAGTGCTTAGAACAGTGCCTGGCACATAGTAAGCACTTAACAAATACATAAGAAAAGTGGGAATTGACTATGTCAGGGAAAGAAGAATTAAAGCACTAGCAGGAGAGTAAAATTCAAAAATCAAGCTTGAGCAATTCCAATATGCAGAAAAGGCAGTAATTTGAAAGGAGGACCAAATAAATGTGAATGAAGAATATTTATGGGTATTTTCAGAAGACAGAGTGTAAAAGGAAGGCTGAGAGGCCACCAATCCCATGTAGAAATCAGTTTTCAGATGACATCTTGATTCTGACAGGAAAGTGAAGAAGAATGATTGAGAAAAAATAGAACAGGAATCAAATGTGTGGTAATCAGCAAGAAAACAAACAGAATAATTCTGGAAGAGTATTTCAAATGCAGAGGAAAAAAGATAAGAAAAAAAAGCTGAGAAAAGATTTGAGGAAGTAGAGGAAGGAAATGTCACTGAAATCATGCTTTAAAGAAATGATTCTTTAAATGACTTTTAACGAGCTGAATGGCTTGTGAATCCATGACTTCTGCATCCTGCAAGCCAAGAAAAAGTTTTGTAAATGTGAAAAATGAAAGAAAGCACAAAATTAAAGTGGAAAATGTAAAGTGAATCGGAGGCCAATCTATAAGAACCGGGCTTATTTTTGGAAGCTAATCTTCCCTTTAAAAATGGTACTTCTTGTTTGAATCTTTCCAAAACAATCTTAACATTGGTGGGAACTTCCCTGCACAGAGCGTATCACAGGTGCACATAACATATACCACATTCCCCCCTCTAAACTGTAAGCTGGTTGTGGGCAGGGAATGTGTCTTTATTGTTATATTTTACCCTCCAAGTGCTTAGTACAGTCCTCTGCACACAGTAAAGGCTCAGTAAATATGATCAAATGACTACATTTGGTCCCACCTCTGTGCCTAATATGGAACCCTGAGATCGGCACGTCCAATATATTGATAGCTTCCTTTTGTGCTTTTCCACTCTTTATTCCTGTCATCCCACAACACTGTCACCTTGCCTCCAAGGAGTTTTCATAACCAGGTTGGAGGGGGCAAGGGAGGTGGTGCGGGGACCCCACCCTACAAGGATCAGCAGCCAATCTTGGTCTCGCAGGTTAATTAGGAATCTTGCCCAAGGCCATGATATCAGGGAAAAAATATCCTCTCTACCACTTTCCGCCCTTCTTTGCAGAATAGTAGCCGAAAGCACTGATTTCGTCCTAGCCTTAGCCATCGAATGACTCAGTCATAGGTGAAATCCGTGATTTCTTTCTCATCCTTCATTAGTTTTAGCCTTTACAGTCAGGGACAAAGAGAAAACCATTTATTCTTTGCCCCACATGGAACTAGTGGAAAATAAGGCCAACAAAGATCCCAGAATGAGAGACTGATGTATTTGGAACAACAAAATGGGATAAGATCTATACGTAAGCAGAGAGTCCGCGGAGGGTAAAAATAATCCTTAAAATAACTACATTTCATGTGGAAACACTAGAGGGGGTAGTTGTATAATCAAGGTCCTATAATGTATAATTTGGAGGAAAGGAATTGGCGTAAGGAGTCATTTTCCCATTGACATAACCTCTCAAGACCCGTTTTAAGCTACCTTATTTTGAAAGGTTATAAACTTTAACTGACAATCTAAACTAGTTCACACATGAAGCAATAAAGATGACATGAAAACCCAAAGGAGAATCCAATGGGGAAAACTTAACGTTGGAATGATTTTTTTTCATTTCTTATATAGGATCATCAATACAATATCTTATCCCCATAAAGTGATTTTTTTCCCTGAATAAAAGATCTTAATAACCCACTTAAAACCTTTAGGAACTAAAGATTTTATGTTACAGTTGACATTTCCCATCAAATATGGGAAACTGGTTATCTCATTTAGGTTGACTAGGGGCCGTGAACCTTTACAACATGTTTCCCTCTTACGAAAAGTGCTCTGAAAAGAAAGTTTTGAAGCTTTTCTTTCAAAACTTCCAGCTATTCATATTCTGTCAAATGGCAGTGTTAAATATGGCCCAGTATTCCACTGCCTTAATTAATGAGGACAATTTACTTCACAATGGATTTGGAAAGCCCCAAGTCCAATTCAGCAGCAAGCGGAATAATATAAGGATGTTCTTTCCATTTTAAAAATCATTATTTCTGTGTCTTGGTGGATTGCAACTGTACGCCTCCACAATTATATGGCTTCCAAAATAGTGTTCCTAATATTAACTCTTCAAATAGTATCTGAAAAAATATTTTTCTTCGTTTTATATTTAGAAAAGTGCCTGCTCTGTAAAAATGTCATACTTGCAAACACTAAATGAATGTTTTAGTCAGTTGAGAAAATATGTTTTATTTTACCCCATTTGTGAAGATAGTTGATTTTTTGAGGTTATTTTCATCCAACATGCTGAAGAAATCAATGTCAAAAATTACTAAAACTGTATTAATTCAGTACCTTTCCTCTGAACATGTAAATTTACAAAAATGATTAGGGGCAGATGGGAAAAGTAGGTTAGCTAGTAATTTAAGCCCAGGAATAAACAATGAGTTCCAAATGAGAAACCAAATTTCCCAGGAACCAGAGAGCCGTTAGCCAGCACATACCCCCTTCTTCATTGACTTTTCTCTCAAGATATCTCTTTGCGGTAATAACCTTGCTCTCTACTTCTTCCCCACACCCTCCCTTGTATCCAGGGCCTCCTTGGGTATTTCTTTCCAATTTCATGTCTCCCACATAAAACCATGAGCACACAATGAATTCAAGGAAGTTGCCTCAACTCTTTCAATTCTATTAACATTCCAAATCTAATGAAACATTTTAATAGAAGTGTTAAAAAAATAACAGGGCTACACAGTAATTGATCTATCCTAAATCCAGTTATAAAAAACTGATGAACTCGTCTACCAAAGGAATCCCACTAACCAGTATTTAGAAGCTTTATTTCAAAAGTAACTGGAGGAGTAAGTTAGCATATTTCTTCCTAGTGCCATGTTTTTATGTCTCTGTTGAATGCTAAGCAACACAATTTCTGTCCTGCTGACAAGAAAGGGTAAAGACCTCGGTCTGGGAAAAAGAGAAAGTCAGAGCTTCAACAGTGTCTCAAAAGATCTCCTGACTTGTCAAAAATCTATCCCCTTCCATCTTTGTCTCCAAACCCGTCCCTCCCCAGCTTATCAAAACACTTGCTCCCTCTCCCCTCCCCTTCTCAAACATTCATTTTCCAGTGGTTTCATCCCCACTGCTTTCAAACATGCTGATGTATTCTCTATCCTAAAAAAAACAAACCAAAAAGCAGAAAACCTTGACTCCACAACTCCTTCCTACCTTTCCTCTCCAAAGCCTTGAACAAGGTGTCTAGGCATGCTGCTTCCTCTTTCTTTCCTTCAGTACTCTTTGACTTCTGCCCCTTCCATAGAAACTGCCCTCTCTAATGCCATGACCAATGGCATTGGCTTCTATTCCATAATAATCTTTTTCGACTTCTCAGCTGCCTTCGACACAGTCCCGGAAAAATGCTCCCCGAGGAAGCCCTCATTTCCTCTTTTCCCACTCCCTTCTGCGTCACCCTTGTATTTGGATTTGCACCCTTTATTAATCCCCCTCTCAGCCCCACAGCATTTACGTGCATCTCCAAAATGTGTTTATTCATATTAATGTCTGTCTCCCCCTGCAGATTGTAAGCTTTTTGTGGGCAGGGAACCTATGTACCAACTCGGTCACACTGTACCCTCCCAATCGCTTAGTATAGTGCTCGGCACACAAAAAGCGCTCAACAAATGTGATTGATTAATAATTGTGGTATTTGTTACATTTGTTGAGTTCTAAGCACTGCCCTAAGCACTGCGGTAGATACACGGTCACCAGGATGGTCATCATCCCTAACTCATATGGGTCTCAAGGTCAAAGTAGGATGGAGTAGGATTTGATTCACATTTTACAGATGAGGAAACTGAGGCATGGAGAAGTCAAGTAACTTGCCCAAGGTCACACAGCAGCCAAGTGGCACAGCTAGGATTAGAACGCAGCTGCTCTCCCAGGCTCATGCTCTTTCCTCTAGGTGACACTGATTCCTTACACAGTCTATTTGCCAATCCCCTTTTGGTTAAATTGAAAATTAAGCTAGAAATAGTTGGGCCATTTAGAAACATAAGGGTTCAGCAGAGGATTGTGTTTGGAAATGAGACATGCAAATGAATATTAATCTACTGGTTAACCATACTGAATCTAAATCCTGAGTTACATATGGCATAAGGTTACTAAAACTTCCAGAGTCACAGAAGGTGCCTGATGAAATGGTTGGCATTAATTTTTTTTTAAATCTATCTAAAAGAACTACACTACCGGACTGTTCTAAATTGGCCAATTGATGGAAACTTCTCTTGTCAGCTCCCAATGTACTAAATTTTGGAAGGCAGAAGTAGCTCTAGGACATTAACATTATTTTTTAGATTTGTTCCACACTTCAGTTACCTCATGGAAACCAGCTGAAATCTTGTTACGAACCCTAGGCCTCCAAAAGGGACATATAAAACAAACTAAAGGTTACTGAAGAGTATTCAACAGGACTATATATGGCTAGGTTGAGAGTCACTATGCACGTTGGGCAAGTCACTTCACTTCTCCGTGCCTCGGTTACCTCATCTGTAAAATGATGATGAAGACCGTGAGCCCTATGTGGGACAACCTCATTACCTTGTATCTATACCAGTGCTTAGAACAGTGCTTGGCACATAGTAAGCGCTTAACAAATACCAATATTATTATATATGAGCACTTCGTACTGAAATGACCTGTAGTAGTATAGCACTATTCAATTACGCAAATTTTTAGCCATCAGAAGCTTAAAAGTACTCAAGACGTGTAAGCAATGAAAAACAACATCAATGTCACAGAGTAAGCCTTTCCTTACAGACTAAAGTGAATCTCTTACTCTCATTTTCTGCCAAGAGGGTAAATATTCTGTTCTATTTCATCCCAGTGCTAAATGAACCAAAGAAAATCCAGCTGATTTTTATAAAATATTTGAGTCTTTCTGACATTTCTGTGGCTATATAAATTTGAGATAATTGGATGAATGATCACTGCCTAGGAGGGCTATATATACATTTGGTCTGCCATAACAGTATTGAAGTATTAGGGAGCGTTCTTTCCACAACCTGCACCCACTGGAATAGAACCCAAGCCAGTGTTGAAGGAATGGTTTATGTACATGAGTGTCACTGGCCTAGGGGTGAGAACGACAATGTGATTATCCCTTGGCACAAAGTTCTTATAAGAACTGAATGTACTTGTCAGTTTTGAAAGCTTAACTTGTCCAGCTTTGAAAGGGAAAGGTGCACACTCCCTAATCAAACAGTCATTTATCTCAAGCCTAACAAATTGTTCAGCAGCATCTGTGAGCCTCCAATGACCATTACACCTACCTCAAAAACAGAAGCACTAATTAAGCATTTGTGCAAAGGCACCCACAATGAATGATACCAACAGGGAGAAAGATTCTGTAAGGATCTAAACAGATTCAGCACAGCAGTTTCAATAACTGATAAGCTAGTTCTCCATGTGAAGAAGTGTTTCTTTTTCATTTCTTTAAATCTGCTGTACACTTCTATTTTGGTCCCCCTTAGCCTTTGTTTTTCCAAAATGAAGAAGACAAATCTTTTCGGTCTATGTGTGTAAAGATATTTCTTCACCTGCTGCTGCTGAGATAAAGGTTATATTAATCCCAGAAAAAAAATCAACTTAATGAAAAGTTAGGTTTTTTTTGAAGTTCCTCACATTTTACTCATGGAGTAAATGGAGCTTGAACAATATGCTGCATGGAGCAGCTCATGGAGTTGGGCTCATGGAGAGAAGTTACACTATTTTTTAGCTTCCTTGAACAGGTCTTCTGATTAGTCCAGGACCACATGGCTAAGAGGGATCCAGATGGGTGGCCAGCCCAGCCTCTTTTCCCAATCTCCTAACTGGCTTGCCAGGACTCTGGATATTCCTTTGAGATTACTCAAGGTAGTAAGAAAATTGACGTGAGGTTGAAAAAGTGGGCAAAAATGATCTGTCTCACTAACAGAAATAAATTCACATTGTAATGTTTAACAATCTCAGGAATGGATCAAACTTTTTTTCAGAGGGACCACATCTCCATGCCCAAATGTATTAGAATTTCAATTAGGCTCCCAGGGCTAGCTTTGCCCCAAGTGAAACAGTGGCTAAAACAGAACATTCTATCGACAAATCTGGCTGTAAAAAAATCATCTCGTCTGGTAAAGGTGCAATATGAAAGAAAACGAACAAATACTTCAGTGCTCATATTAAACCTATAAATTTCTGTAATTGAACTTGGGCCTGGGGAAAGTGAAGTCAAAAGAATGGAGCAATTACCCAGTGGATTTGTTTAAATGTCAAAAGCTCATCTGGATAATTCAGGTCCAACAGTATCTTTTCCTTCTAGGGCACAGTTTTTGCGAGACTTCCCCAAATAATTGCCCCAGCTCATGACTTTGCTTTGCCTTAGAAGACTCAGGTTTGGCATACTTTTCTTCAAAATGCATTTCTAAGTCTAAAAGGTTTACTGTCTAGGTAATATTGCTGAAACACAGAAGGCAGAGTTACTCTGGTGAATTGGGCTTCAGAAAAGTGTTGGTTAAATATACATAGATAAGAAGATGTAAGGCACAATGCAATCTTTTTCTTATGTAGTCCACCTTTTGTGTGGACCACCTATGTATTTTAATTATGAAGGATTTTTCCTCATGGCAATTGATCATCTTTCTTTTCAGAAGAGACAGAAGTCCTCTAATTTTGCAGGAAAAGTCATCTCATGCTGTGTCTCTTGAAATAGAAAAAAGCTAGGTTATAGTCTTCCACACCCCTAACAACACATAACTGGCTGCACAGGCAAGTCTGATACCTAACAAAAATCTCAATATCGTAATCTTGTGGGTCATTGGTGGCTTCAAACTACTTTATTAACTAGTGAAAAATGGGATAGGAAAAAAGCCTTAGAATAGTTTTACATATCTTATTTTAAATGTTCCCCGGTGTTTTCATTTGGGTGAGAGATTTCACAGCCAAAAATGTTTTATTATTAGCCCCAAAGTACACGTAATCCCATAGAAAAATTTGCAGCATATTGTTCAAGCTCTTTAAAAAATTAAATGAAATCCTTCAACTAATGACAACTTCAAAAACAAATATATGACACACAGGGATAATTAGCATTAATCAACTCTTCTTTCATGACATTTTTTCTTTTTTAAAAAGAGCTGAATATAGTTTATTAGCAACATTTTAAAAATTCTATTTTAAAATAATTTGTTCATTATATCGCACTCCTAAAGTTGTGTCTTCACAACAACAAACAGGCTGTTTGGGAAGTCATTAAGAAGTTCATTCAAGTGTAGGTATTAGATTTAGTGTGACAAACCGTTCTGTACTCTAAAATGTTCCAAAACAATGTTGCTTTCCAACTGTCATTTCCCATACTGATAGAATTTTAGATGAATGTCTTCTAATTGGTTGTCAATGAAATGTCACCAGATAATAGGCTATCAAGGGTCAGATTCAGCCTCTGCCTTCCCCTTCTACTCTCTCCATCTCTGAGAAGACTAACATAAGCCAGGTGAGGAACAGGCTTCTTGGGCTCGGTCTCCTTTCCTACCTGTTACTTATTTGGACGGTGGACTAAATAGATAACAGCTCATAACTAGCAATGCAAATGCCCCCCTCCCAGATATGAAAATGTCACCATGGAGGCAACCACGGTCAAAACCATGGCCTTGCCCTGATTATATCATTGTGCCCAGGAAAATTTGAAAGTTGGTGACCACTATCGACACAAGAGATCAGTGCTGGACTGACCATATAAATCTTCTACACTTAGGCTGGCAATATCACAAATGTCTCACGAAACAGCACCAAAATCACCAAAACAGTTTGTTGTCCAGCTTCTCAAAAATGAAGTTATCTGCAGGAATACAAGGAACCACTACCTGCAGAACAAGGAACCACAACCTTGAGCCCTTCTGGAAGCAGTGAATGGGCACTTCTCCGGGACACAGAGAATTGGATTTCCCTGGCTTCCCCGGCTCTATTCCCAAACAATCTCTGTGCTGAACTAATGCTGTTCCTATCTTGTCTATTATACTTTCTTCTCCTCTAGCCACACCCCATCCCTGAGACTCCTTTGTCCTTAACTCTTTCCTGTAGTAACTGTGCTTGTCGATATTTTATATTCAGCTGATGTTTGTGTAGCTAGGCTCCCCTCCGGATTACAGGCAATTTGAAAGCACAGATCGTACCCATTCTTTATTCTGGATTCACCCACCAAATACAGAGGCATACAGCTTGTGAGAGTTCAACTAATTAGTGCTGACTTACTAATTTACTATTTTCCAAAACCTATTCATTACTACTAGCGCAATGAAGGCAGCTAACCTCAAACCTCCATTATTTGGAGCACGGATGCATATAGATCTCATCAGAAGCAATTTGAACATTTAAAATGCACAAGGCTTCTTCATACTCGTGTTTTTTCCTCCTATTAACTTTTTCTATTCCCTCCGTCATTCCTGCCCTCGCTGACACATTCCTCCCTCTTCGGTCTCACCAACTTTTCCCACCACCAAATGATTGCCAGTCCAGGAACACAGAATTTGGGCAAGCACAAAACTTCATTTCGTTGTGAAACAGGCCCTAAATTAACTTTATCCTCTTTTTTCCTATTACCTGAAAGTCTTCTAATAATTCATAAGGATGGACTGTAGCTATGACACATGCAGCATATAAACTAAGTATAGAAATTATGCACATTTTTTACAAAGGAGGTTATCATTAATTTATACTATTGTCTAGAGTCCAGATTAATGAGTTTTGAGAAAATAACTAAATGAACAAAAATGATAAATTAAGCAAGAAAACTGCATTATGATATGCACTTCATTTATTTTGACAGTTTTCATCATCTATAATTATATGTCATTACATACATTTAAATGTGATCTATAACACTGTGTAAAATAATGAAGACTTGGTCATTAGAGATCTCTACTATTAAACCTCCACTCAGAAGCAGCACGGGCCTGGGAGTCAAAAGGATCTGGATTCTAATCCCAGCTCTGCCACTTGTCTGCTGTGTGACCTTGGACACGTCACTTCACTTCTCCGTGCCCCAGTTACCTCATCTGTAAAATGGGGATTAAGACTGTGAGCCCCATGTGGGACAAGAACTGGTTTCAGTCTGACTATCTTGTACCTACCTCAGCACTTAGTATAGTGCCTGGCACATAATAGCACCTAATAACTGACATTAAAACAAACAAGCTTGGATGATAACTTATTTTTGCAATAATTATGTAATTGACATACAAGCCAAGTGATGCATAAAACTTCACTGTACATATGTTAAACGTAGGAAACAACCCTGCTGTGCTGTAAATCAAGCAATGGTACAAAATATTGTTCTTTGTTTAAAAAAAAAATCCTTCCACACACTATTCAGAAACTCAATTTATTTTGAGTAACCCAGAGTCCCTCAGGGAGTAAATTACTTCTGGGGAATAAGAAGCTGTATTAGCTCTTTGACTAGAGTTTCATTTAGTAAAATGTCCTCAGAGTGCATTGAGTACTTTCTCAGCCCAAAAGAGTTAATGATTTTCTAAAGGTGGCCACTACTTTTAGCCTTCACAGACTGAAGGGAACTGGTTCATTATGCAGTGGTATACTGCTCTTAATCTCAAACCAGACACTTCACCCATGTATTATGAATATCCATCAGATAAATCATTCATAGAAGCCCAAAGCTTCAAAGAAATTATACCCCCCAAATAATGAAATGAAATAAAATCAGATGGTGGGTAAGGAAGAATTAATAAAAATTTACTAGGCATTTGCTAACCTAAGGTTACGCTTATGGATATCAAAGTCAACAATGAGCACGTTTTATAATCTATACGAAAGGCATATACAACCCAGATAAATCAGAATCCATTCATTTATTCTAAGGGCATCGTTCCATAAATCACAAGCACTTCTGTTTTATTCAGTGACAAATGCTTGGCTCTAACCCCACCCATTTACTGAGTTTCAGTGATGTTTTTCCACGTAATCTAAAAGCAGGCTAGTGTCTCATCCTCTACATAAATCGTATTTTAACCATCTTAATTGCTAAATATCTGAAACTGGGTTATTAACTTGGTACATTTAGAAATAGCGGTTATATTTTGGAGAGCCCAGAAAAATCCCTTAATAAAATTAAAATTCCTTCATTTTTCCAAATTGAGTTACCATCTATTTGGGTTATTTTAAACAAATTTACTGTAAGGTGAATGAGGGATGTGAAGCATAAACTCTTTTCTACCTTATACATCATTTCATTACGTCCTCTAATAATATGGACTCCAGAAAAAAACTCTTTGAATTAAATAATGAAGTCTTAAATTTGTACTGTTATAGGTACTTCCATAACGACGCTGCCATCAATTCTACTAAAAGAAAAGTGATGATGAAATAGAGGTGGCATATTCCACATCAAACCAGATCGTTCCTGCCCTAAAAAACAGTTTGGGAAATAAATGATCTAGCTTAGCTGTCTATATGGAGGATGATTATGGTAACTTGTTAAGTGTTTACTTAGAACAGCTCTGAGGTCGATACAAGACAATTAAGTTAAATTCAGTCCCTGTGCCACATGGGGCTCACGGTCTAAATGGGATGGAGTAGGATTTAATCCCCATTTTACAGACAAGGTAACTGAGGCACAGAGAAAAGAAGTGACTCATCCAAGGTCATTCAGCAGACACGTACAGAACCAGGATGAGAAGCCGGGGCCTATGATTCTCAGGTCCATGCACTTTCCACTAGGCTACGCTGCTTCCCACAAGCACTCACACACGGATCAAGTGACCCATACACTGACCCACACACGGATCAAATGAACGGCCAGATAATATCAGTTTTTCATTTTCACTTGGTTGGGCAAACAGTCCGGAGATACCTACTTCCCAGTGTGAGAATAGTCTACTCTGCCTGCCCTGTGAAAGAGTTATTATGTTGAAATTCCAAACCAAATGATTCCTTCCTCCTCTCTTCCTGAACTGACAAGTTTCCACCACCTTTATACACCCACCCTAGTCACTTCTGAATTAGCGGTAAATGCTGAAGCAATGGGTGTGCAGTGTCCTGCCTTTCAATAATAATAATGACTGTGCATTAATGATGTGCCAAGTAGAGTACTAAGCACATGGGGTAGAGAAAATATAATCAGATCAGCCACAGTCCCTGTCCCACAGTCCAAAGGGGAGGAAGATGAGGTATTTAATCTCCATTTTAAAGATGAATAAACTGAAGCACAGAGAAGTTAAGTGGCTTGCACAAAGTCACACAGCAGGCAAGCATCAGAGTTGGGATTCGAACCTGACTCCCAATACTCTGCCCTTTCCTACAGGCTGTGCTGCTTCTCATCTTTATTCTCTATCTTCATCACTATCTGAATGAATGATGATCAGACTGGTGCTAACGCAATTCAACCTTGTTATTAGCATATATTTCAAAAGGTCCCTAAACCATGCTTAAGAAGTAATTAGGTTAAAGGCTAGTCCCATTCCCAACCCTACATGAGCACAGGGAGAAGGGAATATCTGTAGCCATAAAGGACTAGAGATTTTCCCCATTCCCAGTCCTATGTTTCACCAAAAATTCCTTAGTGGAAATTACAGATGCCAGACATAACCAAGCTATATTGAGCTCACTAAAACAGGGGGGATTATGGAAGCATTGTCTAGTGGACAGAACACACGCCTGGGCGTCAGAAGGATGTGCGTTCTAATCCTGGCTCTACCACTTATTTGCTGTGTGACTTTCGGGAAAATGGGGATTAAAAATGTGAGCCCCATGTGAGATGTGGACTGTGTCCAACCTAATTACTTCGTATCTGCCCCAGCGCTTAGAACAGTGCCTGGCACATAGTAAATGCTTAAACAAATACCAAGCAAACAACAACAACCAAAAAACCCCCAGCTCTACTAATATCTCATAGGTAATATTTTTCAATTAATAAAAATTGTTTCTAGCACCCTTTGTAAGCAAATATTCTTCTGGTATTCCAGCAGGGTAGTTCAAAAACATGTTCGCATTGCAAATTCAAAATATCTATATTACATGTTCATTAAAATTCAGTGGTATTTTCTGAAGAGCCAGGATTTTTAGCCCCTCTCATTATTAATGGAAAAAAAATCATTCTTCACACTTAGGCCAGGTTTACCCATACCAATTCTTCAGATAACTGACACCAAAACACAGACCTTGGCCTCAACTATATGGTTATTTTAGATGAAAGGTTTGGGGAATTAGGAGCTTGAAAGACCTGAGATATTGAGATCAAAGTCTCAATTTTCTAGGTGCTAAGCAATTCTAGAGCAAAGTGCTAGATAACTAGCTAGTCCTAGCCTTAACGGTCAAAGGTATTTTCTAATACTCCTTTTCTATCCCACTTTATTTTTCCTTTCTGTATTTGTGTGCAGGGGGCTAGCAGGGGGTTTCAGACATTATTTTTCATTTCAGTTTTCCTCCAAATTGGCATGAAGCACTCCTCTGGCTAAATACCTACCCTAACCTGGACCACGCAGACAAAATAACAGACAAGGAGAAGCAGTGTGGCCAAACGGATAGAGCACGGGACTGGGAGTCAGAAGGACCTGGGTTCTAATCCCGGCTCCTCCACTTGTCTATGTGACGGGGGCAAGATACTTAACCTCTCGGTGCCTCAGATCCCTCATCTGCAAAATGGAGATTGAGATTCTGAGCACTCTGTGGGGCATGGACTATGTCCAAACCACTTAGATAACCCCAGTGCTTACTACATTTCCCAGCACATAGTAAGTGCTTATCAAATACCATTAAAAATTTTTTTTAAAAAAACATATTCTATTATTCTCACCCAGGATGTTTCAAGTGGTTCCGATAACCAACTCTTATGCTTGTGAGCGGCCTGCAGCCTCCAAATGCTTTCGTGGGGAAACTTGGGGAAGTGATACAGCATTCTACTTAACCATTTACCCGGTGGATAGAAAGTGAACAGTGGCATAGAAAATTGTGGTAGTCGGGATGAGATAGCCAGGCTCTCGCTCGTATGCTGAGGTTCTGCTGTCCCACCTCTCTGCTACTGCCGGGTCCTCCACATTGAGAGTTCCTAGGATAAGGACTGACTTCCTGGGCAGTGAAATCAGTATTCCATTAAGGACCAGTCCTAGAGATGGGCCAATCGGGACAAATTTCTAGGCCCCAAGCCCTAGGGGACCCTTGCTGTAGATTGCTTCGCCTCTCCCCACTGACCTCTCTGGGAGTCAGGTCCCATCCAAGAGAAGCAGCCTGGCTCAGTGGCAAGAGCCCGGGCTTTGGAGTCAGAGGTCATGGGTTCGAATCCCGGCTCTGCCACTTGTCAGCTGTGTGACTGTGGGCAAGTCACTTTACTTCTCTGTGCCTCACTTACCTCATCTGTAAAATGGGGATTAAGACTGTGAGCCCCACGTGGGACAACCTGATTCCCCTGTGTCTACCCCAGTGCTTAGAACAGTGCTCTGCACATAGTAAGCGCTTAACAAATACCAACATCATTATTATTATTATTATTATCCTTAAATCTGTCTCCTTCTAAAGCCCTGGAGGCATCTGTTTTAGGTCCGCCATCACGCTTTCTTCCTCACCACCCTTAACGCCATCTGGATCCATAGAAGATCCAGCTTTCCTCCCTGGTTATCATATCACTTGGTTCCTCCTTCCTTCATCATGCCCTGGTCACCCGGGCCCGCTTCCCTCTCTCTGCCTTATTTGTCCGGGTGTACAGCAATCTTGGCTCTGCTACTTACCTGTTGTGTGACCTTGGGCCAGTCGCTTAACTTCTCAGTGCCTCAGTTTCCTCCCTCATCTGTAACATAGGGATGCAATACCTGTTCTCCCTCCTACTTAAGATGTGGGTCCTATGTGGGACGGGGAATCTACCTGACCTGATTATCTCGTATCTCCCCCCAGTACTTAGTAGAGTGGTTGGCACATAGTAAGCACTTATATACCGCAGCTGTTACTATTATTATTGGGTGCTGCAGAGACTTGGGAATATGATTGCTCTTGCAGAAGCGGTGTTGAGGGTAGTATGAGGAGACAGAGTCCCTGGAGCTAACGTTTCCAGGGACCATGAAAGACAAATGACTCACTCAATGTTATATACTGAGGGTTTACTCTGTGCAGAGCACGGAATTACATGCTTGGGAGACTACAGTAAAGAGATGTGCTCCTGACTACCATCTTCAACCATTCATTTACCAATGAGTTCTTCCTCAGTACTTTCAATCTCAGATATCCCTCCCTTGACCCCATAGCTCCCTCCAATTATTGCCTCATCCCCCTCCTACCATTCCTCTCCAAACTCCTTGAGGAAGTTGTCTACACCTGCTAACTTCACTTCCACTCCTCCAATTCCTTCCTTGACCTTCTCCAATCTGACCTCTATCCCCTCATTCCACAAAACAGCCCTCTTTAAGGTTATCGGTGACTTCATTCTTGCCAAATTCAATGGCTTCTACTCCACTGTAATCCTCCTCAACCTCTCAGCCACCTTCGACACTGACAACCATCCCCTTCTCCTGGAAACATTATTTAACCTAGGCTTCACTGACCAACTGCTCTTGGTTCTCCTCCTCTCCCTCTGCCTGGCTGCCCTTTCTAAGTCTCTTTCATGGGCTCCCTCTCTGCCTCCCACCCTCTAACTGTGGAGTCTCTCAAGGCTCAGTTCTGGGTCCCTCACTATTCTCCATCTACACCCACTCCCTCAGAGAACTCATTCGCTCCCAAAGCTTCAAACCTCATGTTAATGTGGATGATTACCAAATCTACCCACCTCTCCAGCCCTAACGTTGCTCATCTTATCCTTCAACCCACATATTCGAGCTGTCAATAAATCATGTCGGTTCCACTTTCACAACATCGCCAAAATCTGCTCTTTCCTCTCCATCCTAACCGCTACTACACCGTTCCAAGCACTTATACTCCAGCTTGAAGACTGCATTAGACTCTTTGCTGACCTCTCTGCCTCCTGTCTCCCACTCCAGTCCATACTTCATTTTTCTTGGAAAAAAACAAAATAAAAACACACTCGTCCGTGTCTCCCCACTCCTCAAGAACCTCCAGTGTTTGTCCATCCACCTCTGCAAAGAGAAACTCCTTACCATCAGTTTTAAAGCAATCACTTTGTCCCCTCCTACCTCACCTTGCTACTCTCCTACTACAACCCAGCCCACACTCTTTGCTCCTCCAAAGCCAACCTACTCACTTTACCACGATCCCATCGCTGACTCCTTGCCCACATCCTCCCTCTGGCCTGGAACTCCGTCCCCCTTCATATATGACAGACCACTACTCTCCCTATCTTCAAAGCCTTATTAGTCACATTTCTCCCAAAAGGCCTTCCCTGACTAAGCCCTCATTTCCCCTACTCCCTCACCCCTTCTGCATCACCTGTACCACCGTAAGCACTCCAGGTACCCCCCACCCTCTGCCATAGCATCTATATATGCAAATGTAATCTATTTTCTTTTAATGTCTGTCTCCCCCTCTAGACTGGAAGCTCCTTGTGTGAAGCAGGGAACATGTCTACTGACTTTATCTGCCCTCTCCCAAGAGCTTAGAACAGTGTTCTGTACACCTTAAGCGCTCAATAAATAACCCCGATTGATTGATGAAAGAGCTCACACCTAGCAGGTGAAGCTTCTGCGCTTTAAATATCCCTCTATCTTCCTCTCTGAACCAAAGGCTCCACACTTAGGAAAGCTGCCCCAAGACTCACAAAGGACACCACAACTACATATCCCAGAACATATGGAGTTACAGAGAATCTCTCAATTTCCCTTGTCTACTCTCACATCCTGAACAGTCCCCTACACCCGCCCAGCGATGAGCCAGTCCTTGGGACCCTAGGCTCGGCACATGTGACAGGGAGCATTTCAGGTTTTCCACGGCTCAGACTATTCCAAAGTGGCTTCTAGGCAAATCCAGAGAGCAGAGAAGCTATCAATGGGCCAGCGGAGGGAGGAGGACAAACCAGGGCCGATTGCAGCCCCAGCCTTTTGGGCACTGGTCACTCGTGGCCAGGGAACCGTCAAGATGGCCAGGATAGAAACCAATGCCCTCAGCAGTGCCATGGCAACGCTATCTCCGCCAGCTCCACCAGTGGTAAACTGCAGTGGTAAACTGCAACCCCAAATACCAGTTGCCAAACCTCCTTACTTTAGCTGGCAACAGAGTCGGGTCCTTTTAAGAAACAGGCAAAATTCACACATGATTTTCATCCTGCCATCAGATTTGCAATATGCCCAAAGTGTGAGGCAAACACCTTAGATATTGTAGGTGTTATCGCAGGAAAAGGTGAGATGACTCATGTGCATAACTCTACAAATATTTGCAATTTCTTTACAAATGTAAACAGCCAAGTAAATTAGGCAGAGCCAAAAATAGACCAGACTGTTGTAAAGTTAAGGATGACACCAAGTTTTACCGCAGATGAAAAGGTACATCCTAAAACACTGCTACTGCACTTTTCAGACTATTCAGACTCATTCTCACCGCGTGCCTTTTTAAAATCGGTAGGGCTCTGAAACTTTGGCTAATACATTTTTGAGAGGTTGGGTTTTTTTGGAAATATGCGTGAGTCTGACTTAAAAAGAGGCTCCTGTTCTGGATTCCAATCAGAATCGTTCTCTTAGGATTCATGAAGCTCGGGTCAGATGTATTCACAAATCATGTCTGGTTGCACGGATTCAACTTTGTACATTCTACCCATTTTTTCTTTAGTATTTACTTTCTTAACGCTATCCTTAAAATGTCTTCGAATTTCTCCCGAGTTTATAGCTATGCCACATTATCCAGGTGAACGTTTGGATGCCCCCAAGAGGTACACTTGAAGTCAGGATGTGAAAATCAGGTCGAGCCACTAGCATCGCTCCCTTCGGCCCCCATTATCCATGGCTCCCTGAGCACCTGTGACAGGAAGAAGGGAAAGGGGGCCACAAACCACCCCTACAAAAATCGCACAAGCCCTCCAATGCTTCCACCATCATTGCCTTGATCAAAAGATTCAGAGAAGAAAAAATAGCAGGGAGTAGAAGGCCATGGGTGAGGAAGAAAGGGAGATTAGCCTCAAATTTTGGAAACTCCCATGAGCAGACTGGACTGGTTCAATTTTTCCATTCTTTGAAAAACAAAAGTATATGAGGTAGTTATAGGAGGGAAAACGAGAACATACAAAGGGGTTCTACGAAAATATTCAGTGAGAACAAAAATATTTGTTCTTACCAAAACCCAGCCCGTTCAGCCAGATTCTGCCAGACAACAAATCTTCTCTTGGGAAAAGCCTTAATTCTTTCAGGGTACCGGGTACCACTCGGGTAAATTACTCATCTGGACAAATGATCCAGTGACTTGCAAGAGTGAATGAGTTTCCCTAAAGTGAATACTTCACTTCTTTGAAGTTATTTACTCACTGACATGACCTGGCTGATTTATCATCTCACCTAGATAGAATAGCTCCACAGTTGGGTTCACGGTAGGCTGCAGCACTGTGGATATTCAGAGCACAGTAATAATTCCCCAAACTACAATAGTGTTAATTGTGAATGTACGTCAGTAAAATGAATGTAAACTGCAACCAGGTAATGGACCGTTTAGCAGAATCAACCAAATTGTCGTAAGGTATTACTCTTGACAAACAACTTTCTTTCCCATCCACCAAACCACTTATTTCTAATAGAAAGGTGTTTTTGATCTTATAAATTGAAATTTTGAGAATAATTTTACCTCCCTGTTCTCAGCACCATAAACCTTTGGGCATTTGACCACAGCACAAGTGCAGATGTGGCCCAAAAGCTATTCCAAACAGCAGCCTCCTAGGATGTTTCCTTATGCTTGCATTGATAATAATCTTTGGGGTATCTATCAAAGTGCTCATCGGGTGCCGGACACTGCACTAAGCTCTGGGGTAGACACAAGGTTGTCAGGTTGGACACAGTCCCTGTCCCGCATGGGGCTCACAGTCTCAACCCCCATTTTACAGATAAGGTAACTGTGGCCCAGAGAAGTGAAGTGACTTGCCCAAGGTCACACAGCAGGCACGTGGCAGAGTCGGAATTAGAACCCAGGTCCCCCTGACTTCCAGGCCCATGCTCTGTCCACTAGGCCATGCTGTCTCTTTAAATAACGCTGGGAAATCCAATTATTCAGCCCACACTCTGCAAGCACTTGGTAAGAGGTCTTTGGGAGCCCCGCACCCAACCGGCTCATACAACTGCCAGTGCTGAAAAGTGTTTCCGTTTTTACTTTCTCTGCAATGGATTATCATCACTTCTTTATCAGTTTACCTTTGGACTTTGCTAATGTTCGCTATCCCAGGCTGGAGTGAGAAAATTCAAACTTTTTCTTGCTCGCTAAATCATTCCTTAAAGATCTGGAGAATAATCACCTTTAAGAAGAGAATGACCTCCTGGACTCCCTCTCCACCCCTTGGGCACCTAATCTGCTCTGTTTACTTGGCATCATGTGCACTTCCTGAACAAAGAGAAGCGAAAAGGTAAGGGAGCTGAAATGAAATGGGGAAAGAAAAATTTCAAGTGGAAAGAGGGAGATCCTCCTCTCCTTTTCATTCTACCTTCACTTTTCATCTTTCCCCACATCCTCTCTCCCCCGCTGGTACCATTGAGTCTCTTTAGGCCTTTACTGTCAACTTTTTTATGGTCTGGTCAATTCCATCTCCACCCTGCAGCCCGCTCTGGTCACTTATTTTTTTTTTAGTGTTTCCTTTTTGGAACGGGAGATAACGTAATTGTCCGGAGGGAGTTATAGAAAGTGGCTGAAATAATTCAGGTGAAGAAAGTGAAAATAGAAAGCAGAAACTGTGCCAGAGGGAGGACTGAAGAAAGAGCTGCAGGGTAAAGAACAGAGCTTGCAGGCCACTCCAATCTTCCTCTGAACTCCACCCACAATCCAGCTTTTTTTTTTCTTCCTGCCTGTGGCCAATTCCCAGAAATAGCGCAGAAACAATGTGCAAATATTTAATTTTTAAATATATTCATAAACCCATTAGGTGGTATATAAATTAAACTTGTCTAGGATCATTTTAGCTGAAAGATTAATAGATCACATTTTAATCGTCACTTAGTAACAGAGAGCTATACCTTATCATCAATAAATATCAAGCATGGGCATTCTTTGAGTCTCCTAGGAAGTAATTAAGCTCCACCGCATAAATTTGGAGTACAATATTACTGGTTGAATCATTTGTACTCTTCATAGCAAAAAGGAAAAAGAAAAGGCAAGGCATTCTAAGACCTCAGAAATTGGGGTACTGTGAATTTCATTCATCAACACTGCCATTTCATAAACATAAATAGGACGAACATTTACCTGGCAAGGTTTTTTCATTTTAATTGCTATCACATGGTATCTGTAACAACAGAGCTCACAGGTCCATGACCCTCTTTCACTGATCCACTTTAACAGGCACAGCTGATGTGTATATCGTACTGACCCATCACATCGGCAAGGATTTAAGAGTTCACCCTAAAGAGAAAACAAGTTAAAATTAACTTTATGGTTGGGTTTTTTTTTTTTTTAAAAAAAAAAAAGAACCCTGCTTTCTTTCTTTTTTCGAAACAATAGCAGGAGTATTAGGCTCTGATATCAAATGAAAATAACTGTTCAGCCTTCCGCTAAAAATCAAACGGATCTCTGGCAGAGATATTGGTATCTCTTAATGATTCCAACGTTCCTCAGGCTTAGGGAAGCAGGTTGAGTGTTCACGGCCGATGCCCTTGGGGGAACACGGCCCTACTATCGGATCGCTTTAATAACTTTTAAAGTGGATGGTCAGATGCATTTCTTCCGCAGTTATTCTTAATCGTGACTAAAAAAGAAACGCCGGACACACGAAGGAAGAACTCGGCGGGGCAGTCCGCTTTCACCGAGTCAGAAATAGCATCGTAAATATCGACATAAAGCACTACGATCCTCAAAGCTCATGGATTTCCATACACTTCGGTTCTTCAGTGGAATCCACCACCTGACGTCTCCTCAAAGTAGATTAGGACTCTGTTTCCTCTACCACTCTAAATGCTACAATTTTGCACGTTGTCGCAGATGCGTTATTACTGTACGGGGCTTTAACGGACGCGATCGACCTTGGTTTAGCTCCTTTGAATAGTTCCTTGAGCCCTTTCATCATTTCCACACGCTTCCTCAAATTTAATAGGTTGGTTCAGTTAATAGGACGGATTTCTAGATGGGAAAAAAAACCCAACCCCATTTCCGCATCTTGAATGTACCTGGCGAGCATTCGTTTGGGGTTTTTTTTGGGGGGGGGGGGTGGTGTTGGAGAGGGAAGGGTTGGTTGGGGGGGGGGGAGGCTGTGTATGTGTGTGAGAGAGAGAGAAAAGGGGAGAGAGAAAAGGGGAGAAATAGAGAAAAAGGGAGAGGGAGAGAAAGACAGTGTATCGCTTCGGGATAGACCGTCCGAGCAGGATTTCCCCAGCTGAAAGGCATCACGTACCCCTCTCCTATTAAGCGGATTTTTTTAAAAAAAAATCCGTCAATCAGAAGATAACGCCATCATCATTTAACTCCCTGGAGAATGTTGAGCGACTCCTCGTCACCCCCCAAATCGGGGAAAGCGGGGAGCACATGCCAGCTCCTCCGGGCCGCAGGCCTGTTTACTGGGTATCGCTGCCTGTCCCTCCCCGCCTTCCCTCCTCCCGCAGACTGCGAGCAAGTGGCGGGCAGCCCACCGTCTCCTTCTCTCCCTCTCTCTCTCCGCTCCAAGCGGTTCGCGCAGGGTCGGACCGAATCAATGAGGGAATGAATGAATCGTCTCCCCCGATTAGACCGTAAGCCCGTCAGAGGGCGGGCACCGTCTCTATCTGTCACCGAGCTGTCCATTCCAAGCGCTTAGTCCAGTGCTCGGCACATAGGAAGCGCTCGATAAATACTATTGAATGTATGAATCTACAGACTGTAAGCCCGTCAGAGGGCAGGGACTGTCTCTGTCACCCATTTGTCCATTCCAAGCGCTTAGTCCAGTGCTCTGCACATAGTAACTGCTCGATAAATACTATTGAATGAATGAATGAATGAACTTTCCTTCGCCCCCCTTCACCTCTCCGCAGCTAAACCCTCTTTTCCCCCCCTTTCCCTCTGCTCCTCCCCCTCTCCCTTCCCCTCCTCTCAGCACTGTACTCGTCCGCTCAACTCTATAGATCTTCATCACCCTATTTCTTTTGTCAATGAGCCGAACCTCACCCCGAATCTATTTATTTGCTATTGTTTTAATGAGATGTTCATCCCCTCGATCCTATTGACTGCCATCGTTCTTGTCCGTCCGTCTGCCCCGATTAGGCCGTAAGCCCGTCAAAGGGCAGGGACTGTCTCTGTGTGTAATACAGCGCTCTGCACATAGTGAGCGCTCAATAAATACTACTGAATAGGTGGATATACTGTAAGCCCGTCAGAGGGCAGGGACCGTCTCTATCTGTCACCGATCTGTCCATTCCGAGCGCTTAGTCCAGTGCTCTGCACAGGGTGAGCGCTCAATGAATACTACTGAATGAATGAATCTATAGACTGTAAACCCGTCAGAGGGCCGGGAGGACTGTCTCTGTCACCCCTCTGTCCATTCCAAGCGCTTAGTCCAGTGCTCTGCACATAGTAAGCGCTCAATAAATACTATTGAATGTATGAATCTACGGACTGTAAGCCCGTCAGAGGGCCGGGACCGTCTCTGTCACCCCTCTGTCCATTCCAAGCGCTGAGTCCAGCGCTCCGCACAGAGTGAGCGCTCAGTAAATACTACTGAATGGATGGATCTACTGTAGCCCCTCAGAGGGCAGGGACCGTCTCTAGGGGTCACCGATCTGTCCGTTCCAAGCGCTCAGTCGAGCGCTCGGCGCAGAGTGAGCGCTCAATAAATAGTGTCGACCGACTGGCCGAATGTCGGCAGGGGCTCGGGGAGGAGGAAGCGGGAGCGGGAGCGGCAGCGGCAGCGGCTCTGTCCGCGGTGCTGAAGCGGTGCCGGCCGGGCGGAGGGGGGAGGGGGACCCGGGGGGGACGGGCCCGGGGGGGACGGGCCCGGGGGGACGGGCCCGGGGGGACGGGCCCGGGGGGGGGGCCGGTACCTGCTCGGCGCCCTGGAAGCAGATCTTGCAGATGGGCTGGTGGTGCTGGTGCCCGGCGGGCTGCTCCTCGCCGCCAACGCCAACGCCAACGCCGCTGCTGCCGCTGCTGCTGCTGCTGCTGCTGCGGCTGCACACGGAGCGGTTCTCGGGCGTCCGGGCGCCCTCCCCGCCGTCTCTTCCTCCTCCTCCTCCTCCTCCTCCTCCGGCCGCCGGCGGCTGGTCCGGCCCGGGCTGCGGAGCGGGCTGGGCTTCCCCGGGGCGGCGGGGCGGGGAAGGCGGGGAGGGCGGGGGTGCGGGGTCGGCGCTGCCGCCCGCCGGGCTCATCCCGCTGCGGGGCCGAGGCGGCGGCGGCCGAGGCGGCGGACGCCCGGCTGCGGAGGGAGGGCGGGCTCGCGCGCGCGCCCCCGCGGGGGCCGGGGCGCGCGCGCGCGCGGCGGTTAGGAGCGGCGGGGGCCGGGGGGGGGGGGAGGGCGGGCGGAGAGGGGGCTCGCGCCGCCTCCCGGCGATCGGGCGGCGCCGAGGCGCGCGCGGGGGGGCGGGGCCGCGTCGAGGCGCGCGCGGCGGCCGTTGGGCGGCGCGAGGCCCCCCCTCCCCTCCCGGCACGAGGCGCGCGGGAACCACGAAGGGCGGGAAACAGGGAGGGAGGGAGGGAGCGCGCGCCGCCACCCGCCGCCCTCCGCCTGAGGGGACGGAGGAGGAGGAGGAGGAGGCGGCGGCGGCGGCGGCGGCGTCCGGCCTCCGGGCCTTCATCCTCAATAAGGCCCCCGCGAACGCCGCCAAACGGGGCTCCGACGGCCTCCGCTGCCCCGAGGCGCAGACCCGGCCCCGCCTTCCCTCAGCATTCATTCATTCATTGATTCATTCGATAACATTTAATAATAACAATGTTGGTATTGACCACGCGCTTACCATCCCTTGTCAGCGGTGGGACTGTGGGCGAGTCACTTCTCTGGGCCTCAGTGACCTCAAATGCCAAATGGGGATTAAAACTATGAGCCCCACGTGGGACGACCTCATCACCTCGTGTCTCCCAGCCCTGAGAACGGTGCTTTGCACATAGTAAGGGCTTAACAAATACCACAGTTTATGTATCCACAAATGGGTGCCTCGGCTACCTCATGTGGAGAATGAGGATGAAGACTGGGAGCCTCACCTGCGACAACCCGATTACCCTGTATCTGCAGCCTCCTTTCTAAAATGGGGATTAAGATTGTATTTAATACATTATCTTGTATTTACCCCAGCGCTTAGAACACTGCTTTGGACATAGCAAGCGCTCAACAGATACCGTAGTATCATTATTATCATCCCAGCGCTTAGAAGAGTGCTCGGCACAGAGTAGGCCCTTGACAGATACCGACATGGTCATCAAATCGCCCGCAGCAGACAGCTCCTCTTCGGGATTGAGAGTTAGTCTTTCCAGAAGGCTTCCTCCGCAAGGACCACTTACAGAAACACTGTGGTGTAGTGGAGAGACTCTGGGAGTCAGAAGGTCATGGGTTCTAATCACGACTCCACCACTTTGTGTGACCTCGGACAAGTTACTTCACTTCTCTGTGCCTCAGTTACCTCATCTGTAAAAAGACCGTGAGCCCCACAGGGGACAACCTGATTAGCTTGTCTAACGCAGCTCTCAGAACAGTGCGTGGCACACAATAAGTGCTTAACAGATACCATAATCAGCAGCAGCACTGAACTGAGCGCTTGGGAGAGTGCCACAGAATTAGCGGACGTGATAGCCGCCCTCGGTTCCAGTCCGGCGAGGGAGGTGATCGCTAAAGTACATAAGAGGTGGCATGAGAGGAAACAGAGTTTGAACGATGACATCCTGCAGCAGCGGGCCAAGCCCTGAGAAAGAGTTAAATTCGACTCTCAGTCGCCGAGACGACGGTGCGGGTCGGGCCGGAGCAAAGTAGCTTAAAATCAAATTGAGCCCATTTAGGGCATCGGTGCATAAATCAGTTATTCTATTTTATACGTACGTAATGCTGTCTGAAGAGGCAGACAAGTTGTGATAGAGGGAGACGGGCCCAGACGGCCAAACACCACTCCGGCTTCAGTCATTGACACGATCTCCCGGTTTCACCTCGTGCACACCAAAAATGACATCTTCAACATGGAGCAAAGCAATCATATTAGGAAAAGCTGCCCCAGCCACCACCCATTCCCACCCCAGTTGGAAGCTGAAGGTTCCAGCAGAACCAGTGCCCTGCCCTCAACTTTCGACCACAGCGGTCGTGAGGGTAGCGTCAATGGGGAGGCAGTGTGGCCTAATGGATGAAGCATCAAAGAGGCTCTGGGTTCTAATCCTAGCTCTGCCACTTGCCTGTTGGGTGATCTGGGGCAAGTCACAGCTTCTCTGGGCCTCAGATTCCTCAACTGCAAGATGGGAATTTAACACCTGTTGTCCCTTCTTCTTAGACTGTGTACCCCATGTGGGACAGGAACTGTAATCCCACCTGATTAATCTATATCTTCTCCAGCACTTAGAAAGGAACTTGACATAGAGAAAGTGTTTCATGAACACCATAAAAAAAAACCCTACCAGAAACGGGAGTTTGAATTCTGCTGCTACAAGTCTATCCTTTGCTGGACTTTCAACCAAGGGGTGAATGGCTGGAGTTTCTTAATGGAAAGAATAAATAGCTTAGTGAAAAGAGCATGGACCTGGGAGTCAAAGAACCTGGATTGCAACTCTGGACCTGCTATTTGGACCCTGCATGTGACCTTAGGCTAGTCACTTAACTTCTCCATGCCTCAGTTTCCTCAGCTGTAAATAGGGATTCAATAACTATTCGTCCTCCTACTTAGACTGTGAGTCCTATGTGGGACTGGGACTGCATCCAAACTGATTTACTTGTATCTTCCCCAGCACTTAGAACGGTGCTTGACACATAGTAAGTGCTCAACAGATACAATAATAATAATTTACTGGTAGGCAGAGCACTGTATTAAGTCACTGGGATAGAATGGTAGAGTAAGTAGAGGTGATCCCTGCTCTCAAGAAGTTTCTATTCTGACCTTCTGCCAGTGTTCCTCTACTACTTCTTGCTGGGTTCCCTCGAGTTCACGCTTCCAGTAGGGGCTAAGGGTCATTCTCTTTACTAAATGCCCATTGCCTAAACCCTGGGATAATTAGTAAATTAACAGATTAGAGCTGGTTCCTGTTCCACATAGGGGTCACGATTTAAATGGGGGTGAAAAAGATAGATTAGAACACTAATAGTGGAATACAAACCATTACAAAAGCACAATAAATTACAAAATGAACAATCCCAGATGACAATGGGAAACAAATGTAATAAAACAAGGAAGTCTTCCCTGGCTAATCTCTCATATTTCCACCCTGTTTCCTTCTTCCCCTGTGGCCTATGCCCTTGAGTGGGGTACTCCCTTTAGTTCTCATCCCACCCCAGCACATTTATGTCATTTCCTTCATTCTGGGTTCAACCAATGACTGCGGAAGCAGGGTGAATTATGGGGGAGTGGGAATAGATAGGAAGCAGGGAGATTAGCCAGGAGGCTGATACAGTAGTCAAGGTGGGATAGGATAAGTGCTTGGATCCGGTTGCAGCAGTTTCGATGGAAAGGAAATGGCAGATTTTAGCTTTGCTGTGAAGATAGAACCCTCAGAAGCCATAGGGGTGATTCAAATCAGGAAGGAATTTTGTGTCTTGGTCCCTAGTAGGACACCATCAGAATACTTCCAGGTTTTGAAAGAAAGGAATGGGCTCAATGGGCTCAAAATTCCTCATGAATTTTGAAATTAAGTAAAAATCTGTCCCCCAGTCTTCTTGCAAGGATGGGGAGGTGGCCTGAAATGATCCAGGGAGGTACAAAGAGGAAATGGGATGGTGGAGTGACAGGGCAAAGCAAGAATTCAAGAATGCTTTGTCACAGATGGCCACAATTAAATAGTTTCCAGGAATGTCCTCCAACATTTAACTCCTCCTTATATGAGCTTATTTGGGGTATTAGATCAACTGGCAGAAGCTGCATTCCTAAGGGACATTGTTCTTTATTCTTAGTAACATCCATAAAGAGGAAATGTGGATGTGGAAAGTATCATTTTCAGTCTTCACCTGTCAAAATCACATTCCTCACATTTGGAAATTGTAAGTCTTAAGATAATATTCAAGCTGATTTGAGTTCTAGAGTTAGAAAAGTTTAAAAATCTGCTCACTATTATTGTTTTTTGGGTTCATTTACCCCCATTTAGTTTATTTTATAATTACACCAATGCCATCGTCAAGGGCTGTTACAACTACTACCAATCCAAAAGAGTCTGAATTGGAGGAGAAGCTGAATTCTAATGGAAAGCTTAGAAACATGAAACTAGGTGCAGGTCAGTGAGGTAGGGTGCAGGTCAGGTTTCACAGAGGCATCAATTTGTGACTATAGAGAAAAAAGCTCCTGAATAAGAAATCAAAAGTTCTTCAATTCACGTGTTAAAAAAACGGAAGAGTAGAGGGGAGATGGATCTCAAGATAATTCAAATGATATCTGCACAAAAAATTTGGCTCAGAGATTGCAGAGCAATCAGAAGGGAGTTAAGACATTTTTGATGATGTTTTATTTGGGGGATATTCAGAGGGAAGAAAAGTTTGGATTCATATGCATTTGAGGATGATTTCACAATCCAGAAATAAAAGCACCCATCAACAGAATTCAAGTTCACTGTGGGAGGGAATGTGTCTGTTGAGCTCTCCTAGGTTCTTAGGAAAGCGCACTGTGTCCAAAAGGGCCTCCAGAACTACCATTATTCCTACCGCTGCGTTATGTGTTATGATATGGTTGCTCTGAGGTGAAGTAACAACAAGTTGAAGGTGTCACGTCTTCGGATACCTTTTAAAGAAAAGCTATTAGAGAGAAAAAAATGTTTCCCTGCCATTGGAATAGAAGCGATAATAATAATAATAAAAAAGAAATAAATATGGTTTAAAAATGTGTTCTTTTTAAAAGACTAAATGGAGTTCAATGCTTTACACTCCATGAGTACTCAATGCGTATTAAATAATGGTGATTGATGATCAAGAATAAAGAAAAGAGAGCACTGATAGTGGGAAAATGAAATTACATCCAGAGTTTATAAATTCATTTGTATCTCTTGAAAGACTAGGCTGTTGGCAGGAAAGAGTCGTTAAGTTTATGGCCGTCCGAGACCTCTAGCGCCCACCCCTAAGCCACATTAGGTGCTTTTAAGTAATTCTGTCTAAACTCCTTATCACTGATACTCACACTCACTAATTTCAGTTGGCAAACAGCATAGCGTAGTGGAAAGAGCCCAGGTCTGGGATTCAGATGGTCCTGGGTTCAAATCCTGACTCTACCACTTGTCTGCTGTGTGATCTTAGGCAAGGCAACTTCTCTGTGCCTCAGTTTCTTCAACTCTAAATAAACCAGGAACATGAACTGTGCTGTCAAAACTCAGTGCCTCATGATTCATTCTATGTCTACTATCTTAGTTAAAAAATGTAGTCTTCTTTTCCCCCATTCTAGCCTGAAGCAATAGTTGAGGCACTTCATAGTGCTTCTCACCTCTGTTCCCACTGGTAGATCTAAAACGCCTTTGTAATCCTTCCCAAGTTTTCCAGTTCTTGCTGCATGCTTGAATTCTGTTTGTTCCTGCTGAGCCCACTTCTGTTTGATTGCCACAGTAGAAATTATTCAACCCCTGATAACACATTTAGAAGCTTCTCACAATCTGATTTCACAGTTTGCATTCTTTTCCAAATCTTCTTCCTGAGGAGTACACAAATAGAAACGAAAGGGTCACTTATTAAGGTCTGGTCTGATTTAGCGTCTTTATTAATGACCTGAAGGAAGGAGCAAACAACACAATAATGATATCTGATTCTAAACTGCAAGTTATTGCCATCACCAGCAACGCCTGAAGAATAAGCTAAGTAGAAAACCACGGAGAAAGTGACATTTAACTTGGAGAGTAAAACCAACATATCGGGAGAAAAAAAAACCCCAAAAGAATTCAAACTTCCACCATTCAATGAGGGGGTGAAGCTAGTCAGGCATAAATAAGAGAAGGCGGCTGGAGAGAAAGATGGAAGTTAATCATGCCAGCTAGCAGGGCCTTCTCTAAGTAAAAATGGTAAATGTTATTTTTGGCTGCAAGCAAAGAAACCCTGTAGAAAAGGAAAATGAAAAGTTGGAAGAGTGGGAATCTATAATTAGGAGTTCAGTTTTGGATTCCTTATAATCAGAAAGATGAGATCAAATTGAAGGGAACACCCACTAACAAAATGAAAGGAAGGACTGACTTTGGGGAGGAGGAAGATTAAAGGCCGGAAAATATGAATAGCTTGTTTTAGCAATGATTAAGGGGACTTGACAATGGCCTGCAAATATTATTAAATGAAAATACTAAGAGGTGAGAAATTACTGCATTTAGCATGAATTTCTTGAATTTTACATATTAGAGGTTTAGATGTTATAGGTTTAATGGTTTATGTTAATAACATTTTCTGTATAGAGCATTCTTTTTTAAAACAAGGGTCACAAATAGCCCAGACACAAAGAGAAGCATTAGGTTTCACCATTCCACAGTCTTTCTAACCCACTGCGCTCCTAATCACTAGCCTGCTTCCAGTTTTCAAGAAGAGGTCGTTGTACCCCTGGGGACCTTGTAGTCGTTGGATCTGACTGAATACAGGGTGAAAGGCTCCCCAGTAAATAAATTCAAGGATATCAGGGGCAAGTTTGGAGTTTGTGTTTCAAATTTCTGGTCGGGTTATTTCTGCAATCTAAGTATGGACTGTAGGAAATTGAAATTCATTCACTCATTCATTCAGTCGTATTTTTTGAGCACATACTGTGGGCAGAACACTGTACTAAGTGCTCAGAAAGTACAGTTGAGCAGTAAAGAGAGACAATCCCTGCCGAAAATGGGCTTACAGTCTGGAGAGAGGAGACAGACATCAAAACAAGTAAACAGGCATCAGGATGAATAAATAGAATTATAGATATATACACATCAAAACAAGGGAACAGGCATCAGTATAAATAAATAGAATTACAGATATATACATATATATATATATATATGCTGTGGGGTGGGGCGAAGAGTGAGGGGAATGACCGAGGTGATGTGGAAGGAAGGGGGAGCTGAGGAAAAGGGGGGCTTAGTCTGGGAAGGCCTTTTGGAGGAGCTGAGCCTTCAGTAGGACTTTGAAGAGGGGAAGAGAGATTGCTTTGGCAGGATTTGGGGAGAGAGGGCATTCCAGGTCAGACGTAGGATGTGGGCCGGAGGTCGACAGCAGGTCAGGCGAGATGAAGGCACGGTGAGAAGGTTAGCACCAAAGGAGCAGAGTGTGCAGGCTAGGATGTAGAAGAAGAGAAGGGAGGTGTGGTAAAAAGGGGGCCAGGCGATGGAGAGCTTTGAAGCCAATAATGATGAGTTTTTGTTTGATATTGAGTTTGATAGGCAACCGCTGGAAACTGGAGGGCGTGACATGTCCAGAACGTTTCTGCAGAAAGATAATCCGGGCAGCAGAGTGAAGTGAGGAGAGGCAGGAGGTTGGGACATCAGAAAGGAGGCTGCTGCAGTAATCTGTTTGGGATAGGACGAGGGATTGTACTAACGTGGTAGCGGTTTGCATGGAAAGGAAAGGGCGGATCTTGGGGATGTTGTGAAGGTGAGACCGCGGGATTTGGTGACAGATTAAATGTACGGGTTGAATGAGAGAGCGGAGTCAAGGATGACGGCAAGGTTGCGGGCCTGTGAGACGGGAAGGATGGTCGTGCCATCCACAGTGACGGGAAAGTCAGGAAGAAGACGGGGTTTGGGAGGGAAGATAAGGAGCTCTATCTTGGACACGTTGAGTTTTAGGTGGCGGGAGGACATCCAAGTAGAGCTGTCCTGAAGGCAGAAGGAGACACTTAGGCAGGCTTGCCTGGGGACGGGGGTTGGGGGCGGGAGGAGATGGGAAAAATGTTTTTCTCCTTCAGGACTCAATACCGCTTAGTCTCTTTGCCTTGGCAGGCTCGGTAGAGCAGCAGCACCACTGGACGGCTGGCAGGTCTGGGGCAATTGTGCATTCTCCAGAGACCCTGCACAGCCACCACTGCACCCTCCTCATCCTCTAGAGCCACCTCACCCTCTCCACCCACTGCACCCTCTAAACCCATCGAACCCTCCACACCTACCACACTCACCACACCCTCCAAACCCCCTGCATCCTCCATACCCTCCACATCTTCTCCACCCACTGCACCCTCAGAACCCATAGCACCCTCACAGCCACTGCACCCACCGCACCCTTCAACCTCTGCACACCCAGACCCTCCTTCACAGCCTGGAAGCAGAGGCACAGAAATCAATTATCTCAATCATTTTTATGCCATCCTTCATTTGAATATTGCTTTGAAGCTTCCCCTAGGTACCAGTGGCATTAGAGATAATGCCATTTCCTCCAAATTGCAGTGTTGTTTACAAGAATTTAATTACAGCAATAAGAATTTTTTTTCTTTCAGAGAAATGTGGAATTTCATTTTTCAGAAAAACATTTTATTAAAGAGTAGATTATTTTATAATCAGGCATGGTCTTTAAAGAGCTTTCATTATTTAGAAAATTCATTTTTTCACCATATAAAATTTTACTCACTAATTTTTTTCCAGAAGTACTTCAACTAACATCAAAAAAAAATCTTTCTGGGGTGCTACTGTAGGGCAACTTATTTGAGTTCACCTTTGTAAAACAGGAATGGCAAAATGTCAATTGTTTTCTAGTTGAATGCTACATAAGAATCAAATAAGCAATTACACAATGCAAATTGAAATCTTTTCAGTTTCAGACATAAAGCCCACTTGTTTTATTTGGGTGTACTAAAGCAACCTTTACCAGGCATGGAAACACAAACATTTCTTACTGCAGGCTGCTTCGAATTGGCTTGGGCTCAGCTGTACATAAATAATTTTCTTTCGAAAATGTAGCTGACAAACTCATTTCATCTAGCCTTCGGAAAGCAATCGCAGTGAGTATAAACATTGTGTTTACTCCCTGCAGGCCGATCCCGATATTCTAAGTACTAGGGTTCACTTCTTGGTTGGTACGTTGATAAACAGACTACTATGGTAATGTCTCCTGCATTGATTTTCCTAGGATAAAAGATAATTTCACTTTTCTTAAATGGATAGGTATTTTGGATCTGGGCTGTAGGATCCTCAGCGTGGACTTCTTTATTTAATGCAGGCAGGATCACTTCTGGAAAGAACATTGGCCTGGTAGTGAGGAAACCTAGTTCCTACTTGTGCTTACTTGTTAATCAATCTCTCAGTGGCATTTACTGAGTGCTTACTGTGTGCAGAACATTGTACTAAGCACGTGATCTAGTACAAAATAACAGAGTTGGTAGACACAAACCCTGCCCACAAGGAGCTTACAGTCTTGAGGGGAAGAAGCATGTGCATCACTTATCTGTTGGAGTTATTTCAATTTTCAGAAGACCTTTGATTAGGTCCTATGTCAGAGGCATTTTTAAAAAAAACTGGGTAATGACAGGCCTGGAGAAAACATTCTGTCCTAGCTAAAAACAATCAATCAGCGGTACTACTGAGCACTAATTGTGTGCCAAACACTATGCTAGGCTCTGGAATAGATACAAGATCAGCAGAGTGGACACGGTACCTATGGCACATTGCATTTAAAAAAAAATTCCTTAATCCAATCCCTTTATTTTCTTCGGCACAGAAGAAAGGGCTGGGAAGTACTCCCTCAGTCAGCTTGAGACCGGCAGCTGGAAGTCAAGTACTTTTCATTTAAACCATTAAAGTTCTGGATAAATATTCATTTCCCACTTTGAGGAAAGCAAAAGTCTCCATCCTAATACAGTTGGTCATATCAACTAAGCAGGATGGCTTAGTGGATAGAGCACGAGTCTGGGAATCAGAGGTCATGGATTCTAATCCCAGCTCTGTCATGTCTGCGGTGTGACCTTGGGCAAGTTACATCACTTCTCTCTGCCTCAATTCCCTCATCTGGAAAATAGGATTAAGACTGTGAGCCCCATGTCGAACAGGGACGCTGTCCAACCTGATTAACTTGTATCTACCCCAGTGCTTAAAACAATGCTTGGCACATAGTGCTTAACAAGTACCATAATTATTCTTAGTATTATTATATCAAGGCTCATTCTTCCAGAGCAGAACTGAAAACATCTACTACAATATATTGCATATTGTAGGCACGTGATAAATACTGTTGGTAATGATGAAACATATCTACTAGAGTTTTCTCTTTCCAAATTACTACTGGACAAGGTGTGTCTGTAAGACTTAAGCAAACTCCTCGATTTCATTGAAACGTTCAATGGTTTTTAATTTCCTGAGCCAACAAGTTTTCTGAGGAAAGTCCATAGATATATTAGACATAGCAAGCCCTTTGATTAATCAGCCCAGACTAGCTCGCTTGTTCTGAGGGAGACAGTACTACTGGCTCTATGGCATAGAGTGTCACATTCAAATATTAAATGCTGTCCTCTACAATTTTCTGAAAGACAACTGACAGTGATAAAGCTATTCCTTAAGCATGTACTATGTGCCAAGCACTTTACTAAACGCTGGGGTAGGTACAAGATAATCAAAACTAAGTAGTCCTCTTTCTTCGAAGTGCTGCGGTTAGTATTTATTACTCTGGGAAAGATTCCACTTATTAAGCAAGAGAGAAATTCATTTATAATATATTCAGTTTTCTATTTTGATTTGCAGGATGAGACTACTGAATAAAATCCGTCAGCCTCGTCGGAGGTTAATTGGAATAAATCTGAACTCCCTGACATTTGCTTTATACTATCTTTATGTGACTTACAATTAGGCCTTAATATTAGTAGTATGCAATTAACCATAAACAAATCACAGTTTTGAACAATTCTAACATGGTAATGGTGTTCTCCTAAACATCCTTGTCTGATTTCTAACCAACCTCCATAAAGCTTTTTTAGTAGCCATTAATCCCACAACAGTCTGGCATCTTTGCTTTGGGTGAGCGCACACACCCCATAATCCAACCCCTCTGAGCCATTAACTCCCACATGTACCACCCCCTCACCCCCACCCTGGACCTGACTCACTCCCTTCTCATCCCACCTCCCCAGACCTTGGGGTTCTGGGTGGCAGTGGCTTGTCAGGAAGCCACAATGTGGGAAAAGATTGAAAACAAAGAAGCTGGGGGTTGGAGGAAGTTAGGGACACTGGTTTAGCATGGAGTAAGCATGTGGGAAAGTAATAATTAATAGAGTTGGTAAACATGAGCCCTGGTTCTCCTGTTCCCAATCTACTACTTCCTCCTTCTTGGAGTATGTGTCTCAAGAGGGACAGGGGTGGTTTCTCATCTGATTCTTTTATATTTGCCCCAGATTTTAACAGTTCTTGGCATTTAGTAAGCATTTAATAAATGCCATAATTAAAGTGAGGCAAAGAGCAAGAATAAAAGTCAGTTTGGGTAGCTTGGTCTACCATTCATTTGTGCTCCGAGTGTAATGCAGTAAAAGTTAATGTTTCATTATGCAGCTGACAAGTGAGCGACAAAAAAATGAATGGGGACGATCTACATTGGGCTATCCTGCATTATACATTGCAATTAATTTCATGTCGGGCTTTAAATGAACTGTAAAAATATGCATCACACAATACTAATGAAGGCTAAATAGGAAAAAAAGAATCTTCTGATAGCATTCCTGCTGGCCTATACAATTCCTTATTCCAATTCCTAATATCCTTCTCAAGAAAATTGATGTGGGACTGACGCCTTCTATGGGCTTGATTCATCAGCACTTTGGAAAAATCATTTTTCTTTCCCAATATAATGGTCATCACCGCAAATGTTCAAAATCACAGACATACAGTATGATAATTGGACATGGACCTCATTCTTTAAGGAAGAAAGAGAAATAGCTTGGCATAGTGGATAGAGCACGGGCCTGGGAGTTAGAAGGGCCTGGGTTCTAATTCCGGCCCTATTGCTTGCCTGTTGTGTGACCTTGGACGTCACCTAATTTTCTGTGCCTCAGTTCCCTCATCTGTAAAGTGGGGATTAAGACTATGAGTCCCATGTGAGACATGGATTGGGTCCAACCTAATTAGCTTGTGTCTACCCCATCACTTAGCACAGTGCCTGGCACATAGTAAGTGCTTAACAAATACAATAAATAAATAAACAAATCATATAAATCTCAATCAGTAAGCAGGTTTTTTTGAGGGCTTACTGTGTGCAGAGCACTGTACTAAATGCTTGGGAGAAAACAGCATATCAGAGTTGGAAGACACATTCCCATTTGAAAAACAAGTTCTAAGTAGAGCCAATCTCCCCTAAAGGAACAGGAGCATTCTAGCTCAGCACCCTTCCGGATGAATTCCTTGAGCCCTCCTTTTCAAAATTCCCTTTCCCAGCCAGACCAGAGAGGAGGATGTGTTAGAGCGGCTGAGGAAGCTTCCAAAAGAGAGGAAAGTCAACCCTTATTTGGGGGAAGTGGAAGAACCTGTCATGGTTCAACTGCAGTGTTTCCATCTTCTGTTAGGATATTTTCTTCCTGGACCCACAAACAAAGCCTGGTTTCAGCCTCCTTTAAGCCAGGATGGGCGAGGAAGAGCTGTGGCCTTCGGTAGCCCGGGGCCGCACACTGCTCTGCAGACATACACTCGTGCAGTTCTCTGCATCTCCCACGACTGTTGCTTCTTTCTCCCTGGTAGCGGCCCTAGAGAAGGGCAGTCTCCCAACTCCACACTCTGGCCAGTTCTCTGCAGCTCCCACTGCTCCTGCCTCCCACTGCTCCTGCTTCTTCCTGATATTGGCCCCGGAGAAGGGCAGTCTCCCAACTCCACAATGGGAAGCAGCTTTAAGAGTTGTATTTTGATGACATGTGCCAAAGCACTGTGCAAAGTGCTCTGCCTACCGGGCGCAGAGAGTAGGTATTGATGAAGGACGAATGACTATGAATGGAGAACCCAGACTACTTTTAGCTAGGTTCTTACAACAACTCTTCATTTTTTGACAAGAGCAAATGCATTTGGAGATAAGTGAAAATTCGAAGGAAAACAGTTCCACTTGGGAGGATAATCCTGCTGTAACTGATTGGCATAAGAACATTAACATTCGGGCTGGTAGCTATTTGATACGTCTAGTTTTGTAAATGATCCAGGGGTTTGATGGCTTCTTGGGGAAAAGAACAGTTTGATTGCTTCATGAGGAGGAAACACACAACAGCAAGTTATTTCGATTAATCGATTTTGCCTTGAAGTGAGAAGCAGTGTAGCCTAGTGGAAAAGGCATGGGCCTGGGAGTCAGAGGACCTGGGTTCTAAATCCCGCTTTGCCATTTGTCTGCTGTGTGACTTTGGGAAAGTCACTTAACTGCTCTGTGCTTCAGTTTCCTCAGCCGCAAAATGGGAATTAAATCCTACTCCCTCCTATCTAGTCTGTAACCCCCATATGGGACAGGTACTTTGTCCAACATGTCTATCATGTATCCTACCTCAGCACTTAGAGCAGAGCTTGGCACATAGTAAGCACTTAACAGATACCATGATTAAATGAAGATGCAGAATGAATTCGCTTCTCCCAGGGTCCAAGTTTACTCCCTGGCAATAAGGTAGGCAGTCTGGGAGATGTCCTCTCTTCTTTAATCCACAAGGGGTTGGAGCACAGAACATTGTTATTATCCATTTGCTATGTACACTATTTCAAGGCACTATATACTGACCTAGACATGTGAATGAGGGAATGTTCCTCTCTAAGTACCTTGTTTACAACAGGATACTTTTAGACTTGGGGAGAATGGGGTTTAATTCACACTGATCCTAGAATAAGTTATTATGGGAAATATCAAAATATTCTGCACAAAACAGGGCAATGCAGTTAGCAGTACTAGACAAGAAAATGTGTTTTATGTAAATGAATTTCTTGAGGAAATAAAAAAGCTTAATATAAAGAATTTCATTCTGATGGGAGCAAAACCCAGGATTTGGCCCATTATTAATCATTCAGGAATAGTTTTTTAAATTTCATTTATATTAACTAAAATAGCTGCTGAGTTATGAATCTGTGAACCCACAATTAAATAGGTATTCTTAGATCAGTAGTGTACTACATTATCAATATTCTCTTTAGCCTTTCCCGTCTCGAACAAAAGGATAAAAAACTTGATGAGAAAGAAAACCTGTTTTTTTGGCTTTAAAATAGCCCTATTTACACTTCACTGAGAGTAAGACTTGTGGAGAGTCATGTTGGAGCAACATATCCTTGGGGGGGACAGTGAAGGGGCAAAGTCATTTGAAATATGAAAAAGATCCTTGAGGAAGTGATTTCCTTATCAGTTAATAAATCTTAAAACCATGTTGATTAAGTTAATGAAATGGGGGAATTTCTGATTATTCTCTTTTCGATAACTTCTATGTGAGGAAAATGAAATCGTCACTGACTGTTTACATAATAGGGACTAAACAAGTAGTAGCATTACAATAATTCTTCAAAGTAACAGGCAAGTCATTGTACAAATGCATTTCTAAGTAATAATAGTAATAGTAGTAATACCTCCTGATCGATAGCAGTAATAATAGTAGCAGCAGTATTAATACCATTGTTTGAAAGTAGTATTAGTGGTAATATCATTGTAATAATAGTAGTAAATTGATGGAAATAGTAGTAATAATATCGCTGATGGATAGTGATAGTAATACTAATTGAAACAGTAGTAGTGATTTCACTTGAGGTACCTGAAGCAAGAATCCAAAAAGTACAAAAGGATATTGTTCCCCCCTAAATTGTAAATTCCTTAAGGATTTGCCTATTAACTTTATCGTACTCTTCTAAGCGCTCTGCCGAGTGTAAACCCTCAATACTACTGATGGATTGACTGATGTAGTAGAAAAGCATTAGCTTGAGCATGGATTTGGAGCTGGGCAGGTGAAGCACCAAGGCTAAAAATTAGATTTCAACTGCAAAGATAAAATCCATAGACATCTGTATGCAGTTATTGACAAACATTCAGACACATATCTTCCATACCGTGGTGTCCTCAGATAAGTTTTGAATTCAATTATTTTGATCCTTATTTATTAGATTTTATTTTTAAAACCCTCATCAGAGGAAGTTTCTTTCATAATCTGTAACTCTTTTCTTTCACACTGCAATGTCTTGAAGGGAGAATGTTTGCCCCCCCCAAATAATTGAAGCTACTACTACTATTTTTCAATATGCAGTTTGAGCTTTAAATATGTTAAACATTGATCCGTGATTTCAACATTCACACAGCCTCATTGATAAAGGACAGAGGGGGAAATAATTAAATCTGAGCAGAATTATTGTAATGCTACTACTTGTTTAGTCCCTATTATGTAAACAGTCCATGACAATTTCATTTTCCTCACATAGGAGTTATCGTAAAGAGAATAATCAGAAATTCCCCCATTTCATTAGCTTAATCAACATGGTTTTAAGATTTATTAACTGATAAGAAATAACTTCCTCAAGGGTCTCTTTCATATTTCAAATGACTTTGCCTGACTGACTTTGCAGTGTGCCACTGAAAAAAGAAAAATATGTAAACTATGTAATGTGCCATTGAAAAGCTTGAAAAAACTGCTACCATTTGATGAATTAATGGGTCTTGCCCCGGCAAAATGTATAATCCATAATTTAGAATCAGATTGACAATGTGTAAATTCAAACTGGTACTTGGACTACCCAATATGATATGATAATATGAGTTCTTCTTAAAACTGTTCAGATCTCCTAACTTATTATCTCCAGATGGCCTACCTTATTGCCAGGAAATAAGCTTATCATTTTTTTCTAGAGTTTTCCTGTCTGAAGGACAATGAAATGCTGATGAAAGAGCTAAACTTTCATTTACTTCTCCAGATAGATGCGATCTTGGCCTCTGGTCCCTCACTTAGCGTGGCTATTGACAACTCTCCAAAATACCAGACATCTCTTGGTTGATCTGGAGGTCATTTAGGTAACATAATGTGACACAGTGACCTCATAAAGACACGTGAGAAATTTCCTTAAGGAAATCCACAAGTCCTAGAGTGTGACATCTTTACCTCACTTCACTCTTATTAGTTCCCATTATGTACTAAAAATCTGGAGAATGGAATGTCAGAGAAAAAATAGTAAAAGCTCTTTCCCTCTCTTGGAATTTCAGATGCTTAGGTTTCTGCCCTTCATAATGTTACCTGAGGGCTTAATGCAGATATTGATTTTTTCAGCTACCCTAATAGAGCATAGTTAAATTGCATTTTGTTCAGTTCCTTAATCATATTTGCAGCACCAGAATTCATTATGGACTTAATTCTAGAGAGTATTATTGCTAAATGATTCTCGTTAAGTTTCATTTCATTACTCTTCTGTGGCAAATTTGGAAAGTTAGTTGGAAAAATTACAAACTCGCTTTTTACAATCTCAACTGTCTCAGATGTTCCATCAAACTGAGAATCCTATAAGCAGTGTAGAGTAGAAAAGAGATGACAAATATATTTATGTTACATTTGATTAAGGCACAGCTTTCCATCAGGTTAAAGATAACTGTTCTCTAGATATGCTTAACTCTACATGTTAACAGAGTATTTTCACTCAGGTCATCATAGAAGCAGTAATCAATCGATCAAACAAAAGCATATTTGCAGCATCTATTTTGTGCAGAGTAATATACTAAGCACTTGAAGTCACCGGAAGGGAGAAGCTCCTAGAAAACAAGGGACATTTTTAGGGACTTCCCTATCTCACCCCTTTGCTCTCACAGCTGTTTCCAGATTCTCTTGTGGCAGTTGAAATCAGGAATGCTTTTGTCGGATACATTTAGTACAGGGGTTATGACCCTTCCTTTCTAAAGCAGACCACAACACAATTGTTCATTCTTAAAAGATGGTTGTGATGGTTGGATTATTATATGTCTCCCCAAATCATTTTTTTCTGATGGAGATATAGGTCCTCCAATTCTTAATCCTATAAATCTTCAATTTTTCCTCCCACAATTCACCACAAGATGAAAATTTCACTCTCTGAAAATTGAGTTTATATGTGAAAAAGCAACATTCTTCCTTTCCTCTCTCCCTTACCTTCCTCCCACCTCCCACCTTTGGTTTCGGGGCAGCAGTTCTTTAATGAGTAGACAAATGTCAAATAATGTCAGTCTCAGAAAAGGGAGAGTAACTTGAGAAGCCTAGGTTACAAATTCATTCATTCAGTTGTATTTATTGAGCACTCACTGTGTACAAAGCACTGTATTAAGAACTTGGAAGAGTTGTATTAGCTGTTTTTTGTTTATCCGGATAACCAATTCTCTATTTCTAAAGTCGTCTGAGGCTAATGAACTGAGGCTCCTTCTGGGTCAGACCAGAAAGTATTCAGGCATTTGCCTGTGAGGGAGGCATTTTTTACAATTATCCAGAGAGGAGTGGGGAATTCCCAAATCTTTGCCTTGCTCCCGAATCTGCTCCGTGATGTCACACAAAGCATCACCATTCCCCAGAAGCCATCCCTTTGACAGTTCCTCTCCGGGGGATGGTAACCTGCAAATTGGCTCAGACTGCTGAATGAAGGTAGCCCAATCCTGATTCTCTCTGACATTTTGATGGGTGAGAAATCCATAACTCAGAGGGAAGAGTTAGGAGAGGCAGAAGGACATCCTAACCATGAGACTGGAAGTCCCAGAGGGTAATCAGAACACTCTTTCCCCCAGCATCCAATGATGCCATGGTTGGAGACAGAATACCGGACTGGATGGACCCCTGATTTGATTCAGAATGGCATGAGGTTCTTTTCATTTCATGGATAGGGATGTATCTTCTAACATTCCTCTTTTCTCAAGCACCTCAGGCTTCTCTTCCCATAACCCAATCATCAGTGAATTAATCTACAACATTCTTGCACAATTTTAATGTAAAAATTGACCTTCCTTGTCCATATGAGGTAAATTATATTATTTGAAGAGGTCATGTAGTTCTCTCTGTAAGTACAGTTATACACACCCAGTCCCAAAGACAACTGGGTTTGATAACTTTGATGATTTATAAAGGATGATGCTGCTTATCCCAGGAGGTACAAATATGACTGAGGAAGAATCAGGACTGTGGATTCAGTTGTCTAATAATGCATATTTTCATAATACATTTGGGCATTGGGGAACTTTCACCTGACAATGGGAGTCGGTTTGGTTACTGTGTCAAGTGTTCATTTGGAGAAGAGGCTTGTGCTGATTTGCCCAGTGTGTGGGTTTTCCTAAACATGGGATTTTCAAGAAACAATCCCCAAGTTATAGGAGAACTGGAATATTTGCAGCTAAAGAATTTATCTCTTTTTCTGGGTAGAGCAAAATCCTTTCTTTGAAATGCTCTCTCTAACAAGATCAAGTGTCAAATGACCCCCCTCTGCAAAGGCACAATTTCTGTACACTAGAGTCAGAGTGGGGCATGGGATTGGAATTTATTTATATTGATGACTGTTTACTTGTACTGATGTCTGTCTCCCCCAGCCAGATTGTGAGCCCATTGTGGGCAGGAATTGTCTCTCTTTACTTGCTGTATTGCACTTTCCAAGCACTTAGTACAGAGCTCTGCACACAGTAAAAGCTCAAAAAATACAACTGAATTATTGAGGCGGGGAGGCAGGCAGGTAGATAGGGAGATAGGCCGGCAAGACCTCAGGGATAGTGAGGCAGGTCTGGTGACTTCTGCAGCCTTGGGCCTGTCAGTTCACCAGACACACCCATCAGCTTTAGTTTGGTATCAGATTCAGATCAGAAAAGTCATTTTCTACCAGGAAATTCTTCTTAAAAATAAATTTGCCAACAGTAATCATGTAGTTTTCCAATTATTATATCCTAGCACATGTTCAAATAAGGCAAGTATATCAAAATTCTCTAACGGATGTGTTTTGAAATTTCCCCAGTGCTTCTTTGCCCGGTGGTTAACAAAATCCATCTTTCCACTTATGTTTAGAAACACAGTTTCGCTTGGATGTTTGAAATATCTTCATCCTGCATTCACCATAAGGCTGAAAAACTTGTAAAATGGCTATGGGGAGGCCACTGCATTATTGAACATTAATAACTCTTGTACTTGCATGAGAGGCATACAACCCCAAGTTCTTTTTTAAAAATTATGTTTGTTTAAACCTTATTTTTCTTGGTCAAGACAAATTTTAAAAGGCACATGGTCTCAGCCGTTTTAAAGTCAATTTGGGAGTCATCTCATTTATTAAATGGTCGGCTTTTGTTCTGGTATTTCCTTTATCCCAAAATAATTTCTCCCTAAATCTAATTCTCCCAATCCTTTTAAACATTTACTCACTCTTCTTTTGAATACATTTATCTTTTATCTTTAACAAATCATTTCGCTTCTAGTCTAATTGCTTATCCTCTTTTCCACTTCCACTACTTTATAGATTCTTGTTGCTCAGACTTTTACTCATTTTTAAGAAGAAACATTTAATGCTCCCTTTGCCTTTGATTTTTATTATCAGAGGACTTTTAAATTAGTGTGATTTGTGAAGATCTAGTCACTGGCCTCACAGTGAATTTGAATACTTTGTCGCATTGTACTCTGCCAATCAATTTGCTTACAGTTTTCTAGAAATTCAATTCTCTTGATTTTCTGCATTCAAGGAAGCTTCCTCTTATTTTGCCAAATTCAATAGCTCGTGTACATGCATGGCTTAATAACTTTTCTCCCTAGGGCAGCTCCCATTGGACCCTGACAGCTAACCATGGGCTGCCATAGATTAAAATTGAAGAAAGTGATTTTTTTGTTTGTTTTTTTTTGGTGTTCTCCCTCTCCACCAATCCTGGATGTCAGTTTAACCATTCCACCCCTGGACTAAGACATCCTCAAAGGAGCCTGGGAGGATACCAGGGGGTCAGGTTCCACTCTCACCCTGAATGCCCTACAAATGCAGAGATAAGTCAAGAGTGTTGGATTTGAAGTCTCTGGGTTTTCTCATTCAGGGCTCTGAATAAATCAGTTGTTTTTTTTAATGGTATTTGGTACTATGTGCCAGACACTGTGTTAAAACTGGGGTAGATACAAGGTAATCAGGTTGGACACAGTCCATGTCCCACATGGGGCTCACGATCTTAACCCCCATTTTACAGATGAGGAAACTGAGGCCCAGATAAATTAAGTGACTTGCCCAAGATTACACAGCAGACAAGTGGTACATCTGGGATTAGAACTCAGGACTCTGACTCCCAGACTCATATCCTTACCACTAGGCCTCAGTGCTTCTGTTAGTAGTCAGTTAATCCGTCACCACTCCTAACCCACTCTCAAATCCAAATGTAATGAATTAGCTTCATGAAAACTCACTTTAGCAGTTTGTGCCAAGTTGTAGAAGAAATGAATTCTTGATATAGTGTGGACCTGGAATTTGGCTGGGTTTCTAAATGTGTGAGCTCATTTTCTTCTCAACTCCATACCTGCAAGGACTTTCAGGCCCCCAAGAGTTGATCTAAAAAGCTGTATGTTTTAGAAAGAGAAAGTCTCCTTTTCACCAAGAGTTACCTTCCTATTCTGTTGACTACACAGGACTGAGCCACTAAATCCCTCAATTTTCCCCTTGTACTCTTCATTCTATGCTCACCAAGCTGTATAACCTGAGCACATTTTGATAAATGGGTAAGTCTGTTAGAGTTGCTGTAACCTCTACACCAGAAAAAGAGAATTGACATAACCCCTCGAATATCTGTGTGTTAACCCTCCCCACCTATTGTTGGAAAAGGCCGTTTATACTTTAAAAATAGAAAATGAGAAAGCAGCTAAAGATTTCACATTAAACTTCTTATTGACAAAATCGTTTTCCATCGCATAGCCTCTCACATTTTAGATATCTCTATAAATGCAAAACAGCAGTAAATGTCTTTGAACAACTGCAGTGTGTCATCTGGCAATGACACCACGTTTTTTTAAAGGTGATAACTCTATACCTACAGAAAATGGAAGTGGTTGCCGATTGGGTCACTTTCCCAAATGTCCTGTCTGGCCCAGAGGCAGGTCTCAGGTGACAACAGGCTGGGAAAGCCAGGGCAAGGGGCATACAAGGAGAAGGACACCGGGAGACGTAGAATGCCTAACTCCATGCCCCACCATTACCCCTCCCATCTGACTTGGGCTTTCTCTCAGAGAAGAGGGACTGTGGCAAATGGACCTGGGAGAGGGAAATAATTATCTTCTCTCCAGGCCACAGCCTCAAATTCATCTCCTGAGAAGCAGGCCAGGATCAACAACGGCAGGACTTGCCAAACAGAACTGCACAGAGCACAGCAGAAAGTTTCTCTCTGCCTCCCTCCTTTGTCTCTGTCTCTGCCTGTGTCCTGCTGGCACAAAGTCAAGAGGTCTTCAGTGCATTTTCAGCGATGATGTTGTTCCTCTCCCACCTCAGTACTTATCCATAATCTCCCCATCTAGACACTAACCTCCTTGTGGGCAGGGAACATGCCTGCCAACTCTGTTGTACTGTATTCTCTCCAAGTGCTCAATACAGAGCTCTGAATAGAACGAGCACTCAATAAACACCATGGTTTGGCTTGGACTGGAGATCATTGCAGGAACAGGTTCTGGCTCCTCTCAAGACCTTTTTCTTGGATCTCAGCTCCTCCACCATTACACACCCATCCCCAGACGACAAGGGTAGAAGGAATCAGTGAGTGCCAAGGAAGAGAACCGTCTCACAAACCTTGGCATCCTGAAGCTCATGTCCGTGTCAGAAATCTGTGGAGGATAGACCATCACTTTGACCCAGTATTGGGAATTTCTCATGCTCTCATGAGTACATCATAAGTAGCTTAATAAAAAAGGGACTGCCTAGATCACAAGACAAAAATAGTGATAGTGTGGGTTTTCTTTTTAAAAAATGGTCAGATGGCTCAATCAATCATTTATCCATATCCATTTATCCATATTTATCCATTTATACAATGCTCTGCACATAGTAAGGACTCAATAAATATCACTGATGGATTGGAGTAGGTGTAATTTTAGAAGGGCTTTGAAGATGGGAGACAGGGAGAAGAGTGGTCTGTGGATGAGAAAGGGGAAAGGAGGATGTGAGAAAGAGGTCGGTGTTGAGGCGAGAGAGAGGCACAGTGCTCAGGTTAGCACATCTGTCCCAAGAAACATATGCAAGCCAGTAGAAGGAATGAGACCATCCACCTTCCCTCGATACCCCAGGGGTAATTCCCTTTCCCAGCGATCCCCCTCACATTCACCTTCCAAAATGAGGGAAAGAGATGAAGAGAAAGGGGTAGACATAATTAAAATGTCACCTTGAAATGTAAGCCCCTACACAACAATGCTTCAGGTTTGTGGATGCTCTCTGTACCTTACCCGATAAACTGGGGATTAAATAATTAAATTAATCAATTGCTCTAGACAAGCATTTCCTTTTCCATGTTTGGACCTTCTCTAATGACTAAAATCAATCCTGCTCATCACTATTCATACCAACAGTCCACTTAGGCTACCCAGGATGCAATGTGAGTGTACAATATCCCGAGGGAGAAGACCCTGGGGTCTATTTTTTTTTAACCCCCTTGATGCTTTATTAACTAAAACAGATTATATTCTTCAAGTGCATTGCATAGATGCAAAGACTAGATGCTAGATACAATGAGATGCTCAATCAAAAAGATTGACCCTGGACAACTTAAATAAATACAAGCCAGATAAACAAATGAGATGAGCTATTCAGTCCTTAACATCACTTTCTAGAGCGATGGAAGCCAAAAATGAAAATGTATAGTCCTTTTTTCCATTGCCTGCCAACAGCCATCATTAGGGAGTTCTGTTGTTTTTGTTCAAAAGAGAAAGTGTCACTAAAAGAATAATAAAACAAAAACAAATGTGATGTCGCATAGGGATAAGTATATGGACAGATAGAATTCCTGATGATTCATAAATATTCATAGGACATAGAGTTGGACTTATCAAAGGAAAGCAGTGTCCTGCCTAATCTGATATCCTGCTGATTAGAGGGAATGTGCTTCGCTTAGTTCTTAGGAAGAGGTGGAAGCCTCCATGTTTGTACTGAGCCAATTATAAAGCCTATTTGGAGGAAAACATAAATTCCAATCCTATTCCCCAAAGGCAATCATGTTATGCTCTAAAGGTTTGCTTTCCCGTGCCATCATTTGACCTTTACTTAAGAGTCCTGCTTTTCTCACTGCTGGCTTCCAAAAAAAAAATAGGAAAGAAAGAACACATTTAATTTCATTCTCACATGATCTGAAGCCAAAGAAAATGAAAACCTTTTGGGTAGAGATTTCGAACAGTCAACACGATTTTTGCACAGTCCACACTGGTTACTGCGATGGGAAATGGGAAAATCTAGGAACATATTGCAGCTTAATTACTCCACATATTTACCCTGATACCTTCGGAGGAAGCTACATCCCTGCCTTAACTCATAGCTAATAGAGGTCACACTGTGGGTTAATAGCCTACAGCTCCACATTCATTAAGTCATTCATTGATCATTAAAACATCCTGAAAGGGCTTTGTGTTGAAGTTTTAATAGCTGCAATATATGGAGACTTGCTGCACTAAAGTACTAATAATGTTCCTTTATGACAGTAAGAAAGTATCTGCTTGAGGAAGCCAACATTAATCTTGATTATCTGCTTACTTCTCTTGTTTTGAACTTTGGAGAAATGTTACCAAAAACCCCCCAAAAAGAATAATTTGAGTAATTTGAAAGGGGTGAGTAAAGTGGAGCTATCCAGTGAGATGAAAGGGGCCCACGGCCAGTTAGACCTGGGAGGTTAGAGTTACTAGTTATAGTTACTATGCTTACTGTACTTTGCTTAGACTGTGAGTCCCATGTGGGACAGGGACTACATCCAACCTGATTATCTTGTCTCTCTCCCAACGGTTAGTTCAGTGCTTGGCACATAAGAAGTGCTTAATAAATACCATCATCACTACTTTCTCCCTCCACTAGACAATAAGTTCCATGTGAGTAGGGAGCACGTCTACTGAGTCTACTGTACTCTCCCAGGCACTTAGTACAGTGCTCTTCACCCAGTAAGTGCAATAAATACCACTCACTGATAAGTTCAGACTGGAATAGCCTGAGTCAGTCACAGTTTTATAAGGCTAGAAAGCCATAAGGCAGAAAGTAGTTGGAAGGCAGCAGCACACACACACACCCCCTCATCCACACTCACACACTCACACTGGAACCAAGCCATGGGAAATAATAATAATTATTTGTTCAGATGTGCCAGGCAGTATCCTAAGCAAATCAGGTTGTACACAGTCCCTGTCCCACGTGGGCCTCACAGTCTCAATTCCCATTTTACAGATGAGGTAACTGAGGCACAAAGAAGTGAAGCCCAAGGTCACAAGCAGGCAAGTGGCGGAGGTGGGATTAGAACCCATGTCCTCTGACTCCCAGGCTCATGCTCTATCCACTACACAGACGCTAAAGCCCCTCAGTTCCTCCCACCCACTACTGCAAGGGGGTCTCCTGTTCCTCTTCCTTATGCCTCTCTTTAGATTAGATGGACCCTTCCTTGAAGGGACCATTTTTCCCAATTTCCCCAGTACACTTGGTGGGGGCTTAAATGATTGGATGGACAGGTCCTTCCCTCCAGGGCATCTTCTTTGACCGGTAGGGAGCCGGGCTCAGAACTAATACCTGGGGCATCTCCACAACCTGGTCCCCACAGTCTAGTCCCCACTTCCCAGTCCTCAGTGGGAATCCATTCCCCAGAGGTAGCTCCTGCAGGAGCTGGAGACTTGGATCTTCCAGGTTACACTAGACTTTACCTACCCCAGATAGCTTTGCTGCACTCTGCAAATCTTGAGGAAAGGTTTTCAGACGATGGGTGAATCATGCTTTGGAAACTCAAAAAAACTAATCCCCTGACTCACTTTTTTTTCTCTTTTCTTCGGCCATCCTTGCTTAAGGTGCAGATTTGGATGAGTGAAGAGAGAAGGCACCTTCTTTATAGGCAACTGTGCCGGGCTTTTCAACTATTCTGGTTAGCAGCCATCTTTTGCTATATGGATTTTGTTTTTTGTCTCTGGACAAGAAAGGACCAATAGGCTTACGGCCTGCTTGAGTCCACAGTATCTCTTGTGATTATTTTCCCCACTCCACATCAAGAAGCAGCTCGATTTGGGATAGCAAATTTACATGTAAAAAGAAGTCAGTGGTGTTCTTAAGAGGGACAGGTATGTAGATAACACTTGCTAGGGAAGTCACAGTTCTGACTCTTTTTGATGTATATTTCAGCACCAATAGTTACAAATTCTCAGCTATCACCCGAGTCTACCAAAACTGGTATTTGTAATTATGGACCAAAGGGCAGGGTTGATTTTCTTAAAAAAAAGTAAACACTGGAATCATTCCTTCTAGTCTAATTTATTCAGCGGCACAGTGACCCACAAATTCTGACATCATACTATGCTACCATCCAGACAATTTTGTACGAAGTGGGCTGGGTACATTATACTCTGGGAGTAAAATGCTCACTCATTTAAGCAGCTTAAGGTCAGTGATCATGACATGTTATATGGAACACTTGGCACTGCTTTAGTGAATGGTAAAACTGTAAGCATTCACAATGAGACAGATTCTCTCAGCATATATATTGTTCACTGGTTCTACCTTGGAAGGCCTGATAGATTTTGTAAATTTAACTCAGTGGGAAGCAACATGGCCTAACGGAAAGGGCACAGGCCTGGAGACCTGGGTTCTATTACCGGCTCCTCCACTTGTCTGCAGTGTGATTTTGGGCAAATCACTTAGCTCCTCTATGCCTCATTTCCCTCATCTGCAAAATGGGGATTCAATTCCTGTTCTCCCTCCTACTTACACTCTGAGCCCCACGTGGGGCCTGCTTATCTTGTATCTTCCTCAGTGCATAGTACAGAGCTGGTATATAGTAAGCACTTAACAAATTCTACCATTACTATTAAAGTCATCAATATTAGGAATCACTATCTACTAAAAGTAACCGTGCATATTTCAAAATGTGTACCTAGGGGACAAGGTCACCCTCTAATAAAAATGACATCATTGGTAAAGGGCTTAGTCACTAAGCATAAATCTTTCCGGTTAGGTTTTGCTTATGCTGCTCCCAAACAAATAAATCAATTGATAAATTTTTTTTTAAAAGTTTTTATATGATAAAAACAGAAATGCCAAAACACAGAGATCATTTTACTACAGTGATAGTGAGGTTTTGCATTTCTCACTTCAGCCAACTTTATCTTTAAGTAAAAACTGCGATGTGCCATTTCACCTGCCTCTTACTCATGTCCCCGGATCAATGTGAGAGGGAAACATGATGATGTAAATAGGATGGAATCACTTGTTCACAGATACATGTATTTAGTCATCTCACATAGAGGAAGGCAGTCCTTGCCCAGAGCAAGGGCAATTAGACCAGTCAGGCCAATTGATATAGCTCACAGGCTCCGGGCCTAAATCAAAGTAGGCCAGATTTAAACAAAAGCCAAGTACAGATAAGGCAGAGGTTCTCATAAACTTTCCACAAGGATTATGCTATTTACAGATGTGATTGTCTTCGGATATCAGACCTCTGAACCAATAAACAGCCACCCAGGAGAGTGTTAGATTCTGTTGGGCCATACATGGGATGCTGTAAAGGTGGAAGATTTAGTGGGGACCTCAGAGAAGGAAAAAGAGGGAAGGGAGAGAAGAAGAAGAGATGGGGAAGAAAAGGAAGGGGAAGAGGAAGGGAAAGAGATAGGGATGGGGGAAAGGGGAAAGGAAGAAAAAATGAAAAGAGAAAGGGAGAGAGGAAAGGAAAGAGACGAAAGAGAGGGAAATGGAAAGAAGGGAAGAGAGGTAAGAACAGCTTATCTGCTCCCCCTTCACAACCACCACCTTCAAGTGCTTAGTACAGGGCTTTGCATTCAATAGACACTCAGTAAATGCCTTTACTAACAACCAATAAATAATTATTGTGGTATTTGTAAAGGCCTTACTATTTGCCCAGGGCTAGGGTAGATACGAGATATTTGGGTTGGATACAGTCCCTGTTTCACATAGGGCTCACAGTCTGAATCCCCATTTTCCAGATCAGGTAACTGAGGCATAGAGAAGTAAAGTGACTTCTCCAAGATCATAGAGCAGACAAGTGGCAGAGCTGGAATTTGACCCCAGTCTCTGACTCTCTGCTCTATCCACTAAGCCATACTGCTCTGCCCCTCTTCTATATTCCTTTTCCATTTACATTGCTTCGAAACTGTATGTTGAGGAAACTCTGAATGTGTTTCATAAAGACAGATGTTGGAGTTTTCTTAGTCTAGTCCCATGGTGGGGCTGGATAGGAATGGAAGAAACTGGAGAAGCAGTGGCAAAAGAAAATTGGATGGACCCTTGAATTTCCTGTGTGCACCATTTGCGAAAGTAGACTATTCTGTACAGCACTGTAAAAACTGGACTATTCCTGTGCATTCTTCAGGATATAAGTTTAAAGATAGACTGTCAACTCGTTGGGGGCTGGGAATGGGTCTATCAACTCTGTTAATTTGTACTCTCCCAAGCGCTTAGTACAGTGCTCTACAGACTGTAAGTGCTCAATAAATAGCACTGATTGATTGATATAAGGATGGAACAGGAGCCATTGAGTTGGAGTTGGTACAGATGGAAATTTGTAGTTGAAGGTCAGGGGAGAGTTCCAAAAGAATTGCAGCATCCCTCATTCAAAATGCTTTCATTCTGGAATGAACTGGCCTAGTCCCATCAAGTCTCAGAGCACGACTCATTGCAAACTGGTTAAGAACCAACTAGGAATGATGCAAAAGTTATCTTTGGTTAACTGCCTTTTTATCCTTAACTGCCTTTTTATCCCCTTCAGAAGCTAACAACTCCTTCTCCGATTGTCTTCATTTCTTGTAGCCTGATGAACTGAAATTTGCCTTCCAATTTATCTTTCCAGTATAATTAGTCTCCAGGCTATTGTGTCTGGTTGGCTTTGATTTTGCCTGGCCTTAATACACCATTTCAATTCAGAATTCCAAATAAATATTGTGAATTCATATTGCTCATATCTGAATGAATAATTCATGTCACTGACTTAGAAGCACCCAATTCAAGTCGTCATGCTGGCAGCATGTCATCTACTACATTCATTAGAAATTCACCTTTTCCCCCACATCTTCTTTTATGCTGTTGCTTTATACAATTCTTATACTAGTTACCCAGCATATTGAGCAGCTACAATCAATACCTCATTAAGTTATCTCAAATCAGTGCTCTACAGCTGCTTCAGCTGTCCAGAGAGGGAACATGAAACATGACTTCCATCTCACATTCAACCCTCCCATCTCCATCCCTTGGCCCACATACTTCCTTCAGCCTGGAACTCCCTGCCCAAATCTGCCAGACCTATGATCTCCTCATCTTCGAGAACTTCCTAAAATCCCACCTCCTCCAGGATGTCTTCCCTGATCAATTCTACCAGATCTATTCTCATCAACCAACAGCTACCCTTAGCATTTATGCATTTTAGTTCTCTCCTCAAGCAGGTATGTACATATATTTACTCATATTCAGTTACTCATTCAGGTATTTCATCCTGACACACTTGTACTACTATTATTTGTAAATAATTTTTGTCTCTCTAATACTAGATTATAAAGTTCTTGAGGGTTGTGCCCCGCTTCTGTTCCTTCCCAAACACAGTGCTTTGCCCTAAGTAGACACTCAGTATATACTGTTGATTAATTGATTGATCAAAGGTTGGAAGGGCTATCAAGAATCTTCAATCCCATTTCCTTCCTTCCAGCAAGGCTAACCTTTTTACCATCCCACATAGGATTGATTTTATTCTTAAAGATACCCTAAAGAAGGAAACTCATTTATAGAAACGTGTATTTATTCTTTAGCAGTGATTCTTCTTTGATTCTGACAATCATGAAGGTGAACATTTGGTACCATGTTTACAAAGAAACTTTCCAACATGCAAAATCCATGGAGTAGGCAAAATCTAAAGCAACCATCTCCTAGATGCTAGGAAAATGAGTTGCCTTTATTCTTAGAATAGCTCCAAATGGTAAAAGCAAACCATGAGCCTGTCAAGGAAATAAAGCATGGAACCATAAAAAACATTCACTTGAAAACTTTAGAGTACCTAGTGTGGTTTGCCCTTCTCTGATGACTTTGTACTTCTACTCAAGAGTCATGTATTTCTCATTTTTGCTCAGGAGAAAAAAAAGAATAAAACTAACATTTCTGTGACTTTTCTGCCTACCACAACATCAAGGGACTTCCCAAAATTATGAATTCAAGATGGAAAACTTCTATCAGACTTTTCAAAAAGACAGGAAAAGTAGAATGATCAAATAGTACAGGGCAGCCTGCTATGACGAACCCCCTTCATTTTTTTGGAAATTCAGTGTATACTTCAGTGGAGCATTGAGCATTAGTATAAGATGTTTTAAATTATTTTGGATCAGCCTGGGTAGTTAGTGTGCAGCGGTATTGTGTACCTAGAATTCATTTGTGTTTTTAGTGTCATGTCATAAAGATGTTTCCTTATGTTCGGATCTTTTTTTTTTTCCTTCCCCTGAAGATCTTGGGAAAAGGTTTTGGAACTGTAGGACAGAGCCAGTTCTCAATTTCAGAAACTCTCATTCTTGCCTATAAGTATACTGATCAATTCTTCCTAAAACAATCATATTCATGGGCAAGAACACAATCATTAGCAGCATCTTCCAATACAAAGGACAGCCAGCTAATCGTATTTATTGAGCACTTCCTGTGTGCATTGTACTAAGTACTTCAGAGTGACCCTGAAGATACCCAGTGACTCTTGGTGAAGGCATCAATCAAACCACCTTAACAATGAGCAACTCAAATCACACACTGACAATATGAAGCCTCTATTTTAATACCCACCACAACGAGGTATGCACCTTGGAGACAGAGTGTAAGGTCCTTGGGGGAAGGGAATGTGTCACTTCTCTGTTTGGTTCTTCTCAAGCTCTGAGGTCCATCAGAGGGAATGGAAAATGTTTTCAAATAGACAAGCTTTGTCCTGTATCCTTCAAAGAACCACAGCAGTGAGAAGAGGAAGCGACTGGGGAATGAGTTACTTGCCTGAGTCTATATACTGATATGAACACAGATAGCCAGGCATGTGTGAAATAGAATGATCTTATTTTGGAACAAATTTGATGATTTAGTGCTGGAGTTCTTCCGCCTTATCTGATTTTCGTATTTATAAATATAATGAACATGAGCATTACGAGTCACCCGTTTCTTCTCCAGATCGAATTAGAGCAGTTGCTTCATTGGGAAATCTGGGTTCAGCATAACAAATGAAGTGTTCAATACTTTCCTCACTGCCTCTGTTAGAGCTTTCTTAGTTAGAAACTGCAAGGCAAACAAAACTGGCATTCTCCATTACTGGCTAGGACTTGATATTTCAAATGCTTTGCTCGATCATTTCCTCAGTTAGACTGAAACAGAAGGCGCTGGAGTCTCTGGACTTCGTATTTCTGAAGAGGGGATGTTTCTAACATTTTAATCAAAAATTTAACATCGAGGGCAGGGATCACGTCTATTAACAATAATGATGACGATGATTACCACATTTAGCAAGCACTTACTATGTGCCAAGCACTGTACCAAGTGTGGAGTGGATTCAGGTAATTCTCCCTCTAGACTATAAACTCATTATGGGCAGAGAATTTGACTGTTAATTCTGCTGTATTGTACTCTCTCAAGCACTTAGTACAGTGCCCTGCACATAGAAATCGCTCAGTAAATACCATTACTTGCTTGATTGATTGATATCAGACACATTCCCTGTCCCATTAAAGTCTCACAATCTAAGCAGGAGAGAAAACAGATATTTTAGTCCCATTTTACAGATGAGGAAACTAAGGCACACACAAGATAAATGACTTGCCCAAAGTCACATGGCAAGAAAGTAGGGGAGCTGGGACTAGAACCTAGGTCTTCTAACTCCCAGTCCTGTGTCTGTTTTAGTGCTCTGCACACCGAAGGTGCTCAAAAAATTTATTCATTAATGATGTTATTGACTGATTAAGTTAGGTAAAAGTAGCATTTGAGGATGTTTTTTAAATGGTAGTAAAGCCCTTACTATGTGCCAAACTCTGTTCTCAGCCCTGGGTAGGTTCAAGCTAATTAGGTTGGACACAGTCCCTGTCCCACGTAGGGCTCACTGTCTTAATATGAGGGAGAGCAGGCATTTAATCCCCATTTTACAGTTGAGGAAAGTGAGACACAGAGAAGTTAAGTGACTTGCCCCAGGTCACATAGCGTGCACTTGGCAGAGCCAGAATTTGAACTCAGATCTTTCTGATTCCTGGGTCCATACTCTTTCCACTAGGTCACACTGCTTCTAACTGCGATTGTGACTCCATCACTCCCGGCTAATCTGCCAATAGAGACAGAGGCTGGGGCCCTGTTTACACTCCGCTGCCTCGTGCCCACATTTCCACCGCCCCACTGGGACATTTGGTGGGCATGCTGGGGTCTGGCCCCCACCTCCGCACAACAGCCATGTCCAAAAAGGATGGATCCAGCCTCAATCCCTCCAACAGATCACCCTGCCCCAGGCTCCGGGGAGGCCGCAGCTGAGGAAGAATCCGCAGCCTGGACTGGCATGGATTTTGGCTGAGAAGCAGCCCAGGGCAGCTCTGCTTTCTCAGAAGGCACTCTCTTGGGCTGGCAGGTAGCAGGGCTGGATGGGGATGGAGGGCCAGTCCACCACCATGTTAAACAACCACTACGCTGCCCATCTCCCTCCTCCTTCTCACAAACCCCAGCCCCAGGATGGTGCCGCCTTCCAGGGGGAAACCCTACCTGGTCCGGTCGAGTCTCCCGGTGGCGCCACTGGTCTAGGACGGTGGTGCTCCGACACCACCACCGCCACCAACCGATGGCCTAGCGGATAGAGCGTTGGCCTGGCCGTCGGAAGGACCTGGATTCTAATCCCGGCTCTGCCAATTGTCTGAGAAGCAGAGTGGCTTAGTGGAAAGAGCCCGGGCTTGGGAATCAGAGGATGCGGGTTTCTAGTCCTGGCTCCGTCACTGGTCTGCTGTGTGACCTCAGACAAGTCACTTAACTTCTCTGTGCCTCCGTTACCTCATCTGTAAAATGGGGATTGAGACTTTGAACCCCACGTGGGACAACCTGATTACCTTGTATCTACCCAAGCGCTTAGAGCAGTGCTTGGCACATAGTAAGTGCTTAACAAATACCAAAATAATAATAATAATAATAACTTCACCTCTCTGGGACTCCATCACCTCATCTGCAAAATGGGGATTGAGACTGTGAGCTCCATGTGGGACAGGGACTGTGCTTGACCCGATTTGCTTGTAACCACCCCAGTGCTTAGTACAGTGCCTGACATATACTAAAGTGCTTAACAAATACCACAGTTATTAGTAGTAGTATTTTCTGAGCCCCTGAGTGCCAAGCACTGCTCTAGGCACTTGGGAGAACACAATAAAGTTAGTAGAAATAATCTCCTACTCCTCCTTGTCTCCTTGGGCAGTGTAGGATCATCCTTAAGTGGAGTCTGGCCAGCTCTTCTTTTGACTTGTCTAGTGATCCAAGGTGACACCAAAGACCTAACCTTTCCTCCAGACCACGTCATTCCTCCACAGTGGAGGAAGAAAACATGCTTTTCTTTTTTATCGATTTGCTTCTTCCAATCCCAAATCTTCCCATGTTGTTTCTAAAGCTCTTCCTATAGCTGGGCTTCAATTTTGCCTTTGAAAAACGGGCTCGAGCCATTTCGGCAACATACATTCTTCTCGGCCTCAAGCTCGATTGGCTCTGCTCTTTCCGGTTGACCCTGGTTTCCCAAATCCTGACGCCGACCCTCTTGCGGCCTCATTCGCAGAGCTTTCCCCTCCACTTGACCAGAGGGACCAGAAGAAATGGCAGGTGGCTGAGAGAACGCCAGGCTGTCAACTGATTAAAATATTACTGTGATGTTTCTTCCTTCCCTCGCTGCTCTTTCTAGGGTTTGAATAATACCAAACAACTCATTCCTACAAGTTGAGAACAGCTGTTAGGAGCAAGTCAGAAACATGACTGTGTTCATCTGTTTTTTCCAGTCGTGAATTTTTAAATCTCACTGCTTAAAGCTTCACTCTGTATCAATATCAGGCAGGTACAAATATGAGCTCTCAAAGATCCTGGATTCTGTTCAGAGTCGTGTACTGGGTTTTCTAAGATATGATAGGTGTAAAATTTTACAGTTAATTAGACCGCAGTGCTAACATTGCTAATTTTCTTTACCATATTTTATCATGACGATGCCATTATCTACTTTTCTCATTCTCCCAGAGTAGGCACTAATACCCAAGGCAGAGAAGGCCATGTTATATTGCCACTTCAATAAGAGGGAACAAGGTTGGTGAACGAGGAGTCATGTCACCTTCAGGATTAACATATTTGGGGAATCAGCTTCGTTGGGTTTACACAGGCTGCCTTGAAGCTTAATTAAACCTCTAATACTCCCCTAAAGACTAACCATTAAACACAACTTGCTCTGTAAAATAGATTCAAATAAACATAACAATATTCTTCACTGCATGATCATTCAGAGAACTCTTATTAAACAATTTGGGTTGATTGTATTATAAATAAATCACAAAGAAAGAAAAAGCTAAGCACGAGCACCAGCTGGAGCGATGAAATCTTTAACAGCCAGTCTCCAGGGCTGAAGAATGACTATTAAAAGGGGATAGTTCTGTCCTCTATTTTCACAAAGGTTCTTCTGCCGTTCTATGTACTCATCCCTGTACCTGAATGGGTCGCTCAAGTGTAGGCTACTCGATATCCTCTTTCCACTTATTTTAGTTAGATGAAGTCGCATGGCTTTCTACCTGTCTCGAGAGTATCCCTCTGGTGAAAGAATCTTCGAACTATGACATTATTTACAGTGCTCAGTGCACAGTAAGCGCTCAATAAATACGATTGACAGATGGATCCCGGTGCCAGCCCCAGCACTGCCACTTGTCTTCTGGGTGACCTTGGGCAAGTCCTTCACCTCTTGGTGTCTCCTCTGTAAAATGGAGATAAAATAGATAGTGAGGCCCATGTGGGACAAGGGCTGTGTCCCATTTCTTTTTCTTTTATCTGCCCCAGCACTTAATACTTACTAAATGAAAAGCAGCACAGCCTAGAGGATAGAGCACGGGCCTGGAAGTCAGTAGGTCATGGTTTCCATGTCTAGCTCAGCCACTTATCTGCTGTGTCCCCTTGGGCAAGTCACTTTATTTCTCTGTGCCTCAGTTACCACATCTGTAAAATGGGGGAAGAGACTGGGAACCCTATGTGGAATAGATACTGTATCCAACCCGATTTACTGGTAACCACCCCAGCGTTTAGTGCAGTCCCTAATAAGCACTTAGCAAATACCACAATTATTTTTATTACAGGTCAATGAGATTGGACACAGTCCCTGTCCCATGCATGGCTCACAATCTAGACTGTAGGGAGAGTGGGTACAGCTGAGCATATTGAGGGTTAGAGAGATTAAAAATTGCCTCAGGTTATGCAGCAGGTCGGTCTTCTGACTCCCTGCTCTTTTCACTGCCTCCCCACATCGATGCCACTTTCTATCATCAATCTTGGGAAGAGCATGCTGACTAACCTTCTTGAAAAGGTTTTCTACCTTCTTTCCCATCCTTGCATCACCATTCAGGGTACTACCCAGAGAATGAGATCCAGTGATAGCATTTAGCTCTATGTCGCCGAGGTAGACGGTAGCAGAATGGTAAATAACCTCAATCTTCTTCAGGCTAATTGTCCGTCCTCAGCACTCTGCTGATTCTGAAAGGCAGTTCATAATCACCTTTACGTCTTCATGTGGGTGTACTCCTGAATGACTGATCCAAAGCCTTATTGTGAAGTTCTGAACCTGTTGCATTGACAGCGTTTCCCAAAGGCACCAATCGATACTTCTCAGACTCTCAGAGCAGTCTTGTTTAAAGGATTCACATCTTGTTCTGAATGGAGAAGCAGACTGACAAAGGGAAGAGCATTGGAACGGAGCCGAACAAGATTTCCCGAAGAAGAAAAGATGTTAGATCACCTCCTTCTGGAAAAGTCTTCCCTCTTCTAAACTAAGGCTCACAGAGAAAGAAAGGGAGAGAGAAAGAGAGAGCATGAGAGAAAGGGGCGGCTGGAGGAGGGACGGGCAGGAAGGTGAAAGAGAAAGTTGGGGGTGGAGAAGGCTATTATGTTTTCCATGTATATTTTGAAAAATCCCAGTTAGTTCTCTGAATTAATAAGTCTGGTTTCCCACAGGGCACAGAGCAAAGAACATTAACATCCTCCCCAAATCCCCCAAATGAGCCTAAGCAATAACATATCTTTTCTTAGTAATGACACCCGTTCCCAGTATTTAGAGTATAGTCCTGGATTTCTCAGATTCACCCTGCTCCAAGATGTCTGTTTGGTTCACAAGATTTCAACGGAGTATAATGAACACCCAGTTTGTTTGTCTCTGGTGGAGAACAAAGCTACCCTTTCCTAATTCACCTGAGGGTATTAGCAGCCAAATGTTGAAATGCTTGTCAGCCACTGAAATAATGTTATTTCAATTATCGTCACATATGACACCGCAAAATCTTGGGTAATAATTGCCACAATGTATTCAATTATGCATATCTTTGTTTTAGCTTCTCAACCTTGCCAAGCAGCTAGTCATGATAAAATTATGGATACGTTTCTTTATCTTTCCAAGTCTGGAATATCTTCCTCTCTGTTTCCACAAAGATTGAGATTGCCAAGTCATGGAGATGAAGACAGGGAACCTATTCCAAAGTGAGAAACCATGCATATTAGGATTTACTTTTATGATGGCTTAAGAAAGAAAAAAAAGACACTTTAAGTGGTTGAGAGACTGCAGGGCTTTTGGTTAGGAAAACATGTTGAGGAGACACAGTTAACTTTATGTATCTGCTTTGCACAGAGTAAGAGCTTAATAAATACAATTGAATGAATGAGAACAGCCATTCATTCATTCATTCAATTGTATTTAATAAGCACTCACTATGTGCAAAGCACTGTACTAAGTGCTTGGGAGAGTACAATATAACAATAAGCAGAGCCATCTGACAAGAACCAGTCGGTATAGATTTTGTTACTTGGAAAAGTAAAAAGAAGTGAATATCACCCAATTGTCCATTCAGGAAAAAAAAAAATCTCATTTATGCTAACAAACCCCAAATGGAATTCTTAACCCAGTGAGTAATTGTAGTTGTAGAGATAAATTCCTTTAGTCAAAGTCTTACACAAGTGTTTTTTCAAGTGTATGCGTGGCTGACGAAGCACTTCCATCAGAATATGGAATGATTGGCTTTGAGGTTGTGATTATACAGACACACATTACACAAACACATTTACAGCAGCTCACTTTCTTGCCTAGTTTTGAGAAATAGATAAGTCCTTCTATTGGTTGATAATTGCATTAGTATTTATGGGAATGTACATGACAAGTGACTTGAGGTGTTGCCAAAGGATCAATTTAATGTTCTGCCCTCTCAGTCCTTCAATTGTCTGAATAATTTTCTCTGTATAGATTCAAGCCATGTGAGACTGCATTTGCAGAAATTCCTGGCTGGGTTCCAATTCAGTGTTCACAAATTCATTGATTCGATTGAGGAAATGGGGAGAAAAAATGGCTAGCAACAAAGAGGCCATAAGCCAAATATACTGAATCACTGCTCTACTCTGTTAGGACAATATCAATCGTGGGTATGTTTCAGCTATAGATACTCTATGGCTAAATCTCAGTAACCTACATATTTTTTGTGCTACTGTACTACGGTTCCTACCTTAAAAAAATGCAATTAAAGAGATCTGGCTATCAAATGTCATCAAATGCCATAGTTATAAAGCTATGGCCTCTTCCTTCCTCTCAGAATTTTTCTTACCTTTCCTTAATGCCAGAAACATGGACTACTTGTATTAACTCTTTGTTTATCTAGAACTGTTTTCTTAAATTGTTTACTGATGCTTAAGTGAGAAGTTGCATGGCCTGGTGGAAAGAGGATGACCTGAGAGTCAGAGGACCTGGGTTTTAATTCTGGCTCTGTCAATTGTCTGCTGTGTGACCTTGGGCAAGCCACTCAACCTCTCTGTGTCTCAGTTTACTTATCTGTTAAATGAGGGAATAAATAATAAATACTCATTTTCCCTCCTACTTAGACTGTGTGCTCCGTGTGGGACAGGAACTGTGTCTAGCCTGATTATCTTGCATCTATCCCAGTGCTAATAAGTTTGTACTTGGATTGGCACCTTTAGTCACCGCTCCTTCAGCCCCACGGCACTTATGTATATATAGTAAAAATTGAATTTATTTACTTATATTAATGTCTGTCTCCTCCTTGAGACTGTAAGCTTGTTGTGGGCAGGGAACATGTCTACCAACTGTTACATTTGTACTCTCCCAAGTGCCTAGTACAGTGCTCTGCACACAGGTAGCACTCAATAAATACAATGAACAAATACCATTATTTTTTATTATTATTATTATTATTATTATTATTGGACATTTCACCCATTAGTCTATATTGTGCTAACATAGAGCGATCATACTTCCTCAACTAAAATTTTCTTCCTCCTTTGTTAATCAACTATATAAGGACATTTAGTTACTAGTGGGAGGTTTTAAATGGTGTTCCACCTTTCTAACCCAAGATACCCCAGAGGCTTCTAAACTTCCTCTGTGACCATGATCTTTCCTTACTTCACTGGAGAGTACGGGCAGGGGTAATCTTCATTTAGTGCCCAGCGCTGGAGATATCATACATTCAGTTCCAGCTTCTCATGTCCCCTAGCTGTAGAACAGAAACAAAGTAAAATTTATTGCTAGCATTTCAAATAACCTTTCCCCCTACACTCAGGAATTCAGCAACTGCTACACAAAACTCTGAAAATGGCCTCTAGCTTTCTCCCAACTGCCTCAGGATAATAATCCTGAGAGACACCATCCCCTCCCCGTTGATTCCAGCCAACCTACATCCATCCCTCTTCCCCTATGCGAACTTTTATGAAGAACTGCTATTGCCTTGAGTTCTAACAGCCAACTTTGGTTGCAAGTGAATATACCGGCTGTCTGAAGTTATTCCATAACCCTCACCCAGGCTGTCAATAGCAGGAAGGTTGTGGCTGAAACTATTCAAATCCCTACCCTCCTGACCCCCACAATTCTAAATTCCAAGGCCTCCCAAACAGTCATCTTCTTCCCATCACAACTAGCCACCTTTAAAAAAGGCGAGTTCAAAGGCTCAAGCCAAATATAGTCACCTATTGTCTTTGTTACCTTCATCTGCTATGAATAATTCAGCAGAAGCATTCTCAAATTCTGAACATAGGAATACAAAATAAATTATTAACATAAGTTTTCCACAGCCCAATTGTTCCTTCTGCCCTTTGACTTTGTTATTTTTTTCCCCCCTATTCAGTTGCACCCATGGTAAAGGAGCCTAGAGCAGGCGAAACTGATCCCCACTCTTGGAGCTGGGAAGCTCTCTGTCCTCTGGCCTACTCCTCTGGCCTACTAGCAGCATCTGGGCCCTCCCATCCTCTCAAAGGTTGAGTTGGGAATTAATGCTAGCAGACAAATGTATTTCAGGTATTAATAGCCAAATCTGCTGATGGCCAGCACCTCAAATATCCCGAGTGGGCAATCAGACAGGAGTGAGCTCTCTGGCCCCAGTAGATGAACTACTTAGGAAACTGTGAACAAAGGGAAAATTATGGTCCTAGCTATAGTGTCAACATTTACTGAAAGAAATCCCGTGTATTTCCATCTCATTCTATGCCAGAATCGTCCTTGCCTTCCATCCTTCTCTGTTAGGTGAAATAATTTGGGTTTTGGGGTCCAGCCAGGGCATTTAGCTTTCATTTTCCTTTGCCAACTCGCAGCATTCCTTTGGCCAACGTTCTTCCTTCCCTGTTTCCTCTTTGGCAGGATCATTTGACATTTTGCCAAACTTGGTCCCCTAACCTCTGACTTCACTTCCTACTTATCTATTTTTGCCCCATTCATGCCAAAGCCCAAAGAGGAAAAGATGGAGGGAAAATCTTTGCTATCTTAAAACTAGGAAATAAGCCATCATTTTCTTCTATTTTCTTCCTTCGGGCACTTGTGCTTCTTCCAAGACGTTTTCATTGGGATGATGCGCTCTGTTGGTCCCTGGAGTATAAAATAAAGCTTTCTGTCGATGGTGGATGTCTGCTCTCAGCACATCCGGCAATGAGTGTGCAGTCTAGCAGGATGTGGCTCCTTCAGAGAAGCAGGTATCTGGAGCTCTGCGGCTGGCCTGTGTTAAGTCAGCAGACTGTCAGGGTAATTGGGGAGAGGGGGAGAAGGAGAGAGGGAGAGAACGCTCTGATGTGGCCGCAGCTCAACGGTGAAGCCGGCCCTGCTCCAATCCATTGGGCTCTAGAGGTGTCGATCCAACAACCGAAACACTGCCTTCACACAAAGACCGGATTCTCAGGGAGAATGGTTGAGTGACCTGAGGGGAGCAGCCTCTTGTAAATCAGAAAGGGAACCATTAGGATCCAGGTTGACCTAGTGGAAATAGCACAGGAATGGAGGTCATGAGACCTGAGTTCCAATCCTGGGTCAGCCAGTTGCCTGTTGTATGACCTTGGGTCAGTCACTTAACTCCTCTGTGCCTCAATTTCCTCAACTATAAAATGGGGATTCCTTCCTACTTAGACTATGAGCCCCATATGGGACTGGGACTGGTTCCAACCTGATTATCTTGTATCTACCTCAACTCTTAGTACTGACACATAGTAAGCTTTTCATGCAATAGTAATGATGATGATAATAATGATAACGATGGGGACAATAATAATAATAGTAACAACAATAATAACAAGTGCTCTCGTGATTCCCTGGGGATTGCCTGGCAAACTCCCTGAGACCCAGGCAGGACTCGTTGTGGGTACCTTCCCAGATTGAGCCCCACTTTTCCTCATCTCCCACTCTCTTCTGCATCATCCTAACTTGTTCCCTTTGCTCCTCTGCCCTCTTCCTGCCCCTCAACACCTATGTATATATCTATAATTTCATTTATTTATATTGATGTCTGTCTCTCCCCCCTCTAGACAGTGAACTCGTTGTGGGCAGGGATTGTCATTCTTTGTTGCTGTATTGTAGTTTCCCAAGCGCTTAGTACAGTGCTCTGCACATAGTAAGTGCTCAGTAAATATGATCGAATGAATGAGTGAATGAATGCCAAGGTGGTGTTTGCCCATGGGGCTCCCCTGTCACCCCCCGAAGCCAGCCGGCTGGAAGTTTGGGATCAGGCGGCAGTTGACTTATTCTCTGGCAGCAACCAGGAGCAAGGATAAAGTGCCATCGTAGCATCCGGAGAGAAGGAAGGAGGGAATGCCCCACTCCTGTTATCTTGCTGAGAAGGGAAGAATCGGGAAGTGCCTATCATTGGCAGATCGTTTTCCTCATATGTTCAAGGGTTTAGACCAGAGGCTGCCCTGTCTTTGAATTCACCTTCATTCCCTCCCTCTCTCAGATGACTCACAGGGGGAACAAGGAGTCACTTCTCATTTGAAAACGATCCTTATCCGAGGATTTTCCCTTGGTCTTGCCACTGGTAATGTTATCGGCTTCTTCTCTGCCTAGGCTGCCCTTCTGAGTCCTCAGAAAGACCTTGCTGGGTTGAAGAGAGGAAGCAGTGTGGCCTAATGGAAAGAGCATGGGCCTAGAAGTCAAAGGACCTGGGTTCTAATCCCAGCTCTGCCTTTAAGTCTGCCGAATGACCTCAAACAAGTCACTTAACTTTTCTGTGCTTTAGTTCCCTCATCTGCAAAATGGAGATTCAATACTTGTTCTCCCTCTTAGAATGTGAGCCCTATGTAGGACCTGATTAGCTTGTATCTACCCCAGCACTTAATGCCATTTTTGGCACATAGTAAGCGTTTAACAAAGACCGTTATCATTATTATTATTATCGTTACTATTAATAAGATGGGGGCAAAAAAAGAATCACTTCTGAAACACACTAAGGATTTGACTTTATTTCCTTCCGACTCAGCCACAGCTACTAGATTTATTTCCTTCAAAGACATTAAGGGAAAGATCGGGGTTGTAGAAAGTCCACTGATTCATGAGGTAGTTTAAAAGATTGCTGGAAGCAGAAAAACAAGCAGAGATAAGCAGAAACTCCATTCGTCGATAATTTCTTAAATTGTAGCTTTTAAAGCCTACGCTAATAAACCAAAAGCTACCCCAGTAGGTGAATACAATCCTACATGGTAAGAAGTTACAATTTTAATTGCGTGTTCATTAATTTCAACAGGTTTGTAAAAGACCATTTCATTTTAACTTGGATGCATAGAAACAAACATGTGGTTTTTGAAAAATTTCCCCTTTTCCACTCCTCCCCAGATCATGGATTTAAAGAATCTAGTTTTAAAATGGAAGTTGGGGGTCTCTCTGGCTGAGCCTGAACTTCTGATGTAAAGGGAAAAATTAATGAAATGAACCATTGCTTCAATTATTTTTAGGACGGTCGAGACAAGGTCAAATCTTTGATATATTTTTTTTACATATTTGGGGGATAAACTTCTTACTTTTTCTATCCCAAGTTTGCACCCCATTTGCTGTTGTTAGAAAAGAATACCAGAGAGGCGGGAATCATGCTGAGCTTTGCATTTAATGGTGTTAAGAAAGATTGGGGGGGAGTATCTCTAAAACCAGCTGGTTATGCCAGGGAACGTACGTATCTACCAACTCTGTTGTATTGTACTCTCCCAAGCACTTAGTATTCATTCATTCATTCATTCAATAATATTTATTGAGCGCTTACTATGTGCAGAGCATTGTACTAAGTGCTTGGAATACAGTGCTCTATATGCATAAAGTGGTCAATAATGGCCACTGATTGATTGCTACTCAGGACCTGGCACGTGGGAAAACCGAGCACTCCCCCTAAGACGTTTGTGATGTGCGGGTGCTGTATCAGCAATGAGAACTGTAGATTTATTCAAAGAGGCTCATGGATTTAAAGAGGAATTCTGCAAAAGATTTGAGAGCTTTTTGTTTTTCCTCTCATCCTTATTTTGTCCCTGCGTGAGGATCAGAATGAAAACTTCGCTTTGATTGTCTGTAGGCAATCATCTTTGATAATAGCTTTGTTTTCCAGATGCTCAATCCAATTTTGGATTGTTGAGTTAACTTCCCTACTGCTTCTGTTTCCCACTGATTTAAGCACAGAGGAAGCTTCTGCCTCTTCTATGACTCTCCATTAATATTGCTATACTGGGTCTCATATGACTCTAAGAATTTTTTCCTCCATGTATGATTTCTCTCTTTCACTGAAAACCAGAGACCAGAGTATGAATAATTTCTGAAAGCATGAAACTTGAGTGTCCCCAAAAGAACAATTAGCACCTGTGCCCATCTGGTGCGATGGAAATTGAGGTAAAGAATAAACACTGGTGTCAAACCAGCTCTCCCTCCTCTTCCCTTCCACAACTCCCAAGGTTAACAGAGATCACCCTTATGACTCTCTGTTCCTACTTCGCAGGAAACCATCGTGGCTGTTTGAGCCATGAAAAATGATCCAGTTCCTGGATCTGATGGTATCCCTGCTGAGAACTCTAAGCAGGGAGGAGATGCATTACTCAGACATCTGTAGGGCTTTCCTTCAACTTATAGAGCATCAGGGAAATGCTACGGGGTTTCAAAGATGCCATAATACCCACCAATGTCAAGACAAAGGCCAAAAAAAGGTAATTGAGGGCACAGCAGGGGCATTTTCTCTTCTTCACTGATGGAAAAATCTTAGTCAGAGTCCTTCTAGGCAAAATCCCAGAGAGTAGGAGTCACCTCCATGGGGGCTATGGGGATGATGCCCCCTTCCCTGCCACTACCTCTCCATCCCCCATAGCTTTTTGAGTTGAATTCCCAGCTTTACTCATTCCAGGTCTCTGAGATGGCCTGAGAGCTTTTAATAATCAAGCCTTAAGAGACTCACAGTGGTGGCTCTCTGGACTCCTATCTCCTTGAAATAGTTCCCTTGCCCACCCCATCCTCCATGTAAACCCCACCCCCTTTCCACTCTCCCACTTTACTCCCTGACTCAGACGAAAACCTGAACATGACTAGAAAGTTGAGTCTCCTGACTCCCAGATCCACACATAAGCAGGCAGCCATGAGAGCTGCAGCTGGTCCAGTGGAATCAGCAATGCTCTTAGAATCAGAAGGCCTGGGCCTAGTCATTCATTCATTCAAATTGTATTTATTGAGTACTTACTGTGTGCTGTGCAGTGTATTAAGCACTTGGGAGAGTACAATATAATAGTCCTCCTTTTGCTCGCCAGGGTTCTGTCATCAGCGGTGCCATCAGGGTTTTCTGACTGAAGACTCACCCAGGGTGTTGTAAGAGGTAGACAGTAATCTTGAAAAAGAGCTGCTAAAGTGGGCAGCAAAGATGGCAGGGATTACTCTAGCAACTATAGGCTCCATAGCAACATCTTCTCTATGCAGCGGTCACGTAAACTGTAAATGAGTCCTGCATGTATTAAAAAAACACAAAACAACTCAAACTTTTACATGTACTTCGTAGTGTGCTTGACCCTTGCCCATCTATTCACTCAGTGCAATCTGTGCCTCAAGCACGATCATGAGTAGCAGCGACGAGAGAATACGAATGGTGTTGGACAGATCACTAGCATTCAAATCAATTCCTCTGTACAGATTCTCAGTCCTGACATCAATCAATGAATCGTATTTATTGAGAGTTTACTGTGTGCAGAGCACTGTACTAAATGCTTGAAAGAGCTGGTAGACACGATCCCTGCCCATAAGGGAGACCAAGGTTCATCGTTGTTCCAGACAGGAAGCTCCATCATCATTATATCCACAACTACACACTCACGCATAGTGCAAAGTGCATTTATGCATACACTACATAATATGTAGAAATAATGTATATATGATAGGAAAACCTCAAGTTTCACAGTGCCTGGTACCTAGTAAGCATTTAATTCCATAATTACATCTTTTATATACACCTATTTGGAAACGTATACTTTTTGTACACATGTCCACACATATGTAGACGTATATATATCCTTAATTTCTTGTCCTGGTGTCAAGCTTTGAGAGCTTCTGTATTTGTAAACCCATTAGGACATGAAATGTTTACTTTGGTTGCCAAGTCATTTATCTTTAGGTAAATACTGGCCAGGGCCTGGAGCCGGACTCTGAGTCCCTGCCTCAGAATGAGCAAGCTGAATGCACAGGAAATGACATACTCCACTGAAAAGTCCTTACAGAATCAGCAAGGTCAAGCACTGATTTTGAAGTCAATTAATCAATCAATGGTATTTACTGAGCACTTACTGTGTGGAGAACACTGTTCCAGGCACTTGGGAAAGTACAATATAATAGAGTTGGCAGTTAAGAGAGCGTATGGCCTGGGGGAAAGAGCACGGGCCTGGGAGTCAGAGGACCCGAGTTCTAATTCTGGCTCTCCTACTTGCCTGCTGTGTGTCCTTGGACAAATCACTTAATTTCTTCATGCCTTAGTTACCTCATCCTGTAAAAAGGGGTTTATGACTGTGAGCCCTATGTAGGACAGGGACTGTGTCCAACCTGATTTTCTTATTTATATCTACCTCAGGCTTAGTAAGGCTTCTGGCACAGAGTAAGTGCTTAACAAATACATTAAAAATAAAAAGGTGCTTACACAGAGAGACAGACATTAAACTATATTACCAGTAGTGGAAATAGATAGGATATGTACCCAAGTGCTGTGGGGCTGGGGTGAATATCAAAGTGCTTAAGAGGTGGAAGCCACCAACCAGTTCATCACCAGAGGACCTGGGTTCTAATCCCAGCTCTGCCATGCACCTGCTGTGTAACTTTGGGTGAGTCACTTAACTTCTCTGTTCCTCAGTTCCCTCCTCTGCAAAATGGGGATTTTCCTCCTCTTAGACTGTGAGTCCCATGTGGGACCTGATTATCTTGTATCTACTCCAGCATTTAGTACAGTCCTTGGCACAGAGTAAGTGCTTAACAAACACCACAATTACTATGATTATTACCTAAAGTTACCTTCCAGCCACTTTGGCCTTATATCCTCCGTCGTCCTCACCACCTGAAAATTCATTCGGAACATGGAACAGTTGAGTCTACGCAGCTTGGAAATCTTGCCCTGTATCAGAACTGCCCTCTCGGTGGTCACAAATATGGTCTCGGGGCCTCTGTCTTCCTTCCTTGCCATCTGGCAAGTTGGCAGACTGTCCACAGAAAAGGGCTTTGGCAGATTTCATGCAGGCAGGTACCCTGAAACACGACAGTCAAACTCTGTTCACAAAATATGGTTCTCTGCCTTTGGACTGTGATATTTAGGTCTGACCTCACCTTCATTTCTGTTCTTGGACATGAAGGTCAAGGGCCAGAAGGGGCAGAGGAATTGGGCACCATGGAAGACCATCAAGTTGCTTCTCTTTAGACCATGGACTCAACTTTTTGAGGTCCTTTTTCATTCATTCAATCATATTTACTGAGCACAAAGCACTGTACTAAGTGCTTGGGAGAGTACAACCATCTACACAGTCCCTGCACATAATGAACTCACAGTCTAGAGGGGGAGACAGATATTAATACACATAAATAAATGAATTTATTCACATTGCTGCCCTGTAGAGGGTAAGGTCCTCATGGGCAGGGAACATGTCACTTCTTTGATTTGTCCTTCCCTAGCATTCAGTGTATTACCCCCAACGGGTCCTTGATAAATATAACAAAAGTTACCACTTTTTTGAACTAAATAGCAAAGGAAAGAGTTTTTGTGACACTTTTGATTGAGGCTGTGCCTCATATTCTGCCCCTCAGCACTGTTCAAAGATCTGCATTTTAGTCAAGACTCATAAGTTCGAATCCCAGTTCTGCCACTTGTCGGCTGTGTGACTGTGGGCAAGTCACTTAACTTCTCTGTGCCTCAGTTCCCTCATCTGTAAAATGGGGATTAAGACTGTGAGCCCCACGTGGGACAACCTGCTTCCCCTATGTCTACCTAGCGCTTAGAACAGTGCTCGGCACATAGTAAGCGCTTAACAAATACCAACATTATTATTATTAGTTCCCCGTCTTGCCGTTCTCCAAGACCGTTACCTGTTTTGTATTTTCAGGCTTAAACTTAATGACAGCCAACAACTTGACATTGTTGCAACATGGCTTGAGCTCTCTGCTGGGTAGCACTGCCACCTCGGGAATGAGACCCTCTTTCTCACTGGCCAGAAGTGTTTCCCCTGTATGTGGTGGTGAGTGTTGGCACTGCCAGCTACAACTGAACTATGCAGGTGGCGATTCTGCAATCAGACTACTGCTGCAGTTTACTGAGATGAGACCACCTATTTCATTTTCTCCCTGACAAGAAATCAGGCTGAAACTAAGGTCTTGGAAGTGAAGGGCTATTAAGTACCTTTCCATCCATTATCTCTAACCAGAAATTTCTTCTTCCTTTCACTGAATTTCCGCATGTTCTGAAAGAGACCAAACGCCATAAATGTAGATCATAAAATAATATTGATTTCCCTTCCAGAGTTAATCTGCTATAAAATGTGTTAGTATTCTAATATGAATGATGTATCCTCCGCACTTCAGCCTTTGATCCCTCTCTCATTGCTCTTTTTTTCAGTGAGATGGGCCAGAAGTCTCTGGCAGAGTTACTTAATGGACTCATGCTTGCTCTCCTTAAAGATGTTGTGGAGAAAGTGAAATCTCCTGATGGGTTCAAGCCTGGTCCTCGAAGCAAGGAAAACCGATTGCTTCTTAATTGCATTTGTGTTGAGAAAGAAAGAAAATGACTCATTTAGGAGAGGCAAATGTCCTCTTCTGTTCCAGGATCTGTATTCGGACCAAATGCCGGGCCAGCTGATGCTAGGGAAGCCCAGCCCTTTCCAAAAGACACCACGCTCACTCCATGATAAAGGCTGGGAGGACGGAGGTCTCCTCCCACTCCTCAGGGATAATAATAATAATCATAATAATAGTAATGATTTTGGCATTTGTTAAGTGCTTACTATATGCCAAGCACTGGACTAATAAGCACTGGGGTACGTGGGGTAAGTACAAGGTCATCAAGTCCCATGCAGTGCTCACAGTCTTAGTAGGAGGGAGGAAAGGCATTGAATCCCCATTTTGCTGATGAGGGAACTGAGGCATAGAAAAGTGACTTGCCCAAGGTCAGACAGCAGGTAAGTGGTGGGAGCCAGGATTAGAACCCGGATCCTCTGACTCCCAAAGCTGTGCTTTTTCTCCATTCGCTGAGTAGGAGGGACTGATCCTTATCGTACAAGTTTGGAGAGAGGAATCTCTCAAATTCAGAGAAAGTACATGAATGCACACTGCTTGTGTCCGAAGAAATGAACCATTTTCACTCTAAGCGTGGCTTAGAGCAGCAGTGTGGCTTGGTGAAAAGAGCATGGGTTTGGGAGTCAGAGGTTGTGGGTTCTAATCCTGGCTCCACCATTTGTCAGCTGTGTGACTATAGGCAATTCCACAACTTCTCTGTGCCTCAGTTACCTCATCTGTAAAATGGGGAATAAGACCGTGAGGCCCATGTGGGACAACCTGCTTACTTTATATCTATCCCAGCACTTAGAACAGTGCTTTGCACATAGTAAGCGCTTAACAAGTACCATTATTATCATTATTAAATTACACCTAAAGCCTGTTAGCATTGCTTAACTGGGAAATCAATCAATCAACCAATCAATGGTATTTGATGAGTTCTTACTTTGTGCAGGACACTCTTCTAAGTGCTTGAGTAGAGTTTCATGAACCCCAAACAAATAGAAAAAGTATAGTTTCAAGACTATGGATCTCTACTCTTTAAAGTATTCTTTCACCCCACCTTCAGCCCCACAGTACTTACTCTATTTATACTACTGTCTATTTCTCTAGACTGCAAGCTCCTTATAGGGAACATGTCTATGAACTCTGTTGTCTTGTACTCTTCCAAGTGCTCACTACAGTCCTCTGAACACTGTAAGCACTCAATAAATACCACTGACTGACTGATGAAGAGCAAACCAGCTTGGGCATCAGGAGTCCCCAGTCTTCTTGTGGATAATGGACACTGTCTTATCTAATTGTTTCTACTCCAACCCTTTGTACTTAATAAGTGCTTAAAACAAAGCAGAGTCAGCTGGGTTAAGTTTATACTTCTCTCTCCCTCTTCAACCTCTTAGCAGTAGCAGCAGCAGCAGCAGTCATGTACTAAGAGCTTGAAACGATAAAACAAAAGTGCAAGACCTGCAAGGAGTTACAGTCTAAATGGGGAAGGCAGGCACTGAAATATTTACAAATTAGATAACCAGAATAAATTGGTTGCATGTACTGTAGTACTGAGGGAGGATATCACCAGAGATGTCTGGTGGTTAATGTCACTTGGAATAATACCCTTTTAATAATAATAATAATAATGTTGGTATTTGTTTAAGCGCTTACTAATGTGCCAAACACTGTTCTAAGCTTTGGGGTAGATACAAGATAAACAGGTCATCACATAGGGCTCACAGTCTTCATCCCCATTTTACAGATGAGGTAACTGAGGCACAGAGAAGTTAAGTGACTTGCCCGAGGTCACACAGCTGACAAGCGGCGGAGCTGGGATTAAAACCCATGACCTCCAGGCTCTTTCCACTGAGCCATGCTGCTTCAAAGGAGGATTCTCTCCTGAGGTTCCCATGGTAGCGCAGAATTATTCCCCTTCCATTCTCATGGGAGCAGTGGAGCAAGTCAGCACCACACAGGCCGGGAAGGGATTTATGCGAGAGGAGGGAGAGCAAGGTCAGAAGGAAATCCGTGGGAGGAGTCTGCTGGAAAGTCCATACACCCTATCCTTTGTTCGTCAAATGGGGCCTAGCCATGTCTACTTCAGATCTGCACAAGAGACAACGGTGTCATCCAACTTTCAGGATACTGGAGTGGAGCTGCAGGTGGTCAGTTAATACATACAACTGACTGACTGATTAATTGATAAGTGGGAAATAGCTGAATAGGCGAGAGACAGTGAAAGAGGAGCACTAGATTATAAATTCCTTGAGGGAAAAGATGGCATCTACCAATTCTATTTTATTGTACTCCCCCAAGCACTTAAGTACAGTGCTCTGCACACAGCGACCACTTAATAAATACACTGACTGATTGATTTTTAGGAAAAGATGCCTATTTGCTCTTTTGCACTCAGCAGACAGACACAGAGGAGAAAACAGAGTCTTTTTTTTTTTCCTTAGTCCCAGCTCCGCTACTGGCCTGCTACTTGAACTTGGTCAATTCATCTAACCTTCCTAATCCCCAGTTTCCTCAACTATAAAATGGGATTAAGATACCTACTCTCTCTAGCGGTTTAGGTGGTGAGGCCGTTGTGGTGTACAGAGACTGTGCTCAATCAGGTTATCTTTTACCACCCCAGTGTTTGGCACAGAGCTCGGCACATAAACACGAGTTCTAATATTTGCACCTTAGTAAGTCCCAAGATCTGCTTCGAGCAACAGAGAAAAAAGTCTTTATAAAAATACAGTTTTCCTAAAATGCCATTATATAGTTATTCCAGTCGAATTTCCCCTCGAATGTCGGGGTGGTACTGGAGTAAAGAGGGGTAACAACAAACCCACCCAAATTAGCACTGCTGAGATGTCTGGTGTTGGAACTCAAAATCAGGTATATCTTCAAAGAGCTATAAACTAGTTGGGGGCTGCTTCTGACATCCTGAGTTCCCTTTCTGTTACCAACAAAAGATAAACAAAACTGTAAGTGAGGGTCTCCTGTTAGATCAAAATAATTAGCTTTCTTATTTCATCTTATCTTGCCTTATCATGTCTGTGGAGTCAACAATGGATAGACCAATAACAGAACAAAAGAAAACCCTTTCTGGTATGTTTCCAACCGGAATTAGTGCCAGTTGTGAAGTGGTCCAGGTGAAAAAGAAATCTTATTAACCACCCAAAGAAATCTTAGCCATTACAGATGGGGGAGGTATTTGCATAATGGGTGAGCCAGTTTCCTGCAGATACTTTTACCACTGTCAAATGTAGAAAGGGGACACCACGAGCAGTCTGATCATCGTATTATGTTTTACAGTAAGCCGGAGGGCAGGGACTGTGTCTTTTGCTTTAACAGCCTGCTCCTAAGTGCTTAGTACAGTGCCCTGTACACAGAAGGCACTCAATGAACACTACTGAATAAATGAACAAATACCTCAAATCAGAGTGTATGGCTTGAAAAGGGGATTATAGGCTGCCTAAGGACATTTGAGTTAGTCTTGAAAAAGAAAATCTCTAACATTTTGCTTGATTCTAAAGATAATCGAAAAATCTTGTTCTTCCTTAAATTACTATGACAGTCCCAAATATTGGGATCCTAATCTGTAATTGAGAAAACTGAGTCTTGGGAAGGTGAAGTGACTTAAGGAACGTTATCCAAGGAATCAGTGACCTTGGTGACGGTATCATCCACGCTAATGGTTCTAATTATCATCTGTATGCAAATGATTTCCAAGTCTTATTCTGCTCCCACGGTCTCCTCTTTCCTTCCCATTTTAGTTCAGACCCACGTTTTTAATTTTCTACAAAATACTGCTGCATGAAAGATCCAACTTTTCCTCAAACCCAATATGACAAAGACAAAAATCCCTACTCTCCACCCAAACTCTTTCATCTCCCAGATTTCATCACTCCTTCAGTAGAAACAACCCAAGCCTTACCCATCCCTACCCCATCCATGCCAGTGCTGCTACTCACTCCTACATATCTTCTTCTGGCTCTCCCCCTCTTCTCTGTCGCTCGGGACTCCTTCCTTCTGGATTCATCCGTTGAGAGGTGTTTATGCATTCTATGGAGTCTAAATATTGCCCCATTTAAACTACTTATTTATTGATATAAGGTCAGCCTTGTGCAACTTTATTTATGTTAGCTGGTGATGTTGAAAAATAGCCTATTTCTCTGTGTAAAATATGTAATGGATTCTTCAGGTTATAACTTTCAAATAACTTTTCTATGGTATTTTTTAAAAAGACTGAAATGCATTTCTTCTGGGTATGGTTTATTCCATCCAACTTCTGAATGTGGGTGATTTAAAACTTGGATGAGTCTTCTCATTATCCAAGGCAAATGCTTTTCTTTCCCCTCCAAATGAATTGCTAGTCTCTTGAGTATTCCTTCCTCCTCTTAAAACAAGGACCCTCTCATGCACTATCTTATAAACTAAAAATAAGAAACCAGTAATGATTACCTTGTCATCAGTGATACCATCTTGAAACCACTGTGTAGTCTGGGAATGGGAAAGAAGGAAATCGAAATCAAGGAAATGAGAGTTTCGGTTTTCAAATGGGTGGGAGAGTACTACCACTTGTCTTTGCTCACTGCTGTCACAAGGAAGGACCATGGAACTGGAACACTATAAATTAACATTCTTAAGGATTGAGGGAGCTAATCTGTAATCACTCTAGCCAGATGAAAATTACCAATGTAATTCAATTTGACAAGTGATTCATTCTGAAAAATCAAGTCTCCACCATTAGTTATCAGGAATCTGCATACTATTTGGGTTTTTTTCTCTTTCTCTCCAGGCTGCAAGGATTTCCAGCCTGGCTCGATAACATAAATGGGATGCAAAGAGCACAGTTTGACTTACAGATATGCTTACCCCTAGCATAAACACAGTGTAGCTCATTATTATTTTCTGAAAATGTCTCCAAGAGAGATAACAGCATAAGTAGTGTTTGTAAAGACCAAGAAACTTAATGAGCTAAAGTTTTGTATTTTCAAGCAGATTAAAGACGGGCTAGAATGAATCAGCATGCCCTACTGAACCATCTCGACCTATTAATGGTGATATACTTTGTTTCTCTTTATTAATGGCCACATAGTGACAACTGGGCTTGGAAGACCCCAAGATGAAGGAATTCACTTTAGGAGATTCCGGTATTCAAGCGCTGGCCTCGTTAGCACTGTGGGGAGTCTGTGGATCTGTAGTTTAGGGGTGGGAGAGGAGTGGGAAACATGGGCTTTCTGTTCCTTTGTGATTCCTGTTTACCGTAGGTTGTCAGGACTCAAGGGCTAATGCTCGTGTGTGTCATTTGGCCTCACGGAAAGAAGAACCAAAACTCTTATCTCCTTGAAAAACGTTAAGGGTAACTGAAGCTACTAATATTAGCAAGAATCACCTCTCGGGGCATTTTTAAAGATCCATTTTGCTTGAGACGTTAATTTTCATAAAAGCTTCGGTGTGCTTTTAATGCTTTTAACATTCGCTCTATTATAGGAGAATGGCAGGGAAGGGACTGAATACTGCAGAACGGCAACAGATTTTAATTTCAAGCAGGTCTTCACCCACACACGCACACACATACAAACACTGACACACATCCACCCTTCCTACACCATTTGTCAAATGCAATGCCACAGTGCATTTTCCAGTGTCCTGGGTAGCTATCATTACTGTGGCATTCCTCCCAGTGCCATGGCACTGGAAAATGCAGGAGGTATTGCTTGGTGATTTTCATTCATTGCCAATATTCGAGCAGTTTAACATCTGTCTTGGTATTCCCGGGAAACTCCTTTGCAAAAAGTCAACCGGTGCCTTTTCCCGCCAGCAGGGTGGCTATATTTCATGCAAATAAATGCCTTCAATGAGCAATTCCATTGCAGTAGAGCAGGAACTGGAGAAAGCTCTCCAGCCACCCAGGGAGTTGGGGGGACGTCTGCCCTTTAGGATTCTTTAGATTCTGTTCGGCAAGTCCGCAAATTCAGAAAAGCATTTGGTGGAGGGAAGCAGGACGTTTTTAGGGTTGAGGAATTAAAGTCACTGCATCAAGATGCCTCGCTCCTTAGGAAAAAAAAAAATCAATACTCCGCAGCAGGAACGTCATTTCCCTCCCCTCTGTCCATTCACATGAAAGCCTTTTCCTGCTTGGGACACAGCAACCCTGGCTCCTGAACAAGGGAAGGAACAAAGAAAAAGATTTTGGAGTTAGGGTGAGGGGATTTGCTCCCCTTCCTTCCTTCTGCTGACAAGTTTCCATTACATGATTGCAGAAGGAAATTAGGGGGTCTGGCAGAGCCTGCTTTTTCTATCTCATTTGGAATAGTTGTATTGGGATGTGGGGTTCCCATCACTTCCAAAGTCCCCCAAACTGTTTAGAGTAAACAGAAAGCTGAAATCCTTTTTACTTGACCATATTGGCTTTAGAAATGGGCACGCACTCCTACATGGCTGCCCCCTTTCCCCTTCCAAATCCTAGATTCCCCGAATAACAATAATAATGATGGCATTTATTAAGTAACCACTAGCTATGTGCCAAACACTCTGCTAAGCACTAGGGCAGATACAAGATAATTTGTTCCTAAATAGTCCCTATCCCACACAGCACTATCAATCTAAGTGGAAGGACAGACATTTTATTCCCATTTTGCAGAGGAAATAGAGGCCTAGAGAAGTTTGGTGACTTGCCCAGGGTCACACAACAGGTTTGAGGCAGATCTGGGACTACGACCCTGGTCTCCTGTTTCCCAGTCTCAAGTTCTATCGCGTCCATGGGCCTTCAGCTAGTCTTTCGCATGTCACGACTGGGTGACAAGACAGCTGGGACTTCTCCGATTGGCTCAAGGTCAACTGAACTCAGGGTAAAGGGGAATTGCCAGCTCCATCAATTCGTAATGAACCCTGCCCCAGTATATCCACAAGGAGGAATGCCGGCTCAATAAAATGACAGGAATTTCTCAGCCACTAGATGGACTGAAAATAGAGGAACTAGAAAAAGGGTAGTACCCTCACACTCCAGAATCAATTAAATTTAACATTTCCTTTTCTTTCCAGATGTGTGCAAAGCAAAATGGACTGTCTTTAGTACTTAATGATGCAACTGAAGCTAACAACTTACATAAAACATTATTTTTTAAAGACCTCATTTATTCCAAAACTAGGACAATTGTATTATGTAAAATATCTCAGCCATTATTTCATAAATGGGAGAAGACAGTGTGTCAGTGTATATTCAGTTAGGCTTCCTGGTCGAGACAGGGTCAATTTAGGCCTTGAATAGAATATAATCCACACCCCACAAAGAGAATAAAACAGCCTAAAACGATCTACCCATCCATTTTTCAAGATTATTTTTAGCAGTTTGTACTGGAAAAGGAAAAAAAAAAAGAACTCCTAGGCTGTTGCCGCCAGTTCCTTTGCTTTAGAGATAGTGCATTCTCAGTGATCTGTTAATTACCTGGAACATAAACAGGGAATGGCTAGTATTTCAGGTGAGGTCTACCTTTAGCCTTTTTAACAGATGTACTCACAGCTGCCTTCTGCTATTTGGTTGTCTACCTCTTTGACTAACTTTGTATCCCTGAACAAAATTCAGGTGACAGAATCCAGGGACTGCATTTGTGTGTGTGTGTGTGTGTGTGTGTGTGTGTGTGTGTGTTTGAGAGAGAGAGAGAGAGAGACAGAGACAGAGAGGAGAGGGGTCTCTATACCCCAAAGACATAAACAAGAAGGCTCACAAAGGATTGTGAAATGCTGTGTAGAGTCAGCTTAGCTCTGTGGAATGACAGTAAATCTGAAGAAAACGAGAAATACTATCCTGTACTAGAGAAACCCCTAAAGCAACCAAAAAACTTATTAAACAGCACAGAACTAAATGTCATCACAGAATTCTGTCTAGCTGTCCTGCAAGAGGCAAGGATGGAGAAAATCAATTCAAGAAAGCCAGCACATTTTTTGGGAGACTGTCAGAGAGAGTGAGGCAGAGGAACACCTTTAGACTTCAGGCCAAATTAAAGTTCCCTCAGAAGCGAAGTGCTGACCAACTTTCTCTATGATTGAGACACCTGGGCCCCCACGGAAGCCACAGTCAGCTCCTCGACCAATTCCAGCAGCATTAATAATAGGCCAAATTCAACATCGAGTGACAAGGTAAGATCCCAAGCAACAGGATCTTCAAACAAAATCAGTCTGCTAGAATTGAAGCTAGAACTCAACTCAGTTACACTGGGTGTGCTATGTGAGCAGAATGGGCAACAGGAGGCTACGCACACAACTGCTGAGAGGTGAACTAAGAAGAGCTGACAAAAGCAAGAGGGACTGAGGAAATGTTTTAAGGACACAGTGAAATGAAGCTACAAGCAAAATGGGCCTATTGCTGACAACTGGGAGACAGATAGAAGAGACCAAACAGCACGGCCCACTGCGATCAAGTCAGGAGCTGCTTTCCCAGTAGAAGCTTCAAAAGAAATGAGTCGGAAATGATAGCATTTAGCACAATGCTAGGCACATAAATGCTTAGTAAGTACCATAATTATTAATGAAAACATCACCGGGCACTATAAGTCACAATAACAGCGAAACAAAAAAGCAAAGTGGCCTAGTGGAAAGAATCAGAAAGACTTGGGTTCTAATTCCACCTCTGCCACTTGTCTGCTGTGTGATCTTGGACACGTTACTTCACTTCTCTGTACCTCGGTTCCCTCATATGTAAAATGGGGATTAAGACTGTGAGCCCCAAGTGGGACAGGGACTTTGTCCACCCTGATTACTCTAGAGCTTAATTCAGTGACTGGCACATAATAAGCACTTAACAAGTACCATAAAAAAATAACCCCAAAACAAAGAATCAACTTCATCCACACAGAGGCCCTGCACTGCCCTGTTCAGAACATGCATGTGTGCGTGCATGCTTACACACACACATATACACACACAAACATACCCTCCCCATCCCCCCACCCTCATCATTGACAATGGGACATTCTGCTTTACAGGGAACTCAAATAATCTCTCCCAGGAACCACACCTACTTATTCTGTGTTCCACGGGGAGCCAGGGTCTTGCTGAGAGGCTAGGGAGGCAAGTCATCATCAGCCTAAAAAGGAGGAGGAAAGTTCTTGGAGGGCTCATCGGCACCTTCAGAACTGGAAAGAAACCTGGTTGTTTTCGGTGATAACTAATTGCTATGGGCCACGTGGAGAAATTGTTTTAGGAGATTCCTGTAGATGCTAAAAGGTGGGAAATTAAGAGGGGGAAAATAGAATTAGAGAGGCATGAATTGTTGGATTTGATTTGAAAAATGCAGGTGCTCCCAAATCTAATTGGATAGTGCATATTATGGACCAGTGGGGGAAAAAGCAGGAAATCGCTTTAAGCTGGCAGTGAAATACTTGATGCTTTCCTCCTACAGGATATAGGCAGGAAAAACAACCACCCTATTATCTGATAAATGACCCACATCAAAAATGCAGTAGAAATATGTCATAATATCTACTGAGAGCCACATTGGTTGTTACCAACAACAGTCCCCTTTTCCAAAGGATTCCTTTCATGATTCTACCTGTGAAAGAATCAGGCTTTGTTAGACTATGGGACAGAGTAAACTGCCCTGTTATAAATTAGTAGCTTATAAATAAGGAATCCTACTACATTTGTACTTTCATTTACAGTTTGATACTTTGCTGCCTGTCCTGCCTATGGGCAATAATATTATTCCTCTGGTTCTACCGTTCTTGACAGAGGAAGTAACTTGCCTAAGGTCACACAGCAGGCAGGAGGAAAAACCAGGATTAGAACGCAAGTCCTCTGATTCCCAGGCCCGTGTTTTTCCACTGGGCCACACCGATTCTCTGCACTCCACAGAGCTAAGGGGAAGAAGGTGAGAGAGATCAAAATGGGGGAGGAAAACGACAACCTTGGAGAATGTGGCTGTCTCCAAACCAGCTGGAGTTCAGCTTTGAGGTGTGGGGGGGGGGGGACACGACTCCAGGCCTCCCCTTTGGGGAAGGACCAGCACAGCTGAGGCAGAGGACACAATGGCAGACAGACTCAGGATCTCATGAGCCTGACAGGAGCCAGAGAGCATATAAATGAATCTGAACCTACAGTTATGAAGTCTGCAAACTTGCCTACAAACAAGGAGAGATTAACAAAAGCCAGGTCAGGCCGCGATGGCTCAGAGAAATCCAGAGCTCTGGGCTCCATTCCAAATTCCCCCTCTATAACCTTGGACAAATCACTGCAATGGGTGGAGTGACTGTTTATCCTAGGTTGTCCTGGGCAGTCTCAGAATCTGGGGCTTTTCAGCATTAGCCCAGGCTGACGCGATACTGGCAGAGCTGTGGGGAAGGGGCAAGCCCGGCACACAGTTGGGAGGAGGCAGGGACTGCCCAGAGCCTGGATAGGTAAATGGTCAGCTACATGTTGTAAAAGTCAATGTATTCCTTATCCATTTCCTGCTACTATTTGGGCAGGATGCCAGCTCTCCTCCCTCCCCCGGAGCCACATGCTGGGCACGACCCTTTCCATGCACATCTCCCGCTCCGGCTCCATGATTTCTAATCATTGGAAAAGACATTTAGACAATTAAGTGGACACGCTTTAACCCGGGCTCTCTGATGAGAGGAGAGGAGGAAGAGGGAGGAGAGAAGGGAGAAGAGGGAGAAGAGGAGGAGGCAGCAGAGGATGAAGAAGTGGAGGGGGAGGAGGAAGAGGAGAAGGAGGAAGCAGGGAGAGAAGGAAGAATGAGAAGAGGAGGGCGTGGGAGAAGAGGACAGGGAGGATATGAGCTGCCCAAGCAGCTGAGCTAGTCAGCTCAGAGAAGGAGAAGATGCAGAAGCCAGAGACGGGGGAGGGGATGTGAAAAAGGAGACATAAACTAAGAAGAAGGGAATCAGCTAGGAGGAGTGAGGAGGAGTTATTAGGAAGGGGGAAGAGGATACTCCAGATGAGTAGGGGGGAAGGAGGGGAAAAAAAGAGAAAGGAGGATATTTCTTGGGTACGGAAGAGGGTGACAAAGAGAGGGAGTAGAGAGGAGCAAGTGGCTCTTCGTAAAGCTGTTTTAAAGCATCCAAAGTCTAAGCCAGATACCATTCTGTGTCTTACTGTGCTCACACATAGCACACGTCCCAACAGGTCATCTAGAAAATGGACACATAACTGCCAACTATTTCTCCACATTGGATTATGTAGCTCTTGACTCCCTCACTACTCTTTATTACTTCCATCCCCCAACCCCACAGTGTGTCAGCCAATAATTTCTCAGTAGAAAAACTTGGGAATATCATTCAGTGAGCAGACAGTAGGTGCAGGGCAGGTGTACTAAGTCATCCTCATTCCCACAGTGAACGAGAAGGAACTAGAATCCAGGTCTCGGCCTTCAGATCCACTTCTGCTTCAAAAAGCCGGCACTGTCTCTCTTCCTCAGTTCCATAATGGCCTCGCCCCCTTACCTCACAAGATTAATGAGGATTTATGAATCAACTGTCTGCAGTGCATCTGGGGTTCTTTGTAAGCAAGACACTACATTCACCCGAAGCACTCTTAATTGGAAAACAGTCCTCAGAGCTGATTCCGCTCTGGGCAGATATTTATCAGATAAGAATGTATCACAGAGAGATAAATGTCCAGGGCGGCCATCCTTGGGGCTATTGTCTGGGAGGGAACAGCTAGGAGATAAAAAGGGAGAGGCCTGAGCTCTGTTCAAAAACCTGTTTTCTAACAGTAACGATATTTATTAAGCACTTGCTATGTCCCAAGCTCCTCGCTGAGGACGAGGGTAGATAGAAGATAATCAGGTGGTACACTTCAACACTGTATGCTCACTCTGAGTAGGGACCTCTGGTCTATTGTACTCTCCCAAGAGCTTAGTACAGTGCTCTGCACAAAGTAAGCGCTCAGTAAATATGATTGACCTAATGCCCATTTTTACAGATGAGGAAACTGAGGCACAGAGAAGGGAAGTGACTTAGTAAACTCGTTACGAGCAGGGAACGTGTCTGCTAATTCTGTTGTATTGTAATCTGCCAAGCACTTAGTATAGTGCTCTGTACATAGTAAGCGCTCAATAAATACCATGGACTGACTGACTGACATGCTTTCTGCTCTACATGGGGCTCAGTCTGAGAGAGACGGAGAAGGGGTATTTAATTCCCATTTTCCAGATGATGACACTGAGGCCCGGAAGTGTGACTTGCCCAAGGTGATGGAGCAGCCCGGTGATGCGGCCAGGACCAGGAGCCAAGTCTCCAGACTCCAATCTACGTTCAGTAGATGACGCGCTATTCTGGATCTCGTTGCAGCGCCCAGCTTCCCGATCGATCGGTCACATTATTAATACAGTTTTGAAAAGGAGCGCACTGGAATGGTTCATTTGAAATATCAAGTAAACGAGAAAGGAAGGTGCTTTTTCAAGTTTATCAACTGCAAGAATAAATTGTATAAGGGATGCTAATAAAATACAGTTAAATGCATAGCTCACTTCCCATCAAGAGCATGACATCTCTGTGTAGATAATTTGACTCGAGATTTTTATGATGAATCTCTCACATGCCATTCCCAATCTGTTCCCCTTTCTCTCTCCCTCTCCACTCTCTACTCAGCTCTCTCCCTCCCACTGTCAAGTATCGGCCAAAAAGATGCATAGTTTGGCATGGTCTGTTCTCAGAGCCTTGACAAATCCTAGGACGCACTGGATGAGACAAAGTAAATAGCAAAGGGGAAGAAGATGAAAATGAGAGGAGCAAATAATGGACGACATTCACCAGTGCCACCCTCCCCTGGCAGGCAGGCAGGCAGCCAGCCAGCCAGCCAGCAGGAATTACTACCTCCTCTCTGAAGATTGGACTGCTGCTTTAGGGTAAAGACCTCCAGCCAATTGCCGATAGTTCACGGTGAAATATCTCTGATGAGGAAATAATTAGGAAGGCAGGGCATTCCTCAAAGGGAGTTGCATTGTTTTCCTTTCCTGTCTGTCTCCCCTGTTTAGACTTTGAGCCTGTTATTGGGCAGGGATTGTCTCTATCTGTTGCTGAATTGTACATTCCAAGTGCTTAGTACAGTGCTCTATAAATATTATTGAATGAATGAATGAGGCCATAAAGAGCGATTTCATATGTACTGTGTATTGGTACATGACTGTATAGGAGTGAAGTGAAAGGTTATTGAAGGAAAACAATTAAACCCCATCCCTTTCTCTAGGGGTTATAGTAATAATGATGATGGTATTTGTTCAGCACTTACTGTGTGTCAAGCACTATACTAAGTGTGGAGGTACATACAAGGTATTCAGGTTGGACATAGTCTCTGTCCCATATGGGGCTCACAGTCTTAATCCCCATTTTACAGATGAAGTAACTGAGACACAGAGAAGTGAAGTGACTTGCCCGAGATCACACAGCAGCTGAGTTATGGATCAGGGACAAGGACCTAGTTTCTTCTGACTCCCAGGCCCACAGTAGAAGTCATAATTATTTACTGAGAGGTCACCGGATGCAATACCCTGTATTAAGTCGTTGGAGAAGAACAATGAGACAAGCTGCAGGATACCTGCAAGATCTGCCAGAGTGTGTGTTTTCATCCGGGAGACTCACCTCGGTGCTTCTTTCTGTGGAGCGTGTCTGCGGATAGTTGCTCCGCTGGAGCCCCGCACCTCAGCACCTTGCAAGTACCTCTGGGGACAAATCGGGCTCAGTCTCTAGCCAGGCCAGGTGTGAAGACTAAATCACAAGCTTCTTGAAGGAAGCGGTCATGTGCATTTGCTTCTACCGTACCTGCCCCAGTGGTCAATTCAGTGGTCTGCGTGCAGCTGGCACTCAATAAATGCACTTAATCGATTCATTCACTGAAAGTTGCTTTCCTCCCTCATCCCCAGTCAACTAAAACATCCGTCACTGCAGGTCACTGGCCAGAAATAGTGTAATTGGCATTTGGTGGAATAAGATGGTCGAAAAGAGACCATAAGAGAGACTGGCATTTTTACCATGAAAAGGCCAGAAGATATTTAGCTGCCTTGAGTTGGTTTCTGACCATATGGTATGTATACTCTCCCAAGTGCTCGGTAGAGTGCTCTGCACATAAGCACTCAATACCTCTGATTGCTCTCCTCCAAGAAGCCTTCCCTAAGCCCTCATTTCCTTTTCTCCCACTCCCTTTTGCATCACCCTTGCCTTTGGATTTGCTTCCTTTTTTCAACCCTCCTTCTGTCCCAGGGCACTTACGTACATATCCGTAATTCATTTATTTGTATTAAGGTCTGTGCCTTCAGACTAAGCTCACTGTGGGCAGGGGACAGGTCTACCAACTCTATTATACTGTACTCTCCCAAACACTCACTATAGTGCTCTGCACACAGTAAGCACTCAAAAGATATCATCGATTGATCCCCGTCGGATACCTACGCGGCCTGGGATAGATCAAAAACGATCACTTGGGCAGAGAGCCATGAAGAATTTCTACTTGCCACATTTAAGAAGCTCTCTTCCTCTCTGGGAGGATGACAGTAAAGAAGCCGCCAAATTCCATGCTATGTTCCATCCTCCTGTGATGGGATACGACTTGCTATTCATATGCTGTCACAAAGGGAGCTGAGCCTTGAAAGCTCCAGCTGAAATGGCCATTGGGGTACTGCGGCAACAGCGGCTTCTAGTTAATTGCTTCCCACGTGGATGGCGGGTTTATGGGGCATCAACTTCTCTGTCGCCGTTGACTGACTTCTGCAGTTTGTAAATTTGAGCCCGTTATGGCTCGCTTTCATAATCGATTGGTGAATCTACCTTATAGTTTTGCAAATTGTATCTGGTCTTTCCAGTCTTGCTGCAATTAGTGTTTGTTCTCAGACAGTAAAACACAGTAAAAGAAATACACCTTTCGCTACATCCTACCCAATTAAAAGAGGTGCTAATTGGCTCTGTTATGTCTCAACGGCTTCACTCCAAAATGGAGGACCTTTTGATCCTCCTTTAATATCTGTCTTCCAGGTGTGCTTCTAGAAAACTGAGCAGCCTCAGTCCTAACCCTTCCCGAACCTGCAAGGGTGGGTTTAGGCAGATGTCAAGTCAAGCTGAATTGATCTGGTGGGCTTAGATGGTCCCCAGATCTCCATCTTGGGTGGGCCTCTAGGTGGCAACTGAAGTGCTACTCAGTGGATCGATGGATAGCGCTGCATGTTTGCTGTGTACAGAGCACTGTGCACAGAGCACTTGGAGGAGCCCAAGAGAGGCCAAAAACCCAACCCTGGCCTTCACGGATCTAACGGGAAAATAGATGCAAAATAGCTTATGGAAATATAGATGAGACTACAATGGTCATGTAGAAAAGCAAATGTTAAAACACTAGCAGATCTAAGTTGATAATCAATGGTATTGAGTGTTTACTATGTGCAAAGCATTGTACTAACCGCTTGGGAGAGTACAACAGAATTAGCAGACATGTTCCTGATATGTGCAAAAGTGCTCGGGGGTGGTGATGGGGAATATGAGTGCATAAACACTGACAGGGTATCTAGGAGGATCGTGCCCTTGGGAGAAGAAAAATTAGTGAAGAAAAGTCTCCTGGAGGAAGTAGGATTTCCCCAAGGGCTTTCAAGGTGGGAAGCGCTGTGCTCTGGCAAATTGGAAGGGGAAGAAGGGGGTGGAAGTTCCAGGCAGTAAGAGGCCCTAAGGGTATGAACCAAAGGGTCAGAGGTGGGAAAGTCAAGGGAGAAGCAGCATGGCTCAGTGGATAGAGAAATGGCCTGGGAGTCAGAAGGACCTGGGACCTAAGCCCCAGCTCCGTCACTTGTCTGCTGTGTGTCCTTGGGCAAGTCACTTCACTTCTCTGGCCCTAATCTGTAAAATGGGGAGTAGGACTGTGAGCTCTTCATGGTACATGGACTGTGTCAAATCTGAATTGCTAATATCTACTCCACTGCTCGCTACAGTGCCTGGCACACCATAAAAAAAACCAACCCCAACACAAAAGCAAAGAGCTCGGGAGGAATGAAGAATACATATACTGTGCATGTGTGGTTGTACCATAGTTACTGGGCTCCTGAGATTCTTATTCCCAGCAGCCTGAGGGGCAATTGCACAAGTGACATCAGCTCTCACGTTCAGTTCTTCCCTATAACTTAATCAGGGGCATTTATTGAGCACCTACTGTGTGCAGAGCAGTGTACTAAGCATTTTGATGAGTACGATGCAGAGTTGACGGAAGAGTTTACTGCTGTGGAAAAAGCAAGAAGCTTTATCCCACCAGGAGCTGAGAAGAAACCTCACCAGCCTTTGGGCACTGAGGAGAGCTCAGCCTTTCTCTCCCTGGAGAATAAGTGAAGGAAGGAAGACAAAATATTTCTGGTAATCTCTAGCTGTAAGGAGTTCTCTTTCCACCTTCTCCCCCACAAGACATTTGCAATGGTGGATAGGGATTGGACAGTGGGCTGGTGCCAGGAGGTGGGGAGAGGCAAATTTAACAAAGGATCTATTTTGCTTGTCTCCCCAAGCCCCATCTGCCATTTTCAAATCGAGCCATTCTGAACGGTACCAAAAACACTGGCTACTAATCCCTCCATTGCCTGTCTGAAAAGCCGACTGAGAATGCCATGATCACTTAATGGCCAACATGATCCACTCAGATTCCCTGCTTTTTTCTCCAACTGCCGATTCAATAATCGGATATCGAGCAAAGTCAAAAGACTTTTCTTACTTCTTGGTTTTTCTGCAGTTCCTTGGGCTGTCAACATATTAAGCTGAGAAATCACTCTGGGAGAGGGAGAGAGCGAGCCCCAAGGGAGCCCCTAAGAGACTGGCTCTGAGAGCAGGAAACATTTGTTATTGACCGATTCTATTGAAATCAATATGACTAACGACAGAAAACGGGAGCAGCACGGAGACCTTTATTCAAGTCCTCATTTTCCTTGCAAACACTAGCCCAAACCTTGGTTTAAGTACACAAGGCTGTTAATAGATAGGAAGAATTCAAAGATGGCAGATGGGTAATTACATTCCAGATGAATTTTAATCTCCCACATTAGAATTCCAGCTTGGAGCAGATTTTTCAAGACCGAAATAAACAGCAGAGAATGGAAGTGAAAGCCCATACTTTTGTGTGGAGAAAAAGGCAAGGACGTGGATTAGAGGAACCACACAAAAACTGTCAAGTTAGATCTGCTCTGCTGATTTAAAATCTGTTTCCAGACAGAACTAATCCAAATATATACCCAAAGGCAGTTACGTTATGTACCAGCCTGGACCCAGAAAATCCTGCACACATATATATATTTTTTTTTTTAATCAGCAATGCTGTTTAATGTAGTCATGAAATTCTAACTCAGTAGGACAGTGTTCAACAATCGTAATCAGTATTCACTGAGCACTTCCTACAGACTGTAAGCTCCTTGTGGGCAGGGATCTTGTCTACCCATTCTATTGTGTTGTACTTTGCAAAGCGCTCAGTACATCTCTCTGCACACAGTAAGCGCTCAATAGCCTTGATTGGTTGATACAGAGCAATGCACTAGGCAGTTGGGAGACTAGAATATAAAGTAGAGGATGCCAGCCTCAAGGAGCTTCCAATCTAATGAGGGGAAACAAAGATAGAGCGCATTCAAAAGGAGCAGAAGGGAAAAAATCAGACACATTTGTTCACGACAGAGGAAAAAGAAGAGAGTAGGATAAATCAATATACACCTAATTGCTAAAGGCAGAGGATGGGGCTCCAGGATCAGAGAGGTGGTGACTGTGTAGGGAATGCTTCTTCGAAGAGAAGGTTTTGGAGGTAGAGAGGGATGTGATTGGCAGACATTCATGCGGGATTAAAGGCATACTGGAGATGGGACAGTCAAGAACACGGTTAATTTGGGAGAAGTGAACAGGGTGAATTGGAGTATAGTAGAAGAGCAGAACTGAAAGTGAAGAAGGAAACCAAATCAAGATGGCCAGCGCAGCCGCTCCAAATTTGGCAGTCTGGCAATGATTGGTTATCAGTGGGAGCCAAACTCCAGAAAGCCCATCAGATTTGATCAAGGTCACGGAAGTGTCATATTCAACAGCAAATTGAAGACAAGATCACTACCAGTGTAGTCCTGAAAGCAAACCAGCTCTCCCGAATTGAGGCAGTTATCATTGCCACTCAGTTCCATTGGAGAGAACTTGTACTGAAGATGGATGGTAGTAATAGTCATCTTAAAGCACTTACTGGGTACCAAGCACGGCACTAAGTGCTGGGAGGGCCCTCGGGGGCTCACCATCTACATATAAGAGCAGGGAAGGAACAGACAGGGACAAATACATACCTTATAGACAAAAAGGGCCAGAGCAGAGACTGGGGCTCTTCACAACTCAGAGGGGGTTCCACAGTCAGAGCAGCCTCGGTGACTACCAGAATCAACTGTATTTTATATTTTGCAGCAGCCTCGTGTCATAGCTCCCTCAGACCTTCTTGCTGGTGCAAAGGTAGTAGCAAGACAGCCAAGCAGTCTGTGGTTGATGAACTGAGATTGGCTCTCCATAAGCCAAGAGGGCGGAAAAGATGTTTCGAGGCATAGTCTCAAATACAGTAGGGAGGTGGCAGAGAATAACAGATTAGACACTCTGGCAAGTGGCAATCAGGATAAGGGCTGCTCTTGAACCCAGGCTCTAGCAAGATTAGGATACCAATAGAGTATTGTGAAATCAGCAACGGGCGCTGCAAGCGGCAATCGTTTTAACTATTAGTAGGACTTCACTGTCAGTAGTGTCATCTTTGAATGATAACAGTAATAATTGTGGTATCTGTTAAGTGCTTACTACGTACCAGGCACTGTACTAAGCACTGGGGTGGATACAGGTAAATTGGGTTGGACACAGTTCCTGTTCCACACGGGGCTCAAAGTCTTAATCCCCTTTTTACAGATGACGTAACTGAGGCACAGAGAAGTCAAGTGACTTGCCCAACGTCTCACAGCAGACAAGTGGTGGACCTGGAAGTAGAACTCAGGTCCTTCTGACTTCCAGGCCCAACCTCTATCCACTAAGCCATGCTGCTTCTCGTTAGGTCAACATATGACATATATTCCAAATATTTTCAGATGAGTCCAGAAACATTAGAACAACAACCTCCTAGAGTTCTCCCTGGATTTTATTGGGACAACTCTGTTGCTCCCAACAATTTAATAATGTTGGTATTTGTTAAGCGCTTACTATGTGCCGAGCACTGTTCTAAGCGCTGGGGTAGACATAGGGGAATCAGGTTGTCCCACGTGGGGCTCACAGTCTTGATCCCCATTTTACAGATGAGGGAACTGAGGCACAGAGAAGTTAAGTGACTTGCCCACAGTCACACAGCCGACAAGTGGCAGAGCTGGGATTCGAACTCGTGAGCCCTGACTCCAAAGCCCATGCTCTTTCCACTGAGCCACGCTGCTTCAATCTTCCTTCTAGAAAAGGGCAGATTTTAGAGAATTATTTTTCCCCTTTCCTGCCAGAGGAGAGTAGCTCATCTTTGTTATATTACTGGTTCCAGAAGGTGTTTCCTTATGCTATCAATCAAATAAAGAAGAACGCTTAGAGGACCTGTGATGAACCAGTAAACTCATCTTCGCTACGGCACAGGATCATTTCAGCAAGGAAAGTAGTCATAAATCCTGAGGACTGATGGCTCAAGTTTCTAGCCCGGGAGGATGAGATTCAAGTTTTCATCAGCAGATCACAGAAGACAGAAAAACTCAATTTGGGCGAAGTTAGAAAGTCACCACTAGCAACTGTTCCAGCCTCTTTTCCCGGGTTGGGGCTCGGCAAAGCAGCATCTTTCAGAGGTTAAAAATATGCCCCGCTAAATTCACTCCAACTCACATGTATAGAATGGTGCGCAGAGGCCAGATTAAAAAAAAACTGACTCCATTTTGAAACCCCTTTAGAAGCCACTACTAGACAACGCATTAGAATTTGATTAAAAAATAAATAATTGAAGCCGCCAGAGCCCAGCCAAGAAACTATGCAGAGATGCCTACCAATTGGCCAGTCCCTGGAGGTTCAGCAAGACCGTTTTCCCGTCGCTTGAGACGGGGAAATTAATCCCTTTAAACCACTGGGATGTTTTCACCTCGGAAGCCACGTGGGGCCGCCCGTCTCAGGATGGCAAATGGCACGTGATCCAATCCTTGCAGCTGCGAGGGAGGTTGTGGGGAAAGGAAACCAACAGATCAAACCTCAACATCGGTCACTGCCACTCCTGCTCCCTCCCACTGTGCAGAGGTGAGAGGGTTGGAATGAGGAGAAAAGATGGCTCCCACGGCCAACTCAGTTCTCTGAAAATATCAGGGCCAGAGACAGGCTTGCCTATTATAAAGGGTTGGCGAATACCAAGGCTTTCTCCAGCTACCTACGGCAGAGTTGATTCAGAACCCAGTTCCGTTTGAGAAAAGGTTTATCTACTTTACAGAGTTTTACTTATTCTACATTGAAGAGAAAAACCAAGGGAACCCATCTGCTAATTCTGATGTACTGTACTCTGCCAAGAGCTTAGTACAGTGTTCTGCACCTAATAAGCACTCAATAAATACAATTAATTGACAATTGTTGAAACAGGTTTATTTCGACTCAATACGTGAACTTTGGGCCTAATTCATTTCATCTCCAACTCCACAGCAGCTTCATGTACTTTTCTGCTTACGGTGTGAAGTGAACTCTCTCTCCAAGATATAAACATGAAAGCAATTTTCCACCCAAAAATACAATTTGCTTTAACAAACGGTAAGACTCCTAGCCCCAGGTGTGGTGACATTATCCTACTCATTTCCTGAAGAGGTACACCAAGGCAGGGAGGGTTGAAGAGGGAGTGAACCTGCACTTTGCAAATTCTTCACCCCCCAATGCGATTTCCAGATGGGTGAGGATGCCCGTGAATCAGTGACCCTCAGAGGGACGGGAGTGGGGATGGACAGGGCAGGCGGCAAACACCGGACAGGGGAGGGTGGGAGAGTCAAGGCCAGGGCCAGCCAAGAGACATTACGTTTAGGGACAGGCCTGTCAACTTCGATGTGGGCAGTGGCCAATTCTTGGCAGACCCTTTCTTTCAGAGGCATTGCTCTATAAAGGTTGTGGCCCACACTACCGAGGGACTGGATGGTATTTCAGGGGCTCTACGGGATCCAAGTGACAGATGGCTGAAATCGAAGCCAGCTGCAATGCCAAGATTAGGATCCAAACAAGATATCAGGGCGCAGCTGACTCATCAATCTGTGTCTCGGGTCGCACCCCTAGAGAACTTGGAGCTCCATGAGAAACGGTTAATCAAATGCAAACTTGAGGGGAAAAAAGGGGGGGGGGGAAGCATCAGCATCAGGTCACTAACACTGAGACTTGCCAAGCTACAGAACGCAAATTGGAATTTCAGGCCGGTCACTAGAACTCAAGCCATTTCTGATTCCAGAAATAGGTTCTTCCCTTGCTAAACTACTGCATTAAAAATTTCACTATTAGAGACATTTTCTACCACTTTGTCAGAAAGTGGCAAACAAGAGAAGGTACCTGGAATCTTGACCAACCCCCTAATTTTTCTTAACCCCTCAAACTGGCAGCACTACTTGAAAACTGATTGCAGGGGAGGGGCGAGGTAGCAGTTGAAATAGTGAAGTTTCACCTCAGTGCTGCAACGTGTCTTCCAGAAGACACCCAGGCCAGAAACTGGGGCTCACCTGGGCAGCAGGGACAGGAATTCTATTTCCTCTCCCTCCACAACCCCCTCCAACAGCAAATCCTGACCCCGATGCCTGAGGCACTAGCTCACTGGGCCATTTACTGCTACCGTCACCCTTACGAAGGGATAATTTATATGCTTACTTTTAAGCCAGCAAATAATGCTCTAATCTGATCCTGAACCTTGGCTTCATAAGCTTCATTTATAATGGGAATATCAGTTACTGATCGAAGCTGCTTTTGTCTGGGAAAGAACTGGTCACGTTTGGTTTAAAAACCAAAAAACACACAAAAATGCAGTCTGAAGGAGCACCGAAGCAGACAACTGCCTAGGAATTAGGCTGCTTGGAGCCAACTATTAGCTCATTTGATTATCCCTGAGGTGTTCAAGGATTTAACCAAAATGCAAAAGAAAAGCTTTTAAATATTGTCTCATAAGGGCCTATCAACTACCAAAGGATTTTTTTTTTTTAATTCAAATAGTGTGTACCATTGGTTGATTAATCTCACACTTTGCCCCCCCTTCTTAGGTAAGGAAATCCTATTTTCCTAGACTGGGGAGCTAAAATTCCCTTTCTAGAAAGAAATCAGGGTATGTATTTTCTGACTAGATCAGCAGCATGAGAAATGCATCTAACACTGGAGCGAAGCAATGAGCCGGGGGGAGGGGGAGAAACAGCAACAACAAAAAAACCCCACATTCAAGCACTCCCCCAGGAAGGCTTTGGGACATTCGATTAACAGCACTTTGAAAATTGATCCAGTCTATCCACCAAAATGAAGACCTTCTAGGTGAAGCGATGAGAGCCTGCAGGGCAGCTCTACTCCAGCACCATCACTAGCTCAGCAGCAGTTCACAATCCAGCTCATCGTCCAAACCTCAAGGATCTCCGAGTGACCCCAGCTCCCGCTCCCCCGCCGGCAAAACCGACGCTTCCCAAGTTGAACGTGGTCTCGGACTCCAGCGGGCGGTCGCATTTCCCATCGCCGTGGTTTCCCTTCGACAGGGCACTCGGCTCAAGTACGACTATTCACGAAGGGCGGCAGCCGGCTGACCCACCTCCCCGACGACCTGCCGGGGAATGACGACTAGAACCGAGATGGCTTCGAGGCCTAGGTGCGGTCTGGAAGGTCGGAGGGGGGAGGGGGATGGCGGCGGTTGGGGATGGGGTCAGGGGGAGGGGGGAAGGGTGATGGAGCAGCACCCATGCCATCTGATGAACGGTGAGGTTCCCATGGGGGCTAGCTGCACTGACCCCCAGACTCAAAACCTCACTTGGCCCCTAAAATGCATCTGCTTGGTGGCGTTGTTGCTCATTCCGGTCTTCAGCATCCACTTGGACTTCATCCGTTGGACGTACTGCATGTCACGCTCCCGTGCCAGAGTGGCCCCTGTGGGTGGCATTGGAGAGAGAGGGAGGGAAGGAGAAGAGACAAGGCAAAAGGCCGGTCATTTGTGGCTCTGGGGAAAAACCCAAGAATCGCCGGGATGCCTGCAGGGTACTCTGGCGGGTTTTCCGTTCACATCGGAGAGGGCAGCGGGACAAAGGACTTCCACGGCCAAGGCTGGCAAAGTAATTGCCGAGAGAAACGGAATGGGTCTTACAATTCTCCAATAACGGGATGGCGGAGGGGACCCCAGACATAGAGTCCAGTCTGATCTTTGAGAGATTTGATCGTCTGCATCCCGGCCACTGCGGAAGCTTGCTCTCCTCCTCCCAGACGCCCTAGTTCCACGGAGCCAGAACCCATTTCCCACAGCAGATGCAGCAGCACGGTGAGTTCTTCAATGTCAGCCTGGCAGCGGTTCTAAGCCGGGAGATCCCTAACGCTCAGGGTGGAGGACTCTCTTTGGGGAAATGACTGACAGGCCACAGGGGTAATCAAGCTTCCAAAGAGCAAGGATCTCGTCTATTAAATCTCTGGTTCCAGGGAGGGCTTAAGAGGGATTCATGAGGAGAAGAGGACGAAACAGCCCGCAAGAGTCGGAGGACGTCGGACAGCTATTTTTGCCTTTTCAAGATGTGAGAACGAAGAATTTACAACTTGTGGGGAAACAAGCGAAGCAGCTTGAAAGGTCCACACTGACACATCTCCTCAAGGAGTGCTCCTCTGATTCATTTTTCTTTTCCCTGGGGCACAGCCTCCCAACTACCACCTCGGCACTGATGTTTTGGGCAATGACGGTTCCAAACCTTAAGGCCCATTTCTCCATCATTTCGGTCGTACGCCGCTTAGCGAAGAGTTTCAGCCCACCTCCCCACCCCGGCTCGAGGAAAATCCACCCAAGAATCTCGGTGGGAAAGTCAGGAAATAACCATGAAAGTTTTCCATCCCGAACGGCGCCTCGGCCGACCCGACGCCCCGCCCGGCCGCGGAATCCCCTCTGGAGTTAGGGCATCCGCCGTGGCTACTCACGTGCCAAGCCCGCTGAAACCACAAGTCTACCCTAAAGACATTCTCAAATGACAACGACGCTGGGGACGGGGACGAGGTACATCGGCTCCACCAAGGCATGGCCTCTTCCGGAAAATATCGGGATGGGCCCGGACGGTCTCGTTTCGGAACCCGCCACGTACCGGTGCCGCCGGTCCAGCCCAGGGCCCGGTAGTGCCGGAGCACCCTGCCCACCGCCTTCTGGTTCTGGGCGACGGCCACTGCTCTCGAGGCGCCGAACTTCTGCTTGTAGTACCTCATCAAGGAGCGATGACCGATTCTGGCACCTGCGGGGGAAGACAGTGGCAAAGGACGGAGGGTCACCATCGTGCGGCTGCGGAGTAACCCAGAACGGGTTCCCTTGTGCGTAGGCTCTACGGGGTCACCGGCTCAGAAGGCCAACGGCAGCAAGCGCTCGACAGGCCTGAAAGCGAAGAGGCAGGCATGCGACCTGCATTCATCAGCAAGCACTCTGAGGGCTAAAGAATGGCCAAAGGCTCAATAATCCTAGCCCCCAGGATCACTGGCTTAAAGGGAGAAGTTAAAATAAATCAAGCGGAAAGAGCAGCTTCTACTCCTTTAATGCATCTCTTTCCAGGAACTCACATAGTCAAAAACCCAATTAGTCCCGATAACATCTCTGTGAAGGTGGTAGGGGACGAACACTAACCTTGAAGGGAAAGAGACACTGATGGGCCAGCAGGGACTGCGGACAGCAAAGCCAGGAACAGGCCTTACGAAAGGCCTCCTTGACCACACCCCCTCCGGGCCCACTCTTGCCGAACTCGGCACTGACGTTTTGGGCAATGATGGTTCTAAACCTTAAGGCCCATTTCTCCATCATTTCGGTCGTACGCTAAACTGCCCCAGGCTGTCGATGGTGGGAACAAAAGAAGCGGCGTGGCCTAGTGAAAAGAGCATGCATCTGGAAGTCGGAGGACATATCACCTATGTCCACGTGTCTGCTGAATGACCTCGGGCAAGTCACTAAACGTCCCGTGCCTCAGTTCCCTCATCTGTAAAATGGGGATTAACTCCTTGTGGGACAGGGACCGTGTCCAACCTTATCCCATATCAACCCCGGCTTTTAGAACCGTGCTTGGCGCGTAGTAAGTGCTTAACAAATACCATAATCGTTATCATTATTGTTATTATTACTGAGAAGCTGAATGGGGAGCAATGCTTTTTCCACACTGAAAGGCAAACTGTGAACCTTTCTATCCCTCTTCGCTAGGTCACTGTCCCTAGGTCATTTTTGCCCTAGCACATCAAACTCAGAGAAAATACACCAGGATAGAGGCACTGGGGACTGTCCTTTTCCTCTAGGTTTCACTGAACAGAGAAGCAGCGAGAAGCAGCGTGGCTCAGTGGAAAGAGCCTGGGCTTCGGAGTCAGAGGTCGTGAGTTCGACTCCCGGCCCTGCCACTTGTCAGCTGTGTGACTGTGGGCAAGTCACTTCTCTGTGCCTCAGTTCCCTCATCTGTAAAATGGGGATTAAAAGTGTGTGTGCCCCACGTGGGACAACCTGATTACCCTGTACCTCCCCCAGCGCTTAGAACAGCGCCGGGCACCTAGTGAGCGCTTAACAAATACCAACATTATTATTATTATGAACAGAGCCAATGAGGGGGGAGGGCGAGGAAGAGAAGTAAAGACACCGTTAGGTGTGTGCCTCCTGCAGATCAAGCAGAGACGGGGCGCGCTGCCAGTGTGGACGGCCTGCACTGCCCAGAACTGCAGAGGAAACTAACTGAAGACAGGGCTGGTGCAGGTGGAGCTGAGGGAGAGGATGCTCAGGGAACAAAGAGATCATAGGTGCAAAGAAAGTTTTTCCAGCATCAGTTACTCTGTCCTTGTGATTGACACAAACACACGTAACGGAAGGGGGCGGGGGGGAGAGAAGAGAATCAAACCGCTCCTGGCTAACCTGGACGAGCCAGAAAAACAAATATTTTTGCCTTCCTCTGCTTCTCCTAAAGAGGAATATGAGAGTTTCACACTAGAGTAGACACACTGTGGGAGAAAAATAAAAACAAAAATGAAAAGCAAGACATGGTCTCCAAACCATTTATTTCATTCTGGTCTACTCCTTGTTCATCTAATCATTTCCTTCCTATTTCCTGGGCTACTTCTGCTACAGAATTGATACAATTCAGGATACTGTTACCAATGGCATTTTTCAACTGCCGGCAAAACAATAAGTCTAGTAACTCTTCACCTGGGGTCTTCCGTCTACTCCCTATGCAAATAACCAGTGGCTTAAACCCCAAACACATTATTTCTCCATAGAAACACACCCCACCAAAAAGGGAATAGGAACTTTTTCCTCAAACAGTGCTAATTTCAAACTGGGGTCAAAGCATGTGTGGCAAGTGGGGAGGAGGGAAGGGGGGAGGAGGAGAAGAAGAGAAGACAGGAGGGAGCAAACGCCAGGGATACAAAGTCTTAAAAACCCCCCCAAAACACAACTTTCTTGGTATTCCCATCCGACTACCTCTGGGCTCAGGGCTCACTCTGCTCCAGACCTCAGTCGACGCTCTGCTGGTGGTCTCGGGCACCGTTTTGAGGCCACTGGCCCAAATGAGGGGGTATTGGAGCCAGAGAAAATTAAGAAACCACATCCACCTCCATGCCCAGGGATTTCTGGTTTTCCTATTTAAAACGGAACCCAAATCTCCTGGCCCTGCCTACGGTCCACTCTCCCAGCTTCACCCCTTTTGGGAGGGTGGGGGAAGAGCTGTCCAATGGGACGGGGGCCTCCAGAAGCTGGGAGACGCTACCTGGGCACATCGGGCTGCTACTAGGAAGTCAGTTACTCCTTCACCATCAGGCCGCAGAGCAGCATCTGAAGAGATCTCACAAATTCATCTCTCCTACTGACAGTTCAGAGGGAGGTGTGTTTCTCTGGGCATCCTGGCACTGGGCACCCTGGCACCAAGGCCACAGAACGCACACAGACCGCACCTTTCAGATCGACGACGGACACCCGGGGGCCCGACGAAACGCACCAGGAGGAAACCCCGGAGCCGTCTGCTGCCCTACTCCATTTCCGACTGGGCTAGGTCAGGATATCCTCTGCCTGGTCGGATGACTGGCCAGAAATCATTCGACGGTAATGCTGGCATTAGTGCACCCAATCAATACTCATACTCTTAAGCTCCGATATAGATCCACGAGGTCCTGGGAAGAGCTCCCGTGACGCCACACCCTCCCCACGCTGACGAGACTTGGAGCGGCGAGCGCGGCCGAAGGGAGGGAGTCGGGTCTGGACCCGCTTTCCCGACGTCACCGGCCGAGCTCTTCCGGAGCAGGCCCCGGTCCCCGAGCCGGAGCCGATCGCGAGGGGCAGCTCGGCTTCCGTTCCGGATCGGGGCACGGCGGAGCCGGCCTGAGCCCCCATAGATCGTAAGCTCCCCGTGGGCCGGCACCGTGTCGACCGATTCTGTTGTACCGGACTTTTCTCGAGCGCTACATATAGCGCTCGGCGTCCGGGCTGGGGGGAGGCCTACCCGGGGGCCCGTTTGCCAGGGGAGAGCTGGGTCGCCGCTGGGCCGTTTGACTGACGGCCACGACGGAGCCCCACGCTTCAGGGTTAAGATTTGATGGTGATTTCGTTCTTCTAAAGAAAGCTCTCCCCCCAACCTGCTTCTTTTGGGGACCTACAATCAACCCCATCTGTCGGTCGGGACTCTAGAGCCGCCAGAGTCCACATCTTGCCTCGACTTGCCCGGTTCTGGCTGGTGATCGGGGAAATTAATTAGCTCAGAGTGGAAGCGGTCTGAGCGCTGAAGGGGAGAAGCTCTGGAAGGGGCCCCGGTGCCCTCTGCTGGACACCACAATTCTACATCATCCTGAAAACACAATTTCCCGAGCAGAGACACTCAGACCCTCGGGACATTCAGAGATTGAGAGCCCACTAGTTCGCTGAACCACAGTACCCTGCCCGAATCGCTACCACCTCGAGCCCACGGTGGATGCTCCTTCTTCATCTCAGTGCCAAGCTTTGACAAGTTCTTCCTCCCTCAAAGGTCAAAATGCCACACACAGAGGCACGGGAGGTCTCAGCCCAAAGAATTTCCTACTCGAGTTAATTTTGCTCTGGCCGGGCATTAAAGTGGCTTCACGGTACAACAGCCCGTTACATTTCCATTTCTCAGTCTCCGTTTGCATTACACCCGAGGATCACCAGACTCACCGAGACGGAGCGGAAGAGACATGCACCGCAATGCACGCCCGACGGCAACTGTGTCGGTGAGTAGGGACGATTCTACGTGTTGCACTCATAGGGCCGGGTTTTCCGTTTCACTGCCGTGCTTCCAAACACCTGGTCGGTAAGTGCTACTGATTTATCGACACTGAAGGTCTTATATCTAAAGCGCACCCGAAATTATATTCCCAGTCACTCGACGATGACTGCTGCCAGTTCAAAGGGAAGAGCTCTGCTCTGGGAACCGAAGTCTGGCTTCTGCCCGTGGCTGGTTAATGTGGGCGAAGGTCACACACGCATATTGCGGGGGACCGGTCCCTGATCTGCCTAATCACGCATCATCCTCTGTGACCCAAGGGGGGCTAAACCAGATGAGGTCTGTGCACAAGTAGCGGTAGTTAGGACTGCCACAGTTTTTCCAGGCCCAAAATTGTACTTCTTATCGTTCCGGACCACCGATCCACACTCTCCCCGCAGTACTGGGGAGAGGGACAAAGGAAGGAGAGGGTCAGGGATCCCGGAGAGGCACCAGCCGAGTGGCAGCCCTGGACCGGCATGAGCTCGGAATCTTGCCCAAGCCTTCGAATCCTATTTCTAGTTGGATTTCCTTTTATTTCAAACCCCTTCGACTTCCACTGGAAGTCCCATGAGGCACATGGTATCTGATCTTTCCCAGGACTTGAGGGGTAGGATGTGCTTGATAAATGCTTTATCATTACTACTGTTTTAGACACGGCAACTCAGAACCTCCCGTCTACTGCTATATCGAGAGAACGTGTTAGCAGTCAGTCACTTTCCAAAGTTCCCCAACGTTTTAGGAGGTGCCCTGCCTATTCCAGAGTCGGCTGGCCTAGAGGAGGCAGGATTCTCTAGGCACCTGTCTCGTCTAAATTTATGATTCCTACCCTTCTACCAACCTACAGAGGGAAAAATGAGGTAATCAAGGGACAAGTTGTCTGGCTTTAACACAGAGCCGAAGCAACGGAGTTTGGGTGTACGTGTCGCTCCTTCCTTGCAGACAATATCAAAGGGTTTTTAACAGAGGCCCTTACCTGAAGGGAGAATCAGCTCCATACTGTCGTCATCGTACTCCAAATTCTTTTCCGCAGGCAGTTCCTCAGACATCTCTGATTCCTCCCCTTCCTTGTAGTCTGGGTAACTACTCCTAAAATCGTGCAGAAAAACAAAGCCAAACATCCATTCGACCAAAGCCGTGTACTGCAATATCGGGCAGGTTAGCGATCTTAGGGTGCCTACTGGGCACAAAAGAAACACAGACAGACTCTAAAAATGCCCTTATTCTAGGGAAGAGACAGCTGAGTCACTTGAAAAATCCCCTCTCTGCTCATCCTGTGGGCCCTGGGCTAGCTTCTACCTCCGGGCCACCCCGCCTATTCCCCACCCCGCTGTCAAGGTATCCTTTAGCCCTTCGGATGCCTCTTGGGTCTCCATATCTCGCTCTAGGCTATAAGCTCCTTGTGGGCAGAGAACACGTCTACCAATTCTGTTGTACCATCCACTCTCAAGTGCTTCAGTGCAGTGCTCTGTATGCAGTCAGCACTCAATAAATACCACTGACCGATAGGGTTGTGGGAGGGAGGAAGGATGAAAGAGGTTTCTAATCCCATCGACGACTCTCCGGCTTCACAAGTTTCGGCAAGGATAGCTGGAGGAGGCAAGAAAATCCAGGCTTGGAGCCTCCTGAGGGAAGCAGGGGGAGAGACGGCTCTTGGGCCAATTCCATTAGAGTTGCGGGGAGGAGACCCCAACCCGCAACTGCAACCTGTGGAGCGGTTAAAAAAAATCAACCCACGGAAGAAGTTGAAAGAGTGGAGCCTGAAAAGTTTTGGAACCGAACAGAGTTAAACGGATTTCAGAAGGGACCGGGGAGCAGCCACGCGGGGAGGCTGTCCACGGCCTCCGACCCCGCCCAACTCCCAGACAGCCCCCATTAGGTATGGGGGACAACTACAGAGCCAGAAAGGTGGCCTTTGGGTTCTGGCTGGGGCCAAGCTACTCCAGTCTCCGGATGTTTCCACTTTCAGTGGTCAACTCTGAGTTTCGGTGTTTGAACGGCAACTGCTTTGAGCTATCACGAGGAAGCACACCCCTTGGCCCTCCGCCTGCTAGCGTTTATCTACACTGCCTTTCGACACTGAAGAAAAATAAACGACGACGTGTTCTAAAGGTGTGTGCGCGCGATGATCCGAGCGGAGCGTGCCCACCCAAACACCGCCCCTTGTCGCACTGTCGTCCGTGCAGCTCGAAGCACTCAGCGCCGTCGCCACTTTCTATCTCCTTTTTCCTTTGGGAAGCCGTGGCTCAGAAAGAGTCACTTCCTCCTTGGCCTTCGGGAGCCGTATCAGAACGGAGGCAAGTCAGTGCACTTCCACTCATATCTTTAAAACATCCATTTTAGCCTAAAGCTTTGCTTTGCCGCGGATGGGTCTTTTCCACGGGCCCTGAAGGGGTTGATGTTCACTCGGGTCCCTTTACTAGTGAAGCCGGCCTGCGATGCCTGGCATTTGGTACATCGCCTCAACCCGGCGCAGTCAACGATCTGACCTAGACCCACGTGGTTCCGGAGAATTCAGAAACGGGAGCGGAGAGAGCCCCGGCTGGACCGTTTCCCTACAGCCTCCTTCCCACCTGCCATAACGGTAGGTGAAGGACCTCCTACCTAAAATCATAGAAGTCTGCAAATTCCAGCGCGGCATCTCCCTCGGTGAAGAGTTTACAGTGGCTCTTGTCATTCATGTGGGCTTGCACTGCTTCCGTGGAGTAGAAGGATTTTCCTTTTTCGTTGCACCACAAGCAAATCTTCCCCACGCCAACTTTTTCCCCTTGAAGACAGCGAGAAGATGAGCAAGACAATCAAAACAACTCTTGACCGGAGTTCACTCATCACAGTACAATGCGAATCAGCCGTTCGCCCCAGTGAAAAACAGTCTGTACTTGACAGCTTTAAGAATAGGAAGATTTTCACCCACCACAAAACCACCTTACCAGACAAGTGGATCCTACCCTGCCCGCTTCCCTCCCTCGCCCCCTGCCCAACCGGAGGAAAAGATTTTTCCACTTACCTAGATATTTAATTAGCCCTCTGAGATCCGAAAGGAATTCAATGTCGGGGATAAAGAAGCTGTGGACTTTGGTCATGTGAGCCACGTTCTTCATGAGGGAGCTGGAGTGATGGGAGCAGAACAAGCAGTCGGTGACAGCGATGGCGCCAGCAGGTGCGCTTTCCCCACCTCCAGCTCCGGCTCCCTCGTCTTCCTCTTCGAGAACATCCATCTCCTCAGGATCTTCGGAGTCCACCTCTTCGTCCGAATCCATGTCTTCCCAGCCTTCGATTAGAGTTCAAAAGTGAAGCCGTTTTTATAACGTGCTAAGAACATCAACGCCCGCCAATCAGTATCATTTACCGACTGCTTTCTGTGTGCACGGCACCGTACAACGCACTCCAGAGAGCACAACAGAACTCTGATCAGACGTGATTCCCCCCTACCCAGGAGCTTACAGTTAGGTGGCTCTAAACTGGATGAAATCATCAACCACACGTTTAAGACGATAGGATTGATCTTCCGGATTCCTCTGGGCCGTAAACCCCCCGTGGGTGGGGAACGCGTCTACCGGTTTGGTTATCCTGTACTCTCCCAACCGCTAAGTGCCACGCTCTTCACACAGTAAGTGTTCAATACGTAGGGTTGACTGATTTCCTTTGCCGCTGCCTGGCTTATGACACCCAGATTATCCACTTTTCATTTCTCGTGCCACCCACCCCAACACTTTCTCCTCCCCAGTAAGGGAGGAATAACGCCTGTGCCAACCTGCCTTAGTGGGACACCGGGAGGGTCACTGGGACGGCCTTACAAAGAGTATTTTTGCTTTGAAGACTTCCAAGCGTGGAAGGCCACCTAGCTTTCCCCTCATCATCTCAATGGAGTGACCCTCTCCAGGTCAGCTTCCTAGCCTGGAAAACGGGAGACAAAATTTGCCTCTCCCTTCTTTCTGGGGATAGTATATGGCCAAAAAAGAATGTGCGAGGGCTTTGGGAAAACGAATACGCTCTGCAAATAAAAGTTCAGTCGCTCTCTTCACGACACACAGTGTGGCTTAGTGGAAAGACCACGGGCTGGGGAGACAGAGGTCATGGGTTCTAATCCTGGCTCCGCCACTTGTCAGCTGTGTAACTTTGGGCAAGTCACTTCACTTCTCTGGGCCTCAGCGACCTCGGCTGTCAAACGGGGATGAAGACCGGGAGCCCCGCGTGGGACGACCCGATGACCTTGTGTCAACCCCAGCGCTTAGAACAGCGCGTGGCACGTAGGAAGCGCTTAACAAATACCAACATTATTATTCTTCACTTCTCTGAGCCTCAGTGACCTCCTCTGTCAAACGGGGATGAAGACCGGGAGCCCCACGTGTGGACAACCCGATGATCTTGTGTCAACCCCAGCGCTTAGAACAGCGCGTGGCCCGTAGGAAGCGCTCAACAAATACCAACATTATTATTCTTCACTTCTCTGAGCCTCAGTGACCTCCTCTGTCAAACGGGGATGAAGACCGGGAGCCCCACGTGTGGACACCCGATGATCTTGTGTCAACCCCAGCGCTTAGAACGGCGCGTGGCACGTAGTAAGCACTTAACAACAACATTATATCATTCACTTCTGAGCCTCAGTGACCTCCTCTGTCAAACGGGGATGAAGACCGGGAGCCCCAGGTGTGGGACAACCCGATGATCTTGTGTCAACCCCTGCGCTTGGAACAGTGTGTGGCACCGCGTAAGCGCTTAATAAACACCAACATTATTGTTGTTATTCACTTCTCTGAGCCTCACTCGGCTGTCAAACGGGGATGAAGACCGGGAGCCCCAGGTGTGGGACAACCCGATGACCTCGGGTCAACCCCAGCGCTTAGAACAGAGCGTGGCCCCGAGTAAGCGCTTAACCAACGCCCTGAGGCTGCTGCTGACGACGGGCGCGCGTGTGTGTGTGTGTGTGTGTATGTGTGTGTGTGTGGAGGCACCGACGGGGTCCTGACCGTCTTGGAGGTCGTCGTCGTGGTGCTGTTCCCGGGTGCCGGCCCCCTTCCCGGCCCGCCGCTGGAACCAGCGGAGGCGCGGGGGCTCGGGGGTCCGGGAGGCCGGTCCTTCCCGCCCCGGGCCGTCTGGGGGCTTGGCGTGGGCGGGCGAGGGCTGGGGCTTGATGGCGCGCTGGATGGCCGAGTTGAGGGCGTCGTTATCGAGGGCGGGGGCGGCCAGGCCCTTCTCCCGGTTCTTCTCGTTGAGCCTCTCCACCCTCCTGCCCACCGCCTCCACCGCCTCCCTCTGCAGGGCGCGGTGCCTCCGGGACCTCAGGTGGTTGGCGCAGGCGTTGAAGGTGGCGAACTTCTTGCTGCAGACGGTGCAGTAGGTGGCGGCGGCGGCGGCGTTGGTCTCGGCCTCGGCCCCCCCCGCCCCTCCCCGCTGGGCCCGGACCCGCTCCTCGAAGCCGTCGGCGGGGACGGGCGCCAGGGCGGCCACCTTCCGCTTCAGGTTGTAGCGGTGCCAGTCCGTTTTGTAGTGGGCGCGCTGGAGGTCGGCGGCCCCGAAGGAGACCCGGCAGGTGATGCACGTGTACGACGCCATGGCCGCCGGCCTCAGCGCTCAGCGCAGGGGGTCGAACGCCCCACGGGCGGAAGGCGGGCGGAAGGCGGAAGGCGGGCGGCGGGCGGGCGGCGGGCGGAAGGCGGGCGGAAGGCGAGTGCTGGCGGAAGGCGGGCGCCGCCCGCGCACTTCCGCTTCCGGGGCCAGAGGGTCACCGACGGGCGCGCGCGCGACTTCCGGCGCCGGAGTCCCGCGGCGGGAGGGGCGGGGCCCGGCCCCCGGGGAAGGTCGCGTCTCCTAGGCGACGGAGCCTGCGCACGAGCCACGGCCGGGCCCGGCCCGGCTCGGCCGGGGGAGAGATCTCGCAGAGACGCGCAGAGACAGTCAGACAGAGACGATACTAGTAATAGTCTTGGTAGTTGCGAAGCGCCTACTAGGTGCAGAGCGCTGCTCTAAGCGCTGGGGGAGACACAGGGGAATCAGGTTGTCCCACGTGGGGCTCCCAGTCTTCATCCCCATTTTGCAGACGAGGTCACTGAGGCCCAGAGAAGCCAAGTGACTTGCCCACGGTCCCACAGCTGACAAGGGGCAGAGCCGGAATTCGAACTCGTCACCTCTGACTCCCAAGCCCGCAGTCTTTCCAATAATAATAAGTATAATGTTGGTATTTGTCAAGTGCTTTCTAGGTGCAAAGCACTGTTCTAAGCGCTGGGGGAGATTCAGGGTCTCTCCACTGAGCCACGCTGCTTTCCCTCTTCCATCTATCATTTATTTGCTGTCTCCTCCATGCAAGATTATCAAATGCTTGAGGCCAGGTATCCTAGTCCTTACAGCATTTCTCCCAGTGTTTAGCTGTTCTACAAACAGTGGATGTTCAGTAAATACACGAGAAGGAGCCTGGCATAGTGGATCGAGCAGGGGCCTGGGGGCCGGGAGTTCACGGGTTCCAATCCCAGCTACGCCACTATGTCTGCCGTGTGACCTGGGGCAAGTCACTTCCCTTCTCTGGGCCTCAGTTCCCTCATCTGTCAAATGGAGATGGAGACTGTGAGCGCCACGTACGACAGGGACAGTGTCCAACCCGATTTGCTTGTATTTCCCCCTCTCCGGCTCTTAGTATGGTGCTTGGCACATAGTGAGCGTTTAACAAATACCATTATTATTATTACTATTGATTTATCTTGGCCCTAACCCAGAATTCTAAATAAGGCTTGGTATTTAGTACATGCTTAATAATGAAACAAAGAAATACGGAAACACAAAGAGGTTCCTCTCTGATACTACGACTAAGCCCAGGGAAACCTGGACAGAAAAACTCAGATGGCCAACAGGGAGACGAAGCCTCTAATAGCAAGAGACAACAAAAGCTTCAATGATTATCCGACTAGACTGTGAGCTCCTTATGGGCAGGGAGTGTGTCTACTAACTCAGCTGTTTTGTACTCTTGATTCTATTTAGTTGCCATTGTTTTTACGAGATGTTCTTCCCCTCGACTCTATTTATTGCCATTGTTCTTGTCTGTCCATCTCCCCCGATTAGACTGTAAACCCATCAAATGGCAGGGACTGTCTCTATCTGTTGCTGACTTGTTCATCCCAAGCGCTTAGTACAGTGCTCTGCACATAGTAAGCGCTCAATAAATACTATTGAATGAATGAATGAATGAATGAATGAATACTCTCCTAGATGCAAGTACAATGATCTCACACAAGTGCTCGACAAATACCACTGATGATTCAGCCAGAAGAGATAGTCATATGACAGCTTATTTCTCTCGGAGCTATAGCTGGGATGGAAAGAAAGCTACAGTACATTAATTTGGTTATCTTAATTTGAAGTTTATATTAAACTAAACCTGATTTTCCAGCCTTTCCCCTACACCTGGTACCGGCCTTATAATGTCCGTTAATGACATTTTCAGTTTGGCTCTGACAGCCTTGAACCTCAATGGATGTAATTATTACTTTACAAATTTTAGTATTTCCTGTGGTCATCTTTTCCTATCTTTGTTACTCATTAATTTCCAGCTTTCATCATTTTCTTGTTTGGGGGTCGGGGGTTTGGTTCAGCTATAGTCCCAAATTCCTACACTGATGTCTAAACTAAAATGCTCTAAATGCAGGTTCACTGATTTTGATCACCGTTGTGGTTATAGAGCAATTTCAATCTCCAGAGGAAAAAGATCCTCTGGAGTCCAAGACACGCGTCACAGGACAGGGGACTGTTATTATTTGAAAGTGGAGAGGTTGCACCTAGAAGACTTAGCTCTACCTCCTGAGCACCCATTCGTTCTGAAGACTGAGAAAATGTTTTGAAGCCAGCCTCACTTGGCACTGTTGCCACGGCCTGGCCATTCAATTCGATAGTATTTATTGAGCGCTTACTATGTGCAGAGCACTGTATTAAGCGTTTGGAATGTACAAATCGGTAACAGATAGAGACAGTCCCTGCCCTTTGACGGGCTTACAGTCTAATCGATTTTAAATCGATTTTAATCTCAAATTTTAGTGGCCATTGCAATGCCCACTATGCCGGCAGGGCCCCAAAAGACTGGGGATCCTCGCTTCGATGACAGCGGGCACTGGCTAGCGAACGGAGCACGAGCCTGGAACTCAGCAAGACTTGGGTTCTAATGACTGCTCTGCCACTTGTCCGCTGTGTGACCTTGGGCAAGTCACTTTACTTCTCTGAGCCTCAGTGCCCTCATGTGTAAAATGGCGATTAAGACCGTGAGCCCCATGGGGGACGGGGACGGGGACGGTCCAACCCAATTTGCCTATATCCCCCTCAGCGCTTACTACAGTGCCTGACACCGAGTAAGCACTTAACAAATACCACAGTTATGATTAGCTTTGTCAGGGGAGTGGAGGTGGTGTTCGGGGGAGAGGAGAAAGGCACCCAGAGAGGAAGCCGAGGCAGCTGCGGATCTGGAAGATGGGGTGTTTGCTGCTACTTCCTCTCCGGAGAGGAAGCCCTCGAGTCTCCTCCAGAAACGGCCTTATGTGAACTGCTGCTGCTGCTGCTGCTGCTGCTGCTGCTGATGGATTCAGCCTCAGTCAAAGGACTCAGCCTCAAGCCAAACCCTTGACCTTGCTCGCTGCCCCCGTCGGTCACTGCCCACAGCTTTCTCGGCCCTATTTCTCTGAACGCCTGGACCGGAATCTAGGTCGGGAATAAGTCACCCAAATGCCTGTGAACACACACTTATTAATGGAGATTATCTCTTATGGAGATGACCTAATTTAGGATTTAATGTAGCTCCTTTGACACAAATCTCGGTCTGCTTCAGCAGGAATCAGATAATGGCCTTCTTCGGTGAATGAGGAAGCACATCAGAGTACTTAACTACTTATTGACTTTGGTTGAGTCACCAGGCTTCAAATCCACCCACTCCTATAAAGCATCAGGCATAAACCAACACAAACATGCAGACGGCAATTTGCTCAAGAGAATTGGGACAGATCTTTTGGGATCATCTTTAGGGAAACGTGTGGGCGGCCTGATAGACCCAGCCCAACTGGTTTATTTCAGGGTGGGTGATCTGAGGATGCCATTTTTCTTCTGCATGGAAGGTCATATTTGACCTTTCTGACGATATCAAAATCTCACCTACACTATGACCTAGGCTCAGAGGTTCACTCTCAGAAACCCCCAAAATGTAGCTGACTTCTGAGATCATTGGAATAATTTTTCCCCTCCAGACTGTAAGGTACCCTCAGATGGTAAATTCCTTGTGGTAGGGGTCATATCTACCAACTCTATGGAACTATACTCTTCCAGGTGCTTAGCACAGTGCTCTGCACATAGTACGTGCTCAGTAAATACCACTCACGAAAATACCACTCCTGATTGATTCCATTCTCAAGGATTATTACAGCATTACTTCTGTAGTAACATTTATTAAGTCTTACTGTGCCGAGCGCACTGAACTAAGTGCTGGGAAAGCAGACACAGGAAGTACCTTTAGCAGAGCACAGGACTGCTTTTTGAAGACAGAGCGGAAAAGTTTCACCCTAGAGAGGTTCTGGGCTCAATCAATCAATAGTATTTATTGAGCAGTTACCGTGTGCTAAAGCGCTTGGGAGACTACAATTTAACGATACTAACAGACACATTCCCTGCTCACAAGGAGCTTGCGGTCTTGAGGACTGCATTGAGCGCCTCTCTCTCTTAAGACCCAAAATCTACTCATTTGGTGTCTAGGCCCTCGGAGAGGTGGGACCAGACCCTGGGGAAGAAGAGAAAGAATAAAACGCCACTGACCGTATAGCTGAGACTTTTGTCTGAGAGGGTGTGGGGGGGGGGAAATAGGAAGTAGGAAAACGTGGGTCCTCCGCAGCAGAAAAATGCCTCCCATTCCAGGATCACTGAAGCCATCAGGGCGAGTATCTGTTAGTGGCTGCAAGAGGGAAGGCTCACATCCATGACCCCCTCGCTATTCCCACCTCACATCTAACAGCCTGATGACGTTTGAGAAGTTAGGGGGTGGTTGGGCTACGGGTGGTCACCCAGCTCTTCCGTGCATTAACTGTAGTAGCGGTGATCGATCAATCGTATTTTTTGAGCTCTTACCGTGTGCAGAGCATGGTACTACGTGCTCGGGAGAGTGCACGATAACAGAGTTGGTAGGCACATTTCCTGCCCATAACGAGCTTATAGCCTGGAGGACGAGCTTACGGTCTAGAGATGGTATGTATTGAGGGCCTACTGAGGGCAGTGTACTGTAATAAATGTTTGGGAAATTCAACAGAAACACAAAGAGCTCACATTTTGTAGGCAGGGACCATGTCTACCAATTCTATTGAACTGGTCTCTCTCCCAAATGGTTATTGAAGTGATCTGAACCCAGTAAGCATTCAATAAATAACACCGAGTGATTGGAGTGCTTGCTTGGGTGATGCGAGTGCAGTAGCAAGAAGTTACTCTTCGGCCAAATGCCATCTATCTCCTCGATAGCCTTCTTGTTCGGGTAATTAGGGACCACAGCAAAATGTGACTAAGTTGTCTGCTCTGTGACCTCAGGTGAGTCACTTAACTTCTCTGTGCCTCAGTAACTTCACCTGTAAAATGGGGATTAAGACGGTGGAACTTATTTGGGACATGTACCGTGTCCAAGCTTGTATCTTTCCTTGGGCTTAGTACAATGCCTGGTACGTACCAAGCGCTTTACAAATACCTTTTTAAAAAGTTGGAGTGGGTCGACCAAAAGCAGAAGCAACAGGCAAGGCTTTCTGAAACTTCCATGCAAATGGTGCCTCAATCCTCAATTCAGGGCTTATCCTTCTACTGTGTACAGGGACATCTGGTGCCTTAAATTCTTGGGGGAAATCAGTCCTGGGTAATCTCAGAATTGAAAACGGGAGAGCTAATATAGGCACTTCAAGTCAATTACGTCGGGCCTGAGCCTGCCTTTAGACAAATTAGTGGAAAAATCCTGGGCCTGTGAGTCAGACCTGGGTTCTTAACCCAGCTCTGCCAACTGCCATCTGTTTAACCTTAGGTAAGTCACTTAACATTTCTCAAACGTAAATGGGGATTCAAAACCTATTCTCCCTCCCACTTAAACTGTGAGCCCCAAGTGGGACAGGGACTGTGTCCTACCCGGTTACCTCATAACTACCTTGGTGCTTAGAATAATGCTTAGCACATAGTAAGTGCCTTACATATACCATAAAAAAGCTTATGAGGAGCTCATAAAAATGCTTATCTTTAACTTTTCTAGTATTTTTAAACAGTGGCTCATATCAAATCCTTGAGGAGTTTTAATTCTACTTATTCCTTTTATCTCTAATTACTGAACCAAGTGTTAGAGTGCCCTATGCATCACAGACACTCAATCAATGCCACTGGTAAGTAGAAATTAAAGCCCTTTTTAAGGAAGAAATATACAAATATATATATATATATATATATATATAATGAAAGATAAAAACTAACATATACATTTATTAAATGATTTTACAAACAGTTGCTCTCAGTTATTCCAGGTTTATAAAACGTTACTCATGTTAGGTAAAGTGCTGCAAAAGTATTTTTGATAAACATTTTAAAGACATTTTGCAACGTCCTAGTTTCTGGTTATGTGGATAAACTGTGCCTAACAGATGATTATCAGGTTTTCACATGAACACAATTATGGACAGATATTCGGGTATATCGTTCAGGAGGTTTCATTAACAGACAATTGGTTGAGAAACGGAGATAGCACGGAAGGCTTTTGGAGGCCATTCCCAATCTAGCTTTCTGATATTCTGTGAAAACACGATAAATGAACTCCAAGCAAGAAGAATCTGGTCTGAAAATTTAGCAAAGCCTATCCACACCCGTGAAAACAACAGTAAATATATTAGCACGGTCCTTGAAAAAATACCTCAATTGTAAGTAATCACAGAGGTGGGGTAAGAGTGGACAAGAAAAGGCCTTTTAGAAGGAAAAAAAAGTGTTCAATTTCATATTGCATATCCCAAAAGCACCTTTCTCACTTTTGTTTGCGTTGCCGTTTTCCCTTTGCAACTGTTTATGAAGTTGGTTCTCCCCCAAATTATGAGCTGTTCAATTGTTATACAAATCTTGATCCTCAAGAATTTAGCAGGAGCCCAAAGAAGGCTTTAAAATCCTTGAAATCCACTTTCATTTCGCCAGCAATCCTGAAATTGTTTTGAAAAGGATATTCCAAAGAGAAGTGATTACAAGGGTAGGTTCACAGTATTTTACACGTAATTCTCCTGATAAGGCAAGGGTTTTGTTGGCTCAGGGGCTAATTAGATTTTTATACAGCATATCATGTAATGGGACTCCCTGACACCGGAATAAGTGATCAAATTGTTAGGTAGAATCGTGTGAAAACAGAAACAGGATTATTTACCAAAAGCCCTAGCAACTCCTCTGACTCTTTGTCCTTTCTTAATGTGATAATTGTTTCCAGAATGTATGCTTGAGCAAACAGCATTAAAGTGCACGATTTATTACAATGCCATGTTTAATAGAAAATTGGGTGTTTTTTTTTCTCCTTGCAGTCCAGATAACACCTTTCCCCCAATTAGTTTACATTTTAGAATGTTTAACTTCCTTTAGTGTAATTGTTCAAACCACAGTGGAAAGTCAACTGATTTTAGAAACATGTTCAGGGACTAAAAATGTGTACTCGTGACAAGGGCAATTTTGTTTACCTTACATGTACACCAAAAGAGTCAGATTTTTTCTCCTTAAGCAACTTTGATTCCCTGGACAATAGATTTTTTGAGAAATAACACTTTGAGGTACAAGGGGTTAAAAAAATAAAAAGAAAGAAACCCGGTAGCTACTGTTGTCTGAATATGTGATATCTCTTCCCGTCCAGAAACTTGAGCTAAATGGAATTCCGTCGTAGTCCAAAACAGTACACCGAGTGGGCCTGAATGCCAGCATGGATATGTTTCAGAAAAGGTGAGATCATGAAGGCACAGGCTTACCAGTAAAAGACAGCAAACACAGTCACTAGGTACAATGGTCACAAAAGCACTAGCAACCACAAAAAGCAGGTGACGAGCCTTCAGTTAGTTGCTCCCCTTACCTCATTTGGCAATTCCATCTAGTTTTTAAATACCTCATAAAGAAAGAATAAATAAATAAAGAGTGTTACCCTAAAACGTGAGTGTTTCCATCATTATTCTTTGGGAAAACAGGGAGGGGGGGCAGAGAGAAAGGTTTGGATTGTCGGAGACGGAGGGAAAAAGCCATCCCTAAAGAAGGTCCGATCCTTACGGAGGGACCTAAATATTCGTATTCACCTGAAGAAATGCCAGGTAAGCCAGGAGGCTTATTTAAGATTCTTGGTAACAGCTGATATGAGCCCTCAATTCCACTAGAAATCATACATTTGAACAGAAGTATTTTTATTTCTTCCTCTCATGCCTGTGGTTTTTTTTAACTTGTATACTCATATTTAAACTTTTAATACGTTAACCTATTTCAGACCCCAAGTGCATTAACAACCTACGTATGTGGTTTCAAATGGCAACTACGTGTGTTTTGAAACTAGGTTAGTTCCTTAGTTCCTCTATTACTACCTGCCCAGTCTGGGGTTCCAAGGACGTACGTTGTTACTGCAGCTGTCGATCACCTCACTAATCAACGGGGCAGTTCTCCACATACTTGCTCACTGTTTTACACGTTCGCTGTCTCACAGACCAACAGAGGAGATGAATTCAATGGCCGATGCAAACCTAGGCAAGGAGGATGCTTCCCCTGCTTCCCATCAGTATTTCCTAATTTCCCATCCCAAAACCGGGAAAACCCTGGGGACCCAAGTCTTTGTCGATTTGTCGTTTCTATCACAGTCCTAGATGGTAGTGGGTATTATTTGTTTTGCCTTGTCGAAAATGGATTTAGTGTCAATGAGGGCAAGAGCCTATGTGGGTCTAGACTGCCCCCCTCTAGACCGTAAGCTCGATGTGGGCACCGAATGTGCCTACCAACTCTATTATATTGTACTCTCCCAACTGCTCAGTAAAGTGTTTTGCACATACTGAGACCTCAATAAATGCGACTGATTGATTGATTGACATGGCATCTAGGAGAGTACCAACCATAACCTCACACTCTATAACTCTTGTAAAACCTTGGAAATGTTACTTCTCTGCTAGAGAAGTAATACTAGGGTGTTCTTAAACATTTGGTGATTTTTATTTGCTACTTTAGATCATGCCAAATCCTGAAAATAAAGTTCTCTGGTCCAAGGATCCTTGGACATCGAGAACACGTTTAGATTTTCTTGAGGTCTTTGCAATAGGAGGGGCAAATGAGAAATATGTTTGCCACACTTGGCTTTTCCTCCCCGCAGGGTTCAAATGAGCTGCTTCTCGTGTCTCAAAAACACATCGTATAAAAACAAAACCGAGTTGGAGATTTTTTGGCCGAGGACCTCAAAACTCTAAAATTTGGCATTGTTTTAAACAAACAACCTTTCGACATTCACCTGTGACAACACAGTGCATATATAATTCATTTCCATGCTTCTACATCAAGGAGTAACTATCAGAAACAACAAACTACGAGTGTCAGCTGATATATATGCGTATATCCAGTTAATTCACTCTGCGGAAGGGAAAATAGGACAACAAATCTAAAAGTAAGAGTTAAAGCTCACAGCTCATGTAATTTCTTTTTGCGAGTTTGAATTTTTCTGTGGTTTATTTCTGCTCGGCTGCTTGCAACCTCTGGTTCCCAGGTTAGTGGCCTCCCAACAGATTTGAAAGGAAGCCGGAAGGTTTCTTCTTCTGCTGCAGCTCCGCTTCGCGATCTTGCGCGAGTCCCAGGTCGGTCTCGATCTGATCGAGCTCGGACTGGTCAAGCAGTTCAAAGTCATCGCCATCTTCCGTGTCCGTGTCCTCCCCGGCGCTGGGCGCGGGTGGGGGCGGCTGGGCCTGCCCCAGGGCGCCCTGCAGCTGGTCTTTGACGGCAGCAGTCATGGCGGCTGTGATGACTTGGCCAGCGAGGTTGCTCATCAACTGGAGGGTTTGGTCACTGTCGAGAGGGAGGGAGAGGCCAGCCGCCGATCGCCTCTCCTTGCTCGGCCTGGGACCGTCGTCCATTTGTTCCTTTTTCCTCTTGTACTGGGCGGGCAAGCCGAGGCTCAGCTCGTCTTCGTCGTTGGTGCCCGTGCCGTTTTCTAGAGACGGAAACTCTGAGAGGTCACGGGAGAAAGCCTCCTCGCGCTCGCTGGGCCGGTCGAGATCTACGAGGGGTTTGGCAGAATGAATCGGTCAGTTCCATGTACTGAGCGCCTCCTGGGTATAGAGCACTGTCCTGAGCACTTGGGAGAGTTCAACAGAGTAAGGAGCCCCGGTACCTGCCCACAAACGGCTGACAACGGTTAAATTAAAATAAAATCCCTAAGCTCGATTATGTTTGATTTGGCCGGGCAAAATGACTGCGATGCCTGGGGGCACTTCAGGCAAGGTCCCCTGGAAATCTGGGCGCGGAATTATCACTGATCCGAGGTACAAGGTGAAACAGAACTCACACTCGGCAAGAAGCTCAGGAAGTAATAGCAATAATAATTGTGGTATTTATTAAGTGGTTATTATGTGCCAAGCATTGTATTAAATGCTGGGGGGATGCAACCAAATTGAGTAGGACACAGTCCCTGTCCCCCATGGGGCTCACAGTCTTAATCCCCATTTTACAGATGAGGGAACTGAGGCCCAGTGAAGCGACTCGCCCAAGATCAGCAGCGGATAAAGTGGAGGAGTCGGTATTAGAACCCATGTCCATCTGATTCCCAGGCCCGTGATCTATCCACTGAGCCACGCTGCTTCTCCAATCCTGTCTGGAGCCAGCAGAGGTCGGAATCAATGCTGATGAGATCTAGATCCAATGGGTCTGCTGGCTGACAGGTGAGCTCAGCCTGGCGGTGGGGGTGCCTATGGTACTTTTTAAGTGCCCACTGGAGCACTGGAGCCCACTTCTCTGTCGTTTTACAGAAGACTGACACAGGCCTACCAACATGGATTTTTGAAAGAGGCCTGCCAAACCTCAAAAGGTGCACGCCCATGCCCCAATATTCCATGAGGTTCCCCGTGGCTGGGGAAATCCTTAGGATCAAATTAGGAAACAGCATGACCTAGTGAGGAGCAGCATGGGCCAGTGGAAAGAGAACGGGCCTGAGCCTCAGAGGACCTGGGTTCTAATTCCAGCCCTGCCAATGGCTTGCTGTGTGACCTTGGGCAAGCCATTTAACTTCTCTGTGCCTCAGTTCCTTCAACTGTAAAATGGGGATTAAATATCTATTCTCCCTCCTACTTAGACTGTGAGCCTATGCGGGTACCGGGACTGTGTTGGACCTAATTGATTCGTACCTACCCCAGTGCTTGGAACAGTGTTTGACATATAGTAAGCACTTAAATACCATAAAAAAGGAAGGATTGTTTCCAGACTATGTAGGAACTATTCCCTCCTCCTTCCCCACCAAGTAATTCCTTTTCCTGCTACACATACTCACATGGCAACTCTGCTGAATTGTAGTTTCCAAGTGCTTAGTACAGTGTTCTGCACACAATAAGCGATTGAATGAATGAATGCCTATGCAAACATTTCCACATACAAACTGGAGGTTAAATATCGTCTCCGTGCAAGTTTCAGGGTGGAGGAGAAAGCAATAAAATGTGTAACCTACCATCCGAAGTGTCCGTTTGAGGAGTGTATCCTCCTGATAGATTGAAGGTCCCATTTTCTGTCCAAGACACCTCAGATACATCTGTGTCTGATACTGACAGCTCTTTGGCAACAGCTGAAGAGCTAACCTGTGCCCCAAAATGTCAAACAGCAAATGTCACATTTTACCATGATAAGAAATGTCTTGCTTTTGTCTTGGGTGTTTTTTTTTTTAAATCCCTCTGAAAATATACCCGCTGACAAAAAAGGGAAAATATAATGCTAGAAATACTGATCAATTTGTAAAAGTGCATATCACAATCAGAATTTTTTGAGAGAAACAGTTTAGGCGAGTTTACAGCCAAACCAAAAAGGAGAGAAGCGAGGGCAAATGAAAGTACCTGAGGACAAAGAGCCGACAAGTCTAATTCACTGTCATCTTTGTGATGTTTGTCTTTTTCCACCTCTGACAAAAATGAAAATTTGATCAGCTTTCTGTTCCCCGTCCATTCTTTCAACACTGCTTGCCTTCCCCGCTTCCCCTACCCACACACTCTCTCTAATAAATACCTCCACCATCCTTAATACATTTACAATCTGGGTTTCTAATCACTAGACTGTATGCTCCTCGACGACAGTTGCCTTCTTACCTTTATTGTACTCTCCAAAGCTTAATTCAGTATTTAGCCCAGAGTAGGTGTGCAAAAACTTCCTCTGAGGAGTTTATTAAGGACCCATTTATACCTTCACAGGTTTAGTCCTTGCTTCTGACATATAAGGAGTTGATGACTAAAATCAGTTAACTTGGGTTGGCTGGAAACCCCCATTTTTCACAAATGACTGACAAGTAGGATAGCCAGCCATGCGGCGTGGCTATAAAATCAGATGCTTTTCTGCCTGGTGTTGTATTTTTAGTGTCAGCTGGCCCTTGACTGTTGTTTCTGCTGCCCAGTTCAGTGGTCCAGATGCCGGCCAACCTGATCTGGGAGGGGAAAGTAGAGACTCTGGAGCAAGTGGGAAGCTTGCCTCCCTCTCCCCCTAGAAAAATGCTCTAGAATCGTGTGAAGTCCGTGGTCTTCCAGAAGAAGGAGGCTGGGATATCATCACATTATGCTGGGTGCCTGGAGGAAGACTAGGACCGTCACGTGCATCTCCTCATCTAGGATTGGCCAGGCCCGTCGTGGATGCCTCCAGTTCTGCAAGGGTCGTTCGTAAGCACGGGAAGTGTCATGTTTCTGGTGAAGGCGATGCAGGTGGTAGTAAGTGAGGGAAACTTCTAGTCAGCAGGATGGAGTTCCCATCCTCTCGCCTTCTCAGACTCCTGGCCTGGAATTTCTTAGTTTTTCTTCCATTTCTTTTGCTTCCTCCCACTTCTTCCCCTTGTAGCTCCTCTACCTCACCTCAGCTCCTGGTTTCCAACCTCCTACCCTAAACAGCATCATTTAAATAAATAAGATTGAAGAAAAACATACCTGCTCGTTCCCGCCTCTTTTGGTTGATATATTCCCCAATTCCAAAGTCCAGTTTCAGCAGAACTGACTTGATTTTGCTGTATACTTTCTGACCAAATTCATTACACTTGAGCAGCGGACCCAGAAAAGCACAGAGCACTGAAATGAAAGAAGAAATTGATTGGATAAAAAGACCCTGCCTTTAGAGTCCCAGAAAAAAAAAGTATGAATCCTCCTTTTGGGCAAGTACAAATTGATTAATTAAGGAAAAAAATGCCATGCAATAACTTCATGATCTCTTCCTCACTGCTGGTGACAAGGCGGGCGGGTAGACAACCACCCACTGGCATGGTGGGAGAAGAAAGACCCATCACTGCTCCACGGCCCTCAACAAAGGGTTAAGTGCGGAAAAGCGTGGCAAAATGGGTGTGACTTGTGCCTGCCAATGGGCTAGCCCTGTTTGGTGAAACAAAGGGGCACCACAGGTGCTCAAGAAGTACCACCGATTGGTTGATTGCTTAACTCTCCCATCACCCAGTTTCAAATAAGCCTTCCTCCTTTCCCCAGGGCCACAGACCCTGTCTAAGCAGCTCAGCAAAAACCACTATTTTTCCTCGTCTCTCCCCTCGAACACTTCAATCCCACACCGAATGCCAAGCAAACCAACTGCTCTACGTGAGTTAAGCCAAAGCGATACCATACTTACGTATAAGGTAGGAAAGCACAACTCCAGGAACGTAACTTCCTAAGATTGTAAGAAATGTGCACACACTGCAGACCAGAAGGCAGAACTAACAAGAAAAGAAACTGGAAATTATTCATACTGCAAGTACATCCTATGTTCTGATATTTTATAAAGAAAGCCTATTTTTCCAACAGTGTATGAAACTGGTTTATCATACACTAGATGAATGAGCATCAACGAATGAGCCTTTCACCAAATTCACAGGCCTTTAGATCTTCTGGATCCTGTAAAGAGTGTACTGTGGTCATCCTATTTTATTACTTGCCTTGCCGGGGCTCTGCTGCTTAAAGAGTGACATTTCTTGAAGGAACACACTGAAGTTCGTCCATGATTCGGCAATACACTGGCTGAATCTGGATCTGTCATCCGGTTTGGAATTGATCACTTCCCAGCTAAACCCAGAAAAGAAAAACATGAGGCATTAGGCATTTCATCACTTGGAGGAACCAATTTCAGCGGTTGTTGTAACACTCCAACAGTGATTAATCTACCAAGACCTGAATGGGGCTATCTTTCAAACACTCAATCAGTGGTATTTATTAAGCACTTACTGTGTACAGAGAACTGTATGAAATGCTTAGGAGAGTACAATGGAACAGATTTGGTAGACCCATTCCCTGCACACAAGGCGCTTACAGGGGGATAACACCTCTTTTACCATTCCAACCTCTACTTCGGTTTCTGAGGTCTGGCTGCTGTCGAGCAGTCCGGTCCAGCAGCCTTGATCTGGGAATATACTAACACCTGACTTAGGGCTGAATTAATGTTAACAGATCCACTGACCAATGATTATCATTTGCACACGGTTCTCCTCGAAAGCAAGAGTGGCACTCTTGCACAACCCCCCACATACACATATCAGTCGGTCAATCAGTTGCATTTATTGAGCATTTACAGTGAGCTGAGCACTTCACTAAGCACTTGGGGAAAGTACACTTATCACAGAGTTGGTAGACATATTCCCTCCTCTTATAATACAGGGATTGCGTTCCTGAAAATTCTCACATCCACAAAAATTCTCATTCTCACCAACGCCTGCACATGTAGACGACCGGTTCCTTGTACACGGAGATGCAATCTAAGACAGATGTGTGTGGTAGAAAAAGTGCTCCCTCATTTCTAAATAGCGTCCTACCCAGAGAAGTGACAAAAGCACACACTGTAGAAGAACCATCTGTAGTTGCTTTGAATGCGCTCTCTAGGTTTTCCTGGAAAGCTCTTCCCTGAAAACAGTTACCTAGAGACATGATCCTGTGTCAATCCTGTACCGGCACATGGGAGAAGATCTTTTACAGGGAGCGTGACTCCTTTCCCATCATCCTTGGCAAGGGGCAAGAGCCTGCTATTCTGAAACAAGCGGAAATAGATTGAAAGCTTAGTTTCTCTCCAACTCCTGCTCCATCAAAAATGACAAGAATCATGACTTAGGTCTGTTTTAGGACAAGAGCTAATTTTGCTTGTTTTACTGCGGTTCCTGGACTGTAAGATCATTGTAGACAAGGAACGTGCCTACCAACTCTGTTTTCTTGTACTCTCCCAAGTGCTTACTATAGTGCTCTGCACATAGTAAGTGCTCGATAAATACAGAATGATTGATTGATTTCTATTTGCGCCAATGAGTTGGATTCTCCCTTGTTTTGTAAAAATGGAAAGTCCGGCTTCTGGGGTTCGGTAGGGCAAAGCTGGCCCACAGTGGAATGAAGGGGAGATCTGTATGTGTTTGTAAGCCCCGTACTCATTGTAGGCAGGGAATGTGTTTATTGTTGCAATATACTCTCCCAAGCACTTAGTACAGTGCTCTGCATACAGTAAGTGCTCAGTAAATGCAACTGACTGACGACCCTCCTGAATTTCCCTGTCTTTGAACATAACGGGAGAAGGGAACTCAATGCATCACTCTAGATTGGGTAGCCTCTCACAGTGAATCCTTCACTGGAACTCGGTTACAAAACGGGTCTCCTGGAGTACATTCTCTTGGATCTGTATGAAGGTGTAGTTTTCCCAGCAAAAATAAAAAGGAGATTGGGCTTCCTTCCTCCCATGCATTCTCATCTCTTTATTCCTGAGCCTCCGCAAAAGGGTGGGGAACACAAGGAGTGAACAGATCTGATATATGGTTTGCTTCTTAGAGCACAAGGGACAATGCATTTTCCTCACAGGTCTATCTGGGCTAGGTAGCATGGTTGATCTGGGAGTAAAAGCTTGATAGGTGGGCAGCGGCTAAGAGTCGGAGAGGCTAGGGAGAGTTGGGGGTCCCCCTCTAAGAGAGTATTCTTTGACCTCTGTTCTCAATCTAGGACTCTGAGGGAGGACTTTGCTGGAATGCCCTTAAATCTCCACTTTCTCCTTGGCTACATCTTCCTGAAAACATTTAAGGATCACCAGGACACGGGCACTATAACCATGCTGCAGAGAAGCGGCATGGTGTGGTGGATAGAGCACGGGCCTGGGAGTCAGAAGGTCATGGGTCTAATCCCCTTTCCGCCACTTGTCAGCTGTGTGACCTTGGGCAAGTTTCTTCACTTCTCTGTGCCTCAGTTACCTCATCTATAAAATGGGGATGGAGACTGCATCCAACCCGATTTTCTTGTCACCACCCCAGAGCTTCAACTATGTGTACAATGTCTGGCACGTAGTAAGCACTTAAACACCACAATTTCCCCCTTTAGACTGTAAACTCGTTGTGGGCAGGGAAGGTGCCTGTTGATTGTTGTAATGTACTCTCCCCAGTGCTTAGTACAGTGGTCTGCACAAAGTAAGCGCTCAATAAATACGACCGACTGACTGATTTACTACTCTTTGGAAATGAAAAGGTCTTGGCGAAAGCCCATTGAGCTGGAAATCCAGATTTGAAAGTGTTTGCTCAAGGGCATGTGTTCTTTTCTTTTTGTTGTTTGTTTTTGTTATTGTGTCAACCTTAATACTTACTACTCTGTCTACCTATTAGGAATCTGTCATCTGGGGCTTTTTCTGTTTTTCAGTAAGGGGAATCTGACACACGCAGCCAATAGATTTTCATGATCTGGAATGGATCTGTAGGACCAACTATACCAGTAGAAAGATTAAGCCATTCTCTATAATCTGCTTCTTTTAAAAAAAGTTTTAAAATAACGCACCTACTTCCATCTCCCAGCTAACAACTCATCTGTCACAGTTACAAACCTCTTATGCTTCATGGAAACTGAACTACAATAAGCAAATATAAATTGCTGGTTTACTTACACAGGGCACAGAACATACAAATGAACACAGAAGATTTCATGCTAGATGGCAAATTGAGCAATTATACGACAAACAATCCTTCATCTAATATAATTTTGGCTAAACGATGACAGCCATTTTGTTGGTGTCAATTTCTGACTCTGATACGTCATGGTTCTCAAAACAGTCTTTGTCCTAGGACATAGGAAATGAATAAACAATTGCATTTTGTTAAGTACCTAAACAGATCTATAAATGCGTACATTTCTGTGTGCATGCATCACAAATAGCCACTTTGAAATATGAATTTTATGGTGGGATCTGAATGATCTGAATTCTTCTGATGCATTCTCCCTCTTCATGTCTCACAGGCAATTACTCTCCCCATCTTCAAAGTCTTTTTGAAGGCATATCTCCTTCAAGACGCCTTCCCTGACTAAACCCTCTTTTCCTTTTATTCCACTCCCTTCTGCATCACCCTGATTTGCTCCCTTTATACCCCTCCCTCAGCCCCACAGCACTTATGTTTATACCAGTGATTGATTTCTGTAATTTATTTATATTGATGTTTGTCTCTCCCTCTAGACTGTGAGCTCACTGTGGGCAGGGCACATGCCTACCAACTCCTTTGTATTGTATACTCTCGAGTACTTACTGCAGTGCTGCGCACATAGTAAGCACTCAATAAATACGATGTATTGATTGATGAACAACCCTGAATTCCTTGCACTGGATGGCTATTTAGATGTGGTAAACAGAAAACTTATTTTTACACCACGATCGTTTATAAAAATTGAGGTTTCTGTGCATGCAAAAGACTGATAACAAGATAGTAGCTTTTAGATTTGTTCACAAGGTCCTTTTATTTTGTTTTAATGGTGAAACAAAAACAAAATTCCACGGGGGGAAAGCCCCCAAATCTATAGGCACTGACTGCATTCTCCAGGAATGATCAGTAGGGGGATCTACCCGATTGGGCAAAGGAACCTAGTCTGGCCAAGCTTGACAAACAGATGGCAGTCGTCAACTAAACAGGCCAGGCTCTGGCTTTTGGGTTTATTTTAGGAGGAGATGAAAACCTACTCTTAGTGCTAACGAAAATGAAAACTGATCTAAACCCCGCATCGGATAAAATCAAAAGACATCTACTCATATCCTACAATTACTTGAAATTTTCTAGCTAATAAAACGCCCCTTCCAGTTGGCTTCAACGATCCTCCATGTTGGCCCGTAAACCCAGTTTTTAATTTAAACCGATAAAGGGACTTGCTCATCAGCAACCAGAGAAATCCTCAAATGAAAAAGAAATGGAAAATCCTTTAGGAATCGGTCTAACATAGGCATTAAGGGAGCCACTTGCAGGACACCATTTTCTTACTGGTCACGTCCTGGCCATAGAATACAAATGCAGGAGCTGAGGAGGGAAGCCGGCTACTTCAGGAAAAAAATAGCCAGACCAAGGCGTCCAGTGCCACGCCCGAATCGGACAGGGAATGAGCAGGCTGAAAATCACACCCTCCAAGGCCCAATTGGACAAACAGCCATACTAGCTGCTAGTATATTCTCCATATGAGTTATTTCAGGTTTAAATATCATCTGCACTTAGGAAATCCTTGAGAAGCAGCTATGATCTGCGACTAAGAATCGGGATTCTTATTTTCATTTCCGGATAGTGCCACTGACGCTTGTCAAGTCCAGCCTCCTGATTTTGAAGGCTGTGAAATTACATGTGAAATAGCTTGAGACGCAACCATTAGAAACAATAATAGTGAGCTACATCACTAAACCTCTGATGCAATCCTTTCAAGTGGAGATGACATGCTCTATACAATCTGGGAGGCTAAAAGCTGCCCAAGGGCAGAAATCAAGTCATTCATTCTAGTGTATGCTCCCAAACCCTCCGTGCTGTGCTCTGCATAATAATAAGTATAATACTGATGGTATATTTGTTAAGCACTTACCGGGTAATGAGCATTGTTCTAAGCTCTCAGACAGATACAAGATCACCAGTTTGGACACAGTCCCAGGCCCACATGGGACTCAGTCTTAATCCCCATTTTACAGATGAGGTAACAAGGCTCAGAGAAGTGAAGTGACTTGTCCAAGGTCATACAGCAGGTGAGGACAGAAAACACTCAATGAAAGCTATTGATTGATAGTTTGGGGGTGGGGGGAGGGGGGTAGTCAGGTCACTGTAGGTGTAGGGAAGTCCAGTCACCTATGAAATGGCAAGAGGAGAGTGCGATGTAATAATTCCAAACCCATGTCACAAGCTCAAGTTTGTTAGTGGAAAAACTTGAGTTCTCGCAAGAAGGGTTCTGGAACAGTGGACAGTCCTGGTGCTTGACTGAGCTGCCCTTTTGGAGTAACTGCCATCCCCTTCAGGCTCGATATCATCTGGAAACCAGTCACTTGCCCTATAAGGATCTGGACTCTGCTTATATGAGGCTCGCTAACACTCCCTGATGAGTTGATCTCCATGACGCTGCACATAGCAGATGCTCAATAAATACAAGTGACTGATGAGTTACTCAAAAATGAATGTAGAAGGATTCTCAAAATAGCAAATCTGTCCCATCATCACTAGAAGAAGCTTCATACTTTTAAAATGATTTCCTTCTTTTTAAAAATTCACTGGACAGAAAAGTAAACAGGACAGTTTTGCACCGAATGATCTTTATTCTTTCATCTCAGTCGGTGTTGTCCTTTCCCCCTATTTTGGCACAGATCTGCATGTTTTCAAATGAACATACAAGCTGTCACCAAGCAACGCTGTCGAGCAGATGCTCCAGCCCATCACCCTCCCAAACATGCTGTGATCTGGAGAGCCAATGGCCTTTCATTCTCGGGAAGTGACTAATGGTCTCATGCTCTCGGTTGGTAGTAGACATCTGTCAAATTTTTCTTAGAAAGGTCAATTAGTCTTAGGTTACCACTTTAAAATTTTCATACTGCAATGTGCTGAAACTTTCTCACCTTCAGACACATAATATTCATATGCAACCTTGCACTCACCCAGTACTTGTGTGATAAGCATGGATCTCTAGACTGGTAGTGTATGTATAAAGAAAGAGGCCTAAAAACCACAAACTCCAGGACATATTTCTACATACAATCAAGAATATCCACAACAAAGCAGAGTATAATGTATCACTTAGAGAATAATACTAAAAGAAAGATTAAAAAATTAAATAGCACAAACTTCAAAACTTTCTCATCATGTGTACACACACACACACACATACACATATACTTTTATAATCTCTCTCGTCCTTGTACTGATGTGAATTCTGTTGCAGTGCCTGGCATTATTTTTAAGATAGTCTCTCAATCCTTCTGCCATTTCAGCTCAAAAAAATGACACCCCCCCTTTCTTGATTTCAGCATGCCAGGCTGGTCTGACTGGCAAAGTTGGCTTCTGATCTCCATCTGCCTTTCTGCCCTGTTTGCTGCTAGGCTCCAGTGACTCTTTAAAGGGTTGCCCTCTCTCCTCCTAGGTTCCATTTCAGCTTTCTGGGATCCTCTGGACATACCCTGTCAGGCTGGTTTGGAGGAGCTGGGGGCTTCGATTCTGTGTGACTAGTTGTGACCCGGACGTGTAAGTAACGTTCGGCACGGCGGCAATGGGGATGGAGGTTTTCGACACCGCGTGGCATCTCTGATTGGTTCCCGGGCTCACATCCTAGAAACTGCACTGAACCTGGCCTTGATTTGAATTTCTACTTCCTCTTCTCTCAGTACATCACTGGAGAATGTGCCGCCTTTATCAGACTGCAAAACTATGGTGCGAGTCAGATTCCCTGGTCAATTACCTATGCTTTCATCAAGCTTATCATCGACCTCTGCACGGCTGTTCACAATCATTTTGTGTGTGTTTGTGTGTGTGTTTGTGCAGGCTCCCCTCTGGGGAGCAGCCTCCTGTATGAAGAAATTCCTCAATGACTAGTTTCTATGTGCTTGCCTATACATATTATAAATTGCTCAATTTACTGTCTCCCCCTCTAGACTGTAAGCTCCTTTTGGACAGGGAACGTGTCTGCCAACTCTGTTGCATTGTATGCTCCCATGCACTAAGTACAGTGCTCTGCACACACTAAGCACTCAAAAAATACCATTGACGATGATGGTAGGACATTCAATGGCATTTCTGTCTTGTTGAATTGGAAGAGTTACAGAAGCAGCGTGACCTACTGGAGAGAGCACAGGCCTGAGAGTCAGAAGGACCTAGGTTCTAATCGTGACTCTGCCACGTGTCTTCTGGGTGACCTTGGGTGTCACTTTGCTCCTCTGTGCCTCAATTACTTTATCTGTAAAATGGGGATTAAGACTTTGAGCCCCATATGGGTCATGCTCTATGTCCAACCTGATTATTTTCTAATTAACTCAGTGCTTAGAAGAGTGCCTGGCACATAGTAAGCACCAACAAAAAACATTTAAAAAAAGAGCCTCCTGGAGGATTAGAAATCTAATTTGACATCATTTTTCAGGACCCCTGGGCATCTTCCAGGGTGGTCATGGAACTAATCAATCAACAGTATTTAATGAGCGCTGAACTCCTCACAGAGTACTGTACTAATCTCTTGGGGGCATCCAGTAGAGCTGGGAGACACAGTCTCTACACTCAGTGAGTTTACAATCTAATGGGAGAGACGGGCATTAAAATAAATTACACACAGGGAAGTGAGAGTTTAAAGAGATGTGCATAGTGCTATGAGGACTGCAGGCTGGGTGAGAGGACTGGGATGGCAATTGGGTTGGCAGTGTGGAGGAAAATAGGCTAGGAAGATGGGAGATCAGTCAGGAATGGTCTCCTGGAGGAGGTGTGATTTTAGTAAAGTTTTGAAAATGGGGAGAGTAATCGTCTGTTGCATAGGAAGGGGGAGTTCCAGGCAGGAGTGAGCAAGAGGTCCATGTGTTGAGAATGAGTAGGGCACAGTGAGTAGGGTGGCATTAGAAGAATGAAGTGTGAGGGCTGGGTTGTAGTGAGGGAACAGTAACTGATGGAGGAGCTTGTTTAAGTTTAAAAAGTAGAGGGCCTATACCACCACCACGGTGAAGGGGAAAGGGTCAAACTGGGTACCTTCAGATCCTACTCAACCAGTCTTTAAATACTACACAACACTTTGATGTCTTTTTACTAAGCAAAGATGGAGACATGTATTAGGGACCTTACTTCAACCTCATCATTTTAAGACATATGTTTCAGGTTTGATAGGATCAAAAACAGTGTTACTGTTTTCAAGTTATTCCCATTATAATTCTTTAAGGTTTTGTAAAGAAGTCAACTGGAAGTCATTTTAATCAGTCAGTGGCATTTATTGAGCTCTATGTGCACAGCACTGTACTAAGCCCTTAGGATAGTACAACAGAATTAACAGAAACGCACCCTGCCCATAACGAGTTTACCGTCTAGAGGGGGAGTCAGAAATTAATGTGAATAGATAATTTATAATATATAATTTAAAGATATGTTCATAGATAGCCACTGCTATTTTTATTTTATTCTTAATGGTATCTGTTAAGTGTTTACGGTGTGCCAGGCACTATACTAAATGCTGGGGTAGATACGAGATAATGGGGTTGGACCCAGTCTTTGTCCCACATGTCTTAAACCCCATTTGACAGATGAGGTAACTGAGGTACAGAGAAGTTAAGTGACTTGCCCAAGGTCACAGAGCAGAGAAGTGGCCGTGCTCTAAGACATACAAACTGGTCCACAATCATGACACTGCCATAACTGCTACACTTTGCCGATCAGTCTCCCATAGGAGGGGCTACTCCTTGATATGGCTTCACGGGGACAGAAGCCGGTTAAACCCCAAGGAGCTGGGCCAGAGAGAGGGACGGGCCAGGTAGCAGCTGGTGAAGTCTCAGCCGGGAGGGTTTTCTGGACCTCACCCTTAGAGGTGAGCGAGTGGCCACAGGGGCCACCTGCCTTCCAGAGAAGCCACTGATTTCCCCTCCTGCCTTTCCCCAAGCTGCAGGGGAAAAGTGAGCCAAGCCTTCAGCCGCCTCCACCCCCAGCTCCCTTCTCTTCTCACATCCCTCTGAGGCAGAAGGGAATCGGCAACGATGCTCTTCTCTCTGCCTCCAAGGAGAGACCCCCATCCCCAACTCCCTACTCCATTTTCTTTTTCTTGTCTGTCCGTCTCCCCCGATTAGACTGTAAGCCTGTCAGAGGGCAGGGACTGTCTCTATCTGTTACCGATTTGTACATTCCAAGCACTTAGTACAGTGCTCTGCACATAGTAAGCGCTCAATAAATACTATTGAATGAATGAATTTTCTTCAACTGGGCTGGGGACGAAAAGCCCTCTCATCTGCTCACCCCAGACACTCTGTCCCCTACCATCACAGCTGTGGGAGATAGTAAGGGGCTGCAGGTAAAGTCAGTTTGGGGAGGTGAAGGAAGTGGTGGTCTGCTAAGTACTGAGGATCCATTTGTAGTCGACATCGTGGCAGGCGCCCAAGTGGGAAAGAAAAACAAAGTGAGGCATTACCTGCCCACAAGGGGCTTACAATTGAATGGGGAACACTCTGGAGTTGGAGAGACCCCTTAACTGGCTGAACCAGCAGTGAGGTTCCCCTACAGTCAGGACTGGTCTGTCACGGGAATGCATTCGGGCATGAAATTGTTCATATATGTGAATGGATGAGTAGATGTGAACACCCATATGTGTTCATTAGCTTGTTAGGGTGAGTCTGGTGGCCCCGGATATTTCTGTGGCTATGTCAGTTTGCATGTGTGTGTGTGTGAGCACTGATGGGTGTGGACACGTCTCTCACTCTAGGTGAGGGGGGTGTGTATACAGGTGTAAGCCCGCAGAAAGGAAAGGGAATTACTTTTTCAAGAAGGAAACAATTCCTTACAGGCAGGGAGAGTAAATGAGAAGAACGTAATCCTGGTAGAGCCTGGGAATTGCCCCTCGCCAATTCAAAGGGTGTTCCTCATTTGCGAGTATGATTACTTTTGCTATTTATGAACTACGCACTGCCAGAGCGAAGGATCTAGTGTTAAATGCCAGTGAAATGAGCCCTGGCATTCCAAGGCGCATTTCCACTCCACTACGAAGACCAATTAGGTGGTGCAAAATATTGAATCCATCAAGGGTATTTACTGAGCGCTTACTATGTGCAGAGAACTATAATAAGCACTTGGGAAAGTGCAATACAAAGCAGCATCGCCTAGTGGATAGAGAACCAGGTCAGAACAACCTGGGTTCTAAACCTGATTCTGCCATTTGCCTGCTGTGTGACCTTATAAGTGACAAGTCACTTATCTTCTCCATGTCTCAGTTACCTCATCTGTAAAATGTGGATTAAGACTGTTAGTCCCATATGGGACATGGACTATGTCCAGCAGGATTATCTTGTATCTGCCTCAGTGCTTACTACAGTGCCTGGCACACAGTAAGCACTCAACAAATACCACAACCAATACTGGCGATGGGCCTGGAATGTGGAAACATACATCAAAGAGCAGGGGGGAGATGCAAGAGAGAATAATAATAATAATGTTGGCATTTGTTAAGCGCTTACTATGTGCAGAGCACTGTTCTAAGCATTGGGGGAGATACAGGGGAATGAGGTTGTCCCACGTGAGGCTCACAGTCTTCATCCCCATTTTACAGATGAGGGAACTGAGGCACAGAGAAGTGAAGTGACTTGCCCACAGTCACACAGCTGACGAGGGGCAGAATCGAGATTCGAACCCATGACCTCTGACTCCCAAGCCCGGGCTCTTTCCACTGAGCCACGCTGCTTCTCTAAAGGGAAGACACAGAGACTTATTGAGGGCCAGATTACTCTCAAGCATATTTTGCTACTTTTTTTTAGGAGATGAGTCTCCTTGAGATTGCTGTATATTCAATTTAAGTCACTATACCCCATCCTATAATAAATATATCTGAATTACTTATACATCAATAATGGTCAAGAGAGATAGACATGCCGACAACCAGTGCCCTTCATCTTGAATCTACGGTGACTTCTTTAGACCAATACTTTTCAACTTGCATTACTGCTAGGTCTCCTGAAAATAATGCAGTTCTTCATAACTAAAACACAGCCATGACTCAACAGTTGAGTCACAAGATATATTCATCCAGTCACCCCTTCTGCCCCAACTGACAATGATGCTCAATATTGACAATCATTAGACACCACTAGACACTGACAATGTATGGATATAAGAGAGAACAGATTCAGTGCTTAGAACAGTGCTTGGCACATAGTAAGCGCTTAACAAATGCCATCATTATTATTATTATTATTAAGTCAGAATACCTTGAGGGCTTAGACCCCCTGCTACAGGGCAGGGGCTTTGTCTTTCTGGCTTGCTCTGCACAGAACTGGGCACATCTCCATATGTTTGGGAGTGCTTAATCAATCAGTGGTACTTATTGAGCACTTCCTTGGGCAGAGCACCTTACTAAGCACTTGAGAGAGTATAAAGATAATAATAGTATTTTATAAGTGCTTACTGGGTGTCAGCACTGTTCTAAGCGCTGGGGTAGATACAAGTTTCTCAGTTTGGTCAGGGTCCATGTCCCTCTTGGGGCTCACAGTCTAGGTAAGAGGGAGTAGGAACAGGAGTAGGTAGACACAACTCCTGCCTTCAAAAGGTTACAGTATTGTGAGAGAAAGCCAGCCTGGGAGTAACCCTTGCAGGGAACCATTGGGGCTTTAAGACTCTGAGGGAATCACTTAGGGTCCAAATATTATAATTGATTAAAATAGTCATTTACTGGGGAAGCATATGATGATAGCCGGTCATTAAGGGAATGGCTGACCTTCGAAAGCACAAAAGACTCATCTCCAGCAAGCGTCAGTCCTGATTTTCACTCTGGACCGCCTTCAAACCTCTCGAAATGCTTCACTCTGCTTCTTCTATCTGCTCCCATTCCTTGGTGACCACAAGGGAAAGCTACTTCCTAGACTGCGAGCTTGTTGTGGGCAGGGTTACCAAGGAAAGGTAGACAAATTTCCTGCCCATCAGGAGCTTACAGTCTAGAGGAAAAGTCAGACAATAAAATGAATTACAGCTATAATAATAATAATAATGGTATCTGTTGAGTGCCTACGATGTGCCAGGCACTGTACTAAGTGCTGGGGTAGATACAGGCAAATTAGGTTGGATACAGTCCCTGTCCCATGTGGGGCTCACAGTCTCACTCCCCATTTTACAGATGAATTAGTTGAGGCCCAGAGAAGGTAAGTGATTTGCCCAAGCTCACACAGCAGACAAGTGGTGGAGCCGGAATTAGAACCCATGACCTTCTGACTCCCAGGCTGGTTCTCTATCCACTATGCCATATACATCAAATGCCATGGGGTTGAGATTGGGGTGACTATCAAATGCTTTAAAGGGCATTCGCTCATTCAATCATATTTATTGAGTGCTTACTGTGCGCAAAGCACTGTACTAAGCACTTGGGAGAGTACACTATAGCAATAAACGGACACATTCCCTGCCCACAGTGAGATTACCGAGACCCAAGTGCATAAGAGATGCAGAGAGGAGGTCGAGTAGGGGAAATGAGGGCTTAGGGAAGACCTCTTGGAACAAATGTGACCTTAATAAGGCTTTGAAGGTAGGGAGAGTAGTGGTTTACTGCATAAGGAAGGGGAGGGAATTCCAAATCAGAGAGAGGATATGGGAAAGGGGTCAGTGGTGAGACTGATAAGATGGAGGCACGGTGAGTAGTTAGAGGAGTGGAGGGTGTGGGCTGAGATCTAGTAGGAAATCAGTGAGTTTAAAACAAATGTGATCCTAAGAGTGGTAATCACTGAGGCTGCATCTTGTCAGTCTGAGCACTTCAAGCTTCCCACCTTACTCTTCATTGCACCCTAATGGTGCCGACAGAAAATACAAACTGGTCTGTTCCACGTTTGGAGAAAAAACAACAACATGTAAATCTCTACATTAGTAGAAAAACAGAAAGAGGTTCCTAACAGGGTAAAATTTGGATGGACAAGAAATAAGGAGCAATTTCAAAACACTTTGACGATTTCTAATCTGTCAGAAATCAGGCGGAAATGAAGTCAAATTGTGCTTCTCTTGTGAGGTTTGGGTTGGCCAAAAATAATTACTGCAATAATTATTTCAGCAAAATACGATTAAATTATTCAACACCAAGTGTACAAATTCATACACTAAAGCTATAAAGAGTTCAAAGAGAATAATTCAGCAATATGAGCCTTTTCCATTAACAATTTATCACAGATGGGTTTCACCCTATTTGTTCCTTGGGAGGATGCTATACAAATTCCAAATAGTGCTACTGGTTGGATTTAATCATTCAGGTCCATTTACATGATTTGCATCCCCACTTAAAGGAAACAAAGGCCAAGCTCCTTCAGCAAATTGGAGGTGTTCCTTACCTTGCCTCACATTATTCTGTTCTCTAAAGACCTGAAGGCTCCCCTTTCACACACTAATGTCCAAGGGAAGCTAGAACAAAGTTAAAGTTATCGATATGAAACAGCACTCAGTCATTCAAAGTTAAGTGTTTAGATGCCACTCTAAGTCAGAGACTGGGAAATGGGCCAAGAAGGTTAATGGTCTTTCTGGAAGAAGGTCATTACCATTAATATAGACATGAAAAAAATACATTTTCTTCTAAACTTTCTCTGAGAAAAAGTGTGGCCTAGTGAATACAGCATAGATTGGGAGTCAGAAAGACCTGGGTTCTAATTCTACTCCAGTACTCATCTGCTGTGTGACTTTGGGCAAGTCACTTAATTTCTATGTGCCTCAGTTACCTCATTTATAAAATGGGATTACAACTGTGAGCCCTATGTGGGATATGGACTGTGTCCAACCTGATTAGCTTGTATCTACCCCAGTGTTTAGTACAGTGCCTGGAACATAGTAAGTGCTTAAGAAGTACCATGTGAAAAATACACCTATTTTGTGCCCCATCTCTGTTCTTTGCTAGTTCCGCCAACTGGTTGCTACTGTGACATCACACCGTACTCAATTCCCAGAAACTTGCCACATTATTTAAACTGCAATGGCCAATTTGAATAAAATTTAACCACTTGCCACATTCTCACGTAGCAGAATTGGTTAAACTCAAACCAATTCTAAAATGTGGTCTCTTTGAAAGAAGTTCTTTTTAAGGCTCTATTAAACCAAGTGGGCCTCGTTTCAATGGCTTACTACTCTGCATGATTTTCTGAAAAAATATTATACGCGTGACCTTGACGTCTCAACCAAATGCTTCCTTTAGGCATAGACTGGAGCACCACAGAGAGAAAAGAGAGGAAAAGTTACAGATCAAAAGTGATCAGTAAATATGGGGAAGATAGGTCAATGGCTCCCTTTGATACAGTAATCCGGGAACTGCTATGTTGACTTTTGAAGCCGGATACAAGAAGACAAGCAAACTGCTTAATTTTTTTTTAAGGGATTGGTTAAGTGCTCACTACGTGCCAGGACTGTTCTAAGCACTGGGATAGATACAAGGTAATCAGGTTGGACACAGTCTATGTCCAGATCCCATTTTACAGATGAGGTAGCTGAGGCACAGAGAAGTTAAGTGGCTTGCCCAAGGTCACAGAGCAGACAAGTGGTAGAATCAGGATTAGAACCCAGGACCTTCTGACTCCAGGGCCTGTGGTCTACCCAGTAGGCCACACTGCTTAATTGCTTCCTGGAGCTGGCACGGCACTGTGGACTCACAAAAGGATGAAGCAAGATGAGGTTTTGCCTCCCCACCCCCAAGATTTTAAGCTCCTTATGGGCAGGGAACTTGTTTACCAACTCTGGTATATTGCACTCTCCCATGAGCTTAGCACAGTGCCCGGTACCCAGAAAGAGCTCAATAAACACAATTTTTTCATGGAATTTGTTAAGTGATTACTATACTCTAGGCACTCACTAAGTGCTGGGGTAGACACAAGTTAATCAGAGTGGACACAGTCCCTGTTCCACATAGAGCTCACAGATGTGGTACCTGAGGCACAGAGAAGTTAAGTGACTTGCCCAAGGTCACACAACTACTTAATTCATTAATTGCCTGGGGTTACATACCCAGCCTGCTCCACGAAACCTCTTCCCCTGACAAAATATTTCTACCAGTTATACAGAGCCTAATGCTATGACCCTATTATGTTACTTGGGGGTATGCATTAGCCAATAATGCAAGAACAGACAAAGCAATAGAAAACAAATTTTTAAAAAGGCCAGCATGGCTTTCAGGTGTTTGACAAGATTTGCTACAAGAGGGCATCAAATGTCACACCAACGTGAAGGTCTTGAAAGGTATAGCAGTGTCTAAACTCCTGTGGGGCTGTGAGAGTAAGACTAGCTACCACAGAAAGAAGCAGCTGGCTTAGTGGATACAGCACAGGCTTGAGAGTCAGAAGGATCTGGGTTCTAATCCCTGTTCTGCCACTAGTTTGCGGTATATGACCTTGGGTAAGTCACTTCACTTCTATGTGCTTCAGTTACCTCATCTTTAAAATCGAGGTTAAAACTGTGAGCCCCATGCGGGACTGTGTCCCCAACCTGATTCTCTTGAATTCCACCCCAATGCTTAATATACAGTGCCTGGCACATAGTAAGTGCTTAACAAAAAACAAAAAGAGGAGAGAGATCGAGATCCAGCTCTTGGATAGTTTCACTAATGTCAGCTGCAAGCAATTTTCAACCTCCAATGGCAAATTCAGAGAAGACCAACAATAAAGTTGAGGAATCCCTTTGGCTCAGCAGTACTGAAGCTGTGCTTGCAATGACACAACTTCATTGGAGGTGGTGGGGGACAGGCAGAATCAGGGGGGTGGCAGAGAGGATCTGACAGTAGCATTGTACCCAGGCAGCTGCTGGCAAATTCAAGGTTGAGGGGTTGGGGGGCACACCCTGCTTTCACAAGCAGGGAGGTCAGAATAAACATTTTTTTTAGAACGCAGCAAAGCATAGCCACCCACTCGGTTTAGCCACAAAGTGTGTTTTCAATATGTGGTTTATCTATAGCGCAATTAGGGAATGTTCTTTCAACAACACAATCCTGTCTGGGCTCAGGGCGCGGGTGTTACCAAGGAAACTGCTTGTACGCATGTGCGCAGCGCCAAAACACGTAAGTGCCACGGAGGGAGATTTCCTTAGTGTGAGGTTTTGCAAGACACAACCCACATGTTCTAGGAGAATTGGGTGCAGTGTTGGGAAACCACTGAAACAGGTGGACTAGCCTGGTGGGAAGCAATTGTGAGCAGGCTCATTCTCCTTGACCAGAGGCTTCCTGAAGGTTGAGCTACCAAGAGCCAGGGACCAAAACAGCAATGAGCTCTCATGGCAGCCAGCAACAATCTTTATGTGCCCATGGTGGACTGTCAGATGCAAATCTTTCTGACACCACACACACACACCCCCCACACCAGTAGCTTAATCACCTTTGAAAGGAAAGAAGAGGTACACACACACACACACACACACACACACACTTATATGCATCCCTCTAGACTATAAACCCGTTGTGGGCAGGGACTGTCTCTCTTTATTGCCGTATTGTACTTTCCAAGCACTTAGTACAGTGCTCTGCACACAGTAAGCACTCAATAAATACAATTGAATGAATAAATCTGTGCCTATGCAAAGGGCTGCAAGTGGGAGGTTGCTGTCATCTAGTGGCTACCCTGAGTGCCTTTTTTGCCAGACAGTCTCACACAAAATAACCACAGACTTCACATGAGCCACATATACATGCAGCTGGACAAAAAAAATTATAATAGTTTTTCTAGTGCCGATTTAAAAAGAATGAAACACCCTTGTCTTTCATAAGGCCTTTTTCCCTCAAGAGTCAGTGGCCTCTATTTTCTTTGGAACCCAGAACGTTGATGGACCCTCTCCTATTTTAACCATTGCATTCCTTAAACCCACTTCTATGTAAGCCACCATATCCTTACTCAGGCTTCCCCTCCAAATCATCAGTTTAAAATGCTTCTCTTACCTGATTTAACTACATACACTCAGTTTATCCAGGAAGTTGTAAAAAAGATGACTTTGGTGTTGGATGTGATCTGAGGCATACCTTCGGCTCAATTCTATCCCTCCCTCCCCGGGTGGAGAGACAGAAATAGTTTGTCATAAGCCCACGGAGGCTTCTAAAAGGGGAACAGAATAGTGAGAGCAATAGAGCTGGTTCTGCTTCTGGTGTTAGACTGTAACAATAATAATAATAATAATCGTGGCATTTGCTAAGTGCTTACTATGTGCCAAGCACTGTTCTAAGCCCTGGGGTAGATACAAGGTAATCAGGTTGGACCAAGTGGGGCTCACTGTCTCAATCCCCATTTCACAGATGAGGAAATTGAGGCACAGAGAAGTGAAGTGACTTGCCCAAAGTCACACAGCTGACATGTGGCGGAGCTGGGATTAGAACCCACAACCTCTGACTCCTAACCTCGGGTTCTTTCCACTGAGCCACGAGGCTGCTCCTCATATTTAGGGGGGGGGTGAGGTAGAGGGAAGAACAATGGAGGGGTGTCACCAGCATTCTGCCCTGAGGGCTGTCACCTCTGCTCTGTACCCCACAAATGACACCCCTCTGCATCTGCCAGAGAGATGTGATGGGGTGGTGCTGAGGAGGAGGAAGAGATGGTGATTGTTGTCTGGAGAATAATTACTTCTTCCCATGGAAAAGCAGGACCAGAAGAGGGAGGCTGTTCCCTCCCTCTCAGCTCCTCAGGGTACCTCATATCACCCGGAGAGAGAGGGAAGGAGGGAGAGAAGTAGCGTGGCTCAGTGGAAAGAGGCTGGGCTTGGGAGTCAGAGGTCATGGGTTCGAATCCCCCCTCTGCCACTTGTCAGCTGGGTGACTGTGGGCAAGTCACTTAACTTCTCTGTGCCTCAGTTCCCTCATCTGTAAAATGGGGCTTAACTGTGAGCCTCACGTGGGACAACCTGATTATCCTGTATGTCCCCCAGCGCTTAGAACAGTGCTCTGCACATAGTAAGCGCTTAACAAATACCAACATTATTGTTTGGGATGGAAGAATAAGGTCTACATTTATAGCTAGCCTGTGCCCAGTTCTCTCGAAGGACCAAAAACGCCAGTTATTTTCAAGCCTCGGTGGAATCTCTTTCTTTGGAGATGCTTTAAGAAAAGGAGAGATGCTTAATTTCCTGAGATGGAAGGGTATTCCTAAAGGCATGGCATGGGACAAGTTCATCTCTCAGGCCCTACGATTAAGATTCGGTGTTGAGTCTGGGAGGACTGTAATAAGGAATCTTTCAGTATTCTATTAAAGCATTGTTTAAGAGTACCAGTAGGACAGTAGTTCCCAAATCAAGAACTATGTTCAGAGACACCAATAAAGTTCTCAGCCTGCTAATCCCAACTGATCAACTATAATTCTGACAAGCTTTGGATTTTGGTTTTCATAAAACCAGAACAACCAGATTAGAAAATATAAACTATTTCAAAAGATCCAGCAGCCTTTACATTTGGGGAGTGACACCTCTCAACCACATTTCAATTAAGAAAAAGGATTTACTAACACCTCATCTCTCATTTTAGATAGAATGATATTTTTCAATGCCTCAGTTGAATAAACATTTACAGGAATAATCCATGTACTACAAACTCTGTAAAAACAAATTAGGTTATCGTAGCATCAACTTTAAGACTTAATATTCTTGGACAAATGGCCATGGAAGGTTTCAATTTTGAGGGAGGATATGGTTAGTCACTTATTTGCAATGTATCACTGTACACAAACAGAACAGGAGAGAAATCATAGAACATGAAAACGACTGGGAATGTAGAAATAGCACCATACCTTTCACCTTGTCCCAAGTCCTCACCTTCAGGCATTTCAGCCCTTGTTTGGAAAAATACAGCAATAAAACCACCGAGACTGCAGCTAATTATCCCAAATAAAGTGTTCTCTTCTCAATTTTGAGAGGGGTGTCCCCAGAGGGGAGGAAAAAAAAAGGGGGGGGGGTACCAGAAAGGCAGCAGTAGACTCCTTTTCCCAAATGGTTTTCGGAGAAAAGTGCTCCCTGCCCAGAAAGTTGGTGTTTACAAACTTCTTCAGAGCCTGCTCATCGTGAATGGACCTCAGAGTGGCTTGCTGTGATTGGCTCCTGCTATAAATAAACAGGTCACCTCTTACTGAGAGTACTGTGACAGGCAGTTGGGTAGCAAGCACAGCCTGGCTGCCAGACATTTTTCCTGTGGTCGTGTGAGCAGGCATCACCACCCAGTTATTAACCTTTATTTGTATGACTTCACCGAGGCCTGGTCTCTTTTCTTTTCCCCCTCAGTGAGGCAGGACACTAACCCAAAGGACAGATCTACCTGCAGGGGTCCAGAAATTTCAGCACGGGCTATCAAATCTCATCTCCCTCATGTTACATATGGGGGGGGGGTGAGGGGGAAGATGCCAGAGGTGGCGAAACTCTGACAGCAGCAGGTTCTGGTGGTTACTGCCTCGAATGTCCAGTAAGCAGAAGTTCAGCAGGAGTAAAGACAGTTTTCCTTCTTATGCAAAGGGCTAATGTCAACACAAACTTGGGTTTCTTCCCTTGGGTCTAGCTCTCCTTTCACAAAGAAGAAAAGCCCTCCTCTTGCGGCAGGAGCATCTGGAGTTCCTAGCACAAAGTATGAGTGACTCTAGTTTATCAACTTGATAAAATGGTTTCCACATTCAGCTCTTCACGATGTGTGTGTGGGGTGGGGGAGAGGAGAAGAGGGAACAGACAAACACTGGCAGAATCCCTCTCAGTAAGTCTCACGTGAGAACAAATAATATTATGGCATTTATTAAGCAGTTTCTATGTACTTAGTGCCGAGGGAGATTTAAGGTTATCAGATTTGAGAGAGTCCCTCCCACCCTGGGCTCGCAATCTATTTTTTCCCCATTTTACAGATGAGGAAACTGAGGCTCAGAGAGGAAGAAGACTGACACACAGCAGGCCAGTGGCAGTGCTGGGTCGGGTTAGAACCCAGCTCTCCTGACAGCCCATCTCTTGCTCTTTCCACTAGACCACATAGCCTGTAACATCCCATGGAACATCCCTATAACGTTCCATGCTCATGGAACACATCTTTACCAGATTCTGTGAAAACTCTTTTCTTTAGGTGCAATATATGGCAAAATCAGGTTCTGGGTTGATCTACTAAACAGCACGGATAATCAATAGAAATGCGATGGACAGCATTGACTTTTATTTTTAAAAATGTAAATATCCCATTGAATGTTTTAAAATCGACATGTCCATTTTGTTTCTATTAAGTAATGATCTATTTATTGATTTGGCACCAGTTTTCTAATTGACTTAACACAAGACTCCCTCCTCAAATGTCAGATGCCTTTAGAGCTCACAAGCTAGGGAGAGTTGAGTGTCCTCAAATCTTGGCTGGTCAATTTTTAAAAAACTAGAAACCAAATAATGTTCTGGACCAGGAGAAACGACTCCTTTCAAATGAAATGAAAAACAGAGGCCTGCTCATGTAGTACTTGGAGAAGTGGGTGTTGCCTCTAATGTTCACATTTCCACTCAGATAATTTTTTCCTGGCCAGCCTAATTTTTTCTTGATATTCTGATTGTATAATGTACTGAATTTCTCTTAGTACCTGCTGTATGGTGGAGCTGATGGTTATTAAATGGCACTGTCACACTGAGTACCTCTAGAACTGTCCTCTTTCAAGTAGATTGAAAGAACTATGCCATGCTTCCACCACTGGGGCACCTTCTAGGGTCTAGGAGATCAAGGATGCAACACAGAACTACTGACTCACAGAAAACATCCTCCCTCCCCCTGGTCCCCTCTTCCCAGCTACACACACATCACCTCAGCTCTACCTGCCCCCGGCCATTTCCCCGACCTCTGAGCCCCTTATCAGGGGAGGGCAAGGTGTGTTGAGGGAGACAGGGAGGTGATGCGCAAGCAATGTACAACTGCCAATGTACGATCCCCAAAACTGGAAAATTGGATGATGCTATTTTTCCCCACTGTGGTGTTCTAAGTGGTTCCCTAGTGACCTGGAAGGGGTCCACAGCTTAACTTTGCCAGAGAGTCACTTCGCTACTGAAATCTAGCTCACAAGGTATGGATCTGGGGAGTTCTGACTCAGGGGTAATTAGTATGTTCTTTTAAATTTGCTTAAAATTGTAGACAAACAAAATGGGATAATTATCCCTAAATTCATTTCATCTAAATTTCTAAACTGTCATGATTTTGGCTATTACTTTTATGATTCACACAGAGGAACATCTGCATGACAAATATTTCTTTGGTGATATTATTCCTTTCTGACATTTATGTTTGGCTAAATAATCAAATTTGCAGGTATTGTTGGTATGCAGAGAAATATTAAAATAATCCCGCTTAATTTGGGCTATTTATTTCTGTGGTAATCCAAAATTTAATACCCTAATCTTGGTTTTGAAGTGAGGGATATATATTGGAGCAAGAAGTATTTTGATGCAAGCAAACTGACTCATTACGCAAGGAACTCCGGACTCTTTCCTGGGAGAAGTAAAGACACCCCTCATCCCCAGAATATATATATATATATATAATATGTATATATATACACACAGTACATTTTAAAAGACCAAATGACATATGACTTCAAATCAAAAATACAACTCACTTCCAGGGGCAACAGCAGGATTGCTGACAATTTAACTCAGGAATACACTAAAGCAACTAAGTTCAGCTTTATATAATTAGGACAAATTCATAAAATAACCTGAATCTACTTGGGTAGCTTTTAATTTTAATTTCGGGTTTTGGGGTTTCCCATCAATCAACTATCATCAAAATGTTAAAATAATAAAGGCAGCTGTAAGCCACTTTAGGCTGTAAGCCTGTTGTGAACAGGGACCTTTTCTACCAACTCTGTTATATGGTACTCTCCCAAATGCTTAGTACAATGCTCTGCAAACAGCAAATGCTCAATAAATATGATGGACTGATTGGCAGCAATTGGGAGAGAAGTGACTTTCCTTGAGCAAAGATAACAATAACTGTGGTATCCATCGTGTCCTTACTAATAATCCAAGCACTGTGTTAAGCGCTGGGATAGATATAAGACAATCAGATAGGATGCATGGTACTAAGAGGCAGGCTTGCAAACAGGCAGTAGAGAGATCAATGCAGCAAAGGAATAATAGAATGGATAGTTGGTCATGCATAAATCTAATCAGTTACACCCACACACATGAATAGGATGTCACTGTCAGAAGTCATCTTCCAAAATGAAAGATAGCTATATATGCTATGCTACTATTCAGATAAACACCACAATATTTTAAGTGTCTCTTCCCCTCTTCTAGATACGGTAAGTTCTACATAATACTTGTTTTCATTTTGCATTCTGGGCAGAATGTAGTTGAGGAATCGGAGAATCAGAACAAAGGGGAACTGGAGAACACAGCACCTAGCTAACTGGATAAAGGGTGATGTGGGAGTCATACAAGATATTTCTGTGCATGTGCTCACTGTAGTCAAAACAGGCCTTCTTTTCTCTTTTTTTTTTTAATGGTATTTGTTATGTGCTTACTATGTGCCAGACACAGCTAAGCGCTGAGTATATGTCCCACAAGGGGTTCACAGTCTTAATCCCCATTTCAAAGATGAGGTAAATGAGGGACAGAGTAGTTCAGTGACATGCCCAAGGTCACACAGCCCAGACAAATAGAAAACTGGGATTTAGAATCCAGGTCCTGTGACTCCCAGGCTCGAGCTCTTTCCACTAGGCCATGCTGCTTCTTAACATGACTTTTTGTGAATGTGAAGCTCTTGGAGAACACAACTCTCGTTATCGAAGAGCTGATCATTGCAAACTTACACTTCTCTGGGTGAGAACTTAAAGGGGGAAATGCTTTCTCTAAATATAAAATCAACAGGTTTAAACAGGTGGTTAAGGACAACACTTGGTTTCTACATTAAGATATTCATCCTGGGATGGGCATCTGGTTTAAATCATTAACTGCATCCCTCTGTCGAAAACCACAACTAGTGTTCTCTGTTGTGCAGGTCACTGCGTCCATGTCATTTCCTCCTTGACTACAGGTCAATCAGTGTATCAAATTCAGAATTCCTCCTTCTTCTAAGGAGAGTGAAAATGATAGTCGGAGTAAAGCCCTGCAGAAACTTCAGATTCTCAGCCCTGGCCCAGCCCTAGGCTCGTCTGGATCGACTAGTTCTCTCCCTTCTGGATTGTGAGGTCCAGGCCCAGGCCCAGCCTAGTAGGAAGGGGGTATGATCTTCTCTCCAAGGTGGACGATACACTATTCATCAATTGGAGAGTGACTATGAGATGCACACACTTTCTATTGCACTGCATCGATTGATTCATTGCCAACAGTCAAGGAATCACGGGTAACATTTAGTGGGAAGGACACGGGTTTCAGAGTCAGAAGGGTTTAGTTCTCTTTCCAACTCTGCCTTTAGTCTGCTGAATGACCTTGGGCAAGTCCCTTATCTTCTCTGTGCCTCAGTTTCCTTATGTAAAAAAAGGGAATTCCTGTTCTCCCTTTTATTTAGCTCATGAACCTCACAAAGGGCAGAAAGTGTATCTGGTCTGATTGTGCTGAATCCCTTAAGCACTTCGCTCTTCTCTCCAGTCCCACAGCACTTATGGAAATACCCTTATACTCTTCTATGCCCATCTATAATTTATTTTGATGTCTGTCACCCCTGTAGACTCCTTGTCGGAAGGGATCACGTCTACCAACTCTATTATATTGTGCTTTCCCCAAGTACTTAGTACAGTGCTCTGCACACAGTAAGCACTCATTAAACACCAACGACTAACTGATCGACCGTATCTACCCCAACACTAAGCACCTAAGCTCTTTGTGGGCAGGGAATGTGACTGTTTATTGTTATATTGTACTCTCCCAAGTGCTTAGTACAGTGCTCCGCACACGGTAAGTGCTCAATTAATGCGACTGAATGAATGAATGCTTAGCACGTAGTAAGCACTTAGACCCCACAATTATTTGTGGGCTCTAGCAGCAGTAGCATCACTAAACAGGTCCAAGAAAGATTTTTAGTGTGGCTGTAGTGCTGTACAATGTCTATCAGCATCATCAACTTGCTGAGTGCTTTGTGCAGAGTACTATATTCGGGAGAGCACATGACAATAAAATTGGTAGACATGTTCCCTGCCCACAAAGAGCTTACGGTCTAGAGGGGGAGATTGACATTAATACAAAAAATGTATCATATATCATTTATAAAGACGTATATCATAATTGCTGTGGGGTCAGGCAACTTGTACACAGGAAGGGCAGCACCGCCACCCAAGGAGACCCCAAATGAAAGGCAGGCAGACCGCCCACGTTGGGCTCAGGACACACAGGCTGACCCAAGCCTATGCCTATCTCAGACGAGAAGCTACCAAAAGCTTCGATCGGAAAAGCGGCAGGCCAAGGAAATGGGGATCCTGTAGCTCAGGTCTCTGCTCTAAGTCTGCTTTTATAATTCTAATTACTCCAAAAATAAAATTTCTCTAACACAGTTAGCTGCCATCTGTTTTAACTTTCCCCCAGGGCGGGCTTCCTCCTCCAAATGAATGGCTTTGTTTCTTTCTTACCCAGGAGCAGCTGGCAGCTACAAATGAACCCAACTCTTTGTTTTCTCATCCTCCCCTGCCATTTTCCCTATTTAAGCTGGAGGCGCCAATCAATTAATCAATAGTATCTGAGTACTTTCTCTGTGCAGACCACTATACTAAGCACTTTGGAGAGTACAATACAATTAGTAGACACACCCGTGCCTCTAGGATCTTAAAAAAATAATGGAGACAAACACTACAGTGAATGACAAATAGGGAGAAGCAATAGAATATAAATATATGAATATAAATGCTACGTGGGGAGAGGGCGAGTACCTAAGGGTTTAGATAACACAGATGTCCTGAGGTGGTGATAGGGGACATACAGGGTGGGGAGATGAGAAATTAATCGGGAAGACCACCTATAGGAAATGAGATTTTACAAGCACTTCGAAGAAGGGGAGAATATTGGTCTGTCGCATATAAGGGGGCGGAAGTTGTAGGCAGAATGGAGGGCAGAATACAGGTCAGTGGTGAGAAAGATGAGAATGAGTAGGTTGACTTGAGAGGAGTGAAGCGTACAAGCTGGAGTGTAGTGGGAGAAGAGTAAGGATAAAGGTTGGGGACAGAGGTGATTGAGGGCCTTAAAGCCAATGGACTGGAGTTTCTGCTTTATGTAGGGAGGAATGGGTAGCCATTAGAAGTTTTTGAAAAGTGGGGAGGGATGTGTACAAAATGATGCTTTAGAATAATGATCCGGGCAGCAGGAATCTCTGTTCTGGACTTAGCGGCTGATTGCCCAAAGCGGTTGATTGGTCAGTCGGTTGGTGGGTCTCTCACTCTCTCTCGCACATGTACACAATCACACACACACATGCACGCACATGGCTTCTTCTGATTTTTCACAAGGCTAGTGTCCCCAATTCTGCCCCCAAGTTTTTTCCATCAGTATTATCTCTGGGGACATTTCTGAGGACAACTGTGTGCTTATGCTTAAGAGAGCCCACTGATTTATTTTTAATTTCCATTCACCCATTTCAGAGGGGTGTCATTTCACATCAGATAACCTCATTGTCCCAACTTGCCTGCCCATCGTCACTGGTCAAATTGTAAACATCCTCTCAGGCCCTAAATATAGCTAAAGTGAAATGGAGACTCCAGGTTGGAAGCTTACAAGCGAGGCAGGGAAATGCAATGCATTTCCACATTTATTCAGCACAGACCCACTGGTCAGAGGCTCCGCCTTGCCCCCGCCCCCCATTATTGAGGCCCACCTTCCCCGACGATGGCGTTGTGGGAAAAGTTACCTATCCGGTCCCCTGGTACAAGGGATAGGGTCCTGCGGGACTTCCAGCTGGCTCACAGGGACATTTTGTAGATTACTGCTTGGGAGACAGGTCGGCCGACGGAAAGCCTATCGTGAATTCATAAGAACCAAGCACAGTATTTCTCAGTCTCAACTGGTGGTGGAAATAGTGCACATGTGCAGGATTGCCTAGTGGTTAGAGCTTGGGCCTGGGAGTCAGAAGGATTTAAGTTCTAATAGGGAAGCAGCACAGCTCAGTGGAAAGAGCACGGGCTTCGGAGTCAGAGGTTGTGGGTTCTAATCCCAACTCTGCCACTTACCAGCTATGTGACTTTGGGCAAGTTACTTAACTTCTCTGTGCCTTAGTTACCTCATCTGTAAAACGGGGATTAAGACTGTGAGTCTCACGTGGGACAACTTTGTACCTACTCCAGAGCTTAGAACAGTGCTTGGCACATAAAAAGCACTTATATACTATCATTATTATTCCAATCCTAGCTCTGACACTTGTCTGCTGTGTGACCTTGGGCAAGTCACTTCACTCCTCTGTGCCTCAGTTCCTTCATCTGCAAAATGGGGATTAAGACTGTGAACCCTCTGTGGTACAGGGACTGTGTCCAATCTGATTATCTTGTATCTACCCCAATACTTAGAACAGTGCTTAGCACATAGTAAGCATTAAGTACTTATAAATTATTATCATCCTAATTGGAATCCACAGCTAATCCACAAATTTCATTCTCGCCAAGACTTGGCTTCCTTTATCACCCCTTGAGACTGGAATGTGAGCCCCTTGAGGGGCAGAGACCATGTCTATCACTACTTGGACCGAATGTTTAATGTGAAGAAAAAATGAAATAGAGTTTCATGTTCTATAATCATCCGCTCCCTCCTTCTGGAGATAGCATTGAGCTGGCCAGAGGCATCAGAAAGGGAGAAAAATGTAGAAGCAATTGTTGCTAGACTATATGCAAAATAAATAATAAAACCAGCTACATTATCAATACTGGGCCCAACCTTCTACCATCGAGGGGGAAAATGATTTGTCAAAGGGTCTACAGGATCCATGGAGTGGTGAAGGAGAAGAGATCCAAGCAGAAGAGGAATAAAGCTGAGTAATTATTATCCACAAACTAATTTAACTACTACATCAAATAAGTGATTACTCATCACACAAACAGTCCTCCCAAATCCAATCAGTGCTTCATCAACAGCAACAGGGTTAAACAGCAAACACAATAAAACTTTCCTATAGTATATTTACAAAGTTAAATCTGATCTAATGGATCATAGTAAAGAGACATCAGGCATCATCATTATCATCAGTGGCTCTTACTGAGTGCTCACTATATGCAGAGCATTGTACTAAGCGCTTGAAAAAGTGCAATAGAGTTGGTGGACATGTTCCCTGCCCACAGTGAGTTTACAGTATAGAAGGGGAGAAAGACATTAGTGGGGCACTAATCTGTGAAGTAAGGTAGGAAGGGACAAAGAGATTAAGTGCTTTAAAGCCAATGTTAAGGAGTTCCTGCTTGATGCAGAGGTGGATGGGGAACCCCTGGAGGCAGTTGCTTATGCCATGCTCTGAAAATACGATGTCTCTCTATTGAATGGTGGAGTTCTTCGTCATCAAAGATGGATGAGCTTTGGCCCAGTCACAGTGACTTGAGGACTACCAAGAATAGAAATTTAGTGCTAGTAATAATATAACTATCCAAGCGGCGAAAACATACATAACTGCGCACTCTGGTCTCCTACAACATGAGGTCTGCAGTCTCGCGGAACCCACATTAAACATTCTACCATCACACTTGATTCAAGACACTTAAGAAAAACACATGTTATGGCAGAACCGAGGGTCTGTCCTGTTACTTTTTTAAAAAACAGAATCAAATCAACCAGTCAATTGTATCCATTGAGTTCTTACTGTGTGCAGAGCACTGTATTAAACGCTTGGGAGAGTACAATGCAAAAAACTGTTAGATATGATCCCTGCCCTACAGATGCTTATGATCTACTGGGATAAGGTAGCACAGTCACTAGGAACTGCACCAAGTTAAAACGGACCATGTCATTCATTAATTCATTCATTCAATCGCATTGATTGAGCACTTACTGTGTGCAAAGCACTGTACTAAGTACTTGGGAGAGTACAAAATAACAACAAATAGGCACATTCCTGCCCACAACAAGCTCAGCGTCACGTGGCTGCTATTACCTTCACACGGGAAAATATTTATAGAAGTAGAATAATTGCTAAATTAATAGCTCCTGAGAAAAACAACCTGTAGGAACACTTCCTACAGCTCAGCTGCTCTGGTTGAGTAATGGGCAGTGGGAAAAGGAGCGATGCATTGGCTATTGCTTTGGAAAAGATTGCAAGCTTTAATTAGCAGTTTGGTTCTCTGCAGTGAGGATAAATATTGTGTTGCTATGACTGAAACCATTCTGTGCATGTGGGCCACCCTTGTATATTATTAGCCCATATCACATTAGGTACAAATCAAGCTCATGGCTCCAGGTGCAAATATAGTCACTTAGCACATTAAAGAAATGGGTTCCTCTATCCAAACTTGATGTCATATTCTGAATTCTACTGAGAAGATGCACGGCAACAGTGATAAAAGTTGATTCTGAAACATGATCTGTGTTGTAAGTCCATGTTAAAGCGGTACTTTTTTAAAACTAAAGACTGTTGACACACAGCAATTGTTCCAAATCCTGTCCTCGAGTAGACATAGTCATATATCACAGCCACTCATGTGAATTAGGCATGTGTGCCTGGAAGCAGAGTTAAATCTAGTGAGGAGAGTCATTTCTATCCTAGTATTTGTGGTAAAATGATATAACTTCGGACATACCAAATCTGAAAGTCATATCTGCTTACTGAAGACACAGTGTAGGTTAACTCTAGATATGGGGCCCATGTCAAACAGAAACTCTTCAGGAGGTAGAAAAACACTGAATAACCTAAGGCCCCAGAAGCAGTTAGCAGGGCTAATCATTGGACTTGAGAGTAGGATTTCACCTACGATGGTGCAAAAACATGGTGAGACTCTTTTGGTCCCTGCAATAATCTTTGGCCCAGAAACACAGACTCTCATGATCATCAGGAGTGGGGAACTCTCTAGACTGCAAGCTCCTTTTGGGCAGGGAACCTGTCTACCAACTCTGTTTTATTGTGCTCTCCCAAGCACTTACAGTACAATGCTCTGCACACAATAAGCACTCAGTAAATAGGATTAAGTGATTAGTCATTGCATGAAGGCTCATTTCATATCCTTTATCGTCCATTGGATCCCCTTGAAAATGGCATCCCCACCCCTCCTAAATTCCATTGCACTTACACTCAGGGGGCTTGAATTAAAAAACTATTAGCTCAGATTCACCTCTGTGTGCATTTAGGATCCTCCACCAGCAGAATAACTAAGTTCTTGAATCTTTCAATCACCCAGAAATAAGACTTTTCCCAGAGCTAAATAAAAAACAGTCAAATTTATTGAGCACTTACTGCATGCAGAGCACTGTTTTAAGTGCTTGGGAGAGTACAATAACACAATACGTTCCCTGACCTCAACAAGCTTACAGGATAGAGAGGGAGGCAGACAATAATGTAAACAAATTACAGATATGTACATAAATGCAGTGGGGCTGAAGAAGTGGAGTGGATAAAGGGAGCAAAGCAGGGCAACAGAAGGTAGTGGGAGAAGAGGAAATGAGGACTTAGTCAGGATTTGAAGATGGGAGAGTAATTTTCTGTTGGATATGAAGAGGGAGGGTATTCCAGGCCAAAGGAAGGACTTGAGCAAGAGGCAGGTGGCGAGATGGACAAGGTCGTGGTACAGTGAGTAGGTCGACATTAGAGAGCAAAGAGTGCAGGCTGGACTGTAGTAGGAGAGCAGCAAGGTGATGTAGGAGGGAGAAAGGTGATTGAGTGCTTTAAAGCTGATGGTAAGTAGTTTCTGTTTGATGTGGAGGTGGATGGGCAACTGCTTGAGGTGCTTGAGGAGTGGGGAAACGTGGATTGAATGCATTTGTTGAAAAAAAATCTGGGCAGCAGAGTCAAGTGTGGACTGGAGTGGGGAAAGACAGGAGACAGGGAGATCAGCAAAGAGGCTGATACAATAATCAAGGCGGGATAGGATAAGTGCTTGGATTAATGTGTTAGCATTTCCCTGGTTTTTACCTGAACCCCCCGGATGCAAATTAATCACTGTTACAAGATGTTACCCATAAAGAAAAGAGTTATGTAAATACATTCCACTTAATGCTTTGTTCTTTTTTCAGAGTGAAAGGAAACACTCCACCTGGATATGGAGGCTGGATATCATTGCTACAAATAGCAACCTAACATAATATTGTGTATGTAACTGCACTCGATGAAGTAAAAAAACTTTAGGAATTCATTTTCCTGAAGAGCACAGACTGCGATGCCAATGGAAACCATCTGATCTCTCAGCAGATGAGAGGCTATTGTCCCAAACAGAGAAAGAGGGGTCCGGAGGTGGAGGAGGCCGAGAAGAGGAGAGGAAGAAAGTGGTACTTTAGCTACCACAATAATGAGTGGGTTAGAATGGAACTGTGGGTCAACCAGTGGCCCGTCTCACCCTCTGCCCACCCCTTGAGAGATCTCTGTACATGATAGGTTATGGGCAATGAGGGACCCTGAAGGGACTGTAATAGAACAATGTTCCTTCAGTCCCAGCAACAAAGAAGAGCCTTTCATACTGGAGGGAGGCACAACTTGGGTATGTGCACAAAACAGAAGGGCTTTCTATGGACAACTGCTCTGCTGCCACCATCACCCATGTCTGAGTGCGTAGGGTGGGTGGAAATCCACTCTGACCCCCACACAATCAGCACGCTCACAGAGAAGAGTCAACCCGTCCACAGGGGCGGAATCGGCTGTGAATGACTTTGGCTGCTGTTCCATTTCATGGGGTAGAGAGTAGCTGGTGAAACGTCTCACACTCATTCAGCTTCCCTCTCGCCGCCCTCCGTACCCCTAACACGCACACGAGTGGACAGTAACACTCACCCTCTTTCCAGGAACAGATTGGCCTGAATCCATCAATCAATGGTATTTATTGAGCGCTTATTATGTGCAGAGCACGGTACTAAGCACTTGGGAGAGTACAACAGAATTAGCATACATTCTCTGCCCATAACGAGCTCACAGACTAGAGACTGAACAGTGACGACCTCATCCGTGCCCACGCCCACGCTCCGTCCTCAAAGGAGACAGCTATAGCATGCTGAGGATGGGGGTGGAAGCCACATGGAAAGGAGGCTTTGGAACGGTTACTGTGCGTCAACAGTCTTGGAGTCATACACAGAACAGACTTCTTAAAATCACATCTTCTCTAAGAGGTCTCCCCAAAGTAAGCTCATTTCCCCTACTCCCTTTCCCTTGTGCATTGTTCTTGGATTTGCACCCTTTATTCATTCCACCCTAAACCCCACAGTTCTTAGCTACATATCCCAATTTCTTTTAACGTCTGTCTCGCCCTCTAGACTGTAAGCTCCTTAGGGCAGGGTACATGTCTACCAACTCTGTTATACTGTCCTCTTCCAAGCACTTAATACAGCATCGTGCATAAAGTAAGTGCCTCAAGAAATATGACGGATTGATCGAAACATGTTTCAGAACCGACTTTTATTATTATTGCAATGCAGCTTCTCAGTTGGTTGGGCTGCAGTCGCTGTGGGTTCTCTCACCCTTTCCATGCTGTATTCGAAAGTGGAGACTGTGGGAAGCCAGGGAAGCAAGGATCCACTAAACCACAGAATAATAATAATAATAATGTGATCCGTTCCACTAAACCACATAATAATGATTGGTATTTGTTGAGCGCATACTGTGGGTCAAGCACTGTTTTAAGCACTGGGGTAGGTACAAGTTCATCAGGCTGGACACAATCCCTGTTCAAGCTTGTTGTGGGCAGGGAATGTGCCTGTTTCTTATTATATCGTACTCACCCAAGTACTTAATACAGTGCTCTGCATATAGTAAGCTCTCAATACATATGATTGACTGACTCAAAAAGCAGTCAGTTAGATTCTAAAGCTAAATGGAACAATGAGCCAATCGTGAGACCAAAAAAACAACAACAACATAAAACCGATAATGTCAAGGGGCTATTGGTCCTAGCTCTCCAACCTAGTTGTCTACCTTAATAGCAGTTCACTGTCAGCTTTGTTCTCTCTGAACACACACAGAAGCACGATAGAACCGACAGGGTCATTAAGTGTTTTGGCTGAGCTCTGCCCAAAATGGGTGACTAGTGTGAGACATCTTTACATTCCAGTACCTCAGAAATCAATTGAGGAAATCAGAGCGGCTTCTCCCAAAGGTTATCCAGCTCAAGTGTTAAGCGTTCCGCACTCAACCAATGTCCCCAGGCTCTACACTGAACCGATGGGAGGCTTAGTAGTACAGGGAGAGTGAGTGGAAAGAGCAGAGTGCTTGTTTTGGCCAACTAGCAAGGACAGACACTCCATGTGATGATGTGTGAATGAATCACAAGGGGTAGCCCAGGGTATTTCTGTACTCTTGTTTCACATTCATGCTTAGATTATGGCTTATTAATATGGCAGTACTACTTATTGAGCACCCTCTTGTTGAAGAACACTGCAACCAAATGCTTGGAGACTACAAAACAGAGAAGTGACACATTCCTTGCCCCCAAGGAGTTTACACTTCAATGGTGGCTACCTCCTGCCCTTGAAGAAGAATGCCTATGGCTGTTTTCCTAAAATTAACTTTTTAATGGTATTTGTTAAGCACTTACTATGTACCATGTAGTGTACTATGGGCTGGGGTTGATACAAGCTAATTACAGATGTGGTAACTGAGGCACAGAGAAGTGAAGTGACTTGCACCAAGGTCACTCAGCAGACATGCGGCAGAAATGGGATTAGAACACAGGTCCCTCTGATTTCCAGGCCTGTGCTCTAACCATTAGGATGGTCAGAAAAACTTCCAGAGGAACAGGAATTCTCTCAATTGGGTATAGGAGAAATGTTGAACTAGAGCGTTAGTACAACAGGGTTAGTTACTAAAGCCAATAATCCTCCCCATCAACCCCATTTTCTTTTCCTGTTTCTCACCCCAAGCATGCCAAGTGCTTAGTACAGTGATGTGCACACAGCCGGTTCTTGGAAAAAGCATTAATTGGTTGGTTGATCAGCCCCATTCTTGCTTACCTGTCGAGGCCTCAAGCATACAGAGTGCTTAGTCCAGTGTGTTGTGCTCAATAGGTACTCAGTAAATACAATTACTACTACTTTGCCAAGAATCTTGCAAATCTGAACTTTATCATGAAGGGGAAAAGAACAAATGTGACCATCTGGAAGACAAGACTGCTTAAAGAGAAAGTGGATTTTGATCCTCTCTCCTTCCCACCCCGCTTCTCTTAACAACCAACCTGCTTCACCCTTTGATATTAGTTCCTGGCTGTAAATTGGTGGTTTAAAAAAAAACAACTGACTCAGTAGGAATGCTGCACCAGGTCAAGCTTCAGTTGCCCCTTCCCCAATTATAGCCCGACCCCAAGCCCCATACTGATATGTCCTTCCCGGGTACCAGCTCCTCAGTCTGAGGAGGAACTAAAACCTGTCCTCTCCATTTCAAATGCAAACCTCCTTCCCCGACACCTGCTCCTACTTAGTGGAGCAGAACTCTATGGTACTTTCCCAAGCACCTAGAACAGTGCTCTGCACCTAGTAAGTGCTCAAACAATATCAATTATTGATTGATTACAGCCTGACCCTACCTGACCCCTGTCCCTGTTCCTTGCTACCCTCGAAAGGGACAAACACACCTATTCTCAGGCCACAGGAGTAAAAGTGAATGTATGTGTGACCTTTATTTGCCATATACCTAGAAGTGCCACCACCTACCTCCCTGATGTATCTGCATTTTCAGTTTCTGTCAGTGAGTTGACAAAGAAACAAAATTCATCCCCTTTCATGGGATGGTAATTTAATTTGCTTCAAATCATGTCAAAAATCCAACTTGTGACCCTGGGGAGAATTTGAAGAGCAACATTCGCAAATTAGACAATGATTGATTTGTCTGTAGGGCACCATCCTTTAAGAGACAACTTGTGCTATCTCAAACAAGACCACCTTATTATAAATATATATTCCTCTGAGGAACTATACATCCCACAGACATATAGTCTTCCAAAGTACTTCCAGAATTGGGACTTTAGCCTGAAGGCAAAATGCTACGACCACCACCTTAATCAAATACATGAAATCTAACCAGGGCAAAGAGACTAGTTAAGCCAAGTGGTGAGAGCAAAACTGACACCCTCTGCTTTCCAAGATACTTCAGGTGGTGAGTAAAAATATAACTGGAGACTCTGAAGGATGGGCGTCAGGAACTAGATACACTCTCTGGGGTAAATACAGCAAGCAGAGGTCTGGCTTAAAGAAGGAACCATTTCCTTGAAAAGCATAAGCTCTTATTTTCCTCCAGTTGTGTAGAACAACAAGACCAGAACAGGGAATGGGGAAAACAGAGGGGAGGCCTGGTCTTGGTTCTATGTTGAAATGGTCTAGAAGAGAATAAACAAGATGATACACTCATGTGGTCTGCTCTGACACGTTAGGAGATTTATTACAACTCAGAGGCTAATCAGATGGGGTGCTGGGAAGCACACCCCCAAATGTCATCACAGTCCAACTTTGGCACCCGACACCTAGAAATAAGCTGTCACCAACGGGACTTGTGCCCTCTGTAAATAATTTCCAGAACATGTTTCGTAATCTAATGCCAGTGCTTAGTGAGCCAAGTAACTAGCAAAGGTCAAAAAGCAACCTTTCTTCAAGTCTTACCTATTCTTTTATCCTACTACAACACGCTTCTACTCTTCTTCCACTCCATCCACCTCCACCTCACTGTGGGACACACTAGAAAACAGCGCTCCCTAGTTTTATCCCATAAATGAGAATTTCAATCACATCCACTCTAAAAAGCAAAAAAAAAGTATCCTCAAACAATAAGTTCCTGATGTGTTTTCACATTTCCATTAAATTGATCAATCGAGTGCCACAGTAAACGCTTAGTTCAGTGATTGGGAGAGTAAAATACAACAGAATTGCTGTGAGCCCATCACTGGGCAGGGATTGTCTCTATCTGTTGCCAAATTGTACATTCCAAGTGCTTAGTACAGTGCTCTGCACATAATAATAATAATGCTGGTATTTGTTAAGCGCTTACTATGTGCAGAGCACTGTTCTAAGCGCTGGGGTAGATACAGGGTAATCAGGTTGTCCCACGTGGGGCTCACAGTCTTAGTCCCCATTTTACAGATGAGGTAACTGAAGCACAGAGAAGTTAAGTGACTTGCCCATAGTCACACAGCTGACAAGTGGCTGAGCCGGGATTCAAACCCATGACCTCTGACTCCCAAGCCCAGGGTCTTTCCACTGAGCCACGCTGCTTCCCCGTGCTCATAGTAAGCGCTCAATCAATACTACTGAATGAATGAATTGGTAGACACATTCTCTGCCCACAACGAGCTTATGATCTAGAGCTTACATTTGCTAAAAGAGACATGAGAAATCAGATCGAATGCATCTGCTGAGGAATTTTCATTACATATCATCACTATTTGCCCTCAAAAATTTGTATTTTTTTCTTGAGTAACTTTCAAAATTTATAAGGTAATTTGGGAATCATTTGGACATTCAGAATTGTTAAATGAACAGTTCCGTCTGTTTTTCCCTTTCAAACTATGTTTGAGTGCTGATGACAAAGGAACTCTTCTAAAAGTAACAGCCTTTTAAATGTAGTTTAAGCGTAGTTTAAAATGTTTTTAAAAATGATCTTTTGGCTTCTTATTCCTATAGTTACCACCCGTAGTCAATCTTTCAAAGTCACTGGTTACGAAAGAGAAGGCAAAACTCCTACTAAATGGCATTTAAAATGAAAGAAATACTTCCCTATCCCTATCACACATAAAATAGCCAATCCTAACCAAGCTTAATGAGATTTCACAGAGTAGAGAGGGATCAGTCTCTCTTGATCTTTCGCTCTACCTAACAGTAATTACAGTATTTACTGCACACCTACTGAATGCAATACAAAGCGCTTTGGAAAATACAACAGAAGCGAGAGACACATTCCCTGCTCCCATTAAGTGTACACTCTATTCAGGGGGACAAATCCAATGACATTTACAAATAGAGTAATCAGAATAAATTATTGACTATCCAACTGACTACAGCTATTCAACAAGCATTTCAAGAAGGGCAAAAGTACGTAAATTAGAGCTAGAGGAGGCTGCCAGGCTCATGGGACTGGAGAGATGGGAGTTAATCGGGAAAGGCTTGTTGGAGGAGGTGAGATGGTAGGCGATCTTTGAACCCGAGAATTGCTGTGATCTGTTGGGAGGGAAGAGGTTCCAGGCTGGGGGAGGGGGAGTGGGGAAAGAGGACCTGTTCCTTCTCATCCAGGCATTTGGCCTGCCGGATAGCATTACAAAGCAGTAACCCAAGCTCGCAAAAAGGCAGGTGTCCACAAGCTTTACGAGTAATATCGGAGAGAGGATGAGCTCCCCTTGCCTCACCCACCCAGTGATGTTAAAAAAGGAAACCGGCCAAGCAGCTTCAAATTAATTAATTCATTCATTAATCATATTTATTGAGCTCTTACTGTACTAAGCGCTTGGCTCAAATAATCAAGGTTAGCTTGGGGCTGGTCAGAAGTGTGCAATACTGCCGCTCAGGGCAGGAGAAGGGAGGGGATTCTCTGCCAAGGGAAAGGGCCCCCTCCACCGGGATTAGAACCCAGGTCCTTTGATTCCCAGGCCTGTGATCTTTTCATTAGGCTATACTGCTTCCCTTGGTCAGAAGGATTCTAAGTGTTTTCTGCACCTCTAGACAGTAAGCTTGCTGTGGGCAGGGAACGTGTCTACCAAACTCCATTGTATGTATGGTCCCGAGCACTTAGTATGGTGCTCTACACACAGTAGGTGTTCAATAAATACAATTGATTGATTGATCCACTGAGAACCAAATTGGAGGTTTCACACACATGAGAGAGTTGGACCCAAGGAAGCCCTTGTTGGCCATCAGGAAATGGATGGTGAAAGAAGGATGTGGAATTTCCATCCCTGGAAATAGTTTAGAAAAGAATCAACGATGAGACAGTTTGGTTGGATTAGTTATGACCATCTGATGGCTTGCCCCTAGACTAGATAAACGGTCAAAGTCTCTGCTGCTTCTTTGATTCTTCTGACACTTGATTTCACTTTGCATGCGTAAGAACAACTTGGCAGGCAGGAAAGAGGAAAGGTGAATTAAATGATGCCACTATATCTCCTTTTTTAGTAAAAGGACAAGCTGGAAGTGGCATTCCTGGAAGAACTGATCAGGGTAACATCTAAGAGAAAGGTTAAATTCTCTTCTGGGAAGACCAAGGCAAGGAGAAAAATACACAAATAGTTGTCCCAAATGCACTAAAACTGATGGAATGGCACTAGACTGTCCAGGACATAATGTTCTCCTCTTTGATTCAGGTCAGAAAACATATTGAGGGCTTCCCAAAGAGTTATTGATGAGTGATCTGAAAGGGAACATTCACAAAAACAGAGGGCAGGATAAACTTTTGAAAGACAGAGTGAAGCACATTCTGTTTCACTGTACTTTTCCAAGCGCTTAGTACAGTACTCTGCACATACTAAGTACTCAATAAATGATTAATTGATAGGGCAGAGTGGAGGACTGGTATATAATTATACATTATAATTTTTTTTATTCATATTAATGTCTGTCTCCCCCTCTAGACTGTAAGATCATTATGTGCAGTAAATGTGCCTGCTAATTCTGTTGTATTGCACTCTCTCAAGCGCTAAGTACAGTGTTATTCACATAATAAGTGCTCAATAAATATGACTGATGGAGTGATTGATTGGTAGAATACAGAGTAGCCAAGATGCAATCAAGAGAAGTGCTGCTCTCCTTGAGCAGAGGCTTTAGGAAGATAAGGATCCCAAGAGACATATTTGAAAACAGCACCAGTCTCTGCAAGCAGCAAAACTATCAGTATTACAAAAAAATAGTTTTAAATCCAAACAGTGCACAATACATCAATGGATATACAACAGATTCCTGAGCCTCTGCCCACACACTGATAGGATTTTGCCATGAGTAGAGGTATCTGTCAAACCAAGATAACTACAAACATACATGGTCGGTCAATCATATTTATTGAGTACTTACTGTGTCCAGAGCACTGTACTAAGGACTTGGGAGGGTACAATGTAACAGACATTTCCTGCCCACAACAAGCTTACAATCTAGAGGGGGAGACAGAAATTAATATAAATAAATAAAATGACAGATACGTACATAATTGCTGTGGGGCCGGGAGGGAGAACGAATAAAGGGAGCAAGTAAGGTTGACACAGAAGGAAGTGGGAGAAGAGGAAAGGAGGGCTTAGGCAGGAAAGGCTTCAGAGGAGATGTGCTTTCAGTAGCTGTGAAGCGGGGGAAAGTAATTGTCTGTCGGATATGAGGGAGGGAGGGCATTCCACTATAAACACATATACTTACTATACCATGTATGTTTTCCTCTGAAATATAATTATCCTTCATCTTCAAAGAAGATACTGCTGATGGTGAAACTCACTTGGGAGTCCAGGTATGGCTGTGAAGACCGATGCAAGACCGAGAGTTGCAGCCACACTTTGCATACAAAAAACTGCCCTTTGTTTTGTTGTCATGTTTGATGGGAGCAGCGCCTGCTGCTGTTTCCTCTTAGCCTTTATTTATTTACTTATTTATTCCCCAGTCCTACAACGGGTAGGTTTTGGAAAGAAAAAAAGATGGAAAATATTTTGAGCCAAAAAAAAAAAAAATCAACACCAAATGATAGCTTATTTGAACTGCTGATGTTAGGACATGTCAAATTGAGCTAAGACTGTTTCAGCTTTCCACGGTCAGGCTGAAGCACATTAAGAGAATCAGAATGATGGACAGAGGGCAAGTCCAATCCTTGGAAAACTGGCAGTTGAACTAGCTTCTGTTAATCATGAAGTCTGGTGGTACAATTTGTGATTACAGGGCACCACACCCCATTTACCTCTCAAAGAAGACTAGGAACCCACTAATGAGTTCACTGGATCCAAAATCTCTCTTGAGGGAACTCAGCTGGGCTCCAAACATAATAACCCTCCCCCTTGATCTGTATGACAATTCTGGGAACAATGAAATCATTTTGGAATGCAGTTCTTTTTATTAGCTGATCAGATGTAGCTTTACTACATATGCTCGTGGGACTTAGCCACCAAAATTTCCCCCAAATCAACTAAGCTGGGGATAGAGAATGGTACATAATAATAACAATAATAATAATCACCACATGTTCTAAGTTAGGCACTGGCTATCTTCAATCAATCACCTGTATTTATAAAGCACCTGCTGTGTTGAGAGCACTGTCCTAAGCACTGGGCAAAGTACAACACACTTGGCAAACATGATCCCTGCCCATGTGGAGCATACAGTCCAGCGGATTCAAGATTATAAGATCAGACATAGTCTTATTTTACCCTTGAGGAAACTAAAGTTGCCCAAGATCTGAGAGTGAACTATAATAATAATAGGGAGAAGGCAGAGGAGAAAGGAGACAGCATACAGGTCAGTGTTGACAAATAGAGAGAACCCTTCAGCCCAGAGGGAGAAATGTAGATACGGCACAGAGGCTGATCAGGAGCCCAAGTCAGAGCCTAAGTACCATAAGAGTGAAGGCAAAACCAAACATGGCTGATGCGATAAGAGGAAATTTCAGCAACAGAGTTACTACCGACAGCTTTTGCAGGTGAAAAAAATCAATAAATTGTGGTATTTGCTAAGTGCTTAGTATGTGCCAGGCACCGTACTAAGCGCTGGGGTGGAAACAAGCAAATCAGGTTAGAGAGAGTCCATGTCCCACTGGAGGCTCACAGTCTTAATCCCCATTTTACAGATGAGGTAACGAAGGTACAGAGAAGTGAAGTGACTTGCCCAGGATCAACAACAGACAAGTGAGTTCAATGATAAGAAAGAGGCTGGACGGGAGGACGAAGACGATGATGGAGGGCTGCAAAACAAGGCAAAGAGAGAGTCATTTGCAAAAATCTTCTAAGGTGGAGTCTAGCCCTAGAGTTCCTTGGGGGCAAGGAATACATCTCTTCGGTCCTAAGCTCTTAATTAACGTAATGAAGGGCCCTCGCTGAATAAATACCTTAGTCCTTAGGAGTTCATGCCCTGATGAATGACTGTAGAGAGGGAAGGTCGAGATGAGCTGACTATGACAGAGATTTCCTTTGCTTGGAGGTTTCTTCAAGAGCATTTCCTTTCTGGAAGAGGTTTCCTCCCTTGCCATCTTTTCCCTCTCACCACACAGTAATATTTTTTATGCCCAAAGATTTCTCTTTCCTAAGTAAACATCCTTTAGACTTTTCTCCTGTAAATCTTTGTATTTTTTCCTTCACTGGATCCTCTCAAAATATCTTACAATGCTTCAATCTTGGGCCCCCAATTTCCAAATGATTAAATAAAAGTCTGCCAAGTGCTAAATTTAGAAGTGTCCCTCAAGAGTCTAGTGCACTAAACCCCTCTTTTCCTCTGCTCCTCCTCCTCTCCTCATCACCCTGACTTGCTCCCTCTGCTCTATCCCCTCTCAACCCCACAGCACTTGTGTATATATATACACATATTTATAATTCTATTTATTTTACTAATGATGTGCATATATCTATAATTCTACGGGAGAAGCAGCATGGCTTAGTGGAAAGAGCCCAGGCTTGGGAGTCAGAGGTCCTGGGTTCGAATCCCGGCTCCGCCACTTGTCTGCTGTGACCTTGGGCAAGTCACTTCACTACTCTGGGTCTCAGTTACCTCATCTGCAAAAATGGGGATTAAAAAATGTTAGCCCCACATGGGACAATCTGATTATCCTGTATCTACCCCGGTGCTTAGAACAGTGCTCTGCACATAGTAAGCGCTTAAATACCAATATTATTATTATTTATTTATATTGATGCTATTGATGCCTGCTTACTTGTTTTGATGTCCGTCTCCCCCTTTTAGACTACGAGCCCATTGTTGGGCAGGGATTGGCTCTATTTGTTGCTGAATTGTACTTTCCAAGCACTTAGTACAGTGCACAGTAAGCGCTCAGTAAATACAACAGAATGAATAAGCAAAACAATAAATGTTTTCCTTAAAAATTTCTATTTCGCATACTATTGGATTAGATGCTTAAAGCCATTTTTCAGTACTGATTTTGAAAGGTGCAGTTTCAATCAGTGGTATTTATTCAGGCAATCAATGGTATTTTTGAACATTTACCTTGGGCTGTACTAACTACTTAGGAGAGTAGACTTTGAGTAAATGGGCAGGGAATGTGTCTGTCATATTGTTGTGTTGTACTCTCCCAAGCACTTAGTGCAGTGCCCCGCACAAAATAAGCATTCATAAATACCACTGATCGATTACAATACAAGAGAGTGGCTAGATACTTTCCCTGACCACCTGAGTTTACAGTCTATTTGCCATCTAGTTATTGGTCTGCATTTTTTTTAAAAAACAGATTGCTTTTGTTTATAAATCTTCATGAATATTTTAATGTCTATTTCTCTCTCTAGACTGCAAGGTCCTGGTGGGCTGGGAACATGTCTCCCAATTCTGTTGTTCTGTACTTTCTCAAGCATTGAGTACAGTGCTATGCACACAGTAAGTGCTCAATAAATACCATCGATTGATGCTGGATAAATTGAGACTTCAAGCAAATACTCTGAATACCGTGGGGTTTTTTTCCAACTGCAATTTTTTTGCCTGGCAGTTTGGATTCCAGGAAGGAACATTTTCTGAGGAACGGCAAGGTCTTTATGTTCCCTGTGGATGCCTCCTCAAGGTTGCTGTGGAGGAGGAAGAGGAGAGGAAGGAAGCTGATATGAGGAAGGAAGCTGATACTATCATCTCCATTTTTATAGGAAACTAAAGTACTGAGCGTGACATTCCCAGGGTCATGTTAGTCAATGGTGTTCCCAAAAATACCACTCTGTCTCCTGACCTGTAGTCCATGTGGGCTTGAGCACTGGACTAAGCCACCATCCACAGCTCCAGCTTTCTCATCTTTCACCTAATAGAAAGAGTACGGGCCTGGGAATTGGAGGATCTGGGTTCTAATCCCAAGCTTTGCCACTTATCTGCTGTGTGATCTTGGGCAAGTCACTTAACTTCTCTGTGCCTCAGTTCCCTCAACTGTAAAATGAAGATTTATGAATGTGACCCCATGTAGGATTGGACCATGTCCAACCTGAATAGCTTGTATCTGCCCCAGTGTTTAATACAGTGCCTAGTACACCGTAAGTGCTTAACAAATACTTTCAAGAAAAAAAAACAACTACTTCCCTTCACTAGCTTCCTTATTCTCTGCTGGAAGAAGGCAGGCAGCTACTTCAAGTGCAGACTCGCTCCTTTGGTGGAAACAGTCTGAGAAGCTGCTTCCCGGCTCACTTCCACTTCTTCCCCACTTTGACCCCCTGGGAGAGGGGTCTACTGACGGCTGCCGCTAGAGGATCGCTGGGCCTCCTAAAAGAGTTAACATCCTATATGCCAGTTTACTTTACTTCCATGGTCGAGGTCAGGACAAGGCTAATTCATCATAATAAAAAAGCAGCGAATCCTGGATGTCAAATAGTTTGAAATGCAAAGAAAAGCAAGGGAGACTGGATTCAATGTGTGGAAAATAATGGTCATCCACTAAATGGCCTAGGCAAATTAGAGCTGGCAGGCAATTCCTGGAGAATGGGAGCAGAACCATGCTTTTTCAAAAGAATGGTGCTCAAAATTACTGGATGCCTCATTCTTGACATTTGGGCTGTTGGATGCTAGCAAATCAATAGGATAATCCCAAATGCAATCACCATTTAGAACATTTTTATTCGACTGTTACAATGTGTCTTGAAAGGATAAAGATGTTATCAATCAGTAATAGTTACTGAGCATTTACTGTGTGCAGAGCAATGTGCTAAACTAGGATAATCCCAAATGCAATCACCATTTAGATAATTTTTATTCGACTGTTACAATGTGTCTTGAAAGGATAAAGATGTGATCAATCAGTAGTAGTTACTGAGCATTTACTGTGTGCAGAGCAATGTGCTAAGCCTCAGTACTTGGGACAGTACAATACATCAGATTGGTAGACATGTTCTCTGCCCACAATGAATTTAGTCTGGAGGACATTATCCTTATGTAACAGGAATTGCACATTCTAAAGTATCTAGTTCCAGTGGATAATTTCCTCTTGAAAAGGACAGATACCCCCAAAACTTCTAACTGAAAATGAATTAATATGCCAGATATTTACACTGAAGCAAAACACTTCCTATAATTCAAATCACCATCAATGGACAGTAGACATTGACTCAGAAATCAGCCTTAATCACTAAGAAATGTTTTTTTTACAACCCGTCTATGGCCATTATGCTGAATGCAAGAGATTAAATACTTCTTATAGCCTAAACTCTCTGTAATTTTTCATTCCAGACCAACCACATTCTAAATAAGTGAAAAGTCATTTGTTCTGGCAAGATTTCTCACGTGAGACATGGGGCCACCAGTAACTGTTTGCAACTGCTTCTAGTGGTGGCCAGACTCTAGTCTCAGCATCAGTCAAACTGAAATGTGTCGTCGATAACATGCAAATGCTACTTCCCTTCCTGGCTTTGGATGCTGAGAACCGGAAAGGGTCTGGGGTAGTCAATCAATCAGTGCTATTTACTGAGCACTTACTATGTGCAGAGCATTTTACTAGGCGCTTGGGAGAGCACAACAGAATTAGCAGACACATTCTCTGCCCATTGTCGTGGGAGTAGGAGCCAAAAGTCTTTGCCCCTCCCCATCTTCGGGGGCAAAGAATGGGCGATGGAGTGGTAAAAGTACTGCGTGCGACCTGTCGGTGAATGGAACTGTGTGTGGAATTATGTACTAACGGCTTGGATAAGCACGATAGAGTTAGAAGACATGATTCTTGCCATCAAGGAGCTTAGCATCTAAGGCAGGAGACTCCGAGGACATTTCAGGATGAATTGAGTGCTGGGAGTCAGTTACCAAAAACAATCAACTGGAGATCAGCGAGGTAGTGGCTGGATAAGAAAAGCAGCATTGAATATAAAGTTGCACCCATTAATCATATTGCTCATTTTTTCAGTGAATTGCAAGCAGAAAAACTGACATTAGTCATGAAAGCTGTCTGGAAAAGGATACAAGTCTGCCTTTAGAAACCCTAATTCCAAGTTTGATATTTTAAAAGGATGTTGAAATGCCAGTTTTATATGATGCTGTTTCTGGAAAATTCACATTTAAGGCCCTCCTTGTGGGGTCATAGCACAAGGAGACTCGGAATGTTGGGGTTTAAAAATACTCTCTAAGAAGGCACGCCAAGTGACTGCAGGATTATAAGTTATCTCTCCCAGTTGTTCTGGTATTAAAATGACAGCAAGTAATAATAGCTTTTAAAAAGGTAATTAACAGCATGTAATACGCTAAATAGTCGATCGAAGAGATATACTAATCAGTGTGTAATGCGATAGCTATCCCTTAATCACCAACAATTCTCAACAACTATTTCTCTAATGAAATTAAAAATAAACCCAAAACAAAACAAAAATCACAAGTGAAGGTCACATTCACAAAGGCAGTGCCAAATCTTCTGGTGCCAACAGCCATTGCCAACAACTGTTCTTTGACAGGGGAAGAACTTAATTATTTCCTAGCTTAGCCATGTTTGGTAGTGATGGTCATTTCTATTTGTCCGATGACTTCATGTTCACATAAAGATAAAGACTGCAGAGGTTTGAATCCTTATCTGGGGTGCACCTGACTGGATAAGAATCACGCCAAACCTTCCTGAACCCAAGTTTTGTCGGAATTTTTTTTTCTTGAGGAAAATGAGTGGAGGGAGACTGGGGCAGACAAGGAAACTAAAACACATTAACTGGCCTTCATTTTCAAAGACAATATTACTGCCAGTGAAAATCTATCCAAGAGGATCCCTTAGATAGGTAGCTCATTGTAGACAGGGAACGTGTCTCTCAATTCTGTTATACTTGTACTCCCTAACTGTTCTTCATATTCAAAGACAATATTACTGGCAGTGAAAGTCTATCCAGGAGTATCCCCTAGACTGTAAGCTTGTTATGGGCAGGGAATGTGTCTGTTATATTGAACTCTCCCAAGCGCTTAGTTCTGCACACAGTAAGTGTTCCGTAAACATGACTGACTGACTACAGTTCAATCATCCTAAGGCAACTCATTAATTCAGTTGGGCAGAGTACGAGCTGAACTGGCATACTGAGCCCTGTCCCCGAAGCCTTCTTCATCAGCTGGCCCAGCTCCGGTGCAGTCTCTGAGATGTGGGCAGAGACTAATTAGGGCTTGGCAGGTCCTCTAAGGGAAGACGTTCCACAGGCCAGATCCCAGAGGAGATGGATCTGAGCCTTCTTCAATCTTTCCATTAAAAGTTTATCTTCCAACCCTTTGATCACGCTGTCCAAGGGGAAACAAATATTACGTCCTCCAAGTCTGGCAGGAGTTAGATTTTATAGTTCTATTTTCTCACTTTCTTAACCCAGTCAGGATCTGGGTTCTAATCCTGTTCTGCCACTTGTCTGCTGTGTGATCCCGGGCAGGTCATTTAACTTGCCTCAGTTATCTCACCTGTAAAACGGTGGAATAAGACTGTGAGCCCCATTTGGGACACGGACCGTGTCCAATTGGACACAGTCCAATCAGATCATCTTGTATCTTCCTCAGCACTCAGTATAGTGCCTGGCATACAGTAAGCCCTTAAACTAGTCTCAGCATTAAGCAGGAGCCTGGGAAAGCTCAAGAACAGACCATGCACTAAAATGAGGACTCTGGCCATCAATAATGAATACAAAGGGGGATGAGGCTGAGAGAGATTTTAAGAGGTCAAAGAAATACCCTGCCAGGAGTAGGATTTAAACCTAGGCTCCAGAAGCGGCAGTGTGGTCTGGTCGAAAGAGCATAGGCCTGGGAGTCAGAGGACAAATCCCAGCCCTACCACTTGTCTGCTGTGTGACCTCGGGCAAGTCACTTTACTTTTCTGGACCTCAGTTATCTGTAAAATGGAGATTAAGACTGGGGGGCTCATGTGGGATAGGGACCATGCCCAACCCGAATATCTTCTATCTATCTCACTGCTTAATACACTGCCTGGTGCCACAATAAGAGCGTCATAAAATAAGTAGAAAAAAGACCAGAGCATAAACTGTTGCTGGCAGGTAAGTCGACAGTGATTTTCTTTAGGAAACAACAACTGTTTCTTTTGGTGAATGGAGAGACCCAGAAATCTCCCAACTGCAGATAGCCGGCAGAGAGGGATCACAGCTGAGAGACACAGCTCTGACCTAGGTATAAATAGAAGTCAGCCCAAACCCAGATGAACTTTCAAACGCTGACCTTACATCTCTCACACTTCCCTCTAGTGGAAAATGATAAAAATACACACAACAATTCAACCCAGTTCATCTAAGGGTAGATAATAATGTCGGTATTTGTTAAGGGATTACTACGTGCAGAGAGCACTGTTCTAAGCACTGGGGGAGATACTGGGTAATCAGGTCGTCCCACGTGAGGCTCACAGTTAATCCTCATTTTACAGATGAGGTAACTGAGGCACAGAGAAGTTAAGTGACTTGCCCACAGTCACACAGCTGACAAGTGGCAGAGCCGGGAGTCGAACCCATGACCTCTGACTCTGAAGCCGAGGCTCTTTCCACTCAGCCACGTAGATGAATACAAGAGTCGCAATTAGGATTTTCTCAAAGACCCACATTAAAGTGTGGAAACGGGGAGAGGCTACAAATGCATTTTGAATTCAATCCTGTCTACTAAAGTCATCACTTCTTGATTTTTCTCTCCTCTCCCACTTTCTATTGCCCAGATTTCTATATCTGAAGTAATAATAATATTTAAGGTATTTGTTAAGCTCTTACTATGAGCCAAGCGCTTTTCTAAGTGCTGGGGTAGAAACAAGTTAATCAGACTGGACCCAATCCCTGTCCCACATGAGGCTCACAGTCTTAATCCCCATTCTACAGATGAGGCAACCGAGAGAAAGAGAAGTGAAGTGACTTGTCCAAGATCTCCCAGCAGACAAGTGGTGGAACCAGAATTAGAACCCAGGTCCTTCTGATTCCCAGGCCTGTGCTCTATCCACTAGGCCACGCCGCTCCTCAAAGTGTAGGAAATCTACACTGGAAAGGTGAGTGGCAAGGGAGAGTTTGGGGGAAAGGAGGGAAGGGGTGCTCAGGAGAAGGGGAAGACAACAAAGTCCAGGGAAGAGAGTGGGAGAGAAGTCTTAGTGAAAGCCACCAGAAACCTCTGCAGCTGGTAGTCCATTACCCTCAGTTTGGAAAATCCAGCAGTGCCAAGAGAAAACAGAAGTACCCCAACTACTTGGGTTCTAATGCCGGCTTCTCCACTTGTCTGCTGTGTGACCTTGGGCAAGTCACTTAAATTATCTGTGTCTCAGTTCCCTCATCTGTAGAATGGAAATTAAGACCGTGAGCCCCAAACGGGATAAGAACGGTGTCCAACCTGATTACCTCGTATTTACCCCAGCGCTTAGAACAGTTCACGATACCTAATAAGCACTTAACAAATACCATTTTAAAGAAATTACCAATGAAATATCACATCTAGAGAGGCGGCATAGAAAGAGAACCTGTATGGAAGACAGCAGACCTGGGTTCTATCACCAGTTCTGCTACAGGATTGCTGTAACATGGTGATAATACCTGCCTCTCCCATCCTCTCGGGTGTGGCAAAGAAGAACATGCGATAATTGATTTGAAAGTGCTTTGGTAAAAAAAGCACCATATACGAAGTGTCATTTTTACTACATTTAAAGAGCAGAAACCTATGGAGTGGAAGAATCACCTCTGGATTAAATGCAATGAAAAAATCTTGACTAAAAGTGAAATGTCATGTAACAACAATAATTTATTTTCTTGAGTTTCCCCTTTAGTCTGTAAACTCCTTGTGGGTGAGGATGGTCTGTAACTACTCTTTTGTATTGTGCTCTCCCAAGTGCTTAGTACAGTGCTCTGTACACTTTAAGCTCACAATAAATACCACTGATTAAGTTTTAGAGAGTTCACAATGCTTTTGCAATATAACTAGCCTCCCCCAAATTCCAAATTAGGATGCTCGGCAGGTCAGATTCATTAACTAGTAATGCGAGGACCCATTTTTCACAAACGTCTGAGGCTTTGCTTCTTTATTCCACGACAGCACTCACGACCCTCCACCCTCACCCCCTGTCATCCCTTCCTTGCCCAGACATTCAGGACTGGACAGGGGCCCAACCAGTTGAAAACCATTCAAACGACCACCCTGATGAGAAGGGGAAAGTGCTCAATCACACAGGAAAGTTTTTAATCCCAAATTGAACTCTATTTAAAGATACAGAGCTCTCGATCAATCAGGAGTATTTACTGAGCACTTACTGCATGCAGAGCACTGAACTAAGGCATTGTGAGAGTACAACAGAATCAGCAGACTCATTCCCTGCCCGTAAAGAGCTTAAAGTCTAGAGGGGGAGACAGACGTTAAAATGAATAAATAAGTGATTTATAACATTTAATTTAAAGATATGTATACAAGTCCTGTGGGGGTGGGGCAAATATGAAGTGTCCAAAGGTCACAGATTGAAGTGCACAGACTAAGTTACTGGGAGAGTACAGAGATAGCAGACACAATTCCTACCTTCAAGGAGCTTACAGTCTAGCATAACAAGCACTCCCTTTAAAGACAACCAAGTGTTTAAGGATCCCAATCCCATTTAAAAATGATAATTATTCAAGTAGTCTGAAGTGTGTTTATGCAACCCCAATCATGTTAGTTTTTCTTACATTATCAGATGAGTATGTAATATCCGAAGGAGCCATACTGCATTCTTTAAATTATTTAATATAACAAGGGTATGAGGAAAGGAAAAAAAAACAGACATTGAGCTCAGATCTCTGCAGATAATTATAGAGTCAAGGCACAGGGAAGAACTTCAAAAAGCTATTACAATAACAACATCTACTTAGACTGCATTCCAACTACAAACATCAGCATATTGGGTGTTTAGAAGCATTTCAACTTCTTATAACTCTCATAACTCTATCCTGGAAAAGGACTACTTTTTTCATCCTCAAAGATGTTACCATAACAAAGCTACCTGAATTGAATAATGAAGTCAACAAAAACCCCATTATAGTACCTGCCAATTGCTACAAAGCTAAGTATTTTTTTTTTGTTAAAGAAATGTATTTGCCAAAGATACTCCACTTTCTTTCCTGAGCCAGAAGGCATGAGAAAATACGGCAAGCTACCTGAACATGCACTTCAAATGCACAAGCTGCTATTTTCTTAAATTTAAGATATTTAGAGGAAATCTCCTGGGTACTAAACTTCATTTTAGCATAGTTCTCTTAGAGGTAAAATCATCCTTTTAAGAAAGTATCTCTCCAACAATACAAACCTCAGAATGCAGCTTTCCAGAAAAGTTTTTATGCCCCATCAGTAAAAAATCCTGATTCTGGTCCATTAGTAGAAAAAAAAAATCAGCCTAGATCTTCCTGTTACCATTTTCCCAAAAGTTCTGTTTCAAACACAAAATGAGCTACTGTTCTCCCAGGTCCAAGTTGCTCTTCCACTAGCCCAGTTTCCAAGACAAGATTTCTCTAGCCTCGAGGCTAAAGAAAAGATTGGCGGGGTGGGGGAGGAAGAGGGAGGGAGGGAGGGAGGATTTTCAGCAGCTTCCAAACTAAATCTCACACAGCTGTTGCTTGAATGCCTGTTCCAGTCTGATCAATGAATAGTCTACATTCATCTCTTAGGGGGAAGACCAACAGCTTTCAAGTGACTACGGTGTCATTTCTAATAAATGGCAGAACTCCAAATGGTTTTAAAAATGAATATGCTTTCCCCTAGTTTTCAACAGGACAATACTGATATTAAAGAAGCTGTTTGATCACAGCCTCTGCCAGACACTTTGCAGTCAGCTCTTTTAAACAAAGATATTTTTGTCACCACCCTTCCTTTCTCAGTCATCTGAATCTCTTACGGGGATTTACTTACCTGAGAAAAACAAGCCTTTTTATAGTCTTATTTAATGTCTGGCAAACTGTGTTGAAGCTTTCTTGCAGTAAATACACATTGAGTACTGTACTGCTGAGTATTAAGATTATAAGATATTAAAGGACCCTCTCTCAGCTTTTAGTCATTTTATCATAGCGTACACATCATGAGTTGGGAAGTATAATCAATCACAGAATTTGGTCCCTAAACAGAACTTATACATTTCTAAATGTAAACTTTCAGCAAAAGTGTGAACCTTACACTACAGAGAACTTGCAAAATGTCAAAGAGAATATAACAACATGAGTCTTCCTTCACTTCATAAGAATGCAATTCTTGCATTATAGGAGAAAGGGGTATACTTTTCACCCACGCTCTCAATTAAATCATGCAGTTAACGGGAATCAGCATGCTCTAGTGGAAAGAGCACGGACCTGGGAGTCAAAGGACATGGATTCTAATCCTAGCTCCGCTATTTGTCTGCCGTATGACCTGGGGCACTTAATTTACCTGTGCCTCAGTCACCTCCTCTGTAAAATGGGGATTAAAATATAGGCCATAGACTGTGACCAACCTTGTGTCTACCTCAGTGCTTAATTCAGTGCCTGGCACATAGTGTTTAACAAATAAAATTAAAAACAAAAATCTCTCCCTCATGGTTGTCACTTTTTAGTAGTGAGTGAAGGGTCTAAGAAGGCCTTTTCAGCACATCACTGCGAACCCACAACATAAGGTACTTTTGCATTCTCTATTCAACTAACTTATTATTCAAAAGGAATGGGCAGGCTGGCTATACAATGGGAAGATTCAACCTAAACATTTTTAGTGCAGAAGCCAAAAAACCCAAAATCTACCTAATTTTCTAACCTACAAAGTATGTTTGGGAAAAGACAGTAAAATAGGCTACTTTGGACAGCTTTCCAAAGCAGGCGGCAAAATCTGCTTCATAGATAGTGCTCTCCTTCAGCTTGAAGATGATGCTGCTGATAGCGAGCCTGGATCCAGGAGTGTGAGAGTTATTGAGAGAAAACCTTTTACACCCTCACCATTGTGACTCCATGAATACAGACTGAAACAAGGTTGTTCCTATTCTCAGTTTACTATCTTCTATCCCATTAACAGAAGCAAAAAACTCAGCTTTTCATTCCTGTTCCACTGCTCTCTCAAAAATAAAAGACACTTGGATAAAGGGTCAGATTTTAACCATTTTTAAGTGCTCGATTTTTCTGTAATAAAGTTGAATCAGGGCCAGCTACAGATGGGAAGAAAGTGAAGCACCTCCATTTACAGTGACTCAACAATATTAACGTTCTATCAGTCACTTCCAGGCACCACTCCCATGATAAAATGTTGCCCCACCCTTGATCCTTATGAAGGTGGGGCAAACTATCTTCTTATAATTTGAACAGGTAACCAAGGGGGCTGAGCGAGTCAATAGTCAATTGATAGCATTTACTGAGCATCTGTGTGCAAAGCCTTGTACTAAGCACTTGGTAGAAGTACAATAGCTGGACTAAGTGGCAAATTGAAGGCTACATGCTGGGCCTCCCACTTTCAGGGAATCCTACTGGTTGCAGCCTAGTCCTGGGAGGCAGCTACAACTAGGCCTTTATTAGAACTGTTACAATTAAATTGTAATATCCTCAAGGGCAGGGATCATGTCTACCAACTCTACAGTATTGTACTCTCTCAAGCGATTAGTATGGTGCTTTACCCTCAGTAAGTGATCAATAAATATAATTGAGGCACTTTCCATGGTCAGGCAGAAGATCAGGCAGCAGCAGAGAACCACTGACCCACAGTAAACACCCTCCGTCCCCCTCTCCCCATCCTACTCAGAGCTCCTCAGCCCCTCCTCCCTACTGCTAGGTAATAATGATGGTATTATTTGAGCACTTGCTTGTTATTGTCAAACACTGTATTAAGCCTGGGCTAGGTACAAGATAATCAGACAAAATCCCTCTCCCACACAGAGCTCACAATCTCAAAGATGAGGAAAGCAGGTACCTTCTCCCTATTTTAGAGATGAAGAAATTGAGTCATAAGAGGGTTAATTGACATACCCAAGATCATTCAGCAGGTCAGAGGCAAAGCTGGGATTTTTTTTTGGTAGTATTTGTTAAATGCTTACTACATGCCAGATACTTCACTAAGATTGGGGATAGATACTCAGGTTGGACACAGTCCCTGTCCCACACAGGGTTCACAGTTTTAATTCCCATTCATTCATTCATTCATTCATTCATTCATTTAATCATATTTATTGAGCGCTTACTGTGGGCAGAGCACTATACTAAGAGCTTGAAAAGTACAATTTGGCAACAGATAGAGACAATCCCTTGCCAACAACGGGCTCACAGACTAGATTTTACAGATGTGGTGACTAACGCACAGAGAAGTTAAATGACTCGACAAAAATCACAGCACACAAATGGCAGAGCCAGGATTAAAAACTGCAGCTCCTAACTCAAAGTCCCATGTTCTTTACACCGGGCAACACCATCTCTCATAAAGCTCTGAACCAAGTGCTCCCACTTGCCCATCATGTGAAGAATTACCTAATAGTCTTTGAGAAAAATCAAGATGTTTTCACGTGAATATCCAAAATCCCTCTTAGGAAAATAATATTTTCCTGTTTCCTTTTAGAGACAATTTTAAGAAGGACACCTGATCAAGAGGTGATTCGTCAAACAAATTCAAAGCAACCCTTAGAGGCTACCACTTCAGAAGCAGACTCAGAGGAGTGATGGAAATTACAAAATGCTCATTCTGGGGCAAGTCAATGAAATCCTCCTACCTTGCACTGAGGCTCCTCCAGAGTTGTGCGCCTGAAATTAACAGAAGAGCAATGTGAAACCCAGCACAAAATAGCTTCCTGCCCTTTTTCCTCCTTAGCAGTTATCCAAATTATTTAAAAATCTACTCTCCAAATAATTCTGGTAAACTTTTCCTGCGCTCTCCAGTCATACAGTATTCACCAGTCATATAGGCAATAATGATGCTGAGATTAATTTTGTTGAAGTGATGCTAAGACACCCAATAATTCCCTAGACAAAGGAAAAACAGACATGTCCTCTTCCAATTAACAAGAAAGGAGTGGCTCTCTTGGAACAGGAGCATCTAAGGGTCATGGGATCCAAGGAGGCGAAAGCCAAAAACAGTGTTTGGGAAGCATGAACGAAAAACATGATACAACAGATGCAGCATGGCCTAGAAGATAAGAGGACGGGCCTGGAAGTCAAAGGACCTGGGTTCTACTTCCAGCTTCACCATTTGTCTGCCATATGACCTTGGGCAAGCTACTTAGCTTCTCTGTGCCTCAGTTACCTCATCTGTAAAATGGGGATTAAGACTGGATGCCCCTTGTGAGACAGGGACTGTGTCCTACCTGACTAGCTTGTACCTACCCCAATTCTTAGTGCAGTATCTGGCACATAGTAAGTGCTTAGCAAATACCATTAAAATAACAAAAAAACCCCAAGCTGGGGGATAGTTTTTATGTGGTTTAACATGGCCAGGATGGAGAATCCCACAGCTGTCCTTAGGATCACAAATTAACTATGGCTAAATTTTACCTTCAGTGGAGATTCCTTACAACCTGCAGGACAATTAAACATACCCAGTTTAATACTATATTCCAGAAAGTTTTTATGCTGTCCTCCACCTCAATCAAACCGTTTAACAAGGCCCTGGAGGCAACTAATGATTTCCCCTGTTTGACTTTATACATATTAAAAACATACATATTAATATATTTAAAGTAGAGCTTAGGAGAGAGGTTTTTAGCCAAAATTTAGGGGAATTCTCTGATTGTCAGTTTCTTTGTGCCATAACAGCTTCACCCTCTACTACTTGGCCTGGGGCCAGGGCTTCCACTGGGAGCTAATGAAGTTTTTCTTTGATTCAAGCAATGAAGTCACGACACTGGGTCTGACTTGAGTCTCATTCAGCCCTCCCAGAGACACACTCATTATATTAGTGCCCAATTAACGGGCAGACTCCCAGGCTGCGACTCCTGAAAGGCCTTGTGTGTTTGTATGCCAAGTATCTTGGGGCTGGAAGAACTCTTTGTGTTGGAGGACTTTATTAAAGGGGAAACAAGAAGGCAACTGCCTTTCTCCATGAAAAGCTACAAAGGCCATTAACTCGGTAATTAATAGACGTTCTCCTTATGCTCAACAACCAGAACCGTGATTTTCTGAACCATCAAACTGATGAAAATTCTGTAATGAAATAATCTTCCCTGAATTTACAGCTATTCCATGTAATGAGGCCACTGCTCTTCTCCCAGGGCCTAACAATCTCCTGGGCGTCTCCTGAGGGAACGACAAACAAGACGGATGATGGACGGTAGCCCTGCTGAAGGTGCAGTAGAAAGAGCACGGCTATGGGAGTCGGCGGGCCTGGGATCTAATCCTGGTTCTGTGCCATTAACGGTGAAGGTTTCTGAGAGAACCCCCTACGACCCAGCAGGAATCATAAAAAAGAGCTGGCTAATGTGGGTGGTGAACGCTGCAGCGGTTACCAAGGAAACCGCCTGCTGGTTTCTGGCACTTTGGTCTAGCTACAGGGCCAAGCTGAGGTCAGAGAGGCCATAAATGGATCCTGCTCATACAGAAGCTCTGCGTGCCCTTCGCAGTGTGCTGCAGCCCAGCCCGCCTCCTCACTCACTGCTCCATGCTGCAGCGGGAACATGACTGGCAGAGATGAATGCACTAGGCAAACCACCACCATGTTCATCAATCCCATCGCGCAGACTCTCATGACCAAGACTCATCCCTTGCTTTTGGACAAAAGACTCCATGGATTGTGCAATTTAAAAAAAATGCATTTTGCTTCAGTTCTGACAAAAGCTCACACACACACACACATACACACTATTTAAAATAGGTCGATCAACTGTACAGAATGTACCGAGGAGTCAAATGATCTTAAACTGTCTTTAGCAGGGAAGGAACTCTTTTCTTGGTAAAATGGAAACAAATAAATCCGAGAAAAACAATCACTGTTGGTGAACCAACTTACCTCTTAGCCTAGACAGGATCATATCCTTGAATAGCTGTACAATTACACATCCAAGAACCATGAGAGAAACCAGATGATACACTCTCCAGGGTGTCAGCGCAAGGAACCTACGATATACCAGAGAAACATCATTAATTCAAATCTGACTGCGAAATCTATAAAAAGTATTCACTGAGTGTCAACCGGGTGCCAAGAACCTCCGCTAAAGTGTTTGGAAGAGTATATGGTGCCTGCCTCGGAGGAGCTTGAAATCTAGCACTGAAGGCAAAACTACAACAATTTATGTATAGGAAGGACAAAAATGAATTTTTAGGAAAGTAGGTGCTTCAGTATTAAGGTATACGGAGAAGGATAGAAATGGTTGCATGGTTGGGCAAACCTTAAGTTCGCTTTTTAATGTTATTAAGGTTCTCTTTAAGATGTGTCCAACCCAATTTACTTGTATCCACCCCAGCACTTCGTCCAGTGCCTGGCACATAGTAAGCACTTAAATACCACAATTATTATTATTTTCTTCTTATTATTATTAATAAATGTCCCGGGGTGGGAGACGGGGGCAGTGATTCAGCCAGGGCCCCCTGGCCAGGAGGAGGAGGTAGCGTTGGCTTCCGGCCCTGGGTGGCCCAGCCCAGCAAGGTCGGCGCCAGCCCTGCCACCACAGTCATCCGCTGAACCGCTCCTTTGAAAGAACAGCCTTCGATGACACCGAGACAGTTTTCCCGAGCCGCGGTGGAGAGCTCAGAGCCCGACGTCGGGAGCTTGGGATTTGGGTGATTTCTTTTCCCCCAGAAGCCCTTCTGTCACTTCTCCAAGCACCCTAAAGCTCATCTCCAACCCACTCTCTCAACTCATCCCCCTCTCCTGCACACCCTTTCACCTTCCAAAACAGCTTATGTAAGCTACACTCTTTGAAGCCCCGCCACATAGTAATTCATTCATTCATCCATTCAATTGTATTTATTGAGTGCCTACTGGATGCAGGGCACTGTACTAAGTACTTGGGAGAGTACAACAATGAACAGATACGGTCCCTGCCCAGGACGAGCTTACGGTCACAGTGAGCTTCATTCACTTTATGAAGACGGGCAGCAAGTCTGCCAAACCAATCTCTGATTCTATTTCCTCTTCTCTAACTCCCCAGACTGGCCTCTTCACCGCACCTTACTGCTATTTAGCCAAATTCCTAGCAATGAAAGAACATTCCCTCCAACCCCTCAATCGTTCAGTCGAAGTGGAATGAAATTGTAGCAAAGACTTTTTCAAAATAGTAGGTATTACTTTTTGATGCTTTCAAAAATTCCAGGAGAGTAGTGAAGACTGAGCCCTGCTTACAGAAACCATGTTGTCTTTTCTTTGGTAGGCTGGGTTTTTATAAAATCACCCGACCTATCATTTATATCAGTGTCTCTCTCCCCCTTTGGACTGTAAGCTCTTGTGAACAGGGATTATATCTATCAACCCTATTTGATAGTTCTTTCCCAGGTGCTTAATACAGTGCTCTGTATACAGTAAGCACTCACTGAATATCACTGATTGGAGAAGCAGCGTGGATCAGTGGAAAGAGCACGGGCTTTGGAGTCAGAGGTCATGGGTTCGAATCCCGGATCGGCCACTTGTCAGCTATGTGACTGTGGGCAAGTCACTTCACTTCTTTGGGCCTCAGTTACCTCATCTGTAAAATGGGGATTAAGACTCTGAGCCCCACATGGGACAACCTGATTCCCCTGTGTCTACCACAGCGCTTAGAACAGTGCTCAGCACATAGTAAGCGCTTAACAAATACCAACATTATTATTATTATCTGTCCACTGCAAAAACATTTTGGGTATGGTTCTCTCTCACCACCTTCCTGGGTAAAAATTTAAGAAATAATTCATGGAGCTCCTCAGCTATTATCCTTGAGTGCACTTTTACCTCACAGTCATCAAGTTGTCCTTTATTTTTATGGTATTTATTAACCACTTTGGGGTATATGCAAGTTGGACCCAGTCCCTGTCCCACTTAGGGCTCACAATCTTAATCCCCATTTTACAGATGAGGTAAACGAGGCACAGAAAAGTTGAGTGCCTTGCCCAAGGTCACACAGCAGACAAGGGGTGGAGCTGGGATTAGAACCCAGGTTCTTGCTCTATTCAGTAGACCATGTTGTTTCTCACCTCTCACACCTTAGGTGGTTTCTTGATGTTGATATACATGAAGAGACCTTTATTAATCAGACTTGGCACCCCTTGCTAAACATTATTAAGATTAAGGTCATATAATATAATAACAACAATAATAATGGTGTTAAGTGCTTACTGTATGCCTCGCACAGTTCTAAGCACTAGAGTAGATACCATGAAATCAGATCAGGCACAATTTCTGTCTTAAAAGGGGCTCACAGTCTAAATGGGATTTAAGCACCATTTTATAAATGTCACAGAGAAGTTAAATGACTTGCCCAAAGTCATAGAACAGGCAAGTGGCAGGGCTGGATTAATCAGGTCTCCTGACTCCTCGTCATGTGCTCTTTCCACCAAGGCCATGCTGTTTCTCTCTCTGCACATCTTTTAATTCAGGGCTTTCCTGTCCAACTTCCCCGGGGGGCTGAAGGATGGGGTGGTGGTGAGGGCTCTAATGCAAGGGAGCTATGCAGGGTGCCTACTCATTTTTATCATTGTTATGTAGACGACATATTAGCCATGCTTCAGATGGGGTATTTTTTTCCAAACATTCCAGATTTTTGCAGGTTTCCTTCAGCTTTGCCCTAATTAACATCCACTCATTGGAGAACATTGAGCACCTACTGAGTGCACAGCACTCTATTAGGCACCGGGAAAAAGTACAAAGATAAAAGTTCCTATTTCATATTTGGGGAAGAGGTTTTCTGTAGCCTTCGCTCTCTGACAAGTAAGATAAATTTAATTGCGTGAGCTGTATTTCAGAGTGACTTGCCCATACATACTTATTACATCAGATCCTCCCCACCAGATTTCCACAAAAATCATCAATGGTACTTATTGAGTGCTTACTATGTGCAGAGCACTATACTAAGCGGTTGGGAGAGTACAATGCAATAGAATTGGCAGTCAAGTCCCCCGCCCACACCGTGTTCAGTCTAGAGGAAATTTAAAATACATGATCATAATAATAATTGTGATATTTGTTAAGTGCTTATTATGTGCCAGGCACTGTACTAAGCACTGGGGTGGATACAAGCAAATCGGGTTGGATAAAGTCCCTGCCCCACAGGAGGCTCGTAGTCTCAAATCCCACTTTACAGGTAATTGAGGTAATTTACAGATGAGGTAACTGTCAGCGAGTTGGGGAAAAGAGGGCTTAATCGGGGAAGGCATCTTGGAGATGTGACCTTAGTAATGTTTTGAAGGTGGAGAGAGTAGTGGGTGGTCTGGCATATATGGAGGGGGAGGGAGTTTCAGGGGTCGGCGGCGAGATAGACGAGAAGTAAAGTGACTTGCCCAAGGTCACACAGCAGACAAGTGGCAGAGCCAGGATTAGAACCCAGACCTTCTGACTCCCAAGCCCATGTTCCATCCGCTATGCCACGCTGCTTCTTCACCCATTGACCCTCTTGTTTTCTGTCGGTGCCAGGTGGAAATCCTTCGGTATTCCTGTTTTTAAAACCCTGACTAAACTTTTTCCATTCTCATGCTATCATATGGGACTGACTCCAAAGTCTTACTGAAATGCTGCTGGACAACATGACTCAGCAAAGGAGAAGAGAGAAATGTAGGTGACACAAATAAGCCACAAAATTTAAAAACTCATTAATAACAAGGAATAGATTTTGTTCTTCACATATGTGTCACCACAACACTTCCTCAAGGTGTAACAGATCTCACTGCGAAAGTTAAAAATGGTTAAAAGCAAATGTCAAGGCGCTTTTTCTGAAATTTTTTTGAAATGCAATAATAAAAATCGGAATCCTCTAGAGTCTTAAAAGGATGTATTGAGCTTCATTTGACTAGTTAAGTCTTTTTCCAAACAGCCCAACAATATAATCCTACTTTCAAGTTGTTTAAAACAGTGAACGACTGTAAGTTCTCTTTTTAAAAATAACTCTAAGATGAGCTCCTCAGTAAATAAGCAGGCTTCGTTCTATTCCTTTACCCTGGGAGAGTGCAATACAACAGAATTGGCAGACACATTCCCTGCCCCTAAGAACCTTACAGCCTAGAGCGGGAGACAGACAATAACACGAATAAATGATTTATAGTATATAATTTAAATGATTTATAGTATATAATTTAAAAATATGTACGTAAGTGCTGTGGGGCTGGGGCAAATGTCCAAAGGTCATGGATTGAAGGGCACAGAATGATGCAGAAGGGAGAGCGAGTTGGGGAAAAGAGGGCTTAATCGGGGAAGGCATCTTGGAGATGTGACCTTAGCAATGCTTTGAAGAGTGGTGGGTGGTCTGGCATATATGGATGGGGAGGGAGTTCCAGGCTAGGGGGAGGATGTGGGAAAGGGGTCGGCAGCAACCTAGATGAAATCAGGGCACTGTGAGTCAGCTGGTACCAGAGGAGCTGAGTTTGAGGGTTGGGTTGTATTAGGAGATTAGCGAGGTGAGGTAGGATGGGGCAAGATGATTGAGAGCTTTAAAGCCGACGTAAGGAGCTTCTGTTTGATGCGGAGGTCGATGGGCAGCTACTGGAGGTTCTTGAGGAGTGGAAGACATGAACTGTATTTCAAACACAGGTTTCATCTAGATCTAACTCGTAATCAACTGCATTTTCTTTATGGCATTTGTTAAGCACTCACTATGTGCCAAATACTCTACTAAGCACTGTGGTAGACACAAGATAATTGGTTTGGATAATTATCCCAAATAGGGCTCACGGTCTCATTCCCCATTTTACAGATCAGATAACTGAGGTATAGAGAAGTGACTTGCCCATGGTCACACAGCAGACGAGTGGCAGAGTCGGGATTAGAACCCAGTCCTCCGACTCTCAGACCCATGCTCTTCCCACTAGGCCAGCTGTTTATTTGATAATACTTCTTTTTCTTACGTAATGGTGGAATGCCCAGTCTCATGAAGCCTAAGGATTTATCAGATTGTTGCTTAAACTGCAGAAACATACATTTTTCTGGGAATATATACTATTTTCTTAAAAACAGTAGGGGGTCAAATGACGTTTGGCTCTTTAAACAGCATAGGCTTTACTTCTTAAAGTCCAGCACTCTCCCCAAACCGGGAGAAGACATCAAGGAAGGGGCACAGGCTTTTCGATATTACCCAATGGTTGAAATCAAAAAAGACTTGGAGTTTGGCCACTGTGTGATATTTCTGGTTTCTCTTTTTCCAAAGAGTTTGAACACCCCATATGGAGGAAGAAAATGCCTAAGAAGAGATAAGACAAATCACTAAACAGAAAATGTAACTGTCCACTCAGCTGTTCCTCAAATTCGGCTATCCTTGGAGAAAGCTCTTCCATTTGGGCTGTGACTTCACTGAAGAATAAATTGAAGGAAAAAAGAAAACCAAAATGAATCGCAGTGAATGAATCGCAGAGACCCAAAAAGTCTTTAAAAAAAATTGTTGGGAATCTAGTAGAAATACACCAGTCAAGCTGTTTGTCACCAGACCACCGCATTTTCCATTAGTTCACCGATAACTACCATGGTCAACTTCTATTCCCTCCAAGACAAACCCAGTTTCTCCCTCTGCTCCTTTAACACTAATCCCAGAGAACACAAGTGTAAACTTGCAGCTACAGTTCAAATACACTTCAACTCCCAGGAAAACCTTCCAAGATGAGGGTGAATAGAAATGCTCTGAGGGAAAGAGTTGAAAGAGCAGATAATTACAAGGCTTGTTTCAAAGCTGTGCAATTTGGTGTGGAGGGAAGGAAGGAGAGATAGAAAAAGAGAAATGGAGAAAGAAGGAAACAATGAAATCCATGCAGGGGATGGGAAAATGAGACAGACTGTGTTGAAATTCTTGTTGGCCTATCACCCGATTTCTTTCAGGTGTTGACTCCATTTGCTAATTTGTCAATTTGACACACTATAGACAGGAGGATGATGCTGAAAAATGCAGATTTTGTTTTTCTGTTGTGGGGAGGCTAGCGCAGCAGGGTGAAGTGTTAGCAAACTGGAATCCTCACAGTTGTTCAAACCTGCTTCTCCCGTCAGCAACTTTTTTTGCTTCTCCTAAGAAGATTATAGGGTATAAAATTTACCATGGAAATTTAAAAGGTACGATTAGCAGAAGCTATTTGCTAAACTCTTGGTAAAGTCAATGACAAATTCTTCAAGCGCTCTACTATGAGAAAGAAAAATAGGAAAGCTACCTTTTTAACATGTTTAAGGGTACGTAAACTTAAAAAAGTAATAAAATCAGTGTATTTAAATTGTTTTTGCACTTTGCGGATTTTTAAAACAGATAGCAGAGTCCTAACAGGAAGGCCACATTCAGACAGGATTGATTTCAGTTGCCTTTAGGGCGGAGGAGATATTTAAAGGTGTGTCTCCAAGGCACGGAACCCGGATATGGATATCATTTGGAAACCGACATTCTTACAGTAGCTTATGCAGTGTCACAGAACTTCCCAAACTGCATCTCACTGACCAAACCTACAACCCTTGCAATTGCTCTTCCCATAAGCGATCTTCATTGTTCTACACAGGAACGAGGCCAGAAGCCAGGGTATCTGATCTCTGGAAAAAGAAATGCAGAGTTACTCTTGGCTACCTAAAAAGGATCAAGTGCCACTTTCTTTATCAGATGACTGTTCAACGCCATGAGCCAGGTAGACACAGTGATCCAAGGCAAGTGATGGAATGGGGATACAGTACAATATGTCTGAAAACCAGTTATTTACGCTGCTAGGGCGTAACTACAGAATCCCAATCCTGCTCTGCCAAACAAGGCATAGGTAACTTTGAAATGAATACAATAAATCCAAAAGAAAAAAAAAGAGCTCTCTTGGGCACTTACTACTCGGTATTAAAGCACGGATACTTACTTTTTGTTGTTTTTGTAGTAACTTTTGACAATTTGACTATAACATGATAATGTAACAGGGAGGCCAACAGGCCTGGTGCTAAGAGGTGCGTGGCTCAGAGAAAGGAGAGGAAGAAAGATGTCACGCTCAATCCTCTTTATGACATCACATTCATCTCCCTTATTATGAATGGAAAGTGTATTCAAAAGTCCTCTCCGATCTCTTTCTTGTGTGTGCGTACACAAAGATAACCACTAGGAACAGGCTCTAATTAAAACCAGGAAAATGGATTGTTCCCTCAGCAGAGGTGTACCTCGTTTCCAACGGAAACATGCTTCTCCCGATATTACCGTCTGAGATTTGTGACAACTTCAAATATTCAAACTGGAAGGTTGAGGCACATAGATAGCAATGCCAGAAGTAGTACTGGGGAAAAAACTCAATTTAAATCATTTGTTTAGGTATTGAATCGATGCACATGTGGAGAAGCAGTGGGGTCTACGGGAAAGTCCTCGGGCCTGGGAAGCAGAGAACCTGGATTCTAATCCCGACTCTGCCACGGATCCGCAGTGTGACCTTGGGCAAGTCGCTTAATGTCTCTGTGCCTCAGTTCCCTTATCTATAAAACAGGGATTAAGACTGTGAGCCCCATGTGGGACATGGACTGTGTCGAACCTGATTAGCTTGTATCTACTCCAGCACTTAGTACAGTGCCTGGCACTTAACAGACACCTTAAAAAAATAAAGATGGCACTACCGTTAATAACCTGATCATTTGGATCTACTCAGGACAGGCAAATTGCTTCGAAGTACCAAGTGCCCTGTCGGCTGAAAGCTTCATGTTTATTTAGGACTCAAAATCCAGGGGAGTAGGCTTGCTGTTGCCCTCAGCACTTCTCTTGTAGCTGCCGGGCAATGACACACTGCAGTTCAGGAAGTGCATGGTTAGCAAGATTCTTTATTTGCCTGTCCAGAGGGATTAGGGGCTAGGATTATACCAGGCACAGAGAGCACTGAGTTTCACTGTCAGTTTCCAGACCTTTCTTCTTGAAGTAGGACACTACAGTGGAATCCTTGAAATGCTAACACTTTGCTTCACTGTTCCATATGTCGAGGGAAAGGTCAGCTAATACATCTGTGCATTAAACACCCCTATTTTTACGCTGATTTTAATCATATTTGAGTGCTTACTATGTGAAGAACACTGTACTAAGCGCTTGGGAGAATATGAAGCAACAGAATTAGCAGACACATTCCTTGCCCATATAGTCTAGAGGGAAGACAGAATAAAATGATTTCTGAAGGGATGCCAGACCAAGTTACTTTACTATTTTTTCTGAATTTGACTGGGATAGTTACTTTCACCATGAATCTATGGCCACTGGTTCACATTACAGCCAGTAGACTCCTCCACTAGACTGTAAGTTTGTTGTGGGCAGGGAACTTGGGTACCACCATTGTGTTGAATTGTACTCTCCCAAGTGTTTAGTACAGTGCTCTGCACCCGGTAAGCACTCAGTAAATACCATTGATGGATTACAAAGAGTTCTTTATAGTTGATAGAGCCCCATCCTTAATGGGAGAAGCCATGCTTCATATCACTGGAGTGTTGCTGTCATCTTGATAAACTTTCCTCTTTATGACGAGGACAGAGGTGCTTGCACATTTTTAGCCGTGTGCTCAGGGCCAATTTCTTTAGTGGGGAATTTTTAAAAAATCTATTTCTAAGATCACTACTGACTCAATAGCTTTGGAGCAGCTTTGAAGCAGTATGGCCTATCAAGCACAGGCCTAGGAATCAGAAGGTCCTGGGTTCTAACCGCGGCTGCACCATTTGAGTGACCTTGGGCAAGTCTCTTCACTTCTCAGTTACTTCATCTGTAAAATGGGGATTAAGACTATGAGTTCAATGTGAGACAGGTACTATGTCCAACCTGATTAACTTTTATCTTTCCCAGCACTTAGAACAGTGCTTGGCACATAGTAAATGCTTAACAAGTACTGTAATTATTATTGTTATTATTTGGGCAAGTCAGAGGTGGATGCCCATCCTGTGGAATGTGAGGAAAATTCCACCGGATATTTGCTAAAGGCACGATGTGCATAAGCCTGACTAGTGGATAGAGGGCGAGGGGCAGGAGGGCGAAGAAGGGGCAGGTGGATGAGGGAACCTTTTGATTTGCTACTTTAATTGGATGTCAAGGACTGTCAAGTCAACGTCTTCATACAAGAGACCTCTTGAAGAGTTCGTTTAGTTTGTCGGTCACATTCTCTGATTTCTGACGCACGATGATCTCGTTGCCCTACAGAGAGAAGGCATGGAGTAAATTACGACAGCCACACAAGCCATTGTCTTACATTTAAAGTGAAAATGGCTGGATACCACTACCATCATCTTCAGTGTTTAGCCAGAAATAGAGCTTTATATGGCCTGTGAAAATACAACCTGAGAAGGTTACTCTCTAGAAACACAGGAGCGTGGCTTAGTGGAAAGAACATGAGCCTGGGAGTCAGATGACCTGATTCGAATCTTGGCTCTGCCACTGGGCTGGTGTGTAACCTGAGGCAAGCCACTTAACCTCTCTAGGCCTCAGCTTTCTCATTTATAAAATGGGGATTCAATGCCTATTCCCCCTTCTACTTAGACTACGGGACAAAGACCGTGACCTACCTGCTTGACTTATATCAATCCCAATTGTGAGAACAGGATTGGTACATAGTAAGCACTTAAAAAATACCATAAAGTCCTCTATTATACTGTAAACTCCTTAAGGACAGGGATTCCTAGCAAACACTATGGTACTGATTAAATTTACTGAAACGATGATCAAAAGTTACATAAAAACTCATCCACTGAGATGCCTACATTCGTTTGTTATTACTACAATACATTATTGCTACATCAATCATCTTTATTAAGCACATACTGTGTGGAGAGCACTGTGCTAGGTGCTTGGGAGAGTACAACTGAATTAGTACACCTGATCTCTTCTCAAGTAGTTTGTCTAGAAAGGAGATAGACCCTAAAATACCTTACAGATAGGGAGTATAAAGATATACATAAAGTGCTACAGATAGTGGGGTGCATACACTGTGGTGCTTAGGAGGTATAAAATGCTGAAGTTGCAATTGGTGGGGAAAATAGGATAGGGAGATGAGATAAGATTCACAACATCCTGTTTAGAAAGGCTTTGAAGATGGGAAGAGGAGTGGTGTGCCATCTGAGAAGGGAGGAGTTCCAGGCAGAAAGGATGGTGTGACCAAGAGGACAATGGTGAAGGAAGAGAAGGAGGCCTGGAGATAGCAAGTTGATTTGGGAGGTACAGGGTTATTGTGGGAGAGAAGTAAGGCTAAGTAGAGTGCCGACTGAGAGTTATCAAAGCCAGTGGTCAGGAGGAGTTTCTGCTTCATGCTGAGAGGAATGAGTAACCTTTTGAGGTTTCTGAGGAGTGGGGAGACAAGTGCAGATGTTTTTGAAAAGTGATTTGGTCAGTAGAGTGAAGTAAGGACTGGAGAGGGGAGAGACTGAGGTAGCAGGGAGGTTAATGGGGAGGCTGACACAATAGTCAAGTTGGGAATAAGACTAGTCCCAGGGCCAGCGTGGTGGCCGTTTAGGAAGAAAAAAGAGATGCATTCTGGAAAATATCCCACTCACCGACTCTATGAAGATAGAACACTAAGCCAAAAGCGTGCAAAAAGAAGGTATAGATAGTTTCCCATAGGAAGTAACACATAGTGCTTGGAATATAAATGGGGTAAACGGACATATTGAACAACATACTACAAAAATCAACAGTCCAAGATAATGTGAACAAAGTAGCTAAACGTAGTTCTCAGGGGGAGTCCTTGTTCCTCAGGGCTATAGGCACAGTCTATGCTGGAGAGATCTGCTATCATGAGAAGCAGCATGGCCTAGTGGAAAAAGCACCGGTCTGGGAGGCTGAGGGCTTCGGTTCAATCCTGGTTCTGCCACTTGGCCTGCTATGTGGCCTTGGGCCAGTCACTTCACTTCTATTACCCTTCAGTTAGATTTTTGAGAACAGATGTGCTGGGGCTGAGACTGAGATGCTACGGCCTGTTCCCACAGCCAAAAACATCTCTGAGGAGAGGGATGTTTCCTCCTCCAGGGGCCTTCAAAGTCTCAGAAAAGTCAAGAGATCGGGGCTGTGTGCTGGGTTTCGAGCACAGAGGCTGAAAATCCCTACTGAACTCCATGCAAAGAAACAAGGGCTGGAGAGCCATTGAGAGTGGACTTTGGTGGCAGTGGGGAGAAAGACATCAATACTGAAAGTCTCCAAGGAGGTCCATCCCAAGATGGAAGCCAAAGATCTGCCCCATACTCTACTTCTGGCTGTTGGAGTGCTCCACTGGGATCCCAACCACTTCCTGCAGTTGTCAGCTTTATTAATCAATGGTAGTCGATGAGCCCTAACTAAGCATTTGGGAAAGTACAACGGTTTCTAGACATGATCTCCACCCACAAGGAGTTTACAGACTCCAGGTGTTAAAATAGATTCTGGACAAGGGAAGCAGTAGAGTACAAGAATATGTACATAAAGACTGTGGAGCTGAGGTGAGTACGCAAGTTCTTAGGGAAGACACAGCCAAGTCCACAGACGACGGAGGACAGATAGGAGAAATGAAAGGCGTGTGGAGGAGATGTGATTTTAGGAGGATTTTGAAGGTGGGAAAAGTGGTGGACTGTCAGATATGAAAGGGGAGGGAGTTCCAGGCTGGAGGGAGAACATGGGCCTTAAAAAAAAAGTCAATCAATCAACAGTATCTATAGAACACTGGACTAAGCATGTGACAGTGGATTCCTGAGTAAGGGACATGATCCCTGTCCACAAGGAGTTTACAATCTAATGTGGGAGACTGCAGGGAATGTATCTGTTACAATGTACTCTCCCAAGCGCTTAGCACAGTAAGTAAGCACACACTAATTTCTGAATAAATGACTGATACACAAGCCATTCCCAGAACATTATGATCAAAGGGATGAATAAATAAGCGTAAATCAAAACTATTCATAAATGCTAAGGGCAGCAGTTGGATGGGTGCTACCTGGAAAGGGTTACATGCTCCCGGAGTAAAAATTACCATATGAAGTTATCAGGCCAGTTTATGTCGTGAGAAAGGCAAATATACCAAGGCTATTGGATTTCATCAAAAAGAATGGACAGTAACATCCCATAAGCCTGTGGGCAAGCAAAGTTTCCGTCAATGCTGTTGTACTGTACTCTCCCCAACTCCCCACAGTAAGCACTCAAACATCATTGATTGAACCAATATTCAAATCTCAGCTCTATCTTCATAACGTCTCTAAAATCATTCATTCGTTCAATGGTATTTACTGAGCACTCCTTATGTGCAGCGCACTGTACTGAGCGCTTGGAAGAGTACAGTATAACAATAAACAGACACATTCCCGGCCAACAACGAGCTTTCCTCTCCAGGGTGCTACCATGCTGATCCAAGCGCTTATTTTCTGTCTTGACTACTGTGTCAGCCACCTCTCTCTCCCTCCTCCAGTCCCTACTTCACTCTGTCGCCCAGAAGAGTTGTAAATAAGCTGTTTGGTCCACACCTCCCCATTCCCTAACCTCCAGTGATTGCACATCCATCTCTGCATCAAACAGAAACCCCTTACCATCATCTTTAAAGCACTCAACTCAGGAATTCCCTCCTACCTTACCTCACTGATTTCCTATTACAAGCCCACACACTTCACTCCTCTAATACCAACCTACTTACTGTACCTTGAACTCACCTATCTCAGCACCGACTCTTTGCCATGTCCCCACTCTGGTCTGGAACTCCCTCCTACTTCATATATGACAGACCCCCACCCGTCCCACCTTTCAACCCTTATTAAAAGCCTATCTCCCCCAACAGTATTTCCCTAACTAAGCCCTCACCCACCTTCCCCCACGCCCTTTCCCTTCCCCTAAGCACCTCAGTCGGTACCATTTAAAGACTTGGCCCCCTTCCCGTCAGCCCACAGCACGTACGTTCATAGCCATAATTTACTTTAATTCCCGTCTCGCCTTGTAAACTGTAAACTCCTTGTGAGCAACTCTGATGTACTGTACTCTCCCACGTGGTTAGTACAGTGCTCTGATCACAGTAAGCTCCTTGTGGGGAGGAAACCCATATACCAAGTCTGTTATATTATACTCTCCCAAGTGTTCAGTACAGTGTCCTGTACACAGTAAGCACTCAATTACCATCGATTTGAAGGGAAGTGGGATTTTTATTTAAGGCAATAGTTGTTTTATGTTAGTCATCTGTTTACACAATCTGCACCGCTTTGAAGAGAGGAGATACAAAATGAGATTAAATCATTAAAGGATATTTAAAGGGAAGCACAGTTGTAAAAGAAAATAATCTAGGAGTTATTTATAGATCATTTATTGGCTAAAACAATTAGGATTCAGCTTAACCACATAAATCTTCAAAGGCATTAACCACTGTGAATGAACGGTGATAATAATCATTATTATATTAAGCACTTACTCTGTGCCACACACTCTACTAAGAGCTGATATTCTGACGGCATACAGTTCTTGTCCCACATGGGGCTGAAAATTTAGGGAGTCTAGAAACAAGGAACTATACCTATTCCAGAGGTTAGTGAACAGGGAGCAGTTTTTCTGTCAAATGCAATTCACGCATGGAATACAGTCTCAGTGAAAAAGAAAATAACAATCAATGACATTTGACTACTTACTGTGTGCTGAGTACTGTACCAGTTGCTGAACAAATGGAGCATGTAGCTAGATTAAAAGGAAATCAAATGAAGGCGCAAAACAGTGAGCGTAAAAGTTTATCGGGCGCTGGGTCTAAAACGTTCTTTTCTCTCAATCTATTTGGACGGTTAGGCAATTTGGTAGCAAGCCATGTCACTGGGATGTACCAAATGCACTTGGTCCTTTAAATCGGGAGGCAGAATGAGGTTTTTATTAGTTAGGCCCAGTTAATCCTGTGTGTTCTAGCCATGTCCAAGCACCTGTGTAGTACAAGGACAGCATTATAAAGATATAATTATATTTATTTATTATTATTATAAAGATTATAAAGATTTAGAGAAATTAAAGTCTAAAAAATAGTTTACATTCAGAGACCAAAAAATATCAATGTGTATGCATCTGTATCGATGTTATTTAACCGAGCCCTCGCTGGGTGCACAGCACTATGCAGAGCACCCGGGAGAGTACAATCCAATCTGCAAAAGAGGCAGAAACAGAAGAGTGAACGGACTCAGGCTTAAGGAACCTATTTTCTTAACGCGCTACGTCCCCGAAGACATGTCGCCTACTTTTGGTAACTAGGAACCAGCTGCAGCCCTATTCGGAGTTGGAACCCACTAAATAACCTTAGGGAATCTTCCCTTGTCCTTGCTGACAATCGCTGACAATTAACGGATGACACAGCATTTCCTCCGAATAAAGACACCGGAGAGTAGCTCTTCTTTTATGAAAGCCATTTTAGGGAAATAAATCTCCTGGGCATGAAGAGGCTTCTAATGAAAATCCTGCAGCTAGTTCCTCTTCCCGGTTGCTTGCAAACGTCCAAGGAAGAAGACCGAGGCGAGCGGGAGAGATGGGTTTGGTGGGCGGGGGGAGGAGGGGATTGAAACCCACCTGTTTGCAGGCTTGATCTCATTAACCTTCGGGGAGGAAAGAATATCCCTCCCCCCCCGCCATCCCGAGGAAGGACAAGCGAATCGCCCTCCCGTCCCCGCGGCCGAATCGGGAAGCCGCTCCGGCCTGGGAATAATGTGAGGGGAAGAAGTGGGTCTGGCTAAGGCCTGTTGTGTCTGCATTCGAGAGCATAATAAACATGTTCATTCGTGCATGCACCTGACATGCCACAACCATATTTCGGAAACGATCGCGACGGGTGACAAGCACGCTGGGGCGTGCGTCCCCGGATCGATCAATCGATGCTATTGATTGAGCTCCTCCGATCAGGTGCAGAACACTGTCCTAAGCGGCTGAGGACAATCCAACGGAATTCGATGCATTGCGCTCCTACTAGGCGCAGTGCACTGTCTGAAGTGGATGAGGACGATCCAACAGAATTCATTCATTCATTCAATAGTATTTATTGAGCGCTTACTATGTGCGGAGCACTGTACTAAGCGCTTGGAATGTACAAGTCGGCAAGACAGAGACAGTCCCTGTCCTCAGACGGGCTTACGGTCTAATCGGGGGAGACGGGCAGACAAGAACAATGGCAATAAATAGAGTCAAGGGGAAGAACATCTCGTAAAAACAATGGCAACTAAATAGAACCAGGGTGATGTACATCTCATTAAACAAAATAAATAGTAATTCCACTTACTGCTCCAACATAATTCTATTTAGTGAGCTCCTACCAGCTGCCCGGCACTGGGCTAAGCGAGCGGATGAGCACAAGCCAACAGCATTCTAAGTATCGATTCATGATCATTCTGTTTTTCGAACTCCTACTAGGTGCAGAGCACCGTGCTGAGTGGATGAGGACAAATCAACAGAATGCTATTTACCGATCCGACACGATTCAATTTACTGAGCTCCTACTAGGTGCAGGGCACTCTCTTAAGCGAATGAGGACAATCCGACGGAATTCTCTATATCGAGCTCCTACTAGGTGCAGAGCACTATCGATTGGTCCAACACAATTCTAAGTATTGAGCTCCTACTATTCATTCATTCAATCGTATTTATTGAGAGCTTCCCGTGTGCACAGCACTGTACTAAGCGCTTGGAAAGTACAGGCGCAGGGCACTGTGCTAAGCAAGCGGATGAGGACAATCCCACAAAATTCTCTGTACTGAGCTCCTGCTAGGTGCAGAGCACTGGTCAGAGCGGAGGTAGGACAATCCCACGGAACTCTCTGCATTGAGCTCCTGCTAGGTGCAGAGCACTGTCCAGAGCGGGATTCAACGGAATTCTCTGTATTGAGCTCCTGCTGGGTGCAGATCACTGTGCTAAGCGGATGAGGACCATCCTACGGAACCCTCGGTATTGAGCTCCTGCTGGGTGCAGAGCCCTGTACTAAGCGGATGAGGACCGTCCTAGGGAACTCTCTGTATTGAGCTCCTGCTGGGTGCAGAGCACTGTGTTAAGCGGATGAGGACCATCCTACGGAACTCTCGGTATTGAGCTCCTGCAGGGTGCAGAGCCCTGTGCTAAGCGGATGAGGACCATCTTAGGGAATTCTCCGTATTGAGCTCCTGCTGGATGCAGAGCGCTGTGCTAAGCGGATGAGGTCCAGCCCACAACCCCGTCCCTCAGAAGCTTCCCGGGTTGGGGTAGAGGGGAAAGCAGTGTGTCGGTGGGGTGTGGCTCTGGGGGCGCCCCCCGCCCCCCCCCCCCCCCCGACCCCCCGGCCCGGCCCCCGGCTCTCACCAGAACAGCAGGTTGGCCCCGATGAAGCCCCCCAGGGGTCGGAGCCGCCTCGTCCAGGCCTGGGCGTCCCCCCCGCAGCGCTCCCCGCCGGGACCCCCCGGACACCCCCCGGGCCCGGGCTCCCCCCGATCCTCGGCAGCCTCTCCGGCCGCCGCGCCCCGAGGGGCCCGGGGCCCCGGCCGCCACATCTGCCGCCGCGGACCCCGCACAGACACACCGCCGGACACGCAGGACCGGACAGGGCCGGGGCCAGGGAGGCCAGGGAGGCCAGGGAGGCCAGGGAGGCCAGGGAGGCCAGGGAGGCCAGGGAGGCCAGGGAGGCCAGGGAGGCCCGACCACCACGACGACGAGGAGGAGAGGAGGGAGAGGAGGAGGAGGAGGAGGAGGAGGAGATGAGGAGGAGGAAGAAAAGAGGAGGAGGAGGAGGAGGAGGAGGAGGAGGAGGAGGAGGAGGAGGAGGAGGAGGAGGAGGAGGAGGAGGAGGAGGAGGAGGAAGAGGAGAGGAGGAGGATGCCGCCGCCACCGCTCCAGCCGCCCACGGGGGCGGGCTCAGGGGCCTGTAGTCACCGCCCCCCCAGGCAGGGATGGGCGGGCACAGTGCTGTAGTCACCGCCCCCTGACACAAGGGTGGGCGGGCTCAGGATGCTGTAGTCGCCGCCCTCCCCAGACTGGGGTTCATTCATTCAATAGTATTTATTGAGCGCTTACTATGTGCAGAGCGCTGTACTAAGCGCTCGGAATGGACAGATCGGTAACAGATAGAGACAGTCCCTGCCCTTGGACGGGCTCACGGTCTCATCGGGGGAGACGGACGGACAAGAACGATGGCGATAAATAGAATCGAGGGGAAGAACCCCTCATTAAAACAATAGCAAATAAATAGAATCGGGGTGAGGTACGGCTCACTGACAAAAGAAATAGGGTGATGAAGATCTACAGAGTTGAGCGGACGAGTACAGAGGGGAGGGGAAGGGAGAGGGGGAGGAGCGGAGGGAAAGGGGGGAGAAGAGGGTTTAGCTGCGGAGAGGTGAAGGGGGCGGGGGAGAGGGAGCAGAGGAAAAAGGGGAGCTCAGTCTGGGAAGGCCTCTAGGGGTGGGTGGGCTCGGGGTACTGTAGTCACCCCCCCACCCCCGACAAAAGGATGGGCAGGCTCAGGGTGCTGTAGTCGCCGCCCCCGGGCGTGGGCGGGCTGAGCGTCCTGCCGCCGTCCGGGGGTGGGGGCTGGAGTCACCGCCCCCAGGGAGAGGGCGTGGGCCGGCTCGGGAGGCTCCGGCGGCTGCTGCTGCTGCTGCTGCTGTCTGGGGGTGGGGTGCTGTAGTCGCCGCCCCCAGAGGCAGGGGCGGGCGGGCTCTGGGTGCTGGAGTCGCCGCCCCCAGGGAGCGGGGGCTAAGGAAGCTGCTGCTGCTGCTGCGGCTGCTGCTGCTGCTGTCCGGGGGTGGGGTGCTGTAGTCGCCTCCCCGGAGGCTGGGGGGCGGGTTCAGGGTACTGTATCGTCGCCCCCAGAGACAGGGGTGGACGGGCTGAGGGTGCTGTAGTGGCCGCCCCTAGGGAGCGGGGGTGGATGGGTAGGGGATGGGAATGGGAATGGGGATGGGGATGGGGATGGAGATGGAGATGGGGATGGGGATGGGGGATGGAGATGGGGATGGGGATGGGGATGGAGATGGGGATGGAGATGGGGATGGGGATGGAGATGGAGATGGGGATGGGGATGGGGATGATGCCGCGGCCGCCTTCCTCCCCATCCCCCCCGGTGTGCTCCAGGGTCCGCGCAGGCCCCCCGCCCCCGCCCCGCCGACTGGGGTCCGCTGAGATGCCAGGCCCGGGCCCGGGGGGGTCGGCAGGAGAGGGCTGCTGCTGGGTGGGGGGCTGCTGGCGGCTGGGGGGCTGTGGCTGGAGAGGGGGCCGCCGCCGGGTGGGGGGCTGCTGCTGGGTGAGGGGTGCTGCTGGTGGGGGCCGCTGCTGCTGGGGGGCAGCTGCTGGGGGAGGGTTGCTCCTAATGGGGGGCTGCTGCCGGGTGGGAGGCTGCTGCTGGGTGAGGGTTGCTGCTGATGGGGGGGCCGCTGTTGGTGGGGGCCGCTGCTGGGTGAGGGTTGCTCCTGGCGGGGGGCTGCTGCGGGTGGGGGCTGCCGTTGGGTGGAGCCTGAAGGGGGTCAGTCCCCTTAGTCCTCCCCACCCGCCCCCGTGGGACACTGATTTCTCCTCCCCGCGCTTAATTTACAGGAAGCAAATTTGGCCAACCGGACCAACGGCAAAGGTTCCAGAGCTTCCGCCGGGTCCGCTGTGCTCTTCGGACCGACTGGTTGTGGGCAGAGAATGTGTCCGTTTATTGTTATGTGCTCCTCTCCCGAGGGCTTAGTACAGTGCTCTGCATATAGTAAGATCTCGATAAGTACAATTGAATGAATGATTAGAACATCCGCGAAGCGCCGACGACGTCCCCAGCTCCGAGGTGATCCTTGATCCATGTGAGGTTCTCGAGCTAAGGAGCCCATTCCCATTTTAAAGATGAGGGGAAGTGAGGCCATAAAGGTTAAGTGACTTGCCCAAGATCACCCAGCAGATCAGGAGCAGAGCTGGGAGTAGAACCCTGATCTTTGGACTCCCAATCACACGCTCCCTCCACCGGGTCAAACTGCCTTGGGGGGCCATACCCCAAGTCTTTGGGTGCAACCGGCACAAGCTCCTCTTTATCCTTTCCTTCTTCCTCCCAACCTCCACAACCCCCGTTCTTGAAAAGCAATGGAAGCAAAGACTCTTTCCGGAGGTACAGCTCAAGGCCACGAGAGAGCTAGCCAGAGTATTGGTTAGATACCGTTTACTACTCATCCGGTTCCTGCTGTCCCAGTCCTATCCTGTCCCGTGTCCTGGAACACCGTCCCTCTTCATATCTGACAGACGATTACTCTCCCCTCCCTCAAAACCTTATCGAAGGCACATCTCCTCCAAGAGGTCTTCCCTGACTAAGCCCTCCTTTCCCCTTCTCCCATTCCCTTCTGCCTCGCCTTGACTTGCTCCCTTTATTCTTCCCCTCCTCCAAGCCTCACAGCACTTAGGTACATAGCTATAATTTTATTAATTTATATTCATTTTTCATTCCCCCTCTAGACTGTAAGCTCACTGGGGGCGGGAATTTATCTGTTATATTGTAGTATTCTCCCAAGCGCTTAGCACAGTGCTCTAAACACAGTAAGCGCTCAATAAATACGATCGACTGACCCTTCTCTCCTCTTTCTCCTTCAACTTTTCTCCTTCTCCTTCTTCTCTTCTCATCCCCCTCCCCTCCAACCATCCCACCGGGTTCTTTTCCCAGACCCCAATATTTTGCCCACCATTTCTTGCCTCGCCAATCCTCCACTGATCCTTCCGTTCCCTTGAGTCTCAAGCCCCCAAAGTCATTTTATCCAGGAGGGTTGGCTCTTCACTTCTCTGGGGCTCAGTTAACCCTATCTGTAAAATGGGAATAAAGACTGTGAGACCCACGTCCAATCTGAATATCTTACATCTACCCCAGTGCCAGGCACAGAGTAAGCACCTAACAAATACCATAAAAAAAGATAGAGGCACCTTCGAGGAGACAGTGCTCGGAGGAATCGATTCTAGCGCTAGTGGCTTGCACGGTGCCATTTGCTGTCTCTCGTCCCTGCCAGGAGTGTTCCCTCTGAGGTCTGGGGCAGAGAATGCAGAGAGAGAATAAGCGGGTAGAGGTACAGCACTACTTTTTTCTTTCATTCTATGGCACTTTTGTTACCCACTTACTCTGTACCAGGCACTGCTCCTAAGAGCTGGGGTATAAGTACATGTGGCCTTTGCCCACTTTAGCCAATTATAGGCAAAACTGGGACTGGAAACTCACGTCTCCTCTTTCCCAAAGTAGTGACCCTCTCCCAAGGACCCCCAGCAGGGCTAAGAGCAGGGTACACATCGCACAGAAGGAAATGAATCCAGGTGTGGATCAAAAACGGGCCAACAGATCCAGCAGGTTTATTCAAAGTGATGGGAGCTCTTGACTTAATTGTGTTTGAAGAAATGATTGGGAATAGCCTTTAATCCTAACTGACAATTACTCGCCAAAGGTATAAAAACGTGCTACTCTTAGCAGGAATTATGACTGGATGGTGTGCATTTCTGCAGAACTTTACATTTGACTTAGTCATTAGACATTATCTCTACCCCAGCAAAATATGTTGCAAAGAATGAAGTTGTTCTGAAACTAATAGTTTTGAATTTGTTACACAAACATATCTGTAGTTTTTCTTTTCATCAGGCTCTTGGACTGCTACATCCTGCCCAAAGAATTCTAGTCTCCAGAAAAGGAATGATAGTATATATCAGGCGCATACTATGTGCTAAGCACTATGCTAAATGCTGGAATAAATGCAAGATTGATTAGATTAGACACAGTCCTAACCCTTCACGGTTAGTGTCAGACATCAGCATATAGTAGTAGTATAAGTTGTGGGCAACTGAAATTTGAAAGAGTTGATTTTCAGTTGGTTGGTGTAATTTGTGATATTTACTGCTCCAGCTTTATTAATTGCGCCAATCCCCTACTGTGGAATAATTGAATTTTTTTTCCCTTTTAAAATTAGTCAGGAAGCACGCCACAGTATGCCGCAGGAGCAAAATGTGGCTCTCTACATTCGAATGTCCCCTTGAGAGTCCCTTACGAGAAGAGAGAAAATCTGAAACCTTGGGACTGGTGATGGAGAACAACCGATGAGCTCCCAGAGCTCCTAGAAGCAAATAGTGCTTGTATGGGGTGGTGTGACACTGTAGCTCTCTAATCCAGATTCGGAGGAAGAAAATGGGCTAAATTGAGTGGTAGGGGAATGCATTCCACTCCTTTAGCACATCAAGGCTTCGGTTCAACTTAAAAAAGTATGTCTCAGGTTTCCACAACTAAAAAGTGGGGACTCAATACCTGTTCTCCCTCACAGTTAGACTGTAAGCCCTATTTAGGACAGGGACTGGGTCTGATCCACTTGTACTGTATGCACCCCTGTGCTTGGGTACATACAGTACAAATACCACAATTATTATTATGTTGCAGTAGTGTTTTGATCCCTACCACAGAACAAGAAACCCTGGCTAATCATTTATTTCAGCTTAACTTGTAATCCAAGTGTCATTTTCTACAAGGCTATAGTGATCTGAAGAAATTCTCAAGTTATCTTTGAGAGTTGTTTACATATGAAGTGAAACGATAAACATTTCTCAGAAGAATGATAAGATTTTGTTCCTAAGTAGCTCCGTTTAGTTCACATCTCCACCTCAGCCTACAAGCAGGCTAGTTAAATTTCAAGATCATTTTATTGACTTGAAAGTTCAAAGTAAGACTTGCTGTTACTTCTGCTCTATAAATGTTATACTGCACTTCTTTCCTGGAGCTAAGTGACTTAAACAGCTAAGTGACTTAACCAAAGTCCCGCAGCAGGGAAGTGGAAATGTTGGGACCATAACTTAGGTCCTCAGCTTCTTATTTGCATACTATTTGTGCTACTCCACCCTGTAGCGATGTCCCTCCCCCGCAACACACACACAATTCAGCAGGAGGACTTGATCAAACTCTCCATGGGAAGATACCTACTCCTTGCAACCCACTTGTATTTGTTAGCTGGTTTCAGATGCAAAGCAGGAACACAGCAGATGTCTCGTTGTAGTAACTAAAGGCAGAGAGAGTTGACTGCTTTGTAGTAAAACTGTATTACTTCACTTCCAGCTTTCCAGGGGAATTTTTGAGGAAAAGGTGAGGTTTCAATTGCCCTTTGAGGGAGGAGAGATGAGATACATAGCCTGGTGGATGGGAGAGTAAGGGGGCATTTCAAGTGTCAGCTATGACATGGAAAAGCAGAGTGGCCTCTAGTGTGAGTTTAGGAGTCAGAGGACCTGGATCCTGTTACTTGCTTGCTGAGAGATCTTGGGCAAGTCACTTAGATTTTTTGTGCCTCAGTGAAATGGGGATTAAATGCCCGTTCTCCCTCCTCTTTAGACTATGAATCCCATGTGGGGCAGGGACTGTGTCTGATCTGATTAATTTATATCTACACCAGTGTTCAACACATTGCTTGGCATGTAATAAGCACTTAAATGCTACAATTATCATTATTATTATTATTATGGAGCTGACATTGGGGGAGGTGAAGGGATCTGAGTAAGTCTGGAGCAGAGATAGAGAAGGAGCAGACTCAAGAGGAACTCGAGATAGAGCCCTGCTGCTGACTGATGTGAAAGGGTCTAATTCAGTCTTGACGAGGAGTCATGTGAAAATTTTAAATGGATGCAAGGAAGCAGGATGGGGTGGGGGTTGGAGGGGGGAGAGGGACAGGGGGACATCTTTGTTGTCAAAGTAGGAGGAAGGAGTCATCTTAACAGGGCTATTGAGGGAACATACAAGGAAAATACGATTGAATGAAATATCTTTGAAGTGTTTGGAGCTTTGTAAAACAAGGCCCTACAAAAATGGAAGCTATCTTTATAATAAAGAAATGACGAGCTTCATTTTCTTAATGGAGCTGGGGCTCTTTGAGATCCCATGGATTTAAGCCTTACAGACATTTAAGTAAACCATCTTTAACACCTACCCCCTCAGCATTTTCCACATTTCCACATCTGAGCCCTCAGTTCATACTTCAGAGCACATCATTGGTCTATTCCTTATGGGTCCAACCTCCTTACCTTCCTGAAAACAGTGCAGCCAGGCATTAAATGAGGGAGAGGGAAGAAACTCATGGGGTGTGCAGTTCATCTCTCTCTGGTGCTGACTTGCTTTCACCTGGTCCCTTTGATGGTTCATCATTCTATACTGACTTCTTTCCACTGTGGGGCACCATTTAGGATCCTAAATGAAAAGGGTGAACAGCATGTTAACTCTTGTTAATTTATCCCATTCTGAAGGGTAAATGACCATGCTTTTTCAGGATAGGCTATAATATTTGGACTCAAATCAGTCCTTTAGAATGATACCCTTTTCATTTTTGTCTAGAAGCTAATATATTGTTATAACGTATTTTGACTAGGGTGTGCCATGCTATCAAAGAAACTGGTTGGGGACAGGTTCAAGGTGTTGGAGTGGGTTATGTACTATTACACTGCCAGCTTTCCTGAGTTCAAAATTTCATAAGAATACATGCTCTAAGAGAACTGGGTCTACTCATCAAGTCTCTCTCTCTCTCTGGCACAGAGAAATCTTTTGAGAAAGCTTTAACCCCAATTTTTTAATACCATTATCAGTGTCCATATGAGGGCTTCCTTCCCCCTGAAAGTACCACCTCCACTTCTGAAAGGCAAGAACGGGGAAGATTTCTAGATCGGAAGTTCCTTTTGGGCAGGTAATGTGTCCACCGACTCTGCTGTACTGTAGTCTCCCAAGTGCTTGGACAGTGCTCTGTACACAGAAAGTGCTCAACAAATACCATTGATTGATTAACTTCAGTCTGGCCCTTGCAGCCAATACCCAATGACAGAATAGTTCAGGGAAATAGCATGATCTTCAATATCATGTGGAATTAGGTCTGGAATTCAAGTGTTCTAAAATTCCCACGTCTCTAAAAGTCAAAGGAAAAAAAACCTACCTACTGGATGGTTTCCAGGTAGCTAAAGGGAGACATGAAAATGAGAAGTGGAAATATAATTTCTTCAATAATTTAACCTCTAAATGTTTTGCTGTTTATAATCTAATTAGGCACAAGTACATAAGCCAATAGATCAGACAATTTTGCATTTCTCCTCAGTTCACTCTGAGACTTGTTATTCATGTCACAGCTTTGAAGGAACCGCTTGGTTGTAGTTCAGACCTCATTTCAAATCTGATCAACATATTTGTCACTCATTTACCCTGAACAAGGGTCACTCAACTGTCGTTTCGGGGATCACACCAAAGAGCTTACAAGAATAATGGAAAACACAGGTTTACAAGAATGCTGCACACAATATACGGAAGGGTCAATTAAGACCCACTGTAACCCAATGAAGCAGACTTGGCATAAAAATGCTATTAAAACAATACTTTTGCCTTGCAAACCAACCCAGAGATGCTTCACCTGTGCAAACCGCTGCCTCTGAAGGGCTTTGGAACTGAGTGTGCACCTAATAATTATGGTATTTGTTAAGTGCTTACTATGTTCCAGACACCATACTAAGCACTGAGGTGGATACAAGCAAATCAGGTTGGACATACTGTCCCATGTGGGGCTCACAGTCTCAATCCCGATTTTCCAGAAGAGGTAACTGAGGCACAGTGAAGTGATTTACCCAAGGTCACACAGCACACAAGTAGTGGAGCTGGAATTAGAACCCATGACTTCCTGACTCCCAGGCCCATGCTCTATCCACTACATCGTGCTGCTTCTCCTTCCTGGTTCAGACCAGAATGGTGACCGTGCAGATGCAGTGATTTCGAGGCTGCGCTCCGCAGATTTTCACAACCGGCCCTCACCTCAGTACTCATGACAACCTTTGTATCCCTCTCCCCTACTTTTCCCTTCCTCCTTCTCTCCAAAGGGGCTCCTGGCTCTACCCTCTTTCCATCTCTGTATGGTTTCATCGGAATTACTTTTAGTTGGCAAGCATCACCCATCAAAGCCACTAACTGCTCTGTACCCTCCCAAGCACTCCCAAGCATAGGGCTCTGCACCAAAAGCACAGGTGTTCACATACTACTCGTTAATGATGAACTATTTTATGCTGCAAGGGGCTTCCTAAGAATGTGAATCTTCAGGAAACTTTTCATAAACTTCTTTTATAGCAGAAAAAACTGGTCTTAGTCCAGGCTAGAAAGACAATGCATTTCCCAATCTTATTTCCATTAGCCTTTTCTCTCTCCATATTTCTCCTGGGGGTTGCCTCTCTCTCCCTGTTCTCCTCTAGCCTGGTCTTTTACACCTGTGGTTTTCCTGTATCCCTTTGTTTCCCCATTCGTTTGCTTTTTTAATTCATCCAATCATATTTATTGAGCACTTACTGGGTGCAAAGCACTGTACTAAGCACTTGGGAGACTACAATAACAGACACATTCCCTGCCCACAACGAGCTAACAGTCTAATGGTAGTTGTTAAGCACTTACCATACCATAGTGCTTGGCATAAGTGCTGGGGTAGTTGCAAGATAATCAGGTTTGGACACAGTCCATGTCCCACATGGGGCTCCCTGTCTTATTCCCCATTTAACAGATGAGGTAACTGGCAAAAGAGAAGTTAAGTGACTCACCCAAAGTCACTTAGCAGAAAAGTAACAGAATCAGGATTAGAACCCAGGTCCTTCTGACTCCCAGGCCCATCCTCTGTCAGCTAGGCCACACTGTTCTTGTATTTTCCTGAAGGTTTCCCAGTTTGAAGTTTTTCCCTTGGCTTCAGGGACATTAGATTACATTTTTGTAGGTCAACACATTTTGTAGGTCAGCACGGGCTTTGGAGTCAGGGCTCATGAGTTCGAATCCCAGCTCTGCCACTTGTCAGCTGTGTGACTGTGGGCAAGTCACTTAACTTCTCTGTGCCTCAGTTCCCTCATCTGTAAAATGGGGATTAAGACTGTGAGCCCCATGTGGGACAACCTGATTCCCCTGTGTCTACCCCAGCGCTTAGAACAGTGCTCTGCACATAGTAAGCGCTTAATAAATGCCAACATTATTATTATTATTATTAACACATACTGAATTCATTTTACTATAAAGATATTCAGTTGTAAGACTATGAACTTATACTTGGGGCCTATTACAAAGAGCTTTTGAGAAAGTAGTCCCCTCTGTGGGCAGAGGATGGCGTTTGGTTCTGTTTCCCTAATGCTTAGTACAAGGTATAGCTCTCAGGAGGCCCGCAACACACCTTTACAGCTCCTGGCACAACCTTTACATTTCACTGAACTATGCTTTCTTCCTTCGTACAGGCAAGGAACGGAAAGACTCCACTCTGAGATCACGGGAAGGAAAGGACACGGACTTGCACTGTAGGCCTAAATCCAGATTCTGATATCCACAGCCTGCCACTTGCAGAAATGAAGCATTTTTGGAAAAGGAAACTATAAGGGTCATTCTAGGTAGGAGCGCTAAGGAAAAAAAGAGGACAGAATGGATGCGAGACAAGACATGCTAATTAGCATCTTTTATTGCCAACTTTCTTTGAGCAAATAAGCAAGATTTCTTAAAGGCTGAGGTTTGTCAATAGGGCTAATACAACTTTCATTTATTTTCTCTGTGGCACACTTAACACTGTTGATTCCAGTTTGCCTTATATAACAACTTTTCCATATAAAAATAAAAAGTCCAAAACCAGATCTGGCTGTGAGTTGACTTATTTACAGGTGCTTTGTCCAGACCATCACAAAGAACTTGGAATAAAATATGAATAGCCCTATTAAAAAAACATAGTACAGCTTCATATACCTTTTCCACAATTCTTTCCTGCTTTGCCTCTCCACCCACAACAGAGTTTACTTGGTTCTCTTAAATCAGAGTTCTACAAGCATATTGTTTTTTAAGTAAACCTTCTCTAAAGGAAAACTGAATATTTAAAACTTACAAACTAAAAACAAGAAAAAGACAACATGGTATGGAGAACTGCATTTTCTGTATTAGGGATATCTATAAATACAACTTATTTTACCAGCTACATATCTATTTATAATACAGCAGATACAGAGGCAGGCTTGCTACATGTGGAACAAAATAGTCAAAATAGGGTTTAAGAAGTTCAAAGATGTAGGAAAATGAAAGAATTTTGATTTAATAAAACTGGTTTAAGAAGTAACCATAAAATCAAATCAACTATAACTCTGAACTATTAAAATGTACAGAAGGATTGTTTACACCATTGCACATCACGATTCCCTTTGCTTTAAATGCTCATGAACTATGGAATAAAGTTAGAATTTGCGTTGACATATGCACACACACGCTGATGAAACGAATTAAAAAAAAAAAAAGGTTTCAGAAAGAAGCTGCCAGCAGCCTCCTACCAAAAATGTTCCTCCCGCCCCAACCCCTCCCCCTCCTACAAACCCAGGAAAAAAATCAGGCTGGGAGGTTAGTGCATAATGGATGGATTTAACTCCCCCCCCCCTTCATATTCTCTTTGTCTTCTGAGTGGAAAGAAAACCATTTCCCTTGGATAGCACAGTTAAGGTCGATTAGTGTTGGTTTAAAGCATTAAGGCACTTCTCGCTGCTTCGGTGGCAGCGTCTTTTCTTAAGGCGTGCGTCACCTAAGAGGAACGAAGCTTTGGAAGTTGTTCGCCCTGCTGGGACATCAACTCGCCATGTGATTGTTCCGGCTGACCTGGCAGAGGAAACTGGCCTCGCAGGGCTCTCGAGAATCCCGGGTGGCACGCCGATGGCCGGAAGTCGGCGTCGAAAGCCAGGCCGGCCCCTAAGTGACAGGTTCCGATCCGAAGGAAGCGCGCGCATTCCCCCTTGCGCTTTCACCTGGAGCTGCCTTGGCTTCCGTGGCTGCTCACAGAACGCGAGGTGCTGTAGCGTTTCTTCACAATCATGCTGATGTACGCTTTCATCAGCTTGGCCACATCCACGACCTGCCGACAGAGCAGAAGTCAGAGCCAGGCGGCGAGTCTCCCCTCGTGGAAGCATCAACACGGAACACATCACGGAGGTTCTCCTCCCTCCCCTGCTTACCGAAGATCGCGGAGGGGGACCCTGGGAATGCCAGACGTGGGGGCGTGGACCTGTCCTTACCCCTTCCCTGGACTGCTCCCTATCAGTGAGCTGGCTATGATGACCAATTTGGAAACCTGGATTTAAACTGATGGAAAGACCTACTTTAAGTCAGAGCAATACCCTCCATGTTGGCATGGGTGTGACCCGAGGGTGCCCTCGGTTCTTGGATCTCTCAAAGGCCAGTTCAGCCCTAAGAGAACACGCATCGGGCATGACATTGCACTGTCTCCCCAGTCCTTACCTCACTGGTTTCAAACAGCAGCTCTCTCTCATCCACCACAATCTTGTAGGTGTTTGCAAGAGGTGCCCCAAAGGAGAGGATATGTTCATAGGGGAACGACTCCAGCGGCCTCCCTTCCCCACGCTTGTAGACAGACACTGCGTCAGCACCTACTCCCAGCCAGAGCTCCTGCGGAAACCCTCCTTCCTTGCACTGGAGAAGGAGAGGGCCAGAGACAGAGTGAGAAAAAGAATAGTAATTAGATGAGCCCAACCCTTCCCCGCAAGACTTTACACACATTACTAAATCTCATCATCATCATCGCATTATCTCAAGAAGCGGGCAGGAAGCAGGTATTAAGGAGTCTATTCCACAGGCAGAACAGTGTTCAAAGATTTCAAATGGCCTGCACAGACATGAAATAGCTCAGTGAAATGAGTTCTTTGGGGTCTAGGACCAGGATAGAGTCCGTTGCCCCAGACGGGAAACTAAGCTGTCTCTGTCTCTAGGGCAAATGCTTCTTCCAGCACAGAATGCTAAGTAAGACCAGAGATGAGAGACAGATTAAGCCTTCACTGGTCTTGAAGTTGATAATCCAGAAAGGCCGCTTACAATGACCCGGGTGAATGAATGGGGATTGAGACTGTGAGCTCCATGTGGGACAGGGATTGCGTCCAACGCAATTATCTTGTATCTTCCCCAGTGCCTGGCACATAGTAAGCGCTTAACAAATACCACTGTTATAATTCCCCCTCTCTCCCCACCCCACAGCACTTATGTATATATGTATATCTAGAATTCTATTTATTTATATTGATGCCTGTTTACTTGTTTTGATGTCTCTCTCCCCCCTTCTAGACTGTAAACCTGGTGTGGGCAGGGATTGTCTTTAATTACTGCTGATGTACTTTCCAAACACTTAATATAGTGCTCTACATACAGTAAGTGCTCAGTAAATAAATTCAATTCATTCAGTTGAATGAATACAGCTAAAAACTAATGGTAGTAGGAGATGAAAAATGGATCAAAACAAGTACCACCTTCCCAAGCATTGATTTTCCCCAAACCGATGGTTACTCTAATGCAATTTTCCCAGAACACGACAGTCATCATTATCCCCACCCTCGCGCTACCTCGTACCCAACGGGCCCTCCTCCTCACCTCCACGTCAAAGAGGGTAGACCCATAGCCAGGCCATTCCTTAATAACAGCCATGTACTTGGCCATGGCCTGTTCCTGGTTCATGCCCTGAAATTTCTTCCACTTGTCAATCACACTGGCCCTGGCCGAGGAAACCTCCTCCTTGATCCACATGTCCAACATCTGATCCTCCTCTAGTTTCTGTCGACTGACGGATCCGGTTCGGAAACTCCTCCTCAACGTCCCCTCCAGAAAGCTGGCGCGCCTCTTCTCCAGCCTCTCGGCGGGGGAAAAGGTCTTGGTGGATTGAGAAATACGGGACTTCAGTCTCTGCAAGGGATAGACTTGCTCCAGTGCGGGCACAGGGGCTTGCAAGGAATGATCTCCTTGGATGTACTGGAGCCTTAAGGCGGCCAGGATCTGAAGGTTCTCTTCGGGAGCAGGGTAGTGACCTCGGATGACTGCTTCATGAGCCTGAGAGGAATAAGGGAGGCACCTTTTAGAGATTGGAAGAGTAAACAGCCCCGCCTGGGAATCGTCTAAAGCCGCACAACTACTTCTGGGAACCAGCGGTTCTCAGACGCGCTGCCACAGGAATAACAGGCCTGAGTAGGAGTGGGCCACACCATTTCCTAAGAGGGAAATCTCAGTTTCTTTATATGTACCTGCTCAAACATAAAGGCGAACTCCACGCTGTCCTTCGGCACATTTTCGGTGTCCAGGAAGCAGTAGAGCTTGAAGTAAAATTTCCACGGGAGATCGCCTGCCTCAGAGGTGGCCGTCAATCTAGGAAGGGAAGTCCAAAGCAGCTAAGATGATGTCGGAATGGGAGAGGGCACTGAGAAAAACTTACACATCACAACATTGCAGTAGGCTTTATCTGGTGGGTTATATCAGGACACCAACATTTCAAACTCTGGTCAGGCCCAAAACTGGTTTGTAGAGGGAAGAGGTAAAAAAAAAAAGTTCAAGGCAGAACAAGGAAGCACTCAGCTTCAATTGTGCATATTATGTATGTGTTTTTGTTCTTTTTAAAATTTACAGCCATAATACTACAGTGTAGAAACCGTTATAATATCTCATTTGTCCAACTGTATATGTGCTGTCGAAAACAGTTAATTCCTCCATTGTCTGCCTTATCAACTTTGAAATCTATGAATATGAAAAACAACAACTTCTGCATTGTAAAGATGCTTTTTTCCATACTCTTCATTCACATAAACTTGTCAAGGTCCTCAATATACAGTGTCATTAATATGTGCAATAATGAGGGGAACTAAGATTTGTATAACGAAGAAAGGGGAGAAAGGAAAGAGTCATAAGAATGAGGTGTTACCCAAAACAAAACTGAAAAAAGAGAACAATAGCAATTCCATACAGACAAGACTTTCTAACTTGGGAACAACTATGAATTATTTACAAGCCTGTTTACATTTTCTGCCTTTACATGAGGAATTAAGGAGAGGACACAAGCTTAAGAATGGCTTAACATCTGTAGCACACAAGGAAGAAACGAAAGGGACATTCTGTTGGATTTCCTTTTATTAGTCAGACATTATTAGGGAGAGGAGACTTACTTTTCAAACTTTGCCAACACATCAGCCACAATGGTTCGGCTTTCAATCGCTTTATCAATGGTCCCATTGTATTCAAAGAGGGCAAACATATTTCTGCTGTCTTCCATGGCCAACCCTCTGATTAACTTTTCAACAACCTGAAGAAAGAACTGGCTAATTAATGTTTTGCATTTTAATATTACGGACATAAAATATTTTGCGATCTGAAACCTGCTGGAACTAGTGCACAACAAGGTTAAAAACAACAACAAAAAATGTGAAATGTTTGGACCCAACAGGTGTTACCTCCAGCATTGCCAAAGCACAATCATTTTGTCGAATCACTGGAATAGTTTTACTTTCCTTGGATCTCCTGTGACTGTTATATATCAGAGTGTGCATCATGTGCAATGAAAATACAGACATTTCAACAATTTAGAAACGGTCACCTCCTCTCCAGAAGGTCTATCTTCACTGTATTAAATTTAAAAGTATATTTTTTTTTAAATGACCTTCAGAAACCACAAAAGTTATTTTTCTCCAGTGCGGGGAGTCATTCTGAGTTTCACTGCCCTTTGTTTGGCCAAATTTAGCCCCACCTAGTTTAAGTAGTGGGAACTTTCTTCAAGTTACTGTCAAGTCACTGTGGGGCAAGTCAAAAAGAATTCATATCTAGGCAGAAACCACTGAATTACAATAAGGCTACCATACGCTTTGGGTTGCTAGCCAAATTCTGTATCCCCTTCTGTAACTTAAATGTGCCATCTCATTCTGGCAGCCCTTGTCAGGGCTGGCAGAATGGACACGAGAGCTGAAGGGAGGGACGGGAGAACTTTTAGATTCTTCCTTCAAAATGACCTTGAGTGAACTTTCTGACTAGGTCGGTAATTTCCGGGACACATTCTGTCGAAACCTTATAAGGAGATAGGCTGTAGTATCTAATACTTTCCTTCATCTGTCACTACATATCTGTATGTGTCCCCACTAGATTACAAGTTATTTAAGGGCAAGGGATGCATCTATTATTCTACTCCCAAGTTCTTAGTTCAGTGCTCTAAAAAGAATAAGCGCTCAATAAATACACGTGAGTGTATGTGTATACACATTATAATGAATAGCATTCAGTTTATACTATAGATTAGTCCTATAGACTGTAAGTTTGTTGTGGGAAGGAATTGTTCCTTCCAACTCTGTTACACTGTACTCTCCCAAGTGCTTAGTAAAGTGCTCTGCATATGATAACCGCTCAATGAGTACCTTTGATTGACTGATTTGAGGCGTCAGCCTCAGCTATGTTCCTCACTATATATACAACAGAAGGCTAAAGGAGAAGTAGTCTCACCTCTCCAGCAGTGGTATGGGAATTGATGGTGATTTTACAGGAGCCTCCGCCATGACAATACACAGTAGACGACATTTCCTGCCTGTTGATCAGAGCTTCGATTTCATCGCGTGAAGGCACAAACTCTCGGCATTTGGTTTTTTTAAGAGAGTCGTAAATGAAGGCAGCATACTTGTCCATTTCTGTTGCAGGAAACTGCTCGCGGATCCTACAAGATGAAAGAGCACAGGGCTGGGAGTCAGGAGTTCTAGTCACAACTCTGCCCATGCCTCACTGTGTCACTTCAGGCAAGTCACTTAACCTCTCTGTTTCCTTTCTTATAAAATGGGTACGGGATAACCTGCTCTCCCTCCTTCTTGGACACTTTAAACTTGGGTGGGACTGTGTCCAATCTGATAATTTTGAATCACCCCAGCTCTTAGCACAGTGCTTTGGCAATGAAGGCACTTAATAATAATCAGCATAATGTTCATTATTAATAGTCATCCCAATGCCACTCTTTATGGGATTCTGAGAAGCTCCAATTCCCCAGGACTCCCTGAAACGGTTGCACTCAACAGCAGATAAGTCACAAGCTCACAGCGATAAAAAAAGCCAGCACTGGGATCAGCGGGTATAACTGGAGGATCTCATTCTCTAGGCCAGTTTTTAATCTGGACAAAAGAAAATCATCGAGAGAACTGAAACAGTGTGTTGCCAGTAAAACTTCACATCACTGCACTTGCCCCTGGAGGTGCCCCAGTATGTAAGGATTTCTAAGGATCTGTCAGCTGGCATGCTGATGCTCTCAGAGAAACAAACTTGCCTCCACAGCCCAATCTGATGGAAATAAAAGCAGTGTGCCATAGAGGAATGAGATGGGCCTGAGAATCAGAGGACCTGGTTTCTGCCATTTGCCTAACGTGGGACCTTGGGCAAATCACTTCATTTCTCTGCACCTCAGTTACCTCATCTAAAAAATGGTGATTCTCCTCCCTTTGACTTAAACTGGGAGCCCTAGGTGGGACAGAGACTGTGCCCAACCTGATTAGCTTGTATCTACCCTACTGCTTAGAACAGTTCTTGACACATAGTAAGCATTTAACAATTACTATTAAAAACAAAAAAAAAATCCATTAAAATCACCTGTTTATACCAACCTATTTTATTTATTTATTTATTTAGTCAGATTGCCTGTCTCCCCCTTCTAGACTGTAAGGTCATTGTGGGCAGGGAACATGTTTGTTTACTGTTGTACTATACTCTCCCAAGCGCTTAGTACAGTGCCTAACACACAGTAAGCGCTCAATAAATATGACTAAACCTAGGATACGGAGCATCTACGTAAGAGAGAGACACCCCTCAGGCAGCTCAAAACCATGCCAGCATCCTAAACTGACATTACCTTTTCAGGTGGAACTTGAGATACTTGAGGATTCCACGGCTAGGGAGGAAAGTGCAGCTTAGGCAAGTTAGAATTTGCCAGCTGTAAAGGTTGCCTACGCTGCCCGGGTGGGGAACCTTGTTGGTCTGCTTGACAAGTTGACAGTAGAGCTCGTCTCTAAGCGGTCTGAGGTCATGCCCTGTCTGCAAGATCCCCTGGATTATGGGAATGGGGTCAGTCATGGACTCAAGCTGCTGCAGGGAATTGAAGATCTTGATGGCTTCATCCTGAAGGGTGGTATAGCCTTTATCCTTCAGCACTGGACAAAAATAGAGAAAAGAATCAGAAACCGTAAGAAGGAGTTGAGCAAGAAGGCACAACGGGGACAGAGAAACTGAGTTGGAGGGGTCCCAGGTAGATCAAAATGTTCCTGCTGTTTTCTCTAAAAATGAACATCCTGACACACATTACTAACCCAAACTCACTTGGTTTCAATTTAGAGCCACTGACTATTCCAAATAATCCTCGGGGCTTGATAGCATTTTGATGTCCAGTGGTGGGGGGGAGAGGGAGGTGAAATGTCAGACTTGACATTAAGTAACTGGTCTGGTTTGGGCAGAGAGACTGGCTCTAACAATACGGGAAGTGTCCTCTATTGCAGTGGCTCTCCTGATGCTTCCTGACAATTTCAGGGACATCCTTTTCCCTTTCAGAGTCGATGTTAAACCAAGTGACCCCCTAAGCAGGGATGATGAAACGCTATATGTGCCATCATTCATTTTAAGCTTTGGCACCCAAGCAAACATTTCCAAAGCTTTCACAGGGGCTCATGGAAAGAGCACAGGTCTGGGAGTTAGGAGACCTGGGTTTTAATCCCCACTCTATTACTCTAGACTGTAAACTCCTTCTACACAGTAACTCACTGTGGACAGGGAATGTGTCTGTTTATTGTTCTACTGTACTCTCTCAAGCGCTTAGTACAGTGCTCTGTACGCAGTAAGTGCTCGGTAAATACAACTGAATGATCACCTAGGGTAAATCACTTATCCTATCTGAGCCTCAGCTTCCTTATATGTAAAACAGGGATGGCACCCACTCTCACTACCTCTTAGACTGTGAACCCTATCCAGGACAGGGACTATGTCCGATCTGATCATCTGGTCTCCATCCTAGTATGCAGCATGATGCCTAGTACTTAGTAAGCGCTTAATAAATACCATCATTATTACTGTCCACCTTGAACTAAAATTACCGGTCATAGATTAGAACTAACTATTCACGGAGTCATCTGTTTCACCCAGCATGCCTGACCCATTCATTTGAAGAAAGACCGTCAAGAGGCCGGGATGTGATACGGTACTCACGGTTCAGATTGATGTCTCCATAGGGCAAGGGCAGAAGCGGAGAGTGCAATGGATGATGGGTATAGCGCAGGATGGGGTTCCTTTTGTAAATCTGTTCTACCACTTCTGCGTTCAGGCAGTTCTCCTTTAACAACAAATGAACTCATGTCATTTAGTGAGAAGTGATCCAGCAAAGAATCCACTAATGAAGCATATTTCAAAGACAGTAGCGAATTTATTAAGCTACCATATCTACTTTCCCTGGAAATCTTAATTTGGGGGAAAAAAAAAAATCAGAATGATCCAGAAGTTAATATGGTTAAGATGACCCAGATGACTTTGGCTTGTCCCCTGCCCTAAATACAGAGCAGGATGGGTGGGGGGGGGGGGGGGGGAGTAAAATTAGTTTGCTTCCCTTCTAGATGCAATTTCAGAGCAGTTAGCTGCTGCCTAAATCTCTTATCCCCTGAAAAAGAACAAAAAAAATCCCAGCAAAACAAACCTTAAAACCAAGCACTCAAGGTAACTTCATCATTTAATATCCTTCATTACCATGGAGCTCTTGAAGATTATTATTTTTTCTATCTTTAGCCTGCCTACATGTCCCCACCCTACTCTATACCTTGCATTTCCAGGAGTAGAAAGTGATTTTGGTGTTCCCTGGCTCTTAGCCATAATTTAGCAGGGCAGGCTTGCGTCTTGTGGCACAGGTCGCGAAGTAAACCTTACACTAGGGTCACGGACACGGGGTCACTTTCGGTCAGAATTGATCTTATTTGGGCGGCTTTTATCTGCGCATCTCTCAAGAACAGTGCCAAGGCCGCCGAGTGACCAAACGGGGCTTTGAAAGGAACCGTTCTGGGTTGAGGCTCTCTGGTACCTTGATATCCTGGATGAGCTGTTGCGTCGGTGTGTCGATGGGTGCTTTTGTGTCGGTCACATTTTGTATGGCACTCGACCACCGCGTGGCCTCATTGAGCAGCTTGGTGTAGAGCCGGTAGCAGTGTTTGCGTCCATACACGGTGACATTCCAGTAGCCTGAAATATCAGCCGACATTGAGCACGAGGGGCCTCGCCTGGACACTTTCCTTTAGAGAACTTCTCCCTGCATCTGTGCTCTGCAGTCTAACCAGGGAACCCCCGTGACTAGCCCACACTCAAAGTCTTCCTCACTCTTCTCACAGCTGTGGTCCGCGAACATCATGGACAAAATGGGCAGCAGAGTGTGAAGCTAAAGAAATTTTTTAAAATCAAGCTTTAGGAATCAACCCCATTTCCTGCAAGTGGAAGAAGTGGGAACTGGGAAAAGGAAGAGGCCATATTTCCTCAAGGGCCTGGTTCCTGACATCTCAGCCCTCCCTCCCCTGTCTGTTCCACAAATCCCAACGGTCCTGGAAACTAACGTTATCCCTGGATCTGTAGGTGGAAGAGATCAGCAAGTCTCAGGCCCACATGTCACACAAATAAGTGGAACGGGAATCCACCATTCAGCATTCTAAGGACCTACATGACCACCCCCCTCAGCCTGTGGAAAGAACCTGGGCCTGGGACTCAGAGGACTTGTGTTCTAATCACAGCTCTGCCGTTTGCCACTTGTCTCAGCATGGACAAGTTGCTCAACTTCTCTGTGCCTCAGTTTCCTCAACTGGAAAATGGGGATTCAAAAGCATTCTCCCTCCTACTTAGATTAACTTCACATGTGACAGGAACTGTCCCCAATCTGATTAGCCCTTACAGGCCTTCGGTGTCTGTGAATGACTCTCCAACTGAAGGGGAGAAAATTGGAGAGAACTAGAGAGAAGCTCTTTTTCCCTTTGCAGCATTTTATGTGGTTTAGTGGAAAAAGCAGGGGATTGAGAGTCAGGAGACCTAAGTTCTAGTCCCATCTCCATGAGGACTTACTGTGTGATCATGGGCAGGTCACTTAGCCTCTCTGAGCCACACTTTCCTCATCGATAAAATGTAAGCCCTAAGTGGGAATGAGCATGCCTAGCAAGCTCTGCACACAGGAAATGCTTAATGCTATTATTATTACTACAATGGTCTTATAGTGGTAAACTAGGAAGGCATCATCGTAGCTTTTTTCTAAATCATTATTTACAAAATGCAGCAAATGGACAAGATTATTTCCATCTGCTGACCACTCAGGTGGAAAAACCAACAGCTTTGATGCCAATACCAAAGTTATCGGGAAAATCCCTCTCTCATGGTATACAATCATTACTCTAAGGTCCACTCAGACTTGTAAAAACATCCAAATAAATTCCTAACCACCCAGGACCTCTAACCTGCCAAAAACAACTCCAACAAGGGTAACTCAATGCCTATGTGCACAGCGGGCATACAAATTTCAGGCTCCGTGAGAAACCTCACCGAGTCAAAGTTTTCTTTTTTAAATGGATGTTTCCATTTCTTGGCAAATTTTAAGAGAGTTTGTCTACTCTCAGGATGCCAAATGCTGGCACTGCCAGTGTCCAGAGGCTCTGTCTCTGATCATGGAAATAGCAAGGAAAGATGACTGGAAAAGGGATATCATTTAACAGGGAATCTGCATGTGTAGAAACTCTCTGTCTTGATAACCTGAAACTTTCCCTCTTGTCAGACTGATTTCCACTCACTATCAAGAGGGATGCCTCTATGGGCATCTAGTTACCTGTCTCTTTGAAGATCTTCTCATCAGGCGGCACCACTGAACAAAGGCTGTTAAGGACCAGGGTACCCAATTTCAGAGCATTCTTCTCTGAACTCTTGTAATAATCCAAAGAGTTGTGGGTCAGCACAAACCAGCGCTTCTTCAGTTTCAGCGAGGACATCTTTGGGCTGTTTTTAACCTCCTTATGCAACCATCCTTAGAAAGGATTATAAATGGGAATTAAACAATCTTTTTAAAGAGACATAATGTGCAGGGGATTCAGTGAGATTTTTAAAAAGCAACACACACAAAACACTGAGCTCCTAGTCCTTTCAAGATTTCACCAACCCAGAATCCAATTCATTTTTGAGCGCCAAAGAGAAACACTCCCATCCACACAAAATTCTCCAAACAGCAGGTTTTCAAATGCCCGGCATTCTGGAATGAACGACGGTTACCTCTCACGATAAATTCCTGCCCCTCCACACGGGTGTCCCCCTTAGATCTCTGGAGCAGCGTTATCCAGTGATGCATCTCCTCTGGGGTATCAGCGTTACAGTGAAGAACACGGTTGGCGGTGATGATTACAAATGAATTGGGTCTGTGGAGAGAAGGAAGGTGGAAAAATCTATTAGCACTACCGTCAACATAACCTATGTTTGCACCGTAACCAAAAAGCTCTTTCCTGTCTTACTAGTCATAAGAATAAACATTGCCTCTCAAACGTATTTTATATTAAGGCAAATATTGCTCACTTTGGCACCATTTATTTTCAGTATTAGTAACCTTTACACTTGGAATGACACATACTAAGGTTCCTGGATGGAAAACTTTTTTCCTCTCTGTAAAAGTTTCCATAAAATTGAAACTTGGCTAGTTCTGGGCAGGGTGAATATTCTATCTTTATGCCCCTTCAGAGTAAACCCTTTACTAATTCTTGGAGAGCCTGGATTATGTTTGGGTGGATTTCTTTATGCCAGGCATTCCTGAAATGTCAAAATTGAAAAATAACTTACAAATGGAAGGTTTGAACTCTCAAATTTGCCGTTAAGTGAAGATTTTGCTGGTTTCTTTTTTACCTGTAAGAGGAGTGTTTTTGATACCTCTGTTTCCAGGCTGTCAAGCACCAAAATAGATAAGGGAAAATAATGCCATTTGAATTTCTAATTCTATCATATTGCTATTGAAACAGCAATCCACTCCAAACTAACTTTTGTAAAAACTGCTTGCCAGGTGCAAGATTTGACCCTATTTCTCTATCAGCAGCATCCTAGAGGCACTGTCTTCTGAAAAGGGAAGCTCATTTTCAAGTTCAAATTTCTTACCGAGGTCCAGCCTCTGAGCCTCGACTCAAAAATAAGTTTTCATTACTTGGAATAACATTCAGTTGAGCCTATAAATACTTATTCAGTTTCCACTTGCTATATATTTTGGTTGGCAGCAAAGAAATGGAATAACTTCGAGTTCATCCATCTGAAGGCATGGACCTGGAAGAGGGTTGCTTTCACCTGTTATTTGGATTCATAGGTCTTATTCCTCCAACTCTCTGTATGGGCTAAAAATAATGTGTCCAAGCTTCAGGGAAAGAAGTCATCACACAGAGGCTTACTTTGAAGAACTGTGGAACATAGAATTTGAGGGTTTTTCCCATTCCCTTTTCCCTCCCACCCCAGCCAACTGCTCACCCTGCAATAAAGTGATCTTCAGACTCCACCAGGACGGTCCATAGAATGGGTTTTTATTAAGAAACACTTGTCTTTTGGGGGACTGATATTTGGGGAAGGCAAAGGAGGGACAGGATTTTAAGTTCATAACATCAAATAATAATAATAATAATAATGTTGGTATTTGTTAAGCGCTTACTTTGTGCAGAGCACTGTTCTAAGCGCTTGGGTAGACACAGGGAAATCAGGTTGTCCCACGTGAGGCTCAGAGTCTTAATCCCCATTTTACAGATGAGGTAACTGAGGCCCAGAGAAGTGAAGTGACTTGTCCACAGTCACACAGCTGACAAGTGGCAGAGCCGGGATTCAAACTCATGACCTCTGGCTCCAAAGCCCGTGCTCTTTCCACTGAGCCACGCTGCTTCTCTGCCACTTCCATCATCATGGGGGGCAATGATGAGTCTCCTGATATGATTCCAGATCCCTGTCATGATGGATAACTTTCCCTCTTTGCTTTTGTGGGAGGCCAGACAGCCTAGGGAAAAGAGCACAGGGGTGGGAGTTGGGAGATCTGCCTGTGAGTCCCAACTACATCACCGGGCAATTATATGGCTTTGGACAAGTCATTTAATCTCTTTGAGCTTCAATTCCTTCACCTGATAATGGGGAGAAGATGGGTTGGAAGCTCCATGTGGAAAAAGGAATGTTCCACCCAAAGCTTAGCACATTATAAGCACTTAAATGCCATAATCATCATCAACATTATTCTATAGTTATCTGTTTAAATAACCTTGTTACTATTTCCCCAGGTCTTCTCTTGTAATCCTAGAAAGGAGGTTTCCCAAAGACACAATTCCCAAAACACATGAAATGACACCTCTCATCCCATGGCAAGGAGTAATTTGGTAGCATTTTCTTTAGGCAATGGCAATTTCAGAATATTACTCATAGAAAAATCCAATGCCCAATCTCATCTGAGAAAAAGGGTTTTGTTTTGTTTTTTTTAAAAAAAGTTTTCTACATCATTTGAGATGTGGAAGCTTTGGGGTTTTTTTTGTTTTGCTTTTTTTTTCTTAAAAAAAAAAAAAGAGCTGACATACTGAGGGAAAACATGCAATCTTCCACATTTGACCTTACCTATCTGGGTTATCAGATGCACACACAGAATCAATCAGTCCTACATCTAGGGTGCCCTGCAAGACAAAAAGCAAACACGAGATAAAAAAAAAGGTTCAGTAGAGTGTGTAACATCACTGTGAGTTAATGCACCCTATAAAGTCCTCGCCAGGGTGCTGCTACTAAAACAAGAATCCCAAAACAGAAATCACAATCGTGAGGCTAGTCATCTGTAGGTCATCTGTGGCATTCTTTATAGGTATTTGGGTCTTTCTACCAAATTCAAACCGGAGAAGATGTGTGAACCACCACAGTGGTTCCCTTTGGCTTTCTGCACTGCATGGCAAAGATTTACTGAATTGCTTATCTATCAGAGAAGCATTTGTTGTTATTGTAAAAGCAAAAGTACTATTAAAAAGGGTACCAGGTAGTTCTGCCATTAAATGCTGCCTGTTCTTAACTGACTTTTCCAGTCAGAGAGAATAGAAAGGGAGAGAAAATAGAGAGGGAGAGAAAAAGACTGTTTTTTAAATTTTCCCCTGGATTTTATTGTCTTTACCACCCTTCAGATCCTATACTATTTCTTGGAAAGTAAGTGTGCTCACTCACCACTGCATTCTGGGGATTTGCCTGCTCATCATGCATCTCCCGGATTTCCTGTTCTGTGGATGCGTGGACCTGGCTTAACACACTGAACCATTGGCTGTGAAAAAAGGAAGAAAGAGTGGGATGGTGACGGGAGAAAGAAAGAACAGTCACACACAGGATTTATAAAGTCTGACCTATTGCAACTTTTTTTTTTTAAGCAAGTAGCAAACCTGGAAACCTTCCAGTGAAAGAGCTTCCAAGGACTTACTTGCTTTTCTCTTAGTTGTTTTTAGGAAAAATGACATGTTCAGTAGCAGGATTCCAAAAGAAGCAAAATAAACTACCCAACTCCAACTAAAAAGGATGCATGCTCCCAACTCTGAGATGGCACTCAATATCACAGTGATGGTCCTGCCTATAAATACGTCTAAAAATTCCCTGAAAATCAGGCAATAAAGAGGGGAGCCTTTCTAAAACACAAACTTGGGCAAGGTCCATGTCTCCAGAAAACCTGGATTCAAAATATTGATCAGGAAGTGCTCCTTTAAAAAGCTACGGTAAAATCCCATTGTACTCAGTTGTGCTGCAACCATATTTCTACATGCATTTTAGTTAGATCGTGATTAAGAAATCAGGGAACATTTTTCTGACCACATCAGTCGATTTGGACTTGCGAGGGCCATATCACTGAAGAATCTGCTTTATGTTCACGGTGTTGACACACATGAATGATAAGCAATGAGTTTCCCTTAGCATGGGGTTTTACAAGAACACATCCCTCATGCAAATTCTGAAAGCAATGGTTGTCACCATCCTGTTTCTCCTCTCTTTTCTCCTAGAGAAGTTCTCAGAGTTTCTCTCCTTGGCCTGAGGGCAAAATCCTTGTGCTGGGTTTGGGGAGCTGAAAGGCACCTTCGGGTATTCCCAAGTGTGGCCCAATTCTCCAAAAAACCACCCCAAGGCACAACACTTTAATACATATCTTTATACCACCTGTAATTTACTTGGTGTTTGTCTTGCCTGCTAGGCTGTAAGTCCTTTGAGGGCAAGAATTATGCCTTTTTTACTATATTTCCTGGGGATAAGTGCTTATTGTAGTGCTCTATACATGCTCAATGAAATCACTTGACTATCCTTACTAACAGGACGACAGAATTCTATACAAGTGAAGCAGCATGGCCCGGTGGATAGAGCAAGGGCCTAGGGGTCAGAAGGAACACTTGTTTGCTGGGTGACCTTGGACAAGTCACTTAACTTCTCTATGCCTCAGTTACCTCATCTGTAAAACTGTGACCCCCATGTGGAACAAGGACTGTGTCCACCTGATTAGCCTGTATATATCCTAGTGCTTAGCAAAACACCTGGCACATAGTAAGCATTTTGCAAATACCATTAAAACAAAGGGAAACACTTCAATCCTAACTCATTTTATGGGAAAAAAGACACCTTAGATTATAAATTGTTGAGCTCTCCTATTCACGTGTACTCTATCAAGCAGTGAGTACAGGAATTTGCACCTAGAAAGTACTCACTATATACTACTGATTAATAGCATTTACTGGGAGGCAGCATGACCTAACAAGGAATAATGGACCAGGAGTCAGGAGAATTGCATTCTCATCCCAGCTGTGCCACTAGCCTGCTAAGAATATTACATAGCTTCTCTGTGCTTCAATTTCCTCATCTGTAAAATGCTCTCCCTTCCTCTTGGACTTTGAGCCCCTTGAAGAACAAGAACTGTGTACAATATGATATTTTATGTCTAAGCCAGCATGTTAAAATGGGGATTAACTGCGAGCCTCACGTGGGACAACCTGATTACCCTGTATCTACCCCAGTGCTTAGAACAGTGCTCGGCACATAGTAAGCGCTTAACAAATACCAACATTATTATTATTACTCGGCACAGAGTGACACTTAATAAATACCTCAACTAACTAGGGATTGATTGCAAGGAGCCTGGCATTCTCACATTAAAACAGGAAAGAAGGCTCATGCCTTTGCCTGAAGGTTTCTAATTCAGCTTCAGAAGACCTGGGTACAGATGAGGCACCTCATTTGACCCTCCCCGAGAACCAGGGCCTGGAGGACAGCGCAGGGGCCTGGGGGTCAAAAGGACCTGGGTTCTAAACCCAGCTCTGCCACCTGTCTGCTGTGTGACCTTGGGAAAGTCACTTCATTTCTTTGGGCGTCCGCTACCTCATAGGTAAAATGGGGATGGAGACTGTGAGCCCCACATGGGACAGGAACTGCCTCACTGTCCAACTTGATTAACTTGTAACTCCCCCAGCTCTTAGTACAGTGCCTATGATGCAGAACAGAAATGTACAGTAGTGGGGCTGAGGCCCACTACCAACGTCAAGACTTTGGGTCCAGCCAACGGCATACAGGTGAAACCGTGAAAGACAAATCTGTGAATAATGAGAGACAAACAGGCTCAATGGGCTGCAATTTGGCCTAGGTTGAAAAAGAAAAGTGGAGCCGTGAGGGATTTATCTCAGTGTTGATTTCTGGGAACCTTTCTGGGAATTCTCACAATGGGAGGACCATCTTAACCTGTTCTGATGATACTCAAAGTGTTCTCACATCAATGAAAGAAGATACCTAGACACTAGGTATTGCTTACAGAGGTCTATCAGAGGAAGATTAACTTTGCTTCTCAAAGGAGTTTGGTTACTACACTGTGTTTTCAGGGCCGTTGAGAGGCCCACTCAAAACTGCAAGCACTTATTTCTCCCATTTATAAATGGTGCTTGAGAAAGAACTAAACAAGTACAGGCTCTGTGCACTGAGTAGGGAAGGAAGAGGTGTGCCAGAGAAAATAACCCCAGCATTAAATATAGCTCCAAACTGGGCAGAACAAACAAAAAGCAGCTGCAAATGGCAGGACTGTAATTCCACCGAGGGGCTGTGGTCACCTCATTAAACCACAGAAGACCCCATGAGGTCTCCATGACCGTTGGATGCAATTCCAGAGCTCTCACTCAAAGCTAGTTGGCATCCCCATTTCAGGCCTAATTTATGGATGGCTAGTGTTCCAATCTGTTCCCGTAGTAAGATTTATTTTTCCTTCGGTCTTTTCCTTTCTTGCTGTTGGCTACATTGCCGGGCCAAATTAAAAGACTCCAGAGAAGGGAGAGAGGCAGACCTCAAGTAGTAAAAGTATTTACTGAGCACTCACTTGATGCGATGCACTATTCTCAATACTTGGGAAAGCACCACAGAAGCACAAGACACATTCCTCGCCTGCAACGATGTTATACACTCATGGTTGAGATGAACAAAGATGTTCACAAATAGGGGAATCAGAATAAATAAATTGTGTAACCAATTTTATATGCTTATGTGCATTGGTGTTAAGAGAAGACAAATAATAGTTAAGTGTTGGAGCTGGCTGATTGTTCGATGGGCTTTTTTTTTTTTTTTTTTTTTTACAGTATACGTTAAGGATTACTATACATCAAGCTCCTGTTCTAAGCACTGAACTAGATAGAAATTTATCAAACCGGATACGGGGCCTGTTCCACATGAGGCTCAGAGTCTAAGCTGGAGGAAGAACAGGTATTGAATCTTCACTTTGCAAAATGAGGCCCAGAGAAGCGAAGTGACTTGTCCAAAGTCACACAGCAGGCAAGTAGCAGAGCCGGGATCAGAACCCAGATCCTCTGGCTCTCAGGCCCAAGCTTTATCCACTAGGTCACACAGCTTTATTCATACTTTGGGGCACTGGAAGTTAATTGGAAAAGATCTGTTGGAGAAGGATATTTCACCCACACCACCAAGTTCTAAATGCTCACAAGCGCTCGCTGACAATTGTCGCATGACAGTTATCACGAGGGGTGGAAAGGCAGGAATCCTTCTGCAATATGGGTGAGTCCTATCCAGCGCTAGGCTCCGTCTAAGGTGAGGCCTGGGATTGCTGCTGGTCTACTTGTCCTGGAACGGTGGATAGCCAGAGACAGGCTGCTCCAACTACCCTTTAATTATCGACCATTTACATTCTTTTACTGACAAATTTTCTTTGCATTGATAAACAGAATGGCCTAGTGGATAGAGCACAGGCCTGGGAGTCGGAAGGACTCAGTGACCCAGTGTCTCCTTGTGAGTGAAGTAGGTTGTGTAATTTGATTTCAGGTGGCTACTTCAGGAGGCTCTCATAGAGAACCAAATGCTGCATTTGCACTCATTTGCCATAATGGGGCACTTTCTAACAGTAAATGAAAGAGGCATTCCATATAGACCTCTGCCTTCTGAGCTCCTTCAAACTTAAGCAATAGGAAGGAAAAGATAGCTCACATAACGCCGATGGTTGCAGATACTAGGATGGCCCGAAGACAGACAACTCAGTCACTCTCACCTGGCATCTTCCGGCGATTCAGCGATCAGATGGTAGGTTCTGTCAGACATGATCACATCGATTCCGTTTTCTTTGCTGGTGTTATCAATGATCTCTCTGAAACGAAAGGCAAGGCGGAACTTAAAACCTGCACACGGTATTCTCACGGACAGAATAGGAAATGCAAGTGAAAGGCTCTCCCTCATCTGCCACCACCAGGGTGTTGGGAGGAGTGGTGGAGCGAAGAGCCCTTGAGGGCTCATCCTCCACTGGGCCCCAAGAAACAACAGGCCACCCTGCACTCCATCCAGTGATGATGCTGGAGGTGCAGCAAACCTGACCAACCACTGGAGAACTGGGCATAGTAGTTGGGTCACGGTGTTGTACTCTCCCAAGTACTTAGTACAGTGCTCTACCTACATGAAGCACTCCAATCGCACCATTGATTAATACGCATTCTTCTAAAGCAATGGGATGCAGCGAGAAGCAGCACGGCCTAGTGGAAAGAGTGTGGGAGCGGGAATCGGGAAACCTGGGCTGTAATCCCAACTCCTCCACTTGTCTCCTTTGAGATCTTGGGCGAGTCACTTAACTTCTCGTTCCCCAGTTTCCTCTCCTATACCTGTTAATACCTGTTCTCCCCTCTCCTTATACTGTGAGCCCCAAGCAGAACAGGGATAGTGTCCAAATTGATTGTGTTGGATGTACTCGAGTACGTGCACATAGTAAGCACTTAAATATTACAATTACTCTTATTAAAGTTGCCTAGAGTCAGGCTCTCCGTATTCTATTCACAACATACAATTTCTTCAACCTTGCTATGAAAATAGAAATCCAAGCTGGATAATTAAAGCTCTCTTTCTAAAAGCTCTGGAGGCAAAAATAAGAAGAAAATAGTGAGGTTCAAACTAACTAGGACCCTACTCATTCACTAAATTAACCTCTGTGGCCCCACGCAGTACACTGAATATGGGGAGAAACCCTTTTATGGCTGGAATTGAGAGAGACAGGTGGGAAAGCTCAGCTCTTTAAACATCCATATGGCCCTACCCCTACACAAAGCAATTCTGCTATGCTAATGTGATTATTACAGCCTTGCAAATGTGACTCAAATAAAAAAACATCTGTTAGAATGCATTCTTGGCCTGATGAAAAGCCAACAGGGCTGAGAATAGGGAGATTGGGTTCTGGTCTTCCAGTCTGTCCTGGCCTGGGCAACTCACTTATTTGCTCCAGGCCTCAGTTTTCCCATGTGTAAAATGGGGATAAGATCCCCATTCTTCCCTTTTAGATTATGAGTCCTGTGGGGAACAGTGACCATGTCCAATCTGATTATTTTATGCCTGGCTCAGTGCTTGGCACAATGCTTGGCACAAAGTAAGTGCTTAACAACTAGCATTATTATATTCCTACAAACATCCACGCATTTAGTTTTTCTTCATTAGGTTTTTCCTATTTCACATACTGAAGTACAGACTGCAGAATCATCATTTGACTGGTTAGTTCTAATGACAAGTAAGTTCTTTTCATCTGATTACTTGACCTCCGAAAGTTCACTCTTAAGCAATATTTACCTCCCAGTTGCCCCTAAAAAAAAATCATAGCATTTATCTTCATCCTGAACAAAATTATGTAATAAAACACAATCGGCCTATTCATCCCTAAAATTGACTTGTCACACAAGTGGGCCATATGGCTACATCCTAAAGATGTATTAATTGTATTTATTGAGCACTTACAATATGCAAAGCACTGAACTAAGCACTTGGGAGAGTACAACATGTGTACCCACACTCTGTTTCCTGCCCATGACAAGCTTCCTGTAGCGAGGAGAAGGATGAAGCTGCTCTGGTCCCCAAAAGTAGGAACACAGAACTTTGGTGCTCAGAAAAAAGGGTTATGGCAAAAACTGAAGCTCTCAGAACTTAGCTGTGACCATTCAAATACTCAACAGTCACGCTGCTCTGCTGTTGTATAACAGAAAGCCCATATTCAGGATAAGCAAGCAGACACAGGCTATTGGGACCAAATCCTACCTCTAGACTGTAAGCTTATTTTAGGCTAGGGAATGTGTCTGTTACATGGCTATACTGTACTCTCCCAAGCACTTAGTACAGCGTTCTGCACACAGTAAGTGCTCAAGAAATAGGACTATCTGCCTTGGGGGCTTCCAGGGAGACCCGTTCTGCACATCAGTGAGACAATCAACCTGATTTACTCTTAAAACATCCCCATGCTAACCCCTGTCCTCTGTCACTAACATGATCTCTGTCAGCCTGCTGGCTTTACAAACATAAATGTGGAACTTGTCATGGGCTTACTATGGAGAAGCAGTGTGGCTTAGTGGAAAGAGTAGCTGCTTGGGAGTCAGGGGTCCTGGAGTATAATAATAATAATGGTGTTTGTTAAGCACTTACTATGTGCCAAGCACTGTTCTAAGTGCTGGGGTAGATACAAGGTAGTCAAGTTGTCCCAGGTGCGACTCACAGTCTTAATCCCCATTTTACAGATGAGATAACTGAGGCACAGAGAAGTTAAGTGACTGGCCCAAAGTCACACAGCTGATTAGTGGCGGATCCGGGATCAGAACCCACGACCTCTGGCTCCCAAGCCCGTGTTCTTTGCACTAAGCTACGGCTCTGCCACTTGTCAGCTGTGTGACTTTGGGCAAGTCACTTAACTTTTCTGTGCCTCAGTTACCTCATCTGTAAAATGGAATTAAGACTGTGAGCCCCACATGGGACAACCTGATTACCTTGTATCTACCCCAGCACTTAGAGCAGTGCTTGGCACATAGTAGGCACTTAAATACCATCTTCATCATTATTATTATTACGTGCCGAATGCTGCGAAAAGCATCCAGGTAGATACAAGATAATCAGGTCGGATACAGTCTTAAAAGGGCTTGAAATGATGTGTTCGAAGAAGCGATTTTTGAAAGGCACTCAACCGTCTGACTCATTTACACGTTCAATTATTTGTAGATGTGATTAGTTACATCCCCTGTGGAATAATCACACGCCCAACTTGATACCTTTGGTTTTTGGAATGAGAGCCAAATGGCTAAATGGGACTACAAAAGGCCAATTTCATGGACATTTACTTGAAGATGCACATTTCCTCCATAAGTTTCTATGGAAGCAGCAAAAATGAAAGCAGCATAAGAGAATCCAGGCCGGCATCAATAACCATTTGCGCAACTTAGCAGTAACTCAAGAAACAGTCAAAAGGAAAGCGTCCCGTTAACCGTGAAGTAGAGCACGGTCCTGGGAGTCAGAAGGACCTGGTTCTACTCCAGGCTCTACCACTTGTCTGCTGTGTGACGTTGGGCAAGTCACTTCATTTCTCTGTGCCTCTGGTACCTCATCTGGAAAATGGGGATTAAGTCTTTCAGTCTATGTGGGATGGGGACTGTGTCCCACCTGATTAGCTTTCATCTATCCGGGCGTATAGAATACTGCCTGGCACAGAGTAAGCGCTTAACACCTGCCATTAATGACATCAACAACCGAATTCATAAACATACTTGGCGGTTCGCACTTCGATGGTGCCCTTCAGCTTCTCCTCGCTGTCGTTTTCAAAGTACATCAGTTTGGACTGGCGGAGCACAAACCACCGCTTCTTCCAGTTCCTCCTGGACAGCGTGGATGACCCGCCCCCCTTTTTGTGCAGCCAACCTTGTTTGAGGGCCTCCTGCTTGGAACGGAACCACAGGAAAGTCTCGTCTTTGAGGACACACCAGCGGCGCTTCCAGGAGTTCATTAACCCACCTGCTCCCAGACAGAGAGAGAGAGAAATGGATTAGATTCATTTCAGAACAATCCCATCAAGCAGCAACCTAACTATACAGTAACTATGCAGCTTCCTTAACAGCAATCGCAGGACAACAATTTTGTCCAACTACTTTTTGTCCAACTGTCTTCTCACACCTCTGCCTCAACCCTAAGGGACTTGAGACCATTGATCCAAGGCCTGATGCCATCTGACAAAAAGAAAACCCCAGATCCTGAATATGTGTTTCTCACGGGACTAAGGAAAGTGCACTTAAAAGATTATTTTAAATGTACTTTCCTCGTTTTATTTGTTAAATGGAACTTTTAACTGCAGTGAAGAACAATACACACATCAAGATTTCAGGGATAACCTTCAAACATGTTCTGCATAATGAAACATGGCCACAGGTCTTTGTAGAAACAAGCTCAGAAAATTTTTGTATTTGTTGAGTGACTAGAGTTCAGAAAAGCTAAATCCAGATTTTAAGTCTGGGGCTGAAGCAGAACTCAACTCTAGTTTACTTATTTGAAAGCAACTTTTTTTGACAAATGGGAATTAATAGGCAAAACACGCTCCCTTTTTCCAAGTCAGAGTTAGAAATTTATATGCCTCTAACATGACTAAATTAATTCCATTTTAGACTTCCTTTGAGGGCATCTTTGACTGAAGTTTTTAACTCATTTTAATGAATCAATTCAAAATGCCTCAATTGAGGCAAGCCTCTCTCTCAAATCTCTTGCTTTGCCCTTTTTAAAGAACTCATGCCCCACCAAGCTGAACTACATCTGCGCTGTACTCATTCGGGAGAAGAGGCCAGTCTCTGTTTCTTAGCTTTGATTTCAAGGTTTCCTAAATCCCAACTTTCTCCACACATACACACACATCCTTCAACCTAGTTCTACTCCTTTTCACCATACTAAATTGTGTCAGCACAATACATTTCCAAGTAATTAACGAGATCTATGAGCTGCATCACCCCATTATTTGCAATGGCCAAGGGGAAGTTCTCATTCTAAAGAGCTAATCATTCCCTCAAGCAAATCAACCATTGCAACATATCAAAGGGTGGGAACAGCTGTCAAATATCAATGACTTTGCCACTTCCTTGACAAGCTAGTCATGCTGAGTGCCAGAGATTTCTCAAATGGTTTAGAGGCCCATGAACAGCTCTTTAAATCCTGTGTCTTCTCATTCAGCCACCAGTGTTCAGGTGTTCTTTATCTGGTAATTAATTGGATGACATCAATACAAATAAACTAGAGAATGTCTGGATTTAAGTTGAGCTACCTACAACAAATGAGTTGGAATATAGCTACGGGAAAAATTGTGTTGATTCCGTTTGAACACTGAACATCCATCTGTGCCTTCTCTCTACTTGTACAGAACTGCATCTGATTTCCACATACCCTTCTGAGCCACGGGAGAGAATGACAGTAGGATGTAAGCTCATTGTAGGCAGGGAATGTACCTGTTTATTGTTACATTGTAGTCTTCCAAGCACTTAGTACAGGGCTGTGCAAGCAGTAAGTGCTCAATAAATACGATTGGCTGACTGACTGACCCAGACCATTTTGACTTTTTCAGCAAGGTTAAAACTTGGGAGTTTGAGGCTCTGGGCACGATTCAAAGAATACTGCTTCTTCGCCTGATTTTCAGTATGAATGTGTGGGGAGGTAAAGGCTTGGTGAGGACTGCTCTGTTGAGTTGCTCCATGATGGTGTTCAGTGCAATGTGGCTAAAAGGTGGCTCTGCTTCTGGGGGTGGATGGGGACGGCGGGGAGTGTTTTGCTTTGCGTGTGTGTATGCGCATACGCGTGTGCTTTTTCACCATTTGTGTAGGTCTTGCCAGCTGCAGAAGCTTTGTCTCTTTGGAGTAATGGGCATGTGAATTACTCTCTGTCCAAAGAGCAGTTCTCCTAGTCCTCTATATCAGTATGTGCAGGCATATACTCATAGTTTTAACATTTTAAACATTCAGTTCTGCCACAAATGGTTTGGAAAGAGCACGGTTAGGGAATTAGGGGATTTTCAACCAATGAATTGAGCCCATATGGATACATCATGTTGTGATGATGGAAGGAGAATCACCTTGTGCACATATGCTCGTGTCACCAGACAAAGCAGGGGATGGTGAATAAGGTACCATGAGTTTGGCTAACTCATATTCTAAGAATGTACTTGTGTTGTAGAAGATTTGGGCACAACTTTTTACTTCTGTGTGTCAAACACATAATGCATCTTCTTTAGCAAGAATCTCCCTGTGATATCTTTAAAGTAGAGAGATAATAGATAACGGGCTTTTTTCATCTTAAGAGGGAAATCAATAGAGAGATGAGGTGACTTGACCACTGTGTCTTCATGAACTGTCACATCAGAGAAGGGGAAGTTTAAGTATCTTTACTACCAGTTCAGTGTCTCCTATACTAGGTTCTCTGTCCTGAAATCTCAGAACCAAGACTTCCGTGTGAAGCAGAAATTCCTGATCACTGACTTTAAGGCCCTCAATCAGCACTCGCTCTCTCTTGCTCTCTCTCACTCCACTCTTCTCTCTCTCCCACATCTAAGCTTGTATCTACCCCATGGCTTAGAACAGTGCTTGACACATAGTAAGCTCTTAACAAATACCATTACAGTCTCTTAGCATAGAGTATTCTAAACACTGTAGGTGCCCAATAAATACTAATGACTGACTGGTTATCTGTCCTTCCTGCTGGGAGAACATCACTATTGTCATTATCCTCATCAAACTAGCAGTTTCTCTGTTGCTCTTGGCTATACCTTTCATGTAGAGAAAGCTATGAAAATATGGTAGAGTGACACAGCTATAGACAGAGTCCCGTCGATAGGAAAGTTCATCATCTGTATCAAAACGAGAATCAAAGTCATCTTCACTGTCTTCAAACTGTAGAGAAGAGAAAACCAGACATGTGTAAATAGTCAGCAAACAAGCAAGAAGCAGACATTGATCACCACAAAATACCAATCCTCCTCCTACCAAATCAGGAACTTGGACAAGAATCACCAATGTCCCTGAAGAGAAAATATTCTTTAGAAGCACAAAGGATTTGGAGTAAGTATTTTCAAATCAAGTGTTCTGATCAATATCCTAGAAAAACATGGTCTGTGTTTTTCTGGGTTTAAACTGTGCTGCTCTGATAGAGAACACCTGAGTATCATTGCATTCAAATAATGCAAAAAAAAAATCCTCTACCTTATAGAGCTAAAGATATTTTCAAGTCCTTCACAGGAAAAGGCGAGAAGAGAAAGGGCCCCCGATGCGTGACAAAGAAATCCAGGCTTGTAACAATTCCAATTCAGGAAAGGAAGGCTTGTTTAAACAATGTATTCTATAGTACTCCCAACCATTTCCTCAGCTCTGTGCCAGACCTGGATCCGGCATTCGGTGGAGTAAAATGTAATACAACTCTTTTGAAAATTCCCTCTTGGGCCCTGGAGCAATTGTAGTTCCAGTAGAGGGTGTGTCCGGTTTCCCAGCGTGCACCCAAGCTGTGGTTGATGTTGCTCAAGCCCAGGGAAACAGATGCCAGCTGTATTATACTCCAGGCAAAACTGGGTCCTAGACTTGGGTGCAGCAGTAAGATACTGATTGCACATCAAAGGTTTCAGTAGGCTGACACAAACATTTTCTGGAAGACAGAGGCTGTTTCTAATGAGGCAAAAATTGCTTGGTGCCCAATACAACTGCATGGCAAAGCCCCCTTGAAATCCTCCTTCTTTCAACAAGCCTTCTCTAATTAATTCCCAACACCCCAAGTGCCATCCAGCCAACAGCTGCCTCTCATACTTATGCATTTTATTTATAACTACCCTCAGCCCTTGTGTGTAATTATGCATTCGACTATATACTCACTCACTGATTCTTGTGACTCTGTTGGTAGATCTTTCAAATTAATGATAATAATAATAATAATAATTGTGGTATTTGTTAAGCGCTTATTATGTGTCAGGCAATGTACTAAGCGCTGGGGTAGATACAAGATCATCAGGTTGGATATAGTCCCTGTCCCACATAAGGCTCACAGTCTTAATCCCATTTTACAGATGAGGAGACTGAGGTGCAGAGAAGTGAAGTGACTTGCTGAAGGTCAGACAGCAGGCAAGTGGCAGAGCCGGGATTAGAACCCACGTCCTCTAACTCCCGGGCCTGGGCTCTTTCCACTAGGCCATGCTGCTTCCATCTCCCCTGTTAGAGTGTAAGCAAATCTCTTGCTTCTGTTGTCCTTTCCCAAGCGCTAAGTAAAATGTGCTGCGTCTAATGGGTCCACAGTAAACAGCATGATTACTGCTGCTTTGACTTGACATAATTTGTCTCAGCAGTAGGGACTGCTCAGTGCTTTGAGAAGGTGTCGCACCATATAATATGTACTGTGCTGAACGACTACCTAACAGGATGAGAGATTAATAGCGCTCCTAAAGTGCCTAACTTCAATCAGTTATGTTTGAGTGCTTGTGACTATACAAAGAGCACTATACTAAGCGTTTGGGAGAGGACTATATAACAGAGTTGGTAAACAAGTTTCCTGCCCAAAAGGAGTTTACAGTCTAGTTTACTACAAGGAGGTAATTTTAAGACCACGGCAAATTTGGACTGATATAACTAGGCAAATAACTATTAGAAATCATGGTTAGCAACAGTAACAGTAAAAATGGTGGTCCTACTACTTAACGTCTGTCTCTCCCTCTAGACTGTGAGCTGCTGTGGGCAGGCAATGTGTCTGTTTATTATTATAGTGTAATCTCCCAAGTGCTTAGTACAGTGCTCCGTACACAAAAAGTGCTCAATAAATACGACTGAATGCCTATTTGTTAAGCACTTAATTATGGACCCAGTGTTGAGTTAAACGCTGGGTGTGGACAACAGAAAAAACAGGACTGGACACCCACATTTTGAAAAACAGAGCATCTACAAATGTGACAGGGATTCTCACCCCTGAAACAAAAGGATGGAGCAGCAGCAGAAGCTGAAATACTCACCGATGACTGTGCCCCTTCCGAGCTAAATCTATAAGCTCCCGAACTATTGTACGTCCCCACCGAACACCGGTAATCCGGAGACCACTGGCTGCTGTGAGAATTGGAGAAAGTCACGCTGCTGCCCGAGGTGATGGCCCCATCTTCGTAATCCTCCTGGTCATAATCGTAGTCCCCGTCGGGGGAAATGAGGTCCACGGAGCTCTGAGGCCCGCCGGGCACATTCTCGGGCAAGCAGTAGGTGGACTCCCCGCTGGACGAGTCGTGCGTGCTGACCGAGTCTTGGGCGGAAGGGGTGAGCGGCACGGTGTCGTCGGCGCTCGGGCTCGTGGGCACCACCGTGTCATTCATGTAGGGGTCCTCTTCCGAAGAGTCGTCGCTCGTCCGAATGCCGCTGGTCCTCTGCTCGGAGTGGCCGTGCTCACTGGGGTTGGGCGAGTCCTTGAAGGCGTCGTCATCGGCCTCAAACCCCTCGTCCACCTCCTCCTCGGGGTAGGGCTGGCTGAAGTTGAAGTTGGGCTTCTCCCCACAAGCACTCCCGGCCAGCTCGCTCAGCTCCGCGGAGTAGCCGCTGCCCACCGAGAGCGACCGCTCGATGTTTCGCACGCATTCGTCTATTTCGTCGAAGTTGAGGGACTCCAGAAATTCCTGGGCAGCCCGGCAGGCCTCATCCTCGAGCCTCTTCAGCTCCTCGTCTCGCAGCTGTTGGAGCCTCTGCAGGGAAGCCTCAGTCAAGGAGAGCTCCTGCTGCTCCTTCATGCGTTGCAGATCCTCGATCTCCTTCTCTAGGCGCAGGATCTCTTCCACCTGCTTGTTCTCCTTCTGCTTCTCCAGCTCACGCTTCAGTTCGGCTTCTTTCTGAACCTTCTCCAGAGCCTCCAGCTCTTGCTGCTTCCTGGCCTCTTCTGCCTACGGAAGGAAGAGAGATTTTTACTTTCCCAGAGCACATTTATTCACCCACGACCAGAAAGGCTGTCGTCCCCCACCCCACCACGCCTTGCGTCCATGAACAGTGCTGAGAGATTATCGTTACAGTTCACAGCAAACAGTACATACATTGTGAGAGCTAACAAAGAGCTCAAGTGTCCAGAATGTGATTTCTTTTAACAAGAAATCAAATCAGGAAGATATTAACATTCAGCAATCATACGAGTCTCCCTCACTTTACACTCTTTCCTCAGAGTGCAGTTGTGATGTAAAGAGGTTCCAGTTTTAGAAAGAAAAAAGTTAGATTCCAGATACATATACATCTCACACACACACACACACACACACACACACAAACACACACACACACTTTTAAATATAAAGGACAACTACGTGTGAGTGTGTGTGTGTGTGTGTGTGTAAAGTTATGGTTCATAGTCAATGATGATGCTGCCGCCAGGGTGATTACATGGGATGCTGAATCATCCTAACACAAGGTGACTTTTGAGCATCAAAGATCCTTATGATAAGTGAAAGAGAAATTTCAATTTTCCACTGGATTGGACTTCATCTACCCTGACATGATTTTAACTGCACAGATCTTTCACTTAAATCTTTCAAAGTGAGGAAGAAGTAGATAAACATGACAGACGAGTTACAAAACCATCTCTTACCTGCTGGGCTAGAAGCTCAGCTTCTTGTCTTTTTCTCTCTCTTTCTCTAAAAATATTTTTTAAAAGGAAAAAGGAAAAAATGTTTTACTGAAAGCATTCCAATTCAAACCACACCTAGCCTTGTGTTTTTTTAGAGAGGCTTGGTGGAATGCCACCAACAAATTAAAATCATTCAAATAATTCTCCCCTCTTCTGGAAAGGTCTTCACAAGCACTTTGGGGCAAATAAGAATATGCACATTCTGCAAGTTAAAACTGCATCCTTGTTGCTATGAAGGAAAAAATAAAAAGTTACACACAAAAACGCTCCTGCTCAAGAGGGATTTGCAAGCCTGAGCAATTTCTGCATTGGCTCTTGAGGAGGAAACCCAAAACGTGACCATTAGTTACAGTCAAGTGCAGGAGCATACTGCACCTTTCTTCCTCCTCCTTTCTTCTCTTCTCCTCTTCTTGCTTCCGTTTCTCTTCTAGAAGTTGCTTGTAAACCCGCCGGGCAATCCGGCCTCGCAGCTGCTTCTGGAAAATGACGGCGGCTTTCCTCAGGTGTAAGAACCGCCTCCTCAAAAGGAAGGCCCTATAATTCTTCTGGATGACCACTATGTAGTAGAGGACCTTCCTATAATGCTTTCTGAATCAAGAAAGGACAGTTTTGTCAAGAGAGTACGAGAAACCATGAACAACAATTATAACAATAAAGACGGTATTTGAGCTCGTTGTGGGCAAGGAATGTGTTTATTGTTACACTGTACTCTCAAGTGCTTAGTACAGAGCTCTGCCCACAGTAAGCACTCAATAAACACAAATGAATGAAGAAAGCACTTCCTATGTGCTAACCACTGTACTAAGTCTTGGGGTTGATATGAGATAATTAGGTTGGACACAGTCCCTTTCTCACAATGAGCTCACGATCTAATAGGGAGAGTAAGTACTGTATCCCCATTTTGCAGATAGGGAAACTGAAGCACAGAAAAGTGAAATGACTTACTCAAGGTCACACAGCAGGCAAGTGGCAGACCAGGAATTAAAACCCAGGTCCTCTGACTCCCAGGTCTATTCTGTTTCCATCAGGCCAAATTGCTTTGCTGAATCTAAGAAACTTTGGTCCTGACTTCCCTAGAACTGGTCTAAACTGGGGCTTCAGGCAGTCATAGGTAGCATTTCGCTTGCCAACATTCCCCTCTATCCCTCTGGGTCAGGACAAGGCTCTTTCTGTGAGCTGGTTAGCACTACCTCATCTAAACAACTGCACCCCCATTTAACGCTGTTTTATTTCATTCTTGGAAAGGTGCTTTTAGAAATGGAAAGAAGTTGGAGATCTTTTCTATCCCTATTTTGTAAAGGGGGCTTAGAGCAGTAGAAATCTGCTCTTTCAAAAAAGGCACGGGCTTGTTTTGTGCTGTCATTATTCCAATATGTGGACAGGGCTAATGTGCACATGAAAAGGAATGGGTTCATTATGCAACTAACCGCTGAACAGACGTCCATTGATATATTGAGAAAATACAAAAGTCAACAGATGGGACAGCTACCTTTGACTCTAATCCATAATGCACAATACTAGGTAAGCAAATTTAACATCTCAATGTAGTCCTCTCATGTCACTCTCTCCTTTTATGCTCACACAGTGATTAGTGACCCATGCCTTCTATTGGCCAAGGCTGGGATGTTATACTGTAGGTTCACTACTCTGCTACTCTCATCAGCCACTCCATCCAGTCTAGGACAGGTTTACAATTGAATTCTGACAGCCACCGGTTAAGAAAGATATCACCATCATTATTATTACATCATTATTATTACTATTACAGTATTTATTCAGCACTCTACGATGTGCTGAGTAGTAGGGAAGAACCAAAATAATCAGATCAGACCCAATCCCTGTCCCATAGGGCTCACAATCTAAGATCTGGAGAAAGCAATTATCTTACTTCCATTTGACAGATGAGCAAACTGAGGACCAGAGAGGTTTACCCAGGGTCACTCAGCAGGTCTGTGATAGAGGTGGGCTTAGAACACAGGGCTCCTGACTCCCACCCCATGCGCTTTCCACTAGGCCACACAGCAGCATGTGCTGATTTACTCATTGTTTCCCCCTGGTTACATACCGTGCCACATAGCCCAGAATGTGAGCCCGGATCACCATGGCTGCCCGAGTCACCTCGTCCTCCCGCTGTTTCTCCAGCTTGTGCTCCAAGGACTCTCGGAGAAACACCTACCCAAAAGAAATTCCAACATCGGAGTTTAGGGGGAGCCAGACTAAAAAGGAAATGTGTCAGCTATTCACCATCAGCTTTTTAAAAAAACAACAACTAGTATTTGTTAGGCACTTACTATGTGCCAGGCCCTGTACTAAGTGCTGGGGTAGATCCAAGCTAATCAGGTTGGACCCAATCCATAATCACGTGGGGCTTGCAGTCTTAATCCCCATTTAACAGATGAGGTAACTGAGGCACAGAGAAATTTAGTGAACTGCTCAAGGTCACACAAGCAGAAAAGTGGCAGAGCTGAGATTAGAACTCAGGTCTGCAGCCCTGCCCCAGAACTACAGAAAGTCTGAAAAAGAGAGTAAAGCTGGCCCACACAAAAATATTTCTGTAAACAAAACAAAGGTAAAAGTACTTTTTGTTAAAACCCTCTTCCCCAACAAATCTCCCCCGAGAGTGAGAAAATCCCCCCAAATTTAAAACTAATTTTAAATACCTCACTGGTTCTTATTCTGCTCTAGACTCTAAGTTCATTGTGGGATAGGAATGTGTCTGTTTATTGTTATACTGTACTCTCTCAACCACTTAGTACAGTGATTTTTACGAGATGTTCTTCCCCTTGACGCTGTTTATTGCCATTGTTCTTGTCTGTCCGTCTCCCCCGATTAGACTGTAAGCCCGTCAAACGGCAGGGACTGTCTCTATCTGTTGCCGACTTGTTCATCCCAAGCGCTTAGTACAGTGCTCTGCACATAGTAAGCGCTCAATAAATACTATTGAATGAATGAAAGGGCTTTGTGCACAGTAAGTGCTCAATAAATACAGTTTAATGAATGGTCTATGCCATGCAAAGGTTACACAAAGTTTTGTGGATGTTTTCAACGGGGTTCTGGGCCACCTAAAGACTGAATTTTAGTCTGCTAATTTAAATATGGCAATGTGATCTAGCAGTCTTACTAAAAGGCAGGGAAATATAGTCTTAGGTTGGGACATAAAATTAATTTTCAGACCGGAAGAATTTTTTCATGGCTAAATTAAAAAATCCCTTGCATACAATTCTTTCTTTAGTGGTTCTTGTGAGTCACTGTTTAACATAGTGATGCACTATATTTTCTCTGTAGGACCCTTTCTAGCCTCCTCTCTGGCTTTAAAAAAACAACCCCCCAAAAAAACCTTCTGTTTCTCTCATGGGCTAGAGAGATTTGGCTCAGTCTCAGGATCCTTGGCAGCCATTGTAGAGGGGAGGGGCCATGAACTGGGTGTTGCTTTTCCTTTGGGGCTGTAAACCAATACATGATGCATTTCACGGGCCACCTGGGCACACGTTCATTCAAAAACGTGCAGCAGGGACCACCTGAAGTGCCAAGGCATTCACACACATAGCAAGCTATGCACTTTATTTATGCATTCGTTTACTTATCCCCCTCTCTGTTCTCATCATAACCAGTTTTTCTGCTCTGTGTCTTCCAGTCTCCTCCTACTAGAATGTGAAGTCCTTGAGGAAAGGAGTTGTGTCTTTTACTTCTATTGTACCCCCCCAAGCACTTAGTACAATGCCGAACGCATAGTAGGCGCTCCATAAATTCGACTGACTGACTGATTGCTCTAACCCAGCCTCACTTGGGGCTAGGACAGGATCAGAGCCAGGGGATCCTGGGGCTCAATCAGGTCAGGCAGGGACGTGGACAGGGACAAGCCCGGACAGTTCAGTTTTGTCAGTCTCCACAGTACTGAATCTCTGAATATAATTCCATTCCTGCATTTGAAAACTGCTTCTCATCTCATACTAGGCTGGGACTATTTCTCTTTGATAACTTTAAGGAAAAAGTCATAGACCCTGAAGCTAAGACAGTCCTAGCTTGGGGGGGGCGGGGGGGGGGGGGTTCCCACTGCAAAGCAATTTTCATTGTGGGAAAGACATTTTCTGAATTCAGTAAGGATTTTTGCTTTTAAAGGTTTATGCTCAGGCTGAAAGAAAATGTTAACCATCAAGCTGGCTCTTCAGAGGAACTGAAATTCACCATAATTGTAGCCACAAAGTGAAAGCCTTAGAAAAGTGGGTTAAACAGCAATCTTTTCAGTAGACTATTTTCTTCTGAAGAGCTTTCACAAGGTGTTGCTAGAATAAGTTCCACTCCCTCAGTGTCTTCGAACTCTTCTGATGAAATCAGAAAGACTAAAGTTGCCCTGCCTACAGCCAATAAGAACAAACCTTCTCCTTTGTTAGTTTCATTTACTTTTCATTTTCCAGCATAAATGGCCAATCCTACCTCTATTACAGAGTGGAAAGAGAATGTGGTTATTTAGAAAACAACAACAAAAAAAACCCCCATGATCTTACTCTGGATGATCCATCGTTACTCCACCTTTCCATAAACCAACAGCTCATGGAGTAAAGTTCAATAAACTCATTTTATAGACCTAGAATGTCTTCATGAATGAGCAGGAAATTTGAATTGTAAAATTTGCTCCAGAGGTCATGATCATAAACTATTTGCAGGACAGTGTTCTTCCTTACAATTCTCACCAATGGAGATTTACCAACATCACAAAAGTCAGAATCCCCTCAACTGGTGGCATGACTAGCAATGGCGAGGGAGTCATCTGGGGGCCAAAGTTAGGATGTGGGAGTTCCGTGATTCTCACCTCTGACTATGGTGGGGCTGAGACTCCCTCCCATATATTCAGGTCAGACCTACATTAGGCAGAGGTGATAAAATCTTTAAGAAGGCAATATGCCTTTCCCTAAGAAAAATGGGAAAAGTTGGGGACATTAGTGGGGGAAAAAATGAGCAGCTTTGTGGCTCACAAAGCATTTAGACTGAGTTACTACAGGTAGAGTTATGTACTTTAGTTATGTATAACCATAATACCTCAATAAAGTGCTTTGATTGAGTGCACAATACTCTACTAAGTGAGTGCACAATACTCTAAATGCTTGGGAGAGTACAGTAGAGTTCAGAGACATGATTCCTGCTCTCAAGGAGCTTATAGTCTACCCTAAAAACAAGTGGTCAAAGAATAAACGACCTAAGTGTCATACTTGGAAACAACTCTAGATTATATCAATCAATTGCATTTATTGAGTACTTACTGCGTGTAGAGCACTGTACTAAGTGCTTGGGAGAGTACACTATAAAACAGATTTGATGCCTGCCCACAAGGAGCTCAGTCATTGGTCTGATTATCCACAATATCGCTTATTTTCTTGTTATTTACCTTAGTCTTTCCAAGTTGCCATTCACTGTTTGTGTTATCATAGAGATGAAGCAAGGCAGAACACTTTCCCTTGACATCTTCAGGGAGAGTCAGGTCTCTCATCAGAACCTTATATCTGGGAGGAATACACATACTCTGATTAGTTTTCATTTTGTTATCTGCCACCATCTCCAAACACAAAATGTATTTATCGTACAACAGCCATGTTCAATTTTACATCCTGCAGCACTCTTACCTTTTATAAAAGTCCTGAAAGGGCCTTCGGACTGGAAACCCAGCTTTGCGTATCCTCACTGTCTCCAGCATCCCAGAATACCTCAGCTGGTTAAGTACGATTGCCTGATCAAACTGCTCTGGCATCTAAAATGAATAACGAGAGATACAGAGAAGGTTGAAGTGTTGCAAAGATACAAGATTAATTTCTGCAGTGTCCTGAAAAGGAAAATTGGCAAATTCGGTTATCGCCAATTTTCCACACAGGAAAGCGGAGTCGAGGAGGTTTCTATGCTCACGATTTAACAAGCTTTTCAAAATTCACCGAAGAGATATATATTGTACTTCAAAGTTCATATGATATTTTCCGATTTTTTTGAGGAACACTCTCTCTCTATAAAGTGTTACTGCATACTACTATTTGGGCTTTTCAATATTAATACCTTTAGATTAACCACCTAATAGGAAAATACATTCAAATATTATTTCCAATTTTAAATGAATTAGAATAAAGACATATCAGAGAAGAAACTATCATGACACTGCCTGCAATCTTAGTTCCCTTTTTCAACTTCACTTTGTACAAGAAAAAAAAAATTCCTGTTTTGATGAACACCATCAGAGGCTATCATTTAGTTGTTGAAACTACTTCCATTCTCTTTGACACAATCTTATTTGTATGCCTGCGGACAACATAGTGCTGGCCATTTGGCAAATACAGGAAAAAAATCGCCACCCACAGTGAGTAATTTCATAACATTTAGATTCAACAATGTTCTAAAACTGAATATTAGTAATATGTTCAAATCTTTTGGAAAAGGTAAAATATACTTGTAAAAACCTCTACATCTCATCCACCGGAAAGAACACGCATCATTAGTTTCCTTCCATACACTTTCTCTGGTTTAACAGAATAATGAAAATTTCACCAATGTTGAAGTCCAAAGGAAATAAAGCAGTCTTTAACCCAATGCCTCCATAACGTTCAGTTTTCTCTCACCATCGTATAGTGGCGTCTCTGAGTTCAACCTTCTGTTGGTTTCTCAGGCCAAAATTCATAGGGAAAACAACTGCCACGCTGACCTTTTCCACCCAGCTAAAGACACTGCACATAATGAACACCATTCCTGTGCTTTAAAAAGTGCTTCATCACTATAGCAACCCCTCTCATTCTAGGGATAATTAGTGTGGTGTGGCTGTAGGATTTGCAACAGGGGAGAGGGGAATGGACAGTAAGATTCAGGCACCAAAATCAACACAACCACTACAAGTCTCCCAAGGAGGTTGTTTCTTTTCCTTTCACAGCAGTTTCACCAGAAGGGGGAAATGATTTACAGGTGGATTTCCACACTACGCTAAACACGTTGCATTCTTCACATAAATACTGTGCTGCTACCTGAAGTAATCTTGCTGGCTGAATTTATCTTTTCCTGGTGATTTTAATGGTCATAGGATATCATGTCTGAAAGGCAGCTATAGAAATTTAAAAAGAATGTTGTCTTTCAAACTTTCCTAAAAGTCCCTTAAGTCCAACTGATACCTAGTTTTCTATAATTGACGTACAATCAAACCAAAGCTTCTAAAACGTAGATGCAAGACATGACTAAAAGCTGAAAGCTGGGGCAAAATAATCATTCTCTAGGTCTGCTAATCTCACTGGTTTCAGATTTTAGGGGCTGGCAGTGAATTTGCTTACATTTGATTATCCCATCTTAATTTGCCTTGAATCCTGGACTTGAACAATATGATTTCCAACTAAAAGAAAGATGCCTAAAAATATGTATAGAACTCAGTCAATACATATATAAGCTTCTCAGAAACCTGGAACTGAGGCACATTTGGACTAAAAATGAAGAACTCCAGCAACAAAAAAACTAGGCTAATAAAACAAAATTGGACTACCACTAAGAGTGACCATTTGCTCAATTTTCAGCTAGTCTGTCACCTTTCCGGTCTGGAAATTATATTCTTTTTATGGTTCTTAAGTACTTATTATGCTTCAAGCACTGTTCTAATAACTGGGGTAGGTACAAGTTAATCACACTGCATACGGCCCAGGATTTCTCCATATTCTGTATTTTTATTTTCCGCTACTAGACTCTGTTCATCTCAGTTTAGGCTTATAAGCGGTGTCAGTCCTCACAGTGACCTGGAAAGGGAAAGCAGTGGCTCTGGGGAAAAGGAGGTGGGTGGGGAAAGAAGGAAAGGGTCTCAGTTCTCTCCTCACCCCGAGAAGTGCTCTAAAAGTGAGCAGACTTCCAAAAAATATATAACATTGTGCCATTACAACAGGCTGCATGAATTGTAGACTGTACTCTCCCAAGCGCTTAGTTCAGTGCCCTGCACACAGTAAGCGCTCAAATACCATTGATTGATTGTCCAGCATATCCCATGTAGTAAACACATGCCGACTTGTTCATCCCAAGCACTTAGTACAGTGCTCTGCACACAGTAAGCGCTCAATAAATACTATTGAATGAACATCCGGATGACCGCAATATCTCAGGCTGCTTACTGTGCTGACAATTAAGCTCATAGTTCAAGTTCAACAGGAAGCCCTCACACAAGAGATATGGCTCCTGTCTTCTAAATGACTCATACAGTTCAGAATGGCATGGTTTCCATCTGCTAAGCTTACTTACAGCAAGGCAGTGAAGGATTAGGGAACATGATGGTTTAGTAATGGTCTAGTCCTTGGAAAAACGCTTGCTTTCTACATGCATAGAAAATGCCCCTTGTCTTCCACATTTTCTGCATTGGCTGTGCAGTAACGGAAAGTTTAGGCTGCACATTACCCAGCCCTGCCAGGGGAGGAGTTATTGGCTGCCTGCTCAAGACTTTCTCTTTGCTGACCTGGTTTCTTACCAGAGGACGCTGTTAGAGGATTCTCAGGCTTCCAGGAAGGCGGGAGAAACTTAAGTAGGAGATTGAATCTAAACAAAACAACTTGCTTGGTTTTATTCCCACCCCCCATGAAACTTAGAAATGAAGAAAAAGGCTCAAGGATTTGACTTTCACAGCAGTAAAAATGTTAGTAATTAACCAAAATACATCAGTCTCCTGAATTTGGTAGCATGCTAGGCACTAGACAAAAAGCTAATCAGAAGGAAGATTTAGACTCTGCCCTCCGGGAGTTTACAGTCTAAAGAAAGCAGAGCACTGATACTGACAAACGTTTGGATGACTGGTGGACTGGAAATGGGGAGAAGTTTTATGTACTTCAGACAAAGGGATAGGGAACATAGCAATTATAACATTCTATGTTTTCTAAAGTAGATTTGGCACAGATACTATAAAACAGCAGAGAAAAGAGTTGCTGTCCTAGAACAAAAAACACTTTATGCCAGATTTGTAAAACAATGTTAATTAATTTTATTCACCACGTACCTTCTGCTGTGGGTGGGTAACCTTTTTTCCCCTCCCCCTGAGCTAGTAAATTATCAGGTTTTGGGGGGAGGTAAAGCAGCCACAATCGAAAAGCCTATGTTTTAAGCCAGAAAAACAATGATAATATGAGGCAAAATGTTTTTCAAGGAAGCCAGAAATTCTCTCTCCTGATTAACACAACAGATATAAGCCAACAAAAGGGACAATGCTGCTTGACCAGACATAAAGCACTTATCCCCCATTGAATGAGCATGATCCAATAGGCTTAACCAACCAAATAAGGGGCCAGGTTGAAGAAGGTAGGTTACAGGGGGAGAAATGCAACATATTTATCACAGATTAGTAATGAATCTGCCTGCAGTATGCATTTTCGGATGAGAACCCTAAAAGAACTCAGGATTGCTACAGTCACTATTAGCAACTAGAATGTAACACACTGTACTAAACGCTTGGGTAAATACAACTGAGGCAAGATTCATAGACTATGAGTCTCTCAAAGGAGGGTTCATGTCTAATTCCCACTTGTGTATGTTTTCCCAGCACCTAGTCCGTACTCTGCCCACAAAAAGCACTTAAATACTTTTACTAATAAATACTAGTATATATGTGTTCTCTGACCCAAAGTAAGTTACATTCCATAGGAGACAAAGATATAAGTGTTTACAAACAGGAAAAATAGTTACAGAGTAATTGGAATATGCTCTTCAGTCAACTATAGATATATGCACACATTCATAAACAAGAAGTCTGTGTGGAGTGGGAAAATATGTAAATGTTAGAGGCAGCTGACAGGCTGATGTGATGCAGAATGTTGGAGGTTAACTGGAGAAGACAAGATTTCATGAAGTCCCTTTCCAGCCATTTTAACAACACAGAGATGTCCCACCATAGTTGGGTCTGGTAGCAAGATTATGAAGGAAAAATACAACTTTCTACTTCCAAAGGAAGGTTCTGGGTTTCTGAACATGAAATGTTTATTCCAAAAATCTTGGGATTTTTTTTCCTATTAGGAAGTATTTTAGACAACTTTTTGCTGGAAGGAAGGAGGGTGTCTCCCAATCCCAATCTTCTCTCCACCCAGCCCATTCCAAACCATATACTACACACAAACAAGGTAACACACCAAAAATGAACACTTTTCTCACCCCTCAAAACTCATCTATTGTAAAGAATTTTAGCTCTTCAGAAGCTTTAAGCAACTACATGTTGATAAACCTTGGTCTGAAAGTGAATTGATCTGAGAATTAATATGCTTCATTATTAACAAGGTCATTTTTCTCACTTTCCTCTCATTTAAAATTCCCTAAACTCTATTTGCAGACCCACTGATTCACCTTGAAACAGGATTTACACAGGATTAGTCCTGTCATTTTTCAAGAAGTGCCATTTGACACTGAGATAAAGAGATTAGATTACTTGGTAAGAAGGATATCATGAGACCAAAATTGTTAAGTGATATTTCTCTGTAAATGGAATGACAAATATTAGTATAATTTATCAAATAGCCCTTCACATAATCCATAGGATACTTGTTTCTAATTTGTAAATGATGCCCAGTCTTCTAGTACATCCTAAAGCATTTACATTTGTAATTATATATGAGCATAAAAAGATCAATCTGAGAAATATTTATCCATAAAAGTCTAAAACAAAGACTATTCCCATAGAAAAACCACCCACTAAACAAACAAGAAACTGAAAACTTTTGACTATTTCTATACCATTTCTCAAACTGTAAAAAGACAGTATCAACACACAAACTATTCTACATGTGCATTTGCTCATTCAGCTTTTTTATGGTATTTGTTAAGCACTTGTTATGTGCCAGGCACCATACTAAGCCCTGGGATAGGTCCAAGTTAATCAGGTTAGAGTCCCCATCCCACATAGGCCTTACAGTCTTAATCCCCATTTTATAGATGAGGTAACAAAGGCACAGAAAAGTGAAGTGACTTGCCCAAAGTCACACAACACATAAATGGCAGATCCAGGATTAGAATCCAGGTCCTTTTGACTCCCAGGCCTGTACTCTATCCACTAGGCCATGCTGCTTCTTACTCTAGAGAATGTGTCCGCCAAGTCTCTTATGTGCTTAGTACAATGCTCTGCTCTGAGAAGTGGATTGGCCTAGTGGATAGAGCAGGGGACAATTTACCTATGCTAACTGTAAAATGTATATGTTATTTACCATTCTTTAAGATATATACTCAGGGATAATTCTTGCCATAGTAGGTTTCATCTTCTTAGAAATATTCATTACTTATAAAAGTTTCCCAAGCAGCCTGAAAAGGATGGTTTCATAGAAAGAACAATTTTCAGAACACTATGACTTGGATGTAGGATCTCAACAAATGATGTTCCATTAAAAATAATGGATAATAAAAATACCACTTGAGGAGCAAAGGATTCATAGTAATGTCTACCAATTACAGAACCCAACCTTAATAAATTGTACTTATTGAACACTTACTGTGTGCGGAGCACTATACTAAGCACTTTCCCAAGAAGTTCACAAGGAACTTAAAGTATACAGGAGGAGAAATGCATCAAAATTAAATGCAGATAGGGGAAATAGTAGAATATAAGGAAAAGTACATAAGTAGAACTCTTTAGCCAGCACCTATGCCCTCACACAAGGATTTAACAAGTCAGAAATTTTAAAACTTTCAAACCTCTAAGATGAAGAAAATAAGGAATTTTCCAAACAACTAATACTAATGGGGGGGGGGGGAAGGGGAGAGGGAATGATTTACAGAAGTCTCTTTAATGATACTACAATAGCAAAGCACAGTTTATGAAAAAGAGAAAGAAGTGTTCCAACATGGTGATGGAATCATGGCCTACTTGTCAATGAAGGGTAAACAATGATGACACTTACACTTTCAAATCATGTTCTCTGCAAAGTATGACATAACTGACAGTGCACTGGGTTTGGGTCAATAGTCCATGGCGACAGATTCCCTTAGGCCTTAAATCCCACAGTTGCTACCAAAGTCACCAAGAAAATCAAATTATAAAAATGTAAAGCTTTTTAGAAAAACACATTTCTGGCATCAGTAGGAGTTAATCCATCCTGCAGGGGGCCACCTTTCAGCACACATAGCTGTTTGCTTTAGAAAATTCATTTCAGAGAAGACCGGGTTAGGGAATAGCCAAGTATCCATGTGGGTCTTTTTCACTAGACAAAGAATCTGGAATCACCAAGATGGGCTCAACTTTGCTGAGAGGTTGGAAAATGACTGCAGCAGAGCAGATGTAGAACTTCCCCTCCCCATCTCAGTAATGAAAATTAACAGCCATCTGTGGCTCCTTTTATGTGCTGCTTCTTCAAAGGTGACCTTTGGTTCTTGCCCTTTAATTTTTTTTTTTTTTTACAAAACACATCTTAGACACATATATGTAGATCTGGAAATCTACATATATCTCTATATAGAGAGAGATATATATTGAGATCTAGAGAAATATATAGATATATCTGCCTTCACACATGTACAAATTAAAAGTCTTTGAGGAACAAGATTAGGAGTTTCCTCCTTCTCTCCCATATCACCAGTTTACTGGCAGAATTTGTTTATTCTTCCTCCATAATATTTTTTGCATCATTCTCTCCCTCAGCTGCAATCCTAGTTCAGGTGCAGTCCTCTTTTACCTATCCTAGCTATTGAAAGAACTTCTTTCCATGTCTTTCTGTTTGTAGCATCTTCCTCTAAATCTGTTAAACAGAACATCAAGAAGTGTTTTGCTTTAGAGACCAGCAAATGTGAGACTGTAATGGCCCCTGCAGGATGGAGGAGCAGTTTGGCCTAATGCATAGATTACTGGACTGGGAGTCAGAGGATTTAAGTTCTAATGCCAGCTCTGCCACATGCCTGCTGTTCGACCTCAACCAAGTCAATTAACCTCACTAGACTTAGTTACCTCAGCTGTAAAATGGGGATTCTATACCTGTTTGCCTTCCTAATTAGACTGTGAGCCCTGCGTGGGACAGAGACTGTCTAACCTGATTATCTTCTATCTTCCTTAGCGTTTAGAAGACATTGCTTGACACATAGTAAGTGCTGAACAAATACACTTATTATTAGTACCAGCTTCTGTCGCCCAACTAAGAGCAATCAATCAACCGTATTTATTTAGTACTTATCTTAGGTCTAAACTATAGCATGCCCTAGATTATACCCTCCCCTGTCAGAGGGGCTGAAAGATGTAGATCACGACAGCCACGCAAGGGATGGAGAATTGGACAGGTCATCACCAGCTCAGAAGTTCTAAACTACAACTAGCAAGATAACCAATGCAGCCATACAGAGGCATCCAAATCATCAAGTTCCTGGAGAATAAAACTTTTTGCAAAGTGGTAAATGATAGTATCACTGCAGCCCTATCGGAATAAAGAACCTCACTCAGCTAGGAGTAATACAACAAATGGATGCCTGCTAGAGATACTGGTCTATCAGGTAGCCATCAAGACTATAGGTGTGGCAAGGAGACTCGTTTGGTGGAAATGATTCAGATTTAAAAACCACTTCTCTCAAAGTCAAACATGAATCCATGTCACCTTTCAATTTCTCCTGATTCTAAACACGATGGAGACTTACAGAAAAAGTACAGTGGATCAAATGAAGAAATAATAGCGATAAGCACTGGGACATAAAGCATAGGCCACCCAGGGAAATGCAGAACACTAAATTAACAGCTTTTACTCATCACTTAAAAGAGGTTTATAAGCCCCAAACACACTATTGAGGTGTAGGAGCTGAATCACCTCATCACAGGCAAAAAGGGACTCAGGCAGATAGAAACCATAGTCTAATTAACTCTTGAACTTGCTTTTACCCTCTAAGATGAGAAGGCCCTTTGAAGTTTGGAAAAATCAGCCAAAAGCTGAAGATACGACCTTAACTTTGACTTTTGAGGAAGAAGTTTAAACCATAAAAATAGTAAGGCTTTGGGATCTGATTTCATTCTTGCAAAAACTCTAAGCAAGGAAGGAACCTAATCCTCAGATGTCTGCATGAGCTTCTCTATAACATATGGACCCCAGAGATAATGCTCCAAATCTTCAAAGATCCCATCTTTATCACCATCCTCAAGAAGAAAGCACAGGCTGTGGAAACTACTAAAACATCTCCTTCTAGGCAGACTTCTAAGGATCAACTGCCACTACTTGAAGTGCAAATGTGACTTCAGCTTAAAACAAAATCCAGTTGAAATATTCTTGGCAGTGGAGATATTAGAAGAGGGGTGAAAGCAACAGACAAGCCTCAATACTGTTCTTATAGAATTTACAAAAGCATATTCACACCGGTAAGGGGATTTTGGTTGAACTGAAAAATTAAACCACAAAAGGATAATCGGTCTAGTCAGAATCTGATCCTTTCTCTATTGCAGTTGAATACAGGGTTATGTTATAGGTCTGTTCAATCTTTTCTATGTCTCCAAGCAATGAGGGGCTTAGAAGGTGAAGTGTCAGAATACACAGTCAATCTAAGGGGAAACTCTTCCAGTTTAAGAAGCTATGAGAAGCATCTAAAATCTCTGGAGTTAGACATTCAGAAACTAATTATTTGTAGGAGACTGGCCTCATGTCACACACAGATGATGACATGCAAATAATTATGCATCATTCTGAAGTTTGCGGAAAGTGTTAAGGACTGTTGATAAGTTTAAAGAAAGACAGTTATGTACCAACATACATTAGGGAAACCATAGACACAAAAAAAGGAGTTTAACGGGCAACAAGAAATTTAATGCTATCACTTAATGAGAAGCAGTTTGGCCTAGTGGGAAAAGCAAGGCCTGGGAGTCAGAGGGCCCGGGTTCTAATCCCAGTTCTGCCACACATCTGTAGTATGAATTTGGGCACATAATAAGCTTGGCACATAAGTGCTTAAATGCCAGTGAATACCCCTGAATTCTGCTCCCTAGATATTACACTATCCCATGATGCACAGAACAAAGAAGTAAAAACAGAATCAAAAAAGTTCAGTACAGTTTTTTTGGAGATTGACAGTGTGGTGACCACAGCATACCTAGTGCCACACCAAACTCAATATTTTTTAAATCAAAGTTATAATGGTAACCAGACTTCGTCTTGGCTGTGTGACCTGGGGCTATTAAGACACATTTAGTATCTTCAGCAATTTCACTAGCATTTCCTGTAAACCATATTCAACATCATATGGCAGGATAAAATTACCAACAACATCATTTTGGAACGCTACCAGCTCATAATGCCACACATGAACAGAATCACTGCATCAGTAGTATCATCTTCTAAAACAGACATCTATAGATTGAGAAAATAAATCCTAGGCAGAGATGAAATGATAAAAAATAAAACAAAAGAAACATTCAACATCCTCTGGATTACAATCAAAGTTGAAAAATACCATCTATTGGTTGAAAGTTAATCTACACCTTTAGTAGACATGCAAATTTTGCAAGAGAACTGCAAGCATAGTAGCTTGTTTCTTCCTCGACACTTTCTTTCTGGGAAATGAATTTCATGAGTACATGGACATGGGCAGATGGTAAATTTTATGAATCCAAAGGTAGTTCAGTTGCATAACACACCTTATCAGGATGAACCATCATCTGGTATTTCCAGATAGAAATGATAGTGATTCCACTCCTGCCCACCTGTCTCCCTGTTCTTCCTCTCCCTCCACATTCAAATACAATATTTTTTGTCATTTAAAGTACTCTGAAAGTGTCCAAGATTATCGTTTTGGAATCAGAATTGCTTCTTCACTGTTAACCACAGAAGGCATTTCTGTTTTCAATCTTTTTTGATTTCACTCCAAAAGTGTTCTAGAAGAGCATCAAGGTGAGTTCATCTAGATTCCCATAATGCTCCCATATAATTTCAGTGGCCACAAAATTATCCATACAAAGAGGAAATTCTGACACTTTTAACCAAATTATCGTTTCAAACTTGAAAGCCGAGTGAGACAGACCTCAAGCATGCTCAACAGAAATGCGGTTTACTCCCATTCTTTTTCTGGATGCTAAACTTCATCCACATTTAAGGATGTTCCTACCATGTCCTTAGTTAGAACAGAAGCAATTACCTGCCAACACCAGGAGAGCAACAAAAGAAGGCAAGAACAGATGCATTTTTAAATAATGTTCAATTGATTTTAATGAGATACCTCAACGTGCCTCTAAATATTATTTCATAGTTAATCTGAAGATAAAATTTTGGCTTCTCTTCAATCCCTCTTCCACAATCTGTCATGAAAATGATAAATGCTTCCTAATACCTTGGGTACTTAACTGTGCTTGATTCTGAGCCAACTGGAGCACTCAGTCAGGACACTACCCACAACTTGCCTTCCTTAAGCCTGATTAAAGAGACTGTTAGTCAACCACTGGAGTCAGTATTTTACCCAGGAATGAATTGATGAATTAGCTCATTTCACACAAAGGAAGAAAGATTAGGTGTTGGCAAGAATGTCTTTGTATTTTTTTGTCACATATATATTCACCATCAATAAAAAAACTATTTCTTGATGTGGCAGTTTCCCACTATAGTCCTTTTCACATCTCACAACATAAACCATATTAATAATGGAGTCAGTTAATTATATTTGAGTGCTTACTGTGTGCACAGCACTGTACTAAGTGCTTGGGAGAGGACAATATATCAATATAAAAGACATTCTCTGCCCACAATGAGTTTATAATCTGGAATTGACTACTTCTAGATGATTCCGATTGCTTTCAGCCCTTCGGCTCATCAGCCTTTTCACTAAAACCTGAACTGTCACGGTGCATGTTGGGTGCAGCCACGACTAGTAGGTTACTTTGAGATCCACAACACGGAACAGACTCGTGAAGCCACTGACGCGCTATACTTGAGGCAGGCCGGGGGGGGAGGGGGGGGGGAGGCGGAGGGTGGCCGGACTATGGAGGGAGATGTGGATTTCTCTCCCTTTTTCTACCCAGTAAGGGGCCCAGGCCAATCAATGACTGCCACATAGAGCCACAGTTGCAAAGCCTAAGGCAGATAAAAGGCGGTTGTTTTGAATCATGAGAAAGCACGCTAAAGCACACAGAAAGCAGCACTGAAGCACCTGGACCTTGAGAAAGCAAGAGGGATTTAAGGTGCAGTTTCCTCCCTGGACCAAAGAGTAATTTAAATGATACAGATCTCTGTAAAGTGCAGAAGAAAGGAAATGGATTCTGATGAGAGTTTAAAAGAAAAAAAAAGTTTTTCTGAAATGGATAGCTTTATTTTCGTAGCTGAATATGTGCCCCAGATTTACAGTGAACATCTTGATTACGGATGATGAGTTTACCTTACTTATCATTTCAGGGAATTTTCAGAACAAGACAAGTATTAACTGTATAATACCATTAATTCACATTAACCAGTAAAAACCATTTACCACTAAAATTTTTAGAGAACTTAATAAAAGCCTCAAAAAGAGTTTGCTGATAAATTCAAATTTGATGCAATCACTAGGATTCCAGAGGAGATGACTATATTTCATTTGGCATGTCAGACTTTATCAGCTCTACAGAGCAAAGTAAGATACTTTATTCTAGTTCAGAAAATGCAAACATTAGTTTATCATGAAGACTGCACAGGGAAAGTCCTTTTAAACAAAGATTAGGAAAAGGCTACTGAGTCTTAGGCATAAACCAACTCTCTGATATGTTCAGTCTACAGATATTACACAAAGGACACTAACTTCCCTTTCTACTTAAAGGCCTGGAACAGAAATAGGTCTAGCTTAACCATGATTCCAAGAACACATTACAGTGGGGAAAACCTGGTCTGGGAGTCAGAAGACTTGAATTTTAGTTCTCTTTCTGCCACTGACCCTGCTGTCCCTTAAGGAAGTCATCTAACCCTTTGGATCGCCATTTCTTCATGTATAAAATGCAGGTAAGATATATGTTCTCCTTCCCTCTTAGATTGCAAGTCCCATATAGGATGGAGATTGTATCCAATCTGATTATTTTGTAGATATTCCAGCATTTAAAGTGCTTGACATCTACTAAGCACTTTATAAATACTCCCATTATTATTGTTACAAAGTCTGTCACATTCTAGGATCTTACTACACTTTTTTTTGGTATTTGTTAGGTGGTTATTATGTGCCAGGCACTGTACTAAGCTCCGGAGTAGATAAAAGCTAACCAGGTTGAACACAGTCCATGTCCCACATGGGGCTCACAGTCTTAATCCCCATTTTATAGATCAAGGAATTGAGGCACAGAGAAGCTAAGTGACTTGCCCACGGTCACACAGTATTCAAGTGGTGGAACTGGGATTAGAACCAACTCCTTCTGACTCCCAGAACAGTGGTCTATTCACTAGGCCACTCTGCTTCTCTAATGCTACTACCTGCACAGTACAGACTTACGGCCAGATGAGGCTTTATAAAGCCACTTCTTTCTGCTTCCCCCAAATGCTTTGCCTCTCTGACCTCATCTACCAAAGGCAGAAAATTAGAGGTCACCGAAAGTGATAATCTGGTCTCAGAGTTACTGGGCCCATAAGGAAGCTGGCCAGGACTGACACCATCCCAGGAAAACTGACAGGAGGTGTGACTCCTGGCTGAGAATCTTAGCTGGGAATTCCATACAGATTCTCCTCTCCACCTGTGTATCTGTTGTTACTTTATCTAACGCTACCTAATTAAAATGTTAAATCCCTCTAGGCTAAACTTTAATCTAAACCCTTGATCTCTCTTTCCTTCTTTTTCTCTGTTTCTCTCTCTCCCACTTTGGCTTTCTTGGGGGAAAAAAGGCTGACCAATAATAGGCAGGCAGATTTACTATCAAAAATCATGCTGTGCATTACTAATTAAAGGGCAGCTGTTCTCTTGTCAAGGGAACCAAATTGAAATCACTCTTGTTCATGACAAAGGCCTGAAGACATATGCCGTATACATAATGGCTGTGGTGACTTCTGCACCCAATGTGTAATCATCCAAGGTACATTCAAGCCAGACTCCTCAAATCATTCAGTTCTTCGACAGTCTTTTAATAAGACAAGAAATTTTAAGTTGAAATTTATAAACCAGACTATTTTGAGTGTCAGCCATTTGAAGATGACACTGGTATTAATGAGCAGGAATTTCTGTTCAATGGATTTAAAGGAGTGCAGAAAATGAATGCCTCATCAACAAAATGGAAACAATTCAACTGTTTGAAAATCAAACTTGGACAGAAGGGGGAGGTGAACTGCAAACTGAAGGAAAGGAAGAAGTGAGATAATATCACAGCATCTTAAAGAGTTCTACTAAAGAGGGAAAAATGCTTTAATGCCATGGCTCCAGAGTAACTGATGAAATCGGATGGCACAAATGGATATGTAACAAACTGCTGTGGCACTGGTTGGTATCAGAGAGGGAAAACAGTACAGGATTGACAGTACCAGGGATCTAGTCCATGATCAGACAGTGACCTGACATCAATTTTTGTATCCTCTCTGGCCTTTAGTTTTCTGATGTGTAAATGAGGATAATAATAAGCCCTCATCCTATCACACAGAGATGTTGTGAGGATAAGAGAGGCAACCTATGTGAAAAAGCTTTGAAAAGTTAAAGGTATTATCATTATAATTATAGGATAGCTGCCCTCTGACAAAATTCTACTCTAAACTCAGTTCCAACATCAAGTTTATTCAAACTCAATCTAGTGGCTCCAGAAGCTCCCTCACACCATGGGTACGAACAGCTAGGGTTGGTTAGGAATGTCTATGTGGCTACATGGCTTGAATTTTTTTGTGTACTTTGGGGGTTTAGTCCTTCCTTCTCCATTGAGTCGGTTATTGGGCAGGGATAGTCTCTATCTGTTGCCAAATTGTACACTTCAAGCGCTTAGTACGGTGCTCTGCGCATAGTAAGCACTGAATAAATACTATTGAATGAATGAATTAGACTTTACACACCTTGAGACCAGGCGTTTGTCCCGTTCTACTTTTCTAACTCCCCATAGTTTAATATTCTATACAGAGTCCTCTAACTGCTGCCTTTTAGGCATTTGTCTTTATAAATTCATAGCATCCTAAGAGAGAGGATAAGGGGTATCCCTATTTTGTCAAGGAGGTGAACCAGTTATTTTGTGGACAGCACCTCAAGAGAACTGCTTGGATTAAAACATTAAATACAGCAATTGCTTAGATAATGCTCACACATGAAAATTTTCCAGAGGCACATTATCTGTTCAGATAATACATATTCAAACTCCAGAAAGAATCTTCTGTAACCCAATTTAAAACATGATCATTTTGCTTCTTCACCTACGAGGCACCTCCAGTTAAGGGCTATTGGTGAGTGTTACTCCAAATCACAAGGAGGGGGTAAGGAAAGGGAGAGAAAAAGCCATATTATAGAATCTGGCTTCCTAAGGGTGCCATACATTAGCTTATTCATTATTTCAGTGGCTGCCTGACAGTGAAAGTTGGAAATCAGCCCAGCTTAGATAGCAACCAATATTTGATAGCTGTAAATTTGCAGCAGCACAAAATATTCCACCCAACAGCTTTGGGTTGCTGGGAAACCAGGGGTCAGTCAGCTTCAAAAGCCAGATTATTCCCATTCCCGGGCAAGCCTATCGGACTCTATTCATCCCAAATTCCCAACTCCGAGGTTGCTGGCTGCAAAGACTCTTGTGACCCAGCACTCACAATGTCTAATTAGGATTCAAGTCTCCTCAGTGCGCCGACACTAGCCACACTGAATCTCCGAGAGGGCTGAAAGCACAGTCTCCTCCTTCTCCTCTTGTGACTCCAGATAGAGGCTTCATCCTTGCTTTCTGTGTGACTTGGCAATGTTTCCAGCTGTTGACTAACCTCATCTTACCAAATGTCGAGAGTCCGAGGGAGAAAACAGTTCTTTTATGGCAGAAAGCCATTTCTAACCTGCCTAGCTAATGAAAACCTTAAGGGAACCTATTAAGTCTTGTCTTAAATGGAATATAAGCAGGTTAATTCAGGGCACACCATCCTAGATCAAAGAAACAAGTCCCTGCTTACAGAAAACAAAGGTAATGAAAGAGAAGCCACCTGGCTGGCAATGACAGGTCTATATGTTGATGTAAGGAGGTGTGCCAGCCCTGGGCTTATTGTAACTCTGCTGAGTAGAAAGGTATCAGAGCTCTCTTGCTTTAGGAGCTTCTACATCTTTGATTTTCATTTCACCTGTCTCCATCCTTGCACTGAAAGTCATTTCTAAGGTTTGGATATGGTCTATCTATTCCCTTTATTCACCAAAAGATAAACTTGGCAAGTAGAACAAAGACAGTACCTCATAACAATATGTGATGGAGTATTTAAATATTAGGAACAAAATCCCAGATATGCACATCTGTTCCTCATGAACACATCTAAAATTTCTACAGGAGAGAAAGCTATATATGTATAAAAATAAATCCCATCAATTCTGTCTATAGTCAGTAATCATTCTAGTAGACGTATTATATTTCCCTGGAATATTTTCAGGGAGAATTCAACCGATTCAGTGATTTGAATTCTACAATACATTGTTACTTGTAAGTGTGTTCAAAAGGAGAGTTCTCTTTTCACCAACATGTTAAATACAGTCAGACTAATGCCAAAAACTATTTGATAAATACTCCAAAGTTCAGTTGGTGGTATCCACAGTGCAGATGTTTCAAGATAACCCCCTGGGGGGTTATAATTTGGGTGAGGTTACAACAGAGAACTTGGTGAGAGGTGAAATTCGAACTCATACCACATGACCACGCGCTTAGTACAGTGCTTTGCACAAGGTAAGCACTCAATAAATACGATTGAATGGGAATGAGTATGAAGGTTAATGCTTAGTCTACAACATAAATGCAGCTGATACCACAATTTTGTAGGGCATCAGAGCGACATCCTGATAATGATTAGAAAAAGACAATTTACCAGTTAGCTGGGAGCTACAAGATGCAGCATCGGCAAAAATGTTGAGTTATAGCCCTGTTGCCAGACTCACAAAAGTAAATGGAAAGCTTCTTGTAGGATCAAAGTCACAACTTCTCTATGCCTCAATTACCTCATCTGAAAAATGAGGATTAAGACTGTGAGCCCCACGTGGGACAACCTGATCACCTTGTATCCTCCCCAGTGCTTTGCACATAGTAAGCGCTGTAGGGGAAGCCAGGACTAAAGTCCACATCGTTTAAAAACATGCATAAATCCAGTAACATAGGGAAGTATACCAGCCCATAGTCATTTACAAATATCCTAGGGATCAATGCCAGAGAAAGCAACCAGGACTCGTTATTGGGCAGGGATGGTCTCTATCTGTTGCCGAATTATACGTTCCAAGCACTTAGTACAATGCTCTGCACACAGTAAGCGCTCAATAAATACAACTGAATTAAAGGACCATCCCACTCTAATTTTCCAGAAAGCTTCAATCAAAGCTTAAGATGTTGAAATAGAAACGTGGCTAAAATGGTCACAAAATGCTATGCATTAAATCCTTCTAATCTTGTGTTCCTTAACAGCTAAAAATATCAAGGCACTTTCTTTCATTTCCAGGTAACTATACTCAAGCAAATGCCTTTTCTTTCTGCAAAAAACAAAAGAAAAAAATCTGTTTTTCTTGAAGGGCTTGTAAAATCAGTGGCACGTCATCTGCAGAGCTAAAAACTGAACATTTCAGGGGCTCCAGTGAGTAGGACATGTCTTTCTCTTCTCTGCTACTTCTCAGCTATGCTGACCCTAAAAGGCATTTAGGCCAGAAAAGGTGTTCAACTGTATTTTCGAGGGCAAAACAGGCCCAATGTGCAGGAGTTTCTCAGAATAATGCTCACACCCATAGATACAATACCCTATCTGTAATTTCTTTTCATGTCTGTCTCCCCATCTAAATTATAAGCTTCTTGTGGGAGGGGAACATGTCTACCAACTCCGTAGTATTGTACTTTCCCAAGCACTCAATATAGTGCTCTGCACACAGTAAGCACTCAAATACCACTGATTGATAGAAACTCACCAAAAGCAATGTCATCTGCAAACTGAACAACTCTACTACACACATTATTTACTTGACTTTTAGGAGAGTCACAGAACAGTTGATAGTCTTCTCCTTCCTCAATTTGGCCAACAAATAGGGCTTTCATAAGGCAACATAATTTTCCTCCCCTGGAACGGTTGATAACATGGAAACCACCTTGAGATCCCTTAAGAGAAAGATGCTTTTTAATAATAATAATAATAATGATGATGGAATTTGTTAAGTGCTCACTATGTGCCAAGCACTGTTCTAAGCTCTGGGGTAGATACAAGGTTCTCAGGTTGTCCACATGGGGCTCACAGTCTTAATCCCTATTTTACAGATGAGATGACTGAGGCACAGGGAAGTAAAGTGACTTGCCCGAAGTCACACAGTGGACAAACAGTGGATGCAGGATTAGAATCCATGACCTCTGTCTCCCAAGCCCATGCTCTTGCCATTAAGCCACACTGTTTCCCCTAGCGTATAAAACTGCTGAATCTCACACATCTTAAACAAAGCCACTTCACTTCCATTCGTTGAGGGTTGGCCTGGAGATCTGGAAGCTGAACAATATGCCTTTTAGCTGAAAGAGGCCCAAATGAGGTGTCTGGCACATTTCACGTGGGCATCTGGTTCTGTCTAGTGGAATCTGGGGCAACTATTCATCTCAGAAAATGGATACCCCAAGGGGCCAGCAACTGTCAGAGTCACTGACACTGGATGTTTCTTCCAGACCACCACCTATCTAGACAAGGTGGTGACATCAATATTTATTAAAGGGTGACAAAATCCTGCAGCCGGGGAAAAAAATTCCTAAACTTTGAGTGGAGTGACCTTACACTTCTAAATTCCACGTTAGGCAGACTGGACTTCTTTAGTCAATCTCATTATTTCTATAAGATTATAGGATGGAGAGTTTTCCTTGAGTGTAGGGAAAATTATCCTAAAGGAAAAAATGTCCAAAAAAGTCTTCAAGTGCCAGAGAAACATGTCACCCCTAGGATCTTTCTCTCTCAATTCCTAATGGGGCAGGAATCAAATACTAAGTAGCCATTTAAAGAGTTTGGGTATAATATAAATTTCAGTCCAAAAATGAATTCTGAAACGTTTCCAGTTAAAATATACTGTTTAGAATAATCTGCTTCTCAGATATGTTCATCTGAGTACGGAAGTCGATACACACATTGGTACATATCTAGAAGCAGTTTGGCCTAGTTGAAAGAGCACAGGCCTGGGAGTCAGAGGACCTGAGTTCTTATCCCGGCTCCATCAGTTGTCTGCTCTGTGATCTTGGGCAAGTCACTTAATGTTTCTGTGCCTCAGTTACCTCACTTGTAAAATGGGAATTAAGACTGTGAACCCTATGTGGGGCAGGAACTAAATAGCTGAACCTGAATAGCTTGCATCTACCCCAGTGCTTAATAAAGGCAAATAGTAAGCATATAATAAATACCATAAAAAAACAGGGTCCACAATTTCTTCTATTTATTGTTAAATTTCAAGTTAGATCTCACAACTGGAGCATAAAAAGTGTGAGGTGTACCACCTGACCATCTAAAATTTAAAACAGAATAAATTTGGTAACACTATAATGAACCTAAATCAATAGTTTAAAAAAGGATGGGATCAGTGACTCTCAAAAGAATTTCTGCTTTATCCACAAATTTTCAAACTGTACCTCAATTATCCTTTCCCACATAAATCTCTGCTTCACACAATGCAACTGTTCTCGGTTGAATGCAAAGATGTTATTTTCACATTTAAAATACTTCTTTTACAAATTCACTTAGTCACTGAAAAGAAAAGCCCATTCTGGGTGGATTCAAATGTCCATGGGTAAAAAGGGATTAAAATTTCACCTGTTCATCACTGTGTGCTTTCTTTAGTGATTCTTTACCCCAATGGAGCAAGTCGATCCCAGCAAAATGCGCCTCATCAGGTTTCTCCAGTAGGATTGCAAAATTCAGACATGTGGGCACTTGTACTAAACAAGCATATAATATTCAAACAGATGATGTCTTCGCCTGGATTACTTTCTCTATTTCCAGACTCACTTGAGGAAAATCATTGAATTAAAAAAAAAACACAAAAAAACTTCTTTCCTCATGGCACCTGTTTTCTTTAAAATTTTTATGAAGCAGCCCCCCCAAGCCGAAAAATATGACTGTTATAAATCAGTTTGAGAGAAAAAAATGCCTTTTTCCAGAAGTTATACTTACAACAGAAGAACCACAGCTAGTTTCCCCACTTTAATATTAAACTTGTTTTCTTCCCTCCTAATGGAGATATATCACAACAGCTCTCTACCAGTGTGTCTAATTTCATGAAGTTTTTCCAATACTTTAAGTAACATTAATCAATTTACAGCAACTAGCTTACATTTTAATTTCCTATATGCAATAGAGATCAGCACTTACCCATTGCAAAGGAAGCTGTATGACCAGAAACACTGCCACTATGTTCTCAAACAGCACACTCTGCTCAGTCTGTATTCTCTTTCTGCAAACTTCACCTTTCCTCCACAGCCCCAAAAGCAATCAAAACCTTTAGCGACTACTCTGGAAAAAGCCCCTACCTTTGGATTTCTTTTTCCTCCTCTTCAGTTTACATCCACTGAGACTGGCTGCATCTTCAGTGAGTGCAGCTCCACTTATCCACACTGCCCCAGACACAAAATCAGGATTTCTGCAGCTGGCTGCTGCTTCAAGCCTTTCATGTGGTATCTTTGGCTGTGCTTGTTCAATTCATTCCTGCTCCTACGGGAAGCAAGTCACGCCTGGAGAGGCTTGGCTCATCAGTGATCACTGCTGATCCTCAGAGCTTTACTGGGAAGCTAATCTCACTTGGGCATCGAGAATGAGAATATGCTCTGAAGCCAGCAGATTCTTACACCTCATGAGATCGGCTGGAATAAGACGCCTCAGGAAAATGTCCTGTCAGTTTAGTTTTGACCTTGGAATATTTAACCAGAACACAATACACTTCCCTTCAGCTGCACTTTCTGAGCTTCAGTGAGGCTATTTATCATGGTCGGTGCATGTCTTTGCTGAATGGTTACCATGACGACACAGTAAACAGGATTCAAGTGACCATTGAAGAACTTGGGGGTTCGGGGGGGAAGAGAATTGTTTTATTTTGTAAGTAGAATAGCCTCTTCAATGCCTCCTTTGCTAATGTTGCCTTAATTCAACTCTGGGTGAATGTATTTGTTCCATTCCCTGGGCAAAGAACACACATAACAACAGTCAGTGGCTCTCTGGGCCTGACAAAAATGAATGCCAAGGAGAAATACTTTAAGATGTTTCATCTACACATCTAGCTGAACACTCTATTTATTTGTTCAATTGTTTCTTCCTGATGTGTTGGAATCTTTTCTTGCCTTATACTTGTTTTTCCTTGAACAAGTTCCTTGAACTTTCACTATCTAGGCATAATTTTTTTTCCCCACATTAAAATGTAGGGGAAGGTAGGGCATGTGTGCCTTGGTGGTGATGTACTATCCCGGTGCTTATTACAATGCTTTACACTCAGTAGACTCACTAAATGACTCTAAAATTACTAAAAGCTGTTCCTAAGTTGTTGCCATCGGGTCGAATATAAACATTTTCACCTAAAATAAAGCACTCAGTGGTCAGGCAGCCTAAACGGCACCAGTGACTCTATTAATAGTGTAATCTCCCTCCTCAATTCCAACCTCCTTTCTTTCTTCAGTACAGAAAGTAGAGTTTTTCAATCAAGATACTGAAGAGGAAGACATCTAGTCTCCCGAGTTTCATGCATATGTTCCAAAGTCTGTATCCTTGAATCAATTTTAAAAAAAAGAAGAAAAAAATGGCACTCTCTCCTATTTTGATGAGCATTTTAATTCAAGTCTCTGGAGTTCACGTAGTAAAGGCATTGTAAGCATATGGACACCATTTTATTCTAGTTTAAAACTGCAGTCTGCAACTGGATATAAACAATGACTCTAAGTTTACTAACTATAAAATAAAATGATAAAATTTGCATGAATTTATATTTCTGACTCAAACCTTCCAAAAATGTACATCTATTTTTTACCCTGCAGAGTGGGTAAAATCCACCTAATGGACCTGAAGTTGAATATGAATCAGTTGTGTAATGCTTTTTTTTTTTTTTAAGAACCAACATGAAACTAGGATATACTAGCAAGATTATGATGTAAAAGCTCAGAACTAACCCTTCCAGGTCACCCTGCATTGCTTGACCTCTTTCAGGTACTGCATCTAAATTCAATTCAATGCTTTAAAAATGTTTCTTAAGAGAACAAAAAAAATGACCGAAGGAATAGAAAATAGATCCTAATACGAAAAGCTTCTGGGCTGTTTAGCCTGGAGAAGATGAAATGGTCTGTAAGCGTTTTTTGTGTGTTGTTTTTTTTTAATAAGCACAGTGCTCGCCTGCTACAACAGTAAATAAGTATAGTAATTGTTATGTTAGTTAAGTGCATCCTTTGTGTTCAACACTGTACTTACTGCTGGAATCGATATAATATGATCAGACTGGATCCCACATGGGACACATGGTCTAAACAGGAGGTAGTAGGATTCAGTGCCCATTTTATAGATGAGGAAATTGAGGAATAGAGAAGTTAAATGATTTGCTCAAGATGGCATGGAATACAAGTGGCCGAGCCAGAATTCAAACCCAGGTCCTCTGACTCGAAGGCCTGTGCTGTTTCCATTAGGCCATACTCCTAGAAAAAGAGGAAATGGTCAAACTGCAACAGATCTTACGGTTAGACAACACCATGAACTTCTTGACCATCCAGTGATGAGACCTGGAACTTGTTTCCAAGAGGGGCTGTAGAGTCTTTATTTCTGACAGAGAGCTTCAACAAAATGAATAGGCAACTATTTGTCCTGTACACGTTAAAATTACTCGCCTTTGGGGAGGCAGGAAGTTGAACCAGATAACCTGGTCTAAAATCAGCTTGGCCTAGTGGAAAGAAAATGGGTTTGGGAGTCAAGAGTCCTGGGTTCTACTCTCATCTCTGCCACTGGCCTGGTGTGTGACTTGAGGCAAATCACAACTTCTCAGTGCCTCAGTTTCCTCATCTGTAATATAGAGTATAAGAAGTCTGCTCCTCTTCCTTCTCAAAGGAGACAGACTGTGTTTGACTATCTTGTACCTGTCCCACCACAAAACACAGTCTGTGTTTTGACACAGAATTCTTAATAAAAATCATAATTACTAATAACATTTATCCCTTTCTTTAAAAAATACTCAGGAGGAAATATCCCATTATCTACATGGGTAATACTTTCCAGTCTCTCCCTACATTTTAGCTTAAGAGCACATGTTTTTGAAGAAAAATTTAAAGCAGGACAATCTTTTGGGGATTTAGATTTACACACACACACACACACACACACACACACTTGATTGATCTATGACTAGTTAACACAGTTACCACCATCATCACATGAGTGGGGAATTCACCATGCTGACAACATTAAAGTTCTGGCTATATGGACCACTAGTCTCATCTCCAAGTTTTCCCAAGGAAACCAGGTATCTGGATATCTGCCTTCCAGAAGACATTTAGAGACTTACTACCCTAACAAACTCTCCATCATAATCTCACCCTCTCCAACCAGAGAGAGAAACTTACTCAAGATCCACACTCTCCTTTTGTTCAGAGACTACCACTGTTCAATTGGGATCCCTACCCAGGGAGCAGAATAATTTGAGACCATCTTCTTCTCTGATATAAGGGGCAGAGGGTAAATGGGCAGGGTCACTGGAAGTTATGAGTAGTAGTCATTAAATGGACAGAATCATGGATCATCAAGAAGAGCTCGCAATCTCACTACACCAGTGTTTGTTTGCACCAGCTCCATCTCATGGTTTTGAGTGGTTCTACATTTAACTTGGATAAAAAAACAAAACAAAGAAATCATGTGATTTCAAAGTTAGCTGGAAATATGTTGGACATCATTGGGGCTATCCAGAAAAATTCACACTGCACGAAATTTTTGCAACTTGCCTCTCGGCTTGGCTCGTAAAGACTTGGCTCTGCCTGTTACCATAGACATCTTTCCAACGTTTAGGTTTTGGTTAGGATTGCGGTCCCAAAACAAGAATCCCAAAGCCCTATTTAACTTGACAGTATAGCCATACTGAATTATAACTCTTTCGCTTGCATTTCTCTCTCTCTTTTTCACACACACTCTGAAAAAGCACCTTGACATAAACACTCCCTTGCCCCCATGAAGTCTTTACCCCAACTTGTATAGTGATTTCAGACCATTTCAATTTAGTATCAGATGCCAGATCTGCTAACTCAGTCAACTCTCGTCTTTTAACTTGAGATGCCTCTTCACTAAAGAGAATGTAAAAGGTAATACTTTAGAAAGCGCTACATTTATGGCTGTCCACAAAAAATGCAATTCAAAAATATTTCATAACTGGAATTTCCCCTGCTAATCAATGAGGTGTTGGAATTTTATCACTGTGTATTAATAATTATATGGTTTTGTTCCATTTTTTGCATCTTTGGATACATTAATAAACTTTACATTGCTTCTTATAGAAAATGCTACTTTATTCTGCACCCCTTAGTTGAAACCTATTTCCATAGACCAAACTAACTGAGGTAGAATGACACAGACTTCCAGTCCAAAGCCCCTAAGTTCAAAGTCAGGCAATCTCAAACTCTATTCACAGGGTGAAATCCAAGCAAAACCACAAAAGACAACACATGATAATTTCAGACATAATATCAAAGCAAATTCTTGAAGTCTCAAATTATTTTAGGCTAATGTAAAGTGAATTGCCAATCTCAAACCAAGTCAAGGGAACTATCAAGCAGTTCAATGTTAAGATTTCACCCCAATTCAAGTAATTTCAGGAACATTCACAATATATCCACATGACCATTCATCTGTTTGAAAGGAAAAGAAACAATTTCCCTCTGTTCCTCTCCCTCCAATTCTTGTTAAAAAATTACATGTCTCTGCTTAAGTGATTCATAGCTGAGAATTCATTCAATCTTACCTTCTGTGTATTTGGCTTGATACAGCGAACAAAGAAAGGATTAGATGAGCTCAATGTTGCCATTAAGGAATGCAGTGAGTCCTATTTAAAAAAACAGAACAAAAAACGTTTAACTTGGTACCTTCCTATGCAATCCAAAAACTGTAAGCACTCTAGGCAGTTCCAATAGCAACCCTTAGTGGCCATTACTAGAAATGATTGCAGCTTTGTCTATTTTAATAGACATATTCAGCCCTACAACGTATTTCCTAGACCATGTGCCTGTAACTGTCTTCTTACGAGACAAAAGGTACAGTTCTAGTACCTGTTGCCACAATTCACAATTCTGAAACCTGCTCACTACACCAACATATACTATATTTTAACAAAACAATGTCATCGGCACAGCAACAAAGGGAACTTTTCTCTAAAGAACAAAAATCTAGCCTAGCTGGAAGTGCATGGGTCTGGGAATCAGGAGACCTGGGTTCTAAGCCCAGCTCTGTGACTTGCCGGCTCTGTGGCAGTGGGAAAGTTGCTTAACATCTCTCGGTTTCAGTTTCCTCCGCAATAAAAAGGCTTAAATAATGAGTACTTGTTCCATTTCCCTCCTGAATTGTAAGTCCCAGGTAGGGCCCAGACTGTTTTCAATCTGATGATTTTATATAAAACTCATTTTCACAATGCATGCCAAACTTAAGTGCTTAATAAGCCACATGGTCAAATATTTCATTATAGACTTCCTCCTCCACTGCTCATCAGGGTAATAATCTCTATGCTTTCTCCCCAATTTGGGGTTTTGGGATGCATGCACATATGTGGGTCCAAGGCAAAATGGCAAAGAGGTGATAAATCATGCTAGCACAAAGTGAACCGGAGGGATGACAATTCCCTGGAAGAACTCAGGTCCAAACTTCCAGTTTTCCCCTCAATTTCTGGATAATTTAATGGCAAAGAAGGTTTTCCTGCTTCCAACTACTTGCCACTGCCTAGGAAGAGCCATTGATTGATTGTATACAAAAAATAACATTTGAAACAAATTAATCTATGCTATGGGTAGTCTTTCTTCGTTTCAGGAACGTGTTCAAAGTGACCAGCCTGGAAAAATTAGAAAACTATTCCGAGACCAGATTATATAGCGTATATCTGCCTATTGAAAAATACAAATAAATTCTGCCTTACCCCACCAGAATTCCATGCTTCTAAATTAAGTTAACTTACCAGGATTTTAAAGACTTTTTTTAATGGTATTTGTTTAGCGCTTACTATGTTGCACATACTGTAGTAAGCACTGGGGTTGATACATACTAATTAGACTGGCCATAGTCCATGTCCCACATGGGGCTCACAGTCTTAATCCCCATTTTACAGATGAGGTAACTGAGGCACAAAGATAAGTGACTTGTCCACGGTTACAAAGCAGACAAGTGGTAGAGCTGGGATTAGAACCCAAGTGGTAGGTTGTTCTGACTCTTAGGCCCTTGCTCTATCCACTAGGCCACACTGTTTCTCAAGAGTTGTTGTCTAACACTCAGGAGAGTCACACTGCATAAACACTTAGGTGCATAAATGCCCAGAGAAAGTGGAAGTCCATTGTTTTATAGGACTCACGACACTTAGCAATCACACAACTAAATATGTTTTAAAGAAGACATTATTTATGAAAAGTGCTATCTCACAAACCAAAAATTATCTGTGGAATTAAAAAGCAGCAGCCTCAAAAATTCTTTAACTAACCTTGAACTGTAAGCTGACGGTTGGTCGCCTATGTTTACTTCCGCATTTCAAAGTATCTTGGTTGTTGCGACTCGAAACATGTTCAAAGAGATCATAGATGAAATCAAGCCTGAAACAGAAAAGATGCAAGCATTCAGCAGGATATCATTTAGAAAGCAATTATAACTTCACATTTGCCAGCCACGTTTTCTGGAACTCAATTAATTTGGCTCATTTTCAGTTAGACATAGTAGAACATATAAGGTAGAATAGCTGCAGATTATACATCGGTCACTTCTGGAAGCTGCACCATCATCAGTGGTATTTACTATGTGCATACTATGTGTACAGCACTGTACTAAGTGCTTGAGAGAGTACAAAAGAGTTGGTAGACATGTTCCCTGCCCCCAATGAGCTATCATTCACTCCGGTTACTATTGCTCTGTTCTACTCAATAATGCTAATTTACAAGGAGGGAATAATTTAAGTTCCTGAGAATCTGTCTCAATAATAATGCTAATAATAATAATGGTATTTACTAAATACTTACTATGTGCCAAGCACTGTTCTAAGTGCTGGGGTAAATACAAGGTAATCAGTTTGTCCATAAGGGATTCATAGTCTTAGACTATCATTTTACAGATGAGGTAACAGAGGCACAGGGAAGTTAAGTGACTTGCCCAAAATCACACGGCTGATTAAGTGGAGGAGCCGGGATTAGAACCCACGATATCTGATTCCCAAGCCCGTGCTCTTGCCACTAAGCCACACTTCTCTCAATATTTTACTAAACCACGTCCACACCAAAGTATACTGATCCAATCCCTGAAACATTTTTGTGCAGACCTTTATACCACATTACTTCTCTTTCTGTAGTTCATTTTAGTGCCAGACTGTAAGGTTCTCTAGGACAGGGATCATGATACTAATCCTACTGGACTTGTCCTCTCCCAAGTGCTTAGTACTAGGCTCTGTACATGATAGGTGCACAGTGAGTACTACTGATTGATTGATGGATGCAACTACCAAAAGTGACCAGTGTATGAAAGAATACTGCCTTGCACAGGATATGAAAATAAAATACTATTCTGTAAGGAACCTATACTATCATTACTGTGGATTTAAAAATGGATACAGAGGAAAGTTTGTTCAGGAAGGAACCACACTGTCTTGGCTTTCGATTGTCACTAAGTGCACTCACATACCGGCTTTCCCGAAGCAGGTTGAGAAGGTCATCTCTGAAAGTATCTCTGTTCTTCTCCAGTATTCCCCTCACATCATACTGCACCTAGGGGAAAAGAACCAAAAGAGAAACAGGAAAAGGTCAGGCTGTTTAGTACCTCGTTCCAGAGTGGAACTGAAAGACTTGTTGAGAAAACAGGCTGCTTCACTGGACTGATGGGAAGGATAGCTTATGGGTGAAGCTAAACCTTGGGTTTAAATTCTCTGTCCAGATTTAAGCAAGTGAAGAAAAAGTGGTTACCTCCCCAGCATAGTGTTTCACGCCAAAGTTGTTAACAGCAACTCTTGGTTTCACATAAAAATGGTTGTTCTATGTTTTAAAAAAAGAAAAGAACCGAGTTAATTGGTTTTCTCATATAATCTCTGACCGAGTTGAGTTACAAAGACAAAAGGTCAAAAAATATATATATACACACCACCCAGAGAGCCCATCAAACCTAAAACTATCCGAATATCTGAAAATTTGCCATCATGGGAGTCCATCCAAATTTATGTAACCAGGATGAAGATGCATCAGACAGGGAAGCTCTAACTGGATTTACAAAACATTATACATTTTTAATTTTTTGTAAGAATACAATCTATTGAAAGCTTTAAATCTATTCTCACAAAGAACGTAGGGGACCCAAAAAATTAATCTGCTGCAAATGTAGTCTCTTAGAAGGGAAAAGCTAAACCTTTGGAATGAAAAACAACCCCAAGACTTTGATAAATGATAATAATTATTATTATGGTACATGTTCAGCTATGTTGCAAGAACTGTTCTATGCACTGAAGTAGATCCAAGTTAATGAGGTTGGGTACAGTCCCTAACCCATATGGGGCACACAGTCTATGTGATAGAAAGTGATAGAACACCCCGTCCCCTGGTTTATAAAAAAAGAAAGCAGCATCCTGCTATCCATGGAGTAATTGAGAATGTAGCAAAATTTAAACATACAGCATGTTGATTGTGCAATTTTTCCAATAAGGTGCTATCCGTGGCTTGAGGAAAATGGCTTTCTTCATTAATAAGCGCTAGCAGCCCAAGTTTCTAGAATTTGTGGGGAGAAACAGAGTGAATGAAAAGGTGAAAGAATTACACATTTGCTCCTTAAGAATAACTGTTAGGCATAAGACATCTAAAGTTCATAGTCATTTCTCGGTGGGGGTGGGGGTTAAACCATAGAAATTTGAAAAATGAAAGAGAGAGAGGAAAAAGCTCAGCTAGGCTTCCCATGTTAGAAACAGTTTTGGTCACATGCAATCACTGCATTTGCCAGCATTTTTTTCTGAGCCCGGTTTTAATATAAATACACAGATGTGTTCGTTTCCAGTTCAAAAATAGCTCCAGCTGTAACTACCGATAAATGGGCCAAGAATTTAAATGCAACTCTGAGCACAGAGCCCCTTACATTTTCAAATGGTCTGCAGTGCTCTGACCCTTTCCATTTTAAAATGCATGTTGGGATATTTCATTCCCATAAATATGAATCCAAACAGCTGGACTCCCTTGGGAATGGAACGCTGTCTCCAATAATGAGTTACCTTTTCAATCAGGTCCAGACATTCGCCATTGTCTATCCAATCAATATCTTCCCACACTAGCCCCTCCCTGTGGAAAGAAAAAAGGATGACATTTTCATTATCAACATAAATGAAATCATGCACATTGTAGTCAGCTTCCCCTGAAAGGAACCGTAGGATGAATTACTACCTGCTATATTCCAGCTGCTCCAAAGAAAAGATGTGCTTATTGAAATACTCCTGTAGTTTTTCATTTGCATAGTTTATACTGAATTGCTCAAACCGGTTCACCTAAGAAAGAAGAGGCAAACACAACGGGCAAGCAATTTTTAATAAATGGCAAGCTTAAAGGAAAAAAAAAAGCATTCACACTTTTGAACACTGATTGATCTATCAGAATAGCTTCACAGAAATACTAGTGGTTGATGGACCAATTCAGCGTTGTGTTAAGCACTTGCATTACTATAATAAAAACGGCATTTTTTAATGCTTTTAAATGCTAAGGGCTGGGATAGATAAAAGGTTATCAGATCATATCCAGTCCCTGCCCCACCAGGGGGGACACAATCTATTTTCGTAACCATTTTAAAGATGAAGAAACTGAGACCCTGGAATATTAAGCGACTGGCCCAGGGTGAAGCAGCAGGCTAGTGGTGGAGCCTGGCCCGGCGGATTCCCAGTCCCCAGTGTCTTTCCACCAGGCCATCTATGACAAAACAGTTCAGATACAGTTCTACTCATCCTAAAGTTTATCCAGGATTTAGCCAGATTACTGAGTATCAAATAATTATTTCATATTCAAAATGTTGGAACATACTTCAAAGTTCTCAAATCCAAATATATCCAGAATTCCAATGGACTTGAAATCTTCTTTGCCTCTGATCCTGCTGTTGATTTTTTTAATTACCCAAGCAAAGCACTGGGAATAAAGTGCCATTGCCATAGAGTCCCTGCTATCAATTGCCTAAAGAGTGAAAATGGAGACAAATTGCAAAGTTCAGTGGTCAACAGCAATCAAAAGAAGCCAAAGAAATAGCTTAAACTGGGCTAAAATAGTACTTTTTTATTCAAAATCACCTGTGGAACTTTATTATCACCATTCTCTTTCAAAAGATATGCACAACCATTAATTTGGGATTATTCCTGCTGATGTCCTCTTGGATGAGGAAAAGCCTGGAATGTTCATTTCTCAGAGGAGGTAATGGGAGGGGGCTTATATAACCTGCTGGTTCATTCTACTATCAAAGCAAGGAGAGGAAACTCCTGTTTCTGTTTTAGTTCATGCTACTAATTGTTTTCCAAGAGGATTTGCTTACCCTTTGCAGCTTTTGCACATTTATACTTTTATTCTAAAACTGGACAAAAATAAGTATCCAAAACTACTTCCTTCAGAATAATGACCATAAGAATGAAACTGATAAATTGAGTCTCAAAGTCACAAAACCAATCCCACAATCACAGAAAACCCTGGTTTTTATAGGTTGAATTTACAGAAATTAAGGGACCATATTTATTTTTACACTCCATTTAATTTTCTCTGAAAATGTCTGTAAAAAAAAAATCTAATTTCTTGCATTTTGGTTTCCCAGAACTTTTAGGGAAAGTGGTGGGGGAAAAGAAAGAAGAGGGTTGGGGTGAAGAATTACAGAAGTAGAGGATTTTGATTGCCTCTCTCTCTGCCCTGTGAGGAGCACAAGAACTGGAAGCAGGTTTCTGGAACAGAAAAAGTGTCTGCTCCTTTTTACCATTTACTTTTTGCTCCCTCTTTCTTTTTCTCCCTCTATTCCTTTCCTTGTTGCCTCCTCATCCCAGATGACAATAGTGCAGATAACAAACTACCTGATTACCATCTCCAATTAAAGTATTTACTTTTTCCCCCACTATTTGAAACACTGCCCCCTCAGCCTTCAAATAAAACAAGGGTTTTAGAGACTATGTTTCGAACCCATCAGGCTCCACACCACAATCTATTTTCTAATAGTGTCATGTTTAGACTTCATCGTTCAATAGTATTTATTCAATAGTATTTGTTGAGCGCTTACTATGTGCAGAGCACTGTACTAAGCACTTGGAATGAACAAGTCGGCAACAGATCGTCATTGTCTTTACCTGTTGAACATTGAGAGGTGTTAGGATTTCCTCTCCCCTGAGTATCATCGACCTCTGTGTCAATGCATCAGTCAATTGTGTTGAGTCCAGCCCAAGTAGCTCCGCAGATCTAGCCAGAGCTGTCAAAGAATAAAAAGATGTCATGCAAAAAAAGACGACCTTTCAGAAAAAAATGGATTTAATGAATATGGAAGAAATGTTCTCAGTAGATAGTCCCCCGAATTGCAGTCTTTTAAAAGATTACATCCTTGAATTAGTTTTTATGAGAACTCACTATCTTCACCATCAATAAATGAGAAGTTACTGATTATTTAGACAGCTCTAAATGCTAGAGTATATCTACAGTAGATGTGACTTAGATCCCACCCTTGAAGGCTTCAAAATTCAGTATTCTGTCTTCTTGCTCTCTGGGATGGGTACAGTGAAAAAGACCAAATAGATGGGAGTATAAATACTCTCTTGTAAAGGCCTCCAGAGAAACAGATTTTGTCACCAATTTCCATTAACAACCTGTGTTGGGAAATCATTCTTTAATTTAATGTAAATCTCTCATTCAGCAGCGTAATCCCAGTTTCCCTTACTCTCTTCTTAGTAAAGGAGAACAGGTGGCCACATGTCATAATACTTTTTTTGCTTTTAGATTTGCTAAAATTATTCTTATCACCATGTACAGTATCTAAGGAAAAAGGGAAAGGAGGAAACAAATTGTTGGTACAGTTGACATACATTTTTCAAGGCAATATTTAGAATATCTCTTTTCGTGTTACCAAATGAGTACTCATGATACTGACAAAAGAATGCCTCTGCATATGTTCTTAAGGTCATTTCATGACCAATCACAAGTGGCAGTCATAGGCTTACCTTGTACCTGTAAATGAATGATCAACCTTTGTTCCAGTTGTAAATTTTCAAATATCCCAAGCACAATATCCTTGGGAAAGAGGGGTCAGTAGGAAGCACCACTTTATTAGGACCAAATAATAATATAGTGACTATAATCTGATGGTTCTTGGGTAGCTAAACAAAAAGTGGCGGGTACCTATACAAAAATGAAGAAATGGATGATTTGCCTTTTCGTGAGATTGTTTTCAAACTCTTCTGTTTATTGTGAAGACTAAATTTGGGCTTCCAAGCAATTTGTTTTTGGGAGTGTTCCACAGGTGATTTTACAGATGCACACAAACACACAGACCGTCCCCACCTCCCCCATCATTTTAAAGAATAGGATGCTGAGAGTTGTGGGCCCATTTAACATATAGGAAGTATTTGCTATTTTGTTTATTTTGGATTTAAAACCAGACTCCTAACTTCAGTTCTGCATGGTTTACAAACATTATAGGTTCACAGAGGCAAATTGTTTCCTTTGCAGAAAATCCATCATGGCAGGCTCACCCGTTTTGAAGGAAACTTGTGCGCCGCCAGCGGTGATAAATTCAATGTTCCCAAGGTGTAAAACCCCAGCAAGCAGCCGGAGAACCTCATGAACTTCTTCCTTACTGAACTGCATCACTTCCATTGCCGTCTAGAGAAAACACATGTGAGTTAGGTCTGTGGTGGTGTTCTACTGGAGAACTAAAACTCAAAAGACAAATATCAACATTTATTATTAGTAGTTGTTGCATCTGAGTGCCCACTTGGGAGTAGGGGTGCATTATACTAAGCTCTTGTGAAGAACAAAATAAAGAAGTAATACATTGCCAGCCCACAATGGGAGAGAGAAAAAATCAAAACATTTACAAACAGAGCAGACAAAATACATAATTGAGTAGATCCATATGCATGAGTGCTAAGGTCTATATTAATAAGCAGCATGGCCTAGTGGAAAGAACTCAGTCCTGGTAGTCAGAGGACCTAGGTTCTAACCCTGGCTCAGCCAATTACTTGCTGTGTGAACTTGGGCAAGTAAATTAACTTCTCTGTGTCTCAGTTTCCTCAACTGTAAAACAGAAATTAAATTGTACTCCCACTTAGGGCTGATAGTCCCATGTGGGACAGAGGCTGGGGCCAACCTGATAAACTTGCAACTACCTCAGCACTTAAACAGTGCTTGACACACAGCAAGCACTTTACAAATACCTTAAAAAAAATAAGTTCGTTTGTGATAGAGTTAGCTGAGGGTATTACATAGGTCAAGATACTGGGAGATTAATCAGGGAAGGCTTGCTGGAGAAAGTGGGATTTTAGGAAGGCTCTGGTCTATCTGATGTACTGTAGGACGAAAGGAGTGAGGAGCCAGAGGTGGGAGACCTGACAGCAAGGTACGACTCCACAGCAGACAGTCCTTACCAGTATCCACTGACTGCCTAGAACTAAGTATGAATGTTTTCCTATGGCCAGAAGCCAAAGCCTCCCCTATGCAATACCCTTTAATCGAGGAGGGGCGGGAGGAGGAGTTACCTGGGGAAGATTAAAAACAAATGTCATCTGTTTAACATGTAACACTGCAGCCTGAATCTAAAAAAGACAATTGGAGATTTTGAGGAGTCCAGTTTAGGGCTGCATTTTGTTCAGGGCAAAGAAATGAAGACCAATCAAGAAGTTGAGGGCCCCAAGATCCTTCCTAGCTTAACCTACCCACTATGATCACATTTTCCCTCCACGCACTTGCTCACAATGAAGCTGACCTGCCAGTTTTCTATCCAATGTCGTGGCTCAACATCCTTCTGTAGTTTACACTCATCCACATGACAGTGAAATTATTTTCACAGATGGAGTTTAAGGCTCACAAGTTTAGTGGTCCTGGGTCTGACTCTGGGACTCTTCTTAGAAATGAGAGTTCCACCATCACCCCTTCCTCTGTAAAGTGGTTGTTGGTGAACTCTTTCGCCCCGAGTTCACAGATTTCCCAACCCAGTTCCTTCAGAACTTTCAGATTAATCCACTGCCAGTGATTTGTTTTCACCCGTTTTATCAGTTTCTAAAACATCCTGTGGGGTCATCTCATTATTTTCCAGATGCCCCAACCCACACTGGGTCAGGGATGGGCCCTGACTCAGCTTTACTCCTTTCTCTTCTTGAGTCCACTTTTTACACCACAGTCATTAAATAGCCCCTAAAATTCCTTAGCTGGCTTCCTCTTTTGGGTGTATGTGATGAAATCTTTTTTCATCTCTGGCACCCTCTGTATTCTGTTCTTCCCCTTTTTAGCCCACCTCAGTTCCTATTTGCACTTGATTTGCAACTCATTATGGACTTGGCTGAGCTTTTCATTTTTTACAGGATGATTTTTCATGACGTCTCTTATTCTGGCAGGTAAATCAGTCCAACAGTCAATCATATTTATTGAGTGCTTACTCTGTGCAAAGCACTGTATTAAGTGCATGGGGGAATATAATATGAGAGTTGGCAAAAAATGTTCCCTGATCACAAGGAGTTTAGAGTCTAGAGGGTAGATAACCTGCATGGTATCGATGTGACCCTGTTTTTCTCTCTGGCAAGACCCTAACTTGGATCTTTTAACTTTTAACTTGGGTCTCAAATGTGTAAGGATAAGAAATAGTCTATATTTACTATAAATGACCTGTCTAGCTAATTCCTGTGTGGATTACAGTAATGGACAGAAGATAATCTTCACTCTATTTCATTAAGACGATATATTTTTGTTAAATACCCAACCTTGCATTCAGTAGCTATTCCTGAATAAGTCTCACACTATAAAGTTTCCACACAAAAAGCGTACACATCTGTATCAAATGAGATCTACTACTTGAAAGAACTCATGTAAAAACAAATAATGACCAGCTAATGAGAATTCTTCCATGCACCCAAACTCTGCCATTATTTTCACACTGCAGAACTGGTTACTTTTGCTGCAACAGAGAAGCAGCATGGCTCAGTGGAAAGAGCATGGGCTTGGGAGTCAGAGGTCATGGGCTCAAATCCCAGCTCTGCCGCTTGCCAGCTGTATGACTTTGGGCAAGTCACTAAACTTCTCTGTGCTTCAGTTACCTCATCTGTAAAATGGGGATTAAGACTGTGAGCCCCACGTGGGACAATCTGATCACCTTGTATCCTCTCCAGCGCTTAGAACAGTGCTTTGCACTAGTAAGTGCTTAACAAATGTCATCATTATTATTACTATTATTATTAAAATGTGCCCTGAATGTCAAACAGCTAACCACATGGCTTTCATCAGAGGAAGGTATAATACTGTGACGTCTATCTTTTGAAGCAGAGCACTGTTTTTGTAATCTCAAGAAGGCAGACAGCAGAAGCCAGTGGATATCTGCTTTGCTGAAAGCTTTAGAAGAGCAACTAAACTCCACCTCCTATTACTTCTTCCCTTAATCAGAAAGGAGCACTATATTAAGATTGTAGACTGTTAGCTTTTTGTGGGCAGGGAACACGTCTACCAACTCTGTTATAGAGTACTCTCCCAAGCATTTAATACAGTGCCCTAAACACAGTAAGCACTCAATAAATGCAATTGATTGATTTTAATTTGTCCTTCAGGCACATCCTTTAGAGAAAAAAATGATCTGAAGGAACTAGTCAACATAATTGCATGATATTATTGCATGATATTATTCTATAAGCAATGATTTCAGGAACCATTTTTTCCAAACCCTGTCCCTCAAATAACAAAAAAATTAAACCACTCACAATAACTTCCTTGAAAGAGTCTTTGTCATTGATTGTCTTATCCGCTACACATCCAGACTGATTCAAGTAGTGGTAGTTTTCTGGCATAGATAAATAAAATGCTTCTACAAGACAAAAAGAGATAAGCCAGCACTTATCACTCAGCTACCAAAGACAAAACAAAATCTCAAGATCTTCATGAAGGAGAAAGAAGAGTTAGATCCATTCTTCATTAGTAAATATAAGGTGTCATGATTTATGATAATTACACTTTTATTAAACACAGAAAGACTATCATATCTGGAAATTTTCCATTAGACTAATTTTAGCCTCATCTATTGTCCTGAAAACTATTTCTAGCATTTGGAAAACTACGATTTAGATGTAATTTTTAAAACAACAATAATACATTCAAGATAACTCATTTCAAGGCTTGAAAAACCTATTTTTGAGTAAGGATCAAGCTGCTTACTTCAAAAAGTTAAAAGGAGAACTTAATTTTTTGCTAGTAACCTTTTCCCCTCAATTATTTGCCATCACAAAGACTTTTCAATATCCCACTCTTAAATAACTCAACTCACTTGGTGGCCAATCCCACTATCTTCATTCTTTCTTGATTACTAATTTTCCCAAATAAAAGATAGGAGCCCATAGCTAATCTCTGAGTATAAACTCTTTTTCAGTCACTCACCTTTCTCTTCATCTTCTATTCCTGCCAGCAGTGCATAGAATATGTGATAATTCCTCTCCCCGGGATTCTGTCTTACTACTCTATTCTGCAAAAAATAAAAGAAACAGATCCCTTAGATATTTTTTCTAATTAACATTGAGCGGCAATTTGGAGACACTTTTATAAAAGAACAAAAAATAATTTAAACAAGGCACTTACTTTTTCTAATAAATCTGCATTGATAAAAATAGTAAATCAAGGAACAAAACTAGTATTTACAGCCGTATATTTATCTGTAATTTATTATTTTTAAGTTTTCCTTCAACAATATCTCCCTCCTCACTCTGAAATTTGGATTTAATAAAAATTGGTTGCTTCAAAGAAATCCAATTACAAAGGTGATTTTCAATAAAAAACATATGGGCAATCAATAGAAAAGGAGATGAAATAGATCTAGTTTTACATCTCCATATTATTTGATGGTATGTTTTTAAAATTATGTAAATGGCCACAGACCTTTCCAAAGAAACATTCAATCCTCATTATATAAACAATATGAATATATATATATATATAAATGTTATATAAACAAGCAAAACATTTCATTTCTTTTACCTTAATAGGAAAAACAGTGAATTAAAGTGAAACCAGAGTAGAAAAGTATTCCTCTTTTCTCCAGGCCACCTTGGGCAATACATTTGCTGTTTTTACCAATGAGCAAACTCAAATAAGGAGGGAATTTAAAGAAGCAAAGGATACAATCTACAATTCTTCCTCCCTGAATGTTTCCCTTTTGGCAGATGTTCAGCTGAACAAACTTCCCAAAGCGACTGGAGTTGTTGTTGTAAACAGTTTTTGCATTGCCGAAAGCTTCCATGATTGGACTGTGAATAAAGTAACAAGGGCAAAAAGGTTTAATTAGGGATTTATACATAAACAATAAGATAACCAATTAGAAAAACACATATAAACCCAAGGAAAAAGCATGAGCAAATTAGTTTGATCTTTTCTTCTTTTTCCTTAAATTGACAGCTCATCATCTTCAACTTCAACAATATTTAATGAGCTACTACTCGGTGTTCTGGAAAGAATTTTACGACTGTTCTCAGGGAGTTTAAAATGTAATGGTAGAAACATCGATGGTTTAGAAGTGGGACGCCTGTTTAGGGCATCTGTTCTAATTAGATAGAGAATAATGACTGGGGTGCAGTGGGAGAGGACAGAAGGAAAGAAAAAGCCTCTTGGTGGAAGACCAGAATGTCCAAAGGACTTAATCCCCCAGTTTGAGTCTGGAGGACAGTTGGATTGTGCATTTGTTGAAAGTAATTGCAAAGTTGGGAAGAGGTATATAGGAAAGAAGCTGTAGCAACCTCCTTTTCTTAATTCTTCATTTCTTCAATTTAGGCATTGGCTATCCAATGGAGAGTGCCCAGAAGATTACCAGCAACAATATGATGTGGGCTCATTTGGCAAGGGGCTAAGAAAGCAACATAATTTGCAGGATTGGCAATGGAGCAAACAGATCCATTAGATTATAAATTCCTTATAGACAGTGATCCTATCTACCAGGTCTACTCTACTGTACTCTCTCATGGCCTGGGTGCTGGCACATAGTAAGCACTCAAATACCACTGATGGACCGACTGATAGATCCTCTAGACTTTCAAGTTCCCCTAAGAATCGATGTGAAAGATGAAAAGCTCCAGGTGGGTGAATAATTCTAAAGTATGTTTCTAACACAAGATAAATGCCTTCTATTGCAAATGGTAGAGGGTCCAACTGAGGTGATGATAACTTTAAATTTGTTTTACAACTCTAGAACATTAATTTTGGATGAAACAATAATCAAGGGGATGATTTTTTTTAAAACCTGCATATGAAGTAGGATAGAAAGGCTAATAAAAGATCTCACTGAACTTTGCCTTTGTTGTGAATTAAGGGCAACATTTTCTATTAGACTATGAAGATGGACAAATAAAAACTGAAAATATGCCACTTCAACTAACAAAATCCAACCATTTCATGCAGTTTATATCTAACTATTAAAAATTCAAAATTCTCTTTTGTCAGAGGGGTCAAATGGCATTAATTTCCAGCCATGGGGATACCTGCTCTCAAGAATGGCTTGCTCCACACAGGATATCTTCTCCTTCACTGACAATTCCAGTGAGTGTTGGCTGATGACTGATAAAAACTTGAGGATCAGCTTAGTGCTTTCTGTTTTTCCTGCTCCACTTTCACCACTAAAAGATAAAAGATATCAGCAGTGTCACTGAGGCCTCCCTTATCATGAAAACAATCCTTTGATGACCAGTCTTAAAATATGACTTTCAGAACAGTTCCATTAACACTACATATTACTTTAATAATATAATATATTAAGGCAGGATCATACACATTAGCTTCTGGATTGATCGGTCCATCACCTCGAAACAATTTTGGGTACATCACATCTTCACTGGGAGGGATGTGTTAGGGGAGAGGTTGCCAAAATGGCTGCTACAAAATGACCTTGAAGTGGGGTGAGGGGCGATTAGGGTGGGTAGGAAAGTAAGAATAGACAAGCAAGACAAAAAAAATATACTGTGACAGCATAATAAAGCAAATCTCAAGTGATGTCATACAGATATGGACAATTGAGTTAACGGTAAAGAAAGGCCATCCTGGTGTGTGGATTTTATAACAAAAATCCAAAACAAAAATGGTGCTACACACTATGAGTAGCAACTGGTACAGCATAGGGGACAGACACACACACACACACCTATATATATATATACATATATGTATGTATGTAGCCCCCCCAACCCTGCCAGAGAAGGGTTTTATTGGTGACATTTTGGTTTAGCTATAAAGATAAAATCTTAGTGCCTGCAATGTCATCTTTGAGCAACAGACAAAACACATTCACTCACACACATGCAAAATTGGTGCCACAAGAGAAACCACTAGATTAAGCATTATTGCTAAAATGTCAAACCATAATGAAAATAGCTACATTTTCCATTTCTTTGGCTGAAAATATCGAAGGAATAAAATCACTGGAAACTGCAAATCAGCATGATATGTTTTGCTAGCTAATGTACAAATTTAACTGAATTACTGAGCTGCATATAATGAACAAAATTAATATTGATTTTACCATATTTTGAAGGTCATGAAAATGTAGGAACATGAGTTGTTTGGGGGAAAATGTGCAGTTAACTAAAATAATTGTAACCTAGCTATGTTAACAACACCTATATCCAATTCAATTTTGTAGTTTTAAAATTTAAGAATGGCAGAAATGAACACACTAAAATAATATCAGATGAAATAAAAACAATGCCATGTTAATATGCTCATTTAGTGCAGAGCTTCTTAAATGTCATAAAGTAGTTTTATTCAACAGAAGATATACATGAACTAACATACATTTGCAGTGTTAAATCAGGTAACAGTCTTTGTAAAAAAATAAATAAATGCGATAACCAATCTTCCCTGGAGATGGTGTGCTGCATTTTAATTGACATAATACTTCTGCTAGACATCAGTACATGAATTTCATCAAGAGCCTTTGACAGATTATGAGTTCTCTAGAGGATGACATTTGAATAGATTTCAGTCATCACATCTTTTTTGTGGTGCAAATAGAAATGGAAGTACAATCACACCCCTTTTCACCCCTGAGCAATGTGATGTTTCCCTAGAATTTTTTTGGGGGGGAGGAGTCTTAAATTCCGGAATTACTGCTATAAGAGTGCATCGTTAGCAGGATGGCCTAGAGGAAAGAACATGGGCCTGAGAGTCAGAGGACTTGGCTTCTAATCCTAGCTCTGACATTTGCCTGCTGTGTGATCTTGGGCAAGTTGCTTAACTTCTCTGTGCCTCAGTTTCCTCATCTATTAAATGGGAATTAAATACCTGTTAGCCCTCCTCCTTACACTGTGAAACCCTGCATGGGACATGGACTGTGTCTAATCTGATTAATTTATATCTACCCCAGTGTTTAGGATGGGGTTTGACACATAGTAAGTGCTTCTCAAATACCATTAAAAAAGGCTGTGTGATGTGATAGACTAACGGATTCTCCCAAGCCACTGACATGGGTCAGCTCACACTGTGTCTAGGCATACTGTAGACCGATTGAATTTTCCATGGAAAGCAACAGGCCAGCTTCAGGCCTGTCACTTTCAATTCATTTCTGAAGCATACATGGACCTCCTGCGGAACTATAAGGTTGCTGAAATACACTGGGGGTAGAATATAATAGAAATGGCTTCTACCACATCAATTCCATTCTCTGAGGAGTTATAGTAATAATTTTTTTTATTAAGGGCTTACTGTGTGCAGAGCACTGTGTTAATCACTGGAAGAGATTACACAGGTGAGAACAATAATGGCCTTGTGGAAAGAGCATGGGCCTGGAATTCAGAGGACCTGGATTCTAATCCTGGCTCCGCGACTTATATGCTGTGTAACCTTGGACCACTCACTTAACTTCTCTGTGCCTCAGTTACCTCATCTGTAAAATGGGGATCAAGACTGTGAGCCCTATATGGGACTGGGACTGTGTCCACCCTGATTATCTTCTATCTGCCCCAGCACTCAGTTCAGTGCCCGGCACATAGTAAGCGCTTAAAGGATACCATAAAAAAATCGGTGCGAATTAGATATGGCCCTGCTGCTTCAGGAAAATTGGACTACCAGGGGAAGTCAGCATTAGCTGGGCATAAATCGTGACAGAAAATCTTAAGGGTACCGTTGAGGACAAGAAAGCAAATGCGTGCTAAGCCAAAAACAATCCCAGGAAGCCAAAGTTCTGGTTCAGAGAAGGCCGGATTATAAAGTAGAACTGTATTATCTTCAATTCCCTGGGTAAAATTAGCCAGAGAGCAGCCACAAAGTTCCATTCTACTTATCCTTAATCGGCTTTCACCATCTGTTCCCCACAGAACAGTTTAATAAGGCCAAGGTAGTTTGTGCTTTGAACTAGTGCAGTGATAGTAGGGAAGGTGGGGCCTCCTCATTCTGAGGCTCCTCACAGACAAAACTTCTTATCCATACAACTTCATCTTTGGGCTTTATTGTACCACCCTGATAGGAGCCAAACCCAATCTCACTTCCCCACAAACAAACTCAGCTTTACAAAATTACTCAAATACACAGATGAGTTCTGAAGTTAGACTACTAGCTACTAAGAGACTTAAAAATCCAATCCAGAGAAGGGTGCTTTATTTTTAACACCAAACAAAAAACTTCAGCCTGACAGCTGCTCTCTAAATTAATATTCTGGGGCTGGATGGCAATTTCCCAAGTGAATGATTATCTTATAGTTTGTTCACTATTTCAATCCTGGCATTTCCAAAATCTCCCCAGCAGTAGAACTAAAATACAATCAGAGATCCAAGTTTGCATGAATGATAAAGAGGGTGGTAACTGAAGAGGTCTGTTTTCATCCCATCATTATTTCTTCCAGCTGAGTCTTGCATGAGGGGACCTGAGCGTATAGTCTTTCCTTCTACTCCTGCCCCACTCCTTATAGCAAGGGCTGTCTCCTTGGTGGAACCGAGATCCCATTCTGTCCCCTTGTATTCCAGCCAAGGAATTCTTAAATGGCGGGATCACCTTACTCCAACCCTGTGCCTATGGGACTCCTCTTTCACTGTGAAATTTGCATTGATTACACTGATTGGAAACCACTTTTGTTTCCACTGCTGCCTAAAAAGTCATTTGGATCATTTCTTTGAGCTTAATCGGTATTGCATGCTCTTAACAATTTAACCACTTTTGCCAAGAATTTTCTACATGAAGCTTGTTATTGTTTATTTAGCTTCAGTGGAAACATAGGCTTCTGTCCTCACAGGTTATACAATCTAATGGCGATCTTCTTCTAAACAAGGAGGTGGAGGATATTTTCATAAACTTTCCAATCTTTTCTCTTGCCTGAATTGCACTGCATAAACAGCGAAAAAACTTACCCTGAGATCTTAATGGAACCAAAACAATTCTAAATTACTTCTTAAAGAAAATACCCTAAAATTTGTCTAATGAATGCTTTACACGTATATTGATTTTTTTTTTAAAAGCAATGAACATCAGCAAAAGGAAGCAGGGGCGAAAAATGCAGCTCCCACCAATCAATCAGGGAGCGATGATCCCTTTTAGCTCTATGGATTTACTTCTTTGTAGTGAAGACATCTAATAATATTCAAGGTTCATAGCTCATACTGAGAGATCTTATTGTTCAAGTACGGCCTTTAAAAAAAAATTTAGAATATGAACTACTCCTACGAAAGGATTATTTTTAGAGGTAAAAGTCAATCTCATCCACAAGAGGGCACTTCACACAATAAAATCCAAACAAAATACCATTGAAGTCTTGATCAAAGTGGTTTTGATCAAGCAAAACAGCATCCTTCCACTCTACCAAACACACACAGACACACACCAATTTCTGATTGAAAACACATAATGTAAAATTTATACTGGAAATACACCTTAGTTTTTGAAGCATAAATGACTGCTTTCAGCAGGACCTTTATCACCAAAGAGTAATGGGCTCACTCTCAATCATTTCTTTAGCCTTGCCTTTAGCAAACAATATCTTAATCCCACATATGAGTATACTGACCTTGTCCTCATTTGTCTTTTTGGGCACCAGTCTGCCTTCTAATAAAAACTGATAAATCACAAAGTCTGTGCTTATCAAAGATTTGTAACGGCTATTGAGTAAATACAATTAAACATTTTTATCCTTAAGAACAGAGAGATGGATTCTTAGGCATCTGCTCACTGTCAGTGCTGCTGAATTCTAGTGAGATCATCTAAAACTCATTCATTGGCTTTTGTTGTTAACAGATTGACAATTAAAGCTCCTTTGCATCAGGGGCACTGTTCACTAAACACAGGACTCAAGAGCCATATAGCAAATATTACAAAAAATGGCAACCCTCCTTTCCAAAGCTTCCAGACCTTGGTATTTCACACAAGTATTATACCAAATATTAAACATCACAAAGAGAATGCCTATGCCTGCACTTGATGAAAAAGGAGAAGTAGAAAGGGCTGATTAAAAGAAGTCAAGATAATTCATCTTATATGAACAAATCCTGAAAATCTTACTAAAACTGGTCCTGCAGGTGATGATGATGGACAAAACAGCCAGAAACCAGAATCGTCTATGACTAGTACTGTGTAGCATGGCAAGTTGATCAATATTGCATATTATTCTTTGCTGTAGCACTTATACGATCAATAGTCCTTATTCTGTCTACCGGTATGGCTTAAATCCAGGGAAGAGGAGCCTGGCTTTCAAAACAAATCTTTCAGCACAAGCCTGTCAAATGAGCAGAGACTAAGTTACTTGAGTATCTGTCCAAATAATATGAATAGAATCTAAAACTAATTTTTCACTTCAAAACAAGGTAGGGAAGAAAATATCTATATTGACTTAATTTCTGCATATATCAATAAGGAACTCTCCTTGGGTCAGAGGCCACTACCCTCAGGCTCTGGGAAGGATGCTCATGGTCTACTCCACTGCTCTGTACACAGTAAACACCCAACAAATATCACTGAATGATTAGTGTCTTGGTTAGAACTAGGATGCAACTTCCTGGTCAGCCACAATCTTGCAATATTATTCTTTAAAAAATAACAGCACTTGATGTCTCCATTTCACTACCTTATAAAACTCCCTGACAAGGCAATATTTGGTGACAACAAATCTATGCCTAGAAAGTGCTTTGCAATTCCTGAACAGAGGGTACTAAAGAATCTCTCTTGACTTTCTTATGACCGAGATCAATAATTGCTGCCAAAATCACCGGGAGGCAATTATGTGGCAGAGGGTGAACACCGGCTCTAGCTATGCTCAGTATTTCATTCTTGGAACTCTGCAAAGGATTAGCATGAAAGAACAAAGAGAGCATTAATGAACTCTTAGAGAGAAAATGATGTTCAACAATCAAAGAATAGGGTAAATTAATGACACTGGAATGAACAGCCACGGAGTTGTAGATTTTATCTTTCAAATACACCCATCAAAGGTCTTTCACCCAGGAGAGACAAAAATACCAGGCTGACCGAGTGGGAAAATATCACTGGAGAAAATAAGGTTGCTGAAAGGGAAGTAGGAAAGTTAATTCATAGGGCAACAGCAGTTGTTCAAATATTCTTTTCCATGCAAGTGCCACTGGATGTGTGTATACCCTAGGGTTTTTGTGTCTCCGCTGCTGAGTGGATTTGTGTGGGATTGCTGCATCACCACCTAGCTGCTGATTAATGGACTTGGGGGTCCTTTCCTATCTTCCTAGCCACCCTCCTCCCCACATCTTTGGATCATGTCCCATGCTGATTATTTTTTCCAAATGGAGTCTTTAAGATCATCTAGCAAATCTTGAATCAGTCAAGCTCTAGTCTTTTACCTGATGAGAACACACTGGTTGTCATGGCGTTTCCACAGGCAGCGGTAACATTCATTAGCAACAGCAAAGATATGAGGTGAAATCTCCCCCATGTGGTGCCGGCTGTATCTCTCCATGGTAGTTCGGTCATACAGCCCCGGAATGGTCTTGTAGGGGTTCACGGAAGCAACGATGGAGCCGATGTATGTCTGCAAAAAACACAAAGTGGGGGCGGGTAAGTGGAAAAGTAACTTCTAACCAGAGTATCTGTAACAGTTAACAGCTACGTTAACAATCTAAGGCCTTATTCTTGGAATATCATTCTCTTTTGCATAAAGTGGAAAGCAGATCAGTAAATACCTTTATCTGCAGAATAATTTGCGGCTTTAATGAAAACCCCTTGGCGCACTCTGTTGGCTAGCTAAAATGTTGTACAATCAACGCTGGATTTAGGCTAAAAACAAAATTTCTTTTCTTTCAAGTGTCTGAGCTCGCTCATTGGTGTTACTGAAAGTTAAATTTTTAATGGAAAATCCCTTTGGTACTCAATCTCAGATCACATAATCCAAATATTTCAAGAGGGTGCTTTTAAACTGTAAAGACAGCATGAGAGAGATTGTTTCAAATCAGATACATATATACGTATGTATATGTGCATATACATGTATATATACACACGTGTGTGTGTTGTGGGGGCGGGGAAGAGGGAGAGAGAGCAAGCTTGTGAATCTCCACTGAGAACCCCCCCAGAGACAAGGGCAACGTCTAACTTCCACCTGTGTATTCTTTCTCAGTACCAAGTACAATGCTCTGCAAACAATAAGAGCTTAATAAATATTATTACTACTACTATTACTCCAAGTCTAATGTAGCTTTAACAAAGGCACCTCTGTTCTGTAGCTTCATGTTTGCTTATTTCCCTACAACACTTGATCCAAGAAGTGTCAAAACTAAAAACAAGAAAACTTAAAAAAAAAAAAAGAAAAAAAAAGGAGGGTCCTTTAATAGCATAAAGAGCAGAGACTTGAAACTGCTTATCTTTCCAGGAACCTGAAATATTTAACATATTAACAGGCCCTACTTTGTTGCTAGGCAGGAAATGAACACTTGATTCCTTGAGGGAAACATTAAATCTCCAAACCTATGGGCACCCTCCATTTTACATACACGACCAACTTTATTAAAATCAATCATACTTACTGAGAACTTACAGTGTGCAGATCACTGTACTAAGCATTTCATAGAGTACAGTACTATGAAGATGGTAGACACGTTCCCTGCCCACAAGGAGCTTACAGTCTATAGAGGGATACAGACATTAAAATAAATCACAGATATGAACATAAATGCTGACGGCTCAGGGTGGGGTGAATAAAGGGCACAAATCCAAGTACAAAGATGACTTAGAGGGGACAAGGGTTAGGGGAAATGAAAGCTTAGTCGGGGAAGGCCTCTTGGAGGAGGTGTAATTTTAATATGGCTTTGAAGGAAAAGAGACGCGATCTGTCGGATATGAAAGGTGAGGGAGTTCCAGGCCAGAAGCAAGATACAGATGAGGGGCCGACAGTGAGACAGACGAGATTGAGATACAGTGAGTAGTTGGCATTAGAGGAGTGAAGTGAGCTTGCTTGGCTGTAGTAAGATAAGCTTCATACCTAAAGAGTTAATGAGCCTCCAATAAGAGAACTGTAATGTCTTGGGCACATTTGACCAAGCTTTTCACTTCCCATAATTCTTGCTTTTGCTTACCACCACTGTTAAACTTGGAACATATGGGCACCCTCAATTTCCAATATCTCAAGAATAAAGAGGGATTTACTCTACTGAGTCCCAGACTTATTTTATTAGGTGTTTTCCCTCATTTTAGCATAGTTGATTCAGAATATGAGTCTACACCTCATTGCAGAATGAGAAGTCATTGCACTGTGGCAAGTTTTCCGAGCCCAACAGAAACAAAAGAGAACTTTGTGCCCCCATGTCGGCTGTGTATTCTCTCCCAGCATTTAGTTCAATGCTCTGCAAACGTCAACTTGCTTCCCTATTGCTGTGGTACACACAGAATCTAAATTTTGGCCTGTCAAACTAATCTTCCCAAGGTGCAGCCCACGCCTCTCTAAATTACAAGATGAGGATTGAAAACTTAGACATTTTTCTGAAAACCTCCCTTTGGCACATCGGTTTGATGATATGTTGGGATGTCCAGCAATCACAACGTTGCTTTTGCCAAAGATCACATGCCCTGTAATTGTCCTTCTAAATGGACTCTTGGAAGTTTACATGCCCTGGACAAGTCCCCCTTCAAGACATTTCAAGAACCTTCAAGTATTGGTTTGCTTCATTTTGTGGTTGACAGGCCTCACATCATCATGAAACTGCACTCAAAAGGCTCCAGCTAATGGAAGAATCTTAACTAACACTTTACATTTACTGATCTTGAACATAAATATGTATTTACATTATGGACATAAGAATATACAATAATCCTTTCTGTATTTGAAAAAAGTAATTTGAACAAAAGTACCTTAATGAACAACCAGATCTTTATATTACTGCCAAAATTAAACATATATAACAAAAAGTGCTTTGGGAAGCAGCATCTAATGGAAAGTCTAGTGGGAGTCTAGTGGAAAGAACATGGGCCTCGGAGTCAGAGGACCCAGATTCTAATCCCAGCTCTACCATTTGCCTGCTCTGTGTGACCTTGGGCAAGGAACTTAACATTTCTGTGCCTAGTTTCCTCATTTGTAAAATGGGAATTAAATCTCAGTCCCTCCTACTTAGACTATGAATCTCATGTGGGACAGGGACTGTACCCCAGCATTTAATACAATGCTGGGAACATAGTAAGTGTCTAACAAATACCATAACTATTATTATCTATGGGAAAATCCAACAGGGAAGCTGGTGGCCTAAACAAGAGAATCGAAGAACAAAAGAATTTGTTACAGAGGAATCTACACATTACAGTTTTAGAAATTTTAAATCCACAGAGTAAAAGATAAATGAACTATCCCCAAAACACCAAAATGGCCATTAACTGTAGAAGTGATTTGTTTAAAAACTGCATTTTTCTCTTGTCGGGAGAGAAGTGAAAAAGGAATCTGAAGCTTTCTTAAAAATTCTCAGTGGGACCATTCATATTTCCTAACTTAGTCAACATGTAATTGTAAGGACCAAATATAAAATATATCCTTAGGGCCTTGGGTGAAGGGGGAAGTCAGTAATATTCATTCTTTAACAGAGGCAGAAGGAACACATCCAACCTGACATTCTACCAAAGAAGCAAAACCGAGAGTGAAATAAATCAAGAGAAAGAATGGAAGCAAAGAAGAAAGTAGACAGTCTCATTAGACCAAACTCACATTCAACCTCCCAAAAAGGTTTATATCTTGTGGTTTATACCTCGAGTTAAAAGCAAAAACTATGAAAGAAGAGCTAATACTTTCTTTGCAAAAAACAATTATTTGTTAGTATTATAAAGCATGAGCTGGAGAGGCTATTTCAAAGGAAAAGGTCTAGTCTGGCAGGGGACTGTGTCTGCTAATTATGCTGTATTGTACTACCCCAAGTGCTTAGTACAGTGCTCTGCACATAGTAAGTGCTTAATAAATACCATTGATTGACTGACTGGCAATCATTTGTGATTGTGTATGGTTAGCTTGAAATCTTCTCTCCAATCAATCCACAGTACTTACTGAGTACCTACTATGTGCAGAGCCCTGTACTAGTTACTTGAGAATACAATAGATGGCAACAAGATCCTGGCCCTCCAAAAGGCTAGCTTCTATAGAATACAAATATATCAACTAGTTGTCATAAGCTGGGAAGCCATACTGACTTGTAGAAAGAGAAAAGGGACTGGGAGTCAGACAACCTTCCAATCCTGGCTCTGCCACTAGTCTGCTGGGTGACCTTGAGCAAGTTATTTGACTTTTCTGTAACTCAGTTTCCTCATCAGTAAAGTAGGGATTCCATACCTGTTCTTCTCCCACTGAGGCTGTGAGCCCCATGTAAGAAAGGGACTGTTTCTGACCTGATTATCTTGTGCCCCAGACCTTAGTATAATGCTTGGCGAATAATAAACACCTAACAAATGCCACTATTATTATTATCTTAACTGAGTGTCTTACAATAAGCAATTTCCCATGCTTTATAAAAACTATACCTTTCATCCTTGCAACTTCCCCATGAGGTACCCCATTAAGCAGATTAAAAAACTCAGGCACAATGGACTCCTTGATTTAATTCATCAATGGTGTTTATTAGGAGCTCAATGTGTGCCGAGTACTGTACTAAGCTCTCGAAAGAGTATGATATAGTTGATAAACAATAATTCTTTTGCTCATCCCTAGAATAGTGCAATCCAGCTACGCAAAGTCTAAGATGTCAAGCAATTCACTTTGCTAGTGACACCCAATTTAAGCCCAATTAATCATATTTATTGAGTGCTTACTGTACTAAGCACTTGGGAGAGTGCAATATAAGAACTGGTAGACATGTCACCTGCCCACAAGGAGCTTACAGTCTAGAGGGGGAAGCAGACATTAAAATAGATTACAGACATGTACCTAAGTGCTGTGGGGCTGAGGGTGGGGTGAATAAAGGGAACAAAAAATAAATTGTGGTATTTGTTAAGCGCTTACTATGTGCAAAGCACTGAGCTGAGGGATACAAGGTGATCAGGTTGTCCCAGGTGGGGCTCTCAGTTTTTTAATCCCCATTTGACAGATGAGATAACAGGCACAGACAAGTTAAGTGACTTGCCCAAGGTCACACAGCTGACTAGCAGCAGAGCCAGGATTAGAACCTATGACCTCTGACTCCCAAGCCCGTGCTCTTTCCACTAAGCCACGCTACAAAACTCATGTGCAAGGATGACAAAGCAGTGTGGCTCAGTGGAAAGAGCCTGGGCTTAGGAGTCAGAGGTCATGGGTTCGACTCCTGGCTCTGCCACTTGTCAGCTGTGTGACTGTGGGCAAGTCACTTCACTTCTCTGTGCCTCAGTTACCTCATCTGTAAAATGAGGATTAACTGTGAGCCTCACGTGGGACAACCTGATTACCCTGTATCTCCCCAGCGCTTAGAACAGTGCTCTGCACAAAGTAAGCGCTTAACAAATACCAACAAAGAAGAAGTCCAAGGGGATGACATACATACAGTGAAGAAGCAATGAAAAAGAAAGGAAGACATAAAATGGAAGTAAAGGAATGAATTTATTAATGGTTGAACTGGAAATTTATTGACTGGAACCTTTTCAAGTTGTTAAATAACTCTACACGTATGAGAGTGGGTTACGTCCACATTGTAGGAAGCTAGAGGTGTAGGAAAGGAATGGACAGCCAAGTGGGGAGTTGAGATCGGCCTAGAAAGGCCGGGAGACCCAGGGAGGTCCAACATCTGTCTACCCTCACCCAGGACCCCTATCCCTGTCCAGAAGCCTTCCTCTTTTAGCAAGCAGCTATAGAAAATTGGAGGAACTTGAACAAAGAACGAGTCACAAGGGAAAAAAATAATCATGGAAATAGAGTACCTAATTCCTACTGTCAACTGATGATGTGGAAGCTCCTGCTTCAAGTCCATGTAAATGTTTGGTGAAGTTTAAAAATACGCACAGCCCAACATATGGTTACAATCATTTGCAGGCAGGGTAAGTCTTGTCTTTGAATATTAAAAAAAAATGTGAAAACCACATTTTGTTCCTCCTCCCCTCGCCTGGGCCATCTGCCAAGGTTGAGGCAACGATGTGACCACCCCCCCAACCTCCCTACCAGGGTTTCCAGCCCTTCCTCCTGAGTACTTGCAGCAATGACAGGCTGACTGCTGTTGGCACTTGCTTGGGAAAGGGAGGGAAAAGAGGAGGAAAATGGGATCCCACTGGGAACATTCAACTTGGAAAACCTCAGGGAGATGAAACCCAAGTCCAAAACAGTAAACCCTACTGTTAAGTCCACGCTGCCTTGACATTACAAGCATGCCCTCCGACCCCAAGAGAGAGCAGTTAGGATTCAACTGTCTTTGGACATCGAGCATCTTTTAAAACAAGACGCCGTGCAAACCGCTACTGCTATAAATGGTTTCTTTGGCCAGATTCTGGGGCCTAGATGTCTCGGGACCGAGGCTCAGGCATCCTTCCCGACAGGACATTCCATCACCGAAACTAGTAGCTGCTCTTGGCATTTTGCTGGAAGAGAAAACTCTTCAAAGACACGCACTCTTTAAAGCCAAAGTTAGCTACTTTATGCACCAGATTGTAATTTAGAAAAAGGCCAGACATATTAACCAAAATGTCTCCAATTCATGTAGGGATGTTCTGGATGTCCAATAATAATGTGTTTATAAACACCACTCATACATTCACATTCTTCTATACGTCCCCCCCTCTAAAAGTGTTTCCATGTGATGCTAATCTCTGCCCCTTCATTTGCTTGATTACACCAGCAATTTAACCAGCTTGACAGTCCCTCTGGAGCCAAGGCCAACACCATAATTGAAAAGGCCATTTGCATCTCTTACAGTGCTCCTAGTGATGTGGTTTGCGGTTATTTTCAAATGGGGGGGCCTTCCCTAAGGACATACTCAACTCTATTTGACCAAAGACTGAAAGTCTATATAATGTTTGCAGCCCTTTCTTTTTCCAAGGACAACCAATACAACAGCTCCAAACGTCAGTCCTTTCGGCTACAGTAAGTGTTTTCATTCCATGATCTGGATAGATCACAGTGAAAGAAATAGAGGATGTTCTTCCCTCAATTTGAATCTGTTCAGAACATATCACAAATCCACTAGCTGGTTGTGTGCAGGCACAAAGAATCTGTCAAGGCTCGATGTTACTATGCTCCTGAGCCTCACTGGATCACACCACACAGTTCTTTGCATTGTCCCATTTGGCATTATTTTATTCAATAAAATAACAATGAGTGGCAAGCAGGTTAAACATTCTGATTAAAGCTGGATATTTTATTAAGCGCTTTCTAAGAGCTATGGTTAAGTCATGTTGAGTGAGATCCTTGATGAGTAGAGGAATTTACTATCTGACAATAAGGAAATAATTGTGGTTACTTGGCAAATAATTATAAAAGCATCTTAGATGAAAGAAAAGAACATCAAAATTATACTAAGCTGATTTGCATGCACTCACATACACCAATTTTTTTAGAGTTACACCTTTAACTGCTTCACGGGACTGGTTACTTTTCATCATGATGGAAATAGTAATAATAAAAATTATACTACTAATAATAATTTTGCTATTTGTTAAGCACTTACTATGGGTCAAACACTGCATTAAGCACTGGAATGGATACAAGATAATCAGGTCGGGGTTAGTCACTGTACCACATGGGGATAAAATTGAGTAGGAAAGGAGAGCAGGTATTTAATCCCCATTTTACAGATGAGGACTCTGAGGTTCAGAGAAGTTAAATGATTTGCCCAAAATCAGAGAGTAAGCAAGTGGCAAAGTCAGTGGAACCCAGTTCTCTGTGACTTTCAGGCCCGTGTTCTTTCCACTAGGTTAGGTTGATTAATTCTATTCCCAGGGTATTAGACAGCTTATCTGTTAGGCATTGTTCCTTCCTCTGACAGCAAGAGATTTAAGTTTTAAGCTGCATATTATTGACCACTTGTGGCTTATTACTCTAATTGCTTCTTCATTTTTTGTACACCTGGAAATTAACGGTGCATTTTCTGATTAACAGCAACTTTTGGGGCCAAAGATTTGCCCATTCAGTAACATATTATCCAAGTCAAGTAAATATGCAGCTTTACATTTAACAATCATGTTTACAGAAAAGGTTATTGTGAATTTTCATCAGCATGCATCTTTCCTGATACTCTTGAAAATATGCATTAAAATACAGACCCAAAATACTAGATATCAGCAAATACTTGCCATACCTTATATATAGTCAACATATTTCTACATCTTTTAAACAAATATCTGTCACCCTTTCTGAACATATGGAATACGTTTTCCCTTAAAGGAACTTAGCAGCGACTCAACAAGCCAAAGAACTATAGCAAGATTACAGAGCAGAGTCTCCATAACATAGTCTGACTGAAAACATTTGGCAAACATTTAGGTGAATCTGGCAACACTTACTTTTTCTACAGTATTTCACAAAGACAAATAAATATATGATTTTTCTCACTGAGAAAACTGGACAGTAAAGGAAAGAATACAGTGTTACCACTTTTCCTTAGTAAAGTTACAGGAAAGACCATCTGAGCCTATGTGAATTTACAGGAACATTTTAGGTTTCTTTCAACAGGGGTCCCTAGACTACCTACGTGTTACTTAGAGCATGTTACTTAGAGCACCTGCAAAGTGGGTCCTTTCAAAAATCTAAATAATAGTCATGACAGATAGAAATAGCACCCTTCAATTACTAAATCGGCAATATTGAGTGCAGCTGGTGTCTACTGGGTGACCTTGGGAAAGTCACAACTTTTCTGTGCCTTAGTTACTTCATCTGGAAAATGGGGAGTAAAGGTGTTGGACATGGATGGTGTCCAACCTGACTTATCCTGTACCTGCCCTGGCACTTAGCACAGTGTTTGGCACAGAGTATATACTTAAAAAATAGCACTTAAAAAAAAATCATGCATGATCCCTATGCCCAAGGAACTTACAAACTAGTGGGCCCAAACTATTACTAATAGAAGCCTATGACTAAATTAATTTTTATTATTTGGGAATGTAACTTATTACAGTGTTGAATGTAAATATTAAATGTTCAAAGCCTTACTGAAGGCATATCTCCTCTAAGAGGACTTCCCTGACTAAACCCTCATTTCCTTTTCTCCCACACCCTTTTGCATACCTTGATTTGCTCCATTTATTCACCACCCACCTCCACCCACGCCAGCCCCACAGGACTTATGTACACATCCATAATTTATTTATACTGTCTGTCTCCTCCTTAGACTGTAAGCTCACTGGGGGGAGGGAATGTATCAGTTACATTGCTACACTCTACTCTCCTAAGCACTTAGTACAGTGCTCTGCACACAGTAAGTGCTCAAGAAATACAGTTAATTCACTGAGTGGATGCTGACTTTATACATTCAATTTTAAGTTAAAAAAAAAAAGCTTGATATCTTAAACAAAAAGAATGTTCAAAAATTATACCTGGAGTCCAATTTTCAAAGTGCCTGGAGTTATTCCCTGTGATCATTTGTTTGTCTGACCACTTGGGACAAAGATTTCATAACAGATGGTAGTGCTACCTTGGCAAACACTGGGTACAGAAGATGAGTGTGTGTATATGGTGAAGAAGGAGAGGATGCCAGATCAGTGAAATGGCTTCTTGAGGAGCAGTGGGGGACTGGAAGAGGGGACAGAGAAGAGGTGTATGCGATTTGGGGAACAGGTGTACTTCAGATGAAAGCCTGAATCCAGAGGAACAGTTACAAAAAATGGTTGGAAACTCCTTAATCCCTGAATTACTGCAATGTAGACACCAGTTTTGAAAGGTCAAAACTCCACCTAGATGTCACTGTACAGGTTGACAAACTCATCTATTTATTCTGCAATTTATGTTGTAATCTATTTCAATCAAAACCGATTGTCCCAATTTCTTAATATCATGGAGTTAAAGTGACAAATTCATCCCCCAAAATAACTTGCATCCACAGTGCTCATGTACAGAACAGAATGAAACCACAAGCCTACAAAAAACCCCCACAATTTATTCTAGGTAATCTCAGTCTAATTAGACTCAGAGAAACTGAAGACACAAATCATATTGCAGCAGTTACCTTACAGGCCAGTTATATTTTTAGGAATATTAGCAACCTATTTTTAAAATGTCCTGAAAGTTTTCCCTGGGGAAAAAAAAGACTGGTTTTCCTAAACCTTGGCCTCTAATGTAGTATTTTAAATGCAACTTACATAAATTTGATTTTTCTGATACCGCTGGAATAAATTGTGCATTATGGAACCCTCGTGGAGATCGATCAGCGTAGCCATGTCTTCTACACCCTCTTCATTTGTCGGATGCATGGCTGTTACCTTTTGGTGCGTGATTGTACTCTGTTTATAAGTAAATACCTAGAGAGGAAAGAATACACACATTTAAGTTCATCATTCTTAAATACATGGAAAATCCAAAGTTAATTATAAAGTAGTATGAGAAGTTACTTGAAGTTACTTTGACTAATACAAGTTGGTTCTCCTATAACAGGGATGTGGTGTTTGACAAATCCTGCAATAAGGAAAAGACTAGCTGAAATACTCGTTCTGGGTTGGCTGTCTGGTGCATATCCTTATTTTTTTTTCCTGACACTCCACTATGTTCTATCCAGACACACAACTGATGTCAGAAGAACGTTCCATATATGTGTTGTGCTTTTTCCAAAATGTGTACTGAAAACCATTTGAACAGAAATGATTGTAGAAACTGATCACAGATCCTACAAAAAGTTCCTATTTATCACACACACGTTCTCTCTCTATAAATATGCATTGCTAGAAAGGTAAGTTTCACTAGAAAGAGGCAGATAAAGGAACTTTTTTTATAATCCTAAAGAACAGTTATGGTTTTACATAAAGATTTTTAAAAGGATACTCAGATGGTGAAAATTTTAGCATGTACATGACTGTGGATGGTAAGTCCAATGCATGACTGACAATCCCTTATGCATCATGTGCAAGCCGAGATTTGCTGTATTTGTTAGCCAAAGAGCCTGGTATGGGTCTTTTGTTTCTCTCCCTTATTGGCTATTCATTCATTTTTCATGATGCAAACTATTAGAAACATACAAAGGTACCTTTTTGGGCAGAAAAGAATATTTTGTTCTAACTGCTATCAAAACCGTTCTCAGAGGTACCAGCATAGATGCCTAAATTTTGGTAAAAGGAAATTTACCAAAATTGGTGACAAACGAACAACACATCCATTAGCAGCCCCATCACTCTGCCGTTGTTGGATAAAGAAACAAATGGTTTGATTTCTCGGTGGGTCATGTACTTTCCACACCACACCAGATGATTGATTTCCACATGCTGGAATGAAAATACTAAAAATATAGCTATGTTCATAATGTTGAGTGCATGCAACTGTCATAAAAATATTTTAAGAAGTTCTTGGAATAGGTTCACCAAATCTGGCTAGTAAAGTTTCATGAGTTCTGGTGTCAAAACAACTGCAGATTTTAGTCCGAACACAAGCAAATAATTAAATGATTTAGTTTTCTGAGGGTTTTTTTGTTGTTGTTTTTGTTGTTTATTTTTTGGTTTTCAATTTCACAGCATTGGCAGCTAGCCACTGTGGGAACGCCTTCCACAATAAAAAGGAGTCCTACTATTATAGTTATTTTAAACATATATAACTATTTGGCAAACCACGAAAATGGTAATCTAAGATTTCAGAAGTCCAACACTTGGAAAATGTGGAAATTTAAATAACATGGAACATGCAGAAGTCTTCTCCAATCCTCTGAAAAATATTGATAAAACTTTCTCTGATTAAGAATTATAAAAATCGGCTAACCATTTTTAAACCCTAAGGTACCATGAACTGCAAGTCACAGAATGATAAGATAAGGTTACATAGCTCCACTAGGGAAAAGAAAGCTGCCAACACAATGATTTTCAATAGACATACTCTGCAACCAGTTTTTGCTGAACCTTTAGCTCTAGAAATCCTACTGCAAGATGGGATTTTCGCCTCTCCAAGGTGAAGGGAGCACTTTCTTTAGATTCATAAAGATAGGGTGAGCTGGCCCCTTTCAAGGGGACCCTCAAATGGGGATACTTGTCATAGGCTCACCATATGTCATGACTGTTGCCAAATAACTAAAGACTGCATCCACGCCGGTCACTGTGAAAGTATGGCCGGGGTTGGTGGGGTGGTCCAGCCCTGTGCTCTATCCACTACACCATACTGCTACTAAGAACTGTGTAGGTCCCGACTTATACAAAGAGTGCAATTCAAGGTATAAGGACACCACCTCAGTAATAAAAATGCCTTCTTGGAATGGGCCCTCTTTTCTCACTTTGGGCGGTTTAAGTTATTTCAAGTGATCATGGATGCCACCTCCAACCCTCTGACCCCTTTTCCTTTGGCACAATCCAGAAGTATCCAGCTCATTGGTGCTCAGCTCTATGCTCTGCCATCTCCACGTGAGGACAATTAAAAGGCAAAGAGTGCTCAATGGCTTCTCAGAAGAGCTAAATTTTAATCCAGCTTAATTCTCAACTGTTTCACCTTGACCTAAATTAATCTTTTGATCCCTCTGTTTCCAAATGTCTTGATAATATGTACCAGCCTCACCAAAATCTTTCTACACTAAATGAAATCATGCTTTGAAATAGCTTGATGCCATATTGGAAAATCCTAAAAAATTCACAAGATTGTCATTACCACCAACTATCAATACTGTTTTTCACTTACTGTACTAAGTCTTGGGGAGAGCAACAGAGAATCGAGACTCACAAACCCTGCCTGGAAGTACCTTAATTGTGGTATCTGTTACAAGCTTACAATGTGCCAGGTACTGTACTAAGCACAGGGCAGTTACAAATTTATCAGGTTGGACACAGTCCCTGTCCCACATGGGACTCACAGTCTGAATCCCCATTTTATAGATGAAGTAACTGAAGCAAATAAGAGAACTGACTTGCCCAAGGTCACAAGGCAGCCAAGCGGTGGAGCCAGAATTAGAACCCATGACCATCTGACTCCCAGGCTTGTGCTCTATCCACTACACCATGCTGCTTCTCTAACTGACTAGGGTATGAGAGGTGAGGAATGTTAGAGGAGACAGACAGACAGAAATTATAGTGGGAGCTGGAGGAAGTTCAGGAAAATAACCAGTCCGCATGCGTTTCTGAAGGTGGGCCCCAGACTGATCATATACCCACTACTCTAACAGAACCCTAAATGTTTTCTGAGACAACGTATGTTGTCATGAAATACTCCCTTTGTGCCCAGAATGTATGTTGCAAAGATGCCTCAACCTTTGCCTCAGTCCAGACTACTTGGTCTTCAGAAAATAATCAGTAAAAGCACTATCATGGAGTACAAGGTTATGTGTGCATTAAAATATCCTCGAATGCCTGGTCTCCATTTTTAGATTTACACCACAGAATTTTTTTTTAATAGACACAACTCATGGTTAGTATATGCTTACAGTAATCATTTCCCTATTTAAAACTTATTAGATCATAAAATCTTGCCGACAAGCCCACCTGGATAACAGAAAGACCTTTGGCTCCAATTACGAACTGAGGAATGCAATGTTTCAGGGAGGTTAAAAAAAAAAAAGTCTAAAATGTTCAGTGGTCCTTCAAAGATGCAAGGACAAAGATCAAATGGTTTGGAATGTTCTCGGGCTGTTCAAAACAAATGGAATTGAAATACTTAACATTTGGATGGTAAAATGTGCCCCAAATTCTGAATGTTTTTATGTATCAACCCAGGATAATAAAATTGGAAAAGCTGAATTTAGGCATCCCTAAAGGTTTGTTAGTAACTGCAACATGGTCATTTGATTCTTGCCACTTTCTTTGCTCCACTCAGTTACTCATATACACAATCTGACTTTCCAAGTCCCTGTCCCTACACTTGTTTTTATCACATCTGTGATGATTAGATTCATAAATTAGATTCCTTACTAAACCAAACTATTACCTTTCAAAAAATATTTCTTCCCTTTAGAGTGTAAATTTTGAGTAATTGGAGACAGCATATTGTATACATTTTCCAAAATAAAAACATGTATCAAGTGAGAAAAGATTTGGCAGTAGGTTAGGCAAGTTTCTTTAATTGATTCTTTTCCCACCACTTGCTCCAGAAACATAAAGGAAGTGGACAGTGCAAGTAGGGGATTGTTAATCACCAAATCCCACAACACCAGGAAAATGCAAAACCTACTGAAATTTTAAGATGTTTGGTTCAAAGACACCAAAGGGGTCACTTAAAACATGTGCAATTCATTATCCAGGAATCTGAGGGAGCCAAAAATATCAATACATTCAAGAGGAGTTTGGATAAAATTGTGGATGGAAGGTTCATATTGGATTACTAGTAAATTAGTACACCTCTCTTCCAAACATCCCAACATTCCAAACATTCTTCAGTGGGTTTTTCTACCTCTAGATTCCTCCTCAAATTACTTTTCTTGACAGGCCCTCCCAATTTCACTCCCTGGATCTTCCTAATCACCTTTAAACTCTTAAATCCCCAAATCCAACCCCACCTTGCCATTTGGCTTTTTCAGGCCACCCCTACAATTATAATCATAATTATGGTATTTGTTCAGTGCTTTACCATGTGTCCAGCACCGTTCTGAGCACTAGAGTAAAAACAAGTTTATCAGGTTGGATACAGTTCCTATTCCACACAGGCTCAGAGACTAGGTAGGAGGGAGAATGGGTATTTAATCCCCACTTTACAGATGAGGAAACTGAGGCACAGAGGAATTAAGTAACTTGCTCAAGGTCATACAGCAAGCAATTGGCAGAACCAGGATTAGAATCCAGGTCCTCTGACTCCCAGGCCCATACTCTTTCCACTCAAGCATGCTGCTTCTCAACGTCCTAGCCATATTGCCTCCACTACAAGGTGAACCAGTTACTGGAATGCCGACTAAGACAGACTTATTGTGGTAAGCGAGATGCAAAGAGAAAGCCAGACAGGTGAAACAGAGTTGGAAAAGCAGCTTGCAAATAACCACTAAATCAAAAGAGAAGCAGGCTGGGATAACAATCACAAAGTAAAAAGGCACACTCAAGGAGGAAGAGGAAGTGAAGGAATTCTTTAGTCTGGTGTGTACATAGAAAGATGGCAGTGAGAGTCCCAGACCCAAACTGGTTTCGATAGCAGACAGGGCAGAGTCTCTGAGTCAAGTTGTGATGTCTGTTCAGGATGTTTTGGTCCATATTTTTAAGTCAGATGAAAACAAAGCCCCAAGAGCTTATGGCATCCACACAAGAGCGCTAAAGGAAATCAGAAGAGCAGCTGGGGGGTCCTTTGTTGAATAACCCTCTTGTGCCTTGGTATGTTCCTCTATCTGTTCTGCAGGTCATAGGGATTATATGTGTGATTTGCAAGTATTTGAAAGTGGGAAGTCAATCAAATTTACTGAGCGCTCACTGTGTGCAGAGCACTGTACTAAGCACTTGGGAGAGTATAATATGACAGAGTTGGTAGACATATTCCCTGCCCACAATGAGCTCACAGTCTAGACAGGGAAAAAGACTTTAATCTAAACATATAAATTACAGATATGAGCATAAGTACTATGGAAAGGATGAATATAGGGAGCAAATCAGGGTGACATAAAAGGAGTGGGAGCAGAGGAAGTGTGGGCTTAGTCAGGGAAGGCCTGCTAGAGGAGATGGGCCTTCAGTGAGGCTTTGAAGGTGGGGAGAACAATTGGCGGTTGGATATGGAGAGGGAGGGCGTTCCAGGCCAGAGGAATGATGTGGGCGAGACGTCAGAGGTGAGACAGAAAAACTCAAGTCCCGATGACACAACAGGTGCCTACGTCTTATAATGATGGGTAGAGCTACTTTTATTTAAACAACGATTTTGAAGGTGGCACCACTGGGGAACCAGCACTGTGCAAGAGTTTTGTGCTTAGCTGTTGGGGGTGAAGTGGTAGGTGAGGGAATCAATAGTATTTACTGAGCACACCCTGTGTGCAGAGTACTGTACTAAGTGCATGGGACAGTATGATAGACCTAGTTGTCATAATTCCTGCCCTCAAGGGCCCTACAATATAACAACAATATTTGTGACTTATTAAGTGTTTACTATGTCCAAAGCATTGTATTAAGTACTGGGGCAAATCACATCAATCATAGTCTCTGCCCTAAAGGGATTCACCATCTAAGGGTGAATGAGGTATGAGGTAACTGAGGCACAGAGAAGTTAAGTGACTTGCCCAAAGTGACACAATAGGCAAATGGTGAGGGCAAAATTTGAACCTAGACTGCCCAACTTCCAGTTCTGTAGGCTGTCCACCAGAACATACTGCTTCTCATCAAGTGGAACTCACGTTACAGGGAGGTACTCTTGTATGGAGGAAAACTATCCATACAGATTTTCTTTTCCCCAAAGCGTAAACTATAGTCTTTGTTTGCAAAGACATAGCAAGCTCAGTAATTATTTACAAAGCTAAATTTAGGTTTTCTTATATTCTTTTTTCCCCACAAAACCACCCAAAGGTCCAAAGAATCCAAACAAAAGCTACAAAATTAAACATTCCTCAACAACTCAATGATCTGTTCACATCAACCTAAATATTGTGATGCTCAGATCAAATACGAAGCACACAGAAGCACAGTGAGAATGTGTTCAAATACTGTTGACTGACATAGTAAAAGGAAAATAAGTGACATTTGCCAACACCAATACATTTGGAAAATGCCTGAAGGTTTTGTTCTTTTTTAAACACATTAGCCTAAATCATTTTTTTCACACATATATCAAAAGGGGGATTTCAGAGATTCATGGTCAGCAGGAAGTACCAGACATAAACCATTGCAGATAGTAGCTGCCTCTCATTTTTATAAATCTCCACATAAAATCACTAATACTATTTGCATTAATAATCCATTTTAAACTTATTGCTGCCTCCACTCAAAATTAAATTCTGAGATTTCTTTAAGTCTTCACTACCCTCATGAAATGAATAATCTTATTTTTTTTTTACTTTTAGTTAGCTGTTCTCCATAAATTGAAAATGGAATTAAAGAACAAGAGTCACTCGATGAGAAATACAGTATAGCAGGATATACTACATTTTTTCCGTTTATATTTTTTTTCTTTAAGCCACAGACACATGCAATAATATCATAAATTTTGCTTGGTACAGTTCCAAACATGACATAATTAACAAGGAACAGAAGCTTGCTAAGCTTAGGTTGGGTGTGATATCAAATTGTTGAACCCCACTAAAGCATTTCAAGTCAGAGATTTCTCAATTTCTCTTACTATTCCTTAAGAAAATAATGTCTCTGTTTGGGAATTTATAGTATCTATGGAATAGAGCACTGCTCGATTGACTGAGAATCATTTCCTTTAAGCTGTAAACAACATTTTGCATAGGAATTAACCGAATGTAAATAGTTTGCTTGTCTTTCCATTCCCAGGAGAATGGCAATAGACTCTTGATCCTCTTCCCAAAAGTTAGACACCCAGGGAAAATTTTTGTTGTTTTTTGGATTTATTTTTTTTGGCCAGGGCCTGGGGGACTTTTCTTGGGTTGTTTTGGGCGCGGGGGGGGGAAGTGCACCAACTAGGTTTCTGAGTCTAAAGTGGCCCATTCTCTAACTGGACACAACACAAGAGCATTCAGTTGTGCAAACTGGCATTAACTCCTATCTATAATTGTTTTTACTGTCTGCCACCCACAGAATTTTAAACTCCTAGAGGGCAGGGCTCACGCCTACTATTTCTATTTACACTTTCCTAAAAGCTTTAATGACCCTGCAAGGAAACAACATCCCAAGTGGGCTGTGAGCTCCATGTGGGCCAGGGACTATGTCTGACTTGATTTTCTTTTATCTACCCTAGTACTCAGTAGAGTGCTTGGCAATCAATCCTATTTATCGAGCGATTACTGTGTGCAGAGCTCTGTACTAAACACTTGGGAGAGTACAATATAACAGAGTTGGTAGCCACATTCCCTGCCGCGTTCCTTCCTAACTGGAGGGCAGCTTACATATTTAGCACTAATTACCATAGAATTATTATTATTATCAGGTTATACAAAACCTCAGTTAAATCTAGCACTTACCTAGGCTCAGCATTTGATTGTTTCATTATTCATTTCAATTACTCCATTTTAAAATACTTCTTATGTCTTCTCTCATGCTACAGTGTAAGCTCTTTGCAGTCAGGAAACAGATCACTTCTTTGTTTTCTATGTCCTATATATTTGGTATAGCTCATCACAGCCAGTGGGTCTAAGTGCTGTTGAAATGCTGTGAGTGGCACAGCATGGTCTAGGGGAAAGAGCATAGATCTGGGAGTCGGAGGATCTGGCTTCTAATCCTAGCTCCGTCACTTGCTAGCTGAGTGACCTTGGCTGATTCACTTCATTTCTCTGTGCCTCAGTTTCTTCATCTGTGATATAGTGATTCAAAATCTGTTCTCACTCCCCCTTGGACAGGGAGTCTGATTAACTTGTACTTACTCCAGCGTTTAGAACAGTGCTAGTAAGCACTTAGCAAATACTGTAGTTAAAACTACTGAAAGTCACAGAGGTACATGGTCTTGCTGAAACACTGATTCTTGCTCCTTATGATTCACTATTAGATGGTGACTGGGGAACGGACCAGAAATCAGAAAGGGGAGAGAAAGAGGAAAAAAGCCAAAAAATGTGGATCTCATCCTGTCATACTCCTGAACGAGTAAAGGAGACCTGGCCATCCGTCTGGCCTGAGTCACTATATCAGAAAACAAGGGGCTCCTTGCGACTAATTCAGCATTTCAGAACCTTTACATAGCCGGAGCTGAGGAATTATCCGTGCTAAGGGACCTGGAGGCTAGTGTCCCACTGGCCCAAGGCAAAGCTAGCTTTGTGGGACCGTGAATTAGGTCACTTGTTTCAAAACATGGTTTAGTTTGAGCTCCAGGACCATTTTGTAGCTTTGGATTTTTCTTCCCAGGTTGTGAATGGAAGCATTGTTAATGTCAATATAAAACACAAGTTAACACTTTATTAAAGGTTCTCGGTACCCAGAATTGAAGCAAACAGCTTAAGTTGCTTAGTGTAATGAAACGTGGTAGTTATGGAAAAGAAAACCAAAGTGTATTTGACTAATGTATCTTTTTGCCTTTTGTGTTTCTTTTTAAGTTTCAGAAAACTGAATAAATGAGTTGATGTGAATATCCATGTGAAAATGACACATGGCAAAAAGTATGTTTGAAAAATCCCCACTCCTGGCCCCACTTTAATGTGGGGGTGGGAAGCATCCAAGGGCTGATATCACAGGCAACTAAATCATCTTTCGGTAGTCAGTGGTCTGACTCCTGGGTCCTCCCAGCAACAATCCTCACTAAAACAAAGTCCACTGCTGAGATTTCAAAATCCTATCGGCTCAAGCCAAAAAAGAGCAGAAGGGAACAGGTGACCTAAGCATCCTGGCAGAAAAGGACCAAGTCAGTCCAGGCTTTTAAGACATCTCACCTATCCCTCCCCACAACACCTACTGCAGCGCTTCCCCGGCCAGTGCAGGAAAAGGTGATGACCTGTCCGGGTCCTGCCAATACTGATCAGGCCTTGCAAGAGAACTAAAGTTTCATTCCACACATGTGTGTCTCTCCCTCTCACACACAGAAAAGCTTCCATTTGCACATCAGCATGATTTTTAGTAGCAGTGTCTTTCTGCTTGGCTCTTAAAAACGGCAAGCTGGTTCATTTTTTTAATGGAGGCTCCCATTCCTGATTTACTGAACTAATGTACGGCCCAAACCAGATCTTCACCAGAGGCAGGCCATTACAAATGCATTAAAAATGACTGTATTTCCACCCTGTATCCCTAGAAAGCTTAGTTCTGTACACTCAGGGATTTTAAAATTCTCTTATCTTAATGATGGTATCTGTTATATGCCAAATACTGTGCTGGAAGAAGATACAGGTAATCATTTGGACATGGTCCCTACCCATCATGAAGCTCACAACCTAAAAGAAATGGAGAATGGAAACTTTAGCCCCATTTTACAGATGAGAAATCCAAGACATAGAGGAGTTTTAAGTCCATCCAGTAGGCAAATGTGAAAGCTGGTACTAAAACGGAGGTCTTGACAGTCCTGTGTTCTTCTCACTAGGCCATACTGTCTCCCATTCTTGAGGCAGTGACACCCCCTGAAGCCTCAGCTCTTTCAACTTTAACCACACGATTACCATCACAAAGGGCAATCAATCTGCCACACACTAATTATCACATAATTCTTCTAGGTTGGACACCCAACAACCACAATATGAGTATAACTGTAGTCTCAGACAAGGACCCAAGACTTGTGTCGGCAAATTAAATAAATAGTCCCCACTAGACTCCTGGCAATAGGTATCAACTATTCATTTGATCGTATTTATTGAACACGTACTGTGTGCAGAGCACTGTACTAAGCGATTGGAAAGAAACAATCCCTACAGGTGCCACTACTTACAATTAGAATAGCAAACACGACCCTGCAGAGTCTGTCAATTTTAGGTAGAGCGAGTCACTTCACCAGACAGTCAACTGTATTTACTGAGCACTTACTGTGTGCAGAGCACTGTATTAAGTGCTTGGGAGAGTACAATATAACAGACATCATAGAATCTAACTCCAAAATGAGACGAACAACTCAGAAGTCGCTATAGGAAAACAGTTGTTCTACTATCAGTCCAACTATCATGAGTTTTCCTCAGCAGACTAATTAATGACAGATAAAAACACAAATGAAATACAGAATACCCAAAGTAGATTAGTGGCTGAATTATGAATGGCTTAACCTTGGATTAATAATGGTCTCACTGATGGATTAATCATTTCCACCATGAGAGTGACTGTCTGAGGAACCGGATGGGATTGAATGGTACCGGAAGGTGATTCACTATGAATGACTGCCTCAGCTGAAAGTTGGCCACAAACAACATCTTTATCCCGACCAAATCTGATGTTATATGGGCAACTGTTAGCCCACTTGTGAGAGTCAACAACTTGGCACTTGTTTCCAATAAGGAAAATTCCCACAACCAAAATGCACATTCTCCCATGGGGAAAAACCTGGGGGTATGGTATTGGGTCCTACAATGGTTTGTGACTTGGAGGGGTGAGTAAGTCATCCTGAATGATGTAGACAGTTGAGTTGTAAATACGACTCAGTTTTTTGGTTTTAACCAACTTGTACTGAAATTGCTTACTGTACAAAAAGTATTTGGCTATGATTTTCTCTAGCTTTTCTATTAGCTAACTATAGTTAGTTAAATCATGGCAACTGAAATGTTTGCGACCAAACCTCTTTCGGGTATCTGAAGATTTTGGATAAATGGATGGGGAAACAGAGTAAAAATAACGTTTGTGATATTTGTTAAGTGCTTAATATGTGTCAGGACTCAGCTCTGCTACATTTGCTGTATGATCTTGGGAAAGTCACTTAACTTCTCTGTGCCTGTGCCTGTGCCTACACTGTAAAATGCAGGTCAAGACTGTGAGCCTCATGAGGGATAAGAGCTGTGTCCAACCTGATTACCTTGTAGCTACACCAATGCTTAGAACAGTGCTTGGCACAGAGTAAGCATTTAAATACCACAATTTATTATTAACTAAGCACAGAGGGTAGACATAAGCAAATCGGGTTTGACGTATGCCTACATCTTGTTTTAGATCTAAAAGCCACTGATCAGGGAGGTTCGTACAATCTGCTCCTGGACTCTACAGATGCTCCTCAAGTCCTCTATTTTCTCCTCATCTCCAGACGTAGAAAAGAGGAACAAAGCCCCGATATTTTTACTGATTCTGTTCATATCCAGAGTTGCTGAGGAGAAAAGAAATGATTGAGTCCTAGTTCTGACCCTGGGGTTTGTTTATTCGATTCAGCACCTGTCCTTTGAAATTGTGTAAGCTCCTCCCTCTAGACTGTAAACTCATTGCATGTAGAGACTACATCTACCAACTCCTGTAATGAAGTCTCCCATGTACTCAGTACAAGTGTTCTGAACAAAGTAAGTTCTCATATGCTGTTGATTAATTGATTATTGAGCATCTACTGTGGTCAGGGCATTGTACCAATCACTTAGAAATGTATAATAGTGTTAGTAGACACAATCCCTGGCCTTAAAAGAGCTTACTATCTGGCAGGGGAGATAGACTAATATTAACTACAAATAGGAGAAAGTAGGAAAGTGGACATGTAGGTGAGTGCTTATAAAATAGGGTTATTTACAAAAGAGCTTCTGGTGGTGATTAATACAAAGGTTTGTGAAGTACTGCTCACTGTCAACAATCTGGGAGAGCAACAATTATATATGAATAAATTAAAACATGATAATCACATCAATGTAGCAAAAGCTGCAATTAAGCGTCATAGCTAATAAATCACCAAATCAGAGAGCACCACGAACTCAGAAAAACTCACATACTTGGATGAATCACCCAGTAAGATTTTTACTTAGAATACTAATACTACGGTAGATTTAGATTGCTCTTTTCCCCTCTCCAAAGACCATAGGGATCTAAACTCAATTAATCCCAAAAAATGCCTAGGAAGAAGATTACTGAAGATAGTATACTTTCTCACTGCTAAAGAAACTAAGGCTGACCAAAAGGTGAAAAGGTTTACTCTAAGAAAGTCAGTGACAGAGCTAAATCTACAATCCTTCTCTTGAGACCCAAGCACAGCTAATAATAAATGTTCCTATGTCATTAAAACATTGTTTTACAAATTAGAGGTATACACATTGATAACCAAAGAAAACAGCTACCTTTTTTTTTTAGATTCAAGCCCAATTTAAGAGGTTTCCATTGCAATATATACACTGCTTTAATTGCTAAATCAAATTACAAAGTGGACCAAAATGTTTTAATTGGCTTTAAATCGCTAAAATAGGGAATAGTCCATTTAACAAAACAATGCATGAAAGGGACCTGCTTTTAAGTAGGCCATCCAGAATGATTAAATGGGTGTAATTAGCAAACAAATTAAAAGCTGAAGTACTTTCCTCACTTGAGCTAAAAATCAGGGCAGCAGCCAGTACACCTGTAGAGGCAGCCTGCCCTAATCAAAAGAGCACAGCACTAGGAATTATGAGACCTGGGTTCTAGTCTCAACTCCTATCACTTGCTCTGTGACCATGGGCAACTCACAACTTCTCTGGGCCTTAGTTTCCTCATCTGTACACTGGGAGTGAAATAACTGTCTTCTCTCACATTACACTGTGAGCACCACGTGGGATGGGGACTTGGTCCCATATGATTTTCTCTATCATATTTTTCCTAACCATAGTACTGACACAAAAATCAAAAGACTATTATTCTAGTTACAAATTTAGAGCATGGCTAATACTTTTTAAAATGTCAATTCAACAGGGTAGTTATTCACACACTGAGCTCAAACACAAATTTAGGCTCATGCTCTTCTATTTCTTATAAAACAAAATCTCCCCCTCTAGATTGTAAACTCCTGGTGGGCAGGGATCGTGTCGACCAACTCCTTTGCACTGTAGTCTCCCAAGTGCTTAGTACAGTGTTCTGCACACAGTAAAAACACAAATAAAAATCCATTGGTTGGTTGATTGATTATTTAAAGAATTCTTCACCAACTTCAGGTCAAATGAACATATGCTAATTGATCACGCTTTAAAACACAACAAAGAATTTACCATAGTCTTATTTTCCTTGACGCGAGAGAGACATTTTTTCTCCTCTCTTTCTGTCAGGTAGCTTAATATGGGACAATGCAGAGACTGCATTGTCTCAGTATGAGACACCACTATTTGGATGGGATGAAAAGTGGTCAGATTTCTGCAATAAAGCTCTGAGTTCAGCTTCAAGCTTTGGATTCTGCATGCAAAACCACAAATAGGGTCAGGATTAGATTTAGGAAAATCTTGCCTGGATCGCTTCTGGAGTGCCTGAAGTAAAAGAAGGGGAAATTAAAAGGCTTGGGAAATAGAGGATACTGCTTGAAAAGAACCAAGGTCAATGGTGCTATGAACAACACAAGTGAAAAAAAGCAAATATACAAGATTGAATTACAGATAGAACCAAAGGCAAAAGGCAAAGATAAAAAGATGGGGGACTTGTCCTTCCTTTTCCAGTCTCTGAATATGACATTGGTGAATGTTCATTTGTAACTAACGGTAATAAACAATATTACTTGCAACTACACAAGGGTTACACTCCAGTTCAACGGGAAATATGGTCAGATTGTGACCAGGAATGCTGTGGAGAGCTCTTTGAGAAGAAATGTATTAAAATCTGACCAATGTTACCCATTTGCCTCACCCAGGAGCAAAGGTTGTGAGATATAAACATGACCATCTTCCTGTTTTGGTTACTATCATTCTTCACATACCTTCCCATGCTCTTCTTAGTAATGACAAAGTATGGGACTCTTACTTTTTTAATCCAATAAAATAGATCAGTCTCTTGCGTCCATGTCTGCCAGAATTAGAATTGGAACGATCAGTGGTCTTTATTGAACACCTAATGTGTGAAGAATACTATACTAATCACTTAGAGTTCAAAAGAGTACAAACCCTGCCCTCAAAGAGTTTGCACTCTAATGGGAGCAAATACAGACCAATACGACATGCAGACAATAAATCCTGATAATAACAATATACAAATATTAAAGAAAACTCAAAGTCCAGCAATTTGGAACTCTCACTACAACCAAGCTAAAGGTAGGGCTTTTTTTTTTTTATAAAATACTTCAAGTGACAAGAAAATATTCAGTACTAAGACACCAAAGGTAAATGACATCCGTTGGATAGGAGTCATCATACATCACCAGCAAAGAAGTTCAGAATGTAGTGAAAAATCAGGTTGCCTGTCAGGGCTGAGAAGGAGCTCAGCTTGTAAACTTTAGACCAAAGTATGTAAAGTACGAGACATGCAACTGGATATTAAGAACTGAAAAACTACCTACATAGAGCACACACTGACCAAAAGGTGAACCAGCCACTTTCTCCTAAATTATAACACCTGCCTCACCAACTCCAGCCCACACAAACAAGAGATGTTCATTCATTCAATAGTATTTATTGAGTGCTTACTAAGCAGTTGGAATGTACAATTCAGCAACAGATAGAGACAATCCCTGCCCGGTGACGGGCTCACAGTCTAATCGTGTGCACTGAGCTGTAGTAGATGAGTGAGTTAAGGTAGGAGAGGGCGAGCTGATTGATTACTTTAAAGCCGATAATAAGGAGTTTCAGTTAATGGGGAGGTGGGTGGACTACTACTGGAGGTTCTTGAAGAATGGGACAGGGACTGTGTCCAACCTGATTAGCTTGTATCTACCCCAGTGCTTAGAACAGTGCCTGGCACATAGTAAGCACTTAACAAAGCACTTAAATTCTTTGTGCCTCAGTTGCCTCAACTGTAAAGTGGGAATTAAGACTGTGATCCTGATGTGGGACACGATTACCTTCTCTTTAACCCAGTCCTTAGTACAGTGCCTAGCACATAGTAAGCACTTAACAAATACCATTAAAAAAACACACAAAACTGTGTTCTGAGTGATAAAATGGTGGACACAGTCTAATGGAATGGTTTGGTCAACTTGCAAGGTTTGGGGACAAGCAATGAATTATGCCACCGTACAGACTATCCCCAAGAGTGTGCACAAAGAATCCTAATCAGTTGTCACATGGGGGTACTCTCTGAGCAATCCAGGGCAAGGTGGTAACCCCGACAGCACCATTTACTCATAGACTGGTAGATAAGCAAGCTACGTTTATTTTAACCTCCTGAGGTAAACACTTTAGTCAAGGTTCTCCTAGATGTCTTTCAACCAAAACCTTTAATCGAAAAGTCATCAGTTACTACTGTGTGTGGATACATACACAAACACATGCACACACACAACTTTACCGAAAGCAGATCATAACCAACCATCCAGCCAAATCGAGTATTAACTTGAACAATCCACCCATAATAAACCACATGTGACTATTGAGAATAAAGAGTAACTAGCCTAAAGGAAAATACACAGGACAGAGTGAGAAGACTGAGGTTCTAGTCTGGGCTCTGCCACTTCTTTCCTTCTTTCCTTCTTTCCTCTTGGGATGAGTCACTTGTCTTCGATTCCTCACCTATAAAATACACTTCTCCCTCTTGGCCTGTGAGGCACATATGGGATGTGACTTCTCTGACTTCTGGCCCTGCATAGTAAATGTTTAATAAATACCATCAGATAGTCTCCCTTGTAAGAAACTTTAAAGTTTCCAGTCCCCAGAACCTCCCTTATTTTAAAAGAATGGGGGTGACAACCTTTCCAAAACCAGTGTTATTTTCCTATGGTGTGTGGTGGCAAAAACCGTTAACTCCACGCACGACATAAACCTGAATGATAAATAGGAAGAACCAATAGGCTGTGTTATGTATCTTACCCTTGAAGGGTCATCGCTAACCAAAGCAGAAGATTATGTTGAAAGTAATGCGGATTTGACTCAGGTTAAACAACAAATTGGAAATGGGAAAATTTACTGGCCATGATTATTAGCAATTTACTTATAATTTATCCAAGACTGACAACATTTTAGCTTTCTCTTTCCCTAGGATAATCTTATAAATATAAACCTTTAAAATGAAGCATGAAGTTGTACACCTATTTGGGATTCTCTCACCTTTTTTTTCCACTTGCTTTGGTTATAAAGAGAGGCTACATAATATTCAACAAATAAAATTAGGTAAGACCCAATACAATTCAGCATTTTAAAGCTATTTTTTGGTTTAAGACATTAATAAATTATTTAAGCCACCTATAAAAGAAATAACATTTTATTTGTCTTTTTAACAACAGAAGTTGGCTTCACTGCCAATTTTTCTTGCAAAACTGTTTTTCATTAATATGCTTAATATTTATCTAACAATAGAACTCACAATTCCCTTAGTCCCGACCCCGTTATCGTGGTTTCTAGCTGTACTAATTCTTCTGAATCTGTAAGTCCTTCTTAAGTCTTGAACAAATGGGAGTAGCTACCACATTTTCTAGCAAGACTAGGAAAATACTCTGATAAAAGCACAATTAAACATTTGTTGCTCAAGGCATGAAGCTAATCTCCGTTGCATTTGACAACAGAAAGGCAGGTAGCAAGTACAGCTGAATGCTGTTTTCCAGACTAAAAGAACATAAAAACCTATCACAGGGCTAGGTGCAGAGGGGAGCAAGGAGAGAGGGTAGAGGAGAGATGTGGGTTTAATATTCAAGCAGTGGTATTTATTCAGTGCTTCCTGTATTCAGAGCACTGTACAGGCATCAGACATAAAAGCATCAGGTACTGCTTGCGTACCATATGGAGTTACAGAACCGCTGAAATTGGGGGTGAAAACGCCTGTAAAAACACTTTAAAGTACTCAATCACCTTGGCCCCACCTACCTCATCTCTCTACTCTCCTACAACCCAACCCCACACTTCACTCCCCTCATGCCAACCTTCTCACCGTACCTCTATCTTGTCTATTTCCCAATCGACCTCTTGCCCACACCCTGCCTCTAGCCTGGAACTACCTCCCTCCTCATATCCGACAATTACTCTCCCCGCTTTCAAAGCCTTATTGAAGCCACAGCTCCTCCAGGAGGTCTTCCCTAAATCCTCCTTTCCTCTTCTCCCACTCCCTTCTGCATCACCTTGACTTGCTTCCATATTTATTCATCCCTCCTCCTTCCCCCACAGCACTTTTGTTCATATCTGTCATTTTTTTAATATCTATCTCCCCCTCTCGACTGACTGCTAGCCTCAATCAGTGCCTATTAGGTCTTCATGTTCCCCATCAGTATTATTAGATTATTCCCAGAAAAATTTGGGTTGAAAGGAAAACGCTGCTTAATTCTTCTATTGTGTAGTGCCCAAATTGGAAGGACAATAAGCTTGATCATTCCAGCTTGCAAAGGAAACAGACTCATCACTTTACTCTTCCAGGGGACAGAACATGGGATTGGAAGTCAGAAGACCCAGGTTTAAATCCCAGTTTCACCGACTGTGTGACCCTGGGCAAGTCACAACCTCTCTAGGCCTCCAATAGTCTCATTTGTAAAATGAGGATCAGAAAGATTGTGATGAGCCCCAGGTTGGATCTGAGCACTTAGTACAGTGCTCTGCACAGTAAATGCTCAATAAATATGATTGAATGAATAACCTTGTTTTGACTCCTGCACTTAGCACATACTAAGCACTTAATTAATGCTCTAATTATTACTACATTCTATCCCCAAACTCCTCCAGGCAAGTGGGGCAAGAAGTAGCCACCTTTGCTGGAAATATTTCCCCACTATTGTGGAGGAGTCTTTCGGTTTAACAAAGGCAGTCTTTATGTAAAGATGTTCAACAAAAGGCCTGAGTAGCACTATTATCAAGGACCTGACAGTTTGCATGGATGGTTAGTAACCTAGGGTTACAGCCACATTTCCCTGTCAATATTTAAATATCAACTACACTTTGGATGAAGGAGGCTTACCAGTTTGACTTGTCTAACAAGCATAATCAACCCGGCATCTTTTTAGAAATAAATAGCTTTCTGATTTTTGTTTCTGGACAGTGACTGTTCTGTTCGGAGGAAAGGTAGACAGTTTAGGATAGTCTGTAGATATGCATGCAAATATGGATGTAATCAATACTCTGCACTATATATGTATACATGAATATATACACATGCATATATACAGTGTATATCTTTTCTTCAAGTAACCTTTAACTCCCACAAAATTGGATACTTGCCTTCAAAAGGAAGTCGTTTGGAAAATGCTACTACTGTCTAGAAAAAAGTAAAAAGTAGCTCATTATGGGAGGGGAATGTCTACCACCTCTATTGCAATGTACACTTCAAAGCACTTATTATGGTATCTGTTAAGGGCTAAACTATGTGCCAAGCACTTTTCTAAGCACTGGGATAGACATAGGGTAATCAGGTTGTCCCATATGGGGCTCACATTTTTAATCCCCATTTTACAGATGAGGTGACTGAGGCACAGAGAAGTTAAGTGACTTGCCCAAGATCACCCAGTAGACAAGTGGTGGAGATGGGATTAGAACTCATGTCCTCTGAGTCGCAACACTGCTCTTTCCACTAAGCCATGATGCTTCTCTTGCTTTACACACAGTAAACACTTAATAAATATCATCAAATGACTGATGAGTAACAGTCCTTTTCCTCCATTCTCATGGTATATTTATTAAGGGATTGGCAATATTTCCTAAATTTTTATAAATGCATGTTTTGCTTTCAACTTCCTGTCTTACCCTCCAAATGGATCCAAGAACATTTGTGTCTGAAAAGAAACCCCTACAGAAAATGAACTGCAAGTAATGTTTTGGCAGCTTATGCGCTACTTAACTGTGATTCAGTTAGAGCTTGTCAAACCCTCAGTTCTTAGTGAATGGTTTTAAAGATTGAGTTTTAAAAAGGGTAAAAGAGCCAAGGGGAGAAGAATGGTTAAAAAGTTAACCAGAAATAGAACTAAAGTGCTTGGAGTTCAAGCTTGCAATGGTCAAGCCAGTATATTAAAATCCTAAAGAGAAGATTAAAAGCAATCCAATAAATATAATTACATGGGTGGTTAACAGATATTACTTAATTACATAATGGCTCAGAGAGGTAGAGGGATGATGTGATTATTCTTCCCATCTTAGAGATGAAAGCCATGCAAGGATATGGTACAGGATTTGCTCCAAGTAACTTGGTGAGTCAGCAACTAAGCCAGAAACAATATCTCACCCAAAGTACTAAATAAATCCATTTTTCCCAAAACTTTTCTTTCAAAATTTCTGACACTTCAGTACACTCGATTCTGCCTTAACTTGCATTTTCGCAAAGTGTTCTAAGCGTACAAACATGTTTGAGAGAGCAAACCTCTCTGGGCCTCAGTTTCCTCATCTGTAGAATGGGGATAAAACAGATTGTGAGCCCCATGTAGGGCAGGACTGCTTCTAATTTGATAACCTTGAGAAGCAGCATAGTCTAGTGGAAAGTCCTCAGACCTTGGAATCAGGGGGCCTACCTTCAAATCCCAGCTCTGCCCCTTGCCTTTTGTGTGACCATGGGCAAGTCACTTTTTAAATGGTATTTATTAAGCACTTACTATGCACCAGACATTGTACTAAGCTCCAGGGTAGATACAAGCTCATCGGGATGGACAGAGTGCATGTCCCACATGGATCTCACATTCAATCCTCATTTTACAGATAAAATAACTGAGGCAGAGGGAAGTTAAGTGACAGGTCCAAGGTCACGGCAGGCAAATGGCAGAGCCGGGATTAGAGAGCAGGTACTACTGACTCCCAGGCCCGTGCTCTATTCACTAGGCCACGCTGCTTCTCAATTGCCCGGGGCCTCTGTTTTTCACCTGTAGAAAAGAGATTATATACTTGTTCTCCCTCCTCGGGCTGCAAACCTGGTGTGGGACAGAGACTGTTCGTGATCTGACTGTATCTCCATCAGTACTTAGAACAGTGCTTGCTATACAGTAAGCACACAAATACCACCGTCATCAACAATAACCTTGTATCTTAGTTCCTAGCATATATATATATGCACATTTATATACACACACATACCTACCTAGTATATATATATATATATATATATATATATATATATATATGAGGAAAGTGCTTAACAAATACCATAATTTTGAGGGGGAAATGAGATGCATTCCAAACTCCCTATTGCCTATATTTAAATGAGAATGCTTGTGTGGGGTTCACACATGGTTTTTTGATGCCACATAGTTTCTGTGGGCCATATGCCAAAACACTAAACTATAGTATAAAGGTAAACACTCTCTGAGAAGACACACATATAATATTCCATCTCATCAAAAAAAAAATGCATAGTGCTTATATTTCCTCCACATGCATCCAACTAGCATGCCTAAGCAGAGGCCTCACCAAGAACCAAGTCAAACAAGCAATTTAAAACTAGGCCACACTATCAAAATTTTTCTTACTTTTTTCAACCCTTGGATTACAAAAGCTTTTTACTTGCATATGCCTATTTGAATATTTAACATTAAAAAGTACATAGTTTACAAAGTAATCAGTCAGTCCATCATATGTGCAGGGTACTGTACTAAACACTTGGGAGAGTGCAATATAAAAGACACATCCCTTATCCACAAGGAACTCACAGTCTATCAGGAGAGATAGAAATTAATATAAATAAATAAAATTACAGATATGTACAAAAGTGCCTGTGAGGCTGGGAGGGGGGATGGATAAAGGGACCATGTCAAGGTGACGCTGACAGGAGTGGGAGAAGATTTAAAGCAGGGCTTACAGGGAAGGCCACTCCTAGATTCTTTTACCTCATTGAACTTTCCCTAGTTCTTGCATGCAGCTGGCACTTGAACACTGCCGATTTCACTGAACGATTGATGTGAAACCAGTGGTGATTCTATGGAGGACAGCAATAAAATATTTTATTTGACTTCTTTAACTTTAAGACCAACCACAACAAGAGTCAATCTAGAAAGTTAATGTATGAAAAAGCAAAGAAAAGATTCGTTTTTCCTTAGAAATGACAGGATATACTCAGTGCTTATTTTGTAATGAAAAAGGTTTAAACTATACGGCCTATCATCCTCCGTAGCAGACAAAACACCTCATTATTGGCTTCACCTCCTTTCTCTTCTACATCCCAGCCCACATAACCTTCTCATTGTACCTCAATTTCACCTGTTCCGCCATTGACCACTGGCCCACGTCCTACCTCTGGAACGCCCTCCCTCCACAAATCCACCAATCATTCTTCCACCCTTCAAAGTCCTACTGAAGGTTCATCTCCTCCAAGAGGCCTTCCCAGACTAAGCCCCCTGTCCTCAGCTCCCACTCCCTTTTGTGTCACCTCGACTCGCTCCCTTTGCCCTTCCCCATTCTCTGCCCCAAGCACTTACATGTATATATATATATGATGCCTGTTTACTTGTTTTGATGTCTGTCTCCCCCTTCTAGACTGTAAGCCCAGTGTGGGCTGGGATTGTCTCTTTATGGCTGAATTGTACCTTCCAAGTGCTTAGTACAGTGCTCTCCACACAGTAAGCGCTCAGTAAATATGACAATGAATGAATGAATAAATGAACCTGCTAGAGAGACTCTGAATTGCCTATCTGTTGGGTCCAGGAGGACGTATCATAACTGCTGCCAACAGCCAATTCCAGAGTTTCCAGGGGAGTTGTGACTTATATCCACAAAATCCCTGGCACCAACTAAGCACTGAATTTACCAGGTAGAACTGACACAATCTAATCACACATTAAGTAAATGAATCCAACAAACATCATTAAAAAAATACCTAAGGGTAATTGGATGTTTGGGCAATCATTTGGGAAGGAAAGGATGTATGGTCCAGTAAGCTGTCAGATGCCAGCACTGAGCTATCAGGATTCTGAATTCTGATCATTACCCAGTCACTGATTCAACATCTGACCTTGAGTGTTAACTTCCTTCCATGCAATTTGACGACCCAACTGTGAAATTGGATGATAATCAGCTCTCACTGAAAAAATAAACTTTTGCTGTGTTTAGGCTAAAAACTGGGCTAAACAATTACACTACCCAAACCAACGCTACACCCTAAACACTTTCCACAAAATACACTTCATTCTAAAAACCAAAAATAAGTTATTTAAACATGGGGAATAGGAGAAGAAATGGTCACCAAAAATGTTTTTCCAAAATATAATTCAGGTAGATGTCAATATAGAGGAAAACTAGGTTTGCTTTCTCTTGATGCATTTGGTATGTTGACATCTTGGATGCAGCTGCAGTTACCAGCTACTGAGGAATGTTTAACAGCATAATTTCTCACTGGACTGAAAACTAAATCAGCCTTCAAAGTGAAGCAGAGACTCAACAAGATGACAAATTATGGGGGATTTAATTACAACACCATAGATTTTAAATACCACAGGAGTCAGCAGAATTAAGCTTACATTTCTTCTCCACAATGCTTTCCAGAGCCTTAAGAACACCTCTACCTGTTGGACTTAAGGTGGCAGTCAATTTTCACAGAGATATCCATCTTTTAGCCATCTTTTTTCTTTGTCTTTTCCTGTCACATTAACATTCTAAGGCAACTCCCTATCCCAAAGGAGTATATCACTGTAAAATGCCTTGCTTAAGGGAAGTGAGAAGGAAAAAAAAAAAGACTTCTATGAATAGCCTAAAACTCTATACTGGCACCTTGTCCTTAGACATTAAGGGGAAGCCAAAGTTGATAGTTCAAAGGAGATTCCAGCTAGTGGGATAGAAACTGTAAAACCTCGCTTTGTGAAATTAATAACAAAAAGTGAGTACCTCACCCATGGCTCTCCAGAAGGCCATTTGTTCATTTATTTGCAATTTCATACCCACATTCCCTGCCCACATGAGCTTACAGTCTAGAAAGGGAGACGGACATTGGTGGTAATGATCTTTATTTAATGGGACAGGATACCAGACTAGGCAGAATGCAAAGCAACATAGCCCCATCGGGTGGAATTTTAAGTGGACTCTCTCCCTGGGGCTACAGCTGAATTTGGTTGATCAGGACAGGATTAAAGGGGTCTGTATTACAATGCAGCTGTGCTATTCTGCTTATTTTAAAAGCAAGGGAGACAATAAGCAATTTATCTCAAAGTTTCATTTTTCCTCAATGTTTAAAGGCTAACCCAACACAGTGACAATGAAGCTTTCTTTGAAACTACTTCTATCGAGAACCCAGCAACTCTTAGTTGAATTAACACCAGCATTTGGAAAGAGGTGCCATTAAGGTCTATTCCTTCCACACAATAAAAATACACATTTCTGCTAGACCGTAAGTTTTTGAGGATACGGATTATGTCTACTAACTCTATTGTACAACTCTATTCTACTCTTCCAAGCACTTAGTACAGTGTTCTGGACACAGCAGATGTTCAATACAAACTACTGGTTAAAATGTTACTGATTAGCTGCTGCAATCAGAAAGCTCACAGAACATTGTCTGTACGGCTTCCACTGAGCAAGAATAATTACACCTTCCATGTCCTAACAGGTCATTTTTGAGGTTGATTAAAAATAAATGTGCCACATTTTAAGAAATTGCATTTTAACCCCTTAAAGACAATGTTATTAAATGAAGGAAGATCCATCATCCATGTTACAAAATACTACTTGCCTATGATATTTATGATGATGATGGCATTTAAGCGCTTACTATATACAAAGCACTGTTCTAAGCACTAGGGAGGATATAAGGTGATCAGGTTGTCCCACGTGGAGCTCACAGTCTTCATCCCCATTTTCCAGACAAGGTAACTGAATCCCAGAGAAGTTAAGTGACTTGCCCAAAGTCACACAGCTGATAAGCGGCAGAGCCGGGATTTGAGCCCATGATCTCTGACTCTCCAGCCCGTGCTCTTTCCACTGAGCCATGCTGCTTCTCTAATTTAATTTATGGACAACTATACATTAATTCTGCAATCCTAGATGCTTCTTGGGATTAGACACTGAACACGCTGAAACACAATTTGAAAATTCAGCCATACATTCAAATTCACAAGTGCTCATAACCTAAATATTTGGACTAGAAAATTTGACCAACCATATACTGAGGTGGTTTTCCCCTAAAATATGGTTTGAAACTTTATCAACATTGTTCTCAGTCAAAAGGGGTTCCAAGTCATACTTAAAGAAATTAAAATGGCAGTCTGTAACATTTGTTTCAATTTGAAAACAATAGCGTTTTCCTTTCTTTAATACAAACATAATAAAAGCTCAATAAGCACAGATGGTTTAGATTTGTCTTTACACACAGTAACAGAGAAGACTGACATCTTAACTCTTTGTTCAGCCATGTCTGATCTTAGTAGTAATATTAGACCAGGGTTTTATAGAAGATAATTGGAATGCTTTTAGAGAACTTAGGAATTAAATGATCTATAACCAAAAAAATGAATTAACTTTGAACTATGTAACAGCAATAAGATGGAAAGTCTCATCAATCAGTATTGCAAATTTATACATTCTTACACAAGGTCTCCCCCATCTCAATGGTCAAATATAAAAATAAAGTATTTAGATATAAAAGATTAATGATAAGAATTAATTGATGTGAAAGAATTGGATGAATGTGTCTGACAATAAGTAGATTTGAAAGGAAGAAATACAATGTAGTACTAATTTCTCACAACTGCATAGTCTACTTTTACAAAATTTTGGGTACACATATGCATGGCATTCAACCAGAAATAGTCTACATGCAAAAAATTATATAAGATAGAGAACACTATATTCTTTGTACAGCTTTGCTATAGCCAGTGTCAAAGTATTCTGGGAGAAAATGGCAAGGAACTATGGCCGACAGATATCACGACTTAAATACGTAAGATTTCCTTGGTTTCATCAATTTTGGGAAACTGGTTGCTTACATCTTTAAACATGTTTAAACCCTTAAGAGTATGAATTCCCCAATTACTGCTCGGCCATCCTAGTTCCAGCGTTTATTCCAATAACAATAACAGACAAAGGTGGAAGTAGGATGGCATGAAGTATTTTTACTGAATGCTAGTTAACTTTAAGCCTAAAGTTTAGGTTCAACTTTCAAGGTGTCAGAAACCCTTGCTATAATTAAAGAGCACTGTGGTGCAATTTTTTTTCTTTCCTCCATCAAGAAGGTCTTTTCCAAGACTGATTACTTGTATGGAATAAAACTGTCTTTGCAACTTTCCTGCAGAGAATTTCAGGCGGCGAGCACCTGGCGAGATGTGAAATGACAGGTACTTTCTGAATTTAAGGTAATGCTACTAGGAAATGTATATATCTATGATTCTATTTATTTTGATGGTATTGATGCCTGACTACTTGTTTTGTTGTCTGTTTCCCCCTTTAAGACTGTGAGTCCATTGTTGGGCAGGGATTGTCCCTATCTATCCCCAAATTGTACACTCCAAGCACTTACTACAGTGCTCTGCACACAGTAAGCACTTAATAAATACGATTGAATGAATAATGCTATTAGGTGATACTACTCCATGTTGTGTCTCGAAGGGAAAACAGGATACGGTTTTGCTGAATACCACTGAGATAAAATTCAAATTGAAAACAAGATCTACTATAAAGACTCCATGTGAATCTAGAATGTGGCTTCAAATATACTTCAGTTTGGTATGTGGAAAGTGATAGCTGATGAAAAAAACTAAAATATAGAGCTGACTTCTCCTAGTGCCTCAAGATGTAGCCCCTTGGGAGTTTCATTACTTCTTTCAGACCCCTGGGGGCTGTTAACTGCATTCATGCAGGGTATGCACAATGAATACATATTCCTCCCCAAGTGCCTATAACTAATTACTAGAGTGCAATATAACACTGGGAGAATTGTAACCAATTCTAGGTTACAAATATCCTTTAATTATTGGTTTCAGATGAACACTTTGTAAGCCAAAAGAAAGACCTCAGTTGTGTTTACAAATTTAACCCTGCTTATTTTCCAACTCCTGCAGCTTACATACTAAAGTGATACTGTATACACCTCTCACCCCCACTACACAGTTTATTTGCCTCTTAACTTTCTCACACAAACTGAGCAGTTTACTTCTCTGTAAGAACTTAAAGTATGTATCTGGAACACACGGCCAGGTTTGAATTCTAAAACCCTGCAAGTATCTACAGTAGTCTCTGTCTTACCCATAAAGCAATCCAAGTTTGTACTAAATAAAAGTGCCCCAGATTTCATAATTCGTCAGGTTAAATCCAACCTTCCCCAAGAAGCTAATCCTGCCCTCCTATGTTTATACTGGCCTGACTTTTGGGCTAATTCATTAAAGTCTTTGGGACCAGCTCATGTCAGACACTGAAGAAGCTGCATTGCAGGCAAGGACAATTATTTAAAAGGGGCTAATTTCCTTTCAGCTAAACCCTTACTTATTCCTAAATATGGCTGGAATAGTGACACCCCCCCCCCCCCGGTCCCCCACACACACCAAACACCAACAAGCTTCTCTTGATAAAATGCCTGGGTGCTCCCTGAAATGGGGAGGAAGGGTCAATACCCTCAATGCGCCATGCTACATTAGGAAACACTATGAACATTCTGAAAGGTTCTTCTTCGTATATTACAGGAATGGCTCCATGGACTCATTGGAAAGAGAGGTTCTGAGTTATCTAGGCCCTTAGTATTCCTGGCTGGTGTTCACCTAAACCCTCCCAAAGATGAGATGATTATCTGCTTCTTCACAGCAAAGTACTCCTGAGTTTCCCTTGTGGAATAACTGTCGATAAGACTATTGCAGGTCTGGAATACGGTAGTCTAGCAAACATCTCTGATCAGATTTACCCTGTCCAACCTGCCCCAGGATTACCACACTCCTGCCCTTGTCTGTGACCTTTGCTCCCATGTAACATAGCCAGTCTTGAAGAATAAGACCCCGTTCCCCACGGGGTCCTTAGCTTCAATAGCCAGAAAGAGTGGACACCATATGGTCTAGCCTATTGTAAGTCTCTTGACTTTATCCAGTTAACATCTGTCATCAGCTCCGTTTATTAAGCTGCAGCAGATGCTTGCAGCAAAATACGGTGAACTTTGACATCAACTATAAAGATGGAGACATTTCTGAACAGAGGATCATTCCAGGAGACTTACACACCTCTTGGCATCTGATTAATTTTCTTCCTTTGTTCTCTTGTCTGCCTCTTCTAAAAACCTAATCTTCCTGTAATACTGCAATGAAATTTTTTAGTTGGCTGATAAACTATCCTCAGTCCACAGTCAGCACAGCTCAATGTCAGTATGCAAGATAACATTTGACCTTATAAAGTGTTTGGATAGCTAGAATCCATATTTCCTGGGGGGAAACCTCCCCCCCCCCCCACCATATTTGGAACCTCTAATGCTAAGTGCCAAATGCAGAATATTATTTAATTACATTAATTTTCAGGCATTTTACAATGATTACAGCACTATTATATCCTATCACTCTTCTGGTCTTTAAGAGGCCCACTGATGCATTTTTCTGAGTTTAAAAAAAATGAATTCACAGAGTAAGAACTGTTGCAATCTGTTGAATATACTCACCGCAGGTTACTTCCCCATTCTGTAGATTGAAAGAAAAATGCAAGGTAGTATACCTCTTTGGGAAACAGAAAACTGAATGCAATGGAAGTAGTGTGGTCTATTGAAAAAAGCAGAGGCCTGGGAATTGGAGGATCTGGGTTCTAATCCTGATAGACCACTGGATTGCTGTTTGACCTTGGGCAAGTCACACTTTCTATGCCTCAGTTCCCTCATCTGTAAAATAGGGATTCAATATGCATTCTCCCTCCTACATAGATTGAGAACCCCATATGGGACATGGACTTTGTCCAACCTGCTTAATTTGTTTGTACCCTAATACTTACAACAGTGGTTGACACACCTTAAGTGCTTAACAATTACCATTAAAGAAAATGAATCCAAAACATACAATGCTGTGCATAAATGCCCCAGTTGTTTTTCCACAGTTTAGGAAAAAATATCTTTGTAGCAAACCAACTAATTTTCAAAGGCCTCGCATTCAAAACTGAGGCTAGGTACTGTTTCCAGATACTATGCTATACTGTGACTAATTGTTTTGTGATGTCTAATTCGAGGAAAGGTATTTGGATTGACAAGATCTTTAAATGTATTCTTGCCATCTGTTTTGTGAAAGAACACATATTTTGAAGGAGATTATTCAGCCGCTTCCATTTAGTATATATTTTGACAATTTTTTTCCTGTTAGGTAAATGAATTGGAAATTAAGACATACCCTGATTTCAGTGTCACATATTATATAGTCACGTTAATGGCAATCAGCTCAGCTTGTACCATTTGGGGCTTGCTGAAGATAGTAAAATTTCTTGTTCCCTTCATTTAGCAGAAAAAATTCCTCTAGCAGAATACGGAAGCAGTGCTGTAGAAGTTGGAATGGTCAGTTAAACATTCATCTAAAGGCACAGTCTGAAAATGTGTCTGCAAAATGTCTGCATTGTACTTTCCAAGAGCTTAGTTCAGTGCTCTGCACACAGTAAGTGCTCAAAAAAATACGACTGAATGAATACTCAAACATAAGGGCAAAAGTGAGTGTTATGTCTAGATCCCTCTTCAGAAAAAACAAACCAAATATGTCAGAAACATTGCTTTATCTTCTTAATGGATGATTTCCCACTTGGGTAGAACATCAATATTGTGGGCTCCAGAACATTACTGCTTTCTTCCCTTGAATTCTCAGTTATTTATTTCTCAAAGCACAGCCTGACAAATGGATTTTAAAACTTGTCCTTTGGCTCTCCTGTTAAATGGTCAAGCAAGGAACCCTTGCCGTATGCTGAATCAGAGTGCCAGCACTGCTGCAGTTCGCACAGAAAAGTCAGCTGCTCCTCCCCTTGCAGCCCACTCTGAGCCTGCTCTCCATCACAGATTTTGCTCTGCAACTAGTTCTTTGCACGGCAGCTGGCAGAAAGGGGAGCAACTCTCTCTGTGTGATTTGTAAACTCAGCTCTGCAAGACAGCCAAGTCTCACCGTCCGCCGAGGAGCTTGGCTTACACCCCCTTCAGAACGGAAGGAGTGTTGGAGCCGGTACTTTCAATGTTCATTCACTCAATCGTATTTACTGAGAGCTTGGTGTGTGCAAAGTACTGTATTAAATGCTTGGGAGAATACAGTACAACAGACAGACCCATTCCCTGCCCACAGCAAGCTCACAGTCTAGGGAGGGAATAGAACAGGAATAGACAAGAAGCATTTCAGGGGTTACCAGATCAACCACAGCAATTATTAACCAAATAGACCTCAACCACTACTCTGTCATGAGAAGCAGCATGTCTTAGTGGAAAGAGCCTGGGCCCGGGAGTCAGAGGATCTTCTATGTGACCCTGAGCAAGTCACTTTCCTATAATTTTGGTTACCTCACCTGTAATATGGGGGCTAAGACTGTGAGCCCCATGTAGGACATGGACTCTCCAACCTGATTATCTTGCATCTATCACGGTGCTTAGTACAGTGTCTGGCACATGGTAAGTGCTTAAATATCATTAAAAGAAAAGCACTGGTAGTAAATTAATCACTGGCTACTTAGGCTAAGAAAACCAGTCCACTGCACTACATTACACTCCAGGTAACCATTTTCTAGGATTCCTATTTCTGGCACATAAATGCACTGAAAACAATATTCACTTCCTCTTAAAAGACTGCATGCTGACTAAGAGTGTGAAAAACAGGTTTTTCATAGTTCATTCATTTAATTGTATTTATTGAGTGCTTACTGCATGCAGAACACTGTACTAAGCGCATGGGAGAGTACAACAGTAAACAGACATCCTCTGCGCATAAAGAGTTTACAGTCAAGAGGGAGCTTAGAGTCTTTTAAGCTGCTCTCCCAAATGCTCATGTAATTACAAGACCTACTTCACAAATACATTCCTTATATTTTCTTTTTGGGTATTTTCGATATTAGATATAGGGGCCGTAAGCATAAAATGAAAAAAAAATCTGTTGATAATTAACCAGACAGCTAGTCTCAGACTGAGCTTAGGTTTCTAGCCTGTAAACTGCTTGTGGTCATGGAACTTATCTACTAGTTCTGTTGCATTGTACTTTCCCAGCACTTAGTACATTGTGCTGCACACAGTAAGCGCTCAATAAATACAATTGATTGATTCGTTTGGGAGATGACCATCCCTCTGGACAAAATTCGATTCTATGTTGGTCCTCTAGGACAGCTGACATCATGAAGATGGTTGCTCCATACTTCTCCCTTCCAGGAACAGGACAAAGCTGGCAAATGGGAGGGGGTATGTGGGGAAGAGGAAGAGAGACATGTACACCAAGACTGACACGCACCCAGACAGACATTTCTCATTTCTGCAAAATCCAGCTCAAAAGTTAAAAGACCATAGGAGAAATGGAGAAGAGTAACCACAACAGTGATTTAAGCTCATATCTGGAAAAAGAGGCATTCAGAAAGAGGAAGAAATATAGACCCAGAAGCAAATCCAAAGCTACAATAATTGATATTGAATAATACTATCCATTTAAATCATGCACTATTCTTAATTCCCAGTCAAAATGTTACGAAAATTGATAAAGAAATCATTCATGCAATCATTTATTGAGCGCTGTGTACAAAGCACTCTACTAAGCACTTGGAAGAGTACGATATAACAACAGACATATTCTCTACCCACAATGAGCTCACAATCGGAAAACCAGGAACTAAATTCCAAATCCCTACTGATTCATAACATGGTTTCACACATCCTGTGTTATATAAGGTTCATATACCACAATATTGCACATGGTTCTACTGTATTGCTTGCAACTCTTGATTTCCATGCCAGGGAGAATTCTTACCTGTTTCTCATGTACATGAGTGACAGACCCCCATCCCTTTTTAATATTTCAATGAAGCAGTAGACAAATAAGTTTCCAAAAACCTAAAATAGAAAGTTTCTGCTGTGCTTTAAAAGAAATGTCATTACAATCCACTGTTCAAGTGAAAAGTATTTCAAATCTTCTTACCTGACCATAATCTGTCCTGAAGACAACCACTCCCTCTGCACAGGAATTGACAGTACTTGGGAAGTGCTGCCCATTTTCTTTCAACCAGACCCGTGTACCCTAAAAACAAAATAAACAGAGTTAAGCTTTGGGCATGTGGTGGCCTGGAGATTTAAAACAAACTTGTCCTCCAAAAGAGCTGAGTTGTCAAAACCCCAGTCCCCCATACCAATAAATAGTATTGTTCAAAATACTTAACCGAGACTTGCCCTTACGCAGTAGTAGAAGCAGCAGCAGCAGCATTTTTGAAGCACTGTATGCAGAGCACTATACTAAGCATTGGAAGAGAATACACAGATGGAAATTGAACGCGTTCATCATCCCTTAGGCGAGGGGGCAGCTCACAATCGAAGGTAATTTGGGAGCAAGCATGGGGCAGGGATTGTCTACACCTACTTTTCCATTTTGTACTCTCCCAAGCATTTAGTATAGTGTTCTGTACACAGCAAGTGCTCAATAAATACCACTTGCTGATGAAACACATCCTCCAGTCTCAATCCAGGGTATCATTTTCATGGCACACATGGTATAGAGTCACTGCCTTCAAGGGTTTTGGGATAGAGAGGTATAGCGGGTGATTTTGTTCCCCAGATGATTTGGGGGCATAGCCCTTTAGCTTTGCTCACCTAAGGTTTCTGATGCATCCTGAGAATTCCCCAAAAGAAAACTCCCAGATGAGGGGTTCCTGACCCATGTGTTCTACAAAGCCTTTTGACCATTTCACCCAAACCCATCCCATTTGCTTCCCTCCTCAGAGCCCCCACCATTTTGCCTCTGGACTCAAAATAAGAAGCTGGCACTTATAGTTTTGATCCCTTTACTTATGCACAATATGCAAATCAGATTCGGCAAAGGATCTCATCCAAGGCAATATAGCCAAGTCACCATTTAAAACACACTTTTCAGGGAATATTTAAGATTTTTTTCAATTTCTTTTTAAATATAGGAAATGTTCCACACAGTAGAACAAGATGTAGCAAGTGTTTTGAAAACCACAGACAGTTTCACTCCCTTGCATCTGCAGGATCCACTATTAAGTCCAATCAGAGGTTAGTCAAAACACTTCTCTTGAGAATCAAAGCTTCTACATTAGTTTACAAAAGCACAATTCAATTTCCTTATCTCTAAAGTCATAGCAAGGCCAACCTGACCAGTTTTTTCAGATGAGCAGCAAAGAAAAATGGTAAAACATTTTAAAAATATCTAATATGATCAAGAGACAGAGTGTAAAAGTGTTCCAAGGAAGAAAATTAGCAAAAATTCATTATTTTAATCACACACGTTTATTTATTAAAAGTACATATCAACAACCTCCAAATAACCCCCACCTTACATTGTCACTTACATGGAAGAAAAGTGGCTGACACTTTTAGATTGTGAATCTAGTCATGTATTGAGGAAAGGGATTTCCTGAAAAGGCCATTTATTGGAAAAACAATGCACAAAATATATATTTTAACCTGGCATGTTTCTGCACCCCATGGATAATTATTTAGCCTGTAGGAAAAGTTAATCAGTTTAATTTTATCTTTCACTTTTGGTGGTTACCACTGCTTCAATAATTTAAGAAATAGGCATCAATCGCCTCCTTGGGGGTGATAGGGATGTCACCCCAACCCTGTTCTCTGGGTTCAACAACCAGCCCCAATCATTCCAGGATTTGACAAAAACTCAGAGTTCCCAAACAAGGCTGAAAGAACCAAAATGGTGGCTTTCTGGCTTGCCAACTCTTTGAAGTCTGTCCCCTCAAAATCCCTCATTCCTCCTTCTCCTCCACTGCCAACAAAAAAAAAAAAGCCACTCAGTCTTCTTTTTGTCCCTGCCCTCAAATAAAAAAGGTGGCACCTGTAATTAAAAATGCCACCTTTTGCTGAGGTGAGTTGGGCAACAAGTGTTTACTAAGTGTTCTCTGATGGCATGAAAAGATCAAATCTAAAACAGATCCAGTTGGCATTATTCGTTTTAAACTGGTCATTATCAACAGAGTAACAAAAGAGATAATTTTTCAAGGCCTGATGGAACGTCGTGTGATTGAAGAATTACTAGGTTTAAAATAAACCTAATCCTAACTTTCAAGCCGATTCTGGAAATATGACAAGATACCTGACTAGAGAGAGGCAGTCTTTAGTAGCTAGAGAACGTTTCCTTCTTTTGGGTTTCAATGATGCCTTACTTTAAGATGAGGAAGTTTAAGAACTATAACATAACCCTCATCAGTTATGTCCATCAAAATGCTTTCTTTTCTCCAACAACAGGTTTCTTAATCAATCAACTGTATTTACTGTGTGCTTACTGTGTGATGAACACTAAGTTCTTGAGAGGGTACAATATAACAGAGTTGGTAGACCTGTTGCCTGCCCACAAGGAGCTTTCAGTCTAGAGAGACAGTCAGACATTAAAATAAATTACAGATTTGTACTTAAGTGCTGTGGGATTGGGGGTGGAGTGAATAACAAATGCTTAATGGGTACAGATCCAAACACAAGGGCAGGAGGGAGTGGAAATAGGGGAAATGAGGGCTTAGTTGGGAAGGGGCTCTTGAAGATGTGATTTTAATAAGGCTCTGAAGATGGGGAGAGAGATGGTCTGTTATTCACTTATATTTATTGAGCACTTAGTGTGCAGGGCACTGTACTAAGCACTTGGGTGAGTACATTATAACAGTAAATTAGAGTAGATAGACACATTCCCTGACCACAATGAGCTTACAGCCTAGAGGGATATGAAGGGGGAGGGAGTACCAGGGCCGAGACAGGACGTGGGCAAGGAGTGGCAGCAAGAAAAACAAAGTTGAGGTACAGTCTTACGGAAAGATATAATGGAATTTGGTGAATTAATTTTATTAACTGACCTGGAGTTGAACGTATTGACATGAAACAGCCATTTGACTGGCAGTATTTCCAAAGCCAGCCTAGTTTTGGCCAACTCCAGCAGATCCAGGACAGTGTTAAAGGACCCCAGGCCTACTTCACAGCATCCCAAAACTCTAAGGAAGAGAATGGACAAGCCAAAACCACCCTGTATCTCCCATGTTCTCAGGAGACCCACAGAAGTCAACCCACAGAAGTCATCTAATAAAGAGAGCACATCTCTTGCTAATGTAATTAAATAATATACTATGGGGAAAAGGTCATTAGAAATGAAATGGTTGGAGCATCTGGTATCTGTAATCATCACTTTAAATTGTAGGTCGTTGCCTTGCCCATGGGCCAATGGAATCTTCTTGCTAACTGTACCATATATTTTATTGTTAAATCACACTTGTCACCAACAGAAAGAAGAGTTCCTGCCAACATGCTTTCACCCTAAAATACAGCAAACCAGACGCTCACACCCACCAGGCTTGCACATATACAAGCTTATTGTTTCCATGCAGTCTCATAACCGTTGAATCTTGGGGGGGTCTGGATGCCAACAAAAAAATCTGGAGACAACAGTAGCATTCAGATAGTTTGACACTTGTAACTGCCTGTCAATTTAAGACAATTCAGCCATTAGCCGAACAACAGCTGCCCAGAAAAGATTCTTTATCCCATTCTAAGAAATCAACTAATAGCCATTTGTCAATTTGTTAAGTTGTCTTTTGTCTTGACCACTGCATTAGTATATTCAGACTCAGTTTTTCAAAAGCTTAAAAAATATGCTTCACTAGCAATTTAACCCCAGTGTGAAAACTGCTCATTTAGGGTCCAATGATCACTGTATTTCATTGTAAATGGAACAATTTGAAAACACCCAGGAATTTAACCCAATTTCCCCAGATCTCTCTGGGCTTCCACAACTCATGCAACTGGGATCTCTACTGCTGGACAATATACTCAATAAGGAAGAATAGCGTGAGAAGCAGCGTGACCTAGTGGATAGAGTACGGGTCTGGAAGTCAGAAGGACGGGGTCCTAAATCCCACTTCACCACTTGCCCACTCTGTGACCATGAGCAAATACTTAAATTCTCTGTGCCTCAGTTACCTCATCTGTAAAGTGGGGATGAAGACTTTGAGTTTCATGTGGTACATGGACTGTGTTCAGCCTAACTAGTTTATATCTACCCCAGAGCATAGTATAGCGCCTGACACATAATACCTTAAAAACCCCCACAACAGTGCATTATAATATTCCTTTCTGTATGAAAATAATGATCCCAACTTACTCTGCATATGAAGGAACTTCAGAGGAACAAAGTGAAAGATATTCTATAACCCAAGAGGCGGTATTCCGAAAAAAATCAGCAATAAGGAAAACTCCCATTGCAGTCTTCTCTCCCATATTCAATGCCACATATGCCAAGTTTGATTCACAAGGGAGTGTGATATTTAAGAAAAACCCATCATTCCGTTGCCACGTTTATCTATCTTCAAACACTAGCACATTACATGAAGTCCCATCCCAGTCTTCAGTTCGGTGAGAATGGCACATATCTGGGAATCTAGAAGCCCAGGTTGTGGCCTGGTTGGAGCTGTCTAAAGTTGTCCACCCACACACTCGATGCCCTCCAAGCCCCACGAGTGAGGGGGGAGTGGGGGTGGGAGGTGGGGGAGAGAGAGAGAATGCGGAGTGGTGCTGCTTAAAGTACACAACTCCACAGTGAAGATGCCTCAGGATAAAATGATCCTCTGCTGTTTAGACAGGTGACTTCACCATCATCAGCATAAAATCCCAATCTAGGGATGTCCTCAAGTGCCAAGTCCAGCCACAAACTAGTGGCAGACATTTGACCAGCAGCACTGCCCCAACTCCTGCACAGTCAGTCAATGGACTGTCAACTGTAAATTATATTTACTGAGCACTTACGATATACAGAGCCCCGTACTAAAGTGCTTGGGAGAATCCAATATAACACTCAGTTCATATACTGTCCCTCTGGCACTTACGCACTCGCTCATACTAATCGTGAGCACATCTGTTGGATATTATTCAACTGCACGTTCAATCCTTTGATTGCTCTACTTTAAATATTGTGGTGTCTATCTCCCCCATTAGACTGTAAGCTTATTGGGCACAGGGAAAGTGCCACTTTTCTGTTTTGTGCTTCCCAAATGCTTAGGTGCCACTTTTCTGTTTTGTGCTTCCCAAATGCTTAGTAAAGTGCACAACACCTTGAAAGAAGTAAAATGGGCAAAGCTTCCACATCTTGATAGCAATTTCCATGTGTGTCTGTGTTTCTTAATAAATTGTACAGTCTTTGAGGACAGGGTCTACTAGCTCTATTCTACCTAAGCATGCTGTATCTTCTATGAGGTGCAATCTTGCAACTACCCCAGCAGTTGACACATAGTAAGAACTTAATAAATACCCACTGTTAGTATATGCCCACAGAATCAAATTTGCAAAATGAAGTTAACTTTGAACCAGACCACCCTTCAGTGTTAAGCTGTGTTGGGGAAACCTATTTTTTTTTTTTTACAAGGCTGATTTCCTGGAAGAGCACTGAGCATGTATTTCTATCTGAATTGGGTCTCCAGTGTTCCTGCTCCCTATGATCATTTCCTTGAGTTTTTTCCACATTTATTCTTCCCATAAAATAACTTTGTAAAGCTCGGTCCCACTGTTCTAACTTCAAACAATAAAAATGCAAACAACTTCATCCTCTTTTGGACAGGTGTGAGGATCTTTTGATAAGTAGAACAATAAGGAAAAGTAAAACAATCTTTAACCAAGCTCTGATAGTAGTCCAGACTACCAGTTTTCAGCCTTGATACCTGAACTCAAACACATGGTTTATTGAGGCAAGGGGAAGTTGAAATCACATATCTCACTCTGAAAGTATCAAAATACAATTCCCTTTGCTACTGAAAATAATTAAAGATAGGCTGATGAAACAGCAAAATGAAGTCATAACATTCATTTTTCTACACACTATTCAGATTCAAGGAGTTCCCTAGTTCCAATGATCCCTAACTCTGTTAAGTAGGACGCAGTATAGCTGACTGGATCAAGCGTGAGCCTGAGAGTAAGAAGGACCTGGGTTCTAATCCCGGCTCCACCAATTATCTGCTGTGTGACCTTGGGCAAATCACTTCTCTTCTCTGGGCTTCAATTACCTCATCCATAAAAGGGGGCTGTGGACCTTGAGTCCACTGTGGGACAGGGTCTGTGTCCAACTGGATTAGCCTGAATCTACCCCAGTGCTTAGTACAGTGACAGACACATATTAAGTGCTTAACAAATAACAAAAAAAACAGTATGATCACAACCCATTAAGTAGTTCATTTCCCACTAAACTTTATAGGCTGCAGTTTGGCAAACGCTGGGTGGACAGTTTTTCCACAAAAGAAAAATAATCCCAAACTAAAATAGCAGGGTACCTCTACTTTGTACTGCAACTTGCACTCTACAAACTGTGTTGCGACTCAGAAAATGCATTAAAGCTGTGATAAAGTAAATAGATAAATAAATGATGCTTACACAAAACTAGGACTCAAATTTGGGGCCATCTTGATTCCCAAAATCTCCACTAAAATCCAATGCTCAGAGTTGAAAAATAATTCCTTCTAACAAATCACACTGCCACTGTCTCCTACTCTTAGCCTCTCCCATGGAGTTTTGCCTCAAACTATTCTGTGAAGGTTCCAGGGATTAGCTTTGAATTCCTCAGAGCCATAGAGTTATACCAAAGGAGGGGAGGGTGGGGGAGTTGGGGGAGGGAAGAGTGTGAGAGAGAGAGAAGAGAGGGAAAGAGAAGAGAGAGAGAGATTGGGGAGGAACATTCTGGGACTTTTTTCCTTCTGCTCTGATGGCACCCAGATGTCAAGCCTGCACTGAGGTGGAGAACCACATGGAGAAAGAAGCCCTGGGGCTTCTCCATCGTGACCAGAAATTGGCCACAGATTGTTCTTCCAAGGGTAGCTCTACGGACAGAGTCAGTTTTTCCAAATACCAAGGCTAAAACAGGGACCTATTTGAGGGGCCCCCAAGGTTCAAGTGAGTGGGCTTTGGGGACACAAACTTCCAACCTAACAGATGGAAATAGGAACTTGGTAAGAGGAAGAGTGCACATATAGTACACTCCCAACTGTGGAAAAAAAAGCTCCTCAGCAGTGGACAAAGGCTTGACTTTTGAAAACTCCAGCAGCAGCCCAAGAGGGACTTTCAATGGGAGCTTATAATAATAATTGTGATATTTGTTAAGCACTTACTATGTGTCAAGCACTATTCTAAACGCTGGGGTAGAACCAAGATAGTCAGGCCCCAGATATGCCTTACAGTCTACGTAGGAGGGAAAATAGGTATTGAATCCCCATTTTGCAGATGAGGGAACTGAGGCACGGAGTACTTAAGTGACTTCCGCAAGGTCAAATAGCAAGTAAATGGCAGGGGTCAGGATTAGAATCCAAACCCCCTGATTCCCGGGCCTGTGCTGTTTTGACTAGGTTATGCTACTTCTAGTATTTCACAATAGAGAAAGATCAAGTGCTCTGTTAAGACTGGAAATAAGATGAGTCCCTAGTAAGTATGAAATAAGGGGATACTTAGTCTAATGAGATGAGGCCACCTCCTCTGATGATCCTGAGAAGGAAACTTGCTAGTGTTGGTTGGTTGCACTCACAAATTTTTGGTATATCTCACAAAATATAAAGAGAACATTTTGGGAGAATTATCCTGAAGGCCTCTGAGCATCCATGTTCACAAACACAACTCATCTGTGATACTCAGAACCAGACTCACTTTAATAGAAATTACCTGCTCTGAATTAACTCCCCCAGCACTGTCCAACCAAAAACATGGTACTGATTTTGCAACTAGGAAAGTTTCTTTTTTTTTGCCTTACTTACTTATAAACCACCTTTCTGATGATGGGAGCTACCTCTCCCAATTCAGCCAACTTTCAAATATGACTATTAGGTGAACTTAATACCAATGGGAAAAATAATATGGGGAATAATTCATACGATAATTCCTATTTAAAACATCTGGAGTGGATCAAGCTTGAAAAATCAATCCTTGAAAACAAACCAAGATGTACAAATGTTAAATACCATTCTTCTCAGATAGGAGAAAGGCAGATGAAACATTTAAAGCACTGAAAGAAAATCTTCCCATATTACTCTGCTTTTACAAACTAGAATTATAGTTTCATTTTTCTAAATGATTCTTCTTTCATGCCAATTCACTGCATGAAATAAAAAATAAAACCAAAGCCATCATAAAGGTTTTGAACTTCCGAAACAGAATAAGTCGTCTTTAATATCATACTGCGTGGCAGAGCTTGAAAACACACCACACACAAACACACAAACACACACACATTCACTCACTCCTAAGGCCAAGAACAAAGCTCCCTCCAGGTCCGGACTAAGTCGACAAGCATTTTTTCCTCTGCTAACTGCTTATTTGGCCTTTGTGAACTGCCACAGAAATAGGATCCTCTGCAAACCAGAAGACAAAGCCACAAGCTTGTTGCTGAAATTCGGAATGAAGGATAAAAGAAGGTCAAACAACTTGGAGATGGATACTGTTATTTGAAACTGTTCTGAGAGCAGGGAGGAATGAAGTGTTTTTCTTTTACGAAGGAGTCCTGAGTATAGCAGACTTTTGCTGTTACTGCATTAGCCAGTCCCCAGCTGAAGTCTGACCCACCCCTCCCCACGGTGTGGGGTCAAACAGCCAGAAGCAGAGGAGGTTCTCCTACGGCTGATGGACGAACAGCCAAGGGCATTCCATGAGGTGGACAAACCCAGCAGGAGACATGAAAATAACTGGCTAATGGAGGGTACAAAACCGCAACAGCTGCATAGAAGCCTACTGGAGAGAGCACAGGCCTGGGAGTCAGAGGACCTGGGTTATAGTTCCAGCTCCACCACTTGTCTGCTGTGTGACCTCGGGCAAGTCACTTAACTTCTCTGTGCCAGTTACCTCTTCTCTAAAATGGGGATTAAATCCTACTCCCTCCTACCTAGGCTATGAGTCCCATGTTGTACAGGGACTGTATCCAACCTGATGTTCAGGCTGTGAGTCCCATGTTGTACAGGGACTGTATCCAACCTGATGTTCTTGTATCTGCTGCAGCACTTAGAATAGTGTTTGGCACATAATAGGTAAGCACTAAGTAAATTCCATAATTATTATTATCTGGTAGTGGCCCTATGGTCTATGCCCTCAGGCCAAACAGTCACTTGACCCTAAAGTCAGTTTTGTGCATAAAATTCTACTCTCCTTGCCCTCTGTACCCCAGTGGGATCAAACTGGCATGGAAGAGAGATTGCGTGAGTGGCATTATGCAAACCACCAGACCTATCGTCAATTCCTTTAGGCAGATTCTCCACTCTGAAGTCTTTGGGATTGGGCCAAGGGACTTCCGCTTATGACCACAGACTCAACCAACATGATTCTATGCAGCTAAGCATCAGGAATGCAAAGCTACGAGAATTTCCCATACGGAAAATGAAGACTGTCAAGGCATTCCCCAAATCCACCCAAAAAACCCAAGTGAAACCCTATAAATATTTTAAATACACACTATAGAAATGTGATCAAGTAGCCACGTAAATGCAGACCTGGAACTATATTTGTGTGTCTGTATGTAAATATTCAGTTTTCACAGTGAAAATTACGATGTGATCCATTACGTTCTGTTCATCTAAAAGGCATTTTTCCTGCACATTTCTGTCCTGTCATTATCTCATGTTAAATTAAAATGGGCTTTATCCATGCTATCAAGCACTCCAGAGGTTGGGAAGATGAATAAATGTATTTTTAAGGCAACATAAACTTGGCATTGCTACCTCAGTGCAAGAAAGCATAAGAACTACCACCATCATTAAAACTCAAACATGTGGTCACAAAAGAAAGCTCAAAGAAGAGTGCTTTAGCAAAAAAGAGTGTTGCACTGAACAGTGACTTGTACAGTATACTGTAGTTGCTTTGCATCTTGCTGCCTATGACCTAAATGTTCAATGTGAAAACCATTTTCTATCTGCTAATCTGAGTGATGCTTCAACACAGACACAACCCAAATTTACAAAGCCACAGTCTCCTGCATACTCTGCTGAGCTACACCAAGAGTACAGGGAGTGGCTGAGTACAAAAGTTATAATTACTGTTCACTTACACAACCGTCAGAAGGATCTAGGCAAAGGGAGGTCAGTATTATCCTCGGTTTTTGAAGAATTAGAGGAACAGATGACTACTCCACTGTCTAACTTTCCTTGCCACATTTTGTTTTCACTTCCTAGACTGTCGGCTACTTTCACTTGATCCTCAAAAGAATATGATTGTCAAACATTCCCAAGCCACAAAGCAAGGATACATTTGTGTGTCTGTGCATGGAGTAGAGGAGGGTAAAGAAGTGGCACAGCAAAAGGAATAATTACATAGAGAAGACAAATGTGGAAATGACAGGGCTCAAAAAAAAACACCCAAGAAGTTGTAAGTAAGGAAATACTGAATGGAGGGGAAGCAGCTCTTATCTTAGGGGTGGGTGGTCTTGACATGCCTCCAGTTGACAGAATACATATTGGGTTTTTTTATGGTATTTGTTAAGCCCTTATTATGTGCCTGGCACTGTGCTAAGCACCGGAGTAGATACAAGCTAGTCAGGTTGGACACAGTCCATGTCCCACAAGGGGCTCACAGTCTTAATACCCATTTAACAATGAGGTAACTGAGTCATACAGAAGCTAAGTGACTTGCCCAGGGTCACACAGCAGACAAGTGACGGAACCAGAAATAGAACTCAGGTCCTTCTGGCTCCCAGGCCTGTGCTCTATCCATCACACCACATTGCTTCTTGTGAGTAAAGGCCAAGGCAGCTGATTAACCTCAAACCCATTTTCTAATTTTTGAATCTCAGGCTGCCAAATGAATAGTACTTATAAGCACTTAATGTGTGAAGAGCATTGGAATAAGTATTCCCCCAAGATATTGAAGAAAACACCATCCCTAACCACAAGAAGCTTACAATCTGGCAGGAAACAATGTGAAATAGTCTGCCAATAAGAAAAAGTGCTCTAACAGTAGAGTGTGTAAAATGAGATGTACAAAAAGGCTGCAAGAAGTAGTAACAGCAAAAGTACTAAGGAGGGGCAAAAAATTTAGAACTTTAGGTCTTAATCTTCTAAGACAACAGTTCCAGGAACTACAGTCACATGAGATTCAGCCAGTTTTGCTCATTAAAAATCAGGCTAATAATTGGGGTAGAACAAGAGCTGTTCTAAATTGCTGGATCATCATCATAACAACAGCAGCAGCCATAGCTCAGCTCTTACTATGTGCCAAGCGATGGAGAAGATACAAGCTAATCACATCAGATATGTTTCCAATGACAGCAAATCTGAGGTCTGAAGAGCCTAAACACCACGCTCCAAGTGAATATAGCAGGGTAGAGCATCTGTAGACCACACAACTCATCTAGCAGCTAAAGAATTGGGCTCCTTTGGAAAGATAGTGGACCATCAATCTAGGGCCTAAGGGGTAAGCATGGAGTATACACTCCTGGTGTACTGGTTAGGGCCAAGCGTTCTACATGCTTAGCCCCCTGTTGAACCAACTAGAACAATGGAAGTCTTCCAAGAGTGAAACAGTTGGTCTCTCGTAAGATGGTGGACCAATACTGTAGAGACTAAGGGACGAGTATGCAAAGTGTACACCCCATGTACTGTTTGGGGCCCAGTCCTCTGTATAATTAGTCTTCTGCTGTACTAGCTAGCTTCATCCACCCCCATAACCCTGTGCTTGGAATGATTTTCATTGGTAAAGCCTGGCAATTCAGCCCCTTGCAGAATCTGTGAGAAGAAGCGAAAGTAATCATGGGACTGAGGGAAAAGTGGGTTTTGTGGATTCCATCAGTACAACTTGACCTCATTAGGAAATACACAATCAGAAAAAGAATACACCCCAAATTGAAGAGCAAAGAATATAAATAAGTGAATCATGTCATCAGTCATTTACCCAGCCCTCCAGAAAATTGGGCACCCAAGAATGTCAGTCAGCAAAATTAATGAGGATAAGACACCAGGCCTAAAAGGAAATTGAATATACTAGGCCTCTCTATTTGCCCTTAATGGGATCCATTGGCTATTGACAGATGCTTGCGTCTTAACCTAATCATCTGAGAAGGAACAGAAACAATGGGAATCAGAATGGTATTTCCCAAATAGCAAAGGTTTTTCAGGCCAAGCAGAAAGTCCAACTAACGATTCTTGAAGACCATTTTCAAGGCTGGCTTACATCTACTCTAAACACTCCCACTTCAGCTATAACAACAACAGTGGTATTTGTTAATAAGCTCTTAGGAGATGTCAAGCATTGTGCTAGGCACTGGATTAGATAGGCAGCCATTAGATAGGATACAGTCCCTATCCAACAATGGGCTCACCGTCTAAATGGTAGGGAAAGTAAATACTTTGCTCCCATTTTACAGATAAGGAAACTTTTAACCAACTCATATGCCTTCTATTTTTCTCCCTCTGTCTTTTGATGCGTGGTGGGGAAAGAAGAAGGAGGCCACCCAAGAGCTAGTCTCAAGGACCTTTCCTCCCTTTTGGAAATTCAATGCCGGATATTCTCTACCTCTGGTTTCATGTAGTTTATTTCCCTTTCTTAGTCCAACCAGTACATTTTTTTTTCAAAAGAAACAAATGCTGACAAGATACCAACAAGTTTATCTTAATGAAACCCCAGCATTCTCTGGCCATTCAATATCTTTTACAGCAAATACACAAACATTCCTAATTGGAGTTTGTTTTGATATCTAGAGGTGGGGTGACTTGTGAAACTAACAGAAAGTCAAGAAGAGCTAAGGACGGCCTGGATTCCTTAGACCTGTTCAGCACAAGACATGAGTCTTTACACTCTGTTGCTTCCCCCTCACCAAAATTTATTTTCATGTCCATCTCCCCCACTAGACTATAAACTCCTTGAGGGATGGAATCATATCTACTAACTATTGTACTCTCCCAAGCACTTAATACAGTGAATAGAGTAAGTGCTCAATATATGATTGATTAGTTCCTTTAGTGGATTTAGCAACAATTTCAAAATAATAGTAGCAATTCTATCCTTTTTTATGATTTTGACCACACTCTATTTTGGTATTATGTATAGCAAGGTTGTTTCCTACATCTCAATCTAGATCTCTTCAAACTCACATACACACACAAACACACACACAAACAATAGTTATGATAGCATTTATTAAATGCTTAGTATGTGCTTAGTAGATACAAAGTAATCAGATTGGATGCAAGAGCTTGTCCCACAAAGGACTCAGAGGAATTCCTCAGATGCTCTGAGCTAGTCTTCTTTGCCTGCTGCTCTTTATTTTGTTGTCTGCCGAGTCCAACTTTCAAGAAACATCATGGCCTAGTGGATAGAGAACGGGCCTGGGAGTCAGAAGGACCTGGATTCTAATTCCAGTTTTGCCACTTGTCTGCTGTGTGACTTTGGGCAAGTCACTTAACTTCTCTGAGTTTCAGTAACCTTGTCTGTAAAATGGCAATTAATACTTATGAGATACGGACTCACAACCTGTCCAACCTGATTAGCTTGTAACTATCCTAGCTCTTAATACAGTGCCTTGCACATAGCAAGCACTTGGGGGGGAGGAGGGAGAAGCAGCAGCCATCTGGAAAATGGGGCCAGTGCAATTATTAACTAAAACTGTAACACCTCAATTTTAAAAAAATAAACAGTGCCATTCATCACCTGTGTGTAGTATACCATACTAAGCACTTGGGAGAGTACAATAGAGTTAAGTAAACACAAACCCCACCCTCAAGGTGTTTACAATCTAAAAGGGGAAAGAGATACCAAAACAGAAGACAGATAAGATGAGAAGGAACTGAATATATATGTAAATGTATTTGTGTCTAGGTGACTACATAGCAGAGTAAAGCAAAAGTAAATGCAATCTACTGTACATTAAAATGTCAAAGTAGTTACCTATATAAATTGGTTTCCCTCTCACTTCCAAACCCCCTTCCTTTTTGCCATTAAACTGAGCTTCTAGCCTAACTCCGCATTTCCAGAAGGCACTGTCCAGTAATCAGTGGCATGTACTGATCACATATTCTGCGTTAGGAGCGCTGTACTCAAGTGCTGGAAAAAGTACTACACGAAAGAGTCGGTAGACACCACAGGATCAATTACTAAGTGGCATTCATTAAGTGCGTACTGTGTGCAGAGCACTGTATTCTGTGCTTGAAAGTGTCCAAGAGTAAAATCCCTGCCCTCAAGGAATTAACATTCTAGTTGGATTGTATGTTGCATTAGGGTACAGTTGCTCCACTTTCTCCATGGAGATCAACTTTCCAAGATCCGGGTTGATTTTGAGCTTCACCATGGGCCAGGGACCAGTCCTAATTTTTCCTCCACTGTATTTATCTCCAGCATTAGTACAGTGCTCGTTGTGGGCAGGGAAAGTGTCTGTTTGTGGTTACACTGTACTCTCCTGAGTGCTTAGTACAGTGCTCTGCACAGTAAGTGCACAATACAATTGACTGAACACAACAGGCACGCAATGTTGTTGCATGGGTGGACAAATAAGCTAGAACAAACACCCCTCAAGTATTATTGAGCATGCCCCAAACCCCACCACTGCATTCATGCACATATATATTTACATTCTTTTGCTTCTTCCTATATGTAATCTATTTTAATGCTCTTCTTGCCTTCCTCTCCTAAGCTCTCCGGGGGCAGGGATCAAGTGGTCTAACTCTACTGTACTCTAGCAAATTCTCTGCTCAATGCTTTACACAGAGTAAATCCTCAGTTAATGCTACCGTTTCCTTCCTGGCCAGATAAAGCAGGAGCTGGATTGTGGCAAGCATAAAGGAAAGGCTGTCCATGCCACACTAAATTTGTTGCCTCTAGACTGACCTCGTTGTGGGCAGGGAATGTGTCTCTCTGTTGTTTTACTGTACTCTCCCAAGCACATAGTACAGTGCTTTGCACACAGTAAGCACTCAAATATGACTGAATGATGGCAGGCGCCAATGGTGTCAAGAAGGGGATTTAAGATATTTCAGTACTTTATCCGTTTCAATTAAATGCTATTTACCATACACAAAGTGGGCAGAACACTGTATTAAGCACATGGGAGACTAACAGAACTAGAAGATGTTCTTAGCCCTCCTGGAGCTTACAGTCTAGTGAAGGAAACACATAAACTAAAATTGGTAGCATTTATTAGGTGACTATTAGATACAAAGCACTATATTAGGCATAAATATACACAATGAGAAAGACATTTCCTGCCTTCAAGAAGCTCACAGTTTAGTTTTTGCTTTGTTTTTAAGTTATTCAATTTCAGAGAGCCACACACTAAGATTATGTCAATTTGTTTATGTTGACCACCCTAGTAGAAAATATTTTATTGTTTATCTTGTGGGCAGGAAGCATCACTTTGTTATGCTGTGCTTCCCAAGTGCGCTACAAGGGAACTCAGTAAATGCTGATATTACCACAACAAGCCACTGCTGTATATATACTCATATTGGTTAAGCACTCCGTGTTATGTACTGTTCAAAGTCCTGCGCTCGTAATAATAGGATACTTAGCATTTATTAAGCACTTTCTCTACTATAAGTTCATTGTGGAGAGGGATGTGGCTGTTTATTGTTTTAACTTCCTCTCCCAAGCACTTAGTGCAGCGCTCTGCACACAGTGAGTGCTCACTAAATACGACTGACTCACCGACTCACTATTTGCCATGTTTCCCCAAGTTCTATGCGCTTGGGGAAAACACGCTGGTGGGATTTGAACAGGTCTCTCAGTCTAAGTATGAAGGGGACCAAATATTGAATCCTTCCTTTTGCAGATGAGAAAACTGAGGCACAGACAAGGTCATATAGTAGGCTAGCGGCAGAACTGGCATTAGAACCCGGGTCCTCTGACTCCCAGGCCCATGCTAATTCCACTACGCCACGCGGCTTCTCTGCCATTACCGTCGATACGCTATGAAGGGCTTGGCTTGATGAACTGACGAAGAGCACTCTCAGGTCTCCTATGATACGCAGCACACCCTTCCCTATGGCAATGGCATATTTCAGGAACCCACACTGCTCCCAATCTGAACTCGACATTAAGCGAGGCAGGCAGGTGACTTCCTTCCTTGTCAGCAGATCCACGTGTTGACTCATTTCATGAGTTCACCTCTTTCTCTAACTCCCAGCCCTACCCTGAGTCACCTCCAAGTTTTCCCCATCCTGCCCCTAGCTCATGGGGCAAAGAGCAGCCAGTTTGGGAATCTACCACCACACCCAATTCTGAATACAAAACAGCCATATATCAAGACATTTTATCTGCTACTGCACAACAAAGCAATCAACAGACCCTAGCAATGCAAAGAATGATGTATTAATAAATTACTTGTTTATATTAATTAATCCCTCTAGACCGAAAGCTTATGGTAGATGTGTCCATCGACTATGTTTTACTGTACTCCCAAGAGCTTAGTACAGTGCTCTGCACACTAAATGCTCAATACCACTGATTAATATCTAATCAAGGGAATATATTTTTTCCAGCATAACCACCAACTTGGGGGCAAACTACTGGCTATCTTTTGGTGGCTTTTTGGTGCACTGCAATACAGTTAAACAAGACTGAGCCTAACTCTAACACAAAAAATGAAATTCAAACAATCTTTGGGTCTACCATTTTTTAGAATGAATGTCTTCAAATTTATTTTGATGTTTTCAAAGTTGCCTTGCAGATCTAATTTGCTTGCTTAAATGTATTCAGAACATCCCCATCTTTATATAGCCAGCAAGAATTCTTGACCTCTCATTTTCCTCCTGCTGCCTTTGCTCTGCAATCCCCACGAGCCCCAAAACAATCACATTTCTCTTCTTCACTTTGGAAAATCCCAAGACGAATATCCCAAGACTGACAAAATATATCTCTACTTGTACCAAGTGCTCGATATTCACCCCATCCTTAGCCCCATAGCACTTTGGTACATATCTGCAAATTATTTATATTGATGTCTGTCTCCCCGCTCCTCCCACCCCAGACCATAAGTTCACTGTGGCCAGGGAGCATGTTTACCAACTCTTTTGTACTCTCCCAGTGGCTTAGTACAATGCTCTGCACAGTATATGCTTAATTAATATCAGTAACAAAATTATTTTACAATTTTATCAGCAGGAAATAGAAATGTTTGTTTCAGTTCCATGCACAATATGCCCTGGGACAAGTGACAGTCTAGGGGAAATATCTGCTCTTTCCTAAAGCACTTTGTGAATTTTCGTCTGCTCACTCAGCATTTTTCATTAACTTTTTTTTAAAAAAGGTTCAACTAGAAGTCTGGTTTTAATTATTTTGGCCTCAGTGCCTTGTAAAAACAAGTGAGGACAAATGGACAGAATTTGAAATGGCAATTTCCAGTTGGCGAAACCAACTCCGAGCATTTCTAAAGTGTTACCAATGTTCCACTAACCTTATTCATCTCAACAACTCCTTGAACCCTTCCAACTCTAAAAAAGAACTGATATCCTTAGGGAGCTTACCCTTTTAATGTCATTAATCAGACTCCAAAGATAAGCAGGAGTTTTTCAGAGAACCAAGACACAACTTCAAGTACTTGTGATAGCTTAATGAAAGAAATTGCCCCTGCAGTTCCCTTCAAGGTTAGGACAGCAGGAATGATCAAAATCTGCTTACATTTTACCACAGATAAAGTTTTCATTAGCTCCCTGCTCATCTGTTATCAGTTCCATATGAATCCAACTTAACTTCTGGGGAAATGCACTCTTTCTTCCATTGACATAAAACTTCACAGTAAACAGATGTGCAGTGTGGGCCAAAAAGAGGAAAAAGAATCATTCAGTAACACTATCCTCAAAGATAAAGAATGTGGATTGTGCAGAAGTATTAATTCATTCACAATTATATAGTGGCATATCATTATGGTGCCATGTCTGCTAATTCAGGTTTTTACTCTTCCAAGTGAGAAGCAGCATGGCTCAGCGGAAAGACCCCGGGCTTGGGACTCAGAGGTCATGGGTTTGAATTCCAGCTCTGCCACTTGTCAGCTGTGGGACTGTGGGCAAGTCACTTCACTTCTCTGGGCCTCAGTTCCCTCATCTGCAAAATGAGGATGAAGACTGTGAGCCTCACATGGGACAATCTGATGACCTGGTATCTAACCCAACGCTTAGAACAGTGCTCTGCACATAGTAAGCGCTTAACAAGTACCAACATTATTATAGTACAGTGCTCTGCACATAGTAAGCAATCAGAAAATACCATTGATTTATAGATCTTTAGGGTTTTACCTAAAGAGAAACACTGAAGATGAGAATTCAAAGATTTCCATTTTGTCTATTAATAATATTGTTTCATTTTTTAAACAAAGGGGAAAGAAGTTTGCTACCTTTTGCAACCAAAGAACAATAGCTTTATGTACAGACAAGAAAGCTTTGTTTTTCAAAACATTTCAATATCAGAGAAACATTTGAAGTAAAATACAAATTTAGAGCTAGAAAAATTGGATGATTTTTGGCAATGGGTTTTCCCCTTAAGAAAATCCTGCACTACTGCACATCCAATTCCTCCCAAGGTTCAATAGGATTTCCAGGAAGAAAGTGTTTTCAGAGATTTAACTATATGAAACCAAATGTTCTTTTACTGGGAATTTCCACTGAGTTCTATTAAAGAAACCAACCCAATACCCCACCCTAGCAGTAAACCAAAGGACAGTGGGAATTACCATGTTTTGCAATCCAAAGAAAGACACCACTGGAGCAGGAATTTCAAATTCCCCTCATGCATCACTGGAATGAGCACGTCTGACAGGGGCAAACGAGAGAGACACGCTTCCGTGAGTCAAGGCCTGAGAAGTGTAAGCCTTGATGATTAAGCCCTGTGACTAAACCAACTGGGTTTGCTGTACTCAACTGAGTCTGATCTATCTTCACACTTCTCCCATAAGTGGCAGACGGTACAGAGGAATTTGTCAGAGTAGATTTAAAGGGGCCTTTCTATTCTGTTTTGCAGTTCTTCTTCCTGGCCTGCTTGGCTGAAGACAATCCAACTTCAGTCTGGATCCAGGTTTTGCCACAACCACACCCCAAAGAGGTGCTGCTAAATCCGTGCCCTGGCGCTACACCAGAATAGTGCTCCTTCCTGTGCGCTAGCAATCCAAGCAGCACAGGAGGCTTCCTGACTGATATTAATTCATTCTTTTTGCATTATAGCATTCATTTATTCATTCAACCATATCTATTGAGCACTTCCTGTGTGTGCACAGCACTGTACTAAGGAGAGTACAATATAACAATAAACAGACACATTTCCTGCTCACAACAGTTTACAGTCTAGTCCCATTCCTGGCACAACCACATGCAGGTAGAGAAGAGGTTTGGGCAGGGAGTCTATTTACTGAGTGCATATTCTTCCTAGAGCACTTATCTTTAAGGAGCAGGACCTGCACTTCAAGACTACGCCTTATAAGACTATTCCAAGAAATAACATCATCAATATTTAGAGTGGAACTCGCTCTGCTACACTGGCCAGACTTAAATAGCTAAAGCTCGCCATGGTACTTCTAAATACTACGTGCTAAGCTATGTAGGAACAATAAAAATCAGATCCAACACGAATCAGTCCCTGTCCCACATGGGGGCTCACCATCTAAAGGGGAGGGAGAAGTGGTACTTAATCCCCAATTTACAGATGAGGAAACTGAGTCCCAGAAGTTAAGTGACTTGCCCAAGGGCAGGCAAGCTAGTAATTGGCAGAGCCGGGCCAAAAACCCAGGTCTCCTGACACCCAGGCTCGTGCTCTCCCTGACTAGACAGTAAGCTAGAGGGCACGGAATGTATCTACCAACCCGGCTGCATTGTACTCTCCCAAGCACTTAGTACAGTGTTCTGCACACAGCAAGCAAATACATCAGGATTGATGGATTTCTGCTAGGTCAACTGCTTCCTACCAAAAAATCTTTTGGGGCTACTATGCCCCCATTTAATGTTTTTTTACATTATTTCCAGTTCCTTGTTTCTTTCAGATTTTACTACTTTTCCCTACCTTGACCGTAAGAATTTTCTCTCACGCATTAACCTCTGGTCAAAATTCACTCTTGGACCAGTTTCACTGCTTCCATAGGGAGGCCACTGCAGAGAGATACGGGGGCCTCAGAAGAAATGAGAGCACCTTCACATTAGATCAGAAAGGCTTTTTCAAACAAAACTTTTCCCTGGAGCAATTCAAATGTCACTGCTGTATCAGCAAAACAGGTTTTTGCTACTTTGCTTCCATTTTGTAGACACAGAGTTGACTTCTGTGCAAGTCCATTAACATACTGGCTCCAACACGCACTACAAAACTGGAACGCTCCCTTAGCATGGCTTACTGAGCATTAGACCTCAAATAACTCTTTCATGTGCATTCTATGCCTCTCAGCAAGTGTCAGGAGCCTTTCATTTGCTATTAGAATATGGAACTCAGAAGACATTATCTCTGTTGACTGACAAAGGCTCTGATTCCTACAGCCCTCTGATCAATTTGCCTGTCACCTCAAATCAACAAATGCACCAGCTCATGAAAAGTATGTGGACCAGTTTAAAAAAAGTTTGGATTCAGTTATTAACATAGCCTGTAGAGTGCAAACATGAACTAAACGTGAGACTAGCTATTGCATTATTTTGCTTGATCTCATCAATGGCATTTACTGAGCACAAATGTGTGCAGAGCACTTTATTAAGCACCTGGGAGAGTACAATACAACAGAGTTGGTAGACATGTTCCCAGGCCAAAAGGAACTTAGAGTCTAGAGGAGGAGATGGACTAAAATAAGTTACGGATATTTACATATATCAATCAGGGGTACTTATTGAGAACCTACTGTGTGTAGAGCACTGTAGTGAGTGCTTGGGAGAGCACAAAACAGACTTGATAGACACGTTCCCCGCCCTCAAAGAGCTTACAGCCTAGTGGGCGCATACTGCCTAGAGGGGGAGACAGAAAATAAAATCAATCGTAGGATATGTACGTATGTGCAGTGGGGGCTGAGAATGGGATGAATATCAAGTATTTCAAAGGTACAGGTCCAAGTGCAATCAAAATCATAGCCAAGGCTAATTAAGGAGATAGAAAAATGAATATCTTCAGTGTATTCTAGAATGCAGCTTGGCCCAGTGGAAAGAATGTGGGTCTGGGAGTCAGAGGATCTGAGTTCTAACCCCAACTCCACCACTTGTATGCTGCATGACCTTAGGAAAGTCATTTCACTTCTCTGGGCCTCAGTTACCTCATCTGTAACATGGGTATTAAGATTGTGAGCCCCAAGTGCAACATGGACTGTGTCCAATCCGGTTAGCCCGTATCTACTCCATGCTCAGCACAGTGCCTGGAACAAAGTATTTAAATACCATAAAAAGAAAGTGGCCACACCTAAAGTTTGCCAAACCCTCCTGAATGACAATCCTAACAGGTATCACAAGCTGGACCAGGGCTGGTCCACTTGGCACTCAGCTAAGTGATTGCCTCCAAAGAGGCACAGAAAGCCCATAATAATAATATTTAATAATTATGGCATTTGTTAAGCGCTTACTACATGCCAGGCACTGTACTAAGCGCTGTGGTGGATACAAGCAAATCGGGTTGGACACAGTCCCTGTCCCACGTGGGACTCACAGTTTCAATTTGCATTTTACAGGTGAAGTAAAGAGACCCACAGAAGTGAAGTGACCTGTCCAAGGTCACACAACAGACAAGTAGCAGAGTCAGGATTAGAGTCCATAACCTTCTGGCTTCCAGGCCCAGGTTCTATCCATTAGGCCATGCTGAAATCATGAACCACTGCAAAACTTCCATCTGTGTTTCCCCCAGCCCCCAGCCTCCGGCCCCATGACACCCTTGTCAGCTTGGCCTTGGAGCATGGGATAGTTGGTCCCGGCAAGGATCTGAGTGGCCCTTTGGTAGATGGCAGCACTGAGGTCCAGAATGCAGGTCTCCTTCCCTCAGAAGTTGCTGAAAAGCAGCGTAACCTAGTGGATACAGCCTGGGAATCAGAAGGGCCTGGGTTCTACTTCTGGCTCCGCTACTTGTCAACTGTGTGACACTGGGCAAGTCAGATAACTTCTCTGTGCCTCAATAATCTAAAATGTGGATTATGACTGTGTGCCCTGTGTGGGACATAGTCTGTGTCCAACCTGATTAGCGTTTATATACCGCAGTGCTTAGTACAGTGGCTGACACATAATAAGCACTTAAATACCATAAAAATAAATACATTCATGAGCAGTGCAGAAGGGAGGAGGGAAGCAGGTTTTTAAATCTATTGCTTTCACTCCCTTCGATCCATCCTATAATAATAAACACTATGGTGGCATTTGTTATGTGCTATTTGCCAAATGCTATACTAAGCCCCAGAGTAGATACAAGTTCATCGAGTCAGACACTGTCCCCGTCCCCCAAGGAGCTCAAAGTCTAAGGGGAAAGGAGAGGAGGCATTTTACTGAAGCACTGAGAAATTGAATGACTTGCCTACAGTCATATGAAGGGCAAGTGGGAGAGCCAGGATTAGAGCCCAGGCCCCTTGGCTCCCAGGCTCCCACTGTTTCCATTAATATTAACTGTGCTATTTGTTAAGTGCTTATTACATGCCAAGCAGTGGACTAACATGCTGGGGTTAGTCAGAGGATAATCCGGTCGGAAACAGATCCTGTCCTGCATGGGGTTCACAGTTTAAGTAGGAGGGAGAACAGGTATTTAATCCCCATTTTACAGATGATGAAACTGAGGTCCAGGAAGGTTAAAATGCCTCATCCAATGTGACCCAGAAGACTCCTGGTAGGGCCAAGACTAGATGGTCCTTCAGCCTATAGTCCTGGAGGCTGTCCAGTAAAGAAGGGCCCTGGGGCATAGAACTGTAGTGAATGAACTTGGATGAGCTTTTTTGTTTTTCCCCATTAGACTTTAAGATCCACCAGCTATACACTCCTAAGTGCTTAGTACAGTGCTCTGTCCAAAGTGAATACACAATAAATACCAGTGATTGATTTTGGAAGTTAACACTTTCCCTAAGGGTGAAGGGTAGAGAGAGTATAGTTGTTTGTTTTACAATGTGGCAGCTGTGTTCTTAAAGAATCCCCTATGAAAAAATTATGTTTTAGTAACCTCTGATTCTATGAGACTTCTCAGGTTGGGGATAAATGGTTCAGGGGATACCTCCATGACATTTTTTTGATACTAATTCCTATTTTACAGTTTTGGCCATCTTTAGGGGAATGTTTTACATCCTCACTTTGTCAATTTACAGTATTAGATTGGGTAAAGTTGCCCATACACAAAGCAACACAAAGTACTGAGTAACACATAAGTCTGAAGAAGAGGCTGAGAAGCATCACACCTTGACCTAAAACTACCACCCACAACCATTTCTTCTTATATCACATCAACTTTTGCCAAGTTGTGGATTGTGTTATACCTGAACAGACCTGTACTGAAAGAGGAACATTCCCCCATTTTTCTGCCACACAACCAAATTGTGTAACAAAAACCTGGATAATGACAGAACTGAATGTTCTGGGAATTATCAATGGCTTGGAAATGCCATCTTTTCAATCAGCAAAAAGGAAGGATGAACACAGAACTCTTGAATTCGCTTCCAGATTCTTCCAATAATGAATCCCATACTTTTGGAGAAAAAGAAGTTAAGATTTTATTTCTGTATCCACGACTATAAAGTGGATGGAAAGATCATTTTCCATGCCACAGGAAACTGTGAGAATTGGTGACTGAAAACACTCTGAAAATAAAGGGGTACAGTGCTAAATGTGTTACCTCTATTCATTGTCCTTCTGGGGTTTGAACCAGTTCTTGGAAGTGAAGCATTTTAGGAAGATGTTATACCTCTCCCAGGACATCCGGTACAAAATAATAAATCACCATTTTGGAGGAGGATGGAAATGGTACTCGCTGAGCATCTACTGAGTAGAACAATCCGTGTGAAGTACTTGGGAAAGTATAATTCGTTCAGGCCACGATGCTAACTTTAATGCTCTGAAGCAGTAATCTGTTAGCACAATATTACTGTACTCTAGTGGTTTAAAAGAGCCAATTCATCCTCCTTATTCCCAACAGTAGCTCTCATGCTGGGAGAAACCAGATCACTATTTATTAAGCTTCTAATGCACACTGGGATCCTTGAAGACAAAACTGGCAGCATCTTGGGGGTCCTGGCAGTTTCCCTGAGACATATATATTTTATTTTAAAATGGAACAGATTTCTATCCGAGAAGCATCCTGGCCTAAAGGAAAGAACATGGGATTGAGAGTCTGGAGGCTAGGATTCTAGTCCTGGCTCTGCCAATTTCCTGTTGTGTGACCTCAAGAAAGTCACTGAACCGCTGTGTCTCTCAGTTTGCTCATATTCATAAAGATAAGGTACCTCTCTGGGTGAGACTGAGCATGTCTCAGTGGAAAGAGTCCAGGCTTGGGTGTCAGAGGTCAGGGGTTCGAATCCCTGCTCTGCCACTTGTCAGCTGTGTGACTGTGGGCAAGTCACTTCTCTATGCCTCAGTTCCCTCATCTGTAAAATGGGGATTAATTGTGAGCCTCACGTGGGACAACCTGATTACCCTGTATCTGCCCCAGCGCTTAGAACAGTGCTCGGCACATAGTAACTGCTTAACAAATACCAACATTATTATTATTATTAATCTGATTATTTTGCATCTGCTAAGTACTTGGCAAGCGTTTAATGAATACTATTTATTTGCCTGAAAAGATCAAATAAGGCATATTTATAAACCATTTTGGAATGGACTGTTTGGGGACAAAAAATGAGAATGTAATGGTTTGATCCTTCCAGTTCCCAACAGGAAGAGGAGGAAGAATGCCTTAGAGTAAACAGGTCATATTATATTCTTCTATTTGGAAGCACATATGAAAAATAAGTATTCTCCTCAATTACAGCCAGTTCTCCTTTAACACAAGGAACTGCATTTTTGTCCTCGTTCCCTCTTCCATTCCCACTATCTGTGGATAATCTCAGCCTTTCTTTCCGCCCCATTACATGGTAAGGCAGTGACTGTCTGTACTGCTTCTCTTATACTTCCTTAAGTCCAATGTTTCATGCTGTCACTCAAGCAATACCACTGATTGTTTAAAAACGTAGCTTTTTGCAGACCTTTCATTCACTCAATCGTATTTACTGAGCAATTACTCAGAGCACTGTATTAAGTGCTTGGGAGAGTACGATGTAACAATAAACAGATGCATCCCCTGCCAATGAGTTTATTCAGGAAACGGTAAAATAATTGCAAAAGAAACAGTGTGGCCTAATGGAAAGAGCTTGAGCCAGGGAGTCAGAGGACCTGAGTTCTAGAATCAGCTCTTCCACTTGCCCGCTGTGTGACCTTGGACAAGTCACTTAACTTCTCTGGGCCTCAGTTTCCTCATCTGTAAAATGGGGACTAAATAACCCTTCTCCTCCTCCCTTAACCTGGGAGTGCCTTATGGGACAGGGACTGTGTCTGATCTGAAGGTACTGTATCAGTTCCAATGCTTAGTACAGTCATTGGCACAAAGTAAGTGCTTAACAAATATCATTATCTATATCATTATTAATAATAACAATAAAATAGACTAACTTCTTCTCCTCTTCAAAGAACAAATATGTCGAGATCCAGCTTCACATTCACTAACTTGTTGAAAAGCAAGGTAGAAGTCAAGAAAACCTCCCACAAACAGACTTGAAATTTTAACAGGACTGAGGCCCTTTCCCTGTGGCTTTATTCGAGATGACATTTAGAAAAGCAAGCTGAAAATTCCAAGCTCAGCCCAATAAAAGTTTCCTCTCATTTAAATTTGGGAGGTGCCCTTTTTTTTCCCTTTCTGGGCTCAGTACAAGGCCTCACACAATCCAGAGTCTCCACAAAAGTTAGGAAAAAAAACCCCAACACCTGAGCTAAGTTTCACTGCCTCCTTTTTAGATAAGCTTTTCTTAGAGAAGCTCTCGAATTGTTTCGCAAACTCCTTGTGTCGTGCTGAGAATTAAACTTGGCTTGGATTTCAAAGAAGGTGATTATTTTTAGCCTTCCCTTGTGAATGGCATACCAAATCATACCCAAGTTTTGAGCACATGGCAGAACGAAGCCCTAAGCGGTTCCCTGACTTTACCCACCCAATGTTCCAAATGAGTAAGTGCTCTATTTATAGCCACGAAGAGTTACGGTTTCCAGACATACTTCTCCACAACATACCACCTCCTCAATATTGAATTTCAACCTCCAGCCATCCAGGCTTTTTCCGTTAGTTTTGTTTGGGATGGTTTTTGAGCTATAGGCATGCTCTTTGGTTGACTGCCAACTCAACACCAGAGAGCAGAGAAATTTTGTTTATTTCCAAAGAGATAGAATTTCTTTCTAGTCTTTTGTTTAATGTTAAGATACAAAAGAAAAAAACAAAAACATAATAGCGTTTTCATTCTTATGATTCTGAATATCCGGTGAAGCACATTTTTACGAGAAATGACCCCCTACCGTCACTAGTTTTGAAGGGGTAATGGGTTCAAGTATTTTTTTAAAAAGACCCAAATACAATGAACAAAAATTTACTCTTCCTATGCTTCTATCCAACCAAACTTTATCATTCAGCCGCCTAGATATTGTTAGTCAAGCTGAAAATCTCTTAATGGTATTGAACTCTCGCTTAGTAGTGTTCCACACACAGATGCTCAATAAGTATGATTTTTATGTATCTTTCCTAGTGTGTCAAATTCCTCCTCACCCGCTTAGTCTTCGATTATAAGCCCATCTGTCATCCAAGAACCAAGTCATCACTGTACCTTTCCAAACACTCAGCATAGTCCTTTGCATAAAAAATAGGTCTTCAGTAAACACTATTGAATGGACATGGAGATATCTAGTGACAGGTAGGAACAGACCACAAAGGCTTTTCCGACTTTATCTTCCAGGATCAAATACATCAATCATATTTATTGTTTTCTTTGTGCGGAGCACTGTACTAAACATCTTGGAGAGTACAAAAAAGTTGGGAGATCAGTACCTTGCTTACAGCAAGTTCACAGTCTAGAGGAGGAGGGGCTTCCATGCAAAGAAAGAAGTCTTAAAAATGAGAGCACCTTAAAGCGATTCAGTTTTCATCCATTGTTACTAGTTTGTATTTCCAGGAAGAAATCAGCAATCTCTCTCAGAGTCAAGGCCAATGCCATCAATGTTAATGACATTTATGACATAGTAAATGTCAACAAAGTCAATTCTAGGTCAGAGTCACCATTTTGTTAAATATTCACCAACAGAATGTATGGCCTGAGACTGTTCATCTTGCAAAACTCTGCTTCCACTATTTTCTATTTTTCTTTGCTTTCTTTGGGTATTGATGACTACAAGTTATAAAATCTAGGAAAGAATATTTCATAATTGCTGACAAACTGGCAACACCATTCAACAACAGGATAAGTGTAGGAGGGTGTGTGGCATAGCAGATAGAGCATGGGCCTGGGAGTCAGGTCATGGGCTCTAATCCCAGCTATGCCACCTGTCTGCTGTGTGACCTTGGGCGAGTCACTTCACTTCTCCATGCCTCAGTTACCTCACCTGTAAAATGGGGATTGAGACTATAAGCCCTATGTCGGACGGAGATTATGTCCAACCCCATCTGCTTGTATCCACTCCAGCGCTTACTATATGCCAGTAGCGACAGTCAAATGTGACCACAAGGCCAAGACAGGTGAGCATCAGGCTTCATGGAATGACAGTCAATCAACGGCATATGAGCACTTACTCTGTGCAGAGTACTGAATTAAGCTCTTGGGAGGATACAAAACAATTTCTGGCATTCAAATTTAAACCCTTTATTCACCCCTCCTTCAGCCCCTTAACACTTATGTATACACCCATAATTTATATATTGATATCAGTGTCTGCTTCCCCCTCTAGATTGTAAGAGCAGTATGGGCAGAGAACATGTCTAACTCTGTTGTGTTGAACTCTCCCAAACACTTAATACAGTGCTTTGCACACAATAAGTGCTCAAAAAACATGACTGAATGACTGAATAAATACAGAGTTGGAAGATGCGTTCCCTTGCCCAGAATGAGCTTACAGTCTAGAGGGCTAGACAGGCAGTAATATGAATAATTTATTATATATAATTTCTAGATATATACATAAGTGATCTGGGGTTAAGGGCTGGGTGAATACTGAAAGCCCAAAGGTCACAGATCCAGTCCTGGGAATAACTGATTCTTATAGGGAAGGTGGGGAAATGCTGGTCAGGACAACGGAAACATAACGACTCCCGGTGATGCTCTAAGACAGAACTGATGGAGCCACTGGCAAGAGGTAACAGACAAGCTTCAAATCCGAGACTTCAGGACTCATTCATTTGATGGTATGTATTGAGCACTTACTGTGTGCAGGGCACCACACTAACCACTTGGGAGACAACAATACAACAATAAACAGATACGATCTGCACCGAGTTCAGAACGTATGCAGCAGGATCAGATGGAGTGCTCCTACCTCATGCGGCACTACTCACATTCTCTCATCCAATCAATCAATCCTGCCCTGCCCTGCCTGCTGGGACACAATCAATCCATCAATGGCATTTACTTAAAATAGGCAGAGCACCGTACTAGGCGCCTGGGAGAGTACACTATAGCAAAATTAGCAGACACATTCCTTGCTTATAATGAGTTTACAGTCTAAAGGGGGAGACAGACTAATATGAATGATTTATAATATATAATTTAAAAGTATGTATACGGGGTATGGGGTGGAGCATATAACCTATGTCCAAAGGTCACAGATCCAGGTGCAAAGAGAGGAAGCAGGCGAATAGGGGCGCAGCACAAAGTCAAGGACACGTGTGGTCTTCGCCCACATTAGTCAGCTACAGGTAGGACCGAAACAAGATAGAACCCAGGTCTCCTGATCCCCACACCACTGCTCTTTCTACCAGACCCACAGCACAACTACAATTAACCTATTCACTATTACACAACCCCACCCAACCCCTGTTTTTTGTTGTTTTTTTTTTTACTGTTTTCCTTCCCACAGACTATGTGCACTATGTGGGACAAGGACTGTGTCCAAACTGATTATCTTCTATCTAGTGCAACCCTTAGTACGGAGCTTGACATGAAGTAAGCACTTCAATACTATCATCATTATTATTATCACATCATTATTATTAACTTTAGTGGAGAGAAATCGTGTTTGCCAGAACGAACACCAGATGAAAGAGTTTTCAGTGAAACAGCAGTGTGGCCTAGTGGATAGAGAATGGGGCTGGCTCAAGGCCCTGGGTTCTAATCCCAGCTCTGCCACTTGTCTACTGTGTGACCTTGGGCAAATCACTTCACTTCTCTATGCCTCAGTTATCTCATCTGTAAAATGGGGATAAAGACTGTGAACCCCACATAGGCTATGGACTGTGTCCCACCTAATTAGCATATATCTACCCCAGCACTTAATACAGTGCCAGAAACATAGTAAATGCTTAAATACCATTTTAAAAAAACTTGAAGAATGTATGTCATTTAGAATGCATAACTAGCTGTGCAAGGCAGTATGGTCTAGAGGAAAGGGTTCAGAACTGGGAGTCAGGAGACTTGAGTTCTGGTCTCCTGCTCCATACCTAGCCTGCTTATGTCCTTGGGCAAGTCAATGAACTTCTCTGGAACTTCAGTTTCCTCCTTTGTAAAATGATGCTTAAATACCCATTCTTCTCTCTCAGACTGTGAGGCTCATTTGAGACAGGGGCGGTGATTGGTTGCATTTAAACTAGTGCTTGGCACATAGTAAGTGCTTAAATACCACAGTTATTATTTGTGGTATTCAACCCCAACCCCACAGCACTTATGTAGGTATTTTTAAATTATATATTATAAACTACCTTATATTATCATCTGCCTGCCCGTCTAGATTATAAACTGGTTATGAGCATGGATCGTATACTCTCCCAAGTGCTTAGTGCATTGCTCTCAACATAGCATGGGCTCCAGAAAAACCACTGATTGATTGATACAAGATAATCACATCAGGCACAATCTTGGTGCCATATAGGGCTCACTGTCTCAGTAGGAGGGAGAACAGATAATCTCCTTTTTACATAGGAGGAAACTGAAGCACTGAAAAGTTAAGTGACTTGCCCATGGTCACACAGCAGGCACATGGAAGAACTGATGTTAGAATCTAGGTCCTCTAACTCCCAGCCCACATGGCTTCCGTTAAAATAGAAAATGGATCCCCAGTAATCTGGCTCTCAACTCAAGGCCCTCATCATTCGACTGTCACAGTACCGGGACTTCCAATCAATCATTCATCGAGAAATGTGTGAAAACAGGATGGAAAGGGTTGAAAGCAGACATCTAGATTTTGGCCTGATTTCGCTACCCAAAGGGCAGGAACCAATTCCTTAGCAGTTGACAAACCCTGCTCCCAATTTATTCAATTAACAGCACCTCTTGGGAGTCTCAAATTTAGCAACACACTAATCTCTTCATCGGGAAAACCAGGAAAATGAGCTTCAGATATCCAGTTTGAACCTGGGTGAGGAGGAAACAGACACAGTTCTAGAATTAGAACTCGGATGTCCTGACTTCCACCGTGCATGCTGCTCACACCACGCTAAGCAGCGTGGCTCAGTGGAAAGAGCCCGGGCTTCGGAGTCAGAGGTCATGGGTTCGACTCCCGGTTCTGCCACCTGTCAGCTGTGTGACTGTGGGCGAGTCACTTCACTTCTCTGTGCCTCAGTTCCCTCATCTGTAAAATGGGGATTAACTGTGAGCCCCACGTGGGACAACCTGATTTCCTTGTGTCTACCCCAGCGCTTAGAACAGTGCTCTGCACATAGTAAGCGCTTAACAAATACCAACATTATTATTATTACCTGGTGGACAAGTTTTTTTTTCTTCTTTTATGGCATTTGTTAAGCACTTCCTATGCTGCCAAGCACTGTTCTAAGCGCTGGTTTAGATACAAGCTAATCATGTCGGACACAGTCCCTGTCCCACATAAGGTTCACAGTCTTAATCCCCCATTTTACAGATGTGGTTAACTGAGCCACAGAGCAGTAACTTGCCCAAGGTCACACAGCAGACAAGTGATAAAGCCAGGATTAGAATCCAGGTTCTTTTGACTCCCAGGCTTGTGCTCTATCCATTAGGCCACGCTGCTTCTCTTTATAAACGGAAGAAGCAGCTATAGTAAGCTGCTGACACAAGGACCGCATTTTCCTTGCCCACGGAACACCCAAGGGGTCAAACTTGGAGAAGAGGCCATCAGTTAAGTTACCGCCACCTTCTCAGCACTTTGCCCGCAAGCATGCCCAAAGGGGTAAGTAAAAGAAATCCAGAGCACTGTAATCAGCCGGTCAATCGTACAGAGGAGCACTGTACTAACCGCTTGGGAGGGTACGATACCACAATGTAACAGACGCATCCCCTGTTCACAAAGAGTTAAGCGCTGAGTACAGTGTTCTGCACACAGTAAGCACTCAATAAATATGATTGAATGAGGTATCCAGATGGGATAGTGCAATAGAGGTAAGTGATACGATTCCTGCTCTGGAGAAGCTTACACAACCTGCCAGGGGAGATGGTCACTAAATATGGTAAGAAGAGGAGGAAGATGTGAATGGAAGGGTGGATATCCGGATAGGTAAGTGATTAGCCAGTAATGTGTGCTGATCCATGTGCACCAAAGAGCTGCGGATGTCTGGGAGCAAGGGCTGATTTTGGCAGATTCTCTCTGAGGCAGCCACCCTCTAATACCCACAGGACTACAGTCTCCCTGGCATCTGCCTCAGTATTGGAGACTCTGAACTTGGCGGCTGTGGTGCAGTTCCAACTCCGGGGGCGCGAGGGGGGAAATGAGGACAGACTGGTACAATGCAGCACAGCTTAGTGGTCAGAGCAGGGGCCTAGGAATCAGAAGGACCTGAATTCTAACCCCGGCTCTGCCACGTGTCTGTTGTGTGACTTTGGGCAAATCACTTAACTTCTCTGGGCCTTGGTTACCTCATCCGTAAAATGGGGATTAAGAGTGTGAGCCCCATGTGGGGTAGGAACGGTGTCCAACCTGAATAGCTTGTAGCTATTCCAGCACTTAGAACGGTGCTTGACGCATAGTAAGTACCAGTACTTACTATGGTACTTAACAAGTACCAGTTTCCAGGAGGATTTAATTGAGCTCCCACACTCACGCCCATCTCCTGCAACTACTCCTTATGAGGAGAAGATCAGGCACAGTGAGCCAAACACGGGTCTGCCACTTTTAATCAATTCTAATGTCGCTCTTTCCATATACAGATGTAGGTATACATTTTTCCCCAAATTCAGAATGTGCCTGATATCAAATATCCCCATTTATCTTATCATTAAAACCAACAACCCAAATAACATCATGGCATAGTAACAGGCTGATTTATGGAGTTGCACTGACAAGCAAAATACCCTTAGACCAACAAGTCACCTCATTTCAAACGCTGTATCCAATAATCAGCCAACATTCGAGGAACACAAAAACATTCTCAGACAGCAGGGAGTTTCCTAGTATTCATAAATTGGCACACATTTGAAGCAGAGCTGACATCTGGCTATTAAGCCCTTTTGTACAGATGTATTTTCAAAAAATCTTATCCATTCTCAAGTATACAAATATTCTTTAAAACAGTTTGTACTTGAGGGGACAAGTGTCAGAATTAAATCAAGTTTTACAAGAGATAAAAACTAGTTTGCCAATATGGCACTCAGAGACTATTCGGTTTTCCTCATCTAAAGCTGTGAGATTATCAGAGATACTCTTGGAAGCGTCATTGCATCGTTCAAAAGCTCTCACCACTTGTCTCCTGGGTGATGTTGGGCAAGTCACTTAACTTCTCTGGGCCTCAATTTCCTCATCTGTAAAATGGGGATTAAGTCCGTGAACCCAGTGTGGGACAGGGACTGTGTCCAATTCAATTACTTTGTATCTTCTCCAGCACTTAGTACAGTGCCTGGCATATAGTAAGCATTTAAAAACCACAGTTTTTAATTATTAGTATCCACTTCAACACTCACGTGCATGTAATGGTATTTAACTGCACTATTTACTGAGTGTTTTCTGTGTGCTAAATGCCGGGCCAGATAGTACATAATCTCATCTACTACCCTCACGTTAAAGATGAACAAACAGGGGCAGGGCAATAAAGTGGCCTGCTCAAGTCACAAGACAAGCCTGAAATTAGAATGGAGATCTCCTGACTTCTGGTTCTATGATATTTCCACAAGACCATGCTGCCTTCAGTAGGTTTTGAGTACAAAGTATCAAATCATCTGGCTCCACCCTTTGAAGACACTGTGGGGAAAAAAACATTTTTTCAACTCGTGCACTTACTAAAACGTGAAACTACTTTTTTTAAATCAGTCTCACTGATAGCTTGAAAATGAATCTAATGGTTTTCAAGCCAAATGGCTCTCCAAGAAAAGGGGTACATTATAAAGTTAGAAGTATATTTTCCTCCTCCTACTACTACTACATACCACAACTCTTAGATCAGAATCCGGGTTTTACTTTTGGAGCCAAGATAGAATTGTTTAAGTTAAGGGGCTCTTGCCCTCAACAGAAATGTGGGTTCATCTGTTTCAGCTTTTCATGGTAAAATGATGGAAAATAATACCTATCAGAAGACGACAGCTGCACAAATTACCCTTCACAGCATATGCGCAAAGACCCTGACTTGCTTACTCTTGAAAATGGACAATTTAATATTGTATGCCATAATCCAAGTCTCATAGTTCTACAACAAAGGGTTCACTTCATCAGATTTTTCTTCTGGTGTACTCTTTGAAAAGCAACCGGAAATGCTAGCTTTTAAATCCTTCCCCTAAAAAGCCACACTACTCCTTTTCTGGGAGAAATCTGAAAAACCACAGTAAGCCAACCTCCAGTTTGTGCCTAGGGAAAATGAAAAGTGAGTGAGTTCATGAGGCTGATAAGTCGTAAATTAACTTATATATGTTGAGAAAGATTAAGTCCTTAAAAATCAAGCCTTCTCCTTGTTTTTCACAAGGTCTAAATGGGAGATTATTCCTCTGGCCCTGCTTCTTTAATGGTAAAATAAGGATAGTATATCATCCTTATGTATATACTTCACACATAGAAAATGCTGAATAAATATTATCCATACCATTGCCAAACATAAGTGCTGAAGTGGAGCTTTTGAACTGTGCAGTGGCACTTCCAAGAGTGACACAGATAATCTTGCAGCTTCTAGATGTGGAAAATGGAATTGTCTTTGAGTGCCATATTGGCAAAAATAATTTTTTCTTGTAAAACTTCATTTAATTCCAATACGTGCAAACTCCAATTCAAAAACAAACTCAGTTTCAAAGACTACTTGTAAAGACAAGAATGGAAAAGGTATCATACCTTCTCCTGACCTTGAAACACTCACTCTTCCTAACATAGCTGTGGTATTAGGAATTAATTAGCTTGTGAGCTTCGCCAGGGACGGGGGCTGTGCATTCTCTCCCCAGAGCACAAGGTAACTACTTAATAAAATACTATTACTACTAGTATAAGGAATCCAGATCCCCTCACTGATGAAAGGCTGCTTGAACTGCATTTACTTTGCTGTCTCCCCCATTTATTTTTTCATTCAGTCAATAGTATTTATTGAGCGCTTACTATGTGCAGAGCACTGTACTAAGCGCTTGGAATGTACAACTCAGCAACAGATAAAGACAATCCCTGCCCATGACGGACTGAGAGTCCACCATTGGGCAGGGATTGTCTCTGTTGCCAAGTTGTACATTCTAAGCACTTAGTACAGTGCTCTCCACATAGTAAGCGCTCAGTAAATACTATTGAATGAATGAATTTACTATTATTATTACAGTATTCATTAAGCACTCATGCACCAAACACTGTACTAAATGCTGGGGAAGACAAACTCATAGTGTAAGTAAAAGGGAGTATGATTTAAGTACCTGTAAAATGAAAAGGCCCCACCTGCATCTTGAAATTTCTAAGAAAATGGGCTGTGTGGACAATACAACACCTGAAGGGAGATAGAAGATTTCCAAAGTACATGAAGTTCCTCATGTTCCTATTTATTGAGCCATAAGGAACCACCTGATACTAACGAGGCCAGTTCCCTGCCTCCAGAATCAGGACAGAGGATTTCTTTCCAAAATTGGGCATGCATTCCTTATAGTGGCCAGCTTCTCCCAGTGTTTAGCACCTGCAGCATCAAGAAGCTTCTCCTGATGTCCAAAAAATCTCTCTTGTTTAATTTAAGCCTATTTCCTCTTTTTCATTCCTCTGTCAACACAAGGCAACATCTGGTCAGCTTCCTTTTCCTTTAAAACTCTTCAAATACTGAAAACGGCAGATCTCTTTCCAGCAGCATATTTTCTCCAAAGAGCTCCCAACAGAGCAGTTCCTCTCCTGCATGCATCAAAAATGGTGTCATTTAACTATCAAATGATTTTTTTTAATAATGAAGAACTATCTAGGACTATAAAATCTAATTGCCTCTTTTCAACTGATCTGAAGATGCAAAAGAAATGAAATTCACCATAATTATTAAGTGCTTATTCTACACCAAGCCCTATGCGAAGTACCGGTGAAGAATCAGGACAATTAAACTGGACACGGTCCCTGAAACCATGTGAGGCTCGCAATCTATAGAATAGCGGGATTTCTTATCTCCATTTTACTGATGAGGAAATGAAGGCTTAGACAGATTAAGTTACTTGTTCAAGGTCACACAGGAGGCCAATGCCAAGGCTAGGACTCTAACCCCAGGTCAGGAGACTCCTCATCCCAAGATCTTCCCACTGAGTTACACTTCCCCTACAGGTCAATGCAGCAGTGAGGGGGCTCTTAATGGATTTCTCTTTTCAGAGACTGTTCCAGTTCAACAGCCGATCCCAATGTTGTAAAAGGCTTTTGGGGGATAATAATCGGCCTGGGGGATATTATCCGGCACGGAGCATGGGCCTGGGAGTCAGAAGGTCATGGATTCTAATCCCAGCTCTGCCACTCGTCTGCAGTGTGACTCTAAGCAAGTCACTTCCCTTCTCTGGGCCTCAGTTACCTCATCTATAAAATGGGGATTGACACCGTGAGCCCCACGTGAGACAGGACTGGGATCAACTCAACACGCTTGTATCCACTCCAGTGTTTACTGCAGTGCCTGGCACATAGTAAGCACTTAACAAGTACCATTATTATTATTATGAAGTAGCTGGGGATTGTGAACGAAAGATGTTAAAATGTGACAGGTAACCCCAGTGTTCAGTACGGTGCCTGGCACATAGTAAGCCCTTAACAAATACCACAGTTATTATCTTCTAGACTGTGTGCCTGTTCATGGGTAGGGATTGTCTCTCTTTGTTGCTGAATTGTACTTTTCAAGTGCTTAGTACAGTGCTCTGCACACAGTAAGCACTCAATAAATAGATATAATGAATGAATGAGTAACTGAAGAAGTTAATTCTGCAGTAAAATGCTCTAGGGAGCTGGAGCAATTCAACACTTGATGCTACTGTTCCATGTAGGTTGAGTCCCCTTTGTATAGAACTGACTCTCAAATTTTCTATTTCCTTAAGTTAAGCAGCATGCCCTAGTGGAAAGAGCACAGACCTGGAAGTCATAGAATATGGGTGTTAATCCCAGCTCTGCCACTTGTCTACTGTAGGACCTTGGACAAGTCACATCTTCTGGGCCTCAGTTTCCATGTCTGTAAAATGGACTTTTTACAGATGGACTGGTGGACATTTTACAGAAGCAGCATGATGCTGTTGACAGAGCCTGGGAGTCAGAAGATCATGGGTTCTAATCCGGGCTCCACCACCTGTCTGCTGTGTGAGCTTGGGCAAGCCACTTCACTTATTTGTGCCTCAGTTCCTTCTTGAGACTGTGAGCCCCATGTGGAACATGGACTGTGTTCACCCCAATTTGCTTGAATCCACCCCAGCGCTTAGTACAGTGCCTGGCACATAGTAAGTGCTTAGCAAATGCCATAATTATTACTTAAATCCTGCTCTTTTCTACTTTGACTATGAGCCCCCATGTGGGACAAGAGAATGTGTCCAACTATGCTACAACAGTTATGCTGTATTTACCCCAGCTCTTTAAAAAGTGAGTACTTGGTAAATAACCTATTAACAAAGACTATAATTATTAGTAGTAGTGACAACAATCCAAGGATGCTGTCACACCAGAGGTGAAATACCCCTAGAAACAGATTGATCTTCCTAAAACACGCCCTTATATGAAGTAAACTGTACTTCATTTGAGGGACGGGCCACATCTTGCACAGCTTGAATCAAATTTTGAGGCCCTCTGGATAATGTAATGGTTTCATAAAATATAAGAAGAAGAAATCCATTCTCTATCAATAAGTTAAGTCATTTTGCTTCCCAAATTCCACTGTAATCTCTGGTGTGTTGTGACAGATAACTCAAATTAACCCAACCACTGGGCATTTAACATTTAGGCTGTATCTGCAATCCAGGCACAGAAAACATCTGTGGGCTTTTGTGTTTTTGTTTGGGTTAGCATGAAGTTGCATACACTAGTCACAATGACTGCTTATATATGTCAATATCAGTACTGCATTTTGTTTTTTGTTTGGGTTATGGTAAAGTTGTGTACACTAGACATAATGACTGCTGATGTTCCTCAAAACTAATGTTGCATTTTGTTTTTTGTTTGAGTTAAGGTAAAACTGTGTACACTAGTCATAATGACTGTTGATACTTGTCGATATCAATACTGCCTTTTGTTGCTTTTGTTTGGGTTAGTCTTAAGTTGCTTACACTGGTCATAATGACAGTTGATACTTGTCAATATCAATACTGCATTAGCTGCCAGACTACTTTGCACCTGGGGAGAAATTCTTTGGGTCAGATTTACACTCCTTTCATTCATTCATTCAATAGTATTTATTGAGCACTTACTATGTGCAGAACACTGTACTAAGCACTTGGAATGTACAATTCTGCAACAGATAGAGAGACTCCCTGCCCAATGACGGGCTCACAGTCTAATCGGGGGAGACAGACGGACAGAAACAAAATAACGTAATCTTTTAATCAGGATGTCAAGGTGTAGAACCTTGCCCACACCCTAGGGCCATCAATTGGCTGCATAAGATCACCAGCCTGGGTCACCCACTGAGTGACTGAGAACCAGCTCCAAACAATGGTGTCCTTTGTTTCACTGGAACTTGGGAAGAAGAGCTTTTCTGGAGCTAACTCAGCTCTCCTCGGGTGCCCTCAAAATGAAGGAAGATGGGTCCAACACAAGTGGAAAGGTTGCCCAGTGGCTGATTAGCTCATCTGCCAGGGATCTGACCCCTCAAAAAAGTTATACGCTATTTCAGCAAGTCATGTTGCTCCCATTGAAAGGAGGTGGAATTTGTGTAGTCATATTGGAAGGCTTCAACAAAGACTTTGTGTTGATCCTTTAAAGCAAGAAGATGCTTACTGCAGCAGACCCCTGGAATTTAGGTAAGGTCTGAAGCTCCCTAATACTAACTGCATAAAACGCGAGAGCTGAACATACTGGGCTTCATATATGGGACCACTAGGACTCCATGTGATTCCACTTTTCATTTGGGGAATGACTTGGATATCATTTTGAATATAAAGACTATTGAACTTACCTTCAAACTTTTAGTGAACTTCACCATTAGATGAAGAGAAAAATGTGGATTCCATGCAAAGAAATGACCTCTCTGATTAAGAGGAAAAATCAGCTGTGCTGTACGTAATGCTACAGTGTTATCTAGGTCACACTTTTTAAAAGATTAGGTTCAGAAGCCAAGTTTTAACCAGGCAGGACCTTCTGGCTGCACTCATCTGTACTGAGTTAGTTTGTCAAATTGGTCAATGGTATTTTACTGCTTTCTGTTCTGGTAAGTACAACCATGTGCTAAAACCATGATCTCTGCAGTGGGCATAGTGGGGCTTACAACCTAATTGGGTGAGACAGGCAGATATCGACCATGTAGGTATAGCAGAAGCAAGAACAAGGACGCAGTTGATAGTAACGTCAGTATATTGGGATGAAGTGACCAAATGAATGATTGAATAAGTATATTTATTAATGCTAGGGATGGGTGGCAAGAGCATGGGCGGGAGACAGAGGATGTGGGTTCTAATTCCACTCCGCTACTTGTCTTCTGTGTGACACTGGGCAAATCACTTCACTTCTCTGTGCCTCAGTTGCCTCATCTTTAAAATGGGGATTAAGACTGGGAGCCCCATGAGGGATAGGAACTGCGTCCAACCTGATTACCTTATATCTACCTTAGCACTTAGAACAGTGCTATCATCTGTTGAGCGTTAACTGTGTGCAGAGCACTGTATTACATCCTTGGGAGAGTGCAATACAACCCCTTTATAACTGTAAGCTCATGGTGGGTAGGGAAAGTGTTTCTTGTACTGCATTATCCCATTCTCTTAGTATAGTGCTCTGTACACAACAAGAGCTTAATAGATACCATTGATTAGAGGAGATAAAATCTCCAGCTCCAGTCTCCCTGAAAGGGAGATCATCTGGGTAACCAGAGCAGAAGGCAAAAAACCTACCATTATTAAAGAAGTTCTAGTATTGATTATTTTCAAAATTACTGCCAACCTTGAAAGAAAAACAGAGGCTACAGAAGAACCTAGGTGGATGTGTATGTCAAAGACATTAAGCCAAAGAAACAACAGCTGCCCTTGAATCAGGGGGAGTGGCAAATGGGGCATATCTTTCTGATCCACTCTGAGGCCACTGAATAAAACATTGCATAATTGGAATGATGATAAAAATCACTCTAGAACCAATTTCAAGTCAGGTTTAAAGAACAGTGAACATTGAGCTGTGACTCCACCCCCTTCCTGCTATGGAAGCTTGGGCAAGACACCTAGACTTTTTGCCTCAGTTTCATTTACTCAGTCGTACTTATTGAGTGCTTACTGTGTGCACAGCATTGGACTAAGCACTTGGAAAGTACAGTTCGGCAACAGATAGAGACAATCCCTACCCAGCAACGGGCTCACACTCTAGAAGGGGGAGACAGACAACACAACAAGTAGACAGGCAAACAAAACAAGTAGACAGTGGTTTCTTCAGGTGTACCACAGAATAATATTACTATTCTTATTGTGGAATTTAAGTGCTTACCAAATGCCAAGCACCGTACTAAGGGCTGGGGTAAATACAAGATAAACAGGTTGGGGGGCTCACTGCATAAGTAGGAGCAAGAACAAGAGAGTTCCTATTTTGCAGATGAGGGAACTGAGGCATAGACAAGTGAAGTGACTTGCTCAAGGTCACACAGCAGACAAGTGGTGGAGTCAGGATTAGAACCCAGGTCCTCCTGACTCCCAGGCCCGTGCTCCATCCAGTAGGCCAATGCTGCTTCTCAAAGTAACAATATCAAGTTGTTAGGGAGATTGAATCCTTGTTCTGCTTTGAGGGCTGCACATTCCAGCATTTCTATAAGGAGTACTGAGTTCAAAGTACAACAAAAGAAGATTACAGATGAACAAAAGGTTGCTAATATATCAGTGAATACTTACCTAGGGGAGCTCAGAAATCCTCTTCAATAAAAGTCAGCCCAACTTTTAAAGGAATAGATGAGGCGATTTTCAACTGCTTTCCTCCCTTTGGCTGCATCACCTTCAGGTTCCAGTTATACCTCAGCATTGCATTCAGTTCTCTCAGAACACAGGCAGTATGTTTTGAATGACATGGGCAAGTCACTTAACTTCTCTGTGCCTGTGTAAGAGATTCAAATCAAAGTATCCCTGCTTCTTAGACTATGGGTCCCACATGGGTCAGGGACTGTGTCCGACCTGATTATCTTATATGTTCCCCAGCGCTTAGAACGAAGCTTGACACCAAGTGCTAAAATACCATTAAACAACTGGACCTCACATTAAAGAAGAGTCATTTACAGTTTGTGGACATGACACACACATGCACAAAACATTTCTTCCAACCCTGAATTTCCACTGCCAGGGGTATAGACCTATGCTTTAAATCTGTCCTACCTTTTACTTAAGACTAATTCAGGAGTTTCTCTCTCCTGCTCCTTCCTATCTGTAAATCATTTTAGTATCTATCTCCCCCACCAGAGGTGCTCAATAAAGATAATTATGGTATTTAAGTGCTTACTCTGAGTGAAGCACTGAACTAAGCGCTGAAAGATCATTAATAGATCAAGAAGTAACATGGCGTAGCGGAAAGGGCACAGCGCAAGGAGTCTGAAGATTTGGGTTCGAATCTCAGCTTCACCATTTGCTCACTGAGAGACCTTAGTTAAGTCACTTCTTTTTTCAAGTGGTATTTATTAAGTTCTGTGCTGTACTAAGCGTTGGGGTATGTATACAAGCAGATCAGGTTGGATACAACCAATGTCCTACATGGGGCTCACAGTTTCAAACCCCATTTTACATATGAGGTCACTGAGGTATTGAAAAGTGAAGTGTCTTGCCCAGGGTCACACAACAGACAAGGGGCAGAAGTGGGATGACTCCAAGGCCCGGCCACCGCCCATTAGGCCATGCTGTTTCTCAACTCTTTTGTCCCCTACTCTCCCAAGTGCTTAATCCCATGCTTTTGCTAATGGCAAGTGTTCAGACAAGCCTCCTGATAGGGTCATTTTGGATATCTTATTCGCTCAGACCAGTCAGAGCCAAGAGAAGGTCACCCAGATCTGTGCTCCACGTGACACAGGTGAGGAAGGGAAGGGGAAAAAGCAGAACACCCCACCATGCCCACACCTACTAAATTTTGCCTTCTCTGAGCTTCAGTTTCCACATTTGTAAGCTATGGATTAAATACCTGAACTCTCACCACTTTGGACTGTGCGCCCCATGTAGAACAAGGCAGTGCCTGCTCTGACTGCACTGTATCTACCCCAATGCTTGGCACATAGAAGCACTTAAATAGCACAATTACCAGTGTTACTACTGTCAGATGTATGTTAATGAAAGAACATTCCCTAATTTCCATACAGTGTTCTTGCCACAACGCGGTCAGAGACACATTATGGTGGAACTGACTGTACTCCTTCTACTGCAGGTGTGACCCAAAACTACGGCCTTAATGGAGCTGAAAGAATTTTCCTATATAAAGATACCAAGAGGTCTGTACTAATGATCTGAAATATGGCTTAACAAAATGTCCTAAACTGTTTAACTATCTTTCACTTGACTTCCTGGGACCTTCCAGAACGGATTTCAGCTATTTCTGGGAAAAAATAACCACATACAACTTGAAAACCAAGCTATATCACGTGTGCTTGAATAAGCCCACTGTCCTTCAGACTGAGAATTAACCTCTGATAGCCTCTAGACAAATCAGTGCCATGGAATGAAGAAGAAAAATCCATATACCACAACTCAAGTCATATTCCACTTCACCCACTGGGAATTGTGAAGAGTGAGAGTTCTTGGGGAGTTCAACTGGAGAAGCAGCATGGCATAGTGGATAGAGCCTGGGCCTGCGGGTCAGAAGGTCATGGATTCTAATCCCAGCTTCGCCACTTGTCTGCTGTATGACCTTCAGCAAGTTGCTTCACTTCTCTGTGCCTCAGTTACCTCATCTGTAAAATGGGGATTGAGAATGTGAGCCCTATGTGGGACAGGGACTATGTCCAACCTGATTTGCTTGTATCCACGCCAGAGCTTAGAACAGTGCCTGGCACATAGTAAGTGCTTAACAAATACCATTAAAGAACAGTGGCCACAAACTGCTCCACTCTAAGCTAAAACTAGCTGGAGCCACATTATAGTTGGAAGGAGAAAAAGTGGTGTCTGTCCTCAAACCACAGCCTTGTTGAGGAAGTAGAAGTCCAGTTTTGCCAACCAAGGTTTATCTCAGTGAACCAAATGTCTCAAAAAATTCTACCAAAGGCTTGAGGTCAGATTTCTTTGAGTGGCACACACATAAAACCTGGACGTTTATGACCGCTTCTGAACTGAAGAAATAATTTGCGTTGAAGAGCAAGAACCACAAGCTTCTCAAAAAAATTTGATGCTAAGTAACTCAAGAGCATCATGAAAAAACAACCACCTTCCATTAACTACACGGACCGCAAGATTGACAAGGAGCATCAACACCGATGTTCACCACTGACCAAACTACGGCAGCAATGCATCATGGAATCTAAGGTCTGTCTAGACCTCAAGCAATCTAGCTTCTACTCACACAATGGGACCATGTGAAATGTTACTTGTTTTCTGTCCTAAAAATACATTAACAGTGGAATTAGCAGTGAGCACATAGGCTAAACTATTAATGGATTATCTTTAAAAGAATAGACAACATTTGATATTTGCTTCCCTCAAAAGATAATGTGTGCTGAAATGCTTTCCTAGAGAGGATGGTTTGGATTACATCTTTGGTGGACAGCTAAGTAATCACACACCTCATTTCAGTGGCCAATAAAATAGATGACATATTAAAAAAGAATCATGATAGATGTAATGGAGAGAACTGAAAAGTTTAAATATTTTGTCCTGGTCATGAAATCCTGGACAAGAACAGGTGTAGCAAGACTAAATCTCTCCTTACCAACTGGAAAAACTCAACCACACCCGCTTTTTATTATGAAGTTGAAACCCACCCACAGATAAGTTGTTTTTTAATTGAATTTTTTTTTTTATGGCACCACTCATTTGGGTCTTCCAGGTATTTTGGCCCCCATCTTCAAGACTGGAAAAATGAACTTGCTTGTAGGTACACAATTTCCAGAAGAAACTATATTCCAATGTTTTACACAGAAACTCCAAAGTCAAGAAAAAGACTTGCCTAAAGAAGAACTCTAAAGAACTCTGCCTACTCCTGCAACTGGCAGGGACCCTCTAGGAAAGGCATTGAAATTGGAGACTCTCAGATTTAGTACTTTCCCTTCAATCTGGCTGATACTCTACCCAGAAAAAATGGTTGAGCCCAGTTAAATGAGATGGGAGAAAAGATTCGGGGTCACTCTAATGAACAGGTTGGGTCTACATGGAGCAGGAAATTCTGTCTGCTTTCTGTATTCCTTCATGAAAATAAACTGAGCCAACAAAACCCTGATAAATTAGAGAAGAGTCTTCAGCAGCAAGAGGAGCACTCGATTCATATTAGGTAGCAACAGTGATTTACTGTTATTTATTCACATTCATGTCTGTCTTCCCCCCCTAGACTGTAGGCTCATTACAGGTAGGGAACATGTCTGTTAATTCTGCTGTACTGTACTCTCCCAAGTGCTTAGTACAATGCTCTCACACAGTAAGGGCTCAATAAATACAACTAATGGAGTGATTAAAGTACAGCAAAGAGGAAAGAACAGACACTACCCTAAGAGGTTGGGTTTCTGCTCATTTTAATTGATTCTAAGTGTGCCTTACCACCATAATTAACATTAATCATGCCAACTTCCTCATGAATCATGATAGGTCAGTTTTATTAACCCATTCTACAGGAGGGGAAACTGAGGTAGATAGCAGTAAGTGACCAAGTGAATTGATTATGCAGAAATATAACTAGCATGATAGCGGGCTCCACCCACACAATTACACACTTCTTGCTGTAAAACCTTAAAACCCCATCCCTGCCAAAGTCACATAAGCACACAGTGCATTAAAGGTCCATGGCCTCCAAGGTCATTCTAGTAAACAAGGTCACACACTCACTCTCTCCTGCAGCTACATAACCCAAAGGTTGGGAAACAGAGGCCCGTCCATACTAGCTTGTACCTAGTGGCTGTTAAGAGGTGAAGCGAGCAGAGTTGCACAACAGCAACAGAACAGAATGTGTCCCTTTCAAGTTGGAATAACCTGGTTAGAGCCCGCTGCACCAGTGACATTGTCCTGGATAAGGACCACTATCACTCTGTTCCCAATTTGTTTATGAAAAAGTCAGTGAGCCCCGATGAGCAGAAAAAGGTGTGACATAGGCCACCTGCTTCCCTTTACTACACACCTACATGTGGCTCTCTCCCTTTACTGCTTAAGATGCTGGTTTACAGTCACCAATTGAAACACTCATGTCAACCTAGGGCAGCAAATTGTCTGAGGAGTTGAGTTTAACATTGGATTGCCTACATTTTTATAGCCCCCTTACAAAAGGTTTGCTTTGGGGAAAAAAAACACACAACACACACCTCAATACTGTACCCAATAAAGAAAGAAAATCAATATTCACTTCTCAGCAGCCACAAACAAAAGCAACCTCAACAAGCTAGTCTAAGTGTACTATGAAGGAAAACAAATGCTGCCGAAACAGAGTGCAGTTCCAGACTTTCTAGAAGTTATTATACTACCAACAACTGGGACCAAAGAACAAAGCGAAACATGAAAAACCAGCCTCAACAGCAACTTTTCTAATTAAGTGCTGAATGTATTCGAATTAAATGGGACAGTGGGAGTGACCTTTATTTAACAGACAGCTTGGAAAGGTATATTATATTTAAAACCATTGTCATTTAACCAATGCTAATTGAAGACCTTTTGTATTCAACTATTTATTCCAGAGGACCCTAATACCAATGTAAATAAATACGTTCTTAAGTGTTTTATCAACTCCGGGCTACCTACTTAATATCTTTCCCTTGAATAACAGAGCATTTTTATATCAATAATTCTCCAAAATATCTTTAGAACATAAAGCATTGTGCAGAATTTACACAGCTAGAGGCTGAAATACTACCCCATTGGTATATTTAGAACACTCAAATGCATTTTAACTAAAATGTTAATGTAGTCCGCTGACAATGCTTGAACAAATCCTTATACTGGGCCACTTCCAGGACGTTCTGTTTCCCCCTCTACCCTCTAACCTCCTTATGGGAAGAAATCATGTCTACCAACTCTAGGCTCGGCACATGAAAAGTGCCCAATAAATATACTGACTGAACATAAACTAAGTCACCACTCATGGGCCTAAAGCACTATTTTGATTGAAACAAAGTTTGAGTTACGCACATTTTTTTAAAAAGGCAGTTCTATGTCCGTGGTTATAAATTAGGTGCTCAGATACTGCTGTGAATTTTTTCCTTTTTATTGCTCTGGGCTGAGACACCATTACACCAAGTTTGTGCCCGGAGCAAACTTTCAAAGGCTTACTTACAGACTGAAAAAGCAGGCTCCCATGAAATGCAGACACAACTTTTACAACAGCGAGGTTGTAAAAAACTAATGAAGGTAGTGATGAAACTGAAACCTGACTGGGGAGTTTAATGCGCTCAGCTTTTTCACTCCAAAAGCTTGATTTGAAGTCAGCAACTGTCATCTGAGTGGCACAAGTTTCTTGCCAGTCCGTGATAAGATCCTAAGTTCTATTTAAATCAGGCAAGTAGAGGCAAGAATGCTTTCCTTGTGCTGCAAACCCAAAGAGATACAATTAGACAATTGCTTAATGTGTCCGCTCTAGTGCACAACAAAACACACTCATTCTAACCACAATTAACACCCATTTTCTTATTATGTGAGTACTTATACAACTAATGTATACAAACACAAATTTGACTTTTTCCATATCCCTGGATGCTGCTATTAGTGGAAAGCTACTATTCACCAAGGACAGGCTGAATCTACACAAAAAGAAGTGATTTAGATAATTATACAGTTAATTTGATCAATTTAGAGTCTGCATTATCTGATTTGGCTGTCTGAAATGGATATTTTTTGGCCTGAATTTCCCAGTTTGGCTCCTTCAGTGATCAAATTAACTGGATAATTATCAACCTCAACTTCACTTTGTATAGACCAAGTCTCTCCTGCTGCTATAAATTATCTTGGGAATAGTTGTACAGAACCAGGAGTAAGTCCTTCCCTCCCCCACCATTTGGTTACATGAAAGGGTGACAAAGTCTTGTAGCTTTCTCGTTGCTTTTAAGTGTAGAAGAATTTTGACCTGTACCTGAAAATACAATGCAATACCTTGCCAAAATTCATTAGAACTTTTACTACTCAGGGTATTTACCTAAAAACCACAGTCTATTTTTATATTATATATATATATTAAAAAAGGCAATTGCAAGCTGTATGCTGAGATTTTAGCCAGTTTAATGTTTTTAATTTACTATGCCTGGGCTCTTGGCATATGCCTTGCATATTCAGCCACTCTGAGGTTAAGAGAAAAAATGTTAATTCTTATGGGTGGGAGTTTGGATATAGATTAAAAACCTAGCTGTTTCACTGACTGATCACGTGAAATAATATCATGTTAAAAAGGGAATTAAAAGCTTTGAGTTGAGATCAAAGTCACATGCATCTACCACAGATGAATGTGCCAAAGTATGTCCTGCTGTTAACACTGAAGGTTTAAAAAAAAAAGGAAATGGTCATTCTTCTCACTAGTGACTTTGGGGGATATCAGGAATTATGTCAATTTTTCAAGTCCTTTAGGGGGTTGCAGGGCTGCTTTCTGCTTCTATTTCCACAAAGGTTCCTTGCCATTCCTCTATAATTTTATTTTCTTCCTGCCAGGTGAAAGCAAATGAAGAATGAGACATCTAACTTCGTAAGTCTGAACCATCTGTACTTTCCACAAAAAAACTCAAAGCTTTTCTGTTAATGTGGGAACATAATGGTAAGATTGACAATTAAACTTCTTTCATTTAGGAGAGAAAGGGAAAATGACCTGTCTGCCCTGCAAGTCAACTCAACGTTGCCTCTTAAATCGTACAACTTTCACTCGAACAACCTTGTCATTAAAAATAGTTTTCCCGCAGTAGTCTCGAGATTATTTGATATAAAATGAGTTGGGCAAACCAACTCTGAGCTACAAACATGCAACTCAATTAAAAAAAAACCCTTACTACAAAATGAAATGAAGAGTTTGGTTTTTAACATCCCCAGGTGTCTCCCCTAACTGTTACCATCGAGAGGTTCAAGGGGCTTCCAACGGGTAACCTGTCAGTGAAAATCTTGAAGAAACCCTAGCAGAATCCAAAAATGAAGCTGCGGTTTGCCCTAACTTTGTGAATAAGTTTAAAAATACTATATTGTAAAGTTTTAAGGCCTGTGTCTATAAAGAAAGTAACATGATAGACGCTTAGTGCAGTGGTCTGGACATAGTAAATCCTCAATTAATACCATTGATCGATTGGATGAACATGCTGACTGACCATTAAGTTAAATGACAGGGTGGGCCCCCTTAACTTCCCTTTAAAAACGCTTTTTCTCCTAAAGCATTGTCTCTGTCTTAGCTCCCTGTTTAAGACTGTGCGTTTCTTTTGTCCGATCACCTGTAATTATCCCAGGGCACAGTGGATAGAGCACACACCTGGGAGTCAGAAGGTCATAGGTTCTAATCCTGCTTCCACCACTTATGTGCTGTGTGACCTTAGGCAACTCCCTTCACTTCTCTGTGCCTCAGTTACCTCATCTGTAAAATGGGGATTGAGACCGGGAGCCCCACATGGGACAGGAACTGTGTCTGATTCGATTTGTTTGTATCCACCCCAGCGCTTAGTACAGTGCCTGGCAGATGGTAAGCGCTTAAATACCAGAATTATTATTATTATCCCGACACCATCCCATTTTTCCAACGCAATATGGGATCCAGGGAGGTTAGCCCGGGCGTTTTGGGGACTTTCTGCCCCAGAGTAATCTTGCAGGACCGACACCTCTCTCCAGGTCCTAAAATGGGCAGCCTCCAGGCCCTTTTGACTTATTCACCTACAAGTGTGTGTGTGTATATGTGAGAGAGAAGAGTGTGCATGAAAGACTGTGTGCGTGACTGTGAGAGTGTGTGTGTTTGTGAGAGTACGTGTACTTGTGAGAGTCTGTGTGTATTTGTAAAAGTGTGTGTATTTGTAAGAGTGTGTAAGAGTGAGGATGTGTGTCAAACCATCCCGAGCCAACTGCCTCCACAAAAGGAAACTCACCTTCTGAACATCCTGCAGAAAAGGAGACAATGCCAAATCTTACTCATCCGGAGGCTCCTCCCCGGGGGGGGGGGATCCGTTTTTACGCGACTTTTCAAAGTTCTCTCTGTCTTTCCCCGGAATAAAAGGAGAGGTATGCAACGGTGTGTTTGGGGGAGGAGGAGGAGGCGGTAGGCCGATCTCCTTAGGCGACCGCAAAAGACGCTTTTTTCCCAGGGTTTCAGCCCCAGCCCCCCAGTTGCGCCTCTCCGGCCCCTTCATCCATCCAGGCTATTTACTGAGCGCTTCCTTCCCCAGCCCCTGGACTGAGCGTTTGGGAGACGACGACGGGAGCTAGGGGACACGTCCCCCTCCCACAACCCAATGCCCTCTCCCGAGCGCTCAGCACAGCGCCCCGCACCCAGGAAGCGCCCAGCACATACCATCAAACGGAGGCGCTGCCGGGACCAGGGGCACACCTCGGCCGGGGTGGCCGGAAAAAGAAAAGGAAATTCCGGCCCCGACTCACCTCCGCCAAGAAGTTATCCATGGTCGGCCGAAGTCAGCGGCGACGAGAGACGGAGGGAGACTTTGCGGGAAGCCCTCCGACCCCGGGCTTTTAGGGCTTACATTCCCGTCGCGCTGCCATCCCGGCTCACGACTCCTTTTCCCTCTTTTTCCTTTTGGAGGGTGGAGGGGAGGTCCGTGTCCCCCCGGACGGGATCCTTTGTCTCCTCCTCCGCTTTGCCCCGACGGGGGAGAAGGGGTTGCAAAGGGAGAGCAGCTGGGAGCGCCTGGCGGGGAAGGGAGGTGGGAGGGTTTTTTCTTTTCTTTTTTTTTTTTTTAAAGGCTCCCTGCTCCGCCCCCTCCTCCCCGCCCCGCAGGGGGAAGAAAGGGGATAGAGAGCCGGCGACCGGGGGAGGAATAAAAAGGATAAAACGGAGGAAAGGTGCGCGCTGCTGCGGGGCTCCCCCCGTGGGAATGCGCGGCGGCCGCTCGGCCGGGCCCGGGCCAGTCCTGGGGGGGGGAGGGGGGGAGGGGGGGAGGGGGGGAGGGGGGAGGGAGGGAGGGGGGGAGGGAGGGAGGGAGGGAGGGAGGGAGGGAGGGAGAAGCCACGCCCCCTCGCTGGCGCCCACCAATGGCAGCGCTGGATTCTGGCCGGGCCCCGCCCCCTCTGCGGGACTTTGGCTGGGCCCTGCTGCGGGTCCTGCCCCCCGCCTTAATAATAATAATGTTGGTATTTGTTAAGCGCTTACTATGTGCAGAGCACTGTCTACACAGCCCTGGGGTAGATACAGGGTCATCAGGTTGTCCCACGTGAGGCTCCCGGTCTTCATCCCCATTTTACAGATGAGGGAACTGAGGCCCAGAGAAGTGAAGTGACTCGCCCACAGTCACACAGCTGGCAAGTGGCAAAGCCGGGATACGAACCCATGCCCTTTGACTCCCAAGCCCGGGCTCTTTCCACCGAGCCACGCTGCTTCTCTACCTAGCTGCAAGCAGCGTGGCTCGGTGCAGGGAGCCCGGGCTGGGAGTCCGAGGTCGAACGCTCCCATCCCCCCGACACTCGTCAGCTGGGTGACTTTGGACTAGTCACTCAACCTCTCTGGGCCTCCCTGACCTCATCTGTAGAATGGGATCGGCTGCCAGCCCCGTGGGGGACAACCTGATTACCTGGCATTTACCCCAGCGCTCGGAACAGTGCTTGGAACATAGGAAAATGGGAATAAGACCGTGAGCCCCATGGTGGACAGCCTGATTACCTTGCATTTATCCCAGGGCTTAGAACGGTGTTTGACACATGGGAAAATGGGAATAAGACTGTGAGGCCCATGGGGGACAGCCTGCTTACCTCGCATTTACCCCAGCGCTTAGAACAGTGTGTGACACATGGGAAAATGGGAATAAGACCGTGAGCCCCATGGGGGACGAGCTGGTTACCTTGCATTTGCCCCAGCTCTCGGAACAGTGCTCGGAACATAGGAAAATGGGAATAAGACCGTGAGCCCCATGGGGGATAACCTGATTACCCTGCATTTACCCCAGTGCTGGGAACAGTGCTTGACACATAGTAAAATGGGAATAAGACTGTATTGAGCCCCATGGGAATAACCTGATTACCTTGCATTTACCACAGTGCTTGGCACAGGAAAATGGGAATAAGACTGTGAGCCCCATGGGGGATAACCTGATTACCTTTAGAGAAGCAGCGGGGCTCACTGGAAAGAGCCTGGGCTTGGGAGTCAGAGGTCAAGTGTTCGAATCCCGCCTCTGCCATTTGGCAGATGTGTGACTGTGGGCAAGTCACTTAATTTCTTTGTTGCCTCGGTTACCTCATCTGTAAAATGGGGATTAACTGGGAGCCTCACGTGGGACACGTGATTACACCTGATTGCCCAGCCCTCAGAACAGGGCTCTGCACATAGTAAGCACTTAACAAATACCAACATTATTATTACCTTGCATTTACCCCAGCAAGCGCTCGCTAGGAGCAGTGCTTGACACATAGTAAAATGGTAATAAGACTGTGAGCCCCATCTGGGACAACCTGATTACCTTGTAATTCCCCCAGAGCTTAGAACAGTGCTTGGCACATAGTACAAGTACCATCATTCATTATTACAATTATCTAGGATGGGGGGGGGTTCTTCCCTAATCGGCTCCATAATAATAATAACAATGGTATTTATTAAGCGCTTCCTATGTGCCCAGCTTTGTTCTAAACACTGGGGTAGATACAGGGTAATCAGGTTGTCTTATGTGCTTCTCACACTTTTAATCCCCGTTTTACAGATGAGGTAATAATAATAATGTTGGTATTTGTTAAGCGCTTACTATGTGCCAAGCACTGTTCTAAGCACTGGGGTAGACATAGGGGAATCAGGTTGTCCCACGTGGGGCTCACAGTCTTAATCCCATTTTACAGATGAGGGAACTGAGGCGCAGAGAAGTGAAGTGACTTGCCCACAGTCACACAGCCGACAAGTGGCAGAGCTGGGATTCGAACTCATGAGCCCTGACTCCAAAGCCCGTGCTCTTTCCACTGAGCCACGCTGCTTCTTCCCGAGGTAACTGAGGCACAGGGAAGCGAAGTGACGCCCACATCATACAGCAGACAAGTAGCAGAGTGGGGATTAGACCCCATGTCCTCTGACTCCCAAGCCCAGGCTCTTGCCACTAAACCATGCTGCTTCTCTGCTCCACCTAAAGGATGATCCAGATGCTCGTTTGGGGCAGTTTTTTGGTTTCGTTTTGATGGGAAACGACTGGATCCCCCTCCCCACGTGTTCTGAAACTTTATTCGATAAGGAGCATTTCCAGGGGAAGAAAGGAGAAATGGGTCCACAAATGTCTGATCTGCATTGCCTCTCTGGCCACGTCACTGGATGCGAAAGAAAGCAGAGCGGTTAGCATGATCCAAGGCTCGGTTTGTGTTTAGCGTTTCCTCCCTTCTCAGCTCAGGAAGACTTTTTCTGACTATGTGCAGGGCAGATGGGGTAAGAAGAGGGAAAGCATAACTAAATCATATAAGATGCAACTGCTGCTCACCAGATCCTATGAATCAGTCGGCCAATTGACTGTATTTATTGAGTGTTTGCTCTGTGCAGAGCCCCGTACTAAGCACTTGGGAGAGTACGATTTAGTGGGTAGACACGATCCTTCACCACAAGAAGAATATGGACTAGAGAGAAAGATAGACATTCAAATAAATTACGGATAGGGGAAATGGCAGAGTGTAAGGATATGAGTGCTGTGAGTCTGGGTGGGGTAGTGTGAATATTAAGAGTACTTATAAGGTGCAGACCCAAGCTGATAGGTGAACCAGATGGTAGGGCAAGGTAATGTAATGTAGGTAAATTGGTTCAAGGCACTATGTAGGACGGGGACCAACATGGGGACATGCCCAAAATATCCCAGCCCTGCCACTTGCCTGCTGTGAGACCTTGGGCAAGTCACCTCACTTCTTTGGGCCTCAGTTCCCTCATCTTTAAAATGGGGATTAAGACTGTGAGCCCCATGTGACACAGATACTGTATCCAACCGGATTACCTTGGATCCACCCCAGTGCTTAAAACACATAGTAAGAGCTTAACAAATACCATCATCATCATCATCATTATCATCATGTGGGCTTCCAAAGATGACAGTGGGTCAGAAGTGATCCATCAGCAGGGTGTCAAGTCAGGATCTCGAAGCTGAGCTGCCTTGAAAGTTGCAGTGAGGGATCGACCCAGGAGAATCGCTCTTCTGCAATACTTTGTGTGCAGTCCCAACCTCAATGATTTTAATAGAATCAATTCTGGTGAAAGGAAAAATGTTCAAACTTTCTTTCTTCTAAAGTGCTTTGACTAAGTTAAATGTAGAGTGGGAAAATGTGTTAAATGACTAGAGAAGGAATCCACCGTGACCATTAGAACCTGAGTTTCCAATGCAGAATGAAAAAGAGAGGAGTTAGCAAGAAGTCGGGCTCAGCTTTGGCACTGGTCTCAGCAGAGATGAAAGCCTTAATTCATTTTCCAACTCAGGAGCTTTTGCATAATTGCATTCTCCTCTCTCAGTTTTCTTACTTAGATCCACTTCAGGGGCAACTGCTGGAAGCAAAACAAAGTTTGAATCCCTAATATCCCTCATGATGTGACATTCCAGCCCGTTCAATAGAGACAGTTAAGTGTCTTTCAGAGTGATACAAGGGCACCGAATCTTGAAACATCACTCATGCATACTGTCCTCTTAGTCACTTAACTTCTCTGTGCCTCAGTTTTGTCGACTGTAAAATGGGGATGAAATAACTGTTCTCCCTCCTACTTACACTGTGACCCCATGTGGGACAGATACTGCGTCCATGTTCAGCACTTAACAGTGCTCAACACAGAGTACATGCTTAACAAATGCCATAATTACTACAGTTAATTATTATTTAACCTCCTGGACAACAATTCACTGTCTGGTGTTCTGGTGGCCTGAAAGAGTTAATTCACTTTCTAGAATCCTTATGCCAAGGATTGGATTACGTGTTTTTTGCAAGGTCCGGGTACCTCAATGTGAAGCGGAGAATAGGCATGATAATTCAGGCTGGGAAAAGAGCCAGATCATCCAGGTCCAAAGTAGAATTTTGTTGCTCTGAATTCTCCTGCTGGGTTATGGGAAAAGAACGAAACAAGATCTCTATCCTCATGGAGTTTAGAATCTATGTGGGAAATTAGAAAACACAGCTAAAAATAAGCATAAATGAGAAAGATGTACCATATTTACCCATGCAACTGCCTCACTTATATACATATATATACATATATATATATATATATATATATATTTTAAGAATCCAAAAATAGGACAGGAGTTACCTGCGGAATGAAGTTTAGCAATAAGGGGAGCAGGAGAAAAAAGAGAAGGAAAGAACGGGAGAAGGAAGTGAAAGGTCAGAAGACCCTTGAGACTGCCTTTTTTAATTTTTTCAACTCTCTACCAGGAGCTGCATTCCATAGACTCTCAATGAATTAATGGTCCCTTCTCTTCTCTTCAGCAAGAATCTCACTGGCCTGAGCCTGAATCTGCAACTTCAAGTTCTGAACCTTCTCATCTTCTCACTCCCAGGAGCTCCAGTATTCTGTTTACAAAACTAATATTTTAGTTCCCCCTTAAAAATTGGTTGGGGACAGGGGACACAATTTAGGTGGTGATGGCAATTATGGGAGCAAAGAGGGTATATTCAGGAGTTAACTGGAGTGTGAAATAGTTGGGGTGTGTGGACCGTAGCTATATGGAGGTAACCTGGGAAGGCTTCATGAAGAAGATGAGTTTCGAGCAGGTTTTGAGGTAAAGAACAAATGTGGTTTGGCAGAATGGAGTGCCAACGATTCACTTTATGTTATGAAGGCCTGACCTACCACTCTGTCCCAGTGTAAGTGTATATAAAATTCAAATCTCCATGGGGTCACTTGCCTCTCATTGCACTAAGTGTCCTGCCACCAAGAGAATATGGGGTAGTGAAGGAGGGAGGAAGACTAAAAAGATGCGGTTTGAAACTGTCAGAGACGATGGGAGTGGTGGAAACTGTAAGGAGGATGAGGGAGATAAAAGGCTGAGGATGAGAGACTGGGAGGCTGGAAGATGAGGAGGCTAGATTGTAAACTCCTCCACTAAATTATATTTTGTAATAATCATTTGTTACAAACTTAAATATTGATTTATTCCAGCTTTGAAGTCAGATTTCAATATTAAACATTTGCTTTATTTTACATCTTCATATTCAAGCTTAACAAAAGAAGATGATGACATTTAAGATGGCCTATAGTGTTTGCTTTAAATATTGAATTTTGTCTTAAACAAAGATAAAACTTTTTATAATTGCCACTCTTCTCTTTTAAGGCAGATATTTCCAAGAGAAAATGTTTCTCATAGCTGAGACTAATCATGAGATTTCCACAGGAAGAGGGATTTTTTAAAAACAGTATAATAATCATAATAATAATGGTATTTGTCAAGCACTTATTATGTGCCAAGCACTGTTCTAATCACTGGGGCAGACACAAGTAATCAGGTCTTCTGGTACCTGTCTCACATGGGGCTCACACTTTTAATCCCCATTTTCTAGATGAGGTAACTGAGGCTCAGAGAAGTGAAGTGACTTGCAAGGTCACACAGCAGTCTTGTGACAGAGCCTGGTTTAGAACCCAGGTCCTTCTGACTCCCAGGCCCAAGCTCTAGACAATAGGCCAATGCTTTTGTATGAATATGATGAAGACATAAAATCAGATACTTGAGGGAAACTATTTCAAATCTTCCCAGCAGTGGCAATTTACACTTGTGTGTGGATTTTTCCTGTTGGAGTGGCTGGAATAGTGCTTTTGGGAAAGTAACTTCTACAGAAGTGGGGGAACTTAATGTTTCCCATTATAAGGAAAAAATGCAAGCAGTAGTACCCATCCAAGATGGCCATGAGATCTGGGTAGGCCTGGCTAGGGATATTCGGCGTCCAAAGGACACCCCTGTTCACCTCCCCTCCTGTTCCAGACAACATCATCACATCACAAGAGAAGCAGCGTGGCTCAGTGGAAAGAGTCCGGGCTTGGGAGTCAGCGGTCATGGGTTCGAATCCCAGCTCTGCCACTTGTCAGCTGTGTGACTGTAGGCAAGTCACTTAACTTCTCTGTGCCTCAGTTATCTCATCTGTAAAATGGGGATTAACTGTGAGCCTCACGAGGGACAACCTGATTACCTTGCATCTATCCCAGCGCTTAGAACAGTGCTCTGCACACAGTAAGCGCTTAACAAATACCAACATTACTATTATTAAGTCATTGAGTACCTGCAGAGCGTGATACAATGATGTCATGCCAAAACCTGTTAGAATCTGGGACTTGTAGCGGTTCTCCAGTGGAATCTCTGACCCTCTCTCCTTCCCCCACCCCATCACTCCAGAGCCATGGTGTCACCCTCCCAGGAAGGGACAGGATGGGTTATCGACTCAGACTGGACAGTTCAAAAGACTTAATCTTCCTTGCCACAGTGCCCCTCTATGCCACTATAGCCCCCCTGCCCCTTCTGGCACTGCACCGAGGTGTTGGCTTTCCTTGCATTCCGTCTGAGGCCAGTGTGGCCTAATGGATAGAGCCTGGGTCTGAGAGTCAGAAGGACCTGGGTTTGTGGCTCAGTTGGAAGAGCCCGGGCTTGGGAGTCGGAGGTCATGGGTTCGAATTCCGGCTCTGCCACTTGTCAGCTGTGTGACTGTGGGCAAGTCACTTGACTTCTCTGTGCCTCAGGTACCTCATCTGTAAAATGGGGATTAAGACTGTGAGCCTCACGTGGGACAACTTGATTACCCTGTGTCTACCCCAGCGCTTAGAACAGTGCTCTGCACATAGTAAGCGCTTAATGAATACCAACATTATTATTATTATTATTATATTGCTATATTGTACCCTTCCAAGCACTCTCAAGCACTTAGCACTTAGAAACAGCATGGCCTAGTGGAAAGAGCATGGGCCGGGAAGTCAGAGGACATGCGTTCTAATCCCGGGCCTGCCACATGTCTGGTTGTGATCTTGGGCAAATCACTTAACTTCTCTGTGCCTCAGTTACCTCATCTGTAAAATGGAGATCAAGACTGTGAGCCCCATGTGGGACAGAGACCGTGTCCAACCTCATTATCTTGTATCTACCCCAGCGCTTTAAACAGTGCTTGGCATGTAGTAAGCCCTTAACAAATATCACAATTATTATTATTATCATTACAGTGCTCTGCACACAGTAAGCACTCAATAAATACGACTGACCGACCAATTGACTTCTAATCCCGGCTCTGACACTTATCTGCTGTGTGACCTTGGGTAAATCATCTCATCTCTCTATGCTTCAGTTACCTCATCTGTAAAATGGGGATTAACACTGAACCCAATGTGGGACATGGACTGTGCCCAACCCAATTATCTGGTATCTACCCCCTTGCTTAGTCCAGTGCTTGGCACATAGTAAGCACTTAATGAGTACCATAAAAAAGTATAGGCAGTGTGGACCTGGGAACACCAAAGAGACAGGTACCTTGACACTCATTCTCCAAACCAGGTGCTCCAGGGCACTTTTGCCTTACCACACTAAAGGAGAGTGAGCAGTTACTTTCAACTGCATTCATGTAATTACTAACCAAGGATGTGTGATTAGCACTGATGGCTACTTGTATAATGCAGGCATTGAACATCATTAATATCAGGTTTGCATAGTCTTTAGCAGGGTGCTGTAATTAATTTTCATACTTTACAGTTAGAACTGTTTGAAAAGTTATGTGCAAATTAAGATATTTACCTGTTTGCACCAATACTGTTTTTAAAACCTGGGACAGCAGTTGTATTCTATGAATAGTGCTGTAGAAAATGGCGATGAAATTAAGAAATATTCTACCCAGGCAACTCACTGATTTAAAGCCTAGCTGAGAGACTTTGAAAGTAATAATATCAATAAACTAACTCAACTTTCCAACTTCCTTGAGAATAGGGAGGTGAGCAAATATCCTCCAGGGAAATCTGTTGCACTGTAGAATGAATGACTTGCCCAAGGTTATATGGCAAGGCAGTGCCCAATCTTAGAAAGGATTTAAGGATTCCCAACTCCCACACAGAGTGTGTGACAGCAGGGAAGAGCATACAACCTCAACTACCACACCTGGCACTTGTGTTTATCATTCCTACCTTCGGCCCCTGTATTCGTATGTATGCTTTTATTTGTATTTTTATCTGTGCATTCAGTTATTTGTTCAGCTGGTTTCATCCTAAAGCAATTTGTACTGCTTTTGGCTTTATCCGTGCTTTTCCTTCTGCTTTCGCCATCTGTAAATCATTCTTGCCTCTCTCTTGCATTAGATCGCTAGTTCCTGGAGGGCAGTGATTGTGTGCCTGACTTCTTTTGTTCTCTCCTGAGAGTTTAGTACAGTGCCCCCCGCCCCCGCTCTCTGTTAATACTCAATAAATGCAATTGATTGATTGACTAGAGTAATTCCTGTATTATTTAAAGAAGGATATTTGCCACTTTAATTGCACTTGTAAAATATATTTCCAAGTGTTAATGTAAAGATGAACGAGTCCAGGAAATGAGGTATACATGATACACAGTTCCTCAGTCTCTTTACTGATGGTCCTGGTGTCAAAGTGTGGTTGTAGAAATCTGTTTCCTTGATAACTACCTCCGCTCTCCTCATAAAGTAGTTGGGGTAGAATAATATGAAAGGTGAGCCTGCTTACGTCTCTTTCCCCACCAATCCTGCCCACCGTGGCATTATCCAACCTATAAAGGCATGTTCTGATCCTTGTGTGTACGAAACTCATCTTCCCTACTGAAATGTTACCAAACCCAGCTCATCATCATAATAATAACTGGGGCATTTTTTAAGTGCTTACCATGTGCAAAGTGTTATTCTAGCCACTGGAGTAGATAGAAGATAATCAGGTTGGACACAGTCCCTGTCCCACATGAAGCTCACAATCTTAACCCCCATTTTACAGATGAGATAACTGAGGTACAGAGTGATGAAATGACTTGCCCAAGGTCACACAGAAGATATGTAGCAGAGGAATAGAACCCATGTTCTCTGACTCCCAGGTCCACACTCTTTCCACAAAGCCATGATGTTTCCTCGTGGAGTCATCATTCGGTGTTTGTGGCACACGTGTATAGCTGGGTTCTTCTCACACTCAGTTCAGTCACAAAATTGTTGTCTGAAGGTACAAGGAGCTCTCTTCCTCCTGCCTATCAGCAAATACAATCCCTTTTAGGATGTTTAAACTATTTTTGGGTTAGTAATTGTTTTCTTTTTCTAGGATTCTGCAGGGGAACCTTCTAGGTAGAAAATGAAGACTACTGAAAAAAAGGCAGGTATTTTCAAATGTATTCTATAAATATTGTTTTTTTTCAAATTTCATCATCCTCAGTGGTATTTATTAAGTGTTTACTGTGAGCAGAGCACTGTACTAAGCACTTGGGAGAGTACAAGAGAATTGGTAGATCGATTCCCTGCCGACAGTCAGCTTCAATACCCTCCTATCCCCAGGACTTAATAATAATTGTGATATTTAAGTGCTTACTAACACTTAGTAAGTAGTTAATAACACTTACTAACTTATGCCAGGCACTGTACTAAGTGCTAGGGTAGGACTTGTATATATGTGTCTATTCAGGTGTACATTCAATTATTTATTCTGATTGTTTTCTTTGCATGTATACCAAGCAAGTCACAATCCATCAGAATGTATAACAAGCTGAAATGGCATTCATCGGGGGAGAGAGCCTGTAGAATTGAGAAAGAGATGCAATATTCCTTTTCAAGATTTACTCAACATGCCTCTTGGCGTTATAGCTCATGACAAGGCATGATTATAAAACTATTTATATTTATCTTCCCCTATTAGAGGTCAGACCCAATCTCTGACCCACATATGGGGCTCACAGTCCAGGGGAAAGGGAGAAGAGGAATTGAATCCCCATTTTACAGTTGAGGAAATTGAGAAACTGAGAAGTAAATCATTTGCCCAAGGTCCCACCAGGATACATTACTCCCAGCCCTGTACTTTTCCAGTAGGCCAACCTGCTTCTCACATGTCACTTATTGATTTAACATAAAAATCCATCAGGTAGAGTAGTTTCTTCATAACTGCATATTTTATCCCCTGATCAGATCCAGAATGCAATTGTTCCTTTCAACACATTAATTCTCGCTGCCTCTGAAATGGAAACTTTAGGTAGGTTTGGTTGTTATCCTCTCTCAATAAAGTACTTCTACAACCTCTGCTAGATTTTCCCCAATCTGGATCACCTCAGGATGGGCAGCTGGTTCTAATTAAGATTTGCTCTCACAGAAGATAGTCTGGCAACAAGGTGCCAAATTCGTTGTTAGCTATCACACAGGATGGCAAAGGTGCTTATTCGGTGTAGCAGACAAGAAAATGTGATTAGGTTAGATTAGATTTGAAGTGGGAGCCTTCCCTTTTGGCTTTCTTTTCTCAGGGAAAAAGCATTCCTACTTTTCTTCCAGGATCACTTCAGCCATTGGAAAAATGTGATTACCCAGTCTCCGCTGTTCTCCCTAGCTCCTCTGTGGCCATATAGAAGTGTTTCCTGTCTTTCTGACATCGCTGTTGCTTGTAATTAAAAATAAACCCAGGGTGTGTGAAGTCATTGCTTTTTCCTACTTGTAATTTGTTTCAGTGCCTGTCACCCCTTCTAAGCAGCAAGCTATTTGAGATCAGGGAATCCTGTCTAATTACTTTATTGTACTCTCCCAATTTCTTGGTACAGTGCTCTGCCCAGTCTAAGGCTCAATAAACATCATTGATTAATGGCTTAGTACAGGGCTCTCTTGATTAAATGATTGGTGCATACTCAGGTAAGGTTGCTCAGAACACATGAGAGCCTTAAATTGGAACTTAATTCCAGCTGTTGTTCACAAAAATACCAACGATGAAGTCCTGTTCAGGTTAGATTGCGGGTCGTGTGTTCTGAGTTTGCCCAGTCATGAGACAGGTTACGTAGGATCTCCTCTAACATGTGGCTGGCGGCAGATGAGCTCTGACCCCCCCTCACACTCACACGCTTGTCCTCTTCTGCTCTTTCTTCTGTTTCAGTCTAGGTTTGGGCTGAGCTGCTCCTGCTGCAGCCCCCTATAAGAAATACAGAGGTCACCTTCGGGTTCTGACTTGAGGTAAGTGCTTGTGACCAACCAGAGTCAGAAGTAAGGTGTCCTGCAGCTCAGGGCAGGTCAGGGCAGCAACAATAAAGTATTCCCAGTTCAGACACGGGGAGTACTAGTTAGACTCAGTTATAATAGTGCATTTTTTATGGTGTTCATTAAATGCTTCTTATGTGCCAGACACTGTACTAGCACTGGGGTAGACACTAGCCTATCAGGTCGGACACAGTACCTGTCGCACATGGGACCTCACAGTCTTAATCACCATTTTACAGAGGAGGTACCTGAGGCCCAGAGAAGTGAAATGATTTGCCCAAGGTCACATAGCAGACAAGTGGTGGAGCCGGCGTCAGAACCCAGGTCTAAAATATCACAAATACCACAGTTATCATTGTTATTATTTCCTTGTGACTCCCAGACCCAAGCTCTATCCAGTAGGTCATGTTGTTTCTCCGAACAAGCATTGTCCATTTAGATCCTGGACTTCATGCAGCGGTCACTTCATTTCTCGGTGCCTCAGTTACCTCATCTGTAAAATGGGGATTGAGATGGTAAGCCCCTTGTGGGTCAGGGACTGTGTCCAACCTGTTAAACTTGTTTCTACCCCAGCACATAATACAGTGCCTGGTATACAGTAAGTGCTTAACAAATGCCATTATTATTATTATTAGACTGTAAACTACCTGAGTGTAAGGATCAAGTACTACAGTTCTTCCCTTCTTCTCCCAAGCCCTTAGGGCAATGTTCTGGTTCCATGCACAGTGCTCTGGCTAATCAGTATAAATGTTAATGAGGATCCTGGAGCCTTCTCAAAGCACTGTAAAGTGTCAACACAGACTGCCACTTGCAAAAGCTGAAGGCAGTTGTCCTGTGAAGAGGCTGCGGGGTTAGGTGATCACCTTTCCCTGATTTGGAAAGGAAAGTCCTGATCTTTGGGATTTCCTGCCCATCACATCCTGTTCCTGATAAGATTAGCAAGGCCCTGGCTGGGACCTTCGCAGGAGAAGAACGGGAGAGTGAGGGCGGATGCTTGGAAAGAAGGCTTTAGTGGGAATGGCAAATGTTTATATTTCACCCTCTCTCCCCTGCCTCCGTTGTTGCCACCTGGGCCCTGATGTGGATCCCTTCCGGGGGGTGGGAGGGGGTGAAGAAGGGTGAGGGAAATTACTTGGGTACCTCCTCTCAGTCAGAAAGAAGAGGGGTATCACACTGACACCAACAAACCTAGACTGGCAGCCAGAGGCTGTATCCAGCCCATTCCAGACCTACTGACAGCACTGAGGATTCCTGAGACTCTGTCCAGACTCTTTTTTACTCTCCCAAACCTTTAGTACAGTGCTCTGAACCCAGTATGTGCCCCATAAATCCTGCTGATTGGTTGAGGGACTTCAACCTCCCTGGACCTCACCCTCAAAAAAGGGGTTCTAGTTCCCAGAAAAGTGGGAAACAATCCATTCTCATTCCAGAACCTCTGGGAAATCTGCTCGTTCCAAACCAGGAGCTTCCCGTGATACTGGGGGCACCTGGTCCTTTTTTGACTGAGAGTCAGAATCCAGAGGCCCAAGGCTTCCGAGGTTTGGCAATTCTAGGGAAGCAGCAATGGTCTAGTGCAAAGAGCATGGGTCTGGAGGTCAGAGGACCTGGGATCTACTCTGGGCTCTGCCACTTGTCAGCTGCGTGACCTTGGGCAAGTCACTTAACCTTTCTGTGCCTCAATTACCTAACCTCTAAAATGGGATTAAGACTGTGAGCCCTATGTGGGACAGGGACTACCCCTGTGCTTATTCACAGTGTCTGGCACATAGTTTTCACTTAACAAGCACCATAAAACAGGTTGTCTCGAAGACTTAGTTGGGGTGAGTCCCATTTAAATTGCAATTATGGATTTCCATAAGGAAGGTATTTTTCTTCCTTCCAGAGGGTAATCCTTTGTAAAAGCAGGGCCCGGAATGACCTCTCTGTCCCTGTCTGTCAGATCATATCCCTCTCCCTCTTATCAAGCTCAGAGACTACCTCCTCCAAAGAGCCTTGCCCAGTGAACCGCAATAACGTTTCTCCTAGTCAGCACAACCTGGAGCCCTTAACTCAACCTTGCGTTTGCTCTTTTGTGTGAATGGATAGTTACACTTCCTTAGCTGAGTTTTATATCTGTTGTGTTTCCTCCCCTTTAATTGTAATTTGAGAAGCGGCGTGGCTCAGTGGAAAGAGTTTGGGTTTGGGAGTCAGAGGTCATGGGTTTGAATCCCGACGCCCCTTGTCAGCTGTGTGACTGTGGGCAAGTCACTTCACTTCTCTGTGCCTCAGTTCCCTCATCTGTAAAATGGGGCTGAAGACTGTGAGCCTCACGTGGGACAACCTCATTCTCCTGTATCTATCCCAGCGCTTAGAACAGTGCTCTGCACCTAGTAAGTTAAGTGTAAGCATTTGGAGAATTTTTTTCACTGTATTTCTAGGGTCTAATACAGTGTCATGCAACCCGTGGTGCTGAGTAAATATTTAGGGATAATGACTTGTTGGAGAAGAAGGTGGGGGAGAGCAGAGTGATAGGCAAAGGTATACAACCAGGTAATTTGGAGGTAAGGGTCAGGAAACCCTTCCTGCTCCCTAGAACATTAAACATTGCTAATTTAGGATTTTAGAATACCTGAGTCATCCTTAATTTCAGTTACATAGAGGAACTTTGAGGCAGGTCATCTTGGTATCGTTTTTCCTAAAAACATTCTTGGGGCAGTTAAAGTGGTAATGAGTATCCTGGGAAGAAAGGAGCTTAGGAGAGATATTTCAAACCAGCATTCTGCTTTATAATTTTGATTTCTGTCACTTTTTAGATTCCCAAAACTCTGTCCTGGGTTATCTCTCATATACCATGTGTTAGTAGCACATTTTTTTCCTCATCTACTCTTTTAAAGAAATACGTATTGCTATTATCAGATGATTTAAAGTAAAGCTAGAAAGGGGATTCTCTTTAGCAAATAATGACTGTATCCATAATTGTTTAACAAATGAAGTTGTAATCAGTGCCATTGCCCTAATGGGTTGTAACCCTGGAAGATAGGCTTGCTGAAAGACTCCTTTGTTAACCTAAGACAAAGAAGGTAGAACAATGGGATAAATAGATAAGCTTCTTTTTTGGAATAGAAAAAAGGTTGGGAAGGTGATATGTTTGAGCCAGAGAAATTGCACAACAGGCGGGAGGGGGCAGGGATCGTGCAGTTACTTAAGGACAACGCATTAACCACAGCACATTAGAAGAAAATATGTTGAAACAACCAAAATAGCTCAAGTGAAATGAGTAGGACATTGGGAAATAAGAAATTCCAAGGTAACTGATGGACATAGGCATTTTTCTAGCCTTAAATCAGGGCAAGTGGCAAAGTCAGGGGTAGAACCCAGTTCCTCTGACTCCCAAGCCCATGGTCTTTCCAATAGGCCACAGTGCTTCTCTTCATTGCCCTTATCACTGAGCGTCAACTGGAACTTGACTAGATCAGGCCGGCAAGGGCCTGAGTTGGCAGGTGGGCCGGCTCTAGGACAGGAGAGTGGGCCCCAGATGTCCCACTCCTGCAGTTGCAGGGAAGTCTCCAATGCTGCCTGAGAGGAGCAGGCTCTGACATCTGAGTTGCTCCTCTTAGATCTCACAGTTGACTTGGAGAGATTGAGCTGTCCTAGGAAGCAGCATGGTGTAGTGGATAGAGCACGGGTCTGGGAGTTATTAGGTCAAGGGTCCTAATCCCGGCTCTGCCAATGGTCTGCTGTGTGACCTTGGGCAAGTCACTTTACCTCTCTGTGCCTCAGTTACCTCATCTGTAAAATGGGCATTGAGACTGTGAGCTCCATATGGGACAGTTCCTATATCCAACCTAATTTGTTTGATCTACCCCAGTGCTAAGTTCAGTGACTGGCACATAGTAAGCACTTAATAATGTCATTATTATCGTTATTATTCTTAGTCTCCGCAGGCAGGGGCAAAGCAAAAACTATTCCCTCCCAACTCATAGAAAGAATTCTAGAGCCCTGAGGCAGCAGGCCTGAAACAAAAATTTCTCACCCTTCCTTTCCTTAACCAATTACTGTATTTACTCAGTGGTTAGAGTTAACCCTGGGTTCTAACCCTGTCTTTGTCACTTGGCTGTGTGACTTCTCCTTGCCTCAGATGCCTCAGTGCTTACTGTTTTCAGAGTACTGTACTAAGCATTTAGGTGAGTACAGTATAACAGAGTTGGTAGACGTGCTCCATGCCCCCGATGAGCATACAGTCTGAAAGGAATAGAAGCAATGTTCCTTTCTGCCCATGCTCTTCCTGAGAAGCACTGTGGTGTAGTGGATAGATTATGGGCCTAGAAATCAGAAGGACCTGGATTCTAATCCTTGCTCTGTCACTTGTCTGCTTCGTGACCCCGGGCAAGTCACTTAACTTTTCTGTGCTTCAATTACTTCATCTGTAAAATGGGGATTAAGACTATGTAAACGTAGGGACTGTGTTGTCCCTATGTGGGACAGAGAATGGGTCCAACCTGGTTACCTCATATCTGCCCCAGTGTTAGTATGCTAGTTAGTACTTAAAAAATAACTACAATTATTATTCTCAACCAGACGAATAACTGGCTGGGATCCCACCTGGACACAGTGGATTTCCTATGAGTCAGACCTGCTGATTCCCCCCAAAGGCTTTGTCCTACTGATTCAGTAGGGGATGCTAGCTCCAGCCACAAAGGCTGCCCAGTGAAGCTCCCTTCCTCTACCCTGACAAGAGCCACTAACAAACTGTCTTGACCTTACTCTGTTTTAAGAAGAAATATATAACAGTTGAAGAAGATAGAACTGTTATCAGTTCTTACAATAAAATCCACTTGATTTTGTTTGCCATGGTGAATTGTATAATTGCAAATCAAATTCCCTAAAACATATTAGGAACCAACACTTCTGTAATGATGATGATGTTGTCTTTTTATTTTTGAAAATGGATGCCATTAAGTAAGAGTATCCATTTGGTATTAGTGCAGTTAGTAGAGAAGCAGTGTGGCTCGGTGGAAAGAGCCCGGGCTTAGGTATCAGAGGTCGTGTGTTCTAATCACGGCTCCGCCACCTGTCAGCTGTGTGACTTTGGGCAAATCACTTGACTTCTCGGTGCCTCTGTTACCTCATCTGTAAAATGGGGATTAAGACTGTGAGCCTCACATGGGACAAACTGATTACCCCGTATCTCCCCCAGCGCTTAGAACAGTGCTCGGCACATAGTAAGCGCTTAACAAATACCAACATTATTACTATTATTAAAGTATTCAGAGTTAGAAATGCAGTGGATTCTGAGTAGGTTTTGCCAAAGCCATTAATTTTTTTTCATCCTGTCGATAATTCCAAAGGTTCATCTTGAAATTATAAGGCAGATGTGCCAAGGGCAGAAGAGAATTTCTGGGGAAGTCAGGTGGAAGATGTGGGATTGAAATTTAATTTATGCATTTTCAAATAGAAAATAGAAACAGTGTAACCTGGTGGATAAAGCATAGTCCTAGAAGTCAGAAGGACCTGGCTTCTAACACTGTCTTTGCCACTTGTCTGCTGTGCGATTTCTCTTTACGTCATCTTTAAAATGGGGGTTAAGACTGTGAGCCCCATGTGGGACATGGACTGTGTCCAACCTGTTTGTATCTACCCCAGCGCTTAGAACAGTGCCTGACACATAGTAAGTACTTAACAAATACCATTTCTACCATGTATTCCTTGCATCTTCTCAAAATATATCTTAACTAGTTAATGGGGAAAGAACATTGCAGTGATGATGGTAATAATATGAATAATAATGATAATTATTGTGGCAATTGAGGGCCGGAGGTTAGCAAGGAGGCTGATACAGTAATCCAGGTGGGAGAGGGTGAGTGCTTGCATAGAGGTGGTAGTTGAAGCCATGTGAGCAAATGAGTTCTCCAAGGGAGTGGGTGTAGATGGAGAATAGAAGGGGACCAAGAAATGAAGCTTGAGGGACCCCCACAGTTAGGGGGTAGGAGGTAGAGGAGGAGTTTGCAAAAGAGAGCTCTGCCCTCAGTAAGTGCTCAGCGTGGCGCAGTGGAAAGAGCCTGGGCTTCCGAGTCAGGGATCATGGGGTCAACTCCCGGCTCTGCCACTTGTCAGCTGTGTGACTGTGGGCAAGTCACTTCACTTCTCTGTGCCTCAGTTACCTTGTCTGTAAAATGGGGATTAACTGTGAGCCCCACGTGGGACAACCTGATTACCCTATATCCATCCCAGCGCTTAGAACAGTGCTCTGCACATAGTAAGCGCTTAACAGATACCAACATTATTATTATTATTACATATGGTAGGATGGGTGATGGTAAAATATAATAAGCTGGAAAAATCTTGAAAAAAGAATGATAAAAAATAAACATTTTATTTTTACCGCTTATGAGAGCAAGAGAGAATACATATGAAGATAGTTATTATATTAATGTATTTTATTTTCATATTTTCTTCAGTTAGTAGTGAAGCAGAAGTTGGCTGAAGGAAGGCCTGCTTCGAGGGTGTAATCAGGGAGAGAAATGTGCATTCCCATTGCCCCTCAGGCAGGCTCCACTGGGTCTGCATCTCCACCACTTTAGCCTGTCAGATTGGGTTTAGGATTAACAGATGGTTTCAATTCTGAAAGTGGACATAGCTAAAAGTCTTCAACTGATGGTACTTTTGATAAATGTAACTTTAAAACACTTAACCAAATGCATGACTTTGGCATTACATTATTGATGTGATGCATCTGCTTTTATATAATGTTTTATATAATGTTCTTATGAATGCAAATGCAGTAAAATCTCACAGTTGGGACCCGTTCACAGTGAATTACGCAGTTGGATCAGCTAGAGGGGGAACACATCTGTCTGTAAATGGCAAGTGTATTACATTCAGTAGATGTACTTTATAGGTATGCTTGAAGAGTGACTGTAACACAATACAACTATTTAGAAAAGATTTTCCTGCAGTTCATTTTCTGTCAGAGACCACAAAAACTAATGACATGTAAAAACTTGAGGCTAAAGTAAATTTTAGAATTCCCCCCTAAAATTTGGGATTACTTGATTTAAAAAGTAACCAAGAGCTATAGACTAGACCACATTTATCAGTATTGTATAGCATATTTATTTAAGGGTGGCTGTGTCTTTGATTATATGATTGCTCTGCAGAATAAATATTGTTATTTTGAAAGATGATTTTTACTGTTTTCATTCTTCTTGTGGCAACATTTTGGTATAAACAAAAATGAGAAATCTTAAAACCTTTCAAACTATTCTCACTTACATTTTGAAATCTACTGTAATTACAAAGGTAAGGCCAAACAGGCATTAGGCTAATTGGCTATTTGTCTAAGAGGCTCATTGCAAATTTATGATTCCAAACTATATTTTCTGTTGTAACTGCTGGGAAGGTGGTTATAAATATCTTAGATGTTTTCCAAACATTTTCTGTTCTAGAACCATATAGGGTTTTAAAACAAACAAGGTGTAATTGTGATCCAGAGTTCTGGAAAATGGAAGTTTAAGAGAAAGAGCCTTTCAGAGAGGCAGTGCTTAAAAATGCAGTCAACATTTAGGGAGAAGAAAACCCTAACCCATCCTAGTCACTATCCTATGCTGTTGCTACAGGCAGATGAGTAAAATAGGTTCATTAAGTATTTAGTCTACCTCCTGGAAAGGGTGGAGGACTTAGGAAACAGTTTACTTTTCAGAGTTTCGAAAGGATCTTTTACTCTTTATTGCCTTTGAATGTGTTAACTTTGAAATTATACATTGCCATTTTGCATGCAGTAGTCAACATATCTCTATTCTCTTTGTGGGTGGTTCTAGCCCTCTGAACAACAACTGCAGATCTTTTCCACTTGAAGAGAACAATGGGAAGGAGAGTGGGCTGGTGGATAGAGCACAGGCCTGAGAGTCAGAAGGACCTGGGTTCTAATTCTAATTCCACCACTTATCAGCTGTGCGATCTTGAGCGAGCCATTTCATTTCTCTGTGCCTCAGTTACCTCATCTGCAAAATGGGGATTAAGACTGTGAGCTCCATGTGGGACAGGGTCAGTGTCCAACCTGAATACTTTGTATCTACCACAGTGTTTAGAACAGTGCCTGGTGTGTAGTAAGCGCTTAACTCACACCATTTTAAAAAATGAGAACTGGAAGTCAAATACTCTGGAATGATTTCTCAGGCATTGAAATCAGCTACTTCTGGGGTGGAACACTGACATTTCTGTGCATCTAAATGATGGTTTTGTCACCCACAAACTGTAGCACCCTCTATATAGAGAATCATGTAGACTAGGAAAAATATGTATTTTTTTCAAGAGCTTGTTAGATATCTGGGGTTCCTAAATAAACACTAATTAACAATCAGGATAATGCAAAAGAGGAGGAAGTTCCATAAAGAGTGTTCTGACATCATAACCCTTGAGCTCTTCTCTATGAGCAGGGAATGCATATTCCCTAGGCAAAAGTAGAAGAAAAACTTGCAAGTTGCCATTTCTCAGATTCTTCCTGCCCAAGATTACCCCCACAGAAAAAACAGCTGGCTATCTCTGAGGAGGCAAATCAATGGACATTCTTTTCCAACCAATATGTGGTGGGCAACATCTGGAGAACAGAATGGAGTCAACAGTTCCATGTGCAAGACATCTTTCTCCACGGCCCCGCTCCCCAGACAAGAGGAAGTGGAAAACAGAACATGCTGTCCCTTACTTGAAGCTAGGGTCACCACTGAAGGCACTTGAGAATACTGGACTTGAAAATGCATGTAGCATAACTTCAATCTATCAATCAATCAGTGGTATTTATGGAGTACTTACTGCATGCAGGGCACTGTACTAAACGCTTGGAAGAGTAAAATATAACAGAGTTGGTAAACAAATTCCCCACCCACAATGACCTTCCAGTCTAGGGCTTTATGCTGGGCACGGAGCAGAATGTGATGATGTCATCTGTGCTATTTTGTGGACGTGCACCGATTTGGTTCGAATCTAGAGAGTTGGGGGGCCCTGACTTCACAACTTTGGTCTGGAGCTGTTGAATCACTTTCAAACAGCAGGACTGGGTGTTAGAGGGCCAAGCCAGAGGGAAAGCATAAATAATTTACATGTGACATTCTGGTTGGAAAAAAGCATAATTGGATTATATTTCTCGTTTCTCATTGGGTGGAACATGGACAGAAAACTCGGATGGGGGATCTTTTGAGGTATGTCTTCATGATTAGTTCCTCTTTTGAAATTTGTCCCCTAATCTGAAAACAAGAAACTATTGGCAGAGATAGTGACAGGGAAATTTAGAAAAAAGAAAGGGAAATGCTTCTCCACACAGCATGTGGCCAACCTGTGGAATCCACTGGCCCTGGAGGTCAGAGAGTCAACCATTGGATGTGAAAAAGGGAACAGTTAACAATAATAACTTTGTACAAGACAGGGAGGGAGGTGAGGATAAGCCAATGCCTCAGAGGTCAGGCAAGTTTTCCCCAAAAACATTGGCCCCCGTCTATGACATAGAACAATCCATCAGTTGAGGACAGTGGCAGAGAGTGTGATTGTGTTCTGAAGTTCGTCAAGGAGATTCATCTTGTGGGCTGTCGGTGGTCAGAAGCAGCAGAGCAGGCTTGACAAATCAGCAATCTGATCAGTTACTGGGATGTTTTGGCCTGGACCATGGCCTATGTGCTTCCCAAAGATGTCTTACTGTTGACTGGTGTTTCCTCCCAACTGTAAGCTTGTTGTGTGTGGGGAAGGTGTCTACCAACTCTGTTGTATTGTAGTACAGTGCTCTAGGGAAGCAGCGTGGCTCAGTGGAAAGAGCCTGGGCTTTGGAGTCAGAGGTCATGGGTTCAAATCCCAGCTCGGCCACTTGTCAGCTGTGTGACTTTGGGCAAGTCACTTCACTTCTTGGTGCCTCAGTTACCTCATCTGTAAAATGGGGATGAAGACTGTGAGCCCCACGTGGGACAACCTGATTCCCCTGTCTACCCCAGCGCTTAGAACAGTGCTCGGCACATAGTAAGTACTTAACAAATACCAACATTATTATTATTACAGTGAATACCACTGATGGATTGATTTCCCTGGCAATGCTTGCCATTGCTTCCCTGTCTTTTCATTGCTCCACTGCCATTTTTCTCTTTACTCTTATCAGAGGTATTAAAAAGGTCTTTACTACACAGAAAACCATTCCTGTTATATCATTTGAATATTGTTTAGGAAAGATTTGTATCCTAGGGCAGGGAGATCACAGATCATTGACCTAGTTTACAATAGAATATACCTTGTGAAGAATCTAAAAATGATGAATTATGGTTAGATTGCAAGCATCTTCTGGGCAGGGATCAATTAATCAACCAATCAATCAGTGAATGGTATTTAGTGAATGCTTTACAGTGTGCAGAGCATTGTACTAAGCCGTTGAGAGAATACAATAGGGTTGATAGACTTGTTCTCTGCTCACCACAAGCTTGCAGTCTACAGGGGGAGATATTCATATAAATTATGGATCTATCCTCAAGTGCTGAGGGGTTGAGTTTGGGGTCAATATCATTTGCTTACAGAGTACAGAGAAGCAGTATGGACCAGTAGATAGAGCACATGGCTAGGAGTCATAAGGACCAGGGTTTTAATTCTGGCCTCACCACTTGTCTGCAAATCACTTGACTTCTTTGCGCCTCAGTTACCTCATCTGTAAAATGGGGATCAAGACTGTGAGCCCCAGTTTGGGCAGAGACTGTGTTGAACTTCATTTGCTGATATCCACCCCATTGCTTAGTATAGTGCCTGGCACATAGCGTATGCTTAACAAATACCACAATTATTATCTTTATTACAGATCCCAAAGTATTGTCTTGTCTTATGCTGTTGAGTTGTCCCGACCCATAACGATGCCATGGACGCATCTCTCCCAGAATGCCCCACTTCCATCTGCAATCGCTCTGATAGTGTATGCATAGAATTTTCTAGGTAAAAATATGGAAGTAGTTTACCATTGCCTCCTTCCACAAAGTAAACTTGAGTCTACACCAGTGGAAAGAGCACGGGCTTTGGAGTCAGGGCTCATGAGTTCGAATCCCAGCTCTGCCACTTGTCGGCTGTGTGACTGTGGGCAAGTCACTTCACTTCTCTGCGCCTCAGTTCCCTCATCTGTAAAATGGGGATTAAGACTGTGAGCCCCACGTGGGACAACCTGATTCCCCTATGTCTACCCCAGCGCTTAGAACAGTGCTCGGCACATAGTAAGCACTTAACAAATACCAACATTATTATTATTATTATTACCTTCTCCCATGCCTTTGCTGCCTTGGAGCAGATTGCTTTTCTCTCACTAGCCACTGGCCAAGCTAGGAATGGAATGGATATGCCTCTACTTGACTCTCCCTCCCGTAGTCAAGACTGGTAGAGTGCTGAAAACTCTCCAGTTGTGACACTGAGAGGGTTCCTAGTGTATAGGTAATAAGAGAAATGAGGACTTAGTCAGGGCAAGCCTCTTGGAGGACATATGATTTTAATAAGGCTTTGAAAGTGGGGAGAGGGGCGATTTACCTGTCGTGTGCAGGGGACGGAGTTCCAGGCCAGAGGGAGGATGTGGGCAAGGGAACAGTATATGTACAAGCATCCCTAGTGAAATACAAGGCAAACATTACATTTTTAAAGTGTTTAATTAGGATTGAAGCAAACTGAAAAACTCCATCTTCCCTGTAGACTAAAATTAAAATGACAAAATAAGCCTTTGAATCAGGCTTTATGTATTGAATAATGATAATTGCAATATTTGTTAGGAAGGAATATAGTCCCAATCCCACATGGGGCTCACCAGTTTAAAGGAAAAGGAAAATAGTCATTTAGTCACCACTTTACAACTGAGGTAACTGAAGCCCGGAGAAGTGAAGTGACTTTCCCAAGATCACACCACCCAGCAGACAAGTGGTAAACCCAGGACTAGAACCCAGTTTCCCTAACTTCCAGTCTTGTGCTCTTTCCACTAGCCCATACTCACACAGGACACAGAAGTAGTAGTATTTATCAGCTCTTACTGAATGCAGAGTCCCGTACTAAGTACTGGAAAAAAGAATACCCTGGGAAGCACCATTGCCTAGAGGAAAGAGCATGGGCCTGGGAGTCAGAAAAGCTGGGCTCTAATCCCAGCTCAATCACCTGTCTGCTCTGTGACCCCGGGCAAGTCACTTCACTTTGCAGTGCCTCAGTTACCTCATCTGTAAAATGAAGATTAAGACTGTGAACCCCATTAGGACAGAGACTGTGTTCAACATTATTAGCTTGTGTCTATTCCAGCACTTAGTCTAGTGCCTGGCACATAGTAAGCAGTTAGCCAATATTGTAAAAAAAATACTGATGGGAATTTGACCTGGTCCCTGTCCCTCAGAAGGCTCACAATCTAATGAAAATATATCCAATCCAGTGGGGAAGAAAGAAGAGGCAACAGCTTTCTGGAAGAAGGAAGGAGGGAATGAGAGGAGAGAAATAAGAGGAAAAATACCAAAGATTCAGAGCTCAAACCTGAGATGGTGAATCAGTGACCACTCAGTTGATTAATCAAAAAAAAGTTTTCCATTTAGGGGATGAGGAAGAGTTGCCTGGATTTGCTAACTAAACACTACCATCTTGCTGCCTTTTGGAATTTTTCTCGAGACCCATGATTCATGTGCCATCAGAACAGTTTTAAGAAGTCTTTGTGGTAAGATCACCGTACTTGATCACTTCAAACATCTATGCCATTTTGTTCATTTCTAGTTCACAACCCACTTATGGGAAAGGTGTGAATTCCTTCTTTTTGTGCCCATCCTTCATTCACGAAGCTCCAAAGCATTTCCATGCATTAATTTATCTTTTCTCTGACAGAAGCAATGAGAGTCTCGGCTTTACTTCAGCAGATATTAAGGAATGGGATTTTAAAAGAACAGCAGTCAAAAGACAGAAGGCAAGTCACTGTCCATACAAGAAATGATATTTATTAAAGTCCAAATTTACTGCTCCCTTTCTAGGGGCATATTGTCTTTAATTGGGACACTAAAGACCTTCAAAGCCATATAAACAACAGATTAAAATTAATCATCATTAATAGGATGAGAAATAGGGAGTTGGCCAGAGGCATACTGGCAAGGACCTTCCTTGCTAAGTATAGATCGAGTTTGCAGATCAAAGAAGTTCACTTGTGTGGCAACCGGGATCCTCAGAACACTACCCACTTTACAAGTTTCAGTGATTTGGGATCCAGTATTTCAGAGGATCCTGTTGCTGAGTTATGAGTTTTTGATTCTGTTCCACTCTTAAAATTATGGACTATAGGGGTGGTATGAGAGAGCATAAATGTTTTAAGGCACAGTCTCCCTAACATCTCCTTCCCATTAGGTTGAACAATTGGATATGTGATGTGTTTTTTTAAATTTTTTTGGCTTTTTTAATGGAATTTTGTTAAGCACTTACTATGTGCCCGAAACTGTACTAGGTCCTGAGGTAGATAAAGTCCATGTCCCAGGCGGGGCTCCCAGTCTTCATCCCCATTTTACAGATGAGGTAACTGAGGCTCAGAGAAGTGAAGTGACTTGTCCAAGGTCACACAGCAGACAAGTGGCAAAGCCAGGATTAGAACCCAGGTCTTTCTGACTACCAGACCTGTGCTCTATCGACTAGACCACACTGCTGCTCCTGTGATGTGTGATCTTTGCTATCTCCAGCCAAAAATGAAGGGGAGGAAACCTTTTGCTTATCTGCAAAGCAAATGTTTGCTCATTTGAGAGAGCCAGTCCTAATTAGGGAGTGTCTGTAATGTATTTTGAGTGCCTTAGAGAAAGAAAATTTATAAGTACTGAAGGAGAAAATCATCTTTAACTATGTAAATTATTTAGTTAGCATAATGCATTTTAGTATGTAGTATCAACATCACAATAAGCAGGAATTACTCCCTATCACCTTCTGGTGGCTTGGCCCATTTGGTCACGGTAGTAAACCACCCCCTACAGAGGAGGGTGGAAAAAGGGACTTTGCGTATGTTGGACACAGAATCTGTTTTCAGTGATTGCCGGAAAATTGTGAATCTTCAGATCTAGGTCTTTGGAGTCACGGATTGAGTTCTTTGCAATCTTTGATACTTATTTTCCCGACTGTCTGTGCAGAGCACTATACTAAGTGTGTGGAAGAGTTTAAGTAGAGGTAAAGACATATTTCTGGCCCTCATTTATCCCTTCTGTTTCAGAACTGTGGTTCTTAAGAAACAGGAATAGTTATCGGAAAACTCAGTCAGCTAACAGGATTTATTTAGTGTTGTTTAGTCTTGTTTGCACTGGGGCAAAGATTGCATCGACTTCCTCCCAAATCCCAAATATGGAGATTTCTTAGCATGCTTCCCAGAAGGAGTAGAAACTATCACTGAGGGATTAATTAAGCAAGAACCAGGTCGCCAGACAGCAGACAAAGGAGGAGCCGTTGAAGGGTGAGGGGACTGTGTGCCTGCCATTCTTCTAGATAACTGGTATGCCCTGAGCTACCTGCCCTCCCTCCTGCTGAGGCTGTCCCTAACCACTGTAACCCATAATGATTCCAGAGGTCTGCCGGAGGCGCCCAGGGGGTTATTTATTTATTTTTGACCAGAGCTCTGGATTGACATTGGCTTGCCAGCTTCAGCCTGCTCAAATGTGTTATCGAGCTTCCTAACTCAGTGGGGTCCGGAGGCAGAAGTGGAAGTTGGCTGAAGTGGAAGTGGCATCTGGGAGCATCCTAATTCTGCAGAATTACTGGGGGCCTAAGACAGGAGGATGGGAATTTTAAACAAAGTGGAGGAACAGAGCACATGATCTAAAAAAATGAAATGAAGGTGAAAATTCAATAGTATTTATTGAGCGCTTACTATGTGCAAAGCACTGTACTAAGCACTTGGAATGAACAAGTCGGCAACAGATAGAGACAGTCCCTGCCGTATGACGGGCTTACGGTCTAATCGGGGGAGACGGACAGTCGAGAACGATGGCAATAAATAGAGTCGAGGGGAAGAACATCTTGTAAAAACAATGGCAACTAAATAGAATCGAGGCGATGTACAATTCATTAACAAAATAAATAGGGTAATGAAAATAAATACAGTTGAGCAGACGAGTACAGTGCTGAGGGGATGGGAAGGGAGAGGGGGAGGAGCAGAGGGAAATGGGGGGAAAAGAGGGTTAAGCTGTGGAGAGGTGAAGGAGGGGTGGTAGACGGGGGGTGGTAGGGGTGGTGAAAACCCTGATCATCTCCAACTGATGGCATTCAATGCTTCCAGTGTCACTTAATCATTAAGTGTTCAACTCATGATGTGTAGAGTACAATGAAAATCATGAGATTTATTGCGAAGGATGGATTAAAACCGTTGGCATCGCAGTGCATTCAGTAAGCTGACAACAAATACTTCTACTGCGGCTGCGGCTGCTATTTCTGCAACTATTACCACAAAGTCCCTCTTTTGGAGCCTCATCAAGGACCCTCTCTCTAAAGTCTGAGAGCTAACCCCATTCCCCGCACTGAGGAAAAACTCATTTACTCTTTGCATTCCTTTTTTCATATTTCCCACTGTATGCAGCTGGAGGGACTCTAGTACATGGAATTCCCAGATCAAACAATTAAGCACTTAATACATGCCAGGCTCTGTACTAAGCGCTGGGGTAGATGCAAGTTAATCATAATGCAGACTGTCCCTGTCCCACATGGGGCTCACAGTCTTAACCCCCATATGAGAAGCAGCGTGGTATAATGGATAGAGCACGGGCCTGGGAGTCAGAAGGTCATGGGTTGTAATCCCGGCCCCGCCACTTACTTGCTGTGTGATCTCGGGCAAGTCACTTCATTTCTTTGTGACTCAGTTACTTCATGTGTGAAATGGGGATTGAGACTGTGAGCCTCACGTTGGACAGGGGCTGTGTCCAGCCTGATTTGCTTGTATCCACCCCAGCGCTTAGTACAGTGCCTGACACATGGTAAGTGCTTAACAAATACCACAGTTATCATTATTATTATTAATGTACAGATGAGGTAACAGGCACAGAGTAGTTAAGTGATTTGCCCAAGGTCACATAGCAGATAGGTGGCAGAGCTGGAATTAGAAACCAGTTCCTTTTGATTCCCAGATTCCTATTAGGCCTGGAGGCAGCACTAGAGTCCAAATGGAATGACACAGCCACTGGTCAATCCTGCTTATTCTATACCAACCCTATTATTGACCTCAGTGTCATTCATCAATCAATCAATCGTATTTATTAAGCACGTACTGAGTGCAGAGCACTGTACTAAGTGGTTGGGAGAGTTCCACACAACAATATAATATGTTCCCTACCCACAATGAGCTTAGATTCACTGAACGTTTACTGCATGCAGACCACCGTACTAAGCTCTTGGGAGAGTACAATACAACAGAGTTGGTGGCACTGTTCCTGGCCCCACAATGAGCTTGCAGTCTAGAGGGAGAGACAGACATTAATATAAATAACATAGAGACATGTACATACGTGCTCTGGGGCTGAGGGTGGGGTGAATATCAAACACCCAAAGGATGCAGAACCCAGTGCATAGGCAACGCAGAAGGAAGAGAGGATCGGGGTAAAAAGGGCTTAGTCGGGAAAGGCCTCTTAAGGAGGTGTGACCTTAATAAGACCAGGGGAAATGGGAAACCTGGGTTCTAGTAATCAATCATCAGTGCTTCTATTGTGTTTTTACTATGGAAAAAGCACTCCACTAAAGGCTTACTCCTCTAGACGGTAAGCTCGTTGTAGGCAGAGAATGCATCTATTTATTATTATTCTGTACTCTCCAAGAACTTAGTATAGTGCTCTGCACACAGTAAGCACTCAATAAATACAATTAAATGAACAAATGAATGAATGAAAGCAATACAAAGCATCGGCAGACACGTTCCCTGGTTGTATCTGTAGCTGACTAACCACTGGGGAAGACTGCACAAGCGTTTAGCAGTGTTCTGCATGACTTCCCACCTATTAGTATACTGAACTCTATTCCCCAGCAGGAATTTGACTAGCACTATCATCCATTCCTCACCCTGACGTCTCAGAACTGAACGAGAGTCATCTGTGGTTCTGGATGGGAGGCTCCATTATAAAAACTTGTATTCAGTTGGCAGAAAATGGATCCCAGAAGATCCAGCTTTCCTGTTGCCACTGAGAGAAAAGCAGAATGACCTAGCTGGGAGAGAAGCAGCCTGATCTAGTGGAAAGAGCTTAGGTATGGGAGTCAAAGAACCTGGGTTCTAATTGCAACCGTTGCCTGCTGTGGGAATTTGGGCAAGTCAGTTAACTTCTGTGTCCTTCAGTTTCATCATATGTTAAATGGGGATTAAATAAATGCATATCCTCCCTCTTATTTAGATTGAGAGCCCTGCGAGGATAGGGATTGAGTCCGACCTGATCGCCTTGCATCTACTATTGTGTTTGTTACACAGTAAGTGCTAAACAAATATGCAAATTAATATCCTTTTTATGGGAGAAGCACAGTATCATTTTGTTGGATCCTACTGTCCTCTCTATGCCCAAGCAGAAACTTTTTATCCATATCCTCTTCTTTTTATAGACATATTTGCCACTGTAATGCAACTATTTCCAGAGCTCTAAATAACATTACAGAAAAGGTCTGGGACAGGAAGATATGAAAAATATTGTACTCAATGGAAAACGTTGGTATGCTTTGTTATTTGAAAGGCAAATGTGAACAGAGTCTTTAAACAGCAGAGGAAGTCACATAAGTCCCGGAAACTAGGAAGCAGAGAGCTTGGGGTGTTCCTGGCTTGGTTTTGCCAAGTACCTGAATTACTCTTTTGTATATTTTGGAGTTGTTTCCTCCAACCGAGAAAAAAGGAGCAACTCAATCAGGAGTGTGATGAACTTTTCAGTTGACAAGAGAATTTATTTAAATTAAAAAAAAATAGAGGTTGTTTTGTTTTTTTTTTGTGGGGGGTGTGCTGTTACCTCTGAGAGTGCTTTGTTTGAGGGTGGTGACAGTCACTATAGCAGGAGATGGAGTCAGGCTGGTAATTGTTTGGGTTTATCCTGGCCGTGAGTAACTCTGAAATGCTATATGTGAGGTTCACTGGATCTCTGACTAACAGCATTGAGGTCACATGGGCTTGCCAACCATTTTAAGACTCCTTTCCCCTTGTACTTTGAGTTTTGGGTAAATCTTCCCATGGTTGTGTCTACTTTATTTCAGACAGGATTGAGTTGTGGTTCTGGGTGGGAGTTTTTATTTCTCAGTGGATTTCATTTCAAGATTAAGTTCCAGTGGATTCAGTTCAAGTTCAGTTTAATTCAAGATGCTCATGGCCTTTTCCATCGAACCCGTCTCCTCAAATGTCCATTTTCAAAGCGTTTGTCACCAGGAAGTGTTTCATAAATAGTGTCTCCCTACTTATGAGATGGCTGAATGTAGCCATTTTTATTCATTGACCTATCAACAGTATTTAGTGCGCTTACTCTGTGCAATGCACTGTAGTAAGTGCTTGACAGAGTACAATAGAATTAGTAGATTTGTTTCCTCCCTTCAAGGAACTTACAGTCTCTGTGTGGCAGAGCATTATACAGAGCACTTGAATGAGTCCAGTAGAGTTGGTAGGCACCAACTCTGGCCTCAAGGAATTTATAATCCAGCAGGAGAGACAGATGCTAAAGTAAATTACAGATAATGGGGAACAACAGAGTTTAAAGATTTGCACATGAGTGTTATGGAGGGAACTTTGGTAGTTTATTCTGCCCAACTGGGAGTCTCCAGCCCCATTATAAAATAGTTCTGGGGAGAGAGCACAGGAGAATATTGAATGTGATGAGAACGGGAGAGGAATTTTAGGTGGAATGAATCAGGGTTGGCCAATCTCCACCCTCATAAAAGGTAATTAATCACTCTACAGAAAATCTAGCAGGGCTTTTCCTGTGGATGTGTTCTTTATAATTACCAACCTGGAATAGGGTCAGAGCATTAGTATGAATAGTGTAGGGGAAATGTATAAAGGTCACCAATCACCTCTCACTCCAAAGAGAATCCACCCAGCCTCTGAGTCTCTTTCTTCTAATACTGGCTGAGGAATTATTTGTTTCCAAATTTCTAAACCCTGAATCACCAAAGCCTTAGCCTAAAGTCTTTTGCAAGCACAAGTGGTTTTGGTCATTGCCTTCTTTTGGGGCCTATTTTACCCTCTGCAATTGGGAAAAGTGAATTTTTAGAGCTGAGGGCTTGAGGAAGAGTCTAGTCCAGACGGTTAGTCCAGTTTCAGGCCTTGTTGGAAGCAGGTGGAGTGAGGTTAAGGGGCAGAAGGTCCTGGCTTAAATCTCTCCTTCCACCTTCCTTTTAATAATGTTGGTATTTGCTAAGCGCTTCCTATGTGCAGAACACTGTTCTAAGTGCTGGGGTAGATAAAGGGTAATCAGGTTGTCCCACATGAGGCTCACGGTTAATCCCCATTTTATAGATGAGGTAACTGAGGCACAGAGAAGTTAAGTGACTTGCCCACAGTCACACAGCTGACAAGTGGCAGAGCCGGGAGTCGAACCCATGACCTCTGACTCGGAAGCCCAGGCTCTTTCCACTGAGCCACGCTGCTTCCTTTTCTCCCTCCTTCCTCTGCCCTGTTTTAAATCATGTAGCAGTGGCTCTCAGAAGAGATCCATGGCTTGTATAGTCTCCCCGCTTGTCCTGCACACTCCAGACAGCCCTAATTCTCCAACACCCCCTTTGCCTTCCCCACTTGCCCACTCCCCATGAGCTTGCAGCTCTCTGAGAGGGACAGGACCCACTTTGGGGGAAGGGGAGAGGGAGCAGCTGAGGTTTTCTGGTACGTTTCTGCCTTCCTTGCCATATCCATCTGGGCCCCGCAGCCTAGGGAACAATGTTCTGTTCCAGTGAGCAGGACTCTGGAGTGCTCTGCTTCCCTGGGGGCAGGGCTTGAAAAGGGGAGCAAGCAGCGTGGCCTAGTGGACGAAACACGGGCCTGGGAGTCAAAAGAACCTGGGTTCTAATCCCAGCTCCGCCACTTGCCTGCTGTGGGATCTTAGGCAAGTCGCTTCACTTCTCTGTGCCTCAGTTATCTCATCCGTATAATGGGGATTAAGCCTGTGAGCCCCATGGGGACAGGAACTATGTCCAACCTGATTAGTTTGTATCTATCCCGGCACTTAGTGCAGTGCCTGGCACTTAATAAGCTCTAAACAAAACACTATTATTAGTAGTAATAATAATAATATTAAGCAGCTCCCAAGTTCTGCCCAGCAATGGGTGCCAGGCCCGTTGGAAGGTGACTAATGAGGAAATTGCCCCAGTTTGGACCTAACCTAGGGGAAGCCAATTTAGAACATTGCCCAATTCACATCTAAGGGGTTTTTTTATGTTGTCTCAGAAAACTGGCAGAAAACAACACACATTACTGAAATCAATTCTAGAAGGAACAGTATAAGGAAAACCATGTGAGTTCATTTTTATTATTCACATTATTGTTAATAATATTTATATTAGGAGTAGTAGTAATAATGATAGTGACATTCGTTAAGCACTTACCGTATGTCAGACGCTGTACTTACGGCTGGGGTAGATAGAAGATAATCAGGTCAGACACAGCCTCTGGACCACATTGGAGTCAGAGTCCAAAGGGAAGGGGAACGGGTATTTAACCCCCATTTTATGGTTGAGGGAACTGTGGCCGAGAGAGGGTCAGTGACCTGCCCAAGATGATGCAGCTGGTCAGAGACGGAACAGAGTCTAAAACCCAGGCCTTCTGACTTTTACCCCTGTGTTGTTTCCACTAAGCCATTCAGTCCTTTCGTTTCTCTTGCCTACCCTCTGATGGGGGTATCAGTGAGCACTAAATCAATCAATCAATTATGTTTATTAATAATTATAGTATTTGTTAAGCACTTACTATGTGCAAGGCATTGTACTATGCACTGGGGTAGATACAAACAAATCAGGTTGGTACCGTGTGGGGCTCACCGTCTCAATACCCATTTTACAGATGAGATAACTGAGGCACAGAGAAGTGAAGGGACTTGCCCATGGTCATTCAGCAGACAAGTGGTGGAGCTTGGATTAGAACCCATGACTTTCTGACTTCCAGGCCCGTGCTCTATCCACTACACCGTGCTGCTCCTCCTTATTGAGCACTTACTGTGTGCTGAGTATTGTACTAAGCACTTGGGAGAACACAGTATAACAAAACAAATGGGCACGTTTTCTGCCACAACGAGCTTACAGTCTAGAGGGAAATGGTGCTTTTGCTTTTTAGAGAGGCTTCCAGAAAGTGAAGGAGGAGAAGTAAGATCTGGAAAATCAGCCCTGAATAATCAAGAACTTACTACAGGGCGGTTAGTTTGCTTCCTCAACAACAAATCTCACATGTTTTTGAATTCCACGTGGCGCCCAGTAAAGGAGAAAGGCTAGCCTGACCAAGGAAGTTGCCTCCCAGAGAAACTGGAAGTCCTCCTGATTGGGCTGTTTTGGGCAGGGAACATACCTGCTAATTCTGTTGTATTGTGCTTTGCCATGCTTTTAGTACCATGCTTTGCACAGAGTAAGCACTCAATAAATTCCACTGACTGGTCGATTGGGCCCTTGGTAGGAGGGAAAAAGAAGGAGGTTAATGGCTTACTATGTGCACTAGGCTCTGGGGTAGAGACAACCGAATCAGGAGGACACAGTCAGTGTCCCACAAAGGGCTCAGGGTCTTCATCCCCAGTTTACAAATGAGGTAACTGAGGTCCAGAGAAGTTAACTGACTTGCCCCAGGTCCCACAGCAGACAAGCGTCAGACCTGGGATTAGAACCGAGGTCCTTTGGACTCCCGGGCCTGTGTTCTATCCATTAGGCAATGCTGCTTCTTGATTGAGCAGTTAGTGACTTCTGTAATGCACTCAGAAATAATGAGAGAAGAGTTTAGCATTTACATTACATATAGACTGTGCTTGGAAGCATCACAATAAAAGGCCTTTCTTCAACAAGCGGCTGGGAGGGTGCTGACTCACTGGGTGACTGATGTATTTGTGGCTTGGGTCATTACTGAGCCAAGAATCCTGCAATTACTTAGGCCTTTTCTTTCCAGATTCGGTGGTTTTCTCTAGAGGAAAATTTGCACAACTCTGATCTCATGGAAACGCAAGTTCTCTCACAAAGGAGGAGTGGCCTTGTAAGCATTCTACTCACCATTTTTACCTGAATCATTTGTCTGTGACGTGACTTCAAATCCCTGACTAAGTCCTTTATTTCACCCTAGACACCCTTCCCTCCGCATTGACTCTGCACTTGGCTGTTTACTTCTTAAGCACTTTGATAACCACCCCACTCTCATAGCACCTATGAAAATATCTTTAAATTCTATGATTTTCACTCTCTATAGTATATATTATTGGCTGTCTTCCTCTGTAGACTTTAAACTCCTTTTAGGTAGGGATTGTGCCTACCAAATCTGTTATATTGTATTTATTTATTCATTCATTCAGTCGTCTTCATTGAGCACTTACTGTGTGCAGAGCACTGTACTAAGTGCTTGGAAAGTACAACTCAGCAACAAATAGAAAGACAATCCCTGCTCAAAAACAAGATCACAGTCTGGAAGGAGGGGAGAAAGACATCAAAACAAGTAAACAGGCATCAATACCATCAATACAAATAAATAGAATTATAGATATGTACACATCATTAATAAAATGAATAGAATAATAAATATGTACATATATACACAAGTGCTGTCGAGCAGGGAGAGGGGGATGGCCTAGCAGAAAAAGTCACCGGTCTAAGAATCAGGGGACTTGGGTTCTTATCCCAGCCCCACTGAGTGAGTATTTATTGTGTGCTGAGCACCGTACTAAATACACTGAATTAACTAATTAACTTCTATTTCCCCCTGTGCTTAGTACAGTGCTTGGTACTTACTAAGTGCTTGCCAAAAACAAGAATTATTATTGGGATGCTCACTGTAAACTCTGGCCATTATCGTTACCAAGAATGGTCTTGCTAATGGCTGGGCTTGGTAAAAGCGGGCTGAAAGGGAAATGTGCTTTCTACCACATCTAAAGCAAATCCATCAGTACTAGCCATCTGCAGGAGCAGAGGAAAAAAAAAATCGAAGATGGCTTTGTCACGTGAAAACAGGATCTTAGAAATTCTCCTCTGTAAGCCCTGGCTCTTTGGCCAGAGTTTCACTGCAACGTAGCAATACCCATAGTCTCGTGATTTTACAACTCAGACCCTTCCTCCTTTATAAACTACAGCTCCCTCCAAGTAGGGAGCACCAGCAAGGATTGAGGTGTGGTTGAAACTGGATGCCAGAAACAGGGAAACAGCAAGCCATTCTTGCCACTAGTACAGTGGACAGACTTAATCACATTTATTGAGCACTTACTGTGTGCAGGGCACTGTACTAAACACTTGGGAGAGTACAATATGACAATATAACTGACACATTTCCTTAGGCACAGGCAGGCAGAGCAGGAAGGAAGAGATCCAGAGTACAGGCCAGAAAACACATTGCCTATATGTGTCATTCTTGTCAAGAGGTTACTGGCTGCTAAGGCAATAGTAAGAGCAGAAAGGTAGCTAAATGGAAACTCTTAGAAATGTCTAATGCTGTTTTATTTCTAGTGACTCCCTACACTGTGAGCAGTATAGAGATTTGTTGCTGAATTTTATTACCTTAATAAAATCCTGTTTTGATTGGCTTTTTAATTGTGCTCTTGCTTCTAGGCTCAAGCGTGCAATTGAAACTATTCACAATTTACAGTTGGCTAAATTTCAAATCATTCTAAAAGGACTCTCCATTAAAGACAGAGTCGGGTGGCAGCGTGGGCTAGTGGAAAGAGCTTGGGGCTGCGAATCAGGAGATCTGGGTTCTGATCCCAGTTCTGCCACTGGCCTCCTGAATGGGACTTTGGGTAAGTCAAGTAATCCTCTGGGCCTCAGTTTCCTCATCTGTAAAATGGAGACAAGATATCCATTCTCCCTCTCTCTTAAGGTTGGAGTCCTGTGTAGGACAGAGTTTCTGTACAAATTGATCGCTTTCAATCTCCTTCAGGATTCAGCTTTTAGTAAGCACTTAATAAATACCATATATATCTAACTGCCTGATAAATTGATCCTTCCCTGTTTTGAATTGGATAGACTAATAAAATCATTAAAAATGGCATGGAAAAGAACCTGAACCCTGAAAACTTTGACTATTGTTTTAAAAATATACACCAACTGGCTGTTACAATTTTGCCCAGAGTGTATATTTTTCAGGAAGCAAATGCAAAGCCAAGATATTAGAATGAGATAGTTCGTATATGACCTTAAATGACCCAAACTCCCAAAGATCCTGTCAATCTCTTCCTCCCCAAAAGTCACTTAAATCTTTTGTCCCCCACTACATTAGATCTATTCAGGGTTTTCCTTTCTCAAGCCTACCCGATTTCTAAATATCCACAAAGGGAGAATTGATTTTTTCTTTCCCAAGGATATGTCAGCAGGAAACTGGGCGCAGACTGGATTGTTCTTAGTTTGAGGAACAGACCAACAAAGGGAATATTGTCTTCTTTTTAGAGCATTTTTTTCTTTCCCCTAACTACCCTGACCCCCAGCATAAGCCAAACTATATATTTCTTCGAACAGCAAAATTTAAATGCTGTGGAACTGCATCACTGGTTTTATATGCTTGTAATGTGATCATCCCAGAGGGTTCTCTACAATCACTTTTTACTCTTACCATGATAAAGTTGCATTTGAAAGTGCAATGATTATGGCATTTATCTAGCCATAAATGGAAACATTACAATGCCCAGAAATTGTAGTGAGAAAGTCTCTGCTTTTCTCACCTTATGGCACGTGTGACAACTAAAGGGATAAAAAAGGAGGCATCTTTGCTCTACTTTTTTCCAACAGCAACCATTTAATGATGCTTCTTTAAACACACAGTTTTAAAGAACAAATATTAATAATAATTGTGGCTTCTGGCAAATACTTTGTATCAAGCACTGTACTAAGCCCTGGGGCAAACAAAATCAGATTAGACACAGTGGGACCTGCTTAAAGGGGGGCTCACAAAGTGGGAGGGAGAACAGCATGGCCTAGTGGTTATGGGCCTGGGAGTCAGAGGACATGGGTTCCAATCCTGACTCTGCCACTAGTCTGCTGTGTGTCCTTGGACAAGTCACTTCACTTCTCTGTGCCTCATTTACCTCATCAACAAAATGGGGATTAAGACTATGAGTCCAGTGTGGAACATGGACTGTGTCCATCGTGATTAGCTTGTTTCTACTCCAGCGTGTAGTACAGTGCCTGGCACATAGTGAGCACTTAATGAATACCAGTGAAAAAAAAGGGAACAGACTTTTCATCACCTTTTTCAGATGAGGAAACTAAGACACTGAGACAAAACAGGCGATTAATCAATTAGTGGTATTTATTGAGTGTTGGCAGTGTGCTGAGCATTGTTCTAAACACTTGAGACAGTACGCTACAAGATAATTAGCAGACATTCCCTGCCCATAATTACTACCAAAACCAGGAGTAGAACCAAGGTCCGCTGACTACCCAGTCCGTGTTCTTCACTCCACTACTTCCTGTGATAGAAACTTTCTGCTCCCTAATAACCTTCCCCTCACTGAACCTGTAGGAGTAGAAGTTGGAATAAGGAATTTCACAGGATCATTACTGATTTTATACTTTCCCAAGCGTGTAGTACAGTGCTCTGCACAGTTAAGTGCTCCATAAATACGATTGAATGAATGAATGAATGAATTTGAATAGCAGCTGGAGTGATTGCCTTTTTAAAATCAGGGGGCTTTTCGGGGGGCGGGGGGAGGGTGCACGTGTGCGTGTGTGTGTTTGTGTTTCACAAAGACCAGACCAAATTAGGTCAGGTCACAAAGAGAGAAATCAGCGGCTTGAAAGTAGAGCTATGTTTTATTTTTTGCTCTAGATTGTGAACTTGTCGGCAGGGAACATATCTACCAATTAAGTTGTACTCTCCCAACTGCTTAATGCAGTGCTCTGCACATAGTAAGAACTCAGTGAATGCAACTGATTGATGTCTGTTCAGAAGCTTGGTTTGAATCTGCCCAGGTTCATGTCACCACATGCTTCTACCTTCCTGTGACTGTTTAGTAATCTGTGTAGTAATCCATTGAGAAACAGAATAACCACACCCATCATTCAAACCAGGGCATTTTGAACTAAATGCTCACTCCCCACCCCCACCCTCTTGTAAACGTGATAAAACTAGAAAACTCTGCTGCTATTTTAGCCTTGGAAGAAGTCCTTTTAGAATTAAACTCAGATGGAGGATTGGATAGATGGGTCGGTATAGGCATCTTCAACCAGGGCTCATGTTGCAAAATGGGCTCTTCTTTCACTTTTCCATGGATCCAAAGAAATAAAATATTCCCTCCTTTGAGTGAAAGTCTTCAGCATTCTGAAAGTCAGCCAGTATACTGGAACCAAAGCAAAAAAAGAGAAGTTCCCCAATATTCTTTGGAGGGCTTCAGTCATTTGGCATTTAAAGGAAAAGATTTAAACTGTCCTTACGGGCCACCTGTGGCAAGGCAAATAAAACCACTGATGCAAAGATCAATCAATCAATCATTTATTGAGTGCTTACTGTGTGCGGAGCACTGTACTAAGCAGTTGGGAGAGTACCGAAAACAGAGTTGGTAGACACATTCCCTGCCCGTAGCGAGCATATGCATAGTCTAGAAGGGGGAGATCCAGCCCCATCTACTTCTACAGAAGACCAGATCACCTATAGAACAGGAAGTTATAATTACTGAAGTCCTGGTTCAGCCACTTCAGATAGGAGGAACCAATACATTCAGCACTCTTCAGGGAGGAGAGAAACTCTGATGGTCAGAGAGACAGGCAGAGAGGGACAGAGACATGGGCAGAGTCAATCAGAGACTGATCCCCTTTTCCTCTCCTGCCGTGCAAAACAAATGGGTGTATTTTCTACCATATTCTTCCCATATGCACCCACCACAAAAGGAATTGAATAGGCAGATAAATAGCACCAGACTGGATCGGGTGAGATTCAACCTCTTCCACCACAAACCACCATCATTTGAAATTAGCAGGGCAAACAAATAGAAGACATGTGAAGGACAGTTCAGGGATGACAAAGAATGCTGATCTATCAATCAATCAACACTTACTCTGGTCCGAGCACTGTACTAAGAGCTTCGGTGAGTACAGTATAACAGATCAATATCTAGACCGCATCTAGTTTTTAGTCTAGAAGGAGAGACAGACTTTATATAAATGAATGAATTATGGATAAGTACCTAAGTGCTGATGCTGATGACAGTCTCCCCAACATAGGTAGAGTTGGAAATACAACTTTACCCACTCAAATTTAGGATCTATATTCCAGGACAACCCTGGACACAACCATCCCCCAACTCTGCCTCCATTTACAGTTTAATCTCCATCCTCCCCGACCCAGGAAAATAGTCAGCAATTTTAGATTTCTGTATTTGTAGACTCGTTTCTGACTTTTACCTCTGGCATCTCAATTAATGCCAGAAAAGGTCCTTGCGAATTCTCTGCTCGGTACCATTAGAAGACAAATCAGATAACAGAGTAATTATCTCTTCAGGTAATATTTCAGAAAGGCTGACTCATTAGACCTTGAATGCCAGACGATGCAGTCCAGGAAGAATGGTATTTATAGAGCGCTTTCTCTATACAGAGTGCTTGTGACAAGTGCTTGGGGAAGCAAAATAACATTAGTAGACATGATCCTGCCTTTAAGAAGTTTATAATCTGGCAGTGGGGAAACAGACAATAAAATTATTTCCAGTTAGGAGGAAGCAGCACATTAAGTTAAACACCTTAAGTTGTTACGTTAGCACTTAAACACGTTAAGCACGTTCAAAGTGTGCTTGTGTGGCTTTGGCCCACATTAGCCAGGTATAGGCAGAAGTGAGACTGGAAACCAAGGTCTCCTGATTCCCAGAGCAATATATTTTACACTGAAGCCACAACAGGGCTAAGGTCTAAATATAAAACACCCCAGACAGAGGAGAATCTCAATTATTTCTAATATTTTCAGGGAAGGAGGCTTCACGGTCTCCTTACGTGGCCCATGCCAAGGTTAAAAAGCCCTGCTTGCCAGGGAAGTCATCCTTTTATCTGACCTAAATCCCTTATGCTGTACTTTAAACCCTTTTTCAGTCCCGAGCACTGGTGTGCATCAGTTGCCTAGTGCCTTGCGACAGATCATCTGGGGTCATGCATTGAAAAGCACATTTCCCCAGTAGTGTCGAAAATTAAAAGTGAATCCTTCACCCAAATGAACCAAACTAAGATGAGGAAAAAAACTTAGTCTTGGTTAGAGCTGAGCTAATGGTATGATGACTGCATTGGTTGACTCAATACAGGGATAATTTGGGTTTTTTTATAATATTAGTTAAGCGCTTACTATGTACCATTCATTAATTCAATCATATTTATCAAGCACTTACTGTGTGGAGAACACTATATTAAGAGTTTGGAAGGGTACAACAGAATTGATAGACACATTCCCTGCCTACAAGGAGTTTACAATCTGGAGGAGGAAACCAGTAGTAAAATAAATTACAAATTGGTACATAAGTGCTTTGCACCTAAGGATGGGATGAATATCAACTGCTTAAAGGGTCTGAATACAAGTGCCAGGGCAAAAAAGAAGGGAAAGGGAGTAGGGAAAATGAGGGCTTAATCACTGAAAATCTCTTGGAGGAGATATGATTTTATTAAGACTTGAAGGTGGGGAGTATGGTGGTCTGTCAGTTATGAAGAGGGAGAGAGTTTCAGGCCAGAGGGATGGCATCGAGATACATGTGTCTGAGATAATAATAATAATGGCATTTGTTAAGCGCTTACTATGTGCCAGGCACTGTTCTAAACGCTGGGGGGTATAAAAGCAAACTGGGTTGGACACAGTCCCTATCTCAAGTGGGGCTAACAGACTCAGGCACCATTTCACAGATGAGATAACTGAGGTCTAGAGAAGTGAACCACTGTCCTGGAACGCCCTCCCTCCTCACATCCGCTAAACTAACTCTTTTCCCCTCTTCGAAGCCCTACTGAGAGCTCACCTCCTCCAAGAGGCCTTCCCAGACCGAGACCCCCTTCCCTCTTCTCCCCCACCCTTTGCTCCTCCCCCTCCCCCTCCCCTCAGCACTGTGCTCCTTTGCATATATTATTTATAACCCTATTAATTTTGTTAATGAGGTGTACATCCCTTTGATTCTATTTATCTTGATAATGTTGTCTTGTTTTTGTTTTGTTCTGTTTTGCTCTGCTGTCTCTCTCCCCCGTTTAGACTGTGAGCTGATCACTGGGCAGGGATTGTCTCTATCTGTTGCCGAATTGTACATTCCAAGCACTTAGTACAGTGCTCTGCACATAGTAAGTGCTCAATAAATACTACTGAATGAATGATTGAAGTGACTCGCCTAAGGCCACACAGCAGACAAGTGGCAGAGTCGGAATTAGAACCCAAGACCACCTGTCTCCCAAGCCCGTGCTCTATCCACTTAGCCTCACTGCTTCCCCTAGGTACGATGAATAGGGTGGTGTTAGAGAAGTGAACAGTCTCAGTTGTAGTAGGAAATCAACTAAGTAAGAAAGGAGGTGGAAAGGTGATGGAGTGTTTTAAAGCCAATGAATATCTCTAGATAACTGATGTCAGTAAACACCTATTGTTATAGATATGTAAAGCAAACATTCCGTGTACATGGAACAGGGTGTGTCCTAGTGGTGAGAGGAGGAGGAGGGAGGGAGGGAGGGAGAGACGGGGAAGGCGTGAGAAAGAGAGACAGAGACAGAGATACAGAGAGAGAGAACCAGGATTCCTGCTCCTACTCTGGACTTCTGGGGAAAGTAGTTACCAGACAGAGGTAGGGCTACATTTCCCACTTTTCCTTCTGTCTGGCTCGGTGGAAAGAGCCCGGGCTTGAGAGTCAGAGGTCATGGGTTCTAATCCCGACTCCCCCGCTTGTCAGCTGTGTGACTTTGGGCAAGTCACTTCACTTCTCTGGGCCTCAGTTCCCTCATCTGTAAAACGGGGATGAAGACTGTGAGCCCAACGTGGGACAACCTGATTATCTTGTATCCCCCCCAGCGCTTAGAACAGTGCTTTGCACATATTAAACGCTTAACAAATACCAACATTATTATTATTCTGTCTTGACCTCAGTTTCACCTCCAATGAGACTTTGAACATTTACACACCAGACATTGTCAACAATCCTCAGCAATGAAATGGTTCAAGCTGAGCTCGGGAGAAACATTTCAGTCAATATTGGTAAAGGAGTGAGAGATAGTTTTACCCACTAAATTGATTCTTTCAGATTAGATGCACACTTTTCCAGTTAGCCAATCAAGTGTTGAACTTGAACCATAGATCATCTGCAGTCATCCATAGAAAAAAACAATCAGACATGAAGAGTTGAAAAATCACTTAGAAGTCAGAATAAGGAACTTGACAGGATGATTACTTACTTTGTACTTTCCCAAGCATTTAGTATAGCGCTCCGCACACAGTAAATGCTCAATAAATACGATTGAATGAATAAAAAGGCAAAAAGACATATGGGGAAATCTTGTCAAAAGGCAGCAAGAGATACAAGCTAGAACATGGGATTGGAGCTCCGGAATCAGCAGCCTTTAGTTTTGTTAGGATCTGACACTATAGGACTTCACGTTGACTATTCACGTCCTTCGGTTCCATTGCTAGTCGATACTTTCAGAGGGTGAGTAGGACAGGGACTGTGTTCAATCTTATCATCTTGTAACTTTCCTGCAGCCTAGCCCATAGCAGGCACTCAGTAAATGCCATTATGATTATTATTTTTATCACTCCCAATCACAGATATAATTTTGCAATGATTTTTTTAAAATGGCATTTGTTAAGCACTTACTATGTGCCAGGCATTGAGCTAAGCTCTAGGGTAGATAGAAAGTTGGACACAATTCATGTCCCTCCGACATGGGGCTCACAACCTTAATTCTGATTCTGCAGATGAGGTAACTGAGGCAGAGAGAAGTTAAGTGACTTGCCCAAGGTCACACAGCATAAAAGTGGGGTTAGAATACCTCCCTTCCTCCTCTCTCGCCCCGCTCCGGTCTATTCTTCACTCCGCTGCCCGGCTCATCTTCCTGCAGAAACGATCTGGGCATGTCACTCCCCTTCTTAAACAACTCCAGTGGTTGCCTATCGACCTCCGCTCCAAACAAAAACTCCTCACTCTAGGCTTCGAGGCTCTCCATCACCTTGCCCCTTCCCACCTCTCCTCCCTTCTCTCTTTCTACCGCCCACCCCGCACGCTCCGCTCCTCTGCCGCCCACCTCCTCGCCGTCCCTCGGTCTCGCCTCTCCCGCCGTCGACCCCTGGGTCACGTCCTCCCGCGGTCCTGGAACGCCCTCCCTCCTCAACTCCGCCAAACTGATTCTCTTTCCCTCTTCAAAACCTTACTTAAAAATCACCTCCTCCAAGAGGCGTTCCCAGACCGAGCTCCTCTTCCCCCTCTACTCCCTCTGCCATCCCCCCTTTACCTCTCCGCAGCTAAAGCCTCATTTTCCCCTTTTCCCTCTGCTCCTCCACCTCTCCCTTCCCATCCCCACAGCACTGTACTCGTCCGCTCAACTGTATATATTTTCGTTACCCTATTTATTTTGTTAATGAATTGTACATCGCCTTGATTCTATTTAGTTGCCATTGTTTTTACGAGATGTTCTTCCCCTTGATGCTGTTTAGTGCCATTGTTCTCGTCTGTCTGTCTCCCCCGATTAGACTGTAAGCCCGTCAAACGGCAGGGACCATCTCTATCTGTTGCCGACTTGTTCATCCCAAGCGCTTAGTACAGTGCTCTGCACATAGTAAGCGCTCAATAAATACTATTGAATGAAAGGTCCTCTGACTTCTGGGCCCGTACTTTTTCCACTAGGCCACGTGGCTTCCCACAGATGTTTCCCACAGGATTATTACAGTAGATTTCTTTCAATGTGTTGATGTCCTGCATTGTTCTTTGGTCTGATACACGGACCCTTCAAAACAACTCTTGTTACCTCAGTTACCATACCTTGTAGAACTAACATGAAGTGTTAAGGAAATTCCACAGATAATACTCGTTTCCTGGATCTGGAAGGGAAATGGGTCCAAGCTTCTGGAATTCAGCAACTGACAGAGGATTAGGCAGGTGAGGAATGTAGGCAGCTGCACCCAAGCAAGCCAATGGAACTGATTCAGGCCAAATTCCTTGACTCTTCCATGATAAAATGCTGATTGACAGCTCAAGGGTTGTGCTAAGGGTCTACTATAAGTGGCAGTCACCACATACTGGGTGTCCAGGAAGCTTATGATCTGGGTAAGGAGACTTTCAAAATAAATGTGGGGGGCAGAAGGGAAATGAGGCATGTTGAGATGATAAGGGATTAGAGGAGCACTAAGAAATATTCTACTGACTCAAAATATCTGGGCACTTATCTTGACTGGGTTGGACTTTGAACCCTATACGGCACAAGTTAAAGTCAGTCCCTTGTGTTAAAAAACGGATTCAGCAAAGGGAAATTCCCTTGCAGCAGGAAGCCTATGGGTCTTAACCTGCAGTTTGACTTAATGGAATCTAAAGTGGTTGCATGCCCTCCTCACAGAATCCAGTGCTGCAAGTTATTTATAATGTGCTTAAAACCAACACAGGAGAATAAATCTACTGACCTGCTGTTTGGGCTTAGCCTGAATTTTTTTGAAGGAATCTACTGTTTTAGTTTTGAAAAGTAGTAACAATAATGATATGGTCCCGGATCTTAAGGGATCTGGATGTGGAGAGAGAGAGGAAGTGGGAGCATTCTTCAAGAGAAAATAAAAAGTTCTTAGGGACTCACAAAGAGTTTGAACTGAGGAATAGAAAATTGGTGAGAACTGATTAAAGAGATGAGTAATTAGGTGGTGTAGCAGCTGCAGCACATCAGTTGAAATGGCCTTTTAAGACCTGCCCAGAAGTTTTAAAAGGAAAAGACGAGGGCAGGAAGCACAGGAGTTGTCTGAAGGATGGAGGAAGTCTGAAAATTTTAAGTTCTGGGGATAAGTAGCAAAGGATTTAGTGATTTTGCTAGGTATGTAGAAGGAAGTTAGGTAACAGCTGGCTGAAAGTAAACAAAAAAGAATTCCTGATCCTGTTGTACTATTGTGTTTGAGCACAGACCTGGCAGAACTGTTTTCTGGGTCTCCTTCCCATGTCCATTTTGGAGCTTAAGTGGATATTTTTAGGCTGAAAAATGTGGGCCATGGTTTGGGGAACAGCCAGGGGTTGATGAGTCATGCTGTGGTGCCTGGGAGAAGGAGCACAGCTTTTCTCAGTGTTTTTGAATTGTAAATTCTTTTTTAAAGTTTTTTCTCATAACCACCACCTCAAGGAAAATCCTTGGGGGAAAATTTCTGAACAGCAATTTTACATTTCAAAAACATCATAGAAAGCCACATCCTTCCTCCCCTCTCTCTAATTTCCATCCTGACCCACTGGATTACTGCATCAGCCTCCTTTCTGACCTCCCAACCTCTTGCTTCTCCCCACTTCAGTCCATACTTCACTCTGCTGCCTGGATTATCTTTCTACAGAAACGTTCTGTGTATGTCACCTCCATTCGTCAAAAATCTCCAGTGGTTGCCTATCAACCTCTGTGTCAAACAAACACTCCTCACTATGGGCTGCAAAGCTCTCCTTCACCTTGCCCCCTCCTAACTCACCTTCCTTCTCTCCTTCTACATCCCAGCCCACACACTCTGCTCTTCTGGTGCTAACCTTCTCACTGTGTCTTGTTCTCATCTGACCCGCCATGGGCCCCGGCCTACGTCCTACCTTTGGCCTGGAATGCCCTCCCTCCTCAAAACTGCCAAGCAATTGCACTCTCCCCCTTCAAAGTCCTACTGAAAGCTCACCTCCTCCAAGAGGCCTTCCCAGGCTAAGCCCCCCTTTTCCTCAGCTCCCCTCCCGTCCCCATTGCCCCAACTCTCTTCCTTTGCTCTTCCCTCCCTCCTGATCCCACAGGACTTGTGTGTATATATATATATATATATATATATATATATACATATCTGTAATTCTATTTATATTAATGCCTGATTACTTGTTTTGATGTGTATATATCTATAATTCTGTTTATATTGATGTTATTGATACATGTTTACTTGTTTTGGTGTCTGTCTCCCCTCTTCTAGACTGTAAGCTCGTTGTGGGCAAAGATTGCCTCTCTTTACTGCTGAATTGTACTTTCCAAGCGCTTAGTACAGTGCTCTGCACACAATAAGTGCTCAATAAATACAACTGAATGAATGAATGGGGATGACTGAACACAGCCCACGGATCTCTGGGAGACAAAGGGTTCCATTTAAGGGAGTCATTTAGGAGGGAAGGGATGCTTTGCATTTTTTTTTTTTGGTTATTTCATAGAAAACTTAGGGAAATAAAACTTTTAAATGCAAATCACTTTAAGAAAGTTGGTATGCATTTTTACAACTTTAATGGAAAAGACCTGTGTGGATTCAGAAATGTATTTAGAAAACAGAGAGAAGCAGCGTGGCTCAGTGGAAAGAGCACAGGCTTAGGAGTCAGGGGTCCTGGGTTTGAATCCCAGCTCTGTCCTTGTCAGCTGTGTGACTGTGGGCAAGTCACTTAACTTCTCTGTGCCTCAGTTCCCTCATCTGTAAAATGGGGATTAAGACTGTGAGCCCCACGTGGGACAACCTGATTCCCCTGTGTCTACCCCAGCGCTTAGAACAGTGCTCTGCACATAGTAAGCGCTTAACAAATACCAACATTATTCAAGTTTGCTGTTGATGATCAGTAACTATTGAGCAGCTGGGTACAGAACATTGTGCTAAATGCTAGGCAGAGTACAGTAGAATTAGTGGGTATGTTTCCTGCATTCAAAGATCTTCTAATCTAGCAGGGGAGAGACTAAAAGAAATTATAGCTTGAAGGACCTAATAGAATATAAAGAGAGCTACATAAGTGCTACAGGGGGATGAGAGTCTGAAGGCATGAATGCTTAGGTGACTTAATTTAAGCAGAAATAAAGAATTTGTTGCAGTAAATCAGAAGTGAGATCCACCAAAATGCTTTGCAGGCCTCAATAATTTTTTTGTTTCTTTTCCCCCTGCACTTGCTTTGCATCTGATAGGCACTGCTTGTAATGTCTACTGTCTCATTCCAAGCGCTTAGTACAGTGCTCTGCACACAGTAAGTGCTGAATAAATATGATTGAATGAATGAATGGCCATTAATAACATAATTCTATATTGCGATTCCTTGATTACTTAAGATTCTTCATGTACTGGTTTGGAAGGATTATGGCTATGAATTGCCCGGCAATTTGACAGTAAGCCATCAAAGTAGTTTTCCTGTTGGATTTTCTTGAAGATGATGATGGCATCTTTGAAGTGTGATATTTTACAGTGCTCCATTATGTTAAGAGGAAGATCCTGTGCAATTGTCTGAGAGGCTTTATGTCTTCTATGCTTACACATCTTGTCAGGTAAAGGTATTGGATCTAGGAAATTTATGGTCCTTGCAGTTTTGAAGTGTTGGCTTGTTGAAAAGTTGTTGGCCTTAAGACTGCTTCCCAGATTCTCTATTCTTTGGGTGGAAGTGAATTAAGAAGGTCACTGAAGCATTGTTAACGTGGTCTCTAAGGGAATATGATGAGGAAAGCCATTACTTCACTAGCTCTGTAGAAGTGGAAATGGTCCTTTAGTTATTGTTTGAAGATTGACATATATATATATATCAATCAATGTATGTATGTGAATGCGTGTGCTTTGAGTGTTTACTATGTGCAGAGCACGGACTAAGCGACTGGGAGAATACAAGAGAGTTGGTAGACATGTTCCCTGCCTACAAGGAATTTACAGTCTACATGGTTAGTAACCTCTAGATAGGTAGCAATTAATCTCTATCTTACATATATTTCTCTAAAGATCTGCTTCCTTGTTCAATGTGACATTGATTCCATCAGCTCTTAGTAGTCTAGCTGTTCTGTCCCAACAGCTAAAATCCAGGCTACTCTCAGCAACATTTGCTTTCTTTAACAGGGCATGCCACTTAAAGCTTCATTATCTTAACTGGCAATTTCTATAATTTAAAAACCAAGATCAAAAGATTCATGGCCAGGAATTTGAGTTGGAAATTTTGTCTAGATCTAAGCTTCTCCCTAGGTTTAGGATTACCACTGAATGTCTACAAATCAATAAGATTGATTTATTATAGAAATATGGTCTGGATGCTATTTTCTCTCTCCTCACCGAGAAGAAGTGGTGATTGAATTATTCTACTTGTTCTCCTTGCTCCCTCTACCTCAACACATCCCATCTTTGGGCTCCAGGTGGAAAGGCAGGGCAGAAGGGAAAAACTGAACATGTTGGTCCTTGAATGATTAGGGGGATTCAGTCTCTGATGTTGCCTACTATCTTGGAAGCATTAGTGACTCCTTGCTTTCTGTCCCATTTGCTCTTAAAGGAGTTGAAAGTGGAAAAATCAGCATTCCAAGAGCCCTGATACTTGGGCTTCCTCTTAAACTCTGTTTTACACGGGCAAGATTTACATGTCTCTAACTTCATGTATTTGCCAAGTGATCTTGTTTAAGGTCAGTAACTTATTTTTGATGAATACTCAGTGCATGTATGTGTGTCCCATTTATAGATTGTATGTGCATATATCAGACACTTTGAAACACAAAAATTAGCCCTAATATATCATCAATATCATTATCTCTATGTAGTATCAATATCAGTAATCGGTATCTTTGCCCTCGATAGGATTGAAATATCAGATTAAACTTGCTTTTAAATTGAAGAAAAGTAAATGAAAAAGATAATTATAGAAATGGGAGAGGGGTAGGGCCTGAAGAACCTTTTAACAGCTGGGCTAGTTAAGCACATACTTGTACAGGAGTCCATGTTTCTGCCAGGAGATTTAATTTACAAAACAATACCCTCCACATCCTGCTTATGTCACTGACAAAAATAGAATACTGTTTGGGATACTTTTGTTCTAGCTCTTCATTGGTAATACCCTTGTGAAAGAACACCACGCCAGGAAAAATTTCTCCTTGGGTTCTCATTAGCGCTGCTAGTCAGGACCAATGTTTAGTCAGAGCTTCAAATTCTACCTTTTTGCATCCATGAACAATGTCAGAGGTAGCTTTCTTTATGGAATGTTGCTTCTCAAGCTAGAGGACCTAGATTTTAATTCTAATCCTGACAGCTTCAAAAATCTCTCTGGATTTACTGAGCCACATAGCATAAGGTGAATGACTTTTCAGTCTGTTCCTGAGTTGGAAATAAATGGTCAAACTTTGACATCAAGATTAGGGATCTGAAGGACTACAAAGCTCTGGCCTTAAAAAGTCACCTTGACATAGAGGTGATTTTTAAAAAGTTAAGCATTGAGTTAATCATGCAAGAATTGACATTGTTTAAAGTGTTTAAAACTAAATTTGTCATCTTAGATATGGAGACTTCTTTCATTTGCTTTATCAGAAGGAAAAGTTAATCAAATTTGAGAACAGTTTCAGATAGAATTCCTACTAGTTAGAATCCTCAAGTTATGAAGCCTATCTAGTTCAAACAAATATGTACTACTTTTTTGCTGGGAGAAAAATTCACCTTCAAAGAGACTATTTTGTTGATCTCTTGCCTTGGATCTTCCTTTAGTGAAATTTTAGTCATTCAAATCAATGGTATTTATTGAGCACTTAATATGTGCACTGGGCTAAGTACTTTTTTTAGGTGGTATCTAAGTGCTCACAATGTACCAGGGCCTGTTCTAAATGCTAAGATAGATACAAGACAGTCAGGTTGGACACAATCCCTGTGCCACACAGCACTCACAGTGTTAATCCCCATTTGACAGGTGAGGCACAGAGAAGTTAAGTGACTTGCTCAAGATAAAAGAGCACTGAAGTGGCAACCAGGATTAGAACCCAAGTCCTCTGACTCCCAGGTCCATGTTCTTTCCACTAGGCCACACGGCTTCTCTGTGAGAGTTCAGTGCTTTTTTTTCTGGTTCAATTCCTTTGAAGAGTATTCCACAACCTAGGTCAATTAAAATCCTTCAGTCACAGGACACCATTAACCAGAAATCCAGTATATGATGTATTCCTTGTCACACTTCCCCCATCCTTGCCTTGAGAAGCATTGTTGCTTAATGGAAAGAGTATGGGTTTGGAAGTCTAGAGGACCTGGGTTCTAATCCCATTTCTGCCATTTGTCTGCTGGGTGACTTTGGGTAAGACTCTTCACTTCTCTGTGCCTCAGTTCCCCCATTCTACCTTAGATTGTGAGGACCGCATGGAACCTGATTATCTTGTATTTACCCCAGTGGTTAGTACAGTGCTTGACACACAGTAAGTGTTTAACAAGTACCGTAATTATTGTTATTATTATCTTCCCTTTCTGACTTTCACATGTGTGAATTTAAAACCTTGTAATGTATTTCATTTTTCATACCTTTCAAATTTTGAATCACCTAAACCTCATGGGACTGGGAGCTAGCATTTTCCTTATTCCTTTTCTCCGTTCATACCCCGAGAGAGTCCTGGGACATACCTCTGAATCCCATGCAAAACTCAGCAAGGCGAAGAGATGGCTTAATGGGACATCTTCAAAAGATACAAAGACAACTTGCATGAGTCACTTAAACTCCATCTTTCTTGCCAGCATTCCATCTGACCTAATAAGGAGTGGCAAAAACCCTACTGTATGGATCTGGAAGCTTTTATCTACAATGTCAAATCTGGCTCTGAGTTGAGCCATTAGTGGTGACAGAGTATTTCTGATTCATGACAGGACTTAGTTTCTTAGTTCTCTGAATTTATTTTAAGACTCTTTGCTCAGACTGTATCCTCCCCAAAGAGCCAACTTGAGGCAATTACCACTTCTTCCTTGCACTTGACTTAGCCCTGCTGCCATTGGCAGCAGTATTTGAGTGTCTACTGTGACACTGTGCCTGGTGATTGGGGTTGGACAGATGGGCTGGGAGCTGGATTGATAGGGAGGAGATCTGCATTCTAATAAATCCCTGAATGAACACTCAGCATCCCTTAAGTACTGAAACAGTTGTTGTATGTATGTGTTACCAATTTACATGATTTTTTGATATGGCGTAAGAGCTAAATCAGGTTGAGTTATCCCTCATCCCAGGGCTTACCCCACTGCTTAGCATCTAGAAATTGCTTAATAACTACTATAACTAGGCAAGACCTCGAGAACTAAGTGCCAAAAACTAGTTTGTTGTAATTAATTTACAGCCTATTTTTTACTTTGCAATTCCATCATTTTATAACAGTTATTCCCATATCCCCTTTACACTTTTGTAAAGAATTGTCTTCTCAGAACATTTCATCCCAGAGTTCTTGGTTTATTTTCCTCAACTAACTGATGTAGCACTATGAGCCTATCTACATGTTTGAAGAATTGGTTCTGTGAAAAAGAAAATCCTCTGTGAAGCACAGCTATTGAGTAATAGCTCCATATTTCCTTTGGAAATCCTCTTCACATCTATGGGAATACCATAGGTGAATACTTAGTTTAAGTATTTTACTCTGTAAGTCAACAGTAGTATTAAAGAGAGGGTGAAGAGAGGGGAATTAGGACCAAATTGGCTGTTAGTTGGGAAAGTCAGAGAAGCAGCATGGCTTTGTGGAAAGAGCACGGGTCTGGAGATCAAAAGACCTTGGTCTTAGTCCTGGTACTACAATATGTTTTCTGTGTGACCTTGGACAAGTCACTTAACTTTTCAGTGCCTCAGTTACCCACCTGATTGTGAGCCATCTTCTAGACTGTGAGCCTAGAAGGGTAGGGATTGTTGTTGTTGGGTTGTTGGTAGGGATTGTCTCTATTAGTTGCCGAATTGTACTTTCCAAGTGCTTAGTATAGTGCACACAGTAAGCACTCAATAAATACAATTGAATGAATGAATCTTGTATCTACCCCAGTGCTTAGTACAGTGCCTGACACATAGTAAGCGCTTAACAAATGCCATTTAAAATTTTTTATTTTTAAATAATGTGAAATTGTTTTTTAGTAAATGCTTTGTTGTCCAGAAGTATTGTTCCCCCCTGCAGTACCCCTCAGCTGGAAAAGTGCACATAGTAATATTGGTTCCCAAAGTTAGTGTATGATTCAGGAAGCATAACTCTCCTTAAAGGACTGGAACAGACTTTAAGTCAAGGCCGCCTAGTGGAAAACAACTCCAGGTGCTGCACGTGTCTGTTGAACCCTGAAATCAAAGGATATAATTTGCATATGTCCAAGGACAGAGGTTGTGCTGATCATACTCTGGTCTCTTTAGCCACATCTCCTAACACGGACAATGACTGACTAGAAGTGGAAACAGATGAATCAGGATACATACAACCTGGAGTGAATACTTGCCAGGCTGCACACATTCACATCATTGTAAAAACTTCACCTGTTTACTTATTCGCCCCCTCCCACTACCCCCTTATCCCATAATTTTTGGGACATTTAAAATACTTATTTTTAAACCTTAGAAGAATTATTTTGACACTTTATTGTTTTCAGTGAAGAACAGTGTACACTGCAAATTCCTGTTCAGTGGAACACATGTGGCTTATAATGATATGACATCATGTCTTGAGGTATTTTCTATCAATACATGCCAAGTTCTGGGTAAAAGCCCTAGCATTCATGTAACAACTTGCTCAACAATACTACTGGGAACAAAGCTAGTTCTCCGAGCGTGGGAAAACCTGGTACTATTCTTTGGCACTCTTCCTCCGTATACCAATATGTCTCTCCCGCCTCCCTTGAAATAAGTGATATTACTCTGGTTCTCATAGAGATAATTTTCAGTGATAGACACCATTGTTTTAAGTCTACAATCATATGAAATTGGTGTTTGATATTACTGTGTGAGACTGCAATTGTTTTTCAAAGACGAACTTAGGGCAGAACAGGGGGCCTTTTTCTCCAAGGAATGGCACTTTATACTGACCCTTTTATTCAAAAATGGCCCTGTGTTAGTGTTACTGTCAACGTGTGCAGACATTTGATAAAAAACAGATTCAGAGGAATATTAATCAATCAGTGGTATTTATTGAACAATTACTGTGTGCTAAGCACTTGAGAGAGTACAATATGACAGAGTTGGTAGACATGTTCCTTTCCACAACAAGCTTACGGTCTACTAGAATTGTGCTTCCGGTTTCTTAGATTTTCAATTTTTTTAGGGAGGTTTTCTTCCCCTACAGATAGGTACGAAGTTATATGGTCCGGGTAATGAGGAAATATATAGATGACTATGTAGATAAGTCTTCTACAAGTCAGCATTAGCACTAAAGGATGGAGGAAGACCCAGTGGAATGGTAGCTGATGATTTATAAAAGGATTATATTTGAGGGCAGAGATCTTACCTAATGACCTCTTTTGTTCACTTCTAAGTATTTCATATAGTGCTCTGCACACAGGTGTTGAGTAACTATTATTGTTTGAATGATTAGGCGTATTGAAACAATACCATATAGCTCTGTGAAGAAAGGTTTACAGAATCTAAGGAAATATCCTCTAGACTGTGAGCTCCTTGTGGACAAGGATTTACATTGGTTGGTAGATGAATGTTTTAAAATATTATTATTAATAAGGCACAGAAAGTTTGCAACTTGCCCAGCTACTTTTGTGAATCTTTTACAAAGATTATATGAAAACCCAGACTAACTCTGGTGACCATCTCCACAGATAGCAGCAAACAAAACTCATTGACATTAACTCTTCCTTTTGTGGATGATCGAAACCCCAAGAAGATTTTCTTTTGTTGCCTTTCATTGGAAGAACTTGGAGACAGTTATGGCTAGTTAAACTTGGGAGTTTGGGACTTGGGAGTTAAACACACTAAAAATATTCTTCCTCATCCTTTTTCTGTAGTTTCGTCAAAAAGTAGTATTTAGCAGCATGGACTGTAATCGGATTGCTTAGGTTCATCCGAGGGCATGTTTTTCTTGTTAGGTCTAGTCATTCTTCTTTGATGCAGTGTCTCTTAAGAATTTATTCCTGGTACTGTGGACGGAAGGGCATAGATTGTGAAAATAATTTTTCGGAAGCACAAATGTGCAAGATCCTAATTTGCTGGGTTGTCTTAGAAATCTGTTTAAGTACTGCTGCATTAGAACAAATTTCACACTTTAGATTGTTAAGCTCTGAACCAGAAGCTTTCTGAAGGTAACTTCTTTTCCTACTGTCCCAACCCTCTGCTGGGAAGAAAGATGATTTACTAAGCCAGGGAACCTGGCTGTTCTTATCTTACCTTGTCACACTTGTCCTGGGACCATTGTGGCTATATTCATTCTTAAATAAAATCAAAAGTGAAAGCCAGAGGGGTCTCAGATTCTCTATATCATTGCAAATCGGTGTGTGTCTGGGAACATAGCTGTCACACCAATATGTTCCTTGTTGACAGGGATGGTTTCTATTAAGTCTTTCGGGTTGCACTCTTTTAAGGCTTCAGTACAGTTCCCTGCACATAGTAAACACTCAGTAAATACCATTTTTTAATGATACTTGATAAGCACTTACCGTGTGTCAAACACTGTTCTAAGTGCCGGGTTAGGTACAAGTTAGATTGGACACTGTCCCTGACCCCATGAGGCTCACAGTCTAAGTAGGAAGAAGAGGCATTTAATCCCCATTTTACAGTTGAGGGAACTGAAGCACAGAGAAGTTAAGTGACTTGCCCAAGGTCACACAGCAAGCAATTGTCAGAGCCTGAAGTAGACCCCAGGTCCTCTGACTTCCAGGCCTGAGCTCTTTCCCCTAGGCCATGCTGCTTCTCCATGGATTTGATTGTACTGATCTCCCTAGGGCTCTGTAGGGGTCTTGGATGGTACCTGCACTATCTGCTTTATCTGGAGTATACCCCCTGACTATAAGCATCCAGAGACTCCCTAAGTCTGGGGGCTTTTGCTATCAGCTCATCCATTAGTGTTTATTGTGAGCTGACTGGGTACAAAGCATTGTACGAGGATCTTGAAAACATACAATAAATATCAGATATGGTAAAATCCTTGGGGTTCTTACAGTCTAACCATTAATCGATCTTTCATCATATTTGTTGAGGGCTTACTGTGTGCAGAGCACTGTACTAATGAGTTATAACTAACTCATTACTAATTAGTTATTGAGGCCTGGTATACAGTTGTGGCCCATATTTTGTAAAGCAGTCTAATGAGGGTAGATCAGTCTCTCCTCTCCCAGACCAAAGTTTTTCCTCTGTGTCTATGAGTATCAGATCATGGGGCTACAATCAAAGCAAATCAGTCTGTCTGCTGTGTGACCTTGGACCAGTCACTTAACTTCTCTGAGCCTGTTACCTCATCTGTAAAATGGAGATTAAATTCTACTCCTTCTTACTTAGACTGTGTGTCTCATTTGGGACAGGGGGTTATTGTGCATGTACCCCTGTGCTTAGTATAGTGCTTGGCACATAGTAAGTGCTTAGTAAGCCTAGTGGAAAGAGTACAGGCCTCAGAGTCAGAAAAGTCCTGGGTCTAATCCTAGCTCCACCCCTTGTCATCCATGTGCCCTTGGGCAAGTCGATTCACTTCTTTGTGCCTGATTCCTCCTCTGTAAAATGGGGATTAAGACTGTGAGCCCTACTTGGGACAAGGACTGCATCCAACCCAATTTGCTTGTATCCACCCCAGCACTTAGTACAGTGCCTACCACATAGTAAGCACTTAAGAGTTACCACTATTATTAATAGTCATAATAATCTAAATCCCAGAGTCCTGCCCCAGGGTGATATCCAGGCCTGAGGCTTTAGATCTTGTATTGGCCACAGCACAAGTCTCCATGTGGCAAATGGGCAGGGCAACCCTCCCCAGTTTGTGAGCTTAGTTTAGGTTGCCCAAAGGAGTTTTTTTTTCCAATTTGATTGATAGAATTAGTACTGCACGGAAAGGATGCATATGCTCCTCTTAGTGCCCAGTCCATTCTGGATAAACAAATGTCAGACTCTCCCCATCCACAAAAGAATCTATCCAGGAAGAATTGAGTGTTCCAGTTTTGTGGGACAGTGATTGATATTTCAGCTGTAACAATATCCCTGGATTCCCTTATCTTGACATTTTGGTCATTAACCTCACATTCCCAGGGAGCTGAGGGATTCATTTTTCATGGCTGCAAATGTTCTAACTTACTGGGGCCCACCTCACTTTCTTTTTTCAAAGAGACCCTACTATTTTCCTCAGTTACTCCTGGAACCTGGGGTTTTGTGATAACAGATACCCAAATGGCAAGGAACTAACTAATTCTACTTGGTAATGTTGACTGGATTTAGAAGTTGAAAAGACTTATTTTGTTTCCGGGTTTCTTGTAGAATAATCTACCATGCTTTGGTTTGAGAAATCTCTAAGGAATAGGCTCTCTCTCTCTCTCCAGAGACGCCTGGCATTTCCTGTCTGTCTCTCTAAGGCTGGAAATATCATAGAAATATTCTTTTAAAAGATATTTTAGTCCTTCTATTTTAAATGCTGGTTTTAATCAGAAAATAAGACACTTGTTCAAATGAAAAATTAGTAAAAGACACATGCTATTCAAACTCTTTTAAAACCTGTACATTAATAAAGATGAGTATGAACTTTGGAAGAGTCCAGAGTACAGATAGAAATAGCACACTTGATCCTGTCCCTCAGGAGTTGACAATTCCAATTCTGTGTTGTGACATTAAGAACCAGGAGCCTGCCAAAGCTCAAAAAAGGACTCTTCCCAAATGCTTAGTACTATGCTCTGCCTGTAGTAGGTGCTCAATACATACCACTGATCATCTATTGTATTTTCTTCTACCTAATGAGTGTAGGGATTTTACTTTTCTCTTTATGAATGACAATCTTGTCTCTACTTTTTCCCTTTATTAAACTTCATCCCTCTTCATCTTATGAAGTGTGGCAAAGATCGGTAAGTGCCTGTCAACACGGGATCAAAAGGAAATTAACTTTTGTTCTGAAGTAGTAACTGGTCTTAATGCACTCAATAGGCCTTTAATAAACTCTGCTACTACTAAGTTATGATGAACGGAAGAAGTAATGGATAGTATAAGAGAAGGGAAGATTTCACCTTAAAGTTAATTTTTTGGATTGTCAGACCTATTTGCTGCATTATGAATTAATTGAGCAAATTTTCTGAGTTTATAATTGAGAAGAAAGAGGCAGAGTTCTTGGCCTTCCTCAAGCTATGACTCCAAGAGTACAGGTATTTATGTTGGAGCCAGAGAACTACTTTAGCCAACAGGAAGCTAGAATACTTTAATTCTTGGAATGACATAATGCAGGAACTCTGACTACAATAGACTCCTAGGACTGGGAAACCATGTCCCACCTGATCATATAATAATCTACTCTAGGGCTTAGGATAGTGATTCGCACATAGTGGTTAGCAAATTCTGTCGTTATTGTTATTCTTATGATAAAATGCTGGTTATATGTGCACTGATAATGTACTTATCAAATTTCAAGTGGACACTAACTACAGCACCACGATGGTTTCAGGTCCCTAGGCAGCCTGCTTATACCATAACGTTATCTCACAAGGTATTTTAAAGGTCAAAAAATAAATCTGACACAGAAGAGAATTTATTTGCTGAACAGCTGACAATGCCATATGGGATCTTAAACAGTTTTCTTTTTTTCATCCTCAGCTTGTGGTTTAGGAAAAAATAAAGACCACCCTAACATGGAATGTTTCCAAATGTGGGGATAAGATCTCTTTTCCGTGTCTGGAACTGCCTTCTGAGGCACTAGCCTCGTAATCAACAGAAAGAGGAAACAAAGATTTCCTTCCCCAAGCTGACCTGGTTTCAATTGAGTAGCAAGATTACCTTTTACAGAAAGCTGTCGTTTTAGTTCTCTCATGATCCATTCTTTAACAACCAGAGGAAGTCAAGACCAAACAATTTTTAGACTAAATAAAAAGAACAAGAACACCCGTTTTAACTTGCAACTGCTTGGGAGATACCCCTCCTTTTTTCTCTTCTTTCCCTAAGGATATAAAGCAGTTGATAGCTTTTTTCATCACATGATATTTTTTCCCCATGTAAGTAGTTTTGAGAAATGTCACATTTCCAAATTAGTGTAAATAAGGAAGTTTGAGAGACAATCAAATTAATTTTAGGTTGATGATGGCAATGTCTTTAGCTGAAGCCAAACTGGGATCTCACTTACATCCCTCTAGCTATCGGGAGCAAAGGCTATCTCAGTTCATGCAGGAAGTGTAGCTTGGTAGATTTACCCTAGTCCTGGGATGAGGAGCGCTGAAGCCTTTTTGGGACAAAACGTCCAATATTGAATATGGGGCAGCTCTGGCTTGAGGTGACAAGGCAGTGAGGCAATTGCTTGAGGCTGCGTGGCCTTGGGGAGGCAATGGTTGAACTTTTGGTGACTTCTGCCTGACCCCTGGGTGAACAAGGAAGGGATGGGGGAACACAATGGTTCAGCAGTGAGGGTGGAGTTGGGTTCCCCTCTAGAAACTCTCTAGGTTTGGGGGTTCACACAGAGCACCGCAATGAAGTCCTTATGTGAGACCACAGAGTGTACCATGATGATACAGTAGGGAGTGCAAGTGTGTGTGAATTTGTCCCATTCTGAAATCAGACTCGGTACCTGAAGCTCAGGCAGATAAAGGATCCTGCCCATAGTCGTTCAGCAAATCAGTGGCAGAAATATGACTGTGGGTTTTTCTTGCCTTGCCACAGTGCCACCTCTCACGGTCTTTGGGCTCCCCAAGATGCTAAGCAAAGATGCCTTACTAATACACTGAGTCATGTCAATAGAACTTGGTTCATATTGATCGATTCCTTTTCTTTTTTCATATTTTTGTGTATTGTAGACTGTAAAATCTTTGTGGGGAGGGATCACATCTACCAACTCTACTGTATATTATACGTTCCCAAGAACTTAATACAGTTTAAACTTGCTTTGCGCTTGTCACCCATCTTCTTCCCTGGCTTATTCTTAGATTGTGAGTGCCTTGGAGACTGGGGAGGGCAGGGCGGAGATAGTTGAATCTATATCTCATCTATGTCTTTCACCAGTGCCTAGTGGCATATTCTGCACTTAATGAGTGCTTTATAAATCTTTTTATTACTTATAATTCATATCTTTCCCTTGACCCTACTTTGCTTCCTCTCACATTACAACCTTAATTCTTGCAATGGCTAAGGATGTTGTTTTTCATTTCTCAAAATTTGGCCTTTTGAGACATGCTCTCAATTTGGTTGCTGTCTGCACTTCTTCCCCTGAAATTATCTCTACTTGCTTGATTTGTTGTTTCCTGATTGCAAAAGGTTCAAACTGATCCAAGATTAAAGGAAGGGAGGAGGAGAAAATGTTCTTTTTAAATAGAATAGCTTGAATTCCAACAACTTAGTTACATTCATTAAGAAAAAAAATATAGAGTTTCGCTAAATAAAACCATGGGTTGCATGTAGTTCCGTTTGCTTTATGAGCGGGAGGATAAGGTACAGCTGCTGGTGGAAAATTCAGATATGCTTAGAACCAAAACTGTAAGCACCAGACTGTAAGCTCATTGTGGGAAGGAAATCTGTCTAACAACTCTGTCACATTGTATTCTCCCAAGCACTTAGTACAGTGAGTGATCAATAAATACCATTGATTAATCGGTTGCATCACGATGAACAGGGAGATGGAGAAGCTTCTTTAGAGGGTAGACCAAATGATGTAGGACTCTAGTGAGGAAAGATTCAGGTCGAGAGAGAGCGTGATTGAAGTCTAGAAAGTCATGATGGATGCATACTTAATTGTTCACCAAATTCTGTAGCCTCCGGATAAGGGAATGCTTACTGAAGCTTGACGGTGGTGGGTTCAAAGCAAATGAAAGGAAGCAGATCACACAGAAGGAATTGACAAACACAGGAAATTGTACAGTTCAAGGGAGGTTGAGATAAATTATGGATGAACAGTCCATAATGGATTGTTAGAAGGAAAGTAAGTGATGTAGAGAGAAAAATAAGACATGTTAAGTTATATATCCCTAGACATTAAGGTGGATATTTTATGATTCCTCCAAGCAATCTTCTTGTCTGAGGCAGTTTTTTTGGCTGAAAGAATTATTGGTGCAACTCAGTATTTCTTAGGTTCTTGGCTACGCTAGCTTGTCAAATAGAACTCCTAGAAGGACCCAAGAGTTGTGCTTTTAAGCACAGATTGCAACACGTATCACATTTTGAATTACTGATCCCGTGGATAAGGTAAACGAATCCCTTTTGCAGTGATTTAAACAAACAAGTTGTATTTTTTCAGGGCTTGGAAGATGACGGTTTTGGCAGAAACCAGAAGGGGAAAAAGAGCCAAAGCAATCTATCACCACATTGTTTCCTAGCTAATTAAAGCCTTTGGAATTTGGAAATCCAAAGTTGATTGTTCATACCTTGAAGTCTAATTACTATAATAAGATCTGGAATCATCTTACCACCAGGTAATGGTAGTTATTATAATTTTACAGGTGAGGTAGAAAGAGATTTGCGATATTTGCCCAAGATCACTAGGTCAGAAATGGAAACGGGAGACAGATTAACTCCCCATCCCCAGCCAAATTGGCTCTCCAATATGGAGTAGAATTTAGTGAGGTAAATCACCCTGCCACCCTCTGGCTCAAAACAAAATCTTCAAGGCTACTGCAGATTTCCTTCTCGGAGCAAGTGTTCCCAGGGTCCATTGGATAGGAGGGGATGCAGGTGTGGACCAATTTTCCTGGATGTGTTCTGAAGCATTCAAGGGCTTTCCGAATTATTCTGCTGTAATCAGTATTTACGCTGAACCCTGTGGATAGAAGCACAGAGGGCCAGACTGAGAGCTTTCAAAGATCCACTCAAAAATCACATCTGCAGTTGCCAATTTAAGGGAGATGTTGGCCCCACAGCTGATTGAGCTAAACTCCCAGCCTCCCTCATACCAGATCTGAGACTCCTGAGAGTTTCCAGTTTATTCATTTATAATTCAATCCTTTTGTTTGATTTACACTGTTCAGTATTTTTGTTGTTTCTATCTGTAAGTTCTTTATGGGCTGGGAATGTGTCTCTTGCTTGTTTTGTACTTCTGAAACTCTCGGTGCAGCATGTGCCCGAATACCACTGTTATCCCTGCCATCACCACTACTTCACATAGAATGTCTTTAGGAAGCCTGGGGCAAGGAGGGCAGTAGAGAAGGGGGAAATCTGATGTCATTCATAAGCTTGCGAAATGAACTCATGAAGACTTCAGTTTGAAAGACATGGTAACCTGAAAAAGCCGTCTCTCCAGCAAGACTTGCATCTAGCTAAATGTCTTACAAGCTGCGATATAACTGTCTTTGATGTAAACAAAATGGGGACTGATCATCAGCTATCACAGATGTGGGATGCAGGGTCCCTCAGCAATGGGATTTAAATAGAAGGAAGTTGAGTCCATTGGAATAACGGCAGTGCAAGGTGAAAAAACAATTACCAAATACACAGTAGAGGAACTTGCCCTCTTCCAAACTTCCTCTTCCAAAGCAAATTAGTACAACAATTTATTTAATAGGTTAATTGGAATATGTGTCCAGAAAATCATGTCTATTCAGACCATACTTGGTGTCTTAGATAAAGCAGGATTTTTTTTTTTAAGAGCATAGTGTTTTGGGGTTATTTTTCAAACGGAAAGGAATCAAAAGTTTTTCCTTTGAGCTTTGTTACCTGATAATGAATTATTTGTCCTCTTTATGTAAAAACAATGTGAGGAGAAGGATTTATGTTGAAGGTGGTCAATCTGATCTTACTAGGGAGTGCCTACTGGCACTGTTTAAAATGGTACATTCAGAGCCACCGGGTTAGTAGCAGCAGATGGAATATCACAACTAGTAGGTTAAAGGATAGCTATCCTAAATCTGCCCCTGACCTGTTTTGCTGTAACTGGCTCCAAAGTCACCACCCAATGGTTCAAAGTTATTGATTTCTCAAATCTGAAGATCTCGATGTTGGTTAACAGCATGGTATCAGGAAGACTTTTAGGTCCTAAAAAATAACAAGGAGTTCAGCTTCTGGTCTTATTATTATGGCCAAATCCGGTTCTCTTAGGCCATAATGACTAAAAAAAATTGTGAGGATGGAGGGCTGGGTGGCTCCTCTCAAACCTGAGAGGGTTTGAGGCAATAAGGTTAGACTGTAAGCCAGTCAAAGGGCAGGGACTGTCTCTATCTGTTGCCGACTTGTACATTCCAAGCGCTTAGTACAGTGCTCTGCACATAGTAAGCACTCAATAAATACTATTGAATGAATAAGGTACTGTGCGTCAACCCATTCACGAGTCAGCAAAAGCCTGAGGCCAAATTTAGCACAGGGAAATCTCAGGTCAGCTACGTTCTAGAATCACATGAATCATAAGTAAAGAAAGCTAAGATTTTTTTTCTCTTCTAAAGATTTCAGAACAAAAAAAAAAAGACTGAGACACTGTAACTGTGACACTATTACTGTAACTGGTAATAAAAATGCTAGAACACTGATCACATCACAAAAGAGAAGAAAATCATTTCCTGATGACCCTTTTACAATTTTAGAAAGAATCCTTTATGCCTTTATTTACTTAAGCAAATTGCTAGCTGGCTCACCAACTTGGAGTTCATGCAGTGGGTAATATTTTGGCTCTTTGATGTCTTTCTATTTTGAATGATCCATCTCCCTTTTAGGTTCCCACTGAATGAAAAATCTGTGTCCTGCTTCTCAAGTTCTTTGAGTCGTTAAAACTCCAAATTTACGTTAACTTTAAAATGAATTTTAGGGATCTAGACAGATGATAGAAAGGTTTCAACTGACTTGGCAAGTTTCTCTGAGGTTTTTTTTTGTTGTTAGTGTAAATGTGCCTTTAATCTCCCAGGTAAACGTGATTCATGAGGGATTAGTGAGTTACTGAGGGGAAGAGCTTTGTTGTAAGACTGTTAGAAGTCAGGAAATCCAAAGCTGTTATACGTGAAAATCCATAAAATGTACATGGGCTAAATTTTTATTGTTCATTTGTTGCCAGTACAAACACAAACATCTTACTAAAGTGGATGGAAAAGGCAAACTGAAGCCTTTGTCTTATTCTTACTTTAGCATCATTTGGGGCCAGCCGGTTGATTGCTGAAGCTGTATCGAATGGCATGCTGGCTTCCAGGCTAAAAATGACTACCCTTGCTGCCCACACAGTTTATATGTGTCACAGTGCAACCTGACAATATGTGCATTGTCAGACAAGCATGTCTTAATTCTCTCTCTGAGTCAAACGAAAGCTCCTCACAATTGGCTGAAGTCCTCCACTATTTGATTCCATATTACCTATCCGTTCTGTTCTCACGTTCCTCCCCAACTTTCTGTCTTTGGTCCTCTCAAGCCAACCATGTAGCTATACCTCACTCTCAACTCTTCTGTCTCAGACCCCTTTACTCACGCTGTTGTCCTGCCTTGAAACTTCTTCCCTTCCTACAAGGGGCAGATGACAACTCTCTTCACATCAAAATCCCTCCTAAAAAGGTTGATTGCATACTGAAACTCAGATCATTCTCTGAATCATGCTACAGATTTTGCGGCCCTGAATACCAGGGAAGTAGGAAGAAAATAAACCAGAAAGAAGTGTCAAAATTGCATGGAGCAAACAAAGGGCAGCCAGCCAGCTCAGAAAAGATAGGAAGCTTCAGACAGGGATTAAGTAGATTCAAGAAAGTAAAGGTTGCCTCTGTGATATCTCTCTCACTCTCTCTTTGTGTTTTGTTTGCCTGGTGAATATCTGAATTTTACTTAGGGAAAAAGTTTAAAATTCCATGCTTAGGAATACTTCTTCCCTGTTGCTTTTCTTTTTAAAGACAGACTTTGATCTGGGATCAAATCCTTGCTCATTTGACCATTACCTTTAAGCAGAGAGAGGTCTCTTTGTTCTGGGCTTTGGGGCCCTGCTGCGTTAATTCATCCACAAAGACAGTGATCTCCAGGGGGTTCTGTGGGGTCATTTGTGCCTGGTGAAGCTTCCAATGGCCTGTGCTAACCTCTCTTAGACTACTACTACTAGTTTTGTGTCAATCAGAGCTGCTTACTGAATTTAAAAGTGCAAAGCACTTTACCAAGTGCTTAGAGTGAGTACAACAGAAGCAAAACTGTTGTACTCTTAAACAGTGGTATTGGTACAGTCCCTCTAGACTGTAAGCTTGTGGTGGGCAGGGAACATGTCTACCAACTCTGTTAAATTGTATTCTCCCAAGCAGTGAATACAGAGCAGTGCTCTGCACATAGTAAACGCTCAATAAATGCAACTGACTGACTGGTATTTACTGAGTGCTGTATGCTGAGTGCTGTACCCATCGCTCGGGAAAGTACAGTGCAATAGACTTGGCAGGCAAGATCCCTGTGCACCAAGAGCTCATTCTTGCCCATAAGAAGCTTACAGTTTAGAGGAGCTATAATCTTGATATATCATAATGATCATTATATGATCATAATAGTGCTTTGCACTCATTGATAGACCCTTTGCTGTGGTTTTGCAGTAGAATCAGAGACGGACATAGTGTCTTCCACCTGGACCAGTGGCTGAGCCTCAGTCCTGAGATAGCAGGTCTGAGAACTTGTGCAGGAGAAGGGAATGTAATTCTAGTGGTTCACAAAGCACCATTGACACTCTCTTGTTCTAGCCAGCTGTATTCCCACTGGAGCACGGAATGCATCGTAGGAACAGGCGATCAGGAGTACAGCACACTGTGCAGGACATGTGTGGTCACCCTCCTTAGCCAACTGAAAGCAGAACTGTGATTAGAACACAGAGCTTCTCTTGGACAAGCAGTCATGCTGGGTGTGCGGTGGGTTTGGTGATAGTCTGTCTCTGGGGAAAAAAAACAGAAAAAGAAAAGTCAAAAGTGAACTCCTGCTGAATAGGAACAATATTTCCAAAGCTGGGAACTTCAGTCTTCAGTGTGAATTAGTGTAGTTGTCCTTTCTATTGAAGTAATAGTAACATTTACTGATCCCCCAGTTGGCACAGTGGACTAGGCACTTTGAAAGTACAGAATAAAGAATTGGCACATTCCCTCTCCACAGGGAGCTTACACTTTAAAGGGGGATATAACATAAAAAGACTTACTGTGCTTGAAAAATAAATGTGTGCATATACGTATGGATATGTATATGGTTGGCTTGGGATGACCAAAAAAAAAGCTGGGGAGAAGTGTGTGAACAGAAGAGATAGGTAAAGTGGAATCAAGCGGTGGAGAACTTGAAGCCAATTGTGAGGAGCTTTTGCCTGATGCTAAGTGAGAATTAAGGCGTGTTTGTCTGACAATGCACATTCTGTCAGGATGCATCATGACAGTATTGGAAGAAATAGTTGTGCAGTAGCATGTGGCATGGGAGAGTAAGCCCTAAATCTTGTGTGTGCCACAAAAGTGGGGTTCTGTGACAACACAATTCCCACATTTCAAAGCCAAATGTACTTGGACTGGGTTTGAAGAACTCTGGGTAGTTTCTTCTTGAATCACTGTCCATTGAGCTCTAATGCATTACTAAGTTACAACAGCAGAGATGGTTTGTTTTAAGGGAGGGGATATAACATTTTGGCATTCCCAGGTAGCCCCTAAAAAGTCACTGCTGTTTCTCTGAAGCCCAGGCTACAGTGAAATATGGCTTAATATGAATGCCATGCGGGTTACTGGAATGCACAAAAATTCAGGAACTGAGTGATAGGAAACAGGCCTGATGTGAAGCAAGGGAGGGCTTTGTTAGAAATAAGGAAGAACAGCTTGACTGTAACAGGCTCCTGAGGGAGGTGGTGGAATTTCCTTCCCCAGAGACCTTTGGAAAAATAGGGTAGACAAACAATTTATCCCAAGTAGTTTAACATTCTCCAACCTCGGGGCAGGAGGTGGAACCAGATTCCTTTCTTTTTTCTTTAATTGGTATTTAAGCACTTATTATGTGACCGACACTGAATTAAACACTGGGGTAGATAATAAAGTTTGGATAAGGTCCCTGTACTGCTTAGGACTCACAGTCTTAATGCCCATTTTACAAATGAGGTAACTGAGGCACAGAGAAGTTACTTAACTTTTTCCAAAGTTACACAGCAGACAAGTGGCAGAGCTGGCTTTAGAACCCAGGTCTTCTGACTCCAAGGCCCATGCTCTTTTTACTGGGTCACACTTCTTCTCAACAAAGAGCAGAGAAGCCAATGAGGAGACTGTGGCAATCAGTAGTCAAGTTGAGAGAGAGAGCTTGAGCACTGAGTGGAAATGTGAGCAATATCTTTGTGGGAGAAAAAGTGAATTTTAGAGACAGATTTACTGTAGCATAGAAAGCAATAAGTGGGGAGATTTCTTATTAGAAATAAGAAAAGATCAGGTTTCAGGGTAAAATCTCCAAGAATGAAGAACAAAGATCTAATTGTTGCTGAACTAATATCCTACGGTTTTTAAATGTAAACATTAATTTTATCAAAATAGAATGATTCACATGGATTGAATTTAGTCTGTGTCAGCCGACCCATTTCAAGGCTCTCTTCTAGGACCTTCAGAATCCAGCTAGGAAAATTATCCTTGGACAGAAAGATCATGTCAAAACGGTGACCAATTTCCTTCTGAATCAAAGTCCCAAATCAAAAAGTTATATTTTGGGGGTTACTTCTTGCCTAAAATTTCAAAGCATTTTAATCCCTAGCTTCTATAAATAATGGCCAAGAAGCACAAATAATCCAATTATTTTTCTGAATTCTTCTTTTCCTACAGAAAGTTTAAGTATTTTAATTCATCTATTGTTTACCAACTCATAAATCTCCCATAGCTGATAAGGTGGTCTGAGCTTCTTTCTCTTAGACGGTACTGGGGAGGACTGTAACTGTGATTTATGTCTAGATAGATATGTGAGAAGCAGCGTGGCTCAGTGGAAAGAACACGGGCTTGGAAGTCAGAGGTCATGGGTTCCAATCCTGGCTCTGCCACTTGTCAGCCGTGTGACTGTGGGCAAGTCACTTCACTTCTCTGGGTCTCAGTTACCTCATCTGTAAAAGGGGGATGAAGACTGTGAGCCTCACGTGGAACAACCTGATGACCCTGTATGTACCCCAGCGCTTAGAACAGTGCTGTGCACATAGTAAGGGCTTAACAAATACCAACATTATTAACATTGTTAGATGGTGGTAGATGAGGCCTCCTTTTCAATCAGTCTCTCTTACTTGCTTAGCTAACAGGAAATCTCCCTACTCATAGGACAGCAGTCCCTGTATCAGTGACCCTGAACCTGCCCCCCTTGGTAAACTCCGGATAAGAGACCTGAAAGTGCTGAAGAGATGATCGTGAAATTATAACTACTTCACCAACCCAAGAGTAGCAGGTCTTTCCAGATAAATGATCAGGAAAACTGGACTCTCAGCAGTCATAATGGCGGGCCCAGGTCCTGGCTTGAGACATGGAAGGTTGCTAGGTATGTTTGTGGGATTGCTTGAAACACTGAGGTAGATGTCGCTGATTAGTCGAAGGTCTAACTATGGTGACGGTATTTAAATGCTTACTTTGAGCCAAGCGCTGTTCTAAGCACTGGGCTAGATTAAAGCTAATCAGTGTGGACACAGTCCCTGTCCCTCATGAGGCTCACAGTCTTAATCCCCATTTTACAGATGAGATAACTGAGACACAGAGAAGTGAAGTGACTTGCCCAAAGTCACCCAGCAGATGAGCCATCTTTAAATTGTGTGCAAGTGTATGTGTCCAATAGGGAGGCCCAGCACTAAGAAGCATCCCAGGTTTCTGGGTGGCAACTTTAAATGTCAAGAAAATTCCCAAAGAGGGCGGCCCTGTCCCTTTCTGACAAAGACGGTGGTGGTTCCAGGGTTGAACAAGAAAAATCTGATTTGTGTCCCAGCTTCTTCCTCGACTATAACTAGGCAAGACTTTTTATAATTTATAGAAAACATGAATTATTTACTACCTACCCAAACAGTCTATTGAAGAGCTCTATAAATCCATTAAGTCCTAGACCCAATGGAGCATCCCTTTCTAATGATCTGGTTTCCATTAGAAGCAACGGCTAATCGAGTCATTGTTTCCTAAAGCTCCATTCTATCATTTATCAAAAATTTCCATAAACCTTTCTGTGAAACAAAGCGATGTCAGAAGCAGTAACGCTTAGATTTAAACAGTGTTTCCTTTTTCATCAAAGGATCTTGAAGTTCTTGAAAAACATATAACCACAAGAGGTGATTATTTTTAAATGATTATTGTTGAATGAAGATGAAAAGTTGCCTTTAAGGATTTATAGCATTTTAATTCTAGATGTCAAAAGACTGAGTCTGTATGACTGTCTTGTGATTTGCAAGGGCCTCAGACATTGCTGCATCCCAACTCAAAACTGGGGACAATCACCAAGGAGATATTGGCATTGTGTACTGCCATCAAGGGGGGAGAAGCTCTCCCCTGGAGCAAAAACTCAGGGACGATCTAGAGACAAGAAAAGTGAAAACTCTCAGGCGCTGCTTGACAACACAAGGGAATAGACACAATGTGTTTGGGAGTTACACTCAGTGATGAATTTCCCTGTCAGTAGTGTGCTCTTTGAAAATGAAAGACAACTCAATTTATCTATAACAAAAATGTTAGCATAGGTTACTATCTAACGTGGCTAGATTACATGTTGGAATTAATACAGCTTGGTCTGAGAGAAGCGGCATGGCTTGGTGAATAGAGCACGGATCTGGGAGTCAGAGATGACCTTGATTCTAATCCTGGCTCCACCACCTGTCTGTTCTGTGACCTTGGACAAGTCACTTCACTTCTCTGAGCCTTGGTTACCTCACCTGTAAAATGGGGATTAAGACTGTGAACTCTATGTGGGACAGAGACCATGTCCAACTTGATTAACATATCTATCCAGTGCTTAGTACAGTGCGTGTCACGTAGTAAGCGCATAACAAATACGATTTAAAAAAATACACACATTTTTGAAACCTTTACATATGGGCTTTCAGAACAAGGTCTGGGTTATGATTGCACCCTTCATAATTCTTATTGAGAGATCATTTCCAAGATATTGCTGCCAATTTATCAAAATGTGTTCTCTGGGTAGAGCTCAGAAGTATGGTGGATCAGGTGCAGTGTACTGAGTAATGAATTTATTTCTTACCAACCATAAGGAACAGTGTCTCAAAACTTAATCAGTAGCATTTGAGTGCTTACAATGTACAGAGCACTGTTTAGCACATGGGAAAGTACAATATAATAGAGTTGGTAGGCACATTCCCTGCCCACGAGGAGTTTACATTCTAAAGATTTGTTTGTAAAATAGAAAAACTTTATTTGAAGCTCTATCAGCATGCTTTCTTCACTTTCAATTTTGATTTATGTTAAAATTTACTAGGATGTGTAGGCAGCCTACATCTGAGGATCTAAAAGAGAAAAAGCTGATTGAGGATGTGACCTCAGACAGGGTCATAATTGCAGTGCTGTTACCCAGCAGTTAAATAGATCTCCCCTCTCAAAGTTCACATAATATTGCTAATCTTTGCATTCTGATTACTTTTCAGTAGTGATGAAATACCATAAATTCAGGACTGTCTTTCCATTAGACATATCACAATCAAGTTGGACATTGCAAATCAAAAGCTTAGTGTGCAAAATAGTCACAATGATGTGTGGTTAGTCATTTTGGAAAAATTGGTTTCCACTGCTCCAATCCATCTGTTTGTTAAAAGCTTTTCAGATTTTTTTAACTATCTGGTTTTATGCCCAACTGTTTCTGTTTCGTTTCTGTTCAAACTGTTTCTGTTCAAAGCCTTTTGGAAGAAAGAAAAAGCAGTTATTCCACAATGTGTTTATTGCAATTGTTTGGAACCCCATTATTAGTTGAGAAATGATCATTTGGTATTGGTATGCAATCACAAAAATAAGTAGTTATTGACAGTGATTACAAAACTATGGTTGTCCATCTCTAGGATATGTTGGCACAATTTATTTTCCTTGTTTTAATGAAATTTATTAAGCACTTACTATTGTGCCAAGTGCTGTACTGGGGTAAGAAACAAGCTAATCAGGTTGGACATAGTCCATGTCCCACATGGGGATCACAGTCATAATCCCCATTTTACAAATAAGGTAACCAAGGCACAAAAAAGCTGAGCAATTTGCTCAAGGTCATACAGCAGGCAGATGAGAAGCAGCTTGGCCTAGCGGGTAGAGGCTTGGGAGTCAGAAGGACCTGGGTTTCACCTGTCTTGGCCATTTGTCTGCTGTGTGACTTAAGGCAAGTCACTTCTCTGTGCACCAATTACCTCATCTGTAAAATGGGTATTATGGATTGGGTCCAACCTGATTGGCTTGTATCTACCTCAGTGTTTAGAAAAGTGCTTGGCACATAACAAGCACTTAACAGTTACCATAAGAAAAAGTGGCAGAGTTGGGATTAGAACTCAGATCCTCTGATTGGCATGCCTGTGCTCTTTCTACTATCCCATGCTGCTTTATTTAAAACATATTTTTGTTTACAAGCATTTACAGTGTGTTGTTGGCTTTCAAATCTCAAGGGTCTAGTGACACAATCGTTCATATTGTATGATGATGATTCCAAGTCCATATTTTTCTGTGATTTGATATCATTTTCAGCTAGCTCTTTTATATATAAGCACACATCTCTTAGGCTAAATGTTTGACCTCTTCAACAAAATGCTCCAGAATCTACTTAATTGAAATAAAAGAGCATAAGCTTCGTGCTCAGCTTGTATTTTACCAGTACAGTCCATAGCCCAAACCTCCTCTAGACAGTACGGATGACAGCTATGTAAAAGTAGGTCAGTGTTATAATTGTCAGTGGACACATGTGTAGATTGAGACAGAAAGATTAAGTTGCTTGCCTGAAGTGACACATGCAGTTAGTGTCAAACACAAGTGGAAGTCAACATCTTTTCATTCAGATTTGCATTCATTCGACTATAGAATGTTGTCTTGCCTCAGGGTAGGAGAGAGAAAGAGTGGGTCCAAACTTATATTAAATTAGTGGACAACGCTGCTGTGGCGTATTTGCCAAAGCAAGATTCAGAATTCTTCCTGGAACTCTAATTTACTGCAATTATTCATTCTGAGGGTAACCGGGCCATCATCAAAATTGATATTGTCCCTAGAGAATATTAGTGGAGCCTGTAAAAGGAAAATCACTCTGTAGTTTTAAGCTGATAACTATATTATCTTAAATTCCCTTGTGTTTTGGTTTTCTTGACTGAGGTAAAGTCTAGGAAAGCAATCATTTTGGGGTAAATTTATCTTGCTAAAAATTCTGTATGTTGTATTTATCTTGGCGAAAACACTACCAGGCAAGCGGCGTGGCCTAGAGAAGCAGCATGACCTAGTGGATAGAGCATGGGCCTGGGAGTCAGAAGGGCCTGTCTTCTAATCCCAGCTCTGCCACTTGTCTGCTGTGTGACCTTGGGCAAATCATTTGACTTCTCTGTGCCTCAGTTACATCGTCTGTAAAATGGGGATTAAAACTGTGAGCCCCATGAGGGATAAGGACTGTGTACAACCCAATTTGCTTGACTCCATCCCAGTGCTTAATACAGTGCCTGGCATATAGTAAGCACCTAAGAAATACCACAATTATTATTATTACAATTATTATCACACTATGATTTAAATTTTTTTTCCCCCACACCAATTTCCAGGGCCACAGTCCGCTTTACCAGATAGTTTGTTTAAAAACTGAGTAGATCAAAAGCTCCTTGAGGAGGGAATCTTATCTACTAATTTCCCAAATGTCAGGCTCAGGGCCTGCAAAGACTATACAATGTTTAGTTAATATTGTTGACTGACTGCCTATTTCCTCCACCTCCAGTGTGAAAGAAAATTGAAGTGATGCAAAATACTGAGTCGAAATTAGATATGCTTTGCATAATCAATCTGTCAATGGTATTTATTGAGCACCTACTGTGTGAAGAGCAGTGTACTTGGGAGAGTACATACCAGAGTTCGTAGACATGTTCCCTGCCAATAGCAGGCTCACAGTCTAGAATAAAAGTCTTCATCTCTCAACTACTTGGAAATTTGAAATACTTACTAAAGAGAAGGCCAAGTGCCTTCCAGCTCCACTAACAATAAAATGAAATTGAAATCCAGAAGAATTACTTGACTGCATGGACAGCTCTAGAATTTCATCATTAGAAATCTGTGAGAAAAGAATTTTAAGTGTCTGGATAAGGTTAGTCCTGCCTAGAGGCAGGGAGCTTGACTGAAAGACCTTATGAGTTTCTAATTTTATGATTTAGGTTTTGGTTATATTGATTATTTCTGACCACAGTGAAACAACCAGGAAGACTTTGGGGAGAAAGAGGAGTGAGGGAAAAATACATTATTCTGAGGGTACTTTGGGCAACTAAAGAGGAAACTTTAATACCCATTCTACTTTTAAAAATCTGCATTTCAATTCTCCAAAATTGGTTGGTCTTTTCCTCTAAAAGGACAACCACTGAGATGTGGTTAGAATGGAGAACATTGCTACCAATTGCTAACTCTGGTGCCCTTCAGATCAAAGATTGAAACCAAAGTGCTCATGGAGGGTAGAGAGTGTTGGGGGGAGGGGGACACACATGCTTTGTGAACTTTCTGCCCTTTCCACATTTGTCCTGATGGTTGAGTGCTTAGTTATGCCCTTGGGCTTCATACACACATGGTTCTTGCCATATTTGATCAAATTGTTGCTGCAAATAGAGAGCGTTAGAGTAGAATTATTTGAGTCTGAATCACGATAAGAGTGATTTGATTAAACCTTAACTCTTCCTAATTGTTGGGTATTTCATTTCAGCCCCTGGGGATAAAGATTCCTTTCCCTTCTTTAGCAACTGGTTGGGTTAGCAATCTTGCCCAGCCTACTAAGGAGGAGTGTTTTCTTAATCTTAAATCTAAACTTTCTCCTCTATCACTTAATTACTCCTTGTTCTTCTCCCTGGCCAATGAACACAGAAGAAATGATCTGCTCTTCCAAAGTCTCAATGTATTTGGAGGTAATTAGGGATTCCCTCATTCCAATTGGCTTTCTTTTTTAGGGTATCACTGGTTCTATGTTATCTCTCCAGAGCCTTTTATCATTTGCATTGCTTTTCTTGTAACATTCCATTTTTTTTTAAATTGAATGCTAAAAATGAAACATATCAGAATCCTATTACCAGGACTGAATATGGTGGAAGAATTGAGCCTCTTGACTTGTGCAATGTGTAGGACTTTTGTTAATCATCCTAATGTCAGGGGGCACTTCCTCTTCTCTGGGGCCCTGAGGGGAGAAGTAGTGGTAACAGTGTCTCATTGTTGACTCCTCTTCCTGCATCTGCCCAGATGCGCGTCAGTGAAACAGTTAAACTGATCGGAGTAGCAAGCGGACCGTCGCTGGGGTGCTGTCATTCTAGTAGTCATCTCGGCCTTCTTTCCGCTCCTGCTCCTCTGACTTGTGACTGGCTAGGGAATTTGCTCACCACATTACATTGTTCTCAGAGGGCAGAAACGGGGAAAGAGCCTAGGCTGAGGGTTAGAGGAAAAGGTTCCGACCAGGATCGGATGAAAGGCTATTGCGGATGGGAGCTGGAAGTCACAGGAACAGAAGAGGCAGTTGCTAAACAATGTCAAGTATGGGGTGGGGATGACGTAGATGACAGTGGAATGGCTACTATTTTCATTATGATTGTACTTTTGTACCACTTCCCAAAGCCCTGGACTCAATGGGGATGGGAAAGGAAATGAAAGATTTATGACCACTGTCCTTATTTAAGCAGGGCAACAGCATGATTCATGTCTGAGAAGTTAGAGGTCCATTCCACCCGTAGGCCCAAGGCAGCAGAGTATGACCAAACTTGATCCCGTTTCTGAATCTCCAAGGCCTGAACATAAGTTGACCATCTGCTGGCTGTGCTGGACATTTTTAGCTCTGAGGGACCTCGGAGGAGGTCTGGGACTGGTTTTAAGAAGGTCAGATGGAGCATGATCAGCAAGGTTCTTTATGGCTTGGCCAACAGTTAAAGGATAACTATGGGATATTATCAATGGTTTGGACTTGTTCAGGCAGGGTGGTGAAAGAACATGGAAATGGAGGCAGGAGACCAGAGTTCAAATCCCAGGTTTGCTTTATGCAAGTCATTTCACCTCTCTGTGCCTGTTTCCTCATCTGTAAAATTGAGATATCCACTCTCCATCTCTCAGGCTGTGAGCCCCATGTGGCACAGAGACTAGGATAAATATGATAATATTTGGTATTTAAGCACTTACTAAGTGCCAGGCACTGTCTTAAGCACTGGAATGGATACAACAAATTGGATTGGACACAGTCCTTGTCCCAACTGGGGCTCCCAGTCTTAATCCCCATTTTACAAATGAGGTAACAGAGGCACTGAGAAGTGAAGTGACTTGCTCAAGTTGTCACAGCAGACAAGTGGCAGAGCCAGTATTAGAACCCAGGTCCTCCTGACGCCCATGCCCATTCTCTTTCCAGTAGGTCACATTGCTTCTATATCATCTATTTTCCCCAGAATTTAGCTTAATGCTTTGACACAGTAGTGATAATGGACTCTCCCATCAAAAAATCAATCAATTGCATTTATTGAGCAATTACTATGTACAGAACACTATACCAAACATTTGCACTATACTAAGAGTTTGATGATACAAGAGCTTGGCTCCTGAGACTTCAGGATCAAGAACCTGAGCAAAGGAATTGGGTGGGGTTTTTTTTTTGGTTTTTTTTTAAGGCTGGTGGTTTAAGTAATGTTTTGTTTCTGCAGTGAGCCTTAGTAAAATACCATAATTAGTATAACCTTTTGATTGCCCTTCCAGCACTAGAATTTTTTGCTTGAAAGAATAGGTGGGATTAGTCTGAGTCAGCTTTGCATTCCAATTCCTCTACTTGGGGAAGGTTTGGTGGAGAGAGGGAAAGGCATCGGTAGAGTAACACGGTTTCAGAAAACATGTTCATCCCTCTTTTTGTTCTAAATTCCTTGAACAGAATGCATTGCCTGTAGCAATAGTAGATTATGGAGGAAATGGTCTTCACTGCCATGAAAAATTCCCTTTCTTTCCTCTACACAAAAAGAGTGCATTTCAAAACAGGTCAGTGACAGATTCAGTCACTGCACTTCTCTGTGCCTCAGTTACCTCATCTGTAAAATGGGGATCGAGATTGTGAGCCTCAAGTGGGAAAGGGAGTGTGTCCAACCTGATGTGCTTGTTTCCACCCTAGCACTTAGTACAGTGCCTGGCACATGGTAAGTGCTTAACAAATATTATCATTTGTTAATTATAACAAATTATATTAGTTTTTATTATTATTATTCAACTGCAAGGTAAACTTAAATGCCCACCTTTTGAGGCCAGGAAATTAAGAAACAAATTGTAATGGGTCAATACCACTAAAGGCTGCCTGATGGAAAAGACCCCAGCCACCTTACGTTCCAAGTGGATGAGGGCATATTAGTGTCTGCTAATGCTCAGGGACGCAAATCGCCGGGACAGCGGACAAGGGAATGTGGATGGCACAGGGCCAACCATCCCCACTACTGTAAAAATAACTAATTGTGGTATTTATTAGGCACTTATTTTGTGCCAAGCCCTGGGATAGATACAAGATAATCAGGTCAGAAGCTATTCCTATTTCACATGGGACTCACAGTCCAAGGAGTAAGGAGAACAGGTATTGAATCCCTATTTTACAGATTAGGAAACTGAAAGAAGTGAAATGATTTTTTTTCCCCCCAAGGTCATACAGCAGGTAAATGGGAGAACTGGAGTTAGAACTCATTCCTCAGATTCCCAAACCCGTGTTCTTTACCTTAGATCATACTACTTCTCATATGTGTGACCCGCTGATGATGACACCTATGGTTCTTCTCTTTAACTATTGGACCCTGAGCAAAACTCTGACTTAAACGGTAATGTACTATTATTGTATTGTCCCTGAGCCAGTGCGTAAGAGGTTCTTTCAAAGGCGCTCACAATCGCAGAGATAGAATCGCCATGTGTGGAAAGATCGCACCCAAGGACAACTCTACTCATCAGAGCAAAGCTGAAAGCCACCACAGCTCATCTAAATAACTTTCTCTCCCCTTGCTCCCACTCTTCTAAGGCTGGCCTCACAGAACTAGCACACTAATGTCTAACACCGTCACGGTTCTAGATCGAGGCCCAGCTTTGCAGACTCTGGCAGACTTCTCACTTAGTCTAGGCTTCGGCTGGAAGTAAATTTAATTGTAATTAGGAGTGCTAATTTTAGTTACTAATTCCTGCTTGATAAGACTCTTTCTTCTGATAAGAAAGCCACCGCTTGTACCCTAGGAGTTGCCAGAATAATAATAATAATTGTGGTATTTATAAAGTGCTTTCTATGTGCCAACCACTGTTCTAAATGCTAGGGTAGAAACTAGGCAACCGGGTTGGACACAGTCCTTGCCCACATAATAATGTTGGTATTTGTTAAGCGCTTACTATGTGCAGAGCACTGTTCTAAGCGCTGGGGTAGATACAGGGTAATCAGGCTGTCCCACATGAGGCTCACAGCCTTAATCCCCATTTTACAGATGAGGGAACTGAGGCACAGAGAAGTGACATGACATGCCCACAGTCACACAGCTGACAAGTGGCAGAGTTGGGATTTGAACTCATGACCTCTGACTCCCAAGCCCGTGCTCTTTCCACTGAGCCACGCGTGGGATTCACAGTCTTAATCCCCAATTTACAGGTGAGGTAACAGAGGCACAGAGAAATAAAGTGACTTGCCCAAGGTCACACACCAGACTAAGAGCAGAGCCTGGATTAGAATCCACATCTTGTTACTACCAGGCCCATGGTCTATCCACTAGGCCATGCTTCAGATGAGGCTCATGTGGTTCAGTGGAGCCCAACTCTCAGACACTGATATTGATTGGCCAGTTGCCTCGGTGTTTATTTAGCCCTCCATTACTTCCAGTTGGCTCTGCATTTTAAATGAACGTCTTCAGACAGAATCTGGCACTGCAACCTTTATTGCAAATCCAGCATGTCCTGTTTACTAAGGCTGCATTTAGACCTTGTGCACCGTCCTGATAAACCAAGAGGAAAAACATTGGCTAGTGTGTCTTCGATTGTTCCAGTGGAAAGGTCTGGCTCGGAATTATCCCAGCATATCAGGGTTTCATCTGCAGAAGCCTTCGGAAACCTCTTGTCTACAGCGGGCAGAATGATTTCCTATAAATGGGAGCTTCCAGACCCTTCGCTCAATCGTATTTAAGTAGAGTTTACTGTATGCAGAGTGCTGTACTAAAGCCTTGGACTGTAAACTCCTTGAGGGTGTGGACTGTTTCTGTTTTTTTGTTCATTCAGTTGTATTTATTGAGTGCTTACTATGCGCAGAGCACTGTACTAAGCGCTTGGAAAGTACAATTCAGCAACAGATAGAGACAATCCCTACCCAACAATGGGCTCTAGTCTTCCAAGTGCTTAGCAACTCATTTGCCTTATTAGCAGCTAGACACAGTCCCTACCCTCCAAGAATTTGTAAGCCCCTTGTGGGCAGGGAATGTGTCTGTTACACTGTTGTGTTGTACTCTTCCAAGAGCTTAGTATTAATTCTCTGGGATTGGAGTGAGTATCAAGTAGAGACCCAAGTCCATAGGTGAGGCAGAAGGGAGGGAGAATAGGTGGAGAGATGAGAGGTTTGTCAGGGAAGGTTTCCTGGAAGAGATAGACTTTTAATAGGACTTTGAAGACAGGGAAAGCAGTGGTCTGTCATATGAAGGGGGAGGGAGTAGGAGCAAAGACTAGAGAGAGTGACAAGATGGAGGCACAGTAGATAAGTCGATGTTAGAGAATGGGCTCGTACCGGCTGAGTTGTAGTTGAAGAGAAGTGAGGTTAGGTAGAAGGGATATTGAGTGCCTGAAAGCCAATCTCCCAAGTGTTCACTACAGTGCTCTGTACACTGTAGATGCTCAGTATGCGCTATTCATTGATTGCAAGAGGAAAATGTGTTCTTTGAAAATCGTTTTTCAGAAGAAAATTTAGTTTGGGACTTAGATTTGCAAACTTCCCATTAGTAATGATATAAAGTGCTTACTGTGCTAGTATCAAGGCCTATAATAAGCACTTATTATTCTCATTATTAGTAGTAGTACCTGGGTTCTATTCCCAGATCTGCTACACAGCCGTTGTGTGATCTTGGACAAGTCACTTAATTCCTCTTTGCCTCAATTCCCTCTTGTACAGAATGGAGAGTCAATACTTGTTCCCTGTTAGACTGTAAGCCTCATATAGGACCTGATTATCGTGTATAATAATGATGACAATGGTATTTGTTAAGCACTTACTATGTGCCAAGCACTGTTCTAAGCACTGGGGAGGATACAAGCAGCGTGGCTCAGTGGAAAGAGCACGGGCTTGGGAGTTAGAGGTCATGGGTTCGAATCTTTGCTCTGCCACTTGTCAGCTGTGTGACTGAGGGCAAGTCACTTAATTTCTCTGTGCCTCAGTTACCTCATCTGTAAAATGGGGATTAAGACTGTGAGCCTCACGAGGCGCAACCTGATTACCCTGTATCTACCCCAGCGCTTAGAACAGTGCTCGGCACGTAGTAAGCGCTTAACAAATACCAACATTGTTACAAGGTAACCAGGTTGTTCCACGTGGGGCTCACAGTCTTAAATCCCCATTTTACAGATGAGATAAATGAGGCACAGAGAAGTTAAGTGACTTGCCCAGAGTCACACAGCTGAGAAGTGGTGGAGCTGGGATTAGAATCCATGACCTCTGACTCCCAAGCCCGGGCTATTTCCACTAAGCCATGCTGCTTCCTCTCCCTGAGTTTTCCACTAAGCCATGCTGCTTCCTCTCCCTGAGTGCTTAGTGTAGTCTTTTGCACCCAGTAAAGTGCTTAACAAATACCACAGTGTTGTTTTTTTTTTAAGTAATAGCAGTATCGAAGCTTGTGTTAACAGATTAAAAAAGGCTCCAGATCACGGTCGGTTCCAAGGCTTACATCCATTCAGTAGCTGGATTCTTTAACACTTATCCAGCTCTCAAGAAGCTTATCAGTGTCCTTTAGATCCTTGACTCCACCACAGATAGAAAGAGAAGGTCAGCACCAGCCAGGCAACGAAAGTGGAGAGCTAGTTCTTCCAACCTGACTCAATGCCGCCTGTCTGGGCCCTTTCATACCGAGCTGAAAGCAAGAGCAGTAGAAAAAAGAGCTCGGCTAATCAATCAATGGAATTTATTCAATGCTTACTACATGCAGAGCACTATACTAAGCGGTTGGGAGAATACAATACCACAGAGTTAGCAGACTCAACCCTTGTCCACGAGGAGCTTACAGTCCAGAGGGCGAACACTGCGGAGATCTAGGTCTGGAAGGAAGGAATGGAGGCCTCGGGCCCAACCTGCAGTTTGCTATCCGGTCCTGCCGAAATGTCTTTTCCATGAGGGGCAGGCCACAGGAGCTCAGCTGGGTGTTTTTCATGGCCTGCAGCCTTGCCTGAAAAGCAGGCAGAGCTCCTGTCAAACAGCTTCCATCATCAGGCAGTTCTGAAGTCTCCAAGCTGTCTCTGCCCCCGGGGGCCAGTCTGCTTGTCTGTGTGGGTCCAAATGAGAATGAGCTCAGGCAACTTGTTTGGGCTGATGCCATTCTGGGAGGGGGAAGAAGGAACGTCTACTCTCTGACCCTGGGCTGAATCCCAGTCCCTCAGCTCTGGGATTCCCCAAGACTTCCAATCCTCTTGCAGAGAAGGGGAGGAATTCCCCCCTCCTTTCCCCACCTACCCACCCAATTTGGGAAGCAGCATGGCCTAGTGGAAAGAGCACGGGCCTGGGAGTCAGGTGACCTGGAATCTAAGCCTGACTGCCAAATGCTTGCTGTGTGACCTTGGACAAATCACTTAACTTCTCTGAATCTCAGTTTTCCTACACTTCCTCCTACTTAAACTGTGAGGCCCATGGGGCACAGGGACTTTGTCCAACCTAATTAGCTTATATCTACCCCAGTGCTTAGAACAGTGTTAGACACATACCAAGCACTTAGCAAATACCAATTTTTTTTTAAAAAGCAGCCTGAGCCTCAGTGAGTAAGCTTGCATCCCCTGGGTAACTTTCTGCTGCACATTTGTTCTCTCAACCACCATTAGCATGTCTGTACCTATTGATTTATGGACTCTACTCTTTCAGAAGGTATTTTATCCACTTTTTTTCCCCCAGCTCTTTTTCCTTCTACCTGTAAAAAATGTTTTGGATCTACCCTGTTAGATTGTTAGCTGCTCAAGAGCAGGGATGTCTCAGTTCTACTGTTCTCTCCTGAGTACTTAATATAGTGCCCTGCATACCGGAGGAGCTCAATAAATATGACTGATGGGTTGAATATTGTTTGACTGTACTCCATGAGACTAGGACCAGCAATAGTACATTCACTTCTGCTATAGTGCGTATTGTGCGTATTTTCATTACATGTTTTAGTTGGACTGTTCCTAGTGAATTAGGCCCTGTTTCTCCGACAACATGAGCCTTTTGGGATACAGAGTTGCTGTGGAGGCTCAAAAAATGGCGGAAATGCCCATGAGGGATGTTGAAGCGGGTGAGTTCTAGAGGGTGAACTTTCCTTAGTGTAGGGCTTTGTAACACGGAAGACAGCGTGGCCTGGTGGAAAGAGCAGGGGCCTGGGAGTCAGGGACCCTGGGTTTGAGGCCTAGTTCTGCTTCTGTCCTGTTGTGTAACCTCGGGCAGTCCTCAGTTTCCTCATCTGTAAAATAGGCATTGGATAGGCTGTGAACCTATTGTGTCCGAGTTGATGCCCTTGTATCTTCTCGAGTGCTTAGAACATAGTCATTTATCAATAAATGTCCTAATGAGTGTTGTAAAACTGTGCCATTCACATTCTAGGAGAGCTGGCTGTACTTTATGTATACCAAGGTGGAATCCAGCTTGTGAGACTGATTCCTTATGTTTATGAACTGTGCATTCTATCCAACGGACGCGCATTCTTTTAGTGCAATTTGACAACCTTAAGTCGGGTGCATCCTGCCAGCACAAAACACACGAAGCAAGTCCTAACTCAAGAGCAGAGCATGTTGAGGGATACAAAAAAAAATAAACATTGCCATCCTAAACAGGCTTGGACTTGATGGGGAAATGTAACTATCGCTTTGGGGATACCAGATATCGGAATGGCCTTTTTCTGGGTCTTGTTCTTTTTTTTCAGGGTAAACTACAGGGATACAGGGAATTCAAATCATTTAGCCTTTTTTTAAAAAACAAAACTTCCAGTTTGGGACCTCTTTTCCAGCTAAGGGTGAATAAATTCTCCTTTTCAGTACCCAAGAGGTGGCTTTATCCTAGGGATCTTCCAAACATTTAGTACAGTGCTCTGCACACAATTCGTGCTCAATAAATCCATTGATTGGGTCATAACTTTTTGTAAGAACCAATCACTGGGACCTAATATGAATACAGAATATTATTCAACTATGCTTAGTCCCATACTCATTTTAATTATTTGCTGAGTTAGTGCAAAGTCTTTTGGGCTAATTTTCTCAGATCTCAGGATTTCTCACACATTCCAACAGTACACACTACCTTCAAGGCAGGTATTCCAACGGGTGAGTATGGCACATGCTATACTGAAGACAAATGACTTGCTTGGCAATTCTGAGGGAGTGGTAATCAGAACTTCTACATTGCCAATCTACTTTCCTGACTGCCTTAGCCCTCTTCATATTGCAGAAGTATATAGAACTTGGTGTTGGTGTTGCCACGTATCTCAATCTTCCCTTCCACTCCCACTCCTAGCAACACAAATTCTGGTCAGTTCTCCCACTCTGCTTTTGTGTCAAAGAGAAGAGAGACACATGAGGGTGTCAGGCACTGCATTTGTCAATCAGTGGTATTAATTAAGCATTTACTGTATTGCCAGCACTGTGCTAAGGCCTAGGGAGTGTACAGTTGAAGAGAGTCGATAGACACATTCCCTTCCCACAGGAGCTTATAGTCCAGAGGGGGCGATACTGTGGGGCTGAAGTTGGGGTGAATATGAAGTGCTTAAAGGGTACAGATCCAAATGTGAAGGTGACATAGAAGAGAGAGGCAATAGGGGAAATATGGGCTTAATTGAGAAGGCCTCTTAGAGGTGATGTGATTTTAATAAAGCTTTGAACGTGGTGAGAGCGTGAACTGTTGCATGTGGAATGGGAGGGCTTCCAAGCCAGAGGCAAGACATAGGCAGGTGGTTGGTGGCAAGATAGATGATGAAGTACAGTGAGGAAGTTGGTATCAGAGGAGTTAAGTGTGCAGGCTGGACTGTAATAAGAAATCAGTGAGGTAAAATTGGTGGGGGAGAGGGTGGGTGAGCTGCACAAATGCTTGAAAAGTGTTAGTAAGGAGTTTCTACTTGACACAGAAGTAGATTGGCAACCTCTGGAGTTTTCTGAGTAGATGGGGAGATGTGGACTGAACCTTTTTTAAGAAAAATGACCCAGGCAGAGAATGATATGATTGTAAGCTCATTTTGGGCAGGAAACATGCCTACCAACTCCGTTATATTGTACTCTCCCAAGCACTTAGTACAGTACTCTGAACATAGTAAGAGGTCAATAAATACAATTGACTGTAATGAGGAGAAACAAGAGACAGGGAGCTTTGCAAGGAGGCTAATGCAGTAATCAAGACAGGATATTAAAAATGGTTGTATCAAGGTTGTAGCAGTTTGGATGGAGAAGAAAATAAGGCTTTTAGTGATGAGAGTGGTGAAGGTGAAGGTAGAACTGACAGGATTTGGCAACAGATTGAACATGTGGGTTGAATGAAACATGAGCTGAGAATAATGCCAAAGTTCATTCAATAGTATTTATTGAGCGCTTACTACATGCAGAGCACTGTACTAAGCGCTTGGGTTGAACAAGTCGGCAACAGATAGAGACAGTCCCTGCCGTTTGATGGGCTTACAGTCTAATCGGGGGAGACGGACAGACAAGAACAATGGCAATAAATAGAGTCGAGGGGAAGAACATCTCGTAAAAACAATGGCAACTAAATAGAATCGAGGCGATGTACAATTCATTAACAAAATAAATAGGGTAATGGAAATATATACAGTTGAGCAGACGAGTACAGTACTGTGGGGATGGGAAGGGAGAGGTGGAGGAGCAGAGGGAAAAGGGGAAAAAGAAGGTTTAGCTGCGGAGAGGTAAAGGGGTGGTGGCAGAGGGAGTAGAGGGAGAAGAGGAGCTCAGTCTGGGAAGGCCTCTTGGAGGAGGTGAGTTTTAAGTAGGGTTTTGAAGAGGGGAAGAGAATCAGTTTGGCGGAGGTGAGGAGGGAGGACGTTCCAGGACCGCGGGAGGACGTGGCCCAGGGGTCGACAGTGGGATAGGCGAGACCGAGGGACGGCGAGGAGGTGGGCGGCGGAGGAGCGGAGCGTGCGGGGTGGGTGGTAGAAAGAGAGAAGGGAGGAGAGGTAGGAAGGGGCAAGGTGATGGAGAGCCTCGAAGCCTAGAGTGAGGAGTTTTTGTTTGGAGCGGAGGTTGATAGGCAACCACTGGAGTTGTTTAAGAAGGGGAGTGACATGCCCAGATCGTTTCTGCAGGGAGATGAGCCGGGCAGCGGAGTGAAGAATAGACCGGAGCGGGGCGAGAGAGGAGGAAGGAAGGTCAGAGAGAAGGCTGACACAGTAGTCTAGTCGGGATATTACGAGAGCCCATAGCAGTAAGGTAGCCGTTTGGGTGGAGAGGAAAGGGCGGATCTTGGCGATATTGTAGAGGTGAAACTGGCAGGTCTCGGTAACGGATAGGATATGTGGGGTGAACGAGAGGGACGAGTCAAGGATGACACTGAGATTGCGGGCCTGAGAGACGGGAAGGATTGTCGTGCCATCCACGGTGATAGAGAAGTCTGGGAGAGGACCGGGTTTGGGAGGGAAGATGAGGAGCTCAGTCTCGCTCATGTTGAGTTTTAGGTGGCGGGCCGACATCCAGGTGGAGACGTCCCGGAGGCAGGAGGAGATGCGAGCCTGAAGGGAGGGGGAGAGGACAGGGGCGGAGATGTAGATCTGTGTGTCATCTGCGTAGAGATGGTAGCCAAAGTTATGGGCTTGGGATATAGGAAGGCTACTGGTGTTGTCTGCAGTGACAGGAAAGTTAGGGGAAGGGCAGAATTTGGGTGGGAAAATGAGGAGTTCTTGCTTGGATTTGTAAATTTGAGGTGTCACCAGGAAATCCAAGTAGAGATGTCCTGAAGGCAGGAGATAATGTGAGACGGCAGAGAGAGGGAGTGAGCTCAAGTTTAGAGAGGTAGATTTGGGAAGCATCTGCTTGAGCGCCACTCATTAATCCAAAAGAAGGTGAAATTGAACCTAAAATTCCAAGAATTGCCAGCGAAGCCAAGCACAGGTTTACTTAAAAGAACTAAAGGATATTTGGACAAAGTGTAATAGTTGCTCTCCTTATTTCCATGATGAGGATGTGGGGATGACCCCCACCAGGCTGAGGCCGCTTTTTCTAAAATCCCTAACACTTTCTTTTTATCACAAGTCAAGGTTCTTTTGTCCATAAATCCAGCCAATCTGAGTCTTTTTATTTCTCCAACTCTCCCAATTGTTATTAGTGAAACAGTGTGGCCTAGTGGAAAGAGCAAGAACCTGAGAGGTGGAGGACCTGGGTTCTAATCCCACATCTGCCATTTAACAGCTCTGTGATCCTGGGTAAATCACTAAACTTCTCTGTGCTATAGTTCCTTCATCTGCTAAATGGTGATTCAAAATTTGTTCTAACTCCTACTGGGAGCCCCACGTGAGACCTGATTATTATGTGCCTACATCAGTGCTTAGAACAGTGCTTGGCATGAAGAAAGTGCTTAATAAATACCATAATTATTCTTGTACATCTGTTGTTTATGAATTTACACAAATCTTCTTGGATCCATTGATATTTGCTGCCTGCACAGCTTCCACTTGTAATAAATTCCATATGCACAATGCTGGCTATGTAAAAGAAGTGTTTGCTTTTGTTGGTCTTGAACTGTTCACCTTCTGGTTTCAATTGGTGACTCTTGTTCTAGTGGGGTGGGTTTTGATGAACAACAATTCTGTGTTCGTCCCATCCACACGCCTTGTAATTTTGTAGCTTTCAATCACAGCCACTCTCAATCTTTCTTGACTGAAAGGTCTATTCTCATATGAAAATTGCTCCATTCCCCTTGGGCTAAAGGGCAAAAAGTCCCTTTACTCCTGGGCTATGAACAAAGGCATAAGCTTAATGTAGTTAAGTTCTTATTGCTTTTCATTTTGGTTCTCACTGCTTTTTCTCCCAATTTTCTTGAAGTCATAAAACATATGCTCTTACAGGACCTCATTATTTGCATTGACTGAAAAGACTTGCAGTTGGTATTTTAATGATTAGCAAATATATGAACAAAGGCTTTTTAAGAAAACAAGACTACTGCAAAGAAATTCATTTTATTAGATGATAGAAATATGCTCGAGTGGCTATTACAGAACCACTGAATTCCATTTACCCCTTTTTTATAATAGTTGTTACCATATTGTCAATAAATAATTGTGTTAATAAAAAGAGCTCGGCATTTTTATAGGGGTTTATTTGCCCACTGGGGAGGAAATAAAAGGCACATTATATAAGCAGGTGGTTAGTTTCCATGGAGTCAAATGACACTTTTTAAAATGGAGAACTTTGGGGATAGCTATTTATGGAAAAATAAATTACAACAATTCTATTTTAAAAAGTCACTTGTGAAGTTATGCATACATTCACAGCTATTCTTGAGTAATGCATACTTTCACCTTAGTTGCACTCTTTATTTAATTTCACTTAATTTCACAGAAAAAAAATTTGTTTTGCTGTGATTTAGGAAATCAGAAAACTTGTAGCTGGAAAATGCCCATATCCAAAAAAACTATGAATTGGCAACACATGAAACTTCTGTAGAATAATGGATTCTGTAGAATAATGGATTATAACATTATAATCTGATTAAAATTTTCACTTTAATTTTTTATTATTGTTTTTAACATACCAGTAAAGAAAAATCATTCATTCAAAATGTTCACATGGATGAAACCCATAATGTCTGAGTCTTCAGTCAAAAAATATTTCAAATGAGAGCCTCCAGAGAAGTAGGTCAGCCATCTTAATATGCTAAATTAAATATATTCTCCTCCCTTTAGTAGAACTATGAACCAAGAGAAAAGGCTATAAATTAGCCTCAAGTCTTTATTTTCTTGTGTAAAACTTTCTCTATTGTGGCTTTTTAATGGGAATTGCATCATTATATGGTATGATGCTCTGTATACAGACAATTTTTGGTATCTGCTAGGAAGGTATTGTGCTTGAAAGGCCGTGATGTGAGCATAGGGAAGGGTATCCTTTCTTTTGTTGACTCTTCCCATGTTTTGCTGTCTTACCTAAATCCAGCTACTTTACTCTTTGCCTCTGTTTTCCTTATGATAGAGTGAGAGTAACAGTAACTTTCTCCTTTCTTCCCTTATCTTCACAAAGGAGAAGGTTACTGAACGGCTTCTTAACACAACAGCCCTAACAAACAAATCATGTGAAGAAGTTTTCCATTCCCAGAAACTCACTAGATAATCAAAGGCACATTTGTTTTGAATTTCCATGCAAAAAACTCTCATCTAGCAGCCCTGCCCAATTAGTATTTTCTTATTTTATAGAGCCATTGTCAACATTTTTGTCTAGGTGTCAAATAATATGTAAATTTCAAATACAAAAATTCAGCTTTAGACCAGAAACATTGAATTTGTGTGGACAGGGGTCATGTCTTGAGGCAGAGCTGCCTAAATGGAAAATTGATTTTGAAAAATACATTTACCCTTTAAAATTAATTTTTAGTTGCAAATAATTTTCTGAAAGGCTGATAGGTGCTGTTTGTCAGAGTTTAATGAGGACAGAGAACCTCTCCTTTGATTTGCAGTTAATATTCAAACCCCCTTCCCTAATGGCATTGTGGTGAAGGGGGCAGTAATCAATCAGTAACATTTATTGAACACTTATTGTGGGTGGAGCATTGTGCTAAGCATTGTGTGAGTACAATAGTAGAAGCAGCATTGCTTTATGGAAAGGGCACGGCTCTTGGAGGCAGAGGATCCGAGTACTAATGAGAAGCAGTGTGGCTCAGTGGAAAGAGGCCGGGCTTGGGAGTCGGAGGTCATGGGTTCGAAACCCGGCTCTGCCCACTTCTCAGCTGTGTGACTGTGGGCAAGTCACTTTGCTTCTCTGGGCCTCAGTTACCTCATCTGTAAAATGGGGATTAACTGTGAGCCTCATGTGGGACAACCTGATTACCCTGCCCAGCGCTTAGAACAGTGCTCTGCACATAGTAAGAGCTTAACAAATACCAAGATTATTATTATTATTATCTCAGCTCCTCCACTTGCTTAGACTTTGGGCAAGTTACTTAATTTCTCTGCGACTCAGTTCTGTCATCTGTACATAGAGGTTAAATACCTTTTCTCCCTTCTACTTAACCTGAGATCCCCATATGGGGCAAAGAGTTTATCTGTCCTGATTGTCTTCTATCTTACCCAATGCTTAGTGAGATGCTTGGCACATAGTAAGTCTTTAATAAATAAAATAATTATTATTATTTAAACATGATCCCTGCCTGCCTGACACATAATGGGAAAGGAAATGTGTGTTGTATAGGGTATGCAAGTCAGTATGTATCGAAGCACTACAGGCCGTGGTGAGAAACTGGGGTAAAGTAGGTAGTGGCAAATAAAAGCTGGAGGGAAGAGACTGTAGACTGTAAGCTTGTCCTCTAGAATACAAGCATGTTGTGGGTAGAGAATGTATCTACCAACCCAGTTATATTGTACTCTTTCAAACGCTTAGTACAGTGCACTGCACACAATAACAGCTCAATACATCTGATTGATTGAAGAGAAATTAATCAATGAAGACCTCTGGACTCCAGCAGACCAGAAAGAGGATTGGTTTTGGCAGAGAAAAACTGAAGCCTATGATCTCTCTTCTGGTATCTGGGTTCCCACCGACAGCCAGAATTTTCAGGCATACCCTCCAGCTTTCCCCACCCACCCCCTTTAAAGCATTAAATGAGAGAATTTGACCTGTTTAGAGTAATTTAATTATGTACAAAAACACGCTGTAACTCTGCAGCCACACTAGGCAGAAATCTAGAGGACTGATTATTTTCCCCCATCTTCTAAATCCTATTGAAATCACACTTCCAGGAAGCCTTCCCTCACTGATCTCTCATTTCCCCACCCAAGCACTTGGTTCTTATCCCCTAAGCACACACTTTGATTCTCACCTCACCCCCTACCCCTACAACACTTATGTAACTATTTTATACTTGATTGCTTCCACTGAGCATAGTTTTTTTAATGTCTGTAGCCCCCTCTATACTGTAAACAGTTGGTTGGGATCTTGTCCACTCACCCTATTGTTCTCTCTAAAGTGCTTAATTCAGTGATTTCTCAGTAAGCGCTCAATCAATATAGTGGATCAACTGTCAACTGTTTGATTGTCAGTTTTGAGCCTATTTCCAGCACATTCTCCAGATTAACAGAAATTGCAGGGTATCAAAGAAAGATTTCCTTTTCACGCCAAAGAAAACATTTAATCACTAGGCCACTTCTCTGAATCCTCGTCAGCCTGGAATATGAACTGTCCTCTCACCTCTCACCTTAGCTTGATGGGTGGTCTGCCTACAGGGGGATTTCATGATTTCTCTCATCTCTTGGGAAACTGAAGCAGGGACAGGTCTTCTATAACCATTTCCCTTGAAGTCCATCAAGATGATTAACATTGAAAATCTTAAAATGAAATAAAACATAAAAGCAAGCTGGTATTCCTTAGCCTAACTCTGGAGGTATAAGAGTATGTAAGGCATTTGGGCTACGGAGGAGTACACATGATTGATTGCACAACCTCGTGGTGTTTAATTCTGTGGTAAAAGACCTATCAACTTGCTTTCAATTTTACATTGTGTTTTCTTTTCAGTGGAACAAATGTCTGGGTCCATGCCCAATTGAGAACAATAGAAAAAAGTTCTGTTATGCAGTTTACAGCAGAAAAATCTTCTCAGCCTCGTCTATAATTTGTGTGTTTAGTTGAAAGGATTTGTTTTTCCTCACTATAGAAATGTTTTGCTGAAAGCCTGCTCTGCCTTCTGATTGCCTGTGATTCAGAGCAAAGGGTTTGTCATATATCACTAGGTTTATGTTCAATTTACTTCTCAAAGGATCCAAATATGAAATAATAGTTTGGTAGAGTGTAATAAGACAAGCAGGGAAACCTGGTTGTTCCAAACTCATCTTTTCACCCAAATTTCTCTATTTCTTTGACTGTCGGTCCTGAGAGAACAAACTATTCTAGAATCATGATGGAAATTCTTCTTGAAAGATGTTATTTGTCCACAAAGACACTATTTTTTACCTTTTATATGTTTCTTAGCCATGACCTTCCCATATTGCTTAATCTATAAAGCCACGGAAGATCCAAATTAAATATTGGTGCAAGAACAATTTAATGTTTCTTTTTTTTCTCTCATTTTCTGCTAGCTTCCTGACCTGGTATCTCAGTTGCTTAACAGGTCCCACTATTTCCTGAATCCTGTTTCTCCTGGTCTCTTGATTTCCCTGGCTCCATTTCCCATCATGATTCCTTTTAGCTCCTCATTCGGCTCCTGGAAGCTTGTTCTTTTGGACATTTTATCTCACCCTGGTCACCATTCTGGCTCTCTGGAGACTCATCTTCCAGGTTCCACTATAAGTCTCTTGTCTTGATCCTCATTCCCCAAATTCTTAAAACTGTATCTATATCTGTCTTTAGAACTTAAACTCTTATGGCCCCTTGTTGCCTCTGGGACCAGGCATTGTATTTTACGATGTCCATTATAACCACTCGGACTATTGGCAGATCTCCTGCATAATGTGCAAATGGAAATTTATTTCCGGGAATTTATGCAGGAACTTTTTTGGGGGGACCATGAAAAAGTCTATGCCCTTGAGAAGGATTGTGATGGGGGTTCATTCACCTGTTGAGTTTCTACAGCACCATTTCCTAGATCACAATTAGTTGGCTAAAATCAAAGAACAAGAAGGGGGCAACCAGATAAAGTAGTTCAAACCAAGTGGACTTGTGGAGTGAGGGGATTTAAATTTGGAAGATGAAAATCATTTTTCTCCCCCTCTAGACTGTAAGCTTATTGTAGGCATGTAATGTGTCTAACAACTCTGTTCTGCTGTACTCTCCCAAGCATTTAGAAGGGTGCTCTGCACTCAGTAAGCACTCATTAAATATGATTGATTTTTCTTTGGTCACTTCGAATTCACTTCCTAACCAGATTTCATTAACTTCTGCAGTGTAGCATTGACTGTGAATTGAGCAAACACTGAAGTACTAGCCTCTGCTTATTGGAACTGAATTTGTTTATAGGACTTCCAATTTCTGGGAAAAAGGTCAAGGACTAATGGAACTAGGCCTCTGGGTAGGACTCTAGATCAGGAGAAGACAGCAGAGGTTTGGGGGGCTGGGTTTGGAGGGGATGGGCCTTAAAATAGGAATAAATGATTATAGTAAAATGAATGACTAGCTCTAAAATGCAGAAACCACCAACTCACAAAGTCTTTCACCTATCCCCATTTCCCTGCTCTTCTTACTCTCTTTCTCTCACCTATCTATTGTTTCCCTTCCAATCCACCCACTCTCCAAATCTCTCAGTTCCTCCCTCCTTTTTGCTTCTCTGGTGCCTTCTCCCTTTATCTCTTTCTTTTTTCCCATTCATTTGTAATAATGTTGGTATTTGTTAAGTGCTTACTATGTGCAGAGCACTGTTCTAAGCGCTGGGGGAGATACAAGGTAATCAGGTTGTCCCTCATGAGGCTCACAGTCTTCATCCCCATTTTACAGATGAGGTAACTGAGGCACAGAGAAGTTAAGTGACTTGCCCGCAGTCACACAGCTGACAAGTGGCAGCACCAGGATTTGAACCCATGACCTCTGACTCCCAAGCCCGGGCTCTTTCCACTGAGCCACGCTGTTGTACTTGTAACCAATTTGATTGCTCTCTTCAGGTTGGACACACTCCATGTCCCACATGGGTCTCAAGTCTTAATCTCCATTTTACAGATGAGATAACTGAGGCCCAGAGAAGTTAAGTGACTTGTCCGAGGTCACACTGCAGAGAGGTGGCAGAGCAGGAATTAGGACCCAGGTCCTCTGACTCCCAGACCTGAGTTCTTTCCACTAGGCCATACTGCTTCCTCTCCTTCCTTATGTCTTTTTCTCCTAGTTATTTCTTTTTTCTATTATCTTACTCTTTTATTTGTCCTTCCTCTTAGCCAACTCCTCTTCTGTTTGCTTTTTTTTCTTGTCCTCCTTCCTGCATTTTTCTTTACTGCCCTTTCTTCATCCTCCAACTTTCTCCTCTTCTCTGCCCACCCCTCCCTGCCTGCTGTCTGCTCTGCCGAGACCCGGTTTGGGATCCAGGAATCCATGGGGTCCCAAGGGTGCCTGGGGGTGGCTGGGAGGACTGAAGACCTCCCCGGGGCCCTCATCAGGGGTCCAGGGCCCCAACCCAGCCCCCAGAACCAGCCGTCTCTAGCCCCAGACTCCAAAGCCACAGTCCCACCTTGGCTCCGCTCTGGGGAGAATCCGATGGCAGGGTGGCGACTGGCGGTTGGAGGCCGGAAAGAGAAGACACATTTGATGCCTGACCTGTTCCGGCAATGATCGGTCTGTTGGGAGAAATGGAGCGGGATCATACCCTGTTGTAGGAACTTGTTGTGAGGTAGCTGGGTCTTGCCTTCTTCTCCTCACCCTTCATTCATTCGATAGTATTTATTGAGCGCTCACTATGGGCAGAGCGCTGTACTAAGCGCTTGGAATGGACAATTCGGCAACAGATAGACAATCCCTGCCCAGCGACGGGCTCACCTCACTCCTCGTCGTGTCGTATTCCCTGGCCATCCCAGCCCCGGGGGACTGCCCTGCTGCAAGCCAAGAGGCAGCCTGGCTTCGTGGAAAGAGATCAGGACTGTCAGTCGGAGGCCTGGTCCCCATCGTGCCTGTTCCTGCCGTGTGGCCTAGGGAAAGTCACTTAATTTCTCCGTGCCTCAGTTTTCTCATCGGTGAAAAGGGGATTAAGTCCTTGTTCTACCTCTCCCTTGGACCGTGAGCTCCTGGTGACACAGGGACTTGGTACGATCTGAAGATATACTTGACAAATACCATAATTATAACTATTATACCCCATAGCATGTCAACGTCGTGCACTTCTTTCCCCACCTTCACACCCCTGCCCGACCCAAAAAGGCCCCGCTGCTGCTCCGGCTCAACTTTAAACGGGTGATTTGCGCGGCTTTTCTTTGCTGCCACCTAGTGGTCGAACCCAGGTATCACCTGGTTGCTTCTGAGCGGAGGCCCCGCACCCACCTTGATTCCGAAGATGCAACTGCTGAAGGTGAGAGGCCTCCTGCCACGGTCAGAGTCCTATAGAGGACATCTCTTGTGCAGTGACACTCTCTGCTCCGGAGAGCCTGAATTTGCCTCCTGCCTTCTCACTCTGGATGTCTGTCTCCCCCGATTAGACTGTAAGCCCGTCAAAGGGCAGGGATTGTCTCTATCTGTTGCCCATTTGTCCATTCCAAGCGCTTAGTACAGTGCTCTGCACATAGTAAGCGCTCAATAAATACTATTGAATGAATGAATGAAATTGAGGTCCCGGTAGTCTGCTGGAGAAGCAGCGTGGCGCAGTGGAAAGAGCACGGGCTTTGGAGTCAGGGCTCATGAGTTCGAATCCCAGCTCTGCCACTTGTCAGCTGTGTGACTGTGGGCAAGTCACTTAACTTCTCTGTGCCTCAGTTCCCTCGTCTGTAAAATGGGGATTAAGACTGTGAGCCCCACGTGGGACAACCTGATTCCCCTGTGTTTACCCCAGCGCTTAGAACAGTGCTCTGCACATAGTAAGCGCTTAACAAATACCAACATTATTATTATTATTATTAGTCTGCCCGCACCAGGGGATCACTCCAGGAAGGAGGCACTAAGTCCTAGTGCAAGCACTTATCCTAACCCGACCTGATTTTTGTATCAGACTGTTTGCTGTCCTTCCTGCCGCCTGTCTCTCCCCACTCCAGTCCATACTCCATTCTGCTGTCCGAATGATATTCCTTCAAAAACGTTCAGACCGTGTTTCCCCCCTAATGAAGAAACTCCAGTGGTTGCCCATCCACCTCTGCATCAAACAAAAACTCCTCACCACTGGCTTCAAAGCACTTAATCACTTTGCCCCCTCCTACCTCGTCTTGCTACTACAACCCAGCCCACACACTTCTTTCTTCTAACGCTAACCTCCTCACTATACTTGGATCTCGTCCATCCCGTGGCCGACCTCTCGCCCACATCCTACCTCTGGCGTGGAACACCCTCCGTCCTCATATCAGATAGATAATTGCTCTCCTCCACTTGGAAGCTTTATTGAAGGCACATCTCCACCCAGAAGCCTTCCCTGACTAAGCCCTCCTCACCTCTTCTCCCACTCCCTTCTGTGCTGCTCTTACTCGCTCCTTTACTCATCCTCACTCCCATCTCCACAGCGCATATGTATCTGTAATCTATTTATCTATTTATATTAATGTCTGTCTCCCCCTTTAGACTGTGAGCTAGACTGTGACCTAGATTTTGAGGTGGGTGCTCAAACTACATGTAAGGAAGACTCATCAGGGCAGTGGTCCAATGCTTTTGAAGCCAGTCAATCAATCAACGATATTTTAGTAAGTGCTAATTGTATGTAGAGCACTTGACTAAGTGATTGGGAGAGTACAATACAACAAGAGTTGGAAGATACATTCTCTGCCCACCATGAACTTACAATCTAGAGAACCGTAAGTGCACACTCTGTAATGACCAAGTGCTCTAAAACCAAGTATCTGTCTATGATAGGATTCTGTCCAATCGAAACAGGTAGGTGATGGAAAATGCAGTTTGGGAATAAAGTTCTCGGTATCTTGTTTAATCATCTAATTGCATTATTCAGGATGCCTTATGATAAAGTCAGTGCAGCAGGATACCATTTTCAATGAAGTCTGCCACACACAGTTTAGTTTTGAGCTTAGAGAGGGGGAGTGGAGCAGGTGATCATGTTAGAACTCGATTTTATCACTTTTTGGTATATATTCCCTAAGCGATGGGACCCAAGAGTCTTTAGGATTTGAGCGAGACACTGTGGCTCAGGGATAAGAAGGTGACCCTGGGGCTAGTGCACAACAGAGGAACTTAGGTGGGTAGCAAAGAACAGTCAGCGGGAGAGGGCAAAGAGAGACCAGAGGCTAGGGGAGGGGATGGGCCTGAATTTGGAAGGCAGTTGTCTCAGGAAGCCCCCTTGGTGGGGTGGTGATGAGGTAACCACTGGTAAGTATTTAAAACTACTTCCCGCTGGAAGTAATGCAATGTGAATGTGGAATAGGAATGTAATTGCTCTGGAGCAAGGGAAAGCAGGTCAGGTGTGGGATTTCAAAAAGACTTCTGCATGATGACATTGTTTTGCTGTGCGTGTGTGTGTGTGTTTGTGCACCTAAACATAATGGCATCATATAGAATGCAGGGCTGCGATGGGTGGTAAGTTTTGTGTGACCGAATGTCTAGGGCTGTCCCTGGTAGACAAAAAGATGACGTGGAGATGAAAGAGATAGGAGAAGGGAGAAAATGGAAACTGAGGGGAGATGTTACAGGACTCAACCTTGTGCTTCTGCACTCACATTAAGCAGTGGTATCATGCTGGTTCTTCAGTGTCACGTCCCTTGCAAGTGTGACCCCATAGGCCCCATAAGAAGAGATATCTATGTATCCCCAACCTTGCCAAAAGCCCCTCTTGCCAAAAGCAGACTGAGTAGACTATTACTACTTTACATTTTCATGCATAGTCTCCTCTTTTGAGGTCACACCTTGAGAACTTGAATCGTTTCAGTCCTGTGCCAGCCCAAAGTAATGCAACTACTGGGTGGCAAAGAGTTTCATCCTCACCTCTTGACTCAAGAAACCTGACATGAAGTTGGATTTGGGAGGTGAGAAATAGGCCCACTCCCTGCCTTCAAGTGCTTTGAAGAGTTCTGGTTGGGACATCCCACCCCAGGGGTCAACTACACTCTCCTTGTCTCAAGGCCATTCTCAGCAGAGAGATGTGCTTGTGGTGGTTGGAAGCTCCCCCAAGACACTGACCCCTGAGCTGGGAGCTGAAGAAGTGGCCTCTGTCCCATAACTGGAAGAGAAGGCTTTCTCCAGGCTTGTTTAGAGATGACAGATGGGGACAGTAAGAATCTGAGACCCCAACTCTTTGCTTTAGTGTCTTCCCCCACCACCATTACCACGATCTGCGGGACCTCAAGTGGCTAACCTTCCTCACCCTCTTAAGGTCAGCAGCACCTCAGTTCCACCTTTTTGCCACATCCATCTCCCCTGTTCCTCTTATGGCTTCCACTTGACCCTGAATCCTTCTGTTTCTTAGACAGTGAGATTGAAAGCTCACTGTGGGCAGGGAAGGAGCCTACTAACACTGTTATGTTGTACTCTCCTAAACTCGTAGTGTACTGTTCTCTACACTGTAAGCATGCAAAAAATGTGATTGATTCCTAGAACTGTATTTAATTGTCCAGATGTATTTCCTGTTACTTCTATAATTACCCCTCATTTACACAGTCAAGTGGGAATCGAGATGGGCACATAAATATTTTATCTTCCAGCCTTAGTTAACATTACCAGTCTCCTGATGGAGTATGGAATTGACTTAAGTCTGAATGGGGTAATTCCCAACAAAGAAATTTGATTTTGCATGTGATATATCCTTTATAAACCAGGCTTGTAGGCTAACTTACTAGTTATAGGTCTGCTTCATGTACTGTCTGGGAAGTATAACAGCGTTTAACAATAACATAGGAAGCAAACACTGTTTCTCCAATTTTATTGATTAAAAAATCCAAGAACCAGGAAACTTGGTGAATTGCCCATAATCTTCCAACAAATAAATAATAGAGCACAAAAAGGATCCTCTCAATCTTCCAGAAAGCATTGTCTTTTTTCAGTAGTGTCCATTCCTTGTTTTTAAGCCAAAAGAAGACTCTTAGAAGTTCTCTGATCTCTTTTGGCCGCCTAATTAGGCCCAAATTCCTACCATTCACTGACATCTGGTTAAAATGGTTTCCTTTGGAAAAGAAGCCTCTGATGTTAATTCGAAAGCCATTTAGTGATTGAAACTCTTAGCACTGACCTCCCTGCCTTGCAAATTAGCACCTCTTGTTCTTTTATTGCATATGCCAGCACTGAGTTTGAATGGTACTTCATTCACAATCCTTCTGAACAGCTCGGGCAAAGAATGACAATAAATAGCCCAAAGCAAAAAGCTGTAAAACCCACCTTGTACAGTTGCCAAACCCTGGAACTGGCAGGTCCTCCCAGCTGTTTTCTCTCGTTGTCTTTAATCTTCACAGACACCAAATGCTTGGAGATGCTCAAAGCTGCAAGTTCAAATTACTGTGGAGAGAATGAAGACGTGCACATACTTTAGTTGGGAAGACGTTAGTTGTGACTTGTTGTAACGTGCTGGCTCAGGAAGGTGAGTGATCTAAAGTTAAAGTTGGCTCCTTGTAGCTTCTCCACAAAAACAGGAGACAGACCAAAAGTGCTTTATGTGAAGTTCTACATAAGCAGGGCTTAAAAGTGACCCATAAAGGTTTTTTTTTTTTTTGCCTTTGCCATTGCAGGATGTATGCATGTATTTATAGCTAGCATCTCAGCGGTAATGCTGGAGTTGTGTGCATCATTTAGGTTTTAGAACTTCAGATAACATCTCTTTTTATAAAGGTGAAATGGTGATCACTTATCAAAGGTGATATAGCAAGTCAATGACATGGACTCGCCATCCATTAATAGCACAAGAAAGGTGTATGCAGTTAAGTAATTGGGAAAGGCCATTAGTGAGGAAAAAGCATTTTTATGAGTTGGCAAAAATCTGTTTTAGGTGAACACTCTATTGTTTGGTTTTTTTAGTGGTATTGTTTAAGTGTGTCTTATGGGCTAAAGTAGTGTGTTGGATGCTGGAGTAGATACAGATAATCATATCAGGCACAATTTCTGTCCCCCACTTGGCTCACAATATGAGAGGTGAAGAGAGCAGGTATCTTACCCTTATTTTATAGATGAGAAAACCGAGGCTCAGATAGATTAAATGATTTGCCCAAGGTCTCACAGCAGACAAGTGGCAGAGCCAGGATTAAACCCAGGTTTTTTGACTTCCAGGTCCATACTCTTTCCACAAGGCCATGCTGCTTTTCACGAGGAATTCCTTTTTTTCCCCAGTGAAATCCTTATTTTTTTATATGGGCAGTAGAGTGAAGTATAGTCTGGAGAGGCTGGTGGCATGAGGTCATTCAGGAGGCTGATTGAGTGGTGGAGTCAAGATAGGACAAGTGCTTGGACTATTATGGTGGCAGTTTAGATGGAGAAGGGACAGATTCTCAACTTGTTTGCTTACCTGAGGAGATAATTCAGTTATTTATTTAGCACTACTATGTACCAAGCACTGTACCGAAGGCTGGGGTTGACACAGGATAATCAGATTGGACACAATTCCTGACCCACATGGGACTCCAGCCTAAGAGGGAGGGAAAGCAGGTATTTTAACCCTATTTTACAGGCAAGGACAGAGGTGCAGAGAAGTTAAAAGCTTGCCCAAGATCACCTCACAGGCAAGTGTTCAAAGACAGTGCTTTTCCCTGGATCTAATTAATGAGTTACTAGCTAGCTATATTCCTCATGGGAAGGATTGAGAGATTTTTAGTGTCACAAATGTTGTGTTTCAAGCATGACTGCTGATTGCAAAGGCTGTCAAGGGTAAATTTGGTACATGTAGCTGAATCCCCGTTGAATGTCCCCTAAAAACAAACAGTGCTTGGCATAATAGAGAGCTTGCCTGAATAGAGCGTGGTGGGGGAGTGGTCCTCGGTGGTGACTAAGACCAGCTGTTCTTCCCACAGACATTTTCACAAGGATTCCTCTTCATCTCTGACAGAAGCAATTTTGGGTCCTCTGTCGCCCTAAAGCCAGCCACCTAAGGATTTCCATTCTGGCTGGGCAGCAGGAGACAGTATCTGTGGTATTTGCTAAGCACCTACTATATACCCAGCACTGTACTAAATGCTGGAATAGATGTAGGATAATCGGGTTGGACACAATCCCTGTCCCATATGTGGCTCCCAGTCTGATTAGGAGGGAGAACAGGTATTGAATCTCCAGTTTACAGATGAGAAAACTGAGGCTTATAGAATCCAAATGATTTGCCCATGTTACCCAGCAGACATGTGGTGGAGGCAGAATTAGAACCCAGACCCTCTTACTCCCAGTCCTAGATGTGGGACCACCCTTAACCAAAAAAATCGTCACCACTCCTGGGTCGATAATATAGTACTTGCTATGCTCTAGCCTAGTTTCACGTTTTGAAAATGTCAGAGCTCTTGACACCAAAGAAAGAATTTGCTTATTATTTCCTTAGAGCAAAATACTGAATTCCAAGGGCTCTAATTACAGTAACATGGTTTGAGTAAGCAACAACAAGAATAGGTAGCTACATATAATCTACTGGAGTTCAAATCTAGAAATTGGACAATAAAATGGACAACAGATTGGTGTTTTCTACTATCTTCTCTGTGTGCAGGAATTAGAATCACTTCTTATGGCCCAGTTCCATCCACTTTAGAAGCATTGTGGCCTATTGGATAGAGCATGGGCTTGGGAGTCAGAAGGACCTGGGTTCTAATTCTGGCTCCACCACTTGTCTGCTCTGTGACCTTGGGCAAGTCACTTAACTTCTCTGTGCCTGAGTTACTTTATCTGTAAAATGGGGATTAAGATTGTGAGCCCCAAGTGAGACAGGGACTGTGTCCAACCTGCTTTGCTAGTTTCCACACCAATGCTTAGTACAGTGTCTGGCACAGAGTAAGTACTAAAAAACCACAATTATTATTGAGCTTGGTAGATGTTGCCTAAAATGTAGAACCGAGGAACACAGAGACTAGCACCCATTAGCAAATCAAAGTCGGTCCCCAAAACATCAACACTTACTGATTTTGTATTTTTCCAGTGAGTCCAAATGTTTCCCTAGTATTTCCCTGGTTTGCTAGATGTTTGTCCCCCAGAGAGGCTGCCTCTGGCCCACTCCCTTTCTGGCACTCAGTGTGGCTTAAAGAAGCACATTGGTGCAGGATTGGCTACAGACTTTTAGCATCTCTGAGACCAGCGAAGAGTCACCATCCCCTTCCTCTCCATACTACATCCTATGTTCCAATTTGGGAAGAAGCAGCATGGCCTAAGGGGAAAGAACACATTCCTGGGACTCCAATGACCTGGATTCTAATCCTGACTCGACCACTTACCTGCTGAGTGATCTGGGGCAAGTCACTCAACTTCTCTGAATCTTAGAGCCCTCATCAACAAAATGGGTTTTCAATACCTGTTCTCTCTTTTACTTAGACTGTGAGGCCCCTGTGGGACCTAAGCTGATGTAGGCAGGGAATGTGTCCATTTATTGTTGTGCTGTACTCTCTCAAGCACTTAATAACAGTGTTCTGCACAGAGTAAAAGCTCAATAACTACAAGGCAGCCTGCTGCCTTGATGTCTTAACTGCTTGTCCCTCAATGTTACATTTTCTCTCCTTCCTTCTCTGCAGAACCTGTTTTCTAAGGACTTTCCAGTTCACTTAAAACTCCCGCTACTGGCCAGAATCAAAGGACCAAACTTTTGCTTCTGAACCTATATTTTACTGACATTCCTTTCAAGGTGTCTCATTATCTATAGCTTTTTAACATTCTTGGGTTTTTTCCCCAATCTTTTCAACTTTCTAACTTTTCTGAATGGGAGAGTAAGAGATTGCATGATCTTTAATGATCTTTACATAGTTTGTATGTATTTTAAGCTGTGCTGAGGTGGTTGACCAGAACAAATTGAAAAGTCTCTCAGCAGTTTCTTTTTGGTAATGAACTTTTAGTTGATAATCATAATCTATTTCATGTTGAAACTTTAGATAAGCACAGTACTGTGTGGATTGTTAGTAATATCTTTCATGTTATTATTAAGCTGGGGTAGAGAAAATATCACATCAGACTCAATCTCTGTCCTTCATGGGACTCAGTTTAATGGGGAGGAACAACAGGTATTTCATCTCCATTTTAGAGATGAGGAAACTCAGGTACAGAGTAGTTAAGTGACATGACCAAGGTCACACAGCCAGAAATGCTGTTTAAAGCTGATTGGGTGTCAGAGAAGGCTAAGTGCTGGACTGCATAAAATAACATGGTCCTTCACCTCCAAAATCTTACATTCTAAAACAAGAGTCAGCAATTTGGGAACTGGAAAGGGGGAAAAGACACAAGGGGAATTTGAGAGGAAAGCTATTTATAAGAGTGAAATAAACTTTTCAGGAGCTGTGTTGGAAAAAGGCAAGAAAGGACAAATCAGCAAATTGAGAGGTAATAGCAAAAAAAAACCACCATCCCAAAACAAACCCAAAGCAGAAGAGTAATTTGTTCTCTATACACTAGGGAGAGTGTGCACAAATGCTGCTTTAATGCTGTAATACAGATTTGGAACTGGAGGCAAAGAAATTCTGTTTGGAAAGCTTGCCACCTGCCAGTTTTGTCTAGATAGTATGGTGAACCCCTGTACTTAGAAGTCCCCGGTCTTAGAGCTGTCGGGTCCGTGTTTCTTCAGAGTTTTGTGGAATTCTAAGAGGAGAATGCTGGGGCTTTTATAGTGACCATGTCAAATGAATTCATAAAGGATCGTGAGATGTCTATGCTGGTTAGTCACATAATCCCAGTTTTGGACTTTGTTTAGATAGTTCATCCTGTTGCCACTCCACAGCTCTGACTTGGCTACTACAAGTAGTTCATTCTTGGAAGTGTTTCCCTCTGGTGGATGGTAAGATGGAAAATATATTGGCTCATCATCATCTTCAGTGGTATCTATCGAGTGCTTATTGTGTGCCGAATACTGTACTAAGCACTTGAGAGAGTACAATACAACCGAGTTGGTGGACACTTTCCCTACCTACAGTGAGCTTACAGGGTAATTGAAATACAGTGAATCATCTTTTCTACTATGTTTTAATTTTATATATATATATTTATATATATATATACTTATATATATATATATATCTTATCATCTTTCATGGATCAAGATTCTAAATGGCTTGAGGGCAGAGATCATATATTTTGTGCTCTCTCAAGGCTCTGTAAACAGTAAGCATTCAATAAATATCGATTGATTTGATCAGTCAATCGATATTTATTGAGCACTTACTATGTGCAGAGCATAGTACTAAGTGCTTGGGAGAGTACAGTGTAATAGAGTTGGTAGACATGTTCCCTGCCCAGAAGGGGCATACAGTTTAGAAGATTTACTAGGATTTTAATAAAATCGTTCTGTGCAGGTAAAATTTTCTTAGGGAAAAAATTATCATAGTTACTGCATTTTTATTACATTTTGGGTTCAGTTTGCTTCTGTCAGCCAAGACTGCCATCCTGACTATTGCCTTCTGATGTTGAATTAAATGAAATATTTGCCCAAGTGGAGAAAATGGTCACATAAAATTCATACCTGCCTAGCATACAATGAGTATTCTACCAGGCTTCCATTATGTGTGACACCCCTAAAGGTTTTTGTGAATTTTTAGGTTAACTTTCCTTGCTGAGTACATTTCCCTGGCTATTCTAGGTCTAGAAAGTCCAACATTTCACGAAGACACCAGTTGCATTCCTTGATTTGGAGCCTGAAAAATATCTGGTCAAAAATATATCGCACTTCCTCCTATAGGACAGTTTGTTAATTCTATAACTTGGTTGCAGGGAGAATCTGGTATTGATGACCCTTTTATGATTTTTTCCCCTCTTAAGGAATTTGGGGTTATGTTACCTTATGCTTCTATAAATAGAAATCTTTGAGTGTACAGTAATTTTTCTACTGTTTGTGCTTTGGAAAAAAATTATGACCACATTGAAGTCTTCTCTCTAGAACACATTTTTGCTCTTGGTTGTGAATGTGGTTTCCTGTATCAAGAACTGATAGGGCATGTTTAAACTTTTGTGTAATACATAAGCTGACTCCAGAGAGAGTGGAGAAATGTTTTTGAGATATTTGTAGAATGGGTGACCCACTGTCTCTTTCTGGGATATCTTGGGCATTGTACTGCCTGGAATTGTGGGAGTGACCTAGGGAGTTTTCTGAGGTCACATCCAGCCTTGAGATTCTCTGATTAAATGGAGTCCTAAATAGCCAGTGATAATTAATCAGTGGTATTCATGAAATCCCATCTTGGAAAGAGCATGGGTTTTGGAGTCAGAGGTCATGGGTTCGAATCCTAGCTCCACCAGTTGTCAGCTGTGTGACTGTGGGGCAAGTCACTTAACTTCTCTGTGCCTCAGTTACCTCATCTGTAAAATGGGGATTAACTGTGAGCCTCATGTGGGACAACCTGATGACACTGTATCTCCCCCAGCGCTTAGAACAGTGCTCTGCACATAGTAAGCGCTTAACAAATACCAACATTATTAAGTCTTCTCTAAGCCCTCTTGTTGCCTACTCCTCCCCCACCCTTCTGCGTTGCCAATGTAGTTGGAACTGTCTCTTTTAAGTGCTTGATATTCTTCTCATCTAGAGCACTAATGGACACATCTGTAATTTATTTTAGCATCTGCCTCCCCCTCTAGAGTAAGTTCCAAGGAACAAATCTACCAACTCTGTGGCATTGTACTCTCCCAAGAGCTTACTACAGCCTTCTGTACATAGTAACATTTAAATACCACTGCTTTCTTACTTGAGTTCTTGCTTTGTGCAAAGCATTAGAGAAGCAGTATGGTAGACAGAGCACAGACCTAGGAGTTAGAAAGACCTAGGTTCTAATCCCAACTCTGCCATTCCTCTGCTGTGTGACTTTGGGCTAGTCACTTAACTTCTCTGTGCCTCAGTTCCCTCATCTTTAAAATGAGGATTAAGACTGTGAGGCCCATGTGGGACAGGACTCAGTACAGTACCTGGCACATAGTAAGCGCATAACAAATATCTTAAGAAAATATACTATCCACTTGGAAGAGTACAGTTTGGTAGGCAAATTTCCTGCCCTTAAGGAACTTATTGTCTAAAGTACTCTATAAAATGGGGATTGACTATGAGCTCCGCTTTAGATGTGGTCTGTGTCCATCCTGATTAACTTGTATCTATCCCAGAGCTTAACACATAGTAAGTGCTTAAGAAGTACCCTAATAATAATAATTATATAATTATTGCTTATGTGAGAGGAATGAGCGAGGTTGTCCATTGTCCTTTCTGTTTGCTCCGTGGCTTGTTGCTCCGGCTTGGATTTGGGGGGGTGGGTGGGGGGAAGGATGACAATAGGACTTAATGATTGAAGTTACAACAGCAAGACGTTAACTCCAAGTTCATATAATTAGGCATTGATGGTGTGGCTAGATTTCGTCCATTTGGGGACTAAAACGCTCATGTCTGCAACAAAGAACAGAGGCTACAGGGAGAAATGCACACCTGCACCCACACACAAATAATGTCTGTAAAGTTATATAAATAATAAATGCTCTTCTTAGGACTTTAAAACGTAAGGGAAAGAAAACAGTTTTTTTTTCTTTTTTCCCCTCTTGTCTGGGAGAAGCAGAACAATTCCTAGAGAAGTGTGAAAGGGATACTTTTTGGAAGCAACAGTATGAGAAATTAACACAGGTTGTTGGGCAGCAAGTGAATGAGGAGTTAGCGTTGTGACTTTAAATGCCCAGGCTAAACATGTGCTGGACATCTGGGAGGCAGAAGACCAGGACAGTGGTAGGTAAGTGGGGAAAGTTATCTGTGATGTCAGTCTGGTAGATTTTGAGTCCAACAGTCAACAAAATCCACAGTAAGCCAGGGTGTCAGTGCTGGCATCAGAAGAGGAATTTTGAGGAGGGGATTGGCAGAATCCCCAGGGAAAATATGGACCCAAAAATACATATGTTGGAAACCCAGGGGGCTGTATACCTGGGAATTGGATTTTGAGGCAATATAACAAAGGTTCTAAATTAGGTCTACAGAAGGGATGGTTTTTCACAACTGTATCAATCATTTATTTATTGAGTGCTTACTGTATGCAGGGCACTGTTCTAAGCACTTGGGAAAGTACAATATAACGGACTTGGAACATACATTCCCTGTCCACAAAGAACTTAGTCTAGAGAGGGAGACAGTTATTAAAATAAACTCTGGATAAGTACATAAGGATGAGGCTGAGGGTGGGGTAAATCAAGGGTGCAAGGGAGATGCAGAAGGGAGAGGCACTAGGTGAAATGAGTGCTTAGTTGGGGAAGGTCTCTTGGTGGAGATGTGATTTTTAATAAGGCTTAGAAGGAGAGTGATCATCTGAATGGGGAGGGAGTTTCAGGTCAGAAGCAGGATGTGGTCGAGGGGTTGGCAATGAGATAGACGAGTTTTTAGTACGTTGAGTTGGTTGGCATAACTACATTTGACTACATGATTAGAGCATTGAAATGTGAGCAATTTGCTGCTTTAATCAAATTATCTGATCTTCCTTTAGCTGTGGGCTGGTACAACCAAACCCCTGTTAAGCTAAGTAATTTTCTGGCAAGCCCATCACTCACACATACATCTTATTATTTAATCAGGTTCATATTGGCCAATGTCATCAGAGTGTGCTCAGTTTTTGGAGCTGAAACATAAGACTCTAATGCCCCCTAGGCAGAGGATGGGCTGTGCTGAGGTTTTGTGTGGGCCATCATTGCTCTAACACTGTACAAGTGCACAACAATCCTTGTAATGATGCTTTTAGTGTGTTAGCAGGATCAGGATTTTCAAAGCATATTTCTGCCCATCTGAACTGCAATTTAATGGGTCCTGCAGTGTACAGTTATGTGTTGCTGAAGGCACTTGAAAATGTCTGAAACTTGGAATGATCTGGTGGCAGTGTTACCTAGTGGAGAGAACGTGGGACTGGGAGTTGGGGGACCTGAGTTCTAGTCTCAGCTTTGTGCCTAATTAATAGTCTTTCTTGAGCCCCACTGGGTGCAGAGCACTGTACTAAGAGTTTGGGAAAATCCAATGTAACAGAGTGTACTGGGGAACATGGAACATGTGTACCCTGCCCAATAAAGCTTACGGTCTAGAAGTAGTAAACCAACTATGATAATAATATTGATGGCATTTGTTAAATGCTTACTATGCCAGAAGACCTCGGAAATTTCACCACAATCAACCCCACCAAATTTTACCTTAACTCCTTAATACTACACCCACATGACATTTACCTGACATCTGGCCTACCGTGTGTGACCTTTGACAAGTCATTGTCTCCCTGGACCTCGATTTTCTCATCTGTAAAAATGAGACCAATAATACTTATCTTTTACCTACCACATAAGATACTGCAAGGTTAAAATGAGATACTGGGTGTTACTCTAGACTGCAAGCTCTTTGTGGGTAGGGGACAGGTCTTTTGATCTGTTATAGTGTATTCACCCAAGTGCTTAGTACAGCGTGCTGCACACAGCACTCGACTGATTGCAAATACTTTAGAACATAAAAGTGCTCTTCAAAAAACAAGGTGATATTATAATTCAAAAGAGTGAAACAACTCCCCCAATTCTTTATTATTTCCCAAACCAGCTGTAAACTCCTGTCATTTCATAAGCCTAGAAGAGCCCAGTGTATCCATAAGAGTTATTTTCAAAGCATTTCCTTTTGGTCAAGGGTGGAATGCTGACTATTCATGCAACCAGTAGTTTCATAAAGAATTTTTTTGGCCCCACGATCTGGCTGAAACTTTGAGTGAGCAGCTGCTTATCTCACGAATGGAATTTCCTGTTAGTTCACTTCCAACCTAAATGGTTCATCAAAAAAACGGGGCAAATGTCAACAAATATCTCAAACGTGTAACGTCTTAATTTCTAAGACACTGGAAAAGTTTCAGATGTTTATTTCCACTGGGCTGAAAAAGCTTTCTATCCTAATAGCAAAAATGTGACATTTAGCTTGTATCAAACCACTTTTGAGTGAATTAAGATTACTCAAGCAATTTCCTTGTAATGATTTCTGGTCCTTTAATTGAGAAAAACTCAATTTCTGCAGAAAAGGAAGTTGGAAGGATCATGCTCTTTTGTAAGTTCAAACAAGTTGAGCTTTAATTAGGAGCAACATTTTTCTTTTTTTTTTTAACTTTTATCCCTGAGGCCTTTCAAAACTACATATAGAATTAATTCTTTTCCAGGAAATTGCAGCTGCTTAGATAGTTTGATTTCCATAGTACCTATCCTTCTGCCATCAAGTTTTCAAGTCTGGAATATGAGTTACTTAAGGTGTAGAACACAGCAGCAATAAAAAGCAATAGAGTAATTTACATTACTGTAGGAAATGCAGAAAAATAAATGAAATTGCAGAAAAGTTTCAGGCAATCAATCTACTTGTCCAGATGAAAAATCCATCCCTCAACTATTCATTAAGCAGTCACAATGGGCAGCAGGCACTAGGTCCTGGGATGTCATAAGTAAATTATAGTCTCCTAGAGGATGGAGACTATATCTTCAACCTGAGGGAGTAAGAAAGAAGATGATTCCAACAGAAGTCATTTTCAAGACCAAATAGCAGTGGGAAAACTTCATAACAGCAGCATTCGTATAGATCTAAGATTAAAAAATCTGGGCCTCTTTTGAGTGAGTCTAAATTAACTCCTGTTCATAGGTACCAGCTCACTGGGAGCAATTTTAACTGGATGACCTGCCTTGCTTATTCCAAATCTTGGACATGATCTGACCATTTCTAATCTGGCTGAGAAGATCCCTAAAGGTGGCTTTTGGGCCTGTTAGCTTTGTGCATCTTGTCTGTTCTCTGCCACTTTTGTTCCCCTCTCTCCCCCAGAAGATCTGTGTCCCCTTTTCACTGGACTCAAAATGGGAAGTTTGGATCCATTCTCCTGTTAAAGAGCCTGGCTGTGTTAATGTCCTCGTTGCTTTTGGAAGTGGAACTAAAGTCAAGGGACTGCCTCAGAGTTCTGTCTACATCATCACACCTTTGCCAAATAGGGCATAAGAGGAGACTGGATGAAAGCAAGACATAACTGCTGTAAAATAAGCTCAAATGGTGTAACCCTAAGCAGGTGTGGATAGAAGAAATATTAACACAGTGAAGTAAAACCTCAAACAGTGTGGCATAGCAGCATACAGGTACTCATTCATTCATTCAATCGTATTTATTGAGTACTTACGGTGTGCAGAACACTGTACTAAGCACTTGGAAAGTATAATCCAGTAATAGAGACAATCCCTGCCTACACTGGGCTACTCAAACTGGATCTGACCCTCTGGCCAAGCACTTCAGGTAAGTAGATACCTCCCCTCTTGGGCTGAAATTAAAACATCAATAGTGAATGGATCTTGGAGGAAACTTTGCTCACTCTTTGTGGCAGATTTTCAAATGGTTGAAAAAGCCCCATCAGGTAACCAAAGAAGCTCTTGAAATGGAAGTCAAGCTAATTTGGACATGAACGATACAGATGTTGATGAGTTAAATCACGTTGGATTCAGGAGAGTTGCTGTCCAAAGAAACTTAATTGAATTCATTAATCCAGTGCATCATTATAGAATGCTGAAACAGGTGAAAAAGAGAGTTACCACTTGAGCCTCAATTTTCAAGAGAGTGGATGAATATATAAACATAAAGAGGAGCCTATGGAGAGTGAAGTTCAAAGGTTAGCAGGACCAGAGAAGCAGCATGGCCTAGGGACAAGATCACGTGCTTGGGAGTCAGAGGATGTGGGTTCTAATACTGGATCTGCCACTTGTCTGCTGTGTGACCTTGTGCAAGTCATTTAATTTCTGAACCTCAGGTACCTCATCTGTAAAATGGGGATTAAGATCGTAAATCCCATGTGGGACGGGAACTGTGTCCAACGTGATTACCTTGTATCTACTCCAGTACTTTGAACACTCTCTGGCCTATAGTAAGCACTTAACAAATACCATTATTACTATTATTATCATCATGATTCAGAAGGAGTTAGCCTGCTAGATGGCACTATAAAGAAAGCAGAGTGTCAAATCAAGTAACTGGACCATTCTTCTCTGCAGTTGAAAAGCCGCTGCTACAGTTAGCAGAACAGCCTTCTACTTCCATAACTCCATATGTATAAACATATTACAACTCTTTAAGATTTGGATGTTATGCTCTGAATTATTTTATAAAGGTGAAATAATTGTTTAATGAGGTTTATCCCTGGACTTATCCATCCAAAAAGGCATTTTACAAATTACTTTTCCAGAGGTTCTGTAGTTGATCCTACTTAACTAAACTAGTGTGAAACTCTAAATGTCATTTCTGCTTGCTCCAGTAGGTATCTTCTCCTAGAATGTGAATAAAAATGTGACATGACATAGGATTAATGGTCAAGATTCATTTATTTATTTATTTAGTACTAAGCACTTCAACAGAAGCACAAAACACATTCTTTGCCCACAAGGAGTTTACACTCTATTAGGAGAGATAGATAAAGAGATTTTCACAGGCAGTAGGAATGGAACAAATAAAATTGCATGTTCAATTAAATATCCTATGTACACAGAACTGAGGATGGGCATAAATAAAGACATGAGTGTATGAGATGGCTGAAGGGTAGATTCTTCTAATAATAATGGTATTTAAGTATTTATTATGTTCCAAGCACTATACTGAGCTCTGGGGGGTAGATACAGGCTGACCAGTTCAGACATAGTCCTGGGCTCACTTGGGACTCACAGTCCAAGGGGAAGAGGGAGGAGGTAACTAAACACCATTTTACAGATAAGGAAATTGAAGCCCAGAGAAGTTAAGTAACTTGCCCAAGGCCACCCAGCAGGCAAGTAAAAAAGCTGGGATTTGAACCTAGGACCTCTGACCACTAATTCATAAATCTCACATGAAAGAAGCTTCAAAGGAAACTCTGATTTCTGATTTGACATAACTGGTGCTATTTCTATTTTAAACATGTCTTTTCTCTGTGGTCTTCTGAATTAGCCATCCTCATCCTAACCTCTTTTTAGCTAAGCTGTCTGCCACATTAGAGTCTGAAAAGAACATACTGTACACTCAGTCCTATATTCGTTGTCTAATCTTCACGTCTGTTCAAGGAGAAATTAGATACCACCTAATGCCACTGGTATATGATGTGGGAATTATCAAGTCAAATTAAACCTGCAGCATGAGGAATGTAAATTAAATTTGACAGTCGTTAAGCAGTGCACTGGGTTTGCGATACTTACTGAGGGCCTTCTGAGTGCAAAACTCTAATAAATATTTGGGAGAGAACAGCATAGCGAGACATAAATTCTCAATAGATCTCCCACTCCCTCAAATACCCCTCATACAGACGGGCTCTAGGTTGGAGTGAACTTGGAATTTAGGATATCATCATGTTAAGAGGCATGCTTGGTTCAACATGTGGCATTACCTATGCCCCCAGTATTCTCAAGTGCCATCAGTGTCTACCCTCCCCATAATAATAAAAAATCATTATGGTATTTGTTCAGTGCTTACTATGTGCCAGGGACTATATTAAACACTGGGGTGGATACAAGAAAATCAACAATATAGAGACACATTTCTTGCCCACAGTGATGTAATCCAGAAAGATTCATCCTTTCTCTCCGTATTCTCCTGCTTTCCACTTGCTCTATCTTATCTTAGTGTTTCTTGGCCATGCCTCCTCTGTGGCAGTTCCCATGCTGAGGTTAGAGTTCCCTGTGTCTTATATGCTTATACTCAGTCTCATCCAACGATAAGAACTCCTTTCAACATCACCATCTTCCTCTAGGAGAGCCACCAGTCAATCAACCAGCATTGTTTATTGAGCAGCCATTTCAAGCGGTGCACTCTACTAGGAATTTGGAAAGTACAAAAAAATACAATGCTGTGCACACATAAATGCAATCGATTGTTTGTGTAACCAGTGCCCTTTGTCCTGCATGTTTTAGTGAGGAAGGTCTAGTTGGAAGAACCTCAAGTTCAGCTGAACTAACTTCCTTTCTCTGTGCTCTTTGAGGTTACTAAAAACTATAACCAGATTTGCATCTGGCAGGATGACAGCCAGGCTCCCTTTCCGATTTCTCCTTGGGGAGCCCCGTAGACTTCCTCAAGACTGTGTGTATCTCCTTCTTACACATAGAAAATAATAAGGATGATATTGGCTACCCGTTTACTACATGCCGAGTCCTGAGATACACTTAAGATAGTCACGTACCACACCAAACGGGACTTTCAATCTAAGAGAGAGGGAGAGCAGTTATTTTATCCCTATTATCAATGTCAGTGTCAACCCCTTCTGCATACTGGATGGAAAAGATAGGTCTACAGCTGCTCTTTCCACCCTCCCCCAGACTATTTCAAGGGTTGGTCAGAAGGATGCCAATAGAATGTAGATATCTTTATCTTCCCCATGCACATTTCTGTAAAGCAGACTGTATCACCTCTAAAATGGGATTTTCAGTATCTTGGAGATCAGAGGGTGGCTCTTAGAAGCATTTCTATTGCTATTTGGGAATCTATGAAATTCTATGCCCTGAATAGTGCTGGGGGCACTGTCTGTACTCTGCAGATATCACCGACCATCAGTAACAGGAGTTTTATTTTCATATCACCTGTTGGGCCTGAGGTTTGCCAAATGAAGAAGGTTCTTATTTTAAAGTTAAGGAACCAAGAGAGAAAGTGAACCAAGATCAAGTTTTTGACTTCCTATTCAAGGTTGATTTTGATTCTTTAGATTGAAAATTTTTTATTAGCCACTGGTGAAAGATCGTCACTTGTCAGTAAGGAAATTCAAAGAAAAGGGACTTAACAAATAAGCAGTTGATAAAGAAGAATAGTGACATATGAGACATTGTAAGCTAGCAGAACAAAAACAGATCTATCAATTGCTCCTTATATCCTTCTATAAATTAAGCAATTGTACTGGCAAAGTACTAGGTTGTAAATTTTTTTGATCATGCTAAAAAAAAGTCAAATTGAAAAAGAGAAACCCAAGTATTTAAGTGGTCTTTACATCTATGAAACAGAGCTATTTTACTGTGCTTACAACAGATAGCGTACATCTTGAAAGGAATGAATGAAGCTTGTTGTGAGCAGGGAATGTGTCTGTTATTTTGTTGTACTCTTCCAAATGCTTAGTACAGTGCTCTGCATACAGTAAGTGCTCAATAAGTATGATTGACTGACTGACTCAGTGGCCATTGGGTTGCATACAAGGTTGGATCCCAAAGAACGGTAATCTGATCCATCCTGCTAAACTATAATCTCCACTGCTAGACTGTAAATTCATTGAGGCAGGGATCTTGTCTACCAACTGTATTTTACTCTCCCAAGCTCTTAATAAAAATTGTGGTATTTGTTAAGCGCTTACTATGTGCAAAGCACTGTTCTAAGCGCTGAGGAATACAAGGTTATCAGGTTGTCCCACGTGGGGCTAACAGTTTTTTTAATCCCCATTTTACAAATGAGGTAACTGAGGCACAGAGAAGTGAAGTGACTTGCCCAAGGTCACACAGCTGACTAGCGGCGGAGCTGGGATTAGAACCCGTGACCTCTGACTCCCCAGCCCACGCTTTTTCCACTGAGCCACGCTGCTTCTCTGTTACAGTACTGTGTATGAAGGTAGAGCTCCATAAAATAACTGATTGACTGAATCCATCAATCGATAGTGTCGTGGGCCAACTGTGTTCAGAGCACTACACTAAATTCTTGGGAGAATACAATAGAATAAGTAGACATATGATCTCTGTATTCAAGGAGCTTAAAATTTAGTGGGGAATGTTTTTGTTCAAATTCAACGTGGTTTGTTTTGAGAAGGTCCCAGTGAACTCTCGGAGCCAGGGTAGAACTTGAGGCATGACTTCCATTTACATGTTTATGATCAATCGGGGGGCATTTATCAATAGGTCAATAGTATTTGAATGCCTATTATGTGCAGAGCACTCGACTAAGTAGGAATTCTGGAGGGTGCTTCTTAGTTGTATCTAATGGAACGTATCAAAGGATCAGATTTACTATCGTAATAATAGTGGCATTTAAATGCTTACAACATGCCGAGCATTGTAAGAAGCACTTGGGTAGATACAGGATAATCAGGTTGGACACAGTTCCTGTCCCCCATGGGGCTCAAGGTCTAAGTATGATGGAGAACAGTTATCGAATCCCATTTTAGAGATGAGGAAACTGAGGCCCAGAGAAGTTAAGTGACTTGCCTAAAGTTACACAGAAGGCAAGTGAAGTCCGAATTAGAACCCTGGTTCTCTGACTCCCAGGCCCATGCTCTTTCCACTAGACCATCCTTCCTCACATGCAGGAATCATGTTTATATAGAACTCTCTACAGAGAAAGACTTCAACTAAGAAAATCACCAGTACTCATTCTACTGTTATGTTACCCAATGTCTAAGTTCCCCAACAAAGTCTCAGTGATTAAGATTTGACAGCAGTTGAGTGGTTTTGTCACTGGCTGCTGAGATGGCATCTCCCTCCTCGCTGCCCTCCAGCCTGGGAAAATAGACTGATCAGAGAGAGCCATCCACTTGGGAAAAGGGAGGCAGAGAATTCCAGGAACTACTAAGAATGTTTTAGGAGAATTTCCTGCAGAACAATGTCAGGGCCTAAAAACGTTCTCGCATTCACAGTGGTGGAAGTGTGGGAATCCCCAAGCCCTATATTATCAAGTGATTTAAATTTTATTTCCTGAAAATAATGGGTGGGCCCTCTTCATTGTTTGTTCTTGGTGCTAATCTTGCAGTTTGGTAATTCTGCCATCGAGGGTAGCCATAAAAGCCAGGTTGTTATTGTTAGAGATGACTTTGATCTGGGATGTTCAATTGATGTATGCCACACATCTGGCTTCACCATTTATTAGAGGTCCTGCTATTTTCATAATGAACATATGTTGCTGGAAATATTTTTCAGGGTGAGAGAGTGAGGAAAGAACATGGAACTGGGATTTAAGAGACCTTGGGTTCTCGTCCTTGCTACTCTATTTGACTGCTGTGTGACACTGGGAAGTCATTTAACCTTTCTAAGCTTCAGTTTCCCCATCTGTAAAACCAGAGTAAAATCTCCCCCTTTTGTGTTACGAGCTCTGTACAGGTCAGGGGCAGTCTGATCTGATTACATTATCTAAGCCAGTGCATCGTAAATGCTTAATACATGCTATTATTATTATTATTATTAGTGCTACACTTTGGAGATAAAAGTAAAAAATCTCCTTGGTAATGAAGTCCTTTAGGTATACCAACTTTGACTGTATTGCACTCTCCCAAGTGCATAGTACAGTGCCGGGCACAGAAGTGTTTAACAAATACCATTAAAAAATACTGATTGATTTTTTTCATTAATTATAACATAATTATGGTATTTGTTAAGCATTCACTATGCATCAAGCATTGTTTTAAGCACTGGGGTAGGTAGAAATTAATTCAAGAACGCCTAGTTCGGAGATCCCACATACGGGCTGTTGCTTTCACTGATCTGGGAACCATAAAGTTTACCAAAGATATTTAATGTGCATTCAGAGACTTGGGGAAGACAAGGAGCAGATATTTGGAGTGTGGTTGGCTAATATGAATGGCATTTGTAGGCAGGAAAGGTGTCGTTTCTCTATGTACTTTCCCAAGTGCATTGCAAACACTGGGCACTCCTTAAATACCATTGTCACTTCTAATAATGATAATAAAATCAATCCTTCAAGTTCCTATTTGAAGGAAACCAAGCTCTTACCTAATCCTCATCGCATTCAATGAAGGAAGGGGTCTGGCTATCGTGATTTCACAGATGAGGCCCAGAGCGGTTGAATAAATTATTCACTTAAAGGCCCAGTGAGTCAGAGGCTGAAAATAAAATCTTAAACCCTGACTACTAGCCAACTGACCACAGTGTCTTCATATACTGACTAAACTAGGGTGATATTGGATAATACAAACTACTAAAGGAAAAGGCAATTTAGTGGCATTTATCATATAAGTGGAGCTAATGGTGGGATGGGCAAAACACTTAAATGCTCTGGTTCCTCCTGGGAATCCTAGAATTTCTAAAATCCATTTAGCAGATATTTCAAGTCACATTTGTCTTGGAACAAAGGGATTACAGTCTATTCTTGATAGAGTTATTTGAACCTAATTGCTGGGAATTGTAGCTCATGGGCATGTGTGTTTAAAAATAAGCCACCACAGGACTATTTGGAGGTGCCCCCCACTGCTCTAGAATAGTGGCAGCTGTTGATTTCGTTCAGCATTGGAGCTGTCCGCTTTCCCTTCTGGGCTCCTATAGCACTTTGCTCATTTTCATCGAAGTGTTCACTGCCCCTGTTTGGCTTGGAATAATGTTGGTATTGTTAAGCGCTTACTATGTGCAGAGCACTGTTCTAAGTGCTAGCGTAGATACGAGGACGTCAGGTTGTCCCACGTGGGGCTCACGGTCTTAATCCCATTTGACAGATGAGGTAACTTAGGCACAGAGAAGTGAAGTGACTTGCCCACAGTCACCCAGCTGACAAGTGGCAGAGCTGAGATTCGAACCCATGACCTCCGACTCCCAAGCCCGGGCTCTATCCACTGATCCACGTTTTACTGGGAGTCTCATCCTGGCTTCTAAATTTGTAGAGTCTGATTTTCCAATTTTTGCACCTTTGGGTCTGAGAAGCCCTATTTGGGAGTGAACTGCTTATCCCTATAATCCTTCTCTTGGGCAAGTGGAAAGAACATGGCTCTGGGAATCAGGAAACCTGGTTCTAGTCCTGGTTCTGCCTGCAGTTGGCTAATGCGAATGAAGACTGCGTATCTGCTTTGGAATGTGTTGCACCCGTTTGTGTGATTGCTCATTACACACCAAGACTCGAGGGAATATGACCGGCACCATACCGCTAGCAGTAGAATCTATTACTTGAAGTCTTGAAGTCCCCTTGTCCCTGACCTGAGATTTCATACCTATAACTTCTTTGTAGATAGCAAAGTCCTTGTGCGTAGGTATCGTGTCTACCAACTCTGTTGTATTGTACTTTCCCAAGCACTTAGAACAGTGTTCTTCTCACAGTAAGTGCTCAGTACATACCATTTATTGATTTTCCTTGTTGGGCAAAGGCTTAAAAAGGTGCCCCTTTCTCTCTCCATGCAGGCAGACTGTAGAAAATTATGTCTGTGCACAGTCAGAGAGAAGATATTTCACCAACCACAGCATTGTCTTTAAGCATGAAGACCAGCTTATATACAGGATTGAGTGGGTTGCAGAGCGGTAGAGCAAAAGGAAACAAGGAAAACTTTCAGAGAGTTTTCTCATCTTTAAAATGGAGAGTCAATATCCCAACTTATACTGTGAACCCCTTGAGGGACAGGGACTGTGTCCACCCTAATATGTATCTGCCTGAGCAATCAGTAAATGGTATTTACTGTGTACAGAGCATTGTACTAAGCGCTTGGGAGAAGAAAACACAACTGAATTAGCAGACACCTTCCCTCCCCCTAGTAATGACCTTACAATCTAGAGGAGTTAGAACAGTACTTGCCTCACAGGAAGCCCTTAAGAAATGGGAGAGGCAGCCTGTGTAGTGGGTAGAGCACGGGCCTGGAAGTCAGAAGGTCATGGGTTCTAATCCTGACTCTGCCACTTCTCTGCTGGGTGATCTTGGGAAAGTCACTTCACTCCTCAGTTACCTCATCTGTAAAATGGAGAATTGAGATTTTGAGCCCCCCATGGGACAGGAACTGTGTGTGTATCCACCCCAGAGCTTAGAACAGTGCCTGGCACATAGTAAGTGCTTAACAAATACCATTGCTATTATAAATTCTGCAGTTAGTGTTATTATTAATAAAGGGAAAAGCTACAAAGTGTATTTAACTGTATCCCTGTCACTTTTCAAAATCTCTCATTTTAACTAAATTAATATGTCACTTTTGTAAAACTTGGCGATCCTTTCTTGATTCCTCTTTTTAGAAATAGACCATACCTTTCCAGGTTGGAAACTAAAGAAATAAGGGAGATTTATATGAATAGTACAAAATAAACAAGCAAAACTGCTCACAATACATTTAATTTCTTGCACACATGCAATCTAGCCACTAAATAACTCGACCAAATTACTTGTTTAAATTCTGAAAAGTCTACATTTTCTCACACTTCATCTCGGGTGGGACTGTGTGGGACCTCTAAATGTTAGAAAATATAGAAATCTAGGCTGAGGGGCATTTAAAGATGTTGAAACTAACTTGTCTGAAATCCTCAAGTGAATACAGGGTGAGCAATTAAGTTATTTAAATAAACTTTTCAAAATGTAAACCACAGAGCACCTCTGGGAAATGGACAGGAAGCTCACGATCCCAAGGGCCTGGTCTGAGGTCACAAAATGGGGTAGACGCTGTCGCCAACTCCTCCTAAATTCCATCCACCCACTTTGCCTCAAAAACTTGACCCCAAAGAAAAGTTTACCCAGCTTTTCGGTTTCTTGGCTTGGCTTTTCTAACATCAAGTGCTGTTTGAATCTTTCCCTGACACTTTTTCTTTTCTTTTTGAATCTGGGAAAATTTCTGAAGCCTCAGAGGAATTCAAGGAAGGGAGTTAAAATCTCTCCAAAGCAACAAGTTTTCCTTGGCATTAGTAAAATGTCCCCATAGAGCTTTTAAGCTGGATTCATATTCAAAAATCCTAGAAAGAAAAGTTAAAAAGGGAAAAAATGTTTTAAAGATGTCAAATGAAAGCCTTGTTTATTACTGTATTTGAGTAATTTAAAGGTTTCATTGAAATCCAGATGCTGTCAGGAAGAGAGATTTGCAGAAGATAATATTTGGATAGATACGATATACATACATACACATGCCTTATATGATAGATTGTAAGCTCCTTGCGGTCAGGGATTGTGTCAATGATTCTATTGTACTCTCCCAAGTGCTTAGTACAGTTCTCTACATACAGTAATTGCTCAATAAATACTATTTATTGGCTCTGGACTCTCCTTGGAGATCATTTAGATCTATGTACCATAGAGGTAAAGCAGTCTGAATGGAAAATAATGCCACCTCCCGTTTCTAAATCTCCATGTTCTATTGTACTCATTTAAGATTCTTTATGAAATATAATTGGTGGTTGATGAACAAAATACCAGTTCTAGTATAACAATCAATCAATAATATATATTGAGTGCCTACTGTTTGCAGAGGTCAGTACTAAGGGCTTCTTCCATTGCCTGAATTTCTGATAATGAAGGCAAAATCACCCCCTTTCCCCCTTATCCTTGCTAAACAACCACTACTCTTTTAGTTTAGCATGAGCCATGAATGTTTCCCCACCAGTTTACCCAGTCACAGTGTAACCGTGGCCCCAAGGAAACATCTCTTTCATTTCATTTTCTCCCCATGCTCTTTGCATTTGAACACAAACATTTCAATTTGTAGGTCCCTTGTGTTCTCCTATTTAGCTTGTCACCGTGCATCTTCTGGAGCTCAATCCTCCCTCCCAAACAATGAAACTTTCACTTCCCCTTGAGCTCTATTCATCCACCCTGACCAAACCTAGCTTAAAGACCTTTTCTCTAGGTTAGCCAGACTGCTCTAGATTATATACTCCTGGAGGGCAAGAATCAGGTCTACTGACTGTATTTTACTCTACCAAGAGATTAATATAGTGTTTTCACACTGAGTCGGTGCTCGGTAAATATTACTGATTGTTAAAAAGATACTTTTTCTTCTTTTCTAAAATGGATCCTGGTCTGAAGCATTTAAATGAATTCAGTTTTTGTCTTCTCTAGCAATCACACCACCAGACATTCATCTTGAGGATGATCCTATTTCTCTGCTTTCATCAGTCCCAGGGGATGTTGGGATTGAGGAAACCTTCAGCAGGGTCCCTATTGATCCCAGAGCATCCCAGAAGGGCAGTACCATTTGTTCTTCTGTGCATAAACAGTATTCATTGGATAGTATACATTGGACCAAATGTCTGCCCGATCACCACTTCAGAGCAGGCAACACACTTTGTAGGAGTTGGTGAGAGGCCAGTCTACTACTGCTGCCTCTGAGTCTCACAGAAAAGAAGCTGTGTGATCTGCTGAAAAGGGCATGGACTTGGAAATCAGGAGACCTAGGTTCTAATCTTGGAATGGCCACTTGCCTGATGTGTGACCTTGGACAAGTCACTTAACTTAATGTCTTAATTTTCTTAACTTTTAAATTGGGATAAGATGCTTGCTCTCCCTCCCCCTTTAACTCTGAGGCCAAAGTGGGAGGGGACTGTGTCCAACGCGATTATCTTGGATCCACTCCAGGGCTTGGAACAGTGCCTGGCATATGGTAAGCACTTTAACATCACAGTTATTATTAAGAAGGCTACTGACCAGTAAGTATTTTTCTCTTTCTCCAGGAAGCTGCCTTATTCTGTCTCAGCTCTCTAGTGCCATTGTTTCTTCTTCTCCTCAGGTTGGAGCATTCTTTTCTTCCAGTGGGGTAGAGGAACGATCCCAGATTTTGAGCACGAGTCTTGGGGTTGCAGGAGTGGAGAGTTGGGAGCTATCCAAGGGGTTCATAGGTCAGCCACCTTCCTCATCCCTCCCTCCTCTCATATGGTAAAATGAGGGATTTCAGCCTGGGTCATCATGCCAAGAACTGGAGTTGAATTACAAAATAAACCTGATGGGCAAAGACAGAAAATCAGTGGCTAATGGAAAACATGTGATGCAAAAATCAGTGATTAGAAGAAGCAATTGGATACCTGTAGTCTAATATTTTACTGATGTTTCTGCCCCTTTCTTAATGTAGGTCTTGGAGAAAAAATTCTCATTGTCTCAGATTATCCATGTGAGAGGAATGGTAATCATGACCCAGTGGGAGTAAGATGACCTGGATTCTAGATCCAGTTCAATCACCTATTTGCTGATGGACTTTAGATGACTTGCTTTTCCTTTCTGATCCTTCGTTTCCTGATCTGAAGTGTGGGGACTCCAGTTCCTATTCCTACTTGTCTCACAGGGTTCTCAAAAAAGTTAAATTGGCTACTTCTATAAAGCATTTTTTTAAAAAGAATAACAATTTAAAAAACTATACTGAATTTAGCTCCACCTTAAGAGGAATGGTGAGGATGCATAAATGAGAGACTGCTTGGGAAGTACAATAAGCAAAACTCACTTCCATAACACAATGTACATATCTCACATATCCTGTTACTTAAGCACTACCTCATCATCAGTAGTATTTACTGAGCACTTACTGTGTGCAGAACACTGTACTAAGTTCTTAGGAGAGTTCAATATAACAATGCAACACATATCTCTTTTTGCTTCTTCCTCCTAACTGTAAATTAATTTAGTGTATCTCCCTCACTTAGATGGTAAGCCTCTTGAGATCATGTCTACTAGTTTTTTCTCCCAAGCATTTAGTATGGTGAACTGTACATGGTAGAAGTGCAATGAATCCTTTTGATTTGATTAATCCTTTCTCACTGATTTGCATTTGATGAAAATAATGTGAATATTTGATCATCTTGCACTAGTTGGATTTTAGAAAGTCATTACAAGACTTTGTTCAGTCTTGGTGCGCAATTAGGTCTCCATTGTGGGAGCCTGAAGCTGTTTTAAGCTTTCCCTCCCTTCTCTCTGAGAAACAAAACTAGGTCTTCCTGGTTTCAAGGTCAAGCGTAGGTGGCTTTGGGTGGCTTTGTCCATGAGTCTGGCAGCTGGAGCCTACCCCATAACCATTATCCGCAGTGCACGGGTAGCTTAAATGGTAAAACAAGAAGAATCCTGTCCTATACTTCTAGTCTTTCCTCCCCATTTCTTCATTAGGTGAGAAAACACACCTTCTCTCCTAAAGAAGAGAGGTATTTATTATGGTATTTGTTGAGCACTTACTATGTGCCAAGCACTGTTCTAAGTGTTGGGGTAGGTACAAAGTAATCAGGTCACAGTCCCTGTCCCACATGGGGCTCTCAGTCTTAATCCCCATTTTACAGATGAGGTAACTGAGGTGCAGAAAAGTAAAGTGACTTGCCCAAGATCACACATGGCAGACATGTGGCAGAGCCAGAAATAGAAGCCACATCCTCTGACTCCCGGGCCTGTGTTTTTTCCACGAGGCCAGGCTGCTTCTCAATTTATTCTCAGTGCACCCTCAATCTTGAGGTTCTATGATGATGCAGGTGCCTCACCTGTATTTTAAGATCTAAAGCATTTCTCCAGTAAACACTTCTTAATCTGTACATCCTTTTACTCCTATATTTCACCTGGGAGGTGGGGGGAGAGGGAAGCTGACTATTGTGGCCATCACTGAATGACATTCCAATACTCACTTTTAATCTCTGTCCAAAGCCCGTGCTCTGTGTCCTCTTTCGATAGCACTTTCCTGAACTAATGCAACGTGAGCTAACGGATATTGGCCTCAGCATATAGCCATTTCAGCACAAAGTTTGTCAGCTACTTCTTTGGATCTGCTTCCAACAAATAAACCTTTTTATTGAGCAAAAACACAACGGTGGCCTAAGCAAATTTGAAAAATCTAGCTTCCTATCACCCTCAAAGGTACCCGAATCAACACATATGAGAAAATCAATGATTTCAGTGGGCCCAATATTTTTAGCTTGACCTTATACGGTTTGACCATAGTGTCCTCTTGTGGCTGATTGTATACAAACCTGTCCAAGTCCTTAATCCTGGAAAAAAAGGATCTATCAACCAATCACTTGTATTTATTGAGCATCCACTTTGTGCCGAGCACTGTACTAAACACTTGGGAGAGTACAATATAACAGACTTGGTAGACATGTTCCCTGCCCACAATAAGTTTACAGTCAATAGACAGTAAAACATTAAATAATTCCCCTGAACACAGGAATGGGAAAATGTGACTTGGTGGTGGGGCGGGGGGAGTGGGAGCACCACACTTGACTCACCAAGTTTTTCAACAAGAGAATGTGAATAGATCATTATAGTAAAAGGAATACCTTTGTCAGGTGTTTTAGCATCTTTGTAAGTATAAATTTGTGGAGCAATAACATGAAAAGTTCTTTATGCAATTCCAAACAATTTTATCGATAGGTATTGTGAACTCCAATTATTTTATAGGTGCATCTCATCGGCTTTACTCCCAGACCAAATAAGTGCCGTCCTCTTGAAGCTCACCTTGTTAGAGCGTAAGCTTCTTGTGGGTGGAGTCTTTGTCACTAACTTGGATTTCCAAGTGCTTAGTGCAGTGTATGGAACACAGTGGTTGCTGTTGTATAGGGTCCTCAGTGTTTTGTGTTATGGACTTGGTGGATATCTGACCAAAGGTGATAGATGCCTCTTGTCTCTTCTGCAGAGGAAGATTTCTCCTTCCTATTATTTCCTGCAGATATGTCTGGAAGTTTAAGCATGATGTGCTCAGGAAACTGACCTCCACTTCTTTTCTCCCTCCTTCTTATACTGTGAGTCCCAAGTGGGACAGGGATTATGTTCAACTGATGATCTTGTAGGTTTTCCAGGGCTTGGCATGGAGTTAGTGCTGAAATACCCCAATTATTATTATTATTATTATTCAAACAAGTTCAGAAGGACCATACTTGAGGAACATCCTTCCAACAGGAATGGATAGGTTTTTTAACAGACACGAAGACCCCAAACTAATCCACTTTGGATTTGCAAATGGGAGAGATTACTACACCCACAGTTTTCTTTATTTAGGTACTTGAGACTTGATATTTAAATGTATATACTATTTCTTTTCATAGAAATAGAAAAGTTTTAAGTTTGTAAATTATCATCATTGTTGGTATTTATTGAGGGTTTACTACATGCAGAGCACTGTATGAACCGCTTGCGAGAGTACACTACAACAGAGTTGGCAGACATACCCCTCCCACAAAGATCTTCCATTCCAGAGGGGGAGACAGACACTTAGAGCATATAATTTTAAAGAGACATACATAGGTGCTATGGGGTTGTAAATGTAGAAATGTTAGAGTGGAATCTGAAATTTAAGGTCGGGTGGGGAGTAAAACACTTTGAGTTCTTCAGAGGAGTCCTATTGTTAAGTTCCAAGGTACTTTGTATCTACACAAATGCCCTCCTGGTTATTTCAAGGGTCTGGATGCCAGTTACGGGAGGTTTAACCGTCATTGCTTAAAAAATATGCCTGGAATATATTATGCTTTTTCCTCTGAGAAGCTGCACATATATTCTTCAATGTAGTCTCATAACATAACGAACGAAGAAGATGGATAGTGACTTTTTCCAGTTTACCCGTGAGAAGGGACGGTCACTGAGTGCTGGGACTGGAAAGGTCTTTAATAGCCACTACACCATTAGTAGTACTTTTTCTACTGTCATTATAGGAACATCCTAACACTTTAATAGAGGACAATTTTGTTTAACTTGGGACAAGATAAATACATTCAAATTCAGTGTAGAGAAAAGTTCTGTCTTTAGGGGCATCAGTGAAACCCGCCATCATATTTTCTGGGTAGAGGACTCCCTCCCGTGGACAATGAAAGGAAATGGGATGTTACAGGGAAGGGCAATTTGAGTAGCTGTTTCGACAGGAAAAGAAGCCTAGGATTTTGAGCTGAGAAAGCGGTGGGAGATTTGGTTAGAACCCAGAAACCGGGTCAAATTTCAAAATCATCATCACCATCACAGTGGGATTTAGTAAACAATTATTCTGGGTCAAGCAACGCTGTGTTCTGAAGGAGATGAAAGATAACCAGAACAAACATAACCCCCACCCATACCAGTCAATGGTATTTACGGACCCCTTATTGTGTGTAGAAGATGGTAGTAAGAACTTGGGAAAATATAATAGAACAGAGTTGGTAGACACTGTCGTAACCACTTCCCGCAAGGAGCTTATAAACTACAGAATTGAATCACTGGACTTCAGAAGAATTGGAACGGAAGCCTCAGTGGAAAATGCTAAGCCGTGTCAATCCTGTGCAATAGAAGGTCTGATAAAAACCAAATACCCCACAGATTCAGATCTGAGTGGATAATCTGTAGTTCAGGTGTTCCAGTTACCTTATATCTACCCCGGTGCTTAGAACAGTGTTTGGCACATAGAGCTTAACAAGGACAATAATAATTCAGTCACTGGAAGTTGTTACCAAGCCCGACCAATCACTTGTATTTATTGAGCGCTTCCTATTTGTAGAGTACTGTACTAAGTGCCTGGGAGTGTACAGTAGACACTTTCCCTGACCATAAAGAATTTACAGTCTAGAAAGGGAGAGCAGAAAGATCCCCTTTAGACTGTAGCAATAATAATAATGATAATGGTGATATTTGTGAAGCACTTACTATGTGCCAAACACTGCTTTAAACGCTGGGGTAAGGTACAAGGTAATGAGGCTGTCCCACGTGGGGCTCACATTCTTAATATCCATTTTGCAGATGAGGTATTTGAGGTACAGAGAAGTTAAGTGACTTATCCAAAGTCACACAGCTGATAAGTGGCGGAGCCAGGATTAGAACTCATGACCTTTGACTCCCAAGACCGGGATCTTTACTCTAAGCCACACTGCTTCCCTGTAAGGTTGTTTTAGGCAGGGAAGATATCTACTAATTCTGTTGTACTCTCCCAAGGGCTTAGTACAGTGCTCTGCCCATTTTAAGTGCTCAATTAATACCATTGATTGATTGCTCCTGGAGTGACCTTTTTTCAAGCAGCATAGCCTAGTTGGATAAAGCATGGACCTGAGAGCTGGAGGACCTGGGTTCTAATCCAAGCTCCTCCACTTTAATTTTTTTTGAATGGCATTTGGTGCTCTCTTATTACGTGCCAGGCACTGTACTAAGCACTAGGATAGAAACTAATCAGGTCGGAGATAGTCCGTGGCCCATGCGGGGCTCTAAGCCTTAATTTCCATTTTACAGATAATAACAAAAATAATTATGGTTTTTGTTAAACACTTACTATGTGCCAGGTACAGTATTAAGCTCTGGAATGGATAGAAGCGAATTGGTTTGAACACTGTCCCAGTCCCATGTGGGGCTCACAGTCTCAATCCCCATTTCACAGATGAGGTAACTGAGGCACAGGGAAGTTCAGTGACTTGCCCAAGATCACACAGCAGACAAATGGCACAGCTGGGATTACAACCCATGCCCTAATCACGGATTATGATTAAGAAGCTGAGGAAGTTGAGGCACAGAGAAGTTAAGCGACTTGCCCAAGATCTCACAGCAGACATAAATAAATAAAATTGTGGTATTTGTTAAGTGCTTACTATGTGCAAAGCACTGTTCTAAGCGCTGGGGGATACAAGGTGATCAGGTTGTCCCACATGCGGCTCACAATCTAACAGAGCCTGCATTAGAACCCACATCCTCTGATTTCCAGGCCTGTGCTCTTCCCACTAGGCAATGCTCCTTCTCCACTTGCATGCTGTGTGACTTGGGCAAGATATTTAACTTCTCTGCGCCTCAATTTCCTCAACTGCAAAATGGGAATTGACTACTTATTATCCCGCTTGCTTAGGGAAGGGGCAAGATGTTGCAGGAGGGAGAAGGCAGGTTTGACTAAGAGCCTTTTTGGTTCTCTGCTGAATGAGAAGGACCCCTGATCCACCACTAACCTCACAGACCTCTCCAACAACTGTCCAGGTTTAGTAGTGCTCCTCAGGGGTGAGCCCAGAATGGAGCTTGAGGTGGAGAAATCGTCAGGATATGACGGGCACTTCCCAAGATGTGAGCCCCGTGTGGGACAGGGCCTTTATTCAGCCTGATGAACTAGTATCTACTCCAGCGCTTAGCATGGTTTTTGACATATAGTAAGCACTTAACAAATTCCATTTAAAAAAAAAAATCCCAGGATCTGAAAAGGCCCCTCAGCCTGATTAGTAACCTGTGTGTTTTGTGTGAATTTCATAGTCATTTATTTAGTTATGAAGGTATTCACTTGTGTATGTTATAGATGCATTTTCTCTCAACTATGGTACAATCATCCCCATTAGACCCTAACCTCCCTGAAAGCAGGGTCATGGCTTTGGCTTCTTGAGAACTGATAAAACTCCTAAGTATAGTGCGGGGTCGTCTTAGCCAACTCATCTCTTGATATTTTTCTCTGCGCCCAGGATAAATGCTATAGACAACACTACCGCTCCCAGTCTCTGAAATGATAAGAGAGAGAGAGATGGTGGGGGGATGTGGAATTGAGAATCATGGACGCTAGGAAGTGAAGGATGGAGGGAGAGGAGATTGGAAAAGATATCCTTGTCGGTGGAATGCACTATAACCTCTCTCTGTCAGGTTGTGTGGATCATTTCGGCAATATCAAGGCCGTTTAGGTAATTGACTAAGAGGAACTCTAGGACTGTGACTAACTCAGGCCCCACTGCGAGAGGAAGTGGCCGAAACCTCACTTCAGGGCAACTGTGACTCATACTTGCAGTGTTTCACACCTGTCTGCTCTTGAGTTTGTTTAGTTTGTTTTGACGCTTAAGCACTTACTGTATGCCCGGCACTGTACTAAGTGCTGAGATAGAAGCTAATCAGGTTGGACAGAGTCCACGTCCCCAGATAGGGTTCACTGTCACAGAGTTTACAATCTGGAGGGGGGAGACGGGCATTAATATAAAGAAATAATTTATAGATATGTGCATAAGTGTTTTGGGGCTGAGGTGGGGTGAGAGTGTAGCATTACAATATTTAGGGCATCCTTCCTCAAAGGGCTCCTATACTTTAAATTCAGCCAGTCGAATGGGGTCAGATTAAGCGCCCAAGAACGCTAAGGACGTCAGAGGACGTCCCGAAAGCCACTCAAATGACTACCCTGGTGACCAGAGTGTAAGTGTGTCCTTTCCCCTCATGGCACACCTCCCCACAACAATAAAGGTTCCACTTATAGCTTCCCAGTCGCTGTGGTTGAAGAATAATAGTGTAACTATAGTTGTGATAGCTGTGAAGCATTTACTATATGCCAAGCACTGTACTGACTGCTGGGGTAGATAGAAGATAATCAGGCTGGACATAGTCCCTGTCCCACATGGGGATCAGAGTCTAGGAGGGAAAACAGGAATTTAATCCTGAGGCTAAGGGCACACGGCAGGACAGCAGCAGAGCTGTCCCCAGACCCCAAAGCTGTTTCCAGGATGCCGCGCTGGCTCGGAGTGGTGGGGTGAGGTTGGTGACAGCCCTGTTGCAAATCTCTGGGATTCTCCTCCCTCCCAGGGGGCTGGAGCCCCTGAGGAAGCACATACACCCACCAGAGTCTGCCCTGCCCCCAACCCCCACCCACCTCACTCCCCCCTCTCCCCTCCAACCTCCCCTTAAACTGGCATTTGAAGGCAGTATCGTTTGCCTCCCTTTGAATATGAAGTTGAGAGACTACAATAAATTGCTGGCTGATATCAGAGCATGATTTGAAAGTAGTAAGTAGCAGCGATTGTATTTACCGAGTGTCTGAGTGTAGTGCACTGAACTCAGCGCTTAAGAAAGTTCAGCAGACAGGGCCTATACATAACCCCGAATGTCACCAAGTTATAAGCTGGTTCTCCAAAAAAAGCATATGAAGCACCAAACCTCCGTCAGACGATGGTCCTTCCAGCCCAGTATTCTATCTCAGGCGATGGCAACAGATGCTTGGGAGGATGGAATGACATGTCGCCTAATGGTTAGGGAGGTACCGCTGAGATCCCTAGCTTCTCCTCTTTTGACCGTTTGGTGTCTCTCCCGCCCAACGATATGTTCAAACGCCAATTGAACCTAATGATGTTTTTGACAGACCAAGCTTCCCCTGGCAATGGATTCCACGTTTCTCTCCTGCTACATGACAAACTATCCCCTTTTGTTGTTATAGTTATTTGGAACTTTCTTCTTTTAAGCTTCAAAAATTCTGAGTTTGCCCCATCCACGTTTCTCATGACTTTATGAATTTCAATTATGTGTCTTCTCTGGCTTTATCTTTCCAGGTGGTAGGGTCCCAAAGTTTCCAGTCTATTCTCCTTAGGAAGTTTTTTCCTCTTCCTCGATCGATCGATGAATTGTACTTATTATTTCCTCATGGTCAGCTTCTTTTTTCCTGGACAATTTTCAGTTCTATTGTGGTCGGTTTAGTCTGTGGAGAGTGTCATTTCATCTAAAATTCTGGATTTATATTATGTTGAATTAATGCCTTAAGTTTTGTTGTCCAATCCCTTCCCGATAATGCGTAGTACTTTATAATCGTTATTATGGTATTGGTCTGTGAGCCCCATGTGGGACAACCTGATTACCCTGTATCTACCCCAGCGCTTAGAACAGTGCTCTGCACATAGTAAGTGCTTAACAAATACCAACATCATTATTATTAAGCGCTTACCATTTTGTCAAGCACTGTACTAAATGCAGAGGTTGACGCAAGATAACACGGTCTTAATTGGTCTTTTGGGATCCTCCTGGGACCACGAAATGAAGAACCTGGGATGGGAAAAGGAAGTGGAGAGGTGACACTTCATTTACTGGGAATATCCTTTACATTTTACTGATCATAACATATTGTTGAACTTCATTACGAAAGTCAGCTATCAACGTTAGATGATTCCATTGAAGAGCACGGACTTGGGAGTCAGAGGCGGTGGGTTCTAATCTCAGCTCTGCCACGTACCTGCTGTGTGACCTTGGGTAAGTCACTGAACTTCTCTGTGCCTCAGTCACCTCATCTGTAAAATGGGGATTGAGACTCTGACCCCCACTTGGGACAACCTGATCACCCTGTATCTACCCCCGTCTTAGAACAGTGCTTGGCACGTAGTAAGCACTTAACAAATACCGTTATTATTATTATATTACTTGAACGAAAATGTATTTCAATTTTTCTGGGTATATATTTTTGAATCACAGGATTTGAAGAAACTCAATCGGAGGCAGGTGTTTGAGGATGCCTTTCAGAGAACGGCAACGCCGTCCTGCTTCTCCATCTCCAGGTCCAGGTGGGTCTCCTTGGTATTCCTCAGCTCTCCTGTCGGTCAAGGGGGATGAGGACTGCGTGGTCAGTCAGGAGACCAGGGTGATAGTTTCAATTCTGCTTGTTGCAGGATAGTCTGGGTGAAGACCATACGACTTCACGGTGCGCTACACCACTTTGCACCCGATCCTGTGCCTTAGCGGGAACATGACTGACAGGGATGAGAGAGTGCAAATCGTGTTGTGCAAGCCACTACTACTATCATCAGTTCTTCTGCTCAGGTTTTCGGTCCTTAAGTCTCAAGATGGAGGCTCCATTCGGTCTTCCGTGACTGGAGACTCCATCCCTGGTCCAAGCTGCACTGTCTCTCATTGGATTCCTTCTCAGACCTGATTCTTCTCCCTCTCCTCCTACCAACCTCTTGCTCTCCCCTCCCTGCCAACTGCCACACAGAAATACATACACCTCCTAATGCTTCAGTTTGGGAGCACAGTGTGAAGGAAGGAAATCTGAGAAAAGGTGGATACGATTGAGTAAATGAGGCTGGGATGTGAGGGAGTTCAGATGGGTCAGTTCAGATCCTCGACGGCACTCAAGGGCGACTAATGAAATAGTTCAAAACTAACATTTTGTTAACGTAAGCATGTGTGTTATATCAAGAAATCTGACTAAATGTGGGCTGGAATTTAATATTTTCCAGCGATTTTGCCGGGAAAACTAGTTGCTAAATCCGGTCATTAGGACTCTAATAGAAACCTTTATCAATCTGCTTTAACTCCAGGACTTCAGATACAATTGCTGGGGACCCCCCAGAATACACATTTCTGTTTTTTCCAAGGACAGACATCTTGTAAAAGACGAGCTATATTAGCAGGAATCTTCTCGATTGAAAACAGGAGTAACTTTAGAAACCAGGGTTTTGCATTAATCAGGAGATTTGGTTCAGTTAGAGACTAACATTCTGAGTAGGATTTAAATTTGGATTCATTACTTCCATTCCTGAGACTCACGGCACTAATTTAATCACTGCATCGTAAGTGATGCTGCTTCTTTGAAGTTTCGGGGGAACATCTGACCGATGTTCAGTGATGCAAGACGCAGTTCACTGAACCTGCATTTCATACTGCTAGTGCAGGCTTTTCCTCCAGTTTCTATGGAAACCGGGGATCTGTATTCCAATCACATTGCCTGAAGGGCCTGCCACAATCAGGAAAACTGAGTCGGTAGCACGGTGGATTCTTAAAATTTCGGAATTCCAAAACGCTGTCAACATATCTGAAGGACCATAGGGATGAACACTCAGTACAAAAGTACTGATAGAAAATAGCAGGGTCCAATATCTTTTTGGATAAGACCTAACTGGATTATAACAAGCCCGCTTGAAAAGATCAGGTTATGCACCGTTCGAAGAAGCACAGACCGGGCACAGAGATCGGGCTTGCGGTGCCATGAATTTAGTATTTCTCCTGCTATGAGAACGATATACTTGGCAGTGAAAATGCCTCTTCTCTGATGGGGTAACTCTGATCTCCCTGTGAGTGTGTTTGCTGCACAAAGCTCTGCTCTTCTATGCCTTGTCACATAAGGGGACCATCCTATTTTGTTGCAAACGAAGGGGTTATCCTGCATTCCCCGAATTTTTTTTTTTAACTTTAAGCAGGCTAATTACACGGCTATTGCGTAGCCCTCCACTTGTTTACGTGACTACACCGTGTTCCATCTTTTCGAAGTCATTACACTTCTGTTCCCCGCATCCTAGTGCTAAAAAGGTTGGGCGACACATAATGGTGTGTTTTTTGGCAGTCCGAATCCTTATTCCCTGAAGATTTACTGTTCTCTATATCAGCGGGACTTACCTTTCCCAGCCAAAACGCTAGCGCGGTCGATACATCTGAGCTCTTGGGGGATCGGGAGGGTCGTCGGGTGCGTCCGCGTGTGTGTTTTGATGACAGCGTCTGAGGGTGTAGGGGGTTCGATGACCACTCCCGACGTGTGAGTGTGTAGGGGGTTCGAGGACCCCAACTGAGGATGTGTGCGTTGGGGCGGCTTGATGACCACACCCGAGTGTGTGTATATCTGTGTATGAGTGTAACGGGTTCGAGGACCTCAACTGAGGATGTGTGGGTATGGGGGGTTTGACGACCACACCTGAGTGTATGTAAATGTGTGTTTGTGCGTGGGGGGGAGGGCTTGAGGACCCCAACTGAGGATGTGTGTGTATAGGGGGCTCGATGACCACACCTGAGTGTGTGTGTGTGTGCGTGTGTAGGGGGTTTGAGGACGCCACCTGAGGATGTGTGTGTGTTGGGGCGGCTTGCTGACCACACCTGAGTGCGTGTCTATAGGTGTACGTGTGGAGGGGGTTTGAGGACCTCGACTGAGGATGTGTGTGTACAGGGGGCTCGATGACCACACCTGAGTGTGTGTGTGTTTGTGCGCGCGTGTGTAGGGGGTTGGAGGACCCCCAACGGAGGATGTGTGTGTGTTGGGGCGGCTGGCTGACCACACCCGAGTGTGCGTCTCTCTCTGTGTGTGTGTGTAGGGGGTTCGAGGACCTCGACTGAGGGTGTGTGTGTATAGGGGGCTCGATGACCACACCTGAGAGAGACCATGTGTGTGTAGGGCGGGTCGAGGACCCCAACGGAGGATGTGTGTGTGTTGGGGCGGCTGGCTGACCCCACCTGAGTGTGTGTGTGTGTGTGTGTGTGTGTGTGCGCGAAGGGTCCCCGGCGGCCCCGTCCCCTTCGGCCGGCTCCGAGGCCGCGGAGCGCAGAGGGCGCCAGCGCCTCGCACATCTCCAGCCCTTCGACAACGTGGCGGCCGGCCTGGAGCCCCGAGGCTCGTTCGGGCTGCGGTCGAGCCCAGCGGCTCTGGGAGGAAAGTCACCCCCCCAGGACCGGCCGGGCGACGGAGCCCCGCTCTCCCGGCTCCTCCGGCTCCCCCGGCTCCCCCGGCTCCCCCGGCCCGGCCCTCCCGGCCCCCCCGGCCCCTCGCCGGCCAAGGACCGGCCGCTCCTCGGAGGAGGAGGTGGTCGACCTTCCGCAAAACGCTGCCCCCACCCCTCCGAGGCCGCAATCTCTGCAGGGGTCTCTCCGGCGCGCAGCCTTTGCGACTCCGTCGGTCCATTTAAAGCGGCCGGATGTTCGGGGGGCGGAGATGGTCCCGCCTGTCCATCCCCACCGGCTGGGTGTGTGTGTGGCTGTGTGTCTAGGGTCCCCTGTGTGTGTGTCTAGGGTCCCCTGTGTGTGTCTAGGGTCCCCCGAGTGTGTGTGTGTCTAGGGTCCCCTGTGTGTGTATAGGGTCCCCCGAGTGTGTGTGTAGGGTCCCGCGGGTGTGTAGGGTCCCCTATGTGTACGTGTGTGTGAAGGGTCCCCTCCTGTGGGCCCCGAAAGCGGGCGGCGAGCCCCGTGCAACCTGCGCCCTCGACGCCCCATTTCCCCCCCGCGTCCTCCCGCATCTCGTCGCCCCTTATTTAAAACCCCCGGGTGGCCTCCCCCGCCCCCCTTAAATCTTAGCTGGGGCGGGGGCTCCTCCAATCCCTCCCGCCCTCCCCAGTCTTGAGAATAAATAAATGAAAAAGAGAGGGGGGGAGGAGTGAAAATAATTTTTTTTTTTTAAAAAAAAACCTTTCAAGGCACACCCCCCTTGCGAGGGTGGCTTTGGGCTGCCCAGACTGTCACTGGTGAAAAAAAAAAAGGGAAAGAAAAGGGGGAGGGGGCGGCAGGGAGGAGGAGGGAGGGAGGGAGGATGAGAATTGCAGCAGCAGCAGCAGTAGCAGCAGCAGCAGCAGCAGCAGCAGTCGCGACGGCGATAGCGCTATAACGGGCTCCAGTCACTTCGCTCGCAGCCACCGAGAAGGGGAGACCCCCGCCCCCCTGCCCGACCCCCCCACATCCAGCCCCGAGGACTCTAGCTGCTCCAGACCCCCTCGGAGGCCGCAGAACGCACGCAGAGGGGCCGGGACAAGAAGCCACACCAAGGTAAGGACCAGCTCGGGGGGTGGGGTGGGGATGGGGGGGAGGGGGGCAGGCATTTGAAAGCATCCCAAATCCCCTTTCCTCTCCCACCACACCCCACCTTCCGACCCTCCGAGAGGGGAAGGGGGCTGGAAAAGGGGATGCCGTCGAGAGGAGGGAGATGCGAATTCAAAACCGAATCCATTTCCAAAGTTAAGGGGGGGAGAGGCAGGATTCTGGGGTGGGGCTGGGGGGCTGGGGAGGGGGTAAAATGGGCAGGGTGAAGCGGTGGGGGCGTCGGGGGGGGGGAGCTCCCTATAATTACCAAAAAAAAAAAGAATAAATCATTCTAGGACAGCGACTCCGAACCGAGTCGACCCAGCGGTGAGCTTATCCCAAACCCATCTTCTCTGGGAAAGTCGAATCCCACCGAGAAGAAAGATGGAGGGGGCGGAGGAGATGGGCAGGGGGAAGGGGCGAGCCTTGGGCGAACCCAGAGCTGGGAACCTCCACCGGTCCTCGCTCGGAAGGCGACGAGCTCATTTATCCGCGGGGGCCACATTTCACTTGGGGGGGAACCCGGGGCTCCCCCCAAATCGGGTTGACGCCCCCCCTCCCCCCCAAAAGCAAACGTGAAAAGAGAAATCCCGGGGCCCCCATAGCCCTGGCCGGATCGGGGTCCACCGAGCCATTGCGGCCGCTGGGCATCGATCTTCTCCTGGCCACCGGATGGTGAAAGGCGCTCAGTGCTTCGCACAGTGTGGCGCTCCGTCTGCAGGGTGCGCTTGACGCTGGCAGCGTGCTGGCTGCGCGCAACTGGGCTTTCGAGGGCACTGTGGTCGACGCTTTGTTGGAGACGTTTGTTAGACGCTTTGTTAGAGCGAGCCGGGGCTTGCAACGAGAACCGCCCCCTCCTTCCCAGCCAAAGAGAAACCCCCAGAGCCCCCAAATTGCGGACCCTCCGACTCCCGTGCGATCGACTTGACTTTAGTGCGATGAAAGTGCATGGCTCCAAAGCGCCTTCTTCCCTCTCCCCACCGCATGAATATTCATCGAATGGCCCCGGATTAATTCCAGCCTCCAAACTACATGAGCTCTGCCTGCCCGCGTCGTTTGCACTTTTCGGAAAGCATGGTGGAGCCCCGCGCAACCCCTATAGATCGAAGGGAATGCATAGGGCGACAGTGACTCGATTTACCCTGAAGCTCCCGGCCAGTGGCTTCGGGTGCGAGGCCCTAACCGCCCAGCGAAGGGTCGCTCGCTTTCGGTGGGTGGGAATAGAAATCCTAGGGTTGCTCCTCATGCTAATTGATGGGGACTGACTGCGGTGAAAATGAATGAAAGTGGACTGTAATTACCTATTCCTTTGTCTTTGCCTCACGCATGCGCCCGAGAGCAGGGCGTGGAGAGGGGCAGGCAGCCTCATCTCTCCATCCCTAAACCAACCTCGTATCAGAAGCCGTGGAACAAAGGCTTTCCCCAAATGGTGCATTAGACTCCTGGATGCAGGGACCCTTTCTTTTCCTCGCCCCCCTTTGCCTTTCCAGGATTTTACCTCGTGCTCATGAAAAGCCAGAGCTTTAAGGAAAACCATCATCTTATATATTGTCAGGGTTTGTTTTTTTTTAAATCACCATAAATGGAATTCTCCTTTATCAGTAAAGGTCTTCTGCACCACCCTGCCCGGGGAGCAGCTCTTTTGTTTTTAATTGCCACCCACCTACCCTCTCCTTTCACCGTCGCACAGGTTTGCAGTTGGGTCTTGCTTGATTAAGAACCACCGAGGTCTTGGGCACCACCCTGCCCTGGGAGCAGATCTTTTGTTTTTAATTGCCACCTACCTACCCTCTCCTCTCACCCGTCGCACAGGTCTGCAGTTGGGTCTTGATTAAGAAGCACCGACGTGCTGAGGGTGTTGCCGCTAGCGATTGCTGCCGAGGGAATGGAACAATGTATTGAAAAGCACACTGACAAGATGGCCTTCAAAGACTAGCGCTGAGAAAATGGTTACCGATTCAGAACGGCCGGAATTTTGAGCCTTTCCTTTTCTCAGCTCTTAAAATGCCTACATCGTATCTAGAAAGACTTCTTAAAGATGACACAGGAGAGATGAGAGATGCCAGTATCATTACAGGGTCTCATAAAGGATTGAGATGAAATAAAGCACAGTTACTGATGAGTAATTACCTTGACCTATTTTTTTTTTCCCCTCAGGAAGTAAGAGTATAGATTCTTTGGTTTTCAATGCACGTAAATGGACTTTTTTTTAAAAAAAAATATAGGCACTAACAGGTCATTTTAGGGACTGGTAGGGAATGGACCTCGGCGATAAAGTTACTATTATCTCTCCAGCTAAAATTTCAGTGTTAAGGGTAACTTATCTAAGGTCACACCTTCACTTTACTGTTATCCCATCATCATTATCATCTTATCATGATATTAAAGTCCTTTTTCTAAATGGTATTTGTTAAGCACTTTCTATGTACCAGACACTACAAAACTCTGAGGTCCCTGCAAACTGTAATCGGGTTGGACACAGTCTACTTCCCACAGTTCAATCCCCATTTTAGAGATGAGGGAACCGAGGCACAGCAAAGTGACCTGCCCAAGGTCACACCGAAGGCAAGTGGCAGAGTCTCGATTAGAACCCAGGTCCTCCGGCTCACTGGCCCGTGCTCTTTCCACTGGGCCACGCTGCTCCTCCAAGCCCTTCTCATAGCGCTCCAGGTAGACAGAAAAATGGTGGCTTGGTCTGTCGGATGGGACTCATCCTGAGTTCAAGGGTCATGGCAGCTGGCTCTGTCTCAGATCGATCATCCTTCTTGGTAGCAATGATGTAAAGGTGAGTTGGCTCAAAAGATTTAAACGGAGCTCCTCAACCCAAAGCCAATAAATTGGGGCCAGTCTAACCCTGGCTCACATCTAGGTGGGTTTGAATTGGCCATGTGTGACTGGGCCTTTGGACCGGGAACTCATGAGCTGACCTGTCCAATTCAGGACCCTTACTTTCGGGACACACTTGTTCTTCATATGGGTAGAGTTTAAGAGGGTTGTCTACGTTTGTAAAGTTGATCAAATGTCCAGTGCATTTCATCCATGACAGAGCCCTCCTGAATTATCCAGGTTGGTAGTCGATGTGGCTCAAATTTTCCAGAAGCTTGGACCAATTTTCCAAGCCCTTTTATTGATATATATATCAACCACAGATTTTTGACAAGCATGTCTTTGGTGTATTGTGGGCAGAGACTGGGTCTACCAACTCTGTTACACTCTCTTCAGCACTTATTACACTGCTCTACACATAGTAAGCATTCAGTAAATTCGATTAGGTTGAAAAACTGGATGATTTGCTGATGTCTACAAAGTTTCCTCCAGGCCTTTAGTCCATCACTGAGGATAGTCGTGATGCAGCATTGTTAAGGTAGGCTTTGAAGATAACTCTGTTTCCCAAAGAGAACACAAGCATATCACCATTAAAAAAGGGGGGGGGGCACCCTTCTTTGCACTTTCAGTTATTTGAGCTTTATCAAAGCTCTTTGGTTTGTTACTTTTCTTGCTGATTTCCTTCCGAACAAAAAGCATATGTGTCCGAAATGCATCGTGTACTGTGTCTTGAGTTTTTTGTTTCAACTTAAGAGCATGTTAGCCACATTCCATGGTCTAGATAAGCAAGCATTAACAGGACAACAGTGGTTTTAGAAGGTTCAGAAAGAATACTGTCTGTAAAATAGTTGATTGTATGATACAGCGTATTTGTTTAAAACTGCTGTTGCTCCACATTCCTGAGCATTTTTGTATCAAATTGACCTCTGCAACTAGTAATTGTATTCTTTTAAAATAAAGTCTAGGTCGCAGCATAAAAAAAACTCTAGTCAATTGCACTACGTTCCTGGTGCTGTCAAAAGTGGACTGGTTTCCTTCCGATTGCTGTGACCGGTGTTCATATTTGATAGTGATATGGTCTAGGTAACCAGGCTAACATTAAGAATTGATTCCCATTAAAAATGTGAGCCTATTATTGCACCCAAAAAGTGCACTTTTCATACTGTGATAATTCCTGGATATCATTCATATTTAATCTCAGCTTCAAGTCAGGTGAATGTCTGGAATAAATAATGTCTGGTAAATGAATAAAGGACTGAAAACTTATCCTGTCTGGCACTTGTGGTCTTGCTGTAATATTTTAGCACTGCTCCTTTCCATCCCAGAAAAAAACCAACAAACACCTTAAAATTCTTTCTAGCATTTACACTAGTATTTATTGCAGGTATTTTTGGAAGAACAGTGCTCCCAAGTCGACCCCCTAATCTTGCATTCTTACCTTATCACTGTACCATTACCTGCCTATCAAGATACCATCAACTTTATTACTTTAGCTGATGAAACTGGAAAACATGTAAAGAGCTCAAGAGTAATCTTGAATATTTGGGCAAGGTAGAAGGTTGTATTCTTCCTGCGTAGAGGGAGTGAGTGTGTAGGTGGGTGTATCCATCCATAAATTGTCCTGTGATTTACCTCAAGAAGGTTGCTGAATATTTGAAAGGCATTAGTAAGTATTTGTAGATCTCCTGAGCCATCTTATTTTGTCTTTATAAATTTAGACAAGACATTATGCATTTATTCTATGTTCTCTTGTTTGACCTTGAAAGGAAATCCCTGTTGTAACTAACTAGCGAGGCCTGGTGGAATGAGCATGAGAGTGGATTCTCATCTTGGCTGTACTTCTTGCCTGTTGCATGACCTTTGGCAAGTTACTTAATTTCTCTGTTGCCTCAGGTTCCTTAACTGTCAAATGAGGATAAGAAATCTGAGCTCCCTCCCTCTTAGACTATGAACCCCATGAAGGAAATCACTTATCACAGTGCTTGGTACATACTAAATACCTAGTACTATCATTATTCTTGTTATGTATGATCTTGGGACTTATTTAGTTATATTTTTAGACCTACGCTGTTCCTGTTCTTCTGATTAGGGAAGATTTCTCGATCTGTTCATTGTTTCAGAACAATGTGGAAATGGCATTGGTTTCATGTTATTCAAAACAAGACCCGATTTTGTGTTTTTAAATTCAAGGCCATGGAATGAAGTAGTTTTAAAAAGAAAAGGAATTCCAAATCAGTGTGCCTTTAAGTCAACGTGGATAGATGTCCTAGAATAATGATAAAGCGTTCAGGCAGTTGTTAGATGCAAATTCTGTACAGTGTTTTCTATCAAACTGAAATGTACGGATTCTGCCTATATGTATTACCAGGCCTCTCTGCTTGCTCTGACTGAAGACATGTCGTTAAAGTTCTTATAAAAAATAAGGTGGTAGAGTGAAATCCATTACAAACTCATTGAGGTGAACTCAGTTGCCAAACTGCTTCCTTTGGGAGAGGAGAGTTTTCTTATACCACCATTAATTTGTAGCCTCTGAGGAGAGAATTGTCCAAAGAGATCTGCAAGGAAAAAGAGTAGAAAGAGATTTAAAAACATGTTAAATCAAAAAGCTTAACCTGGGGAATTACCTTGTGAGACCTCCTCCAGTTATTAATGGCTCTTTCAAAACTATTTGAGAAGAGGCAAAGTTATTCCAAAGATCATTTTGCTTGTGGGCAGGGATTGTCTACCAATTCTTGCATCGTACTATCCCAAATGCTTAGTACAGTGTCTGCACCAAGTAAATGCTCAATAAAGATTGAGCATTCTAAATAGGAAACAATAGCAGTCATCTTTTTCTCGTTCATGTCCAAATTCTGAATCCGGAGAATAGATATTTTTTCAAGGTCTCCTTCTGTGTGCTTTCCATCTTTCCATTCTAAGGATCTACTGACTCAAATCAGACATTTCTAGAGGAACTGATTTTGGTGCCCAGCTATATTGACAAGCCAGTGCTACGGTAATCAGTAGCAGGAGGATTTTACTAACAAGAGAAGTCAAGGAAGAAATTCCTGAAAATAGTGGAGATTTATAAACAGAAACCATCTGTTGGGCGAGGGACTAGATGCATGAGGAAACACTTTCAAGATTATATGGAAAATGGTGTTCAGAAGAAGGTAAAAGATGGGAAGGAGTGCTGCAGTATGCTTCCTATCTCAGTTGAAAAATTTCACATAGTGGACTCTAAATTATTAATGTGGTATTTAATTGCTTACTGTATGTCAAGCCCTGTTCTAAACATTGGGGTAGATACAATCTAATCAGTTCAGACACAATCCCTGTCCCATATAGGCTCACAGTCTAAGTAGGAGGGAGAACAGGTATTGATTCTCCATTTAACAGTTGAGGAAACTAAGGCAAAGGTAAATTAAATTATTTGCCCATGGTTGCACAGCAGGCAAGTGGAAGAACCCAGATTAAAACCCAGGTCCTTTGACTCCCAGGCTCCTTCCCAGTGAGTATTCTTAGAGCTGATTGCATTTTTCAAAGAATGTTTTGATCTCTAGACTGTGAGCTCATTTTGGGCAGGGAATTCGTTCATTCAATTGTATTTATTGAGCACTTACTGGGCGCAGAGTACTGTAAATGTGATTGTTGTGGTATTATACTCTTCCAAGTGCTTAGTACAGTGGATTGTCAGCTCGAGTTCAGGGACCATGTCTGCTAATTTTATTGTGCTCTCCCAGGGCCTTAACACTCTTCCCAGCATGAGCTCAGTAAATACTCTTGATTGAGCATTTGGCTTCCTAAATTTAAAGCAGGAGCTCTTCTTTGAATATGATAATATTTAAGACTATATGGGGTAGAACCCAAGTTCTCTGACACCCAGGTGTGTGCTGTTTCCATTAGGCCATGCTGTTTATAATATCTAATAATACTCTTACCAGATTGTGTGAAATGGGGAGACTATGTGGGAAAAGCACGCGTACAGCAAATATAGGTGTTTAGTTGGGATCTCTCCTTACTTTTTCTCTGATTTTTTTTTTTGCCTAAATGATTTCTATTATGTGAAGTACAGTGCTCTGTACAAAATAAGTACTCAATAAATACCATTGATGAGGATGATGGGGATGCTGATATGGTTGATAAAAAACCCCTCTTTAATAATAATAATAATTAGGGTGTATGTTAAGCACCTACTACGTGCCAGGCACTGTACTAAGCCCTGGATGAATACAAGCAGATTGGGTTGGAGAGTCCCCATCCTGGGGCTCACAGTCTCAATCCCCATTTTATAGATGAGGTCAATGAGGCCTAGAGAAGTGAAGTGACTTGCCCAAGTTCACACAGCAGACAAGAGGTGGAGCTGGTCAGCCTTAGTTATGTTAGTGTAGATATCAATGGGAGGCAATCAATAGTATTTATTGAGCACCTACTGTGTGCCTAACACTGTACTTTTAGGAAAGTTCAAATGAATTAATACTAGATATGGAGTTTGTGACCTAGGCAGCCTTGCCTGGAGGAAAGAGTAGGGGACTAGATGTCATAAACCTGGATTTTAATCCTAGCGCTGCCTTTGTTCCAGTGTGTGTCCTAGGGCAAGCCATTTAAATTCTTTGTGCCTCAGTTTCCTCACTGGTAAAATGGGGTGAAGATAAATAACTCTTCCTACCTTTTAGACTGTGGTTCCCACGTGGGACAGGGACTCTGTCTGATCCTTCTGTATCTAACTCCCTGCCCCCATGCTTGGCACATATAAAAGAGGTTGATAAATACCATCATGATTATGTCATTTTCTGCTGGGGCATCTCCATAGGATAGCTCTTCCTCTTTGGGGTCTTTGAAGTTGTATCCATGCTATCTACAGCACATGATTTGGCGATTTTGTATTTGTATAAATGTTATCTGCCAAACAGCATGCTGGGAGACTCAAGGTTAACTCATCTCTTTGGCTGAATTAGAGAGGGATATTGGGCTACATTAGGCAGCCTGTCTTCCTCAAATTCCTGGGGCTCAATCTCTCCCTTGTCTCCTCCCAGCTGAGGGTTGTCCAGGTCCTTACTTTTCACCTTAACAACTTCAGCTCTTTTAAATGACTGGCACTTTATCTCTCCTTTTCCCCAGCTCCAACTCGTCTCCCCTTGCCCCCCAAACAACAGGAAGCAAAATGTTAAGACGGAGTTTTGTTGTATATGTCTGACCTTGTCTGGACCATTTCAGAATCAGAAATCACCTCTCAGGTGTCAAGGCTCAGATAATAATAACTGGGGTATTTAAATGATTACTATGTACTAAGCACTGGGATAGATACAAAATAAGTGGTTTGGGCATAGTCCTTCCCCACATAGACAGTAGAAGGGAGAACAGGTATTAAATCTCCATTTTAGAGGCACAGAGAAGTTAAGTGATTTGCCTAAGATCACACAGCTGGAAAATGGCCATGGGGATTAGAATTCAGGTCTGCCTACTCCCAGTCCCGTGCTCTTTCCATTAGGCCACACTGCTTATTTGCACTTCTCAGGTGCACTTCGATTAGCATCCCCCTAAGAGGGATGCAGTTGATTTACCTTGTCCTCTACATTATGGGATTTTTAGTTAGGACAAATCTGCTACAAGCCTGAAAATGTCACTCCAGTGAAAATGGTAAAACAGCTTTAATTTAGGGTGGACAGAAGTTAAACGACCTGTTTGACTCAGATCTGTCCTCATTAGCATTTGTGAGAAACTCTGGGGGAGTGCTGGCCAAGATACTGAACTAATCTGGATTGGGCAGGAGGATATTCAGCCAATCTTGGTTAACCTCCTACGGTATGTGAAAAGAGAGTTTGCCCCTTTGAAGAGCTAGCCATTTAGATTAGATTGGAGATTTTTGATAAAAAAATTACTAAATAGGAACCTTATTCCAAGGGGGAAACATTATTTCTTCAAAAAGGGCTATTTTTGGACAAATTGAATGTGGTCTTTGAATCGGAAACCTTTGCAGCCTGGTAGCACTGAATCATTTCTTCCAGAGATCTTTCTGAAATAGGTGCGTAGTTCTGCAGTTGGCAACTTGGTGTCTTCATTCTCATCCCCTTTATTTAGAAGGTATACATGCCTGGCCCTGAGTTGGGTGCTATATAAATCAGTTTAAAAGGCACGATCTTGCTTTACAATCTTGATTCAATCAATCATTATTGAATCAATCAATAGTCATCTGTTGAGTGCTTACTGAATGCAGATCACTGTACTAAGTGCTTAGAGTACAATATAACAGAGTTGGTAGATATGTTCCCTTCCCCAGTGAGTTTACAGATAATGGAGGGGGAGGTGGACGTTAAAATGAATTTTGGATCAGTACATGAGTACTGTGGGGTTGTGGGTAAGGTGAATAAAGGGTACAAATCCAAGAGCAAGGGGGACACACAAGGGAGAGGGAGTAGGGAAAATGAGGGCTTAGGAAGGGAAGGCCTCTTGGAGGAGATGTGATTTTAGCGTGATTCGAGCTGGAGTCTAGAAAGACTAGAAGTCAACATTATATGTGCCCCCAAGTTCTCAAAGAAATAATGATGTTTCAGTCAGTTGTATTTATTAAGCACTTACTGTGTGCAGAGCAGTGTACTAAGCACAGGGAAGAGTACAACATAACAATAAACCAGACACAGTCCCTGCCCACAATGATCTTACAGTGTAGAGGAGGGGAGACAGACATTAATCTAAATAAATAAATAGCCGATATGTACCTAAGTGCTGGGAGGCTGGGAAGAGGGGGAGCAAGTCAGGGCGACTCAGAAGAGAGTGGGCAAAGAGGAAAGCGGGGCTTAGTCAGGGAAGACCTCTTGGAAGAGATGTGACTTCAATGAGAGTTTGAAGCCGGGTAGAGCAATTGTCAGATTTGAGGAGAGAGGGCGTTCCAGGCCAGAGGCAGGACATGGGCAAGGGGTCGGCAGCGAGATAGATGAGAACGAGGCACAGTGAGAAGGTTAGCATTAGAGGACCAAAGTGTGCCAACTGGGTTGTTATAGGAGAGTAGTGAGGTGAGTTGGGAAGGGGCAAGGTGGTGGAATGTTTTAAAGCCAATGGTGAGGAGTTTTTGTTTGACACAGAAGTGAATGAACAACCGTTGGAGTTTTTTGGGGAGTAGGGAGACATGTCCTGATCGTTTTTGCAGAAAAATGATCTGGGCAGCGGAGTGAGGTATGGACTGGAGTGGGGCGAGAACAGGTATCAGGCTCTGAAAACCAGACACTGAATGTGGGCCATCTTTCTGAAATGAACACTCCAAATTTAGTGCCTCATGTGAAGAATGCCACTTTCAGATGGGACAGATCCAAGCAGAGGGCTGTATTAAGTTAGTGAGAGAAGGTCTTATTTTAGGCTCTTGACACATTTACAGTATCTGGAATTGTCTTTTCAACAGTATCTGTGGAGAGGCTCCATTGTCTGACAAATGAAATTGGTGCCGCATTGGCTGATTTGGGACCACATTCTTCCTGGTAAACATTCCCTTGTCTACCAGTTCTCAGAGGTAATAAAAAAAATTAGTAATAATTATGGTATTTAAATACTTACTATATGCCAATCGCTCAAGTAGCTATAACATAAGCAGATGGGACTCATCCCTGTATCTCATTGGATTCACACTCTAGAGGAAGGAAGAACAGCTATTTTATTCTCATTTTAACAGAAGAGGTAATTGGGATAAAGGGAAGTTAAGTGACTTGCCCAAGTTCCCACAGCAAACACGTGGTAGAGTCAGAGTTAGGTCTCAGGTCCTGATCCCTAAATCGTTATGCTTTCCACTATGCCATGCTGTTTTCACTTCTTTTTATTGCGTCCAAGATGGATTTGTTGTGATTGGTTATTGGAGAATTTACACCTCCACTTTTCTTCAGAAGATTCAGGGAAAAGTATTGGTCAAAAGGATGAGATAGGAAGAGGATTGACTGTAAGCTCATTGTGGGAAAGGGAATACATCTACCAACTCTGTTATGTTGTATTCTCCCAAGCGCTTAGTACAGCATACAGTAAGTGCTCAATAAATGATTGACTGATGCCTCCTGATGCCTCCTCTAATGCACTTTCCCAAGCACTCTGCCAACAGTAGGCAGTCAGTACATGCCATTGTTTGATTGATTGCTTTCTAAGCAGCCACTTTTATAGCTTGTAGGAGAAGCTCTTTAATGTCTGAAATCAAAATAAACCAGTCTTCCTTTAGATTGCATTTCAAGTAGGTGTAGCTGCCTGATGGAGTAAAACACCCCAAAGCATAATGAGGTTACCTTAGGAGGGTGCAGGAAGCTTTGTTACAGAAATGCTTTTGATGAATGTATTTTCTTGATGAGAACTACTAATGGCTCTGTCATTTTAGTTGCTCTCCATGTGGGGAGATCACCTATGAGTTATTCTAACGTTAAATCTTATTCCTTCACATTGGAATTGCATTTGGAATTTCTTTCTTAAAAGCGTGTGTTCAAGTAGGGGATAGGTGAGTGTGTAATTTAAAAAAAATGACAAAGAACTGAGGTGGTCTTCAGTGAATCACTCAAAAGATTTGTTTCCGTCCTGTAAAAATCTCTTTACTACTTCATTTTGAGGTTCTGGAACCATTATGTTATTGGTATGGTAAGATCTTAAGTTTAAATTTTCATCTTAATTTAACACCTACTCCACATTTTAAACTTTCCTTTTCATTAAATGGATTTTAAATTTTACTCTGTCTTGTCTTTTTCCCCCAAGATGGTTTAGAGATCCGGAAAGTTGACACCAAATTCTGACTTGCTTTGGGGCTGAGAACAGTTTCTCACTGGGGTATCAAAAAATGAAGAAAAGTGATTATGGAATTAAAATCTCTAAGGAATGCTATTTTACAAATTTTACAAATTTTCCCTTTGGAGTGGTGGGAGGAAGGCATCCCACTGAAAGAATTCGTCCACTCAAACAATGCCAAGGTTGGGATTGAGAAAAGGGTTTATAGCTCACAGTACAGCATATGAAAAAAAAAATCACCATTTCCTCATGTCACTGCAGAAGCAGTCGAAACTACTTTCCCTTTCCTTTTTAAAGGTAAGTGTTCTCTTTCCTTCTGCTGCCTAACATCAGGTACATATTTGAATGCAATTGTAGACTGTGAAGTGGAAAATTAAACAGCTACCAAAACACGTTTCTTCTCTGTAAATATCTGAAGCCAAGACACTAGATTGGGATTTTAGCTGGGTAAAAATATTTAGAACACTACAACTATTTTCCTTGGCAATTTTACATGGTAAGACACAATCCATGGCCTTCTGATCCACACTTGTAAAAAAATATTCTTTAAAAAACAAATTATGCTCTTTACACAGAAGAATGTCAGATGAATATCTAGATGTTCCTGAAAATTAAAGCTGCTGAAGACCTAATTTTAGGTCCACTCTGTACCTGGATCTACCTGCTTGATCATAAACTTGTGCGCATGGACTTCTGTTAGCTTCTTTTGTTTTGCCACAGGAGCTTAGTAAAGGGCTTTGCACATAGTAAGTGCTCGATTAATACTATTGACTGACTGATTAATTATTTCCCAAACGGCCTCAATATTAAAATGTTTTGTGCTCTGGGAAAGAGGATGGCTCACTATTCAAACAGTTCTCCATGTACTGCCTTACACTGTAATTATTTTACTGAGGAAAGGCTGAACTTTTGAAAGTTTGAGGGACAGGTGAATTGAGGGGAAGATATCATCTGTGGCCATCCCCCTTTTCTGATACCCGAGGAAGAAGAATGATTCCAGTCTGTTAAAACTTGACTTGGTAAGATGACCCTGAATTTTCTCTTAATATCTCTCAAAAATAAAAAAGTAATGGATGTGGTGACACAATCACGATTAGTGGTATTATAATAAGTCCTGGAGCTCCTCATAGTTACTGAATCTCCATGCACTATTCACTGTTGACAGGAGGTTTATTACGACATTACAATTTTCCTCAGTAGCCCTGGCGATCTTTTGTCTGAATCTCTTCCTTGTTGCCTTTGATATCCAAGTACTCACACATTTGTCTTGTAAACATTCCATCTTGGAACTAGAATCTTAGGTTTCCTTTTCAGGAGCATAGTAACTGATGTCTTGTTGCATTTCATTTCTCCTGAATACTAATAAAGCTCTGACACAGAAATTTCTGTATTTTCTTAGTGCTACAAGGGATAGGGGAATGACCCAACCTTATGAGTGTGCATTATTTAAATTGAATATACTTGGCCACTTGAATAATTGACATCCTAAACTTCATTGCAGACCCTTCATTAACTCTTCACTTTTATTATCTTAATGCATTGGGAAATTGCGTGATAGTCTTGGGACTTTCCCCCCAGTGGTTTCCCCCTCTAACTGTACTTTTGTTGTGGACAGGCAGTGTGTCTACTAATTCTATTATAGTGTACTCTCCCAAGCATTTAGTGCAGTGCTCTGCACACAGTGAATACTCACTAAATACGATTGATTAGGTAGGAGAGTTCTCTTGACTCCTCAAACACACCGACTCAGAACGATTTTAATTTTCTCCCAACAGTTTGGACTGGGGGGGGACAAGTAGAGAAGAGAAAGATTTGCAAGCTACCTGGGTTGTAATCCCGGCTATGCCCTTTGCTTACTATATGACCCTGGGCAAGTCACTGAAATTCTCTGTGCAGACGTTTCTTCATCTGTAAAATGGGGATGAAATTCCTGTTCTCCCTCCCCCTTAGGTTTTGAGTCCCAAGTGACAGGCACTTTGTCCAATCTGAGTTGTATCTACCCCAGTGCTTAGTACAGTGTTTGGCACATAGTACGTGCTTAACAAATATCCTTACTATTATCAGTATTAATGTCATTATTGCCGTTGAGTCTCTAAAGACAGTTCCAGTATAATGGGATTAAGATCTAGGAAATATATTCAGGAAAAATAGCAACTCTTACTCCGCCCCATACAACAGAAGACCCAGGAGGGCAAAGCAGTCCTCATTTCTACCCAAGTAGGCCTTGTTTTTCTAAAATTGGTTACTCTTGGAGTCATCCTCAATGAGGGTACCCTTAATTCTGTTTTGATAGTCCTCTCTATGCATATACATGCTTGGTGCTGGGGTAGACATAAGACCATCAGGTAATCCTGGTGTCCCATGAGACTCACAGTCCAAGATATAGGGAGAGAAGGGATCTCATTCCCACTTTAGAGATGAGGCCCAGAGAGGTTAAGTAAATCTGGCATCCTAAATATATATATAAAAGAAGAGGATGTAAATTGACTGCTTCAAAACAAAACATAAACCCCAGTGACCCCAGACTCCCTAAATAGGGCCTGTTGCCCTTCAGTCCTTAGAGCTTACAAATCACTTGAGGCACTTTCTTCCAAGGATCCTTACTGCTGCAATGGCAGTCCAGTCCGGAGAAATAAAATGGTAGCTAGGTGGGAGGAGAGGGGAAAGCAGAAAAGGAAGATGTTGTGAACTATCCTTGTATGGAACTAATTTAGTTTCAGTGGTTTAGTTTGTTTTGGTTAGCAAAGAACCTGGAAGGTCTGTTTCAGTTTAAGTATTTGATGGCACTTCCTCCCTAGATTTGAGGACAACAGAGAGAACTGAGGGATGACAGATTACTGCTGAGGAAATGCCATCGGAGGCACTATAATATCAAGGCCAAATAAATTCACGATGTAATCTTAGAGCAAAATGTTTCTGGATTTCCTGACAGAATAAAAGAAACAATTTAAAGGCAATTTGGCACTGGGTCTGGTGGAAAGAAGGCAAAGCCTGATGTGAGAAGTACAAGTTATTCCCACAATAAAATGTGTTTGGTTGAGAGTAGCAAAAGACATAAGACGATAAACAGTTTGCGTGCCCTAACACGCTTTCAATCTATTTTGCATAACTTTCTTGGTGGAGAAAATATCTGACAAATAGCATAAATGTTTTGGAACAATTTAATAAGCCCTGTGATACTGGCATGAGGTTTAATTATCTGGGGATGCGGTTAAATATAAATCAGGTTCTGGTATCATATTTAACTACATCCCTAGCTAATTAATGTAAAATCTTAAGAGACTAGAAAGTGTTCGTGAACCACGTCTCCTGTTAAATATCCAGCTTGGAAAACCTCTTCTTTTAAGGAATAATTGGTCTGCATCACCCCTGGTGCAGTTTCAGCACTTTAATCTTGGGTTAGGCAGATGGGTGAATCCTGTCTGTCTTGTAATTATTTTATGGTGGACATAGCCCAGCTGATAGTAAAGAGAGTTAATTTTCCTGTTGCTAGTTGTCTGATAAAAAAAAAAGTAGTCATCCACAACTTGGACTACCTACCAAGTGAGTAGTCTTAAGAGAGAAAAAGGACATCTTTAAGGTAAATTACTTGGAACATTTCAAAATGCCTTTTTCTTTGGACCAACTTGTTTTATGGAGATTACTCAACTTTTATTAGAGGACAGGTGTTTTATTGAGATTTTTCTGGCTAATAAAACAAGCCTTAATGATATTCAAGGAATGTGTAAGAAGTCTGGGGGAGAGAAGGCTGTATCTGCCCTAGTGAAATTCTACCTCTAGTGTCTGGAATTCCTTTTCTCTGGCCCCCGTATTTGAGAATGCGTGTACTTTGCTCTCTGAGTTTCTTGTGTCATTGCATATTTCAGGACAGTTGATGCAAGAAATCTTTTCATCTATTTAATGGGCCCCATAGAATTATATTCAAAGGCAATAAAAGATGAGAGAGAGTTGTCCCTTCAGAACAACTACAGTTGATGAAAATCAACTTATCTTTGCTGTGGTAGTTTCGGTTATATAATTTATTTAGAGTTGCTTCCTCCGTAGTTGGGCTACCTGGATATTCAAATAGGAACAAAACCAAACACTTTTTCAGACTCCATGATGTCGTATTATAGTGACTCAGAGTTCACTGTACAAAAGCCAAGCTAATTTTCTCATTTCCTAAAAGAAATTGGACTGCAAAAATTGGGAAATTGGAGGCATATGTGCTGCCTTTGTTTCCATTAGGTTTTCACAAATTGGTACCTAAATTCTTAGTATTCAGGGCATAAGAAGTGTAGCGTAGTAGAAAGAATGCAGGCCAGGAAGTCGGGAGATCCACGTTCTATTTCCAGTTCTGCCACTTGCCTGCTGTTGGACTTTGAGCAAGTCACTTTAATGTCTCAGGACCTCAATTTTCCCATCTGTAAAATGGAGGCAAAATATCTGCTCTCTCTCTTAGATTGTGAGGATCTTGTGGTACAGGGACTGTGTCAGATCTGATTATCTTGTATCTAGCCCAGTGTCTGGCATATTGTAAGCATTTAACAGATACCGTTTTTAGTACTAATAGGCACATGCTTGAATAGTCTGCCTTTGATGTCGCAGTGAGGTGTGATTGGAATACTAAGTGTGGATGGGATTGGTAAAATTTTTATGGTCCCAGTGTTGTTTAAAATGAATCTGGAAGCCTAGGATCACATGTGAATCCTTCACTGCTCATTGGTTCCCTTCCCTACAAAGAACCCCCACCTCAAATATAATAGATTTTCTCATCTCTCTCCAGTTCATCTCAAATACATTTTCTGCTTAGATTTCAATTGCAAAACCCTCAATCCTCCACTAATGGCCTTTAGAGTAGCTACCTGGGTGGTGGTTTCTCACAAGAGCCAGAATTTCCCTGGTACTGTTAGTGGGTGGGCACAGAATGATGCCTTAATTGCTTGGCTGTATTCCCTCTCCCATCCTATGCCTTGAAAGGTGGTCTCCAAACTGCACCCTCTGTGATTTGGAGAGGATTCAGCTAAAGATGGTTAGGGACTGGTTTCTTAGCATTTACCCCAATTTCATTCAATCTATGTTTAGAATCATTCAAACCATTAGGGTAAAAACAAAAAAAAATAATTTTTATATAAAGTAATCCTATTTCTCTGCACATATTTTCCCTACCCCAGGGCCATAAATTAGTTTACAAATCGCTCCTAATTCTGCCACTGTGAAAATAAGTCAATTAAGCATGTCCATTTGAATTGCCAATAGAATCAATAGGTATTGTGAAATGTGATATCTGAAAGTTTGGGTCATTTTTAAAGGCTTGGAACTAGTTTTCTTTCCTTGAAGCTGTGCCCTTTGTAGTTCTTTCCTTTTATTTTCATGAGAAATAAGAACATGCATTGCATTTTTATAAAGAGGACAGGTATAACCATATCTTCACTAAGAAGAGCCTTGAAAGTCAGTGGCTTTTCATATGTGGACCCCACGTTTCACCCTACCCACTGAATATGCTTACTGTGTGGATGAATAACCCATGAATTTCAATTAATCTAATCAGCTGGTTAACAGACATGTAAGTCTATTAATGATTGTTGAGAAGTTCTGAGACATTAACAAGTAATTAGTACTAATGAATCACATCTTATTCTTAATCCCAAAGTGCTATTTTAAAAGAAAAAATAATTTATGTATCCTTTTTGGGGAAATAAATATTGCAGTGTCATTGACATGGTCAAGAGTAATCTGCTGTGTCTGTTAGGTAGACGTTTGGGTGGTGTCTTTGCCCTTCCGTACAAGTTTATGGAGGCAAGAAATATGTTCCTGGGTTTGTTGAGAGGCTGGACTCAGAAATAACAGCTCGACCCTCAAATCCACACTCACCCCAGTAAGTCATTAGGAATACCTTTCTATCTAAAGCTGTCATGTTTTCAGTAATTCCAGTTCAATCCTACTGAAATAATGCTACAGTACCCTGCTGGGAAGCAGCGTTGTCTACTGGGAAGATCACAGGCCTGGGAGTCAGAGGATCTGGGTTCTAATTCTAGCTCTGCCACTGTATTGTGGGCAGGAAATGTGGTGGTTATATTATTATATTGTACTCTCCCAAACACTTATACAGTGCTCTGCATACTGTAAGCACCCAGTACCTTGGACTGATGGATTTTTCTGCTGTGTGACCTTGGACAAGTCACTTAACAGCACCACGGTTATCTCATCTGTAAAATGGGGATTAAATCCTCCTTTCTGTTATTTAGAATGTAAGTCCCATGTGGATTAGGGACTGTGTCCAACCTGATTATCTCCCACCTACCCCAGTACTTAGTACAATGCCTGGCACATAATAAGCACTTAACAAATACCATAAAAAATACCCATTATGCCATTACTATGTCCTAAGCACTAACACAGACACTAGTTAATCAGATTGGACACAGTCCCTGCCCTAAGTGGGACTCACAGTCTAATAGGGAGGGAGAACAAGTATTTAATTTCCATTTTCCATATGAAGAAACTGAGGTCCTGAGAGATTAAGTGGCTTGCTCAAGGTCACATGCAGAAAAGTAACAGAGTCAGAACTGGAATACTGGTTTCCTGGTGCTCAGTCTCGTGCTCTTTCCATGAGGTCAGGCTGCAGGCAATAATTCAAGTAAAAAAAAAATTAAAATTAGTTTGTGTGGTGGCAGTCAGTCACTAAAGGAATAAAGATGATCACTTCACCTTTTAAAATGAGAATGTTAGATTTTCCTGTTTCACTGCCCCTGTTCACCATACACATTATTTCAACAACATCACGTGAATGAGAAATTAACACCTTTTTCTGAATGTCTTATCATCTATCTGTGCAACTGAGCTGGAGATTTCATGCCACGTTTTCACAAGTCTCATTTGATGTAGTCAAATTTTTTTTGGTTATTTTCCACTTTTTCCACACAGCTGCTTCCCTAATTCCCTAACGATATTCTAGCCAAATCACAGAGTGAAATCCCACTAACTCTACATTTCTCACAATTCATTCATTCATTGAATTGTATTTATTGAGTGCTTACTGTGTGCAGAGCACTGTACTAAGCACTTGGGAGAGTACAGTACAGTGCTCTGTAAACAGGACGTGCTCAATGAATACGACTGAATGAATGAACAATCAACAGGCCCGTTCCCTGCCCACAATGAGCCTACAGTTTAAACAAAATTTCCTTTCCTTGGAAAGCATTCTCTGAGGTTGCCGCCCGCCAGTTTAAGAAGCTACATTAACAATTCCTTGTGATATTCCTGGGCTGGGCAAATGGGTTCAGTTAAAGGCATGCACTTGAGAGAGTACAATATAATTACTCGTATATTATACTTTTATTATAGTTATAATACAATATAACAGTCACATTCCCTGCCACAGTGAGCTGTGTCTGTCTCCCTGACTAGATTATGAATGCCTTGAAGGTGGGGACCTTGTCTACTAATTATGTGGAACTTTTCCAAGTAGTTTGTACTGAGTTCTGCACACAGTAGGTGTTCAGTAAGTACTATTGATTGATAAATGCACTTCCTTTCTCTACTTTCCTCATTGTTGAAGCAGTATGGCTTAGTGGACAGAGCCCGGCCAAGGAGTCAGAAAGACATGGGTTCTAATCCCCACTCTGACACATGTCTGCTGTATGTCCTTGAGCAAGTCACTTAACCTCATCTGTTAAATGGTGATAGTAATAATAATAATAATGTTGGTATTTGTTAAGCACTTACTATGTGCAGTGCACTGTTCTAAGCGCTGGGGTAGATACAGGGTAATCAGGTTGTCCCACGTGAGGCTCACAGTTAATCCTCATTTTACAGATGAGGTAACTGAGGCCCAGAGAAGTTAAGTGACTTGCCCACAGTCACACAGCTGACAAGTGGCAGAGCCGGGATTCGAATCCATGACCTCTACCTCCCAAGCCTGGACTCTTTCCACTGAGCCACGCTGCTTCTCTATAGTAGTGTGAATCCCATGTGAGACAGGGACTGTGTCCACCCTGATGAATTTGTATCTACCCCAGCAGTTAGAACAGTGCTTGGCACATAGCACTTAACAAGCACCATAATTAATTATGGATTCTGTCCTGTCCATTAAGGGACTCCAGTTCAAATCCCATCCCCTACTTTGCCACTTGCAGAAATTTTCCTGAGAGCGTAAGAAAAAATACTGCAGTGACATCTTAGATTCTTTCAACATTCCTACTCACGTCATATCTCATTATACTCACTGTAAAATAGGCAAATTAGGATACAAAGTAGCTTACTGAAGGTCTCGCTGTGAGCTTGTTGCAAAGCTAGTGTTGGGAACTTCCTTCCATCAGTGTCTTTTTGTTGCAGTTTGCCGTTATGTCACACGTCATCTTTGAGACTCATCTTGATTTCTCCTAAGGAAGAATTTGGAAAGATAGAGACAATCTTCATTATTACTATTTAGTAATCCAGATTTGAAGTCAGAGAGAATATGTCTCAGACCTAGTGATTTGCCCAATGACTGCTGTCTGAGGGCAAATCAGTTGACTTACTGAGTCTCCGTTTATCCACCTCTAAATGGAAAAGAATGATAGCAACACCGACTGCTTTTCTTTCTCATTTGTTGGAAATGTCATACAGTTCTGATCCTAGACTCCTCATCCCCTTCCTACCCACTCTCCTTCACTGGCTAAGTTGAATGGGACCCTTATATCTGCATGACTGAGTTAGCATCATTAGTTAGATTCAGTATTTAATATCAACGGGAGCATCGTTCAGTCCCTCTGGTAATTTACTACAAATGCTCAATTAGGCCTATGAACTCTACAGGTAGGACCAGTATCTTAGAGGTTTAAATACCAAAGCTAAATTGCAGTTTTTTTATGTTTTAAATATGTTTTATTTAAAAATAAAGAGGCTAGTCAAAGTATGCTGTGCGTCTCCTTTTAAAATGGTAATGGTGGAGACTCTTTGGTGACCCTTGAAAGTATGCAAGTGGAATCTTCCAGGCCTCGCCTCAGTAAGCAGCAAATGGTTTGTGGATGTACTCAAACAAGGATTGATGTGTCCATCCAATTAGTGATGTACAGAACTGTCCTTTCAAACTCAAGAGTTCATTTAGGCCCCTTTTCAGGGGTGCTTTGAAAAGTTGCGAGCTGTGCACAAAGTGTGATGGTGGTGACAACCTGAGTGTTTTATCTGGGGAAAAAATCACAACCCTTGGTTGTATTCCTCAGTATAAACTGTCTTCTTGATTGTTCCTGAAGCAACTAGGTGATTTATTTACATAACCAATGCTGTGGATTCAGCCATTCTAGTCTATTGAGAGAATCTGCTTGGAGAAATCATATCTTCTGTATGCTTGCACACGCACGCAGAGGTTGAAACTCTTAAAATATCAGGGGCCCATTTTCAGTTGTTCAACTGGTCTGGAGTTATAGTCTTTGGACAGAACTCCTCTGTGCTTCTAGTGAGTTTTATAGTTATTTGAAAGTGGGATTAGTTCCGGGTACAGTTTATGGAGAAATTCATTGTAAAATTTTTAGGGACTATTCTTGGAATGGGCACTCAAAAATTCAGATCTGGGAATTGTTAAAATAAAAGCACACCACATTAATGCAGTTTGGTTTCCTTTTGGACTGTGACATTCTGCTTAAAATACCTTACTACATATTTATGAGAAGCTGTATTCTTTTCTTCATCTCCTAATCAACCGTTTGAAGTGATTCCTTCTCTAAATAAATATAACTGGAAAAAATTCTTCCACTTAGACAAAGGTGAAATTACTGGTAAGTCAGAGCAAAATTCTACTTAAACCTTTTTGAGTCATGCGTAGGGCTCAAATTCTAAGTAGGAGGGAGACTGGATATTGAAACTCCATTTTGCTTAAGAGGGAACTGAAGCACAGAGAAGTGAAGTGACTTACCCAAGGTCACACAGCTGGCAAGTGGCAGAGGTGGTATTAGAACCCACGTCCTCATGCTGCTTCCTCTTAAACATGGTCACTATATTACTGAACTTACAGATTTTAAATCACAATTATGGTCTCAGCAAAGTAGGGGCTGTCTATCTTACAGTGGACATTTCATTAAGTCAGGTTAGACAAGAAGAAGTGCTTGCAGCAGGACATTAATACATGTCTAATTTTGTTTCCTAGGCTACAAGCAATTCAAGTTGATGAAACATATCACTTACAGCAGTGGTCTGATATCACTTAGAAATAAGTATCCTGCTTCTTGCAAAGAGACCTATATTTATATAATATGTAAATATATTTGTGTGGAAATTTCTAATGACTGCATGTTTTTTTCCCTTTAGATGGCTAAAATATTACTGTGTGGCCTACTCTTTGCAGAGCACTATAATAAGAATGTGTGAGTACAAATAGTTAGAAGACATGATCTCTGCCCTCAAGGAGCTGTCAATCTAATGGTTCAAATTGATATTCCATTGATATTCCGTATCTAACCCCTGCACGAAGTACAGTGCCTGGAACGTAGTAAACACTTAACATATACCTTAAAAAAAGTATGGGTAAACAGGGAACTTGAAAATCAAATCATTTCATGTAGGTGCTTTAGTCCACAACACAAAAAAAGGAATCTTTTTCAATTCATAATGATTACCTTGCTCAGTTTCAGTCCTGATGGGGTTTTGCCATTTATTTTAGTATAAGAAAAGGGGTATTTTCTATTTTCAATTGTGTGATTGAAAACAATGTGGAGGCCATTCAATAAAAACAACAGATCCCGGACACCTACCCCCCTTTATTTTTTACTTGGAATGATATATTAAAGTTATGGCTCTTGGTTGTCATGCTCAAACTTAAACACAAAAGGTATTGCAGTCCATTTAGGTAGCTGGGTCTTCTGTTGGATTATGGAGTAGTACTTTGGACTTCTTCATTAATTTAATAGTCTGAATTTGAAGAGAATCATAGTTATTTCTTCTAGTAAAAATTTGTGGTTTGCGTGGAGTCTGCCTGATTCTAAGTCCTGTTCCAATCTATTAATCAATATTGTTTATTGAGTTCTTACTGTGTGAGAACACTGTACTAAGCACATGGGAAGCACACAGTAGTAAGTAGACACGATTGCTGCCCTCGGGGGGCTTACGGGAGAGATATTGACATAAATTAGAGGTAGGGAAAGCTGCAGAGTATAAAGATGTGGACATAAATGCTGAGGAGGGGGTGGGTAGCCTGACCCTACCTACCCCAGGTGCCCCTCTTCAGGAAATCAAGAGGTTCCTGGGTCTGGGCGCCCTCTCTATTCTGTGTTAGCATCGAGTGGCCCTGGGTGTAGCCCCATTTTGGGCTTCTTTGATCTCTGCTCAAGGGAGCTTTGAAAGGGAGATAGGATATTCCTCAGACTTCTTGAGCTGGGAGGGGTGAAGTGGGGCATGTTCCATTTTTACAGTTCAAGAAGCTTAGGGTCACTGAGCTCACATTGTACATTCTGATTTAGAACACCGAAACCTGGGTCATTGGCCTTTGTCTACATATGCTCATTAGCTGATTCCTGGTCATTGTTATAGTTGCCAAGTATGGAAGCATGCCAAGTTCACAAGAATACAAATGAACAGATGGAAGTTTAGGGTTTGTTTTGGGGGGTTTTCCAGAGGCTATGTGCTTTTCTTTTTTTTTAACATGAAATTTGGTTTCTGGATTAATTCACAAGCAGAAATGAGTCCATGAGTCTGTGTCATTCCAAATTCTGTCAACCTGATAGTCAATATTTTGCCCAACTCTAGCTCCCTTAGACTGTAAGTCTAATGTAGGACAGGGACCTTATCGAATCTGCTTATATTTCTCCGAGCACTCAGCACAGTTCTTGAAATAGAGCTAACCAACAATACCACAGCAATTTGCTTAAGAAACATCTCTCTTGTCATCATTATTAGTAGTAGCAATAGCAGATATTCATGATTAGGATAGATCCACGCTGACAGCAAGATTTGTGATAGATTCACCTCGTTGCTGCTACAACTCAGTTGGACAGCCTTCTACACCAGACTCCCGATCTGGACATTTCAGCTCGATTCTCTTCGAGAGACTAATTCTTAGCAATGTCAGAGGGCTTGAGGTCTGTTCTAATGCTCTTCCAAGGAGAGAGGTGCTAATACGACAGTGGGACGTGAGGAACAACCATTGAGTGTTTGGCCTTATTCCACTTCCATGAGGTTGCAGTGCCAGGATACCTGGCAACTTTCAATATGCCGCCTCCAAGAATTCATGCTGGAATAATAACAGGAGAAGCTTTGGGAAACAAAAATGCAAACATGCATGTAAACGTTCTGGCTGACGTGGTGCCCAGCATGTAGTGTGCCAACAGAACAGATAATGAACATCCTTCTCTGCTAGTGTAAATAGCCTGGGACTCCTGGAAGTTTGAGAAGGAGGGGAAAGGGTCTTGGGGCCGGGACACCGTGTAGATTTCACCTGATGTGATGTCCAAACAGTTTAGGTAAGAGAAGCAGGGTGGCCCAGTGGATAGAGTATGGCCTGGGAGTCAGAAGAATCTGGGTTCTAATCCCAGTTCCGCCACTTGTCTTCTGAGTGACCATGGGCAAGTCACTTTACTTCACTATGCTGCAATTCCCTCATCTGCAAAATGGGGATTAAGACTGGGAGCCCCATATGGGACAGGGACTGTGTCCAACACTATTTACTTGTACCTATCCCAGCGCTTAATACAGTGCCTAGCACATGGTGAGCACTTAACAAACATCATAATTATTTTTACTATGGTTTTCAAAGGAGACCCTTGTATACTCTGTAAATCCTGCTATTATAGTATAATTTCTGTGTGGGCAGGAATTATGTCATTTCTTAGTTTATATATATTTCTACTGCTATTGGTCCCACGGCAAACAATCCCAAGAAAGGGAGGCTGAGCCTCACAGATTCCTGTTAATATGATTGAGAAAAACGGCACGACCGAAGGACTATGAAATGTCAGTCAATTTTACTTATTGAATGCTGACGGTGTGCAGAGCACTGTATTAAGAGCTTGGGGGAGTACAGTGCACCAATATAACAGACACATTCCCTTCCCATAATGAGCTTGCAGTCTAAAGGGGGAGATAGACATTAATATAAAGAAATTACAGATTCAACACAGCATCAGAGAGAAGAGATTGGTCTAGATGAAAAAGAAGGGATTTTTTGCATGTGGAGAGCAGTGGCCTTCTGGTCGTGCCTGATAACTTTTATAATTCAAAACCTTGTTCTGAAAACAAAAATGATGGCTACAGTGAGTGTGGGTCATATTGCAAGAAACCCTGTCTTAAATTAGACTGTGGCTTTGTATGACCAAATTGAATGCCACGTAATCTAAATGAGGATCCGGGTCTGTTGAATTTAAGTTTTCTCCTGCTTCTTCATAATCATTGGCTGCAATGATGACGGAGTACTTTGTACTCAGAATATTTTAAACTTTCTTCTCAAGATTTCTCCAGTGTCAGATTTCACTGAGTTAGGGTTGGATATGTCACTGTGCTTAGGGTTCTTTTTCCAAGATCTGTCATCAGAGGATTTCCCTCAGGCAGCATGTATTTATCTTTTGGCAAGAATTTATGTTTCTGAATCCAGGATACCAGTTTGATAAGGTTTTTGCCGAAGTTTTACAAACACACAGCAACAAGAATCATGGCAACCTCTGATCCCAGAAGGGTTCATAGAAATAAATTCAAACCTTGATATGTAGATTCATGCCTCATTAATCAATTCATTGTCATTTTAAATTACTGTTAATATCACACATCATCATTAATGACTAATTTACCTTTAAATGAACACAATGTGACAAGATCTTGTTGATTTAATTCATGCTTGCAGAATTGGTATATCCAGTATTTAGACCTGATAATGCTAAAAGCTGTATTGTATTCCATAATAAATAATGGTGATATTTGTAAAGTGTTTACTGTGGGCCAAGCACTGTACTAAGCATTGGATTAGATATAAAACGATCAGGCTGGACATAGCCTCTGTCTACATGGGCATCACAATCTGAGTAGGATTTAATCCTCATTTTACAGATGAGCTACTGAGGCACAGACAAGTTAATTGACTTGCCCAGATCACACAGCAGACAGGTCCTTTGACTCCCAGGCCCTTTGCTCTTTCTACGAGGCCCTGCTGCTTCTCCATAATAAGCTGATTGGCAATTATAAAATTCCTTCTACTCTGAGACTATTGGTGCTTTCACTGTATATTACTGGAAGGCCTGCAGTGTAACTGAGTGCAAGGTATATTTTCATAAAAAAAAAACGGTGGGAATGAACCTGCAGTCTCTGAAATATCTTAAATCAAGTTTTAGAGAGTATAAAAGAAAGTTGTGTAAAACACCTTGGATCAAAGTCAGAGAGAGGTTCTTTAGTTCACGTTCCTTGGAAGACCCAGGATGCTTCTTGAAGACAGGGATTAAGTCTCTTATTTCTGGCATAATGTCCCCAGCCCTTACCACAACACTGTGCACATCAGACAAGCTAAACAAAACTGATTGATAGATTATTGGTTCATTGATTGATTGACTTGGTTATCTTTGAAGAAATTCATCATGCCAAATCTTGGTGCCCAGAATTGATGGTCTGTCACACTTTCTACTTCTAGAAAATTAGGTTAATTACAGATGCTTTCCCAAATAGGCACCAGCCACAAACATGGCTTGTGCAAGAGACAATACCTTAAATTATACAAGGTATAAGGTACGGGAGACATTTTCAATAAGCCACAGTATATGTATGTATCATGTCTGAGTCCTGGATTTTCACTGTCTTAGCCCATGTTAATTTCCATCTCTGGATCTTTTCCCTAGTCCCCACCCTTATGTAGTGTAAAATAAAATGCTATTAACATAGTTTCAAAAGTAGTAGATCAGCATTTGTATCTAAATAGTACATGTAACTTCCCCTACAGAACGTTAGATTCATGATGAATTCCATATTAAGGGAAACACAGTGGTATTCAGGCAAGTTCCTGGAAGAAGCTTCCATTCTGCCGTCACGTTCTATCAACATTGCGTAGCGAAACCATTTCTTCTGGCAGAGCGGAGTGTACTCAGTATTTAATGACTCACCAATCCCATGCAGATTAGACAATTATGAATATTTTAATCCTAATTAGAGGCATGGAGTGGAATGATAAAAAGTAAATGCTAAATATTCAGTGCTGTGGAGTGAAAGAGCAGTAGTAAGGTAGCAAGATGTAATTTCCTGGAGACTACCTAGGCACCCTGCCAGATCACTAACTTTCACCTGACTTTACTTCGTACTCTGCCAAGGCGAAACTCTTGAGTTTTGTCTCTCAGTTCCATCACATGTAAAAAGGACAGGTACTTTGTGCTCCCCTGTCCCAAATGGGCATTGTTAAGAGTTATGAGTCATCCCAAACTGTGGAAAGCAGAGCTCAATTTTCTCCTCTAGCTCCTGGTTTGGGATTTCCCTAAAATGACTCAGTTTGGGGAAATGCCTCAGGAAACTGGTACTTTCTCTGGATCCACTCTTGACTGATTGCTCACCCTATAAAGCTGGGGATGAGAAAGACCTGACTTGGCTTTCCCCAATCTTAACCCTTGGGGCAGAGTGTGAAATAATATAGGGGAAAGGGTTTAAGCACAACTGGTTCTGCAGTTGTTGCAGCCGGAAAGATTCAGTTCTGATGATAATCTAGCTCCCTCCCAGATTCTTCCTCATAATGGACTGAAGGAAACTGAAATTGGCCTCACTGCTGCTGTCCCTTGGGCAGAACCTTGACCTTTGCCTGGGTAACCTATATGTAGCGCAAGTGAGGATAACAACAGAGTTGGGAAAGGGCTGACGTCAACTCTGCTTCTGCTCTGGCCTCTGGAGGCCAGGCCAGGGAGACAAACAGGGAACCTTCCCCAGGTAAAGTCACTCACAGGAACGAGGAGCGGCTAGACGAACAACTTGGCTTTATGCTTGATTTGATCTGAAGCCTGTAAAACTGTTTCAGTTGGAACAGCGCATCTAGAGAAGAACTCTATCAATGAGAAATATAGAAACTATATGCTCTATGTAAGGAAAATCAATCAATGGTATTGAGTACTTTTTGCAGAGCACTGTACTAAGTGCTTGGGAGAGTACAATATAACAGAGTTGGTAGAAAAATTCTCTGTCCACAATGAAGAATTGATTCAATGGCGAAAGTATGAATGGGAGTGTGACTGAAAAGGTATAATGACATGCATTAAGTTATGAGGGCACCTTTTCTGGAGAGGCCCCTCCACTTTTTCTTTGCTATTCATTAAGTGCTTACTACGTGCCAGGTACTATACTAAGCACTTGGGTAGATAAGAAACAATCAGGTTGGTCTCAATCCATGTCCCATATAGGGCTCAGAGCTTTAATCCCCATTTTACAGATGGAGTAACTGAAGCACAGAGAAGTGAAGTGACTTGCCAAAGGTCACAAAGCAGGCAAGTGGTACAGCAGTGATTAGAACCCAGAATCTCTGACTCCCAAGCCTTTGCTCTTTCCATTAGGACACACTGCTTTCCTTCCCTATTTAGGGTATATATTCATAATATTTACTGGCAAATATTTATACCTATCATATTAATGTCTGTCTCCCCCTCTGGACTTATAAGCTTGTAGTGGGCAGGGAACAAATATACTAACTCTTATATTGTTCTCTCCCAAGTGATTAGTACAGTGCTCTGCACTGTATAAATGAATAAATGATTGATTGTTGACCATTTAGAGCGGCACTCTGTATTAAACTTGGGCAAGCTCAGCCTCAGCCACGACTAGACTTTTTCTTGTTTGATGAGTAGGTCAGTGAGTGTACAGTGTGATGTTTGACTTCTGGGTGCTCTCAGCCTTCATTTCCATCCTCCACACCCAAGGAGAGGAGGTGAACGACCCCAGCTAACCCCGGTTTTCTGTCGTTTCTCACCCCTGGATCATCATCTGCTGCCGCCGTCACCTGGACAAGCTGAGATTTCTGGAGGGGATCGGTGGAGATGGTGACTACGTATTATTCAGGGCAGGCTTTACTTTTAATAATAACCACCTACTCTGTGCCAAATCTCAGTGCTAAGCATTGGTGAAATCTGAGTTAATCAGATCAGATGCAGTCGACGTCCCACGTGGGATTCACAGTCTAAGATCCATCAATAAGTAGTATTTGCTGAGTGCTTATTGCTGAGCAGGCTTGAAAAATGAGATTCATCTCCATTTTGCAGTTGAGATAACTAAGGCCCAGAGAGGGAAAATGACTTGTCCAAGGTCTTACTGCAGACCAGGGGCAGAGCTGGGATTCAGATCTGAGTCTCCTGACTCCCAGAGTGGTGCTCTCTCCAGGAAGAAGCTGATTTTACCTTCTAGACTGAAAGCTTTTTGTGGGCAGGGAACATATCTACCAATTCAAACACTTAATGCAGTGCTCTGTACATAGTAAGCATTAAATAAATATGATTGATTTATTTTTACCTCAGGAGGGCATTACTCCAGCAACACATCTTTTTTGCTATTCTAGGGTTGTCACTTGTGTCCATAGATATATTCACAGACTTATTTACATAGTCCCATTGCCAAGCTAATCATACACAATAGATCTTCTAACTTCATCTCTGCACACTTTACAGCCTCCTTTTAGTTGCCTTAAAGTGCCACTAGCAAGTTTTGCTTTCTCTCTCTTGCTTTTCATCCCCTTTCCCTCCCAATGTGTATATTTCTTCCCCTTCTATACAACTATCTATTTTCTCTGTTCCTTAGCTTGTGCCCCCATGAGGTATACAGGGAATGTGTCTGACTTGATTATCTTGTATCTACCTGAGGGCTTAGTAGAGTGCATGGCAACATAATAAGCACTTAACACATACTATTATTATTATTAACTCTCCCTTTTCAATCAATGGTATTTATTGAGTGCCCACTTTGTGCAGAGTCCTGCACTAAGTGCTTGGGAGAGTACAGTACAAGAGTTAGTAGAACGTTCCCTATACACACTCCATCCCCAACATCAATCACTTGTGGTCCCCACAGATTTCTTTTCCTAATATTGTCAAACCTTCCAAAAGAATGACCAAAAGATACTCCCCCTCCACCTCTCATCCTTCAGCAAGTACAAGGGACCATTTAAGTCCATGCTAGCATCTGCTGCTATAAGATCTGTTTGACTTTAGTTTGGTGAGGTAGAAACTGGTGCTGTTTGATTGAAAGCATTTATCTCTTTATTCATTTATTGTTGATTTTTAAAAATCCAGGTGGGTTTTATTGAGTCTTGCACTCCTAATTTTGTTTTGTCAATTTTTGCTGATTTGCTTTTCCTGTTAGATTGATAGCTATTAGAATAATAGTAATCGAGGTATGTATTAAACACTTCCTTTGTGCTAAGCACTAGGATAGGTGCAAGATAATCAGATCAGACACAGTGCCTGTTCCATATGGAGAGAAAGGGATCATGTCATATATGTCTTTCGTCTTATGTCCTCAAAGTGCCTAAAACAGTTCTGTCCATGGCGGGTGCTCAGTAGATACTGTTGGTGATGGAACCTAGGGGTGTCCCCTGGCCTAATGGACAGACATTAAAATAATTTACAGATAAGGGAAATAAAGATATTTATGTAAGTGCTGTGGAGCTTCCATGAGTAGCAAAGTGCTTAAGGGGTAATCTTCTCTCACTTGAAGGGGGAAGTTTGCTTTAGAAATTCATTTTAGGCCTTCATCATCACCTACCTCCCTTTTCCATTCCTGAAGGTAGAAGAGTACATTTGGAGGTTACAAGGGTGATTATTCCTCAGTTGTAGCTGAGGGAATATATAGAATCTGAATTCCATTCACCGATGATGATGGTATTTGTTAAGCATTTACTGTGTGTCAGGCACTGTACTAAACACCGGAGTGGATACAAGCAAATCAGGTTGGAGCAGTCCCTGTCCCACATAGTCTATTCACTATGCCATGCTGTTTCTCAACTGTTAGTGGTGGCCCCCAGTGACTCCTGTTTCAGAATAAAGTTAACCTTTTGCAAAGGTTTCAAGTGGTTTTCTTCACGTGAACATTACAACACCTAGCAAAATGTTTTACAATCCAGCTCCACTATTGCCTTCACCTTAAATTCCTTTGGAAAGATTTAAGAAGAAACCAAATTTGAATTACCCACCAAGCAGTAAATCCCTGAAGTTTACTATTTCTTTCCATATCATGAAAATCCTTTGTAGTGGTTTTCATTTCAGGCCTTTCGCCTAAAGATCCGCAAGAGACTTTCAAACTATTTGACAAATGTTTGACCCCTATTCCCCTGGAAGAAATGGAGGAACAGAGTGACATTCTAAAGCCACATAGTGAGGAAGTGAAAGATTCAAATGAAATGTCTTGCAGTCTGCCGAAGAGGGTGTCAGCCTAATCTTTACATATTTTTATGTTTCTTTTCCCTTCTGCCATAAATTAGAATATTTTTTAATGTCTGGCTAGCATTAGGTGACACTTTATACAATTGAAACTCATAATGACCTGAAAATTCTTTATGTCCAGTGTTTGTTAAATCTGATTCGAGTTGTAATGGTGCATACAAAAACACACAGGCAAAGGACAACTTTATAGGCCATAAAACGAGTGGAAAATGGATCTTCCTCAATCATAACTCTGCTTTCCTCTTTTGGCACTCCTCTTCAGGGATTTTTTTATGGTATTTGTTCAACACTTACTATGTGTCAAACACTATTCTAAGTACAGGGGTAAATAAAATTAATCAGGTTGGACACGGTCCCTGTCCTGCATGGGCTCGCAGTCTAATTAAAAAGGAGAACAGGTTTTGAATCTCCATTTGCAGGTGAGGAAACTGGCACAGAGAAGTGAAGTGACTTGCCCAGTGTCACACAGCAAGCAATTGGCAGAGTCGGGATTAGAACCCATTCCTCTGACTCCCAAGCCTGTGTTCTTTCCATTAGGCCACACTGCTTTTCTATGCCTTGGGGTCCTGGGGTGGGGAATACAGCTGCTGGTGATCAAGAGCCCCTAGATCGAAACTCTATGGCTTAGGAGGAGGCTGTATTTGGAGATCCCCTGGAAATGAGGGATTTCATTTCTCCTAGCTCCCACAGAGCTCAATACTGCATGGAGCTTCTCGATGGGACTTTGGGGTCGGGCTGAAGAGTGAGACAGGGAACGGAGCAATTGCAAGAAGTTAGGGGTGAACACAGAGGTAAGAGTTCTGAGTGGGGTGGAACTCAATCAATGAGCACTTACTATGTGCAGAGCCCTGCACTAAGGTCTTGGAAGATAGGGTGCCATTCCTGCCCTCGAGATGCTTACAGCTAATGCAAGGAGCCAGAAATGGAGCTAAAGTAAGAAGCTGAGAGGTCAGAGCAGAATTTCAGCAAATCCGTGCGACTCCAAGAGAAGTTGGCTCTCCCTGGCTCGTTTAGGTGAAGCAAAGGTGCTCAGCCGTCTTGATTTTGACAAGGCAGTCCTCAAATTTTGGGGTCTGACCTTCCTCCCAGAGAAGTCTTCAGGTCACGTATGAGAATGAAAAACTTAAAGTGGGAAAAAAAAATATGGTTGGATGAGGGGCAGATGCCTATGTGCCTTTGGTTTCAGTGTCTGAATCTCTTTGGCTCTCCAAGCTCTGCCCTCTGTTTCACATTGAGTTCTCTAAAATCTGCTTCCCCTTATTGTGGAGGTTACTTATGGTCAACCTTAGGAGGTCTGGTCTAATCAGGAGTTAATGTCCTCATGGCTCCATTCTTCAAGTTGAAATTTCAGTTAAAAATAAATGTTACCTTGATGAGCTTGTTACAGGGGGATTGCTGTGTGATAACTCTCACTTGATTTATCTATACTTGTTTCCTCTTTTTGGCAGTCTGTTGGACAGTGTCTTTGCTTTCACCAGCCCTGAGGAAGTTTTCATGGTATTCTACACACTATAGTTGCATTCAAATGTTCATCTGTTCAGTCTCTGCCATTATTGAAGTTCCATGAGGGCAGGAAATATGTACTTCTGTTGTACTTTCCTAGACTCTTAGTACTGTGTTTAGCACCCAGTACAGTGCCTGTCACATAGTAAGCGCTTAGCAAAAAACACAATTATTAATTTCTGCTGATCTGGCACTGTACATACAGTACAGTAAGCAATATGCATATTGATTTTTATATTGATTTGTATATTCATTTAAAGGAATCTTTGGGGAGTCTGTAGATATGAGCATTTTAAAAGTCAGGATTGTTGAATGCAGTCAATTATTGTGATTGCATGCAAGCTGTGTCCAAATGCCTTAATGACTCAGTGGGAAGGTAAAACTTTTCATCATTTTAATTCTGTGTGACACTGAAGCATTTGTGATTGCTGATAGTTACCATATATAAAGTAATTTATAAGCAGCATGGCTCAGTGGAAAGAGCACGGGCTTGGGAGTCAGAGGTCATGGGTTCTAATCCCAGCTCTGCTGCTTGTTACCTGTGTGACTTTGGGTTTATCTCATCTGTAAAATGGGGATTAAGACTGTGAGCCCCACGTCAGACAACCTGATCACCTTGTATCCCCTGCCAGAGCTTAGAACAGTACTTTGCACATAGTAAGCGCTTAACAGATGCCATCATCATCAATATTATTAATTAAATAAGTTGTGATATTCCTATTGAGCATATATTCAATAGACTGTAAACTGTAAGCTCATTGTGAGCAGGGAGCAAGTCTGCTAATTCTGTTGCATTGTGCTTTCCCAAGCACTTAGTACAGTCCTCTGCACACAGTAAGCACTCAATAAATATGATTGATTGAGTGGGGAGTAGGACTAAATAGGATATGATGGGATTGAAGGTTGGTGAAAATTATATGAATTGTTCTTTTATAAAAACTATTTATGAGTTTAACAGATCTTTGGAAGAAGTTTGAAAATCTCTGCCCTTTTTCTAAATATACATTCAAGTCCTGAAAGCAAAGTTATTAATCAGTCATTTTTGAGTACTTACTGTGTGGCAGAGCAGTGTACAAATGCTTGGGTGAATACAGTATAACAGAGAAGGTAGACACATTCCCTGCCCACAGTGAACTTACTAATGTATATGTATTGGTCCAAAGAGACCCCAATAATGATGATGATATTTATTAAGAGCTCACTATGTCCCAAACACTCTGCTAAACAGTGGGATAGGTACAGGATACCTTGATCAAACGTAACCCCCACATTCCACAAGTACCTCACAAGAAGGAGAAGGGGCAGGTAGCTTATCCCTGTATTACAGATGAAACAACTGAGGCAAAGAAAGGTTAAGTGACTTGCCGAGAAGGCAAATGACAGAGCCGGAACTAGAACCGGAGTCTCATGACAGCCAGTCCCATGCTCAGTGACTGTCATATAGCCTGGGGAGGAAATAGAAATAGGGGCAGTTTGTCAGCAGGGCACCATCTTGGGAATGGAAGACATTCCTCGCTGGTTTGTAATGTGGGTTGAATTGTGTGGAGATCTACACTGGGCCAATTCCAACTTGGTACACAATCTCAATTGGTGGAATTTTCATTACTTTTCTCCACCTGTCCCCAATCTCCATTTCCCATCCTCCTTGTTTTGACTCTTGGATCGGACTCTGTCACGAAAAGGAAATTTTGAGAAGTAAATCCAAATATTTAACTTGGAAAAGCATATGATCTTGTGATATGAGCTTGCTCCGGGGTCAAGCTGAAATCCTAGGCCTGCAGGGCTCGAGTAGGTTTGGACCAGTCTCTGGGGCAGGTCTGAGAGAGGCGGTGCCCTCCACTGAGACCTGCATCTCAGGGAATTAGGGACTCTGGCCACCAGGACAGGATGCCCACACATAACCCTTTCAGGATTTGCTTCAGCAAATTACCTCTGAGCATTGGATTTCTGCCCAGGCTTCCTGTTCTTCCTATAACTGGTTGGTTTTCACTGGTGGCGAATGCCAATAGCAGAAGCAGCAATTCTGAAGGTAAGAGAATTGGTCCCCCAAATCTCAGGGTTTTGCCACTGAGCTGGGTTTTCCCCAGCCTCCAAGACCGGTTTGACATTAGCCAGGCCTCTGTGTTCATGACTCTGTACATGCACTTGGGTACTCACACCCACACCATAGCTCTCATACAGAGATCTTTATACACCTCAATTTCCTCCCATCTGTAAGTGCCTGTCTCCCCTGTTAGATGGAAAGCTCCTGGAGGGCAGCGATCCTGCCTACTAACTCTAATGCACTCTTTCAAGTGCTTAGTACAGTGCTTTGCACACAGATTCTCCACAGATGCTATCGATTGAATGCACTTCATAAGCTTAGAGAGCTTCCAGTTCCATTATGTCGGACCAAGCAACTGTTTCATTCTTCTGCTCTAATTTCATAAGTGCTCAGTACAGGGTATCACACTCCATGGGCACTCACTAAATGCCGTTACTATTTCTCTGTATCGCCACTTCATTCCTCTAACGCTAACCTTCTCACTGTACCTCGATCTCGTCTGTCTCACCGCTGACCTCTCAGCCACATCCTACCTCTGGCCTGGAACACCTTCATTCCTCATATCAGACAGATAATGGCTCTTCCCCACTTCCAAACCTTATTGAAGGCACTTCGCCTCCAAGAAGCATTCCCTGACCAAGCCCTCCTCTCCTCTTCTCCCACTCCCATTTTGGTGGAACGTTAAAGACCATCTTGAGGCTCCTTCACTTATCCTCCCTTCCATTTCCACAGCATGTATGTATATATCTATTTTTATTTACTTGTCTATTTATTTATACTAATATCTGTCTCGCCCTCTAGACCGTGAGCTTGTTGTGAGAAGGAGTGTGTCTGTTGTTATATGTACTCTCCCAAGTGTATAGTACAGTACTTTGCATGCAGTGAGCGCTCAATAGATACAAGTGAATGAATGAATTAATAAGGTAACACCAAATTTAAAAGGCGTGACTTGCCCCAGAATTCCTAAGGAAATTTGAATTATGATTATCCTAAATGTCTATCATCTATTGCTACTCCTTGCTAAGTCATAATGGTGCTGCATCTTTACAATTCCTCCCAGGTAGTTTCAAAACTAGATTTGTGTCACGAGAGTCTTTGGGCTTGTGCAAAAGAACAAATTTAAAAATAAAAATTTATACAGCTGAAACAAACAGTAGGTTGACTAGACAATCCTAGCAGATGTAGAACCAATATAAACCAGAGTAACATTTGTTTATCAATTACAGGACCTACTTATTCCTGAAATAACTCACTATAGGTTCACAAGACAAAAGGATATCAACATCTAGTCATGTGCAGAAATTTATCAGCACACCCAGAACTCAGGTTGAGAAAAACTGTAACCAGGTTTTAGGTAATCTAGTAAATCACAAACCATGTCAGATAGGTGGCAAGAGATTTTGCTTGTCAATGTTTGTTGTTACCTTGAAAGAGTAATCTAAAATGCAAGGTGCCCTCTTTAGTAGATAGATATTGATGGACAACGTCTTTTATTAACAAGGAGAGCAAGAGCTTGAAAAACCACCCAAGACAAAGGGTTTCTTTGTGACTTGGGTCACTTGGCTTCAGGGGTTACCACAGTTCACTTCCCGAAAATAGATACATAGTACTGAACAGTGGCTGCCAGGTACAGAAAGAAAAGGAACAGTGATACCAAATAGAAGCACTAAGTCTTCATTGTAATAATTTACACAGTGATTCAGCTTTAGGCAGCAACTGACTGACTGATGCAACATTGGGCTGTTCTGCTGAATGACAGTTTGCTGACTTCCAGACCCTAGCATGAAGCTCATTTATCCAGAGAACTGACTCATTGTTCTGATTACTTACTTCCTGAAAAATGGCAGTTTCCCCGAACACCCCATTTCTTCACATTCTTATTGAGATAGATCATTAATGTGAATTAGCAGAGGTTCTCTAAGAATGAAATGATCTGAGACTCCTGAAAACCCTGCTTTTTCCTGTACATTTTAGAGGTGATGTTTATTAGGTAAAGTTTTCTGAAGAACTAGGTCATTGTTCATTTCCTTTTCATTTTCTCTCCTGCCCTTTCCTTGAACTATCGCATGTGGTAAAAGCAAGGCCTTTTGGATTCTTCATCTTTGAACTGTCTGAGGAGCCCTTGACCTTTACTTTCTTTGTGGTTGAATTGTTCCATTTTGGTGGAACGTTAAAGACCATCTTGAGGCCTCTGGGAACAGCGTAACCAGAGAGGTGTGGTAGGTAGAGGTTTCATTAAGGTCAAGTCATTGGCAAGTCACCGCTTAGATGACTTTTGTCTCATGGTGGCTTCGAACAAGGATCGTGTCTGCCAACTCTATCAAACTCTTGCAAGCACTTAGTATAGTGTTCTGCGCACAGTGAGCACTTGAGAGGTACTTTGATTTTTTTTTGTAGGACTCCCTCCTACGGTTACCAGAAAAGAAAGAGAGAGAACATAGTCCAATATGCCTGTAGGACTTCGTGAGTTCTTGGAAGGAGATGGGCTTCTTTAATATACTTTTTGTCTGTTCTCCCTCATTAAATTCTAAGGTGCTTGAGGTTAGGGAATGTGTATCTTTGTTCTGTTGCACTCACCCAAGTACTTAGTACAGTGTGTCACACTTAGTAATCACTTAATAAGTGCCATTAACTGATTACTATACAAAACCCAAAGCAGTACACCAAGTAGGAAATTCACTTGGAGATTCCGGTTAGCAACCTGAGAAAATTTAATCAACTCATTTACGAAGGGAGTAGGAATGTCTAGTATCCTTTCTATTCCTTGTCTATTGTGTACTCTGTGTTTTGTACTAATGTATATGTTGCTCCTTGAGATAGAAAGGTAAATATCAATCAATCAACCAATCAATCATGTATCTTGAGTGCTTACTGTGTGCAGAGCTCTGTACTAAGCACCTGGTGCAATATAGCACATTTGGTAGAAATGTGTCCAGCCCACAAGTCTAGAGACAGACATTAAATTACAGATATCTACTTGTGGGACTGAGGGTGGGGTGATTAAAGGGTACAAATCCAGGTGCAAGGCGATGCAGAAGGCAGAAGGAGTAGGGTATATGAGGACTTAGTCAGGGAAGGCCTCTTGGAGGAGATATAATTTCAATAAGGGCTTTGAATTTGGAGAGAACAAATGAGTTCCAGGACAGAAGGAGGACATGGGAGAGAGGAAGGTGGTGAGATAGATGAGTTCAAGGTACAGTAAATAGGATGATATTGGCAGCATGAAGTATGCAGTCTGGGTTGTAGTGGGAAAGCTATGAGATAATGTAGTTATATGGCAAGGTGATTGACTGCTTTAGAGCGTCGGAAAGGACTTTCTGTTTGATGTGGAGGTGGATGGGCAACCACTGGAGGTTTTTGAGGAGTGGGGAAACATGGACTAAATGTTTCTGTAGAAAAATGATCCAGGCAGCAGAGTGAAGTATGGACAGGAGTGGGGAGAGATAGGAGACAGGGAGGTCAGCAAGGCGGGTGATGCAGTAATCAAGGTGAGGTAGGATAAGTGTTTGGATTAATGTGATAGAAGTTTGGATGGAGACATAAGGGCAGATGATAGCTGGTGTGAAGGTCAAGGCGATAGGATTTAATAACAGATTTGGATAGGTGGATTGAATGAGAGCGATAGGTTGAGGATAAGGCCAAGCTTATAGGCTTCTGAGACAGGGAGGATGGTGGTGCTGTCCACAGTGATGTGAAAGTCATGGGGAGGACAGGGTTTTGGTGGGAAGATAAGGAATTTCCATTTTTGACATGTTAAGTTTGAGGTGTCAGTGGGACATACAAGTAGAACAGTCCTAAAGTCAGGAGAAAATACGACGCTGCAGAGAAGGAGAAAGATCAGGCCTGGAGGTGTAGAATTGGGAGTTATCCACATAGAGATGGTAGTTGAATCCAGAGTTTCGGTGGTTCTTCTGAGAGCAGTCAGGAAGCAAGGGGAGCAAGTAGGCTATCTCCCTCAAATTCAATCGGAATCTTAAAATCGTAGTGAATTTTCCAGCAACGATGCATCCATGGGATTGTAAGCTCCGTGTGGGCAGGGAACCTCTGGTTTACTTCTGTGATATTTACCCAAGTGCTTATTAAAGTGCTGTGCACTCTGTAGCTTATCAATTTAAGCCATTGGGTTCTAAGTGTGCAAAAGTATAGTTTCGGTGCCATTTTTGAATTTATAGAGAGGTCGCTACTAACTCTTTGAAAGCAACATATATAAAATAAAAACCTTTTTAGTCCCAGGAAAAATTGCAAAATAAAGCTCTGGAATGGATAAAAAATGTACATATCTGTAATTCTATTTATTTATATTGATACATGTTTACTTTTTTTGATGTCTGTCTCCCCACTTCTAGACGAAGCAGCGTGGCTCAGTGGAAAGACCCCCAGTTTGGGAGTCAGAGGTCATGGGTTTGAATCCCAGCTCTGCCACTTGTCAGCTGTGTGAGTTTGGGTAAATCACTCAGCTTCTCTGTGCCTCAGTTACCTCATCTGTAAAATGGGGACTAAGACTGTGAGCCCCACGTGGGATAACCTGATAACCTTGTATCTACTCCAGTGCTTAGAAGAGTGCTTGGCACATAGTAAGCATTTAAACAAATATCATCATCGTTATTATTATTAGGCTGTAAATCTGGTGTGGTCAGGGATTGTCTCTCTTTATTGCCGAATTGTACTTTCCAAGCACTTAGTACAGTACTCTGCACACAGTAAGCACTCAATAAATATGATTGAATGAATGAATGAAAATCAAAACAATGCTTATTGGTATATTTTATTTCAGTGTTTATGCTTATGCTTATGTTTTAGATTTAAATACATTTTTTCAAGATTTTTTTGATGAAAGTATACAAATGGCTAGACTTGAAATATTAAGTTTGATATAAAGTATCTCAGGGCAGGGATCCTGTCTACTTACTGTATTATACTCTTCCAAGTGCTTAGTACAGTGCTATGTACACAATAAGGATTTAATGCATATTTTAGCCCTTAATCCCTTTTTTGTTTTGGCCAAGAAAGATGAATGCCAGGAGTTTAGCATTGAAAACTGCCATATTTATTGGTCCATAAAATATGCTTTTTAAAATAAAGGGGTATAAAAGCCCTTTGTTGTGTTGCCCAGTGCTATCAAATCTCCCAATAGACCTTACTCTGACCCTCAAGAAGACTATCATCTGTTGATAGCATTTTGCAGTTCAGAGACTCACCTTTCTGAGGGCTGTCAGTGATAGCATTCTTTAAATGCTACATAGAGAGGGGTCAGTCTAGGTCAGCGACCTGGCCCCTGGCTAGAAAACTCAGATTGAAAGTGTCAGGGCCCTGCTTTATACCACCCCATTTGGATATAACTGAATCCCAGAGATAGCTTTGAGCCTTTGAAGCTCTGTCTCCACTTTAAAGGCACTGACCTATCGTGTCATTTTAAATTCCTGAATCTTGTAGCATTGTTCTTTCCAAACCAATAAATACTGCCAGAACTGGCAAGATTAACTACTGGAAAATTTTAATTCAGAGATAACTGTATCTAGCAACCGTGATCCTGAGCGAATTGTAGCTTTCCTTGGTTTGCATGTCTTAGTTGGGTAGAAAGAACATTTCATTTGTGTATTCCAACATCATCAACTTTGCTGGGTCTGAGAGTTTAGATGATTTTCGTGGCAGGAAGTCCTTTTCTAATGCCCAGGTGTGTCCCCAAATCACTTATAAACATCTTAATGTGCTTGAGAACTGAACCACAGTTGGTTTCCTTTTGTATGAACAAGACTCTTTAACTGTCTGTTACAACAGATTTATGTGGAAAGGTTAAAATTTCCAGTTTAGCGGCAACTGTATAATACATGTAGAGTGGTAGGTACAGAAATCAGAGCCAGGATATCATCATTCACTCCTTGAGTATAATGACTTCTGTAAACTACTAGACAACAGAACTTTGAATTGATTAGATTTCAACCATCCAAAGAATAATCGGGAAAGCTAATTACTAGGTCTTTAGGTTCTATGTCTAGTTATGTGGTGGAGTTTTGAGTTTACTAGCTGAAATGACAAAGTCATTTTCATAAGGAGTTGGGGCGGGGGGAGGGGGAGTTCAGCCCTCCACTCACCACAGTCCTACTCAAAGACCATTGATTGAGCTGCGACCCTCTGGATCCCATAGCCAGGGAGCAAAGTCTGGAGTCTTAGACTCCCTCAGCAATCCTGGGCTAGATTGTAAAATAGATTGTAAACATTTTAAGGGCAGGAATCATGTCTACTAACTCTATTTTCATCTTTCAAGGATTGGTACAATACTCTGTTTACAGGAGGTGTTCAGTTAATAGTCTTGATTCACTGGAAGATAGGAGCTTGGGTAAGTGCGAGGTGTGATCTAAGCAGCAGGTCAGAGAGTCTAAGGTCCAGCTCACCCTATTCCCTGATCCTAGGGGTGGTAGTCTCTTCTCCTCTCCTCTTTAACTCACGAACCAAGAATGGCCTCTTGGGATCCGATGTGTTCTGGAGTTCTTCCCGCTGCCGGGAACCCAAGCTAAGCCAGATTCCCCAAGGAGCCCCAGCCACTTGCCTCTCAAACAGCCAATGAAGGAAGGCCAAACTTAGGGAGGATCAGATCTGGTCCCTCAGCCTGCCTAGGGGATGGAAGTCTGTCCTTTCTGGAGACAAGTGGGTTGATAGTGAAGGAGCCTTATTCTTGTTCCCTGCTGATCTTTGTAGGAAAGTCCATGTGACCTTGAGTTGAAATAGGGAGAAGGATATTTCACGCTCCCTCCTTCCTGTGCCTATGAATCAATGGTATTTATTGAGTGCTTATTGGATGCAGAACACTGTATTAAGCGCTTGGGAAAGTCCGATGCAGTAGAGTTGATCGATATGTTCCCAGCCCACAAGGAGTTTAGTCTGGAGGCGAGCGAACAGGAAACGATGCATCTGCCAAAGCTATTTTATTGTACTCTTCCAAGGGAGAGACAGCTTAGCAGAGGAGGCAGAGGAGGGTGCCCTGGGGGAACCTGAGGGTGTTTAGCACTGTCTTTTTTGTGGGGACCGGGAGGGGAAGAGGGCTTCCTGATCTGTGTTCCTCTTCAATGAGGCGTAAGGTTGCCTTTGGAAAAAAATGGGAGTGGATAGCCTCCAGAGACTGATTTTTCCAGATGCAGATCAGCTTCTGCCCGACATGGTGGTAGGTTGGAGATCATTTTTGCTTTGGACTCCTAAAGAATGTGTGCCCCCACCCCCCCGCCCACCCAGCCAGGTTTTCCTGGGATGATGCAACAGATGTTGGTAATGAGTAGTTCAGGCCTGTGATCCTTCTTGTCCTTTAAGAGACAGGGAGTCAGAAGGTCATGGGTTCTAATCCCAACTCCACGACTTGTCTGCTATGTGACTCTGGGCAAATCTCTTCACTTTTCTGTGCCTCAGTTACCTCATCTGTACAGTGGAGATTGAGACCTTGACCCCCACATGGGACAGGGACTGTGTCCAACCCAATTTGCTTGTATTCACCTCAGCGCTTAGTATAGTGCCTGGCACACAGTATGGGCTTAATAAATACCTTAATTATTACAATTATTATTACCTTTGCATGAGAAGCAGCGGGGCCAAGTTGTTAAAGCATGAGTCTGGAGTCTGGAGTTCTAATACTGGCTCTGTTGCTTCCCTGCTGTGGGCCCTTAGGCAAGCCATGTAACTTTTCTGTGCTTCAGTTTCTTCTTCTGTAAATTGGGGATTCAATAGTTGTTCTCCCTCCTCCTTAGAATGTGAGTCAATCAATCAATGGCTTTTCCTGAGCACGTGAATACCAGATTGCTTATTATGGGAACAGTAAATTATCCCTTCCTTATTCATTTATTCATTCAGTCATATTTATCAAGTGCTTAGTCTGTGCAGAGCACTGTACTAAGCATTTGGGAATATACGATACAACAGTAAACAGGCACATTCCCTGCCCACAAGGAGATTATAGTCTAGTGCGGGGAGACAGACATCAATACAAATAAATTACAGGTATCTACATAAGTGCCGTGGGGCTGTGAGGGGGGAAGAAGAAAGGGAGCAAGTCAGTGACTGCACAGACGGGAGTGGGAGATGAGGAAATGGGGAGGGTAGTCTGGAAAGGCCTCTTGGAGGAATTATGTCTTCAGTAAGGCTTTAAAGGAGGAGAGTAATTGTCTATTGGATTTGAGGAGGGAGGATGTTCCAGGCCAGAGGTAAGATGTGGGCCAATGGTGGCGAGTCAAACGAGACCGTTAATGAGAAGGCTAGCACTAGTGGAGCTATGAAGCTGAGCTATGTCAAGGTAAAGCAAAATGTTTCTCATTAGAAACCAGGGTTTCCTTTTCCTGCCATTATCCTCTTTACCTGATTTCATTTATTTTGCCTTTGCTTCTGCTGAGTCGAAGGATGCTTGACTCTAACACATCTGGTTGCGTTCATGGAGTCACCTAAGGTCTCTGTGGCTTCGGGAATTTTCTTTGTGGCATCAACGTGGGTGATTCCAAAAAAAATCAGCAGAATAAGAGATGTGTTATTGGTATAGACCATGTTGGGTTTGCTAGAGAGAGGGAGGAGATTTCAAGGAAGTTCAGGGACAATATTAATGTGAAGGGACCTGGAAGTCTTTTTATATAAATGATCAATAGTATTGAGCATTTACTGTGTGTAGAGCACTGTATTAAGCACTTGGAATAGTACAGTAAGATACAGTTGGTGGATGTGTTCCCTGCCCACATGGGGCTCACCGTCTGAATAGTATTGACTTGAGGATGTCAGGTTAATGACATCCTAGAATCCTTGCAGAGCCGGTTGGACTTCTGAGAAGTTTACTGTTAAAACTCTTTTAAATCCATTGGTCACAGATCAGGGCACATAGTCTCTTTACAATTAGATTTCCGTATGATTTTTTGGTCAGTGGCTGTTGGAATCTGGAAAATAATAGGCAGAATTTTAAAAATGCATTAGCAAAATCTGGTTCCATTGGCAGTGTTTCATTACAGGGTGATTTGAAAATGCAACAGGATGCAAGAAGATGGTATGCAAATAGGTTAATTTGCACCTTTCACTTGGTAGGGTTAGCAGGCTATTTATATATGGTATTAAAAGCAGTAACCTTGCCTTTCATATTGGAAATTTTTAAAAAACCCAAAACTTTAGGTGTCTTTTTCAGTGTAAGTAGGGCCAAAAAGTAAAAGAAAGATAAGGCTTTTTTAAACCTTGGTTACAGGAACATTGTGACCTCTCTGATGGTGGTATTTTCTCAGCCCTTACTGTGGTTCAACTATTCTGCGAAGCACTGGGCTCGGTTCAAAGTAATCAGAGCAGACACAGTCCCTGTCCCATCGGCTGTTCACCGTCAAAGGAGGGAGAGCAGGTATTTTTTCCCCATTTTACTGTTTGGGAAACTGAGGCTCCAGGAGGTTAAATGACCAGTGCATGGTAATATAAAGGCAGATAATGAAGTTGGGTCTAGATCCTGAGTGATTGGACTCCTGCTCACGTGCTTTTCCACAAGGGCATGTGCTCCTCCGTGAGCTAAATGGGTCATCCTATGCTTGGATTTCCATTACTAGTCCTTCATTCATTCACTTGTATTTATTGAGCACTTACTGTGTGCGGAGAACTCTACTAAGTGCTTGGAAAGTACGATTTCTGCCATCCCCAGTGGCTCTGCTTTATAGCCTTAAAAAGAGCATGTCAACAGAGGCTTGATCTTAAACAGAAAATATTCTGTCAGATTAGTTTTTTGCTACTGAGTGATATTCATTTCAACTTTGGATATTTTTTTGGATCCCGGCAGCTGTCCCAGAGTCTCTAAAAGAGGAGGGAGGGACAAATCACAATTTAAATTTCCTGAACTGTAGTTGTCATTCACTTACATTCTAGAATTATTGATTGGAGTGGATGATGAGGTTGTAACCAGGTTTTTTAAAGGATCTACAGCTCAAGTGCAAATACATAATGAACTGAAATGCAAAACGATGACACTCAAAATGCAGCCTATTAATGAAAGTAAATAATACACATGATTGAGACACATTAGGATAATACTTGTTTGTAGCAGGACAATTGCAAAATAAAATCATCCTATAAAGTACCTTCCACCCAATTTCAGATCCAAGGAAAACTTATATTCTGGTAAACCATTAGGGCAACCTATTCAACAATTCATGTGGTGTAGATTCAAAGCTATGATTTACACATATCTCTCTTGCCACATATCTTCCTTTAGAAAATTCTTCACAAAAATATGTCTTCATTGATTTGTTGCATACTAAGATTTATAATAGTAATAATAATGATTGTGGTATTTAAGTGCTTCCTGTGAGTCAGGCACTGTACTAAGTGTTGGGGTAGATACAAACTGATCTACAAACTGATCAGATTGGACACAGTCCATGTCCCACATGGGGCTCACAAGTCTTATCCCCATTTTACAAATGAGGTAATTGAGTCACAGGCATATAGTCTATCCACTAGGCCAAGCTGTTTCTCATCTGTCGGGTCATCTTTGCAAAGAACAGCTATTCTTGATATGAGAAGAGTGTGGCTTAGGGGAAAGAGTATGTGCTTGGCAGTCAGAGGACCTGAGTTCTAATTCCAGCTCTGCCATTTACCCGCTGTGTGACTTTGGCCAAGTCACTTAACTTCTCTATTCCTCAGTTACTTCGTTGGTTAAATGTGGATTAAATCCTCCTCTCTCTATCTTGGACTGTGAGCCCCATGTGGGGCAGGGACTGTTAACAATCTGATGATCTTGCTCCTACTACAGTGCTTAGCACATAGTGCCCGACACATAGTTAGTGCCTAATATATCTTAAAAAATGATTAACAGGCAATGGAAAGAACACAAGACTGAGAATCAAGAGACCTGGGTTCTGTTCCAGCTCTGCCACTTGCCTGCTGGATGAACTTGGGCAAGTCTTTTAATTGCTATGGACCTCAATTTCCTCATCTGTAAAATGAGGATTAAATACCTGGTCTCCCTACTTTTTAGATGGGGAAGGCCTGGGTATGATGGGACTGTTATATCTTTTATGTACCTATCAGTACTGTTATAAATGATTAGTAATTCATCCCATATCTCTGGCGCTGGTCCTAAACAGAAAAAAAATTCAACACATGACTCAGTAAATAGTTTGGATGAAGTTATTCTTCTTGAAGAATAGCCTTCCATCTGTGTTTATGCAGTAGCACCCATGGAAAACTTGTGATTTTATCCTTGAGAGCTTCACATCAGCATTTCCACACTTAGGTATGATGCTAGGTATACTCAAATAATAATAAGTATTAATAATAATTATGGTATTTGTTAAGCACTTTCTAGGTGCAAGGCACTGTACTAAGACTGGGGTGGACACAAGCAAATCGGGTTGGACACAGTTCCTGTCCCACTTGGGGCTCACAGTCTCATCCTTATTTTACAGATAAGGTAAATGAGGCACAGAGAAGTTAAGTGACTTGCCCAAGGTCACACAGCAGAAAAGTGGCAGAACCGGGATTAGACCCATGACCTTCTGACTCCCAGATCTGTGATCTCACCACTATGCCATGCTGCTTGTATGAGAACTAAGTATTACCTGGAGTCTTTGACTCAAATTTATCTATCTTTTCATTTCTTTAATTGGAGAAGTACAGTTACCTAGAAAAATGATTTACTACATGTTTCCCACTACTTAATCTTGATTTTTCAGCCTCTCTACACTTACAGTATGGTTGTAGAAAATCAGTACTTTGAAAATCCAAGTTATTTTCCTAGATGCTTTACAATGCAGTTCTGCCTTATTTACAAGCTTTTTAAATGTGCTGGGATACTATAATAGTGTTTCAATAAATTTTTCTTCTGCACCAGAAATTTTTCTTCTTCACACAAGGCTCTTTCCAGATCCAGAGTTCACTGGAGTTAACTCCAGGGCAGCCCCTCAGGTGAAAAGTTAGTACCTTTTATCTCAAATCAACAAAAATACAAGTCCTCCCTGTTCTGCTAGTACATGTGTTTCTATATCTATACCATCTGGATAGAATGCCCTGAGAGAATCAGGAATTGTTCTTCCCACAACATGTGTGTGTTCTGGTATAACCCAACCATTAGTTAGCATTCAGATTCAGCGTAGGAAGAAAAGTTTGTGTTGCCTGGTCATGGATTTGATGGAGAATCTTCCCCTGCTTTGCCCTTTCTTTGGAACCAAACAGTACTCTTTTGCTTTGTGCTTTTGAAACACTGCAATAGCATTCGATATAGTCAAATACTATTGAGTGGCCAGGGTGTAGAACATCTTGCTGGGGTTTGACTTGTCAGCTGTGTGACTTTGGGCAAGTCACTTAACTTCTCTGTGCCTCAGTTACCTCATCTGTAAAATGGGGATTAAGACTGTGAGCCCCACGTGGGACAACCTGACTCCCCTGTGACTACCCCAGTGCTTAGAACAGTGCTCGGCACATAGTAAGCGCTTAACAAATACCAACATTATTATTATTATTATTTGACATAATAATAAGGAATTTAGATTTGAAAGTGCCGATCTTATCAATAACTTTGAACCATCAGCCTTGTAGCCCATTAATTCCCATTGAGTTCATAGTGAGTGCAATACGAGGCCCTTCTAGAACACAACTCCATTGTCCGATGGATTGATTGACTGCTCCTGCATTAAAGGAGAAATGCACTGAACATAGTTTCAAAATATGGAGGAATAAATAGAGGAGTTGAGACTAAGATCACATTGTATTAATTGCAGAACCGTTACGCTTCATTCACTTGATTTTTGGTTCTGTGCTCTGTTCCCTGGACTAATCCCTATGTGATCTGATTTCTGATCCATGCCAACAAAGAAGGTGGAGCAAAAAGTTGTATGTTTTCATTGTCCCTGGCTTTTAACTCTCTGCCTATATATATTACGGCTCTGTGTTTAATCTTACGTTTCAGTTAAAAAAAAACAACCAACTGAAAAGCCAGGAGCCAAGGCATCTCAAATAATCAATGACCACTGTCCTGACCTCAAGCAATTTACTCCCTTGAAAACACCTGGCTACCACCATTTTCGTGGAAATGGCTGAATTTTCCCAGTGAAGGTGGACAACAACTAGACATAATCCAGAGAGCAGGAAACCTGCCATAATTCTTTTATCTTTTTTTTTTTACACATTTGAATAGTGTAAATATTCTCACACCAGTGAGAATAGTTGTTCAAATGAGCTAGGTTTTTGCATTTGTTTGGACTTCCCCTACACATGGTAGTTAAATTGTCCCGGATATGACTCTGTTTAGCATGTGTACTTATCCAAAAGACTTAATCAGTTTGTTTTAGTAATCTACAGCATAAATGACATCTCTATCCAGCCCCTGAATACTGGTAACACTTCTAAATTGATAAAAAAGAGCCTAACTGAATCAGGCTAAAACAACAATAATTCTTCAAATGAAAACTCTCAAAATGCCTTGAAGAAAATTGAAAGCAATATATCAATCATATTTATTGAGTGCATACCGTGTGCTGAGCCCTGTACTAAGCATTTGGGAAAGTACAATACAACAGACATAATTCCTGCCCACAAAGAGTTTACAGTCCAGGGAGGAGTGAGAAAAGAGTTATTAAAAACAAGGGTCACTGTAACACAAATCACAAAGATTCTATAACCAACATTTTGTTTTCTGAGCTTTCATTCCATTTTCTCTAGTCTTTGTGTCTCTTCAGGATAGGAAACCTAGACACTCAATCAATCAATCATATTTATTGAGTGCTTACTGTGTGCAGAGCACTGTAATAATAATAATGATAATAATTATGGTACTCATTAGGCTCTTACTTTGTGCCAAGCACTGTTCTAAATGCTGAGGTAGAAGCAAGTTAATCAAGTTGGATTCAGTCCCTGTCCCACGTGGGGCGCACACTCTTAATCCCCATTTTTTACAAATGAGAAAACTGAGACACAGAAAAATTAGGTGACTTGCCAAAGGTCACACAGCAGACAAGTGGTGGAATTGGGATTAGAACCCATGGCCTCCTGACTCCCAGGACTGTGCTCTATCCACTGCACCATGAAGCTTCTCACTGTACGTAGCTCTTGGCAGGGAGTACAGTAAAACAGAGTTGGTAGACCTATTTCCTGACAACAGCGAGCAAGAAAATCTTAAGTCCAATAAATTAATGGTATTTACTGAGCAACTATTGTGTGCAGAGCACTGTACTGAATACTTCAGAGAAAACAAAGTAAGTAGACACTATCTCTGCCCTCAAGGAGTTTCCAATCTAGTGCAATCATCTGTATTTTCTTTGTAGGAGTTACCCAAGACTGAATTTACCAGGGTTTTTCCTTATAGGCATAGTGATGTCTTTTAATTTGGGAGTGAATATTGCCTCCTATTTCCTAACATGATTCACATTATTCTCAAAGGCATGCTGGCTGTTCCATAACCTACATTAGGCCTGCTTAGTTGATTGCTTGGGCATGGAATATTCATTCTGGCAGGACTAGACCTGGAGATTGGTGCATGGGTAATGGGTAGAAGGATATGACTTGGGAATTGGGTAAAGGGCTGAGTACCTGAAGATACTGTTGCTTAAGGTTGACAGAGAGGCTAGACCAGTGCTGAGCTCTGTAGGGCCAGTTGACCAAAGCAGGATGTGTGTGATCATTATCACACACTGTATTTCCTACCACAGCATTGTGTTGCTATAGCCAATTTCAGCTTGAAACCCTTGCAGCAATACAAATTCCCTAAGAGGTTTCTTACTGGCTTTATATTCTTTATTGCAGTGTGGGACTGAAAAAGACTTGGTCATGTTGTTGCTGTAGCCTAAAACTCCTTCCCCCCAACCACTCTTCCCTTCTCTTGAAAATCCTCCTTAAATGGAACCTCCTCCAAGCCTTCTCTGATTATCTCCCAGAACCCCGAATTGTATCAAGCCAACAGACCCTCGTGGATTTATTTATTTCCATCCTCCACGCTTGTGCAAATGTGAATTGTTCTGCTTCCAATAGTTATACATGTTTTTTGAATGTTGCCCCCATTAACGTGTAAACGCCTTGGCAGTAGGCATTGTCTTGTGTTTCTGTTGTACTCTTCCTAATGTTTAGTGTGGTCCCGTTCACCCAGAGAGTACTCAATCGGTACCATTAACGGATTGCTTAGACCATCCCCCTGCTCCCCAGTACCCAACCTCAGTACTCCCTGGACCAGTCCTATGTCAGCCTGGATTCACTATCTAGCCCTTCCATAGGGGGAGCATACCTGTTCTCAGTTTAACTTGAGTTTGAATTATGAATACATTTTACCTATTCTTCTTATTAGGCTATAAACTATAAGCTCCCTCTAGACTGTTGTGGGCAGGGAACATGTCTACCAACCCTGTTCTCTTGTACTCTCCCAAGTGCTTAGTACAGTGCTCTGTACACAATAAGGCTCAATAAATACGATTATTGTTATTGTTGTTGTTGACTGTGTCCAATCCTATTTGCATGTATCTACCCCAGGACTTAATACGCTGCCTGGCACATAGTAAGTGCTTAACAAATACCACATTATTATTACTATTATTTAAGTGCCAAGCACTGTTGTAAGTGCTGGAGTAGCTACAAGTTAATCAGGTTGGACACAGTTCCTGTCCCACACAGGGCTCACAGTCTAAATAGGAGGAGCAGGCATGTAATCCCCACTTTATAGTGAGGAAACTGAGGCACAGAGAAGTTAAGTGACTTGACCAAGGTCATACAACAAGCAATTGGCAGAGATGGGATTAGAACCCAGATCCTCTGACTCCCAAGCCCATGCTCTTTCCACTAGGCCATGCTACTTCTTGATGGAATGAAATAATACCCCAGGCTTCTGCTTCTCATGTAATCATTTTTATGCTGTATGGGCATCAGATTTTCTAGGCTATAATTCACATTATGAGTTATAATGATCAGTTTTAAATATGAATTTTTTAGAATCTTCTGTCATGTACAGTAAAACTTGTAAGAAGTTCGGTAAGTATGCTAGATATTTTGCTGGATCTCTCAGGATTCAGATCATCGGATCTGTTGACTTCATGCGTTTACGTATTTTGATATCCTTGTTCATACAATGTGACAGAGGGAATAACGAGAATTTCCATTCAATGTTTTAATGCAGTGTGACCTTGAGAATTTAGTTGAGGTGGTTTTGTTTTCCAAGTGGGTGGGAATTGATTGATTATGGGTTGTTTTTGTTACTGATATTTATATTACAAGCTGGCAAAAAAAGCTTACGATATCCTCTGGCCTAAACGACTTAAGACCAGATTGGACTCCATTTTAAGAAACCTTCAAGAACTACGAAGCAAACCAAAGAGAAGTTGTGCGTCGACACTTAGAGTTAGGTGTTGAAAACCAATCAAATGAAAAAAGATCAAGGGTTCAGAAAAGAGTGTTTGATTTTAAGGAGGCCTAGAGAAAATTCTTTGTATTAACTTGGCACTTAGTAAATATAGGCGTTATTTAACTCACACAGCATTTCTGGAGGGAGACATATTATTATCCCAAAGTAAATATGAGGCAACCTATTTGGGGTAGATTTTGGCCGGAGTTTTATCGTAAAGTCTTGGCAAACTCAGTAAAAGGAAATCGGGCTATTGGTCCCAGTCCAAAGCTCGATTCATGGAATGACACAACCATAGTGCTAAGGGTTTGGCAAGTAAAAAAGCCAATTGCTATGATTGCATTTGTGTCCACAGACCCATCTTCCTCTTGTGGTTTTTTATCGCTGCTGTTGCTAATGCAACTGAAAGAAAAAGCAGCTGGGGTGGAGTGCAGGTGGGTTTCTTTAGGCATAACTCCTGAGCGGGTAATAATAATAATAATAATAATAATGGTATTTGTTAAGTGCTTACTATGTGCCAAGCACTGTTCTAACTCTGGGATAGATACAAGGTTATCGCGTTGTCCACGTGGGGCTCACAATCTTAATCCCCATTTTACAGATAAGGTAACTGAGGCACAGAGAAGTGAAGTGACTTGCCCGGAGTCACACAGCTGACAAGTGGAGGAGCCCGGATTAGAACGCACGACCTCCGACTCCCAAGCCCGTGCTCTTTCCACTAAGCCATGCTGCTTCACAGCGTGGGGCAGGGGTCACCTCTACTAATGCAACTGTACTTTCCCAGTCAAACTGTATTTTGATTCTATTTAGTTGCCATTGTTTTTACGAGATGTTCTTCCCCTTGACTCTATTTATTGCCATTGTTCTTGTCTGTCTGTCTCCCCCGATTAGACTGTAAGCCCGTCAAACGGCAGGGACTGTCTCTATCTGTTGCCGACTTGTTCATTCCAAGCGCTTAGTACAGTGCTCTGCACATAGTAAACGCTCAATAAATACTATTGAATGAATGAATGAATCCCAAGGGCTTAGTACAGTGTCCTGCCAGCAGTCAGTGCTCAGTAACACTGTGGATCGATTAGTTGAAAAGGTGTTGGAGAAAAGAGAATCTAGGACCTTCGGATTCATGTCTTAGACAAATGCAGAAGTTACTGAAAGCACTTCTAAAGCCAACGAGAAAACCCACCTGCTCCCATTTGCTCTTCTAGACCTTTGCCGGGGTTAAAATTTGGGGCCCATGCCACAACAAACGTGGGGTTATTTGAGGGTAAAATTCACAAGAAAAGGATATGGCAAATGATAATTATAATAGTTGTGTTATTTGTTAAGTGCTTGCTATGTGCCACTGTACCGCGTGCTGGGGTAGATACAAGATGACTGGATTGGACACAGTCCCTGTCCCACATGGGGCCCACACTCATAATCCCCATTTTACAGATGAGGTAACAACTGTTGTTGTCGAATTTAAGTGTCAAACACTATTGTACATAGTGCGGTGAATACAAGTTAATCAGGTTGGACACAGTTCTTGTCCAACACAGGGCTCACGGTCTAAGTAGGAGGGGTAACAGGCATGGAATCCCCACTTTACAGTTGAGGAAACTGAGACACAGAGAAGTGAAGTGACTTGCCCAAGCTCATGTGGCAAGTGGCGGAGCTGGTATTAGAACCCCCAGATCCTTCTGACTCCCAGGCCTGAGCTCTATCCACCAGCCCACGTTGCTTCTCTAATTATGACATTCATGGGATTATGAAATGATTCTTCGTGTATGGAAAGAGCAAAGAATTGACTCTTACAGCTTAAGGAGAAGAGGATAAAAAGAGCACCTATCTCATAAGGAGCTTCAGCACAAATTTTCAGAACGTGGAAGCAGCAAGACCAGTGTTGAAAGAGGGAAAGTTAATAGCCCTTCAAGTCGTTGCTAACATTTGTTTGCGATCTGTGAAGCTGGAATTAAGCAGGAAGGAAAACTGGAAAGGTGGCATCCTGTATGATCACATTCCTCTGGAGGTTTTGAAATGTTAGTGAAGTTCAGTGGGAAAATGCACGTAGTAAGCACTCAATGAATACCACTGATTGACTGATAAAATGAAAGTGAATGGTAGTGACGAGACTGGGTCCAGAAATCCACTGAAGGAGAAATCACAGGCATCATCAACTACATTCCACCAAGGTGGACTCTGTAGGGTGGTCACATCATAGGGAAGATGGTGGCAATGGCTATTAGAGCTCGCCCGCCAGCCTCATTCATCCCAGGTCTCTGAGAAGACCTGAAAAGTTTCCAATCAGGTCTGGAAAATCTCCAAATCTCTGGCTCATTGGCTCTTCGAAACCTGTTCCCTTCTAGACTAAATCTCCCCTCAAATCTCCCCCAACCCCTTTCCGTCCCCTTGCTCAAAATGAAAGATTACCCCAATATTGGCTCTCATTGTGCCAGCTAATCAGGAGTGACAGACAATTTACCATTGTATACCTATAGACTTGTTTGGTGAAATCCTAAATATATTGCTAAGATGCAGGGAAGTTGTCCCAGGGCCATCATTTGTAAAATAGTTGGTGATAAATTAAAATTGATTTAACAGAAAATAATATTGACTGTGATAGACTACATCTATTTGTTGTCATTTTCAGATGAAGTTGATTTTATTTTAAGAGGCCAGGAGAAATTTCAGAACCGTAATAAAATTGGAGGACATTTAAACTCACTGTTTTGAAAAATGGGCCTCAAGTTACTCTAGCATTCTGGGAAACAGGGGTTTATAGCTTGGAATTAGGACATGGTGCCTTATCTATGAAACATTTCAAGGCCTAAGAAAATTTGTCTATTTCATTGTTCATTGGGAAAATTACACTTGTTTTGAACGGGGAAACTGCAAATTGTCCTTGGTGTCTGCAAACACAATTGCTTCCTGTTCAGATTTCTTTGCCAACACCTACTGGTGAAGATTTCTGCTCTTAGGTAATGAGGAGACCATTTAGCAAAGACCTGAGACCAAACCAAATTCAGCTCCTCATTTGATTTGACTTGGCAGGAATAATTGGAGTAAACACTGTTTTGCTAAATGATGTGCATCCTAAAGGAAGACAGATCACATGGTTAGATATTTTCAGTCCCCATAACGTATGAAATTGCAATTCTCTTAAAAAAAAACCCCTTCATTTGCACAATATAGAAACCATACTTTGCATGCAAGCATATGTTTCCCTTGGTTTTGCAACTTGGTCAATTTTATCAACGAAATGTTTGCAAGGTAGCCAGAAGGATAAAGAAGGAAGTGTCCCCACATATAAGTATGACTACACTGTTATAGTTCATCGTGAAACAAATTCATACTGGTGTCCATCATCTATTTAAATGTGGCTGGTCGTGCATGAAACTGTTAGAGGAAAGAATACTACTCTGATTTTGTTTCTGTTTTCCTATTTTGTCCTTTCTTATTTCATATTTGAAATTGAAAGTCAAAGGTGGTCAGATCAGAATAATTTGAAATAAATTCAAATTTGTCCTCTTTATCCTTCTCCTCTCCCCCCTCTTTCTCGTCCTTTATTCCTCCTATTGAGCCTCACAATTGCCTCTGACCTAAACTGGGATACTCTGAAAGGAAAGGGATTCTCTCCTCCCCCTTCATATCCTAAAGACGATCATTCTCCCCATCCTCCCTCAGAGACTTATTAAAAGCACATCTCCAAGAAGCCTTCCTCGACTAAGCCCTCACTTCCTCTTCTCCCACTCCTTTCTATGTCATCCTTGCCCTTGGATTTGCAGCACTTATGCACATATTAGTAATTCATTTATTAATACTATTGTCTATCACGACCTCTAGACTGTAAGCTCCTTGTGGGCAGGGAATGAGTCTGCCAACTCTGTTATATTATACTCTCCCAAGTGCTTTGTACCATGGGGTGTGAAAGGGAGAGTGAGGTCCCAGCCTTTCTTGGGTCTTAAATGGTATTAAACTCTTAGCCGTCTTTTGTAATGTTCCAGGTCCTGGAAAATGGGAAGCATATCATTAATAATAATAATAGTAATAGTGTTATGTGTTAAGCACTTACTATGTTCCAGGCACTGTACTGATACAAGATAATCAGATTGGACACAGTCCCTCTCCCACAGGACTCACAGTCTCCATCCCCATTTTACAGATGAAGTAACTGAGACCCGGAGCAGAGGCAGGTCCCAGGTCCCTCTGACTCCCAGACCTGTGCTGTATCCACTAGGTCATGCTGCTTCTCAAGTAATACCCCAATAGCTAGTCATACATCGACAACTACTGACAGCTGAAGTTCTCCACAGGCATAAAACTATATGGGTAGAAAGATCATAATCGTCTGAATTGTTTGGTTGAGCTGTGAGTAATGTTTGGTACTGATAGGTAGCTGGTAGAAAGGGTGTCTGATCAGGCAGGGAGAAATTTAATTTTGAGTCAAAAGTTGATGCTTTCACCTTTTCAGTTGGCAGGCATGGAGGCGTACTATCTCTGTCGCTAGACAGGAAGTGTCTTGGCAACTGATGTTGGTTGCCACCTGGCTAATTTTCCCATAAGCTTGTATCTACTCTGCTCCGGAAGGTTTGCTGCCTTTTCCCTGCATCTTTCTGACCACAGTTCCTCACTCGAGCATCTCCCTGCCTAATGCTCTTCAGAATGATCCCTACTTCATTCATCCATTCAGTAGTATTTTTTGAGAGCTTACTGTTTGTAGAGCACTGTACTAAGCCCTTGGAAAATACAGTTCAACAATAGAGACAATCCCAGCCCACACTGGGCTTACAGTCTAGAAGGAGGGACTCTATTGGTGTGTCAGTGCATTTCAGAGGGGTTTCTGCGACCGTAAGCTCTAATGTGTGTACTGATGGTTGTGAGTAAAGAGATTTTTAGATCCCAAAACTCACTACCATGGCCTTTGAGGGGAGAAGAGGTGGTTTAATATTAGGAGAGAACTATGAATGTACATTTTGAGTACATTCAAACATGAAGCTTCTGGAATCATTTAGACAACTCAGCTGTTTATACTGGAATCACATCCCTAAATATGGATCACAGTGTTCAGACAATTTGGGTCTCTGTACCTCAAGTCTTCCCTAAGCCCATCCTAGGAACCCTGATGACAGCATATCTACCTGTCTGGGAAACTGCATTTCCAACATCTCTATCTGCATTTGCTCTTTTTTTTAATGGTATGTGTTAAGCACTTACTATGTGCCAGGCACTGTACTAAGTGCTGGGGTAGGTAGATACAAGCTGATCAGGTTGGACAGAGTCCCTGTCCCACCTGGAGCCCATATTCTTAATCCCCATTTTACAAATGAGGGAACTGAGGCCCAGAGAGGTTAAGTGGCTTGCCCAAGATACAAAGCAGACAAGAGATGAAGTTGGAATTAGAATCCAGGTCCTCCTGACTCCAAGGCCCTATCCATGCTCTATCCACTAGGCCACCGTGCTTCTCTTCCCCTACTATTGCCACCACCAGGGATGTTTCCAGAGTCTAGAAAGTAGGTAGTGGAGTCCATTGTTTTGAGTATTAGGTCACCCAAGAGAACTGCAAAACCAAAGAAAATCATGCCCCAGCTTTACCTAAGACTACCGAATCCAACGTTAAATAGGAAAAAAGTTATCTTGGGCAAGTCATTTAGCTTCTCTATGCCTCAGTTACTTCATCTATAAAATGGGGGTTAATACCTGTTCTCCCTCCTAACTAGGCAGGGAGCTCTATGTGGGACAGGGACTGTACCCAACCTGATTATCTCCTATCTATCTCAGCACTTAGTATAGTACTTGGCACATAACAAGTGGTAAGCGCATAACAAGTACCATTACAAAAACTCCTATGAGAAATTCTCTGTATGATTTTGTGATTGGATACGAATGACAAATCTGGGATTTTTAAAGGGAAAAGGAAGCTTATCAAAGAAATAGCTCAGAACTGCTCAGATATTTTGAATATTAGGATGGGAGAATTAGATTACAAATTCCTGCTTTTATAAGGACCTTGAGGAAAGGAAACAAGTGTATTATTTCTGTTGTACTTTCCAAGGTCAGGGCTTTGCACTCAGTATGCACTTGATAAATCTCAGTGATTGGTTAATTGATAGTGTCTCCATCCAAATGACACAGGTTCCTGGAACTGCAGGAAAGCAGAGTACATCCAGATGAACTTGACTCAGGGAAACTCCCTTCCTTTAAAATAAATCTCCTATTTCTGGGTCTCTAAAGGAAGAGGAAGTTGTCATAGGTTACAAAATGAACCATGAAGAAGGTCGGCTTTTTATATGTGAGTATATTTAGAGGTGGCGAGAGCTATAGTTATCCTTTGGGGAGATTTTAAAGAGGGTGTGCAGGGGTGGTAGATATGCCAATATGGGCCTTGACAATTCCTTCTACAGGCATGGAAAGTTACCCCTTGCATTGCTGTTACATTTACCACCTGTTGGGTTGGATACTGTTTTAGTTTTCCTATCAGTAGCACCATCTTCCTGAAGCCCTTTGCTCACTCACTTTGATTGAGGGATTTCAGGTTCACCTGTCTTAACTGTTGGTGTTTCCACCTTGTCATTTAATAATATGGCTCCTACTCCATTCTGATCCTCCTTGACCTCTCTGCTGCCTTTGACACTGTCGACCATCCCCTCCTCCTCCATACCTTATCTCACCTTGGCTTCACGGACTCTGTCCTCTCCTGGTTCTCCTCTTACCTCTCTGGCCGATCATTCTCGGTCTCCTACGCTGGAGCCTCCTCCCCCTCCCATCCTTTAACTGTTGGAGTTCCTCAAGGGTCAGTTCTTGGCCCTCTTCTGTTCTCCATTTACACTCACTCCCTCGGTGAACTCATCCGCTCTCACGGCTTTGACTACCATCTCTACGCAGATGACACGCAGATCTACATCTCCGCCCCTGTCCTCTCCCCCTCCCTTCAGGCTCGCATCTCCTCCTGCCTCCGGGACGTCTCCGCCTGGATGTCGGCCCGCCACCTAAAACTCAACATGAGCGAGACTGAGCTCCTCATCTTCCCTCCCAAGCCCGGTCCACTCCCAGACTTCTCCATCACCGTGGATGGCACGACCATCCTTCCCGTCCCGCAGGCCCGCAATCTCGGTGTCATCCTTGACTCGTCCCTCTCGTTCACCCCACACATCCTATCCGTTACCGAGACCTGCCGGTTTCACCTCTACAATATCGCCAAGATCCGCCCTTTCCTCTCCACCCAAACGGCTACCTTACTGTTACGGGCTCTCGTTATATCCCGGCTAGACTACTGTGTCAGCCTTCTCTCTGACCTCCCTTCCTCCTCTCTCGCCCCGCTCCGGTCTATTCTTCACTCCGCTGCCCGGCTCATCTTCCTGCAGAAATGATCTGGACATGTCACTCCCCTTCTTAAACAACTCCAGTGGTTGCCTATCGATCTCCGCTCCAAACAAAAACTCCTTACTCTAGGCTTCAAGGCTCTCCATCACCTTGCCCCTTCCTACCTCTCCTCCCTTCTCTCTTTCTACCGCCCACCCCGCACGCTCCGCTCCTCTGCCGCCCACCTCCTCGCCGTCCCTCGGTCTCGCCTATCCCGCCGTCGACCCCTGGGTCACGTCCTCCCGCGGTCCTGGAACGCCCTCCCTCCTCACCTCCGCCAAACTGATTCTCTTTCCCTCTTCAAAACCTTACTTAAAAATCACCTCCTCCAAGAGGCGTTCCCAGACTGAGCTCCTCTTCCCCCTCTACTCCCTCTGCCATCCCCCCTTTACCTCTCCGCAGCTAAAGCCTCATTTTCCCCTTTTCCCTCTGCTCCTCCACCTCTCCCTTCCCATCCCCACAGCACTGTACTCGTCCGCTCAACTGTATATATTTTCGTTACCCTATTCATTTTGTTAATGAATTGTACATCGCCTTGATTCTATTTAGTTGCCATTGTTTTTACGAGATGTTCTTCCCCTTGATGCTGTTTAGTGCCATCGTTCTTGTCTGTCCGTCTCCCCCGATTAGACTGTAAGCCCGTCAAACGGCAGGGACTGTCTATCTGTTGCCGACTTGTTCATCCCAAGCGCTTAGTACAGTGCTCTGCACATAGTAAGCGCTCAATAAATACTATTGAATGAATGAATAATATATTTGACCGTATCTTTAAAGAGTTTCTTCTGCCACTTTTTTTTGCAGTTGCTCCATTTCAGCTCCCTAAAGGGCCAATATTTTGGTACTTTGTTATCATTTATTCTGCAGCAAAGTTGTGATGTGTATGATTCGGCAGCGGTCAGACCATGCTCTAGGGTCTCATTGTTTGTGATTCTGTCTTGATGCTTGGTGTCAAATATTTGGAACTACTGGATGTGGCATTTGGTAGGTGGACAAGGTCTTCAAGCCTTACAGACAGTTGTGCAATCACCCTTTTCCTTCAGTTTGGTCTGAATCTTAACTATCATGTTGGGTCCAGACTCTATCTGTTTCCTGCCAGAGAACACCCTTGCCTTCCCTTTCCTTGTGTCATTGGACAGTGTGATGACCAGTTAATGTAATTTAGTTTCCCTCTACAGCTCTGTGTCACTGAGGGACTGTAAGCTCCTTGTGGGCAAGGCTCACGTCTACCAAGTCTATTGTGCAGTGTGGCTTAGTGGATAGAGCACGGGGCTGGGAGTCAGAAGGATCTCGGTTCTAATTCCGGCTCCGCCACATGTCTGCTGTGTGACCTTGGACAAGCCACTTAACATCTCTGGGCCTCAGCTCTCTCCCATTTTCTCATAGATGTGGTATTGGTAGCTTCTTGGAAATCCTGTGGCATTTCCTTAGTATTTCACATGTTGAAGAAGAGCCTGTGAAGATGATTAGGCAACACATTTTCTCTCTGTAGATCTCTGATCGTATTCCACTAATTCCTGGACTTGAACTGTTCTTGGCAGCTCTAACCGAGGAGGTGATTTCACTAAGTGTTGGTGTGAGAGTCCAAGTCTTCCAATGTGAGTCAGCAGACCTGATGTTTTAGAGAGTCATTCTCAATAGTGAAAGAAGCTTTTGAGGGTATCATGAAAGTGTTATTGCCAATTCTTTAGAATTCTTCTTTATCTGTAAAGAGAGTGGAGCCAGCTGTAATCTTCACTGGTGTATTGATGGATCCAAAGCTCATTTCAGCAATGGGTAGAAAATGTTGCTTTGGTTTGAGTTTGGGTAGCTTTGGGTTTCCCTAAGGCATCTATCTTTACACCTTGTCATATAAGTGTTTTACCTTCCTCTGCATGCTGAGATAATCATTCTTTCGGTCATGGTGATAATGTTAATACTAACAATAATTTTGGTCTTTGTTAAGTGCTTACTATGTGCCAGACACTGTACTAATCACTGTATGCAAGCAAATCGGGTTGAACACACTCTCTTTCCCACATGGGGCTCACAGTCTTTATCCCCATTTTACAGATGAAGTAACTGAGGCACAAGGAGGTGAAGTGACTTGCTCTGGTTCACACAGCAGGCAGGTGGCAGAGCCAGGATTAGAACCCAGTCCTCTGATTCCCAGGCCCATGCTCTTTCCACTAAGCCACGTTGCTCTGGATCGGCAGATGAATTTCTTGTTTTGCTGCAGTAACTCTTTCATCTCAGAATCCTGGTATTTCTTCCAATCACATCTTAGTCTTCCTACTAGAAATTATCCCATAGAGACATCCAGTTGTTGATATTATTGGTAGAGACAATAGAAATGTTTGTCCTAATAAGCCTTCTTTGATGTTGCCTAATTAAAGGCATTCGTCTTCATTCTCAAGGAGTTTGACATTCAACTGCCTGGGGGGTTTGGATGCCACTTTATGATGTTTCATGTATCATTATTGAAATTTGGACTGTATCAGGCCAATTCTCAAGCAGCAGGAATCGGTGCATTGCTTATTCATTCAGTCATATTTATTTGAGAGCTTACTCTGCAGAGCACAGTACTAAGGGCATGGAAGAGTACAGTATAACAATAAACAGACAGTCACATTCCCTGCCCACAATGAGCTTACAGACCAGAGGACAAGCTTACGGTCTAGAAATAGGAACTCCCTTTTGACTTCACTACTGAATTATGATATACTCACTAAAGGAAAAGGACCACTGCTTAGTTCTTGCTGTCTTTCTTTTGTTCATTAAGTGAATGATTGTGTCGATGATTATGAACTGATGCACAGCATATTCTCCGAACAAAAGTAGTAATAATAGTATTTATTAAGCACTTTCTCTTTGCAGAGCACTGTATTAAGCACAAGGAAAGAATACTCAGGTGGGAATTAGACATAGTCTCCCTCTCTCAGGGGTCTTACAACCCGAATAGGCCACTTCTGTTTAATTTACCTGTCCCATTCTCCATGGTTCAATACCACTCTCTTGAAATCTCTCATGAGAATCAGAGCACTGAACTCTCCAGTGAGAATACCAGCACTCAATCAATGGTATTGATTGCACACTTACTATATGCAGAACACTGTACGGAGCTTGGGAGAATACAGTGCAACAGAATTAGACTGTAAACTTGTGGGCAGGGAATGCGTCTGTTATATTGCACTTCTCAAGCGCTCAGTACCATGCTCTGCACACAGTAAGGACTCAATAAATATGATTGATTGACTAACTGAATTAGCAGAAACATTCCCTGCCCATAATGCACACTATTGTGATGCTTCTCTCTGGATTCTTATAGAATCTTTGTTGCTCCTCTTTGATGTCCTGCTTTTCAAGTGGGACATATGAACTGATCATATGGCAGAGTACTTCTGTTGGGGAAGTAGGGATAGAATCATTAGATGGTCTTGAATGTCTCTGAGTGGTAGCTGAGACAAACATACTGAATGATTGAGGTGACTAGACCTGTGAGTAGTTAGGCATTTTTGAAGTCATCACTTGGGACCAGATCTGGACGTTAGCTCATCGAACATCCTTCTCCCTAGTGGAAGATTTGCTGTTCTTTTCTTCACTTAGATTCCTATTTGCACTCCCATGTTAAGGCTCATCAGTTGCGGTGCTAGTCTAGCAAAACTTTTTGGGATAGGCAGGCACAGTTTAGGGGTGTTTTTTCTGGACTCTTTCACATTTGGGGTGAGCAGGGCTTTCCTGATTAGCACTGCTCAGACCCTGTGGGTAGTAGTAGGTATAGTATATATTAAGCACTGTGTGCAGAACACTGTACTAAGCACTAGGAAAGAGTGTACAGGTGGGAATTAGACTCAAACCCTGGCCCTCGAGAGGTAGTGGTACCAAACAGAGCAGCAGCCTCTTAGTAATTGAGGGACCAATCTCCTGGGATGCCTACCCTTTTTTAAAGTGGTATTTAAGTGCTTACTATGTGCCAGGCACTGTACTAAGCACCAGTGTCGATACAAGTTGAGCAAGTTGGACACAGTTCCTGCCCCACATAGGGCTCACGGTCTTCATCCCCATTTTATAGATGAGGGACCGGAGGATTAATTATTTCTCTGGGCCTCAGTTACTTCATCTGGAAAATGAGGGTTAAGACTATGGACCTCCTTTAGGACAGAGATCATATCCAACTGATCAACTTGTATCTACTCCTCTGAGCACCAAGAGGGAGGGAGAAATACTTTTTATCCTCATCTTACAGATGAGGAAACTGAAGCACAGAGAGGTTACATGACTTCTCCGAGGTCCTACAGCAGGCAAGTGGCTATGTTTCCCTTCTCTTTTATGGCCAGTGTACCTCTGTTTTTCCTTCTACTTATAAATAAATCATGTCTTATCTGTCACCCTTGTTAGGTTGAAAACATATGAAGCTTCTTCCTCATTGTATTCTCCCAAACAGAGCGCTTAACAAATACCACCATTATTAACAACAATTTGCCAATGGCTGATATTCAGTAAAGACCACAAAGGGATTGATTTTTCTGTTCTCCCTGAGCCACATCTGCCCGTGATTTTCTGTCCTGCCCTTTGTGTCTGTTTCTGTTATTTTTCAACGAATCCCAGTCCTCAGAAGGTCTTCCCCCAAGTTTGCCTAGGACTCAACACAGACAGAAAACTGTTTGCAGTATTTAGGTAGATCTTTTTAAATGCTCCTTTCTTTCCAACCATCATACTTTCTGTATATTTCTCAGACCTGCTCATCGATACCCACTCCTCTGCCCGCCATCCCTCCGCCCCCCCCCACCCATTGACTTCTTTAAGGGGGACCCATCCCTTTTCCCTGATGGCCTACTTGCACTCCTTCCTGATGTGAGCTCTCTGACATCATCCTGAAGACCAATGCTTGCTTTGTCCACTTTATCAGATTAGGCTGAGGTGGGCCGGTTGAGGGAGAACTTGAGAACGTGGATTCAGTCGTGAAAAACATCACCTAAGAGGATTTCCTGATGTGTGGCAGTCTATCTGTGGCTTCCAACCCAGGCAACACATTCTATTTCTTATGGGGCCACCGCTTCTCCCAACCATTACTGCCTTGAAATATTCCTGTCCTCCCTCGCCCCCTTCTAAGCATATGTTTATAAGGAGTTGGGGATTTCCTGAAACCCTATAATCACCTCAGCCTACTCAACCTGCTACTGAAAGGGGCTCCTGCCTTGAGGTGGAAGAGAGCAAAGTGATCTGGCACTGGAGTGCAAACAACAATCTAGTGAAGTCAGGAGCAGAGTACGTCTGATGGTTAGGCAAATGGTATTCCTGAATTTCATCTCGAGCATTTATTTACTGTAAAGACAGACTTGATTTCTGCACTCTGTGATTTAGAACTGGTCAAAATCTAATAGGGTGGGAGGTGTAGGGCATTAAGTACAATGTGGAGTTTGCATTTGTCTAAGTTCACAAATTAGAAGATGCACAAAATAGCCAGGTCTGACTTTTTCAGTACTCTTTCCCTCCTCCCAGGGAGACAACTGAAGTGTAACCAGAGTTTAGTTTCCGTTTTTGAAAAGGAAACCGAAACGTGGATGGGGTTCGATGTTTTGTTTGGGCTTTTCGGCACAATGTTTTCCTTGCCTTAAACCAGCCAGTGTAGTCAGTGCAAGGCTCGGCCTGGTGTGGACACAGAAAGAGACTTGCAATGGGGAGAGGTATCGGCTAGACTTCCCACTGCTCTCTGAGCTAGCTAACAGAAAATAAGGAACTATGAAAGAAATGAAAGTTCAACAAAAGAGGAAGTGAGTGACTTGGTTTCCTCTGTTGTCAGTCAAGCAGCCACTCAGATAAGGAAGCAGTACCTATGATGCCTGCTTCATCTTTTTCAGCTCTGTCTGCAGGACTATTTCCTCCTGTCAGATGTGGGTGGCTGTCTGTGCTTAAACACTCATGAGTCACCGAATCAAAAGGCTCATTTTTGCTGTTAAGCTTTGAAGGCAAGCCAGAATTTTTTTTTTTAAATGGTATTTCTTAAGCACTTACTATGTGTCAGGCACTCTACTAAACTCTGGGGTAGATGGAAGCTAATCTGGTTGGGCACAGTCCATGTCCCTCATGGGATTCACAGTTTTCACCCCCATGTTATAGATTAGATAACTGAGGCACAGAGAAGTTAAGTGACTGGCCCAACACTCAGCAGACATGTGGCAGAGCCGGGATTAGAATCCAGGTCCTTCTGACTCCTAGGTCCGTGGTCTTTCCCCTACCAATCAATCATATTTATTGAGCACTTACTATGTGCAGAGCGCTTGGGAGAGTCCAGTACAACAGAATTAGCAGACATGCTCCGCATCCAGAATGAGTTTACATGCTGCTTCTTATGACTACCTCGCATGTCTGTTTAAATATTGGTGTATTCTCCGTCTCCTTTGAGAAAAAAATTAGAATTGTAATCTAAATCTGGGAACAAATTGGTTGAGGGTGGGAGCAGTATTTTCAATTATTTGATTAAGGAATATTCTCTGTCGTTGTTGATATTGCCATTATGACCTTTACAGTCATGTGGAGGGCAATAGGCTAGTGATGGAAAGTTGTTTATTCTGCCTAATGCAAGCAAATTTTCAGAATATTTTTATGTTGAAAAATCCACACTTGGTGCCTAGCTGTGTGCAGCCAACCCAGAGGTAATTTCAAGCTGGGGATTGAGCTTCATGCACAAGAGTCAACATCGCTTGAGACTCCCTCTCTCCTTTACCCGACTTCTGATGTTGTGTTCTGCTATGAAACCGGGGTGGGCGGTTGTGTCTCAGGCCAGCTCTCTCAGAGTTGAGACAGGGGGAAGAGACAGAGGGGAAGGTCCCCACCCCAAACCCCAGACAGTGCTCCTCCTTTCTCTCTAACCACCAGACTTCCTATGTATTTCTCAGACCTACTCATCGACATACCCTCCGCTGCACCCCTCAAATTGACTTCTTTAAAGCGGGCCCATCCTTTCTCCCTAATGGCCCACTTGGACTCCTTCCTGATGTGAGCCCTCTAACCTCATCCTACAGACCAGTGCTTGCTTCGTCTATTTCATCAGATCAGGCCGAGGTGGGCTGGCTGAGGGAGAACTTGAGAACGATGGATTCGGTCATGTGAGAGACGACACCTAAGATGTTTTTGAAATGAGTCTACCTTTAGTGTGTGTGAGTGTAGTTATTTAGACTAATGAGTGACTGATAATCCCACCCACAGGTGTGCACAGTGTCGTGAACTGTTACTCCACTTTTGGCATTTGCTGCTTGTAGTATCAGGTGCCTAGAATAAGCTCTTGCAACAAATATATCCTGCTTGTGTGAGCTCAGTCTAATAATCCTTGACTTGACTCTGATTCAAATGGAAAAATTTTTTAAAAAAGATTGCTTGTTTATCCCCCTATGTTTAAAGCGTGGCCATTCATCTGGTTTCCAGCTGGTCTGTCTCTTGTCTGGTACTGACTGGCCACTGGATGCCCTTTTGCTCATCATTTTATCGTACATGTCCAGATGTTCTCTGCCTTAGTTTCTGCTGCACCCCTGATTATAGGACCTTGTCAGGGTAGGACTTGACAAATCTACCTCTGCATCAGAAGAGGGGGACAGATTCTGGATCTTGTGACCCAAGCCAGATACTGCAGACACTGTCAGTTGTGCTGACCCTTTTTCTTTTTTTACCATATTTGCTAACCTTTTACTATATGCCAGGAACTGTACTAAGTGCTAGGGTAGGTACAAACTAATCAGGTTGGACATATTCCCTGTCCCACATGGGGCTCACAGTCTAAAATGAGATAACTTCTCAGTACCTCAGTTAAGTTAAAGTCAAGGTCACACAGCAGACACACAGAGCTGGATTAGAACCCAGGTCTTTCTGACTCCTAGACCCATGGTCCACTAGGCCATGGTCCTTCTCAGTTCCTGCTTCACGTTGGCCAGGCCTCTGAATTTTTTTAAACTGATCTTAGGTTTATCCCATGGTTTATCCCAGGAGTATAGCCCAGACCTAGGAAATTGGAAGCATATTCACAACTACTTCAAAATCTCTATTCCTGTTGCTTAGTATAAAACATAAAGAACCTTTCCACTTTTCACATATGGGCCTCATTTTGAAAGTCCATCTGGCTATGCAACATGTCTTAATGCAACAAAGCCAAGAAGAGATGCAATTTTTCATAAATACATGTAACGATGATGCACACAAGCAATGTGGCCTAGTGGAAAGAACCCTGGCCTGGGAATCAGAGTTGGTGGACACGATCCAGTGATATAATGAAGCACACTTGTTTTGCGGACCTCATGATTCTGTGCATCCCAGTAATCTAAGTCATTTTAGAAAAGAAAGGAACTTTATTTTATGCTACTTGTTAAGTGCTTTCTACAAGTTAAGCATTCTTTGAAGTGCTGGAGTAGATACAAGTTAATCAGGGGAGACACAATCCTTGTCCCATATGGGGCTCTCAGTCTCATTAGGAGGGAGAACAGATATTGAACCCCACGCCCATGCTCTTTCAGATAGGCCACACTATTTCCCATTTCAGATAAGAAGTCTAGATACTCTATGCAAAGACATCTCCCTGTTGGCCAAACAAATTGGCCGAAATGAAAATTCAGAAGTGGCTAGTGCCTGGCCTGGTCTGGCTGCCTCTGACCAGATGAGGAGTTCCATCCTTGCAAAGTGTGGAGGGAACGGGAAAGCCCCAAAAATGCCATTGATTGATAAGGTTGCTGTGTAGGACAGGGCCCATTTCTCCCTTACTTATCTTAAATATGCCCCAGTGCTTAGCCCACTGTAAGCACTTAATAACTGCCACATTTGCTTGCTTCCAGGAAGGACTGACTCTAAACCTCTGCAGAAAGATCATTAATTGAGCTATCCTACTTGATGATTTCGAGGGTCTCATTAATGTTTATGCTTTTTATCACTTTGTGCTTTTTATCACTTATAGCTACACTAGATCAGACCATCCTTCTCGGGAAATCTCTGTCCAGCAGTAGCACTGATAGATGCTTGGGAGGACAGGTATTGAATCGCCATTTTTAAGATGAGGGAACTGAGGCACAGAAAAGTTAAGTGACTTACCCAGGATCACACAGTAGGTCAGTGGTGGAATTGGAATTAGAACTCAGGTCCTCTGACTCCCAGGCTTGTGCTCTTTCTACCAGGCCCCACAGCTTCTCAACATTAGGATATTTCTCCTAAAAGCTTGAAATTTTCTCTTTAATAGCCCGTCATTAAATCTATCATCCATGAATCTATCACATACCTATCATGTTTCTTTCATGAACTTCAGATTTCAGTTTTCAGACGTTCATTCATTCATTCAATCATATTTATTGAGTGCTCACTGTATGCAAAGGTCTACACTAAGAGCTTGGGAGAGTGCAGTATAACAATAAACAGACATGTTCCATGCCCACAACAAGCTCAAAGGCCAGAGACTACAGATTTGTAAACTACTGTGACTTAGATTGGTAGTTAGAATTTCACACCTAATGTCATACATTTTGGAGAGGAATGCGTATACTTTTACAAATCAAACAGATGCTTTCAAACATATTTTGGAAACATTTACCCTTATCTGTATGCCAGTTTAGATTCTGTAATTTCAAAATTAGCTCTTACCCTCCTTTGGGGAAAAGTGGGGGCTGCCATTTATAGGACATCAGTTTTCCACTGCAAATCAACTTCCTGTGCCAAATTGTAGTACCTCTTCACTGAGAGTATCTGAGTTGAAAGTTTTCATGCTTACCCTTGCAGTGCTACTGTCATGCATCAGTTGGTTGAAGAATCAAATCCGCTAGATTTGATTGGAAGATTGGAAGCTCCTTGTTGGAAGGTTTCTTGGTCTACTTTGTTGCATTCTCCCAGTTGCTTAGTACAGTGCTCGGGACAGAGGTAGGCATTCTAGAAATATTGATTGTTCAGAAAGAATATGGTCCTGGGAGTTAGAGGACCTGGATTCTAATCCTGGCTCTGCCGCTTGTCTGCCGAGTGCCCTTGAGCAAGTCATTTAACTTCTGTGCCTCAGTTCCCTCATCTGCAAAATGGGGATTCAATATCAGTTCTTCCTCCTATTTAGACTGTGGGCACCATGTGGGACCTGATCATCTTGTATCTGCCCAAGCACTTAATTAGTGTTATGATTATTATTGTCTTATTATTACTATGTCAAATAGCCAAGAGTTATAAAGTCCCTTTTAAGATATTGGGCCAATATGCTCTTTGTTCTCATTCCTTCGATGACTTGTGATGATGATACTAATGCAGTATTTTGGCAAAAGCTAAGGGGCAACATTTCATGACAACAGCCTGAAAGTGATTCTTTCTTTAAATAAAAGCAATGCCTAGCCTAATGCATTTTACTGAAGCTAGGCTTCTGACTCCCAAGAGCGAACGACAGGATCCAGGAATCCCCTTTAGAGCAAAAGCTCCTTGTGGGCAGAGAAAGTGTCACTTCTTTGCCTTGCACTACCTAGGCACTTAGTCGGCCGCATTGTGCCAAGTGGCCACTCAAGAAATGCTCTTATTTACTCCTGGAGAACTTTTCGGAACCTAAAATCCTGGAAGTCAAGCCCTTTGCGGTTGCAGATCTAGATTCCTGGCCCCTTCTAATTCACAATCTCAGTGGTAAATTGAGTGAATATCAAGTAGGTGAATTGAATGGATAATGGGGAATTGGCATGACGTTTGGATGCAAATCAGGCAAACTACAGCATGTTTTTCCTTTCAGGGAATTTGTAGGAACCTTGATTTCTTTAAGCCCCAGGCAGTGGCCAAGCATCTACAACAACTGTCCTAGCCTTAAAGTAGTGGAGTGGAACATCTGTTCTTAATTAATCCAGTCAATATCTCATTTGATCGGTTTGGTCATTTTAATTTGATAATTATTTGATAATTAGATACAATCATCTAAGAGATCCGAGATGAATTTCAAATGAAAGTGATGATTTGTGCTATCTAGGACATAGGTGTCTACGTTTCATATAAGAAAGCAGTTGACAAATGTCTGTCTTTCCTTCTGGACTGTAAGTTTCTTGGGTGGGGAATATGTTTTCCAACTCTTTTGTACTCTCACCCAAGCACTTTGCATAAGTCCTCTAGACTGTAAGCTCGTTGTAGGCAGGGAATGTGTCTTATATTGTTGTGTTGCATTGTCCCAAACACTCAGTATAGTGCTTTGCACAGAGTAAGCACCCAGTAAATACTATTGATTGACTGCTCTGCAAACTGCAGGCATTCAATAAATAAAACTGATGGATCATCGATTAACCACAGCAGACTAAAATGCTGTCTGCTGAGGACTGATTGCCATTGAGTCATTCGGCTTGAATGTGTGTGAGCTCATCAGAAAATGACACTGCCCATCTGCAAATCTAGCATCTTCCCGCCTCTCCCTAACTTCAGCAATTTAGCGTGAGATCACGGCTGTCACCAGTCAGTTTGGGATTAGGGACTGGAAGCCGCGTTGTACCAAAAGCAGAGCCTTCGTTTTGGGTGCCTTTTTAAACGCGACTGCCCTTTTGCTTTTCTATTCCAGAACTGTGAGGATGGGAGGCAAACTCAGCAAGAAGAAGAAGGGTTACAATGTGAACGATGAGAAAGCGAAAGACAAAGATAAGAAGGCCGAAGGGGCCGGTGCCGAAGAAGAAGAAACTCCCAAAGAGACCGAGGAGACCCAGGCTGCCAAGGAGACCGCGGAAGTGAAGGAGAACAACAAGGACGAGAAGAGTGACAAAGAGCCCCAGGTTACTGCCAACGAGACCGAAGACAAAGAAGGGGAGAAAGTCGCAGCGGCCGGCAAGGAAGAAGCTCCGAAAGCTGAGCCGGAGAAGTCAGAGCCCGTCGCCGATGCAAAACTGGAGCCGCCGAAGAACACGGAGCCAGAACCGACCGCGGCTCCTGCTCCGGCCACCGCCACCAGCGAAGCTCCTAAGGCTTCCGAGCCCAGCACCGAGGCTAAAACTTCCCAGCCTACAGAAGCCACGGCAACTAGTAAAGTAGATGACAAGAGCAAAGAGGAAGGGGAAGCCAAAAAGACTGAGGCTCCGGAGGCACCAGCAGCCCAAGAAACTACAACTGAGGTGGCTCCAGCTTCAGACTCAAAACCTAGCAGCAGCGAAGCTGCACCTTCTTCCAAGGAGACCCCAGCAGCGTCGGAAGCACCTAGTTCTACACCTAAGACCCAGGCCCCCCCTGCATCTCAGCCAGATGAAGTTAAACCATCTGAGGCCCCGGTGGTGAATTCGGATCAGACCGTAGCAGTGAAAGAGTAACATGGACAGCCTATTGAAAAATGACCACTTCAAACAACCTGTCTCTCTCTCTCTCTCTCTTTATTTTCCTCTCTCTTGTTCTCTCTCTCTTTCTTTCTCTCTCTTATTCCAGCTCTACTAACTTGTTTCAGATCTGAAATAACAATATGTATTGCCCAAAAAATGGATGTCCCATCAAGGGAGGGAGGGAGAGGGTGGGGGAGAATCCAAAATAGTATTTTTGTGGGGAAATATCTACTATACCTTCAGTCAACTCTACAAATAATCCTCAATTTTAAAGACGGATGTCTGAAAGTCCAGCACATCTTTTGTACCCGAACTGCTGTTTAATGCACTCCACCAATGTATTGAAATCTCTTTTCCTTCAGTAATGGGGTATGGGAGTGATGTGTTTTGATTTTAGCCCTTGTCTCTGGGCCAAGGCAATCAGATCTCTACGAAAGCAGTATTTTCAATGTTTTTTTTTTTTAATTTACAGCCTTTCTTATTTTGATATTTTTTTAATGCCGTGGATGAATGCCAACTTTCAGACAGATCCCACTTAGCTGTCCACATTTTTCTCAAATCCAATCCTCCATTCTTCCTCTCCAGATATTTTTGGGAGTAATAAACATTCTCATCCTACTTAGCCTACCTAGATTTCTCATGACGAGTTAATGCATGTCCGTGGTTGGATGCACCTGTAGTTCTGTTTATTGGTCAGTGGAAATGAATAAAAAAGTCTGCGTTCATTGCAGTTCCAGTTCTCTTCCATTCTGTGTCACAGACACCAACACACCACTCATTGGAAAAATGAAACAAAAAAAACATGAAAAAAACAAAATGTACAATGGATGCATTGAAATTATATGTAATTGTATAAATGGTGCAACAAGTAATAAAGTTAAATAATTAAAAAAAATAAGGCTGTTAGTTTTGTTTGGTTTCTTTCATTTCCAAGTTGGTTTTGGAGGAGAGTTCTGGAGCCATGGCATTCAAGAACTGTCAATTCTGGCATAGTACATTACAAAGGGGCATTTTAGCAGAAGTGACTGATATATGCTGGACAGGATATTGCATTTATTTGAAAGCCCCATAAAAACCGAGATTCTTTACCTTTATCTTAACTTTAGAGACATTTAGCACTTTTAATGATAATAATCATGGCAATTGTTAAGCGCTTACTATGTGCAAAGCATTGTTCTAAGTGCTGGGGAGGATACAAGGTGATCAGGCTGTCCCATGTGGGGCTCACAGTCTTAATGCCCATTCTACAGATGAGGCAACTGAGGCACAGAGAAGGTAAGTGACTTGCCCAAAGTCACACAGCTGACAAGCGGCAGAGCCGGGATTTGAACTCATGACCTCTAACTCCCTAGCCTGTGCTCTTTCCACTGAGCCTGTGCTCTTTCCATTTTATGACAGATGATGGCCCTAATCAGAGCCAAGATGTATTTGGAAGGGCTAAAACCAAAAATTTACCTTATCTATGATCCATCTTCGTTTAAAAAAAATGTGGATGGAATTCATTTAAAATATTTAAAAGCTATGAAGAGAAAATGCCAATCTGAATGAGTTTGTATTACGTTCATGAATAGTAAAGGTGCTTCGGCAGTTTTCATCATTCTTTGAAAGCTTGGCAATAAGGTATTAGTGTTATCCCAAATGAGACAATGGGGTGATGATGTAAAGTTGGCGGATTCTTTTTTTTTTTTAATGGTACTTGCCAAACACATGGTGGACATATTCCCTGTCCTACATAGGGCTTGCAGTCTAACTAGGAGAGAGTAGAATTTAATACCCATTTTACAGATGAGACAACTGAGGCATAGAACAGTGAAGTGACTTGCCCAAGGTCACACAACAAAGAAATGGCAGAGCTGGGATTATAACTCAGGTCCTTTGACTCCCAGTCCGGTGCTCTTTCCACCAGGCCACATTGCTTCTCTTGTTAACATCTTCTCTTCTCACAGGTAGGTCTAATACAACCTAGACACTCCCTTGATATAGTAGAATTAATTTTGTGTTATTTTCAGAAAACTGTAAATTCAAGTGCCGCATTTCTCAGGCAATTGATGGAAGGTCTCAAATCTAAGTGTGCTTTAGTCGGGCGTTTAAGTATTCATCACGTCTACAGTTAGAGAGTCTCTCTCTTTGAAGAATCACATTTCATGCTGATAAACCCCTAAAACATAAGGGAAAATCTAAAAGCAGCCAGGGTTCTACTAGACTTGTAGGTAATCCTGGACGAGGAACCACTATGGCTTTCTCTCACACTTGCATTCTCAGGGGAGTGGAAGAAGTTGGTATGATCTCCATCAATCTCATTCAGTGCTGATTGCCTTGGAGGAAGCTATACTTTTTCTTTGCAGTTAATTGTTCTGAGCCCTAGATTTGTTAAAGCCCATAGCCATCACAGATACTTAAACAGATCATTCCCCTGAGGGGAAATGCTTCTTTTGGAAGGGAGGTTGCTAGAGAAATGCCCAGATTGCTACCTCTCACTGCTTTGCATATACTAACTAGCTTCCTGCGGAAAATACCAGGTTGGAAATGAAACATTGAATAGATATATTTAACCCTGGAAATATTAAATACCTCACGATTGAATAGTTCTGTTGGCCGAAAGAACAGTATGTTACTGTTCTCTGTGCCTCAGTTACCTCATCTGTAAAATGGGGATTAAGACTGTGAGCCCCACGTGGGACAACCTGATTCCCCTGTGTCTACTCCAGCGCTTAGAACAGTGCTCTGCACATGGTAAGCGCTTAACAAATACCAACATTATTATTATTACATAAATTAACTGGGCATTTTTTGCTTAATAATACAATAGTAATAATTATTATGCTATTTGTTTAGTGCTTACTGTGTGTCAAGCACTGTTCTAAGTGCTGGGGTAGATACAAGGTTATCAGGTTGGACGCAGTCCCTGTCCTTTGTGGGGCTCATAGTCTTTATCCCCATTTTCCAGATGAGGTAATGGAAGCACAGAGAAGTTAAGTGACTTGCCCAAGGTCACCCAGCAGACAAGTGACTGTATCCATTAGGCCACACTGCTTCTCTTCTTCTTATTTCTTGATTTAATAAACCCACTGAGACCTCTGAAGACTTGAAATGATCATGGGCTGGGAAAGAATTCTTCAGTGAATCTCCGACTTGGGTTTCAGTATCCTAGAGTCATACTCAGAGAGACTTCCTTGTGGGCAGGGAACATGTCAACCAACTCTGTTGTATTGTTCTCTCCCAAGCGTAAACTACAGTGGTCGGCACACAGTCAGTGCTCAATAAATACCACTGATCGATACAAAACAGCCAACCGAATTTATGTTTCTGGGACCTATGTAAATTGGAAGTAGTCAGCTGGAAATCCTCAGGATTTTTAAAAAATGTACCTGTGATAGTTGATTTCCAGGTGCAAAGCTGTAACAGTAGTATCCTGAAAAAGACTAGTCAAATCATAGTTACCAACTTTTTCATTGGAGAGAGAGGGAGGAAAGGGAACAGAGATTCTACAGGTGATGAAGACTGGAAGGAAATGGTTTTCTTCCATTAATAGGAATAACCTGATAGTTAATAGGCCAGAAAGCCACCATCTGGGGTGTTTCCAGCCCTGATGGTAAAGGCTTCAATAGACTTGGGATGAAGAAAGCTGGATATCCATCTCCAAAATCCATGGGCCTCTCTCACATCTTCACCATTGTGGAATAGGCTCCGACGTTTAAGAGACAGTGCAATGAACATGTTCGACGGAGCCATCTGCTCTTTGGGGAATGTAGCTGCATATTACATTAAGGTACCAAATAAAAGATGCATAGTGCCCAGCAGTAGTGTTGAACATTTTTGTACTGGATATCCTGGCTGAGTAGAGACATCATTTATGAACAGGGAAATTGTTAGCTTACCGACTGCTGGGGCTGGGAACTCTCGGAGCTGTGATGTTGTGCATTTCTCTAGCTCACTTCATTTGTATTGTACTCTCCCAAGCATTTAGTGTAGGGCTCTATATGTAGCAAGCATTCTGTAAATACCACTGATTGCTTGATTGACTGATGGGTAACCTGCCTCTTCTACAGAAGCAATGGGTTTATTAGGAAGACACCCATAGTGAGTAAATGGGATTTTTACTATTTTTCTGCTATTTGATTTATCCTAGAGTTTCAGCAGAATTCAGAGGAGATTTTTAAATTTTCACTCTTACCTTTGCCGGTCTAAGCCAGCATTGTGTATGCCCATCATTTCCCTGATTGGGCAAGTGGTGATTTGTATCAGTAGGTGTGGTATTTTGTTAAGCACTTACTATGATCCGAGGACCTACTAAGTCCCGGGATAGATATAAGAAAATCAGGTCAGATGTAGTCTAGGTGGTTAAGGATCTAAGGATCCATTGCGGGGTTAAGGATATTTTACAGAGACTGCATTTCCCCAGGGTATCAGTGAGTGGGTCAAGTTCTGCTACTTATCTCAACTGAGTTACTTTAAATGACAATACGAATAAGCTGATTACTCAGTCTATCCACTGGCAGCAAACATGAAATGATGGTGCAAATTGGATCCCAGCCTAATTGAATGTTACTGCTAGTTTTACAAGAAAAATGGAAAGTCACAACACAAACCTTCTCATCATTTCTTGGAAATATAGCCAACCATTATCCATAACCACACCACTTTTACTGAGGAGAAGTATTGGAAAGATGGGGAGGTTACAGGTGCTATTTTGTGGCCAGAAGGAGAATAAGACAGCAAGAGTTGTTACAGCCCTGTTTTTTAAGCAAGGCAGTGATCCAAGGGGTTCTGATGGCTTTGAAGTCACAATAAACATAAGGTTTGTACAAGAAAAAGGAGTATTCCAAAATTGAGACAAAGGCAGGAAGTAACTAGATAGGATCAATACAGTCTATTCTGAATAGCCTACATGTGTATGTGAGAGATTTTTGTTAGTACAACAATCTTTTCAGTCACACCTGCACAAGTGGATAAAATTAATAACATTTTTTAATAATCTACACCTCAGCTCTCTAATTATAGTCTTTGTTGTATTTTATCCTTTAGATCATTAATAATAAAATAGCCGTACCCTTGCCCAATACAGATGTTTCCTGGGCGAACATCTAAAATCATCTAAAAAGCACTACAATAGTCTTATACAACTGTATTTTTAAAAATCCTTTGTGTGCTATAAATTTCTGTCAACTTTAGCAAAAAGTTAGTAAATAAGCTTAGTAGTAAGCTTGTTAGGAAGACCTAGAAATTTTCTTGATAAGTATTTCAAAATATATTCTGAGTTATTGCACATAGTCAAATAAGTAGTCTAGGTAGATGAAGACAACATTCAAACATAGATTTGCTGGTAATAAAAGATTTTCTTAATAATATGGATAGCTAATTCACTTCTCTCTCCACTCAGATATGAATATTGCAAGACAATCATACTAAATTCCATCCTCCCCTCCCCCAGAGACTGTAAGCTCATTGTGAGCAGGAAATGTATCTGTTAAATTGATGTGTTGTACTCTCTCAAGCACTTAGTACAGTCCCCTGCACACAGTAACTGTTCAATAAATACGATTGCTTAATGACAGATGGATTTGCAGCCCTGGAAGCATTTCAGCAAGTTTAAAGAGAGGGAAGACATCTTTGACATTGATTTAGAAACAAAAAAGATGTTCGGGACTCTTAAAACTCTTTTCCATTTTGAGAAATCTTTCCGGTCTTGCAGTTGTGCTGCTTACATTCCTTCCATTATTTCTGAAGTCAGAGTCATGGTTTGGGAAAACACACAAACTTCCATCTTGATCAAAATTAAACTGACATTTTGTGTATAATGAGTTCCAGTTATCAATTTATTGCCATCCCATGGGTATGAGGAACAATACATCTTTAAATTAATATTATGCAACCTGAATTGCTTCCCAACAGAATGCATGAAGTATTTTTCCCATAATGTGGGAAACATTCAGCAAACAGTTTTCTCTGATCAGTAAACAAAACATATCTTGATTGTGTTTTCCTTTCCAATTTGCATTTGGTCTCTCCTGGGATCTTTATGAGAGGGAAGAGTGCAGAACCCAACTCAATCTTAAAATATATAATACCTTTTCCCATTATGCAAATCCACCAAGCCTAAATAACACTAAAATTGATAGCTAGACCTTTCAATTGTGTTAAAACCTAATGGAAAACAACATCCATTTGCAACCATAAGAAGCAGCGTGACTTAGTGGAAAGAGCACGGGCTTCGGAGTCAGAGGTCTTGGGTTCTAATTCTGACTCTGCCACCTGTCAGCTGTGTGACTTTGGGCAAGTCACTTAACTTCTCTAGTTACCTCATCTGTAAAATGGGGATCAAGATTGTGAGCCCCAGGTGGGATAACCTGGTAACCTTGTATCTATCCCAGTGCTTAGAACAGTGCTTGGCACGTAGTAAGCACTTAACAAATACCATTATTATTATTATTGTTAAAAGAGACCACCACAAAGCACACCAGCATCAGCTAATTCAAAGGAAATTTTTCATCAGCCAATTCAGTAGACATTTTTGTTGGTGAGCAACCTTGTTGCTTACAGTTGAGCCCCTAGTCCCCAACCAAAATCTATCCTGGTTCCCCCATTCAGCAGTGAGCAAGTTTGTGTGTGTGTGTGTGTGTGTGTGTTTGTATGTGTGTGTTGGTCTGGACATAGAATACTGGCATAGAGTTAATTCTCAGTCAGAACCACCCACCCCAGGTCACTCATGTCTAAATATTAAAACCCTCTTTTGGTCCACTTGAGAGATTGAGAAGAGACTTTTTTTGTGCTATCTTTTTCTTCTGTTTTCTCTTCAGTGGTCCATGGATGTTTCAGATAACATTGTAACTTTAAACGTACCCTCCTAAAAGCCAAATCACAAAATGCTACTGTTTGTGTAATTATTTAAAAGTCCCTACAAAACTTCCTTTTTCTCTTTTACCTGTCCTTTTTTAGTCTTTTCTCTACTGAAAGTCATTGTCTCTTCGGTTGCCTTGATGGACTAAGTAATTTCAGTGGACTCTTCCTTGTCCTCAGAAAACACACCCATGCATATACAACATCCAGTGTGGCTCAGAGGAAAGAGCACGGGCTTAGGAGTCAGAGGTCATGGGTTCTAATCCCAACTCCGCCACCTGTCAGCTGAATGACTTTGGGCAAGTCTCGTAACTTCTCGGTGCCTCAGTTACCTCATCTATAAGATGGGGATTAAGACTGTCAGCCTCATGTGGGGCAACCTGATTACTCTGTACCTACCCCACTGCTTAGAATGGTGTTTGGCACTTAGTAAGTGCTTAGCAAATACCAACATTATTATTATTATTATTATATACACACGCACACACACACACACACACTCACACACAAACAGAACCACCTTCTGTGTCTGCTTCTCACACCAAACCTGATGCCAATATGAGAAGATTCATTGAAAATCTCCAAGAGTTTAGTTTTTAGATGCCTCAACTCTAGTGCTTTTCCTGCATCTTCCAAACCCTTGGTTCTCAGATGGCTAATAGAGAAGAGAAGCTTAATGTTACTCAAGGTATGGGTGCTAACAGCTTTATCTCTTACAACTGATGCAATATTACTCAGCCCCTTATGCTCATTCAAAACAAAACAACTGAGTTCGGTCAGCGATATTCAGTAATTCCAATTTTGAATTTTGAAAAGAGGTTTGCTTGCATGGCAAGAATTTGCCTCACATGAAATCTTAATATGGAGGTTTATTTATGTCAGGCTTGCCAATCTGCCTGGGTGATTTGAGGAATCATAGGGTATGTAGTGGGATAATGTTGAAGTTCTTTCCTAAGATGGTTAAATAAAGACACTACAGATCATTAGAGTGGCCTTTCAAAGGATGAACCAGCTTCCAAGTTAGCTACACCAAAGCTCTTATATTTAGGAACCGAGGACTGGATTTTGTTGCTATTTCAGCATTTAAATAAGCCTTGATTTAAATCCTAAATAATGAAAATCATGGGTAATAGTTTGTATATAGGGAGAGCTGCCCTTTGTATTCATGAAAGACATTACTAGTGGTGAAATTTAACCATGGCTGCATGTGTAAAAGATATTGGTGGTTAAGTTTATCCGTGACTGCACGTGTGGCTGAAAAGACCAATGTGTCCTGACCACATTTTGTCCTCAAAATGGTTGTCTCTTCCTTGTGCTATATTTAGTGATTGTAGCATGATGATAATGAGGATTATAATAATAATAATGCAGATATAGAAAGTATTTAGAGAGAAGGTGTTGAAAAGTTCCTAAGCACTCTGAACTTGACAAATTATAACTAACTTCAACCTTCCTTCCAACAAGGTGATAACTCTTGTCACATAAGAAAAATGTATTTTGCATTTGACTGGGGGTCAAGTCAGCTTCATAGAAGTTGGAATTACAAATTTTACCTCTCAAGAAAAAAAAATCTCATATGTCAACACTTAGCCAGTTTAATGGCTATTAGCTTTTCAGAAAAAAAAGGTATTTAGACATGAAAACAAATTGGTATACTGTCTATGAATTTCAAAAGAATTTCAGAGTTAACCAGCAGAATGTATTCATTAAAGGACATATATTGAGGAAATGTATTTAACTTGATTACTTGTTTAACAAAAACAATATGTTTCTGTGAAGTGTCCAACTTTGTTTAGAGATCAAAGAAATGGAAGGAAACCTAGCTTTTGAACACCTCCTTGAGCTGATCCAAAAACCCATGGGCATTTTCTCACTGATTATGACATCCTCAAACTTTGCATACCAAGGAGAAAATAATGTGTTCTGCAAAGATTCTGCCCAGATAGCTCTGGGGAGCATTTGAAAACCTTGGTTTCTGTTTCAAGAAAAAAAATTTAAAAACTCACAGGGTTTTATAGACTTGTTTATCTAATTAATCTGAATAGTCTAAATTCAAACCCCATTTTGGGATTAACTATATGAATATTTCCAGACAGTAATCTTATTAATATATTGGGTTTTAATTTTCTGGATAACTTGGTAGTCTAAACCTGATCTATATAAGTTCTTACTGCCCCCAAATGGAGCACCACCAAGGATTAGAAAAAAACAAAACATTCCTGACCATAAAATTGGAACTTGCTCTCAGGTTTTTTCCAAGGTGGACTATACTAAGCACTATCGCCAAGATCCGCCCTTTCCTCTCCACCCAAACGGCTACCTTACTATTACGGGCTCTCGTTATATCCCGGCTAGACTACTGTGTCAGCCTTCTCTCTCACCTCCCTTCCTCCTCTCTCGCCCCGCTCCGGTCTATTCTTCACTCCGCTGCCCGGCTCATCTTCCTGCAGAAACGATCTGGGCATGTCACTCCCCTTCTTAAACAACTCCAGTGGTTGCCTATCGACCTCCGCTCCAAACAAAAACTCCTCACTCTAGGCTTCAAGGCTCTCCATCACCTTGCCCCTTCCCACCTCTCCTCCCTTCTCTCTTTCTACCGCCCACCCCGCACGCTCCGCTCCTCTGCCGCCCACCTCCTCGCCGTCCCTCGGTCTCGCCTATCCCGCCGTCGACCCCTGGGTCACGTCCTCCCGCGGTCCTGGAACGCCCTCCCTCCTCACCTCCGCCAAACTGATTCTCTTTCCCTCTTCAAAACCTTACTTAAAAATCACCTCCTCCAAGAGGCGTTCCAGACTGAGCTCCTCTTCCCCCTCTACTCCCTCTGCCATCCCCCCTTTACCTCTCCGCAGCTAAAGCCTCATTTTCCCCTTTTCCCTCTGCTCCTCCACCTCTCCCTTCCCATCCCCACAGCACTGTACTCGTCCGCTCAACTGTATATATTTTCGTTACCCTATTTATTTTGTTAATGAATTGTACATCGCCTTGATTCTATTTAGTTGCCATCGGTTTTTACGAGATGTTCTTCCCCTTGACGCTGTTTAGTGCCATTGTTCTCGTCTGTCCGTCTCCCCCGATTAGACTGTAAGCCCGTCAAACGGCAGGGACTGTCTCTATCTGTTGCCGACTTGTTCATCCCAAGCGCTTAGTACAGTGCTCTGCACATAGTAAGCGCTCAATAAATACTATTGAATGAATGAATGAATAAGCACTATACTAAGTGTGTGGGAGAATATTACGGAAACAAGCTCACATGTTTCCTCCCCTAAAGGGGCCACATGTTTCCTCCCCTTGGAGTTCACAATTTGAAGGGGGAGACAGATGAAAATGATTTACTCACTTCTACATTAGGAAAAACATTTATCTGTAAGCTTTACTCTTATAGGATGACTAAGGCAAAGGTGGAGAATGGCAGAGGTTTTTGGTATTTGAAGTTTTAAATTCAAGTTTGGAAACAAGAATCTAGGAAACTTCAGTGACTGTGTCCAACCCAGTTTGGTAGTATCCACACCAGTACTTTATAAAGTGCCTGACACATATTAAGAGCTCAACAAATACCACAAATTATTATTATTATCATTACTATTGTTATTATTACACGGTATCTTTACAACGCAATAACTTTTCATCTAAATTCAGTTTTTTTTTAAAGGAGAGTAGATTGAATAAAGTTAGCCGAAATAAATGCTTGACATATGATATCAGCTAAGGGTGAATTGGAAAGTGGAAGTAAAATCAGAATTTAAGAAAATTTTATCTTAGCAAACAATAATCAGTTATGAATTTAAAGTCACCAAATATGAAATCAAAATTCTTGAGATGAAAATTGAAAGTAGAAAAATAATGACTTCCACCTCTGCTGAAGTTTGCTTGGGCATAGCAGTGTGAAATTCTCCCTTGCTGAAGACTCTGGCCTAAAGAGGAACTTATTTGGCTTGACCGTGAAACAGAATGTTATTTTCCGTGTGGGAAAATTTCCTTTCTGTATCATTCTCTCAGAAAGCTGGGATTAGGGACTTTTTATCTGCTGGCCCACTGACAGGCCACAGATTTGCCTTTCTTCAGCAGTTCCTCAGGGGTTCAGGCCTCAAGGTGGGAGGAGAGAAAGGCCACTGGTGAAGATATAAGAAGGGGTAGGTGACAGAGAACACCCAATCACCACCACAGCCAAGACCAGAGAGGCGACAGAGGAGGAGTGAGTGGCAGTAGAATGGGTGATGGACAGGTCACTGGGGGAAACCTGCTGTCAGTGGAAATGGAGAAGATAGCCAGATGAATGGAGGAGAGAGAGAAATAGACTTTGAGAGGGAGAAAGGGAGATATAAAGGACAAGAAAAAAAGGACAAAGAAAGAATGAAAAGGAAGGGATGGGAGGAAAAAGAGAGAGAATGGAAAAGTAGGGAGAGAGAAAAAAGAAGAGAGGATGTGACAGACTGACCAAGTCACCATCATCTTCAGCCGGCAACATCACTGCCTCCGTTCAGACTGGATGCACTGTGAACAGCAGTGCTGGTGGCCCAAGCTGAACTCACCTTTTTTTTAATGGTATTTGTTAGTCCTTACTATGTGCCAGGTACTGTACTAAGCACTGGTGTAGATATAAGCTAATTAGGTTGGACACAGTTCATGTCTCACATAGGGCTCACAGTTTTAACCCCCATTTTACAGATGAAGTAGCTGAGGCCCAGAGAAGTTAAGTGACTTGCCCAAGGTCACACAGCAGGCACTTGGCAGAGCCAGTGTTAGAATCCAGGTCTTTCTGATTCCTAGCCCAGTACTCTATCCACTAGGCCACACTGCTTCTCTGATTAATTCATCTTGCCCAGACCATTTCCTAAAGGTTCTCAGTGCAGGGAATTTACTAACAGTGATGTCCATCGTTCAACATCAGAAACGGAGATATTGAAAAAAGAATCAAGAAGGACAGAGACCAAGCAGGACCCAAACACGGCCCAGTGGATGTAACACAGGCCTGGGAGTCAGAAGGACCTGGGTTGTAATCTCAGCTCTGCCACTTGTCTGCTGTGTATCCTTGGGCAAATCACTTAACTTCCTTGAGCCTCAGTTGTCTCATCTGGAAAATGGGGATTAAGATGATGAGCCCTATGTGGGATGGGGATGGTGTCGACCCAATTTGCTTTGTATCTACCCCAGGGTTTGGTAGAGTGCCTCAGACATAGTAAGTGCTTAACAAATACCACAATTTTTATTATTATTTTTACTTTCATTTTCTGGTGTTGACCCATTCATGTCTCTCTATTACAATGCAAGCCCCTAATTTTACAATTCTTTTAGTTACTCTCTCCCAAGCACTTAGTGTGGTAGTTTGTATCCAGTGCACATTCAATCAATACTATTATTATTACTATTACTACATGTTTAGGCCTGCCATTGTTTCAGACCCAGATTCTCCAAACTTCTCAGAGTAGATCTGTGAAATCGCCGCACAGATCCAGCCTTCTGAAGAACATTTGCCAGCCTGGAAAGCAGACTTCGGTGACATTTCATCTGTACAAGTGAAATTTCCCTTTTCCTATCTTAGAAAATATATTGTGGAAATTAATCAAGCTGGAGGATAGGAAACTTTGGGCATCAGAAACATTTTAAAAGCTTAATGCTGAATCGAGTGCAGTGGACCCTGAGGACTTGGAGCCAATACTTGTTGTTGTTGATGCTGATGACGGATGACTCAAAGTGGAATATTATGGAGGGGAAATGGGCAAGCTGGGAAATAGCCAAAATAATTGAAATGAAATACTTCTCAATGCAGAGCAGTAAGTTGAGGGCCCTGAAAGCCTGTCAATTGTAACAAAGTGAGACTTTAATTCAAGATGACCAAATATGGAGGTCATAATATTTTTCTTTGACTTCAAAACTAGCCCTCTCTCCGAATTCCTTTTTAAAAATTTCATCTTCATCCGTTACATCATTTCCTCCTACCACCATTTTCTGAAGGGCAGCAATGAGGCTATGTTTGAGAAGAGCTGTCTGGCCACCATCTCTGAGAAAAGTAGTAGCATAGTCATCTTTGAGAAAGAGCGGGAGTGTGGCCATTTTTAAGAGAGGTTGAGCAGTTACCTATCTTTGAGAAGGGCTGTGTTTGAGAGAATCTGTGCAGTCCCCGTTATTGAAAAAAGCTCATCAGACACCAGCTTTGAGAAGGGCAGCAGTGTGGTCATGTTCGAGAAAAACTAGGTATCCACCAATTTGGGAAGGTACCACAAGCCATCTTTCGGAGACAACAGATTACCTTGATTTTCATGCACTGTCATTCCTGTTACCCCCACATTTTTCTTTGAGTCCCGTGTGGGACAGGGGCTGTGTCGGACTTAATTGACTTGTATCTACCCCAGGAACAAGCACATAGCAAGTGCTTTGACAAATGCCATTAAAAAAATGGGTGAAGAAGCATGGCTTAGTGGAAAGACTATGGGCCTGGGAGTCACAGGACCTGGGTTCTAATCTTGGATCTGCCACTTTTCTGCTGTGTGACCTTAGGCAAGTCATTTAACTTTGTGCCTCAGTTACCTCATCTGTTAAATTGTGATTAAAACTGTGAACCCCAGTTTCCAACCTGATTAGCTTCCATCTATCCCCGCGTTTAGTATATTACCTGGCACATATTAAGTGCTTAACAGACATTAGAATAATTAAAAAAAATGAATAACTCTGCCTTTGACCAGATTCTTTCAGAGCACAAAGTGATGTCCAGGGTTCCTTGTAGAGTTTCTGTTTCATGGAATTCTACCACTCCATCTCTAACTCGGGTTACAGCATCATCAATTGTATTCATTTATTTCCTCATCCTTTCTATAGACATGCACTTTTTTACGTCTTATAGAAACTGTTTTGCATTAAAGGGAGAAAGTCTGAATAATGGACAATTCACACATGCCCACCTAATTCCCGAGCAGGATCTTTTATCTTTGACCTAGTTAAAATAAACCTATCTGTCAGAATGGATTAAGGTTGAGCATGAGACACAGAAGGGTTCAGTTTCCTTCTTTCCTAATAGCTCAGCATTCTGGTATGAGGATGCTGTGCTATACAAAGGAACTGACAGCCAAATAGGCCCTTAAAGTTAGTTTATGTTTCAGGTCTAATCACACATTAAAACCTTGAGCATGTTCTATTTATTTAACATATTCTTGTCAGTTCCTTCAGAGCCTGACAGATAATCATCAGAGTAAATTCACCATCTGTATCAGTTTGGAAAAGGCACCGTTATTATTCTGGTCCATCAGAAACCACAAAGAAACATTCCCTGGGATAGCTGAATAGGAGCTATATTTAAAGTGTAAATTCATTTTCAGCCTGCAAATAATGGAATGCAAAATCTAATAAAATTAGGTGTTTGTCAGGAGTTCCCAAGGAAAATGAGAATTGATTTTGCCAGAGTTAGAACCACAGAGCTTTGACAGGTTTTTAGTGTTGAACCAATGGAGGTTAGGTGCATAGGCTCAATTATTTGACAAAACAGTTTACTCAGCATGTGTCTGTGAGTGTGGTTGTAAATACATGTAAATCTCCATGCATAGGTCTATCCAATTGTATATTAGGTATTTTTTCCTATCCTACTTTTTGTAAATGTGTATAAAAGTGTAAGCTCCTTGAAGGCAGTTGGATGACCTTGGGCTTCTGCTGTATTCTCCTAAATTACTAAAGTGCACTGCATCCACTGGGGGCTCATAAATACCAATACTACCATTACTAATGCATCTGACTTAGAAGAATAAAAATAACTAAGTAGCCAGAAGCAACCATAGCAGGTTGGGTGAAGGTGTTGGGGACATTTAGTGACCTGGGAATTAAAAGTAAAATGGTGGATCCAGGATTTTATTTAACACAGTCTTTAAAAAAAATGGCTTGAAATTGATTTTTAACATGAGTTCCATTGACAAATTCCAGTATCTTCATAATTAATACTTTTTGAGCAGATAATTTATTCTCTGGTGGGTACATCAATAATCTTGTAGAGTTGATTTTGAACAGAAATTCTAGCCATATCATACTATAATACTAAGTTCATTGATTTTACTTAAGTTGCGTTCAATGATGTAAAGCGAGGGGAACAAATCAAACTGTTGCATTTACTGAGCCCTTAATGTGTGCATCATACGTATCTGAAAAGAGGTCAAAGGAAGTAAGACATTTTCTTTTGAGTGAGGCTTAAAGGTCATCAGAATACCATAGTCTCTTTTTAATGGCATTTGTTAAGTGCTTACTATGTGCCTGATACTGTACTAAGCTCCAGTGTAGATACACGCTAATCAGGTTAGACACATTTCCTGACCCATGTTGGGGCTCATGGTCCTAATCCCCATTTTGCAGGTGAGGTAACTGAGGCCTGGAGAAGTTAAGTGATTTGCCCAAGGTCACACCACAGACAAGTGGCAGAACTGGCATTGGAACCCAGGTCTTTCTGACTCCCAGGCCCGTGCTCTATCCACTATGCCATTCTTCTTCTCTTCTTTCCTGTTGTCTGATCTGGAATACATCAAGAAAATGAAGATTGAGGGAGCAGTGAGGAATTTCATCTCAAATGCTTTTGGATTTGGTTTCAGCATTAATTGGAGGTTTGTGTTGCATTATATTTAATCTGAACTGGTTTTCTCAGAATACCACAGGCAGGTATAATTTTATGGCAGTCTTAAGGGAACCAGAAGCCCAGATAATGGAAAGTGAATTTTACAAAAGTTTTCTTCATTTCTCTAGTCTTGGGATGGAATGCAGTTATTCAAACTGCAGAGAGCTTTCTCCTGAGACTAACTCCACCACTGAAGAGGGTGCAGAGAATTTGCAGAAATGGCTCAGAGGAAATCGAAGATCAATGTAAGGTATGCAAATAGAATCTCTGAGGGAAGGAAAATTTAAACCATGGGATTGTTTAGCTTGTTCAAAAAACAGTGGAATGAATGGCACTGTAGAAGAGGCAATACTCTAATCAAATGATAGCACTGAGACCATACTGTGTACAGAACACTGTATTAAGTGGTTGGGAAATTAGTATTGGTGATCCTCGCCCCCAAGGATTTAACCATCTGGTGGGGTAAGGTGGCTTTTCAGAAGGTCTTCTTTATTCCAGAGCACTCCTTAAATAAGGAGGACTATTTTGAGAGTCAGAGAGGGTTATTATAGGAAATTGTCTCTCTATTTCCCCCTGTGTTGGGGTTGAATTTGGGGCTGCTTGAAGGATGGGAGATAGCCCTGTTGATTTTTATACATCTCCTGCAACTCTGAGGAAATATAGCAAAGGATAAGCTCTTGAATATTTATCTTTGTGTGATAGAGTGGGCAATTTATTCCAGTGAAAAGTACTTATTTCTGTTCTATCCAATATTTTCAAATGGATCCATGAATTTCATGGATTTCAAACTGCAAGTGAAATTCACCAGGGTTCATCTAAGAAAGCATTGGTCATCCCTGATCTGTAGACCCCGCTTCTGATTTAGAGTCAAGGGTTAACATTGTCTCTGCTTTGGGAATTTGGAATTGATTTTAATGGACTGAGCTTGAATATACTGGCCCACAAAATGATGCTCTTTCTGCTCACCCGGTTCAGGATTCTTTCTGGAGGTCTTTGCCCGAGAACTGCCCTCTACTGAAATCACAGCCTGTAGTTTAGGGACTTGGCAGGTGCCATTCTACATCAGATTATTGGTCTGTTGATTTCCAGATCCTGTTTCCTGAGGGCTCTCTCCTATATTTTTTAAGTTAAAGAATAGGAAGGAATAAAATGAACATAGCCTAAGATGGCCCTAGCCAACTGGGTAAAATTATTTTTTGACCCCTGAAGGGAACTGCGACACAGCAGGCTTGTTTATTTTTATTTGACAGCACCATAACTTCCAAAATGTACTCCTCATAAATTTAATGAACTTTATAATGATTATAGTATTTATGAAATACATTCCTTGTGCCAAACATGGTGCTATGAACTAGGACAGACTAAGAAAAATAACTGTGGTATTGATAAGCGCTTACTATGCCCCAGGCACTAAGCTTCGGGATGGATACAAGCAAGATAGGTAGGATGCAGTCCCTGTCCCATTTAGGCTCACAGTCTGAATCCCCATTTTACAGATGAGGTAACTGAGTCACAGAGAAGCAGCGTGGCTCAATGGAAAGAGCATGGGCTTGGGAGTCAGAGGTCATGGGTTCAAATCCAGACTCTGCCACTTGTCAGCTGTGTGACTGTGGGCAAGTCACAACTTCTCTGTGCCTCAGTTACCTCATCTGTAAAATGGGGATTAAGGCTGTGAGCCTCACATGGGACAACCTGACTACCCTTTATCTACTCTCAGCTGTGTGACTTGCAGCTTTGCACACTTCACCCAGGAATGTTTCCTTCCTTCCAGAGTTTAATACTTTACAACACAGAGCTCTGTTCTTGTTCTATGGGTCACTCAGTAGGACTTGGTACTACTACTTGTCAGCAGACCCACTTGTTTTGAGACTAGTGGCAGTTGGCAAAAACTTTCCTGATTTTTGGTGAAGCCCATGGTTTGGAGTATTGTGGAGTTGCACCCCATTATTTGCCTCTTCTACCCTTTATTTGGAGTTCTATCCTCAACTTTGAATGAAATAGGGAAATGGGGAGGAGGAAGAAACAAAAGATGGAGGAGAGAAGAGTGGAGCTGTGCCCCAGAGGGATTGCTTTGCCCTCAATTTGATGAGAGTGACGCAAGGCTTGCCAATTTCCTGCTGGAAGGACGGGGGCCATGGTGGGAACGGGGGTGATGAAACATCTGCTGTGAGAAAAGCAGGGATAAATTATTCCCTCTTCCTTGCTGGAAGGCCCCTGGCTGAAACCTCCTGGGATAGGTGTCTCCAAGACAACCCATTCCTGGAAGTTTGAAGACAGAATTGGTGGCTTGCTAAAACTTCTACCTCCCTTTCTTCCCCTTGAGCCCCTGGGCCCCCACCAGCTCTTGTGTCTATTTAGCTTTTCTGGTTGCTAAACCACTTAGTACAGTTCTCTGCATACACTAAGGGCTCAATAAATGTCACTGATTGGCTGATAAATCCTTGATGCCTGGCAATAATTTAGTTTCCATAAAAAGGAGGGCAACATGGCCCAGTGTAACAAATATGGAACTAATGGATTGATTGATAAATCCTTGATGCCTGGCAATAATTTAGTTTTCATAAAAAGGATGGCAACATGGCCCAGTGGAGCAAGCACAGAACTAGGCATCAGGAGACCTGCATTTTAGTCCTAGCTCTGACCCTGGCCTGCTTTGTGACTTTGGGCAGGTCATTTGACCTCTCAGTGCATTGTTTCCTCATCTGTAAAATGGGGATGATACCTGCTCTTCCTACCTCTTAGATTTTAAGCTCCTTTTGGGATGGGGCTGTATCTGATCAGGTTATTTTGGGCCTCCACACCTGATTTTCTCCCTCTCTCAGGCACTGGCAAAGGGGCGACCAGCAGCTCAGAGAGGGGGCACAGACTGGAACTTCCCCCTCCCTCTAGGGTCCTGGCATCACCACCCCCTGCTTCTGGCACACAGAAGTGCTAAATAAATGCTGTAAAGAAAAGTCAATATTCCCAGAATGAAAAGTTCCTATTCCTTCTCACAGACATTGCTTATTTGCCAGGGTTGTTCCAAGGTGGAAACATTGAGCCAATCTTCCCAGGGCCATGTTCCAACTTGAGAGTAAGTTGGATGCTTAAAATGGCTTATTAATTTCCAAGCCATTAGGAGATAGTTAGTGGAGAGGAGCAGCAGTATCACAGTGGGATGATGAAAAAGGTGACTGAATATCTCTAGTTGTTTCTATGCTCAAAGAAGATGATCCTGAAAGTGAAATTCACCTATGGGTGAGTGTGTGTCTGGATAGAGCATGGGCCTTGGAGTCAGAAGATCGTGGTTCTAATCCCAGCTCCACCACCTGTCTGCTGTGTGACCTTGGGTAAGTAATAATGTTGGTTTTTGTTAAGCGCTTACTATGTGCCGAGCACTGTTCTAAGCGCTGGGGTAGACACAGGGGAATCAAGATGTCCCATGTGGGGCTCACACTCTTAATCACCATTTTACAGATGAGGTAACTGAGGCACAGAGAAGTTAAGTGACTTGCCCACAGTCACACAGCTGACAAGTGGCAGAGCTGGGATTCGAACTCATGACCTCTGACTCCAAAGCTTCAGTTCTCTGTGCCTCAGTTTTCTCATCTGTAAAATGGGGATTGAGCCTGTGAGCCCCATGTGGGACAGGGACTGTGTCCTACCCGATTTGCTTCTATCCAACCCAAGCACAGTAAGCGCTTAACAAATACCACTATTATTATTAAGGACAGTGTGGGTCCCACATCCAGAATGAACCCTGTATACTCCTTTCCTGATTGCAGTGCACCAGGCTGGTCTCTCTATAGCAATTGCCTGCCAGTTTTCAAAGCGGGATTTTCTGAACCACTGCTTTCCTCTGTCTTTAAATCGTTTTCTTCGTCCTCTTGTTTTCAGTTTCCCAGTTTTAGTTTCTGATACAGTAGCTCTTTGAGTACCTTATGGTTGTCCCTTGCCTGCCCCTATCTTACCCAGGCAATACAGAGATATTGAACCATTGGACCGATATTGGAGATATAATGTTGGTATTTGTTAAGCGCTTACTATGTGCCGAGCACTGTTCTAAGCGCTGGGGTAGACATAGGGGAATCAGGTCGTCCCACGTGGGGCTCACAGTCTTAATCCCCATTTTACAGATGAGAGAACTGAGGCACAGAGAAGTTGTGACTTGCCCACAGTCACACAGCCGACAAGTGGCAGAGCCGGGATTCGAACTCATGAGCCCTGACTCCAAAGCCCGTGCTCTTTCCACTGAGCCACGCTGCTAGGACCACTCGAACTAATAAGCAACAACAAATTTCAAGCATTCCTTCCTCCACTGTGGACTGTGCTACAGTTTGTGACATTTATGACAACAGAGGCTCTTGGACTCTGATACGGCTAGTGAAACTGGGGACCCTGGCATCCCCTTTCTGAGTGGAAGTTGCCAGTCACTGGGGAATCGATTTGGGCCAAATAAGCATCATCCCTAGACTGGGGATGTTCAGCAAATTCTTGACCTGAAACAAGAGGAGCCGGGAAAAAAAGTTTGCTCTCTACCTATAATGATTTGGGGAAGGGTATCAATGTGGCCTAGTGGGCGGGCATCAGAGAAGTCAGTGGTGGGCTGACGTGGGATTGAGTGGAAAACTCTTAGAGATCTACCTCCAGTGTTTCATTTCCAAAGTTGCAAAAACGATAAGAGTCTCTGCATACCAAAGGACAAATAGTACATGGAACCCTACACACCAGGGCTGCCAGATCCACATCATCTGCTTTCAGGTCCACAGGCCCATCAGGGAAATAAAAGCTGTCAGATACAACATCTCTAAGTACAAAAGGCAACAGTGTCCACTGCCCAGGACGGCTTAGGGGCTGAAAACCATTTCCCAGCCTTAATTAACTGAGACACGGAGGTGGCAGGTGCCAAATAAAAGAACATTATTGTTATTAGTGTTAATTTTTGTGTAAAAGGAATGCAAAATCTTGAACTCAGTGTTTCATAATTAATTTTCCAGCAATTTGTGTCTGTCCTAAATGTCTCATAAAGTCGGCCATGGGGATCAATTAATCAAACCTGTTTATTGTTTCCTTTAGACTCAGGTGACTTTCATCATATATTTAAAGCTGCAATCTCATTTTGCTTCCTACCCACATCGGAATGTTTCATTTACGGAGTCTCAGAACGGAGAATCCACGGGCCTGTGTGTGATTGAAATGGTGGATGCTGAATGGCTGAGCTTCTTGGAACGTTTTAAAATTCTAGTGTGTGTTTCTGGCAGATGATTAATGGCCAAAGAAAGAGAAGCGAAGGGCTCATCAGCATTTCCTGTAATTAGATTATCAGTTACTTGAGGAACCCTTAGGTATTTATTGCTTAAGTGGAGTTAGTGAATTGAGTGTTGTCTGAAAAGATATTCTAGCCAGGCTAGGTTTTATGTCCGAGGTGATTAAAGGCCTTTTATGCTTTCAAGACAAATCTGCATGTGTAAATGTGCATTCCCTAAATGTTTAATTGACCTCCCAGACAAGAATCCCTTGCCTGGACATCTTTATTGTCCAAAGACTCTGTGCTGTCCCAAGTTTTGGGAATTTAGCTACATGCGCAATGTGTTCTAGAGTGGGTAGATGACTTCCTGTGCCTATCTTTTCTAAGTATTTCACATACTTAGACTGTGAAGGTTATTCGTATATTCAGGGACCCCTTCTTATCCCTCCTCAAAGTCCCAACTGGCTTGGTCTAGGGGAAAGAGCAAGGGACTGGGAATCAGAGGACCGTGGTTCTAAATCAGACTCTGCCACCTGCCTGTGGTGTGACCTTGGGCAAGTCACTTAACCTCTCTGTGCCTTAGTTTCCTCTTCTGAAAAATGGGGATTAAAGCCCACTCCCTTCTGCTCAGACTATGGGACAGGGTTTGTGTCTGACCCGATTATATCTCCCCCAGCACTTAGTAGAGTGCTTGGCCCATAATAAATGTTTAAAAATGACCACAGTTGTTATCAAGTTTACCAGGTAGAATCAAGTTTACCAGGTTGGACACAATTTCTTTCCCACATGGGCTCACAGTCTAAGAAAGAGGGAGTAGGATTTAGTGCCCATTTCACAGTTGAGAAAACTGAGGCAGAGAGAACTTATCTAACTTACCAAAGGTCACACAGCAAGCAATTGGCAGAGGTGGAATTAGAACTCAAGTCCTCTGACTCCCAGGCTGGTGATTTTTCCACTAGGCCTGCTGCTTCTCTGTATCTAATTTTCTAATTAATTATTTGAACCTTTCTGAATTCATCAGGTGCACTTGGCTCTTCTAAAGCACAGGGGCTGCATCCTCTCAGAACCTTGCTTTAAAGAAAATTCACAGCTTAATACTCACCTGTGTCCATCAGTGTGGTCTCGTAGTTAGAGCAGGGGGCTGGGCACAGAAGGACCTGAGTTCTCATGCCAGATCTACCACTTTTCTATGTGACCTTGGGCAAGTCATTTAATTCTTCTGTGCCTTTTTCCCTCCTTAGTAAAATGGGGATTAAGATTGTGAGCCTTTTGTAGGACAGATACTGTGTCCAACCTGATTAGCTGGTATCTTCCCAAGCATTTAGTACAATTCCTGGCATATAATAAGTGCTTAAGAAAATCATTGATTAATCCTATTACTGATTTTTCCAAAACTGATTAGCACAGTATTTAGTCAGGCCCGTATTGTTGTTGGAGGAACATTCTCTAATTCTGCCGTCGCTTTCTGGGCAAAGCACATTGCAAAAACATGTATTATGTTAGAACTGAGCATAATTAAGATGAGGATGGGGGTGGGATAATAATTATGGCAATTGCTAAATGCTTGATCAGAGAGGGGTATGTCATCAATTGTTGGTTGAGGGTAAAATGAAAGTGCCTTTTAGTTTATTCCAGATGTTTAAGTGGCACACTGTCAGTTGACTCAGGGAAAATGTAGGACAATTGACTTGTTAGAACAGCACAATTTTTCAATTAATTGAATGGTGATCCCAACATTAAAGCAGCTATTTAAAGTCACAGGATCACATGAAACAGCGTGGCCTAGTGGAAAGAGCACGGGCCTGTGAGTCAGAGGACGTGGGTTCTAATCCAAGCTCTGCCACATGTCTGCTGTGTGATTTTGGACAAGTCACTTAATTTCTCTGTGCCCTGGTTACAGTTAGAGCAGCCCTATCTACAAAGTAACAGTGGCTCTTGGATCACGTCAGCCATCTGGTGTCTTCAAAACTTCCTTTCCAGATTCACGATTCAAGCAGCGAAACTCTGCGTGTAGGGGTTTTGAAAGATTGGGGAATGAAATACGGGTGCCGGGAACGTAGTCTTCTTCCCTCAATTCAGTTATCTCAACTACTTCTTCTTGGTTCCCTTGACACTTACCCTTTTATTAGTTTCCTGTTAGGTAATTTAATACACATTAAAATCAACTGAAACAATCCCACCAACAGTGGTTTTAGCCTCCTCCTGCATGTCTATTCAGCTGACTTCAATTAACATAATAAAATAGTCTCCTGATTGGAAGTTGGAAAAGAGGGGTTCTAAACCAGGCCTGCTGTGTGAGCTTGGGCAAATCGTTAACTTCTCTGTGTCTCTTTCCTCATATATGAATGGGGATTTAAATGCCTGTTCTCCCTTTCCCTTAAATTGGGAGCCCCAAATGAAACAGAGATGGTCTACTCTGATTATCTTAAATCTACTTAAGTGCTTAGCACATAGTCAATGCTTAGCAAATACCACTATTACTATTATTAGTCCGGAAAACATTCAGGAAAATGAATGGTGACAAGTCAGCAAATGTCCAGGTCCCCGAATTAGCAATGTCCAGGTCTCTGAGTCATAGCAATTCACTGGATTCGGAGATAGTATTCACTTTTTCTAGATTGGTTATGACTTCTTTTAAAAATCCAGAGTATAGAAAACATTTACAGGAGTCAGAGTAAGATGAGATTAACTTTGATGTAAAAGCAGCCCTAGTAGAAATTGTAAGGTGATTGAACTAATCCCCTAGAGTAAGAAGAACACATGGGAGAGTACAACGGAGTCTGAGACACAGTCACTGACCTCCAGGAGCTCACCATCTGAGGAACAGGCCCATGCCTTTTAGGTTAATGAGACAGGAAGCAGTAGAAATAGATAGAAATGTCAGTGGTAAAGGCAGGTAGAGCTGATGAACAAACGGGGATTTGAGCAGACATTTTGTGGGCCTAACGGTTTTGGAAAACTGCAGGCCTGGCTTTAATTTGGAATTTATTAATCTTGAGAGCCTGTCATGTAAGACTAACTGATGCATTGACTTTACTTCAGGCCTCATGGAGGTAAAATATTTATTATAAAATATTTCTTGTGGCTTAGTTCCCCCTATCATAGAATAATAAAATGAAACTGTCTGACTAGCTCTAGGTTTTGTGGAGCCATGTACAAATTAGGCTGATTAGAAGGGAGAGGCAGGAAGAGATAATGCTATAATTTGACATTTTCAACTGGGAAATATCCAGGAAGATTCTGGACATGAGAATTTTAGGAGGTTTTAATAATAATAATAATAAGAAGAAGAATAATGATGGTATTTGTTAAGCACTTACTACATGCCAAACAATGTACAAGGTAATTAGGTTGTCCCACATGGGGCTCACAGTCTTAATTCCCATTTTCCAGATGAGGTAACTGAGGCACAGAGAAATTAAGTGACTTGCCCAAGGTCACACAGCAGACAAGTAATAATAATAATAATAATGTTGGTATTTGTTAAGCGCTTACTATGTGCTGAGCACTGTTCTAAGCGCTGGGGTAGACATAGGGGAATCAGGTTGTCCCACGTGGGGCTCACAGACTTAATCCCCATTTTACAGATGAGGGAACTGAGGCACAGAGAAGTGAAGTGACTTGCCCACAGTCACACAGCTGACAAGTGGCAGAGCTGGGATTCGAACTCACGAGCCCTGACTCCAAATCCCGTGCTCTTTCCACTGAGCCACGCTGCTTCTCCAAGTGGCGGAGCTGGGATTAGAACCCATGATCTCTGACTCCCCAGCCCGTGCTCTTTCTACTAAGCCATGCCACTTCCTTGATAAGACAATCACTGGTTGGGTTTGGTGCAGCTTTCCTGGAGGGGAGAAGGTAAAGGGATTGGACCCTAAACTTCTTAAATGTAGGCCTGATGGGGGAGGATAATGAACGTTGAAAATAGTGATTATTCTTTCTTTTTTTAAAATGATATTTGTTAAGGCAGGCACTGTACTATATGCTGGGGAGTATCTAAGACAATTAGGTTGGACACAGTCCATATCCCCCATGGGGCTCAAAGTCTCAATCAATCAATCAAGGAAAAGTGTTTTTACTATATTTCTTTGCTGAACATATGAGGTAGCTGAGGCACAGAGAAGTAAAGTGATTTGCCCAAGGTCACACAGCAGATAAGCAGTAGAAATGGGACTAGAACCCAAGTCCTTCTGACTTTCCCAGGCCAGTGTTCTAGCCACCAGGCCATGCTGATTCTCACTGTGGCTCCTTTTTCATTCTACTGATAGGAGATTGAAAATATGAAAGAATGTAATGTAGGCATTCAGGACTGTTTGTGCTCATTTTCTTTTCAGGAAAAAACGAAAACAAAACAGTGGCAAATTTGCCAACCTATACTCACTTGGTGCCTTGGGTATCAGAGAGCAATGGATAATGTTTTTTGAATGAATCACTTCTTGAGAAAAAGTTCTCTCTGCATAGGGAAATTGGCTCCCTTCAAAACTACAAATTCTGTTTTCCCCCAACTTCTGCCCACAGAAAGTAGAGTTGGATGTCAAAATTATTAACGGAAGTCATTTCTACTTCAGCAAGACTGTGGGTTTTACTTCTCCTCAAGATGCCTGACCCATTCACAAGCCCTCTTTTCTTTTGGCTCCAGGGTCTTCCTTTTAGGAGAATGGATTTGGCTTTGTGACGAAAAAGAAACCCAGCCAGTCAGTGAAGCAGTGATAATGTAGAGGGCCCGAAATGGCATGAAACCATTAGTCAATCAGTGGTTTTTATTGAGCACTTACTGCATTCAGAGCACTGTACTAAGATCTGGGAGAGTACAAAATAACAGATTTAGTAGGCACATTCCCTCTCTGTAAGGAATTTATAAACAAGAGGCGGGGATGGGATCTTAAAATAAATTATGGATATGCACATAAGTGCCGGGGAGAAGAGAGTGAGGTGAATATCTGATATTTAAAGAATACAGATCCAAGGGCATGGGTGACAAGAAACAGAGAGGGAGTAGGGAAAATGAGGATTTGGTTGGGAGGACCTCTTGGGGGAGATATTACTTTAATAAGGCTCTGAAAGTGAGGAGAGTGGTGGTTTGTCATTTATGAAGGGGGATAAAGTTCCAGGACTGGAGAGGCTTTGGATATGAGCCCCTTAAGAGGCAGAGTATAAAATTAAAAAAATGGTTCAGGAAGAATCTGCTGTTTTGTTCAGTGACTACCAATAGATTCCTGCAGGCCTATGGTAATGTGGGGCTTTTATGTCTGTTTGATATATTTCTTTGCTATCAGTGGTCTAATCTATTAGGCCTCCGAAAAACATGATTTTAGTCATTCAATCAATGGTATTTATTGAGCACTTACTGTTTGCAGGGCACTGTTCTAGGTGCTGCATATAACAGTTAGCCGATGCGCTCCCTGCCCATGAGGAGTTTTCAGTCTATTCTGGTTTCCCTTCTTTAAGAAAATCCCCAGTGACTGAAAATCCCCAGTGACTCAACCCACACAGGCCAGACCCTCCCCAGTAATTGAACTCCTCCTGAAGTATGAAGTCTGCTGCATGAGTGGAGTTCAGAGTGAGCACAGAAAAAAAAAATTGTGCTGTCACTCACCAAATTGGTTTTCCAAATCAGCAACAACTCTTGAAGTGGTCTTTGCCATCCACAATACAAACCCTTAGATGCCACTGCCAACTCTTCCTGTCTCTAGCACAAAGGAATGAGCTTTATTTTCTAAATGATGACCATATGGCTCTCCGCACCTCCCCCTCTCTGTGGCCTATTCTAAGACTCCGATGATATTCTCGAAGGGTGATTTAGTATCTTCTGAAGTGCAATTCCTTCTTTTTGAAGTTTTCTTTGGGTTAACCCACTTTAGAAGAGAGTTGGGACATCAAGCCAATCCCTTCTCCCACTCCCTCCCTTGTGCTGCTTTATGTTACTTTCAGAGCTGTGCACCTTTTAAATTGTATATTCCAGGCAGAACTATTAATGCCTGAGAGAGGCTAATTACATCTCATAGAATAAGTTTTTTTCCTGGGAACTGTGCTGAACGTGAGGAAGTTTTTTTTTTAATGGTCTTTATTAAGTGCTTACTATGTACCAGACACTGTACTAAGCAGTGGGGTATATACAAGTTCCTTAGGTTGGACATAGTCCTTGTTCTACTGGGTCTCACAGACTTAATCCCCATTTTACAGATGAGGGAACTGAGGCACAGAGAAGTTATGTGACTTCCCAAGGTCACACAGCAGACAAGTGGCAGAGCCGGGATTAGAACCCAGGTCCTTCTGCTTTCCCAGGCCCGTGCTCTAACCACTAGGCCATGCCGCTTAAATTCTTTTTGCATTTGGCCTTCAGTTTGTTTTCTAGAACTGCATTAATGTTTGGTAATGCTATGATAAGCAACTCTTTTTGCTCAACAAATATTTCAAATAGTTTCTATCCAAATACCCTGCTCCCACCCAATCAGACTTCATAACCTAGGATCAACTGCTTTAATCCTGGCTTTTCTTCCTTTTGTATGTGATTTGCTTTAATCGTAGTTTAGGCCTTTTGTTTTTGCCTCACACCGAGGCTTTCTTGTTGTCACATTTTACTGGACCCAGTAGATTGTTATGAAACAAATTAACCACCCTGCAAAGTCTGAATTTTGTGGATCGCTATGGCACCCAACAGCTGAGGGGGTGGGGACCTGAGTTTTAGAAATGCACTTGAAGCAGTTTTAATGCTTTAAAAACATAAACTGTAGGTCTGTTTTGGTTGAAGTCTGTGTTGAGTCAAACAAATCCCTGTTGAAATGAAATACCTGAAATCGTGTGTTTCACGATGGATCAAATGGAAGCAGCTTCAGATTTAATCTATAACAGCGGGCTATTCAGCTAATTTACTGAATATGACAGACCATAACCTTCTCCACATTGAATGTCCTCCAAAAAATCCTACCTTCTCCATCAAGTCTTCCATGATTAGTACCCAGTGTGAACCCACCAGCAATCTGCAGTTGTCTTGGATCAAAAATAACTTGATCACCAGGAATATTTGGGTTTCGGAGTCTTTCTTCTTCAATTATTATGATATTTGTTAAAGAGTCTCTAAGTGGGATAGACACAATAAAGCCAGATTGGAAATAGTTCCTGTTCCATTCAGGACTCCCAGTCTAATGGAAAGAGAAAACAGGTATCTTATTCTATATCTTACAAATTAGGCAACTGAGGCACAGACCACAGGTAACGGTAAACTCTGGGTGACCACACTAGCTTTAACATCTGAAGTTCCCGAGTTGCCTCGGCTACTTTTGATGTTACAATTAGTCAGCCCTGTGACAAAGTGCCCTAGTAAATTTCTTGGAAGTCTCTGAAGGAGGCCTTTTCTGAACATCAGATAAAGGTTCTCAGCTAGACATTGGGGATCAGGGAATGTCCCAAGGTCCATAAGCAGGAGAGATTCATTTCAGCAATGCTCTTGGTTAACCCAGACAATTTGAAGAAATTTTCCACTGGCTAATTTCATCTCTGACTGATCACAGGGCAGAGCCATGCAGATTCTTGTTTTTTTTCTTCTTCTTCATTATTGATCCTGTAGCTTCTAGGAGACCACCACTGAGTTTGGAGAGCTGAGCTTGAGCTTGAGGTTCATGCTATTTTCTTCCTACTGTGGGTAACTGTAAAAATGCAGATACATGTAGCTTTGTGATTGGAAAAAATAATGTTTGGTGCTAAGCTACTTTACACGAAGTGGCCTCTGGATTCTTTTGAACTGAGAATTAAGAAACCTAAATATTTTGAAAAGAATTTGGGCCTCATCCTTGGAGCTCCAGCTGAGACAAAAGACATCAAAAGCAGAGTTGGTGGAGATGAAAAAGAATGCAGGAAAGCTGCATGTCTCAGAACTTGGGGCCTTGAATGAAATGGCGATGAGCAATACTTGCTCATGGATTTCAGTTGCTAATAATGAAGATCAAAGTTGTTTGTCCAGAAAAGTGACCAAAATGGTAACATGACCATAATGTAGGGAATACTCTAAATACCTTGTAGCTTGTGGTAAATCCAGTATAACTTTTAAAATATCTGTTCTTTTAAAGTTGAAGGGAGAGCAACTAAATGTAATACTATCATAGTAAAACTCACTTGAATTGTCTTGAAAAAATGACACAACTGAAGAGGAACATTTATTTGTGATATATTAAAAAAAAAGTTGTTCTTTCTTGTTTGCCTATTGGTTCCATATAAAGTGACTTGTATAATGTACTTGACCGTTCACACAAATTCCTTTCTATGTGCTGAAGGTTGATTTCACTGTATATCACGGCCCTGGTTTTCCCAAAATATTTGGCCTTCTAACTTCAAAGAACTAAATGAAGTTATGTGATTTCCCTCTCCACTTAAATGTTGGGTTCAGGCTGGAAGCCAAGGTATGCTGGTGGTTCCCAACATACTTTTGAGTCACTTTCATCCAAAGCAGCTAAATGAGTCATTTTGATAACTTTTCAGGATTTTATACTCAACTGAGAAGTGTATAATGCTCGTTATACTCCCTGACCGAGTCGAAATCTGGCTGGCAGTATGACAGTGGTGTTGTGCAAGCCACTAGTACTATAATCAATTCCTTCATCTCTTGTTCCCAATGAAAGCTTATCAGCTCTTTTTAATCATATGAGGTCACCTCATCATCTTCTTCAACATTATCATCATATCCTGAGGGAACTTAAATGTGGTATTTGGAAAGTACACTAAATGACATTTGTGGCTGCAGAATGTTTGGAGATTACAGATTGAAACAATCTTTCGGTTCAATAATACAATATAAAACACAGCCCTGTGCATTTTAAAAGAAAAGCAATCAATCATATCTGTTGAGAGTTTACTGTGTGCAGAGCACTCTACTAAGCCTGTGGGAGTATACAGTATAGCAGAGTTGGTTGACACGTTCTCTGCCCACAACTGAAGAGTTCTGCTCCAGCGCATTATAATGTAGTAAGTTGAGTAAATTAAAATTTTTAATTGCACTTCCCCAGTGCAAAGAACTTCACTCTGCGCAAAGCACTGTACTAAAGTTTTGGGGCCACTAAACCAACTTGCTCCCTGATCCATGGAGGGTTCACGGTGTTGGTATGGAGAGAGAAAGGGTGTGCTGACAGAAAGTGAAACCATTAAATGACAATTTAAGGGCTTCCATAAAGAATGATGGAAGAGCAGGTAGAACGGTATTCGTTCCTCCTGTGGGGTCATCCTTGGTTCAATAGTGACAACGTTCCCCACTTCTACGGATGAAATGCAGCTGACACAGTTAATACCCCACTCTAGCGAATGAGCAAGATCACAGATCTGGGAAAGGGGAAATCACTAATAGTCATAATAATAATGATGATATTTCTCAAGTGCATATTATGTGTAAAACACTGTTCTAAGCGCTTTGGTAGATAGAAACTATTCAGGTTGGTCACAGTCCCTTTCCCACATGATTAAGACTATGCAAGCCTGGAGATGGGGGCTACTTAAGCTGTTTGTAACTTTAATCTACTACATTCTCGTTTACGAGATTTAATGCTTCTTGGCCAGTCAGCTGCAGATAGACTTGAAATAACTGCGTGGCCTGTGGGGAGGTAATACCATCTGAGGGATGAACAGCGGAATTTTCCAGAATAGGGGAAATGCTGGTGAACTCACTTCTAGAGCCCCTGAGGATCCTTTGCAAGGGGTCAGGTGTTGAATGCAATCCACTGTGACCTTCTGACCACCTTTCCCTAGATTTAAAGAATGTGTTAAATGGGGATTAAGAGTGTGAGCCCCATAGAAGACTATGACTGTGTCCAACCTAACCTGTACCTACCTTAGTGTATAGAACAGTTCTTGGCACATAATAAGCACTTAACAAATACCATTATGATTATTATTATTATCTGTTAACTAGTGGGTGTTCCATAGAAAATCTTCAACATGAGTTTGGGTTTGTTTAGTTTTGGACCATGGCTCGAATTCTGTGGCTTCTTTTAATTTTACTCTTTGCTTTCATACGCGGGTTTTTCCTAACACCTCCCACTGTTTACTTTCCATGACATAACCTCATTTGGCATTCATTTTTTAAAAAAATGATATTTAGAATTTTCAAAACAAGCTGCTTTTTGGCTTTTCGTAAGCTATGAAGACAGTGGACACACAGGTAGTGCAATTTTAGCTTCCTTTCCCAGAGATCCCACTAGAAGACAGCCTGCCAATTAGGCCTTACAGTTCTCTGATATTGATTTTCTCTTGCTGTTGCTTCAGTTACAGCTGTGTTTTGGAAACCATTTTAAGGGACGCAACCAAGCGAATGAACCGGTTCTTTCTGTAGGAATTTTCTGTTTCTAGCTAAGCTCAAGTGACAAGGACGTCTTTGAACAATGATATGATCAAATAGCTCCAACATGCACTGCGATTGCTACATTGTTTTAAACTTAATTTTCTCTTGTGACAGAGTAATCATTCATTCATTTATATCCCTGAGCATTCGTTAGGTGCAGAACACTGTACTAAGTGCTTAGGAGAGTATAATACAACACAATTAGCAGACATATTCCCTGCCCATAACAAGCTTACAGTAATGGTGATTCATTCATTCATTCCTTCAATCATATGTACTGAGCACTTACTGTGTGCAAAGCACTGTACTAAGGAATTGGAAGCGTACAGTACAACAACTCCATGCCCACAGTGAGCCCACAGGGAAGCAGTGAGGCCTAATGGAAAAAGCATGAGCTTGAAAGTCAAAGATTCTGGGTTCTAATTCTGGCTCTGCCACTTGTCTGCTGAGTCACCTTGGGCAAATCTCTTAACTTCTCTGTGCCTCAGTTTCCTTAATGGGGATTCAGTACCTGTTCTTTTTTTTATGTTGCTTGCTAAGTGCTTACTATGTGCCAGGCACTGTTCTAAGAGCTGGTGTGGATACAAGATAATCAGGTTGGGCCAATACCTGTCCCACTTGGGGCTAGCAGTCAATCCCCATTTTACAGATGAGGTAACTGAGGCCCAGAGAAATGAAGTGTCTTGCCCAAGGTCACACAGCAGGCAAGTGGTGGAGCAGGGTTCAGAACCCAGTTCCTTCTAGGGTCCTTTTGAGAAGCAGTTTGGCCTAATGGAAGGAGCACCGGCCTGGGAGTCAGAAGACCTGGGTTCTAATCCCGGCTTTGCCACATGCCTGCTGTGTGACCTTGGGCAAGTCACCAACTTCTCATTGCCTCAGTTACCTCATTTGTAAAAGGGGAATTAAGACTGTGAGCACCCTGGGGAAACAGGGATTGTGTCCAATGCAATTATCTTGTATCTACCCTAGTGCTGAGAGCCATGTTTGGCAGAAAGTAAGCACTTAACAAGTACCAGAATTACTATTATTATTCTGATTCTCTGGCCCATGCTCTATTCCCTAGGCCATGCTGCTCCTACTTAGACTGTGAGTCCCATGTGGGACTGGGACTGTGCCTTACCTGATTAACTTGTCTCTACTCCAGCACTTAAAACAATGCTTGACTCATAGTAAATGCTTAATAAATCTCATTATCATTATAATAAATCCACAAAATAAGCATTTTCTCAGAACAAGGATGCTGTTGAAATGAACGGTCCTCATTCTTGCCCTGTCCTCCAGCTCAACCATTAAATTCACCAAACAATGTAAATCTCTTGAGAATGTCATTACAAAATCAGTCAATCGTATTTATTGAGCACTTACTGTGTGCAGAGCACTATACTAAGTGCCTGGGAGAGTCCAATATGACAGTATAACAGACACATTCCCTACCCACAATGAGCTTACAGTTTAGACGATGAGCTTACAAAATTTGGTCAAGATTGGTGCAGCGTCCTTCTCTGAAGCAGTGTGAAGGATGAGGGAACTCCAGCTGATGACTCTGGTGACGTCACCAGTGATGGATGGCTTCCTGTCAGTTCAGCAATGAAGGTCAAAAGCATCCCACAACCAGGAAGCCCACTGACCTCTCACCTTAAGAATTCATTCTTAATACAAAAATCAACAGCCTTAAGGACCTGGGTTCTAATCTCGTCTCCTCCATTTGTCTGCTGTGTGACCTTGGGCAAGTCACTTATCTTCTCAGTGCCTTTATTCTCTTTTACGCAGAATGGAGTTTCAATACCTATTCTTCCTCCTACTAAAACAGGGAGACTAATGTGGGACCTGATGATCTTTTATCTGCCCCAAAATGTAGTACAGTGCTTGGCTCATAGTAAGCATTTAACAAAACTCACAATTGTTATTAATTACTCTACTGGACCAAAGTATTTTTTAACATAAGATCTCTAAGCTGTAAGCCCTTTGTGGGCAGCGAATGTGCCAACTCTGTTATATTGTATTGTCCCAAGTGCTTAGTACAGTGTTCTACACGAAGTAAGTGCTCAACAAATACTTTCAATTGAACATTTCTCCATTGCTTTCCTATTATTTGTAGTTTATTTCAGTCCCCCTCCACTAGATGGTAAGACCTTTAAGGGCTGGGATCATGTCTACTCATTCATTCTTTTAAACTCTCCCAAGAGTTTAATTCAGTATTTAGTACACAGTAGATGCTCAGTATATACTATTGATTGATTCTCACTGATATACCAGGGCTGTTTCTGATAATACAAGATACTTTAGAGCTGGCGTCTGTTTGATTTCTTTTTTCCTTCCAAAAGCTTTCCAACAAATTTCCTTTTGTTTAGTGTTTCTCTGCATGGATGTAAACACACTACTCCAATTAATCTAAACAATCAGAGCTTTAAATGGTGAATGACTGTGAGAAACTATGGTGACACAGGTTCAAGGGAAAAACATATGAAAAATTCTCCCACTAGGTCTCTGAATCCCAAAGTAATTTAATCTGATAAGTAATTAAATTCAGATTCTCTCTGGATCATTTCAACCTGGAAACTTTGGGAAGAAAACATTAGCATTTGGATGCTAATAGTCCACCCCTAATTATGTGAGCTATAAATAATAATGATGATGCTTGATGGGAGAGCAATACTACTGAAATAAATCCTTTCAAGAATGCAAGTTTTGATTTGTTTGATCTGAGTAAGACACTAAATGTATCCTCTTCTTTCTGATATGTCCTATGGCCATAACAGTTTAAATGCACTTTACAAAGTAACAGCTGTTGTGCTCTTCTCATTCAGTTGAACATATTGCATGCTAAGCTATAAGCTATTTAAAGATACTCACAAATATGGCTTCAAGTCTAGCTCTTAGTGAACATTTTTGAAAAAATATGGATTAAAGTGAATGTTTCCCATCCAAAGGCATTATTTTGCAGGGGCAAAGAAATATATGAAAATTCTTAAGCTCTTCCTCTTTCTGGCCCTTTCTTTGACACTGGACAAAGACCAAATTTCCATGTTCATTTTTTTGAAACCCTACCACTAATGCAAAATAGGATTCATGGTCTCTTCAGAGATATCTCTGGGAGTAGTGGAGGGAAAGATTAGTCCTTATTTGGAATACCCTTGCAAATAAAGCTCAGAATACTCTCCTACCAAGATTGAAAATAAATTCACATTTGATACCCACAGCAATAGTACTGAAACACAGTATTTGTGTTAGGTCATCCATGAAATAAGGAGCTGATGTTTAAACAAGTTTAATAAATTCAGGGTTTACAGAAGACACAACACACACACACACACACACACACAACCATACTCACATTCACTCTCATTAAATTAGGTGATCCAGGTGCCCTGAGTCTTTTTTCAGTCTTCTTTCCTTGTCAAAGGGCTCCCCAAGGCTATAGATTTCAGACTGCAGTGCTGAACCACACTCCACTTGAAGCTTTCTCTTCCCTGTTCCAAGTCCTAAGACAGGAGGAACTCGCCTTTGGTTGAGTTGAAGGAAGGGCTACTTAATTCATTCCAGCTCTTGTGTTCAGTGCAGCCTGACTTTCAGAGAACAGACAAAAGGGGTCTGGCAGGGTCCTTCTTGGGAGGTAGCCCCTATTTTATTAAATATTTCAATCAATCAATGGTATTGACTGAATACTCACTGAGCGCAGTATGCACTGGAGGTAAAGCGAGTTCTACAGAGAGGTAAAAAACACGATCTTTGTTTTCAGTCTGTTGTGGCTCCACAGGGTGGGATGAAGAAATGGTAGAAATGAAGACAATGAAGTCAGTACTTGTAAAGGGCTTACTATGTGATCGGCACTGTACTATGTGCTGGGGTAGATAAAAAATAATCAGGTTGGAAAGAGTCCCTGTCCCACAGAGGGCTCACAGTCTAAGTAGGAGGGAAGCCCAAGAACCCACCCTCAGGAATTGATAATGGATTATAGAGAAGCAGCGTGGCTCAGTGGAAAGAGCATGGGCTTGGGAGTCAGAGGTCATGGGTTTGAATCCCGGCTCTGCCACTTGTCAGCTGTGTGACTGTGGGCAAGTCACTTCACTTCTTGATTCTATTTATTGCTATTGTTCTTGTCTGTCCGTCTCCCCCGATTAGACTGTAAGCCCGTCGAAGGGCAGGGACTGTCTATCTGTTACCGATTTGTACATTCCAAGAGCTTAGTACAGTGCTCTGCACATAGTAAGCGCTCATTAAATACTATTCTCTGTGTCTCAGATACCTCATCTGTAAAATGGGGATTAACTGTGAGGCCTCTTCGAGGAGATGTGCCTTCAGTAAGGTTTTGAAGAGGGGGAGAGCGACTGTCTGTCGGATATGAAGAGGAAGGGCGTTCCAGACCAGAGGCAGGACGTGGGAAAGGCGTCAATGGTGAGATAGACGAGATCGAGGCTCACTGAGGAGGTCAGCATTAGAGGAGCGAAGTGTGCGGGCAGGGTTGCGGTAGGAGAGTAGGAAAGTGAGGTAGGAGGGGGCAAGATGATTGAGTGCTTTAAAACCGATGGTGAGGAGTTTTTGTTCGATGCAGAGGTGGGTGGGCAACCCCTGGAGTTTTCTGAGGTGTGGAGAAATATATCCTGAATGCTTCTGTAGAAAAATGATCTGGGCAGCAGAGTTAAGTATGGGCTGGAGTGGGGAGAGACAAGAGGCTGGAAGGTCAGCGAAGAGGCTGATTCAGTAATCCAGGGGGGTTAGGATGAGTAATTGTATTAACATGGTAACAGCTTGGATGGAGAATAGAGGGCAGATTTTAGCGATGTTGTGAAAGTGGGACTGACAAAATTTAGGGGTGGATTGTACATGTGGGTTGAATGAAAGAGATGAGTCAAGGATTACACCAAGGTTAGGGGCTTGTGAGACAGGAAGGTTAGTGGTGCCATCTACAGTGATGGGAAAGTCAGGGGGAGGACAGGTTTGGGTGGGAAGACGAGGAGTTTCGTTTAGGACTGTTTTTTAAGGCAGCCTCGTTGCTGCTGGGGCAACGAGACAACAAGTAAATAGGCAGGCTGTGCGATGGCACACTGTGAAATGTGTGTCCGGTCTTTGCCCACATTTGTTAGCCACAGGCAGAACCGGAGCTAGACCTCAACCCTCCTGACTCTGTGAGCAATGCTCTTTCCACTGGACCAGGGCTAGAACTGTGGAAGCAGTTTGGACTAGAGGATAGAGCATGGGCCTGGGACCTAGAGGATCTGGGTCCTAATTCCGGCTCTTTCACTTCTATCAACTGCTTATTGTGTGCAGACCACTGTACTAAGCACCTGGAAGAGTATGACATAACAGAGCCTGCTGTGTGACCTTGGGCAAGTCACTTAACTTCTCTCTGCCTCAGCTTCTGCATCTGTTAAGTGGGAATCAATTCTTGTTCTCCCCCTACCTTAGACTGTGAGGGATTGTGTTTTACCAGATTATCTAGTAACTATTCCAGTCCTTAATACAGTGCTTGGCACACAGTAACCACTTAACAAATACCATCATCATCATCATTATTATTATTATAAAGAAGTGGCATGGACTAGTGGATAGAGAATAGGCCTGAAAGTCAGAAGGACCTGGGTTCTAATCCCAGCTCTGCCACTTGTCTGTTGTGTGACCTTGGGCAAACCATTTCACTTCTCGGTGCCTCAGATCCCTCATCTGTAAAATGGGGAGTAAGACTGTGGGCCCTCTGTGGGACAGGTACTGTATCCGACCTAACTTGTATCTACCCCAGGACTCAGTATAGTGCCTGGTATATAATAAGTGCTTAACAAATACCATATTTATTTTATTTTTTTTTAGAACATGGTGACATCTGGTGGATAAAACGCAACATGTTCTTAGAAGAAACAGTCAGGTACCTGTGCAAGGACTCTGCCCTGCGGTAAAGCTGGGGTAAGTACCGCTGAGAGGGTTTTCTTTAAACACAAACTTCTGCAAATGCTCAATAAATACGATTGACTGACTGACTGACTGACTGATTGCAACAATACCTCAACCATGTAATAGAATCAGATGAATGAGGCTTTGCCACTTCTAACTAGTCTACTTAATTTTGCTTCCATAAGACCTTTAATGATAATTAAAAACTCAGCCTGGCCTCACTGTCATGCACAATGCTCTCTTGAGCTCTCTTTCCATGTCCAAAGTCAATCAATCAATTGCATTGAGCCTGTACTGTGGGGAGATCACTGTATTAAGAGCTTGGGAGAGAGTACAACAAAACAGAGTTGGTAGACACGTTCCTTGTCTGCAATGAGCCTACGGTCTAGAGTAGTAGACAGATATTAACAAAAATAAATTACGAATATGTACATATGTGCTGTGGGGCTGAAGAGAGATGAATAAAGGGGGCAAATCCAAGCTCAAGGATGATGGAGAAGGGAGTGGGAGTATTTTCTGCACCTAAATAAGACTGGGATGTTTTAGGCTGTAGGCTATTAAGCATCACATGCTGGCTTGGGAAAATAGAATCTGTATCTCTATTGCAATCTTAATCCAAAATCAACCCCTGCTGGAGGATGAATTAGTTCAGTTGGCAACTAGATTTATGCTGTGTCTCTTTCATCTGGTTCCAGAGCCAGGAAGTGCTATTTTCTCCCAGATGCTGGTGAGTCTTGACTCAAGTAAACTGCTTGGGGTTTGTGTGAACAAGATTTAGTAGTGATAATCTTAGGATCTAGCAAACACTTTCTGCAAGGGTATGGGGGTCTCTTGTCCCGGATTTCAGCCCTGATTATACCAATGTGGTATTTGTTAAGTCCTTACTATGTGCCAAACACTGCCCTACAGTTGTACTACAGCTCCTACAGCAGCTTCCACTCCCATCTCTATGTGGATGATAACCAAATCTACGTCTCCAGCCCCAACCTCTCTCCTTCACTGCAGTCCAACGTTTCCTCCTGCCAACACCTCAAACTTAACATATCCAAAATGGATCTCCTCATCTTCCCACCCAAATCCTGTCTTCCCCCTGACTGTTCCCTCACTGCAGACTGTATCACCATCCTCCCTGTCTCACAATCACGTAACCTTGGCATTATCCTCAATTTCTCTCTCGTTCAACCCACATATTCAGTATGTCACCAAATCCTGTTGGTTCAACCTTCACAACACCTCTAAAAATCCATCCCTTCTTCCCCATCTAAACTGCTACCTTGCTGATCCAAGCACTTATCATATCCTGCCTTGATTACTGCATCAGACTCCTGACTGACCTCCCTTCCTCTCCAGCTCTCCTGACTTCAGTCCATACTTCACCCTGCTGCCCTCATCATTTTTCTAAAAAGACTTTTCATCCATGTCTCTCCACTCCCCCAAAACCTACAGTGTTCGCCATCCATCGCTGCATCAGAAGTTCCTTACCATCGACTTTAAGGCATTCAGTCAACTCACCCCTCCTAAGCTTATCTCGCTAATCTCCTTCTATAACCTGGCCTAAACACTCCACTTTTTTAATGCCAATCTATTCATTCTACCTCAGTTTTGTTGGTCTCGCCCTGACTCAATTCTGCCTCTGGCCTGGAGCTCCCTACCCCTTCATATCTGGCGGTTCACCACTCTCCCCACTTTTAAAATCCCTCTGAAAACAACCTCCTCCAAGAGGCCTTCCTGGATTAACCCCTCCTCTCCTTTGTGTGCCCTCCCTTTGGCATCACTTATGCATTTGGATCAGGGTGCTCTGAACACTTTGACCTCACCTTTACAGCACTTATCTACAGATCCTTGTAGTTTATTTTAATATGCATCGCTCCTCTAGCTATCAATGAAAACGTCATTTAATTTCTCTGTGCCTCAGTTCCTTCATACGTAAAATGGAGATGCAATGCCTGTTTTCCCTTCTACTTAAACTGACAGCCCCATGTGGGACAGGGGCTCAGTCTGGCCTGATTATCTCATATGTACCCTAGCACTTAGAACAATCAATCAATAAATAGTATTTATTGTGGACTTTGTGAGGGTAGAACACTGTAATAAGCACTTGGGAGAGTACAATTCTGCAATCAATCGATCAGTTGTATTTACTGAAGGCACATCTCCTCCAAGAGGCCTTCCCAGACTAAGCCCCACTTTTCCTCATCTCCCACTTCCTTCTGCATCACCCTGACTTGTTCTCTTTGCTCTTCCCCACTCCCAGCCCCACAACACTTACATACGTATCTGAAACTTTATTTGTATTGCTGTCTGTTTCCTGCCCTCTCGACTGTAAGCTTGTTGGGAGCAGGGAACGTCACTGCTTCTTGTTGTATTGTACTTTCCTGAGTACTTAGTACAGTGTTCTGCACACAGTAAGTGCTCAATAAATACAATTGAATGAAAGAAAGTATTTATTGAGCACTTATTCTGGGCAGAGCACTGTACTAAGCACTTGGGAGAGTACAAAATAACAGAGTTGGGAGGTATGTCCCCTGCCCCCAGTGAGCATACAGTCTAGCGGGGGAGACACATATTAATATAGATTATGACTCTGTATGTAACTGCTGCACAAAGTAAGCACTCAGTAAATACCATTGGTAGATGCTGATGACTATTCAGTCTACATGACCAAACTAATATCGTTGTTTTACCGGACTCCATATTTTATGTATTTTCTGCATTTCAAAATAAGCTGAAGTATTTACTTTTTTCTACCCATTAGAAGTTCACTTAATGGAAGAAAAGATGCTGGATTTCACAGATATCAATTAGCAACTCATCATGATACAGCTTGAAATGACACAGGAGGAAAGAAAGTAAAGGTCTGTTTGGGTTTTTAGGTGCTTTATCTCCACTTTGCCAGGGGAAAGTCCCTGTTTTTAGTATCAGGAGTTCCTGTAAGACCTAATGCCTTACAGGAGAAGCAGCGTGGCTCAGTGGAAAGAGCACGGGCTTGGGAGTCAGAGGCATGAGTTCGAATCCCGGCCCTACCATTTGTCAGCTGTGTGACTGTGGGCAAGTCACTTAACTTCTCTGTGCCTCAGTTACCTCATCTGTAAAATGGGGATTAACTGTGAGCCTCACGTGGGGCAACCTGATTACCCTGTATCTACCCCAGCGCTTAGAACAGTGCTCGGCACGTAGTAAGCGCTTAACAAATACCTACATCAATTAATTAATGTACAAAGAAAGTGCTGAGTAAATACTACTACTATTAGCACAAAAGAAAAAGTCTGACTGTGAGTATATCCCACGTGGTACGTGGCTTGTGTCCAACCTGATTAGCTTAGCTCTTGTCTACCCCACCACTCAGTACAGTGTCTGGTACATAGTAAGCACTTCACAAATACCATGAAAAGAGGGAATGAAACAGAACTCCAGTCGTAATGCTTTGGGCTTGATAGCAATCACCCCGAAACAGGTCCTGCCAGCATGCTAATTAGATAAGAGGAAAACCTTCTGAAAGCATTGGTGGGGAGGGGAAGGAAAGGGGGTTCGCCTGTGCCTGTGGGCCAGTTCTGCAGCTTGAATTCTGTTGGATGACACAGATCAAATGCAGCTGTATGGGGGTGTGTGCAGGCATCAGCCTGCGGTCAGTGACTCACTTGGGCTCCATTAGATCCTAGTTCCTGGTCTGGGACTTAATCACCATATTGATGCTGAATGCCTTGTGGGCTTTCTTTGCTTACTAAATAGGCAAGGAAGGGGAGGGGGCTGCGAAGCCTTGGGGGTCGTTGGATTGAGGAGACCCATGGAACTGGGAAGGCTCGTGGGTGGGACTGAAGAGATAGGTGAGGTGGAAGGAAATGTGGAGGAGGCTACTGGGGCGGGGAGGCTGAAGAGAAAGAGGAGGTGGGAGGGACTGGGGAGGCTGGTGGGAATCAGTCAATCATATTTATTGAGAGCTTAATGTGTGCAAAGCACTCTACCAAACATTTGGAAGAACAAGTAGCCCTGTACTAAGCACTTAGGAGAGTACAATATAATGGACACATTCCTTGCTTGCAGTGTAGGAGGGGACAGAGACAATATAAATACATGACAGATATGTACCTAAGTGCTGGGAGGGGGGATGAATGAAAGGAATAAATCTGAATACAACGATGTACACAGAATACAACGATGTAATAGACACATTCTCTGCCCCCAGTGAGTTTACAGTTTAGAGAGGAGCTGAGAAGGTAGCTGAAACTGTGGAGGCTGGTGGGTGGGGTTGAGAAAGCCAGTGGTCAGGGCAGAGGAGGCCGGTGGTTATGGTGGAGAAGGAGGTTGATGGACTGAGAAGGCCTGTAGTGTGTTCTAGGAAGTCTCTAACCAAGCTCATCTCACCTGCTCTGCTAGTGTGGGGGAGGGCAAGGGAGAAAGGAAGAAGGAGGATGGGCGGGGGGGAAGGGAGTGAGGGGAAGGAGAGAGTGAAGGATGGGGAAGGAAAGGAGGGGAAAGAGGAAAGAAGGAGGGGAAAGAGGGAGGAAAGAGGGAAAGGAGGGAGGGGGAAAAGGGAAGGGTGGGGAAGGAGGCTTTGGTCAGTTCCTAGAACAAAGACATCAAGCCTGCTGGATCTCCCCCACCCAGGGAAGAGGGTAGGGGTAATATGCCCCTCAGGCTAGGAGGGAGCCCACATCTCCATTGGGGCCTGCCTCATTAATACATTTTTGAACCACATCGTGCCCTTGCTAAGTCTCCAAAGTAGAAGAAATCAGGAAAGACATCTCTGGCAGTGGTGGAACGGTTTCAACCCATTCTCCCCAAGGTGAATATTCGCTGCCAGTGAGTAGGGGTTTTATTTGCTCTTCTTCTTGATTAGCAATTCCTTGCTTGTTCTAACCCCCTATTTACTATTCACTGGCAATGGCAGTTTGCACAATGAAAATTCTTAGCTGAAACGAACACCACAATGAAGCTGTTTTGAATTACTATATCTCACAAAGTACTGCATTTCTCCTTAAGCCCCAATGGCCTACGGCACCAGTTTCCCCGTTCTCCAGCATTCACACACTGTTGACCTTTAATTCCTCCTCCCTCTCTCCATGAGGATTTTACTCTACTCGTTTAGGAGGGAACTTGCACTTATATAGTTAACACTGGGAGACAGTTTGATTTTCCAGTATTCAGGCCAGTAGAACAGGTAGGCTCCTTTCCTGTTATTTACTCCTTAAATAAACACAACCCAACAAAGACTCTTGGGACAGGAAGAACTCGTTCTTCAGTCTAGCCTCATGTCAGGTTTGTTGTTTTTTGTTTTTTTTAAAAAAAGAGAGATCAAAAGGTGGGGGTAACAAAAGTGAAAGGCAAAGAAGGGCAGGGGAAAGACAAATGCTAAATAGATTATAGGGAGGAAATGTGGCCTAGTGGAAATAGTGTGAGGCCTCTGAGTCAGGAAACTGGGGTTCTAATGCCAGCTCAGCTGCTGGCTGGGCATGTATCTCTTATATTGTACTATCTCAATTGCTTTGTACAGTGCTCTGCACACAAGTAATGGCTCAATAAATATGATTGACTGCTAACCTGTTGTATGACACTGGGCAAGTCGCTTGATCTCTGTGGACATTCATTTCCTTATCTGTAAGTCAGAAAACAGAATCCAGCTGTCCTGCCTCCTGAGATAATGAGCCCCATTAGGAGCAAGGATGCACTAAATCAAAGGTATTTATTGAGCATTTACTGTGAGCCCTGTACTAAACACTGGGAGTATAAGAGAGGTGGTGGATGATTGTGTCTGACCTGATTATTTTATGCATACCGTAGTGCTTAGCATATGTTAAGTACCTAATACTGTAATAATCATAATAAAATTATTGTCCTGCATCTACAGTTCAGAAATCATCTAACTGGGCATATAAATATTATACGAGGAACTTGAAATCATCACTTCAATTTTGCTCCACTTGATTTATTGGAGATTTGTTTGCTCTGGACTATCATTTGCTCATTAAAATATCAAAAAGGGAGGTGGATGTTCATTCTCATAGGATGTAGCCTAAATTAGGTGGATGATGATCAAGCCTGAAGAGATCTGGACAGTGGTGGAACTGAAGTAGATTGTGTAGGAATTTTGTGGGTTTAGAGGTGCTTGGGAACCAGTTCAAGAATATTCTGCTTCCAAGAGAGGGAAAAAGAAGAGAAACAGATTTGGTTACTGACTGAGTTTAGCTCCATTTCCTCTAGGTGAACCGTGGACTTTTTCAGCCAGTGTTGTGGCAGATTGAGTGGAGGGAGAAAGGACATTTAAAATATAATTTTTTTAAATGTATTAAAAATCTCAGAAGTGTTGCAAGATATTATGAGAAATGCCTCAGAGGCAAAATGAAAATGAATGAACTGTCAGTGTCTTGGGCACACTTGCCTCCTGCCCTTCTCCATTCCAATGTTCTCCCCCACACCCCTTAATCCATGAAACAATTCCAAACTCTTGGATCAGCTGATTTTTTTTTAAAGCTTCTGTAGCCAGGGAGAAAGTAAAGTTGTAACTGCAAGGCCATGTCCGTAGTGGTGAGCAGACATTATGAGTTGAGTGAGAGGAAGTTGTTAGAATTAGGGCTGGGATGGGAGGCATTGACGGTGGCAAATGTGGTATTTATTAAGTGCTTATTATGTGCCAAGAACTGCTCTAAGCGCTGAGGTAGACACAAGGTTGGACACACTCTCTGTCCCACCTGGAGCTCAGAGTCTTAAACCCCGTTTTACAGATGTGGTAACTGAGGCACAGGACAGTGAAATAACTTGCCCAACGTCATGCAGCACACATATGGATGAGCCAGGATTAGAACCCATTCCTATGACTCCCAGGCACGTGCTCTTTTTTAACTAGTCACTGATTTATTCTGCATCAGAGTTGGCTGAGGTTAATATTTGGGACTGAAATTTTACTCCTCTGATTTAGTGATAATAGAAATGTGAGAAAAGGGATAGATTCCTTTTATAATTGTCCTTCATATTCCAAGATGAAGATGGTAATGGTGCCATTTACCCATCGATGTAATTGTGGGCAAAGAGGGTGATGTTTGAATACCATACCAGCATTCAATTGATTCATCCTTATCATTTCTTTCTTTTTTAATGGTATTTGTTCAGCAATCACTGTGGGTCAAACACTCTTAATAATAATAATGCCATTTGTTAAGCGCTTACTACGTGCCAAGCACTAGTGCTAATGGTATTTATTAAGGCACCAGTTAGTTGCAAAGTGCCTGAGAAAGTACAGAAGTTAAAGACATGTTCCCTGCCCACAAAAAGCTTCCACTCTGAGGAAGACTCCTGGTCCATTTCAAAAGGTGCTGAAAATTGCCAAAAATACCAGATGGACCCTTGATTTGCTGAAGTAATAGCCTGTCATATGGTTTTATGTTCTCACATCTTTGATTAGGTTCAGCATTTTTTGGAATCGGAGTTGGGTAGACATTGATAGGCATTGAGAAATAGCTTGGCCTGGTGGATAGAGCACGTGCCTGGAAGTCAGAAGGATTTGGGTTCTAATTCTGGTGCCATCACTTGTCTGCTCCGTGACCTTAGGCATATCACTTCACTTTTCTGTGTCTCAGTTAGTTCATCTGTAAAATGGCGATAAAGACAGTGAGCCCCATGTGGGACAAAGACTGTGTCCAACCAGATTTGCTTGTATCCATCCCAGTGTTTAATGCAGTGTCTGGCACATAGTAACCACTTAACAAATGCCACAGTTATTATTATTAGTAAAGGTAGGCTAGAATGTTGGTTGAGTTAGGCAGCCATGTTGGCAAGCATGGCCATTGTTGGATTGCCTGGGGAATCCAAAGTCTGCAACTGATTGGAGATTCATGGGGATAGCACCATATTGGTGTTACCTGTTTGTGTGTGTTTGTGTGTATTTGCTCATTCATGTGTAGGGGATGCGGAGCTGTCTCTGGGGCCTGAGAGAGAATTGGAGCTGTTGAGAGGGGGCAAGGCCTAGGACAGGTGAGCATTCAGCTGGAGAGTTGTCCAATATGAATCGTTTTCACCTCAATCCTTTTGGCTCCTCTGATTTTGAATGCTGATGAAGCTTCCATAAGGCAGGACATGCTTGTTTCCTCGCTGGCCAGCACAATATAAATATTCCCATCAATTCAGTGGTGACCTAGGTGAGCATTTAATTTTTAATTTTGTCTTTAATAACCCACCATTCCCTCACAGAGTAGTGTTAAGAGGACTGGCCTGGGGAGGTGTGCGGGAATGGGGTACCACATTTGTGAAAGGGAAACCCATAGTTGAGCCACTTACTGTGTGCAGAACACTATACTAAGTGCTCGGGAGAGTACTATACAACAATTAACAGACACATTCCCTGCACTCGTCGAGCTTACAGTTTACGGGGGGTGACAGACATTAATCTAAATGTATAAATTACAGATTTGTAGATAAATGCTGTGGATGGGGAAGATAAATGAAGGGAGCAAGTCAGGGCAAGAGAAGGACCCATTAAAATGAGCAGAATAAAAGAAAACCCACCTCACCCTTTTATCATTTTACCACAAAGGAAACAAAATTTCATGCTGCATTTGTTGTTAGTATTTTCTTTCTTAATGATCATCTATCTTGCACTCGCTATTATTACTTTGTCCCACATAGCAACATAACCCAATTTTATTGGCTGATGCCCTAAGTGTTGACCGCTTGGTGCATTCTTTATTTGCTGAGTAGCTGCTAGGACCTTACCTCTGCTGACTGGATTGGGCTCAGTTTCAAATCTCCCCTAATCCCCTAATGAACTTTTATTAAAACTGGAAAAACATTCAATCAGTATTGGGAAACATTATTAAAATAAAGTAGGAAAGACTAAAAGATCAAAACAAAATAATAATAAATACCCAGCCTTGCCCGTTTCCAATGCAGATAATAAAACTATTTGACAGCTGCCGATTTCAGATTTACAAGATTATGTGCTGGATTTATTTTAATTTATTTTTTGTCTGGTGATTGCACTTTCAGAGCAACCATGGCAGGACACAGTAATCTTGCTTGACTTTTTCACTGCGTGTTTTAAGTTTTTACCCTGGATAAAACAGGTGAAAAACTCACAATCTAAAAATTCCAGGAAGACCCAACCATTCAAAATTCAATGTAAATTCCTTTCTCAGATAAAGACTAAAGAGTCCCGAGATGTTCCTGTTGATTCAGATGGGCTGTGTTAAGACCAGCATGATTTTTGGCAAACAACAAACAGATCGTATAGAACAGGGAAGATTCAAATCCGTCATTGCTGTCCAAGATGAGGGTAATAGAAGATTCAAACTATTTGTGAGACTGTGGCTGGCCCTCTAGTTCATAAGCTCATTGTGGGCAGGGAATTTGTCTGTTTACTCGGCACACAGTAAGCGCTCTCTTCCCCTCTTCAAAGCCCTACTGAGAGCTCACCTCCTCCAGGAGGCCTTCCCACATTGAGCCCTTCCTTTCCCTCTGCTCCTCCTCCCCTCCCCATTTCCCCTTCTCCCTCCTTCTGCTCTTCCCCCTTCCCCTCCCCACAGCACTTGTGCATATTTGTATATATTATTTATTACCCTATTTATTTTGTTAATGATGTGCATATAGGTATGATTCTATTTGTCTTGATGATATTGATGCCAGACTACTTGTTTCATTTTGTTCTGTTCTGTTTTGTTGTCTCTCTCCCCCCTTTATATTGTGAACCCATTGTTGGGCAGGGATTGTCTCTATCTGTGGCCAAATTATACATTCCAAGCACATAGTACAGTGCTCTGCGCAGAGTAAGCGCTCAATAAATAAGATTGAATGAATGAATGCATGAATACACCTACTCAGTGGTTCATGTACTGTTATTTCTTTCCATCACCCCTGCTTTCCACTCATTCCCCCGTCTTGATGAGGCACTGTGCTTCAGCATCCTGGATGTTCTATGTTGTAATGGTAGGTAGGTTTCTGTCATTGTCATTCATCCTAGTAGCTACAGATCCAGTGATCAAGAGTCTGAAAACAGGAAACTCAACCATAAATTTCAGAACCGGAATCAGAAGCACCAGCAGAAATGGTATCCCTCCTGTATTATTATTCTTTTCATGGTTTTAGTGCAGAGATGAATGATTCTGTCAATCAAAGTCCTTTTAATCGTAAGTAAAGTCACATAATTTCAGTCTCACATAACAGAAATTGTTCCTTGCTCTAAGAGCTGCTTTCTACTTCCTTTGTGGCTTTTTTTCCAGTACCCATTTTCTAAAATTGCACTCTTAAAGTAATAGTATTTATTGAGCTCTCACTGAGTGCAGTGTACTATGCTATTGGTTGGAAGACAGATATGTCATGAGGTCCCTACCCCTCAAGACCAACTAATAACCCTTTCTCAAATTGTTTAATTTACTGCAATAGATTATTAATTGCTAGAGGCTGCCCCTTACGATCTCTGTTGTTTATGATGTGCAACCAGCAAAACTCCACATAATAATTGTGGCATTTATTAAGCATTTATTAATGTTCCAAGTACTGAGATAGGTTCAGTCAGATCAGGCACAGTCCCCGTCTCCCATAGGACTCACCGGTGTAAGGAGGAGATAGAACGGGTATTTGTTTAATACCTATTTTACAGGTGAGGAAGCTGAGACACAGAAAAGCTAAATGACTTGCCCGCATTCACCCGGCAGCGAAGTGGTGGAGACAGAATTAGAACCCAAGTCTCCTTAGTCCCAATCTTGTGCTCTTTCCACCAGATCGCATTGTTGAGAACTCTCCCGCTCTACATATAGTCCTTTGTGAAAACTCTATATTAGAAACCGCTGGAAAGAAGTTTTGCATTAGTTCCGCTATCTCATTTTGTTATTTAATATGGCTCGATAATGTTTCCATGCCAAGTAATTGATTCCTTTAGATTAGTTAGAAACTCATTTTCTGGTGTTTAGTCATCGAGACCACTGAAGGAAACAAATGCTTAAGGTTATGGAGTAGCAAAGTCACTGATGTGAGTCAACAAATTAGTGTTTTATCACTTAGCATGGTACAGATTAGGGACTGAATCATACTGTTGGTGATGATGATGGTGGTGGCCTGATTCACAAATGAAAAGAATGCTTTTGTCAGTAAATCCTCCTGTCTTCCACTATTCACCTCCATCTGTTTTTGTACTTTATGTCAAAAGAGATCAGTGTCCTACCTCCTAATTTGCAACATAAGGAAGAAGTTGAACATCCTTGAAATAGGATGGAAACAAAGCTTTTCATTGAGCAGATAAGGAAGTGGAGGCATGCACGTATTAAGTGACTTGATCAGGATCACGTAATAAGCTAGCATCAGTGCCAAGAAAATTTTCCCAGACTGGTTTCCCAAATGTGAGAAATCCATCTTCTAATGCAACAACTGTAGAATCAAAGCAGTCAAATGAATATGGATATGGCACTCTCTGGCTCCAACCAGTTAAGCCTAATCGATTTAGTTACTAACATTTACTGAGCATTTTCTTGGAGCAGAGCACTGTACTAAGCCTTTGGGAGAGTAAAGTTGAATTGATCGACTTCATCCTTGTCAGTCAATCAATCAATTGAATTTATTGAGCGATTATTGAGTACAGAGCACTGTACTAAGTTCTCCGGAGAGTGCAACACAACAACATAACAAACACATTCCTTTACATGATGAGCTTACAGTCTAGAAGGGGGAGACAGTCATTAACATAAATAGTTATGGATGTATACCTAAGTGCTGTGGGGTTGAGGGGTGATAAATAAAGAGAGCAAGTCAGAGTGAAGCAGAAGAGGGTGGGAAAAGAGGAAATGAGGGTTTAGTCAGGGAAGGCCTCTTGGAGGAGATGTGCTTTCAATAAGACTCTGAAGGTGGGGAGAGTAATTGTCTGTCGGATATGAAAAGGCAGGCATTCCAGGCCAGAGGCAGGAAATGGACGAGAGGTCGGTGGCAAGATAGACGATATTGAGGTACAGTGAGTAGGTTGGTATTGGAGGAGAGAAAAGTGTGTGAGCTGCATTGTAGTAGGAGAGTAGCGAGGTGAGATAGGAGGGGGCAAGGTCATTAAAACCGATGGTAAAGAGACTGTTTTGATGCGGAGGCGGATGGGCAACCACTGGAGGTTCCCGAGGAATGGAGAAACGTGGACTGAACATTTTTGTAGAAAAATGATCTGGGCAGCAGAGTGAAGTAGGTGCTGGAGTAGGAAGACACAGGAGGCAGGGATGTCAGAGAGGAGGCTGATGCAGTAATCAAGGCAGGATAGGATAAGTGCTTGGTTTAATGTGGTCACAGTTTGGAGAGGAAAGGGTAGATTTTAGCAATGTGGTGAAAGTTGAATGGATGAGATTTAGCGACGAATTGAATATGTGGGTAAAATGAAAGAGAGGAGCCAAGGGTAATGCCAAGGTTATCCCTGCCCTCAAGGAACTTCCATTCTCTCACTGAGCTCTCCTTTGACACTGCAGAGTTTGAACTCTGGAGGTGACAGTGCTCTGCACACAGAAAGCGCTCAATCAGTAGAATTGATTGAGTTGCGGGCAGCCCACGATGTTTACAGTACTGGTGTTATTTGCATGCTCACGTTAGTTGTGACTTGATTTTAGTTCATCTTGGCCTGAAGTTTTCTGAAGTAACTATGCTCTGGAGTGAGTAATCAATCAAACAATGATATTTATCCAGAGGTTACTCTGTCAAAACACTGCACTAAGTGCTTGGAAGGATATGAGAGAGTAAGTAGCCACCATCATTGCTCTCCAAGGGACTTACAATGTAGTGGGAGTTTAAAGTCTAATAATAGATTTGTGATCCCATTGCTTTCATGCCATTTTTACTGTCAAGATTTTTTGTTCCTGAGAAAAGCCTCTGGATTTAAAAACACACAAATCATTCACTATGGAGGCACACTCCAAATTCATCTTGTGCTCTGACATGGCTGGACAGGACTTTAATACTGATTTTTACAGTGCTGACTCTACTTAATAATCAGATAGTAATGGAAAGGAAGCGATATAGCCTTTAGGCAAAACCAGGTGAACAATTATAAGTACTATTTTTTTATTTAAACTAAGGGAAAATTTTCTATTGCCTTGTTGAGGAGTTTTCATTCTGCTAAGTGTAAGGGAGTCCGGTGTGATTACGGTAGCTCCTGTATCCAAAGGCCCTTGTACTGGATGGGAAGTGAATGCAGGGTTGTATGCATGGAAAGGGTATTCCAATCCATTTAATCGATGGCATTTGTCGAGTGCTTACTGTGTACAGCGCACTGTACTGTTTGGTAAAGTAGGATATGAAAAAGTTGGTAGATACTGTCGCTGCACACAAGAAGTTTATAGTCTATACGGGACTCAGCGGGTTGGACAGTACCCTGGAGCCCCAGGAAGGACTCAGTAGCACCCTGGCCAAAATCACTAGCCCTGCAGACTGGGAAATGCGGACAGCACACGACATTACACACGACTTTACTCTCTTGCAAAAATAGCAGACAAGTGGCAGAGCCGGGATTAGAATCCGTGTCCACTAGGTCACACTGCTTCTCAATCCTATTCTAGTCCTGTCATGTACTTTTTTAAATGGTATTTGTTAAGTACTTACTATGTGTCAGGCACTGTAACAAGTTTTGGGGTAGATACAAGGCACAGTCCCTGTGCTACATGGGGCTCACGTTCTTCATCCCCGTTTTACAGATGAGGTAACAGAGTCACAGAGAAATTAAGTGATTTTCCCACAGTCCCACAGCAGACAAGTGGAGGAACCAGGATTAGAACCCAGGTCCTTCTGACTTCCAGACCTGGGCTCTACTCATAGGCCATGCTGCTTCTCAAAGCTTGATGTGTGACCCTGGGCAAGTTACTTAACTTCTTTGTGCCTCAGTTTCCTCATCTGTAAAATAATAATAACTGAAGTACTCGTTAATCCTTTAGTATGAACCGAGCACTGTGTTAAGCACTGAGCTAGATATTAGATGATCCCAATCCCACATAAGGCTCATGTTCTACCTCCCCCTGAGACTGTGACCTTCATGTGTGACAGGGGCTGTGTCTGATCTAATAGTAACCAGCTCATGTCTGACACTTAGCAGAAGTTACAATAATAATCACAGCACCAATGATAAGAACAACAACAACAATAATAATAATGCTTTTTATTTAAACCAATAATTCAACAATTCATTAAATGGGACAGAAAGATCCCTGTTGGACTGGGCCACCAATTTTTCTCAGGGAAAATAAAAATCTCATAGACCAAAACTATTCTTAGGTAGGGCAGCTGAAATCACACCGAGGAGAAGCAAATGAGCTGGAAAACGGTTCTCGGTTTATATTTGGAATCTAATTAACATTGAGATGACTGAGAGCTAGCGGAGGCATCTTCGGCTACATCATTTAGCAATGTTAAAAAATAACGACTGGACGGCAGAACCCAGGAAACAAATGCTATAAATGAATTGTTAAAATCATTTATCTATAAACCGCGTGGATGGATTATTAAGGATCTGGCCCTGCTTGAAAATGATTCTTTTCAATGAAAACATGACTGGGTGGAATGCTTTCTTGCAAATTATCTGGGTATAAAGTACATTGTATTCCTCTGCCTGGGGAATATTAATAATAATAATTGTGGAATTTGTTAAGCGCTTAATATGAGCCAAGCATTGTACCAGGCGCTGGGACAGCTGCAAGGTAATCAGATCCCTCATGGGTTCACAGAGTATGTAGGACTGAAAGCAGGTTTTGAATCCCACTTCTGACAGTGGAGGAACTGAGGCACAGAAAAGTTAAGTGACACGCCTAAGATCACACAGCAGAAAAGTGGCATGAGAAATAGCATGGCCTAGTGCATACAGCCTGGGTATGGGAGTCAAAAGGATGTGGGATGTCATCCCAGCTCTTTCGCCTGTCTGCTATGTGACTTTGGGCAAATCACTTCGCTTTTCTGTGCGTTAATTCCCTCATCTGTAAAATGGGGGTGAAGACTGTGAACCCCACGTGGGACATGGACTGTGTCCAACTTGATTAGCTTGTCTCTAGCTCAGAAGTTAGTGCAGTGCTTGGCACATAGGTGGTACTTAAATAAAATTATGTAAATGGAAAAAAAAGAAGAAGAAGGGAACCCATGTCCTCTTGATTACCAGGCTTGAACTCTTTCCACTAGGCAGTCAAGTTCTTTAAGCTCGGGTTACCAACATCAGAGCCTTTGACCAGGAAAACCTTATGTCTCAGCTGCCTAGTCTGCTGCTCTGAGCTAAAGTAAAAGAGTCTCCGAGACTCTCATCGAGGCAGTTATCACTTTGTTCAAGAGGATGTCCATTTGTGGGTTGGGTTTCCTTTCTTTCTACAATTCATTCCTTCTTCAACGTACAGTCGCCTATATTTTTTTTGTTGCCACAGGTTGTGTGACCTCGGGCACATCTAGTGTATTTTGTAAATCCGTGGCGCATAGAAACATCCTTAATTGTATTTATAATTGAAAAAAAGTAAATCCTTTTTCTGGAGTCATTTCCTCTGCATTTCATATAAATATACATAAGCCTGTATGGAATTTGAATTAGAAGGTGATTTCACTAAAGATGAATTGATCAATGGGTTTGTAGGTGTATTTGTTGGAGAGGCTGCTGTTGAAGTTATCACCCACTTCATTACCCACTCACAGAGGCTGGTCTTTGTTGTCTGCTGGACTGTTAGCTCCTTGTAGGTAGGGATCATGTCTACTGACTCCAGTGTACTCTCCCAAGTGCTTAATATAGTGTTTTGCATCGAGTAAGAGCTTCAAGAAATACTGTCGGTGGAGTTATTGGGCTGACATGCTTGTTGCTGCAGCCCCATCAATCACTCTTTTTCATTTATATGTTTGCCTCTGGATTACAAAGCTACTTTGCAGAGTCTGTGTGCCTCTTCTTATGTTTTACGCTCTAAAACTCTCCTTCTTCCCTGAATTTCTCTAACCCTGCCCACTGCCATTTTATTCTTCGGTCCTGTCTCTATTTCTTAACACAGTCTGGGTATCGAGCACCTTTCCCTGCAGGACTGTCAGTCAGTCAGTCAGTCAATCATGTATAATGAGTACTTACTGTGTGGAGAGCACTGTACTAAGCGCTTGGGAGAGTACAATATAACAGTGAACAGACATATTCCCTGTCCAAAACGAGCTGAGAGTCTAGAGGGATGAGAATCAGAAAGGAGGTGTTTACCAAAACCAAGACATACTTGGCTTATTGATCAATAGATCATTTATGGAATGGAAAATCTAAATGTATTTCCTCAATTGCACAGGTCACCCTTAGACTGGTTTCTTCAATATGGTCTTTATTCAATAATGTAGATGTAAGAAATGCATCCAATGCCGGTTCAGGCCGTTTCATTGTCTGATAGACAAATGGGTCACCCATTGAAGGGACATCATTAACCTTTCCCACTATCGATGACCCAGAAGTAAATTACAACGGTGTCCAAAGTGGAACTCTAGGGTCTAGAATGAGTTACGGTGATCCCCTCTAGACCGTAAGTTTCTCACGGGCAGGGAACATGTCTACCGACTATAGTATTGTCCCCTCCCAAGTGCTTTGTACAGTGCTCTTTGCACAATAAATGGTCAATAAATACTATTGATTATTTGATCAATTCCCTCAAAATGAACACGCCCCACATTCCTGCGCACCACCAGATGGGTGGTGGTTCATTCTGGGAAGACTCAGGTTTTACGATCAGTCGTATTTCTTGAACACTTACTGTGGGCAGAGCACTACCTTAAATGGTTGGGAGAACATAAATGCAACAGAGCTGGTAGAGACATGCCCTGCCCACAGTGAGCTTGCAGTCTAAAGGGGGAGACAAACGCTAAAATAAATAAGTAAATAAATTATGGGTATGCACATAAGTGCTGTGAGGCTAATGGAGTGGGGAATAAAGGGAACAAATCCATTGCAAGAGTGATACAGAAGGGAGTGCAAGGAGAGGAAATGAAGGCTTAATCAGAAAAAGCCTCTGGGAGGAGATGTGCCTTCAATATGATTTAAGAACTAAATCATAGTTGATGTTTGAGAAAATTTAATGGTGAACTTTATCTGATGGCAAAAAGAAGCAATAGGACCAAATCACTGGGTGCTTGGCCACAGTTTCTGCCCACAGAGCCTCATGACTCCAAATCCTTACTGCCCTGGCTGGGTTTACCCTCAACCACACTGCCAACCAAGCAGAAAAACTCATTAGTTTTCTGTGGAGTTTGCAGTTACTCGGCTTTTCTCCTTGATGCAGTGTTGCTGAACATCAGATTCTATTTGTCTATTATCTATTCATGAATGTGTTCGGGGAACTCCTGCCAAATGGGAAGGCGAGGTCCAAAGGGGAAAGAGTGCAACGCTAAATGGTTTCTGAGGCAACGATCAAAGGCTGCCCGCAACCGTGGGGATGTAAGTCACTTGTGAAATCTTCCAGGGCCACTGGATACTTTCAGGAAATGTACACGTAGCTGTTCTGTGCCGGAAAATCTAACCGTAACTTTGCACTCTATAACCCCTCCTCATAAACTGCGCATGCCCTCTTGATGTCTGAACAGGGCTGATGTTTGAATTGTCTGGGCCACGGACTTGAATGTCTTTTCAGTTCATTCTTCTTTTATGTCTAGTTTCTTTCTGCCAACTTTCATGGAAGACAGAAAATATTCTAGAAACCTGTTTCCCTCCTTAGAAATAAGGCAGTAGGAAGACATTCTCCGAGATCCTGATTCATTCATTCAATAGTATTTATTGAGCGCTTACTATGTGCAGAGCACTGTACTAAGCGCTTGGGATGAACAAGTCGGCAACAGATAGAGACAGTCCCTGCCCTTTGACGGGCTTACAGTCTAATCCTGATGGAAAAGGCAGTCAGCAAGGACATCAAAATTGCAGAGATGCGAGGGGGCTAGCATTTCTTTTAAGTGATCCAGGTTTCAGTGGATGACTGTGGGGTCCTCTGAATCTTGGGGCAATCATTGCCCTGGGCTGTGGACTCTCCATTCCCAGAAACACGATATTCTTGTCATGGTGTTGCCTTTAGAGACAGAGCTGCTCCCTGCCAAGAATCCCCTAGCCTGTCAGTAGGGCACCAATGCAAGTGAAAGTGAGAACATTAAAATGGTTAGTTGGGAGTAGAATGTCGTTGTCAGAGAAAGTTGAGGATGACAGTTCTCTGGGCACTGCATCCATTCATTAATTTGTTGATGATGATGGTATTTGTTTAGTGCTTACTATGTGCCAAGCACTGTTCTAAGCGCTGGGGTAGATACAAGGTTATCAGGTTGTCCCACGTGGGGCTCACAATCGTAATCCCCATTTTACAGATGAGGTAACTGAGGCACAGAGAAGTTGTGACTTGCCCAAAATCACACAGCTGACAAGTTGTGGGGCAGGGATTGTCTCTGTCTCTTGCCGAATTGTACATTCCAAGCACTTAGTACAGTGCTCTGCACACAGTAAGCGCTCAATAAATACGATTGAATGAATGAAAGTGGCAGACCTGGGATTAGAACCCAAGACCTCTGACTCCCAAGCCCGTGCTCTGTCCACTAAACCACGTTGCTACACAATCGTATTTAATGAGCACTTACTGTATGCAGAGCACTGTACTAAGTGCTCAGGAGCATATGATATGACAATAAACAGACATTCCCTGCCCACAACGAGTTTAAAGTCTAGAATAAAATGGTATTTATAAAGAGCTTACTATGTGCCAGGAACTGTATTAAGCACTGTTGTAGATACAAGATAGGACACGGGTAGGACACAGTCCATGTCTCGCATGGGGCTTACAGTCTTAATCCCCATTTTACATATGATGTCACTGAGGCACAGTTAAGTGACTAGCCCAAGGTCACACAGCAGACCAGTGGCAGAGCTGGGTTGAGAACCCATGTCCTTTTGACTCCCAGACTTGTGCTCTCCCCACTAGACCATCCATATTCAAAAACACTGTCCTAGGCACTGGGGAAGGGCAGTACAATAGAATTAGAAGGCAGGATTCTAAAGCATGGACACATTGGTTGGAAATATCTCTGAGGAACTAAGGTGAGGTTTGGGCAGACTCTTTCAACTGTTACCTGTGAAAACTCCCACAGGAGTTGACTGCTTGCAACCATTTTTATGGTATTTGTTAAGCGTTCACTATGTGTCAGACACTGTTCTAAGTGCTAGGATGGCTACAAGGTAATAGGGTCCCCCATGGGGCTCACAGTCTTATCCCCATTTTAAAGATGAGGCAACTGAGTCACAGAGAAGTGAAGTGATTTACCTATGATCAAACAGCAGACAAGTCTGTTTATTGTTATATTGCCCTCTCCCAAGCACTTAATTCAGTGTTTTTTTTACACAGTAAGCACTCAATAAACATGACTGAATGAATGAAGTGGCGGAGCTGGGATTAGATCCCAGCTCTTCTGACTCCCAGGCCTGTCCTCTTTCCATGAGGCCACGCTGCTTTCTGGGAGAGTACCAGATTTTTGTAGGGAAACCTGAAGGCATTTTAGAAATATTTAGGAATGTCCTAGATTGGGGATGGCCTTGATTAAACTGATCAGTCTGCCCACACTGACCTCCAGATACTGAGATCGCGTGTCCCTCGAAGTGCAGGAGCCATGTCTATACCGCGTCTATTTCCTTTCCAGTGCCTAGTACAGTGCTTCTCACACATCAAGTGCTTAATAAATACTGTTACTACTACTGCCTGTTATAAATGCCTGAATGGTCTTATCCAAGCTGGAGCATGCTCAGTCTGTGTTCTGTTTAGATAGCGCAATATTCTGGGACTTATAGTATGAAAACCACCAAATGCTGAAGGGAGGTCTTTCCCTCTTCTCTGGGCTCTCGTGATCACTACGAAGGAAGAGGAGACTCTCAAGCTGGGGATGGGGCCCCAGTTTTTGAAAGAAATGATACAATCAGCCTACTGATTTCTCACCAAGGAGTGGGCTTTTCACCACTAAAATGTGTTCACGCAACAGAGCCTAATGGGAAACTGATGTGCAGATATGACCCATCTGAGGCCCTGGCTCAGTCTGTAGGGAGTAGAATTTCAGTGAAAAGAAGCTTACCCTTAAAAAATATCCCATGAACAGCTGGAGTTTCTCAACTTGACCGCAGAAAGCTGTTTTACAAAGGAGATCAGCATGTGTTCTGAAAGTTAATTACTCCATCGCTGTTCTGACTTCAGCTTGTCCACTTAACACAGTGTTTGTTATACTGTTCATATCTTTTCCATACTCTGACTATACATACATAAAGACTTCACCCAAGCCTATAAAAGGGAAGTCTGGGACTTGGAGGATTTGGAAACGAATAGGGATTTCCATAAACTAGGAAGCAATAATCGTATTTTCCTTTCCGCTGAACAAAGACTTTCACGCTTGTAGTCAATTTAAGATTCTCACTCTAACATAACTTTTATTTTTAGATGTTCGTCTTCCCATCCTTATACTATTTTGTGTGGCAAACTTTGAACCATGTTGATATTTTCAGAGTTAATAGCACGGATGTAGGAAAAGCCAAGAGCCTATTTTTATTTTTATTTTTTTCAGTTTATCATGTCATTCAAACAAGTGCTGCTAATGGTAGTTTTTCACAGATTCCCAGATATAGCTATTAAGGAAAAGACTCTATCTGTTTCCCGAAGCTACCTTGGTAGAATTGAAAAAGTCATTAGTCTTTCATTTAGTTTTCGGGCTCTTTAGGCCCTAAAGCATCAGTAAACATGAGTGTGACATCAGTAAACCTTAGACATGATCCCTCCCTTCAAGGGGCATACAATCTAGCAGGGGAGATGAACAGAAAAATGAATTAAAGGTGGGGAGAAGCAGTAGAGTATACACACAATTCACCCTCCCAAGTTATATCAACCCACAGCCGTGACTAAACTTAGGGATCTATTCATCATTTATTTAGGTGTATTAATTGCATATTCCGATTCTACTCCTTGCAAATATTTTTGTGTCAGCCCCTCCTGTGAGAGTATAAGCTTGTTATATGAGCGGGGAACATATCTTGTACATCTTTAGTACCTTCCCAAGCTCTTGGTATAGTGTATTGAACTCCATGGATACTTAATAATGGTGTAGTGGCTAGAGCCCGGGCCTGGGAGTCAGAAAGTCATGGGTTCTAATCCTGGCTCCTCTGCTTGTCTCCTTTGTGACCTCAGGCAAGTCACTTCACTTCTCTGGGCCTCAGTTACCTCATCTGGAAAATGAGGATTAAGATTGTGAGCCCCACGTGGGACAACCTAACCACATTGTATCTACCCCAGTTTTTGGAACAGTGCTCGGTACATAGTAAGCGCGTAACAAATATGATCATTATTATTACTCCTCTTCCTTGTCCTTTTCTTCTTCTACTTCAATCAGTCGATCAATGGTAATCATTGAGTGCTTAATTCATGCAGAGAACTGTACTAAGTGTTTGGGACAGTACGATATAACAGAGTTGGTGGACACAATCCCTGCCCCCACCTCCTCCTCCTTCCCCTTTACCAGCACTAATTATTTCTACCAGAAAGACTTTCTTGTCTTACTGCACTTTAGCTCCCTCACTAGTTGCCTGACAATTTCGTTTGTATTACCTGATGCTTTAGATGATCACAATTTTGACTTTTTTCTTTCCAGGTTTATGAGTTTTGAACACTGATTTTTTTTTGGCAAATCTATAATTTTCAAAACCTTTGAATAATAGTTTCACAAAGTCATTTGATGATAGGCTAGGCAGTGTTCCATTTGAAAGGCACCAAAATGAGTTGCTATGTAGTTAAGAAAATGTAAGGTTAATTTCCGGAAATGGAAGGTAGGAGTTATTGAAATAACCCTTTTGGGAGTGATAGAATTTGGCAATGTAGCTACTGGAGCATATTAGCAAAGCAGGATAAAGGATTGCATAAAAAATGTCAGTTTTAATCTCATTTATGGTATGGATTGTAGGAGCTTTTTTTTTTTTTTAAATCAGTACTGATTTTAAGGTGCCCTTTCTCAGTTGTACCAAATCATTTCAATTCCCTTAGGTAGCAATATGCTGGAATCTTTCAGGATGGCATCACACTAAATTTCTACTAAACACAATGCAGCTTACAGGCCTGGATCTGTTTTGATCTGGAGATGGAAAAGAACGGAATGTGAATACATGTTAAAATTGGGTTCCCACAGCTGCGGAATGTGTGTGAATGATAGGATAGTTTGGAAGGTCTATTTGTAAATTCAGAACAAAACTAGATAACTTTTTTTGGTTACAGTCATTCTATTTCTTTCATGACAGATAATTAATTCAGACTTTTTGGTCCCAGACACTACACTATATGAAAGTGGTTTTGCAGTTGGGCTGGGATGAGAAAATGTAGGCCCCCTTTTATTATTTCAATGGGAAAAATGGCAAAAAAAACAATAGAGTCCAGCTTAGAGAATTTTCTAACAGCAATCAGTTCCCTACAGTACATTTACATTTTTTCTCCCCCTCACCACTGAGAAATGTTTCAAGCCAAAGGGGAACGAGGATCCATCGCAAACGTATAACTCATTGTACAATAAAACAGGTCCATATGGTTAATCTGTCAGCTATCTTTTTCCTTTCCCATCTGGTAACAGTCAGGCCTGGGCATGTGTAGAAACCACAGCATGTGTTCTATCCCTGTGTGTTAGTCTGGTGCTTCTGTGCCATTTCACATCCACATCTGCCTTCCATTAGGGATGCTTGGACCAGAGCACAGCCAATCAGCAGATTAGAGTCTTATCCCACTGCTGAATCTGCTCTCTGTCTTCTTCTAAATCAGTGCTGCTTGGGTGCTCTCTGGTTTTTAGAATAATAATAATAATTATTGTGGTATTTGCTAAGCGCTTACTATGTGCCAGGCACTGTACTAAGTGCCGGGGTGGATACAAGCAATTGGGTCAGACACAGTCCCAGTCCCACAGTCGCAGTCTCCATTGAGACAGTTAAGATAACTGGGGCCCAGAGAAGTGAAGTGACTTGCCCACAGTTACACAACAGACTAGTGGTGGAGCCGGGATTAGAACCCATGGCCTTCTGATTCCCAGGCTCATGCTCTATCCGGAAAGTCCTGCGCATAGATCAAGAGTTTGGGACCATGACCCCTGCCCGCGAGAAGCTTACAGTAATCATAGCAACCATACTTACCCTCTGAATATTTGTCCTCTAGACTGTAAGCTAGTTGTGGGGAGGGGATGTGACTACCAACTCTGTTGTACTGTGCTCTTCTGAGCGGTTAGTACAGTGGTCAGAATACAGTAAGTGCTCAATCGAGACCATTAATTGATTGATTATTAAACACCTACTGAATTCAGACTATTGTACTAAGTCCTTGAGAAATACAGTGGAAGTGGTGGGTATGTTCCCTGCTCACAAGAAAAGTAACATGTTTTGGGGATCCTTTGAGCTTTAATGTGAACATGCATCTAAACCGTCTCTGAACTCCTTAGAGACAAGATGATATAAAAATTCTGTTGATTACTGTCTAACAAAAGTGGACTGAACTTATGATGTCCCTCATTGGATGAATATGACTATACTCTTGCTATGTGAATTTACTTGGCAGGACAGATTAAGAAAGTGGAGATTTATAAGGAGCACCATAGAAGAAAAGCAGTTTCCCAATCTCTTTGTTTAAAAAACCAAAAAAAATCCAAAAAATTTTGAATCCTCTTCCATGCAAGGCCTCAACTAGGAACCTATGCACAAACTGGGTACATCGTTTAAACATCTGTTCCTCACTCTGGGAAAAAATCTGGACTTGAAAATGCAGGATGTGATTCTGTATCCAGGTTATGTTTTCTTTGGAAAGGTTTCTTGCCTATGTGAATTATATAAACTCAGTTGTCTGCCTGTGTAAGAGATCCCTTTCTCCAAATACATTTTTCCCCATTTTGTCAAAAATCTATTATAGTCATGAAACTGAGGGTAGAAACTGTACAAGTTAGAGAAATCTAAGCAGTCTTCACTGAAGACCGGCTCCTATAATTGTCACCAGTCGGTTGGTTGTATCTTAATGAGCCTTCCGACAGGAAAGCTTGGGGTCGTAGTTTTGCCTTATGGCTAAACTGCTGCCATCCTTGACACCCTCTCCACTGATAAAAAGAATGCGATAGCTGTGCCCACTGTGAGAATCCATTAGGGTGTAATGCGGGCAAGGAAAATGTCTTCTGCCCTGGTTGCACTTTCCCGAGCGTTTAGTACACTGGCGTGCACCCGGTGGTTGCTCGATACAAACAATCCAGAGGCAGCATGCCATTGTGGAAAGATCACAGGACTCGGAGTAAGGAGACCCAGATTTTGTTCTCAGCTCTGTCACACGGCTGCTGTGTGATCGTGGGGAAATCACCTAACCTCTCTGAACCTCACTTGGGAACTGGGAATAAAAGATCTGTTCTCACACCCTCTTTAGAAGACAAAGCCTGGGTCTGTCTGATCTGATTGTCTTGTATTGACCTCAGTGCTTAATACATAGCAGGTACTTAATAAATACCATCATTATTATTATTACTTTTACTACTAAACTGTTTGTGGGGCTGGGGAAGACTTATTGATTTCTGTAAATTGGTGGCGCCCCTACCAATGAGCAAAACCTCTCTGTGTCTTTCCCAGTCGTGGTCCCCTTCTAACCTGGGGGCTCAGGAGAACGAGGCAGATTCCACAGGGCAGGGCACAGAAGCAAGGAAGCTTCAGCTCTTCAAATCTCCAACTCCACATCCCCACTCCCATTGTGGAAGAGCCCAAGCAGTTACAAACTTGGCCATTCAAATAGGAAGTTATTTAGTTTAATTCTGTTTTTCTCTTGGAAGGAGTATAAAATTTGCAGAAGACCCTGTAGCAATTAATTTTTATTCATGCCTCTTCGATAGAACATAGGGATTGTTTGGATTAGTGATATACAGGATAAAAGTGTATGCCCTGCCAACGCTTCTGAGCATCCATTCGTAATAACTGTGTCACTGAACGTACACAACGTTCATATCTAGGTTGTGGCTATTTCCTTCTCTAATCCAAGTACTAAAGTGGTAGACACCTCAAGAACACATAGCGAGCATTAACCTCAGTGGCTAATGGTACATGATAGCAAAGGAATGCTTTTAAACAACAGAGCAAATCTATAAAAAATAACTTCTTGATTTAAAAAGTGGATTTATTGACATCAGACCCCAAATTTTCCCCTTGCTAATTGCTTTATTTCCATTGTCTAGTTGTGGGTAAGAGCCCCTTGCACCACTATCTTAAAACCAGAGTGAAAAACTCTCTGGAAGATTTTGAGTTTGCCTTAATTGAAAGGGCCTTGAATAGTTTTGACTATTCTTGCGTATTCAAGTGAAAATAAAAATAAGGATGTTTGAGGGTGTTTTTGGTTGAACTGAGCCTAATGAACATTAACCTGAGCTGAAGATTCAGGTAAAATTCAGTGCAGCTCAAATCACATCACTCCTCATTTTCAAAGCCCTCTGAAATCTCATTCTACTCCAACAATTTTTCCCTGATTAATTTTTTCCATTTCCCCTGTTTCGTGCTCCCAATTACTGTCATAGCCATTTCGCCCACCACATATTTATGTAGTTACAACTATTCATGACACTTCTGTACAGACCCTATTACTTAAACTTTTATAAATTGAGCACTTACTGTGGGCAGAGCACTTTACTAAGCACTTAGGAGAGTAAAATAGAGTCAGCAGACAAGTTCCCTGCCCACAGGGATCTTCTTCCTAGCTGTAAATTATTTTTGTGTCTACCTCCCTCACTGAGTTGTAAAGCTTCTTGAGGGCAGGGATCATATCTACTAATTCTATTCAACTCTCCCAAGTCTATTATTCAATGCCGTCTGCTCACAGAGTGTGTTTCATAAATGATGTTGATTGATATCAATCTCTTGATTCATGAGAGATCAGGCTAAATAAAGTCATATGACAGGGACATGAAGGGCTCTGTATTCTCACTCCAGTGAAATGTAACCTTATGATTTGATTTTTTTTAAAAATCAAAATATGTTGTCGCAGGAGAGAGCCGAATGTTGAGTTAAATCCCATGATGAGCCGTATGTTGCTTCCTTGGCAGGAATTCCTGGCACAGGTAATGCCCACCTGCTCAAACTAATTGGCTCTGGGAACATTTCCTTGAACTTTCTGTGTCTTCTTTCTTTCCTGGGCTGGAATCTGTATCTGGAATCTATTGTGGAAAGTGCTTTTCTGGAAAGGGGGTCTCCTGTGGGAAAGAATGGGTGAGCCACAGTCGTGAGACTTCGGAATCGAGGACCCGTGTGGAGGAATTAGCTGTAGTGCTAATAGTTTGCACAAGCCACTTGCACGCTCGTGTCTCTGCTAGTCCCTTTCCCTCTACGGCAGTTGGTAAACTAACTGACTAGGAGGAAAAGGGAAGAGCGTTTGGCTAATTGCATGAATAATTTTATGTACAAATTCATTTGTGGTCAATGAAATTGCAGCATAGTACTGATGCTGTGGTATAGTGCAGTAATTAATTGCCTAATTTCTTTATTTTCATGTCTGTCTCTTCCCCCAGACTGTGAGCTCCTTGTAGGAAGGGAATGTGCCTATCACCTGTAGCTCATTTTTTTTTTAAACAGTATTTGTTAAGTGTTTACTATGTGCCAGGCACTGTTTAAAGGGCTGGGGTAGATACAAAGTAATCAGGCTAGACACAGTCCATGTCCCGCATGGGGTTTCTAGGCTTAATCCCTGTTTTACAGATGAGGTAACTGTGGCATAAATTAACTCTGTTGTATTGTACTCTTCCAAGTGCTTTGTACAGTTCTCTTCATCCAGTAAGTGCCCAGTGATTACCACCGATTGTAACAGGGCAGCCTGCTGCTAGGGTAACCTATCCACCACGTGACAGGCGAAATGTCACTACTGATTTCAGCCAGAAATGTCACTACTGATGGAACAGCCCCAGCAGGTCTGGCTGTTTCTGGATGTTTCGCCCCCACACCGTAGTCACGTGTGGGTTGAACGAGCAATTACCCATTGGCCAGGAGTTGTGGAAGTGAGGTTAAGGCGATGAATAATGGTGAAGTTCCAGGTATTTATTGAGATTATAACGCATTATTTTTTCAATTAAAATGCATGGACCATTAACACATTTAGCAACCCAGTATAGTACTTGGCAGTACAACCCATTTTGTCAGAATTGATACATTTTCGGTAGAACATTGTGAGGAAATTAGGGAACTTTTTTCCCACAGCAATGTGGCTTAGTGGATAGAACATGGGCCTGGGCGTGAGAAGGATGTGGCTTCTAATCCTGGCTCCACCATGGCCTGCTGTGTGACCTTGGACAAGTCATTTAACTTCTCTGTACTTCATTTACCTCACTTGTAAAAATGGGGTTTGAGATTGTGAGCCCCATGTGGGACATGGACTTTACCCAACTTGATTAACTTGTATCTACTCCAGTGCTTAGTAGAGTGCCTGCAAATAGGAAGCACTTAACAGATACTATTAACAAAAAACAACAACAAAAAAAAGAATTGATCTGGTTACAGGTTGGTGAAATGTCTGAATACGTGGCTCATCTGGACGTGGGCATATGTGCAGCTAGTCAACGATAAATGGTATTTGTTAAGCACATATACTCTATGCCAAACACTGTGCTCAGTGCTGAGATAGATACAGTACAATAATAATAATGAGGATGATATTTGTTCAGTGCTTACTATGTGCCAAGCATTGTTCTAAGCACTAGGATATATACAAGGTTATCAGATTGTCCCACGTGGGGCTTACAGTCTTAATCCCCATTTTACAGATGAGATAACCGAGGCACAGAGAAGTTAAGTGACTTGTCCAAAGTCACACAGCTGACAAATGGTGGAGCCAGGATTAGAACCCATGTCCCCTGACTCCCAAGCCCATGCTCCTTCCGCTAAGCCATGCAGCTTCCCTAGCCACGCTCCTTCTCTAATCAGATCAGACACATCCCCATCCTACATGGGGCTCACAGTCAAAGGAGGAGGAAGAATAGATATTTTATCCCCATTTAAGAGATGAGGAAACTGAGTTACAGAGAAGTTAAGTGACCTGCCAAAGGTCATAGAGCGGGCTAGTGCAAGAGCTCGGATTGGAACCCAATCCTGTGCTCATGCCAGTGGTCTTCTTTACTTCTCAGTATTTATTCAGGGCCTGCTGTTTGCAGGGCACTGTAATGTACTTGGGAGACTAGGGTAGAGTTAGTAAACATGATCCTTTCTCTCAAAGAGCTTATTCTCTAATGAAGATAACAGGCCTTAAAATCATATTAGGAAAACTGGGTTTATATACCTGAATTTTTTCATGACCCAAAGGCATTCATCATTTTATTTGATTCATCAAAATCCCATGGCTGGTAGGTCATGATCATTTCTGTTTGGAGAAGAAACACAGAGTATTTTATTTTTTAAATAAGAGCTATAGTCATGCTTAATCCAACTTCTAGAGTTAATGAAGTAATTTTATCTTCATGTATAGATGATTGTAAACCTCTGATAGAGTAGGAAGATAGGATTCCATCTATTCATTTCCTTTATTTTGAGACAATTTACTGTTTACAATTAGGCACACATTGTTTCAACACTTAGAGTTTAATGGAAGAGTTACTATAGACATTCCCTCAGTTGACTTCTTTGCCAGTTTTAGGAATGAGAAAATAATGAAAAGCTGCCCGTGGTCAGCTCTTATCTTTTCCTGGAGGCCAAGCTGGTCACTTGCAAAATAAGGTTTATAAACTGAAAGGTCCGGTGTCATTTTTAGTGAATTACTGTGGCTTTTTTTTTTTTTTACCACATTATCAGAATGTAAGCAAAATCAGAACCTGTGTTTGCATGAAGAGTTCTTGAGTTATTCATCCATAAAAAGATATTATTAAAGTGTTTAGCACCTGCTTCTTCCCATCCCATCTTGGGATATAGCAAGGAATTCCACAGCAGGATTAATAGCATCTAATAGTGGCATTGATAAACCACAGATACTATTATTACTATCATTATTACTGCAATTGGTTAAATCAAGAAGTTCCACTGCATGCATTGATAATGGCAAGAACATGACCTTGGGAGACAGAGGATATGGGTTCCAATCATGGCTCTGCCACTTGTATGCTGTGTGACCTTGGGCAAGTCGCTTTACTTCTCTGTGCCTCAGTTACCTAATCTTTAAAATGGGGATTAGGACTTTGAGCCCTATGTGGGACATGGGCTTTGTCCAACCTGATTACTTTGTATCTACTCCAGTGCTTGGCATATAGTAAGTGCTTATTATTGTTAGTAGTAGAATTTGAATTAAAATTGTATGATAATAATTGTAGTAGACTCTGTAAGTGCTTACTATTCACTAAACACTATACTGTGCACTGGGGTAGATAATGAATACGTAATTTGGAGAGAGTCCCTTTCCCACATGGGACTCACAGTCTAAATAGAAGGAAGAACAAGCTTTTAGTACCCATTTTACAGAAAAGGTAACTGAGGCACAAAGAAGTTAAGTGACTTGCCTAAGGTCACACAGGAGACAGGTGGCAGAGTTGGGATTAGAACTCCAGGCCCATGCTCTTTCCACTATGCCACACTGCTTCCCTATATATGGGTGCATAATTTAGGCTTAGAGCATACATATGTAAAGTTACACAAGCTCTTTCTAAAACTAACCTGGAAAATAAATATGATTTACAGTAAGGGATGGTGGAAAGAGCCTCGAACCGAGAGTCAGGAGCCCTGGGTACCAGTTCCAATTATGCCTCTTACCTGCTGTGTGATCTTTGATGAGTCACTCAACTTCTCTGTGCTTATTTCCACATCCTTGAAATGGGGATAGAATACTTTTCCCCCCTCCCTTTACAGAATGTGAGCCCTGTGTGGGTCATGGACTGTGTTCAATCTCTCTTGTATCTACTTCAGCATTTATCACGGTGCTTCAGTATATCACGATATACCATTATTATCATTAAGAACACCCCTGGGTGGGAATAATTCCTATTAGCTGTCCAGAATTCCCTGCAAATAATAATGTTTTTTGCCAAGCTTATAAAATCGAAACAAACACGTGATCAATCCATCCGTGATATATATTGAATGCTTACTGTGTGCAGTGCACTAATCTAAGCACTTGGGAGAGTACGATATACAGTAGAGTTGGTAGGCATGATCCCTGCCCACAGTGAGTCTGATCAGGGAGACATGCATTAAAATAAACGGGATCTGTCTAGTAGGCAATACAGCTTCTCTATGGGAGGAAAAATGCGGGAAATGAACAATCCCACATTACCAGGCCCTGGGGCGGGGGGGGGGGGGATGTGTGTGTGTGTGTGTGTGTGTGTGTGTGTGTGTGTAAGGTGATTGCTGGATTTTGTATAAAAAATTATGAAGATGAGAAAAATCAGAATAGAAAATTACGATTACCCAGAATTTGTTTGGTGGACTACTTTGTAATTGCATTAATACGTTGGCAGCCTGACACCATTCATGTGAAAGTTATGGTTGGATTTGACAAGCACTATTTTTAGTGCTGCACCTAATTTTGGAAAATGGGGGAACCATGGGGAAACGCGATCCATATGCTAAGATGGGATTTAAATGACCGATCTGTGACCAGAAATCTATTTTCTGAATGCCTTTTTGGTTTATCGATTAATGTAAAGATTTATGTCTGTAAGGGCCAAATCTTTTCTGGCTTGCTGGCATCCAGGCAGTTGTGTCTACCAACTGTCTGCTCTTGGATTGCACTGATTGAGATTGGGCCACAATATGGCTTTAAATCACTTATTCTCTGTCCTCTCTGCTTGTGTGTGTCCAGCAGTCTGGGCAAATTAGATCAAATCCCAGTTCTAGTCTCGGCTTTGCCACTAGCTTGCTCTGTGACCTTGGGCAAGTAGTAGTATTAATAGTAATAATAATGATAATAATAATAATAGCTATCACATTTGTTAATCATTTACTATACGCCAGGCATTGTACTAAGCGCCGGGGTAGAGAGAAGCAGTGTGGCTCAGTGGAAAGAGCACGGGCTTGGGAGTCAGAGGTCATGAGTTCAAATGCCGGCTCTGCCACTTGTCAGCTGTGTGACTGTGGGCAAGTCACTTAACTTCTCTGTGCCTCAGTTACCTCATCTGTAAAATGGGGATTACCTGTGAGCCTCACGTGGGACAACCTGATTACCCTGTATCTACCCCAGCGCTTAGAACAGTGCTCGGCACATAGTAAGCGCTTTACAAATACCAACATTATTATTATTATTATCATTACAAGATAATCACATTGGTCGTAGTCTCTGTCCCATAGAGGGCTCACAGTCTTAATCCCCATTTTACAGATGAGGTAACTGAGGCCTAGAGAAGTGAAATGACTTCCCAGGGTCACACAGCAGACAAGTGGCAGAGTTGGGATTAGAACACCAGGTCCTTCTGACTCCCGGACCCATGCTCTCTCCACTAGGCCATGCTGCTTTCCAACAGAGATTTTTGCCAAAGTCACAGTACTATAACTAGTAAGATATATTAAGGGCCTATCGTGAACAGAATACTATATGGCTACTTGGGAGAGTTCAGTGGAGTTAGTAGATATAATCCCTATAGGAGTTTACAGTCAAGTGGGGGAGATGGACACTCTACATAAAACTGTAAGATTCTTGTAGTCAGGAAAGTTTTGTATTTATTCTCTCAAGTCCTCAGTACAATGCTCTGCACATAGAAAGCAATTAATAAATACTATCGATCGACTGGGTTATGAAATCAGTTGAGCTCAAACAGTAGATACTTTTTGCATAGGAACCTCTCTGTGCTTGTGATCGCTTGCCGTTTTCAGGACGAGGAGTGACTGGAAAACTTGAGTCAGAAAAAATGCCTGGTACAGGGTCACAGGGAGGGGGAGTTCGCTTTGGTCATTCTCTAAGCTGGCACAACTCCTTATGACTGACTCAAAGTTAAAGATGTGAGAAGGATGTTTTGTTCTCCTGTGGACAGGAACAGGTTGCCATGGGCCCTTAAGTAGCAAGATGATGGGCCTCTGACACTATCCCCAAATCTTAGGTGCTGGAGGAAATGAATTCAGAACTTTACTGATAGATGAGTGATTCTTTTCGCCCGCCTCTTGCACCTTTTTATTCATTCAATCGAATTTATTGAGCACTTACTCTATGCAAAGCCCTGAGACTAAGTGGCTTGCCCAGGGTCGACAAAAACGCTCCACAGTGGTGGAGCTTGGACAAAAAATTTGCATCTCTTGACTCCAGCCCGGGCTTTTTCCACCAGGCTGCACTGCCTCCTCAAAGATTGACTCACAGTCGTGCTGACTGACTGGGTGGGCCATGGCCCATCCAGTGACCCACCTTCAGCCCCACAGCCCCCTAACCCACCATCGTATCTGTCAACACAAAGCCCTATTTTTAGTTTTTGATATCTGCTCCTGGGTTTATCCAGATCCATTTCCAGACATCATCTGGCCTTCAAATTTCTGCCTGTATCTTTTCAGATCCCTTTAAAGGTTGGGTCCTGTATTTTCCAAAGTGCTCCTTTGCCTTTTAAAATCCTGACGGTCATGGACTGCAACTGGATTGCCTCAAGGAGCAGTAATTAAGCCGTAAGATCAGCAGCTGAACATCCCCCCACTGGTTTTCTATCAATTCAGATGTGTAGGACATTTTGAAAAACTGTTTTATTGCTAGCACTTATCGTTATCTACAGCAAATGTTCTTTTACTCTTTGAACACATTCCAGACTTTTGTAAATTCTAGCACACGAGAAAAGCTCTATGTAACCTGTCCCATTTTTCCCAGTATCATCAACAAGTGACTCTTTTTCTTAAACACAAAAGCAGAATGGTCTCAAGTATAGCCAAGAAAGTAAAAGGAATTCTTCTATAGCACAGAAATCTTCTTGGCTTATGAAGGCTCCATCCATTTGGGAAGTGACTTTTGAAATTCTCTGGAATTTTGCCGGGTGTGTAAAATGAAAGTTGACGATTCCAGCCTCAGGCCATTGGATTATCAGACAGCATATCCCAAAGCCTTTAAGTTTCTTCCATCTGCTATCAATTTTCTAGTGCTGGGACTCTCCAGGAACCGAGAACAATGGCAATGCCTGTTGCTGGCACTCTTGTATCTTTGGTTCTAGTTTGGTGAACTTTAGCCAACCCTTCCAATATCTGAATACTGAGTACAGGCTTCTTAAAAGTGTGTAATGAAAATGCTATGGGTGGTGATACTTCTATGTGGTAATAGAGTCAAAACAATTCTTGAAAGGAAAAATAGACTTACAGGAGTAATAGGATTTTCATGTTGGCCTTTGAATTTAAAGGTTCCCGTAAGCAGCGTGGCTTAGTGGAAAGAGCACGGGTTTGGGAGTCAGCGGTCATGGGTTCTAATCCCAGCTCTGCCACTTGTCAGTTGTGTGACCTTGGGCAAGTCACTTAACTTCTCTGTGCCTCAGTTCCCTCATCTGTAAAATGGGGATTAAGACTGTGAGCCCCACATGGGACAACCTGATTACACTGTGTCTACCTCAGTGCTTAGAACAGTCCGTGGCACATAGTAAGTGCTTAACAAATGCCATCATTATTATTTTTATTATTATTAATGAAAGAGAAGTGTTTGTGTCATGTACAGGAAGATGACCGATTTTTTACCAAGGTGAGCCTGTTAGGAACAAATAGATGTGCTACATTCGTTCAATTCAATGATATTTATTAAGCTCTTACTGTGCACAGAGCACTGCACTAAGGGCTGAATTGTAAGCAGCACAATGTGTGTAAGTAGTCACCCGCTGAGAACTCGGGGTGATTTATATAACAAACACAGTCCATTCATAGCTCACCTACTGCCTGTTCAGCACCTTAAGTACTCACAAACTGCAGGGGCACTTTTTTTTAACGTATCTTACATGCTCAATTATTTACTCCCTAACTCAAAAATTGCGATGTTTGTTAAGTGCCAACTATGTGTCAGGAACTGTACTAATCGCTGGAGTGGATAGAAGCAAAGCAGGTTGGACATGGTCCTTGTCCCACATAGGGCTCACAGTCTCAGTCCCCATTTTACAGAGGAGGTAACTGAGGCACCGAGAAGCTGACTTGCCCAAGGTCACACAGCAGGCAAGTGGCAGAGCCGGAATTAGAACCCATGACCTTCTGACTCCCAACCGGTGCTCTACCATCTACGCCATGCAGCTTCACTCATTTGCCTATCCCTTGTTCCTTCCTTCCCTTCTCTTAAATGCATTTCATAGTCTATCACCATATATTACAAGCTATTTAAGGGCAGGGATCATGTGTCTATTAATTCCTCGTATTCTTTCCCGTTCTTATTACTGTGTTCTGCACACAGTTGGAGCTCAGTCGATGCGTAATTGCCTGATGGAATCGGACTCCATCACAGTTTTAGTTTTGGGGGATGTTGGAGTGAGCAAAACCGAGGGAAAATTTCCCCGCAACTGGGTGGCAGCTCCGAGGACTGGGACCTTCTGGAGAAAGCAAAATGGAGGAACCTTCTGTACTCTTAAAGTACCTCTCACAAACTGTTAAGAGGAAGCAAAAACCATAACAAACTTCGGAAAGTAAAAACAATCCTGGTCGAAGCAGTTGAATGTCTGTCCCAGATATATCAAATTCTACCTTTGTTACAAACTTGAAAGCATTAGGCTCTCTGTTGGTACCTCATTTTGATTCTAACAAGAATTTGTATGAAAATAAAATGCAAAACTTATGTTCCTTAAATACCATAGACATTTTTAACTGCGCGCCTACATTAAACATCTGTGCCGTAATTAAATCAATGCAACAGTGCACAGCTAAGCAGGAAATACAAGCTTGAGCCTGCACTTGGGAAAGGCTTTCATCCTTGGGGCACTTATGGATATTCTCTGAGTTTCCAGAGGTAGAAAACTGGCCTTAAATAGAGAAATTGGATGGTATCTCTCAGGATCTTAAGTCTGATTACCGTGATTTGCTTTGGGTTCAGAAGATGTAGATTGAAGGGGCTGGAAGGTGCACTACTGGTTAAGAACTGGCAACAGATCATTTCTGAATTTTCTTTTCAAAGACATACCTGATCCCTTCTCCCCAGTGGCTGAGCAGGTTGGGTGTTTTGGGAAGTGCATTCATTCATTCTATCATATTTATTGAGCACTTACTGTGTGTAGAGCACTGTACCAAGTGCTTGGAAAGTACAATTCACATTAGAATTCAAGTCCCAGGCCAGGATCTTTAGATAATTCTTTTTCTAAAATATGTTGCTTTTGATGTACCCAACTTTGAGGCTGGCTGAAATTACTTCTGTGATCCTAGGTGATTTAAACCCAATTCCTCTCTTCTTAACCTTAGCAAAGCTAGCCAATATTGTCCTGCAATTTCCAGCATATTGTTACCAAGATTGTTAGCTCCTTGAGGACAGACATTAAGCATTTAACTGTTGTACACCCTTGAGTGCTTAGTAGAAAGTTCTGCACACAATGAGAGGGAATGAAAGGACCTAGGATCGGATCCCAACTCTGTGACTGTGTGACCTTGGGCAAACCACTTAACTTCTCTCTCTGCTTCAGTTATCTCAGCAGTAAAATGGGGATTCAATACCTCTTCTCCCTCTTAGTTAGACTGTGGAACATGATTAGCTTATATCTACCCCAGCACTTAGTACGGCACTTGACCCATAGTAAGCATTTAACAAATATCACAATGTCATTATTAGTCACATGAGAGCTGCTCAATAAATGCTCTTGAGTGACTGAGTGATTCTTAAGGTTCTCTTCTCTGGGCTGAAGGATCTTAGTTCTTTAAATCTTTTCTCATGGGCTCAATTTTTGAATCATTTTTTTTGCTTCTTCCCGCTGAACTCTTTCCTTTCCTTTGCCCCACTGAGGCTTTGCAGCACCACCTAGGGATTTGATCACTGGTAAGAGGAATGCTGGCTTTCCTCAGTGGTTCCCCTCTGCCTTTTTCTTCATAGAAACTCATGATTCCGTCGACGAATATCCTCAAAGCCCCATATCCTGATGGCTAGCTGGTGATTTCTCATATTGTATTTGTGAATTAGGCTTGTCCTTCCATTATTCTCTAATTGTTCTATTCTAATGATCCATTTTCAAGTTCATCCCATTTATTTCTGTCCATTTTTTACATCTGTCTTGGCCATTTTGAATTTGGATCTTATCATACAAGGTACCAGAACTTTCCCAACATTGGTACCTGGAAGCAAAATGAAGAAAAACACAGTCATACTGATAGTATTTATTAAGCACTTACTGTGTGCAGAGCACTGTATTAAGCAGTGGGAGATAATACATCAGAGGGAACTAGACCAGGTACCTGGTTCTTAGGGTTCTCAAACTGCCTGCTTACATGTCCAACAACAGGGGTGTCAGTCTTAGATTTTAAGCTGTGTATGGGAAGAGGGCTTTGTCATCGCTGCACCATTTTGTGCACAACTGGAATACCTGGACCAGGACAATGTGTTTAGTGGGGGATTGAAAGATGGCACTTCCACCCTTAGAATTCTCTCCCTGACTCCAGTCTCCATTGGATGATGGTGGGCCTCCCAGGAGACTGCCTCTGCCTGGTGTTGGACCCATGTTGTAGAATGCCCTGGCTCCCCTTCTGCCTGTCCTATCCTGCCAACATCCGCTCTCTGGGAGGGAAGAAGGAGGAAGCCAGTTTGGGGGCTTTCGCACCTTGAGGGGCAGGGGAATAGGGCTACTGACTACCTCATCTTGCTAGAGAAGCAGTGTGGCTTAGTGGATTGAGCACAGGCCTGGGAGACAGAAGGACCTGGGCTCTAATAATTATTATGTTGGTATTTGTTAAGCGCTTACTATGTGCAGAGCACTGTTCTAAGCGCTGGGGTAGACACAGGGGAAGCAGGTTGTCCCACGTGGGGCTCACAGTCTTAATCCCCATTTTACAGATGAGGTGACTGAGGCCCAGAGAAGTGAAGTGACTTGCCCACAGTCACACAGCTGGCAAGTGGCAGAGCTGGGATTTGAACCCATGACCTCTGACTCCAAAGCCCAGGCTCTTTCCACTGAGCCACTAATGACTCATGGCTGCTGTGTGGCCTTGGGCAGGTCGCTTCACTTCTCTGGATCTCAGTGCCTCATCTGTAAAATGGGGATGAGAGTGTGAACCCCATGTGGACGAGGGACTGGATCCAACCTGAATAACTTGTATCTACCCCAGAGCTTAGAACAGTGATTTGTACATAGTAAGCACTTAACAAGTACCATTATTATTATTCTCTCCACGGGGCTAAAGATGGAGTCCCCTCTCAGTATGAATGTCGAGAGCTGCTGCCTCCATGGGGAAGCCAAAGGGTGAGGTGACTGATTCAGCCTGTGCCTGTCTCCCACCATCTTGTGTGGTAGCTCATGGGCACATGGGCAGGGGGTCCCAGTGACTCTTGATAAGGATAGATCTTATAAAAAGGTGCACAATATAATTTCTAAGGGGAAGTAGCATGGCCTAGTAGAAAAAGCACAGTCCTGGGCGTCAGAGGAGCGGATTCTAAGCCCGGCACTGCCTCTTTGCTGTGTGACTTGGGCAAGCCACTTAACTTCTCTAGGACTCAGTTTCCTCATCTGTAAAATGGGTATCGAATGCCTGTTCTGCCCCCTTCTTAGACTGTGAGCCCCGCATGAGGCAGGGTCTGTGTCCAACCTGATTATCTTGTAACCACCTCAGTGCTGAGTACAGTGCTTGGCAAATAGCGAGCCCTGAGCAAGTATCATACTGTATTCTCCAAATGGCACCCATCCAAAGGCAACTTCTCTCTGAGTTCTGACCAAATTTACATGCAACCTTTATGCAGTGTGGGCCGACCTGTATTTTCTCAGCTTGTCCTGTCATTTAGGGTTGAGTTGAGCCGTACAGTGGGAAAGAGAAGGAAAGAGTACCGAAAGGGGAACGTAAGCCCATTTCCAGAAGAAGTCAGAATATGGAATGGAGAATAATAATTATGATGCCTACTCACAGGCATATTAAAAATTTCCACAGTGCACCTTAAACCAAGCTAACACTCGCTTCGGTGTTTTTTCAACGGTAAGAGTGAAAAACAAACAAAATACCCCAACGAAACCCTCAGCAAACAACCTTCATTTTTGGTGTGTGGTATTTTTGGCTGCAGGAAGACAGAAAATAGAGGTTATTATCCCCAGCTATTATCCACTGTGACACAATAGCTGAACTGTGTGGGGCCCTTTTAATCCTTTCTGGTTGAACCCTGTGATTCAGTTAGGCAAACAGAAATAGCATAACGGGTCTTTGTGAGCTTAGCTGGGGCTGTTGATAGTGTGTCAGGAATAAAACTGAGGCCTATATTTCACAATTAAAAATACTATTTACTGCTTCTACAGTACATCTGCAAGTAACAGGAAAGGCCAGAGAACAAATTAAGTGGAATGGGCAAAATAGAAATACCTGAGCAATTTGCTTTTTTTAGAATCAGATTCCCTCCTAGATGTTTGTGGCTAACACTCTGCTTTACCTCATGCAGAGAGACATTTGGAAAGCTCTCATTCAGACTGATTCCAAATTCCCTTTCCTAAAATGATGGCTTGAAATCTACTTATTTTGGCACAGTTAAGAAAGGGAGAGATCAGGCCAATTTCATCATAGCTTTATATCTATCCCTTAATCAATCATTCCACCCATAGTGTTTATTGAGCACCTATTGTGTGCAGAGCGCTTTATTAAGCATTCAGGAGCGTATGGTAGATGAAGAAGACACCATCCTGCTTACCAAGAGTTTACAAGCTAGCTGAGGTTGTAAAGTCCCTTATCAACAACAGGAGAAATATGTGCTCAAACAGACAGTATGGGAGATACAAGTTAGATTGGGCAGTTCTGGAGCTAGAACTGGAGTATGAACTAGTATTAGATGAATTGAGGAAATGGTGTGACCCTTCTGGATTAAAGTCTTAAATAACCGTGGCATTTTTTGAAGTGCTTACTATGTGCCAGGCACTGTTCTAAGCGCTGGGGTGGTCGGGTCAGACACAGTCCCTGTCCCACATGGGGCTCACAGTCTTAATTTCTGTTTTACTAGATGAGGTAAATGAGACAAAGAGAAATGAATGATTTGACCAAGGTACACAGCAGACAAGTGGTGGAGATGGGATTAGAACCCTGACTTCCAGGCCTGAGATCTTTCTCCTAGGCCACACTGCTTTTCCAACTTCTGTTCTAACTTCCTCGGCACTTAATACCATGCATCACATTAACTGGACTCACAGCAAGTTCCATTACTGCTACTCCTGCTATCAGCATCAAAGTGCGGAGTGGCGTGGCCCAGTGGAGAGAGCACAGCCCTGGGAATCAGAAGGAACTGGGTTCTAATCCTGGCTCTGCTAATTGCTTGCTGAGTGAACTTGGGAAAGTCACTTAACTTCACTGTGCTTCAGTTTCCTTAACTATAAAATGGGGATACCTGTTCTCCCTCCTATTTAGACTATGGGACCCATGTGGGACAGGGATGGTGTCTGAACTAATTAATTTGTACCTTCCCTAGCATTTAGAACTCCCTTTTGAATCACCTTGGCTTGTTCTCTTTAGTCATCTCTCCTCCCAGACCCACAGCACTTATGTACATATTTGCAATTTATTTTAATATATTAATGTCTAATTTCCTCTCTAGTCTGTGAGCTCATTATGGGCAGGCAATGGCCCAAGAGCTTAGTACAGTGGTCTGCCCACAGTGACCGCTCAATTAATACAAATGACTGACTGACCAGAACAGTGTTTGACACATGACGCTTAACGCGTGCCATTCATTAAAAAAGGGGGGTGCTCATTACAACATAATTTTACACCAGGCAACATGTGAGGATAATGGTGCTAGTGTTATACCCAAGAAATTCTAGTATGGAGGTCCCAAAATGGAGACTTTTAAGTAGAGAGAGCAGAATAAATTGTTTTTAAAGTGAAACAACCAGCCATGTCACTTGGCTGCCGGCAGGCTACAGTGGTAGATAGATTCAGTGGGTAGCCAGCAGTTAAGAACAGGATGACTCTTTCAGAGCAGCAGCTTTGAGATCATGTTACCAAGAGGCACAACTGAAAACACACCAGACCCTACGAGCGGCCAACGGCTCCTTCCACCGAGAGCGTTTTTCTATGTGTACAGTGTGGCTAGAACTGCCGGACTCTGATCTCAGTCACACCTGCATTTATGGTTAAAATTTCATTGTCACCCTTGAACAGATGCACACATGCATGTCCACAGGTATTTTCCAAATATTTAAAATGATCAGAGCCAACATTACTTTGGATAACTGATTTTTGTGGAGAAAGCGAGGTCTTGTGTGAGCTGAGATTTTGTCTTGAATCTTTTCTGGCCTGAGCTTGGTCTAAGCCTGGGAATCGTGGTAAAATTTGGATCTAGCCTGACTAATCCATCTGAGAAGCAGCGTGGACTAGTGAGAAGCAATGTGGCCTAGTGGATAGAGCACGGGCTTGGAAGTCAGAAGGACCGAGGTCCTAATCCCAGCTCCACCACTTCTCTTCTGTGTAACCTTGAGCAAATCACTTACCTTCTGTAAGCCTCAGTTACCTCATCTGGAAAATGGGGATTAAGACTGTGAGCCCTATGTGAAGGATGTGTCCAAATAATAGCCTTATGCTTTCACCCTTTATGGCTGATGGTCATGTCACCGATGTGACCTTAGCAGGGGAGTGGGACAGTAATGATAATAATTGTGATATTTAATTGCATGTGCCCTGCACCAGACTAAGCAGTGGGGTAGATAAGTATCATATCTGTTAAGCACTTACTATGAGTCTAACACTGTTCTAAGGCCTGGGGTAGATCCAAGTTTGTCAGGTTCGATCCACTCCCTGTCCTTGTCCCTCGTGGGGTTCATGGTTTAAAGAGTCAACGTATCTGAACTCAGGTGTTCTGGTGGACTGAATTCACTAGGCTTAGAATGCTCTGGGCAGGCAAGTTTCGGGATTCAGTAATCGTTTTCAGAAACAAATCAAGCAGCATGTCCTAGTGGAGAGAGCACAAATGTGGGAGCTGGGTTAAACCCAGAGGACCTGGGTTCCAATCCTAGTTCCATCACTTGTCTACTGTGTCACCTTAACAAATACCATGATAATTATTTTTATTGTTACGTTGGGCAAGCCACTTTTTATTAAAAAAATGTATTAGGTGCTTATTATATGCTAGGAAATGGACCAAGTCCTGGAGTAGGTCAGTTTGGACACAATCCTTGACCCAGATGGGGTTCATAATATTGATTCCCATTTTACAAATAAGGTAACAGGCACAGAGAAGTTAAGTGACTTGCCCAAGGTCTCACAGCCAAATGGCAGAGCCAAGATTAGAACCCAGGTCCTTCTGACCCCCAAACCCATGATCTATTCAATAAACCACACTGCTTCTCCAACTCAACTTCTCTGTGCCTCAGTTTCCTCATCTGTAAAATACATGTCTCCCTTTTCCTTAGACTCTGCCCCCTTATGGGACAGACTGCGTCCGTCCTGTAAATATTATATCTATTCCAACACTGTGAGCTGGGTACATAGCGCATGACAAATACAATTATCAAATCATATGACGCAACTGATCCTTATCCCTGTTGGGACAGATGCATAAACCTTGGGCCTGAACCTGTGAGAAGGAATTGATTTTGATGCTAATGCTTTGTGCAGCAACTGCTCACACTTTCTCACCTCTTTCAGTCTAATTCCCAACGGGGCCCCAGCGCAATGCGTGAGTAGGTGAACAGGGGTGCAGCACATCCCACAGGACACACAAAGGATGTTTACGTACAGGCCCGAAGCGACCTCAGTATAGTACCAATCCATAGAGACATCAGACGGTTGACAGTCCCCTAGGTAGCTGATATGGTCTTTGCCATCCACATTAGCCAGCTATTTTTGACAGGATAGAAAATGTTTTAGTCCCTGTTCACACTCCAGAATGAACTTCTTTTCTTGACTTATCTTTAATTTGTTTATTTATTCAAATTAATGTCTGTCTCCCCCTCTAGACTGTAAGCTCATTGTGGACAAGGAATGTGTCTGTTTATTGTTATAGTAGACTCCCCCAAGTGCTTAGTAGGGTGCTTTGCACACAGTAAGTGCTCAGTAACTAAATCCCGGCTCTGCCAGTTGGCAGCTGTGTGACTGTGGGCAAGTCACTTCACTTCTCTGGGCCTCAGTTACCTCATCTGTAAAATGGGGATTAAGACTGTGAACCTCATGTGGGACAACCTGATTACCCTGTCTCTACCCCAGTGCTTAGAACAGTGCTCGGCACATAGTAAGCGCTTAATAAATACCAACATTATTATTATCATTATTATTACAATCAATTGACTGAGAGGTACAATTAATAAATAAAAGATAAAAACCACCACCTTGATTTTATCAGGAATTAATCATGTCTGGCAGAGCAGCATTCTCTGTATTGTCCAAAGTAAATATTGGTAATTTCTTTGTGAAAAGACATCTGCGTGCTGTTGACTGAATGTTTTGATGATTTTTCTCTCAGTGTTTTTTAGTCCACCCACTCTTTGAAGTATTTTATTTAAATGCAAAATATTAAGATTAAGGTCAACAGAGATTAGCAATTGTCTTTTCGTATTTCTTTCTTTGACAGTAAAAAGCTCTGAAAGGAAGCGGCACGAAACTAAAATATGAAATAAAGCTCAAGAAAAGAGTATCGTTACTGCCACCCACTAAGATAAATTCACATGATTGCAATTTGTAGTCTTAGCTTTCCAGTTGGTAAATTATACTATTGTACCTGCCATGATTTAAAAAAATGTATAGATGATTTTCCCCTTGTCCCAGAGTTAGCATTTGTAGATTGGTTCACTGCATTCTATTATCTAAGGGATCCAGTGTTTAATATATTAGTCAACAACTTTAATTCCAGATGAGCTTACTAAAGTAAAGTAGGGTTTCCTATCTTTTTCTCCTGTCCACCAATCCAGAAAAATGAATAGAGTAGGTTTTTTGGCCCAACTCTGCCTTTGTCCTTTGACACGATAGTAACACTTCCTGTATGGATGCTTACCAGTGAGACCCTATTTTCATAAGGATGAAAAATAATTAGTAATTACGGTATTTGTTAAGCATTTACTATTTGCCAAACATTGCGCTAAGCGCTAGTGTAGATACATGATAATCAAATGGGACATAGTCCCTAGCCCATGTGGGACTCAGAGTTTAAGTAGGATGGTCTAGAATATAATCCCCATTTTACAGATGAGGGAACTGGGGCACAGAGAAATTAAGTGACTTGCCCAAGGTCAGGAAGGAGATATATGATGGAGCCAGGATTAGAACCCAGGTCCTCTGTCTCCCAGGCCCATGCTCTTTCCAGTAGGCAACACTGTTTCTGCTGAGTGTTAGATATGGACTCTAATCATTTGCACACCAGATAACGAAGGGTTGAGTTGCTGAAATACATCTTTCTTCCTTCCCCACTCAATCAATCAATCAATTGTATTCACTGTGTCCTTACTAAATTCAGAGCACCGTACTAAGCTTCTGGGAGAGCAGTACAACAGAATTAGCAGACATGTTCCCTGCCCATAACTAGCTTACACTCTAGAGGGGGAGACAGACATTAATATGATAAATAAGTAATTTATAATACGTAATTTGAAGGCATTTACATATGTGCTGTGGGCTTTGGTGAATATCAAATGTCCAAATATCCACTTCTTTTCCAACCTCAGCCTCTCCCCAAGTGCCCAGAACTGCAGACATGGATCAGGCGAAAAAGAGGTTCATTTTGAGAAAGATTAGACCTGGCAGTGTACGCTGAATATTGGCTAGGCTCCCAATAGCCTGGAAGTCATAGACCTAAGCTGAAGTACTCTACAAAACTGTTAACTAAAGACGTCACCACACCAGTGTATGGAGGCACAGGGCAAAGCCAGTAAGGGTCTGTGAAACACTATACCTGATTCTTGCGAGCTCCTAGCACTTTGCTTCGTAATTACTCATCCAATGATCTGCCCCAGTTGCCCTCTACCTTAAAAAAATAATGTTCAAGTTTAGATGATTGTTCTTTTAGCCAAAGTACTATTCGTTCCCCATTCTTGTGAACCCATAAACTGAAGACATTATCACTTTTCAAGGGACGAAGAAAAAAGCTGTCAGAAGGAAATAGTTTCGGACAGGAAATTGTAAACCTATGAGATTTCTGATGGAACTTCCAATTGGAGTGTTGTGTGAGGGGAAAATGTTTAACATCTTCCTGCTGCAGGCAGAGGTGAGTGCCAAGATGAAATAGTTGTGGGTTGCTGGTTTTTACAAGTTTAACATCTGGGCCCTAAGTGAGCTCAAAGAACCCCACACTCCCCACACCTCCCACTAATGGGGGACGGGTGATACATGCTGTGCCAGAATTCTCCTCTCTTTCCAGTTCAGACCCATTTTGGGCAGCTCCCCCGATTCCTCAAAACAAGAAGAGGAAGCCCTGGTTTTTTTCCCTGCTCTGCCCCTGGTGTACGGTGTGACTTTGGGTAAGTCACTTAACCTCCCTGGGCCTCATTCTCCTCGTGCAAAATGGGAATGCTATCGGTTCTGCCATTTAGACTGTGTGTGGAACAGGGATTGAGGTTGATCTGATTTTCTCGTGTCTACTTCAGAGGTTAGCACAGGCTAAATTCTTAAAAGACAGCTATCATTACTATTATTTTTATTATTAGTGTTAATAGTGGTAGAGATAGTAGGAATGGTTGTTATAATAATTGTGGTATTTGTTAAGCACTTACTATGTGCCAGGCACCCAACTAAGTGCTAGGGTGGATAGAAGCAAATCAGGTTGGACGCAGTTCCTGTCCCACGTGGGGTTCACAGTCTCAATCCTTATTTTACAGGTGAGGTAACTGAGGCACAGAGAAGTGAAGTGACTTGTTCCATGTCACACAGCAGACAAGTGGTAGAGCAGGGATTAGAACCCATGCCCGTCTCCGTCACAGGCCCGTACTCTATCCACCGTGCCATGCTACTTCTAGTAGTTGGAGTAATAGTCTTGGCCAACTCACTTAACTTCTCTGGGCCTCAGTTCCCACATCAGCAAAACGGGTGAGCCCCACAGGTGGGATATGAACTGTGTCCAACCTGGTTAGCTTCTATCTACCCCAGTGCTTAGTACAGTTCCTGACACATAGAGCTTAACAAATACCATTAAAAAAAAAAGATTGAAAAAAAGAAGAAAGGAGTGCTTCAGCCTCAGAATGGAAGCTCCAAAAAGTGTTTGGTATTTGAAGAATTTTCAAAAAGATTTTCTCATAGATGGAACATCCATCATGACCTATTTTCCAGGGAACAGTGTCTGGTAAAGTTCTGCACAGGGGTCTCAGGGATTGAATCGATCCTTCTAAGAAAAAAAAAAGCTAGTGGAAAATCAGCATGTGTGGAAAAAGTAGAGACAATAAAAAAAAATTGCATTTCTCCCTGCATTTTGTTTATAAGATCCCTATGTAAATTATTCATTACTAGTTTCTAAATACTTAAGTTGTTGAAGGTTGGGTGAAACAAGAGAGAAGCAGCATGGCCTGGTGGATAGAGCACAGGCCTGGTAGTCAGAAGGACCTTGGTTCTAATCCTGACTCTGTCATGTCTATTGTGTGACTTTGGGTGAGCCACTTCATTTATCTGTGCCTCAGTTACCTCATCTGTAAAATGGGGATTAAGATTGTGAGCCCCATGTGGGACAGGGACTGTGTCTTATCTATCTCAGTGCTTAGAGCAGTGCCTGGCACATAGTAAGCACTTAACAAATAACTTAAGATATATCTATATATAGATACCTATATATAGGTACATATATAATTCCCTCCCTCAGTGTTATTTTCTCGACACTGGGTGACTGAACTTGAGAATGGTAGCTGTGAAAGGAATAGGAACATGATAGTAGTAATGCTGTTTATTAGGTAAAATGCACTGCACTCCCCAGTTGGGAAAGTACACAAAACACGTTCCCTGTCCACACGGAGCTTACAATCTAATGGGGAAGACAGACATAAAAATATTTCCATATAGTCAACATAATGTGTGTACAATTTACTCTACATTTCTACCTAAGTGCTGAGGGTGATGTCCTAAGCGCTAGCAGTAGCAGGAGTTTGGGACATCCCGTACAGTTTCTAGGATAATGCCATGGACACTTGGTTATGTTTTCAAACAAAAGACATGATTCCAAAGTGCAAACTAATTAGGTGGAGAGGAAGCCACTAAAGAGAAGATTGAGGAAAAGGCAGTGAAGCCTTAGCAGTCTCTCCCAGTTCCTACTTTTTCTGTTTACACTGTCAAACAAGGAATCTCTTCCTAAAGCTCTAGTCTGATTCTTTTCTTCTGGTGTGAGTCCAGAAAGCAATTTGCCCTCCCAAGCCTCTCTTTACGGTTTGCTGTGGATCATGCCACAATGTCTATTTAGAAGAATAGGCTTTCCTGGGAGTGAATTTCATTAGCTCCTGGAGCGCCGACAAAATGCATTTATAGCCACTTCATTTGTTAAAATAAGGCAATAAAAAATCTCTTCAAATGAGATTTTCCTTTAGCAAAATGTCTTTTTGACATTCATAAAGATGAGGTAGTAGGATCAGTCAACGAGGTTAAGAGAGAGCTGCCTGCCAGATGACATGAATCTGAATAATAGCATGCAATGCCAAAGCGTTTGGGGTAATAATATGCAAATTTCCACAGAGAAAGCTCGGGAAGAAGATGATTTCTGTCAATGAATCGTAAAATGTTCAGGTTCTATGAGATCAACATGACTACAGTCAGTGGCATTAGGAGCTTGTGCAGTTTTGTGTTCTCCGAAAATTGAAATCCAAGAAAAAGCATTTGACACCAAGCCATTAGAAAACATTTGCCCTTTGTTCTGCAGAAGGCAGGTAAGGACATGAAAATATTGATTGCTTATTAGAGGAGACTCGAGTGAATATGTGTGACTTTGGAAATCACTTGGCTTTCATCTAGTCTGTGGATCTGATGACACAGCTGTGAGACAGAAAGAGGTTAGTTGACAATGCCCTTTTCTGGGGGGTTTTAGGTTCAAAGGGCAGGGGAGAGGGTGAAGTTAAAGTTAGAGTTAGATGCAGTGATATCCAAACGGCTACCTTACTGCTACAGGCTCTCGTTATATCCCAGCTAGACTACTGTGTCAGCCTTCTCTCTGATCTCCCTTCCTCCTCTCTCGCCCCGCTCCACTCTATTCTTCACTCCTCTGCCCGGCTCATCTTCCTGCAGAAACGATCTGGGCCTGTCACTCCCCTTCTTAAACACCTCCAGTGGTTGCCTATCGACCTCCGCTCCAAACAAAAACTCCTCACTCTAGGCTTCGAGGCTCTCCGTCACCTTGCCCCTTCCTACCTCTCCTCCCTTCTCTCTTTCTACCGCCCACCCCGCACGCTCCGCTCCTCCGCCGCCCACCTCCTCGCCGTCCCTCGGTCTCGCCTATCCCGCCGTCGACCCCCGGGCCACGTCCTCCCACAGTCCTCGAACGCCCTCCTTCCTCATCTCCGCCAAACTGATTCTCTTCCCCTCTTCAAAACCCTATTTAAAACTCACCTCCTCCAAGAGCCTTCGCAGACTGAGCTCCCCTTCTCCCTCTACTCCCTCTACCGCCCCCCATTCACCTCTCCTCAGCTTAACCCTCTTTTCCCCCCACTTCCCTCTGCTCCTCCCCCTCTCCCTTCCCATCCCGTCAGCACTGTACTCGTCTGCTCAACTGTATATAATTTCATTACCCTATTTATTTTTTTAACTAAATGTATATCGCCTCGATTCTATTTAGTTGCCGTTGTTTTTACGAGATTTTCTTCCCCTCGACTCTATTTATTGCCACTGTTCTCATCTGTCCGTCTCCCCCGATTAGACTGTAAGCCCGTCAAACGGTAGGGCCTGTCTCTATCTGTTGCCGACTTGTTCATTCCAAGCGCTTAGTACGGTGCTCTGCACATAGTAAGCGCTCAATAAATACTATTGAATGAATGAATAAATAAATTCAATTAATTCAGTAATTGATTAAATAAGATGCTCCAAGCCAAATCCTTCTTGGACAATAGAAATGCAAATGCCCAACCATATTTTGGAATATGAATTATTGCTCATTGTGGGCAGGGAATGTGTTTACCAACTCTGTTATACTGTACTCTCCCAAGCACTTAGTATAGCACTCTGCGCACGGTAAGTACTTAATAAATGCCATTGATTGATTGAGTATATTGACCCACCTCTGGAGCTCTTTCCATGTATGATCTTAATACATTTAACTTCTATGTTGCCTCAGCTTTCCGAGAAGCAGCATGGCTCAGTGGAAAGAGCATGGGCTTTGGAGTCAGGGCTCATGACTTCGAATCCCAGCTCTGGCACTTGTCGGCTGTGTGACTGTGGGCAAGTCACTTAACTTCTCTGTGCCTCAGTTCCCTCATCTGTAAAATGGGGATTAAGACTGTGAGCCCCACGTGGGATAACCTGATTCCCCTATGTCTACCCCAGCGCTTAGAACAGTGCTTGGCACATAGTAAGCGCTTAACAAATACCAACATTATTATTATTATTATTACTATCTCTGAAATGGGAATAATGACAACTGAATTTTCCTACCACACTGGGAAATTGTGAATATGGTAAATTGTGAAAAAGCAAACTCCTGAATTTTTAGGGAAGGGAAGTAGTAGAAATCAATGGGAGCAGTAATTGAAGTAATAGTTGTAGTAGAAGTAATAGAAGGAGAAGAGGGCATAGTCAGAGGAGGATTCTTGAAAGCGATGTTGATTTTAACAAGACATTAAAGGTGGGGAGGGTGGGGGTCTGTCTTGTATGAAGGAGGAGGGAGTTTCAGGCCAGAGGGAGGATGTGGGGAAGGGGTTGGGGTTGAGTATTATATATCTCTCCTTGGTTCTTGCTAATTGGAAACAAATGAAATACTTTTGGAATCTTTCCAAAGCTGTTTTTAATACAGATGTCGTATCATATTAGGGCATGCTCAGTCTGCTGAAGCAATGTTTTTCCACTTTGCCTTGGCCTCCAACTTGAAAATAGCCCCCACTATCCTTTTTTCTGATTTCCCTGCCTGGACTTACTTTTTGACTGAACATTTTGGGCATTGTCTCATCCAAGTCCTCACTGGGAAATCAAAATTAATGGAGGTGGGTTATGGTCCAAATTTTAACAGGCCTCATTTTCCTGAGTCATGTTTTCAATTCTTCTTTGAGATTATCATTTTGTGGAATTCATTAATCACTCTTTTTTTCTAATCTATTCCAGGGTGTTGTTTTGAAGGAGTTTTTTTATCACATGCTCACTAATGGGAACGAGATGGAAACGGATCAAATCTATTCCAGGATAAACCCTGAAAGAACATTTAAGCAGAATTAGGGAGAAAATCATGTTTGTAAAACAAAAACAGGAAAAAGAAGTTGTGATATAGATCACATTAGTGACTAGATAATGTATGGCTTCATTATTGCACTGCTGTATTCTAACCTGTGATGTTTGAAGGATGTCTAGATATACGTGGAGAAGTCCATTAGGTCTTATTAAATGGGCACAGAACACAGAGTAATATTTTAGCACCAGTGTTCTGAAGCTATCCTGTCATTTCCGGACTTGGATGGAAGGAATGATTATGGAAATAATATTCACAGGAGGGAAAAGAAGGCAACAAAGGTGCTCCTCTAACAGATTTTTTTTTTCCAAAGAGGCAATCATTCACTGTTCCTCAAGCTTCCTTCAAGGCTGTTGTTGGAAGTAAAATGTGGGACTTGAGGGACCATTAGTCTGACCCACTAATGACGTGTTTTATATTCTTTATATTGTATTTTTATGTTCTTATACTCTTTATCACTAACATACTACTGGGTTGTGTCAATCAATCAATGGAATTTGAGAGCATACTGTGTGCAGAGCATTGTATTAAGCACTTGGGAGAGTACAGTACAACAGAGTGGTAGAAATGTTCCCTGCTCACAGTGAATTTATAGCCTAGAGAGGGAGACAGACATTAAAATAATTTGTGGTTATGCATCTTTGTTCCTGTGGGACTGAGGGTGGGGTGAGTATCAAGGGCACACATTGAAGTGCATAGACCATACAGGAGGAAGCGGGATCTGGGATAAAGAGGCCTTAACTGGGGAAGGCCTCTTGGAGGAAATAAGTCTTTGAAGGGGTGGGGGAAATGGTGGTCTGGCATATTTGGAGAGGGAGGGAATACCAAGACAGAGGGAGGACATGGGAAAGGGGTTGGCTATAAAATAGATGAGATCAGGACACAGTGAGCAAACTGGTGCTAGCGGAGCAAAGTTTGTGGACTGGCTGTAGTAGGCGATCAGTGAGGTATGGTCTCATCAGCACGGCCTATTGACAAGAGCACCGGCTTGGGAATCAGAGGACATGGGTTCTAATCCTGGTTCTGCCACTTATCTGCTGTGTGATCTTCGGCAAGTCACTTAACTTCTCTGTGCCTCAGCTCCCTCACCTGTTAAATGGGGATTAAGACTGTGAGACTCTGTGTTTTCCTTGTGTCTACCCCAGTGCTTAGAACAGTGCTTGGCACAGAGTAAGCAAGCACTTAGCAAATGCCATAATAATGATTCTTGAGGAGCGGGAAGAGGTGGCCTAAACAATTTTTTAGAAAAATGATCTGGGCAGCAGAGTGAAGTATGGGCTGAAATGGGAAGAGACAGGAGGCAGGGAAGTCACTGAAGAGGCTGATGCAATAGTCAAGGTGAAATATAGTAAGTGCTTGAATCAGCGTAGTAGCAGTTTGGATGGAGAGGAATGGGAGAATTTTAGCGATGTTTTGAAGGGAGAAACAAAAGGATTTGGTAACAGATTGAATATGTGAATATGGAAATTAAATAGCGGGTAGGAAAAATCAAGAAGGCATGCAGAGGTAGCAGAAGACACTCACTGACAGGTTCCATTTGGAAAAATTGAATCATTTATGAAAATGCACAAAATAATAGAAAGGAAAAATTGGAACAAAGCTCTACAGGACCATCCAGCGTTGATATGGCTAATTATGGTATTTATTAAGCAATTATTGGGTGTTATGGTTTCAAACATAACAGATTGGACCCAATACCCATCCCACTTGAAGATCCCCATGTAAATGGAGGAAGACAGATACAGACAGTGGTCACAGTGGTCCGTAACAATGGTAACAATCTATCTGTCGTGATTATGTTGTCTTGTTTTTGTCCGTCTCCCCCCCCCAGCCCCCGATTAGACTGTGAGCCCATCATTGGGCAGGGATTGTCTCTTTCTGTTGCCAAATTGTACATTCCAAGCGCTTAGTACAGTGCTCTGCACATAGTAAGCGCTCAATGAATACTATTGAATGAATGAATGAACAGTGAATCGCACTGGTAGCATGAAATGGGGCTGATAAGCCAAGATGGCAAGGTCAAGATAGTACAAAGAATGGATCTTGGAGATCAATCAATCAGTTGTATTCTTGAGTACTTACTAAGTTCAGAGCACTGTACTAAGGCCTTGGTTAAACACAACACAACAGAATTCATGAGAAGCAACGTGGCTCAGTGGAAAGAGCATGGGCTTGGGAGTCAGAGGTCATGGGTTTGAATTCCTTTCTCTTTCTCTTTTTCTGTTCCCTCCCAAATTCTCTCCTCAACTTAGCATTCCCATCACAGTTGGTAATAACATCATCCTCTCTGTCTTTGAAACATACAACCTTGGTATTATTCTTGGCTCCTTCTCCTCTTTGAAACTCCATTTTCAAGCTAAGTCAAATCCTGTTGATTTTTCCTCTGCATTCATTTTAAGTTCCACTTCATCCTCTCCAGCTAAACTGTCACCACAATTTGCCATATCTTGACTTGGCTACGACATGAGCCCCCTCATTGGTTTCCTTGCCTTCCGTTTCATCCCAATCAATCCACCAATGGTAATTATTAAGTACTTACTCTGCACAGTAATCTACCCTCTTAGATTTAAACTTCTTTTGGGCAGAAGTTGCATCTATTCCCCCTACTGAACTCTACCAAGCCCTTAATACAAAATTCTGCATATAACAGGTGCTCAATAGATACTATTGGTGGATTACGTGAGTAATTAATGACTGTTTGAAATTGAATGGTTCTATATTTAGACTGCCATGTCTGAGTAGTTTTTAGGTTTAGCAAAGCACAGCTTCTTGATTAAAAGCATATATAGTTTATATGAATCTCGGACATTAAATATCTCTTACCAAATAAAATTTTGATGAGTTGAGTATAAATAAACCAGAAACATGCATATTAGATTTCCTTTGTAATACTCATGGGCTTAAAAATCCTGAGGAAAAAGAATTCGGCAGAATATCTTTTGGGATTTTTCCAAACTCCTAATGTTATATATTTTCTCTGAGCTGTTTGCAGCACGAACTACATCTTTATGGGCTCTGCCCTAAGAGTGAACAGGTGTTTCCTTCACAAGAGATTATTCCCTTTTTAGATTGATCCTTAACTAGAACATTTGTTTATGGTAATAGTGGGGGGCCCTCTGTAAGTACTCTCTTTTTCCCCACTCCCTCTTCCTTCTGAATGGTCTATACGCTTGGAGCAGCGTGGCTCAGTGGAAAGAGCCTGGGCTTTGGAGTCAGAGGTCATGAGTTTGAATCCCTACTCTGCCACTTGTCAGCTGTGTGACTGTGGGCAAGTCACTTAACTTCTCTGTGCCTCAGTTCCCTCATCTGTAAAATGGGGATGAAGACTGTGAGCCCCACGTGGGACAACCTGATTCCCCTGTGTCTACCCCAGCGCTTAGAACAGTGCTCTGCACATAGTAAGCGCTTAACAAATACCAACATTATTATTATTATTATTACCGTTTGGGCATTTAGCATTCACCCCACCCTTAGTTCCATAGCAGTTATGTACATACCCCTAATTTATTTCTTCATATTCATGTCTGTTCCCCCACTTTGTCTGTAAGCTCACTGTGGGCAGGGAACATGTCTACCAATTCTGTGTATTGTACTATCCCTGTCGATTAATACAGTGTTCTGCACACAGTGAGTGCTCTATAAGTACCGCTGATTGATTTATAGTGAAATCCTTTTGGGCAAGGATACGTTCCATTTTAGTTATTTGTACTGCTGAGTTTCTGAAGGCATTTTGTTATGATTCTGCATTTTAAAAATTGACCTTTTGTAAGGTTTGCTTTAAGGCTGGGATAAATAGACACACCATTTTTTTCCTGGGGTTACCTGGCCCAGAGTAATTTCATCCCAGTGTCCTCAAAATCCATTTAAATGAGCAAATCTAGTCACCCGTAGCGATGTTTAGGTATCATGTTGCATTACATAGAGAACCCTTAATAAATGCCATAATAATATTGATAATAAGTGTTTCACCTTTGGCTGCTGATAGTGTGATTGGTTGCATAAATCAATCAGTGGTATTTATTACTATTTTTGAATGGTATGTGTTAAGCACTTAAGTGGTAAACTCTGTTCTGAGTGCTGGGGTAGGTACTTGCCCAAGGCCACACAGCAGACAAGTGGCAGATCCAGAATTAGAACCCTTGACCTTCTGACTCCCAGGTCCATGCTCTATTCACTGTCCCATGCTGCTTCTCATTATGGGCAGGGAATTCTGTTGTGTTTTAGTCTCCCAAGCACGTAATACAGTGCTGTTCACATAGTAAGTTCTCAATACATACGATCGGTTGATTAATTCAAGAAAATTAGACCGTAAACTCATTGTGGGCAGGGAACGTCTACCTAGTCTGTTGTATTTTGCTCTCCTAAGCAATTAGTACAGTGCTCTGGTTAGGGTAAGCACTCATTAAATAAATAAAGAGAAGTAGGGTGGCCTAGGGGAAAGAGCCTGGATCTGGGAGTCAGAGGACCTGGGTTCTAATCCCAGTTCTGCCAGTCCAGTGCTTAGAACAGTGCTTAGCACATAGCAAGCATTTAACAAGGACCAAAATTATTAATTGCTTGCTGTGTGACCTTGGACAAGTCACTTCATTTCTCTGTGCCTCTGCTTACACAAATGTAAAAGGGAGATTAAATACCTGTTCTCCCTCCTACTTAGGTTGTGAGCCCCATACAGGGCAGGGGCTCACCTGTTTAGCTACCTGATTAGCTTGTTTCTACCCCTGCACTTAGTAGAGTGCCTGGCACATAGTAAGCGCTTAGAAAATACCATTTTTAAAAAATAGAACTCCATGGTAGAACTGTGTAGAACTAGGTTGAACGAGAAGCAGAGTGGCCTAGTGAAAATAGCACGGGCCTTGGGGCGGTGGATCCGGGTTCTAGTGCCAGCTCTGCCCCTTCCCTGCTGTGTGACCTTGGGAGGCACTTCACTTCTCTGTGCCTCAGTTGCCTGATCTGTAAAATGAGGATTATAACCCCCTCCCTCTGACTTGGACTGTGATTGTGTCCACCCTGATAATCTTGTATCTACTCCAGCACTTAGTCCAAGGTCTGGCACGTAGTGAGTGCTTAAGAAGTGTACCACTGAACAAAAACAAACAAAAAAACCCTCCTGCCCAGGACTCACATCCAGAGATTTGCACATCTCCAGGGACTATTTGTCCCTTGTTAGATAGAGGTGGTACTTTAATCACAGAAGCAGCATGGGCTAGTGAGAAGCAGTGTGGCTTAGTGGATAGAGCACAAGCACAAGTCTTTGAGTCAGAAAGACCTGACTCTGCTACCTTGTCTGCTGTGTGACTCTTTGCGACTATTTGCTGTTATATTCTACTCCCCCAATCTCTTAGTACAGTGCTTTGCCCACGGTAAGTGCTCAGTAAATACGATTAAATGAATGAATGCAAGCTAATCCAGTTGGATAAGGTCTATGTCCTACATTGAGTTCACGGATTTCATCCCCATTTTACGGATGATGAGGTCACTGAGGCACAGAGAGACTAAGTGACTTGCCCAAGATCACACAGCAGCCAAGCTGTGAAGCCGGGATTAGAACTCGGGTTCTTTTGAACGTCGGGCTCGTGCTTTATCCACTAGCCACGCTGCTGCTGCTTTGAGATAGAGAGCCCCGTTCAAGTCAGGGACCACGTCTGGAGCGTCTAGTATGGGACCTTGAAGAAAGTAAGTGCTGAAGAAATGTTCGAGATAATGATAATAAAGGGGCTGTTCTGAAAAGTGCATTACCAGTGGTCCGTCAATGTGTGAAACCTCGGCTTTGTTGGCGTCTTAAAGCACATTCCCACAAAATCTAAGATAGCGGTCTGAGAACCCCGCCTCTGGGAAAGCACTATTCTGGAGACATCACTGGGCTAGAAAAGGGAGGAAATGGAATCACACAACAGATGAAGAAATGATCTGCAACGCCTTCCCGTCTCGGATTTCCTTTTTTACCCAAAAAAGCAGAAATCACTCTGAGTTAACCGGGAAATGCTATTCATCACTGGTAAACATCAGCTGATTTTTACTTCTGCTTTTCTCCCAGAAGCGCAGGTTTCTGACTTTATTACAATTAGGGAACTTGCACTCAGGAAGCTGGTCTAGAGTTCCACAAACAGTTCCTTATAACATTAAAGCCTTTTTTTGTTTACTTTATATTTTATGAAAGGTTTCAGTTACTCAGCATTTCTGTCCCCAGTGAAGTTGCATTTTTCCCTCTCTTGGTTAGGAAAACAAAAATATCCTGAAAAATTTAATATTTTATCTCCAACCAGAAGTTTCACCCGAGACCTTTTGGTCATCAGCGCTTTTCTTCTGATATTTCTCACGGCATCGCTGTACAGGCCAAGCAGGAAGTGTTACCCCATTTTACAAATGATGAAACTGAGATTCGAAGAGGATAAGTGACTTGTCTAAGTTTGACCCTCTCACCTCCTACTCTTAACTACCTGTGACCTTAGGGAAGTGAAATGACATATTTGCAATGATAGAATCAGAAACTGTTGCATTTGTGACTTCCAGTTTTCTTCAGAGAAAGCACCCTTGTAAGAAAATAATTGTGCTATTATTGTGTTTGGCAGATAGTAATAATAGTAATATTAATATTAATAATAACTAATTCTGCCCTCTGGGTTTGAAGGTGATGTGACTGTTGGAAAGATTTTATCTGTGTGTGTGCGTGTGAGTCTGACAATCTCTTCCACATGGTGCGCGTATAGAGTCCTCTGCCTTGCAGAGGTGTTGGTTACGCTGAGAGCCCAATACTGAATTTCCTTAATATGATCGGAATCATATTTCCCAGTCAAAAAGTAGCTATGGTGTACCTGTAGAGGGTAGAACTTTGGAACAAGTTCTTGGGAGAGGACACCAGATGCAAAATATACATCCCTGGGCCTCATCTATGAAATTTAGGACAGGCACTGCACACACACATGCATTTCATGGCTCGGCTGGATCTTGGCCTCTCTGAGACATCAGATACAGCTGTCTTCTTGAGTCCATGTTAGAACTATGAATAACCCATGATTTCCCTGCTTTCTTTATCACAGAGTCCACCAAACTGCAATCCACTAATTGAAGGCTCCGTGATACAGTGGTCTGCACATAGAAAGCGCTCAAAAAACCCCAAACAATGATGGATTGATTGAATTCTCCAGGATGCGCAGATAATGCCAATGGTTTCAATGTTCTCAGGAGCATGAAGGGACTTTCAGAGTCCCCCAGGAATCAGGAAATAACAGATAGGCATTGAGGTTTCTGTTTGTTTAGCTTGATCATTCTATTTGTAAATCCTTTCATGTCTTTCTTCCCCTTTAGTGCATAAAAACTCTTGTGAGCAGGATAAATATCAGTTCTTTGTTTGGAACTTCCCGGGTGATTAGTATAGGGCATTACTACTGTGGAAACTCAATAAATACTCCTAGAATCCTTACTACTACTGTCCCGATTTGATTGATTGGCCATGGCATTTGTTAAGTTTTTTTTTTGTATTTTGAGCTGTGAACCAAGACCAGACAAAAAATTCAAATAAACACATGAGAACTTGGTAGCCTGGCTCAAATTTTTGATCCTCATCATCTGTAAATTCAATGCCACACGAGGTTTTTGGGTCAGGTGCTATTTTTGTATTTTCTCCAAAAACTAACTCCGGAGGTGAAGCTGTGGTTCTGTTTAATCCCCCAGATGCTCTCTGACTAGGAGTAATACTCTTTTAATGATTTGCACATTGCTGATCTCCATTCCAGAACGGTCTAAAACATTCCTCCTGTACACATAAGGGAGTTGGCATTGCCAAATACTCTAAACGATGCTTAGTGAAAATGTTCGAAAAGACCATCATTTGGGACAACTTCTAAAATGTGTGTTTAGGTTAGTCTGGGTGAGTGAATCTAAATTACAGACTATATTTATGTACACACTGAAAATAATAGAAACATTGAAATGAACAATATTCCCTTTATTCCACTTTGAACAAAGTGCATGTCCACCTGAGAATTCACTCAAAGGGCTATAGAGAAGCAGCGTGGCTTAGTGGAGAGAGCCCGGGCTTGGGAGTCAGAGGTCGTGGGTTCTAATTCTGGCTCTGCCACTAATCAGCTGTGTGACTTTGGACAAGTCACTTAACTTCTCAGTGCCTCAGTTGCCTCATCTGGAAAATGGGGATTAAGACTGTGAGGCCCATGTGGGACTACCTGATAACCTTGTATCTACCCCACCGCTTAGAACAGTGCTTGGCACATAGCAAGGGCTTCACAAATGCCGTCATCATTATTATTACAGGAAATCTCTGCATTGGAATATGATTTGAAATCCAAAGCATGTTTCACCTTACTTATGTCTGATGTTTTGAAGCAACCACATATAGCCCCTGGTTTCCTTAACGGCTTGGGATATGTTCTTCCAAAATCCCACACTGGGGAAAATTTACGCACATAGTAGTATTCATTCATTCATTCAATCATATTTATTAATCTCTTACTATGTGCAGGGCACTGTACTAAGCCCTTGGAATATACAATTCGGCAACAGATAGAGACAATCCCTGCCCAGTAACGGGATCAAAGTCTAAAAGGGGGAGACAGAGAGCAAAACAAAGCAGAACAAATCAAAACAAGTAGTCTGGCGTAATATCATCAAGATAAATATGCCCAAATAATTTCTTCCAACACTGTGTCAGGCTGAATCAGTCAGTTCTGTTTATCGAGTAGGGCACTGTGCTAAGCGCTTAGGTGAGTATAATACAATAAAGTTATTAGGCGTGATCCTTACCCTCAAGGAGTATACAGTCAAGTAGGCAGACATAACAATCAATTGAAGATGGGGAGCAACAGAGCATAAAGATCAGTATATGGGTGCTGTGGGGCTGGGTGGTGGGATGAATAGAGAGAAGCAGCGTGGCTCAGTGAAAAGAGCACGGGCTTTGGAGTCAGAGGTCATGGGTTCGAATCCTGGCTCTGCCACTTGTCAGCTGTGTGACTGTGGGCAAGTCACTTAACTTCTCTGTGTCTCAGTTACCTCATCTGTAAAATGGGAATTAAGACTGTGAGCCCCACGTGGGGCAACCTGATTCCCCTGTGTCTACCCCAGCGCTTAGAACAGTGATCTGCACATAGTAAGCACTTAACAAATACCAGCATTGTTGTTATTATTATTGTTATGAATATCAAAGTGCTGAAGGGATTATAGACCTAGGTACCAGGGATCGTGACTCAGAAAGGAGGGTGAATAGGGTGGGGAATGAGTGGTTAGTCAGGGAAGGCTTCTTGGACGTAATATAATTTTAGTGGGGCTAGGTATGTACGCTGTATATAAGTTGGCAATAACAACTATTGAGCACATGCTGGGGACAGTGCACTGTATGTACTAAGTAACACAATGAGACACTTCTGCCCATGAGGGCCTTACATCCCAACAGTCTCACACTGTTGGAAGAATGTTCCTTAATTCTCCAACACGTGCCTACCTACTCTCTCACAATTGCTCAGTAAATACAGTTGACTGAACAGCAATCTAAGCCAAAATGTGCAACTTAAATATTCACTATTGCACAACTGGGTGTATTGTGCTATAGTATGCTCTTCGAGGCACCATCATTTAACTAGAAGATATCCTTCGGAACCACCTTGGTTTCAATTTTCCCATATTATTTATGAGAGTTGTCTTTCTAAACCTGGTATTTCTCATGGTTTTTGTAAAAATTAGATCCTTGTCTTTTGCCTGATCAATAATTAAATAATCAAGTGAATTGGACAACTCCAAATACAATAAGCACAGAAATAGGGGCAGGTCAGGCTCTGTGACAGTGAACCTGATCAGTCTCAAATGGAAACATCTCTTTCTTCAAGTTCAGCTGAAGTCAAATGTGTGTTGTTGTTTACCCATCAACTTCTCATCTCTAGCTTCCTAGAACCTGTATCTCTTAGTTGTTTTATGAGTTTTGGTAATCTTCTCTAGAAATTTGAGTCTCTGCATTCTCTTCTCGGTTCTTCCATTATAGAACAGAATGAATGTTGGTATTTTAACCATAAATAAATTTTGTGAGTCTTTGTTGCTACTATGATAGGCATTGTAATTAGCCTACAGGCCTGCCATAACACATGTTTTCACTCTGTGTGTGGTTTACGATGGTGTTGGGGAATTAGGGGGTTAAATAATCAATCAATCAGTTGTATTTATTGAGGGCTTACTTTGTGCAAAGCCCTGGATGTTCAGTCAACAACAGTGAGTTGTTGGAATATATCATGATGGAATGCTGAAATAACTGGTTTGTGGCCATGAAAGTGTGTCAGACCCAGCAAACTAGCACGTGAGCTCCCTGTAGGAAACAAATCCATGTTTTGCTTCTGTTGTCCCAGCTCAAGTGGTTAGTACAGTTCATTGATGCTCAATTCTTACCTTTAGTACTGTGTTTATAATATGACTTTCCTTAATAAGTGGTTCTGTAAAAAATGAAATCTCTGCTTATGCAGAACTATGTTTATGCTGGTTGTCAGGAAGTTTGGGGTGAGGCACAATTAAAAAAAGTCATGATAAAATAATTCTCTTTCTTTGTATTTGTAGATTTTTTTTAATGGAAACTCTTTATTGTATGGGAGGTGGGGTGGAGAGGGAGGGGAAATGTGGAATCTTTTAGGAAGTCTAAGAATCGAGAAAGACACCTTCAAAGTCTGGATTAACTCAGAAATAGATCTAATTCTTACCAGACTGTCTAATAATTTTCATTTCATATCAGCTTGAGGGCAGGGATTGTGCCTTATTCTTCTATATATCCTCCATGTGCTCAGTACAGTTCTCTGCATACAGGAGCAGCTCAATAAGTGCTCTTGATGAAGATGTGATTCTTGGCCCTGAGAAGCATACAGTTTAATCTGGGACACAGACCCACATAAATTGACAAATATAATATGATTAATGATGAGAGAATAATAATAGTATAAGTGAATAAATAATTGATAAAGAAAAGTAAGCCTGCCTGAAACACAAATTTCATTTGAATCTGCCTACTGAGGGGGAAATTTGCTACTAATATTGTTCCCAGTGAGCTCGGTATATTTGGAAAATGGTAATTTAGGGCTATTCAGAGCATTTATAATATGAAATTGTGTCCCTGAATGTGTTTCAAGATTGGTCTGGGAGCCAGCTTCATTAGCAGCTGCTGCCTGGTTGTGCTATTGGCTCTGTTTGTAAAATCCCATTTCTTCCTAATGTGAGCCTGAGGTGGGGCAGAAATTGCTTAGTACAGTGCTTGGACATAGTAAGCGCTTAACAAATACCATTATTATTATTATTATTAGACTTCTCAAACTACAAGACAGCACTGAATACTGTGCTCTATATGCAGTGTGTTCAATAAATAACATTGATTAGTTGATTGATTGATTGACAGGGTGGCGGAGGAAAAGCCTAAAATGTGATATGTCTACCAGCAAGCTGGTGAACTGATCTCAGGGTTCTTGACTGAAGTGACATGACCTTGCAGGCAGAACTAGTGATAAAAGGCTTCAAACGATCAATTAATCAATGGTATTTATGGCAATTTACTGTATGCAGAGCACTTTACTAAGTGTTTAAAGGATAGATCTCTTCTGAATGATGAAATTAATGCTCACATTTGAATTGGTGTTTAATATATTTCTCCATCTATTTTGGACCAAAATACATTATCCCATTGAAAGGTTTCATTTAAAAACTGGCACATTGTCTTTTATTGCAAACATAAATTGCTGAGTGCTGTTTTGTGTTGCAATATTGGTGCCTAAGTTGAAACTCCGAGCAGGGTTTTCCTCTCTCAGAAATTGTACGGTGAAACAATTGACTTGAAAACGGCCATTATTTTAGAAAAAGTGAATGGGCTCAGATCTGAAGTCAGAATATTTTCTTTAATTTTTGGAGAACTCATGCAGCAATAGTCCCATAAACAACCTAGCATATAGCTCAGGATATAGGCTGGAGAAACCTTAAGATTTGCAGTAACTTTGGTATTTGCTAAGCACTTACTTTGTCAAGCACTGTACTAAGAGCTGAGGTAATACGAGATAATTAGGTCCCAGATAGGGGCTCACAGTCTCAGTAGGAGGGATAACGGGTATTGAATCCCCATTTTGCTGATGAGGCACAGGTAAATTTAAGTGACTTGCCCAAGGTCACACAGCATGTAAAATAGGGAGCTGGGATTAGAACCCATTTTCTTTTAACTGGGCCACACTCATTTAGGTAGTACAACTATTTGAAATAAATTCAGGACTGGTATTGAGGCTTTTGGTAGCATTGTTTTGCCCTCAGAAAATTTGAAACCTCTACCTAGGGTCTAAGTTTGATTTTCTCAGCTGTAGCATAAACCTGCAGATACAGGCAGAACTTCAGGTTAAAACCTCTGTGTAAAAATCCTTCCAACAGATTGTTTGAGCCACCAAGGTTATAGAGGCAGCAGTATGCTGCCATGATTAAACAAATTGATGTTATCAGCTCTTTGACTAGTTATGCTACTAGCTCTAAGAAAGAAGGATTTTCATTGGTTTCGCATTCAAATTACCCTCCTCCAGAGGATTATGGGAATGATGATGATGGGTGGAAAGAATGAAAAATTTGGCTGTTGCGGTAGTCAATCTTGTTCTCTGGTTTTACCCTGATGCAGAGATAGAACATGATAGAAAAAAAAAATCACTGTTGACAATCAAACATTTATTGTTAGAGTTTGGGTCCAGAATTGCAAAAGGGAAAAAAGGGGCAGATTGACAATCCAGATGGGTTTTATAGGAAAATGGGCAAAGGTCCTAAATATGATAATTCTGGTAAATGAGAAGTACTATCTTAGCTCAAAGGCAGCTCTAGAAAAGTAGGCTAACAGCTATATATAATCTCTTCAACCCCATGATCACTTAGCTGTTTTTCTTTTTCAAGTCTTTGGAACAGACACTTGTCCAAGTTGTTTTCAAAATGTGATTGTATTATGCCTACTGGTTCCCCTCTATCCACATGCTTCTTGACCCCTTCAAAGAATTTCAGTAGATTAAGCAATCAATAGTATGTAATTTATTTGTATTGATGTCTGTCTCTTCCACCCCAGACTGTAAGCTCTTTGTGGGAATATGTCTGTTTATTGTTGCATTATACTCTCCGAAGCACTTAGTACAGTGCTTTGCACACGTTAAGTGCTCAATAAATATGATTGAATCAATGAATAAATGAATTTATTGATTCCTGATTAGTAAAGTATGACTTGCCCTTACCAAAATCATGTTGTTTAGCCCCATGAATAGTTTTAGATCTTCTAAGCGATTTCTGATCTTAAGCTTAGTTACTGAGAGGCATAGAGTCCTAATCATTATCAATGATAAGTGATATTTATTGAGCACTTACTGGGTGCAGAGCACAATACTAAGCACTTGAGGGGGTAAAATACAGTGCAAAGAGTCCAGGAATGGGACCTAGAAGACCTGAGTTCGGGTACTGCCTCTGCCACTTTGGAGACTCTGGAAAATCACTTAATTTCTCTATGCCCCAATTTTCTTTTTTGTACAATGTGGACAGAACTTGTTCTCCCTCCCTCTCAAACTGTGAGCCCTATATAATAACAGGAATGTGTCCCACCTGATTATCTTGTATCTACCACAGGGCTTACTACAGTACTTAGTACAAAGTAAGTGCTTAACAAATACCATGTAGTAAAATGCTTAACAATGACTTTTATCCTCTAAGCTGTAAGCTCCTTTGGGCAGGGAACTTGTCTGCTGTCTCTGTTGTACTCTCTCAAATGCTTTGTACACTGCTCTGCTCAGTATATGGTCAGAATGTCATTGATTGTTATTATTGATTTGACTTAAATTTGAGGTATCAACATGAAACTCAGCAGTCCAATGTGCCCCGAGTGACTGGAATGATTACGATGAAAGTTACATTGATAGACCATTCATTCATTCAATAGTATTTATTGAGCGCTTACTATGTGCAGAGCACTGTACTAAGCGCTTGGGATGAACAAGTCGGCAACAGATAGAGACAGTCCCTGCCGTTTGACGGGTTTACAGTCTAATCTAGACCATGTGTCTTCTGCTCCAGTGACTGTTTGCAAAGATAGATTTCATCCTTTTCCCACTTGTGGGTCTATACCACCCAGTTCCAGTGATGTGTTTGCATCTAGCTTTTAATAAATGACCCTAGATTTGTTTCTTCAACCTGTTTGCTCCCACAAATATGGGGAATCTAATAATCTCCTCAGTAGAGAGCATACTAAAAATGTGTGAATAGTCTCCAGTTAGTCCTTTTCATCCCTCATTGTAATAATAATAATAATGATAATAGTAGTCATGGTACTTGTTAAGTGTCTAGTATTGTTCTAAGTGCTGGGGTTAATTAATGCAAGTTAATTAGGTTGGACACCATCCCTGTCCCATAAGAGACTCACACTCTTAATACTCATTTTACAGATGAGGTAACTGAGGCCCAGAGAAGTAAAATGACTTTTCCAAGATCATATAGGAGACATGTGGAAGAGACCGGATTAAAAATCAAGTCCTTCCGACTCCCAGGCCCGTGCTTTAGACATTAGGCCATGATGCTTCTCCTTTTTAATCTGGGACTGTCAAGGCCCCTCACAGAATCTACAGCGGTTTCTTGTTGGCTGTAATTTTTATGGTATTTATTAGGCACGTACTGTGAGTCAAACACTATTCTAAGAGCTGGGGTAGATACATATGAATTAGGTTGGCCTCAGTGTCTGTCCCACGTGGGGCTCATAGTCTAAGTAGGAGGGAGAAGAGGAGAACTGAGGCACACAGAAATTAAAAGTCTTGCCCAAGGTCACATAGCAAGCATTTAGCAGAGCTTGGTTTAGAACCCAGATCCTCTGACCCCCAGGCCCATGCCCTTTCCTTTAGGCTATGCTGCTTCTCATGTATTTAACATGCATTTAGATACTGGCATCTCTATAGAGAGAGTTTATTACAGTGCTCAGCATAGAGTAAGTGCTCAGTAAATACCATTGAGTGACTGTTTTTCAAACTCTTTTTAGGACCTCATATGCTTTGCTTACACTTATCCTGCAACCTTTTTTGGACTGTCTCATTCCTCTTTCTTGGGTGGTAGTTCTGTTTTTTAAACTATGACTTTTGCTCTTTCTCAACCTAATTTACCCAGAAGATGGTCACCTGTGGTTTTCTGCTTATTTGACTCTGTGGTTTTCAGTTGACATGGCCTCTAAGATCGTGCCTTTTTTTAACATCATACAGGCGTCTAGTAAATCCTATTATTTAGTTAGCCCTTTCAGCTCTTTTCTAAGATCTGCATTTTTTCAGAACTTCTAAAACTAAATATCCTTGTGTGCATTATTTTGGCCTTGTCCAACTCCCCTCCACCAGCTAGAATGATAAATATTATTGAGTTGTGGTCACTCTTGCAGAATACCTCTCCCACATACACTTCCTACCCCAGGGCCTGTCCATTAGCCGAGTTAAATCCAATATATTATCATTCTTTGTTGGTCCTAAATCTAGCTCTTCCAGAAAACAAGTCATTTATTCTAGCCAAGAACATTACCTCCACTTCTCTTCTTGATAAATGAATCTGCCTGTCTTTATGAGGATAATTGAAATCTCCCACAATTACTATCTGCCCTAGTTTCACAGTTTCCCCAGTCTCATCTATCATTTCCCTATCACGTTCCTACTCCTGCTAAGCTGGTCGATAAAACATTTTGGCTATGATATTTTATTTCAAGTTGGCAACTTTTATCCAAAGGTATTCCAATATACTCTCATCCACTAAGATGTTTAAATTAATACTGTTGATGATGTCCCTCATATAAAAGCCATACTCCATCTCATAGTCTTTACTGGTCTTTTCTGTAGAGCTTGTAACTTGGCACCCAACATGTCTACCAAATTGGGAATATTGAACTTTCCCAAGTGTTTAGTACAGTGCTATGCACACATTAAGCACTTGATAAATACACTTTATTGATTGATTCTATTTTCTCAAACTAAATTTCAGTTACACCAATTATGTTCAGGTCCTCACTAGCTACCTATTAATCTGGTTCCTCCATTTTATGGTTTAAACACCCAGCTTTAGTAAAAAATAATTATGGTATTTATTAAGCATTTACAGTTTGTCAAGCACTACATTAAGAGCTGGGTAGATACAAGATAATAATAATACTGATGGTATTTGTTAAGCGCTTACTATGTACCAAGCACTGTTCTAAGCGCTGGGGTAGATACAAGGTAATCAGGTTGTCCCACGTGGGGGTCACAGTCTTAACCCCCATTTTACAGATGGAGTAACTGAGGCACAGAGAAGTTAAGTGCCTTGCTCAAGGTCACACAGCAGCTCAACACAGTCCCTGTCTGAAGTGAGAGGGAGTAGGATTTGATTTTTATTTACAAATCAGGAAACGGAGGCACATTAAAGTTGAGTGCCTTTCCTGAGGTTCCACAGCAGACCACTGTGGCTTAGTGGAAAGAGTATGGGTCTGGGAGTTAGAGGACTAACTCCCAGGCTAATCCCAACTCTGCTACCTGTCTGCTGTGTGACCTTGGGCAGGTGGCTAAACTTCTCTGCGCCTCACTTCCCTCATCTACAAAATAGGGATTCAATACCTATTCTCCCTCCCACTTGGACTGTGAGCCACACTTGGGATCTGATTATCTTGTGTCTACCCCAGTGTGGTTGGTAAGTAGTGAGTGCTTAACCAATACCACATTTTTTTTTTTCAATTTTTTGACAGACACGGGATTAGTACTTAGGGCCTCTGGCTCTTTGGCCATGCTGCTTCCCTAGTTAATGGGAAACTGATCTGGTCTTGTCACATTCTCTAAGCGCTCCATTTGACTTCCTCTGGAAGTGGCCCCTAAACTCTTTAACCTTGGAACTGTAGTTGCCCACTCCATGGGGATCAATGAGAAAGCGAACCCCACCCCACTTTTGTGAGCTACACTGCTAGCTTTGCTCATCCCAGCTCTTTGAGTGGAACTAAGACTTTCCAGTCAGCATCAAAAAGACCCCAGATGGTGGATCTCTAGCTCTTTTCTCTCTGAAGCCTGTCTTGTCTCTAAATTTCCCTGCCCCACTAACACCATGTTTAGAATGAAGAGTTGGCATTTGTGCTTGAGCCACTTCCATCCCAAATTTCCTCCTCCAGTGTCACTCTGCCCTGATTCTGCAGGAAAACATCTGTCAGAGAGTCTTGTATCTGCCCTGTCAGCCAGTGGAAATGGAAATCCAGCTGGCCCTGGCTCAGAGAGACTAAACTAAGAGTAATGGATAATCAATAATGTATGTTATCATTAAACACCAAGTTAAGCACTGAGGGAGAATATAGTAGGTGATCAGATCAGACACATAGGGCTTCCAGTTTATGATGGAGGGAGAGCAGGTATCTTATCCCTATTTTTCAGAGTCTTGGAAATAATAAATGAATCATCCAAGTTCACACAATATTCTAGCACTGGAACTGTGATAGAACCCGAGTTTTTTGGTCCCATGCTTTTTGAATTGGCCCCTTGGGCTTTTGGAGAGGTATTTCCATTTTCTATTCTACATTTTGATGAGATGGTCATCTGCTGTGTTCAAAATATTCCTTGGGACACTGAGGCCAAATGTTTGAAACTTCCATAGGTTGACCAACTTATTGTTGTCAAAATTTGGAGATGGGATTTTATCCCAAACATTTGAACATTTTCTCTCTCTTTCTTGACAAGTTGAAGAGGAGAAGGAAAGTGGGAATTTCCATAATTTGTGCTTCCAAGTTATTTTCTGAGCTCTATTTTAGCTGTGGTAAACCAAGTGATAAGCAGTGTGGCCTAATAGAAAGATCACAGGTCGGAAAGGCAGAGGACCTGGGTCCTAATCCTGGCTCTACTGCTTGTCTTCTGTGTGACCTTGGGCAAGACATTTAACTTTTCTGGGACTCAGTTACCTGCTCTGTAAAATGGGGACTTAGACTGAGAGCATCATGTGGGACATGGACTGTATCCAATCAGAATTCCTTGTATCTACCCTAATGCTTAGCATTGTGCCTTGTACCTATTAAGCGCTTAAGTAATACCTTTTAAACAAAAATGCCTAAAGTGACCTAGGGAAGTAGTTGGGAAAGAGGAGGAGAGAGTTGGTGCATGACAGGCTGAGCAGATTTCCCTTGGTAATTACTTTTCCAAGACTTTTGGATGTTTTCTTATCCTTTGCTTGGGGCAGTCTACAAAATCCCAGAACTGTCCCAGCTAAACTGGGGCATCTGGTCATCCTACTTTTCCATCCTTAAGACATTACCTTCTCTGGTTCCAAGTGTTTGTTGGAGGGTCTAAATGGATGAACGGATCATATAAAGAGACTGGATTTGTAAAAAAAATTGGGTTCCTGAGTCAGCTGCTTTTTGTATCTTTAATTATCATACATCTTGGTTTGGCATCGTTCATTCTTCTGTGATCTTATACAGGAAATGGAGAAAGACTGTGGAATACCTTTTAAAAAAAGATTCTATGTATTCCTAATCTTATCTTTGTGAGGGAGGTTAAAAAGCTAAGAAGGGAATTCATTAAAAACCTCATTTTAATCCCTATAACAACCTCTTCCATTCTCTTGTGTGCTTTAAAGTTTTACATCTTTGGTCTTAGCACACAGACTTTTACCCTTTTCTGGGAAAAGTAGATGTCTTTTATCCATTTGTAAACTGAATGAACACAGATCAAGTTTCTTCTCTCTAAACTATGTCATTTGGTGTTTGAATAGCTAACAGGGAGTTGCCTGCTTTAGTGGATAAAGCATGGGCCTGGGAGTCAGACCTGGATTGTAATTCTTCCTCCTTCACTTGTCTGCTGTGCGACCTTGGGCAAGTCACTTCACTTGTCTGTGCCTCAGTTCCCTCATCTGCAAAATGGGGATTACGGCTGTGAGCCCCATGTCGGACACGGACTACGCCCCATCTGATTAGCTTGTATCTACGGTCTACTTAGATGTGCTTAGTACAGTGTCTGGTATGTAGTAAGCGTTTAACAAATACCTTAAAAAACAACCAGAAACCCTCAAACCCTCACCAACGGCTGAACATTTATCTGACTCCCCAGCCTGTGCAATCTGGTTTGGTTAACTCTGTTGTGGGAAACTTGCCCTTTGGATTTCCTGTCTGTTGAGCTGAGAGTGTCAACTCACCAAAGGAAATTAGCCTTTTGTTTAAGGGGAGAGAGAGCAGGGAGCATTTAATCGCTCATGTGGCTAATTTGTTGCTGAAAAGATCCCAGCAGGCTTTGCGGCCCCATCCTCCTGTGACTTTGAATGTTCTGCCCACTTAAATCAAAGGGCTGGGAAACTTGAAATGCATTCCACATGATAGTCGTAATTGTTCTGCCATTCCTAGATCTCCATACTTCTGGGGCCACCTACGTTGTTACATCAACAGGGGCCTGGCCAACTTGGAGGGAATGTTAGATGTGTTTTTCTTTGGAGTCTCTTAACCTGTAGGGCTGGGCTGTACTTGTTTTCCCAATTTCACACAATCCCCACATGCTGTTTCCCCTCAACCTCTGCCATGCAGGAAGCACAATCAGTCAATCGATGGCATTTTTTGGGTGCTTACTGTGTGCAGAGCACTGTACTGTACACTTGGGAGAGTACAATATAACAGATTTGGCAGATATGTTCCCTGCCCACAAGGGGCTTGCAGTCTAGTGGGGGAAACACGTTAAAATAAATTACAGATTTGTGCATAAGGACAGCCTCTCCTTTATTGATTGTAGACTGTAAGCTCATTATGAACAAGGAACATTTCTGTTAATTCCGTTGCATTGTACTCTCCCAAGCGTTTAGTGTATTGCTTGTGGACTGTGTCCAACCTGATTATCTCGTATCAACTCCAGAGACTAGTGCAGTGCCTGGCACTTAATAAGCGCTTAACAAATACCATTAAAATGTACAGCCTTATTATCAGGGACCAGTATAATTCTTTCCTGTAAATTTAGTCACTAGGCTCTCAAGAATTAAAAAATGAATGTGTTATCTCACAGAGCAGTTCCCTTATTTTAAACCACACTCTTCTTCACTTTACTAGAGAGAGAAGCAGCGTGGCTCAGTGGAAAGAGCACGGGCTTGGAAGTCAGAGGTCATGGGTTCGAATGCCCGCTCCGCCGCTTGTCAGCTGTGTGACTGTGGGCAAGTCACTTCACTTCTCTGTGCCTCAGTTACCTCATCTGTAAAATGGGGATTAAGACTGTGAGCCTCATGTGGGACAACCTGATTACCCTGTATACCCCAGCGCTTAGAACAGTGGTCTGCACATAGTAAGCACTTAACAAATACCAACATTATTATTTACTAAAATGAAGTTGATATGTTCATTTATTTGCTCTAGATAATTATCAGTCTCTCCATGGGAAGAGATCTTCATTATTAGTCTGTCTGGCTCTCTAAGTGTCCCTTCTGCTCTTTTGTCTCCTACCCCCCTGCCTTGGAGGGCCCTTTTCAGGGACCTCTTGATTAGCATTAAAAATAAAAGGAGACATTTAAAGAAATTCCTTGCTGAGGTGATCCAGAAGCCTTTCTTGGATCATCGCTAAGATGACGATGCAGCCGGAAACTGTTGGAAGGTGGTTGTGATTGATTGGCTGAGTCTCTAGGACACTAGAAATAGAAAGTTGAGTTTGGTAGATAGGATGGATGTGGAGAATAAGTGCATTACAAACCAGCAATCCAGATTGTTACACTTGGCAGGAGAGGAAAAGTCCATGTACATAGAGAAAAAAAGAACATTCAACTGTCGTATCTCTGCTTTATAACCACTTATTATTTTTATAAATTATATTAAATTTATGCATATAAAGGATTCACATTTATCCTAAGCATGGATTCAGTTTAATTCCCTATTTAAGTCTACCTCCTCAGAAGTAACTATATCCGATACCATGTCACAATATTTATTCATTCAGTCACTCATTCAATCATTTATTGAGTGCAGAGCACTGTACTAAGCACTTGGAAGAGTACATATAAAAATAGACACATTCCTTGCCCTCAACAAGCTTACAGTCTAGAGGATGATCCTACAGTATACATCTAACAACAGCCAACAGATTCTGTGGTGTGGACTCTCAGAGGAAGCAAATATCAGTGTCATTCACCAAAATGGATTAACGTATTCTACTCTTCACACTTAACGTTGACTCTTCACTCGACTGTTCTGCCTCCTTCTTGAGATGATCTAAGGGTAGGATGGAGCAGTCCATCTGGGTGGTATGTGAAATGATGTTTGGAAGGCTGAACAGTAATTCCTGAGAGACCCCAGTAACAAACTTCATGAATTCTCTTCAACTGTTTTTGATATACTCTACATTTTGAAAGATCAGTGCATACGCTATTCCAATATACACGTTTTATTTTGGGTCTCCTTGGCTTTGACCCACACAAGTGATTGGTCATGAAGTTTCCAGACTACTTGTTTTGTCTCGTTCTGTTTTGCTTTGCTGTCTGTCTCCCCTGTTTAGACTGTGAGCCCATTATTGGGCAGGGATTTTCTCTATCTGTTGCCAAACTGTACATTCCAAGGGCTTAGTAAAGTGCTCTGCACATAGTAAGTGCTTAATAAATACAACTGAATGAAAGAATTTTGATGTTTCTCTTCCAAATTCCTGGTTTATACAAATGGTCCCCTGTAATGGAAACCTCTCGCTCTGTTTCTATAAGGGTCTTGTCACTGTGGAGACAGATTTCTGCACTAAATGGAATGTTATGACCCAGAAATGGCCTTTTTTGTTCTTACGATGTTTCTTGGTTACCTCTGAAAAGCTACAAGATTAAGAAACCAAACATGATCTTTAGTGACCTATGGTCCAAAGTTATTCTAGTAATTTACTCTGGGAGGATTCTTTAGGAGAATTCTCAGACAGGAAAGTGAGATGCTGTCTTCCAGAACTTTTACTTTTTCAATTCAAGTTTACTAGATTTTGAAGGAAAAAAAGGACTTCATATATATATATATAAACACTTAAAAAGTACCATAAATATTATATATATAAATTTTTATATATAAATATATTATATTTATGGTGCTTTTTAAGTGTTTCCTATGTGTCAAACACTGTTCTAAGCACTAGAGTAGGTACAAGTTACCTAAGTTGGACACAGTCCTTGTTCTGAATGGAGCTCACAGTCTAAGTAGGAGGGAGAACAAATTTACTGTTCAAATTTACTGTTGAGGAAATTGAGGCTCAGAAAAGTTAAGTGACTTGCCCAGGGTCACACACAGCAAGCAATACACAGAGCTGGGATTAAAACCCAGATCCTTTGACTTCTTGATCTCTGCTCTTGCTACGAGGTCATGCTGCTTCTGAGTTTCTCCCTCTATCTTTTCACCACATCTTTTTAAAACCAAAAAGAAGGTAATTTGTGGAAACCTTAGTTTGGTAGGAGCTCAAGTGGTTAGGTATGATAACTGTGGCATTTGTTAAATGCTATTTGCCAGAAGCTGAGGTAGATACAGAATAATTAGATCAGACACAGTTCCTATTCCTGACAGGCCTCGCAGGCTAAGAGAGAAAGCTACTATTTTATCCACTCTTTACAAATGAGAAAACCAAGGCCCAGAGAGGTTAAGTAACTTGCCCAAGGACACACTGCAGGCCAGGATCAGACATGTGACTAGAACCTGGATCTCCTGACTCCCAATGCTGTGTACTTTTCACTAGGCTCCGCTGCCCTAGGGCGCATCAAATATCACTACACTCCTGACACCTTTTCTATAAGGGGTTAATCAAGGACTTTAGACTCATGACTATAGTGGAGATTAGTGACAGACAAAACGTAATGCAAAATATTTTGCGTAATTAGATGAATGTGATCTTTTATGCTACTCTAATTTCCTTCTTTCCTTAACTTTTAGGATTGCCTGTTTTAAGGAATGCATTCTTCAGTCAAGGTACCAAAAAAAGAGCATTTGTATAATATGGATTCTTCTTCAGTAATCTTTTGAGACTGGGAAACAATTTTGCTCTCTTTGAAAAGCAACTGTGACCATAGTCGAGTGGATGATGCCCTTGAGAGATATTTCAGTTCATACTGGGATTTACAGAGTTATTTTAAGATATTGAAGATTCATTGCCACATGCAGCAATTACTGGGAGATGAGCAGCATTTCTCTCAAGTAATAGATATTTCACTGGAAGGGGCTTTTTTCTTTCTTCTGCTTTGTGTTCAGTTTTGCTTTTTCCAAACCACTGGAGCAGCCTTTGAAAATACACAAAGAGAAATAATATGTTATTTGGTGACATGGTTTGAGAAAAGTCAGCAATAAATGCTAGCATCTGTTGTATTTTATGTTCCACATAAGGAAAAGGGTGGCTTTAAACAAAAAAAATCTTAGAAAAGGAATATGGAAAGGCTCCATGTTAATTTGTTGTTAGAGTAGGAGCAAAACTGAGGATTCTTATGAGTCTCCTTCATCCAGCCTAGTTTGTATGACATTTTTAGAAAAACCTGGACCATAAAGCATTTTAGCATTATGGACTGTAAATCATTTCTTGTCTTATGCCCTCAAGTCATCTCCGACCCATAGCGATGCCATGGACATATCTCTCCCAAAACTCTTCACCTCCATCTGCAATCGTTCTGGTAGTGTAGCTATAGAGTTTTCTTGGTAAAAATATGGAAGTGGTTTACCACTGCCTCCTTACGCGCAGTAAACTTGAGTCTCCACCCTCGACTCTTTCCCATGCTGCTGCTGCGCAACACAGTTGAGTTTTGACTTGTAGCAGATTTCCTTCCATTCTCTAGTCACTGCCCAAGCTAGGAATAATAATAATGATAATAACTGTGGTATTTGTTAAGCGCTTACTATGTGCCGAGCACTATTCTAAGCACTGGGGTAGATACAGGGTAATCAGGTTGTCCCACGTGGGACTCACACTTTTAATCACCATTTTAGAGATGAGGTAATTGAGGCATAGAGAAGTTAAGTGACTTGCCCAAGGTCACGTAGCAGACACGTGGCAGGGGTAGAATTAGAACCCATATTTTCTGATTCTGAGGACCATGTTCTTTTCACTAGGCCATGCTGCTTGAAGGTACAGTGAGTAGGGTGGTGTGGAAGGAGTGAAGTGTGCAGGCTGGCTTGTAGTGGGAGATTAGTGAGGTTAGGTAGGCGTATCTCTTTCCAGTCTTCTTCCCTCCATTCCCCTCATATTACTCTAATGTTGTGGATCCGTTGAAGGCCAAAGACCATGTCTGATTATCAGTCTTGTTTTTCTCTCAGTGCCTAGAACTGTATTTTGCACACGGTAGATGCTGAACAAATGCTAGTGTTATGTGGAAGACAAGCTAAAGAGCAGAGGAAGTTGTAGATTATTGAGGAAAATAAAGCATGCTAGGAGGACAAGGAGTTTATGGGGAATCATAGGTGATGGAGAGAGATGAAAGGGTCAGATCAGGGGTTTATCAGTTCAAGGGACAGGCTGGGCTTTAACCAAGAGGTAAAGAAAGGCAATTACAACTCAGCCTAAAGGTCATCAGCCTTGAGTTAAAAGCTTATCAGCCTGGTAATTTAAACATTTACATAGACATGCTGAAATCTTTCTCTTCCCCTCTCCTCCCTCCCACTCCTCCCAACAAAAGAGTACTCAGGAGGGTGCAGACAGGGAGGGGTGGCTAGAGACAGCTTGGGCTCTTCAGAAATGGGCAGAATCTCTAAGCATTAATCAGAAAGAAAGGCCAGGGAAGGAAGAAACCTATTTCTAATAAGTGTAGAAAAAAGAAACCTCTAAAATATTCCAAAAAAGAGTAAACGTTTGATTGTAAGAACTTCGTGGTTAGGGTTGGTGAGCTACAACTTAAACTTACTTGACTCTTGGGAGAATTTCCTTCCTTTACCTTTCTGAGTGGCGTTTTCTGAAGGTGATATCTGAGCCACTGGACGCAGGATGGATTTAAGAGGAAAGGAGATCTGGCCCTCTTTTCATATCTTAATTTCTCTTCCTTTTCCTTTTTTCTCTGCTATAGAATCCCAGAAAGTGTATCTCCTATTTTTCTGGTCCTTTCCTTCTAATCCTCAAGACCGAAGCACAGGTCAGAACCCATAAAGAATGGAGCTCTTGAGGTATGATGAGAGAGGTAAATGGATAAGAGGTTGGTGGGGTTGGCAGGAGGAAAAGAGGGCAATGATGGGTGTAAAAAGATGACTGAACTGGGCTCATCAGATCTTTTTATTTGATGCTTCATCAATTTCTAAGATTTTTCTACATTGTTCTTGAGTTTTTGTTCTTATAAAACTACTTTCAGATTCAACGGCAAACTACTACCAGAACCTACACTTTCAGTCTAGGAAATTCAGACCAATTTGTGTTGCCAAAGCTATAGTTCTAAATCACGGGCTATTTTAGGGCCAAGAAGACATCTTTTGAGTGGTTTGGATTACTCCTGTGATTCGCCCAAGCACACAAAGCAAGTCGAGATGAGTACCAAAGCCATCATGAGAATTAAAAAGGCCAAGTTTGAAATGAAATGTTAAGGAATCTAGAATATTTTTTCCAGTATTCCACTGGCCATGCAGAAACACAAAAATGTATGCAGCAATAAAAATAATTTGTTTTGAGCAGGTCAAAGGAAATTCTGTATCAATTGTCCCTGTACCTCATATTTTGCAGAGCAACTGATGGAGATGCTCCAGACACTGGTGCACAATGAACTAGAGCCAAGTTGTACCTATATTTTAGTTGCTAAAAGAACTGAATGGGAAGTAGGAAACTTTTTTCATAGTATCTGCTGCCAGATAAGACAATTCCAAGAAGAGGAATGCCTTCAAAGAGTTATCTGAGAATTAAAGCCAATCACGTAAGAAAGAGTCTTTCAAATTCTGGAGAGGGAGCTTCTTCTCAAGCTCTCCTCTTGTCTGCTTTGCTGAATAACCTTACCACATGTTTTTCTGTGAGCACACATTTTCAGAACTTTCATTTGTAAGGAACAGAAGCAGTATGGCCTAATAGATAGGGTATGGGCCTGGGAGTCAGAAAGACCTAGGTTGTGTTCCCGGCTCCGCCTCTTGTCTGTTTTGTGTGAGCTTGGGGCAAGCCACTGAAATTCTTTGTGCCTCAGTTATTTCATCTGTAAAATGGGGATCTACTTGTTCTCATCAGCGTGGCTCAGTGGAAAGAGCACGTGCTTTGGAGTCAGAGGTCATGGGTTCGAATCCCAGCTCTGCCACTTGTCAGCTGTGTGACTGTGGGCAAGTCACTTAACTTCTCTGTGCCTCAGTTACCTCATCTGTAAAATGGGGATTAAGACTGTGAGCCCCACGTGGGACAACCTGATTCCCCTGTGTCTACCCCAGCGCTTAGAACAGTGCTCTGCACATAGTAAGTGCTTAACAAATACCAACAACATCATCCCCCTTAAAGTGCTTTGCTTCCTTCTTCTCCCTTTAGGCGTGCCCTGCATCCCCTTTTGTTGAAAAATTAACACTCCTTGACTCTCCACACCAGCAGTCATCCTATCTCTCCTCTCCTTTTTCTACTTGCATGACTTGAATGGGCCACACACTCCTCCTTTGTTAGTGACTCTCCTTTATCTCCACTTCCTCTTTTCCAATTCTCTCTGACTCTTTAATCTTTAATTTCTTCCTCTTCACACTACCACAGTCACCAAGGTTTCCCTAAGCTTTCTTCTGGCAAAATCTGGCAAGATCCTTTTTCTGTCCTAATCCTCTCTGTCCCTTCTTTCACTTTTGAGGATATTCATCATTCTCTCTTCCTAAATACAGAGGTCTCTTCTGAACTTGGTCTCTACTTAATCCTCGTATTCCAACCCTTTGGGTATTTACAGTTCAAGGACAGAGTATTCTATTCCCCTTTACTCTTTTGGAAAACTCATCTTGGTTTCAACTCTCATCTCTAGGTAGGTAGCTCCTAGATGGCTATCTTCTGGCTTGACCTCTCAATTGTTCTACAATTTTGTATTCTTCATTCATACTGGTTTATATTCCATCCCTTAAATCTTTTGCACATAAGAAATACTTGGTAGTGTTGTGGGTGGTTCTAGTGATGGTAAATGTTTAGGTATCTATGTCTGTGTGTGTGTTTGTGGCACAAGACCAAGTAGATGTGTGAATTACACCTATAGGTGTCAATCAATGTCTTATTTATTGAGCACTCCCTATATGCAGAGCAGTCAGTGGTATTTATTGAGTGCTTATGGTGTATAGAGTGCTAGGTAAGCTCTGGGTTAGAATACAATAAAACAGACACATTCCCTGTCCACTATGACTTTACAGTCTAGAGGGGGAGGCAGAGGGATACATAAGTGTTGTGGGGCTGGGGGAGGGGAGGGAATGAATAAAGGAAGTGGCACAGAAGGGAGTGGGAGAAGAGGAAAAGAGGGCTTAGTGAGAGAAAGCTTCTTGTAGGAGATGTGCCTTCAGTAAGGCTCTGAAGGTAGGGAGAGTAAATATCTGTCAGATATGAAAAGGGAGAGTGTTCCAGCCAGAGGCAGGACATGGGCAAGAAGTTGGCGGTAGGATAGACCAGATTGAGGTATATTGAGAAGGTTTTTATTAGAGCAGCAAAAAGCACTGTACTAAGCACTTGGGAGAATAAAATACAAAAGAATTACAGAAACATTCCCTGCCCATAATGAGTCTCATTCTATGTATGTGTGTATACGTGTGTGTGTGCTTCATTCCCCATGTATATGTGTCTCATTTTCTGTCTGTGTGTTTCTCTTATTCTCTATCTGTCTCTTTCTCTCATGTGTGTCTCTCATGTGTGCATCGGGTATATGTGTGTCTCTCATTTCTGACTTTTTGCTATGCCTTCTTGAAGTCTTCTCATGTCACACGCTGAGCTCCAGAAAATAAGGTCAATTTACTGAGTTTTTGTTTTGGTTTTTTTTGCCCCGGAAAAACAACAACAGAAGCCTCTTTAAGAATAGAAAAGGTTTATTTTTAAGTAACTGGCTGAAAAGAAATTTGGGTTTAGGAAACATTGCTTCTTTGAAGATTTTTATGGCATACCCCCAAATGACCTTAGTTTAAGAAAGAGAAGACTAATAGTTCATCTGATTTAGAACATTTGAAAATGATTGGATATTGAAGCTACAACATTAATTCATCTTTGTTATGCCTTCTCAGTCCCAATAGCTTGCTGAGATAAAAACAAATACATATAGGATGTTTGAACTATGATATCATTTTGTGTTTCTTCTAAAGAGATTAAATCTTCTAATATTATTGGGTCTGTCTCAACAATGTTACATATCAGAACGATCCTTATCTCATTTTCATAAGTCTCTAGCTTCCAATATCCCCTTTGGTCCAGAATATAGTTAGATGTTTGTAATATTAGAGGGGTAGAGTTAGTCAGATAATGGTTTAGGGGTAGAGAAGGTTTCTACAGTTAAATACAGAGATGCTTTGATTTAGGTAAAATCAGTTTTGTTTTGCTCTCCTTTATTCTAATTCAAATCAAAGATCCACTAGGCACTTCATTTTTTTATCAGCCTGTTGGTAATTTTTAACAAGAACCACCTGTGTATGAACTGCTGGCTCAACCACTCAAAGGCATTCTACTTTTTCAAGTTTCTTGGCAACTGATCTTTTACTATTATTACCCAATTTAAAGCCACCCAGGTCCTTCTTGTTGTATCTATGGACGACGATTACCTCGTTTTCTGGAATTAAAGTTTGATTTGAATTGATTGAGAGTCGACACAATGGAAATGCAAAAGAGCAAGATTGGCATTCATTTCAATTTTGTATTTTTCTATTCTTGATATCTTGCATTTTCATTCTCATACTATTGTTTTTCACATGGGTTGAGATATCTGCTAAGCTGAGTTCCCACCCGTAACCTCTGATTGATTCCTTTGCTCCCCTTTTACCAATTTGTCCGCTCTAAACCGGAACAATTCCAAAGATGGTGGGGGAGAGACATAGTCCATGTCCCACCTGGGGTTAACGGTCTTAATCCTCATTTGACAGATGAGGTAACTGAGGCCCTGTCAGTCACATTTATTGAGTACTTATTGCATGCAGAGCACTGTACTAACCACTTGGGAGAGTACAATATAACAGACACATTCCCTTCTCGAGAAGTTGAGACTTGCCCAAGGTCCCACCGCGGACAAGTGGTGGAGGCAGGATTAGAACCCAGGCTCTCTGACTCCCACATTCCTGCTCTTTCCATTAGGCCATGCTGCTTCTCACCAAACTAGAAAAATAGACCCACAGGTGGAAGTTTGTGATTCTATTTCTCGGTTGTGGCTACATAGCAATATTCCGAAGGAGCACGTGGGACTGGGGCAATTTAATTATGTACACAGCTGGGTCTCCTTTGAGAGAAAGGAGCTGGATTAAAGGAACCAGCTGAGATGGCAAATGCTTAGTGTAGAACAGGGTTAAACTCAGCAGGCAACAGGAGGTTGCCTTTCTGTTGTTTTGCCGAGGACTCTCCCTCAACCACAGAGCAAAAAATAATGTCAAGTAATTGCCTCAAGTGAAGCCCCTAGGAGAGAGAGAGAGTTCATTTGGGAGGTGGGTGGGTGTGTGTCTTTAACATATGTTAGTGAGGGAAGTTTGCAGCCACAGAGGGAAGACTGCCCCTCCATTTTAGAAGATGTGTGCTCTCCTGTTAGCTGTGAGATGAAACTAGAATGAATCACCGTTGAGAGCCAATAGGCCTAAGTGATCATGAATGCTAACCTCAACTAGTTTACTTGCTTATTGGTGTTTCCTCCTGAGTCATCCTGGCCAAGTAGGAGACTTGAGTGGTGTTTCCTTTAAATGAGATGTAGCTTCCCTCAAGGAATTTGACCACCAGATTCCTGGGGATTGAGTCATTCAGGGATAACTAAAAAATGAAAAAGTCACTTCTTATGCTATCTGGTGATCACATTATATAGAGAGAAGTTGTTTAGTCCCTTCTAAATGTGGTTTCATCATATCTGTTGCCTTTCCATACATGTTTGGCTCCTCTTGGTTCTGGTAGTTTTGTTTTAATTTCCCCCTCCCAGAAAGGTAATTGTTGTCAAATGAGATGTTCAGAGCAGTGATGTATTCGAAAATACACATTCTCATCTGCTTGAAATGGTTTAGATGTGGTCATACCTAAAACTCAAGCAGGATGGGTAGGAGACCGGGAGCTCACTGTGGGTGGGGAACTGTCTACCAACTTTATTATATTCATGTAATCGTATTGTCTGATTACTGTGTCCAGTGCACTCTCCCAAGTTCTTAGTACACTGCTTTGCAAAGAGTAAGCACTCAATAAGTTTAATCAATTGAATTTCAGATCCTTGATTATTATAAAGGTAGGGAGAGGAGCTGCTGAGGGGTTGGCTCGATAGTCTTCCTGTTGATTTTCTCCCGAAAAATGAAGCTTCTCTAGTATCACAACGCAACTTGAAAAGATTGAAATATAATGTGAGCATAATCAGATCTCTCAATTAACCTTCTGGCTAATGAGCATGGTAGTGACATCTGGTGGAACTGCAGTTTTTGTGATGAGGTTGCTTGTTTTCCCAAACAAGAGTAATGTAATTGAAAACCATGAAATGTTCATGAGGTTGTAGCATTTCTGCCCATTCAAAATTAGTTTAGGAAAACACGAGTCTTGTTTGTTTAATTGTTCAACCTAACCCTGTCTCCAGTCAGGTGGATTTTTTTTTTAAATCACTTCAGCTCCCTGTTGAATGGTCATTAGTTGATTGGGCTGAACCACATAATTTCATTTTTAACTTGTGATTTTAGTGACATTTGCCTTCTATTGTGTTGCTTTAGTGAAATGCTTAATACCAGGGTCCAGTGGCAGAGCAGAGAAGCTGTAGCAAAGGTGAAATGAGAGATCAAACCCTCAGCAAGTTCAGGCAAGGGAGTTGGGGAGAGTGGGAGAAAGGGAGGAAGAACTCTTGTGCAGTGAAAGATCTGACCTTTCGCCTAAGAGCACAACTTTATCTCATAAGGACTCCCTTAACCACAGCAAATACAAGACTTGAAGTAAACAGATGTATCATGAATGATTTGCTTTCTGAGAAGTTTAACATGTACTCAGAGAAAACCATTAAACCCACAGTAAGCAAAATGACTTGCTCAAAACCTCTTACTATATAAGTAGTGATATAATCCACTGACTATTGGTCACATACTACTGGGTCTGGACATATATGAAGAAAATATTCCTTGACTTCACCTCTGAAGGGATTCTTTTGGAATTTTGATGGAAAGAAGGAGTGAGAAGACTATGGAACTTGCTTCTTTCTTGCCTGTGTTAGGATTTTTAAAGCTAGGCCAATTGATATGAATACCCAAATGGCACATCTGGTGCTGGGAAGAGCCTCCTTGATTGAAGTTCTGAGAGATATATGGAAAAGGTATCAGCATCAGCTGACCGTCTGCTGGAATTTCGGTTGAGATCTTAAACTTGATATGTGTTTGTCACAACCCAAATCTAATGTTTTGTTGCAATGATTACAGTTTTTTAAGTGTCCTAGGAGTCTGTTTAAACTGTGGGTTTCTTTCCACACTTTATGAATGCTGGGTGAGATTGGCAAGGTTTCCCAGTGCCCCTTGGTTATCAGTGATGTATATTGCTGTCTATCGGTAAGCTTGGAAGAAGGTGGGAAGAGGAGGAAGCGGAGGAGTTACAGAGGTTTAAGAAAATTAATACCTACTAAAAAAAGTCAGCATATCTTCTCTTCTTATCCTTCCACTCATCTCCCTGCCTCTTCACGCACATTTTGCCTTGTGTTCCCAGAGTTGACAGAGTACAGGTTGCTGATTCTTGTGCAATTGGTGAGATGGGGTACAAAATAAACAGTACATGGTTTTATTTCAGTAAATAAATAAGTACATTCTTTTTAAGCGATTGGCTGAAGCCTTAGAGCTTATGCTTTTTCTCTATTAGTGTGCTAGACTTCTGTGTTGAGGTGACTGACTCACCATTCTGTGATCCTGAGGGATGAGTGGGCCAACATTGGAATAAATAATCCAGAACAGCCATGCCCCAATGGAAAATGGCCAAGCAAGCGTATTCAGAAAAGGTCTGTCCTCTGAGACTCTTGAAAGAGTAGAGTGCTGACAGTTCATCATGTTGAACTCGTGTGCAGCGGTACTTAATTTTAATGAAAAAAATTTAATATTGACTTGGTGTTGCTTTGCTGAAGGCAAAGTGCTTCCATTATGAGTATGTCGCTTCTCCAGACTGGCTTAAAAGGGTTAAAGAAGTGTCTTATATAGAAATTTGAAATGAGCCTTTCTTCCCAGCCTTCAATTCTAAGATGAAAATAATGTTCAAGCCACACAATGGAACATAGCCCTGTCAGTCAATTGTATTTATTGAGCACTTACTGTGTGCAGAACACTGTACTAAGCACTTGGGGTAGGTCAAAATAACAGACACATTCCCTGTTGAAAACAAGTTTACAGTCTATGATATAAGCAATATATAATAAGGGCTATTTATACTATAGCTCTTTTTTTCTAGGCTATTATAAAACAATCTATTCTTAAGGTGTATTGTGAGGTCTCTTTGCATGAACTTTCCAGGGGTGATCCTGGGTTTTATTTACTCATGTAAAATGAGTAGATGCATTACTTAATTTTAGGTCAGTGAACCCTTCAAATACCAGATCATATTTTTTTTATGGTATTTAAGTCCTTACTAGATGCCAGCTAAAAACTAATTGGGGGACACAGTCTATGTCTCACATGGAGCTTAGTCTTAATTTCCATTTCACCCATGAGGTAACTGGGGCCCAGAGAAGTGAAATGACTTACCCAAGGTCATATAGCAGGTAAGTGGTGGAGCTGGGATTAGAACTCAAGTCATTCTAACTCCCAGGCCTATGCTTTACCCACTAGGCCATGCTCCTTGGGAAAAGGCACCAATTTCTGTAAGCTGAAAACAGGATTCACTGATTCGCTGAAGATTGGTGAAGGTATCAAGGAGAAGTGGGAGATAGAATAAATGTAAATTTTCCAGAGGTCTTTGACTTGATCCAAGCCAAAGACTTTCTAAAAGATGATGATCATTTAGGTTGGGGGAAAAAAAAATTCTCCCCACTCAGGAAAGAGCTCTTGGACTCACGGCTGATGGTTCTCTTTTATTACTGGTTCAGGGTGTAATGGCTGAGCACGTAATCACATGATTGCCACATCTTCGTAAGGACGTGATAGAACTGGAGAAGGAACAGAGAGAGAAAGGCAGCCAAGGTGATCAGAGGGATGGAGAAGCTTCCTTCTAAAGATAGACTGAAGAGTTTGGGACTCTAATCTTCAGGATGAAAAGAGACATGATTGATGTCCTCAAAAACAAATGGGATTCATTGCCTCAGGAAGTGATACAGGTTGAAGAGATCCGTGGGCATCAGAGAAGCTTGTTGAAATTTGTGGATGCGTGATTCATAGTACATTCCTAGAAGGTTGGGGAGATTTAGGGCTATTATTTGGTGGGTTACTTGACATTGGTTCTAATGTTCAGGAAGGAGTCATTCCACAGTTATTCTTTCAGTCAACCTTTATTGTCTGAGATAGACTACATGTCAGTATGGCACGTTGGTCCGACTTATTTGTATTTCATGTGTTTGTGGTTGGTTTGAGTGGAAAAGAATCCTGAATCTCACTTTCACCATCCAGACTCCATCCCCAACCTGGGTGTATCTGCTAACACTCATGAAATGTAAGTCAAAACAATGGACTGCTTTATGAATGAAGATTCTTCAGAAGGTGACTTTTTTTTTATTTGAACAATTTTCACAATAAGATTTTTATTTTTAAGCAATTGGAGATAGTGGTCTTATTACATTTGAAAGATGTTGCTTACCTACACAAATAGGAGACGCTCCTCTAATTTTTGTATTTGGGAGGACTGCGGAAGCAATTTCTTTTATTTAAGAGTGGTTGTAGCAATTAAAAATCAGCATGACTTTTCCCCTCTTTTCATAAAATGTATTCCAGATGAAACTTACTGTTTCTGCTATAAAGACTTCCCACTGTAGTTTCTCAACCAGATTTAATTTATGAACTAGATGCATAAATGGTCTGGATAGAAATAAGGAACTTCTGTACACAATTAGTATCATCTTACATTTATAGAGAATTCCTGGACTCAGCAGTATTGCCTTGCATCCACATAGAATTTTTTTAATCAGAGGGATCCCAAATCACACTGGAAAATGAAAATGCAGCAAAGCCACTATACAAAGCCTACACCTATTGAATTTCAATTCCCAATTAGTAAATTTAAGAGGTGGTCCTTTCAATTCCATCAGGAATTTTCCCAAACTTATTGAAATCTCAAGGGTCAAACAGTATATCTGGATACCTGTTTAGTTTTTAGTTATGCATGTAATTCCCTCAAAACCCAATGTCATGTGACTTAATTATATTTTTAAAATGGCTACTGGAGGTGGTGTGTCCCATGTAACAGACATTTGGAGTTGATGAACAGTAAGATTTTATTTCTGTGAACTACTATGCTTGGTAAGTTAATGCATTAGAGAAGCTGCATGGCTTAGTGGATAGAGCCCGGGCTCGGGAGTTGTGGGTTCTAATCCAGACTCCTCCACTTGTCTGCTGTATGACCTTGGGTAAATCACTTAATGTCTCTGTGCTTCAATTACCTCATCTGTAAAATGAGGAGTAAGACTATCAGCCCTAGGTGGGAAAACTGATTACCTTGTATTTACCCTAGAGCTTAGAACAGTGCTTGGCACTTAATAAGCTCTTAAAAAATACCATCATCATTATTATTAGATTGGATGGGGAGGGAATGGGTTATGAGCATATTTTAGAACAGCCCCCACAAATAGTCGATCATACTTATTGAATGCTTACTGTGTGCATAGCACTGTAAACAGTGCTTGGCACATATTAAGTGCTTAAATGCCATCATTATTATTATTATTATTATTGTTATCAAGCACTTGGGAAAGTACAATACAACCATAGACACATTCCTTGCCCACGACAAGCTTGCATTCCTTGCCTGTGAGTACAAGTAGGGGCCCAAACAGAGAGACAATGGCGCAGAGTTTCTCAGTGGATTGTTATTTCAAAACCAGTTGGACAGGGGAATGGCATAAAAATTGGACTAGAGGGTCTATGACTTTTTTTTTTTACTAATTTAGCCAAAGTTTTCCTAGCGAAGATTAGCCCATAACTGTGACTTAATTAGGAGGGATGAGATTTATGATGGGAAAAGAAAATCACATGGAGCATCCTTGATTGAATGGCCTCCTCTAAAATAAAAATGAAACTCTTTTTCTAGGACTAAGTAATTCAACTTTAAATATCAGACCTGCAATTCCACTTCTGATGCTACTAGAAAAGGCTTCTTTATTTGGTGTTGCTTTCTTCCAGTTCTGGAACTGAAATAGTTTAATCTGCAGTGCTGTGGTTTGAAAATACATTTTACCAAGTTAATAGGTATTCCCTCAAATAACCAAGAATTACTAGGAGCTTGGAGAAAATATTTGGGATTTATAAACTGGCCGATTCCAAGTTTGTGAATGGTTTATGTGACACACATTGTTTTTGAAGTTATTATGGATCGATATTACCCAAATTAGCATAATTGCATGCATTTCCATTAGCCATTCATCTCTGGGGCTTACAGGACAGGAATATTATGGAATTCTCCCTAGGTAACTTTTCATTGCCTCTCTATTCTAGTCCTCACCCTGAGGTAGTGACATTGCTAATGAGATAATGACAAAAAGGCGCAGCAAGCAGCCATGAAAAAAGAATGTAGTAGGAAACAACTAATCCTGAACTGAAATAGTAAACGCTTGTATGTTTCTGAAAAGCCAATGATTTTTGATGATCTTTCAGGTTTCAACTAAGAAGTTAGAGAAATTGTGGTGACTTGAGCTAGGTCACTCGCAAGATCTCTGGCTTAATTTTTAAATCTCTTCTTTGGGGTCACCCCAGCTAATTGCTGGAATAATTAGGAAAACTCTGGTGTGTCCTGTTCTGTTATGAAAATATTTCAAATACTGATTTGCATTTCCGTGTCAGGAGAACAGAGTTCCAGTCCTGATGGCTTGAGCAGCTTCGGTCAAAGTCCACAGCATTCCCATGGGACACAAAGTGGCCCTGAGGGTGAACACTTGTTTTTCTGGAGGAAGGGGATGTTGGCATGTTAAGGGCCTCTAGGTGGATATTGCCTTACTTCCTGTAGAAAGGAGATTTTCCTCTTCCCAGAAAGTGTGGCCTAGTAGAGCACAGACCTGCATTCTAATGTCAGTTTTGCCACTTACCCGCTTTATGACCTTGCTCAAATCACATAACTGTTAAGCCTCAGTTTTCTCAACTGTAATGTTTTTTCTCCTGCTTAGACTATGTGTCCCTTGTGGACAGGACTATGTCTGACCTGATTGTCTTGTGTCTACTCCAGTGCTTAGGGCTTCTTAGACAGTGCTTGAATTCTAGAAAGTGCTTACCAAGTACCTTTTTTTCTTATGATGTGTTCCAGGCACTGTACTAATCCCTGGAGAAGATACAAGTTAGAATGGACTCAGTCCATGTCCCATGTGGTGCTCTCAGTCTCAATCCCCATTTTACATTTGAGAAAACTGAGGCACAAAGAAGTGAAATGCCTTTCCCAAGGTAACAGCGCAAGCATATGACAGAGCTGGGATTAGAACCTGGGCTCCCGGCATCCCCGGCCATGTTGTTATTGTTATTACCCTCAGCCTGACGAAAACATTTGTAAATACTTATTTTCTTAAATCTAAATACCATAAGAGGCTGCATTGTCCTTCTTAATGAGAAGCATACATTGAAATTATTTGCATCTGGCCATAGCACCCTGCAGATTTTTGTTTTTATCTTTATGCTATTTCTATGGTTTTGTTTCATCTTTCCTTATGTGTCTGTCACCATTCTCCTCTCCCCATTTTTATTATGAGAAGGTGAGTCCCCCAAGGGCAGGAAACATATCTAATGCCCCTCCAGAGTATTCTTTCCCAATACTTGGCCTAGTGAAAAAAGCTTGGACCTGGGAGTCAGAAGGACCTGGGTTCTAATCCCATCTCTGCCACTTGTCCATTGTGTGACCCTGGGCAAGGCACCTAAATTCTCTGTGCCTCCATTCTTCTTCTGTAAAATGGGGTTGACTATGAGTCCTATGTAGGACATGAACCGTGTCCAACCTGATTAGCTTGTCTCTACCTACTCCAGTGCTAAGTACAGTGCCTGGCACATAGCATTTAACAAATGTCATGAAAAACACACAAAAAAAATTTGTGAGGAGCTCTGCACCCATTAAGAACTTGATAAACACTATTATTACTACTGTTCAATAATAATAATGGTATTTAAGTGCTTACTATAGGCCAGATACTGTATAAAGTGCTGTGGTGGATAGAAGCAAATCCAAAAGGACACAGTCCGTGTCCCAAGTGGGACAGTCTCAATCCCCATTTTACAGGTGAGATAACCGAGTCCCAGATAATTTAGATGACTTGCCCAAGGTCACACAACAGACAAGTGGCAGAGCTGGGATTAGAACCCAGATCCTCCTGACTCCCAAATCCATGTTTTCACTAGGCCAAGAATTGGGAAAGAATACTCTACATAGTGTTGTCCAGTGTTCCTTATATTCAAGATTGCAGTTGATTCTATTTCCTCTCTAGACTGTAAGCTCGTTGTGGTCAGGAAACAGGTCTGTTATATTCTTGCAAGTGCTTAGAACAGTGTTCTGCACACAGTAAGCACTCAATAGAATTGATTGGTTTTGTAGAAACCTCTATTGGTGAGCACATAACTGTCCTGTGTTTCAGTGAAAAAGGTCCTGCACCTCTTTGGCATAGAGGTACTTTATTAGACAGAAACGAACATCCTGGATTCTCCAAACTGAAATCTGGTCACCATGGAGTTCTGATGCATCCACCAGGTTATAAAGAGACTAGGCCCAGGCAGTGTTTTGCCCTGCGCTAGGTCAGGGAAACAGGTCCATTTTCATTTGTGGTGCTTCTGTTCAAGGAGGCAGAGGCCACAATGGCTACTTAATCCATCAGTGGTATTTAATGAGTGCCTGACTGTTTGCAGAGCACTATACTAAGCACTTGGAACAGTATAGTACTCCAGAGTTGGTAGATAGATTCCCTGCCCACAAAAAGCTTATGGTCTGCGGACGTAAACCCCGATGCAAATCCAGGCTAGACTCCCAGGCGGTACAAGTGATTACAATTCCCGCATTTGCCTCCACAATGCCCGATGACGATAGAAATCAGCATTTTGCAGTATCTTGGCTCTATTGTCTGTCTCCACCACCTGACTGCTGTGTGACCTTGGGCAAATCACTAAAATTTTCTGTGCCTTAGTTACCTCATCTGTACAATGGGAATTAAGACTGTGAGCCCAATGTGGGACAGGGACTGTGTCCAACCTGATTAACCTGGATCTACCCCAGTGCTCAATACAGTGCCTGACACTTAACAAATACCATTTAAAAAAACGGGAAAATTGTCAAGAGGGTGAAAATTACTGCAAGGATGCTCAATAAAATAGTTTTATGTTGCCCTCTGGTGGTGCCCTGTCCATTTGTGCCTTTCCTGTATTGAATCTTGGGCCAACTCCCAGTTCTTCAAGTTTTTGTCCTGTTTGTTGAATCTCCAACTCCTTAAATAGCAAATCTGCATCCTCCCCTGAGTGTACTTTTGTGGCAGTTAGGTATGGAATCCACCTCTTTCTAGACATTGGCTCTATTTACTGTATGTTGGTGCCTATTTATTGTCTAGAGACAAACCTTGCCTCTTAAATTCCTCGATGCTTTTTGTCTTGACATCTGCCTGTGGTGGTTATTCTTCCTTCTTTCAGCTGGTCAATCCCCCAGTTTGGGACTGGTACAGTGTTGGGAGTAGGGATAGCCCAGTCCAGTGGAACTTGCCTTCTTGGACTGGTTTGACCTTTGCTAGGTGGATTAGGAGGCCAAGGACTGCCACTGGACCCAACAGATATTATTGTGGCCATTTGAGCCACAGCAGTAATGGTAGGATAGTTCTGGCCTCTGGACTGTAAGCTCGTCGTGGGCAGGGAACTTGCCTACCGACTCTGTTGTACTGTATTCTCCCAAGCGCTTAGTACCAGTGCTCTGCACATAGTAAACGCTCAATAGGTACAATTGAAAGTCTGGCCCCATCTCCACTCCTGTCCCCATTATGGATGCTATGCGGATTTCTGCATTTTTCTCCTGTCATAGCCAGCTACAACCCAGCCAAAAGCAGGACTAGTGGACTCAACAGAGGGACAGTTGGGTCATCAGTCAGTCATATTTACTGAGCGCTTGCAAGCATATCCTCAAATGGATAACCACCTTGCCTGTTTTGGGACACCTACTAGATCGTAAGCTTCCTGACGGCAGGGTCACATCTACTAACTCTGTGGTGCTTGGGTCCCGCCCCCCACCCCAAAAGCTTTTATTACAGTAGTCTGCACACAGTAGTCACTCAGTATTAATAATATATTAATTAATTAATTAATATATTGATATCTGTTCATCCGGGCCTGTGTTCCAGTATTTTGAGGCATTTCGGTGTTATTCCTTTTGTTCCACTTTCACTGCGGGCAGGGAATGTATCTACCAACCGAGTTGCACTCTCTCAGGCACTTAGTATGGTGCTCTGTATACAGTAAGCACTCAATAAATATGATTGATGGACTTGTACTTTCTTTCCTATTCTGTCATGGTGTCAACAACTCAGTGATTCCATACAGAAGGTAATCATTATCCTAGAATCAACAGCATTTTTGTGCATTCATTCATTCATTCATTCAATAGTATTTATTGAGTGCTTACTATGTGCAGAGCACTGTACTAAGCGCTTGGAATGTACAATTCGGCAACAGATAGAGACAATACCTGCCCAATGATGGGCTTACAGTCTAATCAGGGGAAGAATTAGATTTGATACCCTAAAGAACATTTTTCCTCATTATAGACATGGATTCAGGGAGATACGGTGTACATTTTGTGAGAAGAACTTGGATAATAATGATAATGGTATTTGTTAAGTACTTACTATATGCCAAGCACTGTTCTAAATGGTGGGGTAGATAAGAGTTATCAGGTTGTCCCACTTGGGGCTCACAGTTCTATTATCCATCTTACAGATGGGATACCTGAGGCTCAGAGAAGTTAAGTGACCTGCCCAAAGTCACACAACTGATAAATGGTGGAGTTGGGATTAGAACCCATGACCTGACTCCCAAGCCTGTGTGCTTTCCACTAAGGCACACTGCTTCTCTCTGTCACAGTATTGTCACTGTGTTATAAAATACTTAGTTGTCAGATTTTATCCCAATATCAAAGTGCTACAGCTTTCTCCCAGGGTTCCAAGGGAGAATACCCATATGCTTTTGTTGTAATGCCTTTTTCAGGGAAGGTTTTAATTCAGCAGTTCATAAATATCATTAATTCCTACTTTATAAACATGATCTTTTCTAGGTATAAAGTGTCTTAGTTATATTAGTTAATCAGCCCTTCTACACTTAAAAAATAAAATTCATTATGTCTGTTTGCACATTTCCAATCTATGGAGCCATTAGACATTAAACTCCGTTAATGAGAAGACTACACTGAACTGATCTCAGGAACTGTAACTGCAACAGAGAAATACTCTCCCGAGGAATATTGATTTCTCTGCTTGGATGTACTTACACTCTGGTATCATAGACCTCTTAACCCCTGTAATGCTTTGGCCCTGAGAGTCTCATTACGCTATGTTCTCTTTTTTAAAAGATAATCAGAGTCCCTGCTTCTTGGAGGTTTCAGATGAGATTTATACAGGAAAGTTAACTAACAAGCCAGTTAATTGTGACTAATAAGTTGAGAACCTATTCAAACTTTTCTAGAAAACTGCAGTAGCAGCCTCTATTTCCAAAATTGCTTTTTGGCAATCATCTTTTTCAAATTGGGCATGTCCAGTTAGGCTGTTAAGGATCCTTAGGGGTATCGTTGAGAAGATCCTGTTTCTCTGATTATTAAAGGCAATTTGGAGAGAAAGCCAGAAAAGAAATCAATCAATGGTACTTATTGAGTGCCCACATACAAAGCACTATGTTAAGCACTTGGAGAAAGTACAATATAATAGAGTTTGTAGACCTTCCTGCCCACAGGTCAGCAGGAATGGAATTGATTGATCGGGGCATCTATGATAGGGATCAATTGAGTCCTGGCAGTCCAGGATTGGACAAGGAACAAAGTTGGAAGGGAAGATGAGGGGGAAGCCCTGAGGGCAAAATCACCTTGGGCTAGTCCGTTGCTTAGAACAATGCCTGGCATATAGTAGGTGCTTAACAAATACCATCATTATCATTATTATAGACGGAAATAGCTCAAACAGAATCACATCGATCGATGGCAATTATTGAGCACTTATTGTGGGTGCAACACTTTACTAAATGAAGCAGCGTGGTCTAGTGAATAGAGCATGGGCATGGGAATCAGAAGGACCTGGGTCCGGTGCTCATCTGCTGTGTGACCTTGGATAAGTCACTTTCCTGGGCCTCAGTTACCTTATCTGTAAAATGGAGATTAAGACTGTGAGCTCCAACTGGGATAGGGATGGTGTCCAACCTGATTAGGTTGTATCTACTCTAGCTCTTCGAACAGTGCTTGACACATAGTTATTCTTGTTATTGGAGAGATTAATAAAAGAAAGTTGCTAGACACATTCCCTGTCCACAATGAGTTGAAAGCTTTCTTCACCCCAGCTGGTCCTACATGCTCCTCCAACTCTAAACTTATAGTAGCTTGATTTTCTTGCCTCTATTCCACTGATCATGCCCTTGTCTGGAACTCCTTCCTCTTAAATTCCAGCAGACTACAGCACTCCCATTAATTAAAATCCTCCTGAAATTGTACCCACTCCAGAAGTCTTCCTTGATTAAATTTCATCGCTCTTGACATATAAGTGCCTTTGCCTGCTGAAGCCCTTCCCATCCACCTTACCACTGTAGTCCCTCACTCTGCCTTGATATGGTCTAATGCAACTGACCTCTTGCCTAAATTAAGCCCTTATTTTTCCCCCACTCCCACCCCATTCTGCATCATTTATGCAGTTGGAACTGAACCCTTTAAGGGCTTTGATATTCGCCCCGCCTTCAGGTCCACAGCACCTGTGTGCTTATCTGTAATTTACATTAATATCTACCTCCTTCTTGGTAGATAGGTAAGTGGAGAACATACCGTTTCTTGTATTGTACTCTGCCAAACAGTCGGCATTCAATAACTACTACTGATTGTATCTAATTTTCCTCCTGATCCCATCATATAGATATTATGTCTACCTGACTCTCCCATTAGATTCATGTCCCTTTAAGGACAGGACTGTCTTGTGCCCCTTAATCAATGGTATTTATTCAGTTCTTACTGTGTGAGAAGCACTGTACTAAAGTGTTTGGGGGAGTAATACAGCAGCTGAGACACATTCTCTGCCCACAATGAGCTTATAGTGTAGACAGCATTTTGTAAAGTGCTCTACACTCAGTAGCTGTTCAATACATTCTACCGAATGAATGCACTTACTATCTAGCATTAAGATTGAAATCTCCAATGTAAATTTTCTGAGTCGATGGCTTCAGTCATTGGATCACAGACTCTGCTTGAGGAATGAGTTACTGAGTAAGCTTCTGCCTCTTACCCCTGTGATTCTGTTGGGTGCAAAAATGTACCTAAATCAATCATTTATTGAATGATTTACTTTGTACAGAGCACTGTACTGAGCACTTGGGAGAGTATGATACAACAAGATTGGTAGAGACGTTCTCTGCATTCCGTGAGCTTTGAATCTAGAGAAGTGAAATGTGCAGGCCAGGTTGTGGTAGGAAATCAGGGAGGTAAGGTAGGAGGGGTGTTTTATGTGCTTTAAAACCTATGATAAAGAGTTTCAGTTGGACGTAGGTGAGCAAATGCTGGAGGGTCTTGAAGAATGGGAAAATGGGGGCTGAGTGGTTTTGTAGAAAAATGATCAGAGCAGCAGACTGAAATATAGACCGAAGTGTGGAGAAAGAGGAGGCAGGGAGGTAAGCAAGGAGGTTGATGCAGCGATCAAGGCAGGATCAGCATGGTAACAATTTGAATGGAGAGGAAAGAGCACATTTTAGCGATGTTGTGAAGGTTTAACTGACAGGATTTGGTGACAAATTGAATATGTGGGTTGAATGAGAGGGAAGAATTGAGGGTAATGCCCAGTTTGTGAGACAGAGGTGCTACTCTGTCAACAGTGATGGGAAGGTTGGGGGAGGACAGGGTTTGGGTGGGAATGTGAGGAATTCCATTTTGGACGTGTTAAGTTTAAGGTGTTGGCAGGACATCGAAGTAGAGATGACCTGAACGCAGGAGGAAATGTGAGACTGTGGAGAAGGAGAGAAACCAGGGGTGAAAATGTAGATTTGGGTATCATCTGGTTAGAGATGGTATTTGAAGCATGGGAATGAATGAGTTCTCCCAGGGAGTGGGTGTAAATGAAGAAAAGAAGAGGACACAGAACTGAACCTTGAGGGACTCCCAAAGTTAAGCTGTGCGAGGCAGAGAAGGAGCTCACAAAAGAGACTAAGCAGCCAGAGAGATAAGAGGAGAACCAGGAGAGGACGGTATCAGTGAAACCAAGATTGGGATAGCGTTTCCCGGAGAAGGAGGTGGTCAACAGTGTCGAAGGCAGCTGAGAAGTTGAGGAAGATTAAGATGAAGTAGAGAAGTAGAGGCCATTGGATTTCGCAAGAAGGAGGTCATTGATGACCTTAAAGAGCACTGTTTCTGCGGAGTGAAAGGTGTGTCAACCAGATTGGAGGGGATCAAAGAGGCAATTGGAGGAGAGGAAGTGGAGACAGCTGGCATCAGTCTTGCTCAGACTGTAAGCTCCCTGTGGGGAGAGAACATGTCTACCAACTCTGATAGATTGTACTCACTCAAACGCTTAGTACAGTGCACTGCAGTAAGCACTGAACAAATATGATCGATTGATGGAGTTTGCAGAATAGTAGGAGGGACAGAGAGTTAAGGGGTCAAGGCAGGGCGTTTTTTTTTAGCATGAGAATATATGAGCATGTTTGAAAGCAGTGGGGAAGAAGCTATGTACATATATTTGTGTGTGTGAGAGGAAAAGTTTAGGGCAATATTGGAATACTTTTTTCCTCTTCAAAATTCAATTTGAAAGCTTACATACGTTGTATAGTCTGGTGTTTATTCTGATCCAATGAACATGGTGCAGTTTGCATGCAAGACAGTTTAGTTATACTGAAGGTCATATCTACAACTGACCCTATTTATTTTGTTAATGAATTGTACATCGCCTTGATTCTATTTAGTTGCCATTGTTTTTACGAGATGTTCTTCCCCTTGACGCTGTTTAGTGCCATTGTTCTTGTCTGTCCGTCTCCCCCGATTAGACTGTAAGCCCGTCAAACGGCAGGGACTGTCTCTATCTGTTGCCGACTTGTTCATCCCAAGCGCTTAGTACAGTGCTCTGCACATAGTAAGCGCTCAATAAATACTATTGAATGAATGAATTGCGGCACCCTGAAATGCAAAGCTCTTGGAATATACAAGAAGACTTTCTAAAGCAAAGAGAAAAAGTTTGGGAAGGAGGGTCAGAGATGTGTAAGGGAAAAAAATGGGACATTCTGAAGAAACATTGAAAAGCAGCATGGCCTAGTAGAAAGAGCCTAGGCTGGGTATTGGATGACCTGGATTCTAATTCTGACTCTGGCATTTGCCTGCTGTGTGGCCTTGGGCAAATCATTAACTTCTCTGGGCCACAGTTTTTGCGACCGGAAAATGGGGATTTAATACCTGTTTCCCCTTTTCTGCTTAGACTGAGACTCATGTGGGATAGGGACTGTGTCCAACCTAATTAACTTTTATCTAACCCAGTGCTAAGAACAGTGCTTGACACGCAGCACTAAGCAGAGAATGATCAGAACCTTGGTCAATAGCCTGGAAAAAAAATCTATTGACTTTTTTTTTTTAATTAGCTTTTGGGATTTTTTGTATACAAAACCCATAGTTTTAAAATAGTGAACTCTAGTGCCCCAAAGCAACCTTTTCTCCATCATAAATTCTGTATGATTAAACCATTAAATAACATAGTCATTAATGCAAAATGAAAACACATGATAACAGGAAATGATAATTTAATCCTACTTAAGGATGTGTTGAAAGATCAATTGGACCTAAGAAAAGGGCAGGTCATGGTGACCTAATTGATGTTTTAATGCATTTTGAGGAATGAGAAGGTCAAAAATGAAGACAGATAATTCAATTCAGAGAACCAAATAAGGTATCTTTTGAAGTGCAAATGAATACAATTTGAACATAGGTTTTAAAAACAATGAGTGTTCAAATTGGAGGTCACTGAGTAGTTGAGTAGGCAGTTATGAGTCTGTCATGAATGTGCATGATTCCATATTCAAGAACAGGTATTAATCATATATATATATATGTATATAAATGCCTATGGTTATGATTCAAATGAATAAATTTTATAGGATATTCTATGTGAGATAGAGATGATGTTGGATCTGATTAGTAGTTTAGTACTCATCACATAGTAAGCATGTAAAGCTGCTATTATTATTATCATCACCATTATGAAACATGACCGTCTTTACTATGACAAAAAGTGAATATGTTGTTTTCACTTTAAAATTCACTAAACTGAATCTTTGTCATATGGATTGTGGAAAGGGAAATAGAAAATATGTAGAATTTTCATTTCCAGTGACTTCTTTCACCACACTCTTTGCTCCCCCAGAGCTCTTCTTTATCTTTGACTTTCCTGCTGCAGGCTTTTTTCACCTCATTCCCCATGCCTGGAACTCTGTTCCCTTTCAATCCCACTGGACAGCAGTTCTCCTCTTCTTCAAAATCCTCCTGAAATAGTTCTTCCTCCAGGAAGGAATTAATTTTCATCACTTCGTTCCCATGACCATTCTAGTTGTAATTACTTTTATGCTTACCTCTCATATTAGAGTGTAGCTCCTTGTGGGCAGGGAATACTCCATTCCTGTAGACTGTAAGCAACTTGTGGGTGTAGAATATGTTTGTCATCTCTGTTTTATTTTACTTTTCCAAGCATTTATTCTTTGTAATTACTCGCAGTTTTGTGAAATCTCCACTTTCCTGATTTGAGCTGGAGAGGGAAGAAGGGCAGAAGCAGAGAAGAGGACATAGAAAGGTGAGTTGAATTGATCACACTAAACAATATAAATTTGAACTCATAAGTTCAGGACTTGGTCCATTATTCTCATCATTGGAGTAATTATAAGTTCTCTGGTGAAGCTTTTTCTTCTCCTCTTTGCTTATGAGAAATATTGATTATTTTTCCATGACCACACAGTGAGTCACCATTAATTTATTCTTCTAGCAGGAACATTATACTAACCACTACCTACCAACATGTCTATATGAACTATGTTTATGTGAATTTCAGGCTTGTGCTTCTAGTTAGCCCATCAATCTGCAAACAAATTAGTAAAATGGTTGATTGCAAGTTACACTGAGTCAACTTTGGTTCCAGAAAAAGATTTCAGCTACACTTAGCAAGAAATAATACAAGCATTATGGTACAAAGACTTAGCTCTGCTTTTAGTAGATCAGTTTGACTTTAACAGTTCATCTCTTATCAGTCCAGTAGCACTGAAGGAATGTTTTTGCCATATCATATCCTGAATGACAATAGGAGACCACAAAATATCATGAAGTGTACCTCCTGGTTGAATCGAGTCCAATTGATTGACATCCTGGAGATGCTAGTGTTTTATACCAGTCCATCATTGGTATCGAATGAGAGCTTATGCAGGTACTATATTAAGCACTTGGGAGAGTACAGTATTGTTAGTAGACACAGTCCTTAGTTTCAAGGAGTTTACACTCTACTAAATTACACTAAATTATAGCAGAAGCAAAAGAGCGTAAAAATATGTATCTAAATGCTGCGGAGGACTAGCCCCAGAGGGCTTAGTAGGGCATAGATGATGCAGTGGAAAAGACATAGGTAACACAGAAAGGAAGGAGAATAGGGTGGGAGACAAGCAAGTCAGGATAGATTTCCTAGAGGAGATGTGATTTTTTTTATTGTTAGGGCTTGTAATATGGGGAATGTGGTGGCCTGTTGGATATTAAGAGGGAAGGAGTTTCAGCGGCATGAAGACAGGTGACGAGGAAGGCAAGAACACCTTTCATTTAGTAGGTTGGTATTAGAGGAACCAACCATGCAAGCTGGGTTGTGGTGGGAGGGAGGACAGGTAGAGAGAAGAGAGCCAGTGGCGAGAGGATTCTGCTTAGCAGAGAAGGATGGGCAACGACTGGAGAGCTTGAGGAGTAGGGAAACATTCACAGAATCATCAATAGCATTTATTGAGCACTTACTATTTGCAGAGCACTATATTAAGTGCTCGAGAGAGTACAGTACAACAGAGTTGGTAGATGCATTTCCCGCCCACAGCAAGTTTATGATCTAGGGAATGATATTTTAGGAAAATAATCCAGAAGCTGGATGAAATAAGGATTAGAGAGCCTGAGATCAAGAGTGGTCAGTGAGAAGGCCGATGCAGTATTCAAGGCTGGATATGACATGCTTGAATCTGAGTGGATTTTTCAAGGCTGGATACGACACATGCTTGATTCTGGGTGGATTTTTCTCCTCTCTCTCTATCTCTCTCTCACACTCACACACACACACACACACAAACCCACGTGAGCTTCACTGTTCTTTTAGGTTTAACTGTGAGACCCCATGGGGTGGGGGATGGAAGGTACACTCAAGGCTGTATTGGGAGATACAAAATCTATATGTCAATCAAATAAAATTACTAGCATTATTAGAGATCCTGGTTTGTTCCTGAAGAAGGGACTAATGGTTTGTATCTCCAGAACATTTACCCAGTCTATATGGTATGGTTACTTTTATTTTGGTATAGATACAAGTATCTCTCTTCTGACAGAAAGGTCTCTGAAAAAAAAAAAATAAAATCTGATGCTTTCAGTCATGACCACGGTTTATTTGGGAATACTCTGGACTTTTAGGGAACAATAGAAAATATCTTTTGTTTTCATCCTTTCCATTAACCAAATAATTTTAAAATAGGATAGATGACCAGTTGCCTTGGATTGTTTGTGACAAGGAGTAGGATAAGTAATTGAAAATTGAGCCACGATAGATCATGGACCTAGGAGACAGAAGGACCTGGGCTTTAAACACAGATCTCCCACTTGTCACCAATGTGACCTTAACTTCTCAGAGTTTCAGTTACCTTACCTGTAAAATGGGTATGAAGACTATGAGCCCCATGTGAAACATGGTCTGTGTCCAACCTGATTAGCTCATTTCTACCCCAGGGCTTAGTACAGTGCCTGGCACGTATTAAGCAACTAACAAATACCATTAAAAAATATTCTTCCCCTTCAGGACCTTATGGTGGTGGGAAACACACTGTGACTTAGAAATAGCAGAGATAGGAAAGAAGGATTTTGGAGTAATGACTTAAATAGGTGGGGTTGTAAATCAATATGTATAGAGGTGCTGCAGGTTCGAGTGTCTAAGTGGAAAGTTGGTGCAGAGTTCTGAGGTGGTCATTGGGGGATGTGTACCCAAGTTACCTCTAGTAACTCAAAAGAACAACACCTTCCATGTTACCACCTTCTCTATTTTCTGGTGCATCTTTGTCCTTTTGCCTCTTATGTATCTGGTCTGCTTTTTGATCTAAGATGGGCTTTTTGAGCAAGCTTTCCCTATTTGAAAAGGGAAAAAAAGACACTTCAAAAACTGCATCTCTTCACTCAGGAAAATTTTTGCTTTTGACTTTTGTTCGTCCACCTAAAGAATGATGTCCTCTGATGCTCATCTAAGGGACTTTTAAAACTGTCAGGCCAATGTTTCTTAGGCTGCAAGATTCTCCCCTAGGGTTACTTGTGCTGATGCTTGAGAGCCAGGAATAAATGTAATATATGTAACGCAAAGCCAATTTGATTCTCCCCCAGAGAAGAATGGGGTGCCACCAACAATTTGAAGATGGGGAAAGGAATAGAATAATCCTCATTTCCCAACCCAAGCCCTTTATTCTGAGACCACAGTATACATGTAGTTTCTTCACACAGGTTTGAACGGAACAATTCTGGTATCTGATTACTCTTTCCACCTTCAAGACCTTATCGGAGAAGCAGCATGGCTAAAGCGTGTTCCTGGGAGTAAGAAGGTCATGGGTTCTAATCCCGACTCTGCTACTTGTTTGCTGTGTTGCCTTGGGAAAATCCCTCCACTTCTCTGTGCCTCAGTTACCTCATCTGTAAAATGGGGATTTAGACTGTGAGCCCCACATGGTACAGAGACTGTGTCCAGCCTGATTTGCTTGTATTCACCCCAGCACTTAGTACAGTGCCTGGCATATAGTAAGCGCTTAACAAATACCACAGTTATTATTAATATTCATTGGATTACTTGAGTTGTAATAACAATAATTGTCCTATTCAAGTGTTTTCTCTGTGCAAAGCACAGTCCAAGACACTGGGTTAGACAAGTGATAATCAGATCAGACTCTGTTTGTAATGGGGCTATACTCTAAGACAGAGGGAGAGCAGGTATTTAGTTCTCATTTTACAGTTGAGAAAAGTGAGGCACAGAGAAGTTAGATGACTTTCCCAAGATCACTCATTCATTCAATCGTATTTATTGAGCGCTTACTGTGTGCAAAGCACTGTACTGAGTGCTTGGAATGTACAATTCGGCAACAGATAGAGACAGTCCGTGCCCAACAATATGCTCACAGTCTTAAAGGGGGAGACAGGCAGCAAACCAAAACAAGTAGTCAGGCATCAATACCATCAAAATAGATAAGTAGGATCATAGACATATACATATCATTAATAAAATAGAGTAATGAATAATGTATGCAACAGGCAAGAGGTAGACATGCCTAGCCCTAGTTGTACCTGTGTCTGGCCAATGGGGGCAAAGATGGCACGATCACTTGAGATTGTGTGGCATCCCTGCCGGTCTACCTTTTGATAACTCTCTGTGCCCCAGTGGGAATATGGCCGGCAGGGATGGGAGAGGAAACCACCCAACACTACCATCCACGTCTCCGGTCAGGTTTTTGGACCTGAATCTCAGAACTGAGCCTCATCCACTAGCCTGAAAGCTCCATGTTGGCTTGGATCATGTCTATCAACTTGATTGTATTGCACTCTCCCAAGCGTTTAATCCCCTGCTCTTTGCCCAGTAAGTGCTCGATAAATATCATTGATCGATGGATGCATCACTCCTGACAGGCTCTATTCACGTGCTAGGTAATGTTCAATGCACTGGCATAGATTCAAGATAACCGAGACCAGATACACAGTCCCTGTTCCATATTGAACTCATAATCTAACAGGGGAAGGAAGTACCTTATATTTGATCTTCAAATGAGGAAACTAAGGCACAGAGAAGTTAAGTGACTTGCCCAAGGGACCTCTCTCACTCCCTGCAAGTCAGTGGAAGAGCTGGGGCTAGAACCCAGGTTTCCTGACTCCCAGTTCCATGTTCTATCCAGTTGATCACAATGCCCTTCAGTGGTGCACATACGCTCTTTCATACTCTCTCCAGCAGGCCCAAGTGTGAACGTGGACAAGAATGCTATATGCAGCACATTCATAATCAGAGACCTGAATCAGATGTAAAGGTTTTTTTTTGTATTATAGTCCGTCTCTCCCTTCTAGACTGTGAGGTCACTGTGGGCAGGGAAGGTGTCTGTTATTGTATTGTACTTTCCCAAGTGCTTAGTACAGTGCTTTGCACTCGATAAATATGATAGATTGAATAAATGGTTATCTCTCCGGTGATGTACTAAGAGTTCCGGGGGTGAAACAATACCACTAATAACAAGAAGGAAATTAAGTTTTGAGAAAAGAGAAGCAGTCAGATCGGTTATGGTAGGGTTAGTATTTCAACACACACTTGGTGCAATTTACCAAGATCCTGAGCTCCATGTAAAACGGACAGGGACTGTCTGATCGAGTATCATATATCCTCCTCAGCGCATGGCACAAAGTAAGCGCTTAAAACTTATTTAAAGCTTACCACATTTATTATTATTATTATTATGTCCTGCACTGAGTACTTGTAAGTAGAAAATAGAGAAGTGAATTATGCCCAACCCACAAACACTCTAAATGGGGGTGGCGGAAATAAAAATATTTACAAATAGAGTGGTCAAGTTAAATAATTGAACGTAAGAGGAAAGACTGTGAAGGAGGGGATTGGACATAGGATAAGGCAAGCAAAATTAATGAGCCCTTTCAATGTGGCCATTGGTGACTCTTGTGAGACAAAAACGTATTTACAACCAAGCAGGAGAATGAGCTCTTGGAAATCTTCATCAAAGGAAAGAAAAACTACTGGGTATAAATCTGTAGAACACTCTCATCTCGTACTAAAATAGGAAGTGCCAAGCTATTTCAAACGCCTTGAAATTTGAATTCAGGTAAGTACCACTATTTCAAACTGATTTTTTTCAGTGCCGCATTAAATTCAAGCTTTTGACATTTGCACAGATTCTCCCAGGAAAGTAAAGAAAGCACAAATGAGAATGACTGGTGATCATAGCTTTTCTGCCTTGAATTCTTCATAGAATGCTGCCTAGGGCAAGTGTAGATTCCTGATCTATTTGGTCAGGTTAAGGTGAACTGTACTCTACTAAGCTCTGTGATTGATACAAGTTAATCAGCTTGGACACTGTCCTTGTCTGACATGGGGCTCACAGTACATGTAGGAGGAAGAATAAGTATTGATTCTCCATATTACAGTTTAGGAAACAGGTGCAGAGAAGTTGTGACAATATTAATAATAACTGTGGTATTTGCTAAGCACTTACTATGTGCCAGGTACTGTACTAAGCCGTAGGGTGGACACAGGCATAACGAGTTGGAAACAGACTCTGTCCCACATGGGGCTCACAGTCTTAAATCCCATTTTACAGCTGAGGTAAACAGAGAAGTGTAGTGACTTGCCGGAGATTACACGGCAGACATGGGTGGAGCCTGGATTACAACCCATGTCCTTTTGACTTACAGGCTCTATCTACTAGGTCATGCTGCTTTGCCCAAGGTCGCACAGCAGGCAAGTGGGGGAGATCAGGTCCTCAGATTCCCAGGCCCGCGTTCTTTCCATCAGGCCATGCTGTTCTTCATAGGCATGTTCTTCATAGGGATATTCATCATCATCATCATCATCATCACAATTGTGGTGTTTGTGAAGCAATTACTATGTGCCCGGCACTGCACTGACTCCTGGAGCAAATACAAGCAAATCGGGTTGGACACAGTCCCTGTCCCATGTGGGACTCACAATCTTAATCCCAATTTTACATATGAGGTAACTGAGGCACAGTGAAGTTAAGTGTCTTGCCCAAGGCCACATAGCAGATAAATGGTGGAGATGGGATTAGAAACTATGACCTTCTGACTTCCAGGCCCGTGCTCAATCCACTACACCATGCTGCTTCTCCTATCGCAAGCCGGCGACCCTCCCTTTTCTTGTTACAGTTAGCGGGGAGACCTGACATTACTTGCTATGGCAGCAGGGTGAGGTGGAAGACACACTGGCCCAGAAAAGGGCCAATGTGTTATCGGTTAATCAAGCAGTTGTGCCAATGTCACAATCCTGTGGAGAGCTGGCAAGTGATGCCTGAGTCTATATTGTCAATTCTGTCTGCATGGCACAATCCCTGCTTCTATTCCACAGGCCTTAATCTTAGTTTGTCTAATAGACATTTGGACCAAACTCAGACTTTCTCCCCGGAAATAGCCCTGGTCCGACAGACAGAGCTACTGCTTTCCATGGAAACATTCGCGTCTCCTATTCTGCTTGGCATAATCGTTAACATTCATTCAATCCTATAAATAGGAAGGCTGTTTACATGTTCAATTAAGACAAAGTTCGTTCTGATATTTATTAGTAGTTTATTCAGTGTCGAGCACTGTGCTGAACCCCGGGGATGTAAGCACCGGATGATCAGATCAAATGCAGATTAGGTCCCAGAGGAGGCTCACAAGCTAGGCACTAGGGAGAAAAAATTCATTCTGTTTATGTGGTTTAATATGGGAAATTAAAAGGATGAGATACTGCACTTTTCAAAAACAAATGAATGAACATCAAATCCCTTAAATATAGTTGAGTGAAAGGTTTTATTGGTTTTCCATCTTCTTCATCTAATTCTGTCTCTCCGTCTGACACTGTGGAATCTAAATGCTTTAGAAAATCCGTGGCACCTTTGAACTGAGGCACTTCAATAAGTCAGTGGTCCTACCTTATGTCACTTGAACTATCCAAGACAGTTTGTAATTTAGCTTTTAAAATGGCTACTGAAGAGGAAGAAAGTCGTGTAGTGCCTTAGTTATCTTGCTACTGTGCATAGTCCCGAAGCAGCGTGGACTAGTGGATAGAACACAAGTCCAGGAGCCGGAGAACCAGGGTTCTAATCCCTGCTCCACCACTTGCCTGCTATGGGAGACCTTGGGCAAGTCACCTAACTTCTCTATGCCTCAGTTTCCTCATCTGTAAAATGGGGTTTTAGTACCTGTTCTCCTTCCTTTGCTGAGCCCCACATGGGACAGGCACTGTGGCACATGCTATCTTTATTATTATTATTATTATCATCATTAGCATTGTATTTTTAAGCACTTGCTACGTATCAAATACTGTATGAAGTGCTAGGGTATCACCATTCTTCTTCTTCTCATCCTGTTTAGCTGTATTGCAATGAACAATACCTCCGTGTCTGTCAGCTGACTGCCTTTCTTATCTGACCCTGACAACAAAGGCAGAGAATAGTGCAAAAGTTAAATAGAAAAAAGACAATGCACCCATTCTAACAGCTTGAGAAATAGTTGTTTTCACACTATTTTAGCTGCATTGATTTTCACATATGCATTTTTGTGAGTCTCACTGATAGTGGAGTCATTTTAAATAAATGTACATATGTTTGTACCGATGGTGAAAGTCTCTCTCTCTCTCTCTCTCTCCCTCTCTCTCTCTCTCTCTCTCTCTCTCTCTCTCTCACACACACACACACACACACACACACACACACACTCATGTCCTTGTTAGCTTCATTATAACCAATGAAAGACAATTAGCTTCTGAATAAGTGATTGCACTTAAATATTAGGCAGCTTAGTCTTGGTACCAGTAGTGATTTTTTTTTTTTTGATGGCGGCAGGGGGGAGGACAGAAATATGTTGTTTGCAGAGAACTGAAAATTGCTTTTAGTTGTGTTGGAAAATTAAAGTTAGGTAAAATATATATCTTACCAGCTCCCCTCCTGATGAATTATGATACACTTTTGTTACTTCTGCCACTTTTACAACATCCATCAAACCCTGCAGTCAGCATCTGCAGTAATTATCTTGTCCTGTACTGTCCCCTCTAATTATTTTAAAAGACATTTCCACGGCAAGATTCATAAAACACTTTTACTACAGCTGAGAAAACGGTCAATAAATTAATTCAATTGCCGTTTTGAAAATATTACCTCACTTTGGGGCATCTTTAATTTTGTACCACTTTTTTATCCAAAAGACATTAAAAAATATTTTTTATATAGAAATGTCAATGTGGCATTTAGGAATAGAAATGCCGGTTGAAATTGGCATTTTTAAATTAGAGGAAAATCATTTCACCCCTATTTGGTCAAAGGTTCAGTTCTCTGGTGTCCCCTAGATTCTTAGTTAGTCGGGTCCTTCTTGAACTTGGAATATGCCATAAACTAACCAATGCTTGCATTTAGGAGGGTGCACTGAAAAGTAAATAATATCAAAGCTGCCTGGTTTGGGCTCTTAAAATCTCTGAAGGCGGTGCCACTGTGATCTTCATACCACCCCTGAGGGAAAGAGGGGAAACCTTTCAGGTTGCAGTCATTGCTAATGACAACGCAGCGGCTGGAAAGAAAGCATTAATTTCTTTGAGTAGCATTAGGATTCAAGCCTCCTGCTGTGTTCACCAGTTACTCACTCTGCACAGCTGCCTTCTCAGCTGGGTACCCTAAATCAGCACTGTGTAGACAGGCAGAAATGACCAGAATGCATTTATTCATGGAGACGATTTCCTTCATAATGATAGAAAGGTAGGGCTCAATCAGTCTTCCAGACTTCTGTTTTCCAACTGTCCTGTGCCTATTTCTTTTCCCCTCAATCATGCAGAAGCTGCTCACAAATATCATCTTGGAATTTTCAAAAAAGATGATGGTGAAAGGCTGACCTTTCAATATTGTTATTCAAACAATCAGCCTGAAGGAATAATCAAGAGTATTCTTAAAATATGTTTGAGCACATATATCTCTATTTATATATTCATGGATCTAGCTGTCCTTCAGGGTACAAAGACATTGCTGCTGAGAGATTTGTTCAGTATGTTTGAATGTTCATGAATGGACATTGGTGAGCCACGTTGCCTTCTCTGTCTTGTGAGTATAAAGGTCGTCTTTTGTTGTATAGCTACGTTTGTCCTGCTCAGTGCCTGGTGCCACTTTGATGTACCCCTGTTTGGGTTGCGGTCTTCTCAGACCATCTGTTCTCAGAACATTGCCCCATATCTAATTTCTGTTGTCCAGGTTAGTCTGGTTTCCGCTGTTGTCCCGTAGGACCACCCTGAAACCCGAGGACTGCCTTCTTGAGGCACATACGCAAGAAGACACGCTATCATTATGAATTATTTTCAAGAATAAGCTCTTTCAAAGAAGCGGTGAGGCCTGGGACTCAGAGGATCTGATTTCTAATCCCAGCTCTGCCACGTGCCTGCTGTGAGACCTTGGGCAAGTCACTCTTCTGGATCTCAATTCCCTCACCTGTAAAATGGGGATTAAATAATCTTCCCTCCTATATAGACTGCAAGGCCCTGGTGGGACAGGGACTGAGTCCAACCTGATTAACTTGTGCCTACCTCAGGGCTCAGAACAGTGTTTGGCCCATAGTAAGGATTTAAATTTCCATGGCTATAGGGTCCTCTCTATCATACTAAGTATTGAATTCCTCCGGTGGGCAGAGCACTTGTCTAAGTACAGTAAATTACCCAGTTTTCATCTGCAAGGTACTAAGTGAGCTTTGGAAACAAGGGAGATGATAATCATACTTATAATTAACAATGACTGTGATAAGCGCTTACTAAGTTCCAAGAACTCTACTAAACTCTGGGGTATATAATCAATTCCCACAGTCTAAAAATGAGGGAGAAAAGATATTGAATCCTCATTCTAAGGATGAGGGAACTGAGAAAGGGAGTTAAGTTTCTTTCTCAAGGTCCCACGGCAAAATTTTGGAGTCAGAATTAGAACTCAGCTCCTTTGACTTCCAGACTCCTGCTCTTTCCATACCCCTGCATATGGGTACGTATAATCCTGCAGTACCTTGTCAAGTTATTTTTGTGTCAGGCCATTCCTAATCTCTCATTTAATCCAAGGAAATTTGCTCTTTGAGTTTGTGACATAAGTGAAACTTAGAAGCCATTTGTATCGTTAATCTTTCATAGGGATTTTTCTCAGTAAATGGTTTCTGCTGTTCCACTAGCTGGCCTTCCTGATAAGAACCCAACCATGAGCAAATATAATTACATGAATATAGCCTTCCTCTGACAGACATAGGGTTTCTTGCAATCTATGCCAGGGGATTGGAGACTGCACGAAAATGAATCTGTTCCTCTGACATGATACCTTGTCAGTGGAGTTTTCATTGACCGAAAAAATTCCACAAAGAGGGTTATTCAAGTACAAATAAAATTGTGAAATTTAAGGTTGAGCAGATCCTGGTGGATTAGATGAAAATGAACTCAAATCGTGGCTCAAATTTAATTTTCAAGGTGGTTTCCCGGTAGATGAGGACAGTGGAAACTAGCTCGATGTGCCCTGTGAGGCAGAGCATCTGTTGCGGAACCTGGCATGGCTGCGTTCAGTTGTTGCTCACTTTTAAACATGTAGTGTCATTGCTCAGAAGAGAAGTTTTGGTGTTCCAAATATAGTGCCAGAAGATTTCCCATCATTTCAAAGCCACTCTCAGGAGTGAACCAAGGAGTTGATTGAAGTCTGATGTCTGAGCCACCCATCACTGATGAGAATTCAGAGGTGACACACTTGCAAGTACACTCTGAGTTCCTTAATGTGGAGGTGCAAACACGGCAGTGGAAAAGCACCTCTTCAGCTCTTCCTTTATAGGTACCGAGGAGCAAAAGGGAAATGAGTTTAAATAAACCCAAACTGTGCGCCTTTCAAACAGGAGCTGAAGCTCTCTGGCTCAGGGTGGGTTAGCCACCTGTTCTAGCCTCTGTCTGCTGAATAAATTAGATGGTCCCAGGGGAGTATATGCAGCTGATTGGGCCTGCCTTGTTGCTAAGGCAACCATTTTGCTCTCTGCTATACGATTTAGGCAGTCCCTCTAACACAGGTTCTGCAAGCAAAATCACAAGAAAATTTTCTGCCCCCAGCTTTTTGTATTTTTTTTTTTTTAGTTAAGATCATGGGGATCCCAGTTCTTAATAGATGGCCTTATGATGTTTCTTTTTTTTTCAGAACTGCATCTTACACACCATAAAAACATTAAAATCTAAATGTAGTAATATTAGTGAGCCTCAAATTAGCTCCTGGAACGGTCTCAACCCCAAATGGAATCTAAGCCTAAGGTAGCAACACACAATGTAAAAGGAAAATACACATGAAGCAATTTTCCGAAGCTACACCAGACATTATTCCTATCAAGGTCACCCCGAGCGGAGCTAATAGACATCTGTGGAGATGAGAGCCATAATTGAGGGTGGGCTCGCTCAGATCCATCAAACCATTCTGAGATCCCCAGTGGAAATGGTGATTTATCTTTCTTTTCTAGACTAAGTGGCCATTCTCTGAAAGTGCCAAAAGATGGGAGGAGGGGGAGGGGGAGATAGCTCTATCTGACTGTATACTGAATCCACAACTTGGATGCCCTGTTACACTTTTACATTGTTGCTGTTGCATAGTTGCTACTATACGGTTCTCAGACTTTGTGCCCAGGCAGATACGCTTGGACAAATGGAAAAATCAGAGGGCCCCTGGCACTGTAAAAACACTGACTGGTGATAATCTTTTGTACATATTTAGTACAGTAGATTTGGAGGGATTTGCTCTTGGGAAGGTCAATAAGTAAATATTAGTAAAAGAGAAGATAATGAAACATGTATTATAAATTAAGCTCCTATTGGTTTGACCCATCCTCACCATTAGTTGGTCATTTTAAAAATATTGAAAGTCTATTTAAAGTCTATAAGTCTATAAAGAAGTAGATCCTTCTGTTAATTTGGGGAATTAGCTCCGTCAGTTATGGCTATCCCTTTGACTCCAGTGTTCGTGATCTTTTGAGAATGCCCAAGGAATTAAGCCACGAGCATAACTGTGAATCTTGAATAATGATCCGCAGTTGGGTTTTTGGTAATTGGTAATGCAGACTGAAGTTTCATTCCAGGAGACTTGTCCTTTTGGGCATCAAGTCTCTGGAGAATTGGATGACAATTTTACTCATAGTGCAATACTAGTACATTGGTCCAGATCCTGATGCTTGTATTCGAGCTGTATTCATTACCTTTCATATGTGATTTGAGGTTTCAAGGCTCAAATTATCATGGTATGCCCCAAGCCTTTTTTCCTTCAATGGAGAGTGATTCTAAGATTGTAACTATATTTAGTGTTTTTATAATAGGGAAAGAGGGTGTAGTTTTCTTGGTCAGGACCTGCTATGAATTGGATTTTGTAAGAACAGAGGAGGGAGAGTAGATACTATTCTGCTGGCAAATGGGCTCATCAACAGGAAATAAATATACTTTTTTATTAATCATAGTCATGGAGTGCTTACTCTGTGCAGAGCACTGTACTTGTACTAAGTGCTCTATCTCACCTTGGCTTCACGGACTCTGTCCTCTCCTGGTTCTCCTCTTACCTCTCTGGCCGATCATTCTCGGTCTCCTACGCTGGAGCATCCTCCCCCTCCCATCCTTTAACTGTTGGAGTTCCTCAAGGGTCAGTTCTTGGCCCTCTTCTGTTCTCCATTTACACTCACTCCCTCGGTGAACTCATCCGCTCTCACGGCTTTGACTACCATCTCTACGCAGATGACACGCAGATCTACATCTCCGCCCCTGTCCTCTCCCCCTCCCTTCAGGCTCGCATCTCCTCCTGCCTCCGGGACGTCTCCACCTGGATGTCGGCCCGCCACCTAAAACTCAACATGAGCGAGACTGAGCTCCTCATCTTCCCTCCCAAACCCGGTCCTCTCCCAGACTTCTCTATTACCGTGGATGGCACGACCATCCTTCCCGTCCCGCAGGCCCGCAATCTCGGTGTCATCCTTGACTCGTCCCTCTCGTTCACCCCACACATCCTATCCGTTACCAAGACCTGCCGGTTTCACCTCTACAATATCGCCAAGATCCGCCCTTTCCTCTCCACCCAAACGGCTACCTTACTATTACGGGCTCTCGTTATATCCCGGCTAGACTACTGTGTCAGCCTTCTCTCTGACCTCCCTTCCTCCTCTCTCGCCCCGCTCCGGTCTATTCTTCACTCCGCTGCCCGGCTCATCTCCCTGCAGAAACGATCTGGGCATGTCACTCCCCTTCTTAAACAACTCCAGTGGTTGCCTATCGACCTCCGCTCCAAACAAAAACTCCTCACTCTAGGCTTCAAGGCTCTCCATCACCTTGCCCCTTCCTACCTCTCCTCCCTTCTCTCTTTCTACCGCCCACCCCGCACGCTCCGCTCCTCTGCCGCCCACCTCCTCACCGTCCCTCGGTCTCGCCTATCCTGCCGTCGACCCCTGGGTCACGTCCTCCCGCGGTCCTGGAAAGCCCTCCCTCCTCACCTCCGCCAAACTGATTCTCTTTTCCTCTTCAAAACCCTACTTAAAAATCACCTCCTCCAAGAGGCGTTCCCAGACTGAGCTCCTCGTCCCCCTCTACTCCCTCTGCCATCCCCCCTTTACCTCTCCACAGCTAAAGCCTCATTTTCCCCTTTTCCCTCTGCTCCTCCACCTCTCCCTTCCCATCCCCACAGCACTGTACTCGTCCGCTCAACTGTATATATTTTCGTTACCCTATTTATTTTGTTAATGAATTGTACATCGCCTTGATTCTATTTAGTTGCCATCGGTTTTTACGAGATGTTCTTCCCCTTGACGCTGTTTAGTGCCATTGTTCTTGTCTGTCCGTCTCCCCCGATTAGACTGTAAGCCCGTCAAACGGCAGGGACCGTCTCTACCTGTTGCCGACTTGTTCATCCCAAGCGCTTAGTACAGTGCTCTGCACATAGTAAGCGCTCAATAAATACTATTGAATGAATGAATGAATACTAAGTGCTTGAGAAAATATGATACAAATGAGGTGTTAAACATGTTTTCTGCCCACAGTGAGCTTACAGTCTAGAGGTTAGAGAATAAACCCTGTGGGGAGGGAACTCAGACATCCTGCAACTGTGTGGTTTGCTTTATATTTGTGTGTGGAATTTTATTTAGGTTTAGCTCAATAAATATCATTAGTTGAGGTCATTGCCAGGTTCAGTGGGAAGTTGGTCTGTGGAGAAACAGATTCCCATTTTCAGGCCCCTCTGGACAATTTAGAACAAACTCTCAAGGAATGACTGAGGGCTCAGATCCAGAAGTGATGTCAAACACTTAGAAGTGTATAGCGGAGCTCCCACTGTGCTCTGAGGTTGGGATATGGACCTCAGGCAGGTATGCCAGGTTTAGCAACCTCAAACTAAAGCATTTAGGAGTAGAGCCCGTTATTTTCCCCGTAGGGACAATCAGGTCATTAGTATTCACTAACTCCTGTGGTGGGCAGAGCAAAATACTGAGAACTTGAGAAAGCACAATAGAAGAGATGAACTTTGTCCATGAGGAGCTTTCAGTAGTTCATCTGAGCTAAATGAAAGAAGCAACTTGGACTAATGGATAGAGCATGGGCCTGGAAATCAGATGGCCCAGGGTTCTAAATCCCGCCTGCCACTTGTCTGCTTTGTTACTTTGGGCAAGTCACTTAACTTCTCGGTGCCTCAGTTACCTAATCTGTAAATGGAGATTGACTGTGAGCCCCTCGTGGGGTAGTGGATTGGGTCCAACCTGATTATCTTGTACATACCCGGGGCTTAGTACAATGCTTAGCACATAGTAAGCACTTAACAAATACCACTTACAAATAAAATAGGACCATGTGGGGAAGATGATGAGGCTTGTTAATCTTGTATTTTCATAAAATGTTCAGTGTTGGGAGACACAGAGCTAGGCCTTAGGTGGCTCTACTAGAGAATCATTCTTTTAGTTTAGAAAGTTTTCTACTGTTACAATTTGCTTTCCAGGCAAGGAAAATGAATGGTGGAGAACTGCAAGTCAAGACCTGGCACCGATTATTCTTCCTGTCTTCAGTATTAATAATGTTGGTATTTGTTAAGCGCTTACTATGTGCCGAGCACTGTTCTAAGCGCTGGGATAGACACAGGGAAGTGCTGCATGCTCTGCACACAGTAAACGCTCAGCAAATATCACTGATTCATTTTTATGACATATAGTGTACATCAATCAAAGGAGGTTTGACAAGGAAAATATTTCATCACGAGTCACAGCTTTTTTTTTTGCGGTAGAGTATTTTCCAACTGAGGAAATCAATCATATTTATAGAGCACTTATTGTGTGTGGCGCACTCTACTAAGTGCTTGGGTAGTAGAACGATCAGACCATGTTTCCCCACTACTCAAAAAACTCCAATGGCTGCCCATCCACCTCCACATCAAGCAAAAACTCCTCACCATTGGCTTTAAAGAACTTAACCACCTTGCCCCCACATATCTCACCTCGCTGCTCTTCTACTACAACCCAGGCACCACACACTTGGTTCCTTTGGTACTAACCTTCTCATTGTACCTCAATCTCATCTATCTTGCTGCCGATCTCTGATCCACATCCTACCTCTGGCCTGGAATGCCCTCCCTCCTAATATCAAACAGACAATTGCTCTCCCTCTCTTCAAAGCCATATTAAAGGCACATCTCCTCCAGAAAGCCTTCCCTGATTGAGCCATCCTTTCTTCTTCTCCCACTCCCTTCTGCGCCACTCATAGTTCTCCTTCATTAATCCTCTTGCCCTTCCCCATGGTGCATATGTATATATCTGTAATTTATTTATTTATTTAGATTTCTGTCTTGTCCCTCTCTAGGCCATGAGCTTGTTGTGGGCAGGGAATGTGTTTGTTATATTGACTCTCCTAAGCACTTAATACAGTGTTTTGCACACAGTAAGTAAATAGAATTATTAGTAATAATAATAATACAAAAGTACAGAGTTGGTAGACATGTTCTCTGCCTACAAGGATCTAGAGGGGGAATCAGAAATTTTGTAAATGCTTTGTTGTTGACCATCTGTACTAATCCTCCTTAAAGGTAGAGAAATAGAAACCCATGGGAGTTTAATTTTAATTTTTCTTTTAGGAGAGCATAGTGAGTCAGCATCTATAGAATACAAAGAGTAGGAACCCATTTTCCTGATTCCCAGCTTGGACGATTTTTTATCCCTAGAGCAGTGACTCTTTCTGTAACTCTAAGGAGCTGCAGAAATAGCACCTTGATTTGTCATCCGAATCCTCTCTGCAAGCCAAGAAAGATTGGCCTAATTTTCATTTGGATGCAAAACCTGCAGTGAAATGTTGTTGGAGACTTGATAGATGGCATTTTCCCTTTCCGATCCATATGGAAGGTTGCAGAGAGCTATGGTCCCTATGTTGTTGGAAGTCTATCTTTTTGGCTTGTGAAATAAAAAGAAGATTTGCATTAGACCTTAAAATCTTTGTGGCACACTTTACTGAGAAGGATATTGAACTTTATCTCATCCTATTGCAATCTTATCGGAGCAGGGATCCAAATTGCAAAATGAATTGGATGTGCAGTATCTCAGCTTCACTTCGACCTGGTGTTCACATGGCACTAATAAATAAAGTCTTCTCTGTATTAAGTAGGTAGGGAAAATACTTTCCTAAATTGCCAAAGCAATAGGTCATTAACTCCACTGCTTTTAGCCTCTGATTTTAAAGGGCATCTTTCTCCAACATACTGAGTGATGTGGGGATTACTCATGTCTACTCACAAATACTCTTTTAATTGGAAATGCAATTGAAAAAGGCACAAAATTTGAATAGAGAATTTTCAATTGCCAACTTTGATTTTTACCAATTTACTCCAGATAGACTATCAGTCCCCACTTCCTTGACCTACCTAGTTAATTACGGGACAGGAACTTCATACCCATGTAGCGCCTGCTCCCTAGAGCCAGGTGAAATACCTCTTCACTCCACCAACCTCAGAAGAAAAGAGAGAAATTTTGAATCCAACCTCCTCCTCCTCCTCCCCACACCACCCCCATCACACTCCACGAATTCTGGGAACTTGTATTCAAGTGACTGGAAAAAAGACATTTTTTTCTTCCAGGGAAATGTAGTTTTTCTTTGCCTTCTTTAATTCCCTTGCCACACTTCAACAGAACTTTTGGATGTTGTGAACACACACCCACAGTCTCAGAGAAAACTGCCAGCATATCACTAACAGGGTGGATCTGGGGGTTTTGTTGATAGAATCTCAATGCATGTCAATAATCTCCCCATCTAGACTTTAAGCTCCTTGGGGGCAGGGAATGTATCTTATCAACTTGGTTATATTGTGCTCTCCCAAGTGCTCTACAAATACCTCTGATAGATTGCAGAGTTGAGGGGGCATCCTTTGAAACATGAAAATGGTAGATTTGAAAAGAGAATGAAGCAGTCAGTTTTCCCATAATGCATGTTCTTACCAGGGTTTTGGAATGCTGTTTGATGAAGAGAATTTGGGTAGACTATGATATGATATTGGAAGGAAATGTCTTTGCATGTGCCCAAGGGTGTTCAAATCATGTGTGCAATACAGTGCAAGTTCACTTAATGCAGAGCTCATTGGAAGAATAATTCCCTTGTCAGTGTGGTATATTGCATTTTTTCACCCAACCAGTGGTGGGGATCTAATTTTTGATTGGAGAAACGTTGTTCAGGCAAGAACTTTCAATAGGTTCCAGAGGGTTTGTTTCATTTGGCGGCAGCTCCATAATGGTGAATGGTTTGGGGAGGAAATGAGTGAGATTCACCACGTTTCTTTAGGTGTTCACCCACCCAAAGGTAGGGGCCCTTCTCTGTCCCAGCTTGGAACTGAGTCAATCGATCACATTTGAGTGTTTATTGTATGCAGAAAGGTGTACTAAGTGCTTGGGAGAGTATGGCATGACAGAGTTATAAGACGTGCCCCTGGCCACAAGGAGCTTACAGTCTAGAGGATATTTGAGTCAAAACTTTGGCCTAATTTTTGATGTCCAAGCTCCTCTATGTTGGGGAAAAGACAGTTGCACTAAGCACACGTTAAATACCAGTATTTGATTGCTTAAACCTATGTTTGCCAATTTAAGCCCATAGGTCTTTCACTCTTCTGCCACCTCTTATTTTTGCTCTATGGACATAGCTGTAGAATAGTGTGGCAAAAGTCACACACAATGATCTCAATTTTTTTTTAAAGCTTTGAATTGCTGATGAAGATGATCAAGATCTATACTGGAACCTAAATTAAAGGTTTTTTCAGGTATTTGAGAGGACTGGACATTGAAACCCCAGATCTTCTTAACATGACATCTGACAGAGTTGATGAACTCCCATTCCTGGAGCAATGTGAATGCTTACCTGTCAGCCATACTTCCTTCTAGCTGGTACGGTTGCTAAGGCAACCACTTCCTTTGTATGTGTTCAGAGTGGCTGTCTTGTTTTGGACACGAACTCTGGGACTGTTGCCAGATTTACAATTCTCAAATTCGGATCTGTACTGTGGTTTACTTAACCTGTTTACTGGCCTGAAAAAAATTAAACGTGTAGAAGCTTTTTGTTTTTTTCAAGACAGAAACCTGCAGCTATAACAGGACAAAATCCTTGAAGTATTTCTGTGTTTGGATAGAAGGGGCTGCTGAAGGAGAGAAATTAGAACAATCTTTAAAATCTTTAATGACAATTATTTTATTTGAATCCTAATGAACTCCATTTCGAAAGGGTAATGATTCAAGCTTGGTTTGTAGTTTTCATCCCTGCCTAATGAAACTGGGAAAGCCAAAGCCATTCATGGTAATAAGAAGGAATAGGTATTACATTTTTCAAGCTGTAGTCTCTGACAAAGAATGAGAATTCTTTTGAAAAGAGCCTTGTAGAAGCTGTCCAAACTATCCCAGATTCTAATCTGTTGAATAAAACATATTCCCATGTTCTTTTTCAGCTTTCCTATAAGGATTGGGGAAAGAGGAAGTAAAGAATCTCAAAATGGCTGATACCTCTGAACTTTGAAGGTCTGATCATTGATTTGAGATCACTGGATCATAGATCTTGTGTCTTGGAGCACATCACAGTCTAATTTTGCACCCTGGAGTTGACATATAAAATGAGCAAAGGAAGTAGGGTCTAGTGGCCTCAAGCCAGAGGACCTGTGTTCTAAATCCGAATCTGCCAATTGCAACTGTCTGTCCCCAGTGCTTAGTACAGTGCTTGGCACTTAATAAGCACTTAAAAAATCCACATATACATAAATATATGTATTAGAGAAGCACCGTGGCTTAGTGGAAATAGCATAGGTTTGGGAATCAGAGGTCATGGGTTCTAATCTCAGCTCCTCCACTTGTAGCTGTGTGACCTTGGGCAAGTCATCAACTTCTCTGTGCTTCAGTTACCTCATCTGTGAGTCCTACGTGGGATGACCTGATTACCTTGTATCTACCCCAGTGCTTAGAACAGTGCTTGGCTCATAGTAAGTGCTTAACAAATACCAACATTTTTATTACTATTATTACATATATGTTCCCCACTCTACCAATTACAGTGTCTAGGCAGTCAAGAAAACTGACCGTGAGATGTGTAGGTTGTTGTCTGAGGTCAAGCACAGACTGAAATAGTCTGGGTACCAATGTGTGGGAGTTTCTTCTTCTTGTTATTGCTATTATATTCAGCATTTATTGTGTGTCAAACACTGTTCTAAGCATAAGAGTAGAGACAAGTTAATCAGGTTGGACACCGTCCCTGTCCCACCCAGAGTTCACAGTCTAAATAGAGGGAGAGAGATTTATTCCTCATTTTGCAGTTGAGGAAACTGAGCTCAGAGAAGTTAAGTGACTTGCCCAAGGTCACAGAGCAAACGATGGCAGAGCTGGGATTAGAACCCAACTTCTCTGACTCCTGGATCCGTGCTTTGTCCACTGGACTGTGCTGCTTCTCAAGAATTAACTTATATCTACTCCATTGCTTAGGTCAGTGCTTGGCATATAGTAAGCATTTAACAGATACCATAAAAAAAATTGTGCCCGAAACTAGCCTCAAGCCCACTATCCTGAATTTAATTCTCACACTGTACTGACTGAGTTAGCTTGGTGTGCTAGCCCTAATCTAGACCATTTCTCTTTGAGAGGTTCCAGACCCACCCATCAGTAGTGTTTACTGAGCCCCTACTCTGTTCAGAATACTCTGTCAATTGCTTTGGGAGAGTGAAATAATAGTAATGAGAATTAATGAGCATCCCCTGGATGTAACACATGATACTAAGTGCTCAAGAGAGTATGACAATCTCACAATATATGGATCCTTAGATTCTAAGTTGGGGAATCGTTCATTCATTCACTCATATTTATTGAGTGCTTACTGTGTGCAGAGCACTGTACTGAGTGCTTGGGAAAGGACAATGCAACAATAAACAGACACATTCCCTGTCCACAGTGAGCTTTCAGTCTGGAGGTAGGGGGGAAGACAGACATTAATATAAATAAATAAATTATAGATATATACGAAAGTGCTGTGAAGCTAAGAGGGGGAAGAACAAAGGGAACCAGTCAGGGTGACGCAGAATGGAGCAGAAGAAGAGGAAAGAGGGGCTCAGTCTGGATGGCCTCTTGGAGGAGATGTGCCCTCTATGAGGTCCTGAAGTGGGGGAGACCAACTGTCTGTCAGATTTGATGACATAAGGCATTCCAGGCCAGAAGCGGGATGTAGGCTAGGTGTCGGAGGCAAGATAAAGTGCAATCGAGGCACGGTGAGAAGGTCAGCATCAGAAGAGCAAAGTGTGTGGACTGGGTTGTAGAAGGAGAGTGGTGAGATGAGTTAGGAAGGGGCAAGGCGGTGGAGTGCTTTAAAGCCGGCATCAGGAAGATGAGTTGTTTACAAATGGTGGAAGCAGAAGGATAAACAAAGTTATGTATTTGTCCTCTGAAGCATTGAAAGATGAGTAAATGAAAAAGAATAAATGGATTATAATGATAACGTTGGTATCTGTTAAGTGCTTACTATGTGCAGAGCACTGTTCTAAGCCCTGGGGTAGATACAGGGTCATCAGGTTGTCTCACGTGAGGCTCACAGTCTTCATCCCCATTTTACAGATGAGGTAACTGAGGCATAGAGAAGTGAAGTGACTTGCCCACAGTCACACAGATGACAAGTGGAAGAACCAGGATTCAAACCCATGACCTCTAACTTCCAAGCCCGGGCTCTTGCCACTGAGCCACTGCTTCTCTACATTAATATGTACCTATGTTGACCATTAAAGGAGATGGAAATTAACCAGGAGATGCTTTCTCTATAAAGTGGGATTTCAGAATGGGAAAGACTATGAAGCTTTGCTCTGGTAGCTTTGAAGGAGCAGGGGTTTTCAAGGGGGATTCCTCATGGGACAAGGAATAAGAAGAAAGTTGTTTTTGGAGAAGTATGGAGCTGTGGAATAATAATGTTGGTATTTGTTAAGCGCTTACTATGTGCAGAGCACTGTTTTAAGCGCTGGGGGAGATACAGGGTAATCGGGTCGTCCCACGTGAGGCTCACAGTTAATCCCCATTTTACAGATGAGGTAACTGAGGCACAGAGAAGTGAAGTGACTTACCCACAGTCACACAGCTGACAAGTGGCAGAGCCGGGAGTCGAACCCATGACCTCTGAATCCGAAGCCCGGGCTGTTTCCACTGAGCCAAGCTGCTTCCCCTTGCAAGAATAGCAAGATGAGAGCGGGTACATAAAATCTCTCAAGACATCAGGCAATTTTGCCTGGTGAGAAGAGACTTGGGTAGTCTTTGGAAGATTCTGAGGTGAGGATGTCATGTGCTAAGGGATGTTTTGGAAAGATGCTCCATTTGGGCAGTGAACATATCTACCAAATCTGTGTTATTGTTGTCTCCCAATTGCTTACTACAATGTTCTGCACACAGTAAGTGTTCAGTGAGTATCATCGATTTTTTTTTAATAATATTAAGCACTTATGGTGTGCCAGGTATTCTATTAAGCACTGGAATAGATACGAGCTTGTCAGGTTGGACACAGTTCATGTCCCACATAGGGCACTCACTCTTAATTCCCATTTTCAGATGAGGTAACTGAGGCCCAGAGAAATGAAGTGACTGACCCAAAGTCACTCAGCAGACAAGTGGTGAAGTCAGCATTAGAACCCAAGCCCTTCTGACTCTGACTAGGCCACACTGCTTCATTGATTGCTTGATTAGCTCCTGGCAGTGAAGTACTGTAGGTAGCACAGAGGAAAGGCTCAAGGCAGGAGAGCCATGAGGAAGATTCCTCTTTTCTCATTTGTTTTTTCATTTGAGAATAATTTTGGATGATCCATCTCCCACGAAGCATTTCTCTCCCCAACCCTTCCAGCAGATTTGTAGGAAGCTTATTTTGTTGGTAATGCTATCAACATTTGGTTTACAAATAAGGACTTGAACTCTATCCTGGGAATTATTCAACTTTCCTTTGGCAGTGAAAAGGCTTGGAAAAACTGTTTAATAGTGTTTTCCTTCATCAATTAAATATTCCGACTGAGAGCAAATGCCCCGAATTGTGTAGATTTGGAGACTATGCTGTATTCCAAGCATTATTCTTTTTATTCTGGAACTATAGTTGTCATGGGAGATATTAATGCAGTTAATAAAAATGCTAATGCACAACCAATGTTTTCCAGCATACTAAACAAAAGTAACAAGTGGCAGAGGCTTTGTCTAGAGAGGAAACGTAAGTGCAAGTGATGAAGAGGCAACTCACACAGCAGAAGCTAGGTTGCTTCCGTCAGGATACCTCTGGCCTGTAATGCTCTCCTTCATCATATCTGACAGACAGTCACTCTCCCCACCTTCAAAGCCTTTATTGAAGGCACACCTCATCTATAAGACCTTCCCCACCTAAGCCTCCATGTCCTCTTCTCCAACTCCCTTCTCTGTCACCTTTGCACGTGGTTTTGCGCCCTAAGTCGCCCTACAGCATTTATGTACATATCTGTAGTTTAGTTATATCACTGCCTGTCTCCCCATTATAGACTATAAGTTTGTGTGGGCAGGTAATGGGTTTACCAACTCTATTATTGGACTCTTCCAAAGACTTAGTACAAGGCAATAAATATGATGTAGAATCCAAATTCAGGTGGGTTTAAGATATAATTTTTAGGAAATATTTCAAGGGGTTCTAGCAGATTGTTAAAATTGGAAAGAGATCTTGTTAAGGAAGAGGGGGTGAGCTGACAAACATTGATGCCAGTGGCCACTGCTGCTGCCTCCCTTCTCCTTCATTCCCTACCCCACCACTCCGTGGCTCCTCTCCTGACTATTGACAATTACTCTCCCCCCTTCAAAGCCTTATTGAAGGTTCATCTCCTCTGAGACTCTCCCTGACTAATCCCTCATTTCCTCTTCCCCCACTCCTTTCTGCACTGCCTTGACCTAATCACTTTATTCATCCTCCCCTCCCACCCCACCACACTTATCTCTAGACTGTAAACTTGTTGTGAGCAGAGAATGCGTCTGTTGTATTGTTAAACTGTACTCTCCCAAGTGCTTAGTAGTGCTCTGCACAGAGTAATTTTTCAATAAATACATTGGACAGATTGACCCTTCTTGTCCAAGAAGGTGAAGCAAGCCTTCCACTTTGGTGGTGTGGACTCCACATAGAGGATTCATTAGGTCAATTGTATTGATTGAGCACTTGCAGTGTGCAGAGTACTGTGTTAAGTGCTTGGGAGAGTACAAAATAACAACTAAAAGACGCATCCCCTGCCCACAGTGAGCACTGGCATTATGGAGGCTGTGAGTATTGGACTCTGGACAGCTCTCTCTGGAGAATAAGGCATTGAAAATGGTGTTCTCTACGATAAGACTCTTAAGTTCTTGTTGTGTCCTTGGGTTCTTAGGTCTTCTGATTGAGTTCAGCTTTCTGCATGTCAGTCAACAACCTCCAAGAGTTCCCATTCCTAGATGTTGTGAGCTTGGGGAAAAGGGACAAGATCTAACTTCTTGGATTCTTCCCCAGAGCTTAGAATAATGCCTGGCATTCAGCAGGAACTTCAGTAAATACCAGTGAATGAATGAGGCAATGGGAGAGGAGTTCCAGGAGGGGGATAATGTAAATAACAGCTTGGCAAAGAGGGAGATGAATGCTAGGGTTAGCCAGATGGTTATTTGGGTGAAGCTGAGAATGAGAACCAGTGTAGAGGGAAAATTCAGGCAGGAGGTACCCAACCGATAAGGAGCCTTGAGGCCAAGGAGTAGGAGTTTGGATTTAAACTCCTGTAGCTGCTATGATGGAGAGAACTGACATAATCAAATGGATTCTTGAGGAAGATCATCTTGGTTCCCGAGTGAAAAATACAACGGAACAATAGAATCTGGAAGCCTGGAGACCAAAGAATTGTAGCTTTGGCAGGAATTTTGAGAGAGCAAGTCATCTGGGCAATGATCAAATAGTGAGAACTATGTAGTCTCTACTTGCAGTCAATCCACTGTATGTATTGAGTACTTATGGTGTGCCCAGTCAACTGAATGTATAATAAAATTGAATACAGTCTCTAATCTCAAGGAGCTTGCAGTTTAGCAAGGGAAATTATTATTTGTTACAAAAATGGGGCACCCAATCAACTCCCTGAAATATGTGCATCCTGGTTTTGAGACATTTATTCACTTAGATTGAGGCTGACTGGCTTAGAGCAGAGTGAAGGTGTCTTTTTATTTGCTTGCAATACTATTTGGAAGTAGATGCTACAAAGATTAAAGCAGCATACCACTCCAAACTGTCAGCAAAACAAGAAACAGTATGTTTTCCTGAATTTTTCATCTCTCTCATTTTTCAAAATGGTACATTTGTTTTGGTACATTTGTGTAATCTGTGCATTTAGATCTATGAGCTTTGGGCATTTGTTAGTCATCTCACCGTCAGTTAACCACAGCATTTATATATGTATCTAGAAATTAGATACTACAAATGAGTTATATTAATGCTTGTCTCCCCCTTTAGACTACAAGCTCATTGTATATAGGGAGCGTGTCTACCTACTCTGTTGTCTTCCGAGTACTTACTATAGTGCTCTGCATACATTATGCCCCAAAATTATTATTATTATTACTGTTGTTTATTATTAATAAATGTTATTGATTGGTTTCATCTGAGCCATAAGGGGTGAGACTACTTGTTCCAAATGGTCATTCTACAGTCATTTTTGAATGTGCATACTGAACTATAGTTGCTTGATTTTAAGGAGTCTTATTTGCTTGAGGCCTATCTAAGACTGCACTATACAGGATGTATTCATTAAATTAATTCATTCAGTAACTTATTAAGCACTTACTGAGCACAAAGTACTGTAGTAAGCACTTGGGAGTATACAATATAACAATAAACAGATCCCCTGCCTACAATGAGGGATTTATATATGGATTTGTTAGCCACTTAACTTTTTGCTTAGTTTTTCCAAGTTAAACATGAAGACCTACATTATTTTGAATAGTCACAAATTTTAATTCTAAGACTCGCTGAAGAACCTGGCAAGTATTTTGACATAGCTCATTTAACACTCTTAATTGGTCCTTTAAAAAAGAGCATGAGGTGATAAAGTATTAAGTACATTAGATTTTGCTATTGTAATTAAGGCAAATGGTATGCCAGGATGGCCCAAACGTCTTTAAGGTTAATGAATATTGTGAATAACAGACAGTGTGCATAATTATACAATTAAATTTCTGTAATGGAAACATGTAAACTTCTAAAAGAAACTCACCTAGATTTAAGTAAGCCTTTCTGTAATTTCATCTAACTTAGATTTATGGCACTGGAATATTACTTTCTGGGCTTAGTGCAGAATTGAAGTAGGGTTTTACCTCGAGTTAATGTAGATGGGTTTTCAGGTCTGCAACATAACCTTAGCAATTAACGCTTATTGTGAAAGACACACAATCACAATCGATGAAAGGAATGAGGGTTAAGCGGATGGGAAAGAGCATAAAAAGCAACTAAGGTACTACATCAAATTAGCATTTAAGTGGAGCATATTAAATAGACTACAGATGTGCCCATTTTCTAGGGAGAAAAAGAGTCGGTGATTCGCTCATGGTAAGTGGGTGTCGCGCTTCTGGAATTTTTGAAGTAAACAGAATTGTAAAGCCAGATTTGATGAGAGAATGAGGCCTGACCCAATTGCTGTGCAATATCGGTTTTAGGAAGTAGATATCACTCATTAATTCATTTTTATTATTTTGATCAGTGATTAGTAATTGTGGTTGGTCCACAAATTTACACGGTGCATTTTCATACTTTGACAGTAATCTGGGATTGTGTGAAGCCGATGGATTATGGAGAAGGAAGAAACTAGTCCTCTCATCAAAGGGGAGACTGGGTCAACTGTCAGGGAAAAAAAGGCCTGTGAGTGCAATTCTTTTTAAGAGGATAGTTACCAGTATGGATTGGAGGAGCCAGGAAAAGCCCCAAGAGGATCTGGGCTAAAGGAGAGACTGTATGTAATCTAGATGGTGAACTCTAGATTGTGAACTCACTTTGGGCAAGGATGGTGTCTACCAACTCTGTTATAGTGTACTCCCTCAAGTGTTTAGTACAGTGTACACAGCAAGTACTCAGTACATGCTCTGAATGATTATATGGTATCTCTCAGCTCTTGTAAAGCAGAGAGAAATTCCCTTTTCCTTTATAAACACTGGCTCGTCCAGCAGCACTTTAATTCACTCATTCATCCAATCATATCGATTGAGCGCTTACTGAGTACAAAGCACTGTTTGAAGCACAATAAATAGACACATTCCCTATCCACAATGAGGTTACAGTGTAAAAAGATTTGAGCACTGTTTTGAGCGAGTGTTATTCAAATAGGAGGTACTCAGTAAGTGCCATCTGATTGATTACACGCCACTGACTCTGTAGTCTTCAGTTTTCTCCACTTGCTATTTTTAAATTGGTTGATAAATTGGTTCTTTCCTCCATAGTGAGATAACATTTGGAAGTACTGATTAAAAATCTCTAGATAATTAAAATAAAAAAGAGCTCTTAGGAGCTTATCCCTATTTACAGGTCTCTTCACTTCTCAACCTTCATTTTTAAATCAGAGAATTTGGCTTCTATCCTATGCTCTGTTTCAGTATATCAGTCAAAGACCTTTTGTCAGTATTCACGTATTTGACTTCTAGTCTTGGATCTGTCCTGCTTCTTCTGGATAGCATCATCCACATTCAAGCTTCCTTGATGGGAATTTCCAGTGCTAAGAGAGAATCAAATTATTTCCAGAATTAATGACAGAATTAATTGGGGCTCTGCCATATTAATCCACCCTCCACTGTTATCATCAATACTATTTATTGCTTACCATGCGCAAAACAGTGTCCTAATGTCTTGGGAGAATGCAGTGTAACAGAGTTGGTAGACACATTCTCTGCCCACAATGAGCTCAAAGTCTAGGCCGTTAGACTGTCAGTTCCTTGTGGGAGACCATCAGATCTTCCCGAGTGCTTAGGACAGTGTTCTGAATGGATTAGGCACTCAATAAGCATTATTGATTCGTTGATAGCAAAATATCTACATCCTCTCTTTCAAAGGTTTTAATAGAGTATCCAATTCTGGGTAAATTGGGTAAAATATAGGCCATCTGACTCTTTTTGGAAGCAACTCCCATTTATAGCATAGTTCCAGGGAGAAAATTGGTTCCCGCTAACACCATTTCCATGTAGATAGTTTTCAGGCTCTCAACGTGACGTATGTCTAAGGACTACCTGTCATATGAAAGAGGAAACATTAAGTTAAATTTCTTTATTTGGATTTCAGTTTAATGAAATGTTCCGTCTAGGGAGACTGACTCTTCTGAGATATTTCTTTGTTGAAATAATTTTTGCCTCCTCTCCAAACACTTGATAAATTGGGGGAAAAAATTGAGAACTGTTTTGTGACAAGATCTTATGATCTGTTGACAGTCTATGACCTGCAGTGCTAGGTAGTTCAGAGGTAAAGTTCATTAGCAAATCCATCAGATCAGAGTGGGGAAATATTGCTCTATTTTCTGGTTCTTGCTGATATTCTAGAATATTCTTCTCTTCCAAATCACCTATTAGCCAAGCTGCAGATATTACTGACTGATCTGAATAAGCCAGCACATGGGTTTAGCATGCTGCTGATCAATTAAAAAAGTGCTAATCTCACATTATCCATCTTTGGCAGGATTCACATGAATGTTTGCTATTTATCTCATGGGCTGAAAGGGTGAGAGAGCCAATAAAACCTTAGTTTTCATTATTGCTTTTTAACTCCCTATGATGAAGTGGAGTCTCTTTTTTTATTGCAGACTTGATTTTTCTGAGAAAGGTGAAAGACTGTTCAATATTAGAATCACACAGGGCAATGAGAATGGTTGCTGATAAAATAATATTAAAGAGATCTTGGAGAGGGATGGAGGAAGTTTATTGGGGTCTGTGCACGAGAACTCTCCAGGAGCGCAGCATTATCTCCTGCTATTTGCCATGAAGCCTGACCTGTCAGTCTTGTCAGCAAAAACAGTGCCTGGGAAAAATGCTGATTGTTCACTAGTAATAACCGCAGTCTTTGTTGAGTGCTTGCTATCTGAGTCAAGTACTGGGGAGGATACAACATCATCAGACCAGACACACTCCCTGTCCCATATGGGGCTCACAGTTTAAAGGTGGGGGGAGAAGAGGTATTTAATTCCCGTTTGACAGATGAGGAAACAGAGGCACAGAGAAGTTGCATGACTTGCCCAAAGGTCACACAGCACCAAGTAGTGCACTCTGATTTGGAAACAGTGTTTTGGTATTATTTATGTTGGGATATCCCAAAGTTGTTTAATTGCAGAGTGCTACCAGAATGGATTTGACACATCAGCCCCGCTTACAACTCAGAGCCTGGAAAGACCCTACTTGGGCCTTAGTCAAACTATTGTTAGCACCATTCTTTTCCAGGACAAATGGGAAGAGTGAGGGCAGGAGAGGGGTCTCAACCATATATCTGTCACTCCTCCGTGTGCCCCAACAGCCACAAAACCTGTGGCTCCTCCAGGTTTGGGAAATGGACTGATGGTGGCTGAAGCCCTGGTTTTTCCTTTCATCCTCCTTCCTTCTGGAGGGTCAGGTTTTCATCTGGAGTTGGCAGGTGGGAGAGGGACAGACCAAATGGTAGATTGACTAGAATTTAATGGAAGCCATTGTCTCTCATTATCCATTCCGAGCTGGAGTTGGCCTATATCTATTTTGATGTTAGTCTTGCTGTGTGCCAGGTTATCCTTTTGTAAAGATGTCAAGACTTCCATGTCTTGAACCATTTTTGAAACAAAGAAAAATAAATTTGGGTTTCTTCTATCTAGGTTTCAAATAGAAGGTACTTTGCCTTCTAACTACCATCAGCGGTTATTTAATTTTTACTGCCTTCTCTGGTTACAAATAAGCCCCTAGATAACAATCAGTGAAAATGACCTGATACTGAGGGAGGGTTCTGTTGTGATAACTGTTTTCTGCATGATTTTCTTTTGTGAAGAGAGAGCTGGAAAAATTTAACTAAGGGGAACAGAAATCCACAGATTTTCCAGGAAGAGAATATTTTAATGCACACACACGACATATAATCTGTTATAGGACTCATTTGTGGGTGAATGCTAGAGGGAAATGAATTCCAGAGCATGGCAGCTCTCTGAGCACCACGGTGAGTGCTAAGAAACATTAGTTTCCACCCACTCACTCTGTTTCTCATACACACTCGATATTTTTGCCAAGTCACCCCCCTGCTCATTCTCTTCTACCTCAGTTCAAGAAACACAGTTACTTAACCCTTTTTCATTTTCTTCCCCTGAGGAACTTTTTTTCTGTATGTTCATTTGCTTACATCTTCATCTTATCTGGAGAGTGCCCAGTACAATTTCTGGTACAGGGAGAAGATAATTTAAATCGACCGCATTTAATGAGTGCTTACTCTGCACAAAGCATTGTATTATACAGTATAGTTGTATAACACAACCTCTGCCCAGGAGAAAACAGACAAAATAAATTACAGTTATGGGATATAGAGTTATAAGGATACGTGCGTATGTGCTGGGGGCTTGGTGAATAACAGAATGTTTAAGGGCTACAGATCTAAGTGCATGAACACCGCAGAAAGGAGGGAAAATGAGAGCTTAGCCAGGGAAGTCCTTTTGGAGGAGATATGATTTTTCACTAGGGATTGGAAAATAGGAGAGTGGTGGTCCGGTCTGACAGGAATGGGGAGGTAGGTGCAGGCCAGAGGGACATTGTGGGAGAGGCGCCTGCTCTAAGGCAGAAGAAATCAAGGTACAGTAAACAGGTTGACAAAAGAGGAGTGAAGTGTGCCGTTTGGATTTTAGTGGGAGTTCTGCAAGGTAAGGTAGGAGGGAGAGAGCTAATTGCAACTGAAAAATATAATGGAAGGGGGGAGGTGAGTGAGGGAAATGAAGAAGTAAAAAATCCTAAATTATTCACTTTCTGTTTTTTTTTCTTGGAAAATGTCTTAGAACTGGCAAGACTAATGGCTCGGGTACTTCAAATAGTTCCTCAATAGTCCAAAGAAAGTACTTCTTACCCAAGGTCAGTTGGATGTGGCTCTCTGCTCTCCTCCCCACGCTCCTCATCAGTCAATCAATAGTATTTATTAAAGTCTGAGCGGAGCACTGAATTATGGTTTGAGAGAGTCTCAGAAACTGTATGATTTATGTAGCCTGTTGAATTCAATGAGTTTCCCAAGGGATTCGAAGCATATTTCAACACCAGTTTCTATATCACCTCCTGAAGCAAGATGTTGTAGTACTACTCAGCTGACATTCAATAAATACCGTTATTACTGCTACTACCGCTCCTAGACACCCCATTTTTCCATGGTCGGATTTACTGAATTTTCCTTTTCTGGGTGTTTAAAAACTTACCATTGCCTCTGTTATCACCACCCAAAACATACCATTGAAATTAATATTTTCGTTCTTGTCATCAATTTTCAAAGGGTAATTTTAGTGGTGGTGTAGGAAAGTAAATGAAGGAAAATCCACTTTTTGGATTGCAAGAAGTTCTCCAACTAGACGATTTTAAGACAATCTTCATATTTGAGACACAGGGTAAATGCAATCTGCTTTGAGAGTTTGAAAATCTTCAGGCTTATACAAATGCCCGAATAAAGTAAATTGAATCCTGTCCTGTGGGAAGCTTCATAAGACATGTTGTTCATGTACTGTCTCCCTGTTGCTTTAAATTTAAAGAGTTGATTAGTGATTAGAAAAATATCTCAAGTTGAGAAGTTTACGATTTTAAAATGTATTCAGTATTTTTAATGGGGATAGGGCATGGAAATGGATCTGTGTGAAAAATGTAATTGCGTGGTGTTTTTATTGATTTTTCTGATCATAAAAGCAAGTTTCCCTAAATTAGCGTTCCTTGGAGAATTGCTACAAATTGTAGCAATTCAGATCTGTAGGGGTGAGGACCTGTAAATCACAAATGACGTGGTCCTTAAGTGGATACATTTTATATTTTTCCACACTAAAAATCTCCAGAGAAAGATTGCTTATGGCTCTAAGAATACCATCCTCTAGGCTGTAAGTTCACTGTGGGCAGGGAATCTATCAACCAACTCTGATGTATTGTACTTTGTATAGCACTCTGCACTCAGTAAGCGCTAAACTAAACGTGACTTAGAAATTTCTTATTTAGGATTTGACCAAGGAAAGCCAAGAGAAGCAACGTGGTGGAACAGGTAGGGCATGGGCCTGGGAGTCAGAAAATCTTGGATTCTAATCCCAGCTCCACCACTTGTCAGCTGTGTGACCTTGGGCAAGTCACTTTACTTCTCTGTGCCTCAGTTACCTCATCTGTAAAATGGAGATTGAGACAGTGAGCCCCACAGGGACCACGTCCAATTTCATTTGTTTGTATCCACCCAGTGCTTAATATCATGCCTGGCACAAGAGCTTAAAAAGTACCATTATAATTATTATTACTATTTCCAAAAGAGTACAGGACAAAATTATGGACAATTCTATTTAGACATGAAGATCTGGCCCTGATGGTTTGACTTCTGGTCCTACTTTGGGGCTTGCCCGGCAATAGCAAACCAAGTGCTGGGAATGTTTGTTTCCCAGAAATAGTATTTCCTCATTGCCTTGGCTCCACCCTGGCCCCCCCACCTCCGTCCCCACAACATCCCTTGTACACCCCTGCCCTGCCTCTCCCTCGAAGGAACTGTGGGAGGAAGAGTTCCTTTAACCACTGGGCACTGGATGAAGTGTGGCAGTCACAATTTCTACCTTACCCTAGTCGTGAGATTGCATGAGGGTGGCATATTTACTGAAGAAAGAAAGTTGACATTTTATGGTGAGTATTTTTACTGTGATATATGATTGTATTTGAAAGGAGTGATTGAAAATGCTTTAAACACCTCATTTCTAAAAAAGGTGGTTTAGACCCAATTTCTTGGGAATTATTCCCCATACTACACCTGAATGGTTTCCTATAAACTAGATATGTGTTTTATTCAGTAGTTTCTAAAACTGCTTTTCCTGAAGGAGAAAAGTTCCATTTACTAGGATTGACTTTTCGTCATTTTATATAGAAATTTTGCTTAGAGGCCAGGAATATCAATGTTAGTTTACCATTTGACAGGAACCAGAGCTGCAGTTATAACCAAAGCACCTTCAAAAATCTTCATCTTCTTTTTCTCCTAGCACTTTATTTTCCTTACTCCAAATTTATGCTATTCATTTTCTTTTATGTTTTATGCCATTGTTTCATCTGGGTCCCCATGTTTCATTTCATCATTCCTTTGGGTTTTTTGGGTTTTTTTTGCTTAGTTGCAAAATCAACTCTCTTTGAAGGTGTTAGTAATGTGTTTTCTGAATTAGGCCACAATATACTTTTGATTTTGAGTTTTTTCTAAAAGTGTTATTTCTTTAGATTGAAAACTTTACTGCTAAGTGTGTGTGTGTGTGAGAGAGAGAGAGAGTGAGAGAGTGAGTGAATATGTGACCGAGAGACATTCCAGAAGAAGATGATTTAAAAATCATCTGCTCTAATTCCACTGTGAAACTGAACTCTGGGGAACCTAGATGTTAAATGAGGAAGATGCAAATCTGTGGAAATAATGGGTTTGTAGGTAAGCATGGGCCTGGGAGTCAGAAGGACCTGGGTTCTAATTCTGACTCTGCCACTTGTCTGCTTTGTGACCTTGGGTAAGTCACTTCAGTTCTCTGTACCTCAGTTACTTCATCTGTAAAATGTGGATGAATGTGGGACATGCACCTTGTTCAACCTGATTAGTTTGCATCTACCCCAACAAATACCATAAAAAAATTGGATGGGCCTTACTTGATCCTTTCTCTGTCACTTACCCAATTAAGCATACTCAGCCATGGTTGAGGGTCAGTCTGTCTGTAAGAGGTATTTACTGAACACTTACAGAGTTCTAGGCACTGTACTTAGCACTTGGGAGAGCTTGTAGAACAGTTTCAGTCACATCAACATTGAAGTCACGGAGTGCAGTTAGATTCCACACATCGGAGAACTGCTCACAGCATTCCCATTTCACTCAGTGGTAAGTGTCAGGATTACCCTGGATCTAACCCAGAATTTAGGGCAGTGCTTACCACATAAGGAAGTGCTGACTAAATACCATAAGGATAATAATCAGGGTATCAGAACAGGAGCTGAAATGGGATAACTACAAGCAATCTGGACAGAGAAATGCTTTAATGACACAGGGAAGCAAAACCTAAGTCTTCAGCGAAAGCATAACTGTGAACAGATGGGAGATGGTAGCAGAAGACACACCAGCCTGGAATTTAGTAACTAGCAATGAGATGAGTCTCCGAGGACAGCCTTTGAGAAGATCACAATAAAGAAGCAGGTACACAAAGGGTGCTAGGCATTGTGAGTAGCAAAGCCTCCCCTGAAATAAGTTACACTCTCCATTATTACACATAGAAAGTATTGTTGTTTAACCATAAATCTTATCAACCATACTTGTTCACATAGGTATCGGCCCTCAGACAGGGAAACAAACACACACTCGATTCATCAGCTTCATCATTCATGAATTCATTCATTCATTCAATAGTATTTATTGACCGCTTACTATGTGCAGAGCACTGTACTAAGCGCTTGGAATGTACAATCGTCACCAATTGTCAAGTGCCCCCGTATTTTGCCATGTATCAGATTTTGTTGTGTGTAAATGATGACTGCTGACTCTTCTTCGCTTTACTCTCTCAAGTGCCTAGCAGTGCTATGCGCATAGTAAGCGCTCAATAACTATGATTGATTGAAAATGGATTCTATGGTTTCAGAAGCCGCATGGTCTAACTGAGTGCTGGCCTTTGAGTTAGAAGACATGAATTCTAATCCCTGCTCTCCCACTTGTCTGTTGTGTGATCTTGGGCAAATCACTAAACTTCTCTATGCCACGATTACCTTAACTGTCAAATGAGATTAAGACCGTGAGCCCTATGTGAGACAAGGACTGTGTCCAACCCAATTATTCAGTATCGATCCCAGTGTTTAATACAGTGACTCGCACACAGTAAGTGGTTAACAAGTACCATTTAAAAAAATGATTTCCAGTTTCTATTTTTTAAAATGGTAAGTGCTTACTATGTGCCAGACACTGTGCTAAGCGCTGGAGTAAATACAAAATAATCAGATTTGACACAATCTCTGTCCCACTTGGGGCTCACAGTCTTAATCCTCATTGGACAGAGAAGATAAATGGGGCAAAGAGAAGTTAAGTGACTTGTCCAAGTTCACACAGCAGGCAAGTGCCGGAGCCGGGATCAGAAATAAATAAGGTCCCAGGAAATTGAGTTATTGACAAAAATGAATCTTTAGAATCAAATTAATAAATGTATTTGCAATGCTTTATAGATTTTGAAGTTTTCTATTCAATCTGTAAACGTAAAGGTGTAGGTTTAAAACATTAACTAATTTTGATATAGATCTCAAGCCTGTATGCCTCCATATATTTTCGATGGTAATAATTTCTCCTTTGAATGACAAAGTGTCTTTTATTCCATACACTCCAATTATGGTTATTTAGGAAAATGGTAGCGAGTGTTTGAATTTTTACTTTTAATGTCTAATTTTAGTTTCTTTTATGTGTAATTTTAAGAGCTGCTGTGCTATGGAAATTGAGAGTATGAAACAATGTATTCTTTTTGGTAATCTGTGTTAGAATTTTATAGCTCTTTCATGAATGATATTACTAAGAAGGAAAAATAGACCGAGAGAGGGGATAGGGGTGAGGGAGAGAGAGAGAGAGAGGAAAAAGAAAGACTCATGGACAGAGTATAGGCACAGTCAGAGTGTGACCCATAGTCAGAGAGAAAGAGTAAGACCTGTGAAGTCCTGGGGAGGAGAAGAGAGAGAGAGAGAGAGAGAGTGTTCAGATGCTTCCATGTTCCCCCATTCTCTCCCACTCAGAGGAAGTAGCCAAGCTGCAGACAGATGAAGACAAGGTGGCTCTGGTGTGCTCTCTGTGGCCTGCTTTTGGGCAGGCCACCAACCACCAGAGAGGACTGAGTCTTACCCAGGGGTTACCATAGTTTCCTGGGTCCTAGTAATGGCTGTGAGGAGTGTTGAGTACCTAGGAGTACCACGTGGCTTAATGGAAAGACATGGGCTTGGTGGTCAGAGAACTTAGGTTCTAACCTAGGCTTGGCCATTTGCCTGCTTTGTAACCTTGGTCAGATCACTTGTCTTTTCTGTGCCTCTGTTTTCTTCTCTGTGAAATAGGGATTAAATACCTGTTCTCCTTTCGAACTTAGACTGTGAGTCCCTTGAAGGACACAGACTGTGTCTGACCTGATGATCTTGAACCTATCCCAGTGCTTAGTACAGTGCTTAGTTCTTTGATGTCATAAACACTTAATACATGCCACAGTTATTATTATAGAAACCTAGTTTCCCTCCCACCATTGTTTATTTGGCTGTAGACAGTTTATTAAGATGCTCTATGACAGAATATTATGCAGTTAGAGGACGGGTTGATGGAGAGAACCTGGGAAGATAGGGAGAGAAGGGAAACTGACCCAATTTATGCTCAAATGATAAGCTAGCTGCCTTTCATCAGCTGTACACTAGCAACCTGGGGCTATGGGACCCATCTGTGTCTCTGGAGTTGAGGAAGCAGAGTCATGACCCTCTCTATCCCTCATACACCTTCCCCAAATAAGCTGTGGTGTGGACTTACACAAAAGAATCCTAATTTTTTTCTTCTTTTTTTTTTTAAAGAAAAGCAAACAATGACTCTGCTGCAGAGGAAAAGTGGAGAATTAGGGGCTTATTCTTTTGGGCTGTTCCTTAAAGCATCAGAAATAATTATCTGAAGCTTTGCCTAAGCTTCTTGTGTTTTACTTTTGTTTCCTTATTGCGGGTGGGAAAGGGGCATGTTTTAGCTTTGCTTTCTAGTCAGGAACATGGCAGAGAAAAAGGTGTACATGGATAGTCACTTACTGGCTGCTTCCCAGTTCTGTCTCTCTTTCATTACCTCTTAAGATGATGTTAATATTATTTAAGCACTTACTATGTGTCAAAATATTGTGCAAAACACAAGATAAATAGGCTCCATTCTGGATATAATTATCATCAGGGAAATAGGGATAAGATTCCTCTTGGGCTATAAATCCCATTTTATGGATGAGAAGCAGAGCTAGGATTAGGACCCAGTGTCCTGACTCCCAGACCTAGTGGAAAGAGCACTGACCGGGGACTTGAGGCTGGAACCCAATTCTGCCACTTACCCACAGAAGGGAACTTGGGCAATTCCCTTAACTTTTCTGTGCCTCAATGTCTCCATCTGTATAATGGAGATTCAATACCTGGCCTCCCTCCTACTCAGACTGAGAGTCCCGTGGGACAGGGACTGGGTCCAAGCTGATAATCTTGCATCTATTTCGGTACTTAGTATAATGTTAGCATATAATAACCAAAACTACATTTATTACTAGAGAAGCAGCATGACTTAATGGAAAGAGCATAGGCTTGGGAGTCAGAGTAGGTGGGTTCTAATGCCGGCTCCACCACTAGTCTGCTGTGTGACCTTTGGCAAGCCACTTAATTTCTCTGTGCCACAGTTACCTCATCTGTAAAATGGGTATTAAAACTGTGAGCCCCATGTGGGACAACCTGATTACTTGTATCTATCTATCTCAGTGTGTAGAACAGTGCCTGGCACGTAGTAAACGCTTAACAAATACCATAATTATTATTATTGGATGAGAAAACTGAGTACCAAAGAGGTTGTGACTTGCCCAAGATCACCCAATAGGCCAGGAACAACTCTGAAATTAGAACTTCCAGTCACACTAGGCCGTGCTAAATTGCCTACTCCAAGCAGTTTTTTGTTTTCCTGGCATTTAAATATGATTGAATGAATGAATAGACATGCTTACTATGTGCCAGGCACTGTGCTACGTGCTGTACAGGATAATCAGGTTGGACACAGTCCAGTGTCTTACATGGGTCACACAGTCTTAATCCTCATTTTACAGATGAGGTAACTGAAGCACAGAAAAGTGAAGTGATTTGCCCAAGGTCATATAGTAGATAAATGGTGAAGCTGGGATTAGAATCTAGATCCTTCTGACTCCCAGACCCGTGCACTATCCACTAGGCCATGCTGCTTTTCTCCTTGATTCTCTGTTCACCAGATTCACTCTCACTCACTCTCTCTCTCTCTCTCTCTCTCTCTCTCATAGTCTCTTCTTTAAGAAGATGAAGTGCATCATCATTTTTAACACCTAAATCATTTATCACTTTCACCCAGTCCTTGTTCCTGTTGGTTCCATGAGAGTTTGCTACCTAGGGCCACACATCCCAGATTGTAGATGACACAGCTGTCCCCACATCTATTCAACAATTTGCCCTTCCGACAGACCCCAACAAATATTCTTCACACAAGTTTTAATTCCACCCAATATGATAGCAGTAGTAGCCTGAAAATTAAAAGTCAGTCACCAGACCGCTGAGTTCCCTAAATCTTATTTTATCCATCTTACAGATACCAATTTGGACACGTGCCTAGCGTCCAGAAGCTGGGGTCGAGCAGCCTTATGAAACAACATGGTTTCTGCGTTGTGAAAGGAAATGTACTGAAGTGACAAGAAAGAGCAGGGAACAGGTGGATCCCTGCACCCGAACTGATCTCATTTCCCTCAGGGCTGTTGTCTAGTCTCAGGCACACAGAGAAGCAGATGTTATCCCGATCGATTGGAGAGTGTGCACATTTGGGCTTCCCTGGGTTCTTCGTTGGCCCACTTAGGCTGGCAAAAAATGGCTTCATGAGTTTCCCCTAAAGCTGTGTTTTTACAATAGCCTCATTACGAACAATTTGCAGTTGAATATAATTAAGGAGTACTTTATAATTCATATGTAGAATACTGTCAGAGGGAAATCCCAAACTGAAAATTATATAGCCATTATAAATGACAACCCCCAGTTCCCTCCTCCCTTCCCCCTTCTAAAGAAACAACAACAGCAAAAAATACAGGCATGCTGACTTAATTTGATTCTTAGGTGCTGTGACTTGTGTGACTTATTTGTCTCAATGAATTACCTTCATTAAAAAAAAAAAGTCTCCGGAGAGATTCCCACAGGAAGGCCAAAAATGCATCATTAGGCCATCTCTTTCCATGTTATGTGGCAATCGGAAGAACATTCCTTCTTCCCTCTCCCCACCACCCTTTTATTTGCTCTTTTCTTGCTCTCCTCCTTCCACGTCCCCCTATCTCTCCTTTCTTCTCTCTCTCTAGAATCTGAGGTAGAGGAATTATGATTTCAACAAATAACTTAGATTCTCTTGACAAGATGCTGGAAGAAATGTTAGGAATTCTGATCTTCTGTGGAGTGGTTGTGTACTGTACATTCTTGATGTGTTCTTGGAGACAGTAAAATGAAAAGGTCAGTAGTGTGAAGCCTCCTAGGACCTCAAGTGATTGCATCATAGAAAATAGAAATTTTATGACTTAAATTTAATATATGATTGAATTGATGCTCCTTAATTTATTTTTTAAGAAATGGTTTCAGGGTTATCCTTCAATACATGGGTTTGATCATAAAATTACACTGACTATTCATGAGTGCGTGTGAAGTGTAAATTTTCTGACAGGAGTATGAATAGATCAGTGACCTACTATCTTTCAGGAAGGCCATCTGATTATCATCTATCTTTAAAACTTACATCTTAGGATTTTAAATGAATTTGTGGCCAGATATGTGGTGAGATAACCCTACCCCCAAGATACATGCGATGCATTCTGGGAATGTTTCCTGACCAAGGCTATTAGTTCTGAGTTCTGACCTGCTACAGAAAGCCTGTCTGGTTCCTGAAGCAGTTTCATTAGTGTCATTTGGAACAATATTCATCACTTAATGGTAGAAAAAGATTGCCAACTTTGTTGTATTATACTCTCCCAAGCACCTAAAACAATACTCTACACCCACGAAATGTTCTGTAAATATAATTCAAATTTATTGAACAATTACTGTGTGCAGGGCACTGTCCTAAGTGCTTGGAAGAGTACAATATAACAGAGTTGGTAGACACATTCCCTATTCAAAATAAGCTTATGGTTAAGAGAGACAGACATTAAAATAAATAAATTATGGATATGGACATACTATTGATTGATCGACTCTGAGCTCTTGGGGTGCAGTCAGTTCATCAGCAATGAAACAATGCTCACAGAAATAATTTTCTGTTAGGTGAGACCCATGAGGAGCAGAGATTCAGCTCCTGTCATTATGTGCAGACAGCGTCCATCCCACATCAGTTTTTTTGGTCACACTGAATAGGATCACACATCAGTAGTGCCATGTTTGAAAATGAAAGTTCTACATAGTATTCCATCAGGCAGAGTCATCCGATCACTTTATCTGAAATAATACATTTAAAAATTAAAATGGATTTATTTAACGTGCCTTCTGAAACAGTTCTGTTCTGCCAAGGATTTTTTAATAAGCATATTGGTGGTTTTCTCAGTTTGATTTATAGATGTAATTTCAAGTAGGTTTAAACAGTTATAACAAAGCCCAAGATGTATGATGTACCCTTGGGATATGGCTTCTTTATACCTTTGAGCACCTTCAGGGCAATGGACCAGCAAATTCTATTTGAGTCCTTAGAGCACATGTGGGAGGTCATATATTGCCTTGGCATTTAGACCTGAAGCATGGGCTATTAAGAGTTTCCTTGAGGGTATTTTAGAGCTGACCTTTTTTATTGTGTGTGTGCATGTGCCAGAGTGCATCAGAGAATCTTATTCCCCTCAAGCTTTCACTTTAGCATTTAGAACACTGTCAGACTTAAAAACATTTATTTACATTTTGTGCATCTGTTGGCCCCTGCTCTTGAACTGTTTAGTGAAGTCGGCTTAGAATCCCTAATTTTTTGTTTAATATTGAAAGATCGTTATTGGCTTGAATATTGATTGAGTACCTACCCCCCCCACCAATTGCCACTTCAGCACTTTCTCATCACCTTTGTACTTCTGTATTCTGCCATCCCTCCACAGTGTACTTAGCTCCATATCTTTAGACACTATTGCTTCCTTCTACCTGCAATTTTATAGGGTCTGTCACTCATGCTTGATTGTTCGCTTCTTCAAGGCAAAATCATGTCTACTAACTCTCTTATGTTCTTCCCAGGGCTAAGTACAATGCTCTACATAAAGTAAGCACTCACAAATACTGTTGATTAATATGAGTACAAGAACTGTGTTCTAGATCTCACCTTGTTTAAATTGGGAGTCAAGTCAGTTGGCTCTGAGAATTGCTATGCAAGGTCTCTGTCTGGATTCTCAGAGTGACATCCCTTAATTCTGCTTCTAAGCAGAGAGTTTTACATTTAATCTGTTCTGCCCGTGGATTTGTTCCTTTCCCACAAATGAAGGACAGTTCTTTGTCTGGATCCTGCATGTTCTGGCCATTTATTCCCTGTTCAGCCAGGGTAGACTTTAGTCGACTACCTGGAATGATATCAGATCACATACAACACATTAGAATACATAGGCAGCATGGTCTAGTGGAAAGAGTGTGGGCCTGGGAGTCGGAAGACCTGGGTTCTAATCCCCAGTCTGCCACTTGTCCAAGGTCACATGCCAGGTAAGTCTATTATCTCTGCCACACATTCCTCATCTCTAAAATGGGGATTAAATCCCCTCCATCTGACTTAGACTGGGAGCCCCATGAGGGACAGGGATGCTTGCTGCTTTGAAGATTTTGGACTGTAACATGTTCAGTTAAGATCTTCTCCCTAATGGGAGTTATAGAATGCAAAAGGTCATTATCCCCATATTTCCCTACCTGCCTTTTTTGTTTAAGGGAAAGTTAAGCAAGAATGCCCTGATGTACAGATTTCCAAAAAAAAGGATATCATGGGCAAATAATCTAATTGCTCTTTGGTTTCAAAGTTTAATTTCTGGAACAGTCTAACTTTAAATTAGCAGGCACCTGACTCCAGTTCTGGAAGAAACTCCATTCCTCCTGAACCCATCTCCAACAGATGTAAAACTGATCATCTTTTACTCTCACTTCCTTGTTCTCTTTTCTTCCCTACTCAGACACTTAAGACCTTGGATTTTTATAAGTGTTTCAAGGAATAGAATGACAGTGCTAAAAATGTGCATATGCATTTGGGTGAAACTGCTAGTGTAGACCAAAAGTGTACATTCATTTCTCCTGTCTAGACTCTAGACCCCACTGATGGTAAGCTCGATTTCAGTTGGAATACATTCTGCTCTAGTAGCTGACTCAGTGCTTACCACACAGAGGATGCCCACTGAATTTTATTCCTGCCGATGACTGTCGTAAGTTTGTTTAGGTAATACAACAGTAAAATTGGAGCAAATTATGTAGTCTCTTTTCACTGTAGATACCATAATAATAATAATTATTATTAATACCTTGAAAATAGGTGTATTCAATTATTCTGTTGAGTTTTGCTGTTGTCCTCCCTTAGAAGGTAAGCACTTTGTAGAAAGGGAACAAGTTACTTCTTTATTCTGTACTTTCCAACAATGGTACTCTTGATAATAATTGTGGTATTTGTTTGTCATTTCCATGTGCTGGGCACTGTACTAAGCACTGGGATGGATACCAGCATTTGGGTTGGACCCAGTCCCTGACCCACGTGGGGCTTACAGTCTCAATCCCCTGAGGCCCAGAGAAGTGAGATAACTTGCCCAAGGTCACACAGCAGATAAATGCAGATTGGGATTAGAACCCATGACCTTGTAGTAATGAACAGGATTACATGTAAAAAATGCTGTTGCACTAATTACTGAAAGGAAGTGAGAGAGAGGGGTGAGAACAAGAAAGACTGTTCAATCATCAGCAGTTATCGAGAACTCCTGGGTGCAAAGCCCTGTACAGTATTAAATGGTTTGAAGATATAGGAAACACTTCCCAGCCCAAATGGAGTTTAAGGACTTGAGACATTTATTTATATTAATGTCTGACTTCTGCTCTACACTATAAGCTTGTTGTGGGTAGGGAATGTGTTTATTGTTATATTGTACCTTCCCAGATGCTTAGTATAGTGCTCTGCACACAGTAAGCACTCAATAAATACAATTGAATGTGAACAATGGAGGTGCTCAGATTACCCGGAATGTATTCATTTTATCAGGACCTCAGCAGAAGAATACGGGTAAGAGGTTGTAGTGACAAGACTGTGGAATATGTTGACTGCATCATATGGAAAATTATGGAATACCAAGATGACTATTTCCTGGGAAAAAGTGAAGTGTTTGATTTTTGGCAGGACTTTTCAATGGTCAAGTGGGGGAGGGAGCACGGAGGGCAATGGGAGTGTCGACTTGTGTTGAAAAATTATGGGCAAAGCTCTTTTTTTCTTTGTAAAGTGAACTTAGTCTCACATTTTCATTTGAAAGCATATGTACTATAAAGAAGCCAGCTTTTCAAGTGAACATCCTCACTTTTGCAAATGGAGAGTAGTTACTACATTCTTGAGGAGGCATTATTCATGTAAATGAAATTGTTTTCACACATTAAGTTGGTTCTCAGACTCATTGCGTTTTTTTTTGTTGTTGTTTGTTGTTTTTTAATGGTTGGACACAGTCTGTGTCCATGTGAGCCACATAAGAGTAACTGAGACACAGTTACACTGTGTCCAAGGTCACCACAGACAAGTGACAGAATGAACATTTGAATCCAGGTCCTCTGATTTCCAGGCCTGTGTTCTTTCCACTATAACACACCGCTTCTAAACAGGATATCCTGTTGAAATTACTATCGTATTGTGTATGTTCAGATGTGGAAGATACCAGAGACCCAGATCTGGGATTTAGGCGTTCTGATTCCCTGTCCCCTCCTCTTTCCACTAGGCCACATTAAAGTTTTCACACATATCTCAGGGAGCTTCACAGATCCTTTTCCTTTGATGAAGTCTAAATGAACCTACACAGAGCAGATTAATGAAAATTCCTGTTGTTCATGTATGATGCAATCTTATTCTTAATTTGTTGGAGAAACTGAATCGACCTTTAATGACTGCAGATTGAGTTCTTTGAAAATGAAATTGTAAGACAAAGGCTCGCATCAACCATAGATTGACAGGAACTATTGTGCTTTTTATTGTCTTTAAAGATGACTAAATAGTAATTGAGGCTTGAACGATTATAAACTGAAGACTTACTTAGTATTCCAGCCAAAGCTTTAAAATGAGTCAGGGATGCTTGGACTGAATATCAGGACAAGGACAAATTAAAAAGGGTTATATTTGATCTGGTTTCTAACTATTATTAAAAACAAAACAAATACAATAAAGCTGACGTGACTCTTGATCCACCTTTGAGACCCCAAAATACAGCATTAAATTAAATTTGAAGTAATACTATACTTCCAAGAAAGAAAAGAGATGGAATATTTTTAGGTCAGATTTTGGCTGGATGGACCTTCTTTCTAATGAAAAAAGAAGCAGTACTAATCTGAGACATTCAAAAACATTTAATTTTCACTGAATTCCAACAAAAGTTGTTGCCAAAATGGAAATATGTACTTTGCAAGGTACAACCAGTTACAAAGAGTCATTGTCCGCTTTGTTTACTAAAATATGCATCTTAGAATAAAATTCTTAAAAAGCGCCGAGAGAGATGATATACCTACAGCCTTGGGTTTTTGAGATGAAATGGGGATAAGGAGAACAAACAACTTGATTCACCCTGCAAGCTGCCAATTTTCTTCAAGGATGACTTATTTTCTGAAGTTTGAAAGGCTTCCTGAATAAAAATCCCCATGAAACAGGTTGACTCATTTCAGAGTGCTCGATCTACCCTATTGGTAATGGTTCATTTCAAATTTCTTGTAAAAATTGTTAGTTTAGGCTTACAGATGAAACCTTTAAACCCAGAATGTTTTCAGGTCTATTATATCAATGCAGGATTTTGGTTATTGGAAATTTGGTCCAGTCAGCATAGAGAAGCAGTGTTGCTTAGTGGAAAGAGCATGAGTGTGGGAATCAGAGGACATGGGTTCTAATCCCAGCTCCACCACTTGTCTGCTTATGTGAACTTGGGCAAACCACTTAACTTCTCTGTGCCTCAGTTACTTCATCTGTAAAATGGGGATTAATACTGTGAGCCCCATGTGGGACAACCTGATTACTTTGTAACAGCCCCAGCATTTAGAACAGTGCTTGGCACGTAGTAACTGATAATGAATACCATTATTATTATTATTATTATTATGATCCCTCGACATCCCCCTACCCTCCCACCTTCTAAGAGAAGCAGTGTGGCTTAGTGGTTAGAGCACAGGCCTGGGAGTCAGAAGGACCTGGGCTCTAATCCCAGCTCTTCCATTTGTCTGTGGTGTGACCTTGGGCAAGTCACGTCACTTTTCTGTGGCTCAGTTCCTCATCTGTAAATTGGGGATTAAGACTGTGAGCCCCAGGTGGGACATGGACTATGTCCAACCTGATTTTCTTGTATCTACTTAGACTGTGCCTGGCACATAGTGAGTACTTAACAAGTATGACTCTTATTACTGTTATTATTCCCTTACTGTAGCACTCTTCAATGCTCCCCACTTTCCCTACATCCATCCCCTTCACCACATATACTCCATCCCAGTTCTTTCTCTTCCTCTCCCCTTCCCTCCAATCAGTCAATCATTGAGTGAGACCTTACAGTGTGCAAAGAGTTGGTAGACACATTCCTCTCCCACAGGGACTTCACAGTTGAGGGGTGACAGACGTCAATAGAAAGTCTAGCTATGTATATATGTGCTGTGGAGCTGAGGGATGGTTGAAGAAAGGGAGAAAATCAGAACAGAGTGGGAGAGGAGGAAATAAAGGCCTAGTTGGGGAAGGTGTCTTGGAGGAGTTGTGACTTTGATCAGGCTTTGAAGGTTCAGAAAGGTATCATCTGGCAGTTTTGATCCACTGCTGTTCCACTCCCATTCTGCCACTCCTACTTCCTAGACTGTAAGCTCTTTACAGGCAGGAAATGTGTCTGCTAATTCTGTTGGATTGTACAGTGCTCGCCACAGAGTAAGCACTCAATCAATATCATTGTTTGATTGCTTGGATCCTTCTATTCCCCTTCTACTTCCCCCAACCCAATCCCTCCTTCCCCGCAATTGTTGCCAAATACTGGTTTCAGTTTATGACGACTTTTATTTCTAACATTCGTTAGACCATTCTGATGCTCATTAATAATCTTCATAGCCTTCTTTCCACATGAGCAAAAAACATTTTTTTTGAAGAGTATGATTTGTATGTAAGCAAAACCATCTGTTTTATTAGCAAGGGACACCATCTGGCTTGCTCTTACTTATCTTTCTTCATCTCCCCCTACACTTGGCTCCAGCTAAACCAATCAGTTCCCTTTCCCACACATCTCCCATCTCCAAGTGATTGTTCACACTCTTCCCCTTCCTCCTCTTAACCAATTCTCCTTCAAATTGCCATAAAAGCATTGACTCCTCCACAACACTTGCTCGGGATTAATTTCACCTGACTAAAAAAAAAAATAATTCCAAATACTCATGCTGTCCCCTGAATCCCACTCTTCCCAATACTCCTCTGTGTAATTCAGGTATTTGCACTAATTCATTGGCTGACAGTGAACCTAGAGAAGACCGAGGGGATTTATAGTTCACACTGGGGCACCCCAGCATACAACTAAGGATTTTATTGACAACACAGAATTTGGTGCTGTCCTCCATCCTACTCCCTAGTCAGAACATCTCCCAGAAGGAAAAGAAATAGAACACCCATGTAAGAAATAAGACTATACTGTTTGTGAGATTGCTTGTATGTAGTAACAATGGAATCTGATGCTTTTTTCCAAAACTGGAATAGTGTTCAACTTTATGGCAGAAAGACAAGGGCTCTCTCTATTTAGCATTCAGAGCACTTGAATCAACATCCCCTAGGTGTTACTTTCACCAGCAAATGTCAAGACAGGATTCATTCACTCAGTCATATTTATTGACCGCTTACTGTGTGCCCTGAACTAAGTACTTGGGAGACTACAATAAATAGACACTTTCCCAGCCCACAGTGAGCTTACAGTGTGTGTGTGTGTGTGTGACAGACATTAATATAAATAAAAATAAATAAGTTATTACCAGTGAGGTCCTGAAGTACAGCACTGTTTACCAGCATTACAAGTATTATTTTCTCCTTTTCTCTCCATAGTGCTCGGAGTAATAATATTTCTTAATCATGGTTAAGTGCTTAAGGCACTGTGCCAATAATGTTTAAGTGCTGAGTAGAATAAGATAATTTGATTGGACACAATCCATGTCTCACATGGGACTCGCAGTTTTAATCTCCATTTTACAGATGAAGTAACTGAGGCATAGTAATTTGCCCTAGATCCCAGAGTAGACAAGTGAAGAAGCTGGGATTAGAACCCTGGTCTTCTGGTTCCTAAACCCATGCTCTTTCCACTAGACCATGCTGCTTCTCCTAAAAGTGATGGTATTTTCAATGCACTGTACTTTTCCAACAGAAGGCTAAGATACATACTTTACCCACAGGAAACTTTAGAAGGCACTTAGTGAATTTAGTTGAATGAATATGTGGATGAAGTTTATATTTAAAAATGGCACCAAAACATTCCAAATGCGAGGAGAAGGATAACTCTTTAATATTCATTCAATAGTATTTATTTATTTATTTATTTATTCATTCATTCAATAGTATTTATTGAGTGTTTACTATGTGCAGAGCACTGTACTAAGCGCTTGGGATGAACAAGTCGGCAACAGATAGAGACAGTCCCTGCCGTTTGACGGGCTTACAGTCTAATCGGGGGAGATGGACAGACAAGAACAATGGCAATTGTTTAATAGCAAACAACGTTAGCCATTTCTTCCTATATACTTCATGAACATTTTATGATGATGATGTGGTATTTGTTAAATGCTTACTCTATACAGGCTCTGTAATAAACGCTGGGGAGGAAACAAGCAAATTGAGTTGGGCACAGTCCCTGTCCCATGTGGGGCTCACAGTCTAAATCCCTTTTTTTTTTTTTTAACAAATTAGATAACTGATGCCCAGAGAAGTGAAGTGACTTGTCCAAGGTCTCAAGCAGACAAGTGATGGATCTGGGATTAGAACCCTTGACCTTCTGATTCCCAGGCCTGTCTGTCCACTGTGTCATGCTGCTTCTCTTATTGTTTATCAGAGGAGAAATGGTAATTATACCCTCAGGAAATCCAGCATATTTTATTGCCCTGTGAATGGTTTACTCTTAAAAACTGCTGTTGGTTTACTTTAAAATGCATTCTTCTAAGATTCTAAAATGAAACTCATCATAATGAATATTCTTAGAAGTTTTATTTTATATTGTTTTTGAAAGAAAAAGTCTGATCACTCTACAAAGAAGAACACTTTCTGTTATTTGGAGCTCATGCCTACTCAGATGGATTCTACTGGAACTTAGCCTGGTTTGTTAAAACAAATTTGAATCCTAAGGTTTTGGATAATAGCAAAATATGATTTTTTTTTTCTGAATGACATTTTAAAAGCTGTTAGTTCATGGCTTACAGGTTATATGTGAGATTGAGTCTTTTTTTGTTTCTGAATAGTAAGACTACTAAAATTTGGTGTCAATTTCTCTCGTTGTAAAGTGATTTGGGAATTTTAATTACCACCTTTAGAGATTTATGAACAGTCTTTAATGATAAAAGAATATTATCGATCCAGGCCTCATAGGGGAAAAACTAATGCAGAGTTGAAAATCACATAATCCAGTCACAATTCAGTGGTATTAATATTATCTAACTTGTTCCTGTTATGATGGGAATACTTGACATTTATTTGCAATTCAGTGTTTTAGGGCTGAAAAATCATGTATTGTGATTTTGCACACGTCTTACTATGTGATTGCATCCAAACATTTGGTTCTGATTGACATCTACCGCTTGGGCGTGTTTAAGGCTTGCATTTTTCATTCTTTCACCAGTCAATTTGAGTGCCTAGTTTGTGCAAAACACAATATTAATGAAATTAGTAGACTGATCCCTGTCCTCGGAGCTTAGAGACTGGCCCGGGAGACAGGCACCAAAATACCTTTAGAGGTAGGGTGGTGTGCAAAAGACAGTGGAAGTTGTAAAAAGATAGCGTTTTAGAAGAATGATCCAGGCAATGTAGACTTAAAGAGAGAAAGGTCCAAGAGGAAGATGACATAGTTGTCGTTAGAAATGACAAGGTTTTGGATCAGTTTGATGACAGTTTGAATGGAGGTGGATTCTGGAGATATTATGAAGGAATAAATTCCTAAATTCCTCACATTTCCATGTAACCTAAGGATGCATTTTCCAGATATTTTCCTCCTGGTCCAGGAGAATAGATTTCCCCTCCAGTAATCTTGATTTCAGACTTGTGTCAGCATCACATTAGTAAGCAGAAACTGCATCTTTGAGTTCTTCAGAATCCTTGACTTCAGGATGACCTGGAACAAGTCATTTAATCTCTCTCCCACCAGATGTTCTCTCCTGCAAAATGACACTGTCACTGAGCTTCAGAGGTAGAGTGTCTTGAGGTTGAAGAGCTTAATTTGTATTAGATTATGTAGTAGAACTAGCGAACTGCATTATACAACGGCTAAAGGTAATTGAATAAGAGTTCACTCAAACCCCAGAAATGGCTTGAGCTTGCGGTTAGAACGTGGGGAGGCTGTAGATAGTTTATGAGTGAATGTTTACTGAAACAGTGGGGAGTCCATTGTTGAACTAATCTCGATATTGCCCTCTTAGCTTGTTGATTAGATAGCTTGCTTTTGTTTCTTTCTACCTCCATTTAGACTGAGCCCCATTGATCTACCCCAGCTCTTAGCATAGTGTTCTAGAAAGCACTAGAACTAGCTATTTCTAATGGTTAAGGATTTAACACGCGCCTGTGTAAGATAACACAATCAGCTATTCCTCACGGTTTAGGATTTAATATGTGCCTGTATCCTTATAATTGCACGTTGATTCATCACAGCAGAATAACTACATCCATCCAGAATAGCAGCCATGAGCACACCAGTCTCCCATGCCAATCTCACCTTGGCAGCCACCGTGCCAAGAAGACTAAGACTAATGCCATTTGTTGTCACATTCACAGGCCCCATCTCAGCTGACTTCAGGAATCTAAACTCAGCATATGCTGCTGCCAGACTGAATTTTAATCCTTTCCACTGCCACCGAAAGTCTTGGCCCTCAGCCTGGATTTAGGGCAGACTCTGTACTCCATACTGCTGGGGGCACCTGCAGGCAGTAGCCCATGGCTGAATTGATAAGCCAATCAGAAGGATGAAATTGCAATGGGAAAAAAAAGTGGCTAGGAAATCTTGGGATGGAATTATTCAGTCCTTCCATGTTAAATTGTGACAAAATGTATCAATCCTGGAAAATCCCTCTCTATAGGTTGCTAGTGAATAAATCCAACGTTGTCGAACTTGTGGGGGAAAATAATGTGTTTTCCATTAAAATTATTTTTCACACCCATGTTTGATTTGTCCTTTAAAGCACAGATATGGAAAATTTGAACACTACAACTTGGACCTCATACTGCTAATCAGGTCTCCAAGCTGAGAATCTCAATAATCTTTCTTTTATGCAAATTCATAAAAACGCAAAACAATCTGAAATGGATAAATTCATTCATTCAGTGGTATTTATTGAGCGCTTACTGTGTGCAGAGCGCTGTACTAAGCACTTGGAAAGTACAATTCAGCAACAGGTAGAGCCAATCCCTACCCAACAACGGGCTCACAGTCTAGAAGGGGGAGACAGACAACAAAACAAAACAAGTAGACAGATATCAATACCATCAAAATAGATAATTAGAATCATAGAAATATACTCATTAATAAATGAGAGTAATAAAGATGTATAAATATACACAAGTGCTGTGTGGAGGGGAGGAGGGTAGAGCAGAGGGAGGAGGGGGTAGGGGCAATGGGGAGGGGAGGAGGAGAAGAGGGAAAGGGAAGATTCAGTTTGGGAAGGCCTCCCAGAGGAGGTGAGCTCTCAGTAGGGCTTTGAAGAGAGGAAGAGGCTTAGTTTGGCAGATGTGAGGAGGGAGGACATTCCAGGTCAGAGGTGGGACGTGGGCCAGGGGTCGATGGTGGGACAGGTGAGAATGAGGCACAGTGAGGAGGCTAGCATCAGAGGAGCCAGAGTGTGCGGGGTGGGCTGTAGAAGAAGAGAAGGGGAAGTGTGAGGTAGGAGGGGGTGAGGTGATGGAGCTTTGAAGCCAATAGAGAGGAGTTTTTGCTTCATGTGAAGGTTGATAGGCAACCACTGGAGATTTTCAAACTGACATTCCTAACAACCTTTGATTGAGATATAGAAGCAGCATGTTCAGTGGAAAGAGCACAGCCTTGGGAGTCAGAGGTCATGGGAACTAATCCCAGCTCTGCCACTTGTCAGTTGTGTGACTTTGGGCAAGTCACTTCACTTCTCTGACCCTCAGTTCCCTCATCTGGAAAATGGGGATTAAGACTGTAAGCCCCCTGTGGGACAACCTGATTACCTTTTGTCCCCACTCCCAGCACTTAGAACAGTGCTTGGCACATTGTAAGCACTTAAATGCCATCATTGTTATTATTATAAGCACAGTCTTTACAACTCATTTTTCACTGAATGAAAATATGAAACATGAACTGTTAGGGATTTATTATAAGGACAATGTTCATCAAGGTTTGTCCAAAGAATTTTACAATTCCACATACCTTTCACTGAGTAATGAGAAGTCTAGCCAATCCAGACCCTGTAAGAGCACGTTTTTCAGAAGATTCTTTTCCGATTTCTGGTTCAGGCAGTAAATCATTCCTAACAAAACTTAATAAACTCCCAAATCCATTAAAGCAGAAGACAATTCTCCTTGATTTTAGCCAAAATTAAAAATCAAGTCAACTTTCACTTCTGCAACCAGGAGTACACTGTATAAAGGTCACAGTGCTGAGGTTCAAGGCCTTCTTACAAACTCTGGCATGAGGAGGGGAAAAAAATGACTTTTCTCCCCTTCCCACCCTCCCTCCACCGAGTTCAGATGAATGCAGCTCCAGCGGTCCAGGAGCAATGATCCCAGAAGGATGTAGTGCTTCATTCTGTCATAGTATGATCTCTCTTTGAGGAAGTTCAGGAACAGACACAAAATATCAGGGCCAGAATTGTTCAGAAGAACAATGAGCACCTATATCGATGACCTAAAGTAGAAATCTAGGATGACTAAAGGAATTTAGTCAGATGGGATAGAGAGCTACTTGAGGACATAGATTTTGTCTTCTCTTTCATTCATTCCCTAAACTTACTGTGGTTCTGTGCCTGCAATTTGCCCTCACAGTCACACTCCCAATTGAGTAAATAGAACTTAACCTGCTCTGGATATCTGGGAGGGGGGCCATGAGAGCCAAAGGGAATAGGCCAAGCAGACTCTGCGACCAGGTGTTAACCTACCCTTCTTTGGCATAGGCCAAAGATATATGGGTTATTGGCACAAATAAATGCCCACTGGATGACTGCTGGGCAGGTGGCAGGATCGCCACCACTGGCACGCAGCACGTGCCCTCCCTAGCCCCATCTCCAAATAGCAGTGGTTACCACTGGTGTCAGACCATGATCAAGAACTGCCCAAGACAACCATGTGAACACTACGGGGAAGAGAATGGAACCCAGTCTTTTACACAACCCCCAGAGGATTAAATTTGTCCTGGACAGTACAGGGACATAGACTTGGCATCTCTGGAATTGGCATTTATTAGACATGTCGCCACTGGACTTGGCAGTTGGTATCCCCGGAAATGATATCAATAATCGTCCCATAATCAACTTTATCATCAACTTAATCACTGCCGTCGCAGCACATTTTTCATTGCAAATTAAGCACCTTCCACCGATTACTTCTCTGAGTTTATAAGCCGTGATTCTACCCGCCTTTGCAGGTGGAGAAAGGCCATTGTGAAACTAGTCGAGGAGTAGGAACATATTTAAATTATGGTTTGGGAAAACAACCAAAAAACTCTCAATAGAGATGTTCCATGGCAATATGGAATTCATCTTCAAAGTCAGAATTAGGCTTATGATTCTGATGATTTTAATCAGTTAGAGTATTACCGTGTGTAGAGCAGTTTATGAAGTGCTTGGGAAAGTAGAATGCATTGGAGTTGGTAGATACGACTCAACCCTCAAGGAGCTCACATGATGTTTTTCTGTATTAACTCATACATGATACCCAACCAGGCACATGAGGCTCTAAACATGAAGTAGGCCACAATTTTTTGGTTTTATATAGCTTCAAGGTGGATTGTTTCTAAACTTTAGGTTTTATTTGGAAACCTACACAAATCAAACTCAGTCGTTTCTAGAATTTTCCTATCAATCTCTCTTGCAAATGGAATCTTGAGCTCAATTATATCTGCTGCTTGATCTACAGAATATAATTTGAAATGCTGGGCTGGAAAAGTGGTGGTGGTCAGGCAGAAAGTGGATTAAAGAAAGGAGAACTGACAATGGCTAGGGAAAAAAAATGAAAAGCAGAATTCCTTTAGACATTAGTTACATAATTTTTAAAGAAGAAAAAAAAGGTTCTCGTTTGGATTGACAGCAGCACTGTGACCCTGGCCTCTAAAGCTGTGGCCTCTAAAACTGGAAACAGCATGCCTGAATCTTTTCCTTCCTGCTTCAAACTCACGTTTGCTGACTGTGAAAGAGTGAGAAGGAAATCCAATTCTTAGAACAAATTAAAAGAAAATGAAAGGCTTCCATGAGCTGTAAAGAGTACACATGTTGGTGGATAGGTGGTGGCTATTTTCCTAAATTCTGCTTCATAATTTTGGTCCTCTAACTCTTTGATAAAATTGGCCCATATTCAAGAATTCTGAAATCATTCATTTCCTTAGAAAGTCTACTGACTTTTAAATAACCATTTCCTAAATCTGGCCATCAGGGTGGGACATAACTAAGGGGCTTGCTATTTCTGTGAAAAAGACTTCAATATTTCATGTGACTGTAAATGTATGTGATGCGTGTACAAAGTCATTAGCTGAGATGGAGGAAGATGCATACAAAAGATCAGAAATCTCTGGATTTTCTTGTATGTTTGATAAATGATATTTTAGTGCTTACTATGTGGCAGGCACTGTTCTAAGCAGTAGATTTTGTAGATACAAGATAATAAAGTTGGACAAAGTCCTTGTCCCATATAGAGCTCACAGTCTTAATTCCATTTTGCAGATGAGGCATAGAAAAGTTGAGTGGCTTACCCAAGGTCATACAGCAGACAAGTGGCAGAGCTGGGATTAGAATCCAGTTCCTCTGACTTCCAAGTCCATGCTCTTTCCACTAGACTACACTGCTGCTTCTTGTCTTGTGTGAACATTAATTCACCATCTACAGCTGGAATTTCAGCAGAGAGGACTCCATAGCCAGGATATCGTCTAGCTGATGAATACCTGGAAATAGACTAAAATTCTGTAGTTCAGGTCCTTTTCTGAGAAGGAGATCAAATTGGTTTGGGGTGGTGATGAAACAATGATGAATTGGATAAATGAAAAGAGCCGAGTTTCCAATATTAGTGGGGAAATGTGGGTTTTATGATTTAGTTAGGGTTTCTGAAGTTGAATACCCTATTTATTCAAATCAAAAGTCCTGAGTTAAATCCATGCAGAAATGGCAAAGTGTCTTGTCCATGAGTGAAATTTTAAATTAAGAGTTTTAGTGACTTTTGTTCTGTTTAACTTGAGATTCAGTAAAAGAGTAGTTTTAACAGCCTCATGAATTTTACCAGCCCTTTCTTTGCGTTAATGGAGCTTTGAGTTTGTTCAGTTTATGCCTTGTTATGTTGTGGGCATCTGAGTTGCCCCCTGAGGAGAGTTTTGGTGCTGTGTTTATTTTTATTTTTAACAGTACTGATTATCTATTAATAGTACATCAGTCAATAATATTTGAGCATCTGAGTGTCCACTGTAAGTAATACAGTACAATGTATTAAGAGAACCAGCATGGCCTAGTTGATAGAGCAAGAGCCTAGGAGTCAGAGGACCTGGGTTCTAATCCCAGCTCCACCACTTGTCTGCTGTGTGAATTTGGGGAAGTCACTTAATATCTCTGTGCCTCAATTTTCTCATCTGTAAAGTTGGAATTAAGATTGTGAACTCCATGTGGGTCAGGGGCAGTGTTTCAGTCTGATCAAGTGCTTAGTACAGTGCTCTGCACACACTAAGTGCTCAATAAATATGATTGAATATTTTGTATCTAACTCAGTGCTTAGTACAATGCAGGGTGCATAGGAAGTGCTTAACGAATACCATTTTTTTTTTTTTAAAAGGGCTGGTGAAAATATAATAAAGCTGGTAGACATGATCCCTATCATCAAGGAACTTAAAATCCAGGGGACAATACAATGGAATTTACACGATATTAAATGTTTGATTATGGTATTAGATGCTTATGATTTCTTCCTGTGTTAAGTGCAGGAGTACATAAACAATTCAGACAGTTCCTATCACACAAAAGACTGACTAGCTAAGTAAACGAACCTTTACTAATGACTCCACCATTTAGACAATTAGATTGTTAACAGGCCTATATTAGTTCTTGGTTAGGACTTTGATATTATCTTTAGCTCCACATGACATGGAACCCAAGGGTGCCGACCAGCATCAAAACAGTGTTCACAGCCACATAGCCTTGCTGGAACAAAGGTGTGAGGAGAACTGGTGAAAGTGGGATGCCCAAGCAGATGCTGTTTCCTGAGTCAAAGTGAGTTGTTAAAGAGGATAGTAGAAGAAAAGCTTTAATGATCTAATAAAGCCCAGCTTCAGTGCAACAATAATGTCTTGGAGAGTTGTGATAAGTGAGTCACAGTGTTTTCTCTTTCCTCAAACCCCCTTTTCTTCCATCCCTTCCAGCTGTGATTTTCCATTTTTGATTTCATCTGTCTCCTCTTCAAGTTTTCCATTCCTTTCAAGTTTCCAATGCTAGAAATGTTTCATTTATCTTCATCATTTTTTCATTAAACATACTACTCAAAGAACTTTTCCAGGGAAAAATACATTGTACCTTCAGCCTTACTTTTTGGTTCTCAGCTGGGCTCTTCACTCTTCTACAGTCACAGCCTGCAAAATATTTTGTACAGACTTTAACTACACAATAGTGCCCTTAACACCCTATTACTTACCTTTAAAAATTACTCTGAATATCATGCTCTCACTAAGAAAGTTTCATGCTTGTGTGTGCTTTCTCTCTTTCTCTCTCTCCCTTCACATTCAAAATTGACAATACTGACTATGATATTCTATTCTCATGTTTTCCCATTTGATCAAATAAGATTCTTGAGAAAGAACAAAAGCTTTCCTTTTGTTGGACAGATTTTCGCAGTAGAAAAGATGTTCAGTCACAAGCCAGGGAAATGATTTGGTACTCAGACAGTTTGGAACAATCAGCAATTACCTCTCTCCATTTCACTGCATTCTTTATGTATGCATTATAAAATCAATTCTGAATTTCTTCCTTGTTCATATTTCCTTTCATCTAAAACTCATAGCAATTGTTCTGGGGTAAAAAATTGTAATGGATTTCATTGTCCTTTTCAAGAAAATAATCTGTCCCATAACTAGAGAGAAAAGACAATCTCTTCTAATCAGTGTTTTTAAAAATTAATTGTCTGGCAAAGCAATTATTTTTATAGTTATTTGTGGGCCCTTGTTGGATGCTGCAGTTTAGACGCAGAAGGCTGAAGGCTGTGGAAGTATTATATTCCCTTCTTCAAGTGCAAAGGAATGGGATTGTTCAAATAGCCAATGACACTCCTCCAGAACCATCAAACGTGGCAAGATTTTATTTGCTTTAAACACAGGAATGTAAGGAAATGTAAAAATAGCACCATTAATAAATGCCACTACTATTAGGAGTGGTAGTAACATGTGTGCCAGAATTTAGTATTTACTTTTGTGCATTATCTTTGATTCACCTCACATAAACTGTGCAGGAAACACTGGAATGATTTTAAAAATTACCTCTGAGAGGTGTGACTAGCATCTCTAAAGAAATAATGGAAGCAATTTCCTATAGGAGCACTGAATCGATGAGAGAGCAGCTTGGTTCCAATTGAAACGGGGCTACTGCTTTCTCAGTTTTGGACAGACTATTAAACAGTCCCTGGGTAGAGTGATCATTTATTTCCATTGCATTCTGGCCGCCTGGTGTGCAGCTAAGTGGACAGAGAAATGAGTTGACGAAAATAACAGTATTAAGAAGACAATAAAGTTAGCTGTCCTATTGTGTCACCTGTAGGCACCTCATGGTCAACGTGTCATCGTTCTTGCTAACTATATTTTGGAGTAGAATTCATTCAGTTGTATTTATTGAGCTCTTACTGTGTGCAGAGCACCGTACTAAGCACTTGGAAAATACAATTCGGCAACAAATAGAGACAATCCCTACCAACGACCGGCTCAGAATAGAAGAACAATCAAACCAAGCCAAAGTCCTAGGGTCATTTATATGAGGCAGCATGGTTTGGGCTATGTTTTTTCATTCATTTAGGTGAGTAGCCACTTTCCTCCCAGTGGAAGATGTACCATGGTGCAACATTTAGAAAACGTTCCTGCTGAAAATTTGAAGCTCTGGTGCCAAAGACAGGTAGCACTGGTTATATTTAATTTGATCAAACAATATAACCTTGGATGATATTTTTGTGAATTTTTCAAGGGAAAAATGCATCTTTTTTATTGTTTTAAATAATGCGATGCTCATACTATGTGCTAAGTCCTGGACTAGATACAAGATGATCAGACGACACCACCCCTGCCCTACATTGTGCTCATAGTGTAAGAGGAAGGGAGAACTAGTATTTTATCCCCATTTATAGGTGAGAAAACTGAGGCACAGTGAGTTTAAATGACTTGCCCAAGGCCATACAGCAAGCAAGTGGTTTTGCTGGGTCTAGGGCCTGAGCCTCTTGACTTGTAGTTCTGTACTCTTTCCATTAGGAACGAGGCCTTGCAGCTCAGTGCATCTGCTCATCATGGACTAAATTGTTATTTGTTCTCCAGGACCCTGGTTGGTAACTGAAGTTTGAGCTGTGGTAACTAGAGTTTGAGCTGTTTCGTTGCTCTGCCTCCTGTGGGCTAAATAATAATGATGGTGATGTTACTAGGAGCCAAGCACTGTTCTAAGAGCTGGGTTACATACAAGGTAATCAAGTCAGACAAGGTAAAGATGAACTGCTAAAGGGAGAATGACTGTTCAAGAGTTTAGAATACAAGTTGAAGGAGAAATATTTTTCAAATGGGCATTGCCTGTCTTTACTCAGATAATGGCCTCCACTACATTAATTCCCTAACCCCAATATTGGAGCAGAAAATAAAAGATGATGTTTGGGGGCCAAGTGATTGTAAGGAATGGCTCCACTGTTTTCTTGCTCTGTGGCTAGTCACTTTACCATTTTGTGCTTCAGTTTTCTCATCTGTCAAATGGGGATTAAATAGCTGTTCTCCCTCTTTAGGCTGCAAGCCCAGGTAGGACAGGGGATGTGACCAATCTGCTTATATTCTGTCGACCCCAACACTTAGTACAGTTTTCAGCACATAGTAAGCACTTAAATGCCATTATTTATTATTATCATCATTATTATTGTTAGTGATAGCATCAGGGAAGAAAGAAGAAGAACCAGAACCTGATATCGCAGTAAAAACAGGCTATCACCCGGGAAATTAATTCTTTGAAAGAAAACTGCTCTAGGGGAGGAAAAGGAGAAGAGAGACAGGAAGTTAATTCACTGACTGCCTATTGTTTGCAGCACTTGAAAGTATATGATAGAAATTTGAGATCAATCAATGGCATCTGTTCAGCAACTACAGTGTGCAGAACACTGTGGTCTACAGTTTCAGGTGCCCTCTTACCTTTGACTTCCTTTCTTCTTCCATTTTTTCTTATATTTTTCCTCCCCCTCTTCTTATGACTAGATTTAATTCTTAAACGACCCCATATAATGCCCTCATATAATGTTCCCGAAAGTGATTCAAAATATGGGTAAATTATACAAGTAAATATAGTCCTTGTCTTTATGGTAAGGAAATGATCTTACACTCTCAACAAATTCTAATAGAACAAAAGAAAGCTCATATGCTTGATGACTAAATACTAATTGTTTGGCCTGCTGCTTCATGGGAACTTTCATAAGGCCACCCACACTCTAAACTAATAAATGCTTAAAATCTCAAAAGCAAATATAATATTGTGCTATTCTCTCATATGTTGTGGAAATAATAGACTTTTTTCCTGTACACCTGTCACTAGAATAACTGGAAAATCAAAATACAATTCCTGGCTGTTGGACTTGTTAAATTGCTATCTGACATCTGGAGAAAGCTAATATTCTCAACTCCACTACACTGATTGAGTCATTTAAAATGTTGACAATATTTTCATGGATCCATCAAAATAAACAATTAAAATAAGTGACTTAGGGTAACATGAGAACAAGAGAACAGCGTTTCCTTGACTGTGCTACCATCTTTAGTACAGATAATTATAATTTATGTATGAAGATGATGCTATTGACCAGGAACTTTGTCCTCTCCTTTCCATTATACTTATATTTTATATATATATAGTACAGCAGATTCTCCTTGCTACATTGCAGTTCTAAATGGATGATCTTTATTGTGCAATTGTGCTTGCTAGTTGAGGAATTGTGCACTATTTTTGATTCTTCCTCCATACTCGTATTTTCAGGGATGGCCGTTGCTTCTCTTACCTGTAATTTATTTTATTGTAGATCCCCATCAGTTATATTGTAAAATCCCTTAAGGTAGAGATTTTTGTCTATCAACTCTATTGTAATCAACCAATTATATTTATTGAGCGTACTTAGTGTGACTGTACTGAGCGCTTGGGAGATTACTCTTCTAAGTGCTTATTGAACTGCTCTGGACCAGGGGAGTGCTAATCAAATTCCTTAACTCCTTAGAATTCCTTAACTCCCATTCTCTCCTAGACCCCCTCCAATCTGGCTTCCGTCCCCTCCACTCTACCGAGACTGCTCTCTCTAAGGTCACCCATGACCTCCTTCTTGCCAAATCCAATGGCTCCTACTCCATTCTGATCCTCCTTGACCTCTCTGCTGCCTTTGACACTGTCGACCATCCCCTCCTCCTCCATACCTTATCTCACCTTGGCTTCACGGACTCTGTCCTCTCCTGGTTCTCCTCTTACCTCTCTGGCCGATCATTCTCGGTCTCCTACGCTGGAGCCTCCTACCCCTCCCATCCTTTAACTGTTGGAGTTCCTCAAGGGTCAGTTCTTGGCCCTCTTCTGTTCTCCATTTACACTCACTCCCTCGGTGAACTCATCCGCTCTCACGGCTTTGACTACCATCTCTACGCAGATGACACGCAGATCTACATCTCCGCCCCTGTCCTCTCCCCCTCCCTTCAGGCTCGCATCTCCTCCTGCCTCCGGGACGTCTCCACCTGGATGTCGGCCCGCCACCTAAAACTCAACATGAGCAAGACTGATCTCCTCATCTTCCCTCCCAAACCCGGTCCGCTCCCAGACTTCTCTATCACCGTGGATGGCACGACCATCCTTCCCGTCCCGCAGGCCCGCAATCTCGGTGTCATCCTTGACTCGTCCCTCTCGTTCACCCCACACATCCTATCCGTCACCGAGACCTGCCGGTTTCACCTCTACAATATCGCCAAGATCCGCCCTTTCCTCTCCACCCAAACGGCTACCTTACTATTACGGGCTCTCGTTATATCCCGGCTAGACTACTGTGTCAGCCTTCTCTCTGACCTCCCTTCCTCCTCTCTCGCCCCGCTCCGGTCTATTCTTCACTCCGCTGCCCAGCTCATCTTCCTGCAGAAACGATCTGAACATGTCACTCCCCTTCTTAAACAACTCCAGTGGTTGCCTATCGACCTCCGCTCCAAACAAAAACTCCTCACTCTAGGCTTCGAGGCTCTCCATCACCTTGCCCCTTCCTACCTCTCCTCCCTTCTCTCTTCCTACCGCCCACCCCGCACGCTCCGCTCCTCTGCCGCCCACCTCCTCGCCGTCCCTCGGTCTCGCCTATCCCGCCGTCGACCCCTGGGTCACGTCCTCCCGCGGTCCTGGAACGCCCTCCCTCCTCACCTCCGCCAAACTGATTCTCTTTCCCTCTTCAAAACCTTACTTAAAAATCACCTCCTCCAAGAGGCGTTCCCAGACTGAGCTCCTCTTCTCCCTCTACTCCCTCTGCCATCCCCCCTTTACCTCTCCGCAGCTTAAGCCTCATTTTCCCCTTTTCCCTCTGCTCCTCCACCTCTCCCTTCCCATCCCCACAGCACTGTACTCGTCCGCTCAACTGTATATATTTTCGTTACCCTATTTATTTTGTTAATGAATTGTACATCGCCTTGATTCTATTTAGTTGCCATCGGTTTTTACGAGATGTTCTTCCCCTTGACGCTGTTTAGTGCCATTGTTCTTGTCTGTCCGTCTCCCCCGATTAGACTGTAAGCCCGTCAAACGGCAGGGACTGTCTCTATCTGTTGCCGACTTGTTCATCCCAAGCGCTTAGTACAGTGCTCTGCACATAGTAAGCGCTCAATAAATACTATTGAATGAATGAATGAATCAAATACTGTTGATTGATTTATTCTATTTGTTTAGTGCTTACTATGTTCCAGGCAGTGTACTAAGCATTGGGATTCTATTCAAGCTTAATCAGTGCTCCCACATGGGGCTCACATTCTAAGTAGGAGGGAGAACAGGTATTGAATTCCCACTGTACAGATGAGGGGTCTGACACACAGAGAGGATAAGAAGTTAAGCCAAGGTCACACAGCAGACAAGTGGTGGAAGCGGCATTAGAACCCAGGTCCTCTGACTCCCAGGCCCATGCTCTTTCCACTATGCCATGATGCTTATCGCAATTGAGCTGTTACTGCCCTGGAGCCGCATCATTGTACTTGTATGTCTTTGGGCCTTTGGTTTGATCTCCGTTGCTTAAAGGAGACTGGACCTGACTACATCTTTGTGATATTCCTGATGACTTATTTTGCCTCCAACTCCATGAAAACTGTTGACCCTTGACACTAAACTTTCTTTTCTTTGTCTAACTGTGCACTGCTGTGTCATAGTAGGAGAATTTGGCGACAGTATTGTTTTTTTCGACTAAAACCAGCAGGTTGTTTCTTAGAGTGAGCTGATGATAGAACCTCAATTTGGAAGCTACTGACAGTCAGCATCGAAGTATCATGCCCTCTTGATGTCTGGTGTTTCATTCGATCATTGAACCAAGGATCTCTCTCAGAAGAGCACAGACTGAATCCAGGCAAAATGGGAGGAACAGGTGGAATCGGCCTTGGAAAACCTTTCTGCCAATAGTCAATCAATATATGGTATTTAGCGCCTAGTGGGTGAGGGCAGTTTACTAATTGCTTGGGAGGGAGTACAATGTAACCGAGTTGATAGAAATGTTCTCTGCCCACAATGAGCCATTGGGAAGTTTTCCAGTACATTTTATTAGGCCTTATGCGGATCTCTTTGTTTCCTTTCTCTTAACTTTGGTTGACTTTGCCCGATTTTCCACCTGCCAATCCTAAATCATCTAAAGAATCAAACTCAAACAATTTATTTGGCCTTAATGATCCAGAAAGAAAAAGAAAATCCACCTGGAATAGCCATTTGATTCAGGTCCAAATTTTATTTTGGGGGTTCTCAAGCGGTGAACCATTTTCAGGGAGAGAGAGAAATGGGTAATAGTACACTTTACATTCTTTTTCCTCTCTTTCTTGCCTGCCTCTTGCTAACTCAGTAATTTGCAGATTATGGGAGAGTTCATTCCCTGTCATTTCTAAAACATGGCTCATTTGTGTATTCCCAACTCTGCCACTGACCTGTAGTGTGATGTTGGGCAAATCACCCATCTTCTCTGAGTTTTTCTCATCTCTAAAATGGGAATAAAATACCTGTTCTCTTTTTTTTTATACTTGTACTTGTTAAGAGCATAGTTTGTGCCAGGCTCAGAGTAAGTATTCAGTAAATATGACTGAATGAAGTGCTGGGTTATGTACCGGTTAATCAGGATGGACATAGTGTCTGTTGCACATGGGGCTCACAGTCTACACTGGAGGGAGAAGGATTTAATTCCCATTTTACAGTGAGATAACTGAAACCCAAAGAAGTTAAATGACTTGCCAATGATCACACAGCAGACATGTGGCAGAGCTGGAATTGCAAACCTCTTAGATTGTAACTGTGCATGTGGAACAGAGAGCATGTCCAATCTGATTATCTGGTATCTACACATGGGAAATCTTTAATGCCATTATTATTTACCATTACTTGTTTTGCAAGAAAAATTACTTTAACAATTGATGATCCCTTGCTTTATTTTGTTAGACAGTTTTAAAAGTACATTTTCTAATTTCTAAAGACTACAAGTAGGAGATCATAAGTGATATGGATTTTGTGTCAGAGATTCTTGCAGGGAAGATGGCATCATGGGTGTGATATAAAGTTAAATGATCTTACCATGCAGCTTGGGGGAGAACATTTACTTCTTGGATGTGATATTCTGAATGGTTTCCAGTGGGTCTCTTTGGCTAAAATAACCAAATTGTCCTTTGAAATGATCTGGTTAATATTTTAATATAATATAAAACCAAATAACCACGGGGATAATAGTTTTTCTTTTCACATCTGTTTTGCTTCTTTATAATTTCTGAACTGATCCCCATTAGTATTTCTCTCGTGCTTTAAATGGTTTTTGGATCTGTAATATAAAATGATGATGCCACTGTGGAGTCCTTCTCCATATTAAACTGGTTCATTTAGAGCCTCTCTGGTGTCTACTTCTGTCCTGGGTGCAGAATAAAATCAGTTCTATTAGACCACTGGATAGCCTTTGTACTTCAACTGCCTTCTGCAGACAGAGGAAGCTCATGCCAAAAAACTAGGCAATGGAGTCCGGTGGGATTGAGATTGTATGGCCTTGATCGAGTCTCGCTGTCTTTCTGTTGGGTAAAATTGTTGGGTAAAAGATTGAAAACTAACTGGTAACAAACATGTGCTCACATTTAATTTGTTTGTATTATTGTAGGATATATCTATATTTGCCTGGCTTTTATATGTCTTAGATATTCCTTCCCAGCTCTCTTATAGATTGTAAGCTTATTGTGGGCAGGGAACGTGTCTACCAACTCTGTTATCCTGTACTCCTTTAAGCGCTTAATACAGTGGTCTGCTCACTGTAAGTTTTCAGTGAATACCACTGTTTCATTTTATAAACTATAAATATGTCGACATTAATTATTTTTTAATTGTTCAATTTGTGTTCATGTAAAATGAATTTATTTCAAGTTTTCTGTCTACTAGGCAGGATTTGATTTTTGTCTTTTGATTAGAAATAAGGACTTATAAAAATGATTCTTAAGCGGAAAGGCACAGTAAATTTAAGTGAACAGTGAATAATCCGAAGAATCTTGCATATTACCTAGGATTAGATTAATCCTTCAGTGTTTTGGGGCCTCTTTTGAACTTGTGTGAATTCAGTTAATATTGACGGATAGCTTAAACAACATGATTAAAATCCTTTTTTAATGTGGCAAATACAGTTTTTGCATCACTTTCATAAATTCTGTGAGTAAATTTATAGTGCTTTCAGGAAAATAACTTTTTAAACTACTTAGTAAACCCTACAAAGAAAATTCTGATATAAGAAATGATTTCATAAGGTAAACGTTTCAAGTTGCCATAACAACTAAAAGAATAAAATCCAAATGAATATATCTAGAATTTTAAAATGTCCCATGAAAGAAATTAATTTAACTCACTAATTAAATCCATCTGTATGTTAAGGCAGCATAACTCTGAATTGTGCAAGATTCTCAATGATTTTTCCTATCTGATAAAGATTTTTCTGGGACTCATCAATTTTGAAGGTTGAGACATGAGGCTCAATATCATTTCCTTACTCAGGACCATCTGTAGAGCTGTTATCAATTTCAAATGATGCGTGATAAAGTTGCCTCAGTAGGTCTAAGACATTAGCACCATTTTAGTCACAACCTAGGCTGCATCTTGATCCCGAGATCATTGTATGCCTTCTTCCTCAACAAACAGAACATTGAAAAATTCTACAGTTCTTCAAAGGTGCCATCAGAATATCCATCAAGCAAAAATATTTATTAAGCACTTCCTGGGAGCAGAGCACTGTAATAAGTGCTTGATAGAGTACAATACAACAGGAGTTGGTAGAGGTACGTTCCCTGCCCACAAGGAGCTCTCAGTCTAGAGAGGAGCTACAATTCATAAAAAAATTGAGAAATTAGACTGCAGGAACCCCTGAAGTTCTTAAGGCTTTCCACTGCTGGCCTAGTAGATAGAGTCTGATTTGTGTTGTAATATCGGCTTTGCCTCTTGTGTGCTGTATGAGCTTGGGTAAGTCACTTAACTTCTCGGTGCCTCAGTTACCTCATCTGTATGTTGGGGATTGATACTGTGAGCCCTACACAGGACATGGGCCGTGTCCAACCTGATGAGGTTTTTTTTTTTCCCAAGTGCTTCACAAATGCCATTAAAAAAAATGAACCAAGAAACCCCCTAACTTCCTAATCTGAATCTTTCTGGGCAGAAACACTGTCTACTGTGCCCTACAACATAACCTCAGTCCAAAGAGGCAAAGTGGATGGAATATTTACAGCATGATAGATTTAGGAGAAGTTCATAGAGCAGCACCAAAACCTCTATATTTGTTTCATAAACTTTACTATTTGTTCATTCAATTGTATTTATTGAGAGCTTACTCTCTGTGGAGCACTGTACTAAGCACTTGGGAGAGTAGAATACCACAGTAATCAGGCACATGCCCTGGCCACAACAAACTTACAATCTAGAGGCAACAAGCTTACAGTCTAGAAACAACGAGCTTACAGTCTACTAAAGCATGTGGACAATTTAAAGACCAGGCCTCTGGTGACAATAATTCCTATTTTGGATGCTCTGAGAGGTTCACCCAGATCATTAACCTCCTTGATGGTATAATAAATAGCTTCACTTAGATTTGAAGGGATAGTGCTGACCCTTTCCACATCATTAAGGGAGGAAACAAGGCTTGGGTAAAAGATCGAGAACTGTCGGATGGATTTTAGGCCGTTGAGAGACTCCAGTTTGTCGATGCTTAATGAATACCACAGCTATTACCCCAAAGTTTAGTTCTGATTCTAGTCCTCTAGAAAATTTTCCCAAGTCAGAAAAGATGGACCATCATTACCAATTCTTGAAGCAGTCATTCAAATGCGCTATACACTTTTGATTGGGCTCTGGAAGCATATGAAACAGAGATGTGCAAAGCATGATTTTTAAGTGTTTACTGTGTGTTAAACACTGGAATAGTTACAAGATCATTAGGTTGGACTGATTCGCCGACCCACATGTTTTAGCCTAGCCTGAGAAGGAATAGTGGGTATTTCATCCATATTTTATAGGTGAGGAAATTGAGGCCCAGAAAAGTTGAGTGACTTGCCCATGCGAAGCAGCATGGCCTAGTGGAAAGAGAATGGGAGTCAGGGGACCTTGGTTCTAATCCTGACTCTGCCAATTTCTTTCTGCGTGACATCAGGCAAGTCACTTACCTTCTCTGTGCCTCAGTTCCCTCAATTGTAAAATGGGGACTAAATACCTGTTCTCCCAACCACTTAAACTGCGAGTCCCATGTGGGACGGGGGCTAGGTCCGACCTAAGTAACTTGTACCTACCCCAGTGCTTAGAACAGTGTTTGGCACATAGTAAGCACATTACAAATATTATAAAAAATCAAAAGTGGCCAAAATTAGAACCTAAGTCACTTGACTCCCAATCCTTGTTCTATTCACTGGGCCACACTACTTCTCTATTTGGTTAAGGCAAACGGTCATGAATCATTCTAAGGAATAAGTGAAGTGCCGATTCAGCTTCAGGCTAATTTCATACATACCTTGGGGAAGAACAAACTTGTCTTCATTTGACCATGATTTTCCACTACTGCTACATTCAGAGTTAAATGGTGTCACTAGGGTAGCAATTCCAGAAAGCCTGTCCATCTCTTGGGAGACTGACAAGGTGGAATCCCTGTGGCATCAAACATCGTAGCAAGTTCAAGGATGTTAGAAGCTCTACATTGTACGGCTGTCTCTGTGGATTGGAGGTTTGCACATTACACCCGACTCCTTGAGGCGTTATGTCCACCCTACCTATATGGCAGTAAGCGGGTCCCAAATATACATTAACTCAATCAGTGGTATTTATTGAGCACTTATAATACTAGTAACTGTGATATTTGTTAAGCACTTACTCTGCTTAACTAAGCGCTGGGGTGGATACAAGCAAATTGGGTTGGACAAAGTCCCTGTCCCATGTAGGGCTCATGGTCTCCATGCCCATTTCACAGATGAAGCACTGAGAAGTGAAGTGACTTGCCTAAGGTCACACAGCAGACAAGAGGCAAAGCCACTCGTGACCTTCTGACGCCCAGGACTGTGCTCTTCCTACTATGCGGCTTCTCCTGTAGGTAGAGCATGGTCCTAAGCACTTGGGAGACTACAATTCAACAGAGCTATAGACATGTTCCCTCCTGACAAGGAGCTTATAGTTTAGAGGGGAGACAGACATTAAATTATGGCTATGGCATGGGCAATGGGGCATGGGAGTCAGTAAGGATGGAGAAATGTTACTGGGCAGAGGAGAGGGTAGAGTTAAAGCAGGCGAGGATAAGTTAAGATGGAATCGGTAAGACCGATTCCTGGATTTCCACTAGCAGCGCTCCATAGCTTGTCCGTAGAAGCAGAGGAAGTGCACTATGGAAGTGATCCATGGTTGCAGGTTAATGGTATGAGATCAGAGGAGAGACGGGGTGCGAGGTAGTTGAGTTTATGCTAGACAGCAGTTTTCTGGGGGTTAATTTGTGTATTAAAAAAAGGGAGTTTCATATATATCAATCCTTCCACATTTGCGCTATTATCAGTCAGAGCATTCTGTGACTATCTTGTCAGCCTGGATCCTCCATTTAGTTGTTCCTTAAAGGTAGGGATCACATTTCTTTCTCACTTATACTCTACCAAGTGCTTAGTTCAGTGCTCTACACACAGCAAGCACTTAAATACTGTTGGGTGACTGATCTTAGCATTTAGGACAGCTAGCGTTGTAGAATTGTTTGTCATCTTGTGCCTACATTTGGCTTGTTATATAAGGAGAATGCAGAAGCGTAGGCTACCAAAACAGCTGCCCTATGATGAGCTTTAGACCCAGGTAAACTTTCATTACTGCTCTGGAGAAGCTACTGGGTTCCTGTCCATTCATCTTAGTAGCAAAAGGCTTCCTTTTCCCTGATAGAAGGAGATTATTTTTAAGATTTGGATTTGGCCTTCCGAGGGTAAGATTAAATTCTTTTATTTCTGCCAGAGCCTCCTCTTAGATGTGGCTATGGGGACAAAGAATTCATTCCAGAGCCTTTAAACATAGTCTAACCAGTGAAGCTATGTAAGCTGAAAATAAGATAGTAAAAATAGAGTTTGTTAAAATGTTCAGACTTGGTGATTTTTCTGTTACAAGTCAATGATTTTCCTAAAATATTCTCTGGCACTGGAAAAAAAAAAGTTTGAAATTATAAAAGAAACTAAATGGTAGTGTGGGCCCCAACTTTCCTTTTTGAACATGGGAGTGTAAAGAGAGTTGGGGCTGGGGGATAAAGCTTCAGAGAGCTAAGGGGCCAAAAAGCCCTCTGGAGGCTTTTTCATCCCAGACTGGAAGCTTGTAGATCTTGTCAGATGCCTGGAATGACAGATACGGGGGGCTTGATCAAGACCTGTGGCCGTCCAGTGTCTTCTCCGATGGTCACATTTTTATTCTGTAACTAGTGGAATCACTGAGTTTCATCTGGTGTTAGGGATCGATCATTCAATCCATGGTATTTATTGAGTGCTTACGGTGTGTAGAGCAATATACGGTATTACAGATTTGGTAGATATATTTCCTGAGCACAAGGAGCTTGAAGTCTAGTCAGATTGGTCACAGACAGCCTCTCTTCTCCCTATTTTTTTCCCAGTGACATTTGTTTAGTACTCACTATGTGTCAGCCACCATACTGTGGGCTAAGGTAGAAAGAAGGTAATCAGGTTGAGCACAGTCCTTGTCCCACATGGGGCTCACAATCTTAATTTCTATTTTACAGATGAGGTAACTGAGGCACAGAAAAATGAAGTGACTTGCCCAAGGTCACACAGCAGACAAGTGGCAGAGCTGATATTAGAACCCAGATTCTTTAGACTTTCAGGCCCGTGCTCTAACCACTAAACCACGTTGCATCTCAGCCTTGTTCTGAAAGTCATCCTGACACTCTGTCATATTCTCAGTGAAACCCCTTCACCCACACTTCAGCAATACAATGGGCAGCCCACACACTGTCAGAAACACACCCCTCCTGTGAGCGGCCGAGATTTGGCCAGACCAACTCCATTTTGTAACAAGCCACCATTTTGCTCTGAACAAACATACCACATATCTGCGGGCACCATCCCGACCCCTGTGAGCCCCTTGATTCTGAAAACCCAGTCAATCGGTCAATTGTATTTACTACTTTCTGTGTGCGGAGCATTGTACTAAGCGCATGGGACAGTACAGTATAACGAGATAACAGACACATTTCTTGCCCACATGAGCTTGCAGTCTAGAGGATGAGCTTACCCAAGGTTGCTAACACTAGAGGGGCTAGCAGTGAACGATGAGGAGAATTCAGTTGGTTCTTACCACACAATTCACCCAAATATGACCACTGGCCATTAAAAGCTGGGGACCACGCTGGCCAGTGTGCTTGTGGCTTATTAGACTAAGATTCGTTTTGCTTCAAGCAACACAAAATTGTACTCCTCCCAAATGGGAAGCATTTATGGGATGAGAGCTGGGTACTTGGCTACATGTGAGTAAATAAGTAAGTGTTTTCCTCCCAATTTGCCATGCGTAATAAATCTCGCATGGCTCAGCCTCTCTGACTCGGGTCTCTCATTCTCACCATGATGATTCTCGAACCCGTTCCCACCTGATGGACGACACCGCCTTTACTTGCAGCACGACACCCGCAATGCACAACCTCTCTCTGTGTTCTCTGTGACACACTTTCATTGCATCATTTTCATCTTTGGAGCATGTTGAGGGCAGAGAAAGAAGGAAATATAAAGCAGATTATAATATAAAACTGAAAATCTCAAGTTTTTAAGAGGTTCGTGACTTAAGCCGTTTTTATCGTTATGTTGTTCATACGGTCAGACAGCAGTTTGGCAGACAATGGCCAGAGAGACTGTAAAGCAGTCACTGTAGATGCACCATTTTTTTTCTCTTAGCAGAACATTAGCAAGAATGAGAAAAACACTGACCATCTGTCAGGAATCAATAACCCAGAGAGAATACTTTAAGAAGGAGCATTCCAGAAACAGAAAGGGCTGTGGGCAGTGAGCTCAAATAGCAGTAGAACGGGGCAAGGGATGATATTCCCACTGTATATAATTAAATCTTGTAAGTTATTTGTTTCACAAAACAGGCAGCGACTAGATTCCTAGTGGGAATGCTCAACAGTAACAATACGTGCTTGTATGAATGAATTTTAGTCAAGCCCAATTTGAACAAAATCTACGTCATTTAAAAGTCTGGCCAACTAAAATGAGGGTGGTTTTGATTTTGAGTTGTACAATTCACCTGTATGGACCCCTGAAAAGGATCTGGCATCTTTTCTCAACGTACTTTTTTTCCAGTGAATCACACGATACCACTAAAAATATATGTAAAAAGTGAGAACTTTCAAAGTATAATGTAATTATTGAATGGGTTTTCAAGTTACTACAGCTCTAGTTTTCACAGTTGAGTGACTGTCTTTTGTGACTAAATGTATGTAGAGGAAAAAGAGAGAGAGAGAAAGACAGGCAAAGTGTGCATATATGTGTGAGAATGAGATTCAGTTGAAAAGTGGACAATTCCTCTCTGAGTGATCTAAGGAAATAAGCAAAATTAGTGTGTTCATTTAAAATTAAGGATATTCATCTAGTGTGAATAAGAAAATATTGCCACATGTTCAGCAAGAAGACATGTTTTTAAATTCACCAGTCTCATCTCGCCTTCCTCTGACTGGTGCGCTCAATTAGCTGACTGCTACTAGCCCGAGGATATAATGAAGGAGGGAGAAAGGGGATGAGGTTCGAAGCATTTGTTCAACTAAACAGATCAGGTTAGTGTTCTGCAGAGGCTGGGTTTTCTGATCAATAGTGCTTCCGACAACACGCAGTGGAATGAGCCATTCAAATCAGGTGATTTCAAACTGGCTTTGCATCTTGCATCTCACAGTGCAAAATAAACCAATGTTCTGATAATAACTTCTACTCTGTTCTGTGGCTTTCTCTCCCAAGAGAATACTATAGAATTAGAGGTCAGGGCCTCTGTGACAGGCACTGGTATTGATAACAAATCTAGTCTTTCCGCTTATGTTATTCTAGTATCGAAGAGCCCAATACTATTCACCTAGCAGATTTTACCTAACTGCCAGAAATGCCAGTATAGATATTTGTAACTGTATTTTCGAAGAAATGGAATCGACCGATATTACGGCAGCTTCGCTTCGGTTCTGTCATTTATTTGGAACACACAGAGGGCCGCATGCCAGTTGCTATGGAAACCAGCCCTGCTTTAGAGGAGTGAAAGACTTCTGTGCTCTCCCTCCTCACTGTGCTTCAAAATCGGGCAAGGTTAAACCTGCATTTAAATAGAAATGTACGTGTACGTTTACTTTAAAAATGAAATGACATTCGTAGGATTATTTTTATGGCATGCCCAAACCGGAGGTAGGAAAGAATGAATGATTGTCTTAAATTAAGGAGTCTGTGTCTTGGAAAAAGGGAAAGATGACAATCTTGTATCAGCTTTTCCCTAACATTTATTACTTCAGAAGCAATTTACTACGTTCAAATCTGACTCGGTGCAAGGCATAGATGAAGGTGGTGAAAACACAGCAAATGGAGGCACTGGAGTAATGCAGGAGCTATAAATGCCAATTTGTAGACTGACAGCTAACTACAAGAGTGCTGAAGTGAATCCAATATGAATTCTGATCTCTTGGTTTTCAACGAAAATGCTTTATGCAAAATTATATAAATCATAGTATTGAAATGTAATATACTCCAAGTGCAAGTAAATGCTTTAAAAATGAGTATTTTCCAAGAAAGGACATACCTTGATTTAAAAAGAACTGTTATTTTAGTTCAAAAAGAAAAAAATCACAGCAGAGGAGTTAAGCTAATGGAAGGAGCAGTAGGTGCATTTTCTAATCACCATATGCTCTGAACCAGGAAATCTCAAGTTCTCCTTATGAGGCAGGCAGACATCTATACTAGAATTGGGCAGTGTTGAATCACTGGTTATTCCTTAGCTTTTTCTTCAGGCTGAGATGTGATCATCATTTTTGCAGAACCGCTATAGAGGGGCTAATTTTTCAATGCATTTGGAACAACAAGGAAGCCACCATAGATTATTTACATTTTTTAGAATCTAGTTGGAGATGTCCTTTTCCACTCCCTAGAATGCAGAGCCTCCCTGGATTTGGAATAATGTTGGCTTGCCTCTTTTGCTCATTTGAAAATCTCAAAACATCCATGTTTGAAAATTGGTGAAATTGTGGTGGAACACCATCCTTTTTTTTTTTTTTTTAGCTTGAACTGATCTGTGTGGTGGGAGGGGAATATGAGAGAAAGAGGAGAGTTGAGCAGAAAAACTCTCTTGTTTGTATGACTCTGATAAAAAGCGATTATTAAGTGGATGATAAACCTGTGGCTCTTTCTGCTTCTGGAGAGCTGTGTGCAGTAGCCCGGGCCTCACCCTGAACAAATGCCTGCTGGAGCAGCGTGCTCCCACGCTGCAAAAGGAGGCAGGAAGAACTATAAGCTGATTTCTGTGTCACAACAAGGGCTTTGTTGGTGCTGAGCAGCAGCAGCAGCACAGGGCCGGCCGTGAGCCTGTCAGGAATATGTTCCCAGCACGCCAAGGCTGGCATGGAGCTTTGAGAGTGCGGCACTGCCAGGCGTATGTCGGCTGGCAGGGGCCTTCCGCCTGCCTCCTAGTGTGCTTCCTCGGCTGGCGCCCGTCACGCCTCATGGGAAAATGCAGCGATACAGCTCAACGCAAGAGCACGTGCTCTAGTCTTCTTTTCCTTTTCCATGTTGCCGGTAAATTCACCTTAGTTTCTGGGTGCCGCCTTTCACTGATGTCAAGATTGTGAGCCCACGTGGGCCAGGGACTGTGTCTGTCCTGATCATCTTGGATCTCTGAACACTGCTCGCCTTGGTTCGGTGCTTGGTATGTAGCACTTAGTAAATACCAAAGGTTCATTGATTCATTCAATCAAATTTATTGAGCTCTTGCTGTGTACAAAACACTGTACTAAGCAGCCGGGAGAGTAGAATATAACAATAAATCAGCACATTCCCTGCCTACAATGAGCTGCTTATCCTTGGTTCTAATGTCTCCAAGGCCCATTTATTCAGTCATTAGAAGATGAATCATATAGTCTGGACTGTCCCTATGCCCTCAGGACAGTATTGGCACATTGCACTTAATAAACAGAGAAGCAGTGTGGCAAATGGAGAGAAAAACTCAGGCCTGGAAGTCAGAGGGCCTGGGTTCTGATCCTAGCTCCACCACTTGTCTGCTGTGTGACCTTGGGCAAATCACTTTACTTCTCTATGACTCAGTTACCTTATCTGTAAAATGGGGCTCAAGACTGTGAACCCCACATGGGACGGACTGGGTCCAACCTGATTAGCTTGTCTCCACTCCAGAGCTTACTACAGTGCTTGGCAAATAGTAAGTGCTTAACAAATACCATTATTATTATTATTATTAAATACCACAATTATTATTTATTATTCTTGGTTCCATTGTCTCCAAGGCCTATTTATTCAGATGCAAAGCCATTAGAACATATTAGAACGGTCTGGCTCCCCAAATCCACAAATTGGAGAGAAGTATTTTGTTCCTGAATGAAGTCCTCAGGTAGCATCTAGAAGGACAGGTTTGGGTCTTCTGCAGCTGGAAATAGCATGGCTTAGTAGAAAAAAATCACGGAACTAGGATCCAGGAGACCCGGGTTTTAATTCCTGGGTTCTACTGCCCTTCTGTTGGGTGACTTTGAGCTTCTTTGCGGCTCAGTTTCCTCATTTGTAAAATGGGGATTAGATGCCTGTCATCCCTTCTCTTACACATCCCATGCTGGGATGGGATTTACGCATGCTGGGTAAATGAGCCATTGGTGACTGCAATGATGTAGGCTGTCTAGCTGATTCTTGATATCCTTCAGGGCTCCTTCAAGCTTCTTTGAAGTGAAATTTTGTGATCAGATCTTCCTCATGTCTAATCTAAAATGTTATCCCAAAAATCGAAACAGGTTTCCCCATGCTATATCGCTGAGGAAGATGGTTAACTGCTGAATAGTGAACATTGAAATGCTTAGAATTGTGTGTCTGGAAGAATTTTTGAGACTTCATCCAAGTTCTGCTTCCTGTCTCTTCCCAGGGATGAACCATAGCCCCTCTGGAACGAAAATGGTTGTCTCTAATAACTTCCACAGCAGGGGTTTGCACAATGACCTTCGGTAAATAGTTACAGAGTGTCACAATAGTCAGTCTGAAAATTCTTTCTAAAGAAGATTTCTGTTGCCACAATTATTATTATTGCTACTACTAATAAAGCAGGGAAAGGAGAATGACAATGACTCCCTGACAATGGGGAGGTTTGACTGTATTAGAGGAGTAGTTAACCAGTGGTGCCTCGTGCCTCTTTTGGCCAGGGATTCACAATTCTCTGAAGACCTACATAGGCAGCCATTCCAATAAATGTAAAATGGCGAACATTCGCAACCTGAAGGTATCACATTTCAGAAGATGTTGCACATATTTGTCCTGATCTATTATTTAGCCGTTGTTTAATCTTCATACTGATGTTGCTTCAGTTTGGTGTTAGCTGGAATCGTAATGGGAAGCAATTACACAGTCTATCTAGGTAAGCCATGTTGAAAATGAGAATAGTGAGGGAACATTAATAAAAGAAGCGGCAAGACAGAGGTATGAGCCGTACAATGAACCCTGGCTCTTTTCATTTTGAGAAATAATTTCCAAAGAGGCCTCTAAGGCTGAGGCATGACAGAAGATGTGTAGCAGTGAAAGGAGGGAGATTTGTTAAAGTTACTGGTTGAATCATGTTAATTGACTCCTCAGGAGATAAGACTGATAGCATTCTTTGCTTTTCCCGACCAACTAAATGAAAAAGGAATGAGGAACTGTTGAAAGTGTGAGGTGCACCACTCATTTTGTGATGACAATGGTCTGCTGTGAAGGTCTGAAGAACCCAAATGGAATTTTAATGAAGCACTTTATTGTGGATGAAGATACTCGGTGACCAAAGTTGAGATTGTTGTGCAGTCAAGATTGCTTAAAATGTAGGTCTTGAAGAATGTGAATTGGAGTTGGAAAATTGCCCCTTTTTGAGAAATTAAATAGAAAATTCCCTTGGTCTATTGCAATCTACTTGAGCCAGTCACAGTGGTCGCCTAAAGAAATGGTCCCAATTAATGCTTTAATCCTCCATTGTTCCAAAAGGCAATTTCTATCCCATCTCTCTGCATGATATTATACATGGAATACAAGTGAACGCTTGTGGGCAGAATCCTAACAGATGCCAGTTCCTCAAAGGATATTAGGGAAGCAATGTGGCCTAGTGGAACGAGCACAGGTTTAGGAGTCAGAAGAATCTGTTTTCTAATCCCAGCTCCACCCCTTGTCTGCTGCAATGACCTTGGGCAGATTCCTTAACATCTTGGTGCCTCAGTTTCCTTACCTGTAAAATGAGGTTGAAAACTATGAGCCCCACTTGGGACAAGGACCATGTCCAACCCTATTATCTTGTATCTATCGCAGTGCTTAGTACAGTGCTTGGTACATAGTAAGCACTTAACAAATACCATTATTATTATAGGATTGCAGTTCCTCCAATAACCAAATTTTCATAAAAACTTAAATTTCTGAAATCTCAAGAATAATACTTTTGAAAATCCACTTAGGAGAATCATTCAGCATTCTTTTACATTTTTAGAGCTTAAAAAGAACTGCTACAGTGTCAAACTGTGGCATAGTGGATAGAGAATGGGCTTGGAAGTCAGAACGTTGTGGGTTCTAATCCTGGCTCTGCCACTTGTCTGCTGTGTGATCTAGGGCAAGTCACTTCCCTTCCTCTGGGCCTGTTACCTCATCTGTAAAATGGGGATTGAGACTGCGAGCCCCACATGGGACAGGAACTGTGTCCAACCTGATTTGCTCGTATCCACCTCAGTGCTTAGTACAGTGCCTGGCACATAGTAAGCGCTTAACAAATACCATAATTATTATTATCATCACACTTGGTTTACAGTAATCTCAATGGAATGACCTGCAGTGACCCTTGTGGGTTTTTTCCTGCCCATTTCCACATCAAATTTGCTGTTCTACTTGTGGCTTTCTGCTATGCTCCAGTTTGAGAGGCAGCATGGCCTAGAGGCAAAGGTATGGATTTGGGAGACAGGAGATCTCCTTCAAATCCTGGCTGTTCCACTGGATTGCTGTGTCACCTTGGGCAGTTCACTTAACCTCTTAGTTCCTCAGTTTCCTGTCTGTAAAATGGGGCTAAGTTACAGGCTCTCCCACTTAGACTGTGAGTCTCATGTGAAACACGGTATGTGTCTGATGTGATTATTGTTTACTTTCCCCAGCTTGCTCATAGCAAGCACTTAATAAATTTCATCCTTACCGCTGTAATTGTAGCAAGATGGGTGACTGAGGCTAAGGAAAGAAAGCCGTGTGCACAGTCATGATTTTCTTTGCTTTCAATCTTTATGCATTCCTTGATTTAGATATTCACATGGCGAAAAGCCTATTCTTCGAAGAAAATACTCAAGTTGTGTTGTTGGTTTGATTACGTACATCTCATTTAGTTCTGTCAGTGTTTTATATTTTAGGCTAAGTCCTGTAAGTCATGGAGATGAAATAAAGGGATGAGGAGTTCTTTTTCCCTCAATGAGCCCTGTTCCTATTTAACTATTCAATTCTGTGCTGCCCTTTCCTTCCCCTTGGGGCTATTCCAAAAGCTGGAGAGAGTGTACACCAGAAGGTTCAAGATAATTAGGCAATGCACATGTATTGATTTCTCATGGCACATGACCCTTCCATCATTTGGAGCGGCATCAGGGAAATGTAGATGAGCTGATGCAGCCACATATTTATGATCTTTGTATTGCATTTTCCATTCCTGATGTCATCTAATTTCTCTTCCCAGGGCACTGTCTGCAAACTTCAGTCAAAGGAGGAAAAGGTGGGAAAGGAAAAGAAAGGCCACTGAGCATCTCCTAGGTTAGAGCTGATTTTCCAGGAGCACCCTGGGCTGGACACAAGTAGGTGGCTTCAAGGACAGTAGAAGTAATTCATTCATTTATTCAATCATATTTATTGAGTACTTACTATATGCAAAGCACTGTAAAAAATGCTTGGGAGAGTACTATACAACAATAAAGAGACACATTCCCTAACCACAATGAGCTTACAGCCCAGAGGGGGGAGGCAAACATTAATATAAAAAAAAAATTATACATACGTAAATAGAAATGCAGTGGAGCTCGGAGTGGGGAGGAACTGAGGGAGTAAGTGAGGCTGATGCAGAGGGGAGTGGGAGAAGAGAAAAGCTGCAGATAATGAACACATTGAATTGTCCTTTAATTCATGAAACTGAATTACTTGTCCTTCTCTTCAAAGGCTTGCGTTTCATCTAACATATCAGGACATTCTTTGACAACTAAATGGCGAGTCTTTTACCATATAAACATAGTATCATTTATAAGAATTATGTGCCTACTAATTTTTTTATCAGGGATGTTTTCCATCTTTATTTTTTTGTCAGTAATATGTACTCATTATCACAGAGTGGTAAGAGTCAGGCTACATAAATGTATAAGGTAAAATCTTATTTTCTGTTTCAGAGTAATTGTGGCTCCACAGAAATATGTAAAGATTAGAGTCATTTTGCAATCAGGATTTCACTGCTTTTTTTGTGAGAAAACAATGAGATTTTAATCAAGATTTTATTATTGTTATGCTATAGAACTTTTGCTCAATGTTCTGTAAACAATATTGTAAATAACAGAGAAACCATCCTTGTACCAAGTAAATGAGGCTTTTGTTTGTTTATGTGAAGGTTTAGCATTCTTGTTTTTAATTGTTTGTTTCCCCAGCAATTCAAATGAATAGTGGGTTTTGCTCTAGCTTGAATTGGTGTGGTTGTGTCTGTGATTGAACTGTACCATCAAGTGTCACTGATTGAGAAGTTCAAGGTTCAGAGGCTGCTCCATGCTGGCATGATTTGTCGTCTGATATGGGGTATCCTTGTCTCATTCGTTCCACCTCAGCAACAGAATAAAATAGGGTTGTGTACTAGTTTCATTCTTGTTCAAGAATGATAACTGGGTTATTAAGTACTTCTTATGTGCCAAGCACTGAACTGAGTGCTGGGGGAAATAAAAGACAATCAGGTTAGACACAGTTCTCACACCAGTGTAGAATAAGAAACCTACAAACTGGGGTCAGAAAGAGAGCTCCATCCTCTGGAGAAGTCTTTCAACACATCAGAATGAGCACATAAAAAACCCCCACAAACCTAAGTTCACTCCAGATCTGGTAGAGACTGATGGCTCTGTTGTTTCTACACATATGCAGATCTACACATATGTGTTTTTGAAACACATATGCAGGTCATAGTTTTCGTTAAGCATCCACTTTTGTGCAAGACATTGTACTAGGTGCTTGGAAAATATAGAATATCAAAGTGACATTATTCCTACCCTAAGGACATTATTCCTATTCCTAATAATAATAATAATGTTGGTATTTGTTAAGCGCTTACTATGTGCCGAGCACTGTTCTAAGCGCTGGGGTAGACATAGGGGAATTAGGTTGTCCCACGTGGGGCTCACAGTCTTAATCCCCATTTTACAGATGAGGGAACTGAGGCACAGAGAAGTTAAGTGACTTGCCCACGGTCACACAGCCGACAAGTGGCGGAGCTGGGATTCAAACTCATGAGCCCTGACTCCAAAGCCCATGCTCTTTCCACTGAGCCACGCTGCTTCTCTGGGAAAGCTCCTGGTGGGAAAGGAATGTGCCTGCCAACTCTGTTATTGTACTTTCAGAAGCACTTAGTACAGTCCTAAGAGAGGTAGGAGGTAGCGAGGAAGATTTGAAAGTTATCGGCAGAGAGGTGCTGGTTAAAGTCATTGAAGTGGGGAAGGTCCCCAAGGTTAAAGTTACTATGTGCAAGCTTTCAAAAAATAAATTGGAAATAATTCCCTCTAACAAAGTTGAAAGTGCCAAGTAATTTTGCAGTTACCATTCATTCTGCCAAAATATTAATGTGATAAATATAAGCCCTGTGCACATTTCAAGGATGGGAGAGCTAGTATTTGATGATGATTTTTAAAAATATGACTAAAATTGTTTCTGCATATTTGCCAATTCAACATCTTTCTTTCTTTTGCCAAGCTATGGATTAGAAAAGTTAACCAAGAAAATGTGCACCTGTGTAATTCCACAGTTGTTTCTCTCAAGGGATTCTGGAGTCCAGATTGTCCAAATTACCTGCAGGAAATAGTCATGAGATTTCCCAGGCAGCTGCATACTGTTCTTGCTGACCTTTTCCAAGTTCTATAATTGGGTGGTGTGGGTTTGGTTGTCTGCCCCCTTTCTTGGCCATGATAAAGGACCAAAAAAAAAATCCAGAACCCTAGAAAAAATATGGAGTTTTTAATGAGAATCAAATGAGGCAAATAAAAACATCCTTCCGAATGGTCATCATCTACTTGAGAGGGGAGAGAAAAGGGTTGATGTAGTACAGTGTTCTGCACAAGGTAAGCTCTCAGTAAATATGATTGAATGAATGAAAGGAGTGTCTCCATCTATCCCTTGATTATTTTTCCAGTAACCTCACTGTCGAGGCTGCCTATTCTCTTACACGCCTACCTGCAAATACTTCATTTATGATTAGGTATTAGGAATTGAAACTCCAGAAAAATGTCAAACCCATGACACAAAACAGCTCAAGATAATCCCGAGGGAATTGACAAGGTGTTATTTGTGCTCCAACAAAAGCTTGATAAACTCCTAATTTGGTCCCAGCTGAAGGAATTGACTCTGGTCCAACTCAATCAAACCATGGTATTTATTGAGTGCTTCCTATATTCAGAACACTATACTAAACACTGGTAGAGTACAATATAACAATGAACAGATACATTCTCTGCCCAGAATGAGCTTACAGTTTAAAAGGGAGAAAGACATTAATATAAAAAATAAATTACAGATATGTACATATGTGCTGTGGGATTGGGAGTGGGGTGAATATCAAATGTCCAAACATCACATCATCAAGTGCCTAAATGATGCTGAAGAAAGAAGGAGCTGGGAAAAGAAGTCTTAATTGGGGAAGGACTTTTAGAGGAGATGTGACCTAATAATGGTCTGAAGGTGGAGATAGTGGTGGGTAGTGTGGAATGCATGGAGCAGAAGGGAGTTCCGGGCTTGGAGGGTGGGCTGAATATGGGAAAGGATTTGGTGGCAAGATTGATGAGATGGGGTCACTGTGAGTAAACTGGTACTACAGGAGCAGAATATGCGGCTGGGCTTGTAGTGGATCAGTTAAGTGAGGTAGGATGGGGCGAGTTGATTCAGTGCTATCAAATCTCTGCCATTTGGAGGCCTGATTCCACCCTCTGATTTCTGCACCTGCACCTCCTTAGGCAGGCATATTTGACCCTAGGGGTTCTGTGCTTAGCAAACCGTCTGGTCTTAGGGAAGACTCACGTCCCTGGTTTGGCTGTGGAACAGACTGAGTTGTCTTGGGACCCTCAGGAGTTGTGGTGACTTGGATCCAGAACATTCAGGACACATCGCCCCACTCCTCAAAACACTCCAGTGGTTGCCCATCCACCTCTGTTTCAAACTAACCTTTCTCACCATTTGCTTTAAAGCACTCCATCAACTTGCCACCTCCTACCTCACCTCATTTCTCTCCTTCAACCCAGCCCACACACTTTGTTCCTCTAGTGCTAACCTGGTCACTGTGCTTCAGTCTCACCTGTTTCACCACCGACCCCTCTCCCAGGTCCTGCCTCTGCCTAGAATGCCCTATGTCCTCTAATCTGACAGACAACCACTCTCCCTGGCTTCCAAGCCTTATTGAAGGCACATCTCGTCCAAGAGGCCTTCCCATAATAAGCCCCATTTTTCCTCACCTCCCGCTCCCTTCTGTATTGCCCTGACTGTCTCCCTTGGCTCTTCCTCCCTCCCAGCCCCGAAGCCCTTACATATATAACCATAATTTTATTTATTTGTACTGATATCTGTCTCCTTACCTAGACTCTAACCTTGCAGTGGGCAGGGGCTGTCACTATTTATTGTTGTATTGTACTTTCCCAAGCACTTAATACAGTGCTCTGCACACAGTAAGTGCTCAATATATATGACTGAAAAAGTGACTCGAGGCTGGCATCAACAGGTTCAACTATGGTCCATTCCCACACTCAGCTCTGAGAAGCAGACGGTCCTTTTGTGGGTGGAGTAGTCGGGGAAATTTATGGCAAACTTCAGTGTCAAACTTACTCAACAAAATGAGTATAAAGTCAAAAGGTACAGCAAAATGTACGAGCATTTTTTCTGTGCTGAGCATTGCACTATGCTTGGAAGAATGCAATAGAGAAATTAGTCGTGGTCCCTTTCCTCAAGGAGCTCACAATCAAATAGGGGGAATCTTACATCTCCAAAAAGAACTATGGAAATCAAAAAAGGGTCTTCCTATCAAATAAGGATAAGAAGCAGAGAAGCAGCATGGCCTAATGAAAAGAGCACGTGCCTGAGCGTCAGAGGATCTATATTTTAATCCCAACTCTGCCACTTGTCTGCTGTGTGACTCTGAGCAAGTCTCCTAACTTCTCTGTGCCTTGGTTACCTCCGCTGTAAATTGGGGGATTGAAAATGTGAACCCCATGTGGGACATGGGGCTGTGTCCCATCTGATTATCTTGTAGCTGCACCAGCGCTTAGTTCAGTTCCTGGCACGTAGTAAGCACTCAACAAATATCATAAAAAGACAAAAGAATTGGTAAAGCAATTATTGTATTAAGTGGTTAAAGGAAGATTTTAGAATCACATTTTCCAAGCACTTAGTTTCAAAGCCCTTAATTTATTAGTTTATTTTCACACTTCTTTGAGACAGGGAGAGGCAGATTATGCTAGTTTTGAAGACCCTTGATTGAGGAACCTCGGTTAACCCCAGAGAAGCTTTTATTAAAGATCAGTGTTCCAACCAGTACCTTCAATGCTTGCTTTCTTTAGGCTAACGATTCACACCTAGATGAAGCATTCTCTGACTGGTCAAGGATGTGACTGTTTGAACATATTATGGGCTTGGACTCTTTTTTAAACTTCTTGATACAGCTGATTTGTATATTCCTTTCTGGAAGTAAATATTTGTACTGGATGATTTCTCAGGGTTTATTCCAGTCCCATAATGCCACATGGGTTTGCAACTGTAAGTCTCATTCTGAGGATGACATATAGAGGTAAGAGTCACGATAGCTTCTTCATTAGGGGGTTTCGTGTAACTGGAATCTCAAGTGTCACTGGAAGATGGGGTCTCTGGGGCTTGTAGGTCTTGTTAATGTGACAATTTCAAATAGTTATTGGCATTTGCTGCTAATGACCTTCTAACTTGGGAACTGTCCTACATAAAACCAACTGAAAATCAGCACGATATTCACTTCCTTCAATCTGAGCAAGAGATCACACTTTCATTCTCATTCATTGAATTTATCATGGTTATTGAATCAAAACATAGATGTCCAAGATGACTGCCAAATTTAAAAGCACAATAAAAAAAGTACCTTGAAAGAACTTTACTCCTTTTTTGGGCTCCAAATAAAGAAATAGAATAAATCAGACTTTCATTCATTCAATATTATTTATTGAGTGCTTACTATGTGCAGAGCACTGTACTAAGCGCTTGGAATGTACAATTTGGCAACGGATAGAGACAATCCCTGCCCAATGACAGGCTTACAGTCTAATTGAATAGACTTAATAGTAATAGTAGTAATAGCATTTATTGAGTGCCTTCAGGGTGCAATGTAAAGTAGAAAGCACTTATAAGACTCTCATTCTTTTTTGGATCTGAAACAAGAGGTTCTAGTCATAAAGTATGTTGCTTTAGAGAATTGCATTGTATGTTTTCACTGTGCATTTTAGATACAACACTTTAGGGAACTGAGGGGATTTCTTCAGACAAAAAGCATCTGTCTGGCAGAAAGCAATGTGATGTCCAATGAAACTGGTTTGTGTGTGATTTCAGATAAGGAGTGTATATTATAACATCAGTTTTCCATAATATGATGTTCTTAAAGAACATAAACTCTGGGTTATCGAAGGACTGATTGTATATGTGAGAGCCTCTCTTTCCCCTGTGTTATTCACAAAACTGCAAAACTGGAAAATGATTGAACAAGGCCTCTAACCTCAAACATCGAACTAATTCCAAAAAATGACAAAGGTGCCTTTCAGATCTTATCTGTAACATTTTCAAGTGTGCCTGGGATCTTCTGATTTCAGTCCACTGCATTTATTGAACGAGTACTGTGTCCTGAGCTCTGTACTAAGTGCCGAGCACTGTACTAAGTGCTGCACACGGAATCATTTAAGAAGAAAGTTTTACAAAGTAGGAGCAAGAAGGTATTTTACTGAATTGTCTCTAGTATTTACTTTTGCAAAAGAGTAAAGAATTTTAAGAACACTTAAATATTTATATTTAACATTTATTTCAGAAATACTTAAATATTTATGAAAAAACAAAATCTCCTTACCATTGGCTTTAAAGCACTCAATCAGCTTATTCCATCCAACCTCACCTCGCTAATTGCTTACTCCAGCCCAGCCCGCACACTGCGCTCCTTCCTGTGCCCTGATCGCATCTAACTTCTGACCTCTTTCCCATATCCTCCCCCTAGTCTAGTATTCCCTCCCCTTCCATATACACCAGATCACCACTCTATCCATCAAAGCACTACTAAGGACACAACTCCTCATTCATTCACTCAATATTATTTATTGAGCACTTACTGTGTGCAGAGCACTGTATTAAGCGCTTGGAAAGTACAATTCAGCAAGAAGTAGAGACGGTCCCTGCCCACAACGGGCTCACAGTCTAGAAGCGGGGAGACAGACATCAAAGGCCATCCTCGATTAAAGCCCCTTTTCCCCTGCTCATTTTTCCTTCTGCATCGCCTATGCACTTCACTCTGTGACCTTCATAACAGTTTATTCAGAAAGGCCAATATCCAAGACACTGTTTGATTACCTAAAAATCATATTTGTGTACATTTTGAAACCTTATAATAAGCAATAGGATTGCAGAATTGTTAAAATGGAAAAAAGAAAACATAAAGAATGCCATTCTAAATATAAGGTTTAATTATAATGAATCTTTTATCTTGGTCACCAGTTCACTAGGGAAACAAAGGCTTCTTTGGGGTTATGAAAATGTCTTTTTTTTATTTTTGAGAAATCATTTTTGTCCTCAAGGGTGCTTACCTGCTGATTTAAACACGGGCACTTTGCAACAATTGTCTAAAGGAGGTAATGAGCATCCTCGGTTTTCTGATTTGCATTTCAAGTCTCATATTCTACAATTCTCTGAGGAGTCTCCTGGGATCTGATTCTCATTACTTTACTTAGGATGGCACTCTTGACCTGGAGGGCAAGTAATCATAATCCTTCAACTAAGCAGCAGTAAAACTTTCACAAATGAAAATTTAATTCTTCAAGTATTCAGTATGAGCCTGGAATTTGGAAACCACTTTGTCCTGTCCCTCCTTCCTTCCATGCACCTGTATATTGTCCCCTGCACATGAGATATTGATGAAAGATGAAGAAAAGGAAGTCTCTTGGGTATGACAGTCAGGCCTACTTCTAAAAATGATCAGAATAAAGGAGCAACATGGCCTAGTGGAAAGATCACGTGCCTGGGAGTCAGAAGAACTTGGGTTCTAATCCCAGATCTGCAACTTGTCTGCTTTGTGACCATGGGCAAGTTACTTAACTTCTCTGTGTCTCAGTTCCCTCATCTGCAAAATGAAGATTAAGACTGTGAGGTCAATGGGCGGCTGGCACTGTGTCCAACCTGATTAGCTTGTATCTACTCCAGTGATTTGTTCAGGGTCTGGCACTAGTAAGTGCGTAAATGCCATAAAAAACAAAATGAAACAAAAAGCATTTGGGTGATGAAGCACTGTTCATTTGTACATGGAAGATTTGTGTTAGGTAGGACATAGAAATTTCTCAGGCACACGAAAATCCTGAAGAAAGGGTGGGCACTTTATTCTCAGCATGGAGAAGGAATTTCCCATTATTTTAAAAGAGATCTAACAAATCCAGTGTCAGTATTTTCATCTCTGGACCCAAAGGGCAGCTAGCTAATAATGTGTTTAGTTCCAAGAGTTGTTGACAGTGAGATATTTTGGAAGAGATCAACCTGAGGTGTGATGATCAAAATGTAGTTCAAATTCCATGAGTAAGCATGAATAAGGTCCTGCTGTGTCTTTTAAATGTTTGGGTCTCCATGTCTTCATCTGTTAAATGGGGATAAGAAAGACTGAGCTCTGGTGGGGAACAGGGATGGTGTATAATCTCATAACCTTGTACCTACCCCACTGATTGATCAGTCAGTCAATCATACTTATTGAGCACTTATTGTTTGCACAGCACTGTACTAAGCACTTGGGAGAATACAGTACAACAGAGTTTGTAGACATTCCCTGTCCACAATGAGCTCACAGACAAGAGAGGAAGACAGGCATTATTATAAATAAATGTTATGTATATGTACATAAATGCTGTGGGGCTGAGGATGGGGTTTATGTTAACATAGTGAATGTTAACATAGTAACATTCACTGAAATGTAAGGGTGAGGCAAAAGGGAGAGGGAAAAGAGCTAAGGACTTAGTCAAGGGAAGGTTTCTTGGAGAAGATATGTTTTCAAATAAAACGTCAGCGGTGGGGAGAGTGTTTATTTGTCAGGTATGAAAAGGGAAGGAGTTCCAGGCCAGAGGCAGGACAGAAGCAAGTGATTGGCACAGAGGTAGATGAGGTCAAAGTTCAGTGAGTACATTGACATTTGAGGAATAGAGTGTGTGAACTGAGTTGTAGTAGGAAATCAGTGAGGTAAGATAAGGGGGCAAAGTGATTGAATGTTCTAAAGCCAGTGGTGAGGAGTTTTTGTTTGATGTGAAAGTGGGTGGACAACCACTGGAGTTTTTTGAGGAGTGGGGAAACTGGAACATAACAATTCTGTAGAAAAATGATCCAAGCAGCTGAGTGAAATATGGACTGAAGTGGGAAGAGACAGGAAATAGGGAGGTCAGAACATTGACTGGTGCAGTAATCAAAGCGGGAGAGAATTAGTGTGTGGATTAATGTGCTATCGCTTTGGATGGAGAGGAAAGAGAGGATTTTACCACTGTTGTGAAGGTTGAACTGACAGGATTTGGTGACACTGAATATGTGGGTTCAATGAGAAAGATGAGTTGAGGGTAATACCAAGGTTATGGGCTTATGACAGAATGGTGGTGCTGTCTACAGTGATGGGAAAGTCAGTGGACTGTATCTGTATTTCAGGTAGATTGCTAAATTTCTATTTTTATAAGCTTAAAGGGTTTATGGGCTTTGGGACTCCAAGGCTTTTTCCAGGTCGTCCCCTTTGTCCAATATTTTTGTCTTGCTTCTCCCCAGCTCACAGTAAACGTTCTTCCTTGTTAATTCCACTCCTAAATCCCCACATCCTTTTACATTTCCAAGCCTCCTTAGAGCTTGGGGCTCCTTCAGGAAGCTGCTGTCAGACTACCCCTCTCTCTCTCCTTGGTTATGTCATATCATTAAGCACTTAGTACAGTGCTCTGCACATAGTAAACATTCAGTAAATGCCACTGACTGATTGGTCAGGTTTAGCACACATGTGTATGGAATAGATTTCCCGTTATGCACTGTTAACTTATTTTTGATTTTACCAATTGTATCTATATTTCCCATTTGTCTTCCCCATCAGGTTTTAAACTCCTCAGGCCAGGGACCATGTCTTCTAATTTAGTGGTATATACTTCTGTGTTCCTGGTTTGGTGCTCCGCAAGCGTAGGCACTCAAGGAATCCTGATGATGAAAATTATTAGAGACAGCAGCTTTTGATAAACTCAATTTTAGAGCTTGAGTTAGCATAAAAATAATCATTAATCTTTGTTCTAAGAGCTGGGGTAGGTATAAGATTATCAGGGAGGACAGAATTCCTATCCCACATGGAACTTCCAATCTAAGTAGCAGGAAGAACAGGTATTGAATCCCCATTTTACAGATAAAGCAACTCAGGCATAGAGAAGTTAACAGTATGTAGTTTAACAGTAGCATTTTGACAAATTATACAAATGGAGTAACAGTAGACAACCATTCTTCAGTGGATTAAAAACATTCTAAGTTCCCTATATTCAGGCACTGTCTCCCCATCTAGACTACAAGCTCACTGTGGACAGGGAGTATATCTGTTTATTGTACCATATATGGTACTCTCCCAAGCTCTTAGTACTGTGCTCTGCACACACTGTGTTCAATAAATAGAGAAACAGCATAGCTCAGTGGAAAGAGCACGGGCTTGGGAGTCAGAGATCATGGGTTCGAATCCCTGCTCTGCCACTTGTCAGCTGTGTGACTGTGGGCAAGTCACTTAACTTCTCTGTGCCTCAGTTACCTCATCTGTAAAATGGGGATTAAGGCTGTGAGCCTCACATGGGACAACCTGATTACCCTGTATCTATCCCAGTGCTTAGAACAGTGCTCTGTACATAGTAAGCGCTTAATACCAACATTATTATTATTATTATTAATAAATATGATTGAATTAATGAGTGAATAGTGGGATAAAGGTGAAAGAGGTACCCATTGCCCATTTTAAGATAGGTCTGTGGATCCATTTGAGATGCCCCCATATTGACCCCAGAGGTAATCCAAGCTCCTCAGGATCCTCCTGCTCTAGGCTGTGAACTCCTTGTGGGCAGCGATCGTGTCTCTCCCAGATAGTATAGTGCTCGGCACAGAGTCAGTGATCAGTGAATATTGATCGATTGATGACAGACAACTGGTACCTGAAAAAGGCCCCCACTGGGATTTCAATTTGACCTGACACTCCAGAGCTGCCCAGGAGTCAAATACATTTTTCAGAGTTGGGGGCCACTTATTCTCACATGGGCCTTTGAGTTCCTTTAACTGTCCTTTGAATGGCAAAGAAATATTCCCAACTGAATTCAGAACAGGACTAAAGTGACATCTAGAACCTGGTATTCCAAGAATTCCACATTCTAGGAGTTTTTTCCCCTAGCTCTAATACTAAACTTTAGAAAAGATTAAGAAGCTGTTGGCTATAGAAGAGCTGAAAGCTATATTCTGACACAATTTGCCTAAGCTTTCAGATCGCTGACAGCATTTTATTTATTCCTCATTGTGCACTTGAATATTTTGTTTAAAGAGGTGGATGAGGAACTATCCACCAAAGTGCACATTAAACATTAAATTCCCCAATCTTGCTTAGTTCTGTTCTTTAAAGGTCAAAACATCAGCATAGTCCCTTAGTTTTACTACTGCAAGGATAGATGACACAAAGAATATAGGCTGAGTGAGTTTGAATCTGGACTTCTCAAAACTGAAAAAATTCACCAAAAAACTGTTTAGTGCTAGTAGAACTTCTTATATATGATATGGCACATCACGTCCATGTGTTAGCCGAATTTCAAAGTGTCCTTTTTAAAGCTGAACAAATATTTATAAGCAGTGCGATGTTTGCCAAGATTTTGTAGTTAGCTTCCAAAATCAATCAAACCACAATTTGCCTCTAAAGGACACAGTCCCCTACTTTGGCTGGATCAGAATTGGAATGATAGATTCTAAATCAGAATTCCAATCACATTAATAGATGGGTTTGATGTGACTTGACATCTATTAAGCATTCAGGTTTCAAATGGATTAATGACAGTAATGGTTTAGACATAGCATCAAAATGCTGAAGGTGCTAATATGTTTTAGGTAGGTAAAGACTTCAATGAATGCATGTTTATCAAATCTCTCCTCTGAATAGAAAAGAAAAGAAAGAAAGAAATGTAGCACCTAGCAATGGGGAAGCCCAGTGCTCTGCACATAGTAAGTGCTCAATAAATACAGTTGAATGAGTAAGTGAAAGTTTTCCAATATAGTAAAATTGCAGCATTCAACTATGAAAGTTGATTAATCTCAAACTCTGCCATTGCCTACATTCCCCCTGACATCTACATCATTATTTTACTGAACTGAAGGTTCTTTGACCCACCAGGATCTTAGGACTTAGCTTTTAAAGATGACCCAGACAAAGACTATTTCTTTAAAAAAAAAGTACCTGAGGCCCATATGAATCCAATTTTTGCCTGATGATAAATACATGACTAAGTGCTGTAAAGGATCTAAATTGTATCTATAGAGCATCTATATTTAGTGTAATATAATATTCTATATGTATTCTATAAGGGGAACAGCATGAGAGAGTGGGTAGAGCACGAGCCAGGGAGTCAGAAATTCATGGGTTCTAATGCTGGCTCAGCCACTTGTCTGCTGTGTGTCCTTGGGCAAGTCATTTACCTTCTCTGTACCAACTTTACTTTCTTTGTAAAATAGAGATTGAGACTGTGAACCCCACATGGGACAGGGACTGTGTCCAACCCAATTTGCTTGTATCCACCCCATGTAAAGTGCCTGGCATAGAGTAAGCACTTAACAAATACCGCAAATATTTTTATGAAATGATAGATAACCCTGAAGCTATCTGTCAGAATGTGCATGTTTATGTGTGAGTGTGTATGAGAGAAAGAGAGAGAAAATCCATATTTTTAAACAGCCTTATTTAGGTCTGATCAACCACTAAGGGACAAGCACAAAATTACTGAGTGCTTCCTGCATGCAGAGCTCTGCATTACTAAACACCTGGGAGTGTATAGTATAATTGAGTTGGTAGATATGGTCCTTGCCCACAAGGAGCTTACGGCCTAGAGGGGGAAACAGACATTACTATAAATAATTTCACTACAGATAAGTACAGAAGTACTGGGGACCGAGGTTGGGGTGAAGTGCGAGGGTGACATAGAAGGGAGTGGGAGAAAGAGGGTTTAGAGCGAATGATCACTTGTTGGACATGAAGGTGGAGGATGTTGCAGGCTACATACAGGGCATGGGCGAGGCGTTGGTGGAGAAATTGATGAGAGTGAGGTGCAGTAAATAAATTGGCATTAGAGGAGCAAGGTGTGTGGGCTGGGTTTCCACCATTATTATTGTTTAAACCCACCCGTGGATGTCTATGGCGAGAGTATTTAAAGTGTCTGGCTACTTTCCAAAAATCTGAATTTCAAGTAAAAATAATGCAATACATAACTTTTGCCACAAGCATTCTACGAAGGTTGTAAAGGCCTTTGGAAAATTTAGGATTAGCTGCGAGGCAGAAGTTAGTTTTCTTCCTATTCTCTGAAAAATATGGGAATTTTAGGGTCATAAGGCAGCTGGATCCTGAAGTCCCCCCCAACTCCTCCCAAACAGAAACTCTCCCTGTTAATAGAAGTCCGTTTCCCTTAGAGAGATAGTAAAAAATGGAAGGTACAGGAAAGTGGATGATCCCTGACACATCTTACTGAATTTATGACCTTGTTTAAGCCCAGGATATGCCTTATTTAAAATTGATTAAGTTTTGTTAAGAACATAATTTTCCTTGTATGAGTAAGTGCAATTATGCTGCACTGCATGTTGAGAGATTAAAGAGGTGATAAATGAGAGAAGTACAGGAATGCTTGTCATTCTTTCTGTAAATGAGACAAAGTAGATTCTGTGATGAGGTTGTTCTTGGACTCGAAAGGAGCAAGAGAGCCTGAATTTGCAATTTCACAGAAGCTTTTTTTTTTTTTTTTGCTAAAAGCTCCCTTACTAAAATGGGAGTTACAAGACACAACTTTAGTAAGACCAAATGTTTTGAGTTTCTCTTGTTGATTGAATAGTACCTACATTCTTAAGACAGCAAAATAAACTACTAAAAAATTTTTTTCCTACTAATGCCTAAAATGAACTAAATCATGGTTTTTCTGGGAGCTGAAAGGCTTCTTGTATCCTCTAATTTGCAAACCCCCAAAACATAAATGAAGTATTCCATGTTTAGAGCATACTCCAATTTTTAAGTCGTAACAGAATAACTAAACATTCATTTTATCCTCATCAGAGAAGGCACAAAAGGAAGGTCAGTAGTTTTGCATCTGCAGTGCTATATTTGCCTATGTTGCTAGGCAATGCAAGAAAATCATAGCCCTTAGCTGTAAGGCTGTCTTTTCAGACATCCATTATTAAAAGAAAATCAACAACTATACTCACTAATATAATTTTACATTTTTTGAAATGTGGGTCTACATTTACATCTATCAAAAGTAGCACACCATAAAATGGTTAATTCTCCCTTTTTGCAAATTTGGATTTTTTTTCTTAAAAACTTTTCATAGCTTCTTGCAGATTTTTTGGGGAATGGGTTTAGAGTATTTTGTGCATTTTTTTGAAAACAAGTACTTGCCAAATTGCCGTTTTTCTTTTAAGATCCTGTTGGAATCCAGTAGTAGTACTAGTATTTATTGAGTGCTTACTATGTGCAAGACACCGTCTTAACTTTGAGAAGGAATTAACTTTGAGATAGACGTGGTCCTTGTCTCCTCCCTCTTCACCCCTCCTCCCCTTGTCACCCCCCCCCCAACCAAGGGGCTCACAATCTCCGAATAAAGTAGGAAGTTGGTTGGCGACGGGTGCTTAAGGAAAGGCAAGCAAAAATATTAAGGACAAAGATGACAATTACACACTAAAGGAGCAGTGGAATTCCAGGCTCCTCTTGGCTCAGAACAGTGGTCATAGAAGCCCAGCTGCAGTTACAGCTGTGACCTTCTCAATATTTTAGAGTTGGGAAGATATACTGTTTCTATTTGAATCATTTCCAGACTGGAGCAGGCGCTGCTGGAAGTTCCGATAACATGGGAGAGGGCATCCCCTCTCCAGCACGGTTGGGTCTCTAAGGTCAGCTGTAAAGTGAACAGTGGACAGCTCACGGCACTCACTTGCTTGAGAGCTATTGTAGATTAAGGATGACATTCCTTGTCTTTTTATAATAATAATAATTGTTTTTGTAAGTCCTTATTGTGTGCCAAAGCACTGTGTTAAGCATAAGATAATCAGGCTGGAAACTGTCCCAGTTCCACATGAGGCTCTCAGTCTAGCATAAAGAGAGAACAGATTTGAATCCCTATTTTTCCAGTTGAGATGACTGAAGTACAGATAAATTAAGCGACTTATCGAAGGCCACAGAGAAGGAAAGTAGCCAAGTCAGGATTAGAACCCAGTTCTCTTGACTCCCCGGCCCATGGCCTTTTCACTAGGCCACACTTCTCTCAACAGATACCCTCAGACACACACCCACATGTATACACAGGCAAGCACACACAGAATAATGTCTCTAAGGACATGTGGTTGACTAGGGAGAATAGTAACCACCGATGCCAGTCAGATCTAATAGAAAAAAAAATCAATTTTGAAAACTGAAATGCTTTATCAGTCACTCCATAGTATATGAATGCCTACTCTGTGTATAGCGTTGTACTCAGAACTTGGTCTGGGAGAGTATAATAAAAGAAGACAACCCAACTTCTGCACACAGGAAGCTTGCAACATAGCTTACCATAATTAAAAAAAACTTATGGTATTTAAATGCTTATTATGTGCCAAGAACTTCATTAAGCACCCGGTAGATAGAAGGTAGTCAAGTCTCACATGTGGCTCCCACTTGAAGTAGGAGGGAGAATAGGTATTGGCCCCCAATTTGCAGATAAAGGAACTGAAGCCCAGAGAAGTTAAGTGACTTGTCCAAGGCCACACAGCCTACAAGTGCTGGAGCCAGGATTAGAATATAGACCTCTGATTCCTAGGCCTGTGCTCTTTCCACTAGGCCACACTGCTTGCAATCTCCTTTCTCCATTTCCTCTTTATCTTTCCTCTCCCTTTTTTCTTTTCCTCTTGCATTCTCATCAAGGCAAGAGTAGTGACAACAGGAGACTTAGATGCCACCTCCAAATGAGGAACATATAAGTCACTAGAATTGTTATAGAAATAAAGGGGCAAATTGTAGCAGCATACATCACCTTGACGATGATGCAGATCACACAGAGAAGCAAGATGTGTAAGGAAGTCCAGAGAAACAGGCAGAAAGGATCCAGAGCCTGGTAGGGAGGGAGAGGCTAGGTTTCAGGGATGAAAGAACGTGCTTGGACTGGTCAGTTGGAAGGATGGGGACTGAGGGGAGGAGGAATTCAGAACTGGTGAGAGCAGAGAGAAGTCAGTGACTATTAATAGGCCCAGAGTGTGTCCACTTTGTGATGCTGGTATCCATGGGTGATGTTGGAGGGGTTAGGGGTCGAGCGGAATGTGAACGTGAACGACTGAGGGTTGGCAGAATTGTTAAAGGAACACTGTAGTCGCCAGGGATCAATGCACTCCCCAGGTTCCAAACATTTCTAATCCCACCTCTCACTTTTCTTCTCAAAGATGGAGATCATAGCACAGTCTTCGAGGATGTTTTGAGTTTCAGATTTCACTTTAAACAAGTAGGTGTGCTTCATTCAATGTTGGGCAGGCTGACCACATATTTGGAAGCCTAAACCTGGCCCGAGGATTGAGGTGGATGCTGAATATCAAGGGGGTGACAATAAAACCCTCTCCACAATCCTCAGTGGGGACCATGGGATTCAGTCCAAGACATTTTGTGATCCTGGCACAGAATTTGGGGGATGCCCTGGTAATGTTTAACTGCTTGTTTCTTGTGGATTTTGAGTTCAACAGCCATCACTGAAAAGTCATAACATTTATTATTGCAAGGATAGCGGTTGATTCTATTTTGTAGAGTTAAGATGTCATATATAGAAATTGAATAATGCAGAGAACAAATGTGGTGTCATTTAGTAGTATTTATTGGGTGCTCACTTAATGCATAGTACCATGCTAAATGCCTACACTTAGTCATTTGCATTTTTTGAAAGATTTCTGTATGCAGAGCACCGACAAGTGCTCAGTAGAGTAGAATGTAACAGAGTTGGCTCATGTTCCCTGTTCACAAGGAGCAAACTATTTAGAGAGACCCATAAGAGCTTACTGATAGGCAGAGGAAACAAACATTTAAATTACAGATGTGGGGGTAATAGAGTATATGATATGAACGTGACTGTTGGGAGAGTTGGGGGAACTTAAACTTATGCGTGGCAGAAAAGGACTGAATTACAGCCCTAAATATCAGATAAGATCTGATTCAGTAGTGAAATTTTAAACCTGCCTGATGTTTTCTCTAGAACAAAGATGAAATGTGCCCTTCTGAAATCTGGGTTCTGTCAGCACATCCCCAAAGTTGTATGAAAAGAGTAACATGAAACATTTGAAATGAACTTGTAATTAGGTCAGAGTTCTTGATGTGAACTTAGAAAATGTCTAGAGAGTAGAGATTTCTAATTTCAAAGGTGAAGAAACTTCACTCAGCAGGAGTGAACTATTGATGATACTACCAATAAAAGCCACAGAATTAAGAAGGTTCTGAGGTGGATTTGTGAGTGAAAGATCTATCATGAAAGTGGTTTTATGAAATACTGATGGAAGAAATAGATTAAACCATGGAAAAATGATCTTACACAAGGCAGTGTTGGGGCCAGTAGAAATAATTATTTTCATTTACCAGTTATTCCTCTGTATTTACTAAACAAACTCGGCATGGGGTGATTTATCGGTTTAATGAGTGCCTCCTGTGTGCAGAGCACTGTACCAAGCACTTGTGAGAGAGTACAATATAACAGAAATGGTAGACATCTTCACTACCCACAATCAGCTTACAGCCTACAAGTATGAAGGAATGCTTGTCATCTTGACATGCAGCATGTTCTGAAGTTAAAAAAAACCAAATTGTTTAAGGCACATTTTTAAAGGTGCAAGTTTGAGTGTGTGTGTGTGTGTGTATGCATATAGAAAGATATTGAGCATGAATATTCATATACATATATATATACTCTCTATACACACATATATACATATAGAGTGAGAGAATGAAATCCAAGATAAAGCTAATTCAGAAATCTTCATCTCTCTGGGACAGCCTACTATAAAAACCGATAGAACTCTCTTAATTAACATAAAAATGGTAATCTTCATCTCTCTAGGATAGCTTACTATAAAAACCGATAGAATCCTCCTAATTAACATAAGAATGGGTAACCCATCAACAAGGTTTTGCTTGCAATAGTTCAGGCTCTAGACTGTAAGCCCATTGTGGGCCGGGATTTTCTCCATTCATTGATTCAATCGCATTTATTGAGCACTTACTGTGTGCAGAGCACTGTACTAAGCACTTGGGAAGTATAATTCAGCAACAAATAGAGACAATCCCTGGCCACAATGGGCTCGTTTTATTGCTATATTGTACTTTCCAAGTGTTTAGTGCATTGCTCTGCATAAAACAAGCACTCAGTAAATAAGATTGACCAAAAGGACTCACAGCAAGTTGACCTTACAGATATTTTCTCTAAGTGGCTTTCAGATCCAGGGATAATAAGCATGGTTTGTAAAGTTCTATTCCATAGATCTGAGGATGGAGCTTTCTTGTTTGCACAGGAGCAAGGTGTTCTGAAGCTAGCGGCTCCTCACACCGGCCTGTGGTCGCGATACCCGGAGGCTCAGTTTTGTGACATGGAAACTATCATTTCTGACAACTGTGAAATCGCTATTAATGGGCTGCTCTACCATTAGATGGGAAGCTTTTATTTTCCAGAGGAAAATAGCTCCCCTGATAGCAGAAAACACAGTTTAAAAACTCACAACTTGAATGTGTGACATTTGGCCTGGAAAAACAATGCTAAAGTCATACACCCATCCTCTTGTCAACAGCCTCTGCTGCTCCAAGGGAGAGATGGAGATTGAATGCTCTAAGCAGACAAATATATTTCTTGCTGGTGTATTTTGAGAAAACTAATAGGCTTAATGCAATTTCAAATATTGGCTCTTTTTTGCTACTGAATGATTTTGCCCTGCCCCTTAAATGATACATGTATTTAGTATTCTTCAAAAAAAAAATTCACCCTCTAATTGATGGGCTTTCTGAATGTCAGGCACCTTAGGGATTTGGATTGGCCCGAGCCAACCAAATGGGGCTCAAGCCTTTCCTAAGAGGCCAATACTGGATAGACACCCCCATTGAGATCCATAATATGTGGTACTTAAATGCTTACTATGTGCCAGAAACAGTACTAAGGCTTTCCCTGACTAATCTCTCATTTCTCTCCACTTTTCATTCTCTACTGTCACTTTTGCACTAGAGTCTGTGCCTTTTATGCCCTACTTCCAAATGCTTAGTAGAGTGCTCTGCGCACGGTAAACTAAGTGTTCAATAAATACTTGAACTGGACTGATGGATCCAACCTAGGCTTGGGGCTGATTTCACCCATGAGGGTGAAGATGAATGATTTATTGAACATTACATCTTAAACTTTTTGATGAGCTATTTTTAGTCAGACTTCAACATTTTTTGTTTCAAACTTTTGTTGAGTTTTAATTGATATTTCAATTCAGTACTAGTGCCTGAAAACAATGTCATAAAGGGGTTCAATTTTTAAGAATCAAATAGCAAAATTGAAAATAGAATATACTGACTTTTTCTTTTCTAGTAATAAGAGATTAGAAGGAAGTTCAAATGGGGTATCGACCAATTCCCAGCATGGCATATTGAATACAATTAAGAACAACATTTTCTGTGACCCGTTTTCAATAATTCTTACCTTCTGATTTGACTCTGCCATCAGTTTAATTTGATGAATTATCATGGTGCTGGGATTTATATCCTAAACCCATGGGTGATCAGCTTCTCAAAATGATGGCTGGAAAAGACAACAGTAAGACTCAAACACCTTCAGGCCTTACACCTAACTCCATTTTAATAATGGTTAAGGTATTTATGAAGCATTTACCAAGGACAAAGAAGTGATGCAGTAGATGTAACTAGATTGGACACAATCCCTCTACATTAAGCAGTCCACAGTCTAAGGGAGGTAGGGAGAGACAATATCATATCCCTGTTCTACAGATCAGTTAATCAAAGCATGCTAATTGTCCAAGGTGTTGCAGAAGGCCCATGGCAGATTGGGATTAGAGATCTGGTTTCTTTACTCACAGCCCTTTTCTCTTTCCCAAAAGGTCCTGCTTCCTCCACTGTTGAGAACAAGGAAAGTAAGGATGATTTATATCACAGGGATTTCATCAGGAGTCCTGGGGATAGAGGGGAATTCCGTCTTTCCTATGTGTTATAAAGCATCCATATATCTTCCCCTCAACCTTATGCATTCATCTTTGTTCATGAGCTTTGATGATAATACTAATAATTGTGGTATTTAAGTGCTCTCACACCTATGAGATGACCAGACTGGACAAAATCGCTGTCCCACACAGAGCTCCCCTGTCTTAGGGGTATTAATCCTCCTCAAACCAGAAAATAGGGAGTAGAGTGACTTCACCTTGGGATGACAGGAAAAAATATGTTGTTTTTTTCCCACAACTTTCAGCTGAGCACTAAGTGGTCAAGAGCAAGGTAAAGGGTTCAGGCTGCTGCCTCCGTTTCTGTGATTGAATGCAGGTGTTATTTTAAAATCATTCCTACTAATTACAAAGATCAGCTGAAATCATAGTACATAAAAAGGAAGCTGGGTCAAGGTCCTGCATGATTTCTCTTTTAAAACCATCATTTATGTCCTAGTATAGTAAAAAAAAAATTATGTGTTTATTGAACTGAAAAAAGTTCTCAATCAGTCTTTAGGAAATCCCTGAGGAAGCCTAGTCATAATAAAAAGGAAAAAAAAACCCAGACTAAGAGCTCCTCCATTAGACTACAAGCTTTCCTTTAGGCCATAAGCCCTTTCTGGCAGGGAACATATATGCCAATATTGTTATATTGGACTCTCCCAAGCACTTAGTCCAGTGCTGTGCACACAATAAGCATCAACAAATATGATTGCTTGACTAATTAGACAAATGCAGGTGGAAGGAAAAGAAAATCAGGATGGGAGGTTTTCTGGAAAAGGTTAAGGGGAGAAATGGGGAAAGGGAAGATTTTCCACAGTCATAAAATGAAATCACACTAGGAGAGCAACATTTAGTAATGGTTCCCTGGAATGGAAGAGTCAGAGCCCTTTCCCAATTTTTTCTATAGTATTTAAGCACTTGCTATGTGTCATGCACTGTACTAAGAACTAGGGTACATTCACGGTGCTAATCCTCATTTTATAGATGAGATAACTGAGGTATAGAGAAGTTAAATGACTTACCCAAGATCACACAGCAGAAAATGGTGGAGATGGGATTGGAATCCAGGTCCTTTGACTCCCAGGCCTGTGCTCTACCCACTAGGCCTCGCTGCTTCTAATTGATGATTGTCCTGTATGGCTCTGAGAGTTCAAGAGCAAGACAAAAGACCACTCCATTCAGTGCTCTTCATTGTAATCAGGGCTTAGAAAGCAAGGCTTGAAAATGTGAAACTATCAAGGATTAAGGAAAAGTGATAAAATGAATGCAAAGCCAGTGCCTCGTATCGGCAACTTAATTCCTCCTGACGTTTGCGAGAATTACGTATTTCATTGTTTTAAAAAAGAACTGTTAGCCCGTTATTGGGCAGGGATTGTCTCTATCTGTTGCCGAATTGCGTATTCCAAGCGCTTGGTATAGTGCTCTGCACATAGTAATTGCTCAATAAACATGTTTGAATGAATGACTGAAAGGACAACATCCTTGTGGAGGAATGGAGGGTGTTTTTTCCTGCTGATCACCATAGTAATAATGATGATGATGTTGGTATTTGTTAAGCGCTTACTATGTGCAGAGCACTGTTCTAAGCACTGGGGTAGACACAGGGGAATCAGGTTGTCCCACGTGGGGCTCACAGTCTTCATCCCCATTTTACAGATGAGGTCACTGAGGCACAGAGAAGTGAAGCGACTTGCCCACAGTCACACAGCTGGCAAGTGGCAGAGCCGGGATTTGAACTCATGACTTCTGACTCCACAGCCCGGGCTCTTTCCACTGAGCCAAGGTGCTTCTCTAGTAAAGGAGGAAATGTTAACTTCTGTAGAATGAATTCATGTAGCCAGTTGGGAGATTTGAATAGCACATATCCATTCTGAATGAATATTTCTGTCTCACCCTATTATTTCTCCCACCACCAATAAATCTCATTAATCCAATAAACCCTGAAAATGAACCTTTGCCTGGAATCACTTTATCATGCATGGCAATCTGGCAGGACTTCAAGGGTAAGGCATCTTTGCTAATTTTTATCTCATAGGGATACAGGAAGGTTCTGTGTAGTTTAGTCTTTTTTTTTCAGTTTTATAATGTGTGAATTGAAGAAGGGCTCCAGGTGTCTTAATTCTAATGGCTGAGTTTAAATGGCTCCATAAAATTTTCCTCTTAATCCTTTGTTTACCTCAGATTTTGGCAATCCCCAGCACATTTAAAGAGGAGGACAGTTCTAGACCTCTGTTAGATTGTAAACTCCTTGATGACAAGAGATCTTGTCTCCTTAGTAATAATGCTGGTATTTGTTAAGCATTTACTATGTGCAGGGCACTGTTCTAAACTCTGGGGTAGATACAGGGTAATCAGGTTGTCCCACCTGAGGCTCACAGTCTTAATCCCAATTTTACAGATGAGGGAACTGAGGTCCAGAGAAGTGAAGTGACTTGTCCACAGTCACACAGCTGACAAGTGGCAGAGTTGGGATTCAAACACGTGACCTCTGGCTCCCAAGCCTGGGCTCTTTCCACCGAACCACACTGCTTCTCTAGTTAGCTTCTCTTCTTAGTATGTTGTAAACTCCAAACCCCTTAGAATAGTACTCTACACCCAGAGGACTACCCGATCCTTGAGGGTAACTCTACTTTGTAACTCTACTTTACTCTCCCAAGCACTTAGTACAGTGTTCTGCACACAGGTGCCCAACAGATTCTATTTACTGATTGAATGAGCGTAGCTCCAAATTAGCCCTGATCATTTTTGTGCTGTCGGGATCCACAGAATCCTCGACCTTCTGACCAGACTGTTCTGACCCTGTGCCAAGTTGTCCAGACATTTCCTTTTAGTGCTAAGAAAGCTAAGGAGTGGTACATATCTACATGTATTCCTTGGGATTTGAAAGAAGTTTTTGATTTATACCAAGCAATGCAGGGCCTTCACTGTGAGAAGATGGATTCAAAAGATTAGTGAATGATTAGCCTAGCCGCAGTGTTTTAGAACAAAAATCCCTAATATGGACTAATGCCTAAATAAATTTGTATCGAGTCAAGCACGGTAGGTTTGTATGGCAAGAATCTCTCTTGCTCAGAATGTCGGGGTTGCGGGGGGAATCACATTGCTTCTTCCTCCCTTTTAATTTGTGAGACCCAGGTGGAAAAGGAACTGTGGCTGACCTACATAATAAATGCTTAAAAACCCCCACCAATTTGTGGCCTTATGGAAAGAGCACAGGCCTGGTAGACAGGAGACTTGAGTTCCAATCTCGAATCTGCCATTTTTCTGTAATGTAACCCAATCTGGGCCTCAATTTACTCATCTGTAAAATGGGAATTAATGCCTACTGTCCCTTCTGCTTAGGCAGTGAGCCCAGTACGGGGCAGGGATTTTCTTTTTTGCATATATTGTATCTACCCCATCAATCAGCCAATAGTATTTATTGAGCATTTTGTGCAGAGCACTCTACTAAGCATTTGGGAGAGTACATTACAACAGAGATGGTAGACTAAAAGAAGCTTGCAGTCCAGAGGGGGAAGTAGACAGTAAAGTAAATTCCCAATAAGTACGTAAGTACTGTGGAGCTGAAGGTGGGGGGAATAAAGGGTAAGATCCAAATGCAAGGGCGATATAAAAAGGAGAGAGAGTGGAGGAAATACATGTTTAGTTAGGAAAGTCTAGAGCTTGTGTTTCTAATATTTCTAATTCAGCTGTGCAACCATGGGTGGATCACTTAACCACTCTGTGTCTCAATTTCCTTTTCTGAAAATCTCCTTGATTGTGAGCTCTGACATGGGACAGGGTCTCTGTCTGATCTGACGATCTTGTATTAATCCAGGCAGTAGCATAGTAGTTGGCACATAGTAAGTGCTTAAGAACTTCCATCCCCTTCCTTCCCTTTTGTCTAAGGTGACCAAATTTTTTTAGCCTGGCAGAAATTACCAGTTTTTACCAAGCTAAAAAAGGGTGACTTGAGGTCAATATTTATGGGGAATTCTTATATTTTTAAGTCCTATGAAGTGTTTGCCTCAGCGATTTCTCATTAAAATTAAGTAATCACCAGCAAGTGATTACTGTATTTGAGAATGCTATGAAATGATTTGAGTTTTGTCATGGCTTTATTCATTCATGGGTTGGATTAAAACTAACCTCCAAGTTTCCTAAAAATCTGTTAGTCATTAATATAAAAATGCCTGCAAATCCGAACAAATGGAAATAAGTAATTTAACTCTTGTGGCTTTAACACACCTATTTGAATATTTTCACCGATGGTATTTTAACATGCAGGTTGACCCTATCTTGCGTTTTTTGCTGTGCATTTTCGATAGAACTCTATTGGGGAGTTAGGGAGTGTTCTTCTGCCACTGCCTGACATGTGGATAGAATACGATGCGATGTGAGAGGAAACAGTAGCATATGAGCTTTGGTCAGAGCACACATCTTATACCATGGGTTTTTCCTAATGCAGAGTATGGCGGAGCTATGACTCCAACATTATAAACAAGAATTGGCTCTACCTGAGTGTGCAAGATTGAACATGAACATGGAGTTTACTGACATGTTCATATATATATATATACATCTAGAAATCTCAAGACACTTTATTCATACATAAATATATATGACTGTAATCTCAAGACAGTCTATTCATATAAATAAATATGAATTTATGTTCATAAATTTTCATGAATATATATGAATCAAGTGTCCTGGGATTTCTAAATTTGAGCAGAGAGTTATGTGATTTTTTTCATGGTCAGCGGTTCTTATGTCAGAGAATTGCCTTCTGGGAACTCAGAGATGAGCTGGTAATGAATGACCAGTGATGGGTGAGGCTAATTATAGGTTACTGTTCATATCCATAGTTTATGAATTTATAAATGCTATTTTGAAGATGATGTATCCTAGGGGATAAGGGAAGGCGGAAGAACAAATGAAAGGTGCTGATTAGGATGTGGGCCACTTAATCCTCTTCTGCCTATCAAAAATATTGTGTGTGTGTGTGTGTGTATTTTGTGATTAATTGAATGGTAATTAAGTGAGCATGGTGAAAAAGTTGAGGGAATGGAGAAAGTGTAAGGCAAATTCTTACCTCCAAAAAAAGCAACCCAACAAGTATATATACAAAGTAATATATAAAATACAGAAACCTGAATCAAGAGATCTGCTCTTCTCCTGGCCTGCTTGGTGACTCTCTGCAAATTATTTGACTTCTCCATGCCTCAGCTTTTTCATCTGTAAAATGGGAAGATGCCTCCTTTTCCTACCTCATAGATTAGTGAGCCCCTTAAATGATCAGGAACTCTGTCTATCTGATTGTCATGTATCTGCTCCAGGGATTAGCAGAGTGCTTGGTTCATGGCAAGCACTTAATAAATACCACTTTCATTATTATTATGAACTTGAGAAAGAAAAGCCACACCATATCAAAATGCCATCTGGAGGACACTGGTTTGCTACACTAAGTTTGGCTAGTGCACAACTTTCATCAAAGCTTTACGAAGGCAACATCAAAGGTTAACACTTACAGAACCTTTGAGCACAGAGGCTTTTCTGAGACCCAAAAGGAAATTTTAATCTCATAAAAAGTATCCAGAAGCATTTGGGTTCCAGAAGAATGTTCTTAATTGATTTTTAATTTGAGTAGGTAGTGGCAGAAGGAGAGAGTTATGTTTCATCAAAAGAAAAGCTCAAACTATCGGACACATTTCTCTTTTCACTGATTTCTTAAATTCATGTTTAGATCAAAGGGAATTTAATCCACATGTTCTGAACTTTAGATATGTAACCCATAGCAAGGCTAAGAGCTATTTGATGCCCAACTTGTATGAGTCCCTTTCCACTTTGAACCAGAAAGTCATGTTTTACCAAGGTTAAATGAAACATGGACTCAGTTAATCAAGTTTTAGTTGTATATTATTATTTCACCCAAGTGGCTGGAGTGATCTTAAATTTGACAAAATAATGTTCACAACCCTCTGTTGGTTTATGAACCCAATTTTTAAACACTAGACAGCAATCCATTCATCCAAAGCTTCCCCAGATTCATTAATTTAGGAAAATAGTATTCTTTAGGTAAGCTAACATCTCTCATGAGATACAGCGCTAAATAAATTCTGGATAGGAATTATGACTCAAATCATAACTGAGAAGCAGTACAGCTTAGTGAATAGAGCATGGGCCTGGGAGTCAGAAGGATCTGGGTTCTTATCCCAGCTTGACACTTGTCTGCTGTGTGACCTTGGCCAAGTCACTTAACTTCTCTATGCCTCTGTTACCTCATCTGTGAAATGGGGATCGATTATGTGAGCCCCATGTGGGACATGGACTGTATCCAATGTGATTAGCTTGTAAGTACCCCAGTGCTTAGTACACCTTCGGCACATAGTAAGTGCTTAACAAATACCATAAAAAGAAAATCACCTCAGTCATGATTATGCCCTTTGGAACTTTTTTAACCAACTGGAAAAAAGCACTGAATCTGCACCAGTAAAAATGGCCTATTCTGGCCCTTTGATAATATGATTTGGTTCCCAGTGGGTTTGCATTCTTGTTGATTACAGGATTAAAAATCTCAAGAGTCTTGCACATGGCTGACAGATACATTTTGTGGTGCATTTAGTAGGGAAAGGAAAACAGTAACAAATAACCCAGCTCTTCGGGTATATTCTAGATCACTTGGTTTTCGCCACACAACTCATCTGAAACTTTTTGTGTTTTTTTCTTTTTCATACTGATTTTACATATGTATTACTTAAGCACAAACTCCTGTATTATTGTTGTTAATATTATTATTATTATTACTTTATTTGTTAAGCTCTTAATATGTGTCGAGCTCTATTCTAAGTGCCTGGGGTTAGATAGATGATATCGGATCAGACACAATTACTTTCTCATGTGGGGCTCACAGTCTAAGCAGGAGGAAGAACAGGTATTGAATCCCCATTTTACATATGAGGAAACTGAGGCACAGAAAAGTGAAGTGAATTTTCCAAGGTAACACAACAAGCAAGAGGCAGAAATGAGATTAGAACCCTGACCCTCTGACTTCCAGGCCTGGGCTCTCCACTAAACCGCACTGCTCCTGTACACATCCCATTTCCCTTCTTTCTCCTATCTATAAGTAATTTTAGTGTACGTCTCCCCCTCTAGATTGTAAACTCTTTGAGGGCAGGGATTATGTCTACTTACTCTCTTGTATTACCAAAATGCTTATTCCAAAGCTTGGAATGCTTTAGAAATAGTGTATTGATTGATCCAGTTTCACTAAAAGGTTTTCGTGCTATAATTGAAGTTGTCTGGTTTGGATGAAAATTGAAATCACTGTGGCTTTTTCTGCTTAGAGTTGGCTCCTTAAGCCTGACCACAAGCAGGTAATTGCTGTTTCAATCACATATAAGAGGATAAATGTAATAATGATCAACTATGAGATAACGCTAAATTTCGATCCAGATTCTTACTCTCATTCTGCTTTAATTGCTAGTGTATATACTCCTGAACAAACTTGAGCTGCATTAATTTTTAATGGAAGAGAAAGTCAAAGGAAAAGTATTTTATGAAAAAAAATCATCTCTAGTGAATGGCTTGGAAGGAATCTTCTATCAGTTTTTAAACACAGAAGCTTCTAATTGGTTGGTAAACCGTGAATACATGTTGGATTATTATCCTCATAAAATAAGGTAATTAAAACTACAGATTTTATCTAGGAATTTTGTTGTTGGGTTGGATATTTAATCTTTCTTCACATTGCTCAATTATTGTAAATTAACTTTTAAGGCTTGTGTCTTATTTGGACAGTGGAAGTTATTTGGTCTATTAAATGTAATTTAACAAAAGAATTAGACCAAAACCTGGAAAACTGCATGTATTCTGCAAACCCTCATCATTTATTTTCTAAAGAAATCAAATATTTGAAAATGAAAACAGGTCTTTCATATGAACATCCAGCACCTAGTGAAACCTAATCATTTCTCATAAAAAATAATGAGCATTTTGGACTATTGGTATGACACTGAAGACTGTGTAAAAAAGGTGGATATGTGACTCAATCAAACTTATTTGGGACCTCAGAAGATAGGTTACCATGTACACCCCGAGATAGTAATAGTAGTAGAAGAAATGGTGTTTATCAAGCACCTTCTGTACTAAATGCTTGGGAAAGTACAGCAGATGCACAAGGCACCTTGTCCACAATTGGCATGTTTCTGCGAACATTGATCACAAACCCTTTCCACCTATGTATTCAACTAAAGAGTCCTAATTCTGTCCATCTGTCCTCATGAAGAAGTTCTGTAGCTCCTCATCATCTTTGTACCCCTTCTTGGTCTCTTCTTCATTTCAAGTGTGTCCTTCCCCAAGTATGGCAAATCAAACTCACTGGCTCCATGAGTAGACTGACATATAGGGTAAGAATTGACTGGACTAATAATCGTGCAATTAAATAATGATTCTCCATTAATGATGATGCTTCTTTGTTGAAACAAATAAACCTGATAGATTTATTGCAGTGATATAGTGGGAAACTGGAATAAGGTCTTCCATTTAAATGTCTTTGGCTATTTTGTGAATCTTCTTGTAGAGTTGACCTGTGCCTCTGCCCATTTTAGCAGTCCCTCTTTCTTCCTTTCCCAGCTCCACAAGTGTTCCCTTAGATGGAACAACTAGAACTGCACATATTCTTCAGGGTGAAGACATATTATTTTATGTGGTGGTCAAATTATGCTTCATTATTGTACTGTACTGTACTAAGCTCTGGGGTAAATTCAAGATCATCAGATCACACATGGTGCCTGTCCCTTATGGTGCTCATAGTCTAAGGGACAGGGAGCACCCATATTTAATCCCTTCTTGACAGATGAAAAAACTTAGGCACAGATAAATTGAGAGACTTGTCGAAGTTCACACAACAGGCAAGTGGCAGAGCCAGTATTTGAAGTTAGGTCCCTCAAAGGCCTGTGCTCTTCCCATTAGGCCACAGTGCTTCCCCTATTTTTCTGGAACGCCTTTCCTTTTCACATCTGAGAGATGACTCTCCCACCTACAACGCCTTATTAAAAAACATCTCCTCTGACAGGCCTTCCATGACTAAGCCCACATTTCCCCTTCTTCCATCCCCTTCTGTGTCACCTTTACTTGGATTTGCATGCTTTATTCATCCTTCCCTCAGCCCCACAGCAGTTATGTACATATCCATAATTTATTCATTTATGGTAATGTCTGTAGCCCCTTCAAGACTGTAAGCTCATAGTGTAAGCTCTGTTTTTTTGTAGTATTAAACGCTAACTATATGTCAAATGCACTTCTAAGCCCTGTGGTAGATAGAAGTGAATTAGTTTGGACACAATCCTCATCCTGCTTGGGACTCCCAGTTTAAGTAGAGAAGAGGAGAAGAGGAGAACTGAAGCACAGAAAAGTGAAGTGCTTCAGGTCACACAGCAAGCAATTGTCAGGGGCTGGGATTAGAACCCAGGTACTCTGACTCCCAGACCTTAGACCATGCTGCCTCTCTATAATTCTGATATATTTTACTCTTTCAAGTGCTTAGTACAGTGCTGTGCACACAGTAAGTGCTCAATAAATGATAGATTATGTGTTTTCTCTATCCTCCTTAATGGTGCCCAACACTTACTCTCACTGCCTAGTAAACTGATGATTTCTGAGAGCAGTTCAAATTGTGTTGAAACTGGCAATTAATAGTTGGGTTACCTACACTGACATAGATAAATATAATTGTAAGCTCATCCTCTAAACTGTAAGCTTGTTTTGGGCAGGGAATGGATCTGTCATATTGTACTCTTCCAAATGCTTAGTACAGTGCTCTGCTCACAGTAAGTGCTCAATAAATACAATTGAAGAAATGTAATGGAAAGAATTGTATTCATAATTGCATGAACCCATGAACTGTGAATTGTGAATATGGAATGTGTTCATTTGACCCTGGATATGTACAGCACCTTTTAATTATTTTGAAGCTCATCTACCATTTTTCTACTCACTCAGCCTTTTTAGATCTTCTCACTGTGTATTTCCAAGTACAAGGATTTCACTGTACACTACTGCTCCTGACACATACAAAAATCTAAAGCTGGTGCTAATATATATCTCTAGGCAACTACATTGTGAACATTCACACTTTCATATCCCAGTCTACCTTCTGTTGATTTTTTTTCATGTCTCCATCTTGGCAGTAAGTATATTTTCATCCAAAAAAGGTGTCAGGGGTAATCATCTAGTTCATGTTATTTGTGATCTGGGTGTTTGTTTTTAATTTACTTGAATGCTAATTATGTTTGAATTTTAAGAAGAAAACACATATAAAACTTGTCAGAATTCTTGTGAGATTTGTTAAGCACTTACTATGTGCTAAGCACTGTACTAAGTACTAGGATAGATACAAGATAATCAGGTCAAACTTAATGACTTTTCTCCATGGGATTTACAGTCTAACGGGGAGGGAGAACAGTAATGAATCCCATTTTACAGATGAAGAGACTAGGGCCCAGAGAAGTTGAGTGACTTGCTCAAGGTCACGCTACAGAGAGTAGTGGAGCTGACATTAGAACCCAAGTTGTCTGATAACCAGGTTCTTGCTCTTAATACAAGGCAGTTTTTATTAACATATCTAAAACTATCCACTCATTCATTGTTAGCCTATTCTGCTGCTGCCAAGAGGGCATCATGCTAATTTCATAGTCCTGTAGTCAGTCAGTAAATTGTATTTATTGAGCACTTACTATGTGCAGAGCACTGTACTAAGTTCTTTCTAGTGTACAATAAAACAATATAGCAGACACAATCCCTGCTCATGAGTTTATGGTCTAGAGGGGGAAGCACAAGGGCTGTAATCATGATGTTGGACATGTTAATGGATTCACTGTTTTACTACAATAACAACTCTCCTCTGACCCTAAAAATCTCAACTTCAAATGTAAAAGAGACAGTTTAGCTGGTCAGTAGTCTTTCTAATGTTATTTTATTTTGTGTCTCTAATATATCATGGTGAAAATTAACAGATGACTTTTTTTATTTGTGTTTTTTTTGGAGTTTCTAAACAGTAGAAGCAAGACCCATCAAAGATAAATCACTCCAAGGGAAAATGTTGAGCTTTTAAGAACCAATTTTATCTATCAATTATATTTCAGTATTTACTGTGTGCAGAACACTGTATTATGTGGGGAAGTACAAATGTTTCCTGTCTTCAAGAGATTATGATTTAGAGCTTAAGTAACAGAGTAAGCTATGTCCACATGTTCTATGGGAGAATGTGAAGACAAGAATGTTTAGGTGATGAAAAGGGCTGAAATAAGGAAGGAGATTTAATAAGCTTAAGTAACTGAAGGTGTAGTTTAATAATTTAATAATAGGAAGTAGTGGAAAAATCCGTAAAAAGAAGCTCCCTTTGTAGTTTCATTATACCTTATCATTTGAAATCTTTGGTAGGCAATGGGCATGACCAGAGAAAGTGGAAGTTTAGAAAGAACCTCCAGTGGTTGTCCATCCACCTCTGCATCAAACAGAAACTCTGTACCATCAGTTTTAAAGTACTCAATCACCTTTCCCCCTTCTACCTTATTTCTCTGATTCCCTAGCCCTTAAAATTCACTGGAATGCCAACCTACCCGATGTACTGCTGGTAGTTTATGATGGTTTCAGTGTTCATAATAATGTCCCATGTCAGCTTTATTTTGAAAGATATCAGAGTGGCCACTACTGATACTGTGTCTTCAGAGCTTGTGAGAATCGATGAAAATGTTTGTATTGGGTTTATTTAAATTTCCCAATTTTAACGTTCTCTTTGGCTAAATGAAAGACTGCTTTCTGAAAAATGATTTGTTTTTGCAAATGACCAAATTTTTAAATATATTTTCTCGGAGAAGCATAATTGTGAGTAAGCTCACTGTAGTCAGGGAACATATCTAGCAACTCTGTTGAACTGTACACTCCCAAGTACAGTATCTTGCACACAGTAAGCACTGAATAAATACCACTGGATGGTGATGATGTAAAGGGGAGTGGGAATGGAATTCTATGGTGTACCTGAGTGTTACTTATAGAGTAAGAGCCAGGGAACAAGCTCTGGAAATTTGTGATTGTTAACAGCCTTAATAAGCTTGGGGAAGACAAAGGATTTGGAGAATTAGGGCCTCTGTGATGAGAATGTGATGTTGATGTTCTGGGGTTGTTGCATTTTTTTTACCATTAAGCTCAATAAATTTTTTTTGACAGAAAATGAATGACTTGTTAGCAATCAGCCTTATAAATGCATTTTGGAAGTGTTTCCTTCAATCAGAATATGTGCTGCTGAAAGACTACAAAGTAGATGATCATTTTAAGTACTTGCTAGTCAAGTGTATTTTATTCAAGCTCCTTAGTTGAAGTATTGTTTTTCATTTTAATGTCCTAACCAGAGGCTAATCTGGTCTCTGTATTTTTGGTACCAAGAACTTTAGTACATTAACAACTGCCTTTTAAGTCTTTCAAAGGCAAAATTGTTTGTCCTTCATTGCACTGTAACATTATGCAGCTGCCAAGAGGTCAGGCAAATCTTCAAAAGAAACCACAGAACTTCAGGCAGATTGCTGAATGAAAAGCTTTAGAGAGAATTCAAGTTCATCATTAAACTGTAAACAAGAAAAACATGGAGTCGTATTCCTCTTTGATATGACTTGTCTGGTTAAGAATTTACTTACAGATGATGCTATGTCAAGACCAAGACAAATTTACATTTTTCTAGTACCTCTCACGCAAAAGCTTAGCCAAGATGTCGATAAATGAAGGTGGAAGTGCTGTTTACTTTTAGTGTGTGTTGATCCTAAAAGAAAACTGCAAATACAGTCCAGCCCAGAGGAATGCATTACATGTAAGGAATGTTGTTTCTGGGAAAAAAAAGAAAACATAGAACAAAATATATTTAACATTTGAATCTCTCAATAGTTGAATATATTAAATTTCAAACTTGTAACCAAAGACACGTGACAATGGAATATTAAGGCTTATTTTCTTTCAGGAGAAATGAAAACTGATTATTCACAGAAGAGTTATTATTTCAACTTTAGAAGACTGTAAACAATCCCCCCAACACACATGGCATACTTCTGGCCTAATTTACCTAGTTATTCCAGGGAAAACGTACTTATCCAGGTAATTAGGTCTCAGTGGAACGAGCACGGGCTTGGGAGTCAGAGGTCACGCGTTCGAATTCCGACTCTGCCGCTTGTCAACTGTGTGATTGTGGGCAAGTCACAACTTCTCTGTGCCTCAGTTCCCTCGTCTGTAAAATGGGGATTAAAACTGTGAGCCTCATGTGGGACAACCTGATTCCCCTGTATCTACCCCAGTGCTTAGAACAGTACTCTGCACATAGTAAGTGCTTAACAAATACCAACATTATTATTACCTGATTCACTGATATACATCTCACCCAAGGAATGGTGGCTTAATCATTTTTAGGGGACAAACAACAAATTTAGTTTGAGACTGGTTAAAATACTTCTCAACTGACTGCACAACTCTAGCTTTATCAACAGATGACTGGCTGCAAATAGTTGGCAAGAGGCAAATCAAATGAATAGGGATCAATAGGGATATTTGCACCTTTTGAAAGTTAAAACAGGGGTGCCCATTTTCAATGAGAATAAAGACTCTTATTTAGATTGCATTGAAGATCTGTTATTTATTTATATTAATATCTGTCCCCCCTTCTAGATTGGAAGCTTGTTGTGTGGGCAGGAAACATGTCTATCCACTCTTTTGTATTGTAGTCTCTCAAGGCCTTATTACAGTGCTACAAACAGCAAATGGTGCTCAATACCATTGGCAGATTGAGTGGGAAAAAAAATGCCTGCATGATGATCAGCCTTCTAATGCATTTTTTACAGTGCTCTGCACACAGTAAGTGCTCAATAAATCCATTGATTGATTAAAAGTACACTCTTTGAACTAAAGTGCAACAGTATGGTCTCTGTTATCATAATAACGAAACTAGATTGATGCAATTTCTGTCAGGATTTCATTAAAATAATGAATCATTCTCTATGCAGATTTTTGACTTCTAAGATGGATATTTTCAGAAGCAGTTATTAACACAAGATGGAAGAGCAATTTAGGAAACCTTTTTGAGAATGAAACTTTTCTGCTACTATATAGTACTGTTCTGAACCAAAATATTTTCATTAGTGTATTTTTGGATGCCCTTTTCCAAGCACACATAGAATGGATTGATATTTAATCAGGCTAAATGAATTGGTTATATTTTAAAATGATATTTAATTCTTTTTGAAAATGTAAGAAATGATAAAAGTAATGTATTATGGAAAGTGGCAGCGTGGGTCTAGTGGAAAGAGGTCGTGGGTTCTAATTCTGACTTCACCACTTATCAGCTGTGTGACTTTGGGCAAGTCGCTTAACTTCTCTGATCCTTAGTTACCTCATCTATAAAATGGGGATTAAAACTTTGAACCCCACATGGGACAACCTGATTACCTTGAATCTGTCCCAATGCTTAGAACAGTGCTTGGTACATTGTAAGTGCTTAACAAATGCCATCATGATTATGTAATTGATAATGTGATTTAAAAAAGGAATAACATAGACAAATATGCAGTTTTATGACATGGAAAGTGTTGTCTCTGACAAGATATAACATTTAATTTTTTGGCAAAACCGCTAGTTGTGCTAAAATAAAATCCTTTTAATGCTGCCTGTTCCAAAAGCATTGTGCTATCTTCAGCTAACATTTGCCTAGGTTCTAGCATTCACAACTGCAAAATGTGTAGCATATTATGAACTTTGATCTGAGTCTCTTTGTTTTTAAAATAGACATAAATTTACTAGAGCACTGACAGAACTGGATCTAGAGTTTTCTTGACCTTACAAATAAATGGTAGCGTAATTTATTTTACCAATTTGTGGATTTTCCACAAATCCTGGAGCAGGGGAGGGGGTCACTTCTTGTGTATAAGAGCACTGAGCAATGAGTCCTTTTGGCTGACTTTACTATTTTTTTTTAATGAATTTATCCTAAAAGATCATCTTTTCAGCTTATATACGGAAAATTTCACTTCAAGATAAGGAGGCAAACTTAAATATTTGGAATAAAGATTCTGTTTTGTTAACTCTTTTAGGTCATTAGAATATATGTGTGGTGTTTCAAAGGGCTCAGTGCTGACAGAGCAAGCCTATTCACAGTGAGGCTGAAAAGATTGTTGAGTGGACTCTCTGTGCATGGAAAGATAGATTCTTGCTTTGCTGATGGGTTTGTCCCGTACAGCATTTGCTCAGTCTTTGGGGATTTCTGATCTTCGCAAAGCTTTTGATCAAGGAGAGCAGCCCCTCTCCTAATTACTGCCACCAGATAGTGTCTTCCCATCACTACATTGCTACGTTGAATCGCTTAAGGCTGGGAAATCATTAATTCAGTGATCCCAGATGGTGTATGTCCAATTTCAGTTCACCTCTCGGGAGCTGCTTGGGTATCCTGCTGTCAGCCATTGGCTCCCTCACAATTTGTTGACTGTAGAGTAAAGATCCTTTCTTCATTATCCTGGAGTGGGTGGGAAATGCAGCTCTCCATAAATTTTTTTAAGATGAAAGCTACTGGGAATTTTCCTGGCAGAACAACTATCCTTGGAAAAATCCACATGGAAAATGCCCAAGAAAAAGCTTCACTCACTGGGGGGTGCGGGGTGGTGGGGGAGAAACAAACCCAAACCCAAATAATCAGGTCTTCTTATACTCCAATTTTGCTGCTGTCCAGGAATAATGGAACTGCTCTGAGTGAATATTCCTAGCTTTCACATTTTCAGACCTTCAAGTGTTCTTTCAAGTTGTGATTTATGAACCACCCTGCCTTTTTTCCTGCTTCCTCCCTCCCCTTCCCCCAGTTCTTTTACATGATTTCTAATTTGCAGGTTACATTTCTTCAAGGATTTGCTACTAAGAGAAATCCACTTTTTGAAGAGCCTTTCAAAAGTACACTACTGAGGGTATAATTAATAACTAGGCTAATGAAACAAGCCATTTTACAACTTCTTAGTATGCAATTTTTCATTTCAAGAGTCAGGGGAATTTGGAATAGTTAAAATTCTTAAAATCATCTAAAATATAGTACTGGTAACAGTTCTTGCTTGAATTAATAAAACGATAAACTGTAGCTCAGGGATAAAAAAATTAATATTTTCCATTCGTGTATATCACTGAATAGTTGACTTGTAGCCAGATTGGATTTTTATTTCTTTCTGGGAGACTTGAATTGGCTTCTCACCAGAGATGATGTTCTGGAGATCGTGAAATCTGTTTTGGCCCAGTGTAGACAGTTTGTGTTCTTATAAGTAAAATACGTTTTTACTGTTTTCCTTTCATGGCTGGACAAAGCAGAATTTTAAATTAGGCTATACAAATGCTGCTGTTAAATTTGATGATGATTTTTAATTTGGGATCCTAAGGATTTAGTGTGTGACCTTTAAATCTTTTAATTAGCTTGAACTGAGAATTAACTAGTTTATAGGTGATTGATTAAAATCATGCTGGATGGAAGACCAGAAAGATGGTAGAATAATAAAACTGGACTGCTAACATGTTCTACACAGTGAACACCCTTATCTATTAGCAAAGCAAAATCTAATTTCCATAAAAGCGGTCTATCCCCATTTTTTCCTGAATCCTCTCCTTCATGCTATGTGTTACTAGAAGACTTACTCATTTTCTTGTCAGTCCTCTAATTATTGTTGCTAGCAGGTGATGAACACTGATAAGTCTTTCAGGAAATAGAGCACTAGATAATGTTGACTCTGAGTGGGAAAACATGAAATGTTTTAGCCGGTAATGGTATGAGCAATCACTTTACGACAGTCTAGCAATCAAAAAACCCAGATTTGGCTTATTTAAAATCACTGGTGCCTGGCAGTATTCAGTTTTTAACATAATAAGGCCTAGAGAAGAAATCATGGGGGTTCCAATCCCAGCTCTGCCATTGACTGGGTGATTTTGAAGAATTTGCTTAGTAATTTACTTGAGTAGTATTCACTGAGTACCCATTTGATGCAGTACACTGTACTAGATATTTGGGGAATGACACATTCGACCCCACAAGGAATTTACATTCTAATGGGAGAGACAAACATAAAAGTATTTGCAACACTTTTAAAATAAATGAATTGAACTGACATATGTACCCGAAGACTAAGGAGGGTGTAAATAAATTCATAAATGCTAGAGATGGCTGAAGGGATGATATGGCTTAGGGAAAGCTTTTTAGAGTAGCTGGAATTTTAGGAGAAGTTTGAATGTGGAGAGAGCTGCACATTTGGGGACGAAGGAAGTTACAAGCCAGGGAAACCTGCAGCCTAGGGGTAAAATCAGCGAGGTAAATAGCAGTAGCAACAGTATTAAGCACTTAGTATGTGTAGAAGACTACATCAAGTACTGGGAAAAATACACAGGTTGAAATTAGACATGGTCCCTGTCCCTTGGGACATCACAGTCTGTGACAGAAGATACATAAAGAATGAGGAAAACAAAGCACTGAGGCAATATAAAGAGAAAAACAAAGATCAGTAAGGTATTAAGGAGCACAGCCTAGAGGATAGAGCGTGGGCCTGGGAGTTAGAAGGACCTGGGTTCTACTACTGGCTCCCTCACTTGTCTGCCGTGTGATCATGGGCAAGTTACTTCGCTTCTCTGTGCCCCAGTTCTCTCATCTGTAAAATGGGGATTAAGATCCTGAGCCCCAGTTGGGACTGAGACAGGGACTGAGTCCAACCTGTTTGTATCTACCCCAGTGCTTAGTATACTGCCTGGCACATAGTAAGAGCTTAACAGATGCCACAGGTATTACTATTATTATTATTATTTGATGTGTATAGTTTTAGACTCCTAATAGTTTACAATCCAGAGTCATAAACACAGCCCAGTGACTGTACAGCAAGGTATGACTAGAAGGCTGTCCTGGGACCTCTTTGCACCTAAGAGGTTTGTCAAATAGAGATAAGATACCTACCCACTCTCCTCACTCTTACACTGTGTGCCTCATTTAGGCAGGTTCTGTTTCCTATTTGATCATCTCATATTTACCCTAGCACTCAGCACGTAGCAAGCTTTAATGAATACTCTAATCATAATTACAGTCAGCCACAAGTGAAGCCAAATAACATTTTCCAACTAGACAATGTAGCAGGCAGGTGATGGAGCCAGGATTAGAACCTCGATCCCCGGAGCGAGGGCCTATGCTCTTTCCACTAGACTACCCTTCTTCTCAACTGTCTGTTTGGGAGAGTCTGCACAGATTCCTGTAAAAGTACAATTGTGGGTAGGGAGGCTTGTCAGTTTGCTTTGGGTAGAATCAAGTTGGAACTGCTTGGTTCCAAGGATCCTTGCACTCTTCTGGATGCTTAGCACTCCAATAGTATCTCCATGAGGACTGTGACACTTAGGACATGAAATTCACACACCTAGGACAATGTAAAGCTGTGTAGGTAAGCATAACTCCTCCAATGTCATTTTCAAACACTTCAGGGAACTGAGCCCATTTAAGTCTACCAAAGTTAGAAATTTGGTCCCAGTCCCTGAGGTGATGAAGTTCCAAACGAGAGAATAAAAAACATCCAAAATGTTAAAGGCACCCTTGAAAGAAATATCTCCTAGAAGATTGCTCTGTTTCTGAAGCGAAGAAAATTTATATGAGAATGGCTATTACCAGTGTCAGCGGGAAGACAATTTCAAATTTAAATAACTGTTTCATTTGCCAGCTGCGGGATGATCAAGGGCTAATATGCCTGTAGTAACAAGGCTTACTATGAATGAGTATATTAACCATTCAGAATACTAATGGGCTTTGAAAATTGTGTCTGCCTTTATTAGATGTCTTTACTTATATATTCAGATAAAAATATGACAGAAAATTATGGAGGGTGAAAGCTTGGAAAGAGGCTTTTAATATGTGACGTTGGATTTTCCAAAATGATACTCTTTTCATTTCACTTCCATAATTTACGCTGTGTGCTCCAGGCTAGTTTTTGGTGTTAGAATGTAATGCTGGAGCTTATGTTGTCTTGCATCATTAGCAGACAAGCACAGATTATTTATGGGCCTGATACAGCCTATCTAGAAGCCAGTTTCTCTGGAATTCATCAGGAATACGAATGTGTTTTACCCATTTCTGTCTCATAGGCATGACTGATTTAGGACAAGTTAACTGCTTATTTAAATTGCAAATACTTTAAATTTTGTGGTCCCAGAAAGCAGAGCCATTGTTACTGGTAGTAATTTGAAATAGAGTCCTTTTCTTAGAAGATTCAGTTGAATTCAGGGGCAAAGTAAGCAAGAGAAGATTGAGAAAATGAATCAACATTATGAGTAATTTCAGTGACTGTAGGGAAAGTGAAGAGAGCATTGAACCAGTAGTTTCTTCTGCCATGGATTATTATTCTAGGGAAAATTCTAGGGATTAATTTACTGGCCATGTTTTCATGGATACTAATTCATTTGAACAGAGCAAACTTGTCAGAGATACAACGTGTTTCAATTTAAGATGCAATTTTCAGGAGCCAGTTATTCAATCAACAAGCAGCGTTTATTAATTGCTTTCTGTTTGCAGAGCACTGAACTAAGGATTTGGTAAAGTACGATGCAATAGAATTGTAGGAAGACACAGTCATACCCACAAAGAGCTTACAGTCATCTACAGAGGGAGACAAAGATTAAAATAGTTCGGGGATAGAGAGAATAGTAGAATACAACTACTGTGGCTGAGGTAAGCATCAAAATTTAAAAACACAGGTTATGTTACTAAAAAATTTCTACAAATTTCTACAAAATTGGGGGTTCCTGAACCAAAATCAGATATCCTATTTTTACCTGAGTCACACTGATAGACCCAATCAATAATAATAATAGTATTATTTGTTAAGTGCTTACTATGTGCCAAGCACTGTTCTAAGCACTAGGCTGGATACAAGCAAATTGGGTTGGACATAGTCCCTGTCCCCTGTGGGGTTCACAGTCTCAATTCCCATTTTGCAGATGAGGTTACTGAGGCACAGAGAAGTGAAGTGACTTTCCTGAAGTCACACAGCAGACAAGTGGCTGAGCTAGGGTTAGAACCCATGTCCTTCTGACTCCCAGGACTGTACTTTATCAACTACACTATGCTACTTTATTTATTAGTTAATATAGCCTAACTAATTTAGCAATGTTCTGAATCAGACAAAATCCATAATAGGGTAGCTGACTTTAACTACATTAGAAGTAAAGAATATTCTGCTCAGCAATCAGATAATCTTCCTCCCCTCCTCTGACCACTTTAAACTTTCTCCTCCTCTAGTGCCCACTCCCCTCCTTACATCCATTCCCTGCCAGATGCATCACAATTTTTAAAACACTAGCCCCTTTTTATGGTCTTGGAACACATGGAAGGTGTAAGGGAAATAGGGAAATCATTTTAAAGTTGAAACATGTTATAATGTTGAAACGAGGATATCAATTTTAAAGAGTTGTGTCATTTGCCATAACTTGTAAAGACTTAAATTTATGACTTTGTGTACCTTCTGCCAGAGTCAAACTGTCACCCACACTGGGATTGTACTCTTCTGGTAACTTAATTATTTAGGAATCATACATGACACTCTAGCCCTCTGTTTCAGAATTTCAGGTCACTAAGGGGGATTCTAACCAAGTGTCTCAGACTGTGGTACCCAACTTTTAGGAATTTTAGGAAAATAAATAAGGTCCTGATTTTTAGACTGCCTTGGCTAAGCTCATCAACCTACTTGAACACCCACCTTCAGGTGCTGTTACTGAATGGAGGCCATGTTTAGGCTAGAATGTGTTCAGCATATGCTCAATTGTGGTTTATGGATATACAGTTTTTTGTGGTATGAATATCCCAGAATCTTTGGGGCCTGTGATTTCACAATACATACCCTACATTTTGTCTTCTCCCTTCCTCTCCACAGTTTTCCCACTTTCATGATGTTCAAAAAAGAAAAGAAAACAGTGCCAGCTTGGAAAGGAGTTCAGATATTCTGGTTTCCAGTGGTCAATCGTATTGCCAGTGTTTAAAGAAAAAGCTTTACTATTGGCGTCAAAAAAGCATGTTTTCACTTAACACTATACTTTGGTATTTGGATGAAGTACTTCTCATTCACAGTGTAACACTTCTGCAAATATAAGGAAGTTGGTAGTTTGGAAGGAGGGTTGACCTATTAATTTGTTGCTTTACATGTTAATTGAGAGGTGCATTTCAAAGTTGTTCCTTTTGGGTTCTAGTTAATGTGCTCTGGTAAAGAAAGAGGTTTTTTGTATTGAAATTCTTTTCTCATGCTACTTCATTTTGGTATGGTATTATTTTCCCTCTGAAGATTCACAGTTCAAATTTTAATTGCTGAAATGATTAAAACTCATTTGATTTACATCACTGTGTTCTAGTTTCAGTGTTTTCTGAGAACTAAGACATCTTAATGTAGCTTTCCTTTGATTTGGAAAGAATCTTTTTTGAGTAAAAGCTATGTCAGATTCAATTGTTATGAAACATTTTATTTAATATTAACCTAATACATTCTGAAATACTTATGTGATAATTGAGTAGAGTTCTCATAAATATTAATGAACTCTGGATGTGCCATGTAAATAGCACAGGAGTTCAATCCTGTTTGAATGTAAACTCCTTATGGACAGGGAACATATGTCAGTTTTGTAAGGCTTGTTTCAGTATAGTATAGTGCATTTGAAGGCACATCTCCTCCAAGAAGCCTCTCTGACTTCTTCTCCCACTTCCTTCTGCATCACCCTGACTTGCTCTCTTCCTTCATCCTCCCTCCTAGTGCCACAGCACATTTATTAATTTATGTATATTAATGTCTGTTTCCCACTCTAGACTGTCAGCACATTGTGGGCAGGGAATATGGTTGTTGTTGCACTGTTCTCTCCCTTATGCTTAATACAGTGCTTTGTACAAAGTAAGCAGTCAGTAAATAAGATTGAATGAATGAATGAATGCATTACTCCCATTGAGGGCTAGATAGCTATACTATACTATAATACTATAATAACTACTACTAGACTGAGTTCTTTGCTGTTTACCAATAATCCCATATGCTTGGTGCTCTTCCAGCCTTTCTAGAGATGGTAATAAACAGTCCATGAACACTAAATGAATAGCTGCCTTCACCTCTTTGACTAATGAAGCCAAAGAAGTAACATTAAAGGTCCTGGAGAGCATTAGTATTTTAGTAAAGGCTAAGCAGAGAGTATGGGTAGTTTAATTATCCAGTCTGTAATTTAATTGCCTGGCACTCCTAAAGGCACCTTAAATTCATTTTTGAGTTTACTATAATCGCCGTCTTGCAATAGAAATCACACTTAAAACAGGTGTTTTCTTTTCCAGTTTATAGTATTTTGAATATGTGTCACAAAACAAATGGTCATTAAATTTCAAAAGTGTACATTAAGGTAAAGGGATCATCTCATCCCACCTTGTTTGACATCTGTGTTGGTATATACACTATGGCCTGTTCACCAATGAGGTTTTCATTTCATAATCTTACCTGTCCTCCAAAAAGCTTGTAAATATTGAGTAGATTACCGGTACATTGGGTGTATTGAAAGCAGAATTGATTTTCACCCAGTCAAACACTTTCTCGTTAAATGGAAGCAAACTAGATGGTAGCTATCATAAATTTCTGTTACGTGGTAGCGGGAGTGGATGTGGTGAAGAGTTGAGTAGTCTGAGTGATTCAGCATTTCCTTTGTTATGATGTGTATAAAGTCATTCTGGATGTGGTTAAAATGACTCTAGAGAAGAGATACATATTTTGTGAGAGGAGAGTTACTGAACAGGTGAGAACATTTTTAAGAACATTTGTAATTTATCGTTTCTCAATTGCCTTGCCTCTCCTTCCTATTCTCAATGCTCTCCTACTACCACTCAGCCTGTACATTTTGCTCCTCTAATGTCAACCCACTCACTGTACTTCGATCTTGTCTATCTCACCACTGACCTCTTGCCCAAATCCTGCCTCTGGCCTGGAGCACCTTCCCTCTTCGTATTTGACAGACAGTTCCTCTCCTCACCTTCAAATCCTGAGTGAAGGCCCATCTCCTCCAAAAGGGCTCCCAAGACTAAGCCCTTATTTCCTCTTTTCCCACTCCCTTCTGGGTCACCCTGATTTTTTACCTTTACCCCTCCCTTCTCCCCACAACACTTACATACATATCCATAATTTATTTATTTAATGTCTATCTCCCCTTTTAGACTGTAAGCTCACTGTGGGCAAGGAACTTGTCTATCAACTCTGTTATACTGTATTCTCCCAAGCTCTTAATACAGTTCTCTGCTCACAGTAAGCACTCAGTAAATAGGATTGGTTGACTGAATGTTTTATCTAGGCTGGGGATTTGTATCAACTTGTCCTCTTTTGAATCAAAAAGATGGGACCATATTTAACTCACTCGATGCCAATAAAAGCAGTAGAAACATTACTGAAGATTCCCTGGCTTGTTGGAGAAGCAAAATATTAAGAAAAGGAGCCAAGCAGGTAGGAGAATGAAGGAAGATTCCACGTTTGTTTTATTTAATATAATTTCATAGTGGCTCTGCTGTAGCTCTGAAGTTCAGGTATGGCCACTCCATACTGGAACAAACCCCTGATCTGCCATTTTACCAGTTGATTTATTTATTCGTTGTTTTGCAGAAACTGGAGTGGGAGAAACGGCAGGCAATGTTTCCGCTTGGAAGGAGCGCTTTCCGGCTTGCTGAGGAACTGTTGCTATGGAAACAGGTTAGCAATTGCACAACATGGGTGTTCTTAAAAGTGGCCCCAAGGTTTTTCTGAAAAGATGATGTTCGACATCAGTCTGGCAGATATTAGCAGTTAAGTTGAGCAATGAGAAACGGAGGGGTTTGTAGAATACTTCATAATTTAAAAATCACATCTTGTTTCAAATGAGAGCTGTTTTGGTTGCTGCCAAGCCTCTCCTTTATGAAATTGGTGACTCCAATTAGAGCGCATGTGAAAATGCACTAGAATAGTGTAACCCATTTTTAAAATGTACATCTCTTGTGTAGGTATTGTTTAATGGTCAGTAAATCAAATTTTCTTGATTAAGGCTCCAGGGAACGTAGCTGGGAGAAGGAGAGTGGCCTAATAGAAAAAGCATGGCATTGAGATTCAGGAGAGCAGGACTTAACTTCTCCATGCATCAGTTTCCTCATCCATAACATGAGGTAAATGCCAATTTTCCTTCTTTACTGTGTGACACATGGGAAGGTGTCTGAGCTGATTATCCTTTGTCTACCCCAACCTTTAGGATAATGCTTGGCACAGAGAAATGCTCAATCAATATCATTAAATGAAAAATCTGGGTAACTGGTAGAGCTGGTGAGAGCTACTGTGGCTTTAGTCATGTGATCTCCAGAGCACTCTCTGCAAGAAAGCCTCATGCTCTCAAGCCCCTTGTTTAACTCCGAAGATTTGTTAACATGAAAATACCAGGCTGTGCATCCATCAGCTTCCTGAATGAGGATTGCCTTTATCCAAGATGTTTTGCTTGGGTAAATAGTGTTCACAGACAAGCAGGACAACCCTACAGGCTAAACTGGCCAGGTCTCCCATTGGCAGGTTTTCAATTTATCGGCTTCCCAGAATTAAACTAGAGGACCTCAGCATTCTTTAAGCACCTCTCCCTCCCTTCATGCCAGACACCCCTCACAGCTGGCACCACCCAACTGCCATCTGGTTAAGAGGGGAAGGTTTGTCTTACAACCAACAGAACATGCTTTAGAATTGCTTTAATGGCAGTGGCAGTGAGTCACCGGTGCCACAAATTTTCTCCATTTTGCTCGCACCTGGAAGTTCAGTCTAATCATTAGTAAAGCCTTCTTAGAACTGAAGCTAGCTCTACTCTGCCATTGGACTGGTCAATAAGTAATGGGAAAGGTCACAGTTATCCATTTTAGCCCAGAAGCCCATGTGAAGCTGCAGGAATTTGGAGCCAGTGAAGCAGATTCTAGTTCCTAGAACACGAGAAGCAATATGGTCTCATAGAGAATGGACTTGGGAGTCAGAAGACCTGGGTTCTAGTCCCTGTTCTGTCACTAGTTGGTTGTGTGACCTTGGGCAAGTTGCTTAACCTCTCTGTGCCTCATTTACCTCACCTGTAAAGTGGGGGTTGTGACTGTGAGCCCCATGTGGGACATGGACTGTGTTCAACCTGATTACCTTATATCCATCCCAGCTCTTGTCTGGTACACAGTGAATGTTTAATAAATACCATTAAAACAACAACAACAAAAAACCACACTATATGTCTGGGGGAGTGGTCAACATACACTTGCTGATTATATTTTCTGGAAAGCAATTTCCCTAACTTGGTTATAAATAAGCCTAAACTGGAGTTGTATTTAAGTCATGCCCTTGGAAATATAAATTTATATGGTTTTGCAATTTTTAAGACAATTTTCCAAAAAAAAGATTTACTCATTATATTTGCCATTATGTTAAGTAAACATGTAAGTAGTAGAAGAATCACAATTCTCTTTCTTCCCCTTCCACCCCAAAATGAATTGGGTCAACCCTTATTCATGATTTTCTTTGGGTGGGCAAGATTTTGTCAGAAACCCGGGAGCACGGGATGGATTTTGGCAAAGCTCAGATTAAATCACACATTTCATAGTCTGAGCACCAATTTGTAGAAAGATTGCAGCTCTCTGCTGTTCTCATGAAGCTTCTTCCTGACTTGTTTTGAAGCTGTTTCCTTTCAGAGTTTGGATGATGCTTCAAAGTGTTCCTTGCTTATAAATGGCTAACAGGGTAATACCATATCCTCTTGCTTCCAGGGGTTAAAACGCCCACTCAAACTTGTATCCTTGCTCTGTTTTCTTGCTTCTGCCCTTGGCATTGGTTTCATTTGTCTTCCCTATGAGAATGCCTCAGAGCCTGGGAGTCTAACATTATTTTGATTTGGGGTGGGAAAGTCTCTCTGGACTTTTGCTCTCTTCTTGGAGAGGCTAGGCAGTTCATTGTCGTAATTGTATAGAGGTTTGGGTTCTTTTGTTTTTACATTTTTTTCCACGGTGGGGAAAAAAAAAGCTGTATGAAAGAATCTGCACTAGGCAATGTACCAAACTTGAACAACGTTAATGTTCACAAAGCATCTTTGATTGGATTCAATCTGCATTTATGTGAATTCTGCATTCTTTGGTAAATGACCAATAATTATATTCAAATAGGAAATTCTTCTGTTGGTACAAGGCTGTTAAACCAGTGTGTGAGGTAAAACCATCTATTCACCTCACGACAACTCCCCAGGATAGAAGCTGATACCAATTTTTTCCCACAATTCAACAAATTGGTTTTGATTGAGAAATACAGAAATTCATGCCCACTTAACCTTGATACATAGTAAGCACTTAAATACCACCATTATTCTAGAACTTGTTGGTAGAATTTGGATCAGAACAAGAACAGGGAGATACAGTAAAATCTAGTTCATTTGGTGGGATCCAAAAATTTTAAATGTACAGAGAGAGAGAGAGGTTGCAGATGGCAGAAGGGGAAAAGATTCAAGGAAGAAGTGATTTCAAGAAACCACTTGTTTAGAGAAACTGCAAGGCCTAGTGTAAACACCATAGACTTGGGAGTCAGAGGACCTGAGTTCTAATCCTGGTTTCTCCACTTGTCTGCTGTGTTACTTTGGGGAAGTCACTTAACTTCTCTGGGTCTATTACCTCATCTGTAAAATGGGGAGTAAGATTGTGAGCCCTATGTGAGACAGGGACTGTGTACTACCCCATTACCTCGTATCTACCCAAGTGCCTAGCCCATAGTAAATGCTTAAAATATACCACAATTATTAAGAAATGAGAGGAGGACAACAAAGCTTAGGGAGAAGGCAGATTTTAAGAAGCAATAGAAGACCTATCAAATTATGAAAATTGCACATGACTTAAGTTTAATCTATAGGGATGTCACCATGCCTTGAACTAAGAGAAAAGTACCAGGGGATTTTCTTAATTTTGATACCCACCAAATGACTGATTTTTTTTCACTTGAATGGCCTGATTAAAAATTCACTGTGGACAAAGAACATATCTACCAACTCTGCTACATTTTACTCTCTCAAGTGCTTAGTACAGTACCCTGAACAAAGCAAACACTCAACAAATGCGACTGCATAATAAACCAGTGGAAGGAACTGCTTAAATAACTGAACTGAGATGAAATGAACAATCGGTTCTCTTTCTACTTCATCGTTCACTCTTCGCTGGACTTCATGTAACTGACATTGTGAATGCCACTGAATCCAAGTGCCTGTGATTACAACATGCTATTTTACCGACTTATTGGAGTGGAAATTCAAAGATTGATCAATAACCATAAGTTGAAAGGAATGAGGCCTTGGTTTTTAAAGATGAAAAAGTCAGAAATGCACAATTTATTACATTGAATTCTCTTCAGCTAAAGGTTCATAAAGTCAGGCAAGAGTAATGGTGTTTATTGTTTAAAGAGAAGCGTCTGTATATGATTTAACATGTACTTTCTCAGGTGCACCAATAGAAATGCCAGATTGATTTATCCACATTTAGGAAGAAGATGATTTTTAATATGTCTTCAGGCTGGAAATAATGAGGAATGTTGCCAATTAGCTGAGTGTGAAGGGCTAATCTTTGACTTAACCCTGGAAAAAGATAATAGCCAAAGATCTCATCCAAAATGAGCCTGGTTATTGGACACAGATGTGTATTATATAAAAAAAAGAAATAGAAGCAGCTGCTCTTGGGTGACTTGGCACTGCTTCCACTTCAGAGAATAACTTTCTAGAGCCTATAGTTCGGGATTAGATGGTACAGTGTTGACAAACACGTTTCACGTGGCATCACATCCAATCTCCATTCAAACAAGGCTCTTTGGGATTGGGTATGTATGGGAGTGGAGTGAGGGGTGTTATTCCACTGACATCCTGCAATTTAAATTGTCCAAGTCTTCAGAAAACATGTTTTCATTTTTTCATTCATTCATGAGCTGCACCTATATCAGCCAATAAGGAGTGTATACTGAGCCTCTACTGTGGGCAATGGACCATACTAAACAGCACTCTACTAAAGACTTGGGAGAGCACGATAGAGACACACTTCTTACTAACCAGAGGTATTCACTGAGGACTTACTGTGTTCAGAACATTGTACTAAGCGCTTGGGAGAGTAGAATATACTGGAGTTGGTAGACATGATCCCTGCCCTGAAGGATCTTATATGGGGCCAATCTATTCTTTGTCATCATATGTTCTTGGGGGTTATGCAGGGCAAGCATGGGGTCTACCAATTCAAGAGGTTTCTTGGGAACTCTAATATCAACACATCTGCTTGATTGTTGGAAGCCTAAATGGCTCTTCTAACCCAGTCCCTAGTCAGCTAGAAACTCTTCTTGAACATCTGAGAAACAGCTCATCCCTCAAGACTGTCCCTGAGGAAAAAGGAGAGAAAATGCAAATTCAGCATTATCCTCAACTCAGTTCTCTCTTTCCACCTGCATACTAAATCATTCACCCAATTCTGTTGGTTCTACCTTCACAGTTTCTTTCACATCCTTCTCTCCCTCGCCATCTAAACCGCTACCACACTGATTCAAGTTCTTATAATAGCCCGACTTGCCTACTGCATCAGCCTTCCTTGCTGACCTCCTTTCCTTCAATCCACACTTTACTTTGTTGTCCAGATCATTTTTCCTAAAAGAACATTCAGCCCATTTCATCCCCAAGTCTCTGAAACATCTAACAGTTGCCCATCCATCTCCACATCCAGCAGAAACACCTCACTGGCAGCTTTGAGGGCCTCTATCACCCTCTTCCTTTAACCTGTCCTTTCTAATCTCCCACTATAACCTAACTCACACACTTCACTCCTCTAGCATCAATGTATTTACTCTGCTTCGATCTCGTATCCCACCTTCTACCCCAAGTTCAAAAACCTTCAAAGCTCTAATCGGATCATACTCCGTCAGGAAGCCTTTCTTGCCTAATCTCTCATCTTCCCACCCTATATCCCTCATTAATGCATCACTTAGGAATTTGCATTCATATCCCCTCGTACCTTGATACTCTCTAAGCCCCTGCCCTCCAGATGGCTTATGCACCTAACCCTATACTCTGATAGAGAAGCAGCGTGGCTCAGTGGAAAGAGCATGGGCTTTGGAGTCAGAGGTCATGAGTTCGAATCCCAGCTCTGCCACTTGGCTGTGTGACTGTGGGCAAGTCACTTAACTTCTCTGTGCCTCAGTTACCTCATCTGTAAAATGGGGATTAAGACTGTGAGCCCCACGTGGGACATCCTGATTCCCCTGTGTCTACCCCAGTGCTTAGAACAGTGCTTGGCACATAGCGCTTAATAGATACCAACATTATTATTATTATTATATCTGTGTATCTGTAATTAAGTTTAATGTTTTTCTTCCCCACTAGGGAATAAGCTCTTTGTGGGCAGGGATCATAGCTGCCAGTATATTGTACGCCCCCCATGTGTGTAGGGTGGTGCTTGGGCTCAGTCATTTTGTTGAAATGGGATGAGTTCTGATTGGAAGGTGGAGCTAAGTGGCCTTGCCAGAGGTGCCAATTCTTCTCAGTCACAACAGTCAGTCGGACAGGTTCCCAGGGTAAACGTGAAGCAGGGAAGCGCTCACCATCACCAGACAATGAAACTGGATCATTCAGCACTCAAACCCGTGTAGTTGACTAAGATTATGGCTTCTTGTATATACTCAAAATCACACTGACAAATGTTGGGGTGAGCCTTATTCTAGTGGGACTTCCTGAAGGGCAAGTTTAAGGCATTCTAGAATGGATCCTTTTGTAATGGGAAGCAGTGTGGCCTAGTGGAAAGAACACAAGACTGAGAGTTAGAGGACCTGGGTCCTAATGCTGGCTCTGCCACTTGCCTATGGTGTGCCCCTATGCAAATCACATAAAGTTTTCTTTGACCTTTTCTTCGTTCATAAAATGGGGATTCAAAGCCTGTTTTCTCTCCTACTTAGTTTTTGAGCCCCACATGGGACAGGAATTACCTTTTAAATGTCCTGTTAACACTTCTTTTAAGAGTCTGGAGCTTGCTCTCTAGAAGGGGAAAGATTTGGCTCTTTGTTCCTTTTTCATCCAGTGTTAATTTAGAATTAAATAGTATGGTATCCTTCCCTCTTCCCCACTATCCTTCCCTTTCCCCTCTCACCCCTAAATTTCCCTCTAGTAACCCATTATGGACAGCTGACCCAAAACCCTTTAAAGCCCAATTATTTTCCAAGTCCCAGTTCCCTTGGGTTTATTTGAACCCCTAAGTATTTTTTTGGAACAAGAAAATTTTTTTGCATTCCAAATCCAAAGGGGAAGTTTCCTCAAACAGAGGTCAGAGTGCATCTGCAAGAACAAGAGTAGAGAAAGTTGCCCTCCTCTTAATTGGTTGTTAGTGTTTCACAAATTTGCCACATCCTGTAAAGAAAAAAGATAGTATCAAGTTCAATTAAGAACCTGAACCTAGTGTTTTGCAGAATTTCTATCTTATTTGCAGCATCTTTAATAAGAGATACTCCATTTCCAATTCTGTAAAATGTATCAATGGTAGAAAGACTTGTAGATAGAAGAGTGGCTCACACCTCAAGGGTCGAATGATTTCTTTCATGCAAGTAAAATGAATGTATTCAGAACATAAAAGAGATCTTTAGTTCTGGTTTGACTTTTAAAAAAGTAATTGAACGTATTTTTCAATTTAAAAGATTTTACGCTAACTTCAGTTAAGGGACTTAAGAGGTTATAGTGTAGCCCTAGCTATTCCTATTAATTAGCATTTTATTTGGTGTGTTATCTTAATTCAACTAATTTTAGAACTCTAATAATCAGATTTTGTGTATCTAACCCATTGTCATAGGCATAAGGCTTTCATCTAGGATTTCATTAGGATGCAGAAAGAAATCTTACAAATATTTCAAACCCCCCACAGAACACAATTGATCAAGATATGAACTGATTATTGAATCATTTCTCTCCCCTGTAGGGTATTTTATCTTGCCTAAATGGAACCTCAAAAGAGTTTTTTGTTTGTTTTTAATGATATTTGCTAAGCACTTAACAATGTGCCAGGTGCAGTACTAAGTTCTGGGATAGGTAGAAGCTAATCAGGTTGGATATGGTCCAAGTCCCAAATGGGACTCACAGTTTTAATCCACATTCTACAGATGAAGTAACTAAGGCACAGAGAAGTGAAGCGGCTTGCTCAGGATCACACAACAGGCAAGTGGAGGAACTGGGATTAGAACCCAGGTCCTCTGACTCTCAGGCTCATGCTCTTGCCACTAGGTCATGCTGCTTTCTTAATCAGTCGCATATGTGAAGGGGAGGAGGGAAAACAACAATGCCCTAACAGAAGGCATCAGGGACGTCAGGATTTAGGAAGGAGAGATGAAAGGTCAATCGGGGAAGGCCTTCTGGAGGAGATGTCTTTTCTTTTCAAAGAGTTTTGAAGATGGGGAGAGCAGTGGTTTGCCAAATGTAAAGTGGAAGGGAATTTTAGGCAGAAGGGAGGACATGATCAAGAGCTGTATGTCAAGAGATGTGAGAATACGGTATGAGCCCTCTGATCGGAATGGGATATGGTTGTTATTAATCTGTTAATGCATTGGTATTAATCAGCGATATCTGGGCCCAGTTGAAAAAGCACAGCACTGGGAGCCAAGAATCCTGGGTTCTGATCCCAGCTCATCCAGCTGCCTGATCTGTGACTGTGGACAAATCACAAAATTTAACTGGGCCTCAGATTCTTTATCTGTAAATTAGGGATAAAGTGCCTGTTCTCCCCCGTTCTTAGGCTGTGAGTCTCATGAGGGATGGCAACAGTGTCTTATCTAATTATCTTGTACCTACCCCAGTGGTTAGTACACAGTAAGGCTTAATAAATGCCACCATTAATCATTCAGTAATAGCAGTGGATTTCTAATAAGTAATACTTTCAGTAAAAAGGAATTGATATTTGAAAGTCTTCAATTCTTTCCGCATGTACAGAAGATATTACCTATGCTGTATGACTGAGGCTGGCCTAATGATGAATCTTCCACTTTATTAGCCAATTTTTTTTAAGGATTCGACAGCTGACAGCAGTGAAATACATTTGTTTTCTATTCTTGAAAAAGAGACCAAAGGCTGACACTTTAGGGATGAGTTGGTAGTATGTCCTTAATTAAATGTGTGGATGATTTTCAAAATAGCAATACTTTTATGATGAGGAAGTTTGAAAGCTAAACGAGCTGACTGTTGAGATGTGTTAAATTATAGTTTCATCCATCCACAGAGGCGATTAGATGTTCTCCAGTGTTGGGTGTTGGCAGTACCAAGTTGAGATAATGGTCAGGCCATGATCGGAAGTGGAGCTGAGGTCATGGGACTGGGGGGGATGTTGAAACTTTCCTGGATTTATGTATCTCAGAATCCCTAGGAATTTAAGCCTATCGAGATGGGAGGGGCCCTCAATTATGGTCACTCAGTTCTACCGTAATGCACCATAATATAGCGCTTATATGCTTGCAAAAACCTGTGGTAAAGAAAACTTGCACTTTGCATTCCTCTGTCCTGTTGGAAGGATATGTGCACACCAACCCTTTCTTCCTACCCCATCTCGGGCTGTGTCCAGTGAGACTTTCCATTTCAAATCAATATTCCCCGATTCCATTCAATAGTATTTATTGAGTGCTTACTATGTGCAGAGCACTGTACTAAGCGCTTGGAATGAACAGGTCGGCAACAGATAGAGACAGTCCCTGCCGTTTGACGGGCTTACAGTCTAATCGGGGGAGATGGACAGATGAGAACAATGGCAATAAATAGAGTCAAGGGGAAGAACATCTCGTAAAAGAACACTCCATCACAGTGTTCTAGGCAAAACTCATAATGAAAACACATGTTGGTATTTGTTAAGCGCTTACTATGTGCCGAGCACTGTTCTAAGTGCTGGGGTAGACACAGGGGAATCAGGTTGTCCCACGTGGGGCTCACAGTCTTAATCCCCATTTTACAGATGAGGTCACTGAGGCACCGAGAAGTTAAGTGACTTGCCCAAAGTCACGCAGCTGACAAGTGGTCGAGCAGGGATTCGAACCCATGACCTCTGACTCCAAAGCCCATGCTCTGTCCACTGAGCCACGCTGCTTCTCTAATGAAATGCATATATTTTATAATAGTAGAACGAGAGAGAATGGAGCATGTTTGATGGAAGCTGGGAAGGAGCCAGAGAAGAATAAGTTGAGCAGTTTTTAAGTAGTCACAGCTGAGGGGTCCAGGACCCAGATAGAAAAATTGGATGTGAGAGACCTCTTTAAGAGAGGAGAGAAGGAGGAAAATGTGCTATCTATAAGAGATGAGCATTGAGATGAGTGACATCTGGGGAAATTTGTATGTGATGACCTGCTCTTGCCAGCAGAATAGTCACTGGGGTTGCCAAGAATAAGAGATGAAATAGTAAGATCAGTAGTCATAGTAGAAAGTGATAGTAAGATAACAAGTAGAAGCACTGGAGGAGTTGAAAGTCTGGAAGGTCTGGAGTTGTGGACATGGAATTTGATTAGAGAAGCAGCCTGATCAAATGAATAGACCGTGAGTCTGGGAGTCAGGAGGATCTGGGTTCTAATTCCAGCTCCTCCACTGAACTGTTGTGTGACCATGGGCACAGATTATTACTCTCCTTACCTTCAAAGTCTCATTGAAGGTTCATCTCCTCCAAGAGGACCTCCCTGACTAAGCCCTCATTTCCTATTCTCCTGTTCCCTTCTGTATTACCATGATTTGTTTTGCTCCCTTCATTCACCCCCTGCACCAAGCCCCACAGTATTTATATACATATCTGTAATTTATTTATTTTTATTAAAGTCTTTTTCATCCCTATAGAATGTAAGATCATTTTGGGCAGGAAATGTCAGTTATATTGTTGTGTCCTACTCTCCTGTGGGCTTAGTACAGTGCTCTGCATACAATAAGTGCTCAATAAATATGATTGATAGATTGATTAGGCAAGTCACTTCTCTGTGCCCCGATTATCCCATCTGTAAAATGGGGATTATGACTACAACCCTCACGTGGGACATGGACTGTGTCCAACCTGATTATCTTGTATCTACCCCAGTTCTTAGTACAGTGCCATACACATAGTAAGTGCTTAACAAATACCATAAAAAAATAGTAGGGATGTACATTGCAGTGATGAGCAGAAGGAAGGGCTCTAAGAAGGAAGGCATGTGACCTATTGGAAAGAGTATTGAACTGGGTGACAGGACAACTGGGTTCTAATCCCAGCTTTATTGTTGGTTTATTGTGTGACATAAGGTAGGTTGCTACCTCTCTGGATCTCAGTTACCCCATAAATGAAACAGAGAAAAGATCCTGGTTCTCTCTACCAACTGGGAGCCTTATGTGAGAGAAGGACTGCCTTATCTGTATATCTTGTATACCTCCCCCAATGCTTAGCACTATTCTTGGCACAGAGTATGTGCCTAATAAATGCAACAATAAAAATAATAATAATTTTAAAACATCTGAAGTGACAGAAGTCAGTGTGGTTTCTGAATTTTTACCAATGATCTTTGGCTGCATGTGTGCAGGAATGGAAGAAATTGGTGATTGGTGGATTCATGCTGGAGTTTGGTCATTTGAGATTATGCCAAAGGGATGGGGAATAAAGGATTTGGATTTATCAGAGAAGATGTTGACCTTTCTGTCTAGGGAGGGGGTGGTCGTTAGAGAATTCACTCAGCCAAGGCATAGTAGAGAGAGTTTAGGGTCAGGATTTCTTCTGGGGTCAAATGAACATTTTGGAGGAGAAAGCAGGGAACATTATTCTAACCGTTGTATTTCATTCTCCCAAGAGCTTAGTACAGCGTTCTGAACATGGAAAGTGCTCAATAAATACTACTGATGGATTACCGGTGCTTGATAAATACCATAATCATTATTGCTATAGAATTCAAAAGACATGATTCCTGACCCTCAAAAACTTGCATTTTAGTGAAGGAGATAGTCACTAAAATAAATTACAGGCAGGAGGAGGAAATAAAATATAAATTAGGTACATAACTGCTAATGGGCTATGAGTACTCAAGTAACTTAGTTACAATAAAAAGTACATAAAGAGGGAATTATTTCTGTTTTGGCTCTTGGCTCATCTTTTAGAATGGCTTCTCTAAAGATTGGTAGAAAGGTCTTGGAATGTCATTGCTCTCCTTTCCCCCAGTGTCCCCTCCCCCACCACACATACACATTTCCAAAACTGAACAGATGGGAAAATGCATCAACTTGAAGGGGGAATAGAAAGCATGTGTTGAGAATGTTTTTGATTGTGTAATAGACTACATGTCTTCAAGATTTCACAATAGTGTTTAGTTTTATCAAAGGCGTAAATCTTGAGGAGAGCTTTAAATAATAATAATAACTGTGGTATTTGTTAAGCATGTAGAATGTGCCAGGCATTGTATTAAGCGCTGTGATAGACAAAGTCCCTGTCCCATATGGGGCTCACAGTCTAAATTCTCATTTTAAAGATAAAGTAACTGAGGCCCACAGATGTGAAGTGACTTGCCCAAGCTTGGGAGGAGAAGAATTGAAAAAGTCTTCATTTCATCCTATAAAATCTCCTACTTCCCACAATTCCATTCCACCAAAGGCAGTATTCAAAGGCAACAGTCAGAGACGGGCTTCAGAACACAATTTTCCCACTGTCTTCAACTTTCATCCAGCACAGGTAAGATCATAGATGATTCTGAGAGAGCATCCGTCCTTTTCTTTTCCTGGGTCACAGGGAAAAAAAAGAGCAAGGCCGATGAAAGAGCCTGTTTATGTGAGACTGTAAAGATTCTCTTCCATTGGAACCCAGATGAAAACAGGACTTCCTGCTGGCCTTCTCTGCCTATTCAGAACCTTTGGCGATGTCAATGTTTCCCCCCTGCTGTGAATGAACTAGTTTAGATAAAAAGTGCTGAACTAAGTGTCCTCCTGCCATCTGCTATATATGACGGAACAGCTTTAATACTTCTGTATCTGTGCATGTGTGTGCGTGCGTGTGTGTTTGAGGGAGCAGAGAGGTGCCGGTTTTAATAGCAGCAAAACCGTTTCTATTTTTACAGTGATTCCTTTCAGTGTCTAGCTTATTTATATGAGTGTCTTTGTGGTGGTTACCTTGGAAACCGAAGTGGGCATAGATTTGAGTGGATGCTCTATGGATTTACAATTTCAAGCATATCTTGCAAGAATAACCTTTTTTTATATAGGCATGACAAGAAATATTAAACTCTTAGGGCTCATTCATTACAGTTTGAATTAGGCCCATCCTTGTCTGTAGAGCCCCCTGAAGGACAGAGAGCTTTGTATTTTTCCCCTGCCCCTAGTACAGTGCTCTGCACAAGGTGAGCACTCAATAAAATACAATTAACTTAGAGGAGCAGCATGACCTAGTGGATAGGGTACGGGCTTGGGAGTCAGAAGGATCCTTCTTCTAATCCCTGCTCTGCCCCTTGTCTTTTGTGTGACCTAAGGCAAGTCATTTAAGTTCTCTCTGACTCAGGCCTCAATTTCCTCATCTATAAAATGGTGATTGAGGATGTGAACCCTGTGTGGGACAGGGACTGCGTTCAGCCTGATTAGCTTGTATCTACCCCAGTGCTTAGTACAGCCCTGGCCCATGGTAAGAGCTTAAAAAAGTCACTATTTCTCTCTTCACTGGATTTTCTGTTTCTTGACATTTTTAAAGAATTCACTAGGCATTTACAGTGTGCCAAGCACTGTACTAAGTGTTGAAATGGATACAAGCTGATCAGATTGGAAACAGTCCATTCCCCCATGGGGCTCAGTCTTACTCCCCATTTTACAAATGGGTAACTGAGGTACAGAGAAAGTTAAGTGACTAGCCCAAGGTCACACAGCAGGAAAGTGGTGGAGCTGGGATTATAACTCAGGGCCTTCTGACTCCCAGGCCTGTACTCTATCTTCTAAGTCTTATTGCTTCTTGGCCTAGTGGATGGAGCTCTTGACTTTCACTCTTTGACTTCCACTCACACTTTTAAACACTTTTCAATTTGAAGTACACATTTGTACCGCAGTATCTACTACTTGTTTAGCAGCTATTTAAAATGCATGTGCCAAGCACTGTTCTAAGTGCTGAGGTAGCTACAAGGTAATCAGCTTGTCCCACATGGGGCTCACCATCTTAATCCCCATTTTACAGATGAGGTAACTGAGGCACAGAGAAGATATGTGACTTGCCCAGAGTCACATAGCTGACAAGTGGAGGACCTGGAATTAAAACCCTTGACCTCTGACTCCCAAGTTCGGGCTCTTTCCACTAAGCCATGCTGCTTCTCTACTACCCACAGTCTCGTTGCTGATGCTCCATCCGGATTTTGGCTTTGGGGTCTCTGCCTGGGTCATGCTGATGGGAACCCAGTGGATGAACTGTAGAGTGGCCTGCAGACAGCACCGGGTCACCGGTGAGGTGAGCCCCGCTGCCCTTACTCTGCTATAGGTACTCCATCGCTACCAGGATCAATCAGTCAAACTGTGGTGTTTATTGAGCACTTCCTGTGTGCAGAGTACTGGACTAAGATCCTAGGAGAGAGTACAGTATAACAGAGTTAGTTGGTAGACACATTCCTGAAACAGTGAGAAGATCGGAAGCTCCTGGCCCAGGACAACCAAGACATTTTGGCCAGGCTGAAATCCTCCTCAAAATGGCCAAGTCCCTGCCTTTCGAGTTTGATGCCGGTGGTGGTGATGATGACAGGGCTGGATCTGGTCGTAGCTCTCAGTGCCGCTGAGAGTAAGAGAGAGTGGGCAGAGGATGTGTCTGTTCATTGTTATGTCATACTCTCCCAAGCGCTCAGTACAGTGCTCTGCACACAGTAAGCGCTCAATAAATATGATTGACTGGCTGGAAGGGAGTGATGGAGGAAGAGGATATAGAGCTTCACCGGGGCACTCCCCTTTCCTTGCTGTTGCTGCAGCACCATCAACATCGCCATCCTTGGGCACCCTCCCGTCCCCCACCAGCTGAAAGTACGTTCTGAACAACATGGGATCCCAATGGGGCGCCAGGGCCTTTTTACTTGGCAGGGTGACACGCCACCATTTTTTATTGTGCCGCATAATGCAGGATGCCTGGTCCCTGGAAATTTGGGTCTAATTTTTATCAGAATGAGAAAGAATGGACAATTTCACACAAGAAAATTGTATCATTATCTTATAGGGACCATTTGTGTGCTTTATGGTAATAATATAGATGATCTGCTCCTCCTTTCAAGCTGCAGGACTGGAGTAAAATAAGGATTTATTTCATCTTAGTGCGAGGTGCTCTATTGCCAGGGTGCTGGAAGGCAGGGAACTTGGTCGCTTCGACTTAAGGCAAAGTTGTTGAAATACAGAATGGGGTTAAAGTGTTTATTTTGCTAGTGTACACTTCCTTTTATGTGATGTATTCAGTAGCAACTCAGAAGGCCCTAAATAAATAAATGATGATAAGAGTAATAATAATGTATTTTTTAAGTGTTAATATGTTTCAAACCCTCGAGTAAATAGAAGAAAATCAAGTCAGACAGTCTCTGTCTCACATGGAGTTGACAGTCTTAAAGATGAAGAAATAGATGCATAGAGTGGTTTAGTGATTTGTCCAAGGTCACGCAGCAGAAAGTTGGCAAAACATTCATAAGTGGTGTTCCTAGCTGGGATAGTCAGTCTCTGACAGTCAGTGTCCTTTAAACACTGTGTTTATTCTTGGTTTCATTTCATCTTAGTGCCAAAAGGGTGTTATGAATGAACCCAAAAGTAAAAGTTGGTGCTTGGTTGTTATTTTTCTCAGAATCTGGCTTTCCACATCTGAGGCCACGTTTACATTTCCACAGGCTGAGACAGCCACTCACTGAACACCACACTCACAGGAGGCAAGTTCAGCAATGCCTTTGTCAACATTATTTACAGAACAAAGCACGGTAGGAGTCTTTAGGCAGGTTGTTAAATGGAATAAAATCTGCCAGGTTGCCACCAGCAAAAATCCATTTTCTTTAAGTGCATGCACTTGTAAAGAATCCACGCTTCTCTGAGGCACAAACAACACATTTCTGTGTTCTGTTTCCATCAAATAACTTAGGGTTTGGTATTTCCTGAAACGCTCCAGTCCCAGTCTCCACAGCCTCGCCTCGTTTTTGCAAACATGAATCCCTGCAACATGTCAGCTATGTTTACAACACCGTCGATCCCTTGAAAGTACTTTACCATTCTGTTTTTCTAATGAAGCAATGCAATTTTCACAGTCGGTAATTCTAATGTGCATTATCCCCGAGGATTTTGATACTTGGGTAGAATGAGTTGCAAAGAAAAAAAAAGAATGTGATTTCATCCAAGCATCCTTGGTGGCATAAAAAATAAGGGAATAATGCTGCCTTTTAAAGATCTTTTCTCTTAGCTTTCAGTGGGCTATCGGGGCTTTTTAATGTGACATTTTAAGTGCTTTCCCTTTGGCTGCCATATGGTATGCATAGTTTGGCTGCTTTCAAGTGAGTGCAAATTTTTATCCAGAGACTTGGAAAGGGGAAAGGAGTAGCAGAGAGAGAAAAATCCATAGATCCATGATGATCTTTTCCTGAATTGTTAGGCACTCCTAGGAATAAATAAATGTCCCCTCTAATTATGAGGATTCATTCTTTACTTTTCAAAGTGCACCACCATCTTCATTGATTTACTGACCTACTTGGTGCATTTTAATATTGGTCCAAAGCCCATGTTAAAATGAACAACCAGCTATTGAAACATTTTAGTTGAATGTGATATAACCTTTTATTTATTCTGAATCATTAAGAAAGACTCACCCCTTAGCCATAGAGATACATTTTTAAATGATCTGCCCTACAGGTTATGAGGGAAACAATGACTTGTCTACTGGGGGAAAAGGATGATGTCATCCTGTGAATATAGGAATCAACAAGGAGGTCTTGTGTCATTTCAGTGATGACGATACTGAATCTTTTTTTTTTTTTAGGCTTCCAGAGTAACATATACTATTTATTGAGCTCCACTAGTGCAGCATTGTTTTTCCAACACTCACTGAATCACAAGATCATAAGGATGATGAAGAGGATGCTAAAACGAAATATTTTTGGGAAAGGAGTTGGAGAAACTAGAAATATCTCTTACCATCCCTGTCCCAGCCATAGGCTTCATTAGTCCTATTGTCTACCCTAAAATGATCTTAAACCCAGGGTGTGGAGGAGAAAATAAAAATAAATCCACAAAATGGCAGAGGAAAATGTTTCTGACATAGTGCTCAGCAGGAAATAATTTAGGGGTGGATGTGATAAAGAGAAACTGGCAGGCAGCCATTATTGAGCGAGTGCTTTGTTTGCTTGAGTGTGTATATGTATGTGTTTGTGTCTATCTTGCTCTTTCTGTTTTGCTTTTTCTGTATTCTTCCTGGGAAAAGTGAAAAACTTAATGAAATAAATGCCCTGCCAAAGGTCACATACCACAATCCAATCATCAAACAGTGTTGCAGCCTGATGAGGACCTTGATATTTACATAAACTCCTGTGACTGGGAAGTTAGCAGTCAGTGTTTGCAGAGATGAGGAAGGAGGGGATATGCTTCTGCAGTGGGAGGAGCCACTAATATTGAGATGCCATGCATATGTGTGGGGGTATAGATTAAACCTATGTGTCGCCAACACTACGAAGTTTGCTCTTTGCCAGAATGGTGCATTTGACCTTCTAGAGAGTGTTCTCTCTCTCTCCCTCTTCTTCCCTTCCCCTCCCTTTCTCTCCCCTTCCTTCCCCTTTCCTTTCCCTCCTCTTCCTCCTTCTCCCTCTCCTCTCCATCTCTCCCTCCTTCCTCCCCTCTTATACTCTCTCCTTCTCTTTCTCCCTCTCGCCCTCTTTCTCACTCCCTCATGCCCCCTCTCGCTCCCTCCCACTCCCATTCCCTCCTTCTTTCTCTCTCCTTTCCTTCTCTTCCTGTCTCTCTCTCTCTTTCACCCCCTTCTTTCCCTCTCTCCCTGTCTTTCTCTTTCTCTCACTCCCCCTTGCTTCTTCATGCTCCCTCTCACTCCTACTCACTCCTCCTTCCTTCTCTCTCCCTCCCTTTCCTATCCCTATCTCTCTCTTTCTCTTTCACTCACTCTGCTTCACTCTTGCTACCTCATGCTCTTTCTCACTCCCTATGTCTCCCTCTCCCTCTTTGTTCCTTTTCCTCTGTCCCTTTCTCTATCTCTTTCTCTCTCCCTTTCTCTCACTCTCTCTTACTTTCTCTCTCTCACACTCTCTCTTTCTCTCTCTCTCTCTTCCTTATCTCTCTCCTGCCTCTTTCTTAGAAAGAAATGCCATGACGCAGGGAGCAGAAAGAGCTATTTTGAACAAGGCCAGTGAACTGAGTCTGCTCCACTACTAAAACCTTTGAGTGTTCTCAGTTACCCTGAAAGGAACATGGATACAGCCATTGATGGTGGTGGTTCTGCAGACCTCTTCAGCCTCACAGGCACTCCAGCACCATCATTAGGAAGACAGAATACAGTTCCCTCTTCCCAGTGGAAGAGATTCAGTGCATACTCTCCAAGCAGCCCTGCTCCAGTTTGAGCCCCAAGTGTTTGGCCTGGGGACTTCAGGCCCCAGTAGAGAAGCAGCATGGCATAGTAGATAGCGCACAGGCATGGGAGTCAGAAGGTCATGGGTTCTATTCCCAGCTCTTCCACTCATCTGCTGTGTGACCTTGGGCAAGTCACTTCACTTCTCTGGGCCTCAGTACCTCATCTGTAAAATGGGGACTGGGACCATGAGCCCCATGTGGGACAGGGACTGTGTCCAACGCGATTTGCTTGTATTTACTCTAGTGTTTAGTTCAGTGCCTCACACATAGTAAGCGATTGACAGATACCATTGATATTATAATGAAAGCAATTAGGTGAGAAACAAACCAAACCCTCAGATTCAGGAACTGCAAGCTTCTGCAGCTTGAAGCTAGGCTAACCATTTGAAATTTACATTTTAAGACTCCATGTGATCTGATTCCTTGTAACCCTTTCGATGCAGTTGGGATTTAATGCATTTGTGTGACACTACAGCTACCTGTTGGCCTTCTAATGCTTGCCAGGAGCACCTCCACATATAACAGGAAGATAGTGCTGGTGATGAGTTCAGATATTCATGAAGCTTCAAAGAGCAAGATGATGTTTAAATTCAAGTTTCTGATAAGTAATGGCGTCCTCTATACTCCTTACAAAGGAGGAATACTAATTCACTATAGTGACTTCAATGCCTTTTCTTCTATTATCTATTTTCTATTGATTGTCCAATCTGCCTCTACTTACATTTTTTTTCAGCTCATTGGCAGGAGTAATTATTACCTGGTTGAGCCCCAAGTAGTAAAATCGGGTCTTAAAATCACTATTACCTGCATCTGTCGCTTCGAAGAAGGCAAAATCCTGTTCTTTCTGGTGATGTATTTTTAACCGCAGCAAAACCCGTTTCTCCTGCTCTTCAGTTGCTATAGTTACCAGCTTCCACATTTCAACAGGTCACTATGAGCTATCAGTTTACATAAGGTCTCTGGTAAATCACTGAAGTGCTGGACAAATAAGAAATGTTCTTTACAGTACTTTAGCCCTAAAGTAGACTGTTTTGAGGATTGTAATGGATGAAATCTCAAACGCAAAATATGTGCATCCCTTCCTTTGAAGGAATACTCTCAAGTCTTTCTGGATAATCAGTCAATTATATTTATTGGGAGCTCACTGGGTACAGCTCACAATACCCAGCATTTGAGAGAGTGCAATAGAATAAATAGACATGATCCCTGAACACATGGTTCACTAGCACTATACACTAGCAGAGCTTGATGAGGTTCAGTTGTTCAGTTGCTCTTAGTGATTCAAATATCGTGGGACCTTACATAAGACTCTCCTGCTATTTTTTGATTCTCAACTGGGAAAAGAGGGAAATATATTGTTTTTCCTTTTTTTAAAAAAAATAAGGCCATTCCTTGGAGTCTACCCCTGGTTGAGAAAGGGTCCTAGGTAGGCCACAGATTCTTTGTGCCCCTAAAGTCCAGGAGGGAAGAGAGGCTAACATTAGCCTAATTTTTGTCCACCTTCATCATGAAGCAGAGGAATTCAAGTTTTTTTATAGGGCTTGTTTGCCTTGTCAGAGTTTTGTAGCCAAAGCAGGGAAGTTCATGATCAACCAAAAATCTGAAATGTGATAATTATTCTATTCAGTAGGATATCTATTTCATTAAAATGTGCATTCATTAAGCTGAAGACAGTCCAAGTATTCTGTCTACTCTCATGTCATGCTAGGCAAACAGTGTGTGCCCATCCAAAGTCCTTGCATTATCTGTTTATCAGATAATAATGTTGCATTAGTGGTTGAGGCAGCGTGGCTCAGTGGAAAGAGCCCGGGCTTGGGAGTCAGAGGTCATGTGTTTGAATCCCGGCTCTGCCACTTGTCAGCTCTGTGACTGTGGGCAAGTCACTTAACTTCTCTGTGCCTCAGTTCCCTCATCTGCGAAATGGGATGAAGACTGTGAGCTTCATGTGGGACAACCTGATTACCCTGTATCTACCCAACACTTAGAACAGTGCTCTGCACATAGTAAGCGCTTAACAAATACCAAAATTATTTTTATTATTGTTTATCTTGTGTGATGACATCACATCTTAAAAATTCAGCTCTTACCAGTCCATGTTATAATAGTTTTAATGCAAGTACACAGCTCTTTAGTAAGAATTTTTCTGTCTGCCCTTATGCCTCGACACCTTCCCTCTTCATAAGGTAGAGACCACAGGTCTCCCCATTTTCAAAGTCTTTTAGAAATCCCAAGTACTCCAGGAGGTTTCCCTGACTAATCTCTAATTTCCCTTCCTCAAGTACATCAAATGACACTTCAGTCCTTCCACACTGCTATATGTACAAAGTACCTTTGTATATATCATATATAGCCTATTAGTTTCGCCTCTCTGAATCTTGACTGTCAATTTTCTCCCAGTAGCTTGTAAAGTCCTGAAGGGCAGGGGTCATTTATACACTATATAGTACTCTTCTAAGGATGTAGTACAGTGCTCTGAACACGGTAGCTGCTCCATGAATACGATTGAGTGGCTGTTTTCCTAGGGGTGGGATGCATGTCCTGGAAGGGAAGACCTGGCCCTGTTTTCTAAGTATTGGGTGTGGGAAGAGTGGGCAGTGGCAATTTTGAAAGACGTGAATATGGAACACAGCAGGGTCCCACCCTCATGGGACAGCATGGGCTTCAGAGTCAGAAGGACTTAGGTTCTAATCCCAGTTTGGCCACCTGGCTGCTCTGTGACCTTAGGCGAGTCACTTTAGTTCTCTGCCTCATTTACGTCATCTGTAAAATGAGAATTAAATTTCCAGTGCTCTATGGGACAGGGACTGTGTCCAACCCAATTATCTGGTATCTTCACCAGCTTTTAGAACAGTGCCTGGCACATAGTAAGCACCTAACAAATATCATGATTATTTTACACCCTGAAATTAAAAGTCAAACTGATACTATGACAGCTTGTGTCCTATCCCCATTTCCTACTTAAGAGGGATGTCAGAAAAACTTGTAATGTGAACTTTATTCCATTTTGGTTTTGTTTTTGAAGTTTGCTGCATGGTCAGACACTGTGAGTCATCAAATATGGTGAGCACTTTCATTTCCAAAATAGAAATTCAACCAGCTTTGTGCATATTGCATACATTGAAACATTTAGCGGGAAAAAATTAAATAGTCTCTTTTAATAAGTATTGTGTCAAACCTGTCCTTGTAGGTGCCTCACAGTTTGAAGTCAATTTTTTTTGTTTGTTTTTTGATAACGTAGACTAAGATGTAGACTGTGGCTTTGTGCAATCTTTTTGGTCATTATTCTGTAATACAGAACTACCTTCTCTAGCAGTCCAGCAAGATCAATAGACCCTGGTACCTTTCTCTGTGAGCCCACCTGAAGGTGATAGAAAGAAAAGACTTAAAGATGTCTTAGAAATTCCCACAAAGACTACTGTGACAATTGAATAATATTCAAATGATCATGAACCCCATGTGGGACAGGGAAAGTGTCTGATCTGTCAGGACAGTGCTTTAGCACATAGAGAGAATGTAATAAAAACCATCTTTAAATAAAATGAAGATGAATTGTGGAGTATATTTAAGAGTGTGCTGGAGAAACCACTTGTTCTGTTAAAAAGGAACTGTGAGCTATTAATAATATTGAATTTCCATACTGTGTTCTTTCAAGTACACATCAGGCTATACATTCTATTTCAGACCTTTGCCTCACACTGCAATGGGTAAAAGCCATTAGGATTTTGGTACGGTGAATGGTGACCAGCGATGGGGGAAACTTGGAACTATAGACAAACCCAGAGTTCCGATCTCTCAACAAAATCGGGCCTCCATCAGGGCTCACTTCCTTGTTCTGAAATGTGCAAGAACAGCAACAGATATTTTCAGTACTTCCTTTTCCATCCCAAACCGGGAAGTTCAGAGGTTCAAAATTTTCAAAATTTGTGGGCGACCTGAAAGAGAAAATATTTGAATTTCTTCGAATCTTAAAATTTCTATTGCCAGCCGTGGACATGATATTTTTTCTATTGAACTCTTACTAGCCCTGCCCAAAGTAAATGTTGTGGTGTTATGTTTCGTTAAAGTGAACGAATATTACATTATTTCATATGTTACTTCTTACAACTGATTATAAACATTATATATATATAATATATAAAGTATATATAGTACTTTAGTATATATAGTACTTTAATCTCTTACAAAATGGGGAGATAATCCTTAACATGCCACTAACCTGATTCCCGTGATGTACCATTCTCAACTTGGCCTAAGGTAATGAGCATGGGATTGGAAGTCAGGAGACCTGGGTTTGAACCCTGGCTCTACCATTTGGCAGCTGTGTGATCTCAGGCTACTGTCTTAATTTCTCTGTGTCAGTTTCCTCATCTATAAAAGGGGGGTAGAATGCTCATTCTCCTCTCCCTCTTAGATTATGAGCTTTGTATTGGACTGAGTCTTTGTCAGATATGATTATTTTATCTTTATTCTAGGGCTTGGAAAATGGTAGGTGCATAACAAATATTGTCATTAAGGTATCCTTTAGGAAGGACAAGGGCTTCACTCCTGACTTAGTATTCCAAACTTCTGGGAAGAAGTCACCGGTCCATTGGTCCATTCTCTGCTAAATTCAATTTATTCAAATTCTTGTTTTGTAAGAGCAGCTGGGGATTAGAAAGTACCTCAAGTTTCCCAAAATCCAAGTGTCCTGTTGTTAGGGTCTCTAGTTCATGGTAAGACGTGGTGAGAAAAAGTGGATGAAGAGGAGGAATTGGGCCCCCTCCTCACCTTTTGGATCATTGAGACACTTTATTAATGGTGAAGTACAACATGAAGTTAGGTGGCGTAGCTGAGAACCACTGATGGAACACATCATAAGACAGGCAAGAAAGAGGTGTCTTTTTGGTACCAAGGTTTTGTTTTTTTCCTACTAAATAATTAACCCAAGTATTTTTATCAGGGCAAATATTTTCCCTGTATGATCTTATTTTTAGACAGTGGTATGTTCAGTTGATCAGAGAGCTTATAGTAAACTGCTATTTATTTTTTTAAAATAGTACCTATGATTATCGAAAAGCTGATAGTTTTCAATTAAAAAATGGCTGAATCACCCCCAGGAACATGGTACAATTTATACAAAATGTGAAAATTGAAGCTCCACGTTAAAAGTTTGATTCAGCTGGGCCTTGATGAAGTAACTGCAATGATATTCAGTTAGAATCCCAAACAGCTTCTGCCAGCCATTCTGATTTGGAGGAAATGGTTTTCATAGCTATGGGACCGTGGCTGATATTGTTCCTCCAATTGATTCCAGTACTCCACCTACTGAAGCAGAAAGGACATCTTTCATTTTCTCCTCAATAGAATGACATAGCGTACAAATAAAATGGAGCCATAAAGAAAAATTGATCAGTTGTCAGGAAATTGCCAATGTTTTCTGTTAAGTGGAGAAGAAATCTGAAAATAGATACAATAAACCATCTTCCTTTGGAAGCCATGATTAATATTTTTCTCAGCCATGAGAACCGTATCGTTGACAGTTCCACTACTGGCATATGCACAGTCAGAATCCCGCTAAGGAATGGAAATGATTGTGGATATAAGTAATTTAATTAGATTGGGAAGTTTCACTTTGAGGCCTCCTACCACCCTGTACTTCTGCTGCTAAATATTGGCAAATCCCAGTGGATGCTGGATGTTGAACCCCTTCTCTAAGTCTTGGAAGTTGGGGAGATTCCATTCCCCCTTTCTCATAGAGATCCTCCATCCTTGTGACCTTTCCAATCAAATCAACAAAACTCTTCACTCTACAAAATAGTTGAGGTTTATTATATATATGATATCCTTTTCTAACATTGGATGTCTTAGCAAGAACCATAAAGTTATGGAAAGATTGAGGCAGTGAAATCTTCCCTGAACATCTTTAAGAATAGGCTAGATTCTCATTTACCTTGGATGGCTTACTTATTGCCTCAAGACGGGGTAATGAAGAAGTTGACCCTCCCAAGTCTCTTTCTCTCATGCGTAAGATTTTATGAAATGAGACAAAGGAAACTATTTGAAAATCAGATAGAGTTGTGTAAGGATATATTCTTATTTTCTTATTCATGAGTTTCATATTATTTGGCCCTAAGTATCTAAAAACTATGCAGAATCGGAAAGCTTTGTGACCAGATTAGTCAAAAACTCCACAAAAAGTGTATAGTCAAAGTAGAGAGCATTCAACCACATCAAAAAGCTAGGACTAAAATGAGGAATGGAGAATACAAGTAAAGAAGAACATTCAAAAATGAAACATTAATTTGGGGTCACAAAACTTTTGCTGCCATTATGTGCTATCACCAAGTGAATATTCAGAGCATAGAACCATTCTATCCAACAGGATGCTATGAGTGAGATTGAAACCATAAATAAGGATCTTACCTTGGGGTGCAGGTGGCAAGTTTAGAAGCAATTCAGTTGGGATGATTATGGTTTAGAGACTTTTTCCCCCTAAGAAAGATCAAATAACTATCAACTGCTTCAGATGTTAAAATGACTACCATTACCTTAAATGTTAGCATAGATAAAGGAAATAATTTATCAAACTCAGTGAAGGATTTGACTTGCTACTTTGCTTGTTTGGCCACCTATCTTTATTTTGCTGTAGGCTCTCTCCAAAAAAAAATACATCAAGGAGAGTGGGATGGGAGAGAAAATGTCATGAAATGTCAGTGAGAAGCAGCATGGCTTAGTGGTTAAAGCATGGTCCTGGGAATCAGAAGGACCTGGTTCTAGTCCAGGCTCCACTACTTGCCTGATGTGTGACCTTGGGCAAGTCACTTAACTTTCCTGTGCCTCAGTTGCCTCATCTGTAATATGAGGATTAAGATTATGAGCCTCATGTGGGACAGGGATTGTGTCCAACCGGATTTGTGTATCTACCCCAACACTTAGAACAATTCCTGGCACAGAGTAAGTGCTTAAGAGGTTCCATTAATAAAATGAAAGATATGTGAGTTTTATATGAGTACCGGGGCAACTGACACTTTAGCCACTTAATGAGCTACAACATGGCTTAATAGACAGACCATAGGACAGGGAGTTGAGACCTACACTCTAGTCCTGGCTCTTCCGCTTTCCCTGCTGTTTGACCCAGGACAAGTCCCTTTGTCTCCCTGTGACTGTATTTCCTGAACTGTAAAATGGAGGATAAAACACCTATTCTGCCTCCCTCTTAGACTGTGATTCTCGTGTGGGGCAGGGGCTATATCTGATGAACTTGTATCACAGGTAGTGGTTAATGAAAGCCAATGTTGTGATTATTATTATTGTTTTTAGGACTTGGGTCTGCTCCATTCTATGGCAGAGAAGGAGCCACTGAAACTCTGAGTGATTAAAACTTCCACTTTTGTTTTGTTGCTATTGAAAGGATAATCAAGTCACTATTTTCTCTCTCCTATACCCCAAAGTCTATTAACCATCAATTACTATGCATTTTTACTTGATCTTCAGAACAAAGTAGGGGTTAATAGATTCCTATAGTATCTTTTTTTTTTGTGGACCATCTGTGCTTCTATCCTAGCATGCATATGAGTGGATTTGAGAATCTCCTACGTTAGCCCCCTCTGACCATGGAAATATAACAGTGAAGCCTTTTATGATCCTTTACCACTTTGGTTGTCTTCTGTTATCTTGGGCAAATCTCTTTACTTCTCTGTGCCTCAGTCTTCATCTAAAATGGGGATTGAGACTGTGAGTCCCATGTGGGACCCGGATTCATTCATTCATTCAGTCAGTCATATTTATGGAGCCCTTACTGTGTAAAGAGCACTATACTAAGCACTTGTGAAAGTACAGTACAACAATAAACAATGACAATCCCTGCCCATAGCGACCTCACAATCTCGAGGGGGAACTGTGTCCAAACCGATTTGCTTGTGTCCACCATAGCGCTTAGTATAGTGTCTGATATATCGTAAGTACTTAACAAATACAGCCATTATTATTATCATTATTATTATTATTATTAGAGCTTGTTCTGCAGTTGTAATGATGGCTTGTGCTGATCCCAGTTTCCCTGTGCCAGAGTTATGTATTGTGCGAACGTTACAGCACAGTGCTCAGCATGTAGTAAGCCCTCAATAAATACTACTGAATGTACGATTGTACAAGCATCTCCACCTCTGGATTGTAAACTCACTATGGGCTAGGAACGCCCCTATGAATTCTGTTGTATTGTACTCTCCCAAACACTTAACACAGTGCTCTGCACACAGTAAGTGCTCAAAAAATAGCACTGATTCATTTATGGTTGATTGTGAGTTTGCTGTTCAGGAGAATGGAGGAAGTTGTGGTTGTGGTCACAGAACAGAATACTCGTGGATGAGGCTTTATCATCAGCATGATCATCTCAAAGATGACGCCGCCTCTTAGTTCTCACAGAACACTACAAGCTGACAATATAAGGCCTTAATACCACTATGTACTACTGTTCTGTTAATTTAAATGAATGACAATGATTGTGATATTAGTGAAGCACTTACTATGTGTCCTCCATTGTTCTTCTGCCTTACTTCCAGGGGCTGGGAACCCGGAGACCTGCTGTGTGCCTCTTGGGAACTTGGGAAATCACCTTCATTTCCTAATCTGTAAAATGGGGATTAAATAAAATCTGCCTCTTGCCCTTAGGAACACTGTGAGAATGAGGAGGTAATTAATGGGAAGCAGTGTGGCCTAGGGAATAGAGGTCCTCTGGGAGTCAGAGGACCTGGCTTCTAATCCCAACCCCAATGTGTCTTGCTGTTTGACCCTGGGAAAGTCACCCAACTTCTCTGTGCCTCAGTTTCCTGAATTGCATAATGGGGATTCAACTACTCAGACATGAGCCCCATGTGGGACAGGGTCTGCATCTGGTTTAACTTGTATCTACCCCAGCGCTTAGAATGGTGCTAGGCAGATAGCTAGTCCTTAACAAATGCCCTCCCAAAATATTGATAAGAGTGAGGTTTGGGAAAATAAAAGACCTAAACAAATATTATCTTGATGCTACAGATGATGAAATGCTGTCTGTGTCTAGGATCCACATAGACAAGGCCAAAGAATAGTGTGCAATTGACAATTCATTCCACAGTGGATTCTTGACTGAGCTAATGCAGTGGTTATGTGTGGGACCTGTTTCCATATCCGTGACTTTCTATTTCAGGTAGTCTTTGCTAAACCTCTGCACAATGAGGACAACCTTCTTTGTATTGGTCTACTCCAGTGCTTGGTATAGTGCTTGGCACAGAATATGTGATTAACAAATAGTACAAGTTATTAATCCCTCTCCTGGCTGCTCTATCCCAGAATGATCATGTCCACTATTATTTCTGCTAATATGCCACCCTCTTTGAGATTGGCTTCACTGCAGTTTTAAAATGGTTGTTCTATGTTTGCATTGTGTCCCCTTTAGGTTCACCATATAGTAATTTCTTGAGTATCGTATTGTTATCCGTTCTCCTCACGTTTCCTGCTCAGGGAACCTGTATTGGAGTGAGCACTGGGGGTAGTGAGTGTGTTTCAGGGCATCATCTTGCTCTGCCATTTAGTTGTGGCTATGGATCTCAGATGATATTGGTGAAACTACTTAAGATGCTGGATGATACATTCACAGTAGATCTAGAACTATATAAAGAGTTGACCACCACAGTAGTTTTCCTGACCTAAAACCTGATCCACTGCTGCCATATTTCATTTGTCAGTCTTCCAAATCGACGCTGGGCTTTTTCATTCTGTTTTCTACTTTGCCCATCGTGGCATAGTGTACTATCCAAATAAAGTTCGTTGTCGGCTACAGCCTTAAGATCAAGGATTATGATTTTTTAGTTGTATACGGGGCTTCCTAATGGAAATTCTTCATTTATTTTTAGTCCATAATGTTGTGCCAACTCTACAGAGCAATTCATTATACTATGCATGTTTTCCTGAAGATGAATCTCAAAGTTGTAGTCATCAGCATGTAACCATTTCCTTGTACGTGTATTTTAATTAACACTACTTCAGATTATTAAAGGGAGAGTGCTGTTAATATTTTACTTACTTTGTCATAACTATGTTTTCTCAGAATTTTGGTGCATTGTTCTATTTTATTTCATGTAATACAGCTGGAATGAGCCCAATAGAATGATATGTATTTAATCACTCCCTTTTTTCCCATGAAAGTCATCAGAACCCATGATGAATACCCTTTGATAGCACTTAATTCTTTTATGCTATTATAATAATTCGGTGGAAGATAATTCTGTGTTATAATCAGATGTCATGCCAGACCCAAAGTTAATTACTGTTTTTACTACAGGATAGGGTGAGTTCTAATCGCCTGGTTTTGCAAATCAAGATAATCTGCATTTCTATTCAATGGTAGAGGACATAGATCGGGAGAGTAGCACAGCTTGTATGGGGGAGGCCTTAGATTTCAAAACAAGGCTGCACAATGATAACATGGGAGAAACAGACTGGAATCTAATTGAAGTGATGAAATTTTCAAAAAGGGAGTGGAGTAGATTGGCTAGTTCAAAGAGCAGAATTTGAAATATAAGGAAGTGGATTTGATTGGTAAAGAAAATGAGTGTGATATGAAGGACGATGGGGTTACAAGGATGAGAGCCGACTTTAGGATGGCTGATAAGAGACCGGAGGTTTTCTGGTATGGGACATAAATAGAGTCTGTTACTATCACCAGGAATGGGACCCCTGAAGTCAGATTGTTGAACACAGAACTTTTAGTCATTGCTCATACCTGGTGTCAAAACTATCTATTTAGTTGGTGGCTGGACAGAGTCTGTCAGAACAGGGCCTCTCTGGGCAGAGGTTGGTGTGACACCAATTAATATTGTTAGTTGTATTAGTGGTAGTGGTAGTGGTATTTCCCCCTATTTCTCCCTTCTCTCCCTTGCTCTCCTTTCCCATTTGTCTCCCCTGTCCCTCTTTCCCCCCGACCCTTTCCCTTCATTCCCTAACTTCCTTCCTGTCCCCCACTCTCCTCACTGTCTGAACCCCTATCTCTCCACGTCTCGCACTAAAATTCCCCTCTGCGCAGGCTTGCTGTTCTTCCTACAAGTTCCACTTTCCCCTCTGAGGGTCAGTGCCTAATTTCCAAAGGTGAAGTCTTTCTCGAGATTTAGTACAGCGTCTGTACCCAGTAAGCACTTGATAAATACTATTGGCATTATTATTACTTTCCCCAACCTTCCTTCTCTCTGTATCTTCCTCTTTCATCTTGTCAACACAGCCTCGCAGTTCCCTCTCCTGCTTTGGAATGCCCCAATTTAGTATTTTTTTTAATGGCATTTGTTATTGAACTTAATATGGCACCACTGTAGTAAGCACTGGGTAGATTCAAGTTAATCATGTTGGACACAGCTCATGCTCCACACGAGGTTCACACTCTTAGTTTCTATTTTACAGAAGAGGTAACTGAGTCACAGAGAAATGAAGTGACTTGCCCAAGGTTCACACAGTAGACAAGTGGCAGAATCAGGATTATAACCCAGGTCCTCTGACTCTCAGATCTTGGCTCCATTTCCTTTTCCTGGGTGTTTCAGTCCATGGCTCAGTTCCGGAGAGGAAAGTTTATATCTTGGACACAGAACGTTTCTGTTATATTATTGTGTTGTTCTTTCCCTCTCCCAAGAGCTTAATACAGTGCTCTGAACAGAGTAAATGCTTTATAAATATGATTGATTGACACATGGGAAGGTGATAGAAAAGTTGGGCAGGTAAAGCAGGGGGAAATGAGGGGAGACAGAAGATGGGGGATAAGTAGAGAAATGAGTGGTAATTGAAGGAAAAGTGAACAGAGAATAGAATTGGGAGATGTGGGACAGATGGAGGAAGATTCAAAGGAGGAGAGGGAAGAGGGGAGAAGATGGGAACACAACATGTTTCAGAAGATTTTAGCGGATTCAGTATTTTTCCAACATGTTGGTTTTGACTTAACAACTCCTACCTACATTAGTCAGTAGGTTTCTCGAAGCCTGATGTTTTGTCATTGCACATTTGACAACCTGTCACTAGATATGATGTTTCCTGTAACATCCTCTGTTCAAGATTCTTAAGGTTAGAAAAAAAAAGTCTTCAGAGGTTATATAATCAGTTCCATTGCTTTAAGAATGGCCAGACTTTTCTTTCCTAGTGCTCCTTTTGTTGGAGTAATGGGCTTCTACCCCAGTGGGTTTCCAGCTACTAGGGGAAAAAAAAACAAAAACAAAAACGTCTTTGTGTCTGCTCCCACTGATTTGGGATTGAATTCCCTGCTCTCATCCCAGGTCCCAAAAATACTGGTGAGTTTCCTCGAGAACAGACCCGTTTAGAAGAGAAGCATCTTGGCTTACTGGCAAGAACACAGGCCTGAGAGTCAGGGGACCTGTGCCTCAATTACCTCATCTGAAAAATGGAGGTTAATGTGCCCCATGTGGTACAGGGATTGTGTCCAACTTGACTATCTTCTTTCTACTTACTATGTGCCTGGCCCAAAGTGAGCACTTTAGAAATATCATAAAAAAAGTCAGTGCCAGTCATGTAAATGGTTGAAATAGCCTAGTATTATGTCTTTGGTAGGGCTACCATGAAGGAGCTGTTGGATGGTTCTGCACCTCGACATCATTCCCAATTGCTAACATTGTCTTTCTACATTGCTTAATTCTCTCTGTAAGACCATTATTGACCTTTAGCCCATGGATCCAAACTCATTTGAATCCAGTGATATTTTTGGTAGGCATAACTTCCTGTGGTGATGAATTCCATATGCTTGGGTCATGCTGTGAGAAGAAAAATGGTCCTTTTTGTTTGTTTGTCAGCTACTACCTTCAACCTACAATGGAAGTTCTCTATACACAATTTTATAGGCTTCTATTTTATCCCATCTCTACTTCTTTCCAGATTGAAGAAGTCTAGTCTTTTCTAGTCTTAAGATTTTCCATTAAGGGAGATACAAGGGTAACAGAATCAACACTATCCCTGTCCACATGAGAATCGCCTTCTGTTTTATAGTTGAGGAAACTGAGGCACAGAGAAGTGAAGTGACTTGCCCAAGGTCACACAGCAGACAAATGGTGGAGTCAGAATTAGAATCCACATCCTTCTGACTCCAGGCCAGTGCTCTATTCATTAGTCCCACTTTGCAGATGAGGAATTTCTCCAGGTTCACACAGCAGGTCAATGACAGTGCCAAGAGTAGAATTCCTGTTTTCTGACTTGCCAATCCTGTGCTTTCCAGTAGGACATGGTGCTTCTCTAAGTCAGTGGTCTTCTCACAGGTCCTTCTTGCCCTTCTTGTCCTTCTCTGATTCTTCCCTAGCTCTTTGTGTGCTGCCAAAGGTGAAGTGATCAGAAGCAAGCAGCATGACTTAGTGGTTAGAGTACGGCCCTGGAAGTCAGAAAGACCTGGGTTCTAATCCTGGCTCCACCACATGCCTGCTGTGTGACCCTGGGCAAGTCACTTCACTTTTCTGGGCCTCTGTTTCTCATCTTAATTCTCATGATGGGGATTAAAAATGTGAGCCTCATGTAGGACAGGACTGTGTTCAGCCTGCTTCACTTGTATCTACTGCAGTGCTTAGAACAATGCTTGGCACATAGTACGCACTCAGCAAGTTCCATGATTATTATTACAGGCCCAGGAAAGCTATGCTTTTATAGAATAGCAAAACCTCAGTTTTGGTTTTGTTTTCAATTTCCTTCCAGATGATGTTCAGCATTTGGTTAGTACTTTTGCCAGATACTGCTGGTTTAAACTATAATGACTCACAAATTTCTTTCCCTAATAGTGGCAGCCCTGTTAGACCATCATCATGTAGTTGGATCTGTAGTATGGATTTTTTTTTCCCCTTACATTTGCTCACACTGAATTTCACCATCCATTTCCAGGTCACCAGTAGGGATCTTATCTAACAACTCTAAATGCAACGGAAAGTCCAGTAGAATAGAGTTGGTAGATGTAATCCTCCCCACAAGGAGCTTACAGTCTGCAGCGGGAAGCTTATAGTCTATGGGGAATTGATTCTTCTCCTCTTGGTGAGGAGGTTAACCCTGCCAGGTAGAACTAAAGTAAATGCTTCTCCCTCACTGCCTAACAAAGATTGATAATAAATTGTGGGAGAAGAATAGAGATCATAAGTCTGAACTGCAAGTTGCATTCTATGCATAGTTCCTGATTTTGCAGACCTGGCCTTTGATTTTTACAAAGTATTTACTGTCATGCCTATGCAAAATAATATTCCAGTTCCATAATGACATAAATATCTTATGATAATATATGATTCTGCCAAGTGTGTAAGGAAAACAAGATCAATAGATATTCAGGATTGCCTTAAACACTGGGGAAGAAAGTATCCAATTTTCCTCTTTAGAGACTTGGAATAATGTATAATGGAAGGTACAGGCCAAGCTAAATGGCCTTTTATATTTAAAATTAGATCCAACAGCTTTGTTTTGACTTGTGTTGGTGTCACACTGTCCCATCCCTCTGCTTCCTTCTTGCAAGCAGGTGGGTTGTTGAGATATAGAAGAACATTGTTCACTGAAGCACTGAATGGCTGTGGCATATATTTCAGTGTCTTGTCCACTCAACAAAAAATCAGTCCACACAAAAATAACTCAATCACTAAGCGCATAATTTTATTCTGAGAGCAGGTCTTTATTCTGGATTTCTGGTGGATAGACACCCAGTTGAGCAGTTGACTTTTTTTTACAGTTTCAGAGTTCTCATTTTGGAAAACTGACTAAAGATTTCAGGGTAGGGGAAGACAATCCAAAATTAGCCTCTGAGTATTTAAACCTGAGGCAGAGGAATGGTATAAGGAAATTGCTACCATCTTTTAATCATCAACAATCTATGGTCTTGACTGAGTGTTGACTGTACTAAGTTGTGCAGGGGCTGTGAGCTTGCAGCATAATAAGCACTGAACACATAACTTAAAAAAAAATGGGGGGCTTTGAGAAGTTCAGAGGCGTGCTCAAAATGATCATTTAGAAAAATGATCCAGGCAGCAGAGCAAAGTGTGGATTGGATAGTGGAAAGACTGGATGCTAATGCACTTGTTAGGCTGGGATTTAATGAGTGTCTGGACCTGCGTGGTGGCCATTTAGATAGAGAGGAAGGGATGGATTCTTGAAATAATGTTGGGAAGGAACGGATAAGATTTGGCAACAATGTGATTATGGGAGTTGGAAGAAAGGGAGGAGTCAAGGATGATGTCAAGGTCTAGGCGTACAAGCCAGGCAAGTGATGGAATTTGTAGGTGACGTGCACGATTAAAGAAGAGGAGAAGATTTGGCAGAGATGAGTTCAATTTAAAATACTGAGTTTAAGGGTTAGAGGGACATTGCACAGAGATATCTTGGAGGAAAGGTTACCAGTGATCTCCTTCTTTGCCAAATCTAACCTCCTACTCCCTCTTAATCCTCCTCAACCTCTCAGCTGCCTTTGACACTGGACCATCCCTTTCCCCTCAAAAAGCTATCCAACCTTGGCTTCAATAACTCCACCATCTCTTGGTTCTCCTCTTATCTCTCTGGCCACTCATTCTCAGTCTTCTTCACAGGCTCTTCCTCCCCCTTCCATCCCCTAACTGTAGGGGTCCCTCAAGGGTCAGTTCTTGGTCCCCTTCTATTTTCCAGCTATACTCACTCCCTCGGAGAACTCATTCACTCTCATGGCTTCAACTATCATCTCTTTGCAGATGACACCCAAATCTATAATTCCTCCCCTGTTCTATCTCCCTACCTCCAGGCTCGCATCTCCTCCTGCCGTCAGGACACCTCTACTTGTATGTCCTCCGGCCACATCAAGCTCAACATGTCCAAGACAGAGCTCTTTAACTTCCCTCCCAAACTCATCTGCTCCCGAGCTTTCATATCACTGTAGAAGGCACAACCATCCTTCCCACCTCACAAGACTGTAACCTTGGTGTTATCCTTGACCCCGCTCTCTAATTCCCCCCATATCAATTTGTTACTTCTATGGTAATATCTATTCCTCTTTCTGAATAGCTTTGTCAGTGAGTTAAGGATTAATTTAAGCTACACAAATTTTAATATACATGGAAAGAAAATGGTTTTAGGTTTTATGCCGAAAAGCAAAGGTTATCAATCTTTCTCCATTCCCTCTCTCTCCTTGAAGAATGCTTAGATTTCATTTATTTTGGTAATGATTTCTCATTTGCAGAAGACGAATTGCACAAAATAAATTTCTGGCAAGAGAAACAAACTGAAAACTGAGGCCTTAATTGACTGAAATGCCAATAGTGTAAAACATCTATTCAACATACAGAGTGTTTTGGCAAGCAGAGCTTTTTTTAAACAAAGTTTTTTTTGGTCTATTTTTCAGAAATTCAAAACTTCTCAGGCTGGGAGAATTGAAAAGAGTTATGTTGTGGAAGGGGGAAATTGCAAAGTAGAAAACAATATGCAAATATTTATAAACAAGTATCCTTCTTTCGTAATGCAGTGTAAGTTACCTTTGCAAATACTGTAATATGGAAGGCAGTTGCATTTGAATCATTTTATTCAAGAAATTTGATGCCCCAAACATGGAGTGACCCAAATGTGTGACAAGGTGTCTAATACTTTCCCCTATTTTCCATTCATCAGTGTTTCTGAAAATTTAAATAAGCTTCCCACAGCTTCAGTTGTTGAAAAATCATAACAGATCTTGGAATAAGACCAGAGTTAGTGTTAAGACTGTGTTGGGCCTAAAATATATAGGTTAAAGGTAAAGATAAAGGTTAACCATTGAAGTACCAGTTGGTTTTGCTAATGAAAGAGGGTCAGTGACTAATATTAAGTAATTGATTTGTCAGCAGATGATCCGTATGTTTTAGATTTCTGCTTTTTCTAATATAGACATTTGCAAGTGAAATTTTTTAGGATAAGTTATAAGCTGCACCACAGTGACTGTTCTCTATTTCTTTTCTTTTTTTTGGAGTATTTAAGTGCTTACTGCGTCTCAAGCACTGTTCTACACTCTGGGGTGACATACAAGTGAATTAGGTCAGACACTGTCCATGCCCCACATGGGGCTTACAGACTAAGTAGGAGGGAGAACAGGAGAACTGAGTTACAGAGAAGTTAGATGACTTGCCCAAGATGTCACAATATGTTTTTGGCTGAGCAGGGATTAGAACCCAGGTCCTCTGACTCCCCATTCTATTTCCACTAGGCCATGCTGCTTCTCTACCTTTCCTGGGAGGCAGTCTAGTACTGAGAATCCACCATCATTCTAGGAGTAGGAGATTGCTCAATAATTTCCCCTCTTCATACCTCAATTTCCCCATCTGTAAAATGGGAATATCAACTCCTTTGAGGATAAAATGAAATTCTATCAAACATTTTTGCAAATCCAGACTTTGATGATGCATGGCCTACTTGAAAGAGCACAAGCCTGGGAATCAGAAGACCTGCATTGTAATCTTGTCTCTGACCTGGGCCTGTTGTGTAATCTTGGGCAAATCACTTAAATTCCCCATGTTTCAGCTGCTTCATCTGTAAAATGGGGATTTAATCCTATTCCTTCCTATTTAGAATATGAGCCCTAGGTGGGACAAGGTCTGCATCCAACCTGTTTGTCTTCAATTGTAGTTACTGAAAGCTAACTGCATGCAAAGCACTTGGGAGAGTACATTGTATCTTCCCCAGTGCTGGGAATGGTGCCTGCCATGTTGTAAGACAAGTACCTTTTATTTTTTTTAAAGAAAGAGTGAAAATGATGAGGTGCTATGTAAAGAGAAAGGAATGGTAAAAAGTAAGTTTTCATTTTCCTCTCAATAGTTTGGCCAGTACATGAAGAAAAGTTGGAATAGAGCAACATGCTACCAAATCTTTTCTCCTCTCATGACTTTTACAGATCCATAGAATTAACAAGAAATGCTTGATAAAGTTCCTGAGCTTCTTTTGAGGTAGCAAATGGGTGTTCGCACAATTGGTGCCCCCAATTCTCCTGTGATAGGATGATTACATAATTGCAGAACCCTATATTAAGGAAAACCAGTATTACTCAAGGCTCCCAAAGCTATTCCCTGACCCGAAGTGTGCCAAATTGTGTCTTCTGACAACCCGACATGTGATATCTAGACAGGTTTATGTTGTTGGAAGAAAATTCCCTAATTCTGCTGCCACACTGTAGCCCAAATGCATATGCACGTGTTCTGGCAGAACTGAAGGGATTTAACTTGGGTTCCCAAATGGAGAGTGGACAGCAAGTCTAGAAATTCCAGGGAAGGATTAAGGTGGATCTGGATCACTTTCAATGAAGCAACAGATCTTCTTGACTAATTCACTTATCAGCCAAGTTCTCAACTGAATCATTCAACAGGGATTTTCATTGAGCTCCATATGGTGTTTGAGGTCCTCAAACCATATGTTGCCTTCCAGGGAGTGTTTTTTGGCTTAACACTTCCCTGGGGCCTTATTTAAAAAATAAATACATGATGGTTGAATTTTTGGTAGAACTGATTCTTTTGGGGTACAGCAGTGAACATATTCTCACCGCCTATTTGGGATAGAATGCTGTTAGGGAACTGAGATATGTTTTCTCAACAATGTACATTGGTCAAGATAAAAATAGATGTTGGAAGAAGCAGTGTACTCTTGTTCATGGCTTCAGTCAAAGCATACATAAAATAACACAAGTTTTCCTTAATATGGGGGTCCATCAGAAACAAAACACACTAGCATGCCTTAGAAATGTACCTCCCCATTTGCTTTCAAGCCAATATACTGTAAGTGAAATCCCTTAGTTTTCTTCTTGGTGGTGGAACTAAAAGAGCTTTGCCACTGATAGTATGGAGTATAGTTGACCTTTGATGAAAACATTCAGAATAACTGCTGGGGCAGAGGCAGTAGTAGAAAATTCCTTGCAAAATTTTGGTTCCAGCTTCAAACATTGAAAAAGTCAATGAATGCTCTTCCATTAATCCAAATACTTGGGAGAGTAGAGTATAACAGAGTTGATGGGCATATTCCCTGCCCACAAGGAGCTTACAGTCTAGAGATACTAATAGTGCTAAGCACTGTACTAAATGCCAGGGTAAATAAAAGATAATCATATTGGACACAGTCTTTGTCCCACTTGAGGCTCACAATCTAAGGGGGAGGGAGTACCAGATGTTTCATCCCCATTTTACTAAGTGCTTATTATGTGAAGAGCAGTGTTCTAAGAGCTTGGGAGAGTATGGTATAGATTTAGCAGACCATAATGTGCTTACAATCTAGAGGGGGAGGCAGATGTTGATATGAATGAATAAGTAATTTGCAATATATACATTTAAAGACACGTACCTAAAAGCTGTGGAGTTATGGGTGGGGCAAATATCAAATAAGTGTTGTGGGGTTTGGGGTGGGGCAAATACTGTATCCAATTGCATAGATGCAAAAGGAAGTGCGAGTTCAGGGAAAACAGGGCTTAATCAAGGAAGACCTCTTGGAGAAAGTGACCTTAATGGTAAAATAAATTATGGATATGTACATATGTGCTGTGCCGCTGGATGTGGGGTGAATATCAAGTGCTTAAAGGGTACAGAACAAAGTGAATAGGTGCCATAGAAGGGAGAGGGAGTAGGGAAAATGAGAGCTTAGATAGAGAAGTCTTTTTGCAGGAAATGTGATTTTAGTAAGTCTCTGAAGGAGGGGAGAGTGCTGGTCTATCAAATATGAAAAGGCAGGGAGTTTCAGGCCAGAGTCAGGATGTGGGTAAGAGCTCAGTGGTGAGATAGTAGGGATCAAGGTACAGTGAGTTAGAGGAGAGACATGAATGACTGTGATGTAAGGAAGCAAGATAGATGAGGTTGATTGGAGAGAGAATCTAACTGAGTGTCTTCAAGCTGATGGTAGGGATTTTTTTAAAATTTTTTTTGGTGCCAGGATGGGTGGGCAACCATTGGAGGTTCTTGAGGACTGGGGAGACTTGGACTGAACTATTTTTTTTAAGAAAAGATGATCTAGGCTGCAGAGTGAAATATGGACTGGAATGGGAAAAGGCAAGAGGCAGGGAGATCCGGCTTCTCTTCCTCACAGGGCTTATCGGGATGAGGAGGATGGCAGGGCTTTGCTTTGATATCAATTCAGCCTCTAGATATCCCAATCAGCGAGAGTCTCTTCCTTCAAGTAGATCAGTTCCTCTCTTGATTACTGTTCACCAGACTGGTCTTGTTGCTACAGCAATGTCCCAGTAGTTCACTGCTAGGTCAGATTCTTGGACACTGCACTTTACTATGACTTTGAATTGCTTATTCTTCAATTCACATGCCCCCTTTCACATCTCCATAGAGACGACTGCTTGGGTAGCCTGCTTTCATTCATTCTCCTCTCATGCCTCAGGATAGGACTAGTTTGCATATTCAGTCCATTTTTAGTTGCCCAGGGCCTGGATATTAATTATCAGGGGCAATTTTAGTATTATAATGGCTCCTTGTTTTCCTTTTTCTCACCACAATCTCCTTTGTTTGATACATTTCAGGGCTCCTTCAGCAGAAAGGAATGAAAATGGAATGGTGAAACTTGCTATCAACTTGTGTAAAGAGGTGAAAAAAAGATTGAAAATAAAGCCTTTGTGAATTTCATCTAAGCATACCTTCTCTGTTTTCCATTACTATGGGTGATACTAGGTTGATTAAAATCACCATAGTAGTAGTGTATACCAACACAATGCAATTGAAAAATCATTCTAGATACTTCTTTTTTTTCTGTTTGTTTCACATTATTGAATGTGATAATGTGGATGCTATGTTTTTCTCACATCACATCATAAAAATATTTTTTTTTATTGTATCCTGGATCATAGATAAAAAGTTCCTCCTTTGGAAGATTAACTGTCTCCTTTTGGGGGTGAACTGATGTTGAGGATGAGTAGAAGTATAGTGTGGAATACTACCATTTATGGCATTGCAAGGAACAACTTGCAGAGTGGCACTTTGAGACTCTTAAAGTCAGTGCAACTTCTAGAGGTGAGCCATTTTCCTTTAGTTTTATCACCATAGCATCAGCCTCAGAAATTTCCTGTGAACAAATGAATGGCAGCTGTAGTTTCCTGAGCCCTGTGGTTGTTCAGTGAAAAAAATGCTTGAAAACTGAATTCAATGAGAGAAGTTATGATGGAGTTAGGACTGTGGTCATTTTGAAAATGGCATCTGGGGTGAAGGATAGAGGTGAAATGATGTTCTTCCATTATTACACAAAATCAGTGTGAGGGCAATATTTATGGTCAGAACGATTTGTTGCGGGTTTGGGGTTAACACTGTTCTAATGTTAATGTGAAAAATTTTATGATATAGAGTAATATGCTTTATAATATGGGAAGTTCTGACTTGCTCTGAAGAACAAAAATACAACCATTGCAAATGATGTTGCCTGAGCAGTACAGGGCACCAAGAAGCCAATCAGTCATCTTGAATTATTGTCCGTGCAGACTAGTGGACCCTGGTTTCTCCCGGAGACATCCTAAACAGTGCAGGTTCTTCTTTTTGATGCACTTTTACTCCTTTTCTGCTGTGGGTCCAGTGGAATGAAGGCATCTCTGGGAATCAGGACACCTAGGTTCTAGTCTGCGTCTCTGCCATCAGTGATGAAGGTTTCTGACCACCTCAGGTCAGAAGGGTGATTCACAAGGCCGGTGGGCCCAGCAGGAATTCTGAAAAATGGCTGTCGAACGTAGGCCACAAAGGCAGCAGCTGTGACTGAGGTAGCAGGCTTGTGGAGGGATGCTGGGATCATGGCTGACTGAAAATGCATCCTACACTTGATTTGCTCTTCATAATGCCTGTCTAACATTGCACGCCCAGCAGAATCTCGATGGCAAGAGAGTACGGGTGACCATCACCCTAATTGATTTCTCCTGCTAGTTCTTGGCCCTGAAGTCTCAAACCTAAGCCCATCTATTATTCCTGATAGAAGACCACATCACTCTCCTTCACCGACACTACTCTTTTTCACCCAGATCCTTTCCCTGCCATCAAGATTGCACAGGCACAGACTCTGTGCAAGATGACTCTAGGTGTAGCCTGGCATCACTTTGCCCCTTCCTACCTGACCTCACTATTTACTTACTGCAACCCAGCCCGCACACTTCGCTTCTTTAATTCCAAACTTCTCGTTGTGCTTCGGTCTCATCAATCTCACTGCCGACCCCTCACCCACATCCTGCCTCCGTCTTGGAATGCCCTCCCTCTTCATATCTGACAGACAATTACACTCCACCCCTTCAAAGTCTTATTGAAGGTACATTTCCTCCAAGAGGCCGTCCATCACCAAGCCTTCCTTTCCTCTTCTCCCACTCCCTTCTACATCACCTTGACTTGCTCCCTATATTCATCAACTCCTCCCAGCCCCACAGCACTTAGGTACATATCTGTAATTTATTTATATTAATGTTTATCTCCTCCTCTAGACTATATGCTTGTTGTGGGCAGGGAATGTGTCTATTTATTGGTATATTGTACTTTCCCAAGTATTTAGTACAGTGCTCTGTATGCAGTAAGTGCTCAGTAAAGACAATTGTCAGGCTGACTGACTGACTGCCATGTGCTGTGCTTAGAGCATCAGCCTCTTTGTGGCTCTCCAAATTTCAAAGACATCATATCAGGTCTAGGCTCTTTAACCTTCACCTACAATGGAATGACAGATTTGCTTGTCAGTGACATATTCACAGCTCTCACTCCTTCCCCTACAGCAGATCTTGAAGTAAAAAGTGGCTTTGTCTGCACTTTGTACTGCTCTGTAAGCAATTTATTCACTGTTTCCATTCCTTCCTGGCCCCATCCTTCCAAACCTCAACAACAACAATGACAGGTCCCAACAGTATTAAAGGGCAAATTCCATCCCTAAGAAGAAGTTCGACACCCTTTGGTTTCTAATTTTTAATTTTTCCACTCGTCAATTTGCCCTGCTCTTTCATTACCACAAATATGACAATATTCAGTGCTTTTACACCACTGTACTTTACCATGGTTTTGCATAAAATATGATTGATCTGGCCACAAACTGAGAGCACTCCATATTATCTTTTAAATTGCTTGGAAGTTAGAGGGTTTTGTAAAGATTTGAGAAATGACCTGCCTGCCTTCATAGGGAGTAGCATTTCAAAAGAAATCTATTCCCTACCACACTTTCAGAAATTTATTTTTCTTTAGTTGTAGTTTTCCAAATGGTTTAGAGTTTTAGATTTTTAAAAAGATTATGAATGAATAGACTTCTGATATTTTATCAGCTGATTTATATAAAAAAAGTTTATCAAATGAGAATATGAACTTAGCAATTCCTCATTGAATTACAATAAAACAGGCAAAGGCTTAGGCACTCAGTAAATATTACTGACCAGTACTACTCCAAGGAAACAATTTAGTTGGAAAGTGGGACTTTAGAAAATGATAATCATAATATTAATTACGGTACTTGTCAAATACTTACTGTATGCTGGGCACTGTGCCAATCACTGGGGTAGATGTGAGCTAATCAGGTTGGACACAGTCCCTGTCCCAGGTGGTGTTTCAGTCTTAATCCTCATTTTAAAGATGAGGTAACTGAGTCACGGAGAAGTGAAGCGACCTGCCCCAGGTCATACAGCAGACAAGTGGCAGAGCCGATATTAGAACCCAGATCCTTTTGATTTCCAGCTCCGTGCTTTCTTCACTAGACAACACTGCTACCTCAGATACTAATGTTCATACAGTTTCTATATCAGAAATATAGAATGTTTGGGCACCATAGGCAAATTTTACTTCTTTCTGACCAAATATGTGATTTTTGCCTATGAATAAGCTCCTCAAGAACAGAACTAATGTTTACTAATTATACTCTCCCATGAACTTAGTACAGTGAACGTCACCCTGTAGGTGCTTACTAAACATTATCGATCGTCTGACTGAGAGAAATATTTTGAGCTGAGCTCTGAAGCATGAAAATAGTATGGTGTGGTAGGTCAGAAGAGGGAAACAATGAGAAATGGCGTGTGCAGTGACTTGGAAATATCATTTTACATGGGAATAAGACATGTCTGATCGGGCAGAAGAACGCACATTTGTGTAAGGTGAGATAGAGGGAATGTCAAATTTTGTTGAAGAACCTGGGATACAAGCAATGTTTCTCTAGTATGTGATCATTTCAGAGCGATGGGAAAACACAATCTCAAAGAATGAGCTAGGAGAATTACAATACAACTCCTATTACTCATCATGGTATTTTTTAAGCACTTGCTATGTGTCAAGCACTGTTCTAAGCGATGGGCCAGATACAAGCTAATCAGGTTGGAGACAGCCCCTGTCCCACACGGGGCTTACAGTCTTAATCCCCACTTTACAGATCAGGTAACTGAAGCACAGAGAAGTTATGTGACTTGCCCACGGTCCCAAAGCAGAAAAGTGGAATCAGGATTAGAACCAGGTCCTATGATTCCCAGGTGTATCCTCTCCATTTCCGGGCAAAATAATCTGCCCCACATGAGGGTGGGAAAATTCATTTATCCTAAATATATGCAGTATTGAAAGGCTGGATCAAGGAAGACAGGATTTGATAGCTACAAGATTGTAAATTTAAGGGTAGGGAATGCATGCCGTGTCCTTATTGTACTAGCCCAGGTGCTTAGTTGAGTGCCTTGCACACCGCTGGTGCTCAACAAAAGTCTTTGTTTGAGAGACTAATTGACAGGCCTGTATTGACCATGCATCTAGTTTTATATGGGACTCTCTGGCATTCAACTGGTCAAGCCCCTGTCCAGGCAGGCCTGCTCTGGGCCCTTAATGACCAAACAATTTAGTTGGAAAGTTATTTTAAGCACCCTACCTCCCCCAATCTCGACTCATCTACCATTAAATTATCAGTCTGTTTTGTTGATGGTTAGACAGTGACTCACATTAGAAATAAGTATCTTATAGAGTAAAATCATTTTCAGTTTATGATTTCATATTTTGCAATTTCTCCCAGTGGGGGCATTTCTCTATGCTTTAGGTACATTTACAGCTTGTTACTAATTGTGAAACCATAATATATTCAACCTCTGTTGAGCTGCCAGTTTACAAGTGGAGAACACAGAACCAAGATCAACCCGGTAGCTTTATTCTGCTTTCTCTATTTTCAGGGAAAAGTTTACATATTCTAAAATTACACCATTTTGTTAGAAAAATCTTAGTGGTAGAACAAAATAGATTGTCACATGGCCAACTTCAAATCCTTCAAGTTGAATTTATAATAATAATAATAACAACCTGGGGTATTTGTTAAGCATTACTGTGTACTAGGCAGTGTACTAAGCACTGGAGTGAATAAAGGCAAATTGAGTTGGACAGAGTCCCTGTCTCACATGGAGATCATAGTCTTAATTCATTCCATCATATTTATTGACCGCTTACAGATGAGGTAACTGAGGCACAGAGAAATTGAGTGATTTGCCCAAGGTCATGCAGCAAAGTGGCAGAGTCTGGATTAGAACCCAGGTTCTTCTGACTCCCAGGCCGGGGTTTTAATCACTAGGGTTTATGAATACTTACAGTCCATATTTCTGTTTCCCTGTAATCTCTCTATTCACAGATTTCTGACACTAAGTTCCAAATTTTTAAAAACGTCTTTTAAATCTTGTACTTATTCATGATTTATTTCCATTGTTAATGTGGTTTGTTTTTGCAATATAATTTTTCATGATTCCACCTCAAAAATCTGGCAAATATTTTCAGTGGCATAGATATTTTTTAGTAGTATTCAGAATTGGATATCTGCCCTTCTCCCCTTGCCAGATACAGTTAAATAAGAATTATGTTTTTAGCTTTAAGAATTGGTAGAAAAAGAATTCCGGATTGAAGGTGATAGAAATGTGGATGAATTCATTGTTATTGCTTTGTGGAAATATTAACCTCTAGGATGTATTCTTCTGTTAATTCAAGGTCAAGTACTTAGTGATGCATTGCACATCAAAGAAAATATAAATTTAATGGTATTTGCTTTGAGTTAATGAAAATGACAATCCCATTTGATCTTGTGTTCAATGTGTGGATAATTATTAAAAGGAAAACATTTAATTGTTGTGCATTTTTCACCATGACGTATGTTAAGATATTAGCCATCCCCGATCTCTGGAGCAAAGATATCTGACATTTTTGAATAATGGTATTTTTAAGCTACCCTTTCCCCCTGAAATGTAATATCTACTGTAGAAGAGTTATTTTAGAAAATGTTAAATCACAGTGATTCTTTTCACAAAGTGCAGTATAATTTAGCTATAATTCAGCAAGGTCATGTTTATGCATTCTTTACATTTTATTTCATTGCAATTTGAATAAATAGCTGGAGGCTACATCTTTGAGGTTGAAATGGTGTTTCCCAGTCTCCCTGGAGATATACATTTTAGTGCCAGCAGGATTAACATCCTTCCATCTTTGTGAAGTCGATAAGAAGATAAAAACGCTGTCAGGGAAATATTTCAGGAAAAGCCTTTAAAAATAAAAAATCTGCCTACACTATCTAGAAAGACTTCTTTTTTTGTAAAAGAACGACTTTACCATGCTTCTGATATTTCAATGAAAAGGAAAAATATCAGTTTATCTAGAGATAGCTTCTCTGCCTGCCATTTTCCCCCTTCTGTCAGTGTTTTCTAACTAGGTGTGTTTGCTTCAGCACACTTTGAACATGAGTCTCATGGGTGGTTGTAGATTCCTACATTATATACTTATTAACCCTTCTCCCAACAATGCATCCAATGATATTTATTGAATGCCTACTATGTGTAGAGGTACTACTGTGTGCTGATTGCCCTATCCCTCCAAAAAAAATTGTGCCCCCTTTTGCTTTTACTAACCTAGCCAGTTGCCTGGGGCAATGTGAAATGGTTAGAGAAGGAGCATGGTGTAGTGGAGAGAGCATGGGCCTGGGAGTCAGAAGGACCTGGGTTCTAATCCCACTCTGACACTTGCCTGCTGTGTGACCTTGGGCAAGTCACTTCACTTTTCTGGACTTCATTTACCTCATCTGTAAAGTGAAAATTAAGAATGTGAGCCCTATGTGGGACAGAAATTGTGTACAACCCAATTGTCTTGTATTTACCTCTGCACTTAGAACAGTGCCTGAAACGTAGTAAGTACTTAGCAAATACACAATTATTATTATTATCATTACTAAGAGTAGTAGAGTCTTGTAGTAAACCCTTGAGAGAATAGATCTGAAGACAAATACATGGACCTTGCACTCCTGGGGATTATAGTCAATCCATCAATTAATCAATAAATGATGCTTATTGAGCACTTATGGTGTGCTTGAAAAAGTTACACTAAAACAGAGCTGGAAGACTTGATGCCTGACCTCAAGAAGCTTTCAGTATACAGTCTAATCTGAAACCTCAGTGAGATTAAAATAATTCTTTAGCCATCCCTCAAATTTTTCTTCTCCAGAATATTTGGGAAAAAAAAAATTCTACAGGAACTGCTCACCAGGAAACACCTATCAGAATCAGTGGGCATGCTGATTTTCTTATTTTTTCAGGGCTTCAAATTTGTCCTTTATAGATGGCAAAAAATAGTGTAACAATACTTGGGTAGCTATTGAAAAAGTCTGAACAAGGTCAGAAGCCAGGAGTAAATGGGTTCCTGACAGTTCCACAACTGTTATACCTTGCCTTTTCAGACTCACCTGTCAACTGAGTGGCAAAGACTTCTGAGACTTGCTTCTTGATCTTCTAAATGTTGGTTGACTACCAGAAATGTTTTTCTATGAACATAACCTGATATGTATGTGACTTTTTGCTCTCAGATTCCATTTCCCTTAGCAGTACTGCCTTGAGGGATTAAATGGGTTTATTAATAATTCAAAAGTTACAGCAATATATAAGCCCTTCAGTCAATTAAAGTGTAACGGAATAGATTCAAATCTTAAAGTAAAAGCTTCTAGAATAGAAAGAGAGAAGATTGGAAATTCAGTACATTTTCATATGGGCTATGAAAAATTTTTAGGGAATTTTTTGATTATGAGAAGGTTTTATGAGGTTTTCCTTTTCTAATGCATTCAGGTGACTCTGTGTAAGCTAATTGAACACAAAAAATACAGAGTCCCACAGATAGCAGATTTTTCAAACCATAAAGTGAAGAAGGTAAATAATTTCCAGGAAAAAATAACACTAAAAGTAACGACTGAAAATGTGGATTAATGACTGAAAATGTGGATATCACAAGGTTTATATGTTTTCAAGTAACTAAAAGTGTTTTTAATGAAGAGAAGAATGTATTTATTACATATAAATAATGAACAAATTTCCCTTGATGTTATGTTTACCCCAGAAATATATATTAACTTATTCTATTTCGTAAGGTTATTCAACTTTTTAATCATTATTTTTCCCGTAGGCTTCATTCTAGGAGAAAAGGAATGCTTAGATGTGCAGTGAGTTCCCCAAGTACAATTATTGTTGTAATCAACCATTTTTATTTTCCTCCTGCAGGAGGAAAGGAACTTCACACTTGAAAGAAATGAATGGACTATGAAAAAGGGTAAGAAAATGCAAATGCACTTAGACATGAATATTAAGTGATATGGATTCAGTAAAGGGTAGTGAAATATTAGCATGGTATATCACATGCACCCTTTTTACCAGGAAGAAATCAGTATTCAGAAAAAATAAACAAAAGCAAAACACCACCAGTTTTGCTATAACTGTATGTTTTTATAATTTGCTTGAAGTAGAATAGCATTGAAAAATTAGTGGGAGTTGGTAGGCAAGTTCCCTGCCCACACGAGCAATTTAGAGGGGAAGACAGACATGAAAATAAATTGTAGATATGTACATAAATGCCGTGTGACTGAGGATGGAGTGAATAAAGTATACAAATAGAAGCTCAAGGATGATGCAGAAGAGAAAGGGAATGAGGGAGGGCTTAGTCAGGGAAAGCCTCTTGGAACATGAAAGTGGAGAAAATGTTGGTGCGTCAGATATGAAAGGAGAGTTCCAGAAGTAGAATGTGAGTGAGCCGTCAGATTTAGGGCCAGATAGGTGAGACTGAGGAATAGGAAGTAGGTTGGTGTTAGAGGAGCAAGTGAACATGGTGGGTTGTAGTAAGAAATCAACAGCCTAAGATAGAAGGGGCCGAGCTGATGGGGTGATTTAAAGTGAAAAGGAGGTGATCTGGGAAACACAATGATATCTGGACCTGGGTGGAGAGAGATAATAACAATAATAATGGTGGTATTTGTTAAGCGCTTACTACGTGCAGAGCACTGTTCTAAGAGCTGGGGTAGATACAGGGGAATGAGGTTGTCCCACGTGAGGCTCACAGTCTTCATCCCCATTTTACAGATGAGGAAACTGAGGCACAGAGAAGGGAAGTGACTTGCCCACAGGCACACAGCTGACAAGGGGCAGGGTCGGGATTTGAACCCATGACCTCTGACTCCCAAGTCCGGGCTCTTTCCACTGGGCCACGCTGCTTCTGAGATCAGCAAGCAGGCTGATGTGATAGTCAAGGCAGGATAGCTCTTTGGCGAGGAAATGGTGGATTTTAGAGATGCTGTGAAGGTAGAGCCAATAGGATTTAGTGACAAATTGAATACGTGGATTGAAAGAGAGATGATTTGAGGATAATGCCTAGGTTATGGGCTTGTGAGACAGGGAGGATGACGGTGCTGACTACAGTGATGATACAGTCAGTGGGAGGACCGCATTTTGAGGGAAAGATGAAGAGTTCTGTTTTGGACATGACAAGTTTGAAGTGTTGGCGGGACTTACAAGGAAAGATGTCTTAAAAGCAGGAGGAAATGCAAAATTGCAGAGGAGGTAGAGATGTAGATTTGGGGAACTCAGCTACTGAATCTGTTGTTCTGGATAAATGCTCACTATCTAAGAAGACTGATTAGATTTGCTAATTAAGTCTATAAAGATAGGCACAATCACTCACATTTATTGAGTGTTTACTGCAGGCAGGGCTGTAGTAAGCACTTTTGAGACAACATACAAGAATATAAAGGCACATTCCCTACCCACAATGAGCTAGCAGTCCGAGGGATATGTTGTTATGATTAAAAATCCCCATTAACCAAAAACTAACCAGTAATATTTGTTGAGCATCTACTTGGTTCAGAGCACTGTACCAGGCATTTGGGAGGGTACAGCTGCATCAGTAGACATGACCCTGAATGCAAGGCGCATATAGTTCAGCTCTGGACATTCATAAAACGTGAACATTTTAAGACTTCTGTCATTCTGAGAAATGGGTCATCTATTTACAAAAGAATTACATTGGAAAATATGGAAATACTGATAGCTACCATGGATTAAGTATCTTAACAAGTTTTCATTAAACACAGTTGAAAATTAAATGACAAATGGCCTAACTGTAATGAATTGTCTTGAATGTTTAAAATGACCCTCCCTGTAGAGATAAATTAAGCAAACATCCTATTTATTTTTCAGAGAACTTGAGACACCATTTTTTTGTTGTTGTTCTGAGGTAGAACTTTCCTGATTAGAAATCATAGAAATCTGAATTCTGTTTTAACAGTAATTTCTTTCACCTCCTTTGGACTCTTCTAGGGCAGCAGTGTGGCCTAGTGGAAATACTTGGGAGTCAGAAGACCTAATTCTAATCCTGGCTCTGCCATTTGCATGCTATATGATCTCAGATCACTCAACTACTCTATCCCTCAGTTTCCACACCTTACAATGGCAAGTCAGTACGTGTTTTCCTTCCCTCTTTTGTGAGACCCAAGTAGGGCAGGGACTCTGACCTGATTATCTTATGTCTACCCAGTGTTTAGTACAATGCTTGGAGTATAGCTAAGCATCTGAATAAACACTACAATTGTAATTCTAGAGATGGGAGACCAAAATTGGCCAGAGGATAGAAAATGTGTGCCTTCCAGCAACTCAAGTATCTGCTTTTCTTTTCCTCCAGAACAAATTACCATCAGCTTCATTCCTCGGTGTTGAGCTTTCCTGAGGTTAAGACATGTGGATGTTCCAAAAAAAAAAAAAGAAAAAGTTTCTCCTTGGAAAAGTCCAGAGGCTAGATTTCTCTGACTTTGGATCTTATTCATAAAACAAAATAATCTAATTCTGAGTTATTTTCTTTCTCCTAAGGGTACACAGCATTTGAGCCAAAATGACCACTTTCCAGAGGTTTATAAATCACTATGAAGTTGGACAGTTCTGCTCTTTAAATAACATAGGGTATTTACTCTCCATTCCTTTCATTTACTGAGATATGGTTAAAATGGTGTAGATTCATATAAGGCTTTTGAAGACTTAAAAATAATTACTTTCCAGACTCAAAATAACAAGTTGCATTGGGTAGTTATCACAGATAAGGTAGGCACTCTTGAATACAAATGATGCTAAACATAAAAACAGCATTCAACTGAAAAGTAACCAGCCAATTCATCTTTTCTTTATTTACACAAAATTGTCTACCAGGTTTTCTCATATAAGTAAGGGGATGCATGATTGAATAACACAATCATCACTTTTACTCTATGTCCATCACAATTCCAATTTAACCATTCAATTAAATGGGGATTAAGACTATGTGCCCCATATCTGTCTTGCCTGAGGACACTTTGTAATTATGTTATCTGTTAAGCACTTACTATGTGCCAGACACTGTACTAAGTACTGGGATGGATATAAACATATCGGTTTGAACACAGTCCATGTCCCAGATGGGGCTCACAATCTTAATCCCCATTTTACAGACGAGGGAACTGAGTCTCAGAGAAGTAAAACCAGTTGCCCAAGGTCACACAGCTGGCGAGTGACAGAGCTGGGAGTAGAAATTATGACCATCTGATTTCCAGGCTCGTGCTCAATCCAGTTTCCCATGCTGCTTCAAAAGCTTAGTTCAACAGAGCAGTGAATCTCTTCCTTTAGAGAAGTAGCAGCAGTTCGGTGGAAAAAGCATGGGCCTGGAAGTCAGAGGACCTGGGTTCCAATCCTATCTTTGCCATTAGGCTGCTGTGTCACCTTGGACAAGTCATTCAGCTTCTTGGTCTCTCAGTTTCATCTATAAAACTGGTGTTCAATCCCTGGTATCCCTCCAATTTAGACCGTGAGCTCCATGTGGCAAAAAGACCAACCTGGTTATCTTGTATCCCACGGCTAGGCACAGAGCAAGTGCTTAACAAATACCATAATTACTATTATTATTTCATCAGTGTTCCTACACACAGAAAACACTCAGTTAATATCACTGATGGATTGATTATTACTGCTCCTTGAAGATTTGCAAGGAGATGATGGTAAATTAGTGTTTTGGTGCCCGTAGCTCTTTGATCTTATTGAACAGGCTTTCCTCTCTGTTTAGTTTTGCAACAGCCTCAGTCATAAAGACAATCTGAACCGAATCGGAGACACACCCTAGGGCAGTTTACAAAGAGCCACATGCATTTCTTTCCCCAAGAGAGCTGCTTCTAAGAGCTTAGGGCGTTTCTTGCAGTCTTTTTGATATCTAGGAATTTAACATTCTACCATCCGTGGCCTTTAAATATCCATTTGTGATGAATTAGCTTTAAAAGTTGGAGTGCTCTTCACACAGGGGAATCCAAATGAATCCTACCGTTAACTGGCTGAATATGTGATACATAAATAGTTTTTCTGACTTGCCTTTTCTTCACTGAAATTTTGCTTAGTATTTCAAATGGCTACATTTCATGAGCTGAAATCCCATGTGATTTTTCCCAACTAATGAAGAATTCACTAAAAGGAATGGCTTCAATAACAAAAAAAAGTTTATCTTCAGTCAGAACTTATAAATGCAGTATAACCTCTATAAAATTCAACATGTCCCACTAAATCAGTGTTTTTGAAGTTGGAATTTTAGGTCTAGAAAACCTTAGGGGTGATTAGTTGTCTATCACCATATCTGATAAACAGCAAATGAAAGTACCTACCAAAGCAGCTGTTTTTACAGATAGTTCATTATTATTATTGAAGAATTATTATTATTAGATTGTCAAGAACAGTTCTAAATGCTGGGTAGGTACAAGTTAATCAGGTTGGACACAGTCCCTTTTGTAGGTGGGGCTCACAATCTAAATAGGAGGGAGACCAGGCATTTAAACCTCTTTTAACAGTTGAGGAAAATGAGGCATAGAGAAGTGATTTGCCCAAGGTCACATAACAGAGTCTATGTTGCAATCCCGGTCCTCTGACTCCCAGGCCCATGTTCTTTCCACTGGACCACACTGTTCTATGGCTTAAAGCTCTGGAAACAGGAACGACAACTTCAGCCATGTTGCAGTCTGCAGAAATCTAGTCTCCATAAACAGAAGTAATGTGGGAAGTGATTCACATCTCCTCACACAGAGTGAAAAAGATAACATGTCTCTGCTCTCCATCGGTTAGTTTCATGAAAGTCTTTAAGAAAGATGGAGAGGAAGTCAAGCAGAAATGGAGCATAGGATTCCATTTACATTGGCCAAAATATAACATTTGCTTAAGTAAAATAGCAAGAACCAGACAAGCATGGCTGCTGTTTATGCCTGGAAAGCTTGTTAAGGCTCAGGGCATTGGATGAACTATTTAAGAACAACTTATTCTAAAATGAAGGCTAGCATGAAATATTAGCAAAGTTACCAAAGTTGTCATCTTGATAATTTCATTCAGATGTTGATGGAAAAAAAGTTTAATATTTCATTTTTGAAATATCATTTTTACTGGGTTCTAATTACAGAGAATTTGGGAGTGTGTCCATATCAATGATTTCCTGTTTCATGTTGAGGAAATTTGTCACAAAAATAATACTGCTTTTTTTTTTAAAATAGAAAATTAACTGGAGTATAAACTGGAGTATTCAGTCCCTGTTTTCCCACTCCTCAAGAACCTCAGTGTTTACCCATCCACCTCCGCATCAAACAGAAACTCTTTAGCACCCACTTTAAAGCACTCAATCCCTTTTCCCCTTTTACCTCACTTTGCTGGTCTCTGCTACTATATCACTCAGCCACCACTCTTTGCTCATCAAGTGCCAACATTCTCACGGTAGCTCAATCTCATCTATTTTGCCGCCGACCCACTGTTCTCTAGACTCATTTTCATCTTGGATTGTTTCCTCAGTTGCTTCTATACCAAGCCTGGATGTGTACCAAGAATGCTACTGCATTTCCAAATTGTATTCTTTTTGGAAAATGTGCTGCCGCGGGAGCAAATTCTTTTGTAGTATTGAGATGTGGCAGATATAGATTTTTTGCTGTTCAGCTCTTTGCTGTCAGTAATCTTAGAATTTGATTCCTGTTCTACCGAAGAGTGTTTCCCTTTCATTAAGGAACCATTAGCATGTTTGACAATTTAAAAATTCTCTTGAAAATTTCATTCTAAGTCTTTTGAGAAAGTTTCTATTTTTGTACCGTCACAATTACTGGAAGAAAAGCAATACATATGAATGCCTAAATGATAGATTTTATGTTGTCTTTTCCTTGGTAACAATAAATTCCCTAAATTATACTCATGATTGCTTTTTTTAAAAAATTGGAAATCAAATGCTGTAACAATAACAAGGGGGGATATTCTTCAAATATTGAACTCCTATGTATGAGGCTCAGTATATTAAAGGATGACATGAAAATCAAGAAGACGGTACTAGAAACTGGATTGAGTTGTACCTAAATAGGAACAGACAGCCCTTGAATTAAAATGCAAGTCCTCACCTTGAGAAGCAGTGTGACTCAGTGGAAAGAGCATAACTCTGGGAGTCAGAGCACTTGGGTTCTAATCCTGGCTCTGCTACTTGCCTATAGTGTGACCTAGATCAAGTCATTCAACTTCCTTCTGCCTCAGTAGTTGGTATTAAAATGCCATGAGTTGGGATGAAGGGCACATAGAACATTTTTTATTTTGCAACCTGTTTCACAACTTTGGTACACATCAAGTTTTAACTCTCCAACACTTTCGTTCTTTAGCCATGAGGGGCGGGGTTTTGGGGTGGAGCAGGGAGTGAGTAGGGGACACCTGGGGAAAATAAACAGTTTAAAAAGCTGCTTTTTGAGGGGAAAAATGGCTAATTAATCAATAGTGTTCATGGAGCACTTATTGTGTGTGCAGAACACTGACCTGAGCAGTTGGGAGAGTACAGTAGATTCACAGACATGATCTCTCTGCCATCAAGGAGCTTAGAATTTTTTAATGGTATTTGTTAAACCCTTACTTTGTGCCAGATGCTGTTCTAAGCGCTGGGGTAGATACAAAGGAAACAGGTTGGACACAGTTTAAGTCCCACATAGGGCTCACAATCTTAATCCCCATTTTACAGATGAGATAACAGACATAGAGAAGTGAAGTGACTTTCCCAGAGTCACACAACAGACAAATGGAAGAGCTGGGATTTGAACTCAGGTCCTTCTGACTCCCATGCCCGTGCTCTGTCCACTAGGTCATGCTGCTTGGGAAGAAAGTTTAGAGAGGGGGCCAAGGGCAGACAAGAAACTAGTGGAATGGAAAAGAAGGGAGCATCACCTGTCCACTAACAGGTGAAGTTGGCTTTCTAGTTACCAGGGAGTGTTAGATAAACCATTGTTATGGAGTACAAGTGGGTCACAATATTACAAAACCTCTCTGATTCTCTATAAATACACTAATGTAATATGTATTCATCTATAACTGATTGCGTGCCCACTTCTGGTAATAATTATTATTAAGTGCTGTCAAGTCATTTCCAAATCATGGCTATTCTATAGATATATGTTCTCCAGAAAGCCCTGTGTTCTGCCATAAACCGTAATCTTGCTAATGGTTCTTCCATTATCGTTGTTATGGTTTCTATCCATCTAGGTGCTGGTCTGCCTTTTCCACATTTTCCCTGGACTTGTTCTAGCATTAGTGTCTTCCCCAGAAAATTAATCCTCCTGATTATATGTCCAAAATATGCTTATCTAAATCGAATCATTCGGCATTCCAAAGACCACTTTGGCTTCATTTGCTCCAAAACCCATTTGTTTGTGTTTCGAGCAGTCCGTGGTATTTGCAAAAACCTTCTCCAACACTACATTTCAAAAGAAATGATCTTTCTATCCTGTTTTTACATTGTCCAGCTTCCAGATCTATTCATTGTCACTGGAAACACCATAGAATTGACAATTTGTATTTTTGTGGCAATTGTTACATCAGCAAATTTCATGACTCTTTTTTCAGGCTCTTCCCAGCAAATCTTCCTAACATTAATCTTTGGCGTATTTCTTGACTACTATGTCTTTTATCATTGATTATCGATCCCAGGAGAGAAAAATTGTCAACTATTTCAATCTTCTCTCCATTCACTATAAATGTGTTAAAACTTCCAGTTGCCATGATCTTTGTTTTCTTGACATTCAGATGTACACTTGGTAAACTTCTGGTTAAGTTGGTAAAAATAAGCACCCCATATTTTTTCAGGAACCAATCCCCTATTCATTGTCCTATGAGAAAATTGGCTCTGACTTACGATTTGAGTTAAGGCCCAGTTTTCAGGAACCAACCTGATTCAGATGCCCAAGGGATTCCTTTTTTTATGGCATTTGTTTAACGCTTACTATTTGCCAGGCACTGTACTAAGCTCTGGGGTAGACACAAGCTAATCAGGTTGGACACATTCCATGTTCCACATGGGGCTCACAGTATTAATCTCCATTTTTACAGATGAAGTGGCTGAGGCACACAGAAGTTAAGTGACTTACCCAGGGTCACACAGCAGGCAAACAGTAAAACTAACACTAGAACCCAGATCCTTCTGACTCCCAAGCCTGTTCTTTACCCACTAGGCTATGCTGCTTCTAGTCCTGTACTGCACATGTTGGTAAACCTCACTTTACCTGCCTATCTTATTTGGCTGTTCTGTAACATCTCTGCACTTCCTTTTCTTCATCTGTAAAATGGGAATTAAGACTGTGAGCCTTATGTGGGACAGGGACTCTTTCCAACAGGATCATCTTGTCACCCCAGCACTTAGTACAGTGCCTGGCACATTGCACGTAGCAAATGCCTTAAAAAAATGACAAACCTGGAATAAAACATGTATGTGAAAATATTTAAATGCCAATTCAATCCTTTTCAATGGCTCAATGTAAGCGTATTGCCGAAGGGATTTCAATCAGCTCCAAAGGTTTGATTTCACAAAAGGCTCTTTAAACAGTTATAGGTGTTGCTACTGACTGTGGGGATTCTCCCAGACTAACACCCCTGAGGAGGTTCTTTCACAGCCTAAGTGACAATCAGAGTTCCTGTCAGTCAAGGAGTGGGGAATTGGGAATGATTTCAGAGTCGGGCAGCACCTCCTAGTCTGTGATTGAACTTCTCTAGGCAATTGATATTCTCTATTCTTATTAAGAGCTCTTGTTCTATAAACAATAATTGTTTGTGGAAAGCTACCTACTAAAGTAAAATAAAGTAGTGGAGACCACGACACAGTTATCTTCTAATGGCAGGGGAGGGCCTTAAATCAAAAAGGTAATATTTGTTCTTGAAGGCATGGATCATGTCCACTAACTCTGCTGTACTCAGGTGGCTAGTACAGTGCTGTATTTAGAGAAGGCCCTCAAATACTTTTAAGCGATAATTGTACTTTCCTAAACAGCCCTCATGTGTTGAAGCTTCATCACTGCTTGTTTAAACATTATGGTATGCTAATCACCTTTTCTGTAGAAAAAATAGGGAAGTACAGATATTTGGAGCTAGCGCTGGTAACTATAGTAAGGACATATCAGAGAAATAAGCATGTGCGCGGGTGTGTAAACACACACACACAACACCTAATTAAAAGCAAAACACATTCTATCTGTATACGTCATGTTTTAATGCCCCCAAATGTGTGCCTAAAATAAATCAGCTCTTTTTAATAACAAAGAATTTATGACAATATTTCCATAGTAAATAATTTATGCTGGATCTTCTTCAGTCTAGATGCCACAGACATCTTTTAAGCTTACTGCCCTAATAATGATGGTATTCGTGAAGTTAACTCTACTAATAGTTTGTGTAAATTAATATGTACAGATTTGCTGCGGTCATAAGTGTGTACTTGGTGTAGGAGGGCTGAGCTGTTGTAAGTGGGATATTACTTGGAGAGAAGGAAACACAGTCAGGGTAGTCTTCCTGGAAGAGATATTGCAATGGTAGTAATAGGAGTATGAGTATTTATTTAGTGACTACTTATACCAGGCATGAGGGAAGTTTGAAAGAACAGAGTGACACATTCTTTGCTCATGAGGAGTTTACGCCATAAAAAGCATATATTATCAAAGTGTTCACTCGTGGGGTATTGGTCCAGTGATTTATTAAGTTTATCAAACAGTTTTTTTCTAGAATTATTGATTGGCTCTCACAGCTTTCTCTCACAAGGTCCTGGGGTAGTGATTTTCTTTTAACCTTCTCTGGATGATGATTAAAAGTAGTTCTCTCTTCTAGCCAGAGGTCACAAGGAACAGAGTGATTCCCTCCCTAGCCGTGGGGAGACAGATGAGCCCTTGTGCTCTCCTCTGCCCAGCCAGTCAATGAAGCAGGTGGGGGTCTGGCACAATCGGTGAATTGCCCATGTGTGAGGGAGAGTTCTGTGCTCTTCTACAGACCAGGAGCAAAGGATCAGGGGTCCTGGTTCCTTGCAGCTTTTGGGCATTGATTCCCAATGGCTCCATTTGGGTTTAAGGTGGCCACTGCTACTCTTCTGGGCTCCAGATACCCTGGGGAGGATCTGAGTCGGGCTGATTTAGGGGGTCTCTGAGGAGAACCTAAAGGCATGGGCAACATCTATGCACTTGGATTTGTGACCTTTAGATGCCTGATATTCTCCCCCATCCCCAACCCAACTGCCATTATGTATATATTTTTGAATTATATATTATACAATATATAATACTTATATAATATGAATATACTCATATATGACTACACTTATTCATATTAATGTCTATCCACACCCTAGGCTGTAAGCTCGTTACAGGCAGGGAATGTGTCTGCTAATTCTGTTGTACTGTACTCTCCCAAAAACTTAGTACAGTACTCTGCACATAGATAGTGCTCAGTATCTGTAATTTATTACATCTGAAATTTATTATTCATATTAATGTCTGCTCTCCCTCTAGACTATAAGCTTGTTGTGGGCAGGGAACGTTACCTTGTTATAATGTACTCTCCCAATTGCTTAGTACAGTGCTATTATTTCAACCTGAAATATCCAATTGTTGATAAGAACAAGGTAGTGCATGTTTGATAATCTGTTCAATGTTTGGTGGGGGTAATGGGATCGTAGCTTTTTTACATTAGAAGCACACTGTGAATTTCCTTATTTTCTGAGAGCAACCATAGAAACCAATTTCAAGAAGCCAACAATTAAAAGTTAGACTAGCATTAAATTCATTTTGCTATGGAAAGAAAAGTATTTAGAGACCTGAATTTGTATAAATAATTAGGTCACGGACTTTCGGTTTGAAGATGATTGAAAATCTTTGTAGAAAAGATTGATGGTAGAATGTGTGAACCAAATAATCTTTCAATGTTCCTTATGAGTTTGATTTTGATTTCAAAAATAAAATTTGCTCAGTACTGCAGTGTATGTAAGTATAGATGGGTGATGTGGGAGCATATACCCCCCTCAAGAAAGGATTATGAATTGTTTCCTAGAAGGAGCAAAGCACTGTGGAATGAAGTCTGAGGTCATGGTCCAAGTCTAGCAAAATCAGGATACCAAGAAGAGAACAAGGACTTTTCTCTATGTGCACAATAATGCAGAAGATAGTTTTTTTCAACCTCTGATCCTACAGATGCCTAGAGATTCACATTTGGCAGTGGAATCTTCAAAAACGAAGAATGGGATTGGTCTATTTATGCAGACTAATAAACTGGAAACTTTAACAAAGTGTCACCTAAGGAAATAGTACTCTGTCAAATGAGCCATTAGCACATTACTTGCATTTGAGATCACTGGAAGAACTCTTCCAGGAATAGAGATGTGTCGATGTCAAAGAAATGTCACCTAATTTAAATAAGAAATTGCCTAGTTAGCAATTATTCTACCAGAAATCATTCATCTTTCCCCAACTGACCCATCATGTACTCAGAACTGATCTGAAGCTTGCTGGTGGTATTTATTCACAGGAAAGGCTCCTGTTAAGTCCAGACATCCTTGGGAAACATGTTTTCTTAAAGATGCCCTGGGAAAATTTCCAAGATGATGCACTGTCAAAGATTGGAGGTGGGTGCTGGATTGATAAATTGAGCCAGATAATAGATGCAACTATTCTGTCTTGCAGAAAGGTAGTGAGTTCTCCAGCATAGATGTCAATCATTCCTACTGAGCTTGTGACAATTGAGGGCCCTTTACTTGTATGTTACAAATCACCTTAAAAGGCTGTAAATGAATCTTCATTATAAACTACAAAATTATTAATACACTCATTTTTGCTTGACAGATTTTTTTATGCTACCTTTGATGGTTTCCCAACTGTTCTGTTTATTATTTATTACATCATGCCAGAAGTCCAGGGTTGTATCCAAAAGTTCTACTTGACTACCTTGAGATTACATATTGTTCTGCCATTACATTTTTTTTTTTTGAGGGTGACGAGATAAGGTAATTTCTCCTTAAGGAATTAGATATAGAGTGCAGGACCTTACATTATCACTACCGCAATAAGCATGATGTATTCCATCGTATTTATTGAGTGCTTACTGTGTGCAAAGCACTGTACTAAGCTCTTGGGAGACTACAATATAAAACATATCCTGGTCCTGGTGTTCTTAGTGGTACAATACTTAAAGTGTTTTCTTTGTGTAAGAAACACAGTCCCATAATGTATAAACCATGGACTAAGACTCTTTGAGGGATGACTGTTTTGGCACCAACCTTAAGGCCTACATGATAAAAAAAAATGAGAAGCCTTTATAGCTCCTCGGCAATTAAATGATTACAAGATGGATTTTTAAAAAACAACTGATCGGGTCAGTTTACTTGCTGTCACTTGGTCAGTGAGAAAGTCCAGAGCCAGGCCTAGGAGTCAGAGACCCTGAATTCTAATCTTTGTTCCATCACTTGCCTGCTGTGTGACCTTGGACCAGGCACTTATCTTCTCTGGACCTCAGTTTCCTCATAGGTAAAATGAGGATTTGATACCTATTCCCCTCCTACCTAGACTATGAGATCTATAGGGACGGTGACTGTTTTATCTGATTATCCTGAATTTACCTCAAGGCTTAGTACAATGCTTGATGCATAGTAAGTGCTTAACAAATATTATTATTATCATTATCATTAATGAGATGAGTGGGAGGAGCAAGATCTATTGTATTAATACAAAACCATTTTCTCTTATCTAGGGATTAACACTATGTTTCAAGAAGAGTGCTCCACTAGCATACATCTTGAACCTAATTAAAATCTTGTCTTTAGGTCAGGTAATTAAGCCTCAGAGCATCCTGAGGAAAATGAATTCCAAGTGTGGACCTGCTGTTTTTAACCAGCCACTTGTTAAGAGAGTTGTTAATGAATTCATGATCTACTTTTTAGTGACATCAGGCTCTCTTCCATCAATAAATTAGGCCAGTTGTAGTCTTTCATCAGGGGAAATAACACAATTTCTGCTATAGAGAACGTAACTGTCCCTCTTTATTTTTTTAAGTGAATTATTTCCTAATGAATGCTCTTCATCACAGAGGAGTTATAGAGTTTAGTTATAGTTTGAGTATTACATCCCCAAGTTTTAAGGAACAAGTCAAGTAGGCTCTGTGAATCTTGCAAAGTGTATTTTCAGGACTGGAAGAGTTCAACGGTGAATGTGGCTTTCTCTTCCCAAGTCATGTACATTAATTTTTTGAAATTATTTTCTCCTCGCCTAACTGAGCAGGACTACCTGATCTTAATTTTTTCAACTGCTTGTTTCACTCCATCATAAATATTCATAAATACTTTATGATCTATATTGAAGAGACAGAATGAAGTCTGTAATTACCATGGATTCAATTCTATCTTCCTGATTTTTGTAGAGTGCTTCACAGACTCATGACTCTCCCAGTACCGGTAAATACTTTCCTCTGACTTCCTCTGAGTTTTTATTGCATATGTTACCTGGATAATAAACTCAGTTCTCTCCTTCAGTATTCAAGTGTGGCTCTTGCTGGGTATTGGAACTTCCATCTGGTTCTTAATCTAACCGTTTTAGCCACAGGCAGTGTAAAACAATGTGCTGATTGGGGCTCGATTTGTTTCAAGTTAATTATTGAAAATCTGAAAGCTGGGGCCAATATGACACGGCTTCCTTGGATCCTTGGGCACATTTATTCAAATCCAAGCCGCTGGGCAGCGATTCTAAGAGTAAAGCTTCTCTGCATGAGACTTAATCAGTTAAATCTCTTGGAACTACTCTTGGTTGTGGTTTAGGGAAAACAAATGCGATACTGATAATAGGAAAGGGAAATAAGGATAATGATTTCAGGGAGATGGGAACAGGTCTTGGGGACTTGCAGTGTACTCTCCCAATAGCCTAGTCCAGTGCTTTGCACACAGTTAACACTCAATGAATACTACAATAAATAAATGGGCATGCATCTTTGGAAAATAATGGGATGGGCCCAGTAGTAAATACCATTATACCTGTTTCATGGACCACTTCATTTATTGTCTGCCTTCTCTGTCATCACACATTTTCTTCTCCTCAGACCTACTGTTTCCTATTCCCTTTTGACACGTTCTCACTTTAAGTACATGCCACCTACCCCTTGTTCTCTCCACCTCTCCTACTTCTTTCCCATTTCCACAAGCTTCTCATATTTTTTCGTCGATTTTCTCTTCCCTCTAAGTTACCGAGCTTGACTTGGGGTTGGCAGGGGGTTGTAAGCATGTTTGAGAAATAGGGAAAGAATGTGAAGTGGAGGTCAAATACCTGTTCTCCCTTCCAACTAGATTGCGAACTCCATGGGGTAAAGGGTCTCTGTCCAACCTGATTTTATGTATCTATCTGAGGATTTGGCACATAGTAATAATTTAATAAATACCACTATTATTATTACTATTCTCAGCCTGCAGTCATAAGATCCAGATGACCCTAAAGCCAAGAAAATGTCACACACTTTTTGTGTAAGGATATTTCTCAGAGCTGGGCTACATGCTCAGAAAATATGACTGATTACCCAACTTCCAGGCACAGTTGAATAATTACTGACATTCTTCTCAGTACCGTTTCTACCCAAATGGCATTGCTGTCTGCTTTCACTGAAGTGTAAGAGGAAAATGGAAACATCTCCTCTAGACCAACTTGAAAGTCTTTCGTTATTTTTTCCCTTAGGTTTATCAGATTTTCAATTAATCAGTTGTAGGAATGCTAGAGATTGGAGAAAGGGAATGAACACTTCAATCTGCAAAAGTCTCCCAAAGTTTTGTCTCTAAAACACATGTTCTTATTTCTACACCAATTGAGTTTATCTCTTCCAAATTCCAAAATGGCAAACAAAACTTTCCTGAAAATTAAGAGATATGATTGGATGAAATTCAAGTGAAAAAAAAGGCAATTAGCAAGAAAATTTCCCAAATCAGAATCCATTTTGCCATACCACTTTGTGAAAGATTCTCTTGCCTAGAGTCTGTTATTTCTTTCCAATCAGTCATATTTATTGAGAGCTTACTATGTGCACAGCACTGTTCTAAGTGCTTGGAAAAGTCCAACACAACAGAATTAGTAGACATGTTCCCTTCCCATAATAGGTTTACAGTAGAGGGGGAGACAGACATTAATATGAAAACATAAAGTCTTTCTTGAAAGTAAAACATGTTCATTTAGGAAGTCTCTCAGGTGAGTGGGTACCTTTGCTCCAGAGATAATACAACTGTACTGCGGGCCTATCTCCTCCCAGAATTGCAGATCATGTGGCTTTATCTCTCAGAGCAGAGTGGAATGGGTACGAAGAGGGAGAGCACTTGGAGTTTGGGCCCGGATGTGGTGGTGTTCCGACGATCTAGGGTTACAAGGACTAGTAAAACACTTTATTTCCTTGCACTGTGGGTTGTTTACTGTGGGCACCCAATATATGCTCTCATTATTCCTATTGCTACTATTAATACTAAAAATAATAATTGTGGTGTTTGTTAACCTCTATGCTAAGTCCTGGGGTGAATACAAGACAATCGGCTCTTATATGCGGTTCACTGTCTTTCGACTCCCAGGCCCGTGCTGTTTTCATTAGGCCGTGTGGGTGGCAGCCACTGCTGCCCTGTCATCAGTATTCAGTCCTATCAATCAATCAACCAGTGAGATTTATTGAGTGCTTATTGTGTGCAGAACACCACACTAAGCGTTTGGGAGAGTACAGTACAGCGGAGCTGGTAGACACATTCCTTGCCTCATTTGGGAGGATCAGATGGGAGTCTGGGCTTGTCTAATATTACCAAGTACTGGTCAGTTTAAAGTGCTGCTGTCATATAACATTATATGATGGGTTTTGTTTCATAGAATTGGACTGTTAGGTAAAGTGGCTTTAAAAAGGTCACGGGTTCTAATCCTAGCTCCACCACTTGTCTGCTGTGTGACCTTGGACAAGTCTCTTCACTTCTCTGTACCTCCATTACCTCATCTGTAAAATGGAGATTTAGACTGTGAGCCTCATGTAGGATAGGGACTGTGTCCAACCCAATTTGTTTGTATCCTCCCCACTGCTTAGTGTAGTGCCTGGAACACAGTAAGTGCTTATCAAATACCGTAATCATTATTATTATTATTATTGTAATTATGTGGCCTCATGGGCTAGGTAATATGCATGGCCCTCACACTTCTCACTTAATAGGTTGGTCTTCTCCTTTGTCAAAATGGTGTCCTGAGATGAACAGTGCAGAATCAAGTATTTTGTCATTATTAGATTTGTTTAGGGAAAACCAACAATCCCTCCCTACTAAATGGCCCATAAATGGTACCCCTGAAAGAGGGACAGTCTGAAGGAAGAAAATTATAGAAGAGGCAGCTAACATAGCCACCAGCTTTATTAGTTTAGAGATCTGGGGATGCAGTAATGGAATCCAGATACAAAGTTACCACTTAGGAAAATCAAGTTAGATTGCCAGAATACTTTACCCAATATAAACATTCTGATTGCAGCCATAACAACATTACAGGGAGGGTGAGTGTTCATGTCTGATGATATTCAAGGCCAAAGTTCTTTTATTACTTTATTCTAAATGCTGTTTTAGGTGCATTCCTTTAAACTATTAAATCTTAATGTATTCTTCATCAGAGTTTTTCCCTGAAACCTATAGCACATCTCTCTTTTCCACTAGATTGTAAACTCTTTTATAGCAGGAGTCATGTCTGCTAATTCTATTGTACTCTCCCCTGTAAAGTGCTCTGCACACAGTAGGTGCTCAATAATGCTGTTGCTTATTGGATCTACTGGTCCTAGACTTTTTTTTCAAATTCTTGCCCCGATTTCTCTGATTTAGAAGGTAGGACTAGCAAATGAACTCAGGGAGTTTAAAACTTAGGAGAAGAATTTCTGAAAGTTATAAAATAAATCAGTATTTTAAACTGGATTTCATTTTAACCCTCTAGTGCTAGGCACAATATCTCCAGAGGGGTCCAAGGGGGCTTCACATATAGCCAACTAACCAGCTAATTCCTCTTGAGGAATGGCAAAATGAAGGAAAAAAGGAAATAAATACATGCTTCTTAGTCCAGTGCTATCTGGCATAGGATGTTTCTAAGATATTTTGGAAGAAATGTCATCCCTCTAGACTGCATGCAGCTTTGCTGTCAGGGAATATATCTGTTACATCTTACTATTCCAAAAACTTAGTACAGTGTTCTGCACACAGTAAGTGCTCAATAAATATCATTGATGGACACATTGATCGAAATGAATGTAAATTAATGATAATAATAACTGTGGCATTTGTTAAGCATTTAGTAAGTCCCGGGCACTGTATGAAGCGCTGGAGTGATACAAGCTAATTGGGTTAGACCTATTCCCTGTCCCATCTGGGGCCCACAGTTCCAATCCCCATTTTACAGATGAGATAACTGAGGCCCAGAGAAGTGAGGTGACTTGCCCAAGGTCACACAGCAGACAAGTGGCGGAGCTGGGATTAAAACCCGTGACCTTCTGACTCCCAGGTCCATGCTCTATCCACTCTGCTATACTACATCTCAATCAGTTCACTGCTATTTACAATCTAATGGGGAAGAGAAGCAGCTACAACCTAAATTGAAGGAAGGAGGGAAAGAGAGAGAGAGAGAGAACATAGATGCATTTGGTAAAAGAAAATGAGGGAACAGGGTGAGACTAATCAATTCACCTTGAGTAGCAGGTTTAAAAAAAAATATTTCACCATGATTCCTTACTGTAATTATCTTTTAAATATTTACAGTAAGAAGAATGATCCATTTAATCAGTAGTTTAATTGAGTGCATATTAAGGGCAGGGTACCATACTAAATGCTTGGGAAACTATGAGTCAAAAAGATTGGTAGACTTGATCCCTGCTCCAAGGAGCTTATAGTCTAGTGGCAGTTACTACCGAAATGGATTTTCCAAATAAAAGCACTCGAACCTCATAAGTATAGCCCATGTGACCAAGGGTATTTAATAACAGAGTCTGATTGAATGACATAACCTGGGATAGTTTGTAATTTCTTTCAGATGTAGAGGGACACTTTCAGTCCTTAAAATATTGTAAACAGGTGTTACCATATCAACAACAGGTGTTGCCTGTGAAGTTCCCAGTAAGCAGTTGGAATCCCAAAAGACGTGGGAGAAGGCATTTCTTTCATGTAAAAAGGACACCGTGTGTTTGCTTGAAGACAAATGTTATGAAAGGAAGAAGGGATTTGGCTTGAACTTTAAAGTAAGAACGTCAGTTTAATCCCTGCATGTGTTGGTCTGGGCCCTTGCTCATCTGGAAGGATGACTTTGGAATCCTCTACAAGGAAATTCTACAATGTTCCATAAGGAGAAAAACATGTGCAATTAATTTATGCTAGTCATAATTGTAGAATTAAAGTCACTGTCTAGCTGATTTTATCCCTTGCCTGGAAATGCCTCGTGTGACCACTTAGCCTAAATTCGGGGGTACATATGTGTTAGCACATACATTACAGACATATTTCTGAGTTTTCAAAGATCTCAAAACATTCTGCAAGGAGAAGCAGCATGATCTAGTGTAAAGAGCACGGGCCTAGGAGTCAGAATAAACTGGGTTCTAATCCCACTCTGCCATTTATCTGCTGGGTGACCTTGTGAAAGTCACTTCACTTTGCAGTGGCTCAGTGACCTCATCTGCATAATGGGAATTAAGACTGTGTCCAATTTGACTAGCTTATATCTATCCCAGCAGTTAATATAGTGCTTGGCATATTACTTTTGTTTTGACCTAGTCTCTCTATGCTTTTCTCCTTCTTGGTGGAAAGAGCAAAGGCTGAGGTGTTAGAGGACCTGGATTCTAATCCTGTCTCTGTTACTTGTCTGCTGTGTGACAACTTTGGGCAACTCACTTAACTTCTCTGTGGAGGATGATTATATTGTCAACAGAAAGCCAACCTTATATATATACTTGTTGAGCTAAAAAATGTGGCTTTTTTCAAAGGAAAATTGTGGGATAGGCAGACAATGGAATTAATACACAGCTATCCATTCCCTTGTAACTTTGGGCCAGATGATCTCTTCTGATAATGAAAAAAACTGGAGCTCTTCAAAACCAAAAATCTGCCGTGATTTTATAGGAAACCCGTCATGATAAAATCTTCTTGATGAGCTGTGGAAATGAACTATTAGATACTGTATGACACTAAAAAGTATTTATGTCATCGGGAAGAATGTTTAGGGATGGAAAGCATGTAAGCAAATTCAAGTGATATCCTAGTTTTAATATCCTTAACCTTCCCTTTAAATATATGCATATAAATTTCCTTGAAAATGTTCTTGCTAGTAAGCAGTAACTCCCTTTTTTCTTCTCCCCGTATGTGTATTGTTTTAGTGTCTGGCTAGATTATAAATTTTCAAGGGTAGGGATCATTCCTATTCAGCTCTTAGAAGAGTGCTTGGCACAGAGTAAGTGCTTAACAAACCCCATTGTTATTATTGACCCTATTGTTCTCTCCCAAGCTCTTAGTTTACTGCTATGCCAGTCGATGCTCAATAAATAGTACTGAGTAGTGAGTGAAGCTGCTTTCCTCAAATTCTATGCCCTCCACCTGTGCTTCTGACCCTCAATCCTTTTGACCTCATCAAAACAATTGCCCTTTCCTTTCTTCCCTCCCTGATTGCTTTCTTCAACTGCTCCCTTTCCAATATCTCCTTCCCCACTGCTTTCAAACATGCCCATTTGTAAACCCTGTCCTACCTCAGTGCTTAGCACAGTGTTTGACACATAGTAAGCACTTTAAAAAAATATTAAAAATCTACCTCTGCATGAAACGGAAATTCCTTAGCATCGTCTTTAAGACACTCAATCATTTCTTTCCCCAAATCACATGCTTTGCTCCTCTAACACTAATCTACTCTTCATAGCAACATCTTGTCCTTCCCACTACCTGTACTTTGGCCACATTCTCGTGCCTGGAACTTCTTCACCTTTCAATCTGACCATCCCCCACTCTTCCTACCTAAAATCACATCTCCTCCAAGAGGCCTTCTTAGACTAAGCTCTTAATTTCCCCTATCCTCCCTCCCCACTTCATCTTCTATGAAATAGACTGCGTTCCTGTTAAGCCCTTTGATATTTATCCCAGTCCCACAATGCTTATGTAAATATTCTCTACTATTTCCCCTAACCTTATAGTATTTTATAGTCTGTGCCCCCCTAGATTGCAAAATCCTTGTGGGCAGGGATTCTTTCTACCAGCTCTGTTGTATTGCTCTTTCCCAATTGCTTAGTTGACTGCTCAGAGCATATTAAATGCTCAATACAAACCATTTACTGATTGAATGAGAGATGAGAAGAATTGCTTGTATGCATTGGAAACCTTCTTCAGAGAATTTTCTATAGGCACACACAAAAAAATTGGTATATGATGAAATCAATATAAATGTGAAAAGATCTGCATAATTTTTTCCCAAATAGTTACCGATGCATTAGTTATTTTGTCAGTCCCAGGAGTTCAACAAAGGATGATAACACATTAAAACTGTTGGGTCTTTTCTGTGTTGAGCATCCTGCCAGAAGTAAAGGTTGAATTACCCTGGTCCTGTCCTATAATCAAGTTATGACCTCTACCTTGTTGGGGACTGTTTGAGTTTCTTCCTGGAATTGCTTAATAGGGAAGTTCTAATTTTAGCTCCAAGGTTAATTAGAATAAATAAAATGATCAGTGAAAAGAAGCTATTCCCTAATGGCAAGAACCAAAGAATAATGGATGCTGAGCTACTGAAACAATATTGGGCAAGCTGAGAAAAGATAGAGCTATTATTTTATACTATTCTTTGTTTTGGACATGTTAAGCTTGTGTCAGCTGGACATCCAAGAGGAGGGTTTATTTTTGATGGTATTTGTTAATGTCATATTTGTGATGTCCTGAAGGCAGGAGGAAATACAAAATTGCAGAGGAGGAAAGAAATCAGTTGGGGCTGTCTCAGTGTGATCCTGCACTTATCTAATGAATCCTGATCCAAAACCTATACTTATCAATGTTACAAATATTCATGGAATTTCCATATATAAAAAAGCTATATCCAAGCTCATTTACTCTCTCTCTCTATATCTCTCTATTATATATAGTGCATATATATATATGTATATGTTTCTGCTTTGATCAAACACAGTTTATTCTAGAATATCTTCGTTGCATTAAAAGTGAAAAGTATTAGGTGTTATCAATTTATTCTTTAAGGTACTTCATATTTTGAATAGATTTTTGAATAGGTAATTGAACAGCACAAGGGACAATTTTAGTAGGGGCTAAGACCTTTTGACTTCTACAAGGCAGTAACTAGAAACTGAGTGTACAAAATCAAGAAGTTGGCCTTCCATTTATTGGAAATTTAAACATCTTGTAAACTAGTAACATTGATGAATGCCTGTGACATGTTCATCCTCATGATTTACGGTAGCTTAGCAACACTGTGAAATGGTACATCACATATGCATTGTGATTTGTTTAACTGAGTAATGAAAATTGGTTTCCACAAGTCATAAAATCACACTGACAAATCTCCGGCATTTACACTAAATTTGTTATCAAACCTAACTTGGAATGATTCTGTTAATTATCTGTCTCCTTAAATATGCATGACATTCAAAATTGAACATTAATATATTATAACTAAACCTATATCATATTTGTAAATACCAAAGACAGTGAGACTCTGGTGTTAAGCAGAACTTTACTGAGCACTGATGTGAAAAGAAATTCAAATATTAAAGACAGAAGCCATTTTTGCCCACTGAAATATTTTCACTTGATCAGAAAACTGATGCTGGTGAATTTTATCAGTAGTCAAGCTTTTGACTAAAGCTTCCTGGCTTTTAAAAAAATATATGTAAATGGTATTTGTTATATGCTTTCTGTGTGCCAGAGTATTGGTTATGTGCTTTCTGTGTGCCAGGCACTGTACTAAAAGCTGGGGGTGGGAGGGTTGATTAAAACATAATCATGTTGGAGAGTCCATATTCCACATGGGACTGACAGTCTTAATTCCAATTTTAAGATGAAGGAACTGAGACAAGGTCATACAGCAGAGAAGTGGTGAGATTAGAACCCAGGTCCTTTGACTGCAGTCCTGTGCTTTTTCTATTAGACCACTCTGCTTCCCCTAACTCTGCTCCTAGTCTCTTTTTTTATGTTGTGCTATTTGTTCAGGTCTTACTATGTAGCAGGCATTGTTCTAAACTCCGGGGCAGGTACAAGCTAGTCAGGTGGGACACAGTCCATGTCCCACCATGGAGCTTACATTCTTAATCCCCATTTTACAGATAAAGTAACTGAGGCACAGAGAAGTGAAGTGACTTGCTTAAGGCTACACAGCAGACAAGGGGTGGAGCTGGGGCCAGGTCCTTCTAACTCCTAAATTAATGCTTAATCCACTAAGCCATGCTGCTTATTTCTAATAATCAGGATTTGTAACTGATGATTTACAGTCCTATCCCGGAAGCTTCCTTCTGGAAATATGACATACTTTTTCCGGAGAGTTGGCTGAGGCAGTAGTAGGCATCTGTCTCACCAACACTTCACTGATATAAGGTGGCTAGTAGTGGTACCGACTGTAGTATGCAAGCCCCTTGTGGTCAGGGAATCCTTCTTAAGCAACTGCTGTATTTCCCAAGGGCTGAGTCTAGTGCAGAGTAATCGGTGGATGTTCAATATGTACGATCACTACCACTATCACCTCACCTGGGGCCTAGTAATCACTCAGACCTCTCAAACTAGAGCTTCTTTTCAGGAAGAACACCCATTTTCAGTAAGCACCATCCAGTTACCTATGGGCTAAATTGATTCTTTTTAAAAAAACTGAATTCTGCAACTGCATGTTTAAGAATTATGATATCTGCTAGGCGGTTACTCTGTGCCATGTACCATACTAAGCACTGGAGTATATTCAGTGGAATCATGTCAGACATAGTCCCTCACCCACATGGGGCTCCCACTCTAGAGGACTGTTTTACATATTGCATTTAAAAATTTTTGTTTTCATTCAAGCTAAAAGGACTCCTCAATTATTTTGGTCACAGTAGTTAGGATTGGCTGAAAGCTGTTGGTTAGAGCCTGAGCAGATCTGGGCTTGCAAACATTGGTGTGTGTGTCCAGAGTTGAGTTCCAGAGTTGGTTGGCCATTTACTCACAGGGCTACAATTACTGGCACCCCACTGAGAGGACTGGTCCACTTCTCAGTGGCCACAGGATGGAGGTACATTTTGCAAAGGGGGGTCTTTGTAAACTCCCAAAAAGTCTTTCGGTCAAACTGACAGATGAGCGGGTATCAGTGCCCCAGACAGACTCTGAACTGAATTGATTGAGGCAGGGGCAGCAGTGGGGGCTGGGTGTTAGGAAAGGGAAAGGCTGATACCAATGCTGTTTGCTTGAATTTATGTCTTTCTTTAATACCAGGGACTAGATTTCTCCCACATAGATTATGATTGCAAATAAAAAACCTGTCTACCACCTCTGTTATATGGTACTGTCCCAAGCAGTTAGAACAGTGTTCAGCACATAGTAAGCACTCAATAAATATGATTGATTGAATAGTTGAAATAGACAAATCATCCAAAAAGAAGTTCTCTCTATATATTGCCTTTCCCTTTAGGTGACCTCCTATCTGTAGGGAAGCAGCAGTGGCCTAATGGAAACAACACAGGCCTGGGAGTCAGAGTACCTGGGGTCTGATTCCAGCTCCACCACTTGCCTGATGTGTGACCTTAGGCAAGTCAGTTAATGTCTGTGTGCCTCAGTTTTCTCATGTGTAAAATAGGGCTACAATACCTGTTCTTCCTCCTACTTAGACTGTGAGACCCACATGGGACAGGGATTCCATCTACCTAAGTAACTTGTATCTACTCCAGCACTTAGAACAGTACTTCACACATAGTAAATGTCTAATAAACACCATAATAATAATACCACCTTCTGTCTAACCAACATAAAATCAAGAGGATTCTAGGGAAAATCCCACCTAAAAATTAAAAGTGCAGTTTTTATTTAGTGGATTTACTGTTAAACCTAATTTTTTCAAACTTGCTAATGTTCATTTTACTAGTAAATAAAACATCAACAATTCCATGGTAAATGAAAGCCCTTAGTTTTGAAAATTATCTTCCCACTGAGTAATTTTCCTTGAAATGTATAGGCAGTTTAATTGAGTGGGCATCTCAAAATGCTATAATTATTTCAGTATTTAGTAAATAGTGAGCACTGATTATGTGTTAAGTATAAAGGACGTAGAGGAAGATCAAAGTACTGCACTGTAAGCTTGCTATCATTAGGATGTATTGGAACTCTTGTGATTATGTCCTCATCAGGAAAATCCTGTAATATACCTCATTCTGCCCACCCAGCTGGTATTTACAAAATTACTGGCAAGTACAAGCCACTGCCTCCTGAATGTGTGCTAAGTGGTGAAGTGGGGTAAAAGAGAGAGTAGAAGGCAACTTCCAAGTGAAACTGCAAAGATTTTTTTTAAAAATTTCTGAGAAAACAAAGCTCCTCAAAACAAGAAAATTTATTAATCAATCATTTAGTGAGTGCTTACTGTGTGCAGTACGCAGTACGAAGCACTTGGGAGAGCACAGTATCATAGATTTCTCCTTTCCCAAGCATTTAGGTCAGTGCTCAGTACTTAGTACAGTGCTTAGTACAGTAAGTGCTCAATAAATACAATTGAATGAATAGATTTGGTAAGGCAAGCTTACAGCCTAGAGGGGGAGACAGACAATATAAATAAAAATATTATAGATATGTACACAAGTGTTGGGGGCTAAGGGTGGGGCGAAGAAAGGGTTCAAATCCAAGTATAAAGGTGACACAGAAGGGAGTGAAAGAAGAGGAAATGGGAAAGGCCACTTGGAGGAGATGTGATTTTAAAAAGTTTTGAAGGTGGCTAGAGTGACTATTGGATGTGAAGAGGGAAGGCATTCCATAGGCAAAGAAGCAGAGTGTGGGCAAGTGGTCAGTGACCAGATAAACAAGACAAGGTCCAGGGAGTAGGTTGGCATTAGAAAAGTGAAATATACTTACTGGGATGTAGTAGGAAATCAGGGAGGTAAGGTAGGAAAGAGGCAGGTCATTCAGTGCTCTTTAAGTAGTTCTTGAGTGCTGCTTTGTGAGAAGCAGCATGGCTTAGTGGATCAAGCCCGGGCCTGGGAGTCAGAAGGTCATGGTTTCTAATCCTGGCTCTGCCACCTGACTGCTGTGTGACCCTGGGCAAGTCATTTCACTTCTCTGGGCCTCAGTTACCTCATCTGTAAAATGGGGATTGAGACTGTGAGTCCCACATGGGGCAAGGGACTGCATCCAACCCGATTGGCTTGTATCCGTGCCAGGTACTTTATTAGTAAAGTGCCTGGCACAGAGTAAGTGCTGAACAAATACCATAATTATATTTTTAAGTGTATGGTAAGGAGTTTCTGTTTGATACAGTGGTTGATGGACAACCCCTGGAGGTTTCTGAGGAGTGGGGAAACAAGGATTGGATAGTTTTGTAGAAAAATAATCTGGGCAGCAGAGTGAAGTGTAGAATGGAGTGGGAGAGACAGAATGTAGGGAAGTCGGCAGGGAGATTGAACTCGGTAATAAAAGGATGATAGTATAAGTGCTTCAATGAATGTAGTAGTAGTTTTCATGGAGAGGAAAGGGCGGATTTGAGTGATGTTTTGATGGTTGAAGTCACAGGGTTTGTGACAGATTGAATATGTGGGTTGAATAAAAGAGATGAGTCACTGATAATGTCATGATTGTGAACTTATTAGATAGGAAGATTGTGGTGATGTCTACAGTTAGGTGGCGGGGACGGGGGCGGAGGGAAAACTCGGAAATCAACTCTGGCCTGCTCAATGTCTCACTTGAACAGCATCGCCAGCCTGGCCCAGGCTGAAACATTACACACGGGCATCACAATGGCCCTGTAAAATCATACAAAATTAGTCTACCAACATAAATATAACATGATCTTAAACTGATGGAAGAATGATATATTATGTCAAAGAAAAGATATGTGGTAAAGATGCTGTGAACAATTGTGTTTAGAGAATAGCTATATTCTGTAAATGTATTCTCCTATGTTATGTGCTACTACACTATTGTTTCTAACAATTCAGTTTTATTCTTGTTAGAATTAGATCTCCACATCTGGAGAGTAGTTCAGATAATCCATTTGTTTATTAGAGATAAGAAAGAGAACCAACTTCATGCCTGGAGGTGTAAATGACTCTATTTAAAATGCATAACTGATTCATGATGCAAAGTTTCCTCTTTGAAAGTAGGTGATTTTGAGTGATGAGTTGTTTAGTGGTAACCCAATTCCACTGATAAAAATAACTTCTAAGAGTAGAACTGTAGTGGGATTTGGGAATTTGGCAAATTTGACTGTTAAAAGAATTAATAAGGGAGCTAGGATTTAATAAGTGGAAAACACTGTTCATAGGAGAGACAGTTAAATGTCTGATTGCTTCATGTGTTAGTTCCAAAACTGATAGTCAAAATGGAAGACAGAAAGACAAAGTCTCATTTATACATAGATGAAGGGGAAGGTTTTAGTTTTAGTTTATGGAAAAAAAATGGTATAACAGCAGGTAACTGGGAATCAGAGTTTCCAACCGCCTGTGATGTTTTACCTAATTTTAGTTTTATTTTGTATTTATTCTATTTTCAGATCAGTACTGCACTCATATAAAGAGCCCTTGTCGATTGTGCTACTTAATCCAGAACTGTACTCATCCTAACGAATCATAGCAAAGATCTGAGTGTATGACAAGCTAGTTTTTTTATTCTCTTTAACCCTGTGAACCTCACCCTCACACATGAGCAAAGTCAAGCACTCCGCTCCAGAACACTTTATCTTCTTGGTTTTGATAAAAATGAAAAATGGATGATGAGGAGGTCTAATCCTATGCTTATGAATGAGTCAGTCCTTGAAGATACAGTACGTGGAAACATAGGATTTACAGAGGTGTCTCTACTTGGCTGTTTTCCATTGCTGGCAAATTTCAATCTGTAGTTGAGCCCAAACTGAGCACCCCCGCCTTTTCCTTTCCTCTCCTCCCCTCCCCATCACCCCTACTCCCTCCCTCTGCTTTATTTATTGCTATTGTTCTTGTCTGTCCATCTCCCCCGATTTGACTGTAAACCCATCAAAGGGCAGGGACTGTCTCTGTTACCGATTTGTACATTCCAAGTGCTTAGTACAGTGCTCTGCACATAATAAGTGCCCAATAAATACTATTGAATGAATGAATGAATTAATGCTCTACCTCCTTCCCCTCCCTAGAGCACTTGAGTATATTTGTACATATATATTACTCTATTTTATTAGTGATGCATATATATCTATAATTCTATTTATTTTGATGGTATTGATGCCTGTCTACTTGTTTTGTTTTGTTGTCTGTCTCCCCCTTCTAGAATGTGAGCCCGTTGTTGGGTAGGGATTGTCTCTATCTGTTGCCGAATTGTACTTTCCAAGCTCTTAGTACAGTGTTCTGCACATAGTAAGTGCTCAATGAATACGATTGAATGAATGAATGGTTATGTGACTTCAGCAGAGCTATGTTGGGTAAGATGATTCATTCATTCAGTCGTATTTTTTGAGCACTTACTGTGTGCAAAGCACTGTATGAAGCGTTTGGGAGAGTGCAACAATAAACTGACATATTTCCTAACCACAGTGAGTTTACAAGGCAGTAGACCCATGAGTTTACGGTCTGGTGAACCGAAAGAGAGTGCATGCAAGCAGGGAAGGCTGAACAAATAATTTAAAGATGTGGCAAAGCACAGTCACAAATGATTTCATGGTATTCTAGTGACAGCAGGCAAACCCGAATGGTGGAGAGCCAGTAGGAGAGGGGTTGCTCTCTTTAAGTTGAAGCTGTGCTCAAAATGCAGCAAAGACATCAATTCAGCAAGGAGTCGTCTGTATCAAGCACTTAGTCCAGTGCTCTGCACACTCTAAGCGCTCAGAAAATACCACTGATTGTCTGTTTGGAGAGCAAAATGGATTGTTGGTTTCACATTCATCCTTCCAGCCACACCTGCAAACATGAATAGACCTGATTGTGATGGGAAGCATAGTTTCTCTTTCTTAAATATACCTCATAAGGCCTCAATCAAGTAGGGAATGAGAAAAAAGAAGAGGGGATAAAAAATAAATGAATTTCTGTTCTCCATCATTTTTGAATCTATTCTCTTGCATTAACAGTAAATCACTGTTTCTCCAATCTTTAAGTAGCCATCTCTACCCTGTAGAGTTAGGTTCATGGCCTGCTTCAATCACAGGACAATTATTAAATCCATTCTTTATTTTCAGTCGATTTCAAACTAATTATCATTATTTTCCCCCCATTTCCTTGATGGATTGTGTAAAATTATTATCTTTCTTATTCACACCAATCCAGCATTTGGAAAAGGGACAAGTATTTATACAAAATCGTTATCCTCCCTCTTGGGAACATGGTAGTCAAGATATAGGTAGCTAGGTATAATTAGATTCATGTAGTTTATTTGTGTTTTCTTTCTAATCAATTGAACCAGTTAGTTAAGCCTTTCTGGGGACAACGGGAGGCGAGGGGGAGAGCCATAACTAATTAGTTCTCTGTTAATAATAACTCTCAGCCATGGAAACAGCAGGTCACATTGCTTTTCTATTAATGACCAAATTATGGCATCCATCGGTGAATGTCATGGAGGAAAATTCCAAGGGTCCTGGCTGAGACTGTGTTCTAGAGCTGAAAACCAAGACTTTTCAGTATATCTGTATTATATTTTACAGTGAGGCCATGCATGAAAATTTTAATTAATCAATCAGTGGTATTTATATTAATGTCAGTCTCCCCCGTAGACTGTAAGCTCGTTGTGGGGGGGAATGTGTTCACTTATTGTTATGAATGCTAAATTAATACGATTGACTGAATGAATCAATGCGTTTATTGAGCAGTTACCGTGTTCAGAGCATTGTATTAAGCATTTGGGAGAGTACAATTTAACAGAGTTGGTAGACCACAAGATGCTCACAGTCTAGTTGGGGAGACAGACATTGAAATACATTATAGATATGCATATAAATTCATTCATTCAGCCATCTTTACCGAGCACTTACTGTGTGCAGAGGACTTTACTAAGTTCTTGGGAGAGTACAGTATAACAGCAAACAAATGTTGTGGGGCTGAGGCAGGGGTGACTATCAGGTTTTTAAAGGGTACAAATCCAAGCACAAGGGTGACACAGAAGGTAGAGGGAGTAGGGGGGATGAGGGTTTAATTGGGGAAGGCCTCTTGCTTGGAGCGATTGTGATTTTAATAAGGCTTTGAAGGTGGGGAGCATGGTGGTCTGTTGAATATGAAGCGGGGAAATGTTCCAGGTCAGAGGGAGGATGTGGGTAAGGGGTCGGCAGTGAGCTTAAGTGAGATCAAGGTAGAGTGAACAAGTTAGCTTTGGAGTTGCAAGGTGTGTGGTCTGGGTTGAAGTAGGAAATCAGTGAGGTGAGATATTAAGGAGCAAACTGGTAGAGTGCTTCAAGCTGATGGTAAGGTGCTTCTGTTGGATGAGCAGGATCGAGGTTAGGCTAGGCTTCAGCAGATCTGGGGGGCTTGGAGGTCCATCAAATGTTCCCAAGGTTAGGCAATAGAGCCTTAGGCCTTTCTTGCGCAGCTCCAGAGAGGATTTCAACATTTGCAGGCCCAGAATTTACCTGATCTGCCCAGTGTCAGCTATGCTCACAGGAACAAAATGAAATTTCACAAAGAACCATCTGTCTTCTTGGCTAACTTGGACTAGTTGGTACTACTATTCTATGGTTAGAGGTTGTTAGAGTTGTAATCTTTTAGTAATAATTATATCTCTACCAATACCATCACAGACATTATTTAATTTATGATGAGACTGATCACCCCATAGTGTTCCTGTTTCTCAGGAGGTGTGGCCTGATGGAAAAGATGTAGGACTGGGAGTCAGAAGATCAGAGATTTCATCCCGGCTCTGCCACTTACCAGTTGTGTTACTCAGGGAAAGTTACTTTCCCTCTCTAGATCTTTTTCCTGATTGGTAAATTGGGGATGGAGTAGCTATCCTCCATTTTAAACTGTGAGCATCTTGTAGGGCTGGGTGTATGTCTATTTGAATGATTTTGTATTTTTGATCTCAGCACTCAGCATAGTTTTCGGCGCAAAGTAAATGCTTAACAAATAACATCATCAGTATTTTTGCCTCTATCTTCGTTCTTCCTCCATGGATGTGCATTCATGCTTCCTCACAAATTTTTAGGACAAGGAATAATTACCACATTATTTAATTAAATAATTTAAAGCCAAGATTTGGAATTCAGGAATTAAATATCTACTGGGATTGTATTCTTGTTTCTATGGTGACTCCTAAACAGCCCCATCACTTTCCTCATAAGCATAGCTTACATTAGATGCCTAGAACCATGCAGATTTTTTGTAATTATTGTAGTATTTGTTAACAGTAATAATAATAAAAATAATTATGACATTTGTTAAGCACTTACTATTTGTTAAGAACTATTCTAAGTACTGGGGTAGATGCAAGTTAATCAGGAGGGACAGAATCCCTGCCCCACAAGGGTATCACAGTTAAAGTAGGAGGAAGACCCAGATCTACAGATGAGGAACCTGAGGCATAGAGAAGTTAAGTGTTCAACATCACACAGCAGGCAAAGGGTGAAGTAATAATAATAATAGTAATTATGGTATTTGTTAAGCACTTATTATGTGTATTAAGTCCTGGGGTGGATACAAAGCAAATCAGGTTGGACACAGTTCCTGTCCCACATGGGGCTCAGATTCTTAATCTCCATTTTACGGATGAGGTAACTGAGGCACATAGAAGTGAAGTGCCTTGCCCAACTTCACACAGACAAGTGGTGGAGCCAGGATTAGAACCTGTGACCTTCTGACTCTCTGGTCTGTGCTGCTCTATCCACCATGCATGCTTCGATTAGCAGTGATTAGAACCCAGGTCCTCTGACTCCCAAGCCCAGGCTCTTTCCACTACGCCACGCTGCTCTACTTGAAACCATTCAAGGGTCATCCTTTGAATCAAACTTGTAAAATCATAGTACAATTGCTAGAATGGAGATTCAGAGAGTCCTGGCTTGTCTCACTTTATGCATGAAATATGCCCACGTCCTTTCTGCTGCAATTATGTTCAATATCATGAAAATATGAGGGGTTCATTAATAATGGACCTAAAATACATTGAAATCTCTTTAAATATTAAAACTTTCAATAATCAACTCTATAATAGGAGGGTTTCAGGAATATCCTCAAATATTCTCATATTGAATATTCAAATATCCACTTGCTGGGAAGCAGCATGGCATAGTGGATAGAGCATGGGCCTGGTAGTCAGAAGGTCAAGGGTTCTAATTCCAGCTCCGCCATTTGTCTGCTGTGTGAACTTGGGCAAGGCGCCTCAATTCTCTGTGCCTCGGTTACCTCATCTGTAAAATGGAGATTAAGAATATGAGCCCCAAGTGGGACAGAGACTGTGTCCAACCTAATTTGCTTGTATCCACCCCAGCATTTAGAAATCAGAAGGTCATGGGCTCTAATCCCAGCTCCACCACTTGTCTGCTGTGTGGCCCTGGGCAAGTCACTTCACTTCTCTGTGCCTCAGTTACCTCATCTGTAAAATGAGGACTAAGACTGTGAGCCCTATGTGGGACGGGGACCGTGTCCGACCTGATTTGCTTGAAACCACCCCAGTGCTTAGCACAGTGCCTGGCACATAGTAAGTGCTTAATAAATACCATAATTGTTAATTATTATCATTATTGTAACAGGCACCAGTCTGTATCTTCAAACCTTTTTCTTGGCTCAAGAGAAAAGAAGAAAAGCAAACTAGGATGAAGAAACATTTAATCATCCAATCCTTTCTCTGACTGTTCTTTAGCAAGACTTCTTGGTTGTGTTGACTTGTCAAGAAAGAAAAAAACATTTGATGCTCATTTTTACCTGTGGATTTTTAGAGAATTCATAAATGTCATTTGCTTTGACCTCCTCAAACACAGCTCCTGAAAACCAAATCATTTTTCCTAGAAGCAGCTGCACTGTTGTCTGGAAGGATGTTATTACCTAAGTGAAAATGTGTGGTTGTATGCATAAAAAGCTCACATATTGCCAGAATGGCTAAGTGAAGTTGAGGCGTGAATTCAACCTGAAAGCTATTTGGATGCAGCATCCTGCTACAAGCAATTGCCAAAGAATTGCCCTGGGGAAAGAACAGAAAATGAAATTGTTTACAATGATAATTACTGTGATTGGGATAGCGGGAGGTTCTATGGAATATGATATTATCATAAACCACTTTGAAGAGGATTTATCTCTTGTTTTAGCTTTGGCACAAAATGGAAGGGATGCATATTGCTCCGTGTATTGGATGGAAAAGTGCAAAGGCTTGTGCTATTAAGGACACCAGGCAGCTGTAACCTGAGAATACATTCGGGTTGCCCTGGGGATTAGTAAGTATTTCAAGAGTTATGATTATGTGAATTAGAATGCTGGAAATCTGCCAGATAAGATTATGAGACTCATTGTTCTGGGTCTTGTAATTTCTAGAACAGAAAGGAGCTCTAGTTGGGAGTAGATGAGCAATCAGAAGAATGATTAAAAGTGAAATCAAGATCCAAAGTTTCCAGTTTGATGATCGTGACTGGCTCTACTGTATCGGAAATTTAGGCCATTGAATAGGGTACTATCGAACTGGCTGGAGATGCATCTCTTTCTCTTTTGTACTTCAGGGTCTCATCTTGTGGTTCATCTGTCTTGTCGGTAATCTTCCTTTGCCTAGAGAGCCAAGATATCCTAATGTGGATGGGAGAGTCCAACTCTGAACTTTTCACAGGGAAAGAATGGAATATAGCATTTTATCCATCTCTTGCTTAAATCCTAACTCCTGCCGGAAACTCTTTCTCTCTTCACATCCAGCAGAGCGCTCTTCTCCCCATCTTCAAACTACTACTAAAATAACATCTCCAGGAGGCCTGCCCTGTCTGGTCTTTCATTTCCCCACCTTGGTTCCCCCCAGAAGTGGATCACTATCCAATTGAGTGTACACCCTTGAAGAAACTAGTGGAATTCGCTCCACCACTAAGTCCTCAGCACTTTGGTACGTAATCCTTATATTTGGTTGCATCCTTTACTGCTAATGGATTTTAGTGATTGACTCTCCCAATGGGGTACTAGACTGTAAATTCCTTGAGGACTAGGATCCTGCTTACTTACTTTACTGGACTTTCCCAAGTGCTTAGTACAGTGCTCTGCATAAAGTACCCAACATATACCACTGATTGCTTGATAGGCATTCTTATTAAGGGCTCATATAGCATGATTTCTACTACTTCTTAAACTTATATGCCCATTTTAGATGATTTAGAAGTTAAATATGAAACCTTAAAATGGTTAAGTCTGTTGGCAAAAACTCCTTAACTGTAAGTTTGGTGCTAAATATCTCAGTGGAGAATTATTGATCTAACAGATTCCTGTGCTTAGTCTGGAGAGTCAGATTTTGGATTGCCCATTCTGTTGCTTTGAAGAAAAATCAGGGCATACCTACATTAGTGAGCATGGAAAAATACATGGATAAACCCAAAAACAAATATTATTTGATTAAAAGAACATGAGACAAAAAAGAGAATAGGTAATCACTAATAAGCTTTTTATATAGAGAAAAAAGGCAGGTGAATAGTTAATTTTCATCATTTTGCTTGGTCAATTAAAATAGTATTTCCATAAATTTATATACATAGGGAATTTTTATCTGTCATACAATAATGCAGAGCTGAATTCATATGTATCCCATGGCTATGATTAGTAAGGAAATCAGTAAGGAAATATGCATGATATAAAGTTTCCGAGAAGTCAGATATGAAATATGAATTTCCCTGTGGATTTAGGAACTGTTCTGCTAGCATAACAGTGGAGTTAGTGGTTTTCATTTGGGTCCAGCTGAAATATATTTTTAAGGACTGTCCAGAAACTAAGCTCGAATATGGGGACATGGAACTCAGGAAAGGTCTAGAGCATGGATAGGTGCATGGACCAGACAATTTTCATTCAATATTTAATGAGCTTTTTAGATCACCTTTTCTGTTATTTAGAAAGTTCAGGAAAATCTGGAAAAAAAAATCAAATTCTGTACAGTTACTTTCCAAACAGCATAAGTTTAGACTACACATTTTGGAGATCACTTGGTTCGAGCAACGCAGAACATTCATCTGACAGTATGTGTCTATCTGAACAGAGCTGGAGGCAGCGTTGCAAGAAACAAGGGAAGCCAGGTGTGTGTCATTCTCAGAATGCACATTCTCATATGAATAATTCTTAATGCGAGAAGAACTGACTCAATATGTTTCTCAGAAGAAGCCAGTTTTGAGATGGAATTAGAAATTGGAGAAGAATGGGGACTTTGCAGGTGAAGATTTGGAGTTTGTTCTGGACCCAGGAAGGGTGGAAAATGGAGACTTAGAAGAATTGTTGGGGAGCAGCAAGACCTAGTGGAAAGAAAACGGGACTGAGAATTAGAGGACCTGGGTTCTAATTCTGCCCCTGCCACTTGCCTGCTGTGTGACCGTGGGCAGATCACTTAAACTTCTCTGTGTATAATAATAATAGTAATCAGATACTCCCACGTGGGGCTCACAGTCTTAATCCCCATCTTTCAGATGAGGTAACTGAGGCACAGAGAAGTTAAATGACTTACCCGAGGTCACACATCAGACAAATGGTGGATCCAAGTTTAGAGCCCTCGTCCTCTGACTCCCAAGCCCGTGCTCTTTCCACTAAGGCACGCTGCTTCTCCTATATTAGTATTCAGAAGAGCGATAAGGTGGTGGTGTCCTCAGCAGTGAATGCATACAATTTGCAGAAGGGCTAAACCACAATCTTTCATTGTGGTTCTTGTATTTAGCAAGGGTGCTGGAACACAGACTATAACTCGTCTGATTAAATCCTGAAATGCACAGGGCCTACTGCGGTGTCAGCGTCTTTGTAGGAAGAGAATGTGAAACACCCAATAGCAAACCCATCGAAGTGACGTTCCTGTCTTCAATAGATAGGACTGGACTTCAAATCAAGGCCCCTAGCAGCTGCTTGGGAGCGTTTTAAGGCTGGCCTGGAAGCTCCACCCTGATCTGAGGATGGGTTTTCTTCCATCTCTAATGACATTCAAAAGGAAAACCAAGGAATATTTTCGCCATCTACTGGCTCCTTTGAAAATGACTTAAATGCCACTGTTTCCCTGCTCAGACATACTCTCTTTTTTATAGTTCACGGCTTATGGTATTGTAAAAATTATTTGTTATTCCCCACCCACCACCTTTTTTTTGTTTAATCAAGAACATAGCAAACCTTCATTTTTAATTCTCAGGTTTGTGTTCTTTTACATTCTTATTTCTCTATAAAGTGTTCAGAATTTGATTGCCTTTTTCGGTTTGTTTCTCAACCTCCACGACTACATGTAGATTCTCGAGCCAATGCAGTGAATGGTTTTCTTTCATGAAGAACTACACATCGCTCATTTTAATGCTGTAAAAAATTACATTCCCCAAAATTGCACTTGTGTACAGAAAATGCTGATATATGCCAGCACTTGTAACGTAGATCTATGAGTAAGAAAATGATCTGCCGATGAAGATGTGTATCTTCTTCCAAGGCCATTTTACCCCTACCTAAACAGTAAAATGAATGCATTTCAGTGGCCACTGAATACCGAGAGTAACAGCTCTATCTTACCTCATTAAGCCATCCTGCTTAAGATGGCTATTTTGTTGGATGTAGAATGTTCACTGAGGCAAGGAGAGACTAAAACACATTTGTTAGATTGTGAACTCCTCAGTGGAAATTTTCAAAAGGAATAATCAAGTTCCCTGCACATAAGCAGTGCTTAATAAACAATAATAATGCTAACATATGGTTTACTAGGTGCTTATGGTGAACTAAGCTTGGGAAAGATACAATACAATTATATCAAACACAATATCTGTTCTCTGTCCCTGCTTTTGTTTATGAGTCCCTGTAGGATAGAACTTGTGAACCCTGTGTGAAACAAGGACTGTATCCAGTTTAATTGTATTATAAGCTCGATTTGGCCAGGGAACATGTCTACCAACTCTGCTATATGGTATTCATCCAAGTGCTTAGTACAGTGCTCAGAAAACAGTAAGCACTCAATAAATATGATTGATTGATTTCCCATTCAGGACTCACAAGCTCAGATACAGAGAAATTAACTGACCTGCCCAAAGTCCCCAGGGAGCAAGTGGTGGAACTGGGATTAGAAGCCAGGCGTACTGATTCCCAATCCGGTGCTCTTTCCATTAGGCCATGCTGCTTCTTTTATTTCAAATACAAATGGTTGATCTGCTTTGAACAGTTGAAATAACTTGTGCATAGAGTTAAATGGTCCTACACTATGCACAAAGCTTTTAGGAATGGACCTCTCACTTGGTAGCCAGCAAACCACTATACTGCTTCTTCAAAACCCTTCTTAAAACACATCACCTCCAGGAGGCCTTCTGTGATTAATATCTCATCTCTCCATTCTATTTCCCTCCTGCTGACACTTCAGCACTCTTGAGTCACCCAAGCACTTAGGTACTCTTTACCTGAACTTTATTTTACTATTTGTCTTTCCTGCTAGACTGTAAGCTCCTTGACAGTAGGGATGGAGTCTACTAAATCTATTGTTCTTTCCCAAAAGTGCAGTGCTTTACCCAGAGGAGCTTCTGTTCTCCAAAAATCAAGACATCTATGAAAGTAGTTGAATGTATAATTGAATGAGTATATTTTCAAAATTAGCTTATATAGAAGTATCATTGTTACTGCAAGAATCTAAAATAGAGGGAGGAATAACATAGTGGATTTCCCATTCAGGGTTTCCAAACCAGTTCCTCTGACCTCACTTGTCAACACGTGGCTTCTACTACACTATTCTCCAGCCTATAACCAGAAAATATCCTTGGCAAAGAGAATTTGCAAGTGTTTTCCATTTCCGACTAGTGGTCATCAACTTTGTCACACTAATATTTCTTTTACCACTTTTATGCCCTGTCAGACTAGTCCCAATAAAGCGGTGTCTCGAATATTCTTTTGACCATTTTTAAAGGGCAATGGGATGTGATTTCCAATCCGAAAACTTTCTTTGTTTCCCTACATAGATGGGGAACATTTATTTAGCAGAGAGAAATGACACCTCAGCTAATTGATAGATCACCATAGCCAATAGAAGCCACGAAAGGGTGGGGGGAAGAGATTATCCCTCCAGTAAAAAAGAGGGATGATGTTTGATCAGGATGAAGCAATGTTGTCTATTGGATAGAGCTCGGGCCTGGGAGACAGAAGGACTTGGGTTCTAATCCCGGCACCACCATTTATCTGCTGTGGGATCTTGGGCAAGCAACTTCACTTCTCTGTGCCTCAGTTCCCTCACCTGTAATAGTGGGATTAAGACTGTGAGTCTCACGTGGGACAGGGGCTGTATGCACCCTGATTTATCTACTCCAGAGCTTAGAACAGTGCTTGACACATAGTGAACACTTAAAAAATATAATTATTATTAAAGACAGGACTCCAAAACACTCCTCTAATGGTGGTGGATCAGTTCAGCAGGGTCTCTAACCAAAGACTAAGGCCATCTTTCTCTCTGTAGTTGGTGATGCTATTGTAAATTTTATATATCAAATGTAAAATTTGGACAAGACTTAAAGAGGAAATATGAGTTGTAGGGGAAGTTTGCTTTCATCAAATAAGGTATAAGAAAAAAGAATCAGAATGTTTTATAGAACTTCTGCAAGACATTCTGGATTTTGCCGTGGGTTAAGAACACCGATGGAAGAGTGCCCGTTTTCTTTCCTAGTGCTTAGTAGCATCTATTAAACATTTGATAGATACTATCAGTACTATCATTATTAATAAAGCTAAGAAATCAGAATTAATAAGAGTATTTGTGTGCTTACTGTACGCCAAATACTCTCTTGTTATTTCGTACTCTCCCAAACGCTTAATACAGTGCTTTGCACATATTAAGTGCTCATTAAATGCATTTAAATGAATGAAGGAAGGAAGGATGTTAAATAATCAGATCAGACAGAAAAAAACAAAATTGGTAGAATCAAGCATATTGCTTACATTTTTTTAAATGTAAATTTGTCCTTTAGGTGGTTGTTGAAATGGGAAAAAAAAAAGCCTTCCCATTCATTCAAAGAGATGTCAGTTTGACAGTTTTGCATGGCTCTACATTTCACTGGTAATTTATAATTCTTGGTTCGGGAAAAACATGTTTGAAGTTTCATCAAGTAAGCTTTCAAAAATATGCTCTGTTGCTCTGACTAGGTCTCTCATTGCACACAATATTTTCTCTCGTTTTTGAATCCAAAGTGACCGTGACACTTGAGAAATACTAACAAGCAGTGTAACAAGTATAGCATCAAGAGACAAGATAGATCACAAAACAGGGGGTCTTGGAACAATGTCAGTCCACCGGGATTTGAGACCAGGCCACTTACATCACACCTGCTGGATCAGTGTCCATCATTCACTGGTATTTATTGAGCACTTATTGTGTGCAGAATCCTGTGCTAAAAACTTGAGAGTGTGCCAAAGAATGAGTGGGTGTGACCCTTCCCTCAAGGACCTTATAATAATAATAATAATTATACTGTGGTATTTGTTAAGCATTTACAGTGTGTCAGGCACTGAATATACCACTGGAGTAGATACAAGATAATTGGAATAGAAACAGTCCCTGTCCCACATAGGGCTCACCATCTTAATATTCATTCAATAGTATTTATTGAACACTTACTATGTGCAGAGCACTGTACTAAGTGCTTGGAATGTACAATTGGGCAACAGATAGAGACAATCCCTGCCCAATGACGGGCTCACAGTCTAAACGGGGATACAACAGGGGAGACAGACACTAAAATAAATTATCCATGGAAAGAACAACGAAGTATAAAGATCTGCACATAAGGGGCCTAAGTACTTAGTGGGTAAGTTCACAAGACCATAGTTTACCATCAGTCAATCAGTGGCCTGTACTGAGTGCTCACTGAGTGCAGAGAACTGTACTAAGTACCTGGGAGAGAATAATACAACGGAGCTGATAGAAACAGTTCCTGCCCACAAGAAGTTTACATATAAAAGGGGTCAAATTATTCTCCTCCTGTCTTCTCCCACCCTTCTCCCCACCCCAAAGGAACAGTCTAGTTTGGATAAACTTGGCCTACTTCTGCTGCATGGGTAGCATGATATCATCTATCATGAGCCCAGTGAAAATGTGTGTGAAAATGGGGAGTCTCCGTGTCCCATATTGAGTGGTCATAGCTGAAGTAGGGTATTTTAGTTTTTATTTATGGCTTCTATTAGTAATTAATGTCCCATTCCAAGCCCAGTATCTATAGTTTGAATTGGTATCACAACACCTTTTTTTATGTATAACATTTCCATTTACCCTACAGTCAGGATTCTATGCCATTCCCTCATGTACTTTGAGGATATTTTTCAAAAACAATCTTCATCACTGGCCAAAATGGAAGTAAAGCAGCCTGGCCTAATGGATAGATTACAGGTCTTGGGAGTCACTGAACCTGTGCTCTATTCCTGGCTCTGTCACTTGGTTGCCTACACTGCTCCTTGGGGACTTCAATGTCTATGTGGTTGTGATCTCATTGTGGGCAGGGAATGTCACTGTTTATTGTTGTATTGTACTTCCCATGTGCTTAGCACAGCGCTCTGGGACACAATAAGGGCTCAGTAAAAAATTGAATGAATGAATGAAAATGAATGAATGAGTGACTTTGGACACACCCTCGATCTCAACATCTCCAGTTACTGTACAGTCTCTACTCTCACCAGCTATGAGATTTCACTATCAAACAATCAATGAATGGTATTTTTTGTGCATTTACTATGTGCAGAGCAATGTTCTAAGCACTTGGAAGAGTACACTACAAGAGAAATTGACAAACATGTTCCCTGCCCATAATTAGAGAAGCAGCGTGGCTCAGTGGAAAGAGCCCGGGCTTTGGAGTCAGAGGTCATGAGTTCAAATCCCGGTTCTGCCATTTGCCAGCTGTGTGACTGTGGGCAAGTCGCTTCACTTCTCTGTGCCTCAGTTACCTCATCTGTAAAATGGGGATGAAGTCTGTGAGCCCCACGTGGGACAACCTGATTCCCCTGTGTCTTCCCCAGCGCTTAGAACAGTGCTCTGCACATAGTAAGCGCTTAACAAATACCATCATTATTATTATTATTAATGAACTTATCTTCTATCCTACAAACCCATTCCTCACAAATCCTTCCCCTGACCTTTCGGCGCCCTCCACTTAGCTCAAGTCCTTCATGCCCCACTTGGTCTCCATACCAAAGCTGCCAACTTGAAACACACAAATCAACACCCTTAACACCGCCGTCTCCACTGAACTCAACTCTCTCACTCTCCAGTTCCCCTGCCAATCTTGTATCACCAAATGCTGTTAAAAGTGTTACATCTAAATTTATCCTCTGCATAAGAAGACACCAACCACAGTGAAATTCTCCTATGAGTGCACATGTGACTTAAAAGACTAATGCAGGACCCACAGTTCTGGCTATGGTCTATACAGAAAAAGCCTAACTTCTTGTGTTGTCCAGTTTAATGTTTGTTACACCTGTTACTGCTTTCTCTTTTGCCTTCTTGTCTCTCTTAAGCTTTTGCTCAAAAAAGAATCACTCATTTCTTGGTGGCAGAATCCCTTGTTGGTCTGTATTTGGTAATTGGGGATGTAGAATTCTCTGAGACTTTTTTTTTTTATTGTGACCTTAAAACATTTCTTCCATCCTCCTTGCCATTAGTTTCCCAATTTCCATACAGCAGTTTTGCGGATACTCAGTAAGATATAGAGGTAAATCGGCACCAAGAGGGCACCCTGAAAGTTGTTTCTTCTTCTAGATAGCAGTTCAAATGTCCCAACACCCCAAGCGGAGCCTGCTTCCAAGCCAGCAGGTGGCTAAATGACAAAGAGCCACGGGGTGCTGGAGAGAGAAGAATTTTCCTTGTCAGGTCTTGGGGCCTGTGATCGCACTCACTTGTTAATATCATCCAGCATATGGTGACTCTCATGGTGCAAGAAAGTGGCATGAAAAATGAAAGGCAAAATTATGAATGGTCTGTGGGTTTGCCAACAACAAAAGAACATGAGCAAAAATTGAATCATTGGTTCAGCTAGGTAGTGTAGAACATAATTCAGATTAAAATAACCAGCTTCTGACCAATATGGCTGAATAGACAGGAATTTTTCATTTTAAAATGTCTTCCATTTTGACTCTTGAACAATGCCCCATGGGTTTGACTATAGAAATAATTTTAGACTGTCCTTTTTTTTCTGATTTTTCCTGTGTAGGAAATTACATCTGGAAAAGCAACTGGATGAGTTATTTTACATAGTGAGCGGAAACCCAACCCACGTACATATAGCATGTCAAAATATTTTCCCTTTGAGTGTTGTTGACTCCAACGTTGGCTCTACGTTGTAGACACATAGACATATGTTGTCTTTTCACTTGATGATGAATGTGCATGTCCAATTTATGTTACTACAGGCCTGCAGGTGATTTTCCAAGCACTGAAACACAGTCTCAAACAGTGCAGAAGAGCACTGGACTTTGGGTAGCTCATGACATCAGGCACACCAGCCTGGATGGCAGAACAGGGAGTTTACTACGTGCCAAGCACTGTAGTAAGCACTGGGATCGATACAAGATAATCAGGTGTCACGTGGGGCTCACATTCCAAATAGAAGGAAGAACAGGTATTGAATCCCCATTTTGCAGATGAGGAAACTGAGGCACAGAGAGGCAGTCTATCGATCAGTGGTCTTTTCTGAGTGCATATTACATGCAGAGAACTATACTGAGCACTTAGGAGAGTACAACACAACAGAGTTAGCAGACACATTCCCTGCCCATAGCAAGCTGTCTTGCCCCAGGCCACACAGCAGACAAGTGGCAGAGTCAGAATTAGAACCCAGGTCATCTGACTCCCACTAGGCTGCGGTGCTTCGCATCTGTATGAAGTCATCATTATGATATTAACAAGAAAATCGGAAAGATCACAAGAATCACAAAAAGTGGGAAAAGCTATTTTGTAGATTAAGAAATTGGGACACAGAGAGGCTAAACAATTTGCCCAACGTCATGCAGCGGGTAAGTGGCAGAGGTGGGATTAGACCTGATGTCCTGATTCCCTAATCAAGGCCCTTTCCAGAATGCCACACAGGTTCCCAGGTGTTTTGGGCTCCCCAGATTCAGTAGTCACTCGCACAACCTCCTTTTAGGCATCACAACATCCTTTCTCTAATCCTCTTTCATTCGGTTAAACAAGCATCTACTTAGCGCGGCAAAAGGAGCAAGTAAAAAGACTTCTTTAGGCTCCGATCAGGTTAACCGAGGTTATTTTCATGACTGGAATAACCACATTGAAAAAAAAGCGTGTGTACACTACACTTTAGGGAATAAGAGAAATTTAGCATTTCTTGAATTGAATGACACGAGGACGTGATGATGAATACTAGTCAATTGTTCTTAGTGAATTAACATTGATTTCTGTTAAGACTGAATTAGATCTGATGACTCCAGTGGTCTGTGTGAAGCTGAGAAAGGATTTTCCTACCGAAAGGATTTGAGACTAGTTGAATGGAGGATGTCTACTAATCATGTTGATTCAAATGGTAATATCATTGGATAGAAACATTTATTCCCGAATCAAGTGATATTACCATTTGAATCAAAATGGTAATTTTATTTTATTGGTAAATTGGCTTGTGCATATTATTAGTAATGGTTTTGTTATTAAATCAGACAACCATTTTAATTGTCTGTCCCCTTCCTGAAGCGCTATGGATTAACGTTTAATTGACAATCAAAACCAAAAAAAGAACCCAAATTATTGGGACTTGCATTTAATAGGGTTATATTCAATTAGCATAAGAGAGCATGTGTGCCAACGTCCTGCTTGCATAAAGAAAGAGAGTATAATCTGGTTAGAGTCTCAGAAGCCTCAGATGGGAAGCGGCGGGGGGAAGGGAAATCAGAGGATGTTGGCGGAGGCCATGATGGAAAAATGGTTGAGGTGAAAAAGGTCTGCCGCAAGAAGGTCTCTTGTGGACGGAGAGGCTGGAGACCTGAGGGGGGCTGCCGCTGATTTGGCTGAACTTGAACTGCGATGCGGCGTGCTGTTTCCTCTCAGTTCCCGGTCTCTCCTAGTGTTGGGCCCCAGTAGTTGTACTGAAAAATACTGGAGACCACCTGAGCTCCCCCTCTTCTCCAAGTGAATAAGGCACTAGGCCCATGGAACAAAAATCAAAAGCCACTGCTCTGTCCTGGGATTCCAGCACCATGGACTCCCCTCTAGTTGGAGCTTGGTGAAACCCTGAAGGCGTGGGGCTAATAATGCCTTATTGTCTGTGAGCAGGTGTGGATAAAGAACGAGGAGAGCACAGATCCAGGCATTTCACAGTGCAGCGAGACTTAGAGGTAAGACTTCGGGACTAGGAGTCAAGCATCCAGACTTCTAGCTCTATCGCTGCCACTTCTCTGTTGTGTGTTCTTGAGCAAGTCACTTAATTTTCTGGGCACCTCAGTTTTCTCGACTGTAAATCAGGTATAAGATCTCTTTTCTCCTTTCCTCTAGGATTGTGAGCCCTATGTGAGACAGAGACCCTTTGTGACCTGATTTTCTATATTAATCCCAGTACTCAGTGCAAGGCTTCATACTTGGTAATGTGTAATATATGCCATTATCACCAGAGTTGAAAAGCACTGAACCATACTCTAAAGATCAGAGAAATAAGTAGTCTAATCGCATAACCTTGTATCCTATTATTATTAAGTGCTGTCGAGTCGTTTCCGATTCATAGCGACTTCACGAATAAACCTACTCCAGAACGACCTGTCCTCTGCCATAATCCGCAACCTTTCTAATGGTTCTTCCATTTTCATTGTTATGATCACTATCCAACTAGCTGCTGGTCTGCCTCGTCCATGTTTTCCCTGGATTTTCCTTAGCATTAGTGTCTTCTCCAGAGAATCAGTCTTCTTGATTATGAGTCCAAAATATGCTAATCTAAACCTTGTATCTACCCAATGCTTAATACACAATAATTGCTTAATAAATGACCAAATAATTTTTATTGTTGTTAACATTTTAATGTTAATTCCTGAACGATGCCGAAGTCCTGAGAAACAAGGGGTGGTCAATTTGCAGAAGTGTAGTATGGCAGGCTGCAAACTCATTATGGGCAGGGAACATATCTGCTAATATTGTTGGATTGTACTCTCCCAAGCTCTTAGTCCAGCTCTCATTAAATACCATTGATTGATTGATTCTTCCTGTTGTTTATCCAGACCTTTCAAAGGCAAATTAAAAGTCAGACCCGTAGCTTCCTACCATACTTTCAGGCCCCAAGACCTGCTGCGACCTTCAAAAATTAAAACAAGCTGACTGACAGTTGCATCAATTAGACCCAATGGAGCACCAAGAACTCCTGCTAAACCAACTGGATGAGAGAGGATGTTATGAGAGTAGTGACTGTTGTTGGAAGGTGGTAATCAGACCCCAGCGACAGCAGCAGAAACACCCCAATGCTTTTTTCAGCTTAGAATGAGCGGGTTGGACAGATGCATTCCCAGCCCAGTTATTTTGGTCTTCAGGGCCTTATAAAAATCACATCTCCTCCAAACGTTCTTCCTGACTAAGCCCTCATTTCCCCTACTCCCTCTCCCTTCTGCTTCACCCTTGCCTTTGGATCTTGCCTTCAGGGGCTTGATATCCAACTCCTTACCTTGCAAGCCCCATGTGGAACAGGACTGGGTCCAACCTGATTATGTTGTGTCCTCTCCAGTGCTTAGAAAGAACAGTGCTTGCACATGGTAAGCACTTCACAAGTGCCATTATAATTAACATTATTATTCAACCTGTGCTCCGCCTCATGGCACTTGTGTATATATCCATAATTTATTTTCATGTCCGTTCCTTCTCTAGACTGCAAACGTCTTGTGGTAGAGAACTTGTCTACCAACTTTGTCATACTGTATTCTCCCAAGTGCTAGTACAGTGCTCTGTATACAGTGAACACTTGATAAATGTTATTGATTGATTGATTCCCAGCACTGTCAAAAAAGAGCCCAGGGTGTAAGTAGAAGTAGGTGACCAAGGTGGATTTAGCATCTCTCCTCTCATTAGTTCTTTCCTAAAAATTGGGCTGGAAGGTGTCCCTAGCCTCTTGTAGGCAGGACCGGACCCTGTTGGTAATTAGGGCCCCCAAGAAGCAGAGACAGTCAGAAGAATTCCCCATGAAAAATTCTCATTAAGAGATGTACACACAGCTTTTAGAGACTTTCATTGGAGGATTACTTGTGTAACTTCCTCTTCTCTGAGCTTGTAATTCTATCTTTGTCTCTCCTGGTTACTGTCAGATATCCCTCTGGGAGGGAGACTTCCTTCAGTAGAGTGAGGGTGGCTCTACTGTTCGCGTGTGGTCATCAATCTATCAATCCATTTTATATCATTTCAGACATGCTCTACCAATTTTTTTCTATTGAATTTGTCTCAACCGAAGGATTAAAGAAGGTAAGTAAATTTTCATGATGCATTATAATAAATGTCAATTGCGAAATAAAATCGTTGTGTTTAAAATCGCCTGTTCATGAATATAGTTGCCATCTGGTGGGCATTTGGTAAATTGCAAATTAAAGTTTTGCTGCAAAGGAACCTAAACTATGAAGTCAATAATAATAATAATGTTGGTATTTGTTAAGCGCTTACTATGTGCCGAGTACTGTTCTAAGCGCTGGGGTAGATACAGGGTCATAAGGTTGTCCCACGTGAGGCTCACAGTCTTCATCCCCATTTTACAGATGAGGTAACCGAGGCACAGAGAAGTGAAGTGACTTGCCCACAGTCACATAGCTGACAGTGCTATTTATTGATTGCCTGCTGTGTGCAGAATACTGTACTAAACACTTGGGAGGCTGCAATAGAGTGCCAATAAGGAGCTTACAATGCCTAAGCTGATGTTTTATGATAAACCTTACAATGCCTAAACGGATGTTTTACGATAAACCTGCAGTGTCTAATGTGTAGAGAAAAATCTGAATAAAAGCTGAATATCATTGGCTTGTACATATAAGGATGAGGATCTTTTTTTTCCTCACGGTGACTTCCTCAAACATTCCTCCTGATTGGCTAGAGTTGGGGCCAGCACACTTGATAACTGCTCCCCAGGGTCGCAGCCTAGCGGATAGAGCACGGCTGGAGTCAGAAGGAGCGGGGTTCTAATCCTGGCTATTCCACTTGTCTGATGTGTGACCTCGGGCAAGTCACTTAACTTCTCTGTGCCTCAATTCCCTCATCTGTAAAATGGGGATTAATATGTGAGCGCTGTGTGGGGCATGGACTGTGTCCAATCATCTTGTATCTATCCCACTGCCTTAGAACAGTCCCTGGCATACGCTAAGCACTTAAATGCCATAGGAATGGGCCTAAAGCCATCTGTCCACAGTCAAGTGGAGTACAAGCGTTGGAAGGTGGAAAAGCCCACAGTGCTGTCTTTCTTTAGGTTTATGTACCTGGGACAGGCTGGGAGGATGGAATGAGTGATTGATGGCTTCCAAAATCATAGCCCTACTGGTCGGGGAAAATCCCCTTACAGTGGTAATAATGATAATCATCATCATGTTTTTTAAGTGCTTTGTTTGTCAAGTGCTGAGGTAGATAAAAGATCATCAGGCCCCACATGGGGCTCTAAGTCTAACTAGGTGGCAGAACAGGGATTGAATTCACATTTTGAAGATGAAGGCACTGAGCCACAGGGAATTAAAGTGATCTGTTCAGGTAATTGGAGGAGCTCTCTGAATCCCAAGCCCATGTTCTTTCCACTCTATATAGTGCTTGTCAAGAACATTGGTATGCAACAACCTTATGAGGTTGCTCTCATGTGCATTCAGGCTCAGACCAGACTTTTCAATAACAAATTTATATTCCAAAAAATGTGCTTCATCCATGCGGAAGCAACCTCGCTGGCCTTATGTTTCCAAAGAAAATGTTACTGAATACGCTTTAGTTCTCTGGCATTCATGTTTTCTTCATCAATGTTAACTCTTTACTTGAAAATATGTCTTTCTTCCTAAATGGACTAGGATGTCTAATCATTTCAGTCAATAGTACATATTTCCTACGGCTATAAAACCTCTCAGTTACATACAATATCATGGCTTCTTTTAAGTCCAAGGCTTGAATTTTACAGTCAGTGAAAAGCTTGCTTCCAGTGGTGGAGAAGATCTCAGGTCTGGGAGTCAGAAGGTTCTGGGTTCTAATCCCAGCTCTGGCACTTGTCTGCTGCGTGACTTTGGGCAAGTCACTTAAATTCTGTGTGTCTCAGTTCCCTCACCTGTAAAAGATGGTGATTAAGATGGTGAGCCCAATGAGGGACAGGGACTGTGCCCAAACTGATTAACATGTACCTACCCCAAAGTTTAGTACAGTACTTGACACATAGCAAGCACTTAACAAACATTATTTATTATTATTATTATTATTAATCAATTGTATTTATTGAGTGGTTACTATGTGCAGAACACTCTACTAAGTGCTTGAAAGAGTACAATACAACAAAGTCATATTCCATTCCATTCCTTAAGGAGGAATGTGTCTACAAACCCTATTTATATTGTACTGTCTCAAGTGCTCAGTACAGTGCTCTGTACCCAGCAAGCGCTTAATAAATATGATTGAATGAAAAGGTACTCAATAAATATGATTGATAAGGAGATGACAGTCTAGAGGAGGAAACAAGCGTTTAATAAATTTTAGATATGTACATAAGTGCTGTGGAGGGTGAAGTGAATATCATGCTTCAAGGGTACAGATCCACCTGCAAGAGCAACACAGAAACAGCGTGGCTTAATGGAGAGAGCCCAGTCTTGGGAGTCAGAGGTCGTGGGTTCTAATCCTGTCTCTGCCACTTGTCAACTCTATGACTTTGGGCAAGTCACTTAACTTCTCCGTGCCTCAGTTACCTCATGTGTAAAATGGGGATTAAGACTGTGAGCCCCACGTGGGACAAACTCATTACCTTGTATCAACCCCAGCACATAAAACAGTGCTTGGCACATAGAAAGCACTTGCCAAATAGCATCATCATCATCATCATTATTATTATTATTTACCTTCAGGAGGCAAAGATTTTGCTAGATCCTTGCTTCAGTTGAGAACAAAGGATTCAAAGGTATTCAGGGGTTCTTTAGGGGTTTTTTTTTAAGGTGAAAGTGCCATCCTGTGGCCACTAGGAATGATAGCATCACCAAAGCATTATCAGGTTATGAACAGTGCACTTGCTTTATTCCTTCCCTTATTTTGCCTTGTAAAATGAATGAGGAAAATAGTTTATTGGGGTGGCCATGTGAACTGTACATAAATGATTTTTTTTAAGAATTTACGACAGGGTTTATAAAAATAGCAATGGGGAATTTGACTCTCAATAATTCTCTGAGAGCTGCCTTTGCAAAGGATGATATAAATTATTTTAGAATATTCCTTAGTATCATCTCAGCCTATGAAAATCACATAGCTGTAGTTTGAAGAAAAGGGTTGGCCTCAGAACGGGAATGGTGGGGGTGCATGCATTATTATCGTACCTTCAATAATAATGATAATGGGATTTATTGAGAATTGACTGTGTACCAAGCACTGGGGAATAATAATGTTGGTATTTGTTAAGCGCTTACCATGTGCAGAGCACGGTTCTAAGCACCGGGGTAGATACAGGGTCATCAGGTTGTCCCATGTGAGGCTCACAGTTAATCCCCATTTTACAGATGAGGTAACTGAGGCGCAGATAAGTTAAGTGACTTGCCCACAGTCACCCAGCTGACAAGTGGCAGAGCCGGGATTCGAACCCATGACCTCTGACTCCCAAGCCCGGGTTCTTTCCACTGAGCCGCGCCGCTCCTGATACAAGAAGATACAAGATAATCAGGTTGGACACAGTCTCTTCCCTACATGCGGCTCACAGTCTAATTAGGAGGGAGAAGAGGTATTTAGTCACTATTTTACAGATGAGGAAGGTGAGACACAGAAATTAAGTGATTTTGCCAAAGTCACACACAGCAGACTAGTGGTATAGCTGGCATTAGAACCCAGGTCCTCTGCCTCCCAGGCCCAGAAATTCCAGAGACTAGTCTTGCGAAGGAGTTTCATTGTGCCCATTTTTGCTAAAAGAAAAAGGAATAGACTCAGGGGTCTGAGAATGGAAAAATGTACGGTGATATAGACCATTACTTCCCTGGCATAGGGAAAATATCGTGGCTTAGTGGAAAGAGCACAAGCTTGGGAGCCAGGGGTCTCGGGCTCTAATCCCGGCTCCGCCACTTGTAAACTGTGTGACTTTGGGCAAGTCACTTCTCCTCTCTGTAACTTAGTTACCACATCTGTAAAATGAGGATTAAGACTGTGAGCCCCACTTGGGACAAGCTGGTTACCTTCTATTAAGCGTTTAACAAATACCATCATCATTATTATCATTATTATTATTACTATGTGTGAGGCACTGTACCTAGGACTGGGGAAGGTACAAGCTAATCAGATTGGTAACAGTCCATGTTCCAAGTGGGGCTCTCTGCCTTTTAATCTCCATTTTACAGATGAGATAACTAAGGCACAGAGAAGTTAAGTGTCTTGTCCAAGGTCATGCCTTAGCCAGGTAGCCAGGATTAGAGCCGGGATTAGAACACAGGTCCTTCTGACTCCCAGGCCGGTGCCCTTCATTCATTCGTTAGATCGTATTTATTGAGCACGGACTGTGTGCAGAGCACCGTGCTAAGCGCTCAGGAGAGTACGATATAACAATAAACAGACACATTCCCTGCTCACAATGCCTTATCCATTGGACCATGCTATTTCTCATTTATTTATTTACTTTTCTGATATTGGTTAATATTTTAATATTTTAGTTAGTCCATCGAACAACAGCATCTACTGAATGTCAACTATGTACAGAACACTGTATAAAGTTCAAGGGGGAGTCCAAAAGAGTTAGAAGACACAATTCCCCTCTTCAAGAACTTTGCAACCTGGGCCAGGGGGAGTCGAACACTTGACTGTATTACACATAGGGGAAGAGGAGGAAAGATGTGAGCAGGAGGTTGGCAGTGGGAGAGATGAGAAGGAGGCACAGTTCTATGCAGAACTTTGTGTATTCTTGAACTATTTGCACTTGCTTAGTGATGCTCACTAAAGTCCTCATAAGTGATATATGAATAATAATAATTATGGTACTTGTTAAGCGCTTACTATGTGCCAAGCACTGGTCTAAGCACTGGGGGAGATATAAGTTAATCAATATGGACACAGTCTACTGAGGCATAGAGACGTGAAGTGACTTGCCCAAGGTCACAGAGCAGGCAAGTGGTGGAGCTGGAATTAGAACCCACGACCTTCTGACTCCCAGGCCCGGGCTCCATCCACTACACCATGATATTCAGTTGCTTTGATCTGCCATACGGGAAGGGAACTGGAAGAAATAAGAAGGACCAAGCCTCGCCAAGTCAACTGACTCCAGGAAGCCTTGCTCATCACTAGGCTCACTGGGTGGGAAATAACTTTGTAGTGATCGGGGGTTGACCAAAGAAGCATAATCAATTAACCCAAAGCCCCTCTGGCCGTGAAGAGCCATGGTATTTGTGCTGCCTAGAGCCTTCCTCCTCTCCTCTCCCTCTCAGTGTCAGTACTTATCAACACTCTCATTTAGAGAGAGGTTCTGGGCCAAGCCTACCCTATTAATAACATATGCCGCTTGGCACGAGATGCCCAAGAGCTCGCTTCTCTACCATAGAGGCGGGCATTTCCATGGAAACTAGGCAGGTGTGAGGGAAAGGAAAAGTGCATGAAATCACTGGGCTAGCAACAGAGATGAATGCAGACAAAATGCCTCCTGGTAATTCGGTCAGGAAAAGCCAGAATCTGACTGAACCCTTCCCGCAGAAGAGGAGCGTATCACCATTTAGCTCCATAACTTTAACTGGGCTTTTAAAACAAAAAAACACACCATAAAAGTATTGTTTTTCAGAAGAGACCACTGGCACTTTTAGGAACCAAAAGAAATATCAGGAATAGATGTCAGAAGACATCTATTCTGATTCCATGTTCTACCACTGTTGCCCAGTTACACTAATCGAGAAGCAGCATAGCCTAGTGGAAAGAGCATGGGTCTGGGAGTCAGAGAACCTGGATTCTAATTCTGGCTCTGCCATTTGTCTGCTGTGTGACCTTGGGCAACTCATTTAATTTTTCTATGCCTCAGTTACCTCCTCTGTAAAATAGAGATTAAAGCTGTGAAACTCCATGTGGGACATGGATATTGTCCATTCTGATTATACTGCATCTATCCCTAGCACTTAGAACAGTACTTTGCAAACAGTAAGTGCTTAACAAGCACCATAAAAAAGAAAATAACTGTTGAACATTTATTTCCACTCAGTAAAATGGTTATGATGACTAAGCCTGTTCACTTCTATATTCTCTGTAATCTTTAGAGAAAAAAACCCTAGTCTTGGCAGACGCGGCAGACCTGTGATTAGAACCCAGATCCTTCTGAGTCCCAAGCACATGTCACCTGTGTGACCTAGGGCAAGTCACAACTTCTTTGTGTCTCAGTTAATTTATCTGTAAAATAGGGATTAAGACTGGGAGCCCATCATGGGCTATGGACTATGTCTCACTTGATTAGCTTGATTAGCTCTACTCCAGCGCTTAAAACAGTGCTTCACACTTAGTAAGCACTTAATAAATATCATTAAAAAAAGGTTAATAAACCAATTAGAGCAGGCATACACTTTTTGTACTGTCAGGATCTAATATAGCATAGAAGGCCAATGATTTGCTATCTGGGAAGCTTTCTGGTTTCAAAATAAATAATAAATACTAATGTCACATTTCCTGAAGAGCTTTAAATTTGTGTCAGAAATGACGCAGTCCATCTCCTTTGCATAGAACAACAGATTTTTTTTCTGGGAATAAAGGCTAGTAACAGATATAAACCATATTTAGGCATTTATTAATAGACATTAAAATGAACATTACAAGAAAATCATTTTTTGTCCCTTCAATCATATTTATTCATTCATTCAATAGTATTTATTGAGCATTTACTATGTGCAAAACATTGTGTTTGGGAGAGCACAATATAACAATAAACAGACGTATTCCCTGCCCACATCTTCAAAGAGAAAATCATATTTGGGGTGAGATTTAACCTGCTAGGGTCATGAGCTTGTGATTTTTCTGAAAACCATCTTTTGTCTTCTAAAAGGAACAAGAAAAAGGTTTCCACATTTGGGCTTCTTACTTTCTATTCCCCATTTGCTTCAGAGTTTTGTTTTTCTTCACATTAAACCATATGGTATGGGGAACAAAAATCTTCAGATACAGGGTCCATTTTAAATTGTTTCTGATATATCAAGCAATATTCAAGAAAAAGATTGAGAGTGGTATTTTCAGCTTATGGGATGGGGAGGGCGATCCTCGATTCAAAAAAAAAAAAAAATGGCCTTTTTTTGTAACCCTCCTGCTCCTACGAGTTGCACAAAGGGTCAGTAAGCTTTAAATGAGGACTGGCCTCAGGCACGATAGAGTTTTCCATAAAACACTTGTAAGCACCAGCAAAGTGATTTGGTTGGAATCATCAAAGACATCCCTAATGGTCTGCCACCCACCAATGACTGAATCATAGCCCCAGGCAGCACAGCCGAGGGGTCAGAACACAGGTCTTTTAGTCAGGAGATGTAGATTGTAATTCTGGCTCCACCACTTGTTGGCTGGGTGACCTTGAGCCACTTTTCTGAGCCTCAACGTCTTCCTCTGTAAAATGGGTTATACACATCTTTCCTCCCTTCCAGAATGTGTCTGCTATGTTGTTATATTGTACTCTCCCAAGCACTTAGTACAATGCTTTGCTCACGGTAAGTGCTTAATAAATACGATTGACTGATTTAAATTTTAATCCCAGTGTGGCACAGAGATCATTTAACCTTATTACCTTGTATTTACCACAGTGCTTGGCACATAATAATAACTTTACAAATACCATTATTACTATTACAGGAAACCCTAACAACTGCTTTCATGTCTCTCCACCTCTCATCTCCCTTTAACCCACCTGCTGTTTTCAGTTTACGTTCTTGACTCCTTAGAGTTATCCTTTTAACTACCTATTAATTCTTCTATCTCCAAACTGTTGTTCACAGCTTCCACAATAGGGATCAGTCAACTAAACACTGGCATTTACTGAGCACTTACTTTGTGCAGAGCACTGTGCTAAGCACTTGGGAGCTGGTAGACACATTCTCTCTCTCTCAATAGTATTTATTGAGCGCTTACTATGTGCAGAGCACTGTACTAAGCGCTTGGGATGAACAAGTCGGCAACAGATAGAGACAGTCCCTGCCGTTTGACGGGCTTACGGTCTAATCGGGGGAGACGGACGGACAAGAACAATGGCACTAGACACATTCCCACCTCACGGTGGGTTTACCGTATAGGTCTCCCCCGCCCTGAACTCCACCAAAGTGGTCCTTTCTTTGCTGTTAAATCCACCAAACTATCCTTCCTCTGCCCTCAAATCCACCTAAATAGTCCTCCCTCTGCTCTCAGATCCAAACTGGTCCTTCCTCTGCCTTCAAATCCACCAAACTCACTTCGTCCCCCTTTTCAAAGCCCTCTAAAACTGCCGGTTCATTTGTGGAGCATCCTTAACTGATCCCTGCTTTCCATGTCACGTCACTCTGTCAGTGTATCTGTTATTATTCACCTATGCACTTAAATGCTTTCTTTTGACTCTGTACAGCATTTCCTGTGTTCTTTGACATAAGGTGTGTTTTGTGATACAACTCCTTCCTTGCTAATTTCATTGAATATAGTTGTTTCTAACCCCTTCCAGACTTGGTGCTCTATTTTCACACTTACTAGAAGCTTTCATACCACTTTCTCACTCCTTCTACAGCTGTTCCTCACCAACAATCTAATTTTGTGAAATTGGTTTTCAGTGCTCAGTAGATGTCACTCTAGGGCTGCTACTTTGCTGTTTCACATTGATTTTGCTGCATGAACTGGTCCAAACCAGCAACAACCAGACTCCACTTTAACAGGAAAAAAAGTCGAATGTTTTACAAAATGTAACAATCCCTTTAGAATAGAAAATCCTGAGAGAAGCTAGTCAAATCTTGAGAGAAGTGTATTTATTTAGATCTGCCTCTGATCCTATTATTAAGACAATACATTTGCAGATGTTCCAATTTAGATATTTTACAATAATTAGCTTAATATAAATGGTAGCGATGAGTGTACCCTTATGGGAACACTGGATTAGCTGTCTTAGGGACTTGAAGTTCTCCATATAGCTAAGAAAGTGGGAGCAGATGGAGTGCTTAAAATGATGTAGCTTCTTCTGGCACCGTGCTGCGATCTTGCCGTGTGGTTTGTTTTTGAGAACTCCTCTGAGACTCCATCTTGGATTTCCTTCATTCCAGCAAATCTTCCCAATAACCTGGGGCAAGCAAATTGTGAGGTTGAAAACACGTGACCCATACTAATTCAGTGTACATCTTGGGCAAAAATACTAGTCTAAAAACCTCGCTAGGATAAATGATAACATCGGTATTTGTTCTGTGCTTACTCTGTACCAAACACGTTCTAAGCGTTGGGGTAGATCCAAGAAAATTAGATCAGATATAGTCCCTGGCCAACATGGGGCTCACAGTCTAAGTAGGAGAACAGGTATTGAATTCCCATTTTACAGCTGAAGAAACTAAGGCAGAGAATTTAAATGACTTGTCCCAGGTCACACAGCAGGCAAGGGATGAAGCCAAGTATAAAATCCAGCTTCTTTGATTCCCAGCCCCAGGATCTTTCTACTAGGCCATGCTGCTTCTCTAGGCCACGCTGGTCTCTAAAGAGAACAGAAAATCAGAATTGGGAGGAACATTCATGAATTTTTGATTTTCACTGAGCCATCGAAACTACGGCCAGCGGGATCCTTAAACATTTCACCTTCAGGTGGGATGGTGGTGGCGATAGCAAGAGGAAGTGGGAGTGGCGGCCGGGTAGAGTAATGTCTGCTTGTAGTGTTTGTAGAGACATCCCGGTTGGTGATGGTGGAGGTGAAACTCGAATGGTCACGGTGGCGGCGGCGGGCACATGAGGAATGCCCTGCACTCCAGCCAACAATAGCTCAGATTGGCGGAGGCACCAACAGATAAGAAAACCTCCTCACTGCCACTCAAGCTGCAACTCTGCTTTCTACTGCTAACGTCACATCTTCTCTTGCTTCTACATTGCTTGGGATGGCATTGACTCCACTCAGGACTGTTTTCCGTTAGGGTCGAAACCTCCTGCAACGGTCATTGCCGCGGCTAAGTTGAGCATCCTGGTCATTAAGCTAATTGGACTGTGTGTGTAACTATTGCCCAGGACTCTCTTTGTCTTTGATTTCCTCTCTGTTCCCTCATTTCCCGTCTTTCACTTCCTTCTCTCTCCCCACACTTCTGTTTCTCTCTTTCTTTCTCCTCTAGCTCTTGCTTTCTCAGATGCTCTCACTCTGTGTTTCTGACTTTCTCACCCTTTCTCTCTCCCTTACCTTTTGTCTCTGTATCTCTGTTCCACTGTGTATACCCCTAAGAGTCCCTGCCCTTTCTCACTTCAAGCACTGAGCATTTCAAAACAGGAAAGTACTTTCTGGGATTTCTGATTCCAGGCCACAGTAAATCAATTTTAAAAAATCAATCAGTTGTGCCGGAAAAACCTATAGGCAGTTATCACTGTCAATATACACACCCCATATTTTCAAAACGTAGCATACTGTGACATGTAGCCACCAAAACATTACACTACCCAACCTATGTCTCCTATGAAAGATAACATACATCTGTGGCTTCCTGGCTGGCACATGGGCGTCGTACAGTATTCTTTAGTGTCATGAATATTTTTACTCTAAATGATCTTTTGGATGCGATACCGTTGTACCCCAACTAAAGTATTAAAAATAAAGTTGGCAGTGTGGATGCCACTGAAAAACAGATGAATCTTCTAAATTGCAGTTCTGTGTCATTGATGAAATAATAGAATCCACTGTCAAACCCTAAATTATAACTTTCAGAGCCAGTATCATCTGTCAGCCAAAAGTGTCTATTGTTGCAAAGCAATATATTGTGCCCTATAAGGGGTTATAAAGGGATATCACACCGTCTCTGCTTTGAAGACTCTAGAGTAGCAGTAATATTGATTCCAGAGCGGGCTGGCCCATTTTGGTTTACAAAACATTATTCAGGCAAAATCCTTCAAGAGGATGTGATAAACGAGTGGCTTTTAATGGCTACCGGTTGATTGACTCATGGTTTAAATGATGAGTAGGCCCAATCTCCCGAGCAGAGTGCGGATCCTGGGGAGAAGGAGGTGGGACTGTCTGTGGAGCTTGGGAGGAAGGGGCTGCAGCTCGTGTCGCCCTCACCAACACTGCCGTGCTCGGGAACGCTGGGAGCCGGAGCACGTTTGTTATGGGTATTGGGATGTTTGCCAGGAACTGGCACTGGGTCGTTTTCGGACTGCATCATCTGGTGAGCAGGGGGAGGTGGTTCAACCTCTTCACCTGGGGCTTGGTAGAATCGATAGATCACCCAGACAGAATCGATAGGATACCTAAACAAATTCGTAAGCCAACCCGACTCCTCTTATGCAAATTGTACCTCCTTTGCAGAAACGTAACATTTATTGGGCATCCATTTGGTGCACTAGACATTTGAGAAATATAGAATAAAAGAAATGATTGACCTGTTCCCTTCTCAGAAGGAATTGACTTTCTAAAGGGGAAGAGATAATATGTAAAGCTTTGCACTTGCTAGATGTTTAGTACATATTAACTGATGGGAATATTTTGTTTTGCAAATGATCAATATATTAATTTAATTATAAAGTTGAATCCTAGGTGTAGGTGAATTGTTTATTCACAATTGCTGGTCTTTCTGGTTCAAGAGCAATTAGCGATTAGATTAGATTTTTCTTTTCGGTAGATAGCAAACATTTAACAGTACTTTATAAAATCATTTTTAATGGTATTTTTAAGTGCTTTACATGTACCAGGAACTGATCTAAGCACTAGGGTAGATAACAAAACAATCAGATTGGATATAGTCCCTGTCCTACGTAAACCTCACAGTCTGAATCCCCATTTTCCTGATGAGTAACTGAGGCACAGAGATGTTAAATGATTTGTCCCAGGTCATGCAGCAGACAAGTGGTGGAACAGGGATTAGAACCCAGGTCCTCATGACTCCCAAGCCCGGGTTCTTCTCATTAGGCCACGCTGTTTCTCACTGTCTTTCTGTCCTGTTGGAATAAGTTTGGTGTAGCAAGTACTTTTCAAGTTTGCAGCATATCTTTTGATATTATCTCTTTCTAGAGGCAACACATCTAAGAACAACAGAAATAGAGGACTGATGCCTAATTGAAATCTCTGTAGATTCGTGTAGCTGGAGAAGGCATCTGGCTGCGCATCCCAGTCATTTTTGTCTATAAAGCATCCTACATAGAGTTTTATTTGATTCCGTAGTCCTTTAGGGCGGTAAGAAGGAACAGATAACTATGATAGAATGCCAAATTTCCCATGTAAATATTTTTATTAAAAAAAGTTTTGGATAAATTCTAGTTTATTTGATTTCCCTATGAGAAACAGCATATCAATGCTTTTATCGACCAAGTTTTTTTAGCATTATCAATCTTATGACACCATGTTCATTTCTTGTTTTTAAAAAAGATAGTGCTTTTTTTATGTGCTTCCGTTTACCAAGCCATTTTCAATGCTTAATTGGCAGATAAGTCCAATCCTTGGAATTTATTGCTGAACGGGGAAACTTTTGAAAGATATATTTCTATTTCTTTTCTCAAACAGATTGTGCCCTGGGATATTGCTGTAGCCAAGTAACTTTCCACTTTTCCACAGTTTCAGTTTTTACCAAACTACTTATGAAAATAGGTTTTAGAAATATCTAGGAGAATTGAATGGATTAAGGACTTATTTTTTTCATAAAAAACATACACAATTCATAATAAATCAGTTAAGTGGTTCAGCAGCTGAGTATTCCCCCTCCTTTGAATATTCAAGGATATGTAGCATTGTTCTTGGCATTCACCTTCAATATCACAAATTTTAAATCTAAGACTGCAATCTATTTTCAGCCATTAATACGTCTAAACCTTTCTGAATCTTTTGATGTTTTCTAAATTCACCATATAAAAAATATAAGAGCTTTAAGGACTCAAGAAAGGTTTAAATGAAGTTAAAGATAGGTGCCCATTATTAAAAAGAAAAATGAGTGAATGAGGGATGTGAAATGGCCCATCCTAAATCATGAAGTTAGTTGTTCAAGAGACACTCTTTCTCCAAGTGTTCTTTGATACCACTGTTAAAAATATGGTATTGGACTTAATGAACCTTTGGTTTGACCGAAGGAGGGATGTTTACGTTCTAAGTCAACAAGATATTACCAGTTGGGCTTTATTAGAGAAGCAGCATGGCTCAGTGGAAAGAGCACGGGCTTTGGAGTCAGGGCTCATGAGTTCGAATCCCAGCTCTGCCACTTGGCTGTGTGACTGTGGGCAAGTCACTTAACTTCTCTGTGCCTCAGTTCCCTCATCTGTAAAATGGGGATTAAGACTGTGAGCCCACGTGGGACAACCTGATTCCCCTATGTCTACCCCAGTGCTTAGAACAGTGCTCGGCACATAGTAAGCGCTTAACAAATACCAACATTATTATTATTATTATCCTTTCATGGAGACGTCTGTGCTTGTCTGGATATGTATATGAGAGACACAGAGAAAGGGAGAGAAAGAGAGGAGAGAGAGAGAGAATGAATATGAAGGTGGACTAGAATAGGTTACTTCTGTTATTGCTATTTCTTAAAGATATTATGAAATTAACAACTTAGAAATACTTCAATCTAAACTGTTAGCCTCTGGGCAGGAAACATGTCCACCAACTCTGTTAGACTGTATTCTCCCAAAAGTGCTTAGTACACTGCTCTGCACACAGTAAGTGCTCAATAAATTCGATTGATTCATTGATTCACTTTACTGCTTGGATCGGTTTTCTAAAGAAGCATTAAGTCCACATCTTCCTACTCTCCCAGAGTCTCCAGTGGTTACAAACAAAATCTTCTTTCCATTGACTTTAAAGCTCTCAACTAGTTCTCCCTTTCCTACCTTACATGGCATATTTCCTACTACAACCTAGACCGCACACTTCACTCTTCAAGCGCTTAGTACAGTGCTCTGCACCTTTTATTGCTACCGTTTTTGTCTGTCTCCCCCGATTAGACTGTAAGCCCATCAGAGGGCAGGGACTGTCTCTATCTGTTACCGATTTGTACATTCCAAGGGCTTAGTACAGTGCTCTGCACATAGTAAGCGCTCAATAAATAATACTGAATGAATGAATGAATCAATAAATACTATTGAATAATACCAAACTACTCATGATACCTCAGTGTTGTCTCTCTCTCTGCTGACCCGTTGCCCACGTCCTCCATTTCACCTGAAAGTCCTTCCCTTTTCAAATCTGACAGACTACCATTCTCCCCACCTTCAAAGCCTTATAATAATCACATTTGTTCCAAGAGACCTTACCAAAATAATCCCTCATTTCCCTTATTCTCTCTACCTTCTGCAGTGCCCATGTCCCTGGAATTATTTGACGTTCACCCCATCCTCAGCCCCACAACAGTTATGCACCTATCCATAGTTTATTTTAATGTCCATCTCCACCTCTGGACTATTATTAGCTCTTTAAGGGCAGGGAACATATCCAAATTCTGTTGTATTGTACTATCCCAAACACTTAGTACAGTGCTCTGCACCCAGTAAGTGCTCATTGATTGACTGATTGATTGAAAATAAAAAGAATTAACCTTACCATTAATTGCGTGTTTCTGAATTTACTCCACAAATTGACCATCTTTTTCCCTTTCATATTCACATATCTATTTATATCCATTAATTACAGAAAGAAAGAAATCCTTCTTGCATTTAGTTCTCTCCTGACTCTTTAAAATGGCAGTTAGTAACTTGAAGGTGTTTTTTTCTGATGCTGGGCATATGAGGTTGTTATTGTTTAACATGCCATATTCAGGAAGTTGCAAATGTGGAAAACAGCTGTGGCTGAACAACATGCTCTCTCGGTGGATTGTTTCAAGTGTTAACCTGTAATGTGGAGATTTCCCTTGTTGCTAAATGAAAGTGGTTCTATGTGGGTGCATGGAAATACTTTGCAGCTCAGCAGCAAGATCTGTGGAGCTGCTGCATAGGTATGGTAGGTGAGAGATGGTTTGACACACAGTAAGTACTTAATAAGTACCATTAAAAATAACTGAAAAAGAAGTCAGACAAAAAGAGGGGCAGGTGGAAACACTATAAGAATTTACTGACCATTTATATGGGATCTGCAAATCAACCCATCAGTGGTATTTATTAAGTGCTTACTGTGTGCAGAGCACTGTACTAATCACTCGGGAGAGTACAAAATCGGTGTTCAGTAAATATCATCGATTGGGCCCTTGTGCTTAAAGTATTTACAAAATGGCACAAACCTCTGGAATATTTTAAAAAGGCATGGTTATCTACCTAGGGATGGTTAAATAAGATGGTTATCTCCTGGTAGCCCCAGGCATGGCCTAGTGGCAAGAACATGGGTTTGAGAGTCAGAGGTCAGGGATTCTAATCCCTGCTCTGCCGCTTGTCTGCTCTGCGACCTTGGGCAAGTCATTTCACTTCTCTGGGACTCAGTTACCTCATCAGTTAAGTGGGGATTAAAAGAAAAACTGTGAACCCATGTGGGGCAACCTGATTTTCTTGTTTCAGCACTTAGAACAGTGCTTCACACATAGTAAATGCTTAACAAATGCCATCATTATCATCATTATTATTATAACCTTTAATGGTTAGCATAAAAATATCAAATTCTTAAGCAGAGTGAAAAATGTGGTACCATGAAGGCATTGCACTTGTCTGGACCTGTGGAAGTTTTTATTTGTTGCAGGGGTCATAGATTAGCAAGTTGCTATCCTTTGTGTAGCCAAAAAAGACTTCACAGGACCACTGTAAATGACTACAACACAATTATGTCTATGTGGGCCTAATTCATTTTAGACCAGTGTATGACAGGAACATGTGCCTGATCGCAAATTCTCAAATACAGTCATGACTCAATCCCATGTCCCTAGGTGTTTGACTATTGTAATTAACTATCCTGAAGATTTTAGCTACATCAAGGGGTAATGCTACTAAGAAAAATAGTGCCAAGATGGAGCTTTTTAGGAGCTCAATTTTTTTCTAGTGCTTTCTCATTCTGACATCTAAAATTGCTTTTCTCAAATCTCCAGCAAGTTCAGATTCAACACAGCTAAATGAATTTCAAGGCATTTGAGAAGGTGATAAAGAAGTTCAGTTTGCAAAGACTTCTAACTTTAAAGAGGAAAAACAGAATTTGAAACCCACATTCTGAATTTTTTTCTGCTTCTGGAAAAAAAAGAAAGGATTTTTAAAGGTCACATTTAAATGGAAAGTGGGGAAAAAAGTTGTCTTTTTTGTGCATGTGGAGTCACGAAGCACCTGGAAAATACAAAGAGAGGAATCTCTTCTTCATTATGATAGTGTTTCGTACTCTGCAGCTTTCTCAGTTCTCTCAGAAATAACGTCTGCCCTTTCAGTACCGAGAAAGACTATAGTATAATGGTGTGTTCTATATTTTCTATGCTGCTGACTTCTGGAGTTTTTGCTGAAACTAAGGGTGCACAATATACTTCCAAAAATAACTACCTGCCAAACTTATCCTCAGATGGCTAGATAAGATCCCAAACAATAAGTTCTTTAAACTCAGTCAGTCCATGCACATTAGGACAATGTTAATTGCATAATAAGTACACTGACAGAGCAAATGAGGAGAGTGGCTTGCAACAGAATACCTGAACAGTTGATGAATCAGCTGAAGTGTAGTAATACTGAATAGGGAAAGGAGAAAACAAAATAAAACAAACAATAGCCACTCTGACACTAGCCAGCAGTGCAATTTGGTCCTCAAATTCTTCACCGGGACATAAGAATGATAATACCTGCTTCTCCCTGCCTCAACAGCAATAATTTGGGATAAGTAAGATGGAAGCACTTATGAAAACTAAAGCATTTTGTAAAATAACGTAGATATAAATTGTATATCAAAATGTTTCCATAGCACTATCATGGTTGCTGTGGTCATATAAGGGTGACTTTACCAACAGCATTTTTCCATGTCTTTTTTTAAGAAAGGACTTTATTCTTATCATTTTTATGCAACAAATATTCTAAGTAGATTCCATTTTCTGAGCATCTATTTTCCAAATGTTAATTGTTTTCTACTTCTAAGAATAGGCTGTCTTTGGGTTTCCATTTCCCTTTAGTATAATGGGATGTATAGATGTACTTTTATTAGTTTGCAGTAAAAGAGGATTTTTTAAAAAGTCTTCAAATGTATTAACTCAAGCAAAATAGCCACATCAAATTCAACCTTTCAAGCTGTCTAGGTTTTTTAGCTTAAATTATATGCAATCACATCAAGTCAAATCCACATCTTTTTCTGGTGCCTTGGCTACTCCCCATAAAGATGTTAGTGTGAACCCAGTATTTATTTTACGATGCATTTGGAAAAATAAAATCTTTAGGGCTGTAGCTCTCCAAAGATATTCACTCAAAAGTTCTGAATTGGGCTCATATTCAGTGAGTTCAGTGTTATCTCAGAGACAAATTTCCAAGTCTTTCTCACTGAAGTTATTTTTCGTGCTTGAATAATTTTTATTTTTTGCAATATTTGCATTCTATTTTTTCTTGTAGTTGTAAGACTATTTATTGAGCACCCTCTTGATGCAATGCACTGTACTAAGCACTCAGGAAGTATACAAAACAAGCATTTGACATATTCCTGTCCACAAGGAGGCAGACAAGAAAAAATAAACTACTTCCAAACAATAACTGAATTAATTAATTCAATGTACAACTGAATACATAAGTGCTGAGAATGAGTACAAGGAGAGACAGAAGTGGTCGAGTGGTTATATTGTTGCATCTTCAAAGCCTCACCTTCAAAGCCCTATTGAAGGCACATTCCTCCTCTAAGCTGTCGATTCTTCATTTCCCACTCCCTTCTGCATTACCCTTATTTGCACCCATTATTCATCCCTCTCAACCCCACAGAACTTATGTATATATATATCCGTAATTTACTTATTTATATTAATGTCTGTCTCCCCTTTTGGACTGTGAGCTCATTGTGCACAGGGAATGTGTCTATCGACTCTGTTGTACTCTCCCAAGTGCTTAGTACAGAGTCCACACACAATAACCCCTCAATAATTGATTGACTGATTCTTCAGCACCATGGCGATTTCAGCTTTTTCGCAGATTGCTTGGAAAAATCAATGGTATTTGAGTGCTTACTGTTTGTGGAGCACAATACTCATTGCTTGGGAGGGCACATAAAACAGAATTGGTAGACATATTCCCTGTCCAAAAAGAGCTGGGTTCTAATCTCAGCTCTGCCATTCATCTGCTGTCGAGTCACTTGCTTGAGCAAGTCACTTAACTTCTCTGAGCCTCAGTCATCTCAGTTACGCTGGGAATCGAGACTGTGAAACCCGTATGGGACGTTGACTGTGCCCAACCTGATTAGCTTGTATGTACTCCGGCGCTTAGTATAGTGCATGGAACATAAATACCATTTAAAAAAAAGGAGCTTGCAGTTTAGAGAGGAAGTTACATTCTGGACTGAAAAAAAAAAAGCGCTTCCATGGCTTTAACATTATATGCCTTGGGGTAAAGCTTTGCAGATAGACATGGGCCTGCTGCAGTAATTATCCAACTAATCATAAAGAATACGGTTTTTACTGCTTTGTTTCTCTTGAAACATTAATGTTATAGGGCAGTATAGGACATTATAGGGTTTGATAGGGATGGATATATCAGGAGCAGGTAAATCAGCAGCAGCAGCTCTTACTTAAAGACTGCTATTAAATTTGGGTGCCTCTGGAGAAGGTCACTTATCTGAACCATGATTACCCCAACTACTGTTAATGGCAACCAGGGTTATTAGGACTGTGCAGGGGAAATAATATATTATTGTGAAGAAGTGGCACCTGTTGACTATGGCCAAATTCATTTTCAGTTGTCAGTCATTAAAAAAGTCCACCCTGGCCTGAATCTTCTACTTTCTATGAAACTGACATGAAAGACTCCTCTATACTTTCTCATTATTGTGATGACTCCAAAATGACTTTTTTTCAATGATGCATGACAAAATCAAAACAAATGTCTTTTCCTTTTCTCTTTTTTAATATTCTCAACTCTCCTGGAAAATCTTAAGGATCCCACTGGTTTGGGGAATATAAACTGGTTGACACTTTCTGTTTTACTTGTAATTTTTCATTGATCTGCATTTCACCCTTAAGGTAGTGAGGCTACTGATGCTTTGTTTCTTTCATGGCTAAGATATTCATGCAAGAAAACCTCCCCCTGAAGTCTTATAAATACATTATTCAGTTCACACCTATATTTTTATAGATTTCTAAACGTTATGAGGTTTCTACACAGGTCTAAATATCTTCCATTCAACATCACATATTAGCACCCACTAATTCCCTTTTTAGATGGGACAAATCACATATTTAGTTATTGAGAATTGAGATGCTGCTGCTTTACTTATAGCTCCACATTTATCCTGGTCCCATTTCCCTTATACTGTGATTTCCATGATCAATTTACTCATATTTCTACAACAGTGTTTCATTTTATATTTAAGCCTAAAATAGCTACGAAAATGTTGGTCTATTTTGATTGCTGTCATTTCACCTACACATCTGAATCTCCTGATGACTTTAGAAAGAAATTGCATCTTTTTTAATTGCATCAATGTTTTAGTTTTTGTGTCTTCTAATTTCCCTTTCTAATTTTCTTTCATGTTTGATTTTACAAGTTCATCCAGTAAGCTTCTTGAAGGCAGAGAGCACACTTCTGTTGCACTCTCCTAAGCCGTTGCTGCAGGGCTTGCACACAGTAGTAGCTCAGTGAATACAATTGCTTGATTTTCTTTTTTTAAAGAAACAAGTGGATCTTAGGGAAGATGGAGATTAAGTAAAAGGGTGAGAGTGTATTTTCACTAAGCAGCATGGCTCAGTGGATAGAGCATGAGCTGGGAGTAAGAAGGTCATGGGTTCTAATACCGGCTCTGCCACTTGTCTGCAGTGTGATCTTGGGCAACTCACTGAACTTCCCTGTGCCTCAGTTCCCTCATCTGTAAAATGGAGATTAAGACTGTGAGTCCTATGTGGGACAGGGATTGTGTCCAACCCTATTATCTTGTATCTACCCTAGCACTTAGAACAGTGCCTGGCATATAGTAAGTGCTTAACAAATACCATTATTATTATCATAATTATTATTATTATTTACCTTCAGGAGGACAGAGTTAGATATATTTCTTGCCTCTATTCTGTTTACACTATACAGAATTTGTTGTTGCTTTTGGTTTTGTTTGTTGGGCCAAATTAAAGTTGATCCATTTCATTAGAGATCAGGGTGGCTGATAGAACAGATTTACCATGCATTAGATTAATTCAACCCGTAGGACTCTTGAGACAGTCTGTTAAATTATTGATCTGTGGGACTTGGTAATCATTTCAATTATTCTGAGGAATAAACATTCCTTAGGCTCTCCTCCCACTCAGTTAAATGGCACTATTGAGACTCAAATACGTTTCTAAGGGTTTTAAAATAAAATTTCTATTCACAATTCTGAGCTTTCATCTGAATATTATTACATGGAAATTTTATAATGTGTGACACTGAGGGGAGATTTTTTTCAATATTCTGAACATTTCTCTAATATTTTCCACTCACTGAGCATTCTGGAATAATCCCTACATAGGAATCTCACACAGTTTAGTGATGTTTTAATAAATGCTGATCCTGGCTGCTTACCAGCTAGATAGTCTGTCAGTTGGATTTGGGGAGGAATTTGATGTAGAAATCTCAGACAGCATAAATTCACTTGATTCACAATAACTCACAGAAACTCAGTCACCTGCCCTTTGTACCTAAACATAAATTCTAACCCATGTTCAAATCAATCAGCGATATATACTGAGTCCTTACTATGTGCAGAGCATTGTACTAAGCACTTGGGAAAGTGAAATACCACAGAGATAGTAGAAACGTCTCCTGCCCACGAGGAGCTTGCAGTCTAGATGGGGAGACAGACACTCAAATAAATTATGAATACGTGAATGAGTGCTGTTGACCTGAGGAAGAGGTGATTAAAAGGGACAAATCCAAGTTCTAGGGTGATGCAGAAGGGAGAAGGAGTAGTGAAAATGAGGCCTTAGTCTGGTAAGGCCTTTTGGAGGAGACATGATTTTAATAAGGCTTTGACGGTGTCTAATAAGAAGGGGGAGGGAATTCCAGACTAGAGGGAGGACTTACGTGAGGAGTTGTTGGCTAGATAGATGAGTTCAAGGTGTAGTGAATAGTTGGGTAGCAGAGGAGTGAAGTGAGCATGCTAGATTGTAGTAGGAAATCAGGGAGGTAAAGTAAGAGGGGAAAAGGTGATTGAATGCTTTACAACCATCGGTAAGTAGTTTCTGTGCTCAGAGGTCCTGCAAAGCACTAAGAGGTTGAACAACCTTCTAATAATTTAAAATTATTCAAAAGCACCAACTGGGGAGATTGTTTATAAAGGGGCAAGTTAATGAACTTGGAAGACTAGAGAAAGCAGATACTGATGCAAAGCTCTTGGGAAAATACAATATAATAGAGTTGGTGGACTTCCTCTCTGCCCACAAAGACCACATCACTCCTTTTCCCAATAATATAGCCTCAAATACCAAATACTGTATGTAAGAGCTATTCCCAGTGAAGACTACATGTTCCAGTACCATCGTTTTCATGCTAGTGATTGGATCCATTTGATTTTGGAAAAGTTCAGCATCCTTTATGCTTTGCAATTTGGTATACACAAACAAATTATCTGGGTATTTGAGGTCCTTAAAACTCTGGTCAAAATAATCTGGGCACTTCAGGCAAAAGTGTTTTGGGGATCTAAATTATGGATTAGAGAGAATCAGTCAATCAATGGCATTTACTGGGTATTCACTGTTTGCAGAGCACTGTACTGACTGCATGGGATAGTACAATCCAAAGAAGATGATTGACACCTTTTCATGCCCACAGTGAGTTTACAGTCTAGAGGAGGCTGGGTTTGGTCTTTTTTAAAACAGATAATTTATGTAGACATATCTCAGAAAAGTTAAGGAGTAAAAATTGATCAGAGCCTATTTAAATAGTGCTGATTCTGTAACTCCGGGCAATCTACTGACCACATACCTGGATCGAGTCAATCAAGAGGTTGCAAGGTCTTGGGGTTGTTTGCTGCCTTTTTCTCTAGTATGAGTCATGCTATGAATGTCAGGTCTGATGGAGCACTTCGAGGACCAAAGTCAAAATGTTGACTAGCTGATTCGAAGACATGGTAACGAGGGCTAATAAAGGCAGTGGGTGACTGCATGTGGTAATTGGTTTCAGGGGTTTCAGTGGAACGATGATTTTAGAGAGGAAATAGATGCTTCAGAAAGGACTGTGAGGAAAGCAAGGAACAGCAGATGGGTGTGTGGGCAAAGGGAGTTCACTGTTTGCGTTTATCAGCTAGACTGTAATCTCCTTGTGGGCAGGGAAACTTGTCTACTAACTCTTTTGTATTATGCTTTCCCAAGCGTTCAGTACAGTGCTCTGCACGGTCAGTGCTTTATAAATGTGATTGATTGCTGGATCGTCGACTGTTTCCTTTCCCCCAGTGGTCAGATCCACCACCCAGCCTGTAAGGTAGAATCTTGAGCCACCTCAATTTCTAATGGTGCCATGATCTTGAGCAGTCTAGATTATTTTAGAGAAGCAGCATGGTGCAGTGGAAAGAGCACGGGCTTTGGAGTCAGGGCTTATGAGTTCGAATCCCAGCTCTGCCACTTGTCAGCTGTGTGACTGTGGGCAAGTCACTTAACTTCTCTGTGCCTCAGTTCTCTAATCTGTAAAATGGGGATTAAGACTGTGAGCCCCACGTGGGACAACCTGATTCCCCTGTGTCTACCCCAGTGCTTAGAACAGTGCTCTGCACATAGTAAGCGCTTAACAAATACCAACATTATTATTATTATTATTAGGTCATGGGTTTGAATCCTGCCTCTGCCCCTTGGCAGCTGTGTGACTGTGGGCAAGTCACTTCACTTCTCTGTACCTCAGTTCCCTCATCTGTAAAATGGGGAAGAAGACTGTGAGCCTCACGAGGGACAACCTCATTCCCCTGTAATAATAATAATAATAATGTTAGTATTTGTTAAGCGCTTACTATGTGCCAAGCACTGTTCTAAGCACTGGGGTAGACACAGGGGAATCAGGTTGTCCCACGTGGGGCTCACAGTCTTAATCCCCATTTTACAGATGAGGTAACTGAGGCACAGAGAGGTTAAGTGACTTGCCCAGTCACACAGATGCAAAGTGGCAGAGCTGGGATTCGAACTCATGACCTCTGACTCCAAAGCCCATGCTCTTTCCACTGAGCCACGCTGCTTCTCTGTATCTGCCCTAGCACTTAGAACAGTGCTCTGCACATAGTAAGCACTTAACAAATACCAACATTATTATTATTATTTTAGGTTTTTCAGATAACCCTATCACTGTTCATAACACCTGAGTTTGTGGCAAGGAAAAGCTAGTAACCTGAGTAGAGTATTACTCTAATAACCTGCTAATATTAGCTCATCATGAGCTCTTCGGAGCAAAGGGAGAGGGACATCTTTGAGTAGAGTAAAGGAAAGGAAGAAATGGAGGGAATCAAAAGGAACCAAAGTGAATGTGAAGAAAGATACACAAGCACACACTTTAGACTGTAAACTCATTGTGGGCAGGGAATGTATCCATTCTATTGTTGCATGTATAATCCTAAAGTGTTTAGTACAGTGCTCTGCATACAGTAAGCCCTCAATAAATATGATTGGTGGGTATTAAAGGCAAGTGGTCATTGGCAAGATAGATGAGATCAAAGTACACAGACTACATTGGCATTAATGAAGTGTGCAGACTGGGTCATAGTAGGAGATGAACGAATTAAAATAGGAGGGAGAAAGCAGATTGAGTACCTGTTTTACGGTATTCGTTAAACTCTTAATCTGTGCCAAGCACTGTTCCAAGTGCCGACATAGATACAAGATAATCAGGTTGGTCACTGTCCCCGTCCCAAATGACATTCAGTCTTAATCCCCATTTTGAGGATGAGGGAACTACGGCACAGAGAATTTAAATGACTCGCTCAAGGTCACACAGTAGACAAGTGGTGGAGCTGGGATTAGAAACCAGGTCCTCTGATTCCTAGGCCTGTGCTCTTTCCATCAGGGCATGCTATTCTTCATTGGCCTTAAAGCTGTGGTTGAGGAGTTTCTGTTTGATGCTGAGATAAGTGGGCAGCCATTGGTGGTTTTTGAAGAGTGGGGAGAGGAGTGGGCAGTGGAGTGAACTTTGGAGTGGAGAGGGGAAGGACAGGATGAAAGGAGGTCAGCAAGGAGTATGATGCAGTAGTCAAGGATGGAAATGAGTGCTTGGATCAGGGTGGTATCTGTTTGGATGGAGCAGAATGGTGAGATTTTCGAGATGTAAACTCAGAGGATTTTGTGACAGACTGAATGTAATGCCAAGGTAACGAGCTCGTGGGACAGGGATGATGGGGGTGTTGTCTATCGTGATGGGAAAGTAAGGGAGAGACAGGGTTGGGGTTGGAATATGAGGAGCTTTGTTTTGGATATATTAAGTTTGAGATGTTGGCAGCACATCAAGTGGAAACATATCTCATACAAACAGTCATACTTTATAGTAATATTAAAACATATAATTCCTGGGTGACTCTGCTAACCTGGAAAAAGCCAAATGTAAAGAAGCGAAGAAAATGCAGGCACAGGCAAAAAATCCAATTCTTATGACAAACATTTATGATCAGTGGAATAAGATATTACATTCTGAGATATTAATGTGTATTGAATTATTCCTGTATAAAGCAAATACTGTATTTGTAAGAAATCATAACTCAGCTATTCAATCATGAATTTTCCATCTTATGTATAATTTTATGACAGCAGAGACCCAATTTTTTGATAGATTGCCTTATAAAATATTTTGGATTGTTATATAATCAATGTTTCATAATATACGGTGAGGACGATATAAGGTTCAAATTTTGATTCTATTGATTTTTTTCAAAATAAGACATGTTTTAATGCATTTTAAATGAGTATATCTAATTTCATTGCTATTCAAAATGCAAACTGAAATCCTTGCTTGTCTTTAGAACATTTCTATTCATTTAATTAATACATCCATTATTGCAAGTCAATAATCTTTTCTAAGTTTCAAGAATACATAGCCTAAAATCCATAACAATTACATACCCTGGAGTCCAGAATGCAGTGTCGTCTAGTGGATATAGCACAGGCCCGGGTTTCCAAAGGACCTGGGTTCTAATCCCAGATCAGCCACTTATCTGCTGCGTGACCTTGAGCAAGTCACTCAATTCTCTGGGCCTCAGTTACCTTATCTGTACAGTGGAAATTAAGAATGAGAGTCCCATGTGGGACAGGGACTGAGTCCAACCTAAATAGCTTGTTTCTACATCAGTTCAGGGTACTGTGCCTTAGTCACTTACTCCCTCTAGGCCCTAATTTCCTCATCTGTAGATTTGATATGAGATGGACAGTGAGCCACCTGCTCAAAAGGGACTGTGTGTGGTTTGATAACTTTGCTTTTACCCAGTGCTTAGCAAATGGTAAACTATTAATAAGAATTATCAGTAAAGATAATGACAAATATCTGTGGAATTGGTACTAAGTTTTTATCAGTATTTTAGATTAGACTCTTTGTTGCAGGCACCCGAATTCTAAATTTGGCTATGGACAGCAGTATGAAAATCTACAAAAAGATTAATTAAAGCAGACATGAGAAGGACAATCGTTTGCAACCCTCGGACACTGGAGTTGCCAAGTTTCACTCTGCTAGGAAAGGGCTGCAACCTATTTCTAAACAACTAGGTTTTGACCACTCACTGGAAATCTAGATTTTCTTTGCTCAATTCTTACTCCAAAATAAATGGTTTTTGAATGTTGTTTTCTCCCCAAAATAAGAACCAGCTCACTGATTTCCACACAGTGGAACCTAGCTAAAATAGGTACTATTACCCTATAATCCTTTGAAGAGCTAACCTAGGAGATAAGCTCTGAGCAAGCTTCGATTTGTGTTGTTTTGCCAGAAGACTGAGCTCTGAAAATCTATTAAATGCAGAAGGAAATAATGAAGCAAGAGCACAAGGAAAGTTGAATTTCATTTTCCCGAAGTGCAAATAAAAAAGTTTCTTCGCTTTGTTAGATCACTCTCTGTGCTACTCTCCAGCCTGTTATTAATTAGCAGAATGCCAAAGCTGTCAGAATCATCGAGAGAAACAGATCCATTTGCAAAATGTACTGTAAAGGAACCAAAATATTTAAGCCAAGGATGAAACTGTGAGTTGTTCCTAATATTTTCTATTAAGTACTTATTCTATACTAAGATCTGGGGTAGATGCTAGGCTATGAGACCAGATACAATGCCACAAGGGACTGCCAATTGATTTAATTCCCTTTTCAAATGAGGAAATTAAGCTCATTTCAGTGGCCCACTATGAAAAGCATTCCTAGCATGGCTAGCGAATAGAGCACAGTCTGGAAGCTAGAAGGACTTGGGTTCTAATCCTGACTCTGCCGCTTGTCTGTCGTAAGACTTGGGATAACACACTGAATTTCTCTGGGCCTCATTTACCTCATCTGTAAAATACGGATTAAGGCTGTGAGTCCCACGTGGGGCAGGCACTTTGTCCAACCTGATTAGCTTGTATCTACCTCAGTGCTTAGTAGAGTAAACACATAGTGGCACATAGTAAGTGCTTAACAAATGCCATTTAAAAAATGCCCTTTACATACACATTGGTGCTACTTTGGCTGTTCTTTGCTCCTGCAGCAGGGCATCCTACTATTACTACCAGTCTTTCCATAGCAAAGCAAAAATTCTGGGAAAAGAGAAATATCAACTAAAGGAGGTGGGGTTGGGACTTAGGGGAGCAGTTTGTTTGTGATCGTTTGAGTTTGGGATGGAAGGGGAGGGAGGTGTTTTTCACCCCTCGTATGCCCGGTGAGGTGTCAATACCTTTTGAAGTCCAAAAATAAACTGCAAACAAATTGTAGGGAAAACAAAAAAGATTCTCCAGTCTCTGTGACTGATAGGTAATTCTGAATCCAATCACATTTGCTCAGGACTAGACTTCCAGCTCCAGGAAAAAAATTTTTTTGTTATTTTTTAACTTTATGTTAAGTCCTTAATATGTTCCTGTTTTCTCTTCTACTTAAATTGTGAGCCCCATGTGGGACCTGATTATCTTGGATCTACCCCACTGCTTAGTACAGTGCTTGGAATATGATAAGTGCATAATGAATACAAAATTATCAGGATTATTATCATCACTACTAATAATAATAATCACAATTATTTAAACACAGATTTCCTGATTCTCGGGACTGGACTCTTTCCATTGGGCATGGCATTTCAATAAGATTTGGTCTAGTTAAATACCCCAGAAATTATAAAGTAGAGTATCCTAAGGTCTGTTTTCTCAGCCCTAGTGAAAACACTGAGATTTTATTTGAGGTGATTTTGGCCTGATTTGGGGTTTTAAATCCCAGTTGACTGATTCTTGACCTCACTATAATGGATGCAATCCTTAATATGTGTGGTAAAATTAATTCATATATGACACAAGCTCTTGTGTGATGAATGATGCAGTGTAAAGTTTAGTTTAAATGTGTTAAACCAATGTTGAAAGCAGTCTGTTAAAATGCGAATCTGCAGCTCGCTTGTGCGGGCAAAAATTCCAATTTCATCATTGTCTCCATTCTGCTAGAATCATCATTTCTGGAGGTTTGTCGGTGAGTGGAGTACATAAAAAACATTATATTTCTATAATAAATCAAGGTGTTGTGTACTTCAAATATATGGTCCAGCACATAATGAAATAGCAGTATCCTGGAAGTCATTCTTATATTTTTTTCTTTTACACCTAGGTACAAAAACTTGTGCTATTTGAACTGCAGCCTCAGTCAATCCTCATTGAATCCCCAATTTCAGATTTTTTTTTAAAGTACTTATTTTAAATCCTTGCATTTAATTAGACTTTAATCACAAATATTTAAAAACAAGTTTTCTTTTATACAGAAATCCAGATTTAGATGGTAATGTACTAGAAAAAACTCAAGCTAATACAATGATTAGAGAGTGTGCCAGGCATCCTTTGTTTTGGATTACTTGGATTTGTGCCCATGTTTGTGAGCTGAGATAAGAGCAAGGTGGCTTTGAGAGCTGCAGTCAGGTGCAAATGATAAAACAGATGACTGATTGAGGAAATGGGGCTTTCTCTGGGAGAGTAAGGATGAGGGGATAGCAGTTGCTGTGGAACCAAGGCAGAAATTCCCGTAAGGAAGTTGCTGAACTGGTAATATATCAGTAGTCTGTGTGCCATTTTTGTATGTTGGTGATAAGGCACAAAATGTTTTAGCTTGTGAATTCTGTGTTTAATCAACTGCTCTGCCAAGATCCAAGCAATTGTTGATTTTAAGAGACTATTTTTCATCTTTTTAATCAGAATTCTCTCCTATCTCTCCAGTTATGTGTTCAACTTCAGTGTAAGAGAGAATTTCCTCAGTCTCAAGGAAAAGTGATTTATCATGTCCTGATAGCAAGCTATTGTCAAACATGATATCAACAACCCCTTGTTAGATTTGAAAAGAGTTTTCCTCCTTGATCTGAATGCAATGGTACAGAAGTATGTTCTTAAGGAAAACTTTACTTCTGACTCATCTTCTTTTAGGTGGATTTTAAACAAGTCTACTATGTAGTGGGATTTTCATGATGAAAACTAAAATGCAGAGTGTGATATCTAAAGCCTCAGTTCTTGTTTCTCTGGCCCCACCAAACTTAAAAACAGCTATGTCCCTATTAATTAGCCTTCTGTGGAGTATTTTCCTGCATTTCTAGAGATCCTGCCAGTTAACCAGCATGGCTCAGTGGAAAGAGCACGGGCTTTGGAGTCAGAGGTCATGGGTTTGAATCCCGGCTCTGCCACTTGTCAGCTGTGTGACTGTGGGCAAGTCACTTAACTTCTCTGTGCCTCAGTTACCTCATCTGTAAAATGGGGATTAAGACTTTGAGCCCCACGTGGGACAACCTGATTCCCCTGTGTCTACCCCAGTGCTTAGAACAGTGCTCTGCACATAGTAAGCACTTAACAAATGCCAATGCTATTATTATTTAAATCACTGCGCTGTATAAAGTTTTTGGGAGAGTATGTAAGAGTAAAACACCATCCCTTCTTTCACTTAACTTTTTATAATCCTCCTTCAATCCACAGTTTCACAGATTTTAAAAAGTAATTTTAAATACTTTCAGTGAATAAACTTTAACCCTAAGTATTTCAAAAATATTTTGAAATCAGCATGGCCTAGTCAAAGGCCCAAGCCTCCTGCTTCTAATCCCAGCTCCTCTACTTGTCTGCTGTGTGACCTGGAACAAGTCACTTAACTTTTCTGGGTCTCAGTTACCTCATATGTAAATGGAGAGTAATACTAGGAGTCTCACATTGGGCATGGACTGTGTCCAATGTGATTATCTTGTATCAACCCCAGCACTTTCTACAGTGCCTGGCAAATAGCAAACACTTAACAGATGTCATTAAAAAAATAAGAAAAACTGCCCAATTGGCCTTAATGAAACCTGATTTTTTTCTGCTCCTTTCCTGTTAGAACAAAAAAATCCAGTAATTGTTTGACATGTGGAGAATCGAAGTAGAACTAGAACTACGAAAAATTAAATCAAATCAATAAAACAATTTGTGTCTTTGTATTGACTATAATTATTTAGTAGATTTTCTAAATTCTATTTCCAGGAGGATTTAGGCTTTATATTTATCATCTTTATTACAATTTAGATTTTTGTTATCTCAGATAAAAGAGATGTCATAATGGAGAGCAACTCATTGTAGAATATATTTTTCCCCCAGATTTTTGAGTGACTCTAAGAAATTTGCTCCCTCTTCCTTTTTCGCATACATTTTACAAAGCTTACAATTTAAGAGAGAGAGAGGCTAAAAGAGATTCTTATCCCTAATGTTGTAGTTTTTGAAGTAAAGAGATTGTTGATTTGGTGGCACGAGAGATTTTGGATAGTTCATTATGGTATTTGAATAAAGTAAAGAGCAATGAAAATAGTTTTTTGAACATCTAAGGAAAATATTTTTCTTAAAAAGACATTCATGTCAAATGAAGATTTATATTATGTCAAGATATTTACATGACCCCGTTTTTCCAGACAGGTACATAGTGACTTTTCTTCTATGTCCGAATCATTTTTCAAGGTGGATGGACTACCCCTGTGTCTTGAAGTTTCCACATGCTTTCATTTTGACTCGATACATAATGGCAGATAGAGTATTGCTTAGTGGAGAGTGTAAAACAAATTCCTCTCTCTCTTAGTTTTATGTTCTAGGTTATACTGAATTGTTTATAAGAAGTAGCATGACCAAGTGGAAATAACATGTGCCTGGGAATCAGACGACTTGGTTCTGCCACTTGCTTGATGTGTAACCTTGGGCAAGCTATTTATGCATCAGTTTACTCATTTGTAAAATGGGAATTAAATAACTTTTCCCTCCTACTGAAACTGTGAGCCAGCTCCATGTTGGGCAGGAACTGTGCTGGATATAAGTAACTTCTATCTACCCCAGCATTAGTACAGTACAAGCCCAAAGTAGGTGCTTAATAAATGACTGTACTTATCATTATCACTATTGGTTATTAGCTAGCTATCACTATTAGTTATGAAGCAAGTTATGAAGAAGCACTGTGGTTTCGTTGAGAGAGCACAGGCTTGGGAGTCAGAGGTCATGGGCTCTAATCCCAGCTCTGCCACTTGTCAGCTGTGTGACTTTGGGCAAGGCACTTAACTTCTCTGTGCCTCAGTTACCTCATCTGTAAAATGGGGATTAAGACTGTGAGCCCCACGTGGGACAACCTGGTTACCGTGCATCTACCCCAGGCTTAGAACAGTGGTTGGCACATAGTAATTGCTTAGAAAATACCATCATCATTATTATTATTATGAGACTATGGTATTGTACAGAATTATGCTAGTCAACATTTCTTTAGGGGTTTAATGTTCTTTGAGGTAAAGGACATATTAGCCATGGGGAAATCGAGGTAGTGGAATCCACAAGCTGAAATGTTTCCTGCATCGGTTTCCTTCAAACCAGAAGGGATTGAAGAAGCAATAGTATATACTGTACTATACAATATAAACTATTTATATTCTAGAAGCAGCAGTATTATTTATATACTTTAAAAAGAATGGTTTAGAGTAGACTAAGCACTGGCAGTCAACCGGTGGTATTTATTGAGCACTTATTGTGCACCTAGCCCTTAAAGAAGTTGAAGGTTGAGGTGTTGAGAGAGAAGTTAATGGATGAGATGTTGGGAAAGAAGTTGATAGATGAGATGTTGCTCTGTGACATCCTGAATTCTGTGAATTGGCTTAAAAATGTTTGATGTCTGTGGAGACAGGTTATTTTCATCATAAGGACCTTGTTCTTCCTTGGGCTTTCTCATTAGCCAAAAGTCTGTCCGATCAACTATGCCAGACCTTTGAATTCCTTTTCTCTTTAGGAAATTCCAAATGTATTTCTTTTTTTGCTCATTCTCTATCTTATGTAGAATAGGGCAATTAAATACCAGGGCATTTGGATGCCAGAATTTCAAGGGTGTTGTGATAGTTATTGGTGAATTAAATGAATTCCCTTTGTGTCCTTTGAGGGGACAGTTTCTGTGGAATAAAGTGGACAGGAGCTTTACTTTGCTTTACTTCAAGTTTTATATATTTGTTTAAGAAATCAAAGGCACCAAATAATTAGCAGTTTACAAAAATATGTCAATAAAAGTAGCGGTAATTATAATAGCATTATTTACTGAACACCGATTTGGTGCGATGATCTCTGTAATAAGGACTTGGACTTGTATGAAGAACTGACATGTTCCCTGTCCAAAAGGATCTTACAGATATGTCACAATTGAAGTTTAATCTCCTTAATATGATGTGACTGTATCCTGGGGGAGACCAGAACTGCATAAAATCACTTAAGCCTTTAGAGGAAACTATTGAGGGTGCTAAATACTTTTACCCAGGGCTTAATAGGGTAGACTGTAAACTCACTGTGGGCAGGGAATGTGTCTTCCAGCTCTGTGATATAGTTGTCTCCCAAGCACTTAATACAGTGCTCTGCACCAGTACATGCTCAGTAATTATGATTGATAGGTTGATAGGAAGAAGCCTGGAACTGGAAGTCAGGAAACAGCAATTCTCATCCCAGCGCTGCTACAGTCCTGCTATGTGACCTTGGGCTAGTCACTTAACTTCTCTTGACCGTAGTGCTCATTGTGGGCAGGGAATGTGTCAGTTTATGGTTATGTCGTACTCACCCAAGAGCTTAGAAAAGTACTTTGCCCACAGGAACTGCTCAATAAATACGATTTACTGAGTGACTGACTCAGTGTTGCTACCTGCAAAATGAGGACAACATATACGTTCTCCTTACCTCAGACTGTGAGCTCCGTGTGAGACAGGGAGTGGGTTTAATCAGGTGGCTTTGCATCTCTCTTAGCAGTTAGCACAGTGCTTTGGGCATTTAATAAAGTCCTTGATAAATTCCATTATTGTTACCATTAGAGAAAATTCTTCATTTTCTTTTACATCTCTGCCTTGGCTTTGATTATCCTTAATGATGGTGGGAGAGCATTTCATAGGAAATTTTCCAAGAAAATGAAACTGCTAATTCCAGGTCAAATGTAATCTATTTAAATTTACTGTGTCCAAGTGTTACAAAAAAGGTTTGTTGATGTTAATTTTAAACTGATTTAAATAATTCTATCTCCTGATGTCTTTCTCGAAAGGATTTTGACTCATTTTGCTAGATGGGTCACTCAATCAATCCATGGTATTTATTGTGTACTTACTGTGTGCAGAACACTGTGCTAAGTGCTTAGGGGCTACATTAGAATAGAGTTGGTAAATGTGATCCCTGCCCATGAAGAGCTTAAAATCTTCAGGGGAAGATAGACATTAAAATAAATTGCAGATAGAGGAAATGAGCGAGTACAAGGAAATGAAAATCACTGTTTTAGGGCTGCAGGAACCTCTTTACCCTCGCTGGAAGAAATGGAAATATTCTCTGACCAAGTCATCAAATTGGGGATATTTTTAGCCATTTTTCATCCCCTCAAAAAGAGAGTCCAGTAGCATTAGTGTTGTAAGACAAGTCATTTCCTGACGATGGGTCACACATCTCTGGAAAAACTGAATTGGTTTCCGATGATTGTTAAAGCTTGACTGATACCTCAAAAATCATAAAAAGCAAAAGCTCTTTACAAAGTTTCAATACCTCTAACATAGGTATCACTTTAGATGACAAATTCAATTTTATTGGCAGGGACTCAATTTTCAACTTCATAACTTAGACCATTAATCATTCAACATTTGAGTTATTTTGACAGTAATATATGTCAGCTACAGCTGCACTCTAGAAGGAGCTTAATTTTACTTAAGGATGGGATATATTAAAAAGCTTCATTCTGTCTCCCTCTAAGTTTCAGAATGATGATGGTAATTGGTATGGAATTAATAAAAAAGATTAAACACCCCACTAGATTTTTTTTCTTGTTTGGGTAGCAAATAGATCTCAGGAAATGAAATTGCATTTCAGTAGGTGAAAGGTGCAGGTAACTGCATTTTTATAGGTTGATGTCTCAGTGTAACTACTCAAGCCACAGTCAGAGCAGACACGTCTTCTACTGGATAAAACATGGGAGCGGAATTGTCAGACCAGATTGTCTTGTACTTACCCGAGTAATTCCAAAAAGTGCTTGGCACCTAGAAAGCATTTAACAAACACTACAATAATTATTATGAGGTCTTATTTTAATAGAGACCAACAGTATTATAAATGGCAGGCACCTTGTAAAATATCTAAAGCATATTTTAACTTCCTGACCTGGTCTATGACCCAAGCCACTGTTTGGCAATCTCTGATAATAATAATAATAACAATAATCATGCCATTAATTGAACACTCTCCCTGTGCAAAATTGCTATGCTAGGCACTGGGGTAGATCGAAGGTAATTAGACTGGACTTTGTCCCACAAGGGGTTTACTGCTTAGGAAGGAGAGAGAACACCTATTTTATCCTTGGTTTGCAGATGAGGAAACTAAGGCACAGAGAAGTTAAGGGACTTGTCAGAGGTTCAAAAAATAAGCGGGTGGCTAGGCCAGGACTAGAACCTGGGTCTCTAGAATCTCAGTTCAATATTTGTTCCACTAGGCAAAGCTGTTTCTCCAGGTTATCATATTCTCTGTGAATAAGCAATATACAAAATTGCCAAGAACCAGTCTTTAAGACCAGACTCAATTATATAATAATCCATGAGGAAGTGCGGTCAGTTCACCTTTAATGAGGTGGTTATGTTCTTAAAGAACCCCACATTCCCGAAAACTCATATTATAATGCAAACATCTTGGTTGATGCTGTTCACATCATACCCATACTGCTTGCTGCTGCCCAGCACAGGTAAATCAACTCTGTCTGATGCTTCGGCTTAGAACTTTCCATTATGGGTAACCCTGAAGAGAGAATATCTCTCAGTGGCATAGTTCTAAGCTTCACTGATATGCGCAAACTCTACTGCCATGATAAGGCATTGATTCATAGGAGACAGAAAGAGTGGTAATGTATAGAAGGGGAGGGAGTTCCAGGCTGGGGGAGAATGTGGGAAAGAGGTCAGCGGTGAGATAGATGATAATGGGGCACCATGAGTAAACTGGTGTGAGAGGGGTGGAGTGTGTGGGCTGGGATGTAGTAGAGCAGTGAGGTGAGGTAGGATGGGGGCAAGCTGATTGAGTGCTTTAAAACCAATAGTAACATCTCCATCAGTTGATCAAACTGTTGATTACTGTGAGCAGGCACCGTACTAAGCACTTGGGAAAAATAACAATACAATAAAGTTAGTACACATGGTCCCTGCCCTCCAAGGCATTCCTTCCCCTCATTAAAGGGGAAGACACATTCAAATAAATGACATATGGGAGAAGCAGCATTGCCTAAGGACAAATACACAAGTGCTGTAAGGGTAGGCGTGGGCTGAGTATCAAAGTGCTTAGGGAGCACAGCCCAAATGCATAGGTGACTCAGAAAGGAGGGGACAATATGGAGGGGAGATGAGAGTTTAGTCAGAGAAGCCTTTTTAGAGGAGATGTGATTTTAGTAGGACTTTGAAGATGGGTAAACTGGTGGACTGACAGATATGAAGTGGGAATGAGTTCCAGGCAGGAGGGAGAGAATAGAACAAGGGATCGATTGCAAAAGAGACAAGATAAGGTTACTCTGATGGGATCAGAGTGTGCAGTTTCGTAGGATGGGGAGAGCTGATTGAGTGGGCTGATTGAGAAGCCCATATTCCCCAGAAGCCCAATTCCGCAATAGTTTTTTTTATCCAAAATGCATTGTTACGGGAAATCCGAGTGTGTGTGAAAATCAGCACTCCCATTGGTAAGTCTTTTTGACGGTCAACTGTTGAGAAAAAAATACAGGACTCAACCTAAGGGACTCTTCTGCAAATGATTAAAGGAAAGACAGTGTGTTACTCATTTGGGATGTCCAAATTAGAAGTAGGCATCAACTCTTAATGGACTTTTATCAATCGGTATTTACTGAGCACTTACTATATGCTTATTAATAGCTAATAAGTATGGTACTTGTTAAGCACTTATTATGTGCCAAGTACTGTTCTAAGTGCAGGGGTAGAAACAAGTCATTCAGGTTGGGCACAGTCTCTGTCCCAAATGGGGTGACACTCTTAATTCCCATTTTACCGATGACGTGACTAAGGCCTGGAGAAGTTAAATGACTTCCCCCAGGTCCCACAGCAGACAGGTGGAGGAGGTAGGAAGAGAACCCCAGTTCTTCTGACTCCCAGGCCTATGCTCTAACCACTAAGCAACACTGCTCCACCTAAGCCAGGCTGAAGAATGCTATACTAAGTGCTTTGGAGAGTAGGGTATAACAGTAAACAGACATATTTCCCGATCCTAACAAGCTTATAGTCTAGAGGGAGAGTACAGTACAGCAGAGTTGGTAACTAAGTTAACCAGAGTAGGTAAGCTAAGATATATGATTTGAGAAGAATCATCGTAGGAAAAGCAGAATGATAAAGAGTTCAGATATAAAAGTCAGAGGTAATAAACTGGTTTTTCCTTTCTTACTGCTTTCCCAAATCATCGGATCCTATTAACTCAGTAGCTGGCCTAGAATATTTCAGCTAGCCACTATCACAATGTCAAAACCGTAGCTTATAGAGAAACCTTTGAAAAATATCATGATACATTTTTACTGACTATATCAGTGATTCTCTGTTAGGCCAAAAAAGTTCAGAGGAGAGAGCTGCTTTAGGTTAATTGTATCAACTTATCTGACTCAAAAGTATGATTAATTTAGCTCTATGATTTCCCTGAGGCCAAAGATATTCCTGGATACACAAATGAAATTCAGAGACTTATTTTTAATTGGAAACAAATTTTATAAACTGAGAGTCTCTGAGCAGTGTGATCATTAAACTAGGGAGAATTTGGAGTCTTTCCAAGTGGGAATGAGGAAGGGGACAATTTTATGATACTGGTTCAGCCCAGAGCAAACTTCATTTTAAAATTCAAAATGATACATGTCAAGCATATGGTAACTGGATCAGAACTCTAAGAAAATAGAAAGAAATGTCAAATGAAGAAGCTTTTGGGAGAATCTCGTTCCAGAATCTCTTTGAAAAATAACTCCAGGCAGAAAGCATTTCAGTTTAGAAAGGAATAAAATGAAAAAGGCTAAATCAGTGTATTCAGTACAGCCATTTTGGGGTTAAGGGCTTTTTGTAAGGTTTCAGGAAGTGCACAATGCTACTAGGCACTTCTGCCCACTTTTTATCTTGCAAGCCTCCTTGAGCTTGCTCCCTCCTTTCTGGTTTTTCCCTTTCACTCCTTCCCTTTCTCTCCTTATCTTCCTCTCCTCCCTCCATCCCTTCCAATTGGTTCACTGTCTCTTTCTGTTTCTCTCTCTCTCATTGTCTCTCTTTTACTCTTCATTTCTCTGTCCATGGAAAAAAAAAGTGAGGAACAGGAGGACTCTGTGAAGGGCAAAAATGATGCCACCAATCAAGTTAGCACACTCTATCCACCATGCAGTTCTTACTCCCATTCTGGCCTGGATTCAGGAGGGAAAAGCAAAACCAAACAAAACAAAACAAAAACTATTGAATAAGATCTCAGTAGATTTTGGTAGTGCAGAGATTTTGTTTTTTCGATGCTTATTTGGATATGATATTGGATGTGATATTGGATTTTTTGGTGCCATACTAATTAGGAAAACACAACATTTAAGGTAGTTGCCTCAGTGGCCCCATGTACTCTGGACCCAAATTTGAATGAGCAAATTATCTAGATAGATGGGTTCAAAAAGTAATAAGAATTAAAACAATTAAGATTTTTGCTAAGTGCTTACAGTGGGCCAAATGTTGAACCGTTAGATACACTGTGGTAGAAACAAGTAAATACAAGCACTGAGATAGATATAAGCACAGTGGTAGATATAAGTTAATCACGTCAGATATAATCCCTGTTCCACAACAGGCTCACAGTCTAAATAGGAGGGATAGCAGGTATTTACTCCTGATTTTACAAATGAGGAAACAGAGGCACAGAGAATTGAAGTAACCTGCCCAAGGTCACACAATAGGCAAGTGGCAGAGTGAGGATTAGAACACAGCTCCTCTGACCCCCAGATCTATGAGCTTTCTACTAAACTATGCTGCTTCTTTTGCTGAAGCCCTTGTCAGCTTTGACTGTTCAGTTCTGGCTCCTAAATATTTGGATAATTGATGCCAATGGATTCTGTAATGTATAATGTAGGTCAAAATTATTCAGATCATGTTCTATGAGAGGTGTAGTTGAGAGTGAACAGCGGAACACTGCTGTAGCAGCCTCATGTTCAGGTTTTGGAGTCAGAGGTCATGGGTTCGAATCCCAGCTCTGCCACTTGTCAGCTGTGTGACTGTGGGCAAGTCACTTAACTTCTCTGTGCCTCAGTTCCCTCATCTGTAAAATGGGGATTAAGACTGTGAGCCCCACGTGGGACAACTTGATTCCCCTGTGTCTACCCCAGCGCTTAGAACAGTGCTCTGCACATAGTAAGTGCTTAACAAATACCAACATTATTATTATTATTATTATGTTCACAGAATTGATCACTAGTGTTCATTGTGTCTCCTGTGTGCTCAGCACTGTACTAAACATGTCAGAGATTATCACACAGTTAATAGACATGATCCTTGTCGTCAAGGAGCTCACACTCTAAGGTGGGGACAGTCACTAAAATGAATTAGAGATAAGAGAGAGAGAGAAATCTGCCAATATCCATGGATTCTCAAGGTCTCTAAAGTAAATGAAGCTCCTGCTTTTTGAGGGGATAACTGACTAGCTTTAGCCCAAAAATATGTCTCTAGTCATTTTCACCAACATTTAAAGTATGTTTTGGGGCTATTGTCTATTTGTCTTATCATACGGAGTCAGTGCTTTCAGCAGATCAAATAAATGGAAATGACAGCTTCTATGGTGGTCAGGAAAAAATATACAAGCTGTTCAAGGATGTGTGAAAATGCAGATTGACACAAATTGAGTCAGTATTGTCCAAATCAGCCATGTAAAGCAAAGTGTATTGCTGCAGCAACAAAGAGAAGGGAAGATATAAGAGGATTGTTTGTTGACACTGGTTCTTATCATTTCTTTTCGAGTAGCTCTGCACAGCTTTTGCGGTTCCCTTATAAATATCCAGAAAATAGCCCAGTGGCAATTTTAAAATGCAAATTTTCCTGCAGTTCCTAGCTATTGGTATATTTGGGGAACTTCATCCTAATGGTTCATTTATTTTGATTAACTATAAATTCAAAACCTCTTCTGGGGTTGTTGAAAGTTATTCTCTCATCATCTTTGTGACCTTGTCAGTGTTGATGTTTAGGGTAGAAAAGGTCAAAAAGAATCACATAAACTTAACAAACATTTATTACAGCACTAGCAAAATGTTCTAAATTTAGCAGGCACAACGCAAAATCGTTGGCTGTCTCCTGTAATGTCCTGGAATAGGGCCAAATGGCCAGTTTTCTGTGCATGAACCTTAAGCTCTCTTGCTCAATTTGACTCTTACCCAGCTGTATCTGGGCTAGAACATGCTCAATAGAAGTTTCATTTGTGTCCCAGGACTTTCTGAGATCTCAGTCCCCTCTAGACTGTTAGCTCCTTGTGGACAGGGAACATATCTACTAACTGTTGTATTGTACTCTCCCTAGTGCCCAATAAAGTAAATTCCAAGACTGTTAAACTCTCGCTTCCTTCTCTGTTCTCAAAATTGTTGCTAAAGTGAGTAGTAATACTAATAATGGTATTAAAGTGCTACTGAGTGAGAATCACTGAACTAAGCACTTGGGAAAAGTAAAACAGAAGCAAAAGACATTCTTCCAACTTACATCCTTAGAGGGATATCCTAGGTGTTGGGAAGCAGTGTGGCCCAGTGGACAGAGCTCAGGCCTACCAGTCGGATGACCTGGGATCAACTCCCACCTTCATCACTTATCTGCTCTGTGACCATGGCCAAGTCACTTAACTTCTCTGTTGCCTCAGTTAATTCACCTGTAAACGGGTGATCAAATCCTACTCCTTCCTAATTAGTGAACCCCACGTGGGACAGGGACTGTGTCTAGCCTGATTATCTTGTAATAATAATAATAATGGTATTTTTTAAGTGCCTACTATGTGCTGAGCACTGTTCTAAGTGCTGGGGTGGATACAGGGTAATCAGTTTGTCCCACTTGGGGCTCACATTTTTTAATTCCCATTTTTACAGATGAGGTAACTGAGGCACAGAGAAGTTAAGTGACTTGCCCAAGGTCACACAGCAGACAAGTGGCAGAGTCGGGATTAGAACCTACGACCTCTTAGTACAGTGCATTGCTCACGGTAAACATTTAACAAGTACCATAATAATAATGACTATTATTGCTATCACAGTATAACAGAAATGCTTTTTTGTATTTTTCATTTTCTTGAACTGTATGAATTGTTTTCATGATGTTATTCAGCACAGGCTTGAAACCTTCAGAAAATACTCTTCTTTCTCAGGGTAGACACTAGAAACTTGGGAATCCCAAGACAAAGTTCAAAGATGAGGAGGATGGTTTGGGGAGAGACTTGAGGGTGGAACTCTAGAGATTCATATTTCCTTGAGTTAGTGTGGGTCCATTCATAAAGCCTGCCATCTACATATGAGTGTGTGGATGGGTGACTGTCTCCTGCCTGGGCTCCCATCTATTCCGAGATGATGAAATCATGACAGAACTTGGGCCTGGGAGCCATTAGGTCATAGATTCTAATCCTGGCTCCACCACTCTTCTGCTGTGTGAACTTGGGCAAATCACTGATTTCTCTGTGCCTCTGTAAGCTCACTTGTAAAATGGGGATTGAGTCTGTGAACCACATGTGGGACAGAGACTTTGTTGAACCCAATTTCCTTCTTTAAACCGTAGCGTTAAAACAATGCATGACACATAGTAAGCGCTTAACGAATATAACAATTATTTATTATTTTTATTATTAAAAGCCTGGATTTTTGATGCTTTCCTTAAGCGAGGCAAGAGAGGAGGTAGACCATTTTGTCCAGTTCCAACAGCCAGAGACTATATGAGGTTGGGAGAGGAAAGATAAAGCCTTTCAACTTGTTCATTCATCTCTTAGCCAGTGACATTTATTGAGTGCTTACTGTATGCAGCGCACTGTGCTTGGGAGAGTATAGCATGATCCCTGCCCTCAAGGAGTACAATCTAGTGGGGAAGACAGATATTAAAAGAAATTACAGGAAGGGGAATCAACTACATAAGGATAAGTGGTTTGGTGAGGGTGGGGTAAGTACCTATTTCAGCACATCCTACCTTTTATAGCTATTAGGAGAGAATCATCACTGGATCAGTACTCCCTCCCTCCAAAAGGTACCAGAAACAGGCCATGTATAGATGGGAGCAATTCCAGAAGCACCATGGCCTCCTGGATAGGCCAGTGTCTGGGAGCCAGAGGGGCCTTAGTTTTAATCCCGGCTTTGCCACTTGCCTGCTGTGTGACCTTGAACAAGTCACTTAACGTCTCTGTGCCTCAGTTACCTCACATGTAACATGGGACATAAGATTGTGAGCTTCAAGTGGGACAGGGATTGTGTCCAACCTGATTTGCTTGTATCTACCCTAGCACAGAGTACAGCGTATTAAGTCTTAACAAATACCACAGTTGTTGTAATTATTGTAATTATTATTATTATTATTATCATTCCTCTTCCCCTTTGCTGTGACTAAAAAGGGTTTATCCTACATGGACCCATCCATCAATTGTATGTTTTCTGTTGTCCTTGAATAGAATCATCTTGATGTCTTTTGGAGAAACAAAGCAAAGTCGATTCCTATAAATTTACATTTTAGCTCTGCTCTGTCAAGGTCTGTAGACAAAGGTTTCCTACTTTCAATAAAGATGTTTATTATCGCTTTGTTTCCCTCGACTCCAAAAGTTTTCGATCACTGCTATAAAAATCATAAAATCCTACCTCTCCCTCCAAGCCTTCTCCAGTGAATGTCTCACCACCCTGTGTAATATAAACCCACCAGCCAGAACTACTGAACTTCTTTAATAACAGTAAGAATAATAAGAATAAAAATTGTGGTATTTGTTGAATGCTATGTTCCAGGCACTGTGCAAAGAGCTGGGGTGGATACAAGCAAATCATGTTGGACGCAGTCTCTGTCCCATGTGGGGCTCACAGTATCAATCCTCATTTTACAGATGAGGTAATTGAGGCATAGAGAAGTGAGTTACCCAAGGTCATGCAGCAAAGTGGTGGGGCAGGAAATAGAACCTATGACCTTCTGACTCCCAGGCCCATGCTCTACCCACTACAACATGCTGCAACTCCTTTATACCAATCCTAAAAGTGCTCATGAATATGTCTATTCTACTGTACATTCCATTATTTATTTAGCTCTCTCCTGAATATGTAGCTCTATATGTCTTTGCCATTAGAGTATAAAACTCTTTGGGGGAAGGGGATATGCACTTCTTTATTTTGTACTTCTCAAACACCTAGTTCAATTCCCTACACTGAGTGCCTAATAAATAGTTGTACTAAAAAGGGATATTGAGTGGGCTCCAAACTCGTTGTTTGGTTCTGTTTGCTCATGTAGCATTTTCTGGGTGGATGCATCATGAGGTAACTGAGAACCTCTCTTGCTCTTTATGAACATAATTAAATTCATGGACGCTAGACATTGCTTGTCACAAATGAGAAATGACAGCAAGAAGTTTGAACTGGTAAATAAAGGAGGGAAAGTGAAACACTGGATGGGTCTGAGGAGTCCACTGTGATAACTATTTTCATTAATTGAGATATAGATGGTTTTGGGGAACAAGTGTACATTTTTCATCCTTTTCTGTTGTTGAAGACAAATCTGATGATGTTTTAACCACCTTTTAATATTTCACCCAACTTTCCATCGTTCATGATGATTAAATCCTCATTTTTTCCTTTGCAAGGCAAAAAAGAAAGCTTGTAACATAATTTTTATTTTTCCATTTCTTTCCAAATTTCCATTTGATCCATTTTTCTTCTATGGCCCATTGAATTATTCAAAAATTGGATTGCTGTGATGAGTAAATAATTTTAAAGAAATCCTGGTCAAAAAAGATGAATCACATAAAGGATCTAAAGATGATGAGTAGCTCATCCAGTCTTTCCTCCTTTACAAAGCAGTAGCCATAGTAACAGGCTGTGGTGATACTCTGGAAGGGACTGTTCTGCTCTCCTAGTGTTTGCTTTGTCCTGGGACCGGCAGCAGTGTGGGTTAGTCTTGAGGAAGAGCCAGGAAGAATGGCCTTCTGGACTCATTTCTCCCAGGGCTCTGGGTCCCCCAGGGGCAAACTGATGCTTGAGCCCAGCCCTTTTGCTGTGGTGGTTGAAAGGGAACAGAGAAGCAGTGTGACTTAGTGGAAAGAGCACAAGGCTGGGACACAAAGGACCTGGGATCTAATCCCAGCTCTGCCACTTGTGTGCTGTGAGACCTTGGTTAAGTCACATAACTTCTCAGTGCCTCAGTTTTTTCACCTGTAAAATGGGGATTCAATGCCTGTCCGTTCTTCCAATTCATGCATTCAATCGTATTTATTGAATGCTTTCTATGTGCTTTGCACTCTACCAAGCGCTCGGGAGAGTACAATATAACAATAAACAGACACATTCCCTGCCCGCAATGAGCTCACAACCTCATTTAGACTGTGAGTCCACATGGGACAGGGATTTTGTCTGATCTGATTAACTTGTATCTACCTCAGGCCCTGCCACGTCTACTGTGTGTCCTTGGCAAGTCTCTTAACGTCTCTGTTGCTCAGCTACCTCATCTGTAAAATGGGATTGAGACTGTGATTCCCACCTGGGACAGGAACTGTGTCTAACTCTACTTGCTTGTATCCACCTCAGTGCTTAATACAGTGTTTGGCACATAGTAAGAGCTTAACAAATCCCACAATTATGCCACCAGGGCTTAGAATGCCTGGCCATGGTAAGCTCTTGACAAATATAATAATAGTAATAATAATCAGAGAGAGAAGCTGAGGCTAGGGCAAAGAAGTGGAAGTAACGAGATAGAGGCCTGCAGGTGATTCCTATTACATGGATAATTAGCTTAATAGCCAAGTTTGCTTAAGTTAAATAGAATTAATTGCTCCCTCATCTCCATGATACATTAGCATGGCTCAATTTGGAAAGAAGAAAAAAAACAACAACAAAAAAGATCCCTCTTCTGTTGTTCCTTTCCCAAAGAGAGAGAGAGAGAGCGAGAGAGATAAGGGATGACAGCTACCAACTTTATTGCATTGTACTCTCCCAAGCACTTATTACAGTGAACACAGTGAATGCTCAGTAAATGCCAATGATTGACAGAACACTGCACCTGGATTCCAAATACAATTTACATAATCAATTCAATGGAAACAATGTGACATCCCCTGATAATTCACATTATTGTTTGAGAATCCTTTGAAAAGCCAGGCAGACATAAAGGTATCCAATTGATTGCCTTTTCTACAGGTTAACAAACTCTTTTTCCAATTATGACATTTAATAGCCTTGACCACTTTGATGCTTTGACCTTTGACTTGCCTCCAGCGATCCTTTTGATGTTTTACTGACAGATTAAAATGGCACACTTTCTTTTTCTAATTTAACATTAAAACGAATGTCAGAAGTGTTTACTGGTTATAATGATTATCAATAGAAATGAGAGACATATCCACATGAATTTGGGAGAGGACGGAATAATATATCCTTTGACCGGACAGAAGGATGGGAGCCTGTGTTTTTCAGGCTTTCCAAATGCTGGAGAACTCGAGAGTGGAGTGGGGAGAGTTTTGGGGGTGTTCGGGGAAACAGAGGGCCAGTGTTCTTTTTCTCACCACCCATTACCACTAGGAGCAGCACTCTGGGCTTTGACGGAAGCAGAGGATGAGCAGGATCCATTCTATCCTGGAATTATCCAGTTTGGGAAAAGAAGCATCATAGCAGAGTAAATGAGTCAAATATTTACTTAGTAAAACTGATTAAGAAAAGAAACTGAGGTTGTAGGGGGACCCAGAAAGTTTACAATTTTAGAAATTGCAAAAGATCAAAAGAAACAATTTTTCTCATTAGCCTAGAAACTCTGGAAAGAGTAATGAGTGAGGCCTTGAAGAATAGGTCACAAAAGAATATATTTGACACCAAGGCATAATGAGATGCAATTAAAATTCCAAGGAGAATTTGTAAAAGGTGAAACGTTTTGAAACAAACTTTATTGTGTCCTAAAACTAAAATGTACCTTCACTCTCCAGGTGAGAAGGAAAAGACCCTTGAAACAGGTCATTTTAAAGGTACTGAGGAACGCCACCAGATTTTTTTAAATGGCATTTGTTACAGACTTACTATGTGCCAGGCACTGTATTACTAAGCATTGGGATAGAAAAAGCTAATCGGGTGGGACACAGCCCCTGCCCCACATGGGGCTCACAGACTTAATCCCCATTTCACAGATGAGGTTTATTTGAGACATAGAAAAGTTAAGTGACTTACCCAAGGTCACATGGCATGCAGTGATGGAACTAGGATTAGAACCCAGGTCCTTCTGACTCTCGGGCACATGATCTATCCACTAAACCATACTGCTTTTCCAAAGGGATTTGTGAACTGCCTTCAAATTCTCAAAGAGCTCACACATCAGAATAGAGGGTGGAGTTGTAGATCATTCTGAGTTTAAACCACAAGAAGTGGGGTGTGGATCATGTGTAAACCTGTAGTGCAACATTTCTCATCAAATGAAGTATCCGTCAATCATATTTATTGAGCACTTACACTGTGAAGAACACTGTGCTAAGTGCTACTAAAGTGCTCATGAGAATACAGTAGAGTTGATATGCTTCTCACCTTCAAGGATTTCATGATCTAGCAGGGTGGACAAACCTTGAAATCATTTAAGGTATGAGGAGGCAACCTCGGTGAAAGATGTAAGCTCCTTCTCTAGACTGTAAGCTCCTTGTGGGCAGGGTATATGTCTACCAATTCTTGTATCATACAAATCAATCAGTGGTATTTATTGGGTGCTTACGATGTGCAGATTACTGCATTAAGAACTTGGGCAAATAAAATACAACAAATTGGTAGATACCTTCTCTGCCTATGAGAAGCTTACAGTCTAGAGGGAGAGACAAACATTAATATACAATCATAAATTACAGATATGTACTCAATTGCTTTGTACCTGAGAGTGGGGTGAATATCAAGTGCTTAAAGGGTACAGATCCAAGTGCATAGATGACCCAGAAGGAAGAGAGAATCGGGGGAAAGAAGGTTTAATTGGGGAAGGCCTCGTGGTATAAGCTTATGGGCAGGGAATGTGTCTGCTAATTATGTTGTATTGTACTCTCCCAAGTGCTTAGTACAGTGCTCTGCAAAGAATAGCTACTCAATAAATACGAATGATTGTGGAGACGTGATGTCAGTACAACTTTGGAGGGGAAGAGTGGTGGTCTGACATATGGAAGAGGTGGGAGGATGTGGGAAAGAGGTCGGTGGTGAGATAAACGAGATCAAGGCACGGTGAGCAAGCTGGGACTAAAGAAGTGTGTGGGCTGTGCTGTAGTAGGAGATCAGTGAGGTAAGGTGGAAGGAGGAAAGCTGGTTTCTTTAAAGCAAATAGGAGTTTCTGTTTGATGTGGAGGTGGATGGGTAACCACTGGAGTATCTTTAGGAGATGAAGACTGAACTATTTTTTAGAAAAGTGATGTGGGCAGCAGCCTGAAGTACGGGGGAGCCAGTCATCAATATAAAGTAAATGAATTTCGGATAGGTATATAAGTGCCGTGGGGCTGAGGATGGGGTGAATACCAAACACCTAAAGGGTTCAGAGCCAGGGCAACTCAGAAGGTAGAGATAGTTGGGAAATGAGAGCCTAAAAGAGGAAGAGTTCTTGGAAACTCTCTAAAGCACTTAGTACAGTGGTCTGCACACATTAGGTACTCAATAAATACCACTGATTGATTGTTTGATGTACCTAAATGCTGAGGGGGTCGGGATGGGGAGAGAAGCACTGTAATCTAGTGGATAGAACATGGGCCTGGAATCAGAAGGACCTAGGTTTTAATTCCGGTTTGGCCACTTGTCTGCTGTGTGACCTTGGGCAAGTCACCTCACTTCTCTGTGCCTCAGTTCCCTCATCTGTAAAATGAAGATTAAAACCGTGAGCCCTATGTGGGACAGGGACTGTGTCCAACCCAATTAAGCTGTATCTACCCTAGCGTCTGAAGCAGTGCTTCACACACAGTAAGCACTTAAATAGAATTTAAAGAAAAATTCAAATTGGAGTAAAAAGAATAATGAGAAAAAGGACATCAATTAAGAAAATCAAATCATTGCAACAGAGCCGCATCAAAAGAGATGACGCCTGAGATCCTGCGATCAGGATCGATGCCTGGGATCCTGATATGGAATGCTTTGTGCCAGATATATTAGCAAGCATATTTTAGGGTGTAGCAACTTGGCTGCTCTCATTTCTCCACCCCCGCTTAGGTTTTATTATCGTCTAAAAGGGTTAACCTCATATTGGTTATCAGATATTAATTCAAAAGAACCCTGTGCCGTTTAGAGTGTGATCCATGAAATTTAAGCGAGGTAAAATTTGTTAAATTATGAAATACATCTCATTTACTGCCTCGGGTAGAAATTTACAAATATAAAGCACAGTTGGATTGAGGTTCATTGCAAAATAGCTCTATTTATAAAAGGATACAATGTGGATTGCACATTGAGTTGAAGTTCAAAATGCCAAAGTGATTTAACTTTCCAAATTTGACTACTTTCATTTAAAACCATCTAATAAACATTTCACTTTGAGCCTTTAAATGCCACCTTTAATTTGCCATTCCTCTGGTGTCTAGTATTCTTATGCTTAGAGCTGTCAGCTGCATCAACTCATTTTGGGTGGCTAGGTTATTCCATATGTCACATTTTCAATCAATTTACTGGGGAATTGATGTGTACAGAGCAGATTCATTTATAGACCACTTTTATTTTCTACGCATTCCCGCATTACTTGTCACAATTTGTTCTCACAGTATTCCTGTGAGGTAGAGGAAGGCAAGTATTATGAGCAGATGAGGAAACCAAGGTCCTGAGAAGTTACATGACTTCAAATTGTATTTAATGCTTACTGTGTACAAATCACCATACAAAATGCGTGGGAGAGTACAATACACAATAAACAGATACATTCCCTGCCCACAGTGAGCTTACAGTCTAGAAGAGACATGCTTTAAGGTTGCCCAGCAGGCCAGAGGCAGAACTAGGACCAGATGACACGAAAACATAGTCTCTCTCTCTCCCAAACCCAGGCTCTTTCCACTATGAGCTATCTGGGTTCTTATTTGCATCCGACCCCTATCATGTACCCTTTCCAGTACTGGAAGTCAGCAGTTCTGGATTTGAAGCCTGGCTCTGCATCTCACCCGGTGGGTGTTCTTGGGCTAGTCACTCCATTTCTCTGAGCCTCAGTTTTCTCACCTGTGAAGTGGGATTAAATACCTGTCTTCCCTCTTCCCTGGACTGAGAGCCCCATGGTGGTTTGGGGATTATGTCCAACATACTTCTCTTGTATCTACCCCAGTGCATAGCTCAGTGCTGGGCACATAGCCCTTAATAAGTACTAGACTATTGCTATTATTATTACTAATATTATTACGCTACTCTTCCAGATAACCACAAAACAGTACCATTCATACAGTTCAAAGCTAGAGGACACAGTGTAGCTCTACATTTAACACAGAGTCCACGAAGAAAGTGTCTAACAGCTCTTTCTCTCATTTAACCCACAAATTCATTCTGTCAGGAAATCCTCTCAGTAATGCCTTCACAACACTGCTAAAATCCACCTTCTCCTCTGTATCCAAACAGCTGCCACATTATTCCAAGCACTTACCCTATCCTGCCTTGACTTCTGTATTTGTCTCTTTGCTGATCTCTGCCTCCTGTGTCTCCCCACTCCAGTCCATACTTCAATCTCCTGCATGGGTCATTTTTCTAAAAAAAATTAAAAAAAAAATTCAGTCCATCTTTCCCCACTCCTCAAGAACCTCCAGTGGTTGCCTAGTCATGTCAACCTCAAACAGAAACTCCTTAGTGACCTTGGGCAAGTCACTTAACTTCTCTGTGCCTCATTTGTCTCATCTGTAAAATGGGGGTTAAGACTGTGCGCTCCATGTGGGACAGTCTGTTTACCTTGTATCTATCCTAGTGCTTAGAACAGTGCTTGGCACATAGTAAGAGCTTAACAAACACCATCATCATTACTATTATTACCACCAGCTTTAAAACACGCAGCCAGTTCATCCCTCCTACCTTACCTCACTGATCTGCTACTGTGGCCCAGGCTTACACTCTGCTCCTCAAGTGCCACCTTACTCCCTGTGTCCCGATCTTGTCTAGCTCATCACCAACCCCGTTCCCATGTCCTTCCTCTGCCTAGGAATTCCTGGTTTTGGCCAATCTCCCATTATTTTAGCCTGGCTACTTTTTTATAACCTCAAACATACCACCACTTCCCAGACATATTTTCAAGGAAAGATAAATTTGTTTTCATTTTCAAGTTTTCAAAATCTTGTTAAGGAATATTCCCACCTGTATTTTTTAAAAGAAGAGAAATGCACATTTCCCTTTATACCTTGGTCAATTGGATGAATTAATTTTTAAAAATGGAAAGAAAAATTACTGAGGACAAATGGTCGGGTTTTGAAAGTTAATGACCTTTACCTACCCATCTCTGTGACCATTATAGTAATTTTTGGAGTGAATATTTCCTTCCACAGTTGCTCTGATGACAGTTTTATAAGAGCTGGTTCTGATAAACAACCTAAATTCTTACAAAGTTCTTTATTGAGACTCAATTTGGGCTGATGCCAAAGGAAACCTATTCTACTGATGGATGTAACACCACAAGCCCATTTCTTAGAAAGGATTATGAAGGAAAAGCTACTGAAACCACAGCAGTACGTTTTGCTGCCATAAAATTTCAATATTACATTCTTTGGCTTGTAGCGGGTATATGGGGTCAGATAGGAGTAATATATTCTGTGTGATTGTAAAAGCATTTTATGCACCTGTAGCCTAACACATTCAAAGAGTAATTCAGATTGAGGACTCCAGACACTCCTGGATTTCATATTAAAAGTGACTCACAAAATGTTTAGGCATCATAATCTTGAATTATGGCATCGCAGGTGAATTGATTTTTGGGGTCATTCTCATTTGCCCATTGAAAGCTTTAAACTGCATTTTTTGGGGTGTCTCAGAAGTGATTCAGAAGAGCAATATTCATAAAGATAGACACTTTGATTCTCAATTATTTGACATATATACTCTTCCTTCTAAAGCAATCCAAGTTAGGTTATATTGGCTTTTCCTTACACATAGTTTTAGAGCCTCAGGAATTTTTGGACAGGGTCATCTTTAATCTTTTCCTAATATGACTTGCAAATAACCTCTTGTGCATTGGACTCCACGGTGTGGATTAAAAACTTTTTAAAACTTTTTAAGGGTTTATTTTTTTAAAGCTAAACTAGGCTTTATGCCTTCATGTTTGCCAATTGAAATGATTGAGATAAAAGTTTTTTCACTATTTTAATCAAAAGAGTCAGATTATTTTTCCAAACACACAACATTTTAGTTATTCTTTCAAGTACATTTCATTTTGCTGTGGATTCTTGGTTGTCGATCTTCTGGATTCAAAATGATCTCCCATTAGGGAAGTGGATTCCAAAAATACTCGGTAAATTCATTAGGAAATGGGAAAACAAGCTACTAAAACTCTCATGAGATTGAGAAGGCTATTTTAAACAGCCACTGGCTTGATGTCGCTTGTTTATCTGCAGTCTGTAATTTCAGAATCCACTTTTGTGCCCTTAGTCAAATAGAAAAAAAAAAAATTAAACAAAATCTCCTTTTGCAAGTAATGATTTTTTCCTTTCTTCCCCCAGAATCACAGCCTTTTTGCCATTAGTGGGGAAGAGCATAAAAATATCATTTCTAATGTTCATCATCTTCTGCTAGTGATGTTCATCACTGTCAACCACTCACAAAGCTCAAATTGGTTCCTATCAAATCAAGAACCCAGAGCCCTCTAATGGAAAGAACTTTCATATATTTCACTGAGAAAAATGCTCACATTAAGGGTATTTTCAATGGTTTCATAAAAGCCCCTACAAGGTATAGGGTGAAATCCATAGAATTCCCACTCTGAATCTCTCAGGTTCCCAGAAATGATTTTTAAGTATTACAGAAGAAAGCTATCTATGGTTTTACTTTGCCTAAATATATCTTTTGATTTGCCATTCTCATCATGCTATTATTCTGGCTGTTCCTCATTAAACAGTGAATTCCTTTATGTTAATTCAATTTTCTACTGGATTGTCTTATTCCGATAGAGTATTGTTTAATTGGGACAGGTATAAAATAAAGCTTTGTCTTGCCATTCAGAAAAAACTAATAGAGAGTTGTTAGCTATGGAATTTATTCAGCATTCAGTATTTGGGAAGCATTGCCCTAAACTCTGGAGTAGATGGATAATTCGATTGGATATAGTCCCTGTCCCACACGGAACTTAGAGTGTACTATCCTGTCAACTGATAGGGATCAACAGCAGTGGTGACTGTGGTGGTGATGGAGGAAATTGCAGTGCGATAGTTGAAGAGAGCTGGCCCAGGGTCACTAGAGGAAAAAAAAATGAGACCACCTAGAGAGAGACTTGGAAACCCAGTATAATCTACCTTGAGGAGCAGCGTGGCCTAGCAGAAAGAGCATGGGCATGGGAACCAGAGGACCTGGGTTCTAACTTGCTTAGTGTGTGAACTTGGACAAGTCACTTAATTTATCTGGGCCTCAACTGTAAAATGGGGATGCGATATCTATTCTCCCTCCTACTTAGACTGTGAGCCTCATGTGGGACAGAGGTTGTGTCCCTCCAGATTAACTTGTATTTTACCCAGCATTTAGAACAATGCTTGAGACACAAGTGCTTAAATACAATAATAATGATGCTGAAATAACAATAAAGGGGCTTTGAACACTTCAGGAAAACGTTACCCTTTGACCACCTTAGAGAAGCAGTGTGACTTAGTGGAAAGAGCATGGGCTTGGAAGTCAGAGAAGTGGGTTCTAATCCCGACTCTGCCACCTATCAGCTGTGTGACTTTGGGCAAGTCACTTCACTTCTCTGTGCCTCAGTTATCTTTAAAATGAGGATTAAGAGTGTAATCCCTGACTGGGACAACCTGATAACGTTATATCTCACCCAGTTTAGAACAGTGCTTGGCACATAGTAAACGTTTAACAAATATCATCATTGCCTGTTTACTTGTATCTGTTTTGTTTGGTTGTCTTTCTCTCCCCTTCTAGACTGTGAGCCCATTGTTGGGTAGGGATTGTCTCTATTTGTTGCTGAATTGTTCGTTTCAAGCACTTAGTACAGTGATCTCCACACAGTAAGTGCTTAATAAATTCGATTGAATGAGCACAAAATGCTACCATCCCAATCCCAGAAAACTCCCCAAGTCATTAGAGTGGAAGGCCTGAAACAGCCCTTTCAATTTTGCAGAAAAAAATCTTATGTCTAGGGACAGTGTGCAAGTTTGGCATTAAGGTTAAACACCCAGGAGAATAATTGCACCTTAAAACTTGCTTGAGGTCACTGGAAACATCCACATTGTTAAAGAATCCTGTTTAACAAATGTCACTGTTTCCTCCATGACATTTTTCTTATCTATTAATGAGCATATCTGAGTAACAGACCCCAGATAATCATTACCCCATTAGTTGAATTAATTTCCAAGCACCGCTAGATGTCTGGAGTGTTATATTAAGGTGTAGCAGAGTGTACAGAGCATCATTAGGGGTAATAATGTTTTATTGCAAGAATGCTGCCATCCAAGCAGATTACATTTTTGTAAATATTACTATGTAGGGCTGAGCATTTCAGTCTAGATTATGTTTTTTATTTCCTTCAGTAGCCCTTAATAAATATTTTACACTTAATGAAATTCATTTGGGTCAGAAAGGGTTAAAGTTTAAAAATAGAAAACAGTCCAGGTGTTCCTACTTTGCAAACTTTTATGTCAAATTATTTTATATTAAATTACTATGCATTCACCATATTAAATACCCTTGTCTGGTAAAAATGTAAATTACACATTAATTTCCAGGCCAGAGGGAAGATGAGGAACCAGGGACCAGGGCTCAAATCTTGAAAGTGAATACTGTCTAATATTTTTCCTGTCTTATGCTACTTCCTTCCTTGTTTGTCCCTTTTCTGTAAGACACTAATGTCCTGGAGGTCACGTGGCTGATAGAAGAGTTCTAGAAGTTGATGATGAAGTGACAGTATCTTTTTTCCATTTGGGATGCCATTTGCTCAGATGAGACAAAAATCCTCTCTCAGATGATTGCCTCAAAGATTGCAAACGGATATCCATTGATCTGTGGTGTGAGTTGCTACAGGAAGTTTTCTAATTTGAGACAGACACCTAATGATCAAACTGGAATCAATATTTAAGTATTTTCAGTATTTTCTAGGGATGCTCACCCTTGACTTGAGAAGCAGCATGGCCTAGTAGATGAGCACGGGCCTGGGAGTCAGAAGGACCTGTGTTCTAATCCTGGCTCCTCCACTTATCTGCTCTGTGACCTTGGGTACTTCACTCCATTTCTCTGGGCCCCATTTCCCCCAACAGTAAAATGAGGATTAGACTGTGAGCCCCAAGTGAGACAGGGACTGTGGCCAACCCTATTTGCTTGCACCCCAGAGCTTAGTACAGTGCCTTGCACATTGTAAGGCTTAACAAATACCACGATTATTATTAAAATAAAATATAAAATATGTAAACAATTAGAAGTTGTAGTTAATGATTTATCATTGAAAAATGTCCGGGAGTAGTATGGCCTATAATGGTTTCAGATTAATATTTTAGAACTTAATGTTTTAACTATAAATCACACACTATCAATTTAGACAACAATAATATGAAAATTCTCATAACTGTGATAAGAACAAAGGAGACTGAGGAAGAGAAAGATTCTGATTAATAAATAACAAGCGCTTCAAACCAGGACAACTTTAAATTGCTCCAGCACAATCTCATTGCAAACTGATTAATAACAGTTAATGTTATTATTATTAGTTAGTATAAATTATTGCCCAGAGGAATCACTGAGAGATTAATGATGTCCAATTTTCCTTGCAATTAGATATACACTTCTAAATGAATTATAGATATAGTTAAAGAACTGTATTCCTTTGCTCTTGCTCTGCTATCAACAAGTACAAAATGCATTTACCTTGTTATGAATATTCAAAAATTAAAGTTGCGATTAGCATTAGAGATACCTCTCTAGTACACTTCTGGGACCTTTTATGGTCATGTGTAGTGCAGACTACCTGCATGCGGTCTGAAAAAAAACAACATAAACAACCTTGAGCAGATGCTTCCTGCTGCCTAATGTTTGTTTACTTCAAGGATAAAATTAACATGCTCTTCCTAAAGTCTCCCTGGCTCCTCTCCAGTCCCACCCTCCTTCTGCCTCTACTTTGACTCTCTCATCCTTCCCCAGAGTACCTCAAGAGGAGATACTAATGTTGGTATTTGTTAAGCGCTTACTATGGGCAGAGCACTGTTCTAAGCACTGCAGGAGATACAGGGTAATCAGGTTGTCCCATGTGAGGCTCACAGTCAATCCCCATTTTACAGATGAGGTAACTGAGGCACAGAGAAGTTAAGTGACTTGCCCAGAGTCACCCAGCTGACAAGTGGCAGAGCAGGGATTCGAACCCATGACCTCTGACTCCCAGGAGATCACTTGCTTCCTCTTAATCTATGTATTTGCCCTCCTATAAGCCCTCTCTTCTGTACCACCTCTGTGCTTAAATTTATACCCTGTAATCTCTTAATTTTCACCCAACCTGACAGCATTTATGCACATATCAGTGAATCCATCAATCAGTGGCATTCATTGAATTCTTACTTCATTCGGGGAACTGTACTATAGAGTTTGGGAAAATCCAGTGCAGTGGAATTAGTAGACTTGCTCCCTGACCACTGGAAGTTTGCAGTCTGGAGGGGGAGATAAATATTTAAACAACTTATGGATATCTACATTATGTGCTGTGGAGTTGAGGGTGGGGTGAATATAAATTGCTTCGGTGGTATAGAACCAAGTGCATAAGTGACACAGAGAGGAGATTAAGGCAAATGAGTGATGAAATCCTAGTCGGAGAAATCCTTTTGGAGGAGATGCAATTTTAATAAGGCTTTAAAGGTAGGGAAGGTGACGATCTATTTTACATCAAGGGGGAATGAGTTCCAGGCCAGAGACAAGGGGTCAGCAGTGATAGATGAGGTGAAGATACAGAGAATGAGTTAATGTTGGAAAAGTGATAAGGGAAGGCTGGCTAGTCGTAGGAAGCCAGCATGGTAAGATAGGAAAGGATGAGCTTATTGAGAGCTTTAAAGCCACTGGCAAGGAGTTTTGGTTTGATCCCTCTCCTCTAGGTCGTAAGCCTGTTAATGGGAAGGGAAAATGACTACCAACTCTGCTGTATTGTACTTTCCCAAGCATTTAAAACAGTGCTCTGCACACAGTAAACTTTTAATAAATAGGACTGATGGATTGATTATTTGAGGTGGATGGGCAGCCACTGGACCACTGGAGATTCCTGAGGAGTGAAAACAAATGGACTGAAAGGTTTTTGTTTCTTTAAATCATGGTAGCAGACTTCAATATGGGTTGGAGTCGGGAGAGACCAAAGGTAGGCACATATCCATATGCTCTGTCATTCTGCTACATGTAATTTTTTTAAATGTCTGTCTTTCCCTCTTAATCATGGGCAGGGATTGTGTCTACCAACCCTATCGTATTGTACTCTCCTATTATATAGTGCTTTGCACACAGTAAGAACTCCATAATTACTAGAGAAGCAGCATGGCTCAGTGGAAAGAGCCTGGGCTTCGGAGTCAGAGGTCATGGGTTTGACTCCCGGCTCTGCCACTTAATAATAATAATAATAATGTTGGTATTTGTTAAGCGCTTACTATGTGCCGAGCACTGTTCTAAGCGCTGGGGTAGACATAGGGGAATCAGGTTGTCCCACGTGGGGCTCACAGTCTTCATCCCCATTTTACAGATGAGGTAACTGAGGTACCGAGAAGTGAAGTGACTTGCCCACAGTCACACAGCTGGCAAGTGGCCGAGTCGGGATTCGAACCCATGACCTCTGACTCCAAAGCCCGTGCTCTTTCCACTGAGCCACGCTGCTTCTTCAGCGTGGCTCTTGTCACTTGTCAGCTGTGTGACTGTGGGCAAGTCACTTAACTTCTCTGTGCCTCAGTTACCTCATCTGTAAAATGGGGATTAACTGTGAGCTCACGTGGGACAACCTGATTACCCTGTATCTACCCCAGCGCTTAGAACAGTGCTCTGCACATAGTAAGTGCTTAACAAATACCAGCATTATTACTATTATTACTATCATTAGATTTATTGATTGTGGTCTAACTCGAGGGCAAGAGGTAACCAGTATTATTTAATAGTAGTTGTAGAGGTGGTAGGTAATAATAATAATATCTACTGTGTGTCCATTTTTCCCCACCTGTCTATAAGTGTCTTGTGGGCAGGGAATGTGCCTACCAAATTCATTATATTGTTCTCTCCCAATCACTTGGCATCGTGCTCTGCAAACAGTACATGCTCAGTAAATACCAGTGATTGGTATTTGCCCTTTAGGAACTGTGGCAAAAATGGAGGAATTTACTGGAAAATGTAGATATAGAAATAATTACAATTTGTCTCACCCTCGGCAACATACTGACTAAATATCTGTGGAAAATTTCTGTAAGGGAAAAATAAAGCTTAAGGAAGAAACTATCATTTTATAGTTTGTATTAGTGGCCAGAGGAGAGCATTCATTATTAGAAGGCAAAAGACATATGGGAGCCAGAATTTCACTTCCATCAACATCCAACATTTTTCTTGCATACTCTTCCTAAAATCAGTAGCTGTGTCATGTGTTGAACTCTGAACATTGCTTGAGAAAAAAAGAGAGATTTCTGCAGGTTTAGAGAAGGCAGTCAATAACCAGACGGATGACCCAGTAATTTTGGTGTCCATTCCATCTCTCTAAAAGCCTAAGAGAAAATTCCTTTGGAGAACATCCACTGGATCATTTAAAAGACTTTTAGTTACAGTTGATCAGAGTCTTTGAAATAGTGAAGTTTCCCTAACTTTTAGGGAACTTAGTTATGAAATCATCCATATGCACATTCTGTGAAATTGTATTCTACACTCTTAAACATTGCTTTTGTACATTTAATTTCTTCATCTGCTAATGTCAAGGCTAAAAAAGCATGAAAGTTTCATGAAATGGTGACTTCTTTGTATTTTGGAAGACTTCATGTACTCGATCAAGTGAGTAATTCACCCTAGTCATTAACTCATGGTAAATTTCATGCAAGCTATTATTCAGTTTGTTGTAAGCAACAAAGATGATCCAGCATAAGTATTACTGCGTTGTTATTCTGTTATGTCACAGACACTTAATATAAATTGAGCATGCCATTAATTTTCTAGTATTTTAGCAAATCACTCAGATTAAAGTTCTGAATGTGTGAAAAGAATGTTTTCGGGAAAAATAAATTGTACCAAAATGGAAATTAGTTGTAGTTAAGATAACAGATTTCTTTCCTGGTTGCTTATTAGTTGGATATATCTCCAGTGAATTTTAATGTTGCAGTGAATTATCGCTGATTACTACTGGCCCATTCATATGCATGATAAATATCTGCAAATGAATTATCAACATGCCTTTATTACTTAGCCACAGTTCTCTTATTTTACTCAAGATTTAAGGAAAAAGCAAACCAAGATAACTAACTAAAAGACCCTTTCCCAGGATTCCATCAGTATTTACGTCTTTGACGCTTTTGGACACAAGCAACATGGAAAAAAACAACCTACATGACAATCTGCAAAGGCAATTTGAATCTTTCCTGTGGTTGAGCTACAAAGTATGCAGCACCTATACTGCAAATGACACCTTATTATTGATAGTGTAACCACAGAATAATTTGCTGTGGGCTGTTCTGGAGAAATTTCTTGTGTCACATTCAATAGGCCTGATCTGCTGTGTTAAATGAAAATGATTAGAGGCTTGTTGAGGGCAGGGAACATTCCTTTTTATTCTAATATGCTTTCTATGCTCTGAGGTCCATACAGAACAGAGACTCTTGTCCAACCTCATAAACTTGCATTTATCCTAGTGCTCAAAACAGTGCTTGGCTGTTTTGATATATATAACATATAAGGACTTAAGAAATGCCAAATTTATTACTTTACCAAATGCTGAGTGCACTGTTCTGAACACAGTGGATGTTCATTGTATACTGTTTGATTGATGTTTCAATAATACTAGCAGTTAATCCTTTCTCAAATATAGGATGAACCTTTGACTCCCTTCAATTATAACCTGTTTAAAATGAAGGGGAACTGACTGATCATTTCATCTTCCGTAGAAAGGTAGACAAAGTTTGTGTGTTTTGTCAGAAAATAGTTACTGATTCACTGTCAGGAATGATCTATTCTGTTTGGTGTTTTCCAGTTTTTCTGCTAAAAAAAATTTGGCATTATCATCAACCAATTAATAGCATTTATTTAGTGCCAAACAGTGTTCCAAAAGTTTGAAAGCATGCAATAGAATTATAGACATCAGACCTGATATCCAGTAGCTTAAAATCTAGCAGGAGATACAGACATTAAAATAAAGTGCCCTTGGATCTGTACCCTTCAGACTCTGTATTCACTCCACCCACAGCATTTTAGTACATATCTGTAATTTATATATATAAATAACCATTTCCCCTTCTAGGCTTTAGTTTGTTTTTGTTTTGTTTTTTATGGTATTTGTTAAACATCTGTTATGTGTTAAACACTGTTCTAAGCACTGGGGAAGGACAAGTTAACTAGGTTTTACCATATCCCTGTCTTGCATGTGGCTCACAGTCTAACTGGGAGGGAGAACAGGTATCCCCACTTTACAGTTGAGGAAACTGAGAGACAGAAAAGTTAAGTGACTTGCCCAAGGTTTCACAGCAAGCAATTGGCAGAACTGGGAAAATGTATCAAATTTTTTGGATATGTTCCTTTCCACATCATTCAATCAGTCGCGCTTACACATGAATTTGCACTCTTTATTCACCCCTCTCTCAAGCCCATAGCACTTATATCCATATCCATAGTTATTTATTTCTATTAATGTCTGTCTGTCCCTCTAGACTGTAAGCTCCTTTTGAGCAGCGAACATATCTACCGACTCTGTTGTATTGTACTCTCCAAAGTGCTTAGATCAGGGCTCTGCACAGAGTAAGCAAACAATGAATACCTTTGATTGATAAATTACAAGTAGGAGAAAACAATATATACCATATACATGGAAGTGCTATGGAAGGAGTGTGAATAGCCATTATAGAGAATTACCTTCTCTATGCAGCTGATTCCCAAATCTGTATCTCTGGCCCTAGTCTCTCCCCTTGTCTACAGTCTTGTATTTCCTTCTGCCTTAAGAACATCCCTTCTTGGGTTTCTTGCCATCACTTCAAACTTAACAGGTCCAAAACAGAACTCCATTTCTTCCCACCCAAACCCTGTTCTCCAGTGACTGTCCTATTCCTGTAGACAAAACCACCATCCTCCCTGTTTCACAAGCCCATGACCCTGGTGTTATCCTCAACATCTGGGAAGCAACATGGCTCAGTGGAAAGAGCCCGGGCTTCAGAGTAAACAGAGGTCATGGGTTCGACTCCCGGCTCTGCCACTTGTGAGCTGGGTGACTGTGGGCAAGTCACTTAACTTCTCTGTGCCTCGGTTACCTCATCTGTAAAGTGGGGATTAACTGTGAGCCTCACGAGGGATAACCTGATTACCCTGTATCTACCCAGCGCTTAGAACAGTGCTCTGCACATAATAAGCACTTAACAAATACCAACATCTTTATCGTTCAACGAACGTATTCAATCTGCCACAAAATCCTGTCGATTCAACCTTCGCAACATTGTTAAAATTTCCCCTTTCCTCTCCCTCTAAACTGCCACCAGTTAATCCAAGCACATATCTTATCCTGCCTTGATTATTTTATCAGTCTCCCGCTTGACCTCCCTGCCTCCCGTGTCTTCCAGCTCCAATCCATACTTTGCTCGGCTGCCTAGATCATTTTTCTACAAAACAGTTCAGTCTCTATTTCCCTACTCCTCAAGAACCTCAGGTGGTTGCCCATCCACTTCCACATCCAAACGAAACTTTTTACCTTCAGCTTTAAAGCACTACATCATTTTGGTGTCTACCTTAGCTCACTACTATCCTGCTACCCAGCCCGTACATTTCACTTCTCTAATGCCAACCTACTTACCGTACCCCTCACCCACCCCCTGCTTCTGGCCTGGAATGTCCTCCCTCTTCATTTCTGTCAGATGATTGCTCTCCCCACATTCAAAACCTTACTGAAAGTGTATTCATTCATTCATTCAATAGTATTTATTGAGCGCTTACTATGTGCAGAGCACTGTACTAAGCACTTGGGATGAACAAGTCGGCAACAGATAGAGACAGTCCCTGCCGTTTGACGGGCTTACGGTCTGATCGGGGGAGACGGACAGACGAGAACGATGGCACTAAACAGCGTCAAGGGGAAGAACATCTCGTAAAAACAATGGCAACTAAATAGAATCAAGGTGATGTACAATTCATTAACAAAATAAATAGGGTAACGAAAATATATACAGTTGAGCGGACGAGTACAGTGCTGTGGGGATGGGAAGGGAGAGGTGGAGGAGCAGAGGGAAAAGGGGAAAATGAGGCTTTAGCTGCGGAGAGGTAAAGGGGGGATGGCAGAGGGAGTAGAGGGGGAAGAGGAGCTCAGTCTGGGAAGGCCTCTTGGAGGAGGTGATTTTTAAGTAAGGTTTTGAAGAGGGAAAGAGAATCAGTTTGGCGGAGGTGAGGAGGGAGGGCGTTCCAGGACCGCGGGAGGACGTGACCCAGGGGTCGACGGCGGGATAGGCGAGACCGAGGGACGGCGAGGAGGTGGGCGGCAGAGGAGCGGAGCGTGCGGGGTGGGCGGTAGAAAGAGAGAAGGGAGGAGAGGTAGGAAGGGGCAAGGTGATGGAGAGCCTTGAAGCCTAGAGTGAGGAGTTTTTGTTTGGAGCGGAGGTCGATAGGCAACCACTGGAGTTGTTTAAGAAGGGGAGTGACATGCCCAGATCGTTTCTGCGGGAAGATGAGCCGGGCAGCGGAGTGAAGAATAGACCGGAGCGGGGCGAGAGAGGAGGAAGGGAGGTCAGAGAGAAGGCTGACACAGTAGACTAGCCGGGATATAACGAGAGCCCGTAATAGTAAGGTAGCCGTTTGGGTGGAGAGGAAAGGGCGGATCTTGGCTCTATATCTCCTCCAAGTGACCTTCCCTGACTAAGCTCTCATTTCCTATTCTTCCAGTCCTCTGTATGTCAACCCAGAACTTGAATTTGCCCCATTTATTCATCTTTCCCTCATCTCCACAGCACTTAGATATATCTGGCATTTATTCATTTATTTATATTAATGCCTGTCTCTCCCTCCGTACTGTGAGCTCATTGTGGGTGCACATAGTTAAGTCCTCAATAAATATGACTGATGTGGAAAGGAATTTATCTAAAATATTTCTGATACTTTTTCAGCCATCCTACAAAATCTGTAATAGGCATTTAGATATTGACAGTTGACGAAATGTTGATGAGCATTTCACGGTGTTTTTTTCTGCTTACATCCACCTTCTTTGAGTCAGTTATTAGATGGTATGTAGTAAGCACTTTGTGTGGGCAGAGCACTGTTCAAAGTTGTGCCAAGGGTTTCAAATGTCCAATGTAACATACCATTAAATCTCTCTCTGTATTTACTTAAATATAACATATTTACATAGTATCCATATTTGTGTAAATTTAGAGAAGATAAGGTTAGACTTGATTGGTGAGTTTGAAGGATGGAACTGGAATTTCGAGATCTTTGCTTCTTGGTCACTCCTTGGTCACTGTGCTGAAAAGAGAAGGGATATTTTTCATTAATTTTAAGAAAGAATTCAATACTTTTGTCTCTAAACATTTACATTTTCTACCAAATTGCATTTAAGTTCCTAAAACTCTTTTAAGTTCTGAGCACGAGGCAATACTGATTTGTTTTGCTCCATCAATTGCGCACACAATCAACTGACCAATTTTCAAAAACAGATAGTTTCATGGCTGATTTTGCATTTGTCCTTGGCAGTGTAAGTTATTCCTTTCAAAGTCACTTCCATTCTGTTTGTCGTCATGCTTTTTAGGCCAATGAAGAGAAACTGGCAATTACTTCTTAATGAGGCCCAAAAAACGAGGTAATGATTAGTATTCCAACACGACCCTCTACCCGGCGTGAAGTGCTCATTAGCGTATTATTTTTAATTAGAAGTAAGGGAAATGATCACATAATTTTAAGGATAATATTTTTTTCTGCTCCAGGCACTGAACAAGGAGAATTACAAGGCAGTTTGAAAAGAAAATGGGTTTTGGATTTCTTAACACAAACATTATCGACTTCATCTTAATGTAATGAAAGGGAGCTTGATAGTGACTACTTTTTTGCTGTAATTCAGCTAGGGTCTAGAATGCAAATGTGACAGCGGAAAGAACTTGAGCCTTGGAGTCACAGGAACTGGGTTCTCTCTACCACTCGCCTGCTGTGTGACTATCGGCTAGTCATTTAATTTCTCTCTGTCAGTTTCCTCATCTGTTAAGTGGGGATTAAATGCCTCACTCTCTTCCACTTACGTTATGAGTCTCATGAGGGACAGGGATTGAGTCTGATTTGTCCATCTTGTATCGATCCCAGCACGTACCATAGTGCTTGGCACATAATAAGCATGTAACTCATTATTATTACTATTCCAGCTGATGTTGCTATTGGTATTATTACTGTTGTTATTTTTATCCTTTTTGGAAAACCCTACTGGGTGACTTCCTTCTTACTCATCTTGATGGACCTTTGAGCCTGTAGTAATAGCTTCTGCTTAAAGTGATATTATCGTTAAGCAGTTCCCATGCATCAAACAGCGTGGACTAGTGGATAGAACATAGACCTGGGAGTTAGAAGGATTTGGGTTCTAATCCCAGCTCTACTACTTGTCTGCTGAGTGACCATGGGCAAGTCATTTAACTTTTCTTGCTCAGTTGCCTCATCAATAAAATGGGAATCATAACCCTAGGTCATCTAGTACCGTGTCATTGTCTCAAAGGGGACAGACCAGCTGCAAATAATTCTGATCAGAGTAAGATTGCTACATTGGCCACCCTTCACCATAGACAGAACTGACTCATGATATGAAACAGTGAAAAATGGAGCTCTTCATGGGGCCTGGATATTCCACGATCAAACCAGTTTAAAGATACAGATTTTTTGGCTATTACCCAGTGACGTAAAAGACCCACTGACCTCCACACATATAATAATAATAATGTTGGTATTTGTTCAGCGCTTACTATGTGCCGAGCATTGTTCTAAGCGCTGGGGGAGGCACAGGGGAATCAGGTTGTCCCACGTGGGGCTCACAGTCTTCATCCCCATTTTACAGATGGGGGAACTGAGGCCCAGAGAAGTGAAGTGACTCGCCCACAGTCACACAACTGACAAGTGGCAGAGCTGGGACTCGAACTCATGACCTCTGACTCCAAAGCCCAGGCTCTTTCCACTGAGCCACACATATTTAAACACAGGACATCATAATATCTTTCATTATACTGTCACATTAAAATGACATTTTGCCCCATACTAGATGAGGCCTTTCAAAGTAGGTGTAGATGCTGGCATGTCAAAAATGGCAACAGAATCGAAATAGATTATGTGTTAGGGAGGCAGCCTGCCTGGTGGGTAGAGCACTGGCCCAGTCGTCAGAAAGGCCTGGGTTCTAATCCCAGCTCTGACACCTGTCTGCTCTGTGACCTTGGGCAAGTCACTTCACTTCTCTGTGCCTCAGGTCCCACATCTGTAAAATGGGGATTAAGACTGTGAGCCTATGTGGGACAGGAACTATGTCCTATCCAATTATCTTGTATCTCCCCCAGTGCTTAGTACAGTGCATAGCCTGTTATAAGTGCTTAACAAATATCAGAATCATTGGTCTTATTATTTTTCTGTATTCGGAGGTGATATGGCTGGTGAACCCATTCACAAATGGGCATCTGCTTCACTCTGGGCCGCAGTCAGTATCTGTCAGCGCTTCCCATCGAACCAAGGCATGGAATTGGAGCCGGAAACTCTCTTTCCATCACTGATGTTCTTATGTGATGCTGCCACCCTAGACAAATGAATCTCTTTGATGGAAATTAGCAGTAGGACTTGTTATTAATGCTAGATCCGATATATTGTGATAAGGGAAAAATGATGAGCTTTATTCCATCCAATACTAATGAGGATGTTAGCATTCATGGAACATTGTTCCTCTCACTCTTTATATGGCAGCAGTCTGCACCATTCCTGTGTTTCTTGGCCAAAATGCCAATTTAAATGTGCTGCTGAAATATTAGAATCCACGAGACTGTGAGCTTCTTAAGGACAGAGACTCTGTCTTTTCCTTTTTTCTACTCTGGTGAGACTAGTATTCTGCTCTGAACATAATCAATGCCACTGCATGGATGGCTGAAAACTGAATAGGGATATGTGCACTGTTTATAATAAGAATAATAATAATTGTGATATTTGATAAGCACTCAGTATGTGCCACGCACTGTACTAAGCGCTGGGGTGGGTACAAGCAAATAGGTTTGGTTACAGTCCCTATCCCACGAGGGGCTCACAGTCTCCACTTCCATTTTACAGATGAGTTAACTGAGGCCCAGAAAAGTGAAGTTTACTTACTCAAGGTCATACAGCAGACCAGTGGCAGAGCTGGGATTAGAACCCACAAGCTTCTGATTCCTGACCAAACCATCATTTCCCCTATCAGCCTTCCCCCCTGTGTTGACTATGTACTTGACTGTGTGCTCCTTAGCTGTTTGTGTATTCATCCCAGCCTCAGACCACTTAGGCAAATATATTTATCTTACAGATGCAGTAATTGAGGCACAGAGAAGTGAAGTGACTTGCCGAATGTCACCCAGCAGACAAGTAGTGGGTACACTACCAGAATGATTGCGGATGGAGAGTGGGGCATTCTGGGAAAGATATGTCCATGGAATCGTTATTGGTCAGAGATAACTCAACAGCATAAAACAAGAGAAGAATAAGTGTTTTGGGGCTGGGATGAGTATAAAAACAGCTAATGGGTACATAGTCCACTGCATAGTCAACAGAGAGGGAAAAGCTGATAGGGGAAATGATGGCTTGGCCAGGGAAAGCCTCTTGAAGGAGGTGTGCTTTTAGGAGGGTTTGGAAGGTGGGGAGTGTATCTTTAGAACCCAGGTCCTTCTGACTCCAAGCCCCGTGCTCTATCCGCTAGCCCACAATGCTTAGTAGTACTGTGCTCTGCACACAGTAAGTGCTCAATAAATACGACTGACTGACTGACTGGTCCCCCTGTCTGACCTCTGTAGAAGCAGAAACTGCTGGACTCTTGTCTATGCTGGAATTGAGTGAAATTGTTTCTATTCTTAAAGAGGATTTTCCCTTGTAGGCTATTTAAGTAGTTGTGGGAATCTTTAGTTTAATGGGGGGAGAACACAACTGTCCAGAGTAGAAGACCTCTTACATCTGTAATTATTTAATAAATAAGTGTACCAGTCATCCTCTTTCCACTATTCAGTTGACCTTTCAGGTGAAACTTTAATTGAGCAATGAATTGTATTTATTGAGCACTTAATGTTTGTAAAGCACTGTATTGGGTGCTTGGAGCAGAGTTGTAGACATGTCCACTGCTCACAAGGAGATTAGAGTCTAGAGGGGGAGATAGACATTAAAATAAATTATCGATATTTACACAGGTGGTGTGAGGTTAAGGTTGGGGCTTATCAAGGGCTTAAAGGGCCCAGCGGCACAGAGTAAATACTAAAAAAATGCCATAAACTGCCCTCCTCCCCCAGAAAACAACACCCCCCTGCCACCAGAGCTCCCAATCTTATTGGGCCTCTGGACTATTTGTGCCTTTAAGTACCCACCCTCACCACTCCCTGCTGGATTGGGGGCTTCCAGGGAAGAGTTCTGGGCTCTCAGGGAGACTGGTTTTAGTTTGCCTCTTGGTATCCTGCCATTACCAAAATCTGCTTTGGTAGAATCAACCGTTTTTCTCCATGACTTTATTCCAGGAAGAGAACACTAATAATAGCAGTGAAGAGCATTTCATTCTAGTTGATTATTAGACACGCAGCTAACCAAATGCTAGTGTCTAAGTGAAGGAGATAAGGTAGCAGCCTACAACTTCCTTACATTACTTATCTCTCTGGAATTAGCTGGAAAGACCACTAATTAATGCTACTTTTTCTGAGGCTGGTTTTGATTACCTCCTTAAAAGTGCTTAGCAAAGTGGAACAAAGTATCCTATTTTACATTGGCTCTTGAACACAGGCTAAAGCAGATTGCTATTATAATTCATTTTAAACAGCTCCTATTTTCAGTTTCTTTCCTTGTTGATGATAGTAGTATCTTGAAAGGAATGTAGGAAACCCCTGTGTACAAGAAAGCCTGTCTTTGCCTTTTCATAGCTCACTCAGGCAAGGTGATTAGGATTGTCTTGTTAGTTTGAAAAAATCAGTATTGATCTGGTGAATCACATTTTTGAATTTTCACTTTTATGCTTCTGTCCACGGGGAAGCACCCGACATTGACTGTCGGCCGGATTTAATGTATTTAGCACTATCGGGTTCTCTATGAGTCTGAATGTTAATTGGGATAATTCACACAACACAACACACACAAGAAGCACACATATGCAAGCATACAAGTTCAATAACTCTGTTCCTCATACACTTCAAAGTTTAATTTATTCTGTCTGCTTCTCTGACTATATTATAAAATTCTTGAGGGTGGGAATCTTAACTATTATATTATCCGACTCTATTGTGCTCTCTCAAGCATTTAGTACAGTGCCATGTATACAGTAAGTGCTCAGTAAATACTTTATATTAATTGTATAACTCTAAACTGTGAATTTTGATTGCCAAGATGAAATAGTGATGGCACAGAAGAAGCAGCCCAGTCCTGATTGCATCAAGGTGTTTTCAATTGAGTAAATGAAATATTTAAGAAGCTTCAGGTGGTTTCCAGAGAAACCAGAAACCATTATATGCCTAACGGAGGGTCTGGAAATGGAGTTAAGAAGTTTATTCAGTCTCTTAATTAGTTCAGGGTCGATAATAGTTGGTGTCACCTGAACAATAGAAAACTTTAAAATCCATATTAGAGGCAGAACTAAAGTCAAAGGGGACAGAAAGATGAAGAGGAGAAAGAGACTGCTCTCTCCTACTAAGAACTACATTTCTCAGAATTCAGAAGACATGCACTCCCCCAATCTGCTGAGAGACTGAAAATTCAAGGGGGTGGTGGGAAGGATGACCTCAGTCAGTAAACTGGGCAGAGCATTTAAATCAAGGAGGAACAACAGACTGAAGTCTTCACTGTGACAGCCCTCCAGCTTTTGTGAGTGATCCGAATGTCTCTCTCTACCCGTTGAACTGTACTCTGCTACAGGAAAGCTTGGGTGTCTTCCAAAGATTGGGTGTGTACAGACTGCTTTTGGGAACGTTTGAAGTTTGTCTCCTACCAAAACTCCAGAATGGGGTGGAGACATTTGGATCCAATCTGCCTTTCCTTCCTTTTTCTTTGCATTACCAATTTAATTTCCTCTTCCAAGTCAGTGATATTTAATCAGACACCTTCAGAGGAAAACACTGCACTAAATCGTGAGGAAAGTGCAACAAAAGCAAAATACACGTTTCCTACTCTTGAGGAACTTTGAATCTAATCCGGAAGAAACATAGAGAAAAATGATTTAGAAGTAGTAGGAAAAGGGATAGGAGTGTAGTTATGTCATGATGAAGTACCAGAATAGACCTTGAATGTACATGCAGAGATACACAGGTGCTGAAGAAGGGTAAGAGTAATGACTGAAAAATAAATTGTGGTGGTTAATAATGGTGAGGGGAACTATGAGCTGCGTACTTGTTTTTATCCATTAACCTTGATATACAAGCTTTCGCAAAATGCCGCTTGGATTAAAATTGCAACTCTGTGAAATCTGAAGCCAATATATTTTGAAGGTCTTGGACAGGAATAGTGTACCAGGCTAAAAATCATTCAATAGTATGTGCTGAGTGATCACTGTGTGCAGTTGACTGTAGCAAGTGTTTTGGAGATTACACAATAACAGAATTGGCAAACACGATCCTTGCCTACAAGGAGTTTGCACACTAGAAAAGGTGCAGAAAGAAGGTGTGGTCTAAACTAAAAAGTGGATCCTGGGCCTGTTTCTGCTCTGCATTAAAATAATGTCTCATTAACCACTTCAGCAGTATATAGTGCACTGCTTAATGGGAGGAGCAATGGCCCGGAATTCAAGAGATCTGGGTTCAAATCCCAACATTACTACTTGCCCGCTGTAGGACCTTGGGCAAGTAATTAAATTTTATTGTGCCTCAGATTTCTCTTCTGTAAAATGGGAATTAAATACCTCTCTCACCCTTAGACTGTGAGCCCCGTGGAGGACAGGAACTGAAACTGATCAGATTGCATTTTGCCTACACCACATTTTCAGGGCTTGATGAATAGTAAGCACTTAATGACTCCTATTATTGTTATCATGATCATTATTTTGTCACTTGCACTTGTGGCTTTGAAGCCCTGGTCATGGCTTGGTCATTTAGAAAGAGTCAAGAATGATGATATTACTATTATTATCTCATCTGTATTTGAGACTTTGAAGCTGTGGACATGGCTAGGGCATTTGTAAGGGCACAGTGGCTCTGTGGAAAGAGCCCGGGCTTGGGAGTCAGAGGTCATGGGTTTGAATGCCGGCTCTGCCACTTGTCAGCTGTGGGACTGTGGGCAAGTCACTTAACTTCTCTGTGCTTCAGTTACCTCATCTGTAAAATGGGGATTAAGATAGTGAGCCCCACAGGGGACAACCTGACCACCTTGTATCCTCCCTAGCGCTTAGAACAGTGCTCTGCACATAGTAAGCGCTTAACAAATACCAACATTATTTTCTCAGGAGCTATCTTCTCCAGGGTGGCTACTCAGAAATGGTAACAGACAGATCTGGGAGAGCTGTTTCTTTGGTTTATACTTCTTGTCTTGCCTTCATAAAAGCTTGAAACAAGCACCACTTCTTAAGAAGGTTGAGGAGTTTTCTTCTTTTCTCACTATTCATTCTCATGAAAACCATTTTTTACAAGTATTTCCAGATATTGAAATTTTAATATGAAAAAAATCTATTACTAGTGTATTCATTGCTGAAAGGGCTGTATCTCAGAAATACATTTTCCAAGTTTTATATGAGTTTTAAATCAAGACTCAATGCAATACATATTCTCCTGGGCTGGGAATACCTTATTAAAAGAAAGATGGGCATCATTTTTTAAACAAATTCGCACCTATTCATGTTTATGATATGCCATTTTTCATCTACTTTTGCCATGAGTATCAGTAATGTATTTCATAGATAGAATATCTTGTATTGTAAATTCTCTCTCTTAGGTAATCGGTTCATCAGGCTTGGTTCTTGTCCCTCTCATCTTCTCATCCCTGGCTCAAGACTTCCCACCACCTGAAAAATGTCCCCTTTCAGATCCAGTAGATCACTGTTCCCCTCATCATCAAAACCCATCCCAAGTCACATCTCCAGAAGACGTAATGAATTTCATTCCCCCACTAGCTACTGACACTTCAGTACTTCTGCATCACCTGCGCTAGCCCATGAAATCTAATGGTAATTTTGGACGAGATAGAGCTGTGTGGGAAGCCGTTCTTGACGGTCAACTAGGCACTGGGTCTCTGTTCTGTCTCCACTCTGCTCTCCTTTTCCCAGCAAAGGACACAATTCTGCCTACTTTTGAGATTTTGGTCTAAAACCTCTAGGGAATTTTGGGTAAGGGTCTTTTGAGCAGTCAAATAAATATTTCGATCCCCAGCCTATATATGCTGTTGTGCTTTTTCAATTCAAGAGTAAGCAATGAAAGCCTGGAGGGAAAAAAAGGCTTCTGTGGGCAATTAATGACATATGCATAGATCTATTTCATATCGTTCATAGTTATAGCCTTAATATGTTCCCAGGTTTCAGTGTGTTTTAAAATCAATGCCAGCAGGTTTCTGGTGGATGGAATAGGTTATTACAAGAAAATATGTTATATTTTAAAACAAATTCTTATCAGATTGATAATTCTATTTCCATTTTGCTCATTAATGGGTATTATTTGTATTCCATATTATCCTACATATTCCTTCCCTGGTAATATGACATTTTTTCACTGCAAATAGCTTTTATCAGTCTCATGTTCAGCATAATGGTCTTAGTGGGGTTTCCTTGTTGTGGCCACAGTCTTAATGGCTGCATGATGGAGAATGTGTCAGAGAAATGCCTATTCACTGTTTCACTCATTCGTGATTGAGTGCTTACTGTGTGCATATAGTGTGTGTTGCCCTAGAGGATAGAGCATGGACCCATGAGTGAGAAGGACCTGGGTTTTAATCTCAAATCTGCTACTGATCTGCTGAGTGACCTTGGGCCAAACAAATCACTTAACTTTTCTGTGGCTCATCTGTAAAATGGAAATTGAGGCTGTGAAGCCCACGTGGGACAGGGACTGTGTCCAACTTGATTTGCTTGTATCTACCCCAGCACTTAGTAAGTACAGTGCCCGGCAAATGGTAAGCACTAAACAAATACCATCAGCAGCAGCGGAAGCACCAGTGATCTACCCAACCAAGAGATGATACTTGACTCCTGAGATGCCATAGTTTGGACCTTAGAATCACCTACTATGTCTTTGCTTTATTTGGGAAGAGGTTATTGTTGATGGTTATCAAATGACATTTGGCACCTTCGTTGAACAGAAGTAAACATTTCCTATTTATCCAATCTCATGAAGTGTCACGATTTTTATCCGTATTTTATTCTCACTACTTATCACTGTATTTCATTCTCCCGCTGATCAGTTTGAGCGATCGGACTCACTATTACGAGCTTATGTTTTAGACATGATCCGTGTGGGCAGGGGATGTGCACACAGTATCAACATCCAGTAAATGTGATTGACTGATGGTTTGGGGGAGGGTGGTTCACTATGGAATGCTTGGGGAGAGATCAAAATGAGGAGGGAAAAGAGACAGAGCAAAGACAAATGAGAGTGACACAGTGAAGGGAAAAGCAGAGACAAAATGGGAGCAGGAGAGAGAGAGAGAAGCTGAGGGGAACCACACAAAGCCATTCATTCGATTATTTATTGAGCGCTTACCGTGTGCATTACTGTGGTTGGGAGAGAACAGTACAACAATAAGCAGGTATATTCCCTGCCCACAACAAGCTTACAGTCTAGAGGAGGAGACAGACATTAATGTAAATAAATTACTGATTTGTACATAATGCTGTGGGGCTGGGAGGGGGGTGAATAAGGGAAAAACTCAGGGCAAAGCAGAAGGGAGTGAGAGAAGAGAAAAGGAGGGCTTAGTCAGGGAAGACCTCTTGAAGATGTGCTTTCAATAAGGCTTTGAAGGAGGGAGACACTCACTGTCTCTGAAGGGTTTTGGCCATTATGCACCCACAGGAGGGAATTATTTCAGAGGATACCGCAGGCACCTCTCATGTCTCCATTGTCACAGAGGTTGCTGGCTTTCTTCTTAGGCAAGAAGTGTTTGCTGCTGACAGGAGACAGGGGTAGGCCCACCACCTAAGAAATTATGAAGCAGCCTGAGCCTTGGGGAGTTGCTCCAACATGTTGATATCACATGTCTCAGTGGCATTTATTGCATTTATTAAGTCCCTACTTGTGAAAAACAATGCAGGATATGCTTGGGAGAGTGCAATTAAAGTCCATGGCACAGTCCAGGCTTTTAATAAGATGTGACTGGCACACACAAATTAGTGGGAACAGAAAAGCAAAGGTAAAGATGAATTAGGACATAAATTTGTTCCATGACTTTGAAGAATGTGTTAGGGTACCATGACTTACAGTGGTAGAAATTAGTTGGGGAGATGGTTCCGAGCCAGGAGAGATCAAAGGATCCAAGGTAAGAGAAGCAAGAAAATGCTTAGAACAGTGCATTAAATACAATTTCTTCCCCCAAAGACTCCATTTGGGGTTTGGAAATTAAAAGAGACCAAATTTTCATTGGCACTTGATTTTCAAATAGATTAATTCTACAATTACCATTTTGCCATCGCTTACTGGAAGGAACAGGATAATGGGAGTCAGGATGTCTGCGTTCTAGTCCCAGCTCTGCCACTGGCCTGCTTTGTGACCTTGAGTATGTAACAATTTATCTGTGTTTCAGATTTCTCTCCAGAAAAATGGGGGTAAAATGCCTGTTATCCCTTCTAGACTGTGAGTCTTTTTTGGAACAGGATCTGTGTCCTATCTGATTTTGTTATTATCTATGCCAGGCCTTGGAAGAGTACATGGCATGTAGGAAATGTTTAAATACCATCATTGTAATTACATTAATGGTTTTGTAAATGTAACTCTGCTTTAGCTAAAATTTCCCATTTCTTTCATTTTGTTCTACTATTTGAAATGACATAGACAGGATTTGGCTACTTTTTTTCTTTCCAAAATTAATTTCAAGTGTGTGATGTTTAAGTCAAGCCTTTGCAGAAATGCTTTATTAGCTTTTACATTGCCATTATATTTTTTGATTAGTTCTGGGTCAATGTAACATCAACATTATTTTCATTTTCTTTCAACCTCATAATTATTATTGGCTATCATTGGTGTTATATCATAATAAACAGGAACTCGTTCAAGTCAAGGTTAAGGACTGTGCACTAAGTGCTTGAAGTAGATAAAAGCTAAATCTCTAGAAAAATGTTTCATATAGTAGTGTCGCTTAGTGGAAAGAACACGGCTTGGGAGTCAGAGGTTCTAATCCCGACTCCACCACTTATCTGCTGTATGACCGTGGGCAAGTCACTTAACTTTTCTGGGCCTCAGTTACCTCATCTGTAAAAGTGGGGATTAAAAATTGTGAGCCCCACGTGGGACAATCTGATTACCCTGTATCTACCCCAGTGCTTAGAACAGTGCCCTGAACATAGTAAGCACTTAAATACTATAATTATTATTACTATATGGTGGGAAGGCAGTAATCCTATTTCCTATTTTACAGAAGAGGAAATTGAAGACCAGAGAGATTGTACCCTATTTTTTATGGTATTTGTTAAGCACTTACTATGCGCCAGGCACTGTTCATACTGGGGCAGATACCAACCAATTAGGTTAGACACAGTCTATGGGGCTCACAATCTTCATCCCCATTTTACAGATGAGGTAACTGAGCCACAGCAAAGTGAGCCGTCTTGCCCAAGATCACCCAGCAGATCAGAGGAAGAGCTGGGATCAAAACCTAGGTAGTTCTGACTCCCAGGCCTGTGCTCTATCCCCTAGGCCAGGCTGCTTCTCATGACTTGTCCAAGACCTCTTTTTGGTTTTCTGTCCCAAATCAAGTGTAGCATCTATTTTAATCAGTTTAATATCTGATACATCCTTTACTGAACAAGCACTTAGTACAATGTTCTGCCAAGCATACACACTCAATAAATGCCAATGATTGATAGAATGATGGATGCCAGAATTGAAACCAGTAACTGGGTTGCCTGATTCCTAGTCTTAGGCTGTGCCCAGCAGCTCTCAGAAGCTGAAAATACAGATGGGCTTGGGGAACTGGTCACTTGTTTGAAATCCAAGGCTTTGTTTAGTAGGACCTGGTTTACAGAATTATTATTTCTTAAACCCTTACTCTATATCAAGCATTGAGGTAGATACAGAAAATTCAGGTCAGACACAGTCTGTATCCAACATGGGGTTCACAGTCTAAATAGAAGGGAGAACAGACATCAAATCCCATTAGTACAGATGATGAAACTGTGACACAGAGAAGTTGTGACTTCAAGATCACACAGCAGGCTAGTGACAGAACCGGAATTAGAATCCGAGCTCTCTGACTCTCGAGTCCATTCTCTTTCCATTAGGCTATGCCGCATCCTTCTTTCTCAGACCTGAGCTAGAGGATGGTAGAAAAATAAATATTAAATCAAAGATTCAGATGCGCTTGCTGTGCAACATTTGATTTACCAGGGCAGGCATAAAAGTTTACTCCACATTTTTCAAAACCCTAAAATACTTGAGAGAAATTACAGCATGAACCTCTGATAAATGCTTTGCAGTGAGCTTCGTCATCCACGCTACTACAATACACCAGCAGTAGAGTGGAGGACAAAATCCATTATCTCAATCAAGTTTATGCCCAACCTCTATAAAGAGAAACAGGAGAGACAATGAAGCTCATTTTGCTGGATTGTTCCCCAGGAAGAATGATGCATTCTCATAAGTGATTTTATCTCTACAAATCTTAAATTCGGTGGAAAAATACCCAGAGTGTGTTAACCCTACCAAAAGACAAAGAAACAACCACTCTAATCCGTCCTCGGGTCCTAAATCACCACAGCACTTTAGCTTACATATTCGATCGCCTTTATGGTGTATCCTTTTAGCCACCATACTGGCATCTGAAGAGAATTGCAACACAAAAGTCATCATAGTGGAAGGGAAGAAATTCAATGGATCCTTGTTGTTTATTGAGCCCTTATTATGCGCAGGGCACTGCGCTAACCATTTGGAAAAGTACTATATGATAGAGTTAGTAGACTCTGCCCAGAAAGACCTCAGTTGATTTTTTTCAATCCTTTTCCCCTAGAAGTAAATAGGCACGCAGTGTGACCTAATGGGTAGAGCAAAGGAGTCAGAGGACCTGGGTTCTAATACTGCTCTGCCACTTGTCTGCTCTCTGACCTAGGGCAAGTCACTTAACTTCTTTGTGCCCCAGTTTCCTTATCTATATAATGGGGATTAAATCTTACTTCCTCTACTTAGAATGTGAGTCCCAATGCTTAGTGCTTAGAACAGTACTTGGCAAATAGTAAGCACTTAACAAATACTATTAGTATTATTACTATTAAGCAGCGTGGCTCAGTGGAAAGAGCCAGGGCTTAGGAGTCAGAGGTTATGGGTTCTAATCTCAGCTCCGCCACTTGTCTGCTGTGTGACCCTGGGCAAGTCACTTCACTTCTCTGTGCCTCAGTTCCCTCATCTGGAAAATGGGGATTAAAAAGTGTGAGCCCCATGTGGGACAACCTCATTACCCTGTATCTACCCCAGCGCTTAGAACAGTGCTTGGCACATAGTAAGCGCTTAACAAACAAATACCACCATTATCAGTAGATTTTTATTTATTCAGATATATTCTTTCTTGCTAGTAAAACTATGCTGATTTATATTCAAATGAGGCAGCCCGACTCTAACTTCTCTTCAAATGTTTAGGGGCTAATGTTTGATTCTTTGGACCACATTTTTATTTTACAAAACGTAAAAGGGAATGAAAGCAGGGAGGGGTGTGTGCGTGTGCCCTCCTCCTTCCTCCCCCAAGCCAGTGGGAGGAGTCATGTCCAGAAATAAGGGACAAGGAAGGAGAGTGAGGGAAGAGGAGAAAATTATCACCATGGGAGGGTTGAAAGGGTGAGGTCCTTGGGGGTATTGGGATGTAAACTCGTTATGGGCAGGAAACATGTCTGTTAATTCTGTTGTACTCTTCCAATAACTTAATACAGTGCTCTGCACATAATAAATGCTCAATAAATATTATTGAATGATAGCATACTGTAACTGCAGGAATCCTGAACAAGACCAGATCAAAGAACAGAATTCACTCTTCTCCTTCTCCTCTGCTTTCACACCTCACTCTTTTCCTTTCTCCCCACTCCTTTCCTCTGTATGAGTGAGTGTGCATGTGTGTGTTTGTGCTTGTGTGTCATTGACAGCCTGGGAGCTAAAGAACTGAATCTGGAGATGAAGGGACTGTGTCAGTAGGGAGTGATTCTGATGACCTATGTCCTCTGCATCTTCTACTTCAGCTGGAGCTTCTCAAATTATCCCTCTATCTCTGTCTCTGTCCTGCCTTTTTCCTCCCCCCCCACCCCCTTCTTGCTACTCCCTTTCCATTTATCTCACACAAACCAGGAAAAGAAAATGGTGTGAACAAATGAGAGCTGTCTGCAAGTGTATTTACTGTCTGCAAGTCAGCACCTTTAAATTAGTTGTTTAAGACTTCCTTTCTAAGGTGAATCACAAGTGTGATGCTTTAATTTCTTTCCTTCTGTTATAAAAAATTACATCCCAATCAGCCGTGCTTTCCCACCAATTACCATGACCCCATCATGGAAATCTCCTTCAACACTGTTCTGTAATGTTTAGTCTTAAAATTAAAAGAACATTAGAAGCATCACCATGGTAATTATTTCTTTTGAGGTTGCAGTTACTGATAGTTTCTCCCATTGATTTGAATACTTTCATATCTTAAAGTTTGTGTTTAAATGATGTTTGCTCCCTGAACTCCCCAAATAATACTGGGATTAAGATAAAAATAATTATACTCATATCTCCTTTCCTAATTTCTACCTGTTCTATATCCTCTTAACCTGTGAGACCCTTTTAGGGCTGGGATTTTCTGATCTCATAACCTGTTACCTACCCCATGCTCAGCACATAGTAATCACTCAACAAATGCCATTTTTATAACTACATTTACATGTTTATAGCCTTCTGCGTAGACTTCAACCTTTTTACCTAACGTTTACCAGGCAAAGTAAAACCTGGATTTTCTACCAATCCTTAAATTGTATTAGATGTCATGTTTGATTAGCAATCAACATCTCCATTCCATTATCCAGAACTTAAGGGGAGGTTTTTCTTAGTAATGGGTATGAGCTAGAACATTAAATTAATCTCAGGAGAAACTAGATGGTCCATAAATAAAGTTCTCTATCCCTGTATAGAAAGAGTGTGGTTCTGGGAGTCAGAAAACCTGGGTTCTATTCCCAATTCGGACACTGACCACTGATCAATGCTACTTAACATTTCCTTGTCTGTGAAAATCAGCCAGTTGTATTTACTGAGCAATTATGATGTGCAGAACACTGTACTAAGTGCATGGGAGAGAGAGTACAGTGCAGCAGAGTAGGTAGACACGTTCCCTCTCACTAAGATACAAGCTCTCCCTACTGCTTAGATTACCAGCTCCATGTGGGACAGAGTCTAAATCCAATTTTGATTGTCTTGGACCTGGACCTGTAGTTGAAGGAGAGAAAGCTTGGGTAGGCAGAGCATGGAAAAGATGCTCAGGAATTGTGTCCAAAGCAACGCAACAGACTTGGTGGATACGTCCCCTGCCCACAGCGATCTTATAATCTATGACTAAAGGCCGGGGAGAGGATTTGAGACAGACACATCGGGAACAATTCTGATAGCCCAATCCATACTACTGTTAGCATGATACTCAATGATCACCAGACCTTGCAGATTTGGGGCAAAATCAGAATTTTTCATAATTTCTTTTTTAATGTTTGCTGAATAAATGGCAATGATTTCAGTTTCTAGTGCATTTTATACTGCTCCAAGACAGATGATTTTGGAAGTAGGATGAAGGAATAGTTATGTACTTTTTTCCTTTTAGCAGCTGTATAAAACAATATATCAGAGCTACCTTTTTTGGGGATTTTGAGTGTTTTTTGTTTTGTTCTTTAGTGTTTGACCTCTGCTTGAAAAATGTGGATGTTTAGTTATATGGCTGTGCCCCAGAAATGTCTTAGGCAGGTGCATTGTGGGAAGCCAGGAACACTTCCTTAGGCAACAGTGCTCTAGGTCAACATGACATGATAATGATGGAGTGTCTAGTTGGCAAGGGAAGATGTACCTCTTTTCTGAGACTTCAGGGTCGAGTACGTGGGCAGAGGAATTGGTTTTAGTAAAAATGACTTGTCCATTGCCATTCTCATGCCCTTGCCAGTCTTCTTCTCCCTGGGGCATAGAGTGACAAATGAGGATCAACCCTCTGCCAAGTCAACACGTAGGCTGAACAAAGAATGCTGGAAGGAGACAGGTAGTGTTTTATGCACCCGTGGATAATTTAGCTTACTCTTTGAATTCCGTAGATAAAAGACTGCTTAGAACCATATCCACTTTATTAAATACTGACCAATTACAGTGTAAGTCAATTTATGGATATTCCTGCAACACACATTATCTTATTGATGCTTTTGAGAATAATTTAAAGAGGTGTTGGAAGTTTGACTTACAGCCTCCTATTGGACCACAAAGTATACTGCAACTAGAACTTTGAAAATTAAAATATATTGCAAGTCTCTAGGGAGTTAATGGCTTCTACCTATCCAGGAAAAAAAAAGAGTGCAATTTAATTTGCATACAGATTAAACATCTATTGTGACTGTGTTATTTCTTTCTAATTACAAAGGCTGTTTCCTTAGCTACAATTTATATCTTCATTTCATACTAGATTTCTTTCAAGCCATTTGTTTCATCCTGTTTATCTTATTTGTAACTCCAGCAGCACATAAACTTAAGGGCAGCTTATCTATACTGCTCTGAGGAAAAAAAAAGAATGAAAAGGATAGATTAAAGTGCTTAGCATGTATCGAGTTCGATTAGCCCAAAGCTTTAGTGGTACCCTTTTTTTATAAATATAGATTTGGTGGGGAAATACAAGATAAAATAAGAATTAATCAATGGGGTTTACTTAGAAAAGTATCAGCAACATTTTAAATAATAATGTTATTTACTGAGCGCTTTGTCTTAAGCAAAGAGGTGGATAAAAATCAGCAGAGACTGGGCTTATCCTCTCATAAGGGGCCGACAGTCTAATTGGGAAAAAATAGATATGTAAACAAATTAATACATTTTAAACAACGGGAACAGTTGTTGTCTATATTTGCTACTCTACTGTAAGCCCAAGTGCTTAGTATAGTACTAAGGAACAGTAGATTGAAATGCAGAGTATAGATGTTAAGAACGCTGAGAGAAAACTGTTCTGGGTGGCGGTCCTTACGGGCTTGACCACCCCCAGCCACAGTCCTTGGTTGTATTCAGATGAGCCTTCCTACATTCCATCAGTTCACAAGGCAACCTGGCCCAGTGGGAAAAGCACAGGACTATAAGCCCCAGCACAGCTACTTGTTTGTTGTGTGACCTTAACTCCTCTGTGCCTCCTTTAGCTTATCTATGAAATCAATCATATTTGTTGAATGCTTATATCTGCATAGCACTGTACTTGGGAGAGTGCAATATAACAGAATTGGTAGGTGGGTTCCCTGCCCACAAGGAATTTATAGCCTAGAGGATGGGAGGAAGGTACTTGTTCTCCCACATCTTAGATTGTAGACGTCCTGTGAGACCTGTGTGGTAGAGAGTGGAAAAGGCTGGGTAGTTTGGTTTTTTTCATGGTATTTGTTAAGGACTTACTATGAGCCAGGTACTGTACAAAGCGCTGGAGTAGATCCAAGTTTATCAGGATGGACCACCAGTTCCTGTTCCACAAAGGGCTTAGAGTCTTAATCCCCATTTTACAGATGAGGTAACTAAGGTAGAGATAAGTTTAAATGACTTGCCTAAGGTCACATAGCAGACATATTAGAACCCAGATCCTCTGCCTTCCTGGCCCATGATCTAGCCATTAGGCCATGCTGCTTCTCAAGCCAGTTACCTGTAACGTGTATCTTCTTGAACACCCTCATGTTCGGGAAGACTTGAGATGTGGTGAGGTATGTATGCCTTGACCAATGCCATGAATAGGAGGTTGGCCACTTCTTTTTTTATTATTATTATTTTGGTAGTTATTAAGCACTTACAGTGTGTCAAGCACTGTTCTAAGTGCTAGGGTGATAGTTTTAGGACAGACACACTCTGTCCTACGTGGGGCTCACAGCCTAATTAGGAGGGAGAACAAATATTGACTTCTCATTTTACAGTTGAAGAAACAGAGGTCAGAGAAGTTAAGTGACTCAAAGTCACACAGCAGGCAAGTGGCAGACAAGGCTGGCCTCTGTTTCCCAGGCCCAAGCTTAATCTAGTAGGCCACTCTGCTTCCAGCATCGAATCATGGCTTTCTCTCTGTATTGACCCAGGTTGTTGGAAGAGCATTTCTTAGCAGTGTTCTATCCAGCACTTAGTACAAAGCCTGCTACATAGTAAGCAATCAACAAATAGCATTAAAAATAATTAAAAAAAAGATTGTGAGGTAAAGACTCTCATCTGGGAAGAAATGAATATTGAAAAGAAAGTCTTCCCTTCCAGTTATGTTAGAAGGTGGATCTGGACCAGTAGTTAAAGGGGAGAAGGCTTAAGCCCTCAGTCCTTCAGAAGGATGCTCAGGAATTGCATCCAAAGCGTTATTAAGATCAAGGAAGAGTGCGTGTAGTCAAACAGAAATTCTAGTCTTTCTGTTTTGTAGTATTTTTAAATTTTGTTCATAAATTAAAATGTCTCCCGGAATTGGCTTTGCAAAATTTCTAGTCTTTAATTTTTTTTATGAATTAAAACTTCCTTTACAGGAATTTGTTTAGCCAATCCGGGAAGGGGCCTCACTGACAAATGTAACCTGTTCAATATTTCCGAAAATATTTTGCTCCACAGATTCTGCCCTTGAATGGGGAAAAAGTTTGAACGTTTCAGAGCAGCTAGCAATGATGGGAAGGATGTAGCTGGAAACTGTGCAGGCCCTTACTTATGAGCCTGTATTCCTGATTCCCTAACTTAGTGAATGCATAATAATCCATAATTATGCTTAATAATGCATAAAGCCCTTTGTTAAGGGCTTACTATGTGTCAAGCAGTGTTTTAAGTGCTGGGGTAGATACAAGGTAATCAGGTTGGACAGAGTTCCTGTTCCACATGGGGCTCACAATCATAATAGCCATTTTGCAGATGATGTAACTGAGGCTCAGAGAAGTTAAGTGCCTTGCCCAAGATCACACAGCAGACACATGGTGGAGCCAGGATTAGAACCAATGACCTTCCGACTCTCAGGCCCATGGTTTCAACACTGCCCATGCTACTTCTCTAATGCATGCTTGAGTGCCTCAGTGAAGGCAGATCCCCCAAAAGTTGTGAGGCTGTTTATAAGTCTCAATTTCTGGGAATTTTGTAGAGCTTTAGCTTGGTCTGTGAAAGAAATTAAAATTTTGGCTGTGTGCCCTTTTTGAATTGTTTATACTACATCTGGAAAAGTACTCTAACACTCATCCTTAATTCAGATTCAGTTTTCCCTTGATACTATGCAAAGGACAAACTTATTGATGGCTGACTGAAAGAGCTGTATTAATGACTATCTCTGCTACACAAGGTGCTTAATGTCATTTCGTCGCAATGCTTGTAAACATCAATCATCTCAATTAATGGACTGTATTAAGTACCTCTTGGGTGCAGGGCACTGTACTAAGCATTTTGGAGAGGGCAACCACATATACCTTTATAATTCAACGACGAGCACTTCATCCAAGAAGTTTAATGCAATCATTACTCCGAAAGACTTCTTCAGTAGGATGACTTCCATTGACTAGGGGGAGAGAGACTATTCAAAATCAGTGAAGTGGCAAATTCTCTGCCTGAGATACTTTGAGGGGAAAGTAAGTCACCTGTGACAGTAATTTCAGAAGGAAAATGACTACAGATTTTGGAGTTTAATTATCTTTTGGTTTTAGCAACTGTGAAGGAGAGTGGGTCCAGACTGCAGTCCTGTGTTTGCCCTGTCTCTGGGGTGTGGGTTCATCCTCAACCCAGGAGACCTAAGGGAGTTCAACCACTTTGGTCTTAAGCCTCTCTCTACGGTAATTCCCTCCTTTTCCCTGGCCTGACTGGGCCTTGGTGAGGCTGCTAGCTGCTTTCCAAGGTCCTTGGGTACCAAGATCGTTTTTGTGTGGCAGTGAGTTGTGAGGCAACCTGCCCGAAGGAATTTGGGGGTGGAAGGAAATCACAAGATGGAAACATTTAGGAATAATTGGTTTAGGTTTAACTCTACTAACGTGACTTAGTAGAAAGGGCCTGGGAGTCAGAGCATGTGGGTTCTAATTCTGGCTCCACCCCTTGCCTGCTATGTGACCTTGGGCAAGCCACTTCAACTTCTCTTTGTCTCACTTTCCTTATCTGTAAAACGGGGAGGAAGTATCCGTTCTCTCTCTTTAGATGGTGAGTCCATTTGGAACAGGGACTGGTTTGAAGGTCTTGTATCTACTCCAGCATGTAGTACCATGTTCGGCACAAAGTAAACACTTAAAAAATACATTTATTTAGTTCAGGAGTGGGAAAAAAAAGTCACTGGACACAGCTCTTCTGATCTGTGGAGTGAATCTTTAATTTAAAGGAGAGCCACCAGTAGGGGAGAAGGAAGGGAGAAAAGAGAAGGTGGAGAAAACACCAAAATCATGAGGCCTCCCCAGTTCTTATTGGGTGCACTGGATTTCATTCATTCAATAGTATTTATTGAGTGCTTACTATGTGCAGAGCACTGTACTAAGTGCTTGGAATGTACAATTCGGCAACAGATAGAGACAATCCCTGCCCATTGATGGGCTCACAGTCTAATTGATTTCACTCCTAATCAGTTTAGGATTTCACTCCTTAACAACCATTTGGGAGTCAGGAAATAGCCATGGCTGACACAAGTATCTCTGAGAAGCAGCGTGGCCTAGTGGATGGAGCTTGGACCTGGGAGTCAGAAGGACCTATGTTCTAATCCTGGCTCCGCCATTTCTCTGCTGGGTGACCGTGGGCAAATCACTTAACTTCTCTGTGCATCAGGTCCCTCATCTCTAAAACAGAGATTAAGACTGTGAGTCCCATGTGGAACGTAGACTGTATCCAACTTGATTGACTTGCGTCTACCGCAGAGCTTAGTACAGTGCCCGGCTTAAAGAAAGCACATAACAAGTAACACAAAAAACAAGCAACGGTCATCCCCCTTTGGTCTTGAACATGGCACTCCCTGAGTTGATATCACTAAGTAGCCCTCTGGCCCAAAGAAATGGCCACCCCTTGTCTATACTGGCCTGATGGGAGTAGCCATCAGTTGGGTATTATATCATGAGATGGGGAATCTTCACAATAACAAAGGTGCAGATGCCCTAAAGCACATTTTCTTTCAGAGTGCTGATATTACCCCCAGTAGCATGAATAGACTGTGTCCTTGAAAGTTTCCACTGAAATATCTGATTTTATTTAAAATAAAAACAGAATAATTTAGAGATCAAAAAGATGGCTTAGTTTCCAAGCAATTGGGGTTTCAAGTTTACTTTCGGCAGCAACTTTTTCCGTTATCTCTTAAAGAGTAATGGCAATAGCCTTCATTGTATTTTAACTGTGGGTCTTCCCAATTCAATTGACAAAACTGGCATCAACTTGACAGAGAGAGTATTCTATCTGTTTTGAGGGTTGTTCTCTATTTTTTTCGCCCTAAACAAAGGACATATTTCATGCTAAACAATCTAATGAATTACTTTGCCCAGTTCATCTTTTACTCTAATATTTCAAAGGAAATGGCATTTAGGAAGTCATATCTCATATACCAACAAAGATGAATGAGTTCAGAATGTGTACATCGCAGTTCAGGTTTATAAGACCATCTGTATCACTGAAGCAAGCCAGATATACTATTTCTAGCTTATGTTTCTTGGAATAAACCAGGACATGATAAAATACTTTGTATTCTAAACACACAAAACTCCAAGTAGAATTCAGCCTAATCCTAGCATTATAATATTTTTTTTAGTAAGCTTCAAACACCAGCAGCTGTCCTAATCTTCTAAAAGGATATTGATATACTTAGTCTTTTTTTGAGTCCCTGGGGTATACTTGATGCTACTCTATGTAGAGTAAAAATTATCCTGAGCCACTGGCCTTAAATTCCAAATGGGACAATATAACTTTTAGAAGGGACAATTGGCATGAAAGATGCGAGGAACAGGCGTTTTTTGCAGGCCAACATAGAATCACTACAGGAAGGAGCCTCGACTAAAAATCCTCTAGGCTGTAAGCTTGCTGTGGGCAGGGAATGTGTCTGTTTATTGTTCTATTGTACTTTCCCAAGAGCTTAGTACAGTACTTTGCACATAGTAAGCGCTCAATAAAAATGATTGACTAAGCTCAGCCTATCCAGTCTTCCGTCTCCAGATGTACACAATATGTGAATTCTGTCCTATATTACTGGCATCCTGTTTTGGAGACCATTGAGAAGTGAAGTGGCCTGGGGGATAGAGCACGGGCCTGGAAGTTGGAATGACTCGGATTCTAATCCTGGCTCTGCCACTTGTCTTCTGTGTGATCTTGGGAAAGTCACTTTGCTTGCTTAGGCCTCAGTTACCTTATCTGTAAAATGGGGATTAAGACTTGGAGCCCATGTGGGCTCATCAACCAAGTTGAACCTGATGAACTTGAATCTACCCCAGCACTTAATACAGTGTCTGGCACATAGTGCTTAACAAATATCATTAAGAAAATACTCTGAATTCAAGACCTTATTAGTGCTTAAGAAATGCTTGTTGCAATTTAAATCCATTTCTTCTTGTTTATTTCAAATTCAAGGACTTGATCATTGACAGTCAATAGTATTCAGTGAGCAAAGATTGTGTATAGAACTCTGTAATAATGATAACAGCGGTACTTACGGCACTTACTATGTGCCAAGCACTGTACTAAGGGCTGGGATAGATATAAGATAATTAGGCCGTACACAATCTCTGTTCCTCTTGGGCTCTACAGTCTTAGAAGGAGGGAGTGGGACAATCCCCATTTTACAAATGAAGAAACTGAGGCACAGAAGTTAAGTGCTGGTTACACAGCTGAAAAGTGGTGGAGCCAAGATTAAAACCCAGATCTTCTGACTCCCAGGTCTGTGATCTCTCCACTAGGCCACACTGCTTTCCTCCTAAACTCTTGGTAAGGACAGCAGATGCACAAGGTGTTCCCTGGGTACGAGGAACTTAGGATCTGATTAAAAAGGATTTTTATGTCCTGTTATGAAAGTAATAGAGCAGTGTGTAAGTCACTACTTAGAGAGGCATATTATGAAACATCTTCTTTCACTCAAACTATAACACAGTGGTGAGAACAATTAAAGCAAGAATGGAAAAACAGAATCTGTAATTTTCCAAAAATGAAAAGCCATGAGCCAGTTGAAGGTGACACAAGTGGCCTTTTGCCTGGGGGCTAAGATGATCCTTAATATCTCTCTAGTTTTGTGGGTCTAGAATACCATGAAGAAGAGCACGGGCCTGGGAGTCAGAAGGACCTGCCTTCAAATCCCCACTCCTCTCACCTGGTGTGCGGCCGTGGGGAAGTCACTTCTCTTCTCTGTGCCTCTGTGCCCTCAGTCTGCAAAATGGGGATGATGACTGTGAGCCCATGTGGGTCACGGACGGTATCAAACTTGATTAAGCTTGCTTTTACCCCAGTGCTTAGTACAGTGCCTGGCACATAGTAAATGCTTTACAAGTGCCATAAAAAAAGCAACTTCATCTCCTGCCAAGAAAAAGTAAGATAGGAGAAAGAAGAGTTAGAGATTAAATAGCGCTTACAAAGAATAACAAGTGGGTGTCAGTTGTGTAATGAAAAACCATCAGTAAGGAAAGGGAAAACAGGGTGACTTGGGAGAAGAAAATAAGTAGCACTAACTTGGACAGCTAGTTGAAAGATGATTCGAAAAACAGGAATGTGATTTAAATAGGTTTCAAAATGATAGTATCCACATAATTACAGACACCCTGTGTTTAACATGTAAAATTTATGGAGTTAAGCAAGTGAATCTTTCAGAAATCAGGACTGAGAAGTTTTAGAAAATTATTTGAAGTGTTTTTTTCAAGGTGAAAAAGACATCTCTTCCTTCTTTTTAGAAGTCTTTCACCGTTATCTTAAGTGGTTAATAATTTGCTCTTCATCACTGAAAACTATAATTGATATTTCTATATAGGACAGTGTTCTAAATTCTTTTGGTGTCTCTACAATAGCTTCAGAACCATTTAATCACTTAGATTCTATTCTCTCACATAGCTATTTTGCTTTCCATGCAGGAAGAAAAATGTTCATTGCATACAATATTTTTGAGTGCGATTCATTATCTCCTGACAACAAACCCTATCTACTACAGAATAACACCATTTATTTCATTCACGTTTGCATACCATTAGCCCAAAGTACTTAATGATAAAATCAAGCTCTTTGCCGGAGTCCATTGATCATATGATGCATACCGACTCTCATGAACTGTTCATATTCTTTCCACTTGCAAATTGGCACCCTGACAAACTTTCCAAGCAGATATGCAACTTGAATTCTTAATAGTGTGTTTTTGGAAGTAAATTGAAAGATGTAATTTACCAGCCAATTATAAAACCCCTTTCAATGTCTTTCACCTCAAGGTTTTTTTTTTTTCCTCAATGGTATTTGTTACATGCTTATTATATGCCAGCCATTATTCTAAGCGCTGGAGTAGATACAAGGAAATCAGGTTGGATACAGTCCATGTACCACATGGGGTTTACAGTCTTAATCCCCATTTTACAGATGAGGTCATTAAGGCACAGAGAAGTAAAGTGACTTGCCCAAGGTCACACAGCAGGTAGGTGGGAGAGCTGGTATTAGAACCCAGCTCCTTCTGACTCCCAGACCCATGCTCTCATCACTAGACCATTTCCTGGAAATAGTGATGAAGTGCTGAACACAGTGCTCTACAAACAGTAAGTGCTCGGTAAGTACAATTTTTTGACTGACGGAGCAGGTGCCAAGAAAGATAACCAAAATCATTGCCAAAATGGGAGGTGCTTCTAAATGAGGGTAGATTGAAACAGTAGGAATCTTCAATCTTAAAGATAAAGGCTGTGATGGGGAACATGGAAGTCCACAAAATAAGATTGTTGTTAACCAAATTCCATAAATCCCACTCAAGCCAAAAGGTGGAAGATTTAAAACAAACTAGAAAAAAAATCTTCTTACATTATGAACACACGAAATCTGTTCTAATTATGTTGATTGAGCCCATAGGCTCCAGAGGATGATTTATTTGATGAAACATCTTTCTTGCCCAAGATGAGGCATCTTTGGATGAGGGAGGAAGGTGAATAAGAATAATAATAGGATTTCTGACATACTTACAATGTGTCAAGTACTATGCTAAGTACTGGAGTAGATCCATGGTAATCAGTTAGACCCCGGGCTAAAAGTCTAAGAAGAATGGAGAACAGGTACTGAATCCACATTTTACATTTGAGGCTATTGAGTCCCAGAGAAGTTGTCACTTTCCAAAGGTCACACAGAAGGCATGTGGCAGAGTCAGGATTAGAACTCAGGGGACCTGTGTCAGTCTGTGAAGAGCACTGCACTAAGCCATTGGGGGAGAACAGTGTAATAATAATAATGTTGGTATTTGTTAAGCACTTACTATGTGCAGAGCACTGTTCTAAGTGCTGGGGGAGATACAGGGTAATCAGGTTGTCCCACGTGAGGCTCACAGTTAATCCCATTTTACAGATGAGGTAACTGAGGCACAGAGAAGTTAAGTATAACAATATACACAGTATACAAACAAATATATATATATATAAACAATATTTACAGTATAACAATATAACGGACACATTCCCTTCCCACGACATTCTCTCCACTAAGCATCGCTATGTCTCAATTACAGCAGCTGCCTCACACCCATTTTAAGAAGGCAAGTATTTAATGAACAGCTCAGAAGTGTTTTGGAAGAGGCCTGAGAAGGAAGGGTCAATATACCCTCAGAAAGAGCTGGGTTACTGGGGGTCCTCAAACATGTGTTCCATGGATTAAAGGAGGCAGCAAGACCTAGTGAAAAGATTGTTGATCTGGGAGCCAGCTGACCAAGGTTCTAGCCCTAACTCTCTGGTTGGCCTCCTGTGGGACTGTGGAGCAAGTCACTTAACCTTCCTGGGCTTCAGTTTCTTCATCTGCATAATGGGAATACTATACCCACTCTCTCGCTTAAAATGTGAGTCCACGGTACAGGATTATTGTACCATTTGTACAGTTTTTGTATTTACCTCCAGCTTTTTAATTTTTTTAATTTTATTAAGCTTTTATGTGCCAGGCAGTGTTCTAAGAGCTGGGGTAATCAAAATAATCAAGTTGGACACAGACCCTGTCCCACATGGGGCTCACAGTCTTAATATCCATTTTATAGATGAGGGAACTGAGGCACAGAGAAGGTAAGTGACTTGCCCAAGGTCACACATCCTAAAAGTGGTGGAGCCAGGATTAGAACCCAAGTCCTTCTGACTCCCAGCCCCAGCTCTATCTCTAGGTTACCTGGCTTCTATAGTTCTCCTCTTAGCACAGTGCTTTTCCTATAGTATAAGTGCTTAATAGACATAATATTAAATATCTTAATTATTAAAAACCAGAATGACTGGAATTCAAGTGAACATAAGTACTTACTATGTGCCAGGCACTGTGCTGAGCACTGGGGTACATAGAAGATAATCATATCCCACATGGGGCTTACAGCTTTAATTCCCATTTTACAGATTGGATAATAGTAATAATAATAATGATGATTGTGGTATTTAAGTACTTACTATGTTCCAAGCGCTGCACTAAGTGCTGGGGGTAGATACAGTCCCTGTCCCAAACTGGCTCACAGTCCTAATCCCCATTTTACAGATGAGTTAACTGAGAGATAGAGGAGTGAAGTGACTTGCCCAGAGTCAGACAGCAGACAAATGGCGGAGCTGGGATGACTGAGAGACAAAGAAGTTAAGTGACTGGCCAAGGTCTCACAGCAGACAAGTGGCAGAGCTGGGATTAGAACCCAGTCTGCCTGATTGCCAGGCCACTGCTCTTTCCATTGGGCCATGCCGCTTCTCTAATCAATTTAATCGCTTCAGTCTAATACATGGATCAATCAAACCCCTATCAGTGAATCGACTAACTCTACTGTTGAATAGGTTGATGCTAATTCAATGAATAAAATCAAGAAGTCACCTTCTGTGGTCACCCAGGATAATAATTTTGACCCATCAGTAGGAAAGTAAGCAGTTAAAAAATACTTGGGGAGAACAACTTGAGAAAACATGAACAAAAATTAAAGAAGGATTAATTTCTTAAATACTCAAGAGATTTTCACATGCACCTGTTTTACCGTAAGAAAGCTCGACAAAACACAATGAGCATCAACTGCAGCCCTATGCACTGGCAGCTACAATGGAGATGGAAGACAAGAACCCTCGTGGCGCAGTGGAAAGAGCATGGGCTTTGGAGTCAGGGCTCATGAGTTCGAATCCCAGCTCTGCCACTTGTCAGCTGTGTGACTGTGGGCAAGTCACTTAACTTCTCTGTGCCTCAGTTCCCTCATCTGTAAAATGGGGATTAAGACTGTGAGCCCCACGTGGGACAACCCGATTCCCCTGTGTCTACCCCAGCGCTTAGAACAGTGCTCTGCACATAGTAAGCGCTTAACAAATACCGACATTATTATTATTATTAACCCTGCCCTCAAGCAGTTTGAAGTGTAATGGGGGGGGGGGGGAGGTAGTCACCATCCAATTTTCCAGGTAACCAGGAGAAAATAGAAAGATGTATAAGTAATAATAATAGTTTTGGTATTTGTTTAGCACCCACTATGGGCCAAGCACTGGAATAGATACGAGATAGGGGCTCACAGTTTAAGGAGGAGGAAAAGCAAGTACTGAACTCTCATTTTGCAAATGAGAGAACTGAGGCACAGTGGAGTTCAATGACTTATCCAGGGTCACAGTGCAGGTAAGTGGTGGAGCCAGGATTAGAACCCAAGTCTTCGGACTCCCAGGCCCGTATTCTTTCCACTAGGCCACCTTGCTTCACACTGCTTTAAGTGACTGCTGATATATGTTGAGTGAGTGAAATGTATGTATGTTGAGTGAAATTAGAAATCTGTTACAGTGGCTGTCAGTGATTGCTCTGAGGTTATGATCAGGTAGAAAAAAAATGAATTGGGTAAAGCCTCTTAGAGGTGGTGATTTTAGCAGGGTTCTGAAGAGGAGGAGAACTAGTGGCCTGGAAATCTGAGCGGGAAGGCGAGAACAGGGCACCATGAGAGGTTAGTGTAACAAGAATGAAAAATTTAACCGGGTGTGTGTGGGAGAAGAAATGATACAAAAGACCTCTGATTCACTCAATTGGCTTTATTGAATGCTTATTGTGTGTAGACCACTGTCTCTGTAAACACACTTAAAACTGACTCAATTATCTGCCAAGAGGGACTAGAAAAAAATGAAATATATGCATTATCCATGAAGCTAATTTTGACATTTGTTTTAACCTTGTGGTACCAAACCTTTTCCCCAACATTCAAATAAGTCAATTAAGGTGTCTTATCATTTCATTTTAGCTTCTGTCCTATTGGTGCCATTTATTGATAAGTTGAGGGCTTAAAGCAGACAGAAGAAGGGAGAAAAACAAAGACCCTGGGTGATCCACAAACTGGATGTTTTTTTAATTTGGTACAATGGGCTCAAATCATTTGAAATATGATAGGCTTTATATTGAGTATTTTCAAGGACAGTCCTTTTATGCTAAGTCTGTTAATAAATGTGGGATTTAAAGCTAACTACGACAAGGAAGCAGATACCTACAGGGATAATCTCTATGAACTCTTCATCTTCTGCTTCGGAGAAACCTTAATTAAATAGGGCTCACTGATGGTTTACGAGATAGTTAATGAATCCTGCAGCTCATGTCTCAATTTGAATTTGATCAATTAGTTTTTAATGGGAAACGAAGACCCAAACAAATGTCCTTTCTTTCCTCTTTCAGGTCCATTATAGATCTTCCCATCACTGAATAGGTCTCTTTTGAACCTTCACTAGAAGTGCTGAGATGCCCCTTCACCTTCTTCACGTTCGCATGTCTACTTGGATAGCCGCTGCAGCCTCCTAAGTGGATGATAATTCCAGCGTTGAAACAAACATCCAATAGTAAGTTGGTGTGCATATATATACATTTATATTCACAAACACACACACACACGTATATATATTTTTATATATATATCTACTTAGGTGTTATAAGATACTGTTTGTGTCACTAACTTCTGTAGTATGGAGATGTGATAAATTTGAGGCTGTAGACAAAATTGATTATTAATTTTAAAAATACTGATTTCAAGCAATGGATTAGAAATTATAGAGCAGTTCAACCCTGGTCTGATGGACAGGTGAAAGAGTGGCTTATGACTGCAGTTATTCAAAGAAAGAGAGACTTTGACTTTGTAAAAGTTGCACTGGTTTCTTTTATTTACAGAACTATACAATTTCTTTGTAGGAATCTCTAGATTTGGGCAGGGAGGTGGTGTTTTGTATAAATTGGGAATGAGTACGAATTATTTTTCACTTGTGGTGTTTGATTTTACTGAACCATCTACACACCCTTGTCCTGTGCCCCATAGCCAATAGTTGTGTAAGAGTAGGGAAGGGTATGGCTGCAATTTTGGGGCCTGGAACAGTTCATCTGTCCTCTCTTCAGCAATACTGTGCTGGGACCTCATCCAGTTTGTATATTAATACTGAGTGCGATATTCATACGGTTTCTTCCAATCTACTCCTTCCCCAGCTACACCTGCAGGCCAGAGGGCAACTCTGCCAAATTCCCTCTGCTTTGTGCATCCCTCTGGAAAGTACAATTCTAGCACTGGTACAATTCAATTTCTCTCACTGGTACAGTCCAACTTTACCTCTAGCCAGCACGGGAGAGAGAAGTTGTGAAGTGAAGATGAAAGTACCTATGTTTCTGTTGTTCCTCTAAACGTTGCTAAACCAGAGAACAAGGGTTAGAGCCACTGTACGGGAAGGAGTATGGACTGGAATTATGGTGAGGACCATATGAAAGATGTGATGCAGTTAACCTGATTTATGTATAATAATAATAATGATGATTGTGATATTTGTTGGACACAGACTCTGTCCCGCAATAGAGTTCACAGTCTTAATTCCCCATTACACAGAACTGAGACATAGAGAAGTGAAATGAATTGCCCAAGGTCACACAGCAGATAAATGGCAGAGCAGGGATTTAAACCCAGGTCCTTCTGATTCCTAGGCCTGTGCTCTATCTACTAAGCTATGCTTCTTCTCCGTATTTCAGAAACTTAATGTAATAAAGCCACTGGAAAAATGTTTACTGCATTTAGCTTTTATAGATCTGCTTTAATTTAATCAAAGCTTAAAATGAACATTGTAATTTCATTGGTTTCTTTCCCCAAAAAATCAAGATAAGCCAATTTTACCATTTAGCTGAACTATATATTTTAGTCTTGAATCTCATCTTTTAGCATTGGTAATACCATACAAAAGGAAATGAAGTATTTGAACATGAATTTATTTGAAAACTTAATGGAAAACAAAACAGAAAGGACCCAGTAAAGTGCTTCTTTCAAAAAGGGCACTAAGAGTATAATTCAATAAGTAATTTAGGATTGTAATAAATAGTCCAATGGAATAAGCATTCCTTTTCAGCTTGAGGTAATTCTCTTGAAAATAGGGATCACTTTGTCAAAATTAGTAATTCTTTAAGGTAGTCAATTGCAAATCAATCTAAATTCTTTGAACTAGTACCTAATACATAGGTTGATATTAGAAGGATGTGGTTTTTAGAATGAAATAATTCTGACTCCATCTCTTTGTAAAAACATTAAAAAAAATTGAAAAAACAATTGTTTTGGTCTTGAAAAGCAGGGCACCCAAAAAACTGCAGTGTTATCTTTGAAGGAAAATTTTGAATGGAAACATGAGGATGTATTCCTAGACCTCTGAAAAGTGGAATACACAGGCACTCTGGAGCAAAAGAGGAAGGATTATGAAGGATTGACCCTAAGGAAATTTTTTAATGTTCTAGAGGTTCTAAAATAGACTGTGTATGATGTTATGTTATGGTATGTAGTATTTATTGCTTCCAGATCAGCAAAGGGCACCTGATATCTCTGAATAACATCGGTGGCAACTTCAGCTTTATGGGTCTCACAAATCTCTTGCATTTGTATGTGAAAAACAATGCTGATAGGAGGTGGTACTTTGGGAAATTGCTAATGATGAAGACATCATGGAAAAAACTCAAAAGTGCTAAGGCATTTTGAAATCTCCCAGAGAGGTCACTGAAACAGATGTTCTAATTTGCTAAGGAGAAAGGACTCAGAGAGAGAGAGAGGAGAAAGTTATTCTCCTCCCATGCTTGAATGATTAAAAATGTATTGTTTGGTCTAAACAGATACAGAAATTCTACTGGCGTGAGGGAGGAGAGAAATACTTCAAAAAAGCAGATGTTACCAAAAGAGAGATTGTGTGTGGGAGAAGGCTGGTGTCTACTAGCTGACCTATTCCTTTTCATGTGCTCGTAAAGATTGGGCACTGTTGCATTGCCATTTCCTGGATTTGGTGTTTGTCTCCGTGTTCCCATGTGTCTGTCCAAGCATCTCATAATCTCTGCTGCAAGAGCATCACCCCATTTCTAACTGCTGTACACCTGGCTGCTTGACTGCCGCTGCTGCCTCCCAACTTTCCACAAGATGGTCACATCAGAAGGACATGGGTTCTAATTCCGGCTCCTCCACTTGTCGGCTGTGTGATTTTGGGGAAGTCACTTCACTTCTCTGGGATTCAATTACTAACTGGGAAATGGGGATTAATGCTGTCAGCCCCATGTGGGACAGGGACTGTGATCACCCTGATTGACCAGTATCTACCCCAGTGGCTTAGAATAGTGCTTGACACCAAAGTGCTTAAGAAATACCATCGTCATCATCACATAATTTAAAAATACAGTGATGCAAATACTCACGACCTACCTTTTATCCTTTTTGGGGATGGGGAATGGATTGGATAGAAACCTTTCACTTCTGGCACATAACCCTATGGAAGTCTTCCTCAAAGTAGAAAACAGAGAAAGGTCTTTGGGCTAATAACAGGAAATGAAGGCAATGTCTCCACCATTGCAAACTAAGGACCTTTCAAGGAGCCTTATTTTCATGTTAAATATTTCTTACAAAATCTGGTCTTTAAGCACTTGTCGCTTCGGACATTCTCATTCCTTGACAGCTTTATATCCATGTCAGAACAATGTTTACCACGGTGGAGAATGCAGTGTTCTTAACATTTTCACTTCCCAGACATTTGGGTTCTTATGCCTAAAAGTCTTTCATCATGACATGGCGTGTTTTCAGATTTTATTGCATATTGTTACTGTTAGATTGAACCCTTTGCAAGCGCTCAATACAGTGCTCTGCACACAGTAAGTGTTCAATAAAAGTTATTGATTGATTGATAAGACTCAGCATTAAGGTGACCAATGTAAAAATACTATTGTCTTCCTCTAATCCTCTTTAAAAGGTGGTTTCACAGTCACCTGTGCCCAATTCTCAGGACTTCCTTCTCCCCGAGATAGCCCTGTAATCAAAACTCTTTAAAGTTGGGAATTGAAAGCAAATAGTGAAACTTTTGCTTTCTCTGTGCTATCTCCCTGTGTCTGTAGCTCCATTACCTTGAAAACTAGTAGCTCAGGTTGTGCTCTTTGTGATATGGAATGTAGTTATATAAGTATATTAATAATCTAGCTAGGATGACCTACTTTTGCTCAAACAGATTTTTAAATTAATTTTCTCCACATTGAAGGCACCTATAGTTCAACTATTTTTGTCTGCTAGATAGTTTATTTAAGCATATTCAATGCAATTCAATGAAATCCAGATAAAACCTATCACCCTTCTTCAGAATTTGCATTATCATTCGTATGAAAGACATTCTCCTGTAAGACTTGTTCCAAAAGAAAGCTAGACATACTGCATTAACATAATTAAAATGTGCACTCCTTCTTGCTTGAATACTTGCAATTCAATGATGGGAAATTCTTAATTTTAGACACATGATATTCATAAGAGTAACCCTTGTGTATATCTATTTCAAATGAAGCTATGAAAGTGGGATTGTCTTTTTAACAGCTGCATTCTACAGGGATATCCTTTCATTGGAAAGTCAGGGTGTTGTCAAATATTTGTAGAAAAACAGAATCCTACTGATTGAAGACTATGTCTATTCATATAAATAAGTGGGACAGAAAACTGTACTTCAAATTTTGAATGAAGCTCTAATGACAGAGAGATTTTCAGTAGTTATGACTACTGATTAGACCAATGTGTAACTGACTGTTTCTTCCATATCATGTGTATACTGAAATGACACTCTATTGAATTTGTTATTCACAACCCATGACCCTGATTTCCTTTTTCTATTAGCTTCTAGAAACCACTGAAACTTCTGTCGTCAGTGGTTGACCGACTCTTGGTCACTACAGTCACATCATTTGAATCTTTGCTCTATTGTGTCTCAAGTGTTTGTTCTGTCTAGTTTTTCTATATTTATTCCGTTACAGTTTACCATAGAAGAGCTGCTTGGATCAATTGATCAATGGTATTTATTGAGTGCTTACTATGCACTACGCGAAGCACTTAGGAGGTACAGTACAACAGAATTAGTAAACATGCTCCCTGCCCAGAACGTTATCATGTTTTCACATTTCCCCTCTCAGGATAAGCACTGCCGTCATGCTTATGGTCTGAGGTTTTGCATGACCTTTTCCACTTCAGCCCTCTGTTCTCTTTTCTCCATGCCTAGTTTTCTATCACATATACACAGTATTATACGACTGACTTACTTTAATTCAGAAGACTGAGCCGGGAAAAAACCCTTTGCCAATTTCATTTAAAGTCCAAGATTTTATGATTTTTTTTTTCCAGATAAATTTCATAATTCCTCTTCCCTGTATAAGGCTTTGCACCCGAGTGTCTCTTTAAATGCACTTCTGAGCCTTGAAAAGATAAAACATTGGTACCTACTCAGTCATAGAACCGAGCATTGCAGCAAAAAGAGCTGGGGGAATATTATCTTAAGTATCAATAGGGGGTCACCCTTTGTAAAGATAAATACTACTACCATGATGGGATTCCTAACACATATCAAGTTTTAGCTTTCTCTTCTTTTTTGATGAGATCATTTATTCTCTTTGAAAAATAGCTAACCTTTGAGTGTTATCCACGACATCAAGTAATTGCCTTGCAGACAGTGGACTTGCACACGATGATTAATGGAGGGCAACTCTATGCACATTTTAATCCCCATCTCCTTCTTCAACAGTTTATTTCAAAGATGTCATTAGTCTGGAAAAAGTACATGTTGTAGAGGGTGTCTGGGTTGCCCAGTTCCTTGCCAGCTGGGCTTGAGTCTACTAATTCTGTTCTACTTTCACAAGCACTTAGTATATTGCTCTATGCTTTCAATAAATACTACTGATTGATTGAGAGCAATCAAATAGGGGTACTGCTGGAGTGAGGAGGGGGGAACTAACTAGAAATAGACCCACTGGTCTTGGGGGAAGAGAGTTGAATGAGGGATTGTAGGATGGTTGCCAATCAGGAACTGTAGGCAGTGTAGCCTAATGGAAAGAGCAAGGGCCTGGAAATCAGAAGGATGTAGTTTCTAATCCCGACTCTGCCACTTGTCTGCTGTGTGACCTCAGGCAACTCAACTGACTTCTCTGTGCCTAAACTCATTTGTAAAATGGAGGTTAAGACTGTAAGCCCCACGTGGTATAGAGACTATGTCCAATCTGAGTAACCTGTATAATCCCTAGTGCTTCTTGCGGTGCCTGACACATTGTAAGCACTTAACAAATGCCACTAACAACAATTAACACGGTTGAATGAAGGAAAGAATTAACAGCAAGCAGGCGAAGAGAGGATTTCCATTAGCCTTTTCCCTAGCTCAGCCTCCTATTAGAGAGGAGAGTAGGTGAATCAAGGTCAGGAATCTACCAAGAATATTTCATTCTGCTTCCTGAGTCGTTTTTCTAAAATGTTCTGTACTCACGCATTGGTTGCCCATTCCTCTCTGCACCAAGCAAAAACCACCTGCTTTAAGGCACCCCATCACCTCACTACATCTTACTTATCCCCTTATATCACTTATATCCCAGCTCGCATGCTTGATACCACTCAAGCTAATTGACCAACTGTGCCTCTTTCATTCACTCAGTCATATGGATTGAATTATACAATTAAATGCTGACATAGCTTTTATTCTTTTGGGGGATGTGGAAAGCACTGGATAGAAAACTTTCAGTTCTGGCACTTACCCCCATGGAAGTCTTCCTCAAAATAGAAAACAGAGAATAGATCTTTGGGCTAAGAACAGGAAATGAAGCATTGTCTCTACCATTGCAAACTGTCCTAAGCACTTGGAAATTACAATACAAAAATAAACAGTGACATTTCCTCCCCACGAATTCACAGCTCACTGTTAAGCGCTTACCATGTGCCAAGCACTGTTCTAAGCGCCAAAGGCTGTTCTAAGCACTGAACACTGTTCTAAGCTCTCTTTCTTTCTCCTGCCACCTTGTTTATCCCCATCTCCTTGAAACCCTCCCATGTAACAGACTGTTGCTCTCCCCTCTTCTAAACTCATCTGAAATCACACCTCTTCTAGAAAGTTTCCTCTGATTAATTTATTTTCCCATCCTGAAACCACCCCTACTGCCACTTTAGCACTGAACTACCTAAATCCTTGGGTGCTTACCTACCATCTGTAATTATTTTAGTTTCTCTCTCTTACCAGTAGATTGAAAGTCCTTGAAGGATAGGAATTCTGTTGTACTTCCTCTACTACTTAGTAGTGTATTCCCTTGCACATAGTAGACATTCAGTAAATATTGTTTTAGGACACGGGGACTTCCCTGATCTTATCAGGGAAAGTTTAGGATGAATTCTAAAAGTTAGCTCCTTGTGGACAGGGGTCAAGTCCACCAACTCTGTTGTAGTATACTCTTTCAAGCACTTAATACAGTGCTCTGCACAAAGTAAGCACTCAATATATATCCTTGATTTATTGATTAGAAGTTAGATTTTATTGGTCTGTATTTTACTCTCCGTTAGATTCAGCTTCTTGCAGTCAGAGATTAGCTTCATTGTCCATGCTTGTTGAATATAACCAAGCACCTAGTATAATGCTGTGACCACAGAAAGGAACTCCAAAAAAAGACTATTATAATTTTTACAACAATGAGTGTGTAGCAGTCCCTATTTAGCAGGCTACTAACTATTATTTACTCATTGTCCTAAACTGGCTCCAAAGTCCCATGGCTGTCAACTGACATGGATTAAATTTCACTTTGTCACATCTGAGCTTGTCACTCTTTGTCTCATTCCCTTTGTAATGATTCTGGTCCCATGTTGAGCCATGCAATTCATATGGAAATGCGTGGTTTTCACCCCTCAAAAACTACTGATAGGTGGGTGAAATACTGAGATAAATTCAATGGTGTAGATACTGTCAGTCAGTATTTGACCTTGCCCAAAAAGCTGTGTAATCATTTTGAAGCCAGTCTCTGTGAAATTGGATATTTCCACTGTTTAGAAAGTAATTTGATGTGGTGTTGTGGGCTATCTGGGTAATCTGCAGGCAACCCTTTTTTTTTCTGGCTATTGTTTGTATTCCTATAGAGGAAAACAATTTATTCAAAGGTTAAATTTCACTTATTGTCAGTGATGGGTGAGTTTTTTGTAATGCAAAACAGGAATCACCCATGTCATCATTTTGAAGATACCTATTTAAAGAACAAATCATCATGCATTTACTTGGTTCACTGAAACAGTATCACATAGATTTAAATAGTCTAAAAATAAATTGCTCAAAGTATGAGCAAAGAAAGCACCCTCTTCACTCAGACTAACTAGTAGATTTCCAACCATTCAGGATGCTCTCATATCCACCTTCAAAATGGCCAGAATCTAGGTCCAGTTCCCCTTCACTCTTCTACCTTTGCTTGTAAGAGTGAAGAAACGCAGTGAGTACTGAAATAATTTGGTTGGGATTTAGTAGGGAAGGGATTAGATAGGATAGTAGTCCTGTCCACAAGGAGCTAACTATTAGAATTCATCCTAAACTTTTCCTGATAAGATTAGGGAAGTACCAGTGTCCTAAAACAATATTTACTGAGTGTCTACTATGTGCAAGGGAATACACTACTAAGTAGTAGAGGAAGCACAACAGAATTCCTATCCTCAAATAGTAGGAATAGGATGGAGGTGTAAGTGGAGAGATTTGTCCTTCCTCCAATTCAAAATGCAGCTAACTGATGAGGAGTGGTCTAGTAGAAGAACATGACACTGGGGATCAGAGAACTTGGCTTTGGTCCCCACTTGCCAATGACCTGTTATTACACTATGTGCCTCAATTTCCTCACCTATAAAATGGGGATAAGCTATGTGCTCTCCCTACCTCTAGGATTGTAAGGCCTTTATGGGACAGAGCTTGGCAATCTTTTAATTATCCCTATATCTGCCTCAGTGCTTAGCCCAAACATACTAATGGCAAGTTTAGTAAATACCTTGATAAAGAAAAAAATTAACATTTTTCACCACTTAAAGCTTGACAATCTCTAGCTCAATCTTCCCAGTATTTCAATAGTTCAAATGGAAATTTGAGCCGAATAGAATGGTCATCTGCATGTGATTTTTTGAGGAAAGGAAAGTTTCTTGGTGAATTTAGGAGCCATCTCTGGAAAGTGCAGTGTTGTGGTGGAGAGATTTCCATCTAAGCATGATATTACAGGTGCTTCTTGTAACCCAGTGTACACATGATAACTTTGGTGGATAGGGCAATACAGGTTTAGGGGAAGAATCAGCAGGATTTTGCAGTTGATTGAATTTGAAACCTGCGTGGTCAGTGAGAAATCGAGGATGAGCCCCACGGACACACATTTCAGGGACGGGGGGCGATGGCAATTTTATTGACAGATATTGGATTAATTGCCCTCACTCCAAGTTGTAAAAACCCACCAGAATTCTGCAGCACTTATGCATTATACTCATCCTGAGTGTGACTCTGTGTGTGTGTGTGTGTGTGTAAAATCAAATCTGTTTCTAAATATTGTTATCTTTGTCTCCCTCATTAGAGTACAATATCCTTGTTGACAGAGTGTCACTTCACTCATTTGAATTTTCTAAGCACTTATTACAGTGCAGTACCTCTAATAAGCATTCAGTAAGTGCTGTTTTTACATCACCAGCATCGTGAAAACAATTTGCAGGTGGAACACTCTCACTATCTTTTCAACTGTACTTGCATGTATACCCACCATGAATATTGCCATCTTATAAAGTGAAGTACATAGGCATATACAGCTTTACCTGTCTATCTATATACATACACTTACCCACTCACATAGGGTGAAACCAGGGGTTTTATGGTTCAGGGTTTCTTAGGTTGATTGTAGTTCAACACTGCATTGATGTTTGAATAAAACAGATTACTGTGTAAGTTTCATTCAAATGTTATTAAAAATCTCAGTTAAAAGTATTCAGTTTACATCAGAAGATTTCACTGTAACTGATTACCTGTAAGGCACCTAAACAATAGAGCAGTCTGGGCAAATATTAACCTACTTCAGTTAATACTATGGAGACAAACAAATTTTAATGGAAGTAAATTGCCTCTTTAGAGCAATTGAGAATCTCTAATCCAAAAGAACATGATCTCAGAGGAGCTGATGACACAGAATACACCATGAATGTCAATGATCACTTAGGAGCACACCACATATAGATTCTCATAACTGTATGGGACAAATTTCAAAAGGTTTCTCTCAAAGAAGCTGTCTTGAAAGGTTCATAAGTGACTCTATTTATGGTGGGCCTGTGGATGTGAGTGTGGCTTCTTTTAACATCAGATGTACATAAAGATTGTCCCTTGCTGCCCTCAGATTTATTATTCAAATTCTGGATCTACTTTTAGATTCCTCCCCTTCATCATGCATGTTTTCAAAGCTTCCTAGTTTCTTGCATATTTTCTAGTTGGCACACCCCACTCAGATTTGTCAGTTGTTTCCTCAGTTCAACTCTCTCCTCCAAGAACAACGTTTTGCACTTGAGCTTTTTTGTGTTTTCAAATAATTTTTCTGTTCTCTACTTCTAGATTATCATGCAGCAGTGGTAGTAATCATGCTCATTAAGTGCTTACTGTGTGCAGTGCAACTTGCAAAGCACTGGGAAGGAATGAACAGATGGGAATTTGACACAGTCCCTACCCCTTCGGGGTGCTCACAATCCAAAAAGAGTAAGGGAGAGAGGGAACTGGCAACAGAAGCAGTTTGGCTTAGTGGAAAAAGCATAGGTCTGGGAGGCAGAAGAACTTGGGTTCTAATCCTGGCTCTGCCACATGCCTGCGCTATACCCCTGGGCCACTTACCTTCTCTAGGCCTCAGTTACCCCATCTGTAAAATGCCAATTAAGATTATAAACTGCATTTTAGGATAGGAAAATGTGTCCAACGTGATTAGCTCGTATCTGCCCCAGGGCTTGAATCTGCCCCAGTACTTTACACATAGTAAGTGGGTAACAAATACTATCATCATTATTATAGGGTCAACAGGGAGGCCTCAGGGAGCATTTAATTGTTTCAGGGCTCAATCTTCAAAGGTCTATGTCCACCCTGACACCCTGACTATCCTGTATCTACTGCAGAGCTTAGTATTTAGTACTTTAGTATAGTTAAGCACTTAAATATCATTTTTAAAAAAGAATAAATAGAAAGCTTCTTTGAAAGAAATGAAATGAAATATACTACTATAATGATAAATGCATGTAAAAATGTGTTGAAAACCTGGATGAATGCCTGATGATTCTGTTAGTGGAGACTTTGATTTGCACATACAACCCGATTAACAAAAATTCCAAAGAGGTATTAATTCATGAAAATGTATTTCCTCAATTCAAGAGAGTAAACAAGGTTGAGAAAGGAAATAAAGTGAATTTTGCCATCAGACATTGGGAAAGTGAAATGTTGAATCGTCGGGGAACCTAAAAACTCTGTTTCCATAAAAGAAAGAAAGTGAAAAAAGGTTCCCTTAACTGCAGCTTTCCATGAACAGTTTTTCATTATCCTTTAGGAAACCAGATTAATCACTCTGCTATAGGACCCTGGGGACCCATGGCAGTGATTCAAGGCTATTAACTAACTGAGGAGCATTAGCTAGAAATAAGCCCACATTATACACTCTCCGGTGACCACCGAAAATGGTGTTCAAGGGCCACCCCACGGTTCGAGGAAATAACTATGTATTTTGTAAAGGCGGCTCATTAGAGATCAAGCTAAGTTGTAATGAGTCTGTGACCCTTGGAGTGGAAAGGAAATGGCTTGTGTGCAAACCTTGCAGCCACACTGGATGCTGCTGTCTCTTCTCCTCTGCTGTAAAGCTGTGGCCACATTGCTACAGCTTCCCACTTGACTGTAGTGTCACCTTGGGCAGGTCACTTAACTTCTCTGTGCCTCAGTTTTCTCCTCTGTAAAATGGGGATTCAATGTCTGTTTTCTCTCCTACTCAAACTCTGAGTCCCGTGTGGGCCCTGGTCACGGTGTCCATCGTGATTAACTTGTATCCACTCCAGCGCTTAGAATACTGTTTGCTGCCTAGTAAGAGTACCATAATCACTGGGGAGGACGTTGTGACAGCAGAGAGAAGGGTGCCGTGGTGTCTGGACAGCTCTGACTGCTGTTGCTCTCTCCTCCAGACACCTCCAGGGCAGAATAGTTGAGAAACACACTCCCCTCATCGGATAACAATATACAGTGAAGCCCCTCTTCCTCCCAACTCCTCATTCTTGTGTTCTGCTCTGTGCCCTACACCCCAGGAATGGGCCCAAAGTGAGCTGGCCCAGGTCTCCCCGTCTAGACTGTAAGCTCGTTGTGGGCAGGGAATGTATCAGTTATATCATTGTGCTGTACTCTCCCAAGTGCTTAATTTAGTGCTCCTCACACAATGTATTCAATAAATATGATTGATTGATTGACTGGTTTACTATGTCATTGTGAGCCTTGACACTATGAGAAGCAGTGTGGCTCAGTGGAAAGAGCCTGGGCTTGGGAGTCAGAGGTCATGGGTTTGAATCCTAACTCTGCCTCTTGTCAGCTGTGTGACTGTGGGCAAGCCACTTAACTTCTCTGTGCTTCAGTTACCTCATCTGTAAAATGGGGATTAAGACTGTGAGCCTCACGTGGGACAACCTGAATACCCTGTATCTACTCCAGTGCTCAGAACAGTGCTCTGCACATAGTAAGCGCTTAACAAATACCAACATTATTATGAGCTTCATTTGCAGAAAGTGGAGAGCTGAAAGAGGTTTTTAATATCTCAGATAACCAGTTGTCCAGCTAGTTCAAACACAGTTTTAAGAACTTAAGAAATGCAAATCTTTACGTCCATCCCAGTCCAAGCGACAGTGGCCCGTTAGGTAAGGGGGATTGTCTTTGATGTGATTTCACTTTTCTCCAGCACATGTTCGTTCTCTGCAAGTAGAAGGGAGAAGAGATCGCTGTCTCTTCCTTGCGATTTCACTTGAGGATGTCAGTGGTCGGCACGGTGCTGCTCAAAGGAGCACCGAGGAGCAGAGAAGTGAGGGGGGTTTGACCACACAGAAAATAGTGTCCCCGTTACTCCAGCCTTTCGTCCCTTTGATCTTATAAGTGTCCTCCCCTCAAAACCTTCCAGTGGCTTCTCCTCACAATCCTCACATATCAGCCCTCTTCATTCACAGTTTCCTAGTTAGTTCTCTTCATTCCTCCCAAGTTAACCTTCCAGCTAAACTTCACTCTAAATTCTTCTGCATTCTTTCCCTCACTTGTACTTGTCTTATGTTGCCGAGTCGCCTCCGACCCATAGCCACTCCACGGACACACCTCTCCCAGAACGCTCCACCTCCATCTTCAACCGTTCTGGCTGCGTATCCATAGGGTTTTCTTGGTAAAAATACAGAAGTGGTTTACCATTGCCGTCTTCTGCGCAGTCAACTTGAATCTCCTCCCTCTACTCTTCCCCATGTTACTGCTGTCCAGCACAGGTGAGTTTTGTAGGGATCAGCATTTAAAAACAGAATCTATTTTCATCTGAGGAATCAGAACTACTTGAATTCTACCACAATAAGTAGGATTATTTATATTCACACAGGTCACATCATAGAGCTGGAGTCCATACTAGACAAAGAACACTAACATGAGTAACATTAGTAACATGTTTGATCATACTTTTGATGATTTCAAACATTCTTGCATATTAACAATATATGGCGTATGTCTAATGAATCTGGCCAACAACAATTTTCCTATCGGTCACTTCCGGGATATAAGATTTTAATCTATAAAGAGGAAAATAAGTTATGAGTTCATCCTGAGGATGAATATGCATTTAATAACCATTCCAGTGTTGGGTAAAAAAAGTGATTAAAGAATTAAAGGGGGAGGAGGGGATCAAAGAACCAGTATGTTGTGGTAGATTCAAAATGAAGGGATTGGAAAGACTCCGATGTATTTAATTCTTTGTCAATCTTGAGATGTTAATAGTTTCAAGAATGCATAAAGCCCACTGAAAAGGAAGGGAACAATTTATTGTGTTATTCAGTTCTTGAACTGGATTTATAAATCATATACTGCAGGTGTCAAAATAAAAAGCAATAGCAATTTCAGAACTACTTTGCACAATTCAATAACCTGCAGTAGCAACCCTAAATCAAAATCACCTGTGAACTGAAGAAAGATGGACAAATGCTATTCCAAGGCAGTCTTTACCATGAGAAAAATAATTAAAATCAGGGCAAGATAGAAAGTATCACAAAGGAAACACACAATTCCATTTTCACTTGGCTGTATCTACAGAGCACACAGGCTGATTCGATGCTGATAGGGAAGCATATTTTCTTTATAAGGCTGTCATATGCTTGTGTGGAGCTATCTGAAGGGGCTTGCAGGAAGAGAGAGAAAACATTCATCTTTTCTTGTGCACTGAGCCAAGATGTAAAATAGTAGTCATAATAAATATACTGAGTGTCCACCAGGTGCAATACACTGTACTAAGCACTTGGAAAAGTACAGATAGGCATATTCCCTGCCCTCAAGGAACTTAAATACTATTACTAATGATAATATTAATAATTGTATTTGTTAAGTGCTTATTATGTGCCGGGCACTGTGCTGGGGTAGATACAAGGTAATTGGCTTGGACACAGTCTCAATCCTCATTTTCCAAGAGGGAACCGAGGCAGAGAAAAGTTAAATGACTTGCCCAAGAACCCACAGAAGACGAGTGGCAGAGCCAGGATTAGAACGCAAGTCCTTTGGACACCCAGGCCCATGTCTATTCACTAAACCACACTGTTCACTGCGGGTTGTTTTATAGCATTGATCTTCAACCTTGAAAAGCTTCACTATTTTCATCATTAAACAAATTCAGTTGTTAAATTGTATTTTCCTGTCTCCAAGAAATTCAACTGTCACAATTATATGCTATATATTATATCATATATTTCTGTACACATCTGTATCTTGAGCAAAAATGTTGATGCAGAATTGGCTTGATTTTTTCCTTTGCCATGTAATGTGGCAGCAGGGAGTATTCAGTGATTTCCTACTGGCCTAAAAGGATTAAATTGACTCCCTACTATCTAGAAACCAAAAAGGCAGCCGGAGGTTGTGCTCTGACATCAGCAACTCACAACTGGTGTGCTATACGTCAGTCATCCTCGCCTGCAAGCCCCGCTATTAAGGAAAAAGTGGGATTTTTTGGAGCAAATTTTGATGATGAATGAGACACAAGGAGGCAAAGGAGAATATAGCATGAGGTATTAGAACATTAAACATGAAACCTTTAGACTGTGAGCCCATTGTTGGGCAGGGTTTGTCTCTATCTGTTGCCAAATTGTACATCCCAAGCGCTTAGAACATTGCTCTGCACACAGTAAGCACTCAATACATACGATTGATTGAATGAATGAATGAATAAAACAACCAGCGACATCCAATTTTATACGCTCATCTTTATCACGACTGTGGGTCCCCTACCAATCAATTGGTGGTATTTACTGAGTGCTTACTGTGTGCAGAGCGCTGTCCTAACCGCTTGGGAGAGTACCGTACAGTTGATTTAAAAGATAGGTTCCCTGCTCATAACTAGCTTACAGTCTGCCACACTCATAGATGAATTTAACTGTCAGTGTATCATTTGGGAAAAGTAAGGATGACTATTTGTAGTTGTGCCTATCAAACCAGCCTCTGGGGCACTTAGGTATAGGCCAGCTGAAATTGGCAGAGTCGGGATTAGAGTCAGAGGTCCTGGGATCTAATCCTGACTCTGCCAATTGCTAGCTGTGCGACCTTGGGCAAATCACTTAACGTCTCTGTGCCTCAGTTTTCTTAACTGTAAAATGGAGATTCAATACCTGTTCTCCCTCCCACTTAGACTGTGAGCCCCATGAAGGACAGGGACTTTCTCTGACCTAATTGACTTGTACCTACCCCAACACTTAGAACAGAGGGTGACACAGAGTAAGCCAAGTACCATAAAACAATCGAGCAATTACTAGTTGCTAAACCACCCTATAATATCAGAGTCAATTCCTATCCCAAATTATCTGACAGACATTTACTCTCCCCACCATCAAAGCCTTACTGAAGGTACATCTCCTCCAAGAGGCCTTCCATGACTAAACCCTCATTTCTTCTTCTCCCACTCCCTTCTCTGCCACCTTGACTTGATCCCTTTATTCATCCCCCTCCCAGACCCACAACACTGATATACATATCTGTAATTTTATTTATATTAATGTCTGTCTCCCTTTTAGACTGTAAATTCATTGTGGGCACAAATGTGTGCATTATATAAATATATTGTACTCTCCCTTATGTTTAGTACAGAGCTCTGTACACAATAAGTTCTCAATAAATATGACTGACTGCAAAGCTAAGAGATAGGAGAAGATATTTTTTCCTTCCTATTTAAAGATGAATAAACTAGGGTCCACAGTGCCTGACCAAGACCAAATGAGTCATATGCTCCTTCCTCAAGAATATCTTTCTCTAGGTTTGTTTGCTCAGATTCTCCTGTTCCCTTCTGTGACACCCTGATTTGCTTCCTTTATTCACCGGTCCCTCAGATCCACAGCAGTTATGCACAGATCCGTAATTTATATTAAAGTTTGTCTTCCCCTCAGTAATGTGTGCTTATTATAGGCAGGGAATGTGTCTATCAACTCAACTGTTATTTATTCTGTACTCTCCCAAGTGCTTAGTACAGTGCCCTGTACACAATAAGTGCTCAATAAACATGATTGATTGATTCAAGTAATGGGTCCCCACTCTTCTTTCTAACTGATCTTTTGGGAAGGTCCTTGAATAGCTAACTGGTGCGGGAATAGGTACCACAAACCCAGAAACAGTGGTGGGGATGATACTGACTCATCTAATAAAGATGATATTTTTGGGATTTGTTAAGTGTTTACTGTGTGGCAAGCACTGTTGGTTGTAGTTGCAGGATAATCAGTAGTTACAGGTTAATCAGGTTGGACACAGTCCCTGTCCCCCATGGAGCTCATGCTCTTAATCCCCATTTTATGGATGAGGTAACTGAGACCTAGAGAATTGAGTGATTTGCCCAAGGGCACACAGAAGATGTGTAGCAGAGCTGGGATTAGAACCCTGGTCTGTGCTCTAACCACTAAGCCATGCTGCTTCTCACCTACCCACTCATCTATGAAAGTTAGAGTGGCCTACGACAGAGAGCATGGCCTGGGAGTCAGAGGACCTAGGTTCCAAGCCCAGCTCTGCCCCTCACTTCTCTGTGCCTAATTTCCTCTTCTGTAAAATGGGGATTAAATTGTATTCTCTCCTACCTGAACTTTAAGCTTCATGTGGGAAGGAGACTGAGTCCAACCTGATTGTGTTGAACCTACCCCAGTTCTTAGTACAGTGCCTGGCACATAGTAAGCCCTTTAATTCCAAATAAAAAGACAAAAAATCCCCCCAGAACAAAAGAAACAAGGTTCAGAGAGTCAGGAGACTCGGTAGTCTCAGCTCTGTCAGTAACATGTCCTTCATTTATTTATTTAAATTAATATCTGTCTCCCCTTCTAGATTTTAAGCTTGTTGTAGGCAGGGAACACTTCTACCAACTCTGAAATATCGTACTCTCCCAAGCACTCAGTACAGTGCTCTGCACACATTAAGCACTCAGTAAATACCATCGATTGATAAATGCAGTTGATTGACTTATTATATGACCTTGGTATTATTGAACTCTTTCTGCGTGCAGACCATTGTACTAAGTACTTGGGAGACTACAATACCATGGAGTTGGTAGACATGTTTCCTGCCCGCAATGAGCAGACAAGTCACTTAACCTCTCTGTGCCTCCATTCCCTCATCTTTAAATGGGAAGAAGATACCTGCTCTCCCCTTTCAATTGTTCGCTCTGTGGGGGAGAGGCACTGTCTGATGGAATGATCCTGTACCCTCTGCAGCACTTAGCACATAGCAGGTACTTATTGATTGCTATTGTTTTGTAGTAATTTGATTAGCCCTAGTTTCTTCTGTGATCCCAGGACATTCTCTGCCCCTTTTCCTTGTACCAAGCCGTGTGAGAGAAACCCAGTCAATATTAATTGTTAGGTCTGACTCATTAAGTATGGCCAAGATTATTGGAAAGAATGTTTTACATATAGACGGACAAACTGACACAGGGGGTTAGGTCCAGCCTCATATGAAGAGTTATTAACTTTTATGCTCAGAGCTGAGGTATAGTCACTTTAAAATTTGGATAACTGTAGTGATTTTAAATCCTAGATGTGCTTAGTCTTAGTTTTCTTCCTAAGAGTGCATTTTGAGTTTATTGGATGTGTGCCTATACAGGCACCCAGTAGCTCCATATAACAGTTGACCTGTAGATTACATATATACACACATGGATACCTGATATGGTGCAGCAAGAATCAACTGGGCTGTTAGTAATTTAAAATTGGTGATGGTGTAGTCATATTATTGGAAGGATGGCAACACAGCTGTGAAACCTGAAACTTTGAGATTCTTGAACTGCTTGACTTCCCCTCACCTACCCAGTAAATGACAGAAGGAGAGTAGGAAAAACAAGGATGTTGGAAAGGCAGGAAATAAGCTCTTCCCTACATCTGAGGAAGAACCAAAGTGCAAGTTTTATTTCTGTCAAGTCGTCCCTCCTCTGGCTCTATTAGGAAAGAAAGAAGCAATTCAATAATTTGTACTTTTTAATTTCTGTGTGCCTTCTCCAGCTTTTATTCCAATTAGTAAGTGTTGTGTGTTCACTTTCAAATTATTCCTGACTGTTCTTCACCTCAGTTTCATTTCAGAAAATACATATACTGGATTAAGCCTTCTGTGTCGGGAAGTTCTTAACCAACTGATGGACATTCATCATTTGTGAAAACTAAACAAAAGAATCAAATCAGCAAAATAATTTTTCAGTGACATAAATCTGATCTCATTTCTCTCTCTGTAAAAAATGATGAAGATTCAAATGGAGTTCTTTGGCACTGTGAATCTGTAAAAGATTCTCAGCCCTTGAAAAATGTCTTAAGGTCTGTTTATTGTAAAACGCATTTTTCTGTGATTTATATATCTAAGTGGTGTTTTATGTTCAGGAACTGATAAAATGATAAACAATATAGATTCATACATGATCCTCGATTGAATATGAACCTGTAATTCATTCTGTTATTAACCACAACAGCTATCGAAGAGGAATTAAATTACACTCTGGCTATTCAATATGGAACCGTGGGAAATCATTTATAATAGAATTTGTTTAATATATCTTTCTATAAAATTGAATTTGAGAAATGTGGTTTTATGCTTATTATATATATAGTTTTTAATCATACGGTCATGGAGTAGTTATTGCATTTCCAAGGTTGACAGGTTTTATTGTTCTGTTAAAAAATCAAATTTTGAAAGAGCTGTTGTAAATTATGCCAATGAATTATGAAATATCCTCATTGTCAAGTCTTACTATTGGAAAAAAAAACTGGATCAAAATTTATAATGTCAACTCTGGTAACCTGATTAAATAGGCCATTTTCATTAATTCATCTGTGGAAGTCAGGCAGATGCTCTCAGACTACAGCAGATTTTCCATAGGTTACAAACTAAAACAGAATGTGACTCCTCAGTGGTCATATGCCTAACCTACAGTGGAGATAACATTTCAATCAGGCCTTCTTCAAATATATTAAGATCCACTAACATAAGATTAGGGATAATGAAAGAAAGTAACATAAATGTGAACATCCCGATCAAGAGGCATTTGCAGCAAAGGAAAGTTGCACAACATCAACAACTGTGTTTTGTTTAGACAAGTTCACAGGAACAAAGATAAGGGATAATTGCAAAACCACAGAATGACCCACAAAATGGACACAGGTGGAAAAGAAGGATACAGTGTTTTGATTGGTTTTGGAGTCCATGAAACCAAACAAATCCACTAGACTCGATCAATGGTACTTATTTAGTGCCTACTGTTTACAAAGTACTTGAGACAGTACAATAGAACAGAGTTGGTAGACTTCTTCCCTGCCCATACAAACTGCTAGCATAAATAAATTATGGATACGTATGTATAGAAGTACTGGGGGCTAAGGGTGGGAAGAGATCAATTTCTGACATATGGAGGAAATTTATTTTATGTTCAAATGGCAGCTAGCTGTTCCTTGAGGGTTCTTGAAGATGCCATAAAAGTAATCTGAAGGGACCTCTCAACATCCCAGTTTGGGGGTTGTCATTGTTTTCATTGTGAACATCTTTTTTGAAAGAATGAATCACGTAAAAGGCTTTACAGTGTATCAGGCCAATTTAAACAGTCCCTAACCGATACATTAAATGATCAACATAAGCCACTACATCTCACTGTGGTATTAATTGTGGTATTTGTTAAGTACTAAGCACCTACTGTGTGTCAAGCACTGTACTAAGCACTGGGGTATGCATAAGATAATCAGGCCCGACTTGGGGCTCACAGTCTAAGTAGAAACAGATACTGAATCCCCATTTTGCAGATAAGGAGTCAGAGGCACAGAAAAATTAAATAATTTGCTCAAGGTCGCATACCAGTTACATGGTGAAGTAAGGATTAGAACTCAGGTCCTCTGATTCCCAAGCCTGTTCTCTTTCCACTAGACCACACTGCTTCTCCATAACACAGAGTAAATATTTTCATGTTAATGGCATGCATTTTTATTTCACTTCTATTTCTCCATTTTGGGTGATTTTTTTTTTCATTTTTTCAACTTTCATCTCATCTCTCCTCCACTCCTGCAACTGTCACTTCAGGACTCCCGCACCATTTTAGTGCTTGGCTAGTCATTTCCCTCCTCCTTCCAACCTCCCCAACCCTTCCCTCTCTGTAACACTTGTGCACATGTCTTTATATTCAATTACTTCTTTCTATTTATAATTGATTTTAGTGCTTGGCTCCCTCATGAAAGCGTGAGGTCTTTGAGGATAGGAATCATGTCTATTCATTTTTTCTTCCTTTCCACAATGTTTATCCAGTGGCCTGCATATAACACGTGCCTGAAAATTCCACTGATTGCTTCAATGGTTTATAACCTTCAGCTAGAGTTCATTATGCCATTTCCTTTTTAAATTTCTAGATTTATGTATCAATCAATCTGAGTTGTCATTTTGCAGTGAAATCAAGAAGGGGGAATATATTATGGTTTACTGAAGGGGCAGATCTTTCCAATGCATTTCTAGAAAATTAATTTACCTACAGACAAATTTGTGTTTTTATATTGAAGATGAAATATCAACTATTTATTGAGCACTTACTATGTGTAGAGCACTGTTCTAAGCATCTGGGAGAGGACAAGATTCAGGTGGAATAATCTTTTCATAAAATATTAAAAATATTAAAAACGCTCTGTGGTCTTCAGGTAATGATCATGTTCTACATAAACTCAACTCAGAGGATTATGCCTTCCATATGATAAACCATTGATTTTTCTGAAAATAAACAAGCAGATATATTCATTTTCTTTTTTCTCTTTTACCAAAATACTCCGTAGTTCATATGGGCAACGCTGAATATTTAATCTATTCTGCAGATCATTTAAACTGAATTTTGGGGGGAAACTTTCTTTAAAGGCTCAAATGAATTAAGAAAATCAGCCGTAAAAAAGGAGGAAGACTACCACTGATCAAAGATAAAATATGGGAAGAGGGGCTTTGAAAAGAGGATTAGAAAGCTGAGAAGCTCTGAGGGTGTGAAACTAATTTGGAGTTCTTTTCTGGGTGTAAAATAGGATATGCTCATCACTTCACTGTTGGTTGAGGGAGTACAACAGGCTGAGATCTTCTGCTGGGTCTTTTCAGTTTGAAGCTTCATTGTAGTCGCTTCTTCCATAGGCTGTGTTTTCACTGAAGAACTGGGGAATGTTCTGCCTGGGTAGAACACGATCCACAGATGGGAGAGAAGGTTTGCACATGTGCCTGGTTTGTTTGGGTCAAGTCTTTCATTATAATGCAGTGTGTCCTTAGCATAAGGTTTGGTTATGAACAAAATCACTTTGTTAGAGAGGAATAATCTATATTCAAGTATCTGTCCAGTGGAGTTCAGGCCACTCTCGCTACTCTAGTATAGGAACATAGTTTGACTCTCTTCTGGAAAATGTATGGTTGGAGTCAGTCATATTTATCGAGCGCTTACTGTATGCAAAGCACTGTACTAGGCACTTGAGAGAGTACAATACAACAATATAGAGGGGTAGACAGACAATATAAACAAATTCATATTTACAAATTCTCTCTCCCTCTCAATAACACCAGTAACTTCTTTGGCCTTGGCAGAGTCAAAGGACTGAGCAGAGGTGACAGTTTCGCAGAAGCCTCTGCTGCCTCAAGATGTCCCCTTATCAATTATTATTATTATTATTGTGCCAAAGGAGCACAGCCTATTATTGTCATATACTCTTCAAAGCTCTTAGTACAGAGCTATGCCCGTAGTAAGCTCTTATTAAATAGAAGCAGCATGGCTCAGTGGAAAGAGCATGGGCTCGGGAGTCAGAGGTCATGGGTTCTAATCCCAGTTCTGCCGTTTGTCAGCTGTGTGACTTTGGGCAAGTCACAACTTCTCTATGCCTCAGTTCCCTCATTTGTAAAATGAGAATTAAGACTGTGAGCCCCATTTGAGACAACGTGATCACCTTGTATCACCACCCTGGCACCTAGAACAGTGCTTTGCACGTAGTAAGTGCTTAACAATTACCATTATTATTATTGTTAATTGATTAGAAGATGGCCTTTCTGCCTTCAGCGGATCTAGTCTCTGGGACCCCAGCTGAGAAATGGAGAGGTAATAATGATGGCATTTGTTAAGATCCTACTAAATTCTGGAGTACAATACCTAACATTGACATGCATGTAAGATCTGGCAAAGTTCCGGAGCTAATAGTTTTAAAACTAGATAGGGAAAAGAAGTACCTTATCCACAGTTTGCAGTTGAAAAAACTGAACCACACAGAGGAAAAGTGCCCTTCACAAGGATGCCCAGCAGGACAGTGGCAGAACTTGGGCTGGAAGCTTAATCTTCTGATTTCCAGGCCCACACTCTTCTCATTAATCCATGCTACCTTATATATTTTAATAGAGAAAGGGCTGAACCATCTAAAACTCAAAAGAAATGCATCATTACTTTTTTTCTCAATTTGCATAGCCCCATTCTTTCAACACTGCTCCAGCCTATTAATGTAACACGTGATGCCTACTCCCAAATCTTCACATCAGGAAACTTTTTGGGTACCAGACCATCAGAGTGAAAAAAGGAGCACAGATTGTCTGAAAACTTTGATTTATTATAACATGCTTGACTATACTTCTGAGGGAGTATTTCATCACTAAAGAAGTAATATAGCCAGGTACATGAGATGATTAAAAACACACAGACACACACACACAAAAAAAAAAACCTTACCAAAACACCTAATGAATGCGTCACTGAAACCATATGGTCTGTGTCAAATAACAAAAGACCACAATTAAAATTCATTTTTCCACTTTTGAACAGTAGTAAACTAATTCCCTCTTTTCTTGATCATCTCATGTTGACCAGATGGCTCCAATATGTCTGCATAGTGCGATATTCTAAGTGAGTCTTTTTTCGATAAAATGCTCTACATCCATCTCCCATAATGCTTCTGGGTTCATTTTGATCCCATTTTTAATCTCCTCTTATTTTACATTTTCACTTTCTTAAACTAGTTATTTTGTATGTTCTTTGAAATGAGATCTTTAGCATGACTCAAAAAATCCTCTGACAGCTATTTTATATGAATATTTTTCGCACTCAAATCAGCCATGCTGATGTTTCCTTTCTGTTTGACATGTAGTGTAGTGGCATGGAAGATTTCACAGGGTAATCATTTAGATTGTCTTCAGAAATATTAACTCACAGAAAAATGTGACTATGGAATCCTTTTCCCTGGGGGAACCCAAGAGAACTGAAACCTCTTCCAGGGGAGAAAAAAAAATATTAAGAATGATTATTTGTCACACTGAACCCTGACATTTATCTTCAAGTACTTGTGGACTCTAATATGTTTGCCCTACTGGATGTTTAAACCTTATCATTTATTTCTTTCTCTGTCCTGTTTCTCCCTTACCTGGAGTTAGGGAATTTATTAGAATAAGAAAGCATCTTTATTCACTAGCATCTCCCCAGAGTGTCAAGTACACTCTTCTACAAACTACTAGGCCATCCATAAATACTGTTGCAGGTGATATGATGGAATGGAATATGAAAAGGAAGAGTATGAGTCTGAGAGTCTGAGGACCTGGATTCTAAACCCTTATCTGCCACTTGTCTGTTGAGTGACCTTGGGGAACCATTTAACTTCTCTATGCCTCAGTTAATCTGTCTGTAAAGTCAATTTTATTTATTAAGTGACTACTGTACTGAACACTTGGGAGGGTACAATATTACAGAAACACTCTCCTCCCGCAGTGAGTTTACAGTCTTAGAGCTGTGAGCCCCTACTAATTCAAGTTAACTGAAGAAAATACATTTTATCTACCAGCAAGGAAGAATGTGAATATTCAATTGCATATAGTATTTTTAAAAATGATTCAAACAGGTTAATGAGTTCAATGCAAGACAATTCTTTGGAAATATAGTTTTCCTGTGCAATATTTAATTAGTATTTTTGTTCAACAGGGCATTTTAGAAAAGATAGTGTTTGAGATCTCCGCTGTTATTCAAGTAGGTTTGGAGTGTACATTTTGAACAATTGAGATCCAGCAGGGTATTATGAAAATGTATATCTAAATAGGTGGTATGAGGTTGTTACCCAGTATGTAAGTTTACTTTACAATTTCAAGTGTGAAAGTGGAATAACCATTGTGTGGGCAATTCAGTAGGACAAAACAATAAAGCTGGATGCTTGAAGTGGACTGTGTGAGTTGTGGCAATGAAATAATGCTAGAGCAATGAGAATGATGTTATGAATTGATTTAACCTGAGTTCAAGGATTGTATTTCATGGATAAGCTTAGGCATGTACCAAAAACAAAACGATAGTATAGAACATTAAAAAGAATTGTAGGACTTGAAGGTTGACTATATCCTCGATGCAGAGCTGAATATATAAATTCGAAATCTGCAGTGGCAGTAAAACGAGCGCTTTAAGTGAAATGAGGATGCAGGTGACAAGGCACATTTGAGAGGAGACTGTTATTTTGCACTTAGTAAAACATATCTTAGAACTGGGGAATTCTAGGTTGTCCCATGAATTCATTGAAATTTCAATTCCCATCACCATTATGCATGAGCCAAAAATATTTATGCATAGTAGTAGACTCACCCTTTTGCCCCTGCTATATTAATCAGAAATGAGAGAAGTTTCCTGATAGATTGATAGATTTGGTACCATCCTTCAAGGTGACTAAAATCTAATGTAATAAAACAGTGTGGTATTTATGGGAATCAGAAGGACCTGGGTTCTAATCCCAGCTCGGCCATTGTCTGTTGTGTGACCTTGGTTAAGTCAATTAACTTTTCTGTGCCTCAGTTCCCTCATCTGTAAAATGGGGGAATAAGTCTGTGAGCCCCAGGTGGGACATGATCTGAGTCCAAACTGACTAGCTAGTATGTATCTTGACACTTGGAACAGTGCTTGGCACATAGTAGGTGCTTAACAAATACCATAAAAAGAAAAAAAATAGGGCTATGTACGTAAGTGCTATCAGCCTGAGAGCGGGGAGAATATCAGTTACGTGAAATGTACAGGTCCAAGGGCATAGGCACAGAAAAGAGAGGCAGTAGGGGAAATTAAAACTTAGTCAGGAAGGCCTCTTGGAGATGTGATTTTAATAAGGCTTTAAGTGTGGGGAGGGTGATGGTCTGTCAGATATGGAGGGAATTCCAGGTTAAAGAGGGAACGTGGGCAAGGTGTCAGGGTTGAGATAGATGAGATCTAAGCACAATGAATAGATGAGATCCAAGCACAGTGAGGAGGCTGGCACTAGAGGAGCTGGCTGGGCTGGAAAAGGAAATCAGCAAGGAAAGATAGGAGGCAGCGAGTTGATTGAGTGCTTCAAAGCCAATGGCAAACCGTTTTTGCTTGAGTCGGGTTGGATAGGAAACCACTGGTGGTTTTTGAGGAGTGGGGAGACATTACCTGGACACTTCTTTAGAAAAATGATCTGGAATGAAATATGGACTAAAGGGGGGAGAGATGAGAAGCAGGGAGGTCAGCAAGGAGACTGATGCAGTAAATCAGTGCAAGCTAACACTCTTTTCATGTGTCAGTGTTTCCATTTAAATATTCATTCATTCAATAGAATTTATTGAGCACTTACTATGTGCAGAACACTGTACTAAGCACTTGGAATGTACAATTCAGCAACAGGTAGAGACAGTCCCTGCCCAATGACCGGCTCAAATATATTTATGTATAAGCATAGTTTAATTTAAAAAGATACTCAGGAAGCTGCTTGCATTTTATCCTATAATTAAACGATGACTTTCATTATTAGCATCAGAGATTGGAATTTGTTTTTCAATTTAAAGGCAAGAAGATACTGATTGATATAAATTTGTAAGGGAGAGAGAGAGAACAGAAACTAAAGGAGCAGAAATTATAGGATAGGACAAAAACAATCTTGGAGTAGTAGTGGCAAAAGAATATAGGCTTGAGAAGGAAATTATCTAGAGAGTCCTTTGCAAAAACTCTTCATATTTTATATCCCGCTCCTGTCTCTCCTTGCCGTGGTGAAGATAAAGGTCAGGTTCTACGCAGCACCCTGTGAAATTGCCGTGAATATATTGCAAGAAAGTGAAAACTGATGTAGCATCGGTTATGCCAACAGAGAGATCGAGAGGGACGTTGTGTCTCCCCTCTATTGGCAAGGAGTTTTATTGATCTCTGCTCCCTCACTGTTATCTGACCATCTTCCCTGACAACTTCATTTGAGTTCTGATATTTTCTGCAGGGGGGCTGGATGCAGCACTTTTGGAGCATGCAAAGGGTACTTGAAACTGTTTTCAAGGACAAAGCTCACCCCTGACTGTATTTCGTTTTTATGCTTATGAATCGGCACCAGTTTGGTCACTGAATCGGTTAACAATTTCTGCTAAGCAATGCAGAGGTGTCCTCTTTAACCAGGGTAGACTATTCATTCAATTGTATTTATTGAGTGCTTATTCTGTGCAAAGCACTTCTTCACTAAGGGCTTGGAAGAGTACAATAAAACAACACATACATTCCCTGCTGAAGTATCTGTTCCAGAGAAAGAGGATCGAAGAATTAGTTTTCAAGTCGGTTAGTCAATTGTACTTATTGAGCGCTTTCTATGTGCAGAGCACTGTCCTAAGCACTTGGGAGACTACAGTATAGCAATATAATGGACACAGCCCCTGCCCACAGTGAGTTTACACTCTAGAGACTCTAAGTCCTTCTCACAGCTGGAGAATCCATCAGTCACCTTAGAGAAGCAGTGTGGCCTAATAGAAAGAGTGTGGGCCTGGGAGTCCGAAGACATGGGTTCTAATCCTGACTCTGCCAACTATCTGCTGTATGACCTTGGGCAAATAACTACTCTGGACCTCAGTTACCTCATCTGTAAAATGGGAACTAAATCCTACGTCTCCTACTTAGATTGGCAGCCCCATATGGGACAGGGATTGTGTCTGTCCTGATTAACTTGTACCCGCCCTAATGTTTAGAACAGCGCTTGGCACATAGCAAGGGCTTCACAAGTAAGATAAGTACCATTAATGGTATTTATTGAGCACTGATTGTGTGCAGAGCACTGTACTAAGAGCTTGGGCAAGTCCAATTCAATCGATTACCCACAGCGACCTTGGAATCACAGCTTTTTGAAGTCATGTTTTGGGGATTCTAGGAAATGACGTGGATGGTTTTGCCCCGCTACCCAAGTTAGATGTAACTAAATGTTTTCATATCTAGGCAGAATTAGGCCTCTCGAAACAGAGAGGGTTTTCAAAATTAGTTTCAGAATGGGATAAAATAGTTGGTCCAGAGTTTGTTTGTCCAGAGCTCCTGATGTGTTTGTCTCTAGACACCTCAGCTTCACTTAAAGTCTTAGATCGTGAACACCTTGAGGGCTAGTGATCAGGTTTAAGTCCCATCTGCTTATTCTATTCCAGCGTTTAGGGCAGTGAGCCGTACAGAGTTAGAACTTCATAAATACTATTGCTATGAATTTATTGGCTTGTTCTGTACAATTGCTGTATTTCACCGATGGTCTTCCAGAAGAGAAAGAGGATGATTCCATTGTTCATCAGATCATGAAGCCTGAGAAGAGATTTTCTCCAGCTGCCAATGGGCTGAGCTTTAAGTTAGGCTAGATATGCAAGTAATTATTTGCATTTATTTGCCATTAATTATACCAAGTATGCAATGTATTCAAAGGAGGGGATTGCTTCAGCTGGAATTGGGATGAAGCCCCAAGTCACGGACTGTAGTGATCATAATATCGCTATCGTCTTTTTCGTATCTCAGGACTCGGGTGTAGCTTTGTGGGAATTATGGCAGCAGCTTATTTCAAAGCCTTTTTGTTCTCAGGAGATTGCAGAATATTTTATGTGACTTGAGTTCTAGAATACAAAGGAATGCAGTAGAACCTAACAGATGAAAATCTTTTCTGAAGTGTTTTCTATAGCAAAAGATAATGGTGTGATGTTTAATGTGCTTATTTTTTGCATATTAGCAGAAGGTTGTAAAATGGGGTCGTGTCCAAAGATAGAAATCATTTAACAATGCAGTCACTCCCTAGCATTATTATTTGTTAATGAGCCTTTTGTAGGATATTTGCAGGCTTCTTTGGAGCAGGGGTGACATTTATTATGAGAAAAGAATCTGTTGTTGAACTAAATCTCTAGGATGAGGATGCAGTTGAAGGTAAAGCCATTAAATATAGTCTAAATCTTCAAACCTGCTTGAAACTGGAGGAGAGGTATAACAGAGGGTTGGCTTTGTTAGGAGCTGTGCATGATGTCATGGCTGGGTGACTGGATGGTTATTCAATTGCCTGCAGAGTTTAGCTGCAAAGACCATAGTTGTCAATGGTTTGTAGTCAAAAATGTTTTCCTTTTTTTTTTGCTGAAGATGCTGCTTCGAGTACATCATTACTGCCCCTTTAACACCTTCACTGGATAATAATAACGTATAAGGATTATAATGGTATTTGTTAAGCATTTCTTTGCCAACAAAGTGCTAAGAGCTTGGAGTGCGGTCAGATCGGACACGATCCTTTGCACCACCTAGGGCTCAGAGTTTAAGGGGAACGAAGTACAAGTATTTAGTTTCCATCCCATTCCTCGGATGAGGAAACCGAGACATGGCTAAGTTAGGTGACTCTCCAAGGTCACCCAGCGGGCAGGTGTCAGGGTTGAGTTTAGTTGCGTGGCGCAGTGGAAAGAGCACGGGCTTTGGAGTCAGGGCTCATGAGTTCAAATCCCAGCTCCGCCACTTGTCAGCTGTGTGACTGTGGGCAAGTCACTTAACTTCTCTGTGCCTCAGTTCCCTCATCTGTAAAATGGGGATTAAGACTGTGAGCCCTACGTGGGACAACCTGATTCCCCTGTGTCTACCCCAGCGCTTAGAACAGTGCTCTGCACATAGTAAGCGCTTAACAAATACCAACATTATTATTATTATTAGTTTAGGACCCAGGTCTCTTGACTTCCTGGTGCCGGTCTATTTCCATTAGGCTTCACTGCTTCTCCAAGGAATCTGCGGAAAGAGCCTTCTAAATCCTGGAATCCCTCCTGCTTCTGCTTGCTGGCACTGGACAGTTGGAGAATTAGTGTCGATCTTACAGGTGGTAGTTGAGTGGTGCTTCTTCTGCAGTTGCGCCTAGAAGTTGGACTCAATGCTGACTGAGTTTATGGCAAGAGTGGGCTTGGTGTCGGCATAGAGAACTCCGTGTTTATTCTTGAAGATACGCCTGATGATGAAATCCTATCCATCTGCGTAAGTGTGTCTGGAAAGACTGGTGGACAAATTATGTTCTAATCTCCGTCTTTTGAGCACCAGAGTAATTGCTTGTTGAGCTGGAATGTTCAATCAGCATAGCCTAGTGGCAAGGGCACGGGCCTAGGAGACAGAGGATGTGAGTTCTAATCCTGAATCTGCCGCTTTTCTGCTGTGTGACCTTGGGCAAATCATTTAACTTCTCTGTGCTTCCGTTAGCTTATCTATAAAATGGGGGTTAAGACTGTGAGTCCCATATGGGACAGGGACTGTGTCCAACTTGATTACCTATCCTAATGCTTAGTAACGGCTTCGTACATAACAAGTGCTTAACAAATACCCTTATTATTATTATTATTATTATTATTACTATCATTATGTCTTTTGCCATACGAGGCCTTTCTCTGCCATTAAGAGTGTCCCTTTGCCTTTCAGTTGTCACAAAATCCCTACTATGCACTATCCCCACTATTATTGCTGACATCCAACTGGACTGTCTGGTGCTGAGATCTAACTGTCCATTGTTGCATTGCATTTCTTGAGACTGTACTTTTACTATGTCTCTATAGCAATTACTCTGTCCTTCCCTCTTGCAATCCGTTCACCGGACACCAGCTACTTGGGTCTCTTGTTATTTTCCATTCCCCTCTAAGACTTGCCCAGCAGAGTTAAGTTGATCATTGCATTTAAGGGCATCATTTTTATAATTTTATTCTGCTTTCTGATGTTGAGAATGGTTCATTGCTATAGCTAGTGGAATGGGATCAAATTTTAAAGGATTTTCCGTTTTTCCTTCAAATTAAGGCAAGAGAACAGCTTTGCCCCAGCCGCTTTCGTTCATCTGGAGTCATTTCATGCTACCCTCTATGGGGTAGTGGTAAATATTTATTCATACTTTTAGTTGCCTCATCAAAGGGACAGCTAATGATGATTGCTAAATCATAACTGCAAGAACAGCTACCGCCTGAAGAAGATTTACGTGTTAGAGTTATGTTTAGGAACATTTTATTTCCAAGGAGGATGTGTTTTTAAACAATTAAAGTCTTCATATGGTAGCTCTAAGAATGCCATAATAACAATAACTGTGGAATATATCATGTTCTTACAAGCACTGTGCTAAGCCCCGGGGTAGTACAATACAATGAGGTCAGACACAATCTATTCCCCCCTGATGTTCCCAGTCTAAGGGAAGCTTTAATAAAATCACATCTCCTCCAAGAGGCCTTCCCTGACTATACCCTCATTTCCCCTATTTCATACTTGGATTTGTAATCTTTATTCTCCCCGGCTGAGGAGAAACTGAGGCACAGAGAAGTTAAATGACTGGCCCAAGGTCACACAACAGTCAGGTGGCAGAGCTGGGATTAGAGATCAATTCCTCTGACTCCCAGTTTGATGTTCTTTCATTTCATTCATTCACTCCTATTTATTGACTGCTTACTACGTGCAGAGCACAGTACTAAGAGCTTGGAAGAGTACAATTCAACAATAAATGGACAAATTACCTGCCCACAGTGAGCTTACAGTCTAGAGAGAGGGAGACGGGCATAAATGTAAATAAATTTCAGATATTTACATAGGGCTGTGGGGCTGGGAGGGGGGAAGAACAAAGCCATGCTGCCTCTCATGGTGATGAAGGTTTGGACCAGAACAAAGAAAGCAGACTATCTTTTAAACTCTCAGTGGCAGGAAGAAACAGTAGGTGTTCACAGGAGAACCTTTTTTAAAGGACAAAATTTTTTTCACATTTCATAATAGTTGAAATCTCTGCCCTCTCAGATCCAACAAACCATATTCCTCCCTATTAACACGACCTTCCTAAAATGTCGCCCCCGCCTAGCACTTGCTTTTTAAATTCTATCAGTCATGCTTAGTTTTTTGTTGTTGTTATAATTGTTTACTTATGATAGCTTACTATCTGAATCAACATGTTTGGCAATTGTTTTCCAGGTGGAATACTATTTTGCAAGTCATATTTTAGGTTTATACATTCATGAAATCCCTTGCAAAATGATTTTGTTTTTATAGAGAGCAGTGTCAACAATCAAATATATCCAACACTGTAATACATAACCAACTGATAACATCCTTTTGCAGAAATTTCTTATTCTACTGGCTATTAACTTTTTGGCATTTGGAACGTAATCTGAGAAACCAATCGCTTAGTAGTCAAAATGGACTAGAAAACAGAATTTCAGGATCAGTCCTTTTACAGAATGACTTATCACAAAAATTACAAATGTAATAATTGGAGAAATGGTCTCAGAATTCCATAGATTTCCTCTTCCCCTCGATCAGGACGTTTCATTGACGTACATATAGAACGTGTTTTTAGCATTTACTTTCCATTTTGACTTTCTTTTTCTCTGGAGATCATATTTTGTTATGGGGATTTGATGGCCATCTTTGATTTATGAATTATCCTGAATTAATTCAGAAATGTCATCAGTTTTCTTCAGAGTTCTCAAAGCGTTCAGTTAAGAAGAAAATATAATGAAAATTTATTTAGGGTCTACTCTATTGCAGTTTTGCAGTACAGACAGAAGATGGAGCAATTGAATCCCTGCTAATATATCCCTTAGGATGATTCAAAAACTCAACACAGTTACTAAGAAAAGGCAATCTCCTCTATTTCTTTCCCAGCCTTTTGAATCATTTACAATGCAAAATGTCGATATATAAATTTTACTTGAGTTGAAATTTAATATCCCGGTAGATTTCAAGTAACACAATACATGTATTTGGATTTCCACACCAACATTTCAGGACTTGAATAGCAATGATTTCCTACAGGTGGAGGGTAGATACATTTAATTGGGGATCACAAGATCTGTTTATGTTCTCAAAATGTCTGTCCTGCCACTAGATGAAGGTGATTTGAAAACAAAGTGAGACAGTGGGGCCCAATGGAAAGTGAAAAGTTTTGGGAGCCAGGAAGCCCAGATCTAGCATTTGACGGCCACCAGCCTGTTGTGTGACTTCAATCAATTAATCAAACACTGGTATTTCTTGAGTGCTTATCGTATGCCCATCATTGTATTAAATGCTTAGGAGAGTACACTACAATAGTTTCTGGGGACTAATGTCCCTACCCACAAGGAATTTACAATCCCTACCCTCAAGGAATTTACAATCTGGAGGAGAGTTATAGGCACCCCACCTAGCCTGTTTCTCCATCTGTAAAATGGGGATATGATCCCTACTCTCTTTTGGCCTGGGGATCCCATTTGGGACAGGGACTGTCGCTGATCTGATTGCTTGGCACTTATGTGCATAATAAATATCATAATTATGTCCCCTTCTAGACTGGAAGCTTGTTGTAGGCAGGGAATGTGTCTGTTTATTGTTATGTTGTGCTCTTTCAAGTGCATAGTACATACAATGCACTGCACACAGGATACTTAAAGGATTAGCAATATTTAGTGAGTACTCACTTGATTCAGTGCACTGTGCTAATTCCATAGGGATTACAAAATAAAGGAGTGGTACATTTCCTGCCCACAAAGAGCTTACACGGTCGATGTCCCACTTGGGACTCACAGTCTAAGTGGGAGAAAGAACAGGCAATGAATTTCCATTTTATGTATAAGGAAACTGAGGTCAGAAAAGTTAAGTGACTTGCCCGAGGTCATACAGCAGGTAGATTGGTAGTTGGATTTAGAAATCAGTTCCTCTGATTCCCAGACCCTCTGATTCCATGGGCTGTGCTCTTTCCATTAGCCCATGCTGTTTCTCTAGTGTTACTCTTAATTTTAATCTTCATTTTGTTGTTAAATTTTTAATTAATAAATATTTCTATATGCTCAGAAGTAGCTTTCCAGTGCCACTTTTAACATTCCTGATATTTTAGCATTAAGAGGTTATGAAACAAGCATGTATTTCATACAAAATAATCCGGCATTTCCTTAAAAACCACTGTGAAGTGATGCAAGTTATATCTCTGGGACTAGGGTGATCACATAGTTTCTAGAAAGAGAGTTTCATTTTGATACTGGGGAATAAAAAAATGTCTCAGAAGATGGAACTTGAGTTTGAGAGGTGCAAGAAGGACTTTTATACTCCCCCAAGCACTTAATACAGTGATATGCACAATGTAAGTGCTCAATAAATACCAATTTCTTGGAAAGAATGTAAGTTGATTGTCCCCTTTTAACATTTTGTTTCTTATTTCTAGAGATTTTTAACTGATGGGTCATTTTGACTTTTTTTAGTTATTAGCTTGTAAAATTATATTCATAATGACAATTGTGATATGAAGTGCTATGTACCAAACACCACAATAAAATCTGAGGTAGATGCAAGATGATCAGGTTAGAAACAAGCCCTTTCCCCCATGGGGCTTCTCACTAGAGTTGAGGGAGAGCAAGTATTAAATATCTATTTTAGGAAACTGAAGTACAAATAAGGTAAATGATTTGCCCAAGGCAACATAATGGACAACTTGTGCAGCTGGAATTAGAACCCAGATCCTCTGACTCTCAGTTCTGGGTTTCTCCAATGGGTGATAGTGCTTTCATTTTCAATAGACTATGATGTTTTGTTTCAGAACTTACTTCTCATTAAATGTAAGTGGTAGTAACGTTAGTCTAATTAAATGCCAGAGAATATTTAAGATTTATTTTCGCTAAGCTGTCAAAAACAATGGGATGGTGTCCTATGGTGGAATTAAATTAGTGAAGTATTCAAGTATTTCCTTCAAATGCCATCCCTACCCCCCCCGCCACACACACTTGTTTCAATAGGGAGAGATAATTTATCTCAAGAAATTATCATTTCATTTTTATGAGGGAGAGTATTTTACAACTTTGCATCAACAATAAGAATGGAGTTCAACCCTAGCTATGCTATCTCAAAGTAACAACTCAATGCCATTAAATTAGCCTATATTTGGAAGCAGAACACCAAAGGAAATAATGAACAGACTGAAAAAATATTGATTTATGTCTTTAGATATGAATCTTATTAATGCATAGACATGCATCTGTTTTCCAATTTGAATATGAAAAGACAATCCAAATTGCATATTAAAATTCATTGAGGGATTATTATAGACTACCAAATGATATTTTGTAAACTCATTGGTTTCAGATGAAAAACTTCAATTTCTCATTTGAAAATACATGTCATATCGCTCAAGGAGAACATTTAAGGTTTCTTTTCCTGTTTGCATTCCAATTAAAGGTATTTTTATTTTCAGAGAAAAATTGAATGATTTTACAATGCATTTTGGATAGACTACTACTGGGGAATTGGGAAATGTTCTTCCATCTGATTGATTTTTGTTGGAATGTGATACCAAGTTAGAAGTTACAGTTGCAAGTATGTGCATGGTGTGGGTCAAGGGATGTATGCTATAGCATGATTTTTGTTTAATTATGGGTTCTTTTGGAATGTAGACCCTACTCCATAGGAGAACTAAGTGTATACACACATAACCATCTAAGATTGTGCAATGAGCAGTGAGATTTTTTATCAAGATCTACGGCTGGGGAGATACCACCTCATTGGCAGACTCTTCTGCTTTGTGTGTTTGGAAAGACTGTGACATATAATCCTGTTGCAATCGTTAACCAAGTGTAGCTTTTGTTTCTCCATCTTTTCTACTATCTTCTTGAGATTTCTGTTCTGACAGTTGCACTATTCTTATTGTGGTTCTCAGGGTTAACCACTCAAAGTATCTCACAACAGTCCACTGCTAGGTCTGGTAGCTGGAGCTTGTGATTGATTGTTTCTTAACAATAATAATAATAATTATGGTACTCGTTAAGCGTGTAGTGTGTACCAAGCACTGTTCTAAGCACTGGGGTAGATGTAAGCCCGTCGTGGGTCGGGATTGTCTCTATTTGTTGTTGAGTCATACTTCCCAAGCACTTAGTACAGTGCTCTGCACACAGTAAGTGCTCAATAAATGCAAATGAATGAATGAATGAATACAAACTAATTAGGTTGGACACGGTCCCTTATGCACAGGGGGCTCCCAGTCTTAATCCCCATTTTCCCGATGAGGTAACTGAGTCCCAGAGAAGTGAAGTGACTTACCCAAGGTCACACAGCAGACGTGGCAGAGCTGGTATTAGAACCCATGTCTTTCTGATTCCCAGGTCCATGCTCTAGCCACTAATCCACCCTGCTTCTCAAGAATTTCAAGTATTGATGGCATTCTGTTTGCTTGTTTTGTTCTTCCTAGTTTGTTTTCAGTTCTCTATTGTAACTAAAAGCAGTCATTGGGTTCCATCCAGGAATGGTTTGCTGAGTTCTGTGTGGTTTCAGTGCCGGTACATTGTATATTGTGCTGGTACAATGTGCTCCAGCTTCTCTTTGCCAGTGATGCTATTTTGCCATTTGTTGTTCAGTATGGTGCATAGTTGGGACTGCTGGAACTACTTTAGAAGGCATCCGTAGCTTCTATAATCAAATCTCGTTCATTAGCCAAAAATAAGGTTGAAAACAACAGTTAATGTTTAAAGTTATCTCTAGATCAGGTTTGAATTTTCAATCAGATTTTTCATTTGGAATGGAAGAAAAAAATACATTTTTGTGCACTGGAAGACTTCAGGGTTAGGCAAGATATGTTGTTTATCCAGTCAAAATGAGCACAAAATGTTGCATAATTTTTTTCTGTGGGTGTATTTTTCCACAAAATACATTTTCTATAATAAAGAATGAAATGGTAAAATGATGAAAACAGATCTAGCAAAAATGGAACATCATTGATTTGACTAGGCTCTATTATAGCAACAGCAATAACAATGAATGCTTTCGGTAATACTACATGTCAACATTTAGAGGAGACGGCATTGCTTCCTGTACTCTAGTGCTAGAATAACAGAAAAGGACTGGTATGCTGATATTTCAAATTTATACTTGAAATAAACTCTGTGGTTTCAGTCTCCCAATCTAGACTACCCAGATCATAAAGCATCACTGATTTCCCCAATGAAACCTCATAAAGTACCCTGGATGAATTACTATAGTTCTGTATTTGCCCTGTAAACAAAATTCTTGGGTAATATGAGCCAAAACAACTGAATTTTTCTCCTTCTTATGAATACCTACTGAAATAATTGCTAAGCATGGGCATCATTAATCCTGTATGTGTAAGTATGAAATATAATGCTAAATAGAGAGTCCTGTGCACATTTTAGAATACTTCATTAATCCAGCGAGCAACTCTTGTCACGGATGGGTAAAGTTAGGATTTATGGGACTAACTCCGGTTATCTCTAACATCAAACTGGGAGAGAAGAACTTGGAAAAGAAGAGTCACCCAAAACTGATTTAATATTAGCAAAACCATTACCAATCATTTATTCTTTCCAAGTATATACGTTCTTTTCAAGCCCCATGTGGGACAGGGACTGTGTCCAATCTGATTAACTTGTAACCTCCCCAATGCTTAGAACAGTCTTAGGCACATAGTAATGGCTTAATAAGTACCCTATTTTTTTTTAATGGAAGTTGTCTGTTATAGTCTAAAAGAAAGGAGAGAAAATAAAGAGATTTCTTAATCGATCTTCATGCTGGGTTCTGAAAATACTAATTATAAAATTAATTTATTCCTACATACCAATAATCAATTTTTATTGAGCTTCTACTCTGGGTGGAGTGTTTGAGATAGCACAGTATAGAAAATCATCAAAATCTCTGCCCTCGAGGGACTTGAAAGCTTGGACAGAAAACACTAAAAGCATGTACAGACAGGAAGAAGAAGGAGAAATGGGCCTAAGATACATAGTACTTGGTACAGAGTAATGGCACTCTGTTTGGCTCTTCATTATTCTTCCTGGAAACTTAGACCTTAGAAAAACTGCCTGAAAGATGCTGTACTATATAGGAAATAAATGTATGCACTTATTTACGCATAGAGGCGTAAGTATTTCTCTCAATCAATAGATCAGTTGTATTTTATTGAAGTCTTTTTTGTTGTTGCGCTTTATGGTATTTGTATAGTGCTTACTATGTGCCAGGCACTATACTAAGCACTGGAGTTAATCACACAAGATAATCACACAGTCACTGTCCCACGTAAGGCTCGCAATCTGAATATCAATTTTTACAGATGAGGTAACTGAGGCACAGAGAAGCTAAGTGACTTGCCCATGGTCACACAGTAGACAAGAGGAGGAATTGGGATTAGAACTCAGTCCTTCTGACTCCCAAGCTCCTGCTTTATCCATTAGGCTAAGATGCTTCTTAGACCACTTTAATGAGTGCTAGGGAGAGTAAAATACAATGGAGTTGATAGACATGTTCCCTGCCCAGAAGGAGATTGCCGTCTAGAACAGGAGACAGACATTAATATAAATAAAGAAATTACAGATAGAATCATAAGTCCTGTGGGGTTGAGGGTCAGGTGAAGCAGAAGGGAGAGGGAGTAGAGGAAATGTGGGATTAGTTGGGGAAGGCTTCTTGGAAGAGATGTGATTTCAATAAGGCTCTCTGTGTATTTATATCTTAAATGCATAATATAACTTATTAGCCCAGGTTTATGAAGAACAACATACAAGAGCATTCATAGCTATGTTTGGATGATATTTTCAAATAAATGCATTAAAAACATTAAATTAGAAGCAAAAGTTATATGTCATAAATAAGCAGGATCTGTTATAAGAAAAGGGGAAGATCATATGCACACGAAGAATCCGGGACATAAATGAATAAACGATTAGACTGTAAGCCCGTCAAACGGCAGGGACTGTCTCTATCTGTTGCCGACTTGTTCATCCCAAGCGCTTAGTACAGTGCTCTGCACATAGTAAGCGCTCAATAAATACTATTGAAATAGAAATTTGGAAAAACAAACAAGAGAAGTTGGTAGTAGTATTGGAAAAACGTTTGGTCTCCAGAAAGTAGGACAAGTTCATAGAGATAGCAAATTATAAAACATTAGTACCCTATTTAAGAATTAAGCAAGAAAAAAATCTGACAGGCTCTGATTTGGTAATATTTTGAATTAGATTACTTTTTACCCCACTGTAGGCTGTTGAAAATTATCACAAAAAAGTAAGAAGGGTTCAAAGTTCAACAATTTTTCCCCCCAAATTGAAGATGGTATCAGACAGGAATAACACAAGCTACAGTAATTTTAGGAATCTTTCTCTAGGCTGTGAACAAAACCTAATGCATGTATTGATAGCAATTTCAGAAGAAGGTAAGTCAGATGACAGTCTATGATCTCACTCTTAATGGGAAATAGACCTAGAGTCTCATTCAGTGTTAAAAAAAGCACCTTATTAAAAGTTTGGATGTTTCTTCGATTTGTAGCTAGGGACAATGAGATTAAAAATAGAATCAATCAATCAATGGTATTATTACCTGAACACTTTCTCTGTGTGGAGCACTGTACTCAGTGCTTGGGAGAGTACAATAGAATAAAGTTGGTAGAAATGATCCCTGCCCATAGAGAAGTTACGGACTAGAAGAGGAGGCAGACATAAAAAAGAAATTACAGATAGATATTAGTGATGTGTGATGTGCTTTCAGATCTTCAAAATTAAGCCCCCGAGATTCCCCCAATGACTCTTTTGCCTAGGGCCTAAGAACCTCGTGCTGTCTACCTTTGCCAGTAAAAAAAAAAAGGTATAATGAATTTCTAAGTGGAATTGGAAATCCAATCTAGGTAAGTAGGAAATGGATTTTGGTAATCCTTAGTTTTAAAGTGTCCTCTTGATTGTATCTTGCTGCTCAGGGCTGATTTGAAAGCCTGTGTTAGAACTGTGAAAGGGTGAGGAAAGTTAATCATGTGAATCAGATAATATGAGTAATTTGTTAAGGAAATATTCAGTGCCACATAAAGGGAAGGGGACACAGAATGTATGACAATGATAAAGCTTCATTCTAAATAAACTGAAGTTGGGTGAGGAGAGAAGGTGATGGGGAAGATGTTTTCTGTTCATTGTTTGATTTCTTTAATGGTATTTAAGTGCTTTCTATGAGCCATGCACAGTACTAAGCACTGGGGTAGGTACAAGATGATGAGCTTGGACATAATCCCCATCCCATATGGAGCTCATGGGTTTTAATTCCCATTTTCTGATGAAGTAACCGAAGCACAGATAAGTTAAGTGACTTGCCCAGACAAGTGGCGGAGATGGGATTAGAACCCAGGTCCTTCTGAATCTCAGGCCTGGGTTCTATTCACTAGGCAACATTCCTTCTCTAATTTATGAGTACCTTTAACCTTATACATAATTGATGAGCTGCCAGATAGGTAAGTTATTTCACTGTATTACTGCATTTTCAGGAGAGCTTTCTAGTTGGAGTGGGCTGGGATTTGGAAGTACTGAAGGAGAAGGGAGGGCCAGTAGGGGAAAGAGCAAAGGTTGGAGGCAGAAGAGTCAAGAGGAAAGTTTGATAAGATGAGCTAGCTTGAAAGAAGCTATAATTAGAAACCTAGGATGCAGGGATAAAAATTGTGGTATTTGTTAAGTCCTTACTATGTGTCAAGCACTGTTCTAAGAACTGAGGTGGGATGTAAAGAGAGTGACGTTTTAGGAATTGAGAGAGAGTGGAGAATCTTTAGAAGCCATACTTAGGGACTTGCTCGATGCAGAGGGAAATCAAATGGCACTGGCAATGAGGTACAGAGTGATGATATACTGAGCAAAACATTTTACAAAAATGATCTAGGCAGCAGAGTGAAGAGACTGATGTAATATTCTATTAGGGAGATGATAAGCGTTTCAATCAAGGTGATGGACATAAGGGTAGAGAGAAGAAGGGGATAAGGGAAACCTTTTAATAATAATAATGTTGGTATTTGTTAAGCGCTTACTATGTGCAGAGCACTGTTCTAAGTGCTGGGGTAGATACAGGGTAATCAGGTTGTCCCACGTGAGGCTCACAGTTAATCTCCATTTTACAGATGAGGTAACTGAGGCACAGAGAAGTTAAGTGACTTGCCCACAGTCACAGTGACTTGCCCACAGTCACAAAGAAGGTCACTTGTAATACTGAAGTATTGTTTATCTGATGGAGATCCTTGACTATGCATGGGAGTTTACCGAGTCTAGCTTGGTGAGCAAATTCTGTCTCCTGCAGACATTCACAACATTTTACTGGTTCTCAGAAGTAGGTCGGAAGCATCTGCATATAACAATAATAATAATAATAATAATAATAATAATGGTATTTGTTAAATGCTTACTGTGTACCAGGCAACCTACTAAGCAATGGAGTGGATACAGTCAATCTCCAATTTACAGATGAGGTAACTGAGGCACAGAGAATTGTAGTGACTTGTCCAAGGGCACACAGCAGACAGGCGGAGGAGTTGGAATTAGAACTCATGACCTCTGACTCCCAGGCCCGTGCTAAGTGATGGAAAAGATAAAAGATAATCAGCTCCCGTCCCACAGTCTAATGGAGAGGGAAAGCACGGATTGATTCCTCATTTTACAGATGAGGAAACTGAGGCAGAGTGAAATTAAGTGATTTGTCCAAAATGACAAAGCAGGCAAGTGGCAGGGCCTGGACTAGAACTCAGGTCTACTCTCTTTCCTGCTCATGGCCTTTCCATTAAGCCATGCTGCTTAAAAAAAAATTGAATTCAATTGCCATTTACCAGAAAAAAAAGTGAAACGGCAGAAATTTCAAGGTGCTTACTTGCAAAGCTGGAGAGACATTACTATCTAGTCAGAGTCAGGGACTAAATTCAGAGCTCTTTGAGACAAATCCCAGAAGAAGAGAAATGCATAACTGATAGCACAGGGCTTCCCACTTAGTTCCTGCGACAGATTATTTATTGGAACTGAGAGCCTGACAAAATGTGTCAAGATAAAGATTAGTTATAATCAAAATGACTCTCATTTTATTACCAGCATCTAGTCTTAACTTTTGCTGTCAGCAGCTGCATGTTGTTGATAATGCATGTCAAAAAGCAATTGAAATTGATACAAAAATAATATCTTGCATATATTATTTTGATGTGATAATGTATTAGTTCATTGCTAATCATAAATAAAAGAGAACATGCATTTGCATTTTACCTAGGAAAACGTATTGAGTTTTAAAATAGGATTATGAAAGATATAAAATTGAAATCACAAATTGCAAGTGACTCTGTCATATTAGATCAGATCCACTTACCATTCTCCCATACACTCTTTCTAATATTAGCAGTTTTGAGAATTTTAAAACCAGAGGTCAGAAAGAGTGGTTTTCATTCTGAATGGCTTCCTTTTTCTGAATGACCAAACTTTTTTTCGTCCATTAAGTCAAATCCAGATCTTAAAGAAGTCTATTTAACAGCTTCCCCTCTCAACTATTCTGTATAAAACATTTTATGTAACAAAGCTACACTTAATGCAATGTCCCAGAGGTAAAAGTGTGTAATTATTATGTGCCTTTTGATCTTCTTTCCTATCTCATAGTTTGTATTTCCTACCTTTCAGAGACGTCATCGGCACAGTAAATCTCTAGACAAATGGCCAGTCTAGTCTGTGAACTTGTTACAGGCAGGAAATGAGTCTTCCAACTCTGTTGTGTGGTACTCACTTAGAACAGTGCTCTGCACACAGCACTCAGTAAATGCAACTGATGAAATGCTGTTTACCAGCTTGAAATAAGGAGGTGATATGATATAATCTCATTCTGCCCATTTTAAGACTTTATGGCCTCGGTGGCGTCATGGAGGAAAGATATGGAACATTGAATGACTGAAGAACATCACAATGAGGCTTGGAATCCATCTAGTGGATAGGGCCACGGGCCTGGGAAGTTCAGAAGGACCTGGGTTTTAATCCCGTATCTGCTACTCATCTGTTTATCTGCTGTGTGACCTTGGACAAGTCACTTCACTTCTCTGTGTCTCAGTTACCTCAATTGTAAAAGGGGATTAAGACTGTGAGCCCCATGTGGGACATGGACTGTGTCCAAACTGATTAGCTTGTATCTACCGCAGAGATTAGAACGGTGCTTGGCACAAAGTAAGCACTTAACAAATACCTTGAAAAAGATAAATGCAACCAATATAACTCTGTTATAGTGTAACAACAACAATAATAATAGTGATGATAATGGTATTTGTTAAGTGCTTACTATGTGCCAGGCACTGTAGTAAACACTAGGATACAAGTAAATGAAGTTGGACACAGTTCCTGTCCCACATAGGGCTCACTGTCTTAATCCCCATTTTACAGATGGGGTAACTGAGGCACAGAAAAATGAAGCCATTTGCCCCAAATCACTCAGCAGGCATGCGGGGATCAGAACACAGTCTCTTTTGACTCCCAGGCCTGTGCTCTATCCATTAGGCAACGCTGCTTCCCTCTCGAGGGCTCATTACAGTGCTCTGCACACCGTAAGCACTAAATAAATAGCATTGTTTGATTAATTACTGCATTTTCCCCGGTAGTAGCACATGAGGAGAAGGTACCCAAACAACTGCTCTATAATAAGATAAAATGGAGCATGAACATTGAACATTTCTTTTAAGAAAATTGAGTTTTGATAAACCAAAACAATCATTCTGTTCAGGGCACTGCACTGAGAACTTGGGAAAGTACAGTTCCTCAAGCATCAGGCACCAAGGTGATGTCTAAAATGTCAAAGGGGCATATGTAAAAGGAAAATGAATGAGTAGCTTGAATGAAATATTTAAAATCCATCAATCTTTTGAACAACGGTTAGAGGAGAAAAAGTTAAATGATACATTTTTATGAGAAATTGGAATCTTCAGAAGAGCAGCAAAACCAAGGCGTACTTGACCTAGCAGGAGGAAATGAGGTGGCTTGCCATTGTGAGTAAGAAAAAGTTGGGAAATTTAGCCATTTGCACAAAATCATTTCCCAACAAACTGCTGAGGCGTTTTCCCAGGGTTGAGGCTTAGTAAAGAGGGTTCAAATGAAATGGTCCAATTTGTGCAAACGCAAGTGCAGAACTTATAAGCAGTGGCCATAAAACATCAACACTAACCTGAGAATGTAGAAGCAGTCCCCGAATCAAACTAGGGGAAAAAGGAGATTGAATCTTAAGATCTTCAGATCAAGATCTGCAGGTGGTTCTTCCATCTAGGACTGAGTATGAATTAGGGACATTTAAAAAGAAATTTAAAAAGAAAGTTATTCTGCATTCAGTGCAATAAAATGGAAAGGAAGAAGCTGCTGTGACTGCTTCGTGTACTCTTCTGGTATGACGTTTATATCAAGAGCCTCTGTCAATCAAGGGTATTTATAGAATGCTTACTGGTGTGCCGAGCACTCTAATAAGCTCTTACGCCAAGCTCCATCATCGGAGTATGAATGGAACCTGAGATTCTGCTGCTTGGTTAGCTGGTGGGGCCAGATGTTTCAGAGTAGTGGTTAACTTGGCAGAGGTGGGAAGGGTTGGTGTTATCACTGGGCCTGGGAGTCAGAAAGTCATGGCGTCTAATTCCGGCTCTGCCATTTTGCTGTGTGATGTTGGGCAAGTCGCTTCACTTCCATGTGCCTCAGTCGCCTTGTCTGTAAAAGGGGAATTGAGAGTGTGAGCTCCACCTGGGACAGGGACTGTGTCCAACCTGATAAACATGTATCTACCCTAGCACTTAATACAATGCCTGGCACATATAAAAATTTAACAAATACCACAATTATTATTGTCATTATTAAAAGACCACCTTCTACCCACACTGCCTCTTTTTGTGTTGTAAGAAAACACATCCCCAAACCCCAAATTTGCTGCTCTAACCTGGTGCCAGTAAGGCTCATTAAAAAATCCATCATGTTGGAAGGTCTTTCTAAAGAACTGCAGCTCCATCAGTTTTCTGAACAATAGAGGATAAAAATAAAAAAGACTGCAACATTTCCTTCTGCTAGGTCAACTTACAAAAGTTCCCAAGAAGCAATTCTCCCCATAGAAAAACCTCACAGAAAATCATTCTTTCTCCATCCCCAAGTTTAGTGATAACACAGTTACACCCTGACAGGCTAATTGGTGCTGCATAATTCATAGTTATTCATTAGAGTCATTCATCATTTAAAATTGAATGTTAAGCATTACAACAATTTTGATGCCCCTAGAAGGCTAACAAATATTTCAGGTTAGCTTTAATGGAATACTGTCTACTCAATTTTAACCGAGTATTAGAATTGTATTACCATGTCTGAATGTGTTATTTATTACTGGTCTATTTAGCGTTTTCTGTTTCCAATCCTCATATTGGCTTCTCCATCCCCTTTTTAATAGGGAAATTTAAAAAAAGGTTTAAAGACAAGTTCTGGCCTAAAAAAAGGAATCATATCCTCTTCATCTATGGTCATGTTATTATAGGAAATGCAATTATTCAGTGAAAGCCAAGCAAAATATGAATCTCAAGGAATATTGTGTTCATCAAGCAAAATATGAATCTCAGGGAATATTTCACTCATCATTTAGAAGATAAAATGTATTCTTTAAAATATAAATTTAAACTTGGGTTTTTCTTATTTGATTGTCTTAGGTCTTTTCCATGTTCTAAAATGCCCTTTAAGACTTGCTAAAACACTCAAGTCTTTGCTGCTTCTGGATATTTGCAGTAGGTGACAAGTGGATCTAAAACTGTAGAGACAGTTCAAAGAGAAAACATTTTCATATCCTAATATGTGACCCCAGAAGAAGGAATTCATTGAGTCCTCAGGGAAACTCCTTTCAGTGTGTCAACTTCACAATTCGTGTCTGCTCTTCAAATGATTCAAGACAGACATTTAGATGGGGCTGTCTAAAAGCTTGTCTTTTTCAACTTTATGCCTTGAGCCTCACTTAAAAGGAAGCCGAGTTACTCAAAAACACTTTAAGACTATGAGATTTCTCATAACTGCACATAGTAAGTGCTGGATAAATACCAGCTGTGCTTCACATTAGTTGTAAGGATTAAAAAATATCTTCCTTTAGGATAACAAGCCAAACTGTAGACCAATTGGTAAAGAATGGGAGGACAGTGTATATCACGGCATAATTAACTTTAGTAATAGAAGAATTTACTGAATGACCACCAAAGCCCTGAGAAGAATAAAATTAAGAAGCGACATGGTCCCTGCCCACACGGTTTTTACACTCTAACTCTAGTGCATATTGCCTTGAATCTCCTCCTTGAAAGTACTAATTTGCTAAGTTTTGCCAAATTTCCAAGCAGGTTACATATCCTTCAGCATCAGTTCTGATGCAAAGTCATTCAAGGAAGAAATCTATTTCCGAGAGTGGTGGAATGTAATGTCAGGAATCCCATGTTGTATAGGGGCAGCCGGGGAGCGGACAGTGGAGACAGAGGAGCGGTCAGAGGAGCAGATAGGTTCCCCAGTCACAGGCCTTGTCTTCTACCTTCTCATCTGGAGTGTGGTTGATTTGCAGAGTAAGGAAAAAAGCTAGTGCAATCTAGGCTCTGGTGTAGAACAACCATAAGATGTAATGATCCTGTTCTTTAGAGAAGCCCTTCTGATTTTTAGACACTTCCCTTCTGATGCAGACAGGATGATTGGGTCATGATTTTTCTGTCTTTCTGGGGCTGGACTGTTCTCTGCTCCTGAGGGGAGTTAGTCTGTACGGGAGATGGATGGAGAGCTAGGAAGATCAGTCAGGACACCTTGCTCTAATTCTCCTTGAACCTGATATTCTGAGGAGCTATGTCTAGGAGCAAATTTAAATAGGTAGCCAAAATCCTGATTTGAAGTTTTTGATGATGCCCCAAGTCTTTCTCTTTAATGGTTTATTTCTGTAAAGTAGTTTGATTCCACCTGCAGCCTGAATGCAATTTGCATAGGATTCATTAAGTTACTCCAGATTGCCCAACTCATTTCTGAGAATTGGCAGTTACAGCAGCAGGCCTCAGAGCTAGGCATTCTCGAGGATTCCCCCTCCTATAATTACATCCATTTTGTTGTGGATTTGGATCTGGATTTTGCTACCATAGGTTTAAAACATTATTTACAGGTATGGAGCAGCAACCCCCTTTAGGGAACTCACAGCTCCTCACTAAAACACGGTCCAGAATATCAGACAATGCAGTTGTGATGTTTTACTGGATTGTCTATTTTTTTTAGGTCTTTATAAATGAGATTATAAAATAAATGAGTAGGAATTACTTGATTTTCATGTAGCTCCATTATCCAAAAAGTGCTTCCACATTATCTCATTTTTATCTTTGCTTCATCCTTTTAAGGTTGGGAAAAGTAGGAGTTATTATCCTCATTTTACAGAGGAAGAAACTGAGTCAGAGGGGAGTTAAATAACTTTCCTAAAGTCGCTCAGTTTACCGATGATGGAATGGGGATAAGAACTTAACCGCTCTGATTCCCAGGATACTTACTTATTAATACCGTTAATATAAAGTATTAATTAACTTTTGATAGCATTGTCACTCTTATTACAACATTGTGTAGAGATCAGCATTCTTTGTAATATTGAGTGATCAGATTTGGAAATTAAATTAAAACAAAAACTTTAAATAAACCCTTAATTATTTTTTTAAATGCCTGCTAATCCCCTAGATGGACAAAGCGTGCAGGGAAGAAGTAACACAAGGAGAAGTGTTAAATCATTCTTGTACTCTATAATAATAATAATAGTGATATTTGTTAAGCGCTTACTATGTGCCAAGTACTGTTCTAAGTACTGGGATAGATACAAGGTAAGCAGGTTGTCCCATGTGGGGCTCACAGTCTGAATCCCCATTTTACAGATGTGGTAACTGAGGCACAGAGAAGTTTAGTGACTTGCCCAAAGTCACACAGCTGACAGGTGATAGAGCTGGGATTAGAACCCATGACCTCTGACTCCCAAGCCCATGTTCTTTCCACTAAGCCACTCTGTTTCTCTGTATCACAGTTACTATGCTTCAAAATAGGAGCTTGTGAAAAATATTTATTTTTATAGCTTTGTACAAGAAAATAGGGTTTTTGAAAATGTACTCCCCCCTACATTTTGTCACGAGCTATAAAGTGGCCACTGCACCCCAAATTTTCCCCAAATGTCCTATGCTTAGGGGGGTAACCCGCATATTTCACAATCCCCAATAAACTAGTTGTGGGCGAGGGACTTGTCTGCACAGTCTGTTATATTATACTCTCCCAAGCACCTAATACAGTGTACTGCACAAAGTAAGCACTCAATTAATGATATTGATGATGATAAAGAATGACAATTAGAAATTTCTTTCAAACGTAATTCCCACTCTGAACCACAAAGTGTATGCCTCACAGCTTCTCATGCTAATCATCATAATCAAAATAATAATGGCATTTATTTAGCTATTACTGTGTGCTAAATGCTGGGGCAGGTTCAAGATGATCAGTTCAGTCACAGTCCTGGTCCCTCACGAGGCTCACAATATATAATAACTGTGGTATTTATTAAGTGCTTACGACGTGACGGGCACTGCTCTAAACTCTGCCGTAAATAGAAGTAACCAGCTTGGTCACAGACCGTGTCCTCCCCACGCTCACAGTCTTAATCCTCATTTTCCAGATGAGGTAACTGAGGCACAGATAAATTGAGTGACTTGCCCAAGGTCACACAGCAGACAAGTGGCAGAGCTGGGACTAGAACCCAGGACCTTTTGACTCCCGGGTCCATGCTCTCTCCACTAGGTCATGTTGCTTTTCTAATATATGTCATCCCCACATTACAGATGAAGAAGCCAAGACCTGATGGGGTTAAATGAAGTGACCAAGGGCACACACCAGATGGATTAGGGCAGATTCTGGACTAGATCCCAGGTCTTCTGATCCCCAGACCTGTGCTCTTTCTAGAAGACCACGCTGCCGATGAACAGCGTCCTTATCGATAGCGTTCTACGGGTTGGGTTTGAGGAAATCTGCTGGGTAGAGAGGCAAGATCTCCAGCCTTCCTCTCCCTCCTGAAACTCGCCAACTTCTGAGGGAAGAAGACAAATGGATGGATACTCCTTATGGCTGACAGGGATCTCACGTCAGCAGGAAGCAGCGTGGCTTAATGGAAAGAGCCCTGGCTAGGGAGTCAGAAGACGTGAGTTCTAATCCCGCCTCCACCACGTGTCTGCTGTGTGGCCTTGGGCAACCCACTTAACTTCTCTGTGCCTCAGTTACCTCATCTGTAAAATGGGGAATAAGACTGTGACCCCCATTTGGGACAACCTGATTACCTTGTATCTACTCCAGTGCTTAGAACAGTGCTTGACACATAATAAGCGCTTAACAAATACCGTGATTATCATTATTATTAGGGCCTCTGGATCTTGTCATTCTCCATAATTTATTTCTCTCTTGAATGATCCAGGCACGAGCCCCCTGAAGAAGTAAATTATAAATTACCATCTTGAGGTCCACTAATTCCCAGTGTTTCTCTCTATTTGGATCTGATGGGCTTATCCAATGACAGTAAGCCAAATCTGAGTCTCTAGAGTTCACTAAACTAATAATAATAATAATGTTGGTATTTGTTAAGCGCTTACTATGTGCCGAGCACTGTTCTAAGCGCTGGGGTAGATACAGGGTATTCAGGTCCCATGCAGGGCTCACTGTCTCAATCCCCATTTTCCAGATGAGGTAACTGAGGCACAGAGAAGTTAAGTGACTTGCCCAAAGTCACACAGCTGACAAGCGGTGGAGGCAGGATTAGAACCCATGACCTCTGACTCCTAAGCCCGGGCTCTTTCCACTGAGCCACGCTGCTTCACTGTAAAGCCCACAACAAGTATCATGATGGTATGCATTGTTATCTTTCAGTACCTTGCCTCAAAATAATAATAATTTTGGTATTTACGAAGCATTTACTCCGTGCCAAGCACTGTAGATAAAAGATAATGAGATCCTATGGGAGAGCTGATATTTTATCCCCATTTTACAGGTTAAGAAATTGGGGCCCACAGAAGTTGACCTAGAAAGCCTCTAAGACCAAAAGTAGAATTGAATCAGAATTTGGGTCTCCTATTTCTCCCATCCTCTTTCCACTGGCTATGTTCATTTTCAGTCACCAAGAAATGAAATGATGATAGCTGATTCAGACCCTGGGAAATGAAATGACAACAGGAAAAGATGAAGTATATCATAATAGCTCCCAAAGTCAGCCTGCTAGAAAGCATTCCATTTTATAATGATCAGCATTCAAATTTCCCATTTGAACTGTAGAGTATGAGGCTGGCATAATAGGCAGAAGAACTCTGAACTTTTTCAGTTTCTACTGTTCCCCTTACCAATAACCTAGGTCTGTTTTCTGGTCAGGGTCTTAAACATAAGACCTGGCAGGTTCTCTCTCTGGTTTGTTTTTTTTTTTTTAAATGAATGAAAATGCTAATGTTATAGTCAATTCTAATTGTGGAGCTGGAAGAGGAAAGCATGATTTATATTCATTTGAACACCTTAATAACTAATTTAAATCCCAGCCCCGTGGCCACCCTTTTAAGAAGTCTTTGCACTTTAACTTTACAACAAAGTATTGTTTGTCACTCTCTTGTGTAAAGCGTGGTTGTGATTTATTGGCACTCTTAGGGCATTTTACAATCCGAAACCAAATCAACCTTAACCACAGCTTTGGTAGTCAGCAGGTCTCAAAGCTTTTACAGAGTGACTTACCGCAATATACTGCTCATCCTCCACAACCCCTGCACCTCCCTGCCTAATTTAGTGCTGTAATTTTGCATTAGCCCAATTTTGCTGATGCATTGGTCAAGAACTGAAATCATTTAAATCTCAGCTAAGTTCAAAGAAACATGCATCAAGAATATTTCTTCTGAGAAGTGGGCTATTAAAAATACCAAAGTAAACTGCGGAATCCCTAATGATGTTTTTTGCATTGTATTTGTTAAGCGCTTCCTATGTGCCAGGCATTGTACTAAGCGTTGGGGGTAGAAACAAATTAATCAAGTTGGACAGAGTCCAAGTCCCACATGGGACTTACATTCTAAATCTCCATTTTACAGATGTATACATGAGGTAATTGAGGCACAGAGAGGTTATGTGACTTGCCCAAGGTCACACAACAGACAAGTGGTGGAGCTGGGGTTAGAATCCATGTCCTTCTGACTCCCAGGTAGCTCTATACACTACTCCATGCTGAGGTGACACTAAAGCTATTTGATTTTGCCATCTACTAGGGACAAATTAAAATTGGCACACCAGGAGCACAGAACTACCCTCTGGAAGACAGAATTGGAATTTAAAGTCATCCAGAGTTAATCATTTTTAACATGACACCTGCACTAATTAGGCCACCTTGAATAAATCTGAAGAAAGAATGAGGTGGCTGAAATAGCTATGAGTGAACTGGATGTACAGTTTTCCTACCTTGTTCTTAAATTGTGGGCTTGTTGGAGGCCACGGTCTGTGACTATAACTCATCGAGTCTGTATCTTTAACTCATCCAAGTATTTCTTTTTCAGCGCTCTTAGTACAGTGCTTTGCACACAGTTGGTATTTATAATAAATACTATTAATGTTACTTCTACCGAGCATTCCTTTTTTTTCGTAAAAGGTATATAAAGCTCTCTTAAAGGTTTGGCTGCTTTTGATTCTATGTCATTTTCAATGTCCTTAATATAAATAAAACATGTCATTGAGCCATTATCCAGATGTGTATATATAGCCAGAGGATTTGTTATAGCAGAGTTAATTGACTTTGGAATTTTATGCTTCACAGTGCTCAATTAGATCACCTGCAGAAATCTTTTGGCTATAATTATCAATACAGGGAATTGTTGGTGCGCTGCTGCAATAGAAATCCACTACAGCATTCAATAAATCGTGATTTTGTTTTTAATTAAAAAAATCCTGTGAATAAAACGAAAACACCGAGAAGACCATGGGGCAGAATCAGTACTGCAGACAGCAGCTGCAAATATCCCTATGGAACTAGTTTACATAAAACTAGTTCGCCAACAGCCACAGGTCCCCAAGCTTGCCATTTCTACAATATTGTTATGTGTCAGTGGTGTCATCTTCGATTACTGTACGCGGTCTCACTTCTTTGTCTTGTCAACATAAAAATGTTTCTTCGGTATTTCAAATAGTATTATGGGCCACAGCATCCAATCAGAGAGTTGGGCAGTAGGGGGAATTTCTCGAGAGGTTAAGTAAAGGTTCTACTGACATTTAAGGTCAAATACTGGACCAGGAAATGGTCACCTTCTGTTTTTCATTTTTTTTAATGGTATTGGTTAAGCTCTTACTGTGTGCCAGACACTGAATGAAGCCCTAGGGTAGCTACAAGCTAGTCAGTGGACAAAGTCCATGTCCCACTTGGAGCTCGTAGTATTAATCCCTATTTTACAGATGAGGTAACTGAGGCACAGAGAAGTTAAATGACTTTCCCAAGATCACACAGCAGAAAAGTGGCAGACCCAGGCTTGGAAGCCAGATCCTTCTGACTCCCAGGCCCATGCTCAATCCACTAGGCCATGCTGCTTCTACAGGTATGCTTCTGCTAGGCATGGAGACCTGGTAATAACGTTGGTATTTGTTAAGCGCTTACTATGTGCAGAGCACTGTTCTAAGCGCTGGGGTAGCTACAGGGTGATCAGGTTGTCCCACGTGAGGCTCACAGTTAATCCCCATTTTACAGATGAGGGAACTGAGGCACCGAGAAGTGAAGTGACTTTCCCACAATCACACAGCTGTCAAGTGGCAGACCCGGGATTCGAACCCATGACCTCTGACTCCCAAGCCCGGGCTCTTTCCACTGATCCACGCTGCTTCTCTAGCGATCACACTGAAAGTCAGGAAATTTTACCTTTGGTTCAACCAAAGTCTCTCAGCTTCAACTTAAGCCAAACTCCTCTTGCATAGTCCTCCCTGGAAATAAATAGTAAACAGTCAGTATCATCTAATAACATATTAATAATAATCATCAGTTTTATTTATTGAGAGCTTACAGAGTGCAGAGCACTGTTCTAAGGTCTTGGGAGAGTACAGTACAATATTATAACAGACACATTCTCTGCCCCCAACGTGCTTACTGTCTAGAAGACTGATAATAGTGGTATTTGTTCAGTGCATACTATGTGTAAAGCACAGTACTAAATTCTGGAATTACTGTAAGCAAATTGGACATGCTCACTGTCCCAAATGGGGCTCATAGTCTAGGAGAGAGGGAGAGCAAATATTGAATCCCTATTATATAAATGAGGAAATTGAGGCCTAGTGAAGTGACTTGCCCAAAGTCCCAAAGCAGGCAAGAAGTAGAGCTGGGATTAGAACCAAGATCCTCTGACTTTCAGCCCTGAGCTATATCCTCTAGGGAACACTGCTTTTCGTGTAGTTGCAGAAAATTAAGTTGCTCTTTCTATTTCTCCGGGCAAAATACTTCCAATTTGCATCCCTTCTTTCCCTTTTCCAAAACTGTAAAATATGTTTTCTTATGGAAAAAGGTTCGATGTAGATGTTGCTTACTTCCATCATAACCACTCTCACGGGTAATGGGGACAACTTGACTGTCTCTTTAATTCCTTCTCTTTTCCCTTTCTGTCTTCTCCCACTAGGAATTTATGCATCACCCTATGTATTTATCTATCATTTGCTTATCCTGGTGCACTTCCTTGTTTCATCTTGGCACACCTACTTAACTAATTTATTTCACTGCTGTTTTTGTTATCTGTCCATTGCAATTGAGTCTTCTCTAGTGAGATAGATGAGACTGAGGTAGAGTAAGTAGAAAGTTTAGAGAGGAATGGTAGGATGAAGATGGGGTAATAACGGGGAGAACTATGGGATCAAGGGACATGCACATAGGAATGTGTATGTTTGAAACCAGCAAGCAAGAAGCCATTGGAAAGTGAATAATAATTACGGTAATAATAATTAATAATCTTATTTGTTAAGTGCTCGTTATCTGACAAACACTGTTATCTGCCAAGGGTAGATACATTTAAATCAGATTGGACACAGTCCTGTCCCACATGGGGCTCACACTCTTAATCCCCAGTTTAAACATGAGGTAATGTGGCCCAAGGAAGTCAAGTGACTTACCCCAGGTCACCTAGCAGACATAATGTAGTGGATAGAGCATGGGCCTAGAAGTCGGAAGGTCATGGATTCTAATTCCAGCTCTGCCACTTGTCTGCTTTGTGACCTTTGTCACATTACATCACTTCTCTGTGCCTCAGTTATCTCATGTGTAAAATGGGGATTGAGACTGCAAGCACCACATGGGACAGGGACTGTGTCCAACCCGATTTGCTTGTATCCACCCCAGCGCTTAGCACAGTGCCTGGCACTGTCCAACCCGATTTGCTTATATCCACCCCAGTGCTTAGCACAGTGCCTGGCACATAGTAAACACTTAACATATACAACAGATATTATTATTATTGTGATTATTATGTGGCGGGACTGGGAGTAGAACCCAGGTCCTTCTAACTCCCAGTTATGTGCTCTCCCCACTAAGCCAAGCTGGTTGAAGATGGCTGTCAGAGACTGAAGGAAAGAGAGGGCAAATGTTGTTGTTTTTTGTATTTGTAAAGTACTTACTGTGTGCTGAGCACTGTTCTAAGCACTGGGGTAGATACAGTGTCATCAGGTTGTCCCACGAGGGGCTCACAGTCTTAATCCCCATTTTACAGATGAGGCACTGAGGCACCGAGAAGTTAAGTGACTTGCCCAAGGCCACACAGCTGACAGGTGGTGGAGCCGGAATTAGAAGCCATGACCTCTGCCTCTTAAGCCCTGAAGGGTGAGGTTGGAGGTACAGGTGAAGGGGGTAGATTTTGAGAGGAGGAGGAAGATTTCTGGAGATACTGCTAGGAAAATGAGATGAAGAAGGGAAAGAGAAAGGAGAGACTAAAAGAAGCAGGGGAGATTTTAGGGAGCTCATGCCTCATGGTTTCAATTCACTCAAGGGGTGCCCCCAAAATAAATTGATGTTGGCGATACTGTTGATGAAGGGTGAATAAATATACAGCATCACATAATTAAAATTTCAGTAAGTTTTGTTCTGGAAGGGTATTAACTTTTACTGGTTTAGAGAATGAGTCTGTATTTTCAAAAGCTCATTCTGAATACAACTGGGAAATATGGACCTTAATTTTCTACTGGGGTGCCCAAGGAGAAATTCTTTTTTTTGTTTTAAGAAAAGAACCAACACTGCTCTGCATATTTCATCACAGTTCTTAAATAGGATTCTCAGGTTGACAATTTTTGTTTCCAGTTCCCAGCTCCAGGCACATGTGATCCAGTGAAAGCTCTGCCAGTTACAAGATGAAAAGAGCACAAGTTAAGCAGCCTCAAGGCAGTTGAATTTTTCCATCGCTTAGTGTTTCAGTGATCTCTAAGGAATACCTATATAACCAAGTCTAAGCATTTTCTCTAGAGAACATTCTAAAACTCTTCTCATAAAAACTGAATATATTTGTACCAAATGTATCCTGAGAATAGCTAACTAATCACTCCAATATGATTCAAGAGAATAGTATACAACATTTGAAATGTTACCTTATTATATAATTGGCCATTGCTTTTTGACTCAAAGGACAATCAAAAAAAATATTTTGGAAACCATTGGTCAAGGTAAATTCTTAAATGTTGATTTGCTCAGGGCTCTGGCTTGAGAAATTTAATCCTTCCTTTACACACCTGCAGGCTCTGAGGAGTGAAAGTCGAAAGTCCTCCTAAGGTTCTGGGTTGATTAGAAGCACCTGAAATGGCACTTTGCTAGTCTTGAAGGTAGCTTTCTCATATAGAAGTGATGATTTGAGTGTTATGGTTGGAGTCTGGATGATTTTAGTGTTGCCTAAAATGTCTTTCTCTTGGATTGCTTCAGTTTGGACATATTTTCAAGTATAATCCATATTCCATCACTAAGCTTGGTTCAGCCTCATAGTCGACCTACACATCTGTCCTGGTCTTTTTAGTAACTGTATACAGTAAGCTATAAGTACCTACTTTTGTGGGTCACACCAGTAAAGGCAGGTATGTTTATGTCCCATTTGGTATGCTGTAGTATTGATAATAAGCTGCAGCCATGGTCATTCAGATGTATCAAGAACCTTCATTTTCTAGGAGTTTGACATTCGGTTGGGAAAGTATGGGAAATTATCATCGTTGTCATCTTTGGTATGTATTAAGCACCTATTGTATGATCAAAAAAGGGTAAACCCATACAATAATTGGGACAAGGCACAGAGGCATCTGTATAAACGCCAAGTCCCACAGCTTCATACCTAGGGATTGAATAAGCTGACTCTGTGTAGACTATAGGCCAGGTATTGTTTAGTTCTCCAAGGTTTCAAACAGAATGTTTTACATCACCAACTTCAGATCAGACAGCTCAACCAAAATCTTCAGTTTTGGGAGCTAGTGAAAGGAACGTTTATGAAATCCAGTTTGTGGATAATTTTACAGTTTACACATCACAGTTGGGAGACCTGGATTCTAGAATTCATTGCCTCACTATCTTAGTCTGATTTTAAGAAAACATAACTTCAGCTGCACCTCTATACAATGGACGTGACATGTATCACTTCTCACAAGACAGACAGGATTGAGAAAGAAATGAAGTTACTGAATTTATTTGAAGTATATTGAGTCCACTGAGAGCCAGGAACTAAGTCTTGTACATCCTTTATAATATTCTTTATTAGCAGCCTAGTTCATTTCTGTGCACACAGTTGCTGCTCAATTATTACTACTGAAAATAAGGTGCTGTTCACTTCAAGATTTACGTTTCAGTTTGACTCCTAGACAAAAAAATTTTAAAAAGTCACTCTCATTAGGAAAAGGAAAAGAAGCATATGCATATGCTAAACAAATGGTGTTTTCAATTTTAAAACTGTTTGGATTTCCAACTATCATTTAGGACTGGTGCAAAGGAATTTTAATTACATCTCTAATGAAATAAGGTACTACTCTGTTTCAAAAGCAGAGTATGTCTAAAATAATAATCCAGAGAAATGCCTAAACTGACGAAGTTGTTAAAAGAGGTATTGTTTTCTGGAATGACATTCTAAGCAACTCAAACACATATGGCTGAAATTCTATTTCTATTTTTTCTTAGCTTTTTAATATTTAGCCTTAATTTCTTCTCCAAAGGAATAGTATTGTTTAAAAAAATATATTTATGTCTCTCTAAGGCACTAAGATTTCAGAGAACGAGTAAAAGTAATGAGTGTGAACTTTAGGAACAGGTTTCCATTTTGATCCGATGGCTTCTAGGTTATTCACAGTATAAGATTTCACTGCCATAAGCAATAGTCACAGTTAAAGTATAACTTTAATTGTTTTCAAAGACATGTTAGAACATATACTAACCAGTTGCCTAATAAAGATACTTAACTCAGGTGATGGTAGCTTGGAGGCTGCATAATTTGCAGTTTGGGGCGTATACCGTTGACATTCTTCGAAAAGACAGACATTTCTTAGTAAGACCCACAGCAGTATGTGCCAAATTTAAATTATTTTACCTGATAGTCAAGAAGAGATGACCCGCTTAAAATGGTTACTCTCCATGTATGCACCTAGAAATGCTGGTGAATGGGTTCTGTGATGATATGCATTTATAGCACACCCATTTCTCGGTGCCTAAACTACCTATTTCAATCAGTGGTATTTATCGAACACTTACTGTGTGTTAAGCACATGGGAAAGTTAATGCCATTGAATTGGTAAATGGAATCCCACCCCACATTAAGTTGACACAGCCTTAGTGGGGGAGATAGACATGAAAAATTACAGGTAGGGAAAAGAGTAGCATTTAAGTGTAAGGAAATAAATGCTAAGGGGTTGGGACGAGTGTCACTTTTTAACTATTGATACCATTGTGGCTTTTCGATGTGAAACAATGGAAAATAATCTGCTGTACATGACTTTGAAGTAATCTGATGAAGGGCCTCTTCTTGCCCTTCATGAGGCTTTAGCATAAAATATTTGTCCTCATTTTTTATCAAAATCAACCAGAGGGATGAGAGTTGTGACTGGTGACACTGCATGTCTGTGCCTTCTCCTTTGGTAGCTCGTCTTCTAGACTGTGAGCTCGTAATGGGCAGGGAATGCATTTGCTAATTCTGTTGCATTAATCCTTCTCAAGTGCTTAGTGTAGTGCTCTGCACATAATAAATGCTCAATAAATACCACTGATTGATGATTAAGCTCTTTACGGTTAGGGAATGTGGCTATCAACTCTGTTATATTGTACTCTCCCAAGCACTTAGTGTAGTGCTCTGCAAACAGCAGTCAATAAATATGACTGATTGACTAATGATTCTAACAGATTAACAAGTTCTATTTAAGAACAAAGATCTGAACTTATTTATACTCTCCTCAGTACTTCTCAGTACTTTTATATATGCGTTTATTTTACTGTGTACTCGAGCAATCATTTTTGTGCACTCAATCATATTTATTGAACACTTACTGTGTGCAGAGCACTGTACTAAGTGTTCAAGAGAGTACAGTACAGCAGAGTTGGTAGACAAACCCCCTGCCCACAATGAGCTTACACTTTAGGGATGAGTTAACAGTCTAGTGATGCACTTATTAGTTCCTCAATTACTTACTTGGATTACACCAGGTTGTAAATATATTTATTCCTGTATCTCCCATAAGCGCGTAGGCTCCTTAAGGCCAGGAATATGTCACTTCTGTGTTTAGTTCTGACCAAGCACCTAGTACAGTAGATTGCACATAATGGGTGTTCAATAAATATTAGTTCTACTTCTTACTGTTCCCATCATTCCATGGCTAGCCCACCTAGTAACCAGAGTAACAGGTGGTGGGCTCTAGTCAAGCCAGATATCTTCTCCTTCAAGGTGAGGGTCTTTTTCCGGGAAGACTCTGGCATAAGACTTAAGAGTATCATAGCTCTACGAACGATCCCCCTTCCCTCCCCAGCCTGTACAGTGGATTACCTACAAGCATTCTGGATGCTTTCCAAGCTGATTTGGGGTTTGTTTTTTTTCTTGCTGAAAATCCTATTAAGAAAGTATGCTGCTCTGGGCATCCTAATCCAGTATATCTCCCAGCATAACAAAAGATGTACATAGAGAAATTTCCAATGGAGGTTTCACTAGCTGTTTGCTAAATAATGTAAATGTGCCTATCTAGGGCAGTCAAAGTGTTGAGGGCTTTAGGCAACATTCTTCTTTGGACTTTTGTGTTGGGTATTATCACCCTTTTTGTCTGGGAGTTGTGGAATGGCCCTGAATGAAATATTGGTTTTGGAGTGTCTCTTTAATAAATGTCAAAAGACCTAACTGTGTCCTTTTGTAACTGGAGTATTTGCTCTCTGTTGTAAAGCTGATGTCAAAATCGATTCTGCTAATGGAAATATTTTGGAGAGCTAGTAGATTTTCTGAGTGCAGGGAACAGGAAAGATGCTAATATTACTGAAGTTGTTCGGTAGTTCAGTAGCTTATGCCACACTGAACCTGTGCCATACTTGAATGTTGTTGTAACAAATGTTCCATGAAATAGAGCAATATTTTGGTGAGCCTCACTGTGCTTAGCTGACTGCATCAAAACCACTGATATTTGTGCTTATTATCTCTTCTTCCATGGTCAACACAAACCTTCCATGAAGATAACTGATAATTGAGCTAAATGAACTGAAACCCCCAGTTGAGGAGGATACCTCAGGGACCCTTTTGAAACAAGCAAAGTACAAATGAAATTTTTCTTCAAAGTTTGTCAGAAGTGGAGATGGAGAACAAACTCATTTACATCATGATTATTACATTTGCTGAATTTGCAAACAGCTGTAGTAGCTAAAGTCCTACATATATTATGCTTATAGCTCTTTGAAATAGTCATTTGACTGGGCTCAACCTGAATCTATTTAGAAGAGTATTAAATGCATCCTCCAGGTAATTTGGCAAGGCATTTGATGTTTACGAACATTTGTTATAAACAAAGTCTGAACATTTGATGTTTGGATGGAAGGTGATATTTTGAAACAGATTTTGAAGGCTTATAAAGTTTGTGCAATTTCCATTTTTATTTTTACTAAATTGGTAGAAGATTTAATTATAAAATTTGAAAAATCGTACCTAGGACACAAGGTAATCAGTCTAGTGTACTACATATGGCTCAGAGCAGATGGCATTGGGCAATGTTTCTCTCTCACTCTTTGTTATTGCACATTTAAAAAGTTTAGGGTCCTATGCAAATTTTTATTTTGTTTTGGTATTATCAGGATACTACAATGCATCATACTGGAATGGGGCTTCCAAAATGCTATTTTAGTTCAAATTATACTCTCTTCATCTAGTATTAGAGATACACCATTTCATCATCGTGTGCTTTTAAACTTAATTAGGGAAAAAATGATTCCCTTTTCCAATATTTGATATTCTAAAATATGTCAATGATTCAGGCCCCGTTAGTATTGAGTGAAATGAAGCATATTGTTTACAAAAACCTCAGCTAGTGTGACTCTTTTGAGATAGACTCAGAAGCACAATTGCTCCAGGTTTGTCTAAGAGGGGCCCCATGCTAGCCTAGGAAAGTTTAGGGATAACCAAAGTGCCCATGGCTCCATGCTCTCCTTCATCCCATCACTGCCAATCCCCCAGACGACTCCACCAGTAGGCACAACAACATTGGAATCTGGGAGAGCCAGGTGCCACCATCACAGACTACTCTGGCTCCAGTCCACAGTTTATGTGTGACTGACCAGTGTCCACGTCCACTAGTATCCAGACTAGTTTAGCCGGAACTGCCCAAACTGGAAGAAATTGTTATAGCATACTAATATCAGACACTACTCGGAATGCATAAATGTTGTCCTATATCGAATGTAGATGAACCAGCTCACTTGTGGAAACTACAAGTTAGAGAAGCAGCATGGTCTAGGGGATAGAGCATAGGCCTGGGAGTCAGAAGGACCTGGGTTCTAATCCTGGTTCTACCACTTATCTGCTGTGTGACCATGGCCAAGTTTCTTCACTTCTGTATGCCTCAGTTATCTCTTCTGTAAAATGGGGATTAAGACCATGAGCCCCAAGAGGGACAGGGATTGTGTCCAACTTGATTCTCTTGTAACTACCCCAGTGCTTAGAACAGTGCTTGACACATAGTAAGGATTTAACAAATACCATGATTATTGTTATTAGTAGTATTATTATATAAGAAATGAATTATGAATGGATTTTTCTTTTTCTTGGTCTTTGTACTGGGACTAAATGCAAATGCTGTCATTACACTATTTAAAATATACATTTAATAACTTTAATAGAGATTCAATTGGTTTCAAGATCAGATTTAGTGAGATGTAAATCATTTTCTCATTTGTAAAGTTTTTCTTTTCTTTTTTTTTTTGAACTCATAACTTGTGATGAAAAGTATGGTGGACTCTGGACTTCTGTTGCCTCACACAGATAATGGTAATCATTTAATTACTATTAAGATTTATGTAGTTTAGTAGGGTTTTTTTCCTAAATCAAAGGAACCTATTTAAATGTTATTCCATTGCTGACTTGATAACATTATGATTTGCAGATCCTTCATTAAAGCAATTGTAAACCAGATGGAAATAGTTTACATCTTTCTAACAAAAACTAGCTGACATAAAGTGTTTGATGATGTTATTTATGACAGATTCAATAAGCGATAACTGGTGTACTTGAAAATGTCAACATCTGGAATCAAAGATGCCTTCAATTTTAAATGATATTCAAAATGATCTAACTTAATATGCATTTAAATGGCTAATTACAGTTTATTCAGTATACATGTTCTTAGAAAATGCATCTATAATTACGCATCTGAGGTAAAGACTAACGTTAAAGATAAGATGGCAAAAAAGATCAAAGAAAACTTAGCAGTTTAAGCTTTGCTTGTATTATCAACACAATTAGTATTCGATTTAAACCATAAAATCTTCATATGAGTAACAAACTTTAGAGTGTAACAATGCTGTAGTTTTGGAGGAAGTTTATTGCAGTAGAGATGGAGACAGTCAGCCCATTCTAGGGTTTAATTTTCCTTTGACATTTAATGGAAGGTTATAATCAACTCATTTGCATGATGTATTGCTTTAGCCTTTTGACTTATACATGTTTCAAGGCTTTTAAAGATTTCATGTTCCTCGATTAAATCTCCGGTAGAGGTAGTAGAGTTTTTATTGAGCATCATTTGGATGCTATGCACTGTACTAAAAGTACTTGAAGAAGCGTGATTATCAATATTCCACATCTACAAGGAGCTTACGTTTTAGCAGAACAGACTGCTATAGAATATTTACAAATGGGTCAGCAGAATAAATAAATTCACAATATATTCAATTGTCCATGTGCTCATAATGAATGAATATGTAAGAGCTAGAGGTGGCCGGTGGGGTTGATGTGTGTCTTGAGTTTAGGGACTTAATGGGGGAAGGATGCTCTTAGTCTGTAGCATTAGAAAAATATTGCCTGAAATATCAATTACATATTTGAGTCGTCACTAAAGAATTAGAGTGGCCTAGTGGATAGAGTGTGAGCCTGGGAGTCAGAAGGGCCTGGGTTCTAGTCCTGGTTTTGCCACTTGTCTCCCGTGTGACCTTGGTCAAGTTGCTTCACTTCTCGGTCCCTCAGTTACTTTATTTGTAAAATGGGAATTAAGTTTGTAAACCACATAGTGGGTGTGGACTGTGTTCAACCTGATTGCCTTGTATCTATGCCAGTGCTTAGAACAGTGCCTGGCACATAGCAAGTGCTTAACAAATAATATAAAAAATGTACCTCTCTTTGCCCATCCCCTCCTCATCCCTTACGGTGTGTAGAGCACAGTATGCTAGGGCCTGGGACTAGTACAACAGAAGTAAAATATGTGCTCCGTAGACTCGAGGAGATTACACTCCCTTAGAGATGAGAAAAATAGACAGAGAGACACAGTAGACAGGTAAAAGAACCAGCACATTGATATCAATGATTCAAACAGTAAGTAGTGAAGTAAATGAATCTCAGATGAACAGTCATCCACAAAAGCATGGCAGTGACTAAGGGAATCACCCAACAGAGCATGAGAAGCAATTTGGTCTAATGTAAAGAACATGGGACTAGAGTCTGGAGAGCTAGGTTTAATCCCAGTTCTTCTGCATGCCAGCTGGGTGACCTTGGGCAAGTTGTTCACCTTCTCTGTGCCTTACTTTCCTCATCAGTGAAATGAGTATAAGTTGATCTGTGAACCTCACATGGGGCAAGATCTGTGTCATATCTGATGGTATTGTATCTGCCCCAGATATGAGCATGATACGGGCTCTAAATAAGTGCTTAACAAAAACCACAAGTATTATCATTTTTATAATTACCTAGCCAGCAAGGTTGGAGATAAGTCAGATTTTCTTGTCCTTAGTATATAGTGTGCTCTCTATGCTGTTGTGTACTAAATGATTTAGAATCAATCAATCGTATTTATTGAGTGCTTACTATGTGCAGAGCTCTAAACTCTTGGGAGAGTAAAATGCAAATGAATTAGCAAACATGTTCCCTATCCATAAGGAGCTTACAGTCTAGAGGGGGAGACAGACATTAATATCAATAAATATGTAATCTATAATAGATAAATCTATATGAAGTGATGAGGATGAAATATTTCCCGGTAATTCACAAAAGTAATATTCTCCTGTCTCATATTGCATCCTGGATCTCCTAGTGCAGAATAGTTGTATTTAAGTTTCTGGAAGATTTACAGTATCAAACATAGTAAAACCTGAAAGCTTCAATTATTGTAAATCCTGACCGGAGCTGTCTCAGGGGAGCTCACTATGGGCAGGGAATGTGTCTACTAACTCTGTTGCAGTGAACTCTCAAAAGCTTAGTGCAGTGCTCTCAACACACAGTAAATGCTCAGTAAATATCATCCTTGATTGCTTGATTGATTGATGGCCGCCAGGGGCTCACCCTGTTTCCTCTCTCTAAACCTGCCTTCTGACCCTCCAGTAAAACTCAGCCATCTTCTCCCAAGAGAACTGAAATTGTCTTACTGGCTTGGCCTCGCCAAAGCAGGGGAATGGAACAAGAGTAAGATAGGAAGACTTTGCCTTCAGCTTTACGTCACCACTGACAAACTGTTCAATGTATATTTCACTCAGTCTTTAAAAAACAGCAGAAGAGAGGTGGGCATTTACCCCTGTAAGAAGGTCGAAAATGAAAACAAGTGATTCAGCTTCTGAACTGGGCCTGGCATCCTTTTCTTAATATTAATAATAATAATTGTGGTATTTGTTAAATGCTTACTTTGTGCCAGGTACTGTTCTAAGCATCAGGGAAGATACAAGTTAGGTTAGACACAGTTCTCGTCTTAAGTCTCACAGTCCTAATCCTCATTTTACAGATGAGGTAACTGAGGCACAGAGAAGTGAAGTGAATTGCCCAAGGTCAAACGGAAGATAAATGGCAGAGCTGGCATTAGAACCCCGGCCCTTCTGACTACCAGGGCCTCCTCTATCCATAGTCCAAACTGCTTCTCTATCCTCATTTCATCCAAACATCTACTCAGGGTAATAATGAGAAATCTAATTCTCACCTCTGCACAGAGGGAAAACAGATAGGAATGACCAAGTGGAGTTATGGAGTGGGTGAGTAATGGGCAGGAGGCTTTTCTCCTCTCCCCTTTTCCGTAATCACCTTCCTCCTTACTTCATTTAGGTCACCAACATTATCCTTGTCTTTTTCCATAATCTCCTACAGAGATGTGGTGTAGAGTTGAGAATCCAGACAGGATCTTGACATTAAATGCACTGGACCATCTTGGAAGGAGATATAAAAGTTGAAATTTTGGATTGATCTAAGCTAAAGCTATTTGATAGAAACCTTTAGTTCCAGTGAGGTTGTCCCAAAATGTGTAAAGTAGGTTGATGTTAAGATCTAGAACTGATCTCTTGTTAAGCAGCATGACCTAGTGGAAAAAGCAAGAGTCAGGGAGTTTAATGCTAATTCTGGCTAGTGCTAATGTTAACCTCCAACTCATACCTGCTCTGTGACTTTGGAGAAGTCACTTTAGCTCTCGGTACCTCACTTCACTCATTTGCAAAAGAGGAATTCGATACCTCTTCTCCCCCTCCTACTTACTGTGAGCCTCTTGTGGGACTTGGTTATTTTGTATCTACCCCAGCACTTAATACAGTGCTTGGAACTTAGCCAAACCACAATTATCATTGTTATTATTATCTGGACCACTACTCTGCCACTACTCTGCCAAGTCCTCTTCAGAACAGGAGATTGTAATGAGGTTTTCCTGCTACTGCCCTTGACCTGTACTATTGGTTGAGACAATCATCAAGTGATCTATTACTGAGTTCAAGAAAAAAATCTGTGTGACTTAGCCCTGAAGCTTTCAGGGATCTGAATCCCCACTACATGAATGAAGCATCCTTACAGTCACTGCCTTAAAAATCATTTCCAAGGCATTGCATTCCTGCTTTATCATTGAAACCTAAAGTCAATTGAATTCAACTTGAGGCCCATGTCCTTTTCAGTTCTGTTGCACGTGATCATTTTAAAGGCAAGAGATCTCAACTGGGACCAAGTGAAAGGATTGAGTTAGATTACTCTGTTAGGTTGAAATGTAAGGATTCATGTGGATCAGTGAAAGCTGTCCAGAGAGCTGAGATTTCTGAGCTTCACTTAAACAGATCCCAACTTGTCTTAGTGAGTTTCACCTTGTACACACAACAAGAAGGGACATCTCTCTTCCTCAGCATTCCTTTTGGAATTCCCTGCTTTAACTGAGCCTAGAGCATTTCAGCCAAGTAAATCAGAAAAAAAACCCAAAACAACTTTGTTGACATTTGGCTACCCTGTCTTTGGATTCCATTTGCATGCAGACTTTGTTTCGAGGGCCCTTAGCCATATGTTCTACTTGTCACGTGGTTTCTAAATCCAAGCTACGACTAACCAAATCCAGTCCTGGTTAATATTTTCTAATTTGACTTTATTAAGTGAAGAAACAAAAAGGTGTTTTCTGAGAGATGTTTCTCTGACAAAATGTCTCAACAGAATGTGAGCTGTGATGCCAATCCCGGGCAGGGAGGAAAGGTCACTCAAGAGAACTGTCCACATAAGAAATGAAAACTTGAGACACTAAATTAGAAGCTAGAAATAGAATGAAAAATGTAGATACATATACTCATACAATTTTGAATGGAAAAGATGTAGAAGAGTCCTCGAAAGTGGCACAGAAATGCTCCCCTTCATTTTGAAATAGTGACTTGGTGATGTGAGATTCTGAAGACATTTCCAAGAGTGAAAATAATCATCAGTCATGTTCCTATCGGGGAATGGAACATGCTATGAGCGAGTAGACTGTGTCCACCATATGGAACAGGGATTGTGTCCAACCTGATTAATTTGTATCTACCATAGCACTTCTAACAGTGCTTGGCACATAGTAAGAGCTTAACAAGCACAATAATAATAATGATACTAATAATAATAATAAGCTGGTGAGATTGTGGCATGTTGCCACAATGTGCCTCTAGACCATAAGCTCGTTGTGGGCGGGGAATGCCTCTCTTTATTGTTCGTATTGTACTCTCCCAGTGCTTAGTAGAGAGCTTGGCAACCAGTGAGCACTCAATAGATACCATTGCATGAATTAATCCATCAGTTCTTTTTATTGAGCACTTACTGCACAAAGCTCTTGGGAGAGGAAAATATAACAGAGTTGGAAGATATTTTACCTGCCTAAATGATTAGTAGCAACAGTTAGCCAACTCCAGGCAGAACTGGGACTGCAACCCCAGAACAATCTCTGTCCTCTCTGGACCAGGAGCATATAAATTTGCTGTTGCATATCAATCATTCAATCAGTCATATTTATTGAGCCCTTCCTGTGTGCACAGCACCTTACTAAGTGCTGGAGAGAATGCAGTACAGTAGAGTTGGTAGACACATTTCCTGACCACAGTGAGCTTTCAGCCTAGTGGGGAGATAGACATTAATATAAATAAATTCTGGATAGGTCCCTAAGTACTGTGGGGCTGAGGGTAGGGTGAATAAGAGGTCCAAACCAAGTGCAAAGAGCTTGAAGAAGGAAGTGGGAAAAGAGGAAATGAGGGAACTATCCAAAGTAAATTGAAGCAAATGCTATTGTTTTTGACTAAGATTCGTAGACTCAGCCTCTGATTTTTCTTCTAAACCCCTTAAAAAAGATGAGCAATGTTAACTTGCCATGCTGAATGCCAGTTTGGGTATTCTTCAGGCCATCTATTTGCTCTAATTGAGACATAATAAAATTAAACCTCATACCAGTGTAGCTTTGTGAATGGGACAAATGTTTTTAAATGTTCCTACAACCTTCCCAAAAGTCAAAACACATTCAAAATGTAATCGTAAATCCCTCCTTTTTGGTCTGCTGCCCAAAGACAATTACCAAAGTGTCTTGTCACACAAAAATACTTCATATGTTTGTTCTGTACAATAGCAGTGAGCCTCAGGGGAAACATATCCACAGATGAGCTGAGCTCTTCTCTAAACATCTGTTAGAAGACATTAAGCCACAGATATATTTATTGTGCAATGAAAATGAATAGCCCGAGTTTAATTTTCCAAGATCTTAAAACTTTCCAGCCACAAAATTTTGCAGTCTTTGGGATTTTTTTAATATGCAGATGTTTTCCTTTAAACTGAAGTAAAATGCTGTGAGAAACAATTAGAACTTACTCTGAGCAAAACACTGCATCAAGTACTTGGTAGATAGAGTACAATTGACTAAGTAGTCTCTGCAGGACCTTCCAGTCTAATGAACTGTGATAATAAAGTTTACTATGGTATGAGAAAGTAGAGAAAGTCTACAACATCCTTAGGACAGTAAAATCAATGCTCTATCTGCATTCCACTGGATTTTCTTTTTCAGCAAATGAATTACTCAACTTTTGCTTGCTTCCAGGAATGCTCTTGTAGCAATTTTATTGAATCGGAGATTTTTGGTTTTAGTAAGTAATCAGTCCATCAGTCTATGGTATTTATTGAGCACTTCTTGTATGCAGAGTACTGTACGAAGTACCTAGTACTTACAGTACTAAGCACTGTACAACAGAGTTGGTAGAGGTGATCCCTGCCCACAAGAAGCTTACGAATTATAGTCTAGGCTTATGGTGTCCATTCATTGTTTAGATGAAGCAGCGGGGCTTCGAGAAAAGAGCTTGGGCCTGGGAGTGAGAGGATCTGGGTTTCTAATCCTGTTTCCTCCACATGTCTGCTATGTGATCTTGAGCAAGTCGCTCGACTTCTCTGTGCCTCAGTTACCTCATCTGTAAAATGGGGATAAAGACCATATATGGGGTCGGGACTGTGTTCAATCCTATTACCTCGTATATGCCCCAACGCTTAGCAAATCACCTGACACATCATGCTCAACAAAAAGTATAAAAGACAGTAACAGCATAAAAAAGCATTTTTCCACTCCGTCTTCACCAGCTGTAATGACAGATGCAAATGAGTTAGAGGGAAAATAGAAAAAGGACATTCTGGTTCAAATTATGTTTCAAGTTTTGAAGCATGTGTCACTGATGGAAGTTGGTAAAATGGAGATGAAGAAAACATACAATTCAGGAAACCAAACGACATCCAATTGCATTGTTGAGAGTGTTAATGTTAACATAGTTTTCCAGTTGCAAACACTTGTTGACAATGAAGCTATCAATCAACATACCCTGATTTTGAACTTTGTCAAAATATGCATTCTGCGCTTGCTATGTGCAGAGCAATCCGTCAACCGATCAATGGTATTTATTGAGCACTTACCATGTGTAAAGCACTGTACTGAGTGCTTGAGAAAGTGCAGTACAACTGTATTAGCAGATACATTCCCTGCCTGTAAGGAGCTCACAGTCCAAAGGACTGGGTTAAGCTTCTGGTGAGTACAACAGAATTGTTATGCATGTTCCCTGCCCACAAGGAGCTTATCTTCCCCATCTGCAAACTAGTGGAAAAATGTTTCTACGATGAATCATTCTTTTAGTCACCAAGTGAAATGGAGCATGTGATGATTCCTTAATACTAGAACTGTAATACAGAGAAGCATGTTCATTATAGAGTTATACTCCATTTCTCACAGGCTTTATTAATGGAACTAAATCAATATAATTCCATTTTTTAAGGACTATATACATCAACAGTGAAAGATGAATTTAACCAGAGTCCATCTTATATTTTGAAATCATGAGCATTCATTCATTTGTTCAGTCGTATTCACTGAGTGCTTACTGGTGCAGAGCACATGCAAAGGCTACACCTAACACTTCATTATAAATTTCCTATGAATTTAAGAAATCACCCACTGAAAGGTTTTAACGAAATAGAGAAAATAACTGTCACCAGTGACACTGATGTAGATGCGTTTTGGCATAAACTATTTTGTTACAAAAAATAATTTGTAAGGTCAAAAGCCATCTTAACTTGGAAAGATATTGCCACACTTAATCTTGCTAAACATCACATTCTTCTTTGGGTGTGATAATACCACGACTAATAACATTTCCTTACATTGCGCACCTTATACCGGCCTCCAGGTTCACAGATGCAACTGATTCTTCTGACATCATCTGGTCACACTGTGTCCAGGCAAGTTTTGGAAAAATGTTTCCAAATTTTGCCAAAACTATCCAAGATGTATTCATGAAAACACACATTCTAGAAGGATCAGTTGTATTTCACTATTACTTATTCTGCTGCAAAGGTGCTGGGGCGATTAGAAGATAAATTAATAGATTTCAAAGTATTTAAATGATAAGTTTGTCCTGGACATTCAGGGTGTCTTCGTGAAAAGAACTCAGGCCTGGAAGTGAGAAGACTTGGGTTCTAATCCGACTCTGCCACCTACGTGCTCTCTGACCTGGGGCAAGTGACTTATCTCCTCTGTGCCTCAGTTTCATCATCAGCAAAATGGGGATTCAATAGCTGTTCTCCCTCCTACTTAGACTGGGAGCCCATGTGGGATCTGATTATCTTGTTTCTATCACAGCAATTAGTGCAGTGCTTGACACATAGTAATTGCTTAACAAATACCACATTTATTATTATTTATAGTAATGGTATTTTTAAGCACTTGTGCATAGAGCAGTGTAACAGATGGGGTTTGCTTATATTAAAGAAATTAATCTGTGGCTTAAGCCTTAATAAACCTGGTAGTTTGTGGTTTTTGGGTGAACACAATTATTTAAATTTCTTAAAGGTCAAATTTATTATGAACAAAATATGTCCATAATTACTACTATGATCACACCTAAACAATGACTTTGCATTTACCTCTCAATTCATATAAAAGATAAGTTATGTTAAGGATTTTTAACATGTCTAAATATACCCTTAAATTTATGTACCGAGAAGGAGTTCCATAACAGATGTGTTCATTAAACAATGTATAACCAATTGTTCTCTAAAATCCACTCGTGTTTACCTGTCTTGCTCTTCACATTTCTTTAAGGCTGGGTTTACTTTATGTACATGCATTCTGTCCTTGAGCCTTTACCATCGATCAGCAATATTACAGTTCATAACTAGAGCAATGTGCAGTTCATTTTATTTAATTTGACAGCTGAAATGCAAACAAGATCCAAGAGATGCACGGACTCTTGGCAACTAGGAAGGTAGTTCATGTAACTCATTTTTTTCTTCTTGTCCAAAATGGCTGGAATTTATTTGTCTGATTAATTTACACATGGGACAATCAATCAGTCACTGGTACTTATTGAGCGAATGTTACATGCAGCACACTGTACTAAAGCACTTGGGAGTGAATAATGCAGATTCAATCCTTGTCTTCAAGGAATTTACAATCCAGTGGGGCAACTGGCATGTTTCTTAAAGGCACAAGTGTTTGTAGTTTCTTTTTATTACCAAAATGCATGGCAGGTTTGTGATCGTCTTTTTATTATGATATATTTGGGACATATGAAGTCGAGCTGAGGTCTTCACCTTGGGTCTCTTTCCCAAGCTTTTGTCCTCAGTGTGACTCCTGACTTGATCTATGACTCTGCCTGATTGACAGTTGGTGGTAAAAGGATCATATCCACCCAGAACTCCTGCACAGGTGCTGGGGAGTTTAGAAGATAAAGTACTACAAGATTTCAAAGTATTTATATGATGTTTGTCCTGGACTTTCAGGAGAAATATATACATCAATATGAATGGGTTTGAGAGCTGAAAAATGGGCTAACTGTTATGGCTTTTATCTAAAGATTTGCTGGGTTGAAATGACAAAAAAATGTAGCCAGGTTCCTGGATTGGGGAAGAAAAGTTGGTTATAGGGGCAGCGGGACTCAAATGAGGACTTGTTAAGGCAGGTATGCTGAGCTCAGGGTCCTCTGGACAGACACAGAAATCGGGTTGGAGGCCACTTTGCTAGGCAACTTTTCACTGTCTCTGCTCAACCCTAATTTTTTACCAGTCATATTTATTGAGCACTGACCGTGTGCAGGGCACCGATCTAGGATCTGGGGAGAATACAGCACAATAATATCACAGACATATTTCAGGTCCATAGAGACTTACAGTCTAAAGGGTGAGACAGACATTAATATAAATGAATAAATTACAGATATGGACATAAGTGCCATAGGGCCGGGAGTGGTGGGGCTTGAATAAAGGGAGCAAGTCAGGACAGTGCAAAAGGGAGCGGGAAAAGAGTAAATGAGGGCTCATTCAGGGAAGGCCTCTTGGAGGAGATATGCCTTCAGTGAGGCTTTGAAGGTGGGGAGAGTGGGGTCTGTCGGATATGAAAAGGGAGGCGTTCCAGGCCAGAGGCAGGATGTGGGCAAGAGGTCGGCGGGTTGTCCTGAAGGTTTTCCTTGGAAAGACTGGAATCAAAAACCAGTACTGCTTTGGGGAAAAACAAAAATAATTCCCAAGTAACATGTGTCCTATACAACTTCCTGCCACAGTTGGAACCAAAGAAGGGGATGTGTGTCTTCGATGTAAAATCGTGCGGATGGAACAGCATTATTTGCCAAGGCAAATCTTCACTTCTTTGCAGGCAGCTAAATCACCGGAGGGAGCTGGATGTGGCTGTGTATATAGAAATTACTAAATCAATCACTGTGCGGTTAAGACATTCACAAATAAGCTTGCCTACCAACAGATTATGCACACACTGCTAGGATGCGCTGAGTAGGTAATGCCGCCAGAGTTGGCCCAAGGGAGAGATGGGCTTGGATTTGTATTCAGGCTCATAAATTCAATTGCTCATAGCCTGTTGTGACTTAGATTTCCCTCCTGCAAATATGAGTCAGAAGAGACATGCCTAACAAACAATGGACTTTGATCCCTGCATACATCGGCGAGGGCTTTTCCAGTTGGGTACAATCCAGTGAATTTGGGACAGTGGCATACAATGGAGGGAAGGCTGTGGGACAGACAATCTGAAGACCCGTGTTCTAGTCCCAGTTCTAGCCACTTAATAATGTTGGTATTTTGTTAAGCGCTTACTATGTGCCGAGCACTGTTCTAAGCGCTGGGGTAGACACAGGGGAATCAGGTTGTCCCACGTGGGGCTCACAGTCTTAATCCCCATTTTACAGATGAGGGAACTGAGGCTCAGAGAAGTGAAGTGACTTGCCCACAGTCACACAGCCGACAAGTGGCAGAGCTGGGATTTGAACTCATGAACCCTGACTCCAAAGCCCGTACTCTTTCCACTGAGCCACGCTGCACTTGTAGGCTATGAGACTCAGAACCTTGACCTTGAGAAGCAGCATGATCTAGCGGATAAATCACGGGCCTGGGATGTGGCAGGAGCTGGATTCTAATTCTGGCTCCGCCACTTGGCTGCTATGTGACCTTGGGCAAATCAATTCACTTTTCTGTGCCTCAGTTACCTCAAATGGAAAATGGGGATTAAGACCGCGAGTCCCAAGTGGGACGGGGACTGTGTCCAAACTGATTATCTTGTATCTACCGCAGCTTTTAGAACAGTGCCTGACACATAGTCAGTGCTTAACAAATACCCTTAAAATAATAAAATAAAACAAACAAATAAACCCCAAAACTAGCCACAACTTCTCTGGGCCTCAGATTCCTCATCTGTAAAATGGGAATGAAAATCATTTCCTTTCCCTACCTTAAAGGGAGTATGCTATGAGGACCAAGATGAGATCAATATGAATCGTTGGGGAATTAAATAAAATGTGGTTTAATATCTGTTTATTTTCCTTTTACTGTAATCCCCATGTGGGATAGAGAACAGTGTGGGACAGGGACTGTATTGATCTATTTATCTTGTTTCTCCCTCAGCACCTAGTATAGTACTTGCTACATAATAAGAACTTAACAAATACCATTATTATTATTATTATTTGTATTACTAATTAAAAATCAAAGTATTATTTTGGATTATATACTGGGAATGAATTAGGTGAAAGCATGTACAATTACAATTTGAACATAAGGGGTTACCGGTACATTTTTACTGATGACAATCTCAGACTTAGGCTAGCTCAGATGAGACAGAGAATAAAGATCAAGTTCCACAGTGGCAGTCACAGTCTACGTAGGAGGAGAACAGGTATCGAATCCCCGTTTTGCAGATGAGGGAACGGAGGCACAGCAAAGTGAAGTGACTTGTCCAGGGTCACACAGCGGACAAATAATGGAGCCAGAATTAGAACACAGGTCCTCTGACTCCCAGGCCCACTCTTTACACTAGCCCACACTGCATCTCTTTTGACCCAGGGTCACTGGTGGCCAAGAGAGTCTCTTCTACCTTCTGTCAAACAGTTTTCACAGCTAAAACAGCAATGTCTCGATAAGGGAGCCAAGTCCCAGCCCATCTCTCCTTACTTTCAGTCACGCACCCCAGGCTCCTCCACAAAAGCAGAGACTCAAGTTGCAGATCCCTTCAAGAGGAAGGGATCACTGGGTGACTTGGAGCTTGATAGCGCTTTACACATTGAACGCTTTCAAGAATTGCTGTGATTGATTGATTGGGAGTGATGCAGGTCCCCAGAGCAGATGCTGAGAGGTTCCTCCTCAGAAAACAGGTGGGCTTTGAAACTGCAGTGGATTGAAGAAAGCCCCTTCTCTGCCACCCAGAAACCTGATTTTGTCAGTTGAGCTATTTGCCGCCACCAGCAGAATGACAGGAAGAAAATACCCAGATGTATTTTTTTGTCCTACCTCCAGAAGGCTTCTTTGATGCAGGTTGTCCCACTACATCTCATGTCACGGAAATAATTCAATAAGATGGTTCTGTGGAGTCTGTTTCCTGAGGATCTCTTTCTGACCACCCTCAGTTATTTGCAAAGCCCCACGGTGGCCATTTTTCACTTGATCCATCATTTTCTGACTTCCTGATTCTAAATAATCTCCCCAACTGCTTCAAGAAGAAAATATATCAGTTTGATTCATCCTTAGTGGTTTGAAAAGTTCAAGATTAGAAAACTTTATCAACATTCCAATTTATATGTAATTTCAGTTGTATTTAAACACTCCAATGATGGGAAAGAGAATAACTTCGAGTTTACTCCTCTATATATATTATATTCAGAATCAGAACCCAGATAGCTGCTACTAAGGAAGGAATTTTCCCTGATTAAAATTAAATTATTTCTCTCACAAATATTCAGCTTTGTACACCAAACCTCAGCTCTCCCACCCTCTAAAGCCTTTTGAAATTCCTTTCCCTCTACCTAACATTCCCTAGAAAATTCACAACATTTTATTATACACTCCCAACTGCTTAGCGTATTGCACCGCACACAGTAAGTGCTCAGTAAATGCCATTGATTTATGCTACTCATCGCACCCCAAAAGGGTCTGGAAGCATTCAATGAATATGATCGATTGATTGATGCATCAAGAATAGCATTATCCTCAAAAAGAAAATTCAGCTCCCTCTCTTCACACACACGTTATATATGGTTTAATCCTGTAGATGTATGACAGTGGATGATTGCTTTCTGACATCATCCAATGAAAGAAGCCACTGATGCTTCACCTCTTCCCAATGTACCTTAACAACATGTTCCACTTCCATTTAGGTCTTTGATGTGTTGCGTCTCATTCACAAATTTATTTTCTGATTTTACTCTTGCAGCTTTTTTTTTTTTAATCACTTGATTAATGCTTTACTTTTCAGGCTGCTACGATTTAGGGTTCAGCTCTTGGGGAGGCTATGGCAGTCCACCTCGGAACCAGTCTCTTTAGGAAATGTTTTGCCTGTTTTACCTGTAGTTTACAGCCACTTATTTTCACATTACAACATCAAAAGAATTTCTGTTATCTTTTATCTGCTTGGAGGTAGAGGTCCAGGACTAATCAAGAAACTAGGCTAGAGGTCAGGGTCTTCTTATTTACTTTTTTCTTACTTAAATGCACATTCAAAAAACTCTCTGTGTAGCCTGATATCTACTGTTAACCACCTCTATCAGAAATTGGCCTCTCTCTGATAACATGGGGGCTATTATATTTCTAAAGGTCTCTATTTGATAACTCTAGCTCTTCCTCCTTTGTTGATGGCATCAGAGCCTGCATCCTACCATATCTTCAAAGAGCTTACATATATTTTTCTTTTGAAATAAATCTGAGAATAAATCAGATCCAATTTCCAAAATCTTAAGGTTCGGATTTCCATCCTATAATAGCACTATCAATTCTACAGCTATTCTCCCCCATGACCATTGGAAACAGCAGCTCTAATTTCACCTTCATTTTCTTAAAAAAAAAAAAAAAGAAAGAAAGAAAGAAAAAATGAGAAAGAATCATCATTTCACCCCTGAGATGGCCTCAGACCAGGATAATGCTTACTGTGTGCAAACCACTGTAGAGCTTAACTAAAACAGGCTTTGGGTCTGGACTATGATATGTAGCTTTGGTTATATTAATTTTTTTCTCTTTCAACATCGTTTCAATCAGACAAAAATGATTTACAACTAGTTTGCCATTAAAATGGATTTCTAAATACTGAGCACCCACTGAGAAGCAGCCCTTCCTAGAGGAAAGAGGAAAGATCTGGGAGTCAAATGATCTGGGTGCTAATCCCGCCTCTGCCCCTTGCCTGCTGTATGATTATGGACAGGTCACTTAACGTCTCTGTGCCTCAGTTACCTCATCTGTAAAATGGGGATTCACAACCTGTTCTCCCTATCTCAATTTAGGCCCCATGTGGGACAAGGACTAATTCAACCAGATTATCTCATTTTACCCAGTTTTTAGGATTATCTCATTTTACCCAGTGCTTAGTACAAGTCTTGCCATATAGTAGGTGCCTAACAAATGCTTCTATGATTATATGCTAAATGCGTAGCACTGTATTGAGACTTTATGAGAATATAATAGAGATAAGAGACATGATGCCTGCCTTCTAGAAGTTTACTATCAGGATGAATAGAAAGAAATTTGAAGTCGTATAGAGTGTGAGATCACAACTATTGGTCCCAGTTTCTTCTTCATTGCTAATTGTTTCTTGGAGATTTTGTCCTCTAGTCCTTATCAACCCTATTTTATTACTTCTTGAATCAGAATATAATTTGTTGGGCTGACTTTATTAAGTGAACTTTCTTCACCTTTCTCCCCTAATGAAGGTTGCCATTGGTATAGTAAGTTCTCAATAAACATGATTGATTGATTACCTTCTCTCCCAGCCCCTGTGGAGACAACTGAAATTTCCTTTAGCACATTGTATTGCATCTGCAAAGAGAGAAACATTTAGTCTTACTACTCCCTGATCCTCTCAAGCCTTTGTTCTCTTTATAGTCTCCAAAGCCCTGGACAGCTGTTGTGCCTCTTTACCAAGGCAGGACATGATAGAGACAAAATGAAGTTGACAGTACTGTTTATATTTTTCTCTTTTTTTTCAATCTCTGTATTTATCTACTGCCAAGCTAGAACGGGGACAGTTTTTATTCTAATTCCCACCCTGTTAGCACGTTTTTCTTTCCATTAAGTACCATTTACTTGCCTGTGTTGATTTAAGAGAAGGCAATCTCTCATTCATTTTTAGTCTCTTCAATTTTCTAGGGCAGCTGCATAGCTTTGAGACAGGTAGGAAATCCTGAAATTTTCCATAAGGCCTTACAGTAGATTTCTCAGTCAGCCACTGAGATAGGAAATGTAGATTAACCCTTCACTGATTGTAAAGGTATTATGCAGCCAGATAGGCTCCTTTATTTGGAACAGGATTCTATATAGATTTTTTGTGAGGGGTCAAGTCTCAGGAATAGCTTCTTAAGAATTATTTGTTTCAGAAAAATTCAACCAAAGTAGAGTAAGCCTTTCTTCTCATCCAAGAAAAATTAGCTGCAGTCTTTCAAAAGAGAAGGGAAAGATGTGAAAGAAGGGAAAGAGATTCCACCATCTCACAAACTCTAGATATTCTTAGTTTTAAGGTATTAATTGGCAGATGGAAAATTAAACTAAATGTGGAAACTGGTTTATGAATTACTTAAAAAAACTTGATAAAATCATTGGCCACTGTTCTGTTTTTCCTTAAGATTTCTAATGGTCTTTTGGAATGAAAACTTAAATTTTTTTTGCAAAGTCAAACAGTGACTTGGTATTGGAGCACGTCACTAGGGGACACCAGTGTTAGCAAAAGTAGAAGGCTTCATTATTTTGACTTTCCATTCAAGAACGCTGCACTAAAATTTCACTTTAAATGCCGTTTATTTCACCAATAATTTTATTTATTCCTTCTTGAAAGTTCAGTTTGTACCACTTGACTATAAATAGCCCTTAGTGTCGTGATAAATACTTATTTATAAATGCTAATTCCTAATGATCTAACATCTCTGGATATCAGCAGCAAACCTGAAGGAACATTTACCCTTATTTTTAAATAGTGGACATCTTTTCTTAGAGACCTCAAAGCTACAGTTGATTTTCCCAAGATGATCTTCATTTTCACTCTGAAATATTTTATCTAGTCTTTGACGTTTTTCCTTCCACATTTGAAGACATTTATAGAAATCTCTATAAAAGTTTACTTGCTATTTATAAAATCCAATTCAATTTTATTTTGCTTATAATGGTAATGCTAAGGGTAAATGCCATTGATAGATTGATTGATTTATTGAGGACACTATGGGTGCAATGCCCTGTATTAAGAGCTGGGGAAGCAAAAATCTGTGACATATTCCTTGACAATAGAACACAAATTCTAATGGGGTAAACAGATAAATAAGTCAACTACAGTATTCTTTTTGAGAAGCGCAACCGTATCAATCGTATTTATTGAGGACTTACTGGGTGCAGTGCAATGTACTGAAAGCTCAAGTGAGTACAGTATGCCAGAGTTGGTAGACATATTCCATGTCCATAGTAAACTTACAGTCGAGACGGGGATACAAACCTTAATATAAACGAATTACAGATATATAAATAAGTGCTGTGGGGGGTCGAGGAAGGGATGAAGAAAAGGTGCAAAACAGAGTGGAAAAGCAACACAGAAGGGAGTGGGAGAATAGGAAATGAGGGGTTAGTTGGGAAAGGTTTCTTGGAAGAGATGTGCCTTCACTCAGGCTTTGAAGGTGGAGAGAGTGATAGTTTGTTGGATATGAAGCAGGAGAACGTTCCAGGCCAGAGGCAGGTTGTGGGTGACAGGTCAGTGCTGAAATAGATGATGAGATAGAGGTACACTGTGTAGAATACACTGTGTAGACTGCCATTAGAGGACCTAAGTGTGAGGATGAGATTGTAGTAGAAAATTAGGGTGAGGTAGGACCCTTCTAGACTGTGAGCCTGTTATAGGGTAGGGATTAGCTCTATTTGATGCTGAATTGTACCTTCCAAGCACTTAGTACAGTGCTCTGCACATAGTAAGCACTCAGTAAATATGATTGAATAACTATAGGAGGGGCCAATGTAATTGAGTGCTTTAAAGCCCATGGTTAGGAGTTTCTGTTTGATGCAGAGGTGGGTGAGCAACCGCTGGAAGTTCTTGAGCAGTGGGAAACACAGACTGAAATTTTTTGTAGAAAAAGAATCCGGTCAGCAGAGTGAAGTATTGACTGGAATGGGGAGAAACAGGAGTCAGACAGGTCAGCAGGGAGGCAGATGTAGTAATCAAAGTGGGATAGGATAATTGCTTGGATTAATGTGGTATGGTTTATTTTGAGAGGAAAGAACAGATTTTAGTGAATTTGTGAAAGTTGAACTGACAGGATTTCATAACAGATTGAATATGTGGGTTGAACAAGATAGATGAATTGGGGATAATACCAGAGTTATGGATTTGTGAGACAAGATAGTAGTGCTGTTTACAGTGATGGGATAGTCAGGGAAGGGCGGGGTTTGTACGGGAAGATGAGGAGTTCTGCTTTGGACATCTTAAGTTTGAGGTGTCAGTGGGACTTCCAAGTAGGGCTGTCAGGAATTAAGGAGGAAATGCAAGACTGCAGGGATCAGACCTGGAGATGTAGATTTGATTGATTAATTGAATTCCTTGGTGCAAAGTCTCAGCCCCAAAATCTTTGATAAGATCGAGGCCCAGTTACAAAAGGAGAAGGCATCAAATAAACAAAGTGATACACCATAATCTTTATGAACAGAATTGTTTAAAGTGTAAAGGAGTTGAATGAGAATATCGGGGCTACTGTTTAAAATGGATTTTTCTCATTTTGTATCTATTAATATGGATGAGAGAAGATATAAAGATAAAGTATAATAATCTAAAATGACTTGGGAAGAAAACACAAAAACAAACTATAGGCAATATTTTAGGTGGAAAAGTATGAATAGATGTTTTCATAACCCATTTATAATTGAAACTATTTAATGGGGAGTGCCCTCTTTGGAACTATAAGGAGAATAGCATTCAGAGAACTACATTTGGGAAGTGGAAGTTAAGTAACCAAACAGTGAAATTTTGTAGCGTGGCATGAAGACAAAATCATTTATAATAAAACAAAAAACAAAAAAAAACTGTAGCAATTCAGAACACTCTCCTACATTTGCAGGGTTATATAATTATCCAATTATAATCCACTCAAGTCAAAAAGCTTATAACATTTCTGTAGAGTTATTTTTTCATGGCAATTGTGTTTACTATGTGCCAGGCACTGTTACTAAACAATAGGGTAGAAACAAGTTAATCAGGGTGGACCCAGTCCAAGTCCACATGGACCTAAAAGTCTTAGTCCCCATTTTACAAATGAGGTAACTGAGGCAAAGAGAAGTTAAGTGACTTGTCTGAGGTCGCAGAGTAGCCAAGTGGTGGAGTTGGGATTAGAACCCAGGTCAATTTACAAAGCACTTACCGTGTGCAGAGCACTGCACTAAGCGATTGGGAGAGTATAATATAACAATGAACAGACACATTCCAGGTCCTTCTGATGTCCAGGCTGGTGAACTATCCATTAAGCTCTGCTGCTTCTCATTCTGAACTCCAGGACTTGGCATGTGGACAACTTGGGCTACTTCAGAGAGCATCACAGGGTCACTAAAGTGTGATTAACTTCTCTGTGCCTCAGTTTCCTCCACTGTAAAATAGCATTTCCTCAATACCTGTTATCCCTCCAACTCAGACTGTGAGCTCTGTGTGGGACAAAGTACAACATTCTGTCTGACCTGATAGATCTGCCCCAGCACTTAGAACAGCGCTTAATGCATAATAAGCACATGATGGATACCATAAAAAAGAAGGGGACAGTTTGAGGTTATAGAGCACAGTATGGAATTGCAGGGCCAAATAAGGCAGACTTGCTCTGTGTTAGTGTTCTGTCAAAAAGCAATGGCAGCAAAGTCTTTCATCGTGGGCTTATTCTGTAAGAAAGATAAGGGCAGAAGGAAGAGCTGTTTCTCTTTGTAATCCTTTTAAAGTCTAAGTCTGTACATATTGCCACCTTACTGCATTGCATGACAAGGAGAGTAATTTCACATTAGCTAAGTAATTTCAACAAGATGAAGACACAGTGGTTAATGGTGTACGTAAGCTAAAATGTAAACAAGAAGGTGCTCTAATGCAATCATAAACATAAGTTGGGACTCTCAAAGGGACTGAAGAGGAGCTGGGAAAGAAAGGAGATAATATTCCTTCTTTCATTTATTTATTATAAAATAATAAAAATGATTGTGGCATTTAAGCACCTGGGTAGCTACAAGATAATGAGGTTGGACGTAGTCTAAAGTGGAGCTCAGAATCTTAGTAGAAGCAATATCAGGTATTGAATCTGCTTTTTACAGGAGAGGAACCTGAGGCATAGAGAAGTTAAGAGTCTTGCCCAAGGTCACACAGCAGGCCAGAGGCGGAAGTAGGATTAGAAGCCAAATCTTTTGACTCTCATGCTTGCGTTCTTACCACTGGGTTATGAATATAATTGGAAGTGATAGCAGTTCAAGCTGGATTCAGGGTTCATATCTCACATCATTGGCATTGGGAAGTTTGGGGGCTTGTTGCCTTGATTCTCCACTGCAGAAGGTCTGTCGTTGTTCCCTATCTCTCTCTAATCTCCTAAAGGGGCGAAGACTAGGCAAAGAAAGGAGGACTGCCCATAGAAGCATTGTGATCTATTGGAAAGATCACAGGCCTGGGAGTAAGATGATTCAAAAGGCCCAGTGGAAAAGTGCTTCTTTTTTTAAAAATTTTATTTTTATGGTATTTGTAATAAATGCTTAACAAATACCATAAAAATACAAAAAAAAAGCACTTTTCCACTGGGCCATTTGAATACTGTGGCCCCAGTCACCACTAGTAAGCATAATATCCACCACCGGAGCACTGGGTGGGTGAATCATGATAATGATGATATAATAACAATAATATTTATTAAGTGCCAAGAACTGAAATAACTACTGGGCTAGATACAAAATTATCAGGTTAGGCACAGTACCTGTCCCATGTGAGGGTCACAGTCTAAAGTAGGAAGAAAACCAGGTATTGAATCCCCATTTTAGAGATGACGAAACTGGGGGAAAATTTAAGTGACTTGCCCAAAGTTACATATTAGCTAAGTGGACAAGCAAGGGGAAGCAGTGAGGAAAATTTTCTCATCCTGGACAGGAATGGTGAAAGGGAGGGGTAGGTTAGCTTTGATATCTATAGTGCTATTTGTCAACCTTATCTTCCCTCAGATTTTGAGCTCCTTATGGGCATGGACACAGTTTTGAATATTTTAAAGCATTTAGATGAGGGCTAAGCCCACAGGTTCTCAACAAATACTAGAAATAATGAATAATTCAAATGTTCTCATCCTAGAAACAGAGTTTTAAAAAAAAAGATGGGATTGGCAATAAAGAAGTAAAGCATATGAGGGGCTTATGGAAATTTTGCAGGCAGAGAGAACGAAATCATCGTATTCCATTAAAATCCTGCGTGGCAGTTATTTGTTCCAGTCATTTCAGCCACAGGAGCAAGACAACCATTCACACCTCTGCTTTGTTAGAGAGGTCATGCTAGAAGGACATAGTTTACAGTGAGAAAATTTTAACCATTCGAAGGAGACAGCTGAAGAACGGGACTCCCTGGGGAGCCAGAGCAGACATTCCTCATGAGGATAAACTCCCTTTGTCAACAATCAGAAAGGACATGATGACAAGGGTTCAGGCCAGGAAGAAATGAAGCAAAATTGCCATGACAGAAAATAGACAGGCTAAAATTGCTTTATAAACAGTTGATTTATAAACCTTCTACTTGGAAAAAACCCCAGCTATTTTATTTAAGCACAAAGTGTAAAAGTCTGAAAATAGTCTAGCACTAGTTGACTTTGAACCTACCCCCAAAAAACATGTGCATACATTCATTTAGTCAGTCATATTTATTGAGCACTCATTGGATACAGAACTCTGTATTAAGTGCTTCAGAGAATACAATAGAACAATAGACATATCCCCTGTCCACAACAAGAACAAATACTCTTGACTGACTGGATTTACATTTGTTGCAGTTATCTGCCCTGAAATGCATGTCCAAACATGAAATATATGTGTAAATGGCATATTTTTCAGTGATCTACTTAGACTTGTTACTGTCTTTAAATTTGGGCAAATTCATTTATATAATGATCTTGGAATGCTAATAATGCTAAATCAGAAGAAGAAATGAATTCTACCTTATGAAAGTATAAGCTGTCTAGTGAATTTGTTATTTTAGGATGGAATTTTAATTAAAATAGATGCATGGATTTTACCATTAAGATGAGGACTTGAATGAGTGACAGCTCATTAGAAAAGATTTTCTATGTAAGCTATTCTGGGGAGCTAGGGGAAGGAGCAAGCCAAGATTAGAAAAGTCTATAGGTAATTCAGTTTTGTTAAAGACTGATTGTGTACTTCCTTCCAAGTGCATTCAAGATGTTTTACGGAAGGTTTGTCTACATAAAGTCTTAGGGATCATTCAAATGGTTAAAACATCAGGATGATAATGTCCAACAGAACAATAACTGTTTGTTAGCCTGATGATACTGTATCATACTGTTGGTTATTTTAATACTACAGAGGGCCAATTTGTTTTGTGGGGAAAAAAAGTGTTATTTCTAGCTCCAAGGTCACTTTCCTGTGTTGATTATGTTATGAATAATATTTGTTGAGTGCTTACTATATACAAGATACTGTACTATCTGGAAGGGTATAGTAAATAGGCATACTAATAAATAGTAAGCCCCTAAACGTATTTCTTCCAGTGTCTCTCTCCCAAGCTAAATAACTTGCCCAAATTACCCAGCAGGCTAGTGGCAGAGCAGGAATCTGAACCGCTGTCCTCTAATCCCCCAGCCCTTGCTTTCTTCCATGAGGCCATGCTGCTTCGTAATAGTCATACTACACTTCACATAATACTAGCCTTTTGCTGCTCAGCTAATGTGCCAGAAGTATCAGCTTATGATAAACACGAATCTTTTAATCCATCAGGCAGTCAATCGAATAATGGTATTTACTGATTGCTTAACATGTACAGAACACTGCTGTACAGAACACTGCTGTACTAATCACTTGGGAACTACAATACAACCAAATTGGTAGATACATTCTCTGCCCAGGGTGAGCTTATAGTCTAGAGGGGGAGTCTACTTCTCAAATAAGAGCGAGATGTTGCTGTTCATATATTACAATGTAACCCTGATATCCCATTGGTTATATCGTGGCCTGGTGATGAAAGTTGCAAGATGAGGTGGCACGGGTTGATGAATGCTGGATTCACCACTACCAAAGTGTTAAACCTGGACCCCTGCACTACAACCAAAATACTCAGAATGCACAAGCCGCCAGGCCCCTAGAGACTGAAGATGTTCCCAAGGAGCTCCAGGACAGTGTCATAAAAGTCTTATTCTTTGAGAGAAGTCAATCTCAGACACCAGCGTAAACAAAAATGTTATGAGCTACCCCAAGAAATGGTCCAAAGATGCCAAGAATACCGTGGATGCTCCCGCTATAGATTGGCACGTTTGTGCTACCATATGTTAGGCAAAATCCTTTCAGATGATCAGATAAACGAGCACCTTATAGTAGGTATGGATCGGTCATTTTTATAGTCTAACTTACTAGTCATCTGATATTTCGATCTCGGGATGGTGCCTCAGTCACCTCCATAATAATTATGGTATTTGTTAAGCATCATCTATGTGTCTAACACTGTACTAAGCTCTGGGGTAGATAGAAGGTAATCAAGTTGGACACAGTAACTCACATGAGGCTCGCAGTGTAAAATGGGGATTGAATTACCTGTTCACTTACCCCTTAGACTGTGACCCTCATGTGGCACAAGAACTGTGTTAAACTTCATTATATTGTATATACCCTAATACTACCCCATATAGTAAGCATTTCATAAATACCAATTACCATTATTATCCCCCCATCAGAATCACACCTAAAGAGTTTCCAGTACTCTACCAGTCTTGGCTATGGGAGGGAAAGTTAAGCAGAGACATAGCCATTCCATTCTTAGCTTGGGCTAAGCAAGTGAAAGACACTTGGGCTAGCAAGTGAAAGACAATCTGCTACAAGTCAAAAGGCATCTAAGACTTCTAAGTAATTTCCAGCGGCATGAGAGAGAGCTAAGGACAGAAGCTCAAGTTCACTGCATGGAAGAAGGCAATGGTAACCCTTTCCATATTTTTTACCAAGAAAACTACATTACCAGGATCATTGTGGATGTGGATGGCACGTACTGGGAGAGATATGTCCATGGAGTCGCTATGGGTCAGAGAGGACTTGACGGCATAAAACAGGATATACCATTATTATATGCCTCAGAGATCAGAATTCTGACAAGTAGATTGAATCACAAGGGCAGGTGCTGCAGAAGGCCAACACCACTGCGTAGCATACTTCTTTTGTGAGCATCAGGAAACCGGTATTTTCATGGTTAGGCATCTTATGTCCGTGGTAAGATTTCACTTTCAGTGGTGTTCTGTAGGGGATATTTAGATGCACACTTAAACAAGTTCTGCAAAATTGCTTCAAAGAGCTCGTCACCTGTGGGTACAAGGATTGTTTCTTGACAATTAAAAACCACCACCTGGCATGTCCAATTGGAATGCTTTTTATTTGATGAGATGAATTCATTTTCATTCTAAATAGGTCATTTGTCTGGAAAAGTTTAACTTGCACAACATTCATAAATTCTCCGTGGAGTGCGTACAGTCTGGCTGCTCCGAGCCCTGTCGTGTCCAGGAGACTTTGGTGCTGGCCTATTTCTATTGCCCCACCATCAAACAAACAAGAAAATTACATTAGAGGATTAACTCCCATGGGATTTTAATTAAAACCTTGACATTTTAACTAAAGAACCTTTAAAGGGTAATTGCAAAAGAGTGAAAGCTAGGTCTGTGCAACGCAGACGTTGTTGGGGGATAGAATTAATTGCTGATTATTGACGTGAGCGTTGGTTTCTTAGTGAGAGAGCCAATCTGACAAACTACAGTGTTTCAGGTATCACAGGAAATAGTTTAGGGTTTCACAGTCTCAAAATCAGCTTTCAGTGACCTCACCCGCTGAAATTTCCATCCACATTAATAGCTTCCTTTGCCATGTCAATAAGGAACAAGCTGTGTGGCCTAGTGCATTATCTTGGGAGTCAGAGACCCCGGGCTCTAATCCTGGCTTTGCCACGTGTCTGCTGGTGTTACCTTGGGCAAGCCACTTAACTTTTCCAAACCTCAGTTTCCTCTTCTGTAAAATGGAGATTATCCTACTTCTGTCTATTTGAGGTAGTTAATTTTATGTGGGATAGGGACTTTGCCCGTACTGATTATCTTTTATCTATCCTAATGCTTAATATAGTGGGTGGCACATTAGAAGTGCTTAGAGAGTACCATCATTATTATTATGAAGTAGCAGGTGGTAGCGGAAATTATGCAAGGGAATGTTGCTTTTGGGTAAACTCTTTCCTTAGGGTACATTATTGGGATTTGCCTTGCTATAGTCCAAAAATCCCTTTACTTTTGAGGGACTTCTGAGCAGTGTCCCATCCTGCCTCTTTTCCATACCCCTTCTCGACCAGAAGCCCCAAACCAAGCCTCAGTAGACCCGAGAAAAGGAATAGTCACCTGGATAAGCCAGCTTAAAGACTATTTATCTTCTGGGGCCTCTCTGTACATCTAAGACTTCTAAGCAATTTCCAGTTAGGCCTTGGAAAATTTCCTCTTGAATGGAAACATTTATATTTTTTATTCTCCTTTATAAAGAAAATAATTATTATCTAAACCTTAATCACCAAAAGTAAGCTTCATTTATAGTGTTTACAGCATCTCTGCTCACTTCCATAGTAGTTCATATCGGTCTGGTGTTCCTCTAATCTTTTTGGTAATTAATTTAAAGGGTCCAATAACAGATAATGTAATCAGAAGGATGAAATTTTCTCTAGAGAAAATATTAGAGTTCTGAGAGAAAGAAGATTTGGGGTGGAATTTGGACATTGCATTTCAACCTGTAATATCATGTTCACTGACTGTGAGTTGATTCAGTTATTTTCAGGATCAGTAAGGTGAAGTTGGGGATTTATTGAATCCAAATGACAAAAATCAAAGTTCTAATGGTGTGCCCAGTGAAAAATTCTTGCAAGTTTCCGGGACAATATTTTGGAAAATTTCAGATAAAGAGCAATCAGAGGAAGAATACTTTGTCATCACAAAATAGTTTCAGGCACTCATTTATTCTGCATTTATTCCAAATATCTGGAGAGGCAAATAAGTATATAATAGTGATCACTTTTACACAAGAAGGTATTTGAAAAAAATAGTTCTGGAAAAGCATATGTTACCTGTCAATCCTTTAGTAATGTAGAGACGGACTTTGAACATCTTCACATACAGTATCATCTTTTGAAAATGTGTTACATATCTTCTTCTTGAACTAAAATATGCTACCAGTTTCTAAAAAGCAGTCACCAGTATCTGTTTCCTCTTATCACTTCTGGGAAGGTGTGGCAAAAGCATGTTAGCTGTTTGAATTTAATTAAGCAGGGAATGTGTCTACTAATTGTGTTGAATTGTACTCTCCCAAGCACTTAGTACAATGCTCCTCACAAAGCATTCAATAGATGCCACTGATTTATTGATTGTCAGATGGAAGAAAAACCTAGAACAAGCAAGAAATGAAACAAGAAAAAATGAGCACTGTTTCTGTGAATGATGGCTAGGTTGTAACATTTAGGCGTGGTGAAGAAAGCCTGCTGTGGAAGTATTTGTTTATTGAAGCTGGATTTCCTGAAGAATTTACATGAATCTAGGACGGTCAATGTCACTTCAGAGCATTGATGGTTTCACCACTATCACAGCCAGGGAGGGAATTTCTACTAATTAGTGATTTCTTTGAAACCTTCCACCACTGAGAAAATAGCACCCCAGAGATGATTGAATTCACCAATATGTGAAAATCTGTGGTCTCTACCAAGTTGTCAGTGAAACCAGAGCCATGAATAGATCTCATTGCATATAAGAAGGGATGAACTGCTCAGAGTTTTTAGTCTTTATTTTATATATATATGTATATACATATATATATATGTATATGTATATACAGCAGAGCAGCTTCCCTGTCCAAAATGAGCATATATGAATATATATATATATATATAGGGAAGTTGCTCTGCTGTATTATACACTCACAAGTACTTAGTACAGTATTCTGCACATAGTAAGTGCCCCCCAAAACCATTTAATTGTATATTTAGAAGAGTATTTCAAAGACTGGTACCAGTGTCTAAGAAAGACAGGAAAAAAATGTGTCGTATTCCTTTAGATAGGATTTTATTAGCAAGGGAGAGTTCTTCTGAATTAACTCCAGAGGTACATTTTACAGTGTGTTCCAGCATGCCGTGATATCTCAGGAGTTTCCTACACATAAGGCAGGAACCAAAAAAATCCTCTTTTTTTTTTTTTTAGTTTACAAAAGCAAGGGACTACCAAGCAATTTTTAGCATTTCAGCAGCTACTGTGTGTGAAGCACAGTATGGAGTGCTTAGAGAAAGTACAGTAGAATCTACAAGATCCCTGCTCTTAAGGAGGTTACAATTTAGTTGGGAGAAACAGACACAAGTTTGGCTTCCCTGAAAGTGTAATCCAAAGATTACTACAAAATGATATGGTCAACTGAATAAAAATGGGAATGGATTTCTAATTCCCCTGGCACCGCCCCCCCCCCCCCCCTCACCAGTAAACAGGTAGAATGAGCATGACTTCTGATCTGCCCAATCTCTTCAAGTTCCACAATTGAAGAATCTAGAAACTAATTCCAGAATGTAAGTCTGTGAATTGCATGCAGTTTCTAGAGCATTTTCATCAGCACCATCCATTTCCCAAATTTATTGTTAAAAGATAATATAGAATCATATACAATGAGGTCCAAAAAGGCAGCCTATTCTGTACCTCAGTTTCCTCATCTATAAAATGGGAATTCAATACCTCTCGACCCTCCTACTTTGAATGTGAACCCCAAGTGGGACAGGGACTGTGTCTGACCTGATTATCTTATATCTACCCAGGTGCTTGGCCCATAGTAATCATTTAACAAATGCCACCATATTATTGTGTTTCTAAAACCTAAACTGGGTCACAGTCTTAGTAAGGAGGAAGAATAGGTACTTAGGATTAGAAACCAGATCCTTCTGATTCCGTGTTCTATCCACTAGGCAACACAGCTTCTTGAGACAGGACAATAGCACAGTGCCATTTCTTTACTGCAGTGCCGAGACCCTTTGGATGAATACCAGGGAAGCAATTAAGGTGTTTGCTACGTATTGTTGTGTTGTACTTTCCCAAGCACTTAATACAATGGTCTGCACACAGTATGCGCTCAATAAATATGACTGATTGATTGATTGATCGATCACATGTGCCAGCCATTTTTCAGGATTCCTGCTGGGCCTAGCCATTTTCTGAATAACCTTGGCTGTCCTTTGCTTAGAAACCTTCAGCGCTGATGGCAAAGCCTCACCTGGTGCTTCTCTCCTCGTGCTTGATCTGCCCCATGCCCTCTCGTCAAATTTGGGGGGACAATAAGAAATCTCAGTGGAACCACACACTGGCTTAGATCACCATCTTTATCGGCATACTGACAAATTATGTCAATTAAGAATTTACTACTTACAAAAGTACTCAAGCCTGTATAAATTTTTTTGGTTAGACTTTAATTTGAGTAGACTTAGAACTCTTACTGTCCTTGACCGTGCCGGCAAGCTTAGAAAATTTCATTTTCAATACTCAGTAGAAGGTGTGCTAGGGATTCTCATGGATCATTAACATCGATATTTTCAAAATATTTAAATAATCACTTTGTCTTTGCAAAAAAATCAGTATTAAAGCATATTGAACATGCTTTTGATGTAAAGTGATTTTTCTTTGCAGAGAAAGCCAAATACACTTGGTGGCATTCTGCCTAGAAATGAAGAAAGTGGTTGTACCATAAAATTTACTTTTACAGGGAATAATTGACATCTGCAGCTTGTTGCCAAATGATAAAGATAATTAAAGAGAGAAAATGAACCCACCCATAGGTTACTGCAAGGAAATACAAGAGCTATGCAAATGGATCTTAATGAAAACACCAGTTCCACTGGATGTTTATTGACTTTGAAGAATGGAAATGACAGATCTGTATGCTAAGATGCAGCATTTTGTGGTTAAAACTAAACAAAAAAAAGTTGCCATGTTAACATCCGTCAGTATTACAGATTCTTGTGTCAGATAGACTTCCTCAGTACAGTACTAAGAAGCGTTTCCCTAAATTTAATGAATGAAAAGTTCCTGATTAACATTTTGAAACCTGAGATCAGTGTGTTCACCAGCTTCAGTGAGAAATAAAAAAAGGACTCAGCCAATATCACTGAGGCTTAGAATTAAAGAGACATATTGAAGATATTTTTCATAGGCCCTCTTTATTTTTTCCTTATTTACATTCTATGTTTAAAGAGTAGGTATTTAATTGCCATTTTAATAGTAATAATGTTGGTATTTGTTAAGTGCTTACTATGTGCCGAGCACTGTTCTAAGCGCTGGGGTAGACACAAGGGAATCAGGTTGTCCCATGTGGGGCTCACAGTCTTAATCCCCATTATACAGATGAGGTAACTGAGGCACCTAGAAGTTAAGTGACTTGCCCAAAGTCACACAGCTGACAAGTGGCCGAGCCGGGATTTGAAACCACGGCCTCTGACTCCAAAGCCCGGGCTCTTTCCACTGAGCCACACTGCTTCTCTGAGAAAACTGAGGCACAGGCAGTTAAGCAACTTGCCCAAAGTCGTACAACAGGCTAGTGTCAGAGGTGGCATTAGAACCCAGATTCCCTGACTCCAGATACTTTAGTGCTTGGGACAGAGTACAGTGCTTGGCACATGGTAAGTGCTTAACAAATACAACACTTACTATTAACACCCGAGACACAAAAGTAATATAATAAATGCTCTTAGAAAATATCAAGTGCTTTTCAACCTTCACAGATTTCTGATTGACCAGGTGTTTATTTCAGAAGTAAAAAAAATCAGGTCTAGAATTCTGAAAGAAATTGTGATAGAGTGGATTTTACCCAATCTAAAAAATATATCATCTAATGTGAAAAGGCTTTCTGGGATACATGCACTTAGTTCCATTTACAGGAATTCAATTGTTTTTAAATGTGAGCTTAGAGCTAATTTCCATGTTGTACAGCTCGCTGTACTTTTGAAAGGAAGTCTCGTTGTTTGCAATATAGCTAATTCAAAACCTTTTACCATGAAAAATAGCATTCTGCTATGTAATGGGCAAAGGCCTTGAAGCTCAACAGTCTAATCTATTTTAGTCCAGTAGTACACTTTGCTAATAGAAGGATATTTTCTTTCCATTTATTTTTAAATGAGTCAATATTATACCTTTTATTACTTTGTATGTTTTTTGTTGTGTTTTTTATAAGAGCCCTGAAACATTTACTGGAACAACCCAATGGTATGTTCTTCAAGGCAAATGAGACGTATACTTCTAGGGAGTCAAAATAAGCAGCAAACATCAGAAAGACTTTTTTTTACCTTCTGATTGCCGTAATGTAGGATTCACCAAATGGAGCTGGAATAGGTTCAGAGAAGTGTGCTGGAGAACACACTCCATGGAGAATCTTGGGCAAGTCCCTTAACTTCCTGTGCCTCAGTAATATCATCTATGAAATGGGATTAAAATTATGAGCCCTATGTGGGATATAGACCTTGTTCAATCTGATTAGCTTGTATTTACCCCAGTGCTTAATATAATGCCTGGCACATAAAAAGCACTTAACAAATGCCAGAAAAAAAAATAGAGACATTTTCTTGGCAAGTGACGTTATCTCTTATTGGCAGGTGTCAGGTATGATAGAAGGATTAGTTGAACCTTAAACCTAAATTGAGAAGCCACCCTCCTGAGAATAGGAGAAAATCTCCAATCAGTAGATTCTCATCATTCATTCATTCAGCCATATTTATTGAGCACTTACTGTGTGCAAAGCACTGTACTAAGTACTTGGGAGAGTTCAATATAACAATGAAAGGAAACATTCCCTGCCCACAGTGAGCTCACAGTCTAGCTTACAATCAGGACTAAGTTATGTTCCCCCCTAGTTGTTGCTTTAATTCTGCAGAAGGAATAAAACATGACCACAAAGTAGGAACTTTTATGATGCAGAATCCCTCAAAAGACACATGGCAAGAACACGTGCAAAGGAGTAAGAGTGATAGTGCGAGAAGAAAGGAGCAATTGCATCAATTTGTTTTATATTCTTCTAAATTGACTATAAAATTAGAAAGTCATGAGGAGGGCTAGAGGGAAACTTTTATTTGCCTTAATTAAAATTTTAGTGGGAGTTTAGGATGAGGATGGTGGTATTTAGCTGGGAGGAAAAGAGAGAAATGATGGTAATTTTATATGACTAGTTAAAGATTAAAGTGGTAATAGGATAGTAAAACTATAAAAAAGAAAGTGTGATTATTTTATGTCTAATCACTGAAAGAAATTGGAATGTGACCTAATGTGTGCTAGGCTAAGCTCTCAATTTTAACAAAAAATGCTTTATATATAAGTACAAGAAACAATATTGATAGATCAATGGAGTCTTTTCTCTTCCTTTAGAATAAATATGCTTTCCTTACCATGACCTGATTGCTTCAGCAGAGGATGCTTATGAGATTCAGCATGGCCTAGTGGATAGGATGACCCATGTGGGGCTCACAATCTCAACCCCCATTTTACAGATGAACTGAAGCACAGAGAAGCAAAGTGACTTGCCCAAGATCATACAGCAGACAAGTGGCAGAGCTGGGATTAGAACCCATGACCTTCTGACCCCCAGGCTCTGCTCTCTCCACTAGGCCAGGTTGCTTCCAAAGTCATCATCAGAGCAAGCTTCTGAAAATTGCTCAGTTAATTTAACTCTACTGGAAAATGCACCTTAGTGTAATGCATAATGATATATAGTTCAGTCTAGCCGAGGATGAACGTCTTATAGCTAGATGTGGAGGTTTGTCAGGTGGGGTTGGGATGGACATCCCAGAATTGTGGCGCGTGTTTATTGAGAGGTCACTGGTCTCACAAACTCTAGTCCCTTAGAGTCTGATCATTCTCCCTCTGCATTTCTCAATCTGGAAGTGCATCTATTTCATACAGCTCCAGCACACCAATTTAACATGCTGCCCATGTATTAGTATCAAGGTGGCTTAGAGATCGATCTCTATCACCAGCCTAAGTTCAAAATATGCTTGAAATTCTATTTCTAAGTTAATATAAGTAGGTCAACTTAAGAAATGGAATCCAATAATTTAAGAAGCAGGTAGACTAGTAGAGTATCTTATTCGTAGGTGAACAGTAAGCAGCAAACCAATTATTATATTGTTAATCAAACAGTTGAACCAATTAAAAATAGCAAACCTAATGTATTTTATCAACATAAGCAAATCGTATTGTTGCTCTAGATTCTGTTGTTTCCTCTAGACTCTAAGCTTGCTGTGGGCAGGGTATGTGTCTCCCAACTCTGTTGTATTGAACTTTCACAAGTGCTTAGTACAGCGTTCTGTGCACAGTAATGTTTAATAAATATCACTGATTGGTATGCCATTTTATAATCTTTGACAAGATCTCCATTTTTGTATTTCTATACTTATGGGGTATGATTAAATACAGGGCGCCTTGTTTCCTAAATTGTTAGTTTTTTTTTTCTCCCAAAGAATTAATCCTTCTCAGATAACATGGAATTGCATGAATTCAATTCAACTTTAAAATGAAGTTCTTTCAGGGGTGAACATCTGATCAGAGGTTTGAAAGAACTGACAAACTGAGATTAGATGGCTTTGAACGTGGCATTTGCTAAATTGCCGGATGGTGTTACTCAAAGAGCTAATTCAATCGCATTAACTTGTTTCTTCCAGGGAGAATGACTTCTAATACTACTGCAAAATTACGCATCAGCAACAAATTTAAACTGTTAAAATCACATTCCTGGGAACACATGCAATTCAATATTGATTCAAAACAATTCAGATTCATTAACGTACAATACAAAGTCATTGTATTTGGAGGCTTGAAAACTATCAACTTCGTTTTACTGCTCTGATTACTTTGATAGTTACAGGAGGATAAAAAAAAAATTGTTGATCTATTTCTTAAGCTTTTATAAGAATTTACTGTCAAATAGACAACCAGTGATCACAAGGTATTGCTGGAATAGATACAGTCTGATGGAGATAATTATGGCAAAGATAGGCTTTGAATAATTAAGAAACAATAAATGTGGAAGCTCTCAAAGTCCTTGATCTTATTTGATCTTATCCTTTGCGTTACCCAGGATCAATGAAAGGGTTACCATCTAAAGAAAACAATAAAGCTTAATCTATTTTAATCCCATTTTTTGTATAACTAACAAAAAGTTGAGATCCACTCAAATGGAAATTAAGCTCAGCTTTAAAAAATAACAAAATAGCTTTTTAAGTATATATAAACCTTTAAGAAAATGAAGTCACTGGGGAAATGTATTCTATTTTTCTCTTAAATCAGAACACGCACAAAAATTTGTTTTTGGGGAATGAATTTTGAATATCTATTTTACCTAATGTATGTGTATTAACTTGTCGGTCAGTTGTACATACTGAGCGCTTACCTTGTGCAGAGCACTGTATTTAGCGCTTGGAAGATATATAACAATATAACAATAAATAGACACGTTGCCTGTCCACAGTGAGCTTACGGCTAGATGAGGAGACAGATATTAATAGAAATAAATTACAGATATATGCATAAGGGCTGTGGGGCTGGGGGTGGAGGGGATGAATAAACGAATATGAGCTTCAGGGTTTGAAGAACATACATGCATACAGGACCCCCCCAAACCCGCACCCCTCTGAGGAAATATGGTCCCGAGGAGTGGAAAGGAGTCGATTCTCTCACATTCTCTTATCTTTGCCTAAATTCTGTCTCAGGCCCCGTGGGCCTTACTTACTTTTCTCAACATCTGGGTTCTCCACTCGGTGGTGACATCTAGACTTGCGGCTTTCTGTTGCCAAGTTGGTGCACAGGTTGAATGGGAGGACATTCAAAATGCCGCACTAAGGGGACAGTTCTTTATTTCTAGTCAGTTTGATACTTGTATTGCCTTCAATTACTTAACTCTCCTTCAGTAGTGAGATGGGTAGGAACAGTTTTGAGATTTTCACCATATTCAAAAGAAACACGTTGAAATACAGGTCCTAGGCAGCATGGTTTTCATCACTTATTTCTGAGATAAATCCATTGACATGATACCCTCCAGGAGAAATTTATTTTTGATTACCCCTTCCCTATTACACTGTTTACCAGAAGATGCATTTTGCAGCCTGGACCCTCACTTGTTCTTTGTCAGTCAGTATGAGTTAGAATAATATTGTGACTTTGGAGCTTTGAGAGGTGAAATGAAGCCAACCGAGACCAACTTGTAAATGGAAGCTCTTGTCAAAGAGGTGCTGAATGAAATCACAAACCAACCTCAGAGTCTGCCATGGACAATATGCATCATTTAGAAATTATACCAATAGAAATCTGTAAGCAGTCAAGGGACCATAACAAACCTGAAGGTGTCCTTTTGGAATATTACTCATTAAGAATCTATCTTGTCTCTGGGGTTCATGAAACATAAGAATTATCCAGCCAATAGTTTCAAGGCACCCTTAGATAAAATATTTAGCATCTGTTAAAATGAGGATGTTTAAATGATGAAGAACACGTGCTTTTTCTTGTTGTTAAGCAACAAGGGATTGGGTTATATTCCCGATAGCATCAAATTAGTTTGGCTTAATTAATGATGGGATCATTTCAGTGTTTTAGGGTGCACTTCATGGTTTATGTGGTGCAGGATCGATGAACCTTTGCACAGACATCTGTGTAGAACAGTATGAAATGGTTTGCTTTGTTAAAAACTGGCTTTGTGGTGGATGGCATTGCTCTCTTATTCTTTGAAGAATTGTCGGTCAATAAAATAAAAATCCCAAAGGAAGATCTTATAAATCCCCAGATCACTCAATTATGTTTACCAAGCACTTCTGTGTGCAGAGTACCGTGCTAAGCTCTTGGGAGAGTACGACCCTGCAATATAACAGACACATTCCCTGCCCATCAAACATCTCCATCAAACATTTTTAGAAACACAAGAACTGTAAATACTACACATCTATCCATGCACATCCATAACACACTTGTTTCTGTCATTTGAAGTCACGACAATTCATTTTCCAATTTAACTCAGGCGGAACATTTGTAAGAAAAATACATTTCAATCATGTCTGTAGTGTTTTTCTCCAACTTGAACGTTCATTAATTTCATTAGGATTGTAGGACCTCAATCTACTTTGCTAAAATGGACAGGCAAATTGGATATTGACCTTTTGGCATTTCAACACAATAGAATGCTATGAAAGCCCAGTCCCATAATAAACCCATCGGAATAACATGCTCTCAAGAGTAAAAGGCTCATCCATGCATGAGGACTCCTTTTAAGTAAACAAATAGGGTAATATTCAAAAGATATTGGTTGCCATAAAAGAAAATAGACACGCAAGTTGTTTGTGGAGGTGCTTACCATAGGTTGTGAGTTTCTGCGACAGGGAGGATCATTATATGGTCAACTGTGATGAAAACGAAAATGAGTTTACATGTGGGTTGGGGGAAGAGTTTTCCTTGGGGGAAAGGTACAAGCTGAAGAACACAAAAGATCTGAATGCTATTTTAGAATATTTTTGACAAAAATCCTATCTGTTTTGTAGGGGATGTGTATTCTGTAGAAAGATAACATAATATCAGTCAAGAGAGATTACGCTTCTCTAGTCTGCCAATTCTAGCAGCTGTACCCGCACAGCCCTTATGCACTTTGTATAAATTATATATTATAATTTATTCATTCATACTTATAATGCAGAATGGCCTACTAGAGAAGCAGCATGGCCTGGTGGAAAGGGTCTTGCCCTGGAAGTTAGAGGACCAGGCACTGCCAGGTGCCTGCTTTGTGATCTTGGGCAAGTCACTTAACTTTTCTGTGCCTCAGTTACCTCATATTTAAAATGGGGATTAAAATCTCCCCCCCTTCAATTTAGACTGAATACAGTGTGGGACAGGGACTGAGTCCAACCTGCATCTGACTTCTATCTACTCCAGTGCTTAGAATAGTGCTTGACACATAGTAAGCTCTTAACAAGTGCCATTAAAAAAAGTTTGTCTCCCCCTCTAGACTGCCTGCTCATTGTGAGGAGGGAATTTGCCTACCAACTCTGTTATATTGCACCCTTCCAAGTCCTCTGTACATAGTAGGCTCCCAGTAAATACCATTGAGGATGATGATAGTCCTCCTACTCATTAAGCACTTACTGTGTGCAAAGCACTGTCCTAAATGATGGGACTAATCGGAAGGGGATAGAAAGAAAAATGAAATATGTTATTTTACTGGTCTATAAAGCTATAGTTCTCTCCTCTCCTGCCCCAGCCTCTAGGAAATGAAGTTCAGTTCCGGTTAAAGCAAGGGCAAATTGGAGATGTTGAAGGAACAGAGTTGGTGAATTAAGTTGATCAGGAGAATGAAGTCATTTCTATAAAATAAGATTCTTCAGTCTGGTGTCACTCAGTAGTATTCATGTAACACCAACTGTGTGCAGAACATTGTCCTAAGCACTTAGAAAAGATAGTAGGTATGATCCCTGCCCTCAAGGATCTGGGGAGAAATAAACACTAAAACAACTTACACATAAGAGGAAGGAAAATGGATAACTAGGCATGTAAGTACTTAAATGATAGAGTATGATCGAGAGTGCTATGTATGGATTTAAGTACCCCTGTATATAAGTGCATGGTAGTTTCAAGATAAAGCATGGGAGGGCACATATTTGAAGTCCACAAAACCATTCAGGTTGTGGACAGAAAATGCTCATAATTGCCAAATCCCACAACATCAGAACCTGGGACTATCCATCAAGGCTTCGCAGGGCTTAAACAAAGGAAAAACTTATTTACAGAGAAATTGTTGAGTTAGACTGGTGTTCTGCCTGAGTAATAACAATTCTTATTTTTTTTTCAAAAATGAATGTTCAGAATATGGAAACATGACCCTTTAAATATAACCGTAATGAAAACTGCATTTCCCCCCATTAAGGGCATGGTCTCTACTTGCACGTGTTTATGTCCTGTTAGTGTTAATGCTTCTGAAATTAATTTCAGTTTCACTAGTCAGTCCCCAGTGAAGCTCTGTAAAGAGAAAACAGCATATGCCTTGGCGTCGCTTCTCTTGATTAGCCTGGCTTGTACTGTGCTATGATTTCCTCTTTCAATCCTCTTGAGGAGTCTGAAGAACATTCACTTGACTTATTTGAAGTCCCAGCAGTGAGGAGTGTGTATTTTCAAAACATATTTCCCTAGGATTGCTCATCCACGAATAGAACCTGATTTTCTGTTAAGTCTGATTTTCAGTATTTTCAACAAGGTTTATTAAGGTGTCTTAGTAACAGCCACTATAGTACCTTCCTCAGAGTCACCAAGGAAAACTGTAATCTCTGAAATGCCGAGTGCCTTATTGAACCTAATCGGTACAATATTTCATGAATATTTCCCTGGAAATATCGCCGAAAATGAAGGCAGGGCTGGGTGGAAAATGATGTTGTGTTTGAATAAAAGGTGTTATGGGCGTGGTGTCTTTTGGCCCATTTTAAGAGACACTTTATATAAGAATCCAGGAAGAAAAATAGCACAATTCCCCTTATGTGCATGGCTTTTTTCCCCTGAAGTTGTGCTGAATTCACTGACTCTCCCTGGCCTCTTATATCAAGGAATCCCTTTGATCAGAAAGACAATTTGGACAAGGCAGACGAAACAGTCACTTTGTCTAGTAAACTTGTTTTGACAGCCTTTTGTATATGTATTTGTGTAAATACTGAGAGATGGCAGGCAGGGGTTTAGAGAGAGGAGACATGGGAGGAAATAGGAGAAATTCATGGTTGTGTATTCAAAGATGAACTGCTCTAAGTTAGATGGCAGTATCACGGGCAATCTTTTAGATAAGTGGTGCACTTTAAAATTCTCTCTTCAGGTCTGGCAAAATTGTGGCAGGGAAGGAAAGCATTGCAGATGAGTGGATAGAGCCTGGGTCTGGGGTCAAAGGGCCTACGTTCTAATTATGGCTCTGCCACTTGTCTGCATGTGTGCATGGGCAAGACACTTAACTTCTCTATTCATTCATTCATTCAATAATATTTATTGAGCGCTTACTATGTGCAGAGCACTGTACTAAGCGCTTGGAATGTATGAATCAGCAACAGATACAGTCCCTGCCCACTGACGGGCTTACAGTCTAATAGGAGAAGACAGACAGACAAAAACAATAGCAATAAATAGAATCAGGGAGAAGTACATCTCATTAAAACAATAGCTCTAAATAGAATCAAGGTGATGTACATCTCATTAACAAAATAAATAGGGTAATAAAAAATATATAGAAATGAGCGGACGAGCACGGTGCTGAGGGGAGGGGAAGGGAGAGAGGGAGGGAGGAGCAGAGGAAAAGGGGGGGGGAAGGGAGCTTAGCTGAGGGGAGGTGAAGGGGGACTAGAGGGGCAGCAGAGGGAGCAGAGGGAAAAGGGGAAGCTCAGTCTGGGAAGGCCTCTTGGAGGAGGTGAGCTCTAAGTAGGAGGTGAGCTCTAAGTAGGTTCTACTTTATGCCTCAGATACCTCATCTGCAAAATGGGGGTTAAATACTCCTTCCTCCAAGTTAGAGTGTGAGTCTCATGGGAGGTGGGGACTATCCAACTTGATTATCTTGTGTCTACCTTAGTACTTAGTACAGTTGTCTGGCACATAGTAAGTGCTTAACGAGTACCATTATAAAAAAAAATAAAAATAAAAATTCAGTGTCCCCAGAAGCAAAGGTGCCAATCACCTACATTCCTAGAAGCCATTTGTTATCTCTGGGAGGGATTTGCATTCATTTCCAGGAGGTAAGTTGAGTACACCTCTGGGGAGAAGTTTGTCTCAGATTCCTGTGTAATAAGCAGTCGGAGGAACTGGGTTCTAATCTCAACTCCACCACTTGCCTGTCCAGTGACCTTGGGCAAGTAATTTAACTTCTCTGCAACTCAGTTTCCTCCTGCAAAATGGGGATTCAGTACCTGTTTTCCCTCCAATTTAGACTGTGAATGTCATCTAATTCCAGATTATATTGTATCTACCCCAATGCTTAGTACAGTGCTTGACACAACAAATACCAAGGTGATTTGATCATTATTAATTATTATTATCACTGTTACATTGACAACTTTTAAATAACATAATTACTTTCATATATTTACAGAAAGGACAGATTGCCCAATAGACTGATTCTCTCTCTGAAAGGATAAATCCATTCCCATTCCTTGAGATATGGGACCCTGGACTCAGTTAAGTGTAAATTTAAGTTAAGTTCCTGTTAAGTTTTCAGCTAAATCCGTACCAATGAGACCAAGCTTTTTCTTGAAAATCTGGAAAGGGTTTACTTATTCAGGATTTTCACCAGTCCACTCTTCCTCATCTAAGTGTGATAGTTAAATGCTTATTTAAGCATGGAGATGCACATAGTTAACACCTCTTTGGCAAAGGGGATCTCATCCTGTACTTGACCCCCAACAAGCTGGGTTGCTTTGGCCGCGATTGTGACTGCACGGAGAGCAATTTCTGGCCGATCAGAATTCAAATGTAATTGTTTAGTGAACTAACATTACTGATCATCAGAGAAACTGATCCCTAAGTGCACTTAAAATGAAACCCTGCTACTAAAAGTAAAGAGAAAAACTTGTTGACTTCTTCAAAGTAATAGCAGTAAGGGCATTTATTGAATGCCCGGTCAGTACAGTGCACTGTATCGTGTTCATTTTAAATCACCTTTCTCAACATACCAGCTCTAAATATTCTTTGGGGCACCGCTAAGGATACCTCATCTCATGGTCATAATCGCCTATACTTTATCCAGTGCTATTAAGTGAGTTGGTGAAGTTGTATATTAGTAACAAATTTGACAGCCCCTAAGTGCTTATGTTTCAGGCAGAAGCATTACTTATAAATGTTATTAACAGGACTACTCTCCCTTTATTCTTGTATTTCTTCCAAAGGATCCCTTTAGGCGTCCAAATGCCTACTCTCCAAATTACACTGACTTTTCTCATTTTCTCTGGTAATGTTGAATTCCAGCAGATGGACCCTATCTTCCGCCCCTGTATTCCTTAGGCGATATATAACTCTAATTCCATACTTGAAATTACACTCCACAGAAGAAAGCGGTAGTTTCTTTCCTAGATAATGGTTTTGAGAGGATAACCAACTTTTAACAAATACAAAGTGGTATTTTAGCAATTACAAAATTGACTCCGTGCATTAAAGCAAGAGCACTAGAACATTTCCAGCTTTAATGTCTCTATAAAAGTTGGAGTGCAAGAGCATCTCTATATGTTGACACAGAAACGAATCCATTTTTAAATATTGGCAAATCCAACCTGTAATTCAAGAAAGAATGTTCTGTGATGGAAAATGCCACTGGCTAATTAAAAAAAAAAACCTAATCTTTCTCAACCGAGTTAGTAGCCAACATTCAATAAAAAATGCTTACTTTAAAAAAAAAAAACTTTAAGGAAGCAATATTTTACCTTATTCTTCTAAATTTTAAATCTGATTCCTGTCTCTTTTGAAAGATCTGATTACCCATTTGGAATTCTTATTTTTTTTGTCTTTCATTGTAATCTGGGGCTGATTTTTCAAATGTAGAGTTGTCAAGGCCATGATGCCGTTCTAAACAAGAACGCACAGTAGCATCAGTGAGTTCCCCACTGAGTATACTTAAATCCCACACCAGTTTGAGTGGAAGCTACCTGTGGGCAGGGAAGAGGTCTGGCACTTTTATGCTATTTCTCCAAGCCATTAGTAGAAATGCATTGTAGTGAGAGGTGCTCAATAAATATGGTGGTTACTATCAGCCAAGGAAACCAATGAAAGGTCAAGTCTGCTCTGATGTCCAGAGCAGCAGCATGGCCTAGAGGCTAAAACCTGGGCTTGGGAGTCAGAAGGACCTGAGTTCTAATTTCAGATCTTCCACTTGTCTGCTGCGTGACCTTGGACAAGTCACTTTACTTCTCTGAGCCTCAGTTACCTCATCTGCAAAATGAGAACTGAGATTGTGAGCTCCATGTGGGACAAGGGACTGTGTCTGACGCATTTGCTTATATCTGCCCTAGCTCTTAGTACAGTGCCTGGCACATAGTAAGTGTATTATAAATATCACAGATATTATTATCATTATTATCCAGAGAGAGATATGGCCACATATCTTCCACCTTGGGTCCAGAGCTCCCACTAGGTGGAAGCACTGCTCTGGGACTGTAGAGGATAACAGTGTTAAGGAATACCGTAAACTGGGCTAGAGCAGCCTATGGAGGAGGTAGGGAAATATGGTCCTATCATCTCCAGGTCAGCCCTCCCCCATAGATTACTTTTGCTCCAGGTCCGGTTTCAATGGCCCTGGGTCTCAGAGTAGGCCTGGGATTGCTGCGGCAACAGCAATGTGGCTCAGTGGAAAGAGCGCGGGCTTGGGGGTCAGAGGTCACAGGTTCTTATCCCGGCTCCGCCGCTAGTCAGCTGTGTGACCTTGGGAAAGTCACTTAACTTCTCTGTGCCTCGGTTCCCTCATCTGTAAAATGGGGATTAAAACTGTGAGCCCCACGTGGGACAACCTGATCACCTTGTATCCCCCAGTGCTTAGAACAGTGCTTTGCACATAGTAAGCGCTTAACAAATACCACAATTATTATTATTATTACTCCCTTGGCAAGACCGTGAGCTCGTTGTGGGCAGGGAATGTGGCCGGTTATTATTGTATTGTACTCTCCCAAGCGCTCAGTATTGTGCTGACCACACAGTAAGGACCCCATAAATACAAATGAATGAATGAATTGCTGTGGCAGCATTAGAGAAGTGGTGGCTAAGTACTGTCATGGGGCTCCAGTGCTTTTCAAAATCTGTATCCACAGTGAGCCCCTTCCCCAGCCCTTCCTCTGAACCTTTTGGAATTCTCAGAAGAGTCCAGACTCTCAGGGGATAATGTGGGCAGACAGTGATGTTCTTCCATTTACTGGGTTAGAGTCTGCCAAAGCAAAGTCCTTTATGCCCTGCAATCTACTTTCCTGTTTTCTACGGAAAACCATGGTGGCCAGTTTAGAGTTCCCAGATTTTCACTCTTTATAGAGCCTGGAGATACATTATGCCCTTGACTTTAAGTGACAGTGTCTTAATCCTATTAGAAATTCACCATACACCCAGAATGGGAAAAGGGTGGGGCAAAAGTATACTCCATTCCCAAATTTTCTCCATCATAAAGAAAAAAAACACAAATTGGGATGCCTGAGAAGTATAGTCCATGAGCTCTTCTTATCATCATCATCATAATAATAGTATTTAAGAGCTTATTGTGTTCCAAACAACACTGTTCTAAGCTCTAGGGTAGATACAACCAAATGAGACACATAGGCTCCCAGTCTAAGGAGGAAAGAGAACACATTTAATCCTCATTTTACGTGTGATCAAACAATGACATATCAATCAACCACTGAAAAAACTAAGGCATAGAAAAGTAAAATGACTTGTCCAAGGTCACACAGTAGGTCAAATTGGAATCAGAACTCAGGTTTCCTGATTCCCAGGCTTAATGCTCTTTCCTGTAGATCCCACCAACAATCATGTCAGAGAGGATACTACCCGATCGTAACAGTTCTTGTCAAGCTAGAATAAGACTAGTAGCAAATGATGATAGCGTTCATATTACTGCACCAAACAAAGCTATGCTTTGTGGTGAAGAACAGCTCACAGACACAGGTGCCAGATGCATCTTCTTCTAGAAAAATGATCTCTCTACAGATTAATAATTGGATTATCTTTCAGACAGTCACTCAACTCAGGCCTCCCAATCAATTCACCAATGGTTTTTCTTGAGCGCTTACTGTGTACAGAGCACTGTACTAAGCATTTGGGAAAGTTCAGTACAATAGAGCTGGTAGGCACAATTGCTGCCCACAAGGAGCTAACAGGTGAGAGGGGGGACACAAACATCAAAAAAAAAAATAAAGATAGAGAAAATAGAAAAGAAGGATATTTAAAGAAACCTAAGTCCCAAAATGTTACTTTGCTATCCTATACTTAATGCTACTCTACACCAAATGCCATTATACCCCAGCTGTGTACCCAATAGCTAATATTTTTTCCCTTTACTCTCTCAATTATAAATCAGTAGAGTTATGCATTGTCTGTTGTATTTAATGTGGTATAATTTGCATAGGAATAGCAAATTAACCCTGTAAATAAACCTAGCAGTAAGGACCACTTTATATTTGTCTTCCTTTGTAATCTCTACATTACAGAATACTACAAACTTGATTTTAGAATTTCCTTCCAATTAGAGAGACTCTAATTGACTTTTTAACTCTTCCATTTCCATAGTTCCCTTTATGTATCTGGTTTATTTGTAAGTTTAATATCCTATTACAAAACAACTGTGATAATAATTATTACTACTAATAATAACAACAACAACAAAAGCCTGGGATTATCTTTTAGAATAGCTTCTGGAGTCACTGAAAAATGCATTGGCCATTGTAACGTTGTTATATATCATATATCCATTATGGAATTTAATTAGCTCTTATAAAAAAGTTTTAGATTTTAATATTTCCAGGATAAAGTGGATAGGCCTGAGGTGCATATTTTCCATTTATAAAATTCTTCCTGGAATATGAACAATCAATTCAACAGTTGCTTTCTAGCCAACACCGATAACCAGGTGGGCTGCTCTTTTCAAAAAACTGCTAGGTTGAGGAGGCTTTGGTTCATGGCTTCTGCCTGAGGAGAAAGAACATCTGAGCGGATTTGGCATCTCTCTTCAAATGAGGTGACAAAATCATAAAGTTGACTACCAGCTTTCAGCATTCAATTGTGCTGGAATCTTCCTCACTCACTGGTTTCTGAGGCTTCCTTATTTTCTAGGGACACCCACTTCAGCTACTCCACTCCTTTTATGAATGAAATACTGTGTTGAATGAAAATTGTGGATGGAAACTGTATTTATTGACCACTCGTGTGAAGAGAGCACTGTACTAACACTTTGGGGAGTACAATACAACAGAGTTGGTGGATATGTTCTCTGTCTTTAAGGAGCTTACAATTTGGAGGGGAGATGGGCTTTAAAATAAATTACAGATGTGAGGCGGGGGTGAATGTCAAGTATGCCCAGTACCCCAGCAGGATTGCCCAGCCTGGCTCCTTGCATTTCCATGTCTCAAGCACGGCAGTGGCAGTGGGGCAGCAGGAGCAACCACTGTCCTCCCCCACCACGGGGATCAGCCTGAGAAAATGAGCTCAGGACAGCCCAGGGAAACATGTCAGTCATTTATATTTACTGAGCGCTCACTGTGTGCGGAACACTGGACTAAGCACTTGGGAGAGTACAATATAACAGACACATCCCCTGCCCACAATGAGCTCATTAGCCTCAGCCCAAGCTTTAGATTCTACAGTAAACTCCTTGTGCACGAAATTATGTTTTGTATTGCTGCTGTAATTTTCCAATGCTCTCTTTAGTGCATACCTCTCAGTGGGTACTCAATAAATGTCATCACTACTCCTACTAGCCAAGTAGTATTTATCTGTTTGCTTTTTAAAGTTTTCACCTTTAGATGAGGACTAGAACTGTGTTTGTTATAAAGGTTTGTTTACATTGTTGCTCCACGTTTCCCGATTTATGTTGTTGCAAAATGGTTCTCTCTATAGGGAGTGTATAGAAATTAGTTGAATGTATCTTGGATAATACTTCTAAGAAGGGGATTGGAGTTAGAAACCCTAATTTTAATGGTATTTTTGACTCGATGGTACGAACTGTAATCCGGGTTATATTGCCTGTTTTATGTTCCTCTATCTCTTTTATTGCTAAAGAGCTAGCAGTGCTGGCCATGCAAATGTGCCCTATAAATAACAATTGCTATTGAGCTGCCTTAGGTTCACCGATATGTTTCACTTGAACAACCAAAACCTCATCAGGCAGTAACCCATTTTGTATACTGCATTTAAATAATAGTCACAGAACAGAATTATTATATCGTCCTCAAATAAATGCACTTTACTTTGACAATTACTTCATGCATCTCATTGAAGTATATCACATCAAAAGTTAAACATGCAAAGGTCAGGCCACTATAGATAAATAATCGAGTGTTCAGTCATTGACTATTCAAAGGTTAAACCTCAACACCAGCCCTAAACTTCGAAGAAATTATGCTAAAGTCTAGGCTCCTCCACCCCTGAAGGCATATCCACACCTCTGTTTAGCCACTCTCCCAATTACTCCTTTTAATTATAGGGGAATTTCCAGGTGTTACCAGTCCTCTGATAGACATTCACTGCTTTAAGAGGCTCCAAAATGGTTTCTTGAAGACCTTCCCAGTTAAACTGAGGAAAGCTAACCCTCCCTGCCCCTGGATATGTCTTTCCCCCTTCCAGGGCTCTACTTCACCTTCTGTGGCATAGAGAAGAGGAAGCGTTGGTGTCTAGTCTGCCCTGACTTGTTTTCCACACCTTGTACTTGGCTCTGTAGCCCTCTCCCAACCCCGCATCCCTTCTTCATATCCCAGTGTTACAGACAGAAAGAAGAGATATTGAAACAAGGAGGAAGTAACTCTAGCCAGGTCACTGGATTTGTTTGGGCCACACCTCTGCCCACCTTTATAAGGTTGTTTGGAATTTTCTGGGAGGACTTTGCTTTGGGCCAATGGGGCAGAAAGGTCCATGCCCCTGAGGTTGGAGCTGGGCTCTAGTAAGGACTGGGCAGAAGTTCCAGTTATTTAGGAGTGGGATGTGTATGGACCAATCTTGTCTAATGCCGTCAAGTAATTTCCTAACCATGGCGACTCCATGGACACATCTCTTCCAGAATGCCCCTCCTTGGTCTGGTAGTGTAGTTTCCTTGGTAAAAATATAGAAGTGGTTTATCATTGCCCTGTACATTGCACTGCACCGTTAATTTGTGTCTCCATCCTCAACTCTCTCCCATGTTGCTGCTACCCAACAGAGGAGAGTTTTGACTTGTAGCAGATTACCTTCCACTCACTAGTCACTGCCCAAGCTAGGAATGGAGCGGGTATGCCTCTGCTTGACTCTCCCTCTCATAGCTGAGACTGGTAGAGTACTAGAAACTCTCCAGGTACGATCCTTAGAGGGGGTATGGACCAATAGGCCTGAACTAATGCGTGTAGTGTTATTTCTCAGGGGTTTGTTCCAAGCCACATTTGGGATACAAGGGAAGGTTCGTATGGGTTGGTCCGATTATGGGCTTGATTTGTAGAAAATTTCAGCCTAACTGGAGTGATACCTCAGGGTTCCTCCCAAAAGCTAAACCAAAGCATGGTCTGCTGGTGAGACAGCTAACTAAGAGAGTAATGTGTCTTAAAAACCTTCAGGAGCTCTCCATCTCCCAAATCTCCCCTCCAGCATTCTCTCGCTCTGTATTACTTATGGAGTTTTGATTGTAGAGTTGTTTGTTTAGGTAGAGTTCAGTCATGGTCACTGGGGCCAATACAGCCTTATTAAAGGGAACCTGGATAGTATTCCTGGGTCCATAGTTCACCTTGGTGCTTTTCCATATAAGATGGTTGTATTTGGTCATGGTTTATGGATATAAAGCAGTGAGCACCACGTTTTCTGTATATTCCAGCACCAAGAATAAGGGAACAAGAGGGTGGGGGTGGTATTGTTACAGGAATGAGTAATAATTTCAGAATCCATGGGCTGTGACTTCTAGCTCTGCTTCACTACCTACAGCAGGTAATCCAGACGGGAGTTTGGAAAGAAGGGAGAGAGGAGTATTGAGAGACATTAACTCCCCCAGGAGAAGAAGTGATGTGGAGCCTCTAAAACATGGAGGGGATTCTTGATGTGAGAAGCTAGAGAATGGTCAGGGAAAGAAGGTGGCATCGAGGGGAGGGGGCAAGTGAAGAAGCGGGAGTAGACCAAAGAGCAGATGATCAGAGAAGTTCCCCAAGGAGGCCCTTGAAGTTGTCAGTATTCCAATTTTTTCTTGACTTGAGGCAATTCTTTTCTAGTGATTGCTGAGTCCTCAAGTAGAAGTAGTAAAGCTAAAGCCATTCCCGAGTTTGAATGAGTGTGGATGTGTACATGAGATATTGTCTTCCCTGTGCAGTGTTGTAAACTAACTTAAAAACACATTGGTTGATGCCTAAGGCCAGAGAAAGAAAAGCTCATTGAGAATTAGTGCCTACCAGGAAGGGAAATTTGAACTCGAAAAGATGCTATTTTAGTTCTATTCAGGGACCAATATACTCTTCCTCTTTTTATTTTACAAGAACCTGATTGCCAATCTCTGGCAATTACCTGCTTGACTTCTCTTCATTCAGAACTAGATGATATTTTCTTCCACAAACACTTGAACTACTATAAAAGAGTAAGAAATGAAAAGAACATTAACTTCTGCATATTAACCTTATGGATTTTCAGCTAAGCAGTTGCTATCTTCTATTTGTTTTCTGTAGTTTGGGAAATGGAGCAGTTAACACTACACTAAGACTTAATGAAAAGTAAACTTCATCCTAACAACTTCCTCTGAAACCTGGCTTCCTTTATTACTTTATATAGGGCCATTATGCAGCACATTGAGACTAATATGAAGACTGTAGACTGTAAGCTTGTTGTGGGTATAGAATGTGTCTACCAACTCTGATATACTCTCCCGGATGCTTAGTACAGTGCTCTGCTGAGAGTAAACAATAAATATTAAAGAATTATTGAAGAATCTAAAATACACTACCACCAGCACATGGAAATTGGAGAGATTTTATTTGCTTACGGAGATGACCTGGTAATGAATGCAGTAAATTACTATTAAACAGATTAAATGTGAGACACTGATCAGTTGGACATTAGAAAACTGGGTGAGAAAGTATGGAAGAGTCAGTGCAATGTCTATCCCAATATCCCAATACTAGGGTAGTTAATATCTCCCCTTTTGTAATCTCTTAGGTTGCAAATCCCACAACACATAGTTTAAATACAATCCATAAGGCATTCTGTGAAATCATATTTAATGGAGGACACTGGAAAAAAACAACAATAATGATTGCTCCAGGCATTCTCAAAATACCATTAAGGCCTTATGTGTTGTGGGCCTTATAACCTATGCGATTTTGAAGAACCCCAAATTTAACACATCATACTTAAAATTTTAAGTTAACATGATTAATGTTTGAATGAGTAAATCACCTGCTATTGAGATGTACAATATATCCTAAAATATTTGTTCTACCTATTAATCCTTGCTTGTCCTGATATAGCCAGCGTATTATTTTGAAGTCTCTTCTTCCTGGTAAGCAATAATAATCTATTTATGGTAATCTTGCAGGACACTTGAGTTAATTAGACAGGATTGCTCCCTGCACCCAGGAATTTTTGTATCCACTGGTGAGAGGATTCACCTTTTAGATAATGACTGTCACGGTGTAGCATTTATACAGGGTCATACAGGTGACACTTAAGGACTTCCCATTATCCTCTTTATTTCACGTCCAGCATGACTCAACACTATTTGCAGAGTATTATACTAAGCACTTGGGAGAGTACAATACAACCAAATTAGCAGACATATTCCCTGCCCATAACAAACTTATTGTGTAGAAGGGGAGAAAGAAATTAATATGAATACATAAGTAATTTATAATACATGATTTAAAATCTCCTATCACTGAAGTAGGGATGTCCCCTGGACTGCTATCTATTCTGTCTGCCAGCAGTTCTGGTTCATTCTTAGAAAAAGAATGACATTTACTCGACTCACATTGGAAGCCAGATTGAAAGAATGGTAATGTAATTTTGGACTCTCTCTTGGTTCCCTTCTGTCCTTTCCACTTCCTTTATTGCAAATTTAATCTTTTCTCCAAGTGCTGAATAAAGCAATTGTTCAGGCTATGTGATGAATCCAGCCCACCCTGTTGCTTTGAGTGAATTTGGGGGGTTCCCACACCTTCACTGTAGCAACCCCACAGCCAGAGGTCACAAAGGTCACATATCTATATACCAAATCTGGAGAAATAAGACATATAATCACCATGGTCCTGAGGCAGCTTATCTGAAAGGCCCAATTTAAAAATAAAATAAAATAAATTTCCACAGAGAACTAGTACTCTGTACCACACCTAGCTTAAAGGTTGGCACAAATCTTGTGCTCAGGGAACTTATTTTAGAGAGAAAGAAAGTATAGCAAGCAGACACCAGGAGGTTGTGTCTGTTGAGCAAATAGTGAAATGAAAATTTTGACAGCAATCTGGTCAACACAGACAGACAATTAATTCCCCAGGATATTCAGCAGGTTCTTAATTCACAGAGTCTGCTATCAATTTTTTAGTGTGAATACTTGGCGTTGGCTGTCTATAGTGATCAGATTAAATGAGTCATTTTCAAATCCTCTCTTTCCTTTGCATACAGTACACCCAGCCACATGACACTTCTGGGATGACATTTTGTCAAACACTTAGTGGGGATGGAGAGGTGGAAAAGAAACTATTTCCATATTTCACTCTTTTCCTCTCTTGTATACTTTGTTACTGGGAACTGTGGGAAGGAGGCTAATAATAATGATGATTTGGGTGCTTGTTAAATGTCTACAATATGTCAAGCACTATACTAAAAGCTGGAGTAGATAATAATAATAATTATAGTACTTGTTAAGCGTTTACTATGTGCCGATCACATTTCTAAGCACTGGGGTAAATACAAGTTAATCAGGTTGGACACAGTCCTTATCCCACAAGGGGCTCACAGTCTTAATCCCTGTTTTACAGATGAGGTAACTGAGGTCCAGAGAAATGAAATGCCTTGTTCATGGTCACACAACAGACAAGTGGCAGAGCCAAGATTAGCACCCATGTCCTTCTGACTCCCTAGCCAGTGCTCTATCCACTAAACCACACTACTCTGTATAAGATAATCAGGCTGAAACACATTCCCTGTCTCACAAGAGGCTCACAGTCTAATGAAGTGGGAACAGGATATGAACCACCATTTTATCAATGAGGAAAATGAAAAACAGAGCAGTTAAATGATTTATCCAAGGTCACACAGGAGGCAAAGGGTGGAGCCAGGATTTGAATCCAGGTATTTTCACTCCCAGGCCCATGTTCTTTACACTAGACTACACTCAATCTTGAGGAGGGAGAGAGTGAGAAGGGAGATATAGGAGGGTGTGAAATTGCTGCTAGAGTTCGGTATAAGTAGGACCAGTAGCTCAAAGGATATGAGATTAAATACAATATCTGGATTGACTTGATTTTCATATGAAAACATCCAGGGTTGAGTCTTAGCTGACGTCCCCAACGACAAGGAGAATTGAATCCCTTTGAGTAGGGTCATACAGAGCAGGCCATCAACCAATCAATCAGTGATGTTTACTGAGTGCTTACCATGTGCATAACATGTAGCTTGGGAAAGTACAATGCAGCAGAATTAGCAGACATATTCCCTGCTCATAACAATCTTACAGTCTAGTAAAGGAGACAGATGTTAACATGAATGAATACGTAATTTGTAATATACGATTTAAAGGTGTGTACATAAGTGCTGTGGGTTTAGGGGTGGGTAAATATCAAATGCGCTCAGTTCACAGATCCAAGTGCATAGAAGGGAGACCGAGCTGGGGAAAAATTGGCTTTAGGGAAATCTTCTTGGAGAAGATGTGACCTTAATAATGCTTTGAAGGTGGAGAGAATTGTGGTCTGGTGCATATGGAGGGGAAGGTAGTTCCAGGATAGCAGGAGGACATGGGAAAGAGGTTGGTAATGAGATTGACGAGATCAGGGCACTGTGAGTAAACTGGTTCTAGAGGAACAGAGTGTGCGGGTAGGAGATTAGTGAGATGAGGTAGGATGAGGCAAGATGATTGGGTGATTTAATGATGCAAACAAACACAATTTCCATGTGCACACAAAAATGAGTGACCTCTGAATTATCCCAGTCACGTTGCCAGACCCAGGCAGAGGACAGAGGGGGCAAGAGAAGAAAAGAGAATGCAGGCAAAGGAAGGACTTTATTTTAGTTGAGTACATCTTGTTTGTCTCCCAAGTTTGAATTTGCCAATAATTTTTTTCCTACCCTAATAATTCTGACTCTCAGACCTATTAAGGACATTACTTCTTCTTTGATATTTCAGTTCATTCACTTTTTCCCTAATTCCCTCACCAAACTCACCTCACATCTTTAACCATTCTGAGCGGAGAGGGACAGTCGGTAAGGCAGTACAATGTAATCAAAAGTAAACATTCTTTGTTTTGATTAAGCCAGGATTGCAAACAAGTTCTACCATAAAGTAAATCAAAATCACCCTGATAAGCTGCACTCTCTGAAATGCTTATTTTTGGTTTTCATTTAATTACCCAGAAAAGAGATACAATTTAAACAGAGGCCTAGGAGACCACCTGGAGAATAATTCCACACTTTATGACTTCCCGTGGTTTCATTTATGTAGCAATCATAATTAGAAGGCAAGAACCCTTGTAGTCCTGTACACTTGAAGGATTTTATGTAGATCCATGATTTTATCAAGATGCCATCAATAGACTCATGATCTAGTTAAACACAGTGTTGTTTGCACAAGGGAACATTATTGCTCAATTGCCAGGGCTCAGTAATATATTTTCATTTTTTCCTAGAAATCACTTAGCACCTGTTCCCTATCATTTATCAATCTCTGGTATTTACTGGGCATTTTTGGTGTATAGAGCATTGTACTAAGCAGTTAGGAGAGTTCAATAAAATTGGTAGGCACACTTCCTGCACTCAAAGATATTGCAGTCAAGACATTAAACCACAGAGTAGAAAAATATACACTCATGTATAAAATATACATATAGTACAAGTAAAAGTTCTGTGGAGGTGAGCTGACTATCAAAGTACTTAGGGGGCATAGGTGATGGATCAGCGAGGGAGATTAGGGTGAGAAGGCGAGAGGTTAGTCAGGGAAGGCTTCTTGAAGGAGATAGGATTTTAGGACAGTTTTGAAGATGGGGAGAGTGGTTGGTCTATTGAATATAAAGTGCAAGGGAGTTCCAAGCAAGAGATAGGGTTGAGCAAGGGGTCCATAGTAGGAGAGGAGAGAATGTGGGACAATGAGTAGGTTAGTGTTAGAGGAGCAATGTATGTGGGGTTTGGACCCGAGAGATGTCAGAGTCAGGAATGTCTGCAAGGACATGGATGCAGTAAACGAGGATGGGTATGACAAGAGCTTAGACCAGCATGACAATAGTTTGTATGGAGAGGAAAGAGTGGGCTCTCCCAACCCCATAGCACTTATATATACAGTGGTAATTTTATTTATTTGTATTGATGTCTGTTGATTTGTATCTGTCTTCCCCCTTCTATACTGTGAGCCTGTTGTGGGCAGTGATTGACACTCTTTATTGTTGTATTGCCCTTTCCCAAGTGCTTAGTAGAGTGCTCTGCACACAGTAAGCTCTTAATAAGCTGCTTTTTGGGAAGCAGTGTGGCTTGGTGGAAAGAGCACGGGCTTGGGAGTCAGAGGTCATGGGTTCTAATCCCAGCTCCACCACTTGTCAGCTGTGTGACTTTGGGCAAGTCACTTAACTTCTCTATGCCTCAGTTACTTCATCTGTAAAATGGGGATGAAGACTGTGAGCCCTACATGGGACAACCTGATTACCTAGTATCTACCCCAGCACTTAGAACAGTGCTTGGCACATAGTAAGTGCTTAACAAATATCAGTGCTATTACTATTATTATTAATAAATATGATCGAATGAATGAATGGATATTTCTAATAAATCTCATATTCAAATGATAATGGGAATAGAAATATCAAAAGCTTTGCCTTTTGGGGGAAAAATGAGTGAGTGAAAAATTTTTGCTATTGATATTGATGGTGCATCAGCAAGGATTGTAGATGAAGCCAGAGAAATTGAACATTTATATAAAATTGAGAGAAAAGAAATCCAAATCTTTCTCTTTTCATCCACAAATGAGAAATAATAATAGATGTTCACTAAATTGGTCAGTGTTAGCAGGTAAAATTAGAAATTCATTTCCAGTCCACATTCCGTCGGTTGGTCCAGTAGAAAGTTCACTACTCTGGGAAACAGGGGACTTGGTTTCTAGACAGACTCTTTCTGGCTAACATGGGTTAAGACGGTACCTATGCTTAGCGCTGTTTGCTTACCGAGCCTCAGTGGGATCCTGACTGGCAGGGGTGAGAGACTGTGAGTAACCTCAGGCAAGCCACTAGCCCTCCAATCAATTCCTCCTCACCGGTGCTGAAGTCTCAGAAGTGAGAAAAATCCATTATTCCTGACCGGAGACTCCTTCATTATTTCTCATCTCTTTTCATTAGAGAAAAGAACATATAAAATGGGTCAAGATATAGTTGAAATGGACCTCTTTGGACATTGCTGGGCATCCTTATGTAAATCCAAGAAAACTGTTCCATAACCATTACCCTCTTTTCATGGGAACATTGACTAGAATCTTGATGATGATATGATTTTTGATAAATGAGAAAGTCTAACTATGGCAACAGGGGGTACTCTAGTACTACATACCAAAATTATGTCCATGAGCTTGTAATGAGAAAACAAAAGTATTTTGGATAAATAACTCAGGAGAGGTTGGAGGGGGTGTGGGCGGACTACAAATTCAGAGGGCGGTTAGGGGAGGAATGCAGGATGTATTTTTGATCTTCTCAGAAAAGGGGAAGCTCTGCTGTGAGTAAACACTCCTTTGGGCATGTGGCTGCTAATGAAAGTGATAAAGACAAAAATGCTTCATTGAGAACTGGCAAGAAGCACAGCGAGGTCCAAATTTGTTTCATCCATTAGATTGCCTTTTTTTCCTCTGAATAACTCTTCCCATTCTTCTTAATCAACCAGTGGTGTTTATTGTGCACGTACTGTGTGCAGACCACTGTATTGGGCTCCTGGTAGAGTGCACTAAGACACATTTGGCAGACAAATTCCCTTGCCCAGAGCAAGGTTACAATCTCTTAAAGGTTGGATCATTTTTTTTCTTGCAGAGTATTTTTATATGCTGTCATATGATTTTTGGAAGAAAGAGACAACGGCATTTCCTTAGATGCATCCTTACCCAGAGCTACATTTACTAAGGGGCTATTAAATACTACTAAAATGACTTCCACTTTGGAGGTGCATATAGGTTTATTCCATTAATGCTATGTGAAGTTTCTTTATTTCTCCAAATGAATACTCAGTGGTTTTGTTTCACCATAGCTTAGGCTATTTATGTGATTGATTGGAGTAGCCACTTTGTGTTCATGTCAGCATTCTTAGCAGCATACCAGGAAAGTTCTAGTTTTTTGTCTATCTTTTGTCTAAAATTCTTACACAAGTAAATCTGAAAGTTTCTATGAGTCTTTAATTATGCTAGTTTAGGCACTCACTTGGCGAAAGAGACAGCTGGAGCCCTGATTTTATTTGAAACATAACTTGAATGTCTCAATTCCCAGTAGTGCAATTTTATTATATAAACTGGCAAACTGTAACATTTCTAGATATCTCATATAGGTTTTCTTGTGTGGCAATATGGAAGATGGAAATATGGTGGTACAAAATACAAAGGAGGACATTTTGTGCCATAAAAATACATTCTGGGAATGAACCTACAGTGGTATCCATGAATCAATCTTGAAATACGTATTTTTGCCTTCTGGATCAGTGTCATGCTGTGTATCCTCATACAACCTTTCAGGAAGATAGTACAATGACAAGTTCTCAACTACAGCCACCACAGAAATTATTACTTTGTTGAGGTCAGGCGAGATAGGATCATCATACTAAGCAGTTCATGGGGCCAATCAATCATGGACTCTCTGGAGTGCTTACTGTGTGTAGAGCACTGTACTAAGCACTTGGGAGTGTACAGTATCATAGAGTTGGTAGATATGATCTTTGCCCTCAAGAAGCTTACAGCCAACTGAGGGAGACAAAAATCTCTCCAGTCTGCAAGTTAAAAAAAAAAATCTTTGCATGATCCCCTGCCTACCCAGTCATCATACCCAAAGAGCAAACATAACTGGATTTATAATCAATTTTCCCACACTGGTTCTTAGTCAAGGGGACTCAGGAGTGAGATTCATTATTCATTCCAAACGGAAGACTCCATCATTTCTGGAGGAGTCTTTTGTATTTCTTCTGCCTATTTAGGAGCAGGAAAAGTCCTTTACCTTCTGGGAAATGTAGTCTCCTGAGAGAGCATTTCAAATTCTACTCCCTCAGCCCCTGAGCTTTAGTTCCCCAAGAGGATGTGTTTGCAAGACAACACAATTCAAGTTCAGGTTTTGAGAAAGCTCTTTTTTTTTTTTCTGGGACAAAACCTAGCCTGAGGCCTATCCAAGTGCTTTCCATGGTTTCAAAATGATTTAAATAAAGCCTTGGCAGGAGTATAAGGTTTTTTTTCCCATATCCAGGCCTGAAGATTTATTTATTTAGACTGTTGGAGTGAAATTGTATTTCAAAATATAGTTAATTGTTTGTACAAAATTGAAGACCCTAGGAACTTTCAGTTAGAAGTTTATGAAGAATGTTCCTTCTATTCATGTATCTCTAAAATAGATTCCCTCCCTCTGACTTGTCCAACAGTGAAGGCAATTATATCTCTCTACATTTTTAAGCTTTCTTTCCCCTACACAGCATAGCCTCTCTTGAGTCACAGTAACTTCTTATATTCAGAACAAAGCCTCCCCTAAGCATCTCGTTTTTCAAAGGATTTATTCAACCAACAATTCACTTGATTCATTTAGTATTGAGGCTATCAGTCAGGAGAGAGCCTAAAAAAACCAGAATTTGGCCATTTTCCAGTAGTCGGTATTTACATACAATACAGGAATGGTAGGAAGAAAAATCTGTTGGATCTGAGTTTTAGCTTGCTGGTGGTTTTTATCTGAGACATTATTTTACGAATGAAAGTAAATCTCCCCTTGGGAGGATACTGAGTGGTCTTTGACAGTATTTAGGGGAAGTCTGCAAGTGCTTTTCAGTGGGAGAAATCTGCTAAGTCTCTCCGTCCTCTATTTTACTAAGAATAACATATGTATGGGGAAGATTAACTGACATAAGGTGATTTAGAGAAGTAGCATATTGTAGGCATAGACCTGGGTGTCAGAAAGGCATGAGTTCTAATCCCAGCTCTTCCACTTGCCTGCTGTGTGACCTTGGACAAATCACTGCACTTCTCTGTGTCTCATTTACCTCAACTGTAAAATGGCTATTGAGACTGTGCGCCCCATGTGGGACAGGGACTGTGTCCAATCTCATTTGCTTGTATCCAATCCAGCGCTTAGTACAGTGCCTGGAGCCCAATAAGCACTTAACAAATACCACAATTATCATTATGATGATGAAGATTTTAAGCAAGGAGTTTATTACGAAAGTCTGATGATGGCAATCATAATATTTGTTAAGACCTGGGGTAGATTCATGATCGTCAGATCAGATACAGTCCCTGTCCGACATGGAACTGATAATCTGAATAGGCAGGAGAAAGATATTTAGTCCCCATTTTACAGATGAAGCAACTGAGGTCCAGATAAGTTAAATAACTTGCTCAAGTTCCCACAGCAGGTAATTGACAGAGCTGGGATTAGAGTTCCGATCCTCTGACTCCAAGGCCCCTGCTCTTTCCACTAACCAATGCTGCTTCTAGAGATAATCACTAGAAAATAGAAATGAATCTTTAGCCATTTATAGCAGCCTTCTGAGGGTTAGGGCACTGGCCTGGAAGTCAGAAGGACCTGGGTTCTAATTCCGGCTCTGCCAGTTTTCTTCTAAGTGACCTTGGGCAAGTCACTTAGCTTCTCTGTGCCTCAGTTGCCTCATCTGTAAAATTCATTCATTCATTCAGTCATATCTATTGAGTGCTTACTGTGGGCAGATCACTGGGGATTTAGACTCTGAGCCCCATGTGGGAGATGGACTGTGTCCAACCAGATTACCTTGTATCTACCCCAGTTCTTAGAACAGTACCTGGCATATAGTAAGTGCTTAACAACATTATCAAAAATAGAAAAGCTGCTAATGGTTGGTGTGGATGTGACCGATAGATCAGTGGGTGACAGTCCACCCGTCTCACTGGCACACAAAGATTGTTCCATGCTATACTGGTGCATTTTCATCTGGAGAAGCCATGTGGCATAGTGGATAGAGCTTGGGCCTAAGAGTCAGAAGGTTGTGGGTTCTAATTCCTGCTCTGCTACTTGTCTGCTGTGTGACTTTTGGGCAAGTCATGTCACTTCTCTGGGACTTAATTATCTCATCTGTAAAATGGGGATTGGAATTATGCTTCCCACATGGGATGGGATATGTGTCCAACCCGTTCTGCTTGTATCCACCCTAGAGCTTAGTACACTGCCTGCCACACAGTAAGCACAGTAATGCCACAGTTATTATTATTATTATCTCTCCAGAGGTCCTGGTACTATTTTCATCTCTCAAATTAATTAACTCATCAGTCGTCTTTACTGAGGGTTTACTGTTACTTGCCCACAAGGTTCTGGCAGTCTAGAAGGGGAGACAGATATTAAAATAATTGCAGGTAGGGTAAATGGTAGAGCATAAAGATACGTACATAAGTGTTGTAGGGATGAAGTATAAATCCAAATGGCTAAGTGTGGCAGAAATGGGGGGAAAATTGTAGAAATGAAGACCTCTTTTAAAGCTTTCCTTCTTGTTTCCCAAGTGTCTGCTTCAAGATAATTGTTCCAAGATAACAATTAACTTCCCTTCAAGATCACTGTTACAGTCCAGGTTGACTTGTCTCCTGGACTGACTCCCAACTGTCCTTTGCTAGTCCACATAATCTGTGGTTTGGCTTCATTTTGTCTTTAAAGTGTTTCTTCTGTACACCTTTTCTCCAATTAGCCCCATTTCAGGATCCAGTGGAGCAGTTTGGGGGGTATTTTGTTGTCTTATTTAGCAAAAGTATTCACCCTGTGATCATTTCCTGGAAATAGTTGTCCTCCACTCGGTGAATGATTGACATATCATGTTAAAGATCTGGTAGGCACCTCAGGAGTGGGTGGTTTTTCTGTTACAGAAATTTCTAGGCCTGTTTCCCTTCCGCTTAACTTAGCATAGCTTGGACTGCCACATTGTGAAAATGTAACTATTTCTCCTTCTATTTTCTTCTTCCTCTTCCTTTTTCTCTGGGTTCAGGGTTTCCCTACTCCCAGATCTCAGCTGGTCTTCTCTATTATTATTTAGGATATGATAAATCATGGGGAAAAGCTTTGTAGTGACACAATAGCTCTGCCTGATGAGAAGTACAGAGAGGCATCTCTGACCCAAACTTGAAGGAATATACCCTCCATTCATTTGGCAGTAATATCTAATTGGTTCTTATGACAGCTGTCCCAGTGGGAATGAAGATGTAAAGCAGTCCTGCTTATGGTAAAAATCACAATCTCTACCACCTGCAGACGAGCAGACCGGCTGCAGGTATTGGGTACCATCTGGTCTTCGACAACTGAGAAGGCATCCAATATCCTCTCATATTAATATAGTCGGGCATATCTGTTCTTTTTCTGGAGATTTTTACTATGTATTTCACAACTGATTACCCAGTTGAAATTTATTTACACCCAGAAAGAAGCGAATCTCCTGCTGCAAAAATCATCAAGTAACTGAAAGACGTCTTTTTGAACAGGGCTCGGATTTAGGTGTGGTATCGTGGATCTGGGATTCAAAACTCTTATCAAATGGCTCTTATTTTTTTGGTCACTTTTTTTGAACGTGGGCCAAGCACAGCATCAACAGTAGAAGATAAAAAAGGCAAAACGTCCCATCTACCCATTAGTTTACACAACTGGTTCATTTGTGTAATGTAAGATTTTTTAGAAGATATTTTAATTTAAAGGCAGACTAAATACAGTGTTGATAGGTTCATATTTCTTGGAGGGAATGCCAATAGTGCACTAAATGAAAAGGTTATTCTTAATGTTGTTCTGAAAAAATCAATTTCTGTTTTAGCGTTCTTTAAAAATGCACAATAAATGTCATCTGAAAATTTTATATGATGAACTGGAGATTTTGTAAGCAGTATTTCTCCCCAGGAGTCCTCAGCTTTGGGACAGGACAATGCACTTGTAGATGGAATAATTCAGATGTTAAGAGTATCTAGCAGGAGCAGTTTCTGTTGGAGGTGCAGCTTCCCCGAGAGAAGGAAAGGAAACTTTCCACTAACGTCACTGTAGGCCGTCAGTGAAATGTGGACTCAGATATTGGTTAACAGCTTGTACCAAGTAGAAGAAGATAGGTTACATTCATTCAGTTGTATTTATTGAGTGCTTACTGTGTGCAGAGCACTATACTAAGTGCTGGGGAAGTACAATTCAGCAACAAAAGAGACAATCCCTGCCCACAACAGGTTCACAGTCTAGAAAGATGAGGAGAGGACTCGTTCTCCTCCCCGCACCTCCAGCCCCATGTCTTGTCTATGAAGCAGCATGGTCTGATGGAAAGAGAACGAGCCTGGGAATCAGGAGACCTGGGTTCTAATTCCCTTTCGGCCATTTGCCCACTGTGTGAGGAGTCAGAAAACCTGAATTCTAGTTCTGGACCACCCATTTGCCTGCTTTGTCACCTTGGGCAAGTCAACTCAATTCACCTGCCTCAATTTCCTTATCTAATTATTGTGTGGCATTTGTTAACCACTAACTACGTGCCGGGCACTGAACTAAGCACTGAGGTGGATACAAGCAAATAGGGTTGGACACAACCCCTGTTGTTCATGGAGCTCACAGTCTTAATACCCATTTTACAGATGAGGTAACTGAGGCACGGATAGGTGCATGTAGACACGAAAACTGCTTGTCAGGTAGCAGTAGCTGCTTAAAGAAACAGCATGGCCTAGTAGAAAGTGCACAGGCCTGAAAGTCAGAAGGTCAGGGATTCTAATCCCAGCACTGCCACTTGCCTGCTGGGTGACCTTGGGCAAGTCACCTCCCATCTTTGTGCCTCAGTTACCTCATCTGTAAAATGGGGATTGAGACTGTGAGCCCTACATAGGATAGGGACTGTGTCCAATTTGATTTGCTTGTATCCGCCCCAGTGCTTAGTACAGTGTGTGGAACACAGTAAATGCCTAACAAATACCATTATTATTATTATTGATAATGATAATAAGTATTAAATGATTAACACATTATTAAGACACACTTGGTACAGTCCCAAGGCTTGACAACTGACATGAGGAATTTGAGCAGATGCCATTGTGGTGACCCAGAAGAGTAAAATTAGAGTCTGCTTTAAATTATTTCCCCCATTATTTTAAATGTTTTTATTTTGTTTGTAATGGAGGTATGTGATTTTTAAAAAGCCAATTGATATTGGATTAATACAGAATGCCACTTGAGGCTGGTATTTATTCTCATACTTTATATGTCTACTACTCCCATGGGTTTTCTTGTACATCCGCAATCTAATCACTTGTTCATATTTGAATTGATAGCCTCCAGTTATAGAGGTCCATTTAGTAAAATCAAAGGTAAAACATACCCTGTAAAACATACCCTGTCAGCTGTCCTACATTTCTATCTATTTTTTTGTTGAAGTCTTAAAATGAAAATATAAAATTCTCAGGATGAAGCTCCTTTTTTTAATTCTCTCCGTAATGTATTGTTCTTCCTAGATGTGATTTAATATTCCTTTTCTTGTCCACTTTAATCCAGCAAGGAAGCATATAGTCAGTGGATAGAGTTCACGATTTCTTGATAAAAAGGCAAGGTTTTTTAAAATAATTATTAACTCATATCCAGAAAAAAACAACATTAGGGTAGCTTGCAGTTATAAATATCTTGCATAATCCTGGTTATGATTTTCTATTTTGCGCCTCTGAAGCATTCAGTGTTAGCCTGTGAGTGCAAATGGCATTGGAAACATGACTTATTTGTCCGTACTAGTGTGATAGCCAGAGGTAACAGTACAGGGTCCTGAAAGATTCCAAAACACTGAAATATTCTTTGTGATTTCCACCAAGTGTAATCTGTCAAAGGAGACTTTGGGGCAAGAACGATGATTAAGCCTGTCTGGAGATGATGGGTTCAGAACATCTGAACAGCTGATTAAGGAGGTTTAGAAATATGGCTGCATTTTTCTCCTCATAATGATTCATATACATAATAACCCATCTACCATTATAATCTTATACCTTCCCCTAAAAATGAAATATTGTGCTTTGAGAAAAATAGAATGGCCTTAGCACATTTGAACACTTACAATGAGGTATTAAAAATGCACCATGACCTAATGTCTCTGAGCCTGAAACTCTCTTAGGAAAGAGCCTCCAGTTGTTTTTTGTTCGTTTGTTTTTTCTGGTTTGTTTTGCTTTTCTGGTTAATTTTATTATTTTCATTAATACACACATGAAATGCCATAAACAATTTCTTTCTGATCCTCTGTCTCATTCCCATCTCTTCCTCTGCTCACATCTTGCCCATGTCCTTTTCCCTACTTCTCCCCCTTCATTTCCATCAGACCACAGCTCTGCTCAACTTCAAAGTTTTCTCAAGAAATCTTATATCATCCAGGAGGCAAATAGTAAGCATTTAATCAATGCCATTACTTCTACTATGCCTTGAAACCAGTAGCATCGTATAGTGGATAAAGCATAGGCCTGGGAGTCAGAAAGTCATGGGTTCTAATGACGACTCCACCACTTGCCTGCTGTGTGACCTTAGGCAAGTCACTTCACTTCTCTGTGCTTCAGTTACCTCATCTGTAAAATGAAGATAGGACTGTGAACTGCATATGGTACCAGGACTGTGTCCAACCCAATTGGCTTGTATCCACCCCAGTGCTTAGTACAGTGCCTGGCACATAGCACTTAACAAATATCATAATTAGCATTAATTATTATCATCATTACCTATTCTATTGTACTCACCCAAGCATTTGGTGGTGCTATGCAAACAATAGGCTCTACTAAATGTTTATTTCAAGATGACTAGCAGGTGATCTCAGCCTATTACAGATTGTTTGTACTTTAAATCACTAGGATTCTGGTGTTCTTCTTATTCTTTGGAGTCATCTTTTGAGTGGAATAGTAAGTGACTTCCAGTGACTGAATGAAAAGACTCACAAATAGTTGAGAATATTAAAGTGCTCTACTTTATCAGGGTCCCACTTTCCTTGTCTTCCAAGGTTTAGCAATATGAAACTTTAGATGACGGACACTAACATACAGTAGAGTTTGTTGCCATGATCCCTGCCCTCAAGTTATTTACAATCTAGTGATAGACACTAAAATAAATTGCTAGTAGGAGGAAGCAATGGAGTATAAAAATATGTACATGAATGTGATGGAGGAGTGTAAGTTCCATTTGGGAAACATATTAAAATGCTTCTTAAAATTAGCAGTGAGTTTTATGGCTAGGAAACTTCTAATGTTCTGTCAAAAATAAATAAACTGTTAGGGAAAATTAGCTGTGGGTATTTATTTGACAGCTGTGTAGAAAATAGCATGTAAAATATGGCTTTCCTTTAAGTAAATGCTGTGAATGCTTGTTTTTCTTGGAGTCCTAAATGAACTTTTTCACTATAATAGTTCATTTGCCTGCCAGTCAGAAATTTGTGCAAAAACATTATATTTTCTGTGCTTTCCCAAAGGCCTACCATGAGTGGAATAGAAACTCTAATCCTATTACAGAGGATAAAATGGGGCGAGAAAAGAGGACATTAATTTTAAGATCACATTTGGAGAAAAATAGGGGAGAAATGTTACTTCAGGGAAGAATATTTGCACGTTGCTAAGGAAATATCCTAAAGACATTCCTATTTGGGTGACCTTCCATCATCTTAAATTCAAAATGTCTAAAACTGAACTTCTCCTCTTTCCTTCCAAACTAACTTCTCCCCACAATGTTATCACTGTATATAACACTACCATCCATTCCATCTCACAATCGGCAACCTTGGTATTATCCTTGATTCAAGGAAAGTACAATTCAACAATAAACAGTGACATTCCCTGCCCACAGTGAGCTCATAGTCTTAGTGAGGGGGGAGACAGACATCAGTATTAGTCATATCCCCTCTCACTAACTACATCAACCTCCTCTCTGACCTCCCTACCTCCAGCCTCTACACTTACCGGTCAACACTTCACTTTGCTGCCAGGATCATCTTCCTAAAAAATGATTTTGCTATGCCTCCTCACTCCTCAAATGCCTTCAGTGGTCACCCATTCATCTCTGCATCAAGCAGAAAGTCCTCATCATCAGGTTCAAGGCACTCAATCACTCCCCCTTACCTTTTCTTTTTTTTAATGGTTAAGTGCTTACTATGTGCCAGGCACTGACTAAGTGTTGGGGTAGGTACTAGCCAATGAAGCCGGACACAGTCCATGTAATAATAATAATTATTATGGTATTTGTTAAGTGCTTACTATGTGTAGAGCACTGTTCCATGCACTGGGGTAGATACAGGGTAATCAGATTGTCCCTCGTGGGGCTCATATTTTTTAATCCCCATTTTTATAGATGAGGTAAATGAGGCACAGAGAAGTTAAGTGACTTGCTCAAGGTCACACAGTAGACAAGTGGCAGAGCCGAAATTGGAACCAAGGTCCTTATGACATCCAGTCTCGTGTTCTACCAATAGGCCAAGCTGTTTCTCTCTCCTCACTCCCTCCTATTACAACCCAGCCTGCACACTTTGCCCCTCTAATACCAGCCTGCTCATTGTCTCCAGCTTTAGCCTCTCCCATCGAGCCCTTGCTCATGTCATGCCTTCTGCCCCAAACTCCTTCCTGCCCCCTACATATCCAGCAGATGAGCACTCTGCCCATCTTCAAAGTCCTACTGAAATCATGTTTCCTCCAGGAAGCCTTCTAGAACTAAGCTTTTATCCCACTATTCTCTTTTTCCTCCCTACCTACTCTCCCATGCACTTAGTCCCACCCCAGAAGCATTTAGATACTCTCCCTCTAACTCCTATTCCCACCCCTACAGCACTTAGAAACATATTCTTTTGCTCAGTTGCTTCCTTTACCTGTAATTACCTGTAAGGAACACTGTTCTGTGTAAGCTCCTTGAATGGAGGGCTAGTGACTAACAACTACTGTACTTGCCTAAACACTTAATACAGTGCTCTATAAAACGTATGCCCTGAATAAATACCACTGATCTGTTGATTCATTGACTGAGCTACTAGCAGCATAGTTCAAAATAGAGAGACAGCATCCATCTGTTTCCTCCAACTACTAAATTCTAATGAGGCCAGATAAGGTTGAGAAATCCGGAAAATAAGCCAGGGTTCTTTGTCCTTTAGAGTGAAAAGGGGTAGAGATAATGTGAAAAGAGAAATTGTATGACTGATGGTAGTATTATGTTGTGGCACAGTGAGGTTCACCATTTTTTTTCATCAACCTGAAAAATAAAAGGGGTAATTATGCAGGAAAATGTATCAGCCCTTCTTGTAGTCTTTTGGGAACAACAAATAGATTTCTCAAAGGCCACGAACTCATTAATGGTTCCAAGAGACTTTCTGAACATCTTTAAAGCCTGCTGCTTTTTGAACTGTGTAATGTTGTATAATTAAAGTGTGAGACTTGTGTGTAAAAGATAGGAGGCATGTTGTGTAACAGAGCCCAATACTTGCCGTAATCACCGCTTGGCATAATCCAAGCTAACGGGTGATCCAATCCATTTGGCACTTAGAGCTGTGGAGAGCCCAAGTGAAAGAAAGAGTCATGTCGCAAAGATATTCATCAAGGTTTTCTTGCTCATAGTGGCCCTCGTATCCTTAAACACTTAATTGGGTGAATATATTCATTTGGTAATTCAAATAAATGAAGAGATTAACATAAACCCAGGCCATCTGAATGCTGTGGTTTTACTTCAAAATGGGAGGCATGACCCGATCTAACAGGTGACTAGTCCCTCCAATTTAAGTTACTCAATTCTGAGTTCATTTCATTGAAAGATCATCCACACACTGGGTTAAGTCCTGGAAGGAAGCACAGGCAGGCTTAAGTGGCCATCCAGATACCTAAGACATTGGTTCTATAAGTCCTCAAAGGATATATGCCCCAAGGAGATAATGTCCAAGAATGAAATCTTCCCAAGTGGATAATGTAGGTCCTCTAGCTCTCCTTTCCTAACCCTGACCAGTGGTTACTCACATTCTATCAAACAATCAATCAGTCAATCAATCATTAAATGGTGCTTTCTCTGTGCAGAGCACTGTACTAAGTACTCGGGAGAGTACAACAGAGATAGCAGACAGGATTCCTTCCCCAATAATTCATAATATATGATTTAAATTCAAATACATCACCATTAGAAAGTGAAAGCTAATAAAGACTTCTGGAATGATGTATAGATGGCCTACATTATCCTACTGCAGTATGATCCTCCGGCCATATTTCTTTAGTCTCTGTTAGGAGAGACAAAAGAGTAAGAAAAAATGTAAAGATAAAGTTGACATCATTAGGAGTTCAAATGTTCAGTGTCCTTTCCATTTGTATCTGGACTGATCTAATGTGGGTCGCGTTTTCAAGGGTGCCTAAATTACATCAGCAAATCAGACATTCACATATGCAAATCAGGAACCAAGGACAAAATCAATTTTGTACTCTCAAGGACCCATTTCCCAATGCAAATGTAGAGTACATAATCCTAATTTATGTGGTCACTCTTGAAAACAGTATACCCCAGCCACAGTGCTAAACCGCCAAGCTCAGCATGGAAAACAATGATTGAAAACCCCCTTTGGATGGGCTTTCACCATTTTTTTCAGAAAACGCCTAAAGTCAGCAGGCATTAAAAAGGAAAGTTAACAAGGAAATAAAACTATAGTTAAAAATTACCAAGACTGTTTGGGAAAATCCTGCAGTATTTATGTACAGAGACCAAAGCAATTAAACACTTAAAGAGCTCAAGAATAAACAATAAGGAAGTTAAGAATGATGATGTTTGCCTTGCTTCCTGGTATAAAGTGTCTAGGTCTATCTTGACTAGTGTAAAGTCTGGGTGGATACTTTTCCAATTTAGTCGTGTTTCATCTTTTTCCTCTCTGTGGATTCTATTCATTTCTCTCTTTTTCCTTCATCTTCCCTTCCCCCCCCATATTTGCCCTTCTCTCCTTACTCTTACTCCCCCCTCGCCCCCCAAAATGAGAAAGTTTCTGAGCAGACTTAGATTTCCTCCACATGATTGCAAAAGTCTCTGAACTTGATGGACATTGCGGTAGAATGGCCTTCAATTTTACAATGTGGGGATTTCTCAGGCAGGAACCTGTCTTGTTTCCTTTGTTTTCCAGATCTGGATAATGATTGGTTTGTATGTTCAATACTGGACATACATATAAAATGCAGCATGGCTTAGTGGAAGGAGTACAGGTCTGGGAGTCAGCGGACCTGGGTTCTAATCCCAGCTCCACCACTTATCTGCTGTGTGACCTTCGAAAATTTACTTCACTGTTTTGGGCTTCAGTTTCCTCATCTGTAAAGTGGGGATTAAGACTGTGAGCCCCATGTGGGACAGAGACTGTATCCAACCTGATTATCTTGTACCTTCCCCAGTGCTTAGTACAGAGCTTGGAACATAGTAAGTGCTTAACAAATGCTACTATCATTATTATTATTATATTTCATTCACTGTTTAATTAGGTGGCAACTTGTGGTGCCATCCACAGCAAGGAACATTATGGTTGCTTGCTTAATTATCATTATCACCATCATCATTATTTCATATTTGTTAAGTGCTTTTATCTGTCGCTGTTCTAAGTGCTGGGGTCTCGTTTTGTTTATGCTGTCTTGTCGCTTCCAACCCATAGAGATTCCATGGGCACATCTCTCCCAGAAAGCCCCACCTCCATTTGCAATCCTTCTGGTAATGTTTCCTTAGAATTTTCTTGGTAAAAAATATGGAAGTGGTTTACCATTGCCTTTTTCCACTCAGAAAACATGTCTCTGCCTGTGGCTCTCTCCTATGCCTCTGCTGCCCAGCACAGGTGGGTTTTGATATGTATCAGATTGCCTTCCATTAACTAGCCACTGCCCAAGCTAGGAATGGAATGGATAAGTCTTTGCTTGGCTGTCCCTCCCATCGGCAAGACTGGTAGAGTACTGGAGACTGGTAGAGTACTGGAAACTGGTGCAATACTGAGAGGAGAAGTCCTGGGGTAGATACAAGTTAATCCATTGGATATTGTCTCTATCCCACGTGGACTCTATCTCTGTCACAGTCTAAGTAGGAAAAGTGGATATTGAATCTCCATTAAACAGTTGAGGAAACTGAAGCACAGGGTCACACAGCAGGAAATTGGCAGAGCCAGAACTAGAATACAGGCCCTGACTTTGAGGCCCGGGCTCTTTCCACTAGGCCATGCTACATCTCTAATGCCTCTGGTTGATGGGGGTCGGGACTTATTTCTCTATACCTTTTCCTGGCTGACTGTGTCTAGATGTTACCCAATTCTGGTGGACAAGCTGAAAACTGACTCCCCATCCACCCTAGTCAAGTCTTCTGCCTTAGTTTACTCAGTTGGATGGGCCAGGATTTCTTGGATTGAGTTAAGTTTGGGTGGTTGAGGATCAGGTAGCTTTGCATAGGTGCTATTTAAGCCTGGGAATGACATACAGTGTTTTCAACCTCCCCACAACTCTCCATCACTTGTTATTTTCGCAGAAATAGTGATGGGATGACTGTTCCAGTTTACAATGTGAACCTATATTTTTTTTTCTAGGCTAGAATTTTTTCTGCCATTTGAACATTTAAACCAAATGAAAACATCATCTTTATGTAGTCCAGGGTGTGTTATTTATAGTACAAAATGTTGGTCCTCTCATCCTAAAGATCAAAACATACAGGAGTTTACTTTGAAGACAAAATATTCCATTAGCCTTTGCAGTAACGTGGTTATTCATAGTGAACATTCTTATTGCTAATACAGAGGAATTATCTACCATTAAAGTAGTTGATTGGATTGTGTTTTTTTACCTGAATTATTATGCTGATTACACTGATTTACTAAACCTAGATAGACGGATACATAATTTAAAATCAAAAGCCTTTCCCATTTGCGGGAAACACGTTTCCCAGGCTGATGTATTTTTATATCATAAAAAAATACCAGCCAACACACTGGCTAAGAATGAATTCACCTTTATTCTTTCTGTCAAAAGGATCCCAGAGGAACTATAAGGGTGTCTTTTGGAATGCTAATGACAAGGAGAATATTGGTAAAATTTCCAAACTACACCCACCTACGCATGTAGGAGAAGATCATATCACAAGCCCTTGGGGTATCAGTGAGCACACATCTTTGTGGTATTCTGAAATGAAGTAGTTTTATTAAAAGTCTCCAAGCAAATGCAACAAAAACAGAACAAGACGGTATTTTACAATGTCGGCAGTGGTGTGGGATATTCCTGAAATACATTGTTGTTAGGTTGTCTTGCTAGCTATTGCCTAATTAATTCTTCTAATGAACTCTGTCTAGTAGCAACTGAATGGGATGACTTTTAATTACAAGATTGTGACTTACCATATCTAGTTCACTTTTACTTTTTCCTAATGAATCAGCGGGATGAATGATGCATATGAGTCATTGCTTTATCAAACATTTAAATGCTGTAATGACAAATACATTACTGTATATGTTGACCCACACCGGATAACCAACTTAGGGTAGCATAAGGTGGATAAATCCCACGTATGCCTTTAATATCTAGACAGTAGTGGTATTGCTCCACTGTATTGCACTCTCCCAAGTGCTCAGGATATTGCTCTGCACACTAAAGCGCTCAATAAATATGAGTGATTGAATATGATTAATTGACTATCTTGAACTATGCAAATCTGGCTCTGTGAAGAATTCCACTGTTAGTGGGTAGTCAATCAGCAATATTTACTGAGCTCTTATTGTGTGTAGAGCACTGTATTAAGAGCTTGGGAGAGTGCAGTATAATAGAGTTGGTAGATACGTTCCCTGCTGACAAGGAGCTTACAGTCTAAATGACCAGGATTTTCTAGGTTCAGGGTATATCATCTTGGTCGGTTTGAAATGAATGTTGGTTTTGAAAACGGTTCATAATCACTTACATAATTTCTAGCACACATTTTTAGCGTTATAATATTCCCCACACTTTCCAAGAACTTTCAAAGACAACCTGGAAACATTTCACAAAACACAATTGAGTTGTCACGCCTTCTTACAGGATGCTTGTTGCATCCTTCAGCGAGGCTTTGTAGAAATGATTGAACAAGAATTCGACTAATGCGAATCCTTACTTTATGTCACTGTAGGCAGTCTGGCCGTGACAACCTGAAGAATAATATTCTGTTCACCTCTCCAATCTCCATCAATTCAGGGTGAGTTGCATCTTGAGAAATAGACCCGATCTGATGTCTACAGCAGTCAGTCAGCAGCACTATTGAAAATGATGCTGATCCATGGGAATGTAATTATCATTCATATATATATGCTTACATAGTATATATATGTGTGTATATATATATATATATATATATATATATATATCTGTGTGTATATATACTTGCATAGTACATATGTAAGTATATCAAAGACGCACTATTGATTGCATAAGAATTGGTGCCAAGATGAAGTTCCCTGACCTCCTGATGCTCCCATAAAAAGATGTAGTCACTGGCAATCGTTGATTTAAACTATGATAACGTTTTTTGCAATGAGAACAAATCTGTAGGTGTGTCTGCCATTAAGGAAGTTTTGGGGAATGCTTTCTTCACGAGACAATCTAATTTATGCATGCAAATCTAGGCAGGTTTGCAGTGAGCTTTTACCTTTGATTTTGAAAGAATCAATCCCTAGGCCTAAACTGTTTCTCTAGCTAGCAAAATGTTTAGTTAAGCACTGTTCTCAAATACAGGAAAATGCTGAGCAATTTACAAAATAAAGCTGAGTTCCAATTTTGCAGAGTGCAGACTGGCAAATACTTTGATTTCTTTTGTCAAAGTAAGGTATAAGGGAAAATCGTATTTAAAAACAACAAACCAATATCAAGGACACAATGTAGTGTGTATCTGGAGTCATTACTATTCAACTAATCAGCAACAAAATCTCATCATTTACATCTGCAGTCTCTTTATTTTTCTTTTATTGCAGTGGACATAATTGCAGTTGATAAGCACTTTAAAATAACTATGCAGCTTATTTAGTAAAGACAAATGTCTTATTTCATTTAAATTAGGCACACAGTACAAAGCCCAAACACATTTGGCATGTTTTTGTCCCTGGATATTTACATTCTTACTAAGAAAAAGTCAGCTATCTTGTAAGCTTCAGTATGAAGATCTATTTCCCATGAAAACTCATTTTTCATTGTGCTATAAACTGAACAAATTGTTCTAATGGTCATCCACTTCTCCATCTCTCTACACCTCCAATTTTTGTGAAGTTATCTGTAGCCAGCTATCCAAGGGAGAGATAGGACTCAAGTTCTGGGGTGGATACAAGCAAATCGATTTAGACACAGTCCCTGTGCCGCATGAGGCTCACAGTCTTAATTCTCATTTAACAGATGAGGGAATGGAGGCACAGAAAAGTGAAGGGACTTGCCTAAGGTCACATAGTAAACAAGTGGCGGATTAAAACCCAAGTCTTTCAGACTCCCAGGACCATGATTGATCCACTAGGCTATGCTGTACAACTTCTCTGTACCTGTTCAATTCTTCAATTCAATACCTGTTCTCCTTCCTCCTTAGACTGTGAGCCCCGTGTGGGAGAGGGACTGTATCTGGCCTGATAAACTTATATCTATCCTAGCTCCCAGAGCAGTACTTGACATTTATAATCACTCAGCAGATATCATCAAAGAAACATTGATTCCATACTAAAGAAATTCTGGAAATAGTAGTAGTATTCAAGTAGTGCAGCATGATGAAAAATCCATTAAGAGGTTTTGTATGATTCCTGGTTTAGAGGATGTTCACCCTTCAAGATCTTGCTTTAGGCCATTTGGGTAGAAGTCTAGATAAGGGCCAAGGGATGTGGGAGGAAAAAAAATTAGAAATGTCAAAACTGTGGTGAGTTGAAATGTGAGAACCGGTGTTCCACTCTTTTCTTTTTTTGTGTTTTCATTTTTCATTCTGCTGTGCTTAGGGAAGCCTTCTATAAAATATTTTGGATGTGTTTACCCAGAGGAGGGAATAGTTTGTTATTTTCACCTCTTCAGAATTTCATAAATATCTTATTCATTACCCCTAAAGAGACGAGTAAATGGAAGTGGAAGTCTTATCAATGCAATGTTAATACTGGGGGTATTTTTTTCACAAGCTTTAGTCTGGTTGATCAGTAACTGGCTCAACAACAGGATATTAAATCGAGCAGAGATAAGGGAGTGGTGAAGTCTGAGGTGCCTTTTAGTCAGGTTAACATCAAGCTTCCAGGGATAGGCTCAAAAGATAGGGGAATAGTTGATTCTCACAATGTTCCAGAATATTAGTTGCTGTATATGAGACTTACCTAAGAGACCTCTGGTGAAATAAATTGAACTGAATTCTGCTGAAAAAGTAATTATTATTGAGAAAACTATCTGTCTGTTGTAGACATAATAGAAGGAGAAATATAACTCTCAGACTGGGAAAAACTCAAAGGATTATTTTAGAAGTGGATGGAGTTAGTTGGGCAATAACTCTTGGACTTTGAAAATGGCTGGCAATTTTGTGATCCAAACAACACAGGCAACTTGAAACGTTTATTAGGAATGTTGTGGGCCAATGGGAATGCTTGGAATTGGAAAAAAATAGGAAGGAGGAACGTCTGGCTTGGAATCATTGAAAACAGAACGGCAACTATTGGATTGGGGATATCGGGTGGGCAGGAATGCTTGTAGGAGAGACTCCTTCAGGAATTTGGAATTAGAAGGCAAAGAGCCATAATGCTTGAGACCTGTACCCATGAGGATCATGTTAGGCTAAAGGGCATCTTGAAAGGAGAGCAAGTAAGCAGCCTGTTCTAGTGGATAGAGCATGGGCCTGAGAGTCAGAAGTACCTGGGCTCCAATCCCTGTCCTACCACTTGTCTGCTGTGTGACTTCGGACAAGTTACTTAACTTCTCCGTGCCCCAGTTACCTCATCTGTAAAATTGGGATTAAGACCGTGAGCCCCATGTGAGACATGGAGTTTGTCCAATATGATTAACTTGTATCTACGCCAGCGTTTACTACCGTGCCTGATTCACAGTAAATTCTTAACAAATCCCATGGAAAAAAAAGCCTGCATTTGGGAGAAATCAACCATTAGAGAGTGAAAGAATTGGGATGATTTGGCATGTATATCTGTTGTCATTCCTAGCTGTACCTCCAAATCAATACTATTTTCCTTCTCTAGCACACCCATTCAAGGACAACAAATAACATCCTTAAACTATATCCATCCACTAGGTGATAAGCTCTTTGGCAATAGAGATCTTGCCACTAAGTCTTTCTCAAAGGCTCACTACAGTGTTTTGCACACAGTAGGTGCTCCATAAATACCATCAATCAGGTGATTCAGGAGATGTCGCTCCATCAGCTGTCAGAGAAGGTCATCAAGGTTTAAGTAGCTTATTCTTCCCTTTCCCAGAGAGCATAATTGGAGTCATTATTCCCAGTGTAAGGAAATATCTCCAACTGGCAGGGCAAGAAGAACAGGCAGAAAGAGTGGAGGGCGATATCTCCAAAAAGACAGAAGGGATTCTTTGACATTGGATGGAATATTTAGTCATGTAAGCCAAGAATCAATCTATCAGTCAATCTGTGGTATTTATTGAATGATTATTCTGTGGAGAAAACTGTACTAAGCTCTTGTTACAGTATAATATAACAGAGTTGGTAGGCACATTCCCTCCCCACAGTGAGTTTATAGTCTAGACGTGGAGGCGGTCTAGAGAGGAAAAATAGAAGGGAAGGAAAATCCCTGGAACGCAGAAAAAATGATCAAGAGGAGTAGCTAGTCCCTTTTTTAAAAAGGCTATTTTAAGCACTATCTATATGCCAAGCACTATACTAAGTGCTGGACTAGGTAGAAGATTAGCAGGGTAGACACAATCCTCATCACACATGACATGCAAGGTAGAGAGAGTAGAATTTCATATCTATTCTACAGATGAAGAAACTGAGGGACAGATAAATTAAGTGACTTGCTCAGAGTCATACAGCAGACAAGTGGCAGAGGTGGGAATAAAATCCAGGTCCCTCACTTCCAGGTCCATGCTCTTTCCACTAGGCCATGCTGCTTGGGAAAGTACAAATGATACAAAGATGCACTTTATGGTAGTTGACAAGAAACCTCTGAAATGCCTGCATGAAGCTGACTGAGACATGGAGATTAGTCTGTAGAGGAGGCAGGAACAGCAAGGGGTAGTAGATAGAACTCAGGCTTGGGAGTCAGAAGATCACGGGTTCTAATCCTTGTTCCACCAAGTGTCTGCAGTGTGGCCTTGGAAAAGTCACTTCACTTCTCTGTGCCTCAGTAACTTCATCTGTAGAATGGGGATTAACACTGTGAGCCTCATATCGGACAGGGACTGTGTCCAATCCTATTTTTTTGTATGCACCCTAGAGGTAAGCAATAAGTCAGTGCTTAACAAATACCACTGAACTATGTGGTGGTTAGTGACTTTGGGTAATGATTCATGAACTGGCTTGTTAAATGACATCAGTTGGCAAGGCTCCTGATTGATGGCACAAGCTCATGTGCCTGATGGGGGGGTTGGAGTACCTGGAGCATTGATAGCCAGAGGACATTGAAGAAAACAGGTCAAAAAGCTCTGGCTTTTGTTCAGTCCGATTCTTTATAAATGGCTCCGTGGTAGGGAAGCAGCTGCTGACAGTTGGGCAATAACTCTGGCTTGGCAGAAGAACCAGTCATAATTTTAGACTGGCCCCTCGACAGATAAGCAATAATGGAAATAACAAAAGTACGGAACCCGAAAGTAGAACAGGACCTTGTTTTAGTCACTGTACCGCAAGTCAAAAAATTTTTTAAAAATCACTTCCATTAGACGGCGAGCCTTTTGAAGACAGCGAACAAACATTTTGCTTCTGGTGTAATTCATTCACTGGGGTATGTATTGAGTTCTTACTAGCAGTGCACTAAATTTTGGGATACATAAAACCTAATCAGATTGGACAGAGTACCTAACCAAGATGGAGCTCTCCAGTATTTACATCACTGTATTTATTAAGCAGGCTCTCGCTAAATACCACTGATGGATTGAGGAGAGCAAAGATTAGATTTTAGATCAGAATATTAGATTGGGTGGTTAGCTGTTAGAAATTCATGAATAGAGATTCCTGCGGACTGGTAAGTCAGTACGCCTCATCGAGATGATGCGATGCAAGTAGGGATTCTGATGAGGAGACTCAGATGTGAACGATAGATATGGAGCATAAATAATTGCAGCTTGACACTGGCAGATGGAATGTATTCTAATGGAGCATCTTAAAGAGAATGGGACTGTGAGGGCATGGATCACAGCAGACCGCAAAAGCGTTTGTAAATAGACCACGACAATTGAGTAATAAAATCCACATTTGGGTGACAGCAGAATTGGATAGTGGCAGGTGTCCTGGACCCTGTTTGATGGAGACGATGACTTCTGGATTTTGAATAACTGAATCAGACAGCAGGTATTGAACAGTGTAAGTGAACTGTTCGAGGAAGGTGGAATTGAATCCTTGGTTAGTCTTTATCCTGACTTGCTTTATGGGTCACTCGTTACTTCAGGACTTCCTTCACTGTGATCCTGTGAGAAGACTGGGCATTGAAATTAAATGGAATGGAATAGATTTTGACAATTTTAGGGGTAAGGATTTTGGACAACATCTGATGAACACTGGGTATGGAATATTTCCTGATTTAAATCCTAGCTATTAAGTGCTCTGCCCCTCAACTGAACCAGATGTTCTCTTAAATGATATTCAGAAGCACTGTGATGTTTGAGTCCTAAAATCGAGTGTGTCACAATCCAGAGAATTTGGTCAATCATTTGAATGGTACGGTGAGATGTTGAAAAAAACAAAAAATAATTACAGTTCTTTAATAGAAATATATTTTCCGGGTAACATGGCAAAGGAATTTAATTTCTCTGAACATAAATTGCCAAAAAGAATGAGCATACTTAATAATAATAATGATAATAATATTACTAGTACTGCTAAAAATAGTAATAATAGTACCATAGCAATAAGAATTTGATAACTTCAAGAAGTAACATGTTTTTAAGCTAACAAGATAATAATTGCTATCATCACTACTACTAATAGTTTCTATATAATAATAAAAATAAACATTTACAATGTGCAAAGCACTGTACTAAAGGTTAATGTAGATATAGTGAAATCAAGAGAGATACAGCTTTAGTCCCACGTGGGGCTCACAGCCTGAGGGAAAAGGAGAACAGTTATTTAAACTTCATTTTACAGATGAGGAAACTGAGGCACAGGCAAGTTGAGTGACTCACCTAAGGTCACACAGCAAGCAAGTGGCAGAGCTGGAATTACAACTCAGGTCCTCTGATTCCCAAGCCTGTGCTCTTTCCACTAGACCATACTGCTTCACTTTCATACAGTGTGGTGAGGTTTGTGTCTCACACATCAGTCTTTTAAGCCATTGGTAATGTCATCTTTGAAATACATACACACACACGCACACACACATAGAGAGAGAGTCAGTATACTGAGTACTGACTCTATTCAGCCTTGAAACATGAAGAACCAGTAAGGTTAGCATAGAATTAAAACAAAAGTTGGCCACAATCTCTTACTTGAACATCTATGACAAGCTACTGAAACACTTGCAAAGTGTTCTCTTTTGAGAAATTGTATTTAAGTGTGGGCATCAGGATGGTAATCAAAGAAAAATGTCTGCAGAACTGAAAACGTCATACTGAGATTCACCTGGATAAATTAAAATTTCCTTTCATATTTCCTAGTTTACCACATATCAGTATATTTTGAATTATTTAATGATAAATCATTAAACATTAATTAACATTTTGAATTCGTATTCACCCTAGCATTTAGTACAGCACTTGGCACACAGTAAGCTCTTAGCCAATACCATTGTTATTATGTGTTCTCTCCCGATTCATTGTTCTCTCCCAAGCGCTCAGTGTAGGAACTCTGCCCACAGAAGGCACTCAGTAAGTACCATTTGAGAGACCCTTGGGCAGAGCGGCTGGTCAGAAGCTTGCAGTGGGATAATGGTGAGGCAAGTCGGTGAGGTCAGAGACGGAGAGCCGAGAAGGAGGGCGCTGGGTAACAGAGGTCAGGAGCTGCAGTGGGAGGTGGAGACAGATGAGGCCGAAGTCCAAGACAGAGAAATTTTTCTTGATTTCACATTCAATATCCTTCCCATCTGAAATGGTTCACACAAACATAGCTATGCTCAAAACAACGCCATTATTCATTTTGCCTGCCGTTTTTTTGCACCGTGCCGTTGTTTTCTCAATTACCTCTCATCCTATCTTGGGCCTGCCGCCAAACACGCACACATCCCTCCTCTCTGACAAAATGCCAATTCCCCCCCCACACGTCCTTTCTTCCCACAGAGGTTCAACCTATTCTAATTGTGGCAAGTTGCTTTTGCTGTTTCTTCTGTCTCCCCACAGCTCCACGCCTGGTACTGCTACTTGTTTCAAATCCAGGGCTTCTTTGATATTCCAGTGGATAATTTGTATGCTGAACCTGCTGTGCTTCAGTGAATTGGAGAAAGCATCCTAGAGTTAGAAGAATTATATCATCGTGTCACCTGATGCTGATCTAGCCAAAAGGTACTATCCAGAAGTATTTAGCGTATTGTCAAGACTCAACTTTGTGAGGGGCTTGAGTAACCAAATATGTGACAAAGGTGGATAATTTTATGCTACTATTCTGAGGACTGGCTACTGCAACAGCCTCCATCCAACCTTTGCTGTCTGGATCATTTTCTAAACTGGCATTTTCCCCACTTCTCAAAAGCCTGCATTGGTCTCAGTTGTTCTCTGTATTCTGCAGAAACTGAAATCACCTCTCTCCCTCTAACTTATCCACTCTCTCTCCTATTCCACCCCAGCTACCCCTTTTCTAGCCAACTGTTCTTTTCTGATTAGTTTTTCCTCTACCACTTAAGCACAGATCTCTGCACACATTACGTCCATTGTTATCATTCATTTTAGTGTCCACGTCCCCTGAGTGGTTAAGTATTTATTGAGTCCCAAGTGGGTGCAGTGTACTGAACTAAAAGAGTTTACAAAATGATAAACTGCTCTGGACTTGAGTTATAGCAAATAACTAGTCCTGCTTGTTTGGGGTTCCAGCATCTTGGGCTTGAATTTAAAAAATTTTTCAGGAACTTTTTCTTTGGGATTCCTACGATGGATAAATCTGACATGAAAAACTGCCAAAGAGCAAATACTAGGCACTGAGATTTCATATTTTTCAACTCCAAATTTAGGAAACAAAAGCAGAAGAATTTAAGAGTGTGAGTCCCATGTGGGAAAGGGACTATGTCCAACTTAATTAATTCGTATCAACCCCAGGGCTTGGCACATAGTAAGCACTTAAGTAACATTATTATTATTATTATTATTAACCATGTTGTACTCTCCTTAGTGCTCAGGCCACCACTGGTCAGTGGTTAGCATCCTGCCATTTTCTGAAATATAACATTGTCTTCTGGGGAGCCTAGGCCCTAAGAGTCTTGGGTTCTTGGCTGCCTATTTCCACGGGTATCATAAAGCTGCCCTGGGATTGCTGGCTTGAATTGTTCTGCCAAAAACAGTTGCAAATCACCTCTGCCCGAATCCTCAGTTGTTCTTTATGAAAAGCGGGAGTTCCTTGTGGTTGCTGGGATCCCTCAAAAAAGAAACACTTGTTCTGAGGATGAGAGCATATGCATTTTCATGACTCTCCTCCTTTTTCACAGGCTGAACAGTTCATCTGGGCAGATATGTGTAAAAATCGGCATTGACAGACAGTGTGAGATTTCAAGATGGAGAAGAGCCCCTCTCCTCAAAAGAAAGACGATTAGGTGAGTGACCTCCAAGCACTTGTTTATTCGTAGGTCTACTGCCATGTGAAGAAGCAGCAGCAAGTTGTTCACAACACACACCCCAGGGCATCTGGAATCTGGAACCTTTTCCCTATAAATGCCACATCTTGTATTTTTCCTTTAGGTAACCACTGTGGGAGATTTTCCTGAGTGGAATAGGACAACAGCTTTAGCCCAAAAGTGACCCTTTGTTCTGAGTTACAACCAAACGCTTCTTCTCTCCACAGTGAAAGACAGAAAAAAAGCACAACAACTTTTTCCAAGGAATTCCCTTTGCATGTTTTATTTAGGTAACAGTGTTGGAGATTTTCCTGATTTACATGAAACCCTCAGGTGCAGGCCCAAGGCAAGTCTTTGCTGGGAGTTTGGGCAATGTTTCCCTTTTTTTCCTATCTCAGTGAAGAGAGAGAAAAAGGTAGAGGAAAGATAGACATAGCACTCGCTTCCCCTCCTTCCACTTCCCTCCCTCTTCTTTTTCCCCCACAGTTAGAGATCAGAGTTGGGATTGGAACCCTCAACCTCTGGCTTTTGAGGGTAGTCCTTTCCTATAGCACTCTGGCTTTCCACCCACTGGCATCTACCTAGCATAGCTTTGTATTTTTGCACAAAAATGATTAAGAAAAAAAATCCGGTATTCCTTCCTTCTCTGGCTTAGCAAGACCTCATTGGTAAATCAGTTGAGGACTCACACCATCTTTTCCTCCTGGAAAGAAGGGATGATGGTATGTAACCTCAACTGACTTATCCTTGAGGCTATGCTAGAAGAGGAAGGCTTAAAACTGATTTTAGCTGTGAGGTTCTGCTAAACTGGAGGAGGAAGGAATAAAACTCATTTAGCTTTGAAATTCTGGCTAGACTGAGAGGTCCTCCAAGCTTAATCAATGTTCTTCCTTCCTCCTCCAGTTTATCAAGACCTCACAGCTGATTTAGCTTTGACTTGCAGCTAAACTTGTGGAGGAAGGAATAAAATAATTTTAAACCTTCCTCCAGTTTAGCAGAACCTCAGAGCTAAAGTCAGTTTCATTACTTCTTTCCCCATTCTAACAAGCTCTCACAGCTGATTTAGGTTTGAGTCCTGCTACTCTAAACCTCAAAGCTAAATCAGTTTTATTCCTTCCTCCTGTAGATTAGCAGGACCTCAGATCTAAATTAGTTTGATTCCTTCCTCCTCCAGTTTAGCAGCACCTCAAAGCTAAGTCAGTTTTACGCCTTTCTCCTCCAGTTTAGCAGCACCTCAAAGCTAAGTCAGTTTTATGCCTTCCTCCTCCAATTTAGGAGGACCTCAAAGCTTAATCAGCTGGGTCCGTTTTATTGCAGAACCTCACAGCTAAAGTCAGTTTAGTCAGCAAGACTTCACAGCTGATTTAGCTATGAGGTGCTGCCAAATTGGAGGAGGGAGGAATAAAGCCAGCTCATTCTTCTCTTCCTCCTCCAGTATAGCAGGACCTCTGAGCGAGTCAGTTCAGTTCCTTCCTCCTCCAGGGTAGCAGGCCCTTGAATCTAAGTTAGTTTGGTTCCTTTTTCCTCCAGTGTAATAAGACCTTACAGTTGACTTAGATCAAGGTCCTGAGACACTGGGGGAATAAGAAATAAAACTGACTTTAGCTTAGATGTTCTACTAAAAAGGAGGAAGAAGACATAAAACTGGCTTTAGCTCTGAGGTCCTGCTAAACTGGAGGAGGAAGGCATAAAACTACAGTTAGATGTCCTGCTAAACTGGAGGAGGAAGGCATAAAATTAAGTCAGTTTTATGCCTTCCTCCTCCAGTTTAACAAGGGCTTATAGCTGACTTAGTTTTATGCCTTCCTCCTCTAGTTTAGTAGCACCTCAAAGATAACTGAGCTTTGAGGTCCTGCTAAACCGGAGGAGGAAGGCATAAAACTAAGTCAGTTTTATGCCTTCCTCCTCCAGTTTAACAAGGGCTTATAGCTGACTTAGTTTTATGCCTTCCTACTCCAGTTTAGCAGCACCTCAAAGCTAACTCAGCTTTGAGGTGCTGCTAAACTGGAAGAGGAAGACATAAAACTATAGTTAGAGGTCCTGCTAAACAGGAGGAGGAAGGCATAAAATTAAATCAGTTTTATGCCTTCCTCCTCCAGTTTAACAAGGGCTTATAGCTGACTTAGTTTTATGCCTTCCTACTCCAGTTTAGCAGCACCTCAAAGCTAACTCAGCTTTGAGGTGCTGCTAAACTGGACGAGGAAGACATAAAACTATAGTTAGAGGTCCTGCTAAACAGGAGGAGGAAGGCATAAAATTAAATCAGTTTTATGCCTTCCTCCTCCAGTTTAACAAGGGCTTATAGCTGACTTAGTTTTATGCCTTCCTACTCCAGTTTAGCAGCACCTCAAAGCTAACTCAACTTTGAGGTGCTGCTAAACTGGAAGAGGAAGACATAAAACTATAGAGGTCCTGCTAAACTGGAGGAGGAAGCCATAAAATGAAATGTTTTATGCCTTCCTCCTCCAGTTTAACAAGGGCTTATAGCTGACTTAGTTTTATGTCTTCCTACTCCAGTTTAGCAGCACCTCAAAGCTAACTCAGCTTTGAGGTGCTGCTAAACTGGAGTAGGAAGACATAAAACTACAGTTAGAGGTCCTGCTAAACTGGAGGAGGAAGGAATAAAACTGACTTGGCTTTGAGGTCCTGCTAAACTGGAGGAGGAAGGAATAAAACTGACTTGGCTTTGAGGTCCTGCTAAACTGGAGGAGGAAGGAATAAAACTGACTTGGCTTTGAGGTCCTGCTAAACTGGAGGAGGAAGGAATAATACTGACTTGGCTTTGAGGTCCTGCTAAACTGGAGGAGGAAGGAATAAAACTGACTTGGCTTTGAGGTCCTGCTAAACTGGAGGAGGAAGGAATAAAACTGACTTGGCTTTGAGGTCCTGCTAAACTGGAGGAGGAAGGAATAAAACTGACTTGGCTTTGAGGTCCGGCTAAACTGGAGGAGGAAGGAATAAAACTGACTTGGCTTTGAGGTCCGGCTAAACTGGAGGAGGAAGGAATAAAACTGACTTGGCTTTGAGGTCCGGCTAAACTGGAGGAGGAAGGAATAAAACTGACTTGGCTTTGAGGTCCGGCTAAACTGGAGGAGGAAGGAATAAAACTGACTTGGCTTTGAGGTCCGGCTAAACTGGAGGAGGAAGGAATAAAACTGACTTGGCTTTGAGGTCCGGCTAAACTGGAGGAGGAAGGAATAAAACTGACTTGGCTTTGAGGTCCGGCTAAACTGGAGGAGGAAGGAATAAAACTGACTTGGCTTTGAGGTCCGGCTAAACTGGAGGAGGAAGGAATAAAACTGACTTGGCTTTGAGGTCCGGCTAAACTGGAGGAGGACGGAATAAAACTGACTTGGCTTTGAGGTCCGGCTAAACTGCAGGAGGACGGAATGAATCTAAAACTCTGAGGTCTGGCTAAACTGGAGGAGGAAGGACTAAGTCTAAAACTTTTAAAACTCTGAGGTCCGGCTAAACTGGAGGAGGAAGGAATAAATCTAAAACTTCTAAAACTCTGAGGTCTGGCTAAACTGGAGGAGGAAGGACTAAGTCTAAAACTTTTAAAACTCTGAGGTCCGGCTCAACTGGAGGAGGAAGGAATAAATCTAAAACTTCTAAAACTCTGAGGTCTGGCTAAACTGGAGGAGGAAGGACTAAGTCTAAAACTTTTAAAACTCTGAGGTCCGGTTCAACTGGAGGAGGAAGGAATAAATCTAAAACTTCTAAAACTCTGAGGTCTGGCTAAACTGGAGGAGGAAGGACTAAGTCTAAAACTTTTAAAACTCTGAGGTCCGGCTCAACTGGAGGAGGAAGGAATAAATCTAAAACTTCTAAAACTCTGAGGTCTGGCTAAACTGGAGGAGGAAGGACTAAGTCTAAAACTTTTAAAACTCTGAGGTCCGGCTAAACTGGAGGAGGAAGGAATAAATCTAAAACTTCTAAAACTCTGAGGTCTGGCTAAACTGGAGGAGGAAGGACTAAGTCTAAAACTTCTAAAACTCTGAGGTCCGGCTAAACTGGAGGAGGAAGGAATAAATCTAAAACTTCTAAAACTCTGAGGTCCGGCTCAACTGGAGGAGGAAGGAATAAATCTAAAACTTTTAAACCGGTGAGGTCCGGCTAAACTGGAGGAGGAAGGAATAAAACTGTCAGTTTTGTTCCCTCCTCCATCAGTTGAGCAAGGTCATATGACTTAGGACCTCAAAAGTAATTGAGTTTTGTGCCTATTAAAATGTGAGCAGGAAGGAATCAAGTTAGGGTGAAGTCCTAAACTGGAAGAGGAAAAATAAAACTTGGCTGTGATGTCTTATCAAAGAGGAGGAGAAAGGAATAAACTAACTTTTGAAGTCCTACTAAAGCGCAGGAGGAAGGAATACAACTAATGTTAGGATGAGGTCCTATTAAACTGGAGGAGGAAAGACAAACACAGCACTCTCTTCCCCTCCTCCCCTTCTTTAATTTCCCCCAAAATTTTATTTTTCCAAACAGACAAGTCAGAGGTGGGATTTGAACACCCAACCTCTGGCTTTTAAGCCCAGTCTCGTCTCTCCTGTACCACTCTGCTTTAGCCCTTACCCTTAGTGACCTAGCACACCCTTATCTCCTCTTTCACTGATGATGACTAATAAAGAACCCCTGGCATTCCTTCCTCCTCCAGCTTAGCAGGACCTCATGGGGAAGTCAGCTGAGGACTCGCACCACCTCTTCTTCCTAGTAGAAAGGAGTAGCCCAAGATCTACTCCTTCCTAGGAGGAAGAGATAATGGTATACATCCTCAACTGGCTTCCCCATGAGGTCCTGCTAAGCTGGAGGAGGAAGGAATGAACCCTAACTAAGCTTTGAGGTCCTGCTAAACTGGAGGAGGAAGGGATAACTAACTTAGCTATGAGGTCCTGCTAAACTGGACTAGGAAGGTATAAAACTATCTTAGAGGTCCTGCTAAAATGGAATAGGACAATATAAAACTGCCTTAAATTTGAGGTCCTGCTAAAATGGGGAATGAAGGAATCAAACTAATTTAGCTTTGAGAATTTAACTGAAGGAGTAAGGAATAAAACTGACTTACCTTCAAGGTCCTGCTAAACTAGAGGAGGAGGGAATAAAACTGCTAAACTGGAGGAGGTAGGAATAACCTGACTTAGATCTATGGTCTTGCTAAACTGGAAATGGAAGAAATAAAACTGACTTGGATTTGAGGCTAAACTGGAGGAGAAAGGGACAATACTGACTTTTATGGTCCTGCTAAACTAGAAAAGGAGGGCATAAAACTAACATAGCTTTGAGCTCCTGCTAAACTTGGAGGAGGAAGGAATAAAACTAACTTAGCTTTGAGGCCCTAGTAAACTGCAGGGGGAAAGAATAAAACTAATTTAGCTTTATTGTCCTGCTAAACTGGAGGGAAAAGGAATAAAACTAACTTAGCTATGAGGTTCTGCTAAACTGGACTCGGAAGGAATAATACTGACTTAGCGTTAAGGTCTTGCTAAACTGGAGGAGGAAGGGATATACTAAACAAAACTGCCTTATCTTGGAAGTCCTTCTAAACTGGAGGAATAAAATGGTCTTGGCTTTATGGTCCTGTTAAACTGGAGTAGGAAGGGACAAAACTGACTTACCTTTATGGTCCTGCTAAACTGGAAGAGGAAGGAATAAAGCTGATTTAGCTTGAGGTCCTGCTAAACTGGAAAAATCAATAAATTGCCTTACCTTGGAGGTCCTGCTAAACTAAACTGCCTTAACTTGGAAGTCCTAAACTGGAGGAGGAAGGAATAAAGCTGATTTGGCTCTTATGTCCTGCTAAACTGAAGCAGGAACAAATAAAACTAACTTAGCTTTGAGGTCCTGCTAAAGTCCTGCTAAACTGGAGGAGGAAGGAATAAAACTGACTTAGCTTTATTGTTCTGCTAAACTGGAGGAGGAAGGAATAAAACTGCCTTGGCTTGGCGGTCTTGCTAAACTGGATGAGGAATAAAACTGACTTCGCTTTATTGTTCTGCTAAACTGGAGGAGGAAGGAATAAACCTGACTTGGCTTGGCAGTTTTGCTAAACTGAAGGAGGAAGGAATAAAACTGATTTAGCCTTATTGTCCTGCTAAACTGGAGGAAGAAGGAATAATACTGACTTGGCTTTGAGGTCCTGCTAAACTGGAGGAGGAAGGAATAAAACTGACTTAGCTTTATTGTTCTGCTAAACTGGAGGAGGAAGGAATAAAACTGACTTGGCTTGGCGGTCTTGCTAAACTGGAGGAAGGAATAAAACGGACTTGGCTTGGCGGTCTTGCTAAACTGGAGGAGGAAGGAATAAAACTGACTTGGCTTGGCGGTCTTGCTAAACTGGAGGAGGAAGGAATAAAACTGATTTGGCTCTTATGTCCTGCTAAACTGGAGGAGAAAGGAATAAACCTGACTTCGCTTTACTGTTCTGCTAAACTGGAGGAGGAAGGAATAAAACTGACTTGGCTTGGTGGTCTTGCTAAACTGGAGGAGGAAGGAATAAAACTGATTTAGCCTTATTGTCCTGCTAAACTGGAGGAGGAAGGAAGAAACCTGACTTGGCTTTGAGGTCCTGCTAAACTGGAGGAGGAAGGAATAAAACTGACTTGGCTTGGTGGTCTTGCTAAACTGGAGGAGGAAGGAATAAAACTGATTTAGCCTTATTGTCCTGCTAAACTGCAGGAGGAAGGAAGAAACCTGACTTGGCTTTGAGGTCCTGCTAAACTGGAGGAGGAAGGCATAAAACTGACTTGGCTTTGCAGCCCCGCTAAATTGGAGGAGGAAGGAATAAAACTGACTTGGCTTGGTGGTCTTGCTAAACTGGAGGAGGTAGGAATAAAATTGACTTACCTTTAAGCTCCTGCTAAACTGGAAAAAGAAAGCATTAAATTGCCTAAGTTTGGCGGTCCTGCTAAACTAAACTGCCTTAGCTTGGAATTCCCTCTAATCTGTAGGAGGAAGGAATAAAACTGACTTGGCTTTGAGGTCCTGCTAAACTGGAGGACGAAGGCATAAAACTGACTTAGCTTTATTGTCCTGCTAAACTGGAGGAGGAAGGAAGAAACCTGACTTGGCTTTTAAGGTACTGATAAACTAGAGGAGGAAGGAATTAAACTGCTAAACTGGAGGAGGAAGACATAAAACTGACTTAGCTTTGAGGTCCTGTTACACTGGAGGAGGATGACATAAAATTGACTTAGATTTGACATCAGCTAAACTGGAGGAGGAGACAATAAAAATGACTTTAAGGTACTGCAAAACTGGAGGAAGAAGGAATAAAACTGACTTGGTTTTGAGGTCTTGCTAAATTGGAAAAGGAAGGAATTAAACTAATAAACTGGAAGAAGAAGGAATTAAACTGACTTAGCTTTGAGCTCCTGCTAAACTGGTGGAGGAAGGAATAGACCTGACTTGGGTTTGAGGTTCTGCTAAACTAGAGGAGGTAGGATTCAAATGGACTTACCTTTATGGTCCTGCTAAACTGGAAAAGAAAAACATTAAATTGCCTTAGTTTGGAGGTCCTGTTAAAATGAACTGCCTTAGCTTGGAAGTCCTTCTAAACTGTAGAAGGAAGGAATAAAAGGGTCTGGGCTGTGAGGTCCTGCTAAACTGGAGGAGGAAGAAATTAAACTGACTTAGGTTTATTGACCTACTAAACTGGAAAAGGAACTAAATTAAACAGCTAAACTGGAGGAGGAAGGCATAAAACTGACTTAGCTTTGAGGTCCTGCCAAACCTGGAGGAGGAGGGAATAAAACTGACTTAGCTTAAAAGCCCTGCAAAACTGGAGGAGGAAGGAATAAAACCGACTTGGCTTAATTGGCCAGCTAAAATAGAAAAGGAAGGAATTAAACTGCTAAACTGGAGGAGGAAGGCATAAAACTGACTTAGCTTTGAGGTCCTGCTAAAGTGGAGGAGGAAATAATGAATCTAAGTCAGTTTTGTTCCTTCTCCAGTTGAGCAAGGTTATACAGCTTAACAACAAAAATGAATTAGCTTTGAAGTCCTATTAAAACTGGAGGAGGAAGGAATCAGACTGACCTAATTGTGAGGTCCTGCTAAAATGGAGGAGGAAGGAATAAAATTAAGTTTAGAGGTCCCGCTAAACTGTAGGAGGTAGTAATCATACTGACTTACCTTTGAGGTCCTGCTAAACTGCAAAAAAGAAAGCATTAATTTGCCTTAGCTTGGAGGTCCTGCTAAACTAAAGTGCCATAGCTTGGAAGTCATTATGAACCAGAAGAGGAAGAAATAAAACTGACTTGGATTTGAGGTCTTGCTAAACTGGTGGAGGAAAGGATAAAAGTGACTCACCTTTATGGTCATGCTAAACTGGAAAAGGAAGGCATTAAACTACTTTAACTTTGGAGGTCCTATGAAACTGGAAAGGGAAGGAATAAAACTAACTTAGCTTTGAGGTCCTGTTAAACTGGAGGGGGTAGGAATAAAACTGATTTGGCTTTGAGGCCCTGCTAAACTGGAAAAAGAAAGCATTAAATTGTCTTAGCTTGGAGGTCCTGCTAAAGTGGTTGAAGAAGTTTTAAAATTAACTATCTTTGAGGTCCTGAGAAATTGGAGGAGAAGGGAATAAAGCTGACAGCTTTGAGGTCCTGCTAAACTGGAAGAGGAAGGAATAAAGCTGCCTTGGATTTGAGGTGCTGCTAAACTGGAGGAGGTGGGAATAAATTTGAAATCGCTTTAAGGTCCTACTAAATAGCAGGAGGAGGAGATAAAACTGACTTATATTTATGGTCCTGCTCAACTGGAAAAGAAAAGCATTTAGCTGCCTTAGCTTGGAAGTCCTGCTTAACTGGAAGAGGAAGGAATCAAACTGACTTAGCTTTGAATACCCACTAAACTGGAGGAAGAAGGAATAAAACTGGCTTTAGCTTTGAGGTCCTGCTAAACTGGAAAGGGAAAGCATTAAATTGCCTTACCTTGGAAGTCCTGCTAAACGGGAGGTGGAAGGGCTAAAACTGACTTAGTTTTGAGGTCCTTTTAACTGGAGGAGGAAGGAATAAAACTGACTTAGCTTTAAGGTCCTACTAAACTGGAGGAGGAAGGCATAAAACTGATTTACCTCTAAGGTCCTGCTAAATGGGAAAAGGAAGGCATTAAACTGCCTTAACTTGGAGGTCTTGCTAAACTGGAGGAGGAAGGAATCAAACTGGCTTTAGCTTTGAGGTCCTGCTAGACTGGAGGATGAGGGAGTAAAACCGACTTAGCTTTAAGGTCCTACTAAACTGGAGGGGGAAGGGGTTAAACTGACTTAACTCTGATCTCCTACTAAACTGGAGGAGGAAGGAATCAATGTGGCTCATCTTTAAGACCGTACCGAACTGGAGGACAAAGGGATAAAACTAGCATCTTTGAGGTCCTGCAAAACAGGAGGAGGAAGGGTTAAAACTAACAGCTTTGAGGTCCTGCTAAACTGGATGAGGATGGAATAAAACTGACTTACCTCTGTGGTTCTGATAAACTGTAAAAGGAAGGCATTAAACTGGAAGAGGAAGGATTAAAACTGACTTGACTTGGAGGTCCTGTTAAAATGAAGGAGGAAGATATCAAACTCATTAGCTTTGAGGTTCTGCTAAACTGGAGGAGGAAGGAATCAAACTGAGCTTTTAAAGTCCTACTAAACTGGAGGACGAAGGGATAAAACTGGCATAACTTTGAGGTCCTTCTAAAGTGGACGTGGAAGGGATAAAATTGACTAGCTTTAAGGTTCTGCTAAATTTGAGGAGGAAGGAATAAAACTGACTTAACTTTAAGGTCCTCCTAAACAGGAAGAGGAAGGAATAAAATCGACTCATCATTGAGGTCCTCTAAAACAGAGAAAGGAAGGAATAAAACTGGCTTATCTTTGTGGCCTGCTAAACTGGAAAAGGATGGCATGAAGCTGACTTGGCTTGGCTTGCTAAACTAGAGAAGGAATCATCATCTTTAAGGTCCTACTAAACTGGAGGAGGAGGAATAAAACTGACTTACCTTTGAGGCCCTACTGAACTGGAGGAGGACGGGGTAAAACTAATATTTTTGAGGTGCTGCTAAACTGGAGGAGGAAGAAATAAAACTGACTTAGCTTTGAGGTTCCCCTAACCTGGAGAGGGAAGGAATAAAGCTGGTTTAGCTTTGAGGTCCTGCTTAACTGGAAGGGGAATGAACAAAACTGACTCATCGATTAGGTCCTACAGAACTGGAGGGGGAAGGGATAAAACTGACTTCTTTGAGGTCCCGATAAACTGGAGTAGGAAGGAATCCACCATTCTCTCTTTCCCCCCTTCAAAGCCCTACTGAAAGTGCATCTCCTCCAAGACGCCTTCCCAGTTTAAGCCCCCTTTTCCTCAGCTACCCCTCCCTTCGGCGTCATCTCGACTCGCTTTGCTATTCCCCCCCCATGCTTCCCTGCCCCACAGCACTTATGTATAAATGTATATACCTATAATTTTACTTATTTATATTGATTCCTGTTTACTTGTTTTGATGTCCGCCTCCCCCCATCTAGACTGTAAATCCATTGGGGACAGGGATTGTCTCTCTTTATTGCTGTATTGTACTTTGCAAGCACTGTACAGTGCTTTGCACACAGTAAGCACTCAATAAATACAATTGACTTAAATGAATATAATGATACATCATTAAACATTAATTAAACTTTGAATTATTCATTAACATTCAATGAACCTCATTCTATACCATCCTAACAGTGCATTTTTAAAAAATTTAACTTCCATCATTTACTTTGAAAACCTCCTATCACTTGGTCAATTAATAGATGGATGTTCTAGGTTTAGCTCTGAGTCAAAAGTCTTGGCACAGCTCAGATTTCTGAATTCTCCCCACCAGATGTTTAGAGTCCAGAATAAACAGCCAAGAAAGAGAACCAAAACGATAGTCCCTGGTATCATCTGATCAACTTTGAAAGTGTAAGTGGCTCATTGTAAGCGCATTGTGAGCAGGAGATGTCTGTTTACTGTTATAGTGTGCTTTCCCAAACGCTCAATAAATATGTATGAATTAAAGGGATGAAAACTAAGAATTGTGCTATTTGTAGGTCTACACCTTGCTGTCTCTAGCTAGTAGTAATATTGAGTAGTTTACAACTTAACTTGGTAATGTTTTCCAGGATCTTGACTACTATCCTAATGATCAAAGAATTAATGAAGTTTCGAGTATTTCATTTTCTAAATGTCAGTGCAAGATGTGGACACTTTTCCCCAAAGCTGGAGAACTATTATGGCCCAATTTTTCAAAAAATTCATCTAAGAACATTTCAAAAACAACAACACAACACAACCCCTGCAAAAAACAAAGCAAACCTGGGAGAGGATTTCATCTTTGAAAGAGGTTATTTAGCCAGAAGCCAGATTTCAAAGGAAACTGGTCTTGGAAAGGTCAAATAAGGTGTGTCTTTCTTTCATAGTTTCTGAATAAAGGAGTGTGTGATCTGTGACAGTTGCCTTATGGGATGAAAAGAGTATATCTGAAGTTGAGATTTCCTCTTTTCCATTGTAAAACTCTCAACCATTGTTTAAAATGTTATTTAAAGGTATCTCAGATGCAATGAACTCTAAAGTAGGAAAAAAAAGGGAGGTTGACCCATTTAGGACCCCAGGCCTGATAATATTGTGTCTGTTAAGTTTCTTAAAAATTACACTTTGGCAGCAAGTATTTGTGAGAAATATAATTTATCTTCAACAAGGATTCTTCTAGAGCTAAAGGTTTTTAAATTATCTTCCAAGCTGTACTTCCTACTGATCCTAGTGATTAAAATCCTAGTGATTTGTGAGCACGCCAGGGAAGAAGAAACCTGTGATGTTTTCAAATCATATTTTTCAATGTTGGTAAAGCGATGAGCTCCAAAATTAAGGCTTGAAAGAGGAAAAGCAAAGCAAAAGAGTGTGGAAGGAGATATCATAGAGGGAATCAGTGTCGCCGAGTGTATAGATCATGGGCCTTGGCATCAGAAAGACCTGCATTCTAACTGTGGCTCTGTCAATTGGCTGGTGTGTGACCTTGGGAAAGTCACAGAACTTCTCTGTGCCTCAGTTACCTCACTTGTATAATGGGGATTAAGATTGAGTCCCATGTGAGACATGGACTGCATCCAATCAGATTAATTTTGTATTTCTTCCAGTGCTTAGTACCCTGCTCGGCATATAGTGAATGCTTAGCAAATACCATTTTAAAAAAAACACACAACAAAAAAAGCAGAACAACATAAAACAAAAAAGAAACAAAGAAAAACACCAAAAAGAAAGTGCCAACAAGAAGAAAATTCTTGCTGAACTGTACTCTCCCAAGCACACAGTACAGTGCTCTGTACATGTAAGCGATCAATAAGCACCATTGAGGAGGATGAGGATGACATACCTGTCATTGACAAGCCTGTGAAGGTCTTTCCTTTGCCTTGCTTCTTGGTCCTGACATCTTTGTGACTGGATGGAGGTTTGTCCATCTTTTCCTCGCTGAAGACTCCATCCTCATTATGTTCCTAAAATCACATGTTCTTCCACTCTCAGACCGGAGTGAAAAATGTTACCAATTCTGATGTTCATGTTTTACAAATCAATTATAAAATGACTAACGAGCGCTCCCACAGAATGGTTGGGTGAGACTGGATTCAGAAGAAGTGTTTCAGTGAACGATCTAATATTTGCAAACAATAAGATGTGGAGATGACAGCTTCTTTAGCAGGAAGTGATTATCAGTCCTCAGCCTTTTATCACCTACTTTGTTTTTTCAACTCAAGCTACAGTGAGGTAGAAAAACAAATACAAATCAATCACGGGTATTTAATCAAGCATCTACTGTGGGAAGAGCACTGCGTTAAACACTTGGGAGAATGGCATGATTGGAATGATCATTTTTGTGTGCCCACTGGTTGAAAGCCTGACAGGGTCTGTGTCTAACTCCTATCTGTATGTTTTTTCCCAGTGCTTAGTATAGGGCTCTGTGCCCTAAGCACAAAATAAACACTACTCTTACAGCTAGCTATAGCTTTTGTGGCCAGGAATATCCCACAGGAATGTGCCAGGAAGACCTGTGGACACCCAGAGATTTTTGGTATTTTCCTTTTTTTTTATGGTATTTGTTAAGTGCTTACTATATGCCAGGCACGGTTCTGAACTCTGGGGTAGAGATTAGGTTAGAGAGGGTCGCTGACCCACATGGGACTCATGGTCTTAATCCCTATTTTACAGATGAGGGAACTGAGGCACACAGAAGTAGAGTGACTTGACCAAGGTCACACAGCAGACAAGTGGCAGATCTGGGATTAGAACCCAGGTCCCTCTGACTCTCAAGCCTGTGCTCTATCCATCGGGCTACACTGCTTCTGCCATCGATTCTCATGGTGCATGGTGCTTAGGAAAAGCCAGAAAACAATAACGTGGTATCAGTTACAATATTGATATTTGGAGGCTCCTGAACCTGAATATTCTGGGAATTGTTTTTTTCCATGTTAAAAGTGTTTATACAAATGTTTTTGGCCCTAATACCCATGAAAACATTTTGGGACATGTTTTAATATATTTTTCTCTTCATGCATGATAAATTATTTTTTCAGGAGGCACTAAAACTGTTTAGTTTTCCTCCCTTCTAACTTCTAGTTGTGATTGAGACAATGTTTACCTCACCAATTTGTGCCTTCACAAATCTTCTCTTCATAGAATTAGGATTTTGTGTGAATTCCCCTATAAATTTTTCTTTAGTTTCCAACTGTTGTCCTCTTCAGAACTCATTATCACTTTACCTTGGCCTCCTCCTGCTTATATTAGTCTGTTCACTGTTATATTGTACTCTCTCAAAAGCTTAGAACAGTGGTTTGCACACAGTAAGCACTCAGTAAATATGACTGAATAAATGAATGGTCAGACACACATTACATAGGCCACTTCAGTTTCCTTTCTCATTGTCCTGAATGCCACTCGGAAGTACCAGACTCCCTACCAACACACACGCAGACATGAATGGGTGACAGTCCAGTTGAAAATAAAGCTGTCTTCTCCCTGGTTCTGAACTGATCCTTGTCTCGAAAGGAAAGCAAAGGAATCTTCATGACCCCGGTGCCACCTGTGTGGCTACATTAATGATTATCAGATTATTTCTTTAATACTAAGTGTCCGCCACTGGAGTAGATACAAGATATCAGATGCAGTTGCTGTCCCACATAGGGTTCATAATTTAAGAGGTAGAGAGAGCAGATATTTATCCCTGTTTTATAAAGGAATACATTGAGGTTCAGAGAGGCTAAGTGACTTACCTAAGGTCACACAGCAGACCAGTGGCAGAGAGAGAATTAGGATCAAGCTCTCCTGAGTCCCATCCCTGCATACTTCCCATTGGGCCAGGCTCCTTTCCTATTGAAGGAAACTTCCAGAAGAACCTGAGAAGAAAACTTCCTAAAGCTCTTTGATATTAGTTTTGAAGAAATGATTAATGAGTGTTTTGAGGAAGCCAAACAGATTTACTCTGAATTAAAGTGTTCAGCAGTCCATTGTCTCTGATTACTGGTGACAGAATTCATTTCCCTCAGAGGGACTTGAAGGGAAACTTTTTTCTTTGACTATTTGTATTGTGGCATGTTCGAGACAGAGCCAGAGAAAGCACATAATTATGACCTATTAGGCCCTTGCTTTTAACACGCATCAGGCATCAGAATGTCCAAGCCTAGAATGTATTAGTGGGAGGCTTGCATTCAATATGAGGCTATTCTTGAGACACTAAACAGAGTAGATGATATCTGTAGAATATTGATATGACTTTTGTTCTTCCCTTTTGAAATTTGAAAATAAAAATAAACAGCAGGGTGGCCTAGTGAATAGAGCTTGAACCTGAAAGTCAGAAGGACTTGGGTTCTAGTCCTGCCTCTGCCATTTCTCTTCTGGGAGACTTCGGGTAAGTCACTCATCTTCTGTATGCCTTGGTTATTTCATTCGTAAAATGGTAATTAAGACAATGAGCCCCACATGGGACAGGGATGGTATCTGACCTGATTATCTTGCATCGACCCCAACATGTAGTACAGTGCCTGGCACATAATAAGTCCTTAAGAAATGCTGTTAAAAAAGACAATTACAAATTCCTAAAGAACTAGAAAGGAAGCAGAGAAACAGCCATTTGTCATGCACTTTTTTTTCCTTCCATGGTATTTGTTAAGCATTTACTATGTGCCAAGTACAGTTCTGAGTGCTGGGGTAGATAGAATTTAATTAGTTTGGACACAGTCCCTGACCCAAACGAGGCTCAATCTAATTGCAGGGAGAACAGGAGAACTGAGGCATAGGTAAGTTAAGCAACTTACCCAAGTTCACACAGCAAGCATTTGGCAGAGACAGGATTCATTAAGGGCTTACTGAGAATAGAACATTGGGCGTACAATGCAACAGAGTTGGTAAATACAGCCTTTGCCCACGAGAGGCTTACAGGCTAGAGGGAAGACATACATTAAAATAAATTATGGAGATGTAAATATATATGTGTATATATATATATAGTGGTCTCACATGTCACTTTAAAATGTGGAATATCAGGTCCAGATTCATACCAAGTGAGTGCCATTTGGATGTAACTTTCGAATCTTTATTTTCTACCAGCAGTGTGGGTATTTATAGACACTCTCAGATAACTTCAGATAGATATATAGATATCTATATATATAAAGTGCAGTGGGGCTGAGGGTGGGGTGAATAGTAAGTATTTAAAGGGTACAGATCCAAATGCATAAGTGAGGCAGTAGGAAAAGGGAGTAAGGAAATTGAGGGCTTAGGTAGGATGTCTTCTTGGAGGAGTTTTTTAGTGGTATTTGTTTAGCATTTACTATGTACCAGGCACTGAACTGAGCACTGCAGTACAGAAACAATCTGGGCATGTTACTCCCCTTCTTAAACAACTCCAGTGGTTGCCTATCAACCTCCGCTCCAAACAAAAACTCCTCACTCTAGGCTTCAAGGTTCTACATCACCTTGCCCTGTCCTACCTCTCCTCCCTTCTCTCTTTCTACCACCCACTCCGCACGCTCCGCTCCTCTGCCGCCCACCTCCTCACCGTCCCTCGGTCTCGCCTATCCCGCCGTCGACCCCCGGGCCACGTCCTCCCGCGGTCCTGGAACGCCCTCCCTCCTCACCTCCGCCAAACTGATTCTCTTCCCCTCTTCAAAACCCTACTTAAAACTCACCTCCTCCAAGAGGCCTTCCCAGACTGAGCTCCTCTTCTCCCTCTACTCCCTCTGCCATCCCCCCTTTACCTCTCCGCAGCTAAACCCTCTTTTTCCCCTTTTCCCTCTGCTCCTCCACCTCTCCCTCCCCATCCCCACAGCACTGTACTCGTCCGCTCAACTGTATATATTTTCGTTACCCTAATTATTTTGTTAATGAATTCTCCATCGCCTCGATTCTATTTAGTTGCCATTGTTTTTACAAGATGTTCTTCCCCTCGACTCTATTTATTGCCATTGTTCTTGTCTGTCCATCTCCCCCGATTAGACTGTAAGCCCGTCAAACAGCAGGGACTGTCTCTATCTGTTGCCGACTTGTTCATCCCAAGCGCTTAGTATAGTGCTCTGCACATAGTAAGCGCTCAATAAATACTATTGAATGAATGAATGAACACTGCAATAGATACAAGCTGCTAATGTTGGACACAGTCCCTGTCCCACAAAGAGCTCACAATCTCAATCCCCATTTTATAGATGAGATAACTGAGGCAAGGAGAAGTGAAGTGACTTGCCCAAGGTCACACAGCAGATAGGTGATGGAGCTGTGATTAGAACCCAGGTCCTTCTGACTCCCAGGTCCGTGCTCTTATCCACTAGGCCTGATTCTATTTATTGCTATTGTTCTTGTCTGTCCGTCTCCCCCGATTAGACTGTAAGCCCGTCAAAGGGCAGAGACTGTCTCTGTTACCGGTTTGTCCATTCCAAGCACTTAGTACAGTGCTCTGCACATAGTAAGTGCTCAATAAATACTACTGAATGAATGAACTCCAGGAGATGTGATTTTTTTCAAAGTGTTCTGAAGGTAAGGAGAGGGGTGTTTGTGGGATAAGAAGGGAGAGGGAGTTCCAGGTGAGAAGGAAGATAAGGGCAAAGGCTGTGGTGGCGAGATAGATGCGATTGAGAGGTACAGTGAGTAGGTTGGTCCTTACAGGAGCAGAGTGTGCGGGCTGGGTTGTAGTCGGGGAGAGCAGCACGGTGAGATAGGGGAGAGAGGGCTAACTGAGTGCTTTAAAATCCATAGTAAGGAATTTCTGTTTGACGTGGTGGTGGATGGGCAACTGATGGAGGTTTTTGAGGAGTGGGGAGATGTGGACTGAGCATTTTTTTGAGAAAACTGCACAGCATAGCGAAGTATGGAATAGAGAGCCACAGGAGGCAAGGAGGCTCACGTAGTAGTCAAGGGTATACTATGATAGGTGCTTGGCTCAGCGGGGTAGCAGTTTGGATGGAGAAGAAAGGGTGTATTTTTAGAATAAAGAAAAGTATTTTCACCCTACTACACACTAGACCTCCCTGCCCAAGTGCCTTTTGGCTTAGTCTTCAGAGGAGTCTGCTCTGAGGTGGAATTTTGAATAACTCTAGACATTTTTAGCATCGTTAGCCTTCTCCTGTCAACCTACGGTTAATGCCTGAAGAACCTAAATGGAGAATTTAGACATTTTGATGTTCCACTATTGAGAGAATATGAATCAAGGATTTGAGGAAAATATTATGTTGTCTGCTTTTAGCTGAGGTTTCTGCCACTGACTGAGCCAACAGAAAAAAAAAAAAAAAGTGAATCATTTGTCTTCTGTCAAGGCTGTCAGGAATCAGGGTAGAATGAGGAAAAAAAACCAACACCTAAAAGTATTTCTGTTACTTGTGGAAGTAAACACTAAGGCATCAAGAATCCTGAGAGTGTCTATAAATACCCACACTGCTGGTAGAAAATAAAGATTCGAAAGTTACAACCAAATGGCACTCACTTGGTATGAATCTGGACCTGATATTCCACACTTTAAAGTGACATGTGAGAAGATCTTCGAGAGGTATTGGCAACTGCAACAGAATTGCAGTGATTTGAAAGCTTCATCTTGTACAGTCTTTTTGTATCAGTGAGAGGAAGCAAAAGCCATTATGAGATCTGTGTTTTTATTGCCTGTAGGGTGCATAGTGATTAGGATGATTATTTTCAATACAAGCCCTTTGGATTACTATGTCTAGAGTGAAGCTGTAGAAAGTAAAATTCCTCCGCTAGTTTGGGCTATGAAAAATGCTCTTTGTCAGGTGAAATCTTGAAAGAAAAATGGGCAGCATTAATTAGCCTAGACCAAACTTGTTAGGGGAGGGGCAGTAGGAAAAAAAGCCTTATTCATAGGCAACGTTTAATCCTGAAAGAGTTTTAACAGTTCAAAAACTTATTACCCATCTATTTATATTGCAAATACAATTATATAAACCCCAGCCCCACAGTTCTTATGTAAATATTATTTTACCCTATTTCCCACATCTGCAATCTATTTCAATGTCTGTCTCCCTCTACAGTCTTTAAACTCCTTGTGGGCAGGGATTGTGTCTACCAACTCTGTTATATTGCACTTTCCCAAGTGCTTAGTAGAGTGTGCTGCACACAGTAAGTGCTCAATAAATACCATTGATCGATCAATATGATATATGTACTTTTATGTACAAATATATGTACAATATGATATATGTACTTTTATACATATATACAAGCCCGCACACTTCACTCCTCAAATACCAATCTTTTCGCTGGACCTCGATCTCACCTATCTCGCCATCGCCGAAGTGGGGGATGGTAATATTTCGTTGGTAGAGGCATTCCCTGGCCACAGAGAGCTTATGGTCTCCATTACAGTTTCCCAAATACTCAGTACAGTGTTTATCTTCGATAGAAATAGGATAGTATTAATGCTAATCAATTAATCAATTGTATGTATTCAGTGCTTATTGTATGCAGATGACTGTACTAACTGCTTGGGCGAGTACAATATAAGGGAGTTGGTAGCCACTTTCCTGGCCCTCCTGAAATGTGTTCAGTTTAACAGCATCAAGGGGATGCTCATTATGGTCGAACTTCTCTTAAATACGTGAAAAGATAAGATAGACTGGGGAAATTAAGGCCTTTTACTGCACTGACTCTTTCTCTGAAGTCCACTGCAGGGTTTAAGTGTCTCATTCTTTATTAATTCTGATGTCACAGATGGAATTGGACTGTTACCATTTTCATCAAAGCAAATAATCTGCTATGCAAAAATGAATCTTGAATGAATGAGGGATAGTGCTCTTAAATTTGAGTATGAGTCACTGATAAAGACCTGTTATTAAAGAGGATAACATGACATTTTGAGGTTTTAATAGATTCTTCTATGCAAGAGGCAAGAAATAATCCTTCTGCTATTCTAGGCATGGATTAAGTCCTTGTAAGAGCTCCGTGAGATGTTCAAATGACTGCAGAGAACAACCAAAATTGGGGAACATGAAAATAGTTCGGCTTTCAAGGCCTAGAGACAGAAAAAAATTGATGGGGAGACATTCATTGTATCAAACATTTGAAGAACTTGTCAGTAGAATAAAAGTTGAGTTAAATTTGAGCAGGAAACTTTTTTGGATAGACCTAAAGTAGAAGAATTCCTGCTAGACTGTAAGCTTCTTGAGGGCAGAATTCGTGTGTACTCTACTATATTCTACCAAGGGCTTAGTACAGTGCCCTGCACATAGAAAAGTGCTCAGTACATGTCATTGATTTCTTGGTAGTGGGACAGTTTTATACTAGGTTAGTCAGAGCCCAGTCCTGCCCCAAATAAATTAAAATAGCAAATCATATCTGTGAATTATGAGTTCATAGGTGGCACAGAAGTATTAGCCTAGGGAATTGAAAGATTAGAGATTAATCAAGGTAGGCCTCTTGGAGAGGTAGCTTTTCCTCATAGTAATTTTTTGTTTACATGGTATTTGTTAAGTGCTTATTTTGTGCCAGGTACTGTTCTAAGCGCTTTGGGCATATTCAAGATTAACAGTTTGGACAAAGTCACTATCCCACACGGGGCTCACTGTCTTAATCATTTTACAGATGAGGTAATGAGGTACAGAGAAGTCAGGTGACTTGCCCAAGGTTTCACAGCAGATGAGTGAACGAATCAGGATTAGAACTCAGTTCCTTCTGACTCCCAGACCCGTGCTGTATCCACAAGGCCATGCCGCTTTCTCTATAGGTGTTCAGATCCCTTGTAATAGCTATCGAAGTAATCCCAGGTCAGCATAAGCAATCCTAATTATGGGAAACTATTTAGTTAGGCTAAAAGATGATAATGAATAGCTTGACATTCATTCATTATTCATGTTTACAATGACTGTACTAGTAACTGAAAGTAGTACTCACTACTACATATTTATATAACTTTAAGATTCAATGGCATATTTTAATAGTAATTACGAGGTTTATTATGAATTATCCCTTCTAGCCAATTTACGATATCATTTTTCCTGTTTCCTCTATTGTCTAGCATTGGCTGCCTGTTGTTCAATCTTTAAATGCTTAACAAAGACAAAGCCAGGAAAATAGATGTTTATATAAAGGTCATTTTTCTAACTCTGGATACCTTTGAGACAGTTTCTCTTTAAAGTTCATAATAAAGATTTGTTTTTATAAATAATCCCATTTGCGTAAAAAAAGGTAATTAGGATAGATAGATGTAAAGTACAAATGCCAACCACTCATACAGTCAGTTCCTTTGATTCCTCTATTTGTAAATATAACCCAGCACTTCGTACAGTGCCCGGCACAGAGTAAGCGCTCAACAGATACTTTTAAGATAAAAAAACAAATCTGGCCTCCTGCCTTGACCCTTCCCTGACTTTTGCTTTAAATCCCTGGGCCATATTTTAGACTTCAGCTAATCCCCAATCCCTAGGCCCACCTGACATATCGATGGGCCTTTCGGGAGTTCATCTTTGAGAGGTCGAGACCAGCTCAGTGTTCCTGGCGTGGTGCTGGGAAGTTGCCTCCATCTAACCTCTCTCAAACACACACACACACACACAAAAAATCACAGGTGATTGCAGTGGGTGAGTCTGGAGAAGCATTTAGTACAGTGCTCTGCATAGAGTAAGTGCTCAATGAATGAATGAAGGAGAAATGGTACCTGCCACTCCTGAGGCGGTAGCGGTCAGGCCGTCGGAGGTTTGGTACCCTGAGCCTGGTCTTCTAGGTAGTTTAGCCAGAGCAATTCCTCCATCTCAGCATCCCCGAGAGCCGTCCAATAAGGTGAAGGACAAAAAAAAAGAGCTGGCTTCCCTTCGACTTCTTTGGGGACCAGATATACAACCACCGAAGTGCAAAGCGAGATAAGGACACTATGTGCACATAGACAACACTTATTTTACATATAGCCATATACAATTTAAGATGAATACACAGCTGTATATTTGTATTGTAGTCCACCTAGAAATAGAAGCTTAAACATTTGAGCGCAGTCCCAGTCAAAAATTTAGTTAATATTCACCATATGGACGACAGCTCATTTTTCTTCTTGTCAGTAGTGGATTAAGCACAGAGGTAATGCATTATTAATAGGCTATGGGAAAAATACTGCACTGCAGTAACTTTGAGAAAAGTGTGAGCTACTCTCCCAGGCACTTTGTGAAGCTAAAATGTGTACTTCTTCTAACTCTGAAATATGTTTTCTGAACAGTATGGCCAGGATATTATGTAGATTACATCCATGGCTCACATCAAGAATCAATCAAAATTGAATATTGACAGAGCTGAATTCATTAGTGTCGAACTTCTGCGATAATAGCTCTGCTTTTCAAATTTGAGCATCTGTGTGTCCAGAAATAAGGAGTCGGGATTATTAAGAGGATGACTGTTCTGAACAAGAACATCTTTTCCCACTTCTTCACAAGGCGGAGATATAGTTTGAAGAGGAGAGGATTTGGCTTTTGACCCAGATTTACCTAGGACTTCCCTCACTGTAAGCTGAAACCTAAAGCCGGTAGGAATGGTTGGATGCAGTAGGAATCTGTCATGTCAGAGCCATATACAAGCACTTAGTACAGCGCTGAGCATTCAGTACAGTACTCTGCTCAGGGTAAGTGATCAATAAATGCCACTGATTGACTGATACACCAGGATCGCATAGCGACAGGTGCCTCGATGGATGGACAGCAATTCTGCCTTCTCCAATCCCCTAAACTCCATCTGCTGCTCCTTTTAAGGCGTTCAGATGATTCCCAGAGCCCAGGAGAACTGGTGACACCAGTAAGGGAAAAGACACGGGCTCTTCACAGCCTCAATGTGGGGCTGCCAACGGGCAAATGCTTTAGAATAATCAGAGGAAGCCATCGTATGGAAAATGTGCTGTCTGCATTACCTAAATCCCTGAGGGCGGGGCAAATACCAGATGCTCAAAAGTCACCAAGTGTTATGAGAAAACTAGATGTGTGGGTGTGTGTGTGTGGGCGTGCTCACATGCACATAGATTCATATTCTTTGATTTACATTTGACTTTTATAACTTTTACTTAGAAAAACACGCACACCTCTTTCCACAATACAGTTTATACAAGTCAAATGAACCAGCCTACAGACTTTATGGTAAATATGAAAGACTATGAACAACAGATTGGACTTCTATCAAATGTGGCATCTACAGTTAGATACCTCTTTGCCAACTCTCAGTCCACAAACTGTTAAAACTCAAGCGTGTTCGGGCATCAACAGAAACAAGTCGCAAGATTTCTCAAAACCCAAACTTTCGGGTGAATGGGGAATCAGACATTTTTTGTTTTCCTTAAGGAATATCTGCCCATTTTGAGGAGGCTGGGAATTGCTATTAAGCAGAAATAACCAGGTGCTGATACAATACACTGCATTTGGAGCCACTCATTCGTTAATTCCATAGTTATTAGAGAAGAGCTTGGGGAAAATGACTCCAACCATAGTAGAAGTTCTGACAGGCAAGCAGTTAACCTAGATCATGGACAGTAGTGAACGTGCCAGCTGTTTACAAGCAAACTTGTAAATCTTCAAGATGGTGACCACCTTGTGATGAATATTACCACAGAAATAACCATGCTAAAAACACAGCATGCATATACTCTGTATTTTGATATAGAGAAATAAGATTGATCTGTCGCATGGTGAGTGATCAAATATTTAGATGTTTTTTCCATAGAAAGAATAAAAGTATTTCCACCATGTTTAAGTGGCTTGCATTTCTCCTCAAAAGACAAGTATAATAATAATGATTACGGTACCTGTTAAGCATTTACTATGTGCCAAGCACTGTTCTAAGCACTGGGGTAGATATATGCTAATCAGGTTGGACACAGTCCATGTCCCACATGGAGCTCACAGTCTTAATACCCATTTTACGGATAAGGGACCGGAAGCACAGAGAAGTTAAGTGACTTGTCCAAGGTCACCCAGTCAGCAAATGACAAAGCCTGGATTAGAACCCAGGTTCCCACTCTGCTTCTCAATGAACACACCTTTCTGCTATATTGGCAATAATTTCCAGAAACAAGCACAGAATGTCAGCATGAATGAATCAACTACTAGATAGCCCTTATCTGCAGTACAAGGAAGTTAATTGCTGAAAGTGTTTCTGGGTTAAACACATTTATAAGCCACGGAAAAGTTAAAGGCAAAACTGCTGATGAGTCTTTTGAACACCGTATTAAATTGTTAGAATCTACAGACTGATGCAGCTCCCAACATCATCTCTAGCTCCAGTGAACAATATTTTTTCCTTCTTGAGCATCAATAAATTAAATTAGTGATAATGTTGAAAAGAACCATTAAATCAGGTAGTTCTTTAGCTCAATATTTAATAAATCAACACACTATATCAGAACTAGGAGATAATGATGACTGTTCTCAGATGATAGGAACCACATATTTTACGAGAGTGGCAATAGGCTTTTGTTATGAGAATCCAGTTTCATATCACTTCATGCTCATATGGTCTGGGAATTAAATGAAAACCAAAACATCTGATAGATGGAACTTCACTGAATGCAATAAGCCTCCTCTCTCACCCTCTATATTACTAGGAAATTATGGCCCTGCTCTGTCAGGGGGTGGGTGGAATAATAACAACAATAATAACAACAACAATAATAAGTGCTTACTATGTGCCAAGCATTGTTATAAGTTCTGGGATAGATACAAGGTCATCAGGTTGGACACTGGCCATGTCCCACATGGGGCTCAGTCCAGGTAAGAAGTAGTAAGATTTAATCTCCACAGAGGAATTAAGTGACTTGCCCAAGGTCACACCTCAAATAGCAGATCTGGCAATAGAATCCAGGACCTCTGATTCCCAGGCTTGCACTCTTTCATTTAATCAGTGGTATTTAATAAGCACCGACTAGATGCAGAGCACTGTACTAAGCACTTGGGAGAGTACAATAGAACAGAGTTGGTAGTCATGTTCTCTTGTACAATGACCTTATAGTCTAGAGGACTTTCTTTCCACTAGACCACACACAGTTCTCTCGCTGGTATCTGGGCTGTTCACTCTTTGAACCTCTCTCTCCCAAGAGCCTGAAACACAAGTTTGTTCAGTGTACTGTGAGGTAAATTACTCCGGGAAAATTGCTCAAGAGGAGGACAAATTAGCAAGAAGAGGCCTTGCATTATTCCCTTCTCGTCCCACCATTCATAATCATCTTCTAGTCATATTTGATTGTCTCCTGACCACCTTAAGTGAACAAGAGTACCTAACAATAATAACAATAATGTTGTTAAGCACTTACTATGTACCAAGCACTGTTCTTTGTGCTGGGGCGGAACGGGGGAGATATATGGTAATCAGGTTGTTCCACACTGGGCTCACAGTCTTAATCCCCATTTTCCAGATGAGGTAACTGAGGCACAGAGAAGTAAAGTGACTTGCCCAAAGTCACACAGCTGACAAGTGGCGGAGGCGGGATTAGAACCCATGATCTGTGACTCTCAAGCCCGGGCTCTTTCCTCTGAGTCATGCTGCTTCTCATACTACCTCCAGTGACTAGACTAGATTCCCTAGGTGTGGTAGGGTCCCACAAGATGGAATGTGATGGGCCTTTAGGCATGGACTCTATTTTCTCTAGCCAAGCCACCATTTACTCAGAGCAGGCACATCACTTATCCTCCTCTCTCTCCTGTTCTGTCCTAGCTAGTTGCCTGTCTTATCAGGAAATGTGGTTCTGAGACAGGATAAAACCAGGTCAGGATTCCTAACTAGCTTATCAGGAGTGTTTGCCTACAAAGACTGGACTCTATATCGTTTTCTCCCCAACACTTAGTACAGTGTTCTCTACACAGTAAATGCTCAATAAATATGACTGATTAACTGATAAAACATTAAGACAGATGTCTAACTTCCCTATCTGGTAACTGAAGGAAAACAGCAGGGACTAGATATGGCGAACCAGATTTAGTGCTCCAAGGATTCAATGGTTGGTGAGTAATATTTCCGAGAACATCAGTGGGAAATGATGAACATATCCTCATTCTCCCTTGCATCATCATCATCCTCGTTTTCTCCTCCTCAGAAGCATCCATGCCTCTGTTGATTTCTGTAGCTTACGGTTGAAAGCCTTTGAGCTAACATATAAGCATATTGTAAATGACTATCTCATGGTTCCTCAGCAAAATTTCCCTTTTTTTTTTCCCCCTCGCATCTTCCTTGACAAGGCACATTTATGACCCAGAAATGACATGGCCATAGGTGATAAAGGCTTTTGAACTGGAACAGTTAGTGCCTATAATCTGAGTCTTGCCTTAGCATCAGATACTTTTTATGTGCTTAGAGCAGCTTGGGATATAATTGGGTCTACTTATAGTAAGAGCAAGTTCAGCATTTCAGGACATTTCCCCGCAAGCCCTCCTATACCCCTAACTGATGTACATTTTAACTTCACTGGCCTGATAAGAAAAAAAACAACATAGATATAATTCAGTATCCATGTGAGGATGCATTAGGGATGCAAACTGATGAGAAAAAAAATAATTTTTCCCCTGACTAGTCAGAGTTAAATATGTTTATAGAAATATTATATGACCCTCTTTATTAAATAAGTGAAAATCTATAAGTTTTAATTCATATTGAGCAATTTTCTGTTGATGTTTGGAAAACCTAGGTGACTTATCCAATAAGGTCTTATGTAATGTAAATATATTATCTGAAGAATTTATTCGTTCTACAGATGATAAATCAATTCTGGAAGATTCAGCAGTTTTATGAGTTTAGTAGCACCTTACCTATCTTCTATTAGAGTGTATGCCTTGAGGGTTGGAGTTTTGGCTTCTAGAACACTGGGCCTGGAGACTGGGGGTCCTGGGTTCTAATCCCTGTACTGCCACTTGCCTACTGTGTGACCTTGGGCAAACCACAACTTCTCTGTTTCTCAGTTTTCTTACCTGTAAAATGGGGAAAACCTGGTCTCTATTCCCCATAGGGTGTGAACCCCATGTGGGACATAGACTGGTGTGATCATCTTTTACTTTCCCAGGGCTTACTAGAGTGCTTGGCACATAGTAGCTGCTTAACAAATACCACAGTTGTTATTATCATCAATAATATTATTACCTCTTCAGCTCCCTTTTAGCACCTAATTAAGTCCTCTGTTTTAAGTGGGCACTCACTTATGCTTATTCCAGGAACTAGGGGTGCTCAGTGCCCTTTTCTTCTTGGGTAAATCGCCTAAATGATCTGTGCCTCATTTGTCCCATCTGTAAAATGGGGATTCAATCAGTGGTATTTATTGAGCACTGACTATGTGCAGAACACTGTACTACGTGTTTGGGGAAAGTACAGTGCAATAGAATTAGCAGAGCTGTTCCCTGCCATTGCAAGTTTACAGTCTAGTACCTTACAGTACCTGTTCTCCCTCCTCCTTAAGGGAGGACACTAAGGTGGGGACAGGAACTGTGTCTGACCTGATAATCCATGTCGCACACAGTTTTAGGACCCATTTTCCAGATGAGGTAAGAGAGGCACAGATAAGTGAAGTGACTCGTCCAATGTCCCTCAGCAGGCAAGTGGCTGGGCCAGGATTAGAACCAGGTTCTCTGACTCCCAGGCCCCAAGTTCTCTCCACTAGAGCACGCTGCTTCTCTGGAATCTACCCAAGTGCCCAGTAGAGTTCTTGGTACATAGTAAACACTTAATAAGAACCATTTTCATCATCATTCTCATCATCATTAGGGAAACTTCATCCCTGTAGATGTGGACCTACAGGAGTTGCCCACTAAATGTCTTTCCAACAGTGTCAATAATGTAGTTAACTGGTAAAGTTGCCCAGTTCAGCACCGTCCACAGAAAAGAAATTGGTCACTGGTGCTGGATGAGAGAGGTCCTCAGTGCTCTGAGCAGGGACCTGTTTGGTCCCAATTATCGCCTCATTCCATGTATCCAGCAGGTTGACATCTGCCTTGCCTCCATCCCTGAACGAGGAGCATATCTGGTGGCAGTTGGGCACCTGCAAGGTAGCCTGGCCACGGGGCTCTCAGAGAGGTCCAGGCCTGAGGAAGCCTCAGATTCATAAGTCTGCGACTTGCAGGACTGTGAGATTCCTCAGTGATGAGGGCCAGGGGCCACCTTGCCCCTTCCTACCTCACCTCACTGCTCTCCTACTACAGATCCAGCCCGCACACTTCTCTCCTCTAATGCTCATCTTCTGACTGTTCCTTGATCTCACCTATCTCACCACCGACCTCTCACGCGCATCCTGCCGCTGGCCTGGATTGCCCTCCTTCCCCATATCCAACAGACAATTATTTTCAAAGCCTTATTTAATAATGTTGGTATTTATTAAGTGCTTACTATGTGCATAGTACTGTTCTAAGTGCTGGGATATACAGGGTAATCAGGTTGTCCCACATGAGGCTCACAGTCTTAATCCCCATTTTACAGATGAGGTAACTGAGGCACAGAGAAGTGAAGTGACTTGCCCACAGTCACACAGCTGACAAGTGGCAGAGCCGTGATTTGAACTCATGGCCTCTGCCTCCCAAGCCCGTGCTCTTTCCACTGAGCCACGCTGCTTCTCTAATTGAAGGTACAGCTCCTCCAAAAGACCTTCCCTGACTAAGCCCTCCATCCTCTCCTTCCATACTCCCTTCTGCGTCACCTTGACTTGCTCCCTTTATTCATCTCCCTTCTCAATCCCACAGTACTTATGTACATATCTGTAATGTTTTGTCTGTCTGTCTCTCTCTCCCTCTAGACTATAAGCTTGTTGTCTAGTACTCTCCACCCAGTAATTACTCGTGAATGAACGAATGAAGCAGGGAAAGAGGTTGGTCCCGGAGGTCCACGGGGAGGGGATGGGGACAGAAAGGGACTCAAAAAACAGCTGTTTGGTTGAAGCCAGGAGACCCCCACATCCCAGAGAAACAGATGAAATAGAACATGGGGACCAAAATGAGCTCTCTCGCCAAATCGAGGTCAAAAATATGGCTTCTAAGACTGCAAGTGAAATGTTAAATGAGTAACATCCAGTCTGAGTTGCTAAAATGTGTCACTTTCTAAAGGGAACAAAGTTAGGCCACCAAATCACTTTAGACAAAACTCTTTAATAGAGTAAAATTGTTTAAATATGTCATTTATCCATTAAACTGTCAGCCAACACTCCCACGCAGGATGAAGTGGCGGCTTTTTCTGTCAGCCGAAGCTGAGGGGGAAGCTCACCGTGCGGCACTAGGCTAAAAAAATGGGCCTGGAATGCAGAGTGCGTGGGGCGCTGTTAGGTAAATAAGAGCTGACTGCGCTTCTGGGATTAATGGAAAAATGCTTTTCATATTATCCAGCTTCTTCCTACATTTCTTTGTAGGTAAAACTGCAAAACAACAGCATCACTTTTTCTGACTTTAATGGAGTTGATTCAAGACAGTCAGGTTGGACACAATCCCTGTCTTGCACAGGATTCACAGTCTTAATCCCCATTTTGCAGATGAGGTAACTGAGGTGAGGGGACATGCCCAAGGTCACTCAGAAGACAAATGCCAGAGCCAGAATTCAAACCCAGATCCTCTGACTCCTAGGCCGTGCTCTTCCCACTAAGTCACTCTGCTAAAAGTCTCTTATTTCTCAGGAAACTGGAAGCCAGACTGAATTGTGTGTATCCTGATGTTGGTGGAGAATCTCCCAAGAAAGCATTTCCACTTGTGTACCTCGGCTACTAGGGGTGGGAGGGAACACACTAATGTGGAAAGAGAATTGATCGGAGACACAGAATCTGGCTCTAGCTCCTACTCTGCTAGGTGACCTCAGCCGTGTCACTTAGCCGATCTCTGCCTTAGCTTTCTTATCTAAGCAATGGGGATAATAATATCTGCCTTACTGTACCTCACAGGGATGCTGTGAGTTGAGAGTGACATCTAACTCGAAGGAGCCTTGGAAAATGAGGCATTATATAAATTCAATATATTTCCCTTTCTACCCTTCTTTTTAGTCTAAGCCCGCAAGATTCTGGATGTCTCCGTTGCCGGTATCTGATAGAGGTGCAAATTGTTTAGGATGTGTTTGGTTGGATTACATTCATGCCTGAACACCCGTATCTCATTATCCTCCAACCAGCTGAAGGAGTTGATTTAATGTTAATGTTGGTATTTATTAAGCGCTTACTATGTGCCGAGCACTGTTCTAAGCGCTGGGGTAGACACAGGGGAATCAGGTTGTCCCACGTGGGGCTCACAGTCTTAATCCCCATTTTACAGATGAGGGAACTGAGGCACCGAGAAGTTAAGTGACTTGCCCACAGTCACACAGCCGACAAGTGGCAGAGCTGGGATTCGAACTCATGAGCCCTGACTCCAAAGCCCGTGCTCTTTCCACTGAGCCACGCTGCTTCAAATGTACCACTTGCCGAAACCCGGGATCGAACCAGGGACCTTTAGATCTTCAGTCTAACGCTCTCCCAACTGAGCTATTTCGGCCCTCCTAATGGACACTCAATTATCAATCGGTGGTATTTTTTGAGCACTTCTTCAGTGCAGAGCACTGTACTAAGCACTTGGGAGAGTACGATACAATAGAATTAGCAGACCTTTTCCCTGCCCATAACAAATTTACAAGCCTAGAGGGGATATACTTTGCAATGTATCTAGTGAACGCTCAAATGCCATCACTGCACTACTATAACAGACCACAAAATATGACTTCTCTCTTGTCCTTCCTCTCCGTCGACCCTTTCCAATTAGCAAAAGTTATGAAATCCTAGAAATTATGAAATCTACTTTCATTTTATAAGGAGACTTGAAGTTCTAGTTCCACTAAGAAAAGAGGTAAATTTCAGGGTGAAGTTTAGTTCCTGAACAAGGGAGAACTTTCTCACACAGAAACTCAACTTTCCCAAGTCCTTTAGAAACAAAATAAATACTCACCGGTCACGACATTCTTGGGTCCCTCTGGATATGTCTGGAGCCACTAACATGTAAAATATCCACACTGGGAATTGATTGGAAAGGCAAGAATAGCCTAGGAAATCAAACAAAATGTCCAAAGCTAATTGAGGAGGGCTATACTTGCCCAGCAGTGTCAAAAATGATGGAAACAATGCATTTGGGAAGGGAAAGGAGGTTGCACACACCTGAGGTCAAGCATAGGACCCCAAATATCTTATGGTGATGAAAATAATTTGGAGACTAAAGCTAAGTGTAGGATTCATGAATCACCCCAGGCCTACATGAACTTTTCTCACTGCATTTTTGATATGTGAACTGCAAACACTTAAACTTCTAGGTCCAGTGTCCTATGATGATTTAACTTAAATTTTAAAATAGCCCTGACATGCCCCAAAATTGTTATACAATAAATTATAATCAACAAGCTACTCAGAAATATAAATAGAATAAATAAATCATGTCGCGTACTGAGGACCAAATTTATAGTGAGTTTAGAATCACTTTCTTTTTATTTTTGGTTGCTATAGGAACCTCCTGCACATCTATTTTAATCTACTGCTGCCTTAAAGTTTTAAAAAGAAATTGGGTTCCATAGATGATCTTGACAAAGCATGCTAGAGTTGCTTTTAGCTGCCTACCGGTGAATGACAAACAAGTGGATTTAGATGTTTTATCCTACCTAATTCCACAGATTTTTTCCTCCTTCGATCATAGTCCTGCTAATTCCTGCAGCCAGGGGTCATTCCCTTCCTGGGAATCCAGTGGAGAAAGAGAGGATATTCCTGGCTAGACATTTCCTGTCCCATTCTCTGGGAGCAAGTGGTGAGTGGATTACTCTCCCCTTGGGGTTCAGGGGTCAAGGGAGTGGCCATTATGGATAGGCCATGGACTGTAGGAAAGATCCTGGGATAGTTAGTTTTGGTTGCTAACAAAAACAATACTAATGATGATAATAATGATAATTGTGGCATTTATTAAGTGCTTACTATGTGTCAGTCACCATACTAAGTGCTGGGGCAGATATAAGTAAGCAAAAATGGTCTGCATCATCTTAAAAATGACTTAGTGTTTTCTGCTTTGAAAGACGGACATAGAAGCCCCAAAGGAGTCTTTGAAAGCTTGCTTAATATTTATTAAGGACAGTTTTAGCTGTTATTCTTTTTTAATATGCAGAAATAAGCAGAAGATCCCATTTGATACCAAGGGACATATATGCAAAAAGTAAATTAATTGTGCAGTCTTTAAAATCTAGAATTTTCTCCTGTATTGGTTTTAAATCCTTCATGCACTACTGGTAAATTTTTGCTTTTCTATTCTTGCCATTACTAAGAACAATGAGGTGAGTTTCAATGAATTTTTAACACAATTGAGTGATGTCAGAGATTTATATAGCATTGCAGACATTTTATAAAATGTGTTCTGAGGTCCTTGTCTAATATAATTTGATGAAGCATTATTTTACCAAAAACAACAAAAATGTGTACTATGAGACACAAATGTACAATGAAAAAAGTTCTGGATCAAAATCGCAGGTAGGCAAAAATATAGATCACAGATTGTAGGTGCAAATCCAATTCGAGCAAGCGAAATCTGAATGTATCCCCATAATTTCGTATTTCATTTTAAGCAAGGTGTTGAACAGGTGAATTATTTTTTTAATGTATTTGGTAAGTGCTTTCTATGTATCAAGCACTGTTCTGAGTGCTGGGATAGGTACAAGTTAACTAGGTCAGACCCTGTCCAGCATGGGGATCACAGTTGAAGAGGGAGAACAGGTATTCCTATTTCACAGTTGAGGAAACTGAGGCACAGAGTAGTGACTTACCCAAGGTCATACAGCAAGCACTTGACAGAGCAGGGATTAGAATCCACGTCCCTCTGACTCCCAGGCCCATGCTCTACCTATTAGGCCAAGTTGTTTACTGAAAATGAGGCAAGGACCTGGGGGGAGAGCTTAGATTCTTCTGGGAGTCAGGAGAGCTGGGTTTTAGTTGCACCTCTGCAACCAGCTGAATGCCTTTGGGCAAGGCACTCAACCTCTCTGGGCCTCATCTTCTCCTCTGAAAAATGAGGACAGTTAATCGGTCTTGTTTATTGAGCACTTGCCGTATGCAGGGGACTGACTTAAGCAGTCGGGAGAGTACACTATGTCAGAGTTGGTACACGTTCTCTGACCACTAAGAGCTTACAGTCTAGAGCCATGAGTTTACAGACTAGATACTTGTTTGAACAGTAAGCCCTTTGTGGGATAAGCCTTGCATCTGCCCGTGGCTTAGTGGAAACAGCACAGGCACGGGAGTCAGAGGACATTGGTTCTAATCCCAGGTTTGCCACTTATCTGCTGTGTGACCTTGGGCAAGTCACTTTACTTCTCTGTGCCTCAGTTACCTCATCTGGAAAATGGGGATTAGGACCGTGAGCCCTATGTGGGACAGCCTGATTAGCTTGTATCTACCCCAGCGCTTAGAAAAGTGCTTGGCACATAGTAAGCGCGTAACAAATACCGTAATTATCATTATTATTACTATTCTTATCTTTCGTCTCTCCCGGCACATAGTACAGTGTTCTAGCACATAATAAAGGCTAATTCCATTACTGTGATGTTTATCATTATCATTAGTAGTACTATTGATAATAACAATTGTCATATCTGTTACGTTCTTACCATGTGCCAAACACTGTACTAAGTGCCGGGGTGGATTCAAGATAACCAGGTACCACAAGGGGCTCACGGTCTAAGTAGGACAGGGAAACAAGGTTTGAATCTCCATTTTGCAGATGAGGGAACTGAGGCACACAGAAGTTAAGTGACTTGCCCAAGGTCACACAACAGATAAGTGGCAGAGCCTGGATTAGAATCCCGGTCCAATGACTTCTAGGTCCTTGCTCTTTCTGCTAGGCCACGCTGCTTCTGTTTAATCCCACCTCTAGTTGCTCAGGATACCTGGAAGTGCAGGAACGGAAAAGTAACTTTGCCTCATATTCCTTCATTGTGCTCCACTTCTACCATAAGGCCACTCTGGGTTTCTGGGTTGAAGCTCTTTGGCACTGTGCAATCTAGTTTTTCCATTCAATCAATCAAAAGGTCGTATTTATTGAGCACTTACTGTGTCCAGTGCACTTGGAAGAGTACACTATAATGGAGTTGGTAGACATGTTCCCTGTTCACAAGGAGCTTAAAGTCTAGAGAGGACACATATTAAAAAGAACTTCTGACCTGTACACTGGCTCTGGGACTAAGGATGGGGAGAATGTCAAGTGCTTATAGGGTACAAATCCAAGAGGAAGGGTGACATGGAAGGGAAAGGGAGTAGGGGAATGAGGGCTTAGTTGGGAAAGGCTACTTGGAGGAGATGTGATTTTAATAAGGTTTTGAAGGTGGAAAGCTTTTAAATACTCTTGCCTTGTCATTATCTATCATCATTTCATTGGGATATCAGTTCCTGTTCAAAATATTTGAAGGATATTGAGAGGCTAGTGAATTGAAGCTTAATTTACTCCTCTGTATTCTCACAGCAGAAACCAAAATTTAGAAAGGGGTGGGAATTACAGGGAACTACAGTGGAGCTAACCCTGTCCATTATAGCATATCCTGCTTTAATTCTAAACCCTGCAGGATTCCAAAAGCCCCTGATGAAGGATTATCATAGGAAATGAACATCTTGTGCTCTGAGTATAGAAAATCCTCTTGTGTATTGAGGATGAAATACAGCGTAAGTGTATTATGGATGAAAGAAAGGGTAACTTTATTATCACCTAAGGCAGACAATATTGACCACCCAAAACAATATCAGGGATTACTTTTGCTTTGATAATACAAACAGCAGAAAGAATCACCAGTGTGGTAATCGTAAATCAAAGACCTCAACTAAGTCCGGGCTTTAAACAAAATGACCCAGAACCTTCTTTCTACAAAGAGTGGGGAGCTATCTGACCGTGTCTGAAACAAAGAAGCCGGGCTTAGATGGGTGACCTTGGACAAGTCATTCAACATCTCTGTGCCTCAGTGACCCATCTGTAAACATGGGGCTTAAGACTGTGAGCCTCAAGGGGAACATGGACTGTGTCTAGCCTGGTTGCCCATTCATTGCTACTCAGTTTTCCAGATCTTCCTTTTGGTGTGTATTTAAATAATCTCCCCATTAGCTCTCCATCATTTTAAAGCCCCCTTTTTAAAATAAAAAAAAAATAGTATTTGTTAAGTGCTGTGTGCCAGGCTCTGTATTAGGTGCTGGGGTAGATACAAGATAACCAGGCTAGATGCAATCCATGACCCTGTTAATTGATTCATATTTTTCACTGGCACATCAAAATGCTGCCACAAACCCTTTTTGGGTAAAACTCTAATCCTCCTGCTTCTGTTAATGTACACTTTCCACCTCTGGAAATTCAAGATCGATCAACCAATAAGTGTTATTTGTTAAGTACTTACTGTGTGCACAGCATCGTACTAATCGCTTGGGAAAGTGCAATGCAATAGGATGGGCAGACTCAATCCCTACTCACAAGGAGTTGACAGTCTACAGACTACAGATCTCTACAGACCACAGATCTGAGATGTTTACTGGATATCTGGACTCAAACTTTGCATTATGCTTTGTGCATGAGAAAGGTTGGCAGAAGGAATGCTTAGACAAGAAGCAGTTTGCGGTGCCAGAATTCTTCCTGATTGTACTGGGCATGACACTAGCCTGGCCAAGATTCATTTCCTTGTGAACAAACAGATCCCATAGTTAAATCATATCATAAATGATTTAAGACACAGTTTGCTTTGTTGATTCCCCCGTTGAAGTGCCTATAACTGATTGTTGTCTTTTGGCAAGTTAGAGATCTTTATGAATGAAACTGGGTTATATTTTGGTTTCTTCAATCCCTCAAGGATCAGACTCAGATTCTAAGCAAACAGAATTTTGAAAGGGCACCCAGATTCGACTCAAGTTGAGAGTCTCGTGTGATCTCATGTTGATACTGAATTTTCAAAGTCCTTCATTCCCTTCACGTCCCTCAAATTAGCCAATTTGAGAGAAATATTGTATTCCCCTGTTTTAATCCTTTTGAATTTCCCTATCCTTAAACTTCAGAGAAAAAAAAATTCTGTTTTTTCCCTGTGTTAGAATACTACCTCCTCTACTGTATCCTATTCTGTAAGCACCATCTATCACATTCCAACCTAGAAGCAGCCCAGCCTGGTGGATTGAACATGGACCTGGGAGTCAGAAGGACCTGGGTTCTAATTCTGATCCTGCCACTTGTGTGCTCTGTAACCTTGGGCAAGTAAGTCATTTAATTTCTCTGGGCCTCAGTTACCTCATCTATAAAATGAGGATTAAGAATGTGAGCTCCACTTGGGGCATGGGCTTTCTCCAACCTGTGATCTTGTATCTTTGCCAGAACTTAGAACGGTGCCTGGCACATAGTAAGCACTTAAAAATTGCCCCAAGTCCCTATGGGACCCAATTTTTGAAAGGAAGTTGATATATCTCTGCCTCATTATTGTACAGAAGAATCAAGAATCTTAGAAAAAATATGTCTAGCTTCTTTAGGAAATTAGGGGCTCTTGAAAGGTTCATCTAGGATGCATAAAGGTCCCGTCTAATTTATTCCAATCCATTAAAGACAACCAGAGGAAACAAAACCGCTTTCTGTACTTAATATTTCATTTGGGGTTTTAACAAGCTTTCCGGAAAGGAAGTTCTTCTAACCCATCCAAACTGCTACCATTTTAATCAAGCACTTATACTATCCCACCTAGACTATTGCATCAGCCTCCTTGCTGAACTCACTGCCCCCTGTCTCTCTCCATCCCAGTCCATACTTCACTCTGTTGCTGGGTGACTATTCTAGAAAACCATTCAGTCCACATTTTCCCACTCCTCAAGAACCTCCAGTGATTGCCCATCCCACCTCTGCATCGAAAACAAACTCTTTACCACAGGCTTTAAATACCACAGGTTTTAAAGCACTCAATCACCTTGCCTCCTCCCTGATTTCCTACTACAACTGAGCCTGCACACTTTGATCCTCTAATGCCAACATAATCACTGTACCTTGATTTCATCTATCTTGCAGCCGACCTCTCGCCCACATCCTGCTTATGGCCTGGAACTTCCTTCCTCTTCGTATCTGACAGATGATCACTCTCCCCACCTTCAAAGCCTTATTAAAACAAGAACAAAAACAAAAACACATCTCCTTCAGGAGTCCTTCCTGACTAAATCCTCATTTCCTCTTCTCCCACTCCCTTCTGCATCAACTTCGCACTTGGATTTTTACCCTTTATTCACCCCTCCCTCTGTCCCACAGCACTTAACATATACATAATTAATTTATTTGAATTAATGTCTACCTCCCTCTCTGGACTGTAAGTTCATTGTGGGCAGGGAACATGTCAACCAACGCTGTTATATTGTACTCTTCGAAGTACTGAGTACTCTGTTCTGCAAACAGTAAATGCTCAATATAGATGATTGCCTGATTACATGGGGTCTACAAACCCTCATTCTGAAACTTAAGCCTAGCAATTTTTCATGTGTATGTGTGTAGCTTCCTAGACTTTAGACTGTAAGTATCTTGTCTACCAACTCTGTTATAGTGTACTCTCCCAAGTGCTTAGGATAATGCTCTGCACTCAGTAAGCACTCAATAAATACAACTGATTGATTCCTACTGACTGTGTAATAGCATCATTCCAGCTGACTCACAGGCATTGATGGGCCAAGACTAGTGAGCAAGAGAACAAAATAGCAGGTGGCTGTTCAGGACAGTGGCAGGGAGCAGAGAGGCAAAACTCTGCAAGAGGCAGAGGCAAGATCTTTTTTCATATCAAATAGTGAAACCTTTCCATCAATGGTTGATGTACCCAGAAAGTGTCAGGGAAAGTAGTATTTTCACCGAGTCCCATTTTCTTTCTGTGGCATGGACAACTTACTGTGAGCCTAACTTTCCAATGTTTGAAGCAGGGTGGGGTGAAGGGAGGTGGAAAGAAGGAAAGGAGAAGTAGACTTTAATGGCATACCGGGGGGGAATAAAAGTGAATTTAAAGTATTCCCTTTTATCAAATGACATTTTGCTCCTTGAAAGTGGAATACTACAGCTCATTATCTACTGCGGGAGAATATAACCAGGTTCTGTTCTACTATAGTTAAGCAGATTTAAAGGAAAATGAAAAGTACACATAAGAGAGAGTCCAGAAACCACAATAAAGATTTTTAAAGAAATGCATTTAGGGTATGAAAAAATCATATTTGGTTTAACCACACTGCTTAAACTCTCTGCTATCCAAGTAGGGCTTCACTTACACACCAGGAAGATTCAACTCCATAATGTTACATTGGGAGGGTCAGGATCTTTCTCAATACGCTATTTCCATATGTTTTCAAGTACAGTAATCATTTTCACAAGCAACACCACAGCAAAGAGCAGAAGATATTGGAATCCCATGTGCCTTTTTCTTCGATATCCTTCATGAGAAATTGCCACATAGTTATGGACTTTGTGACGTGACATTGGTATCACTTTCTCTATGTCCTCATACATTATTAGTGGAACTCTGCTCCATCACAGTGAAGAATGGGAATCAGGTACTTTGAGAATTCTTTGCTTATACAGAGCTTGACCTTGTTGCTCATAAATGACCCATGATGGGATATACAAATGACTCTTTATTACTGCTGTAATCAGGGAAGTTGTGGAGCCTATGCTATACAGAGGGTGATTATGGAAGTAGAACTAATTCAGAGAAAATTTAAGTATTCCTATGTTGGCAGGGACCAGACTCCATCCATCTTCAGAGGTTGTTTCAGCAGACGATGACCTACTTTCTCACCTCTATTTCCTTGACTTTGAAAGCTTATTAACATTTTAGGATAGGAAAACATTCTTTTCTGCCAAGGACCATATTCTTTAATGTTTTACTATAATATGATTGTAGAGGAGGGCGGCTCAGAATTTTGACTTAGAAATCTCAGAGGCTAGAGCTACCCAAAGAGGAATAGAGGGCACAGGGAAATAGAGTATGAAAGCCAAAAAGACTGCTATTAGAACAAATTCCAGTTGGCCTGTTTATGAAATGGGCAGTGGGTCTGCCTTCCACTTTGGTTGTGCAGACAACAGCATTTGGAATTCTCCACCTTTAGGTAAGCCGAAGAAAATGCTACATACATTTCAGAATATGCTTGTGTTTTCAACAGGGTGAAACATCCAGCCTTGTTTTTACTCAAAAATAGGTCAATGGGGAACTTTGTGAATTCCCCATTTAAACTATAAATTAGATGTGAACAGGGAGCTTGATTCCCAACTGTGTTACACTGTAGTCTCCCAAACACCTTAATACAGTGCTCTGGACACTGCAGGCACTCAATCTGTATCATTTATTCATTGATAGTATAATCTGCATATGCTATCATTTGTGCTAAGGAAAATGTTTTCCCCTGGAAATTTGACAGTGTGTCTGCTGATTGGTTGAAAGCAGCTTCACAGCTCCCTCTGCAGAAAAGGAAGTGCAGCAGAACTTGAAATAGGTTTCTGTATTTAGAATGAGTGATGACAGCTTGCAAGCGGGAAAAAGATCTTAAGTGAGACTTTCCCTCCTTTTTTCCCTCCCCCACCACACCCACCATTTTTTTAATGGTGTTTGTTAATCGCTTACTATGTGCCAGGCACTGTACTAAGCACTGTACAAGTAGAAGCCAATCTGGTTGGAAACAGTTCCTTGCCCCACTTGGGCTCACAGTCTTAATCCCCATTTTACAAATGAGGAAAAAGTGAGTCCTAGAGTGTGAAATGATTTACCCAAGGTCACATAGCAGAATAGTGATAGAGTCCTTCCGACTCTGTGCCTGAGCTCAAGCCACTCGGCCATGTTGCTTCTCATCACTAACCTATGAGGTTGAGACCTATTAATCATACCACACATAGTATTGTGTGTAATAGACATGATGCAAAAGATGAAATTATCTAAATCAGAACCAACATGGGACAACATAAAAGAGAAGCAGCACATCTTAGTGGAGAGATCAAAGGCCTGGGAGTCATAAGGAACTGGATTATAATCCCGGATCCACCACTTGTCTCCTGTGTGACCTTGTGCAAGTCACTTCACTCCTCTGTGCTTCAGTTACTTCATCTGTAAAATGGGGATTAAAACTGTGAGCCCCGTGTGGGACAGGGATTTTGTCCAATCTAACATGTATCTACCCTGGCGCTTAGAAAATGTAGAAAGTGCTTAACTAAATGCCCTAATTGTTATTATTGTACAAGGGCTTTCTGAGTTAGGCTGCCCATGACTGCAAATATATCATTGAGGGTGGGGGTTTGGGAGGCAGGGAAGAGAGGTCTGACCATCTGACCAGCAGATCCTCCTTCTGAGTACTGACTAGTTTGCTGGTATTTTGGAACAATCTGGCAGCCCTCTTACATCTGGATGTCAGCAGCGCTTCCTTGGGTCCTCTTTCACCTCCCTGATCCTAAAACCTTGCCTGATATGGTAGCCAGCTTTTGATAGCAACCAAGTCAAATATCAGCTCATTTTCTCTAACTTGGACCACTCCTAAGCGGTCAATCTCCCTTCTTTCTGTTATCATGTTGAGCCGAGAGACACCATCTCCTAGCTCCCTGTGAGCTAAAAGTCATTCTGGTGGGTTTTTGTGAATTTACCACTACCTCAGTGAACATCCCTGCTTGGAGCCACACATGAAACCTGCCTTGAAACTACCTTCTGAACTGCCATTGTTTTCCTTGGTCATCATCATTGCCGAAAGACAGGGTTAACAGAAAGGTAATAATAATAATAATAATGTTGGTATTTGTTAAGCGCTTACTATGTGCTGAGCACTGTTCTAAGCGCTGGGTAGACATAGGGGAAGCAGGTTGTCCCACGTGGGGCTCACAGTCTTAATCCCCATTTTACAGATGAGGGAAGTGAGGCACAGAGAAGTTAAGTGACTTGCCCACAGTCACACAGCCGACAAGTGGCAGAGCTGGGATTCGAACTCATGAGTCCTGATTCCAGGGCCCGTGCTCTTTCCACTGAGCCACGCTGCTTCTCTAGGTGTGGACAAAGGTGAAGATGTCAACCTTTTTCTCTGGAATACATCTGAAATCGTGGGCATTTCCTGGAGCTTAGTAGACAATTTTTTTTAACATTCTACCTTAGGCCAGAGGAATAGTCTAGAGACTGAAGAAAAAGTGTTTTCTTTCTGGCTCTGTTAGTTATTTGTCTTATGTTTTCACGGTATTTGTTACTTATTTTGTGACAGGCACTGTACTAAGCACTAGGGTAGATACGAGATGATCAGGTTGGACACAGTCCCTGGGCTCACACAGGGCTCACAGTCAAAACTCCCTGTTTTACAGACAGGATAACTGGGGCACAGAGAAGTTAAGTGACTTGCCTATGGTCATTCAGCAATCTAATGGCAGAGCTGGAATTAGAACCCAGGTCTTCTGACTCCCAAGCCTGTGCTCTTTCCATGCTGCTTTCTTTTTTATAGAGAATAACATGAAGTGTGTAACTGTAGCCATTTCTGGAGAAAATAAAGTAATGAGGCCATTAATCACGTCTGTGGCATGTGGAAATGCAAAGCCTCGAAAATTATCTGAAGACTTTCATTTAAATGAGCATAAAGATGAAAAAGATAGAGGCACATAAAATATGTCATAGACTTTTTACTATTATGGTCATTAGTGTTCCAAGCTTAATGCCTGCTTTATTGCCCAGAAATTCATTTCATTTGCATTTTAACTGGGTTTTATTCAAGTTAATCCTCTTCCCTCTCACCGTAAGAAACTATTCAGCTAGGACAGCAAAATACCGAAGGAAGAGGAAGAAATTAAAACCGCCTACTTAGACTAAAAGTTAAATTTATCCCAATGTACAAAATGAAATGGATGTCCACACTGAGATCACTAAGTTACACAAATCTGACACAGATAGTTGCCTTAGCATCGTTACAGTGAACTCTATTAGTTGACAGACAATTTTGTTCATTTTCTCTTATTGATTCGAAATTTGGTCTTAAGGGTAAGCTCACTGAAAAATAACAAGTCATTTTGAGGAGAGTCTCAGAAAACAGGAGATTGGCAATCACACGATAAGAAGTGTGCAATTAATCCAAACAACACTCCCCAGAATGTGATGTAAAACCCTCATTAAAATGTGTTATGTAAAATAAGAACATAGAACAATCTTCTATTTCCCTTGTGTTAGCTTCACTTTGTTTCAGCGATGGCTAAATGAAATGGAAAAGGGAAGGTCTACCTCACTTTCGGTCTTCTGTAAAATTGTATATGAAGAGAAGTAAAAGAAAACCTCTCTTCTGATATGAAAAAACCCCCATTAAAAACTAATGGGTCTTAGAGAAACTGGGAATCTTAGATTCAGTCTAGAAACAGGTCTGTTTATTCCAATGAGAACCTGTTAAAATTCAAAGTAAAGTCACTCTCTATCTTTTCACAAGTAGCAAGAATAATAATTGTGGTATTTGTTAAGCGCTTTCTATGTGACAAGCACTGTGCTAAACGTTGGGGTACCTATGAGATATATAGGTCGGAAACAATCCCTGTTCCACATGGGGTTTTCAATCTGGAGCCGAGGGAGAATAGGTATTTACTCTGCATTTTACAGATTAAGAAACTGAGGCACAGAGAAGTTATGTGACTTGGCCAAAGTCACACAAAAAGCAAGAGGCAGAACTGGGACTAAAAGCCTTCCAACTCCTGGATTCGCTACCGGAGAAGACGCTTCATGAGAGGTAACGTGGCCTCGTGGAAAGAACACAGGCCTGGGAGTTACAGGACATGGGCTCTAATCTTGGCTCTGCCACTGGTCTGCTTTATGACCTTGGGTAAATCACTTAACTTCTCTGTGTGTCAGTTTCCTAATCCGTAAAATGTGGAGCTCTGGGCTTAAAACATTGTTTGGAGCATAAGTAGTACTTAACAAACACCATAATACATTTTTTAAAAAAATCAATCAATGGTATTTATGGAGCTCTTACTGTATTCAGAGCACTGAACTAAGTGTCTGGTAGTCATGATTCCTTCCCATAGTGTTCAGAGGGAGTCAGACATTGAAATGTACTAGGGATTGGGGAAATAGTAGAGTATTAGAATATTTTTCTAAATATTGTGGGCTGGGGTGAGTATCACAGTGCTTAAAGGGTACAGAGCCAAGTGATTATCTCTTTGTCTACTTCAGCGATTATGAAGTCATCAAAATTAATACTTGACAAGGAGCAGTGAAGTGTCAGACAGTGAATGCTAAATGAAATGAGAAATGGTAGTATAGTTTAGAATTTTTGCTGGAAACTATTAAATGAGAAGATTGTTCTCCTGATCAAGGTAGTGTGTTTTTTTTTTTTAATCTTTCTAATATCTTTCTTTTCATTTTCATAAAGTTCCTGAGAGCAGGCTAAGTCCTTCCAAACACTTCTTCAAACCTCTGAACTCCTCTCCATCAGGGTCTTCAGTCATTTTATAAATGAACTTACTTATTTTAAAATATTTGCGAGATTTCCAAATCCCCAGATCTTGGCTGGTGATGAGACCACCACGGTTTCTTCATTTGGGCATCCAGGGCATGTGGTGAGGCAGTGTTGGATTTTCAAGTCATTGAAATCCTGGCTCTGCCACTCGCCTGGGTGACCTTTGGTAAGTCACTTCTCTGTGCCCTGGTCTCATCATCTGTGGGGATACAGTGACTGTTCTACCTCTTACTTAAACTGTGAGTCCCATATGAGATAGGGATTATTATTCTGACCTGATTATCTTTTATCTACCTCACTGCTTAGTACAGTACTTGGCACTCAGGAGGCTCTTGGCACATACAATGAATTAATTACCACCACCCATCAAACCTCAACTCCCCACCTATGACAAGAAGGGAAGGAGGAAAGTAGGTTTCAACAATGTTTTGAGAAGTGTTTGCTGTTTAATTTTTGAATATGAATTGGAACCTGAGCTTTCACTAATCTGCGACTCAATGTTTAAATTAGTCCAGTTACATCAAGAATTAAGAAAATCCCATTAGGACATAGCATTTTCCAAAAAACACATCTCTTAGAACCCTTTGGAAAGAAGAACAGATACAACAGATATTACAAAATAATAATTCTGTATAGATGCTATTGAATGATCAAAATAAACAAAATTTAGAATGTAAGCTTTTATCACTGAATTTTCAGTAGAATTTTGAAAGTGAGCAGATTTGTCAAGTCCAAAAGCCTAGGAGCAAAGGCTTCATTGGTGCCTATCACATTTTGTCAAAGTAACATATTAACTGTCCAGACTCTGGCTACGATAATGACAGTTAATATAGTGTTCTAACTTTCATAGTTATTCTCTGAGAATGTGATTTACATTAGCTAGTAATGCCCATAATTTGGATCGGTCTCTATTAACAAAGAAAGAAGATTTTCTCCAAAGTTTTAGGTTTTAGTTCTAATTGAGCCTAAACATCCTTCTCTGCTGAGAGATATTTTCGGTAATGTAGGTCATGGCTGAGCATTACTGCATCTTTTGCAGAACCCTGAACGTTCGTTTTCAAGGCTTAGTATGGAAATATGGGGGAAGAAATATGCAGAGATGGACCATCCTGCTTCATTTTCTCAGGAAATAATACCCTTTCAAGCAAACTGCAAGCAAATCCTTTGAAAGGCTAATTTCAAACTTTTCTGTCCTTTAGGTTTATTACATTAAACACTTAATGGAGCAGTCATAAAGAATAGGGAAAAGTAAAGAAACAGCTAGAAGTTTTTGTACTGACAATATCTATTTTCTTTTAGGGAGGGGAGGGGTGGATTAAATAATTTTCTCACGGTTACTGGCTACACTGTATGAAAGGAAACACAAATCCTTCTTTAAGGAAATAGTGGCAATTCCTTCTCTTCATTTGCTTATGTGGGCCACATGAATTGAGAGGAGAGGTATGGTAGAAACACATTCATTGGAGGTAGACAGATATGTTAAGTCTTCTTCTTCCAAATGGTGCCCAGAGAAGCACCATTAAGCACCATTAAGTTAAGCACTTACTCTGTGCCAAACACTGTACTAAGCACTGGGGTAGATACTGTAAGATAGTTGCGGTCCGGGAATGTGTCTACCAACTCTGTTGTATTGTACTCTCCCAAGTGCTTAGTACTGTGCTCTGCATACAATGAGTGCTCAGTAAATATGATTGATTGGTCAAATGATTGGTACAAGATAATCAGTTTGGGAGTCAGAAGGTCATTGATTCTAATCCCGGCTCTGCCACTTGTCTGCTGTGTGACTTTGGGCAAGTCACTTCATTTCTCCAAACTTGTTACCTCATCTGCAAAATGGGAATAGAGACTGTGAGTGACATGTGGGACAGGGACTGTGTCCAAATCAATTTACTTGAATCCACCCCAGCGCTAACTACAGTGCCTGAAACTTAGTAAGCACTTAACAAATACTACAGTTATTATTAGTACTCTTATTAGAACCCACTTGCCCCAACTCCCTGCCCCCTGCGCTTTCCAGGAGGCCGTGATGCTCCAACACATTTTGATAGTTATCAGTCAACTTTCTGTACTATTTGCTCAGCTTCTGAAATATTGTCTCACATTAACTGTAGCACAGCTGTCATCGTGGAATGCAATATTTCTCCAGGATAGATTCTGGATAGCCCATTCGGTTCACTATCTTGTCCTTGACTGTCAGTCATTATTGAAGAAACCCATACATTTCTCTTGACAATAATGTTTGGGCCTCTAGCAAGGTTACATCCTTTCTTTACTAAGGCTTGGGCAAATCTTTCTATCCAGAACATAGCATCAAAGTCATGGTGAAACCATGAAGCAACTCTGAAGTCAGTGTCTTTCCAAGGCTCCCAGTGTTAGGAATTGACATTGGTACCATGAAAACATAAACCTATTACTCACTCTTACCATTTAGGCCCCAAGAAGCAGGGTGGCCTAGTGGAAAGAGCGCAGGACTGGGATCCAGAGGATTTGGGTTCCAATCCCAGCTCCACCACTCGTCTGATTTGTAACCAAGTCACTTCACTTCTCTGTGCCTCAGTTCCCTCATCTTCAAACTGGGGAGTCGAAACCTGTTCCTTCTCCTGTGAGCATGGGACTGTGAGCCCCATGTGGGACTGGGACTGTGTCTCACCTGCTCACTTCTATCTCCCCTGTGCTTAGAACAGTGCTTGGCACACAGTGAGTACTTGAAGACCATTATTATTATTGTACATAGTTTTAAACACTGTAGTCTCTACCACTTGGAATGTATTTTAGTGTCTGTCTCCCTCCTCCCCATAGTAGACTGTCAGCTTACTGAGGACAGGGATCAACTCTCTTGTAATCTTTCTATTGACCCGCAAGGAGTAGGTGCTCAAATACTATCGGTCGACTGCTTGAAAAGTGGCATTGAATCCCCCACTGAAACATTCCTCAAGATGGTTCATTGTAAAGATGTTTTTGCATATTCATAGGATGACTTCTGACTAGGTTGATGATAACTCCCCATCTCTTCCACCCATTCCATCCCACTACTTCCTTTCCTCTTTCTGTCCCGAGAGTCAAAGGCCTTGACTGTCTCCTCTAGGTGTCTTGAATTCCTTTGGAATTTCACAAGCATTTTGACAGTGGGGGAGGACAAAATTTGCCTGGAGACTTGAGTCCAAAGTCAGTCTATCTCAACTGTGGATCATCTAAGCCTTTGTGTGATTTAGAGCGTATTCTAGCGCAAAGTCTTGTCTTGGGGAGTAACTGAAGTTTAGAGATGTTTTTCTAAAGGTGAGGTAAGTTGATTAGATAGAAGTGAATGTCCTCAGAATGTTTGATTCGTGATTTCCATATGGCTTCTAGGTAGGTAATAAGAAGACAGAAGGAAGTAATTTTACAGTCAATTAAACTTCCACAGCAAACGGGCCATTAGTTTGGATATCTTAGCCAACCTGTGCATCTGAGCTCTCACTGTCAGACAGTTACCTGGTATGCAGATTCATTCATTCAATCATACTCACCGAGTGCTTATTTTGTGCAAAGCACTGTACTAAGCGATTGGACGAATACAAATGGAGGGAAAGGACATATGAGACAAGTGGAGGCATGACAAGATCGAAGAGACTTGAGAAGATGTAAACCAACGTGGCGTCAGGGTATTTTTCTTTAAATTCAGGGCGAGTCCAGCAGGGTTACATGACCAAACCATAGTTTTTATTGAGCATCTACTGTGTACATTGTACATGGGAGGAAAAGAACGGTAAGCTCACTGTGGGCAGCACATAACTCTGTTATGGTGTACTCTCCTAGTGCTTAATACAGTGCTCTGCACACAGTAGGTGCTCAATAAATGTGACTGATTGATTGATGGATTGGAAAGCTGGATCTATGAATTAATGAGTGTTTACCTAGAATAAGTAAATACATAGGGATGTGAACAAATGTGTTCTGGGTGGCTAAGCTGCCACTTGAGAGGTTGTGCCATGGGGAGAGGAGACTAATGGGTAACGCCTCCCAGAGGGTGCAATGACACGGAAGACTCCTTCGCCATCCACTGCTGCTACTGACGTTTGTGGATGGCTCTCAGATCTGAGCCAGTGCTCTTGACCTCTCAACTGCCCCTGAATCCCAGTCTTTTCCCACCTCCCAAAGTCCTCTCCTGAGAGGGCATTCTGCCATCTAAAGCCAGAGCTTCCAGGCAAAGAGGCCCCAGCCCCCTGCCTCTTCTAGTCCTTCCCGATCCTCCCTCTGCTATCCCAATTATGTTTTCCTCCCTGCTCTGCAGCCCAGCCGTCACCCCATTCCGATCCTTCCCACTTGGCTCCCGCTTCTCACTGTGCTACCCCGATTATGCTTTCCTCCCTGCTCCTCAGCTCAACCTCCTCCTCCTTCCAGCCTCTCATCTCACTAAGCTGCCCCAGTTATGCTTTCCTCCCTGCTCCTCAACACAGCCCTAGCCACCAGCCAGCCACTCCTGTCTCAGCTTCAGGACACACTTCCAACTGAGATCTCAAGCAATCAGTCAGTGGCATTTATTGAGCACCTACTGAGGCCAGAGCACCAGATGAAGCACTTGGGAGAGTAGAATATAGCAGACTTAGTAGACATTTCCTTGCCTTCAACAAGCTTAGAGAGGGAGGCAGACATGAATAGGAATAAATAGGCATAATATGAAGCAGCATGAAGTAGTGGAGAGATCTCAGGCCTGGGAGTCAGAAGGTCACGGATTCTAATCCCTGCTCTTCCACTTGTCTGTTTTGTGGCCTTGGATGCATCACTTCACTTGTCTGTGCCTCAGTTATCTCACCTGTAAAATGGATATTAAAGACTGTGCACCCCATGTGGGATATGGATTGGGTATGATCCTATTAGCTTTTTTCTACCACAGTACTTTGAACAGTGCCTGGCAAATAGCAAGTGCTTAGCAAATACCACTTTAAAAAAGCACTTGACAAGTACCATAAAGTCATATAAAACAGCATGGCCAAGTGACAAGAGCATGGGCTTGGGAGGCAGAGGATGTTAGTTCTAATCCTGGCTCCACCACTTGTCTGCTCTGAGACCTTGGGAAAGTCACTAAACTGTAGAAGCCGCATGGCTTAGTGGAAAGAGCACGGGCTTGGAAGTTCTAATGCTGGCTCTGCCACTTGTCTGCTGTGTGACCTTGGGCAAGGCACTTCAAGTCTCTGTGACTCAGTTTCCTGATCTGTAAAATGGGGATTAAGACTGTGAGCCCCATTTGGGACAACCTGATTACCTTGTATCTTCCCCAACCCTTAGAAAAGTGCTTGGCACATAGTAAGTGCTTAACAAATACTACCACCATCATCATCTGGCAGAACATTGTTCTCCCCTCGCTTATTTCCAGTGCTTAGAACAGTGCTTTGCACATAGTAAGTGCTTAACAAATATCATCATCATCATCATTTTCTGAGCCTCAGTTACCTCATCTGTAAAATGAGGATTAAGATTGTGAGCTCCATAGGGGACAACCTGATTACCTTGTAGCTATCCCAGTGCTTAGAACAATGCTTGGCACATAGTATCAACCTAGCACCATAGCACCAGATCATAGATCTCCCCTCCACTACTTCCTGAGGCAGAGATACCTAAATCTTAAATTTCCCCCTCCCTCCACAGCTCTCTGCAACCCAGCATCACTGAAGAGATGAAGCGAGACGGGGTTGACGATTTCTGATCACACCCCAGAAGGAATCCTGTCATGGGAGCGGCAGCCTCAGAATGCATCTTTCTGATGACCTGGAGAAGACTGGAGAATCTGCTAACTGTGAGTGAATGAATTTCTACCACTTGGAAGGAATTGCTCGAAATAGGGAGAGGGTTCAATAGGGTTCGGACCTGCTGGAGAAAGTGAACCACTTAACTGGGGTGGTGAGTGAGGTGGAGGGATGGATAAACCGTCCCTAGTTCGACAGTCTTTCTGTTCTGGCCTGTCCTGGAAAATGAAAGTGATTTGCTTTCTTCTACTCCCCTGGGCCAAAGGTATCTACAGGGATGGCCGCAGATGGAACTGAACTACCATATTAAAACATGATGGAAAAGCCAAAATAACACACTTGGGGAAAAAAAATGTAATATTGTGTTGACATTGGCATTGTCGTAGATCTACATTGACATGTACACCTTTGAACAAAATTGAGTCACAAAGCAAAATTGAGTTATATAGCAGTAGGTTAAAGTGTTTTTCAGGACACTGTACATTTGCTGTGGAAAATATAGGACCCTTGTAGGAAAATATAGGACCCTTGTAGTTCAGAGAGGGTTTTTCTAGATTTCTTAGATTTTTTTTCCACTGTTTTGATGGTTTGGGTCAAGGTCTTCATATGTGCCAAGCACTGTATTTAGTGCCGGGGTGGACACGCGATAATTAGGTTGGACCTATAATCTGTCCCAAATTTGGGTCACAGTCTTAATCCCCATTTTAGAGATGAGCAAACTAATGCAGAGAGTTGTGGGCAGGGAATGTGTCTGTCTGTTGTTGTACTGTAGTCTCCCACCTGCTTAGTACAGTGCTCTGCACACAGTAAACTCACATTCATTCATTCAATCATATTTATTGAGCACTTACTGTGTGCAGAGCACTGTACTATGTACTTGGAAAGTACAGTTCAGTAAATAAATGTTTGAATGAATGAATTAATGAAAGGGGCATGCCTAATGTTACACAGCAGACTAGTGGTGGGGCCAGGATTAGAGCTCAGATCAGAATCCTTCTCACTCTCAGACTCTCGCTATATCCATTAGACCAAGCTGCTTCTCAAGATTCAAGTAGCAAATGTGGCATTGGGACAATTATGCTAAGTATTAGGAAATATTCCATCTATCTGAGCTATTGAAAATGCTCTAAATTCCATATATATTAGGCCTCTAGCCAAAATGTGAATTAATTAGATGTGTGAGAACTAGTTAATAATTTGGCTTCTGGGATTTTAATGCTTATTAATACTTTCTCTTCCCATATTGCTTTTTTAGGGAACATTCATCAATACAGTGAAATGAGAAAATCTAACTGTAAAAGGAGAGGGCTCTCAGTCACATATTTTGATTTACCATAGTATCATAAACTCTACTTCATTTTATCACTAATCTTGGTCCAGAAATTTCATATAATTTCAGAAAATTAAATAAGACTAAAAAAAAGTTATAGATTTTTGAGCCTAATTCTATGAGCGTTGACTAAGAGAGTAGGATTACATAACAGGTTAGAGCAAATCCGATTGTACTAGACATTAGAGGGAAGGGAAGGGAGGGAGAAAGGAGAAGGAAGGGAATGGAAGTAAGGGGATGGGAGGGAACCCTCCTTGAGTGAAGGGATGATCATGTCTCTCTGCTCTATTGTACTCACCCAAGCAGTGTTCTTCACAGAGTAAATGCTCAACTGATTGACTGATAGATCCATTAGGGAACGAAGGAAGGAAAGAAAGCTGGGCGAGAGGGAGGGGGATAAGGACAAGTGGGAAAGGAAGGGCAGGCAGGACAGAAGGAGGAGGGGAAAAAGAGGAAAGGATCTGAAGGAAGGATGGAGGAAAGAAGAGAGGGAGAAAGATGGAACGGGGTGGATGTAGGGATGGATGGGGAGGGAGAGAGGGAAGGAAAAAGGGAGCTAAAGGTGGAGCGGGAACAAAGGAGAGAAGGAAAGACAGGGAGGGGAGATCTCTCTCTCTACTCTGTGCCAGCATCTGGAGAAACCAGAGTGAACCTCACAGACCATCTTTCTTAATGAGCAACAAAGAGGTGTTCCTAAGCCCAGTTAGGCAGGAAGATATGAAGTGGTTTTTTCCCAATTATAAGAGTAGGAAGGGACAGAGCCCAGTGGAGGATCATTTCAGTATGAACGATTTTTTAAAAGCTCTTTAAAAATCATGACAGAATTTTGACAAACTGTAGTTGCCTCTTGAATCATGACCTGTTTGATGCCAGTTCCCCACTGTGACTGTTTTTAGATATGTACAGACATAGCACTGACTCTCCCACATAAACTCCTTGCATAACTGACCCAAGAACAAATAAGCTCTCTTGGAGACAAGACAATCTGAAACAATTTAGCGGGGCTGACTTCATTAGTTTTTTGGACTACCTGCCGATCTTTCAAGATATTTTCCAATGAGTGAATGCTCCATCAATGCAAGTAGAATGGATTCTTCTCTAAATGTTACAGTAAGATTTATAGAATCTTAATTTATGGATTGTGGGAGTTCAGGAAGCTACCCCTAACCTGCAAATAGAATCGCACTTATTTATAATCAATCATATTTACTGAACTCTTATTGGGTATAGAGCATAAATTAAATGCTTGGGAGAGTACAGTATAACAGAGTTGGTAGTCACAGGGATATTACAAGACTGCAAGACTATATGCCAGCATCATCTGAAAAGGACTCTAAAGGATTCTTGAAATAACATGAATACGACTACTCACTTTGCCGAACTTCCATGTTCTATGGTGTAGTGGATAGAGCACGGGCCTGGGAGTCTGAAGGTCATGGGTTCTAATCCTGCCACTGGTCTGCTGTATTACATGGGCAAGTCACTTCACTTCTCTGGGCTCAGTTATCTCATCTGTAAAATGGGGATTGAGAGTGTGAGTCCCACATGGGACAGGAACTGTGTCCAACTCGATTTGCCTATATCCGCCCCTGTGCTTAATACAATGCCTGGCACATAGTAAGCACTTAACAAATACCATCATCATTATCATTATTATTATTAGGGCTCACATTTATCTGGTCCTTTCTCCTCTTCTCTTGGGGCAACTCCAGGTTCTAGACTCTCCCTTTCTGAGTTGTTAGGGCACAGAGTTTCTCAGAAGCCTCACCCTTCTGGAAGCCCAGCAGCTGGACTCCAAAATTCCAGGGTATCCAAACCTCAACCGTGGTCATCTCTGGTCTCTTCCTTGGCACCGTGTCCCCAGGATCCACAGCCTGAGCTCTTCCCATCTCTTGTTTTCCTAGGAACATGGCTAACTTGCTTGCAACTTACCCAGACCCTCTATTTCCTCCCCCATCCTTCCATCTGATTGTCTTCGCTAGGTAATTCCACTTGCCTCAGTGAGTCACCTCTAAGTGACTGTTTTCCTCCCGCTACTACACTTGGGGGTCGGGAATCAGTGAAATCAGCCCCCCCGCCCCCCCCACTCATCTTAAACAGAGAATAGTCCATCTCAACATATATAGTAATAATAATAATAATTATTATTATTATGGTCTTTTTTAAGCACATACTACGTGCCACACACTAAGTGCTGGAGTAGATACAAGTTAATCATATTGGAGACAGTCCATGTACCACATGGGGGACTCACAGTCTTAATCCTCATTTTACAGATGAGGATATTGAGGCACAGAGAAGTGAAGTGACTTGCTCAAAGTCACACAGCAGACACACGGCTGAGCTGGAATTAGAACCCAGGTCCTTCTGACTCTCAGGCTCATGATTTGTCCACTAAGCTACACTGCTTCTCAGCAGCATGCACTTCAAGGAAGATATGTGGAGGCACCTTTTCTAGGCAAAGAGTTGTGGAACAGTCTAAGTGAAAATCTTGACCTAACGCATCACCCCAAGTGTGACGTGTTTCCAACTTTTCCCAAGACAGAACGAGATGAAAACAGTGAGAGCCTAGTTGCCGTGGCACTAGACTGTCACGTTTGTCCGTCTGCTGCTTCTAGACTGTGAGCCCGTTGTTGGGCAGGGATTGTCTCTATTTATTGCCGAACTGTACTTCCCAAGTGCTGAGTACAGTGCTCTGCACACAGTAAGCACTCAATAAATCTGATTGAATGAATGAATGAACTAGGCAGCACCTGAATCCGTGAGGCGCAACATCCCCTGTCGCTCACCTTCCCAGAGCCACTGTCCTGCAGGGCTCTCGCTGTCCTGGGTCTTTCTAGTTCTGTTGCTTCTGCTTCCATCTTGCTGCACCATCTGGTGCCTCGCAGCCATATCAAACGTCCGACAGCTGAGAATCTCGAGAAGGTCCATCCTCTCATCTTCAAAGTTCCACTGCTACCCGAAGGGGCAACATGGGGACTGCACAACCTGGTATATGCCTACGGTGGAAAGCAAGAATGTCATTCCCCACAACTTCAGACATTTCCCCAGCTCCCTGGGCCTCTCCCTCAGAGGTGCCATTTAAGACCAAATGAAAATCTTCCACCATGAGTTCTAACTCATTGAGGCCTAGCCTAGTAGGCACTGAGGCATGGCCTAGTAGATAGAGCACGGGCCTGGGAGTCAGAGGACCTCCTTGGTGTTGACAGACAGTTCCCTCATCTGTCAAATGACTGTGAACCACATGTCGGATAGAGGCTGTTTCAATCTGATTTACAACCTGATTACCTTGTACACACCCCAGCCTTAGTACAGTGTCTGGCACACAGTAAGTGCTTACCAAATGCCACAATTATTATTATTATTATTGGTCTCAAAAACCTAAATAGACTCCATAAATCTACTGGTATCTCCACTCACTATGGATGAGCACACTTGCATTGTACCATCAATGGTGAAAATAAAAAAATTACACACACACAAACACACCCAGAGGCCCCTCAGAAAGTCCCAAGAGAAGCAAAAGGAATATTTTCCTGATTAGGTGTTTTGCAAAATAATTATATTGCATTATGTTACCAGTAGCCAGAATGGGAGGACATAGAACAAGCAAATTAAAATGACATTTTGGAATGAGGTAAACTCTCAAAGAAACTTTAATCCCGTTTCAACATGTGCCACATATAGAAAGGCACTGACTTTTAAACCCAAGCCATTGCTGATATTTCTAACAGAAATTAAATGGAACAGAAGAAATTCATCTTTCTAATTCTAAATTCTAAAGGACTATCAAAACTCTGGGAGTGCAAGAAAGAACAATTCGTTATGGAGTGAATTGTTTAGCAATTTGAACCGACTCTTTAGCTAAAATGAAAAAAAAAAAAGCAACCAATTCCATTTTCAAGGAATGATGAAATGGTTTACATTTTTTCCCCCGGGGAAGTGAAGCCAATTCACCCTCTTGCAGATTGAAATGAACCACGGGCCCTTAGACCCTCAGACCTATAAGGCCAAAGTCATTTTCTGGTTTTAATATGTTTTTTTTTCCACTTCTACAGTTTATGTAATTTATATCAACCGCATGGCAAATAGGGAACACTGGTTGCGTTTTATTAGGGAAATAAATCATTGTAAGGAAGTGGTGACTGTAGAGAATGTTTAGCTGATTTTTTAACAGTGCCCTAGCTTCATCCCGTGAACCTGCACTAGGTGAAAGCAGATTAGTTGGACTTGGTCTCCACGTGGCTGCCTGTAGCATGGGCTAAGGTGAATGTTACTATTTCAGAAGCTGGCTGCTATTTCTATCAATCAATCAATCAGTAGTATTGAGCGCTTACTGTGTGCAGAGCACTGTACTAGGCACTTGGGAGAGTACAATATAACAGAGTTGGTAGGCATATTCCCTGCCCACAGTGAGCTGGCAGTCTAGAGAGGGAGACTGAATAGAAGTGCTTTGGGGCTGAGGGAGGGGTGAAAAAAGGGAGCAAATCAAGGTGATGTAGAAGGGAGTGGGAGAAGAGGAGAGCTTAGTCAGGGAAGGCCTCTTGGAGAAAAAGTGCCTTCAATAAGGCTTCGTAGGAGGGGAGAGAAATTGTCTTTGGGATATGTGGAGGGAAGGTGTTCCAGGCCAGAGGTAGGATGTGAGCGAAAGGTCAGCAGTGAGATAGATAGATGAGATGGAGGTACACTGAGTAGGCTGGCATTAGCCCCACGAGAGACAACCTGATTACCTTGCTTGGCACATAGTAAGCGCTTAACAAATACCACTATTATCATTATTATTATTATTATTATCATTAACTTACCCCCAGATGGTGAGTTGGGGTGGGCTCCAGGGAGCGATGAAGGCATATGGTTGCAGATAATTCTACCTTGCATCAGTCTACTGGGGGAAAACAGCAGCAGACAGGCTAGCTCGAAGGGCCACAATCGGTAGAGAGAGTCCGACACAGTCTACCGGACGGTGATATCGACACGTAGATTCCAAAATGGGAACGAGCCCTGTGAATAAAGAAGGCAAAGAGCTGTTTTATCTGCTCACAGCGTCGAATGATACGTCCCCTGCACACAGTCAAGCCTATTCACACATATATGTGTGTCAGTAGTGTCACCATTGAGTATACAAAGAGGTAAAGTCCAGGGCTTTCTTACTCGGATTCCCAGGTGACGGAAAAGAAGTTACAGCGAGCAAATCAAAGGGAAGGGTTCTTGCTCCCGGATGATCCTTAGCAAATGCCTGGACACTGTTTAGGAATCGTGCCGCTTTAGAGAGGATGCTCTTGTGTTGGTATGTTGAAGCCCACATAACAGAATGCAGGGCACATCTCCAGGTCCAGATAATATAACATAGACTTGTTTCCTGTTGCGGTAACAAATACATCTGCTTCTTCGCTCGGGAGTCATCCCGTAGTTCCCGCTTCGGGAGAGCGCTTACCTGATTTTCCTTCAGAGAGGATCTTGACACAAAGCTGTCAAGAGTTCAGGTCTCCACAGCCTTTGATGACGTGCCCTCTTCAGATGTGGCGGAGCCTTTGAAATCCCGGTGATGAATGCACAGCTGCACCTCCAAATCAACTGAATAGTTTATCCCTATGGGTTTCCTCTGTGTGTCCTTGCAAATCCACAGGAATGAGCAGATAACATGCAAACCCTTCAGGGAGCTAATATTTTTTTTAAATGCTTTCTAATACCCAGGTTTAGTGCATGGGGCTCTAATGACAACATGAGGAGGAGCGTGGCCTAGTGGAAAGGTCACAGGCCTGAGACCTGGGTTCTAATCCCAGTTCTGCCTCTTGCCTTTGTGACCTTAGGTGAGTCACTTGACTTCTCTGTGCTGTAGTTGCCTCATCTGTAAAATTGGAATTCATGACTGATCCTTCCTACTTAGATCATGGCACAGGGAACATGTCTGATTTGATTAACCGGTTACTACCCCAGTGATCAAAACAATGCTGAATTAAAAAAATACCACCTAAAAAAGGTTGATCAAAATCCTTGTTTCCTAGAGGTTGTGAAAGCTGTTTTCAATAATATTTCCATGTACATTTCTTTTACATGAGTTCAGCTAAAAATAATAATAATGGTATTCGTTGAGCGCTTACTATGTGTTAAGCACTGTTCTAACCGCTAGGGTGGAGACAAGTTAATGAGGTTGGACACAGTCCCTGGCTCATAGTCTTCACCCCCATTTTATAGATGAGGTAACTGAGGCCCAGAAAAGTGAAGTAACTTGCCTGAGGTTACGCAGCAGAGAGGTGGCGGGGTCAGGATTAGAACTTAGGTCCTTCTGACTCCCAGGCCCACGTTCTAGGCCCCATGCCTCTTCCTCCCAAAACCTCTCAATTTGTCGATGAAATGAGAGACAGAATGGCTACAAACCTAAATATGGGTCCTTTGGAGTGAGACTGCCATTCTCCACGGATGCCTTTTGGCAAATAAAGGCAATAGCATTGTACAGGTCTTCCAAGGGACAGGAGATACAATTAAGGGCAGAAAAAAATCTACTTAGGGAATGATAGATAATTAGAGAAGACAGATTTTGAAATAGATCAACAGGGCAGCTTGTCTTCCTGCATGGACTCTGTGGGATAGAAAGTAGTTTGTTTTTCTCATGGAGACTGTGACGCTTTTCCTATCAGAATATAGAAAAAAATCTAGTCTAACAGCGGGAGGGGGCAAATTATTTTAAGAGCCCCAAGACACTACCACATCCATAAAGTGAAGGATCTTAACTTTGACAAAAATGACTGCTACAGAACATTCTTGGGAGACACCTCTATTGCTTTCTAGAGGAGAAAGCAGGACACGAAGCCGATAGTAACGTATCCGAGATTCAAACTTCCAAATGCGACACGGTAACTTCCTTTAGAAAGGCAGGCTGCTTTTCTTCATTTGGCTCAGAAAATTCTTAAATTGGAGAAATTATACCAATAAGGTATTTCACGGTGCTTCAAAGGGGAGAAAGAAAGTTGAGAGATTGTTAGGGCAAGAACGTACACAAGGGACAGACAATAGAGTGGGGAAATGAGAGGCTGGTTAGGAAAGGCCACTCCCTCCCCCATCCTCCTCACCTGTTATCACTAATTTCCCTCAGCATTATGGATGTGGTATTTGTTAAACGCTTACTATGTGGTAGGACAGCGCTTACTTTGTGGTAGCGCTGGGATAGATAGAAGCTAATCAGAGTGGACACAGTCCATGTCCCACATAGGACTCACAGTGTTAATTCTCATTTTACAGACGAGGGAACTGGGTCACAGAGAAGTTAAATCACAGAGCAGACATATGGCTGGACCTGGGATCAGAATTCAGTTTCTCTACCTTCCAGGTCTATGGTCTTTCCACTATGCTACGCTGCTTTTTGATATTCAGTCAAATATTTAGAAATTTTTTATTTTGAAAAAGGAGAATAAGCCTATCCTTTTTGGGTTTCTCTTATTGTTGACTTAAAGAACTTTCTTCATGCTCCAGTATTCCAAGGTTTCTGGGTTTCTTATGACAGAACATGTGGCTGATACAGCAAATGTACAACTGCCCCTCTCCCAAACATGCAGCTAAATTGTTTCCCTCTTCTCCCACCACCAGCAGAGGGGTGTGTGTGTGCGTATGCACACACTAGACACAACTAGGGGAAGCAGCATGGGCCAAATCAGAAGCCTGGGCATCAGAAGGACCTGGGTTCTAATTCTGGCTCTGCCACTTGTCTGCTGTTTGACCTTGAACAAGTAACTTCACTTCTCTGTGCTTCAGTTACCTCATCTGTAAAATGGGGATTAGGACTACGAGCCATATGTGGAACAAGGATTGTGTCCAGCCCAGTTATCTCACATGTAACCCACTGCTCAGGACAGTGCCTCCCCCACTAGATTGTAAACTCCAAGGAGGCAGAGATGTCACCTACTTTATTGTGTTCACACTATGCTCTGTTTGGAACTTGGCACAGCACACAGTAAACCCTCATCAATACCACTGATGGACAGCTGTCACAGAAGGAACATTTGGTAGTCACGAATACCTCGTAAGAAGCAGCAGTGAGGCACACGCCTGTCTGGGACACCAAGAAGCACTCGTTCCGTTCATCCGGATCGCTTCCACGTAGAAAGGTCCATCTCCCACACGACAGATGGTTTAAAAGGAGCTACGGTAGAATTCATACTGTAGACAGTAGTGAAACGAGGAAAAAGGTCACATGTGAATTGGACCACACCTGGCTGCTCGGATCCGCCATAAATGACCGGATGCACACTGGGGACATGTGATGTCAACACTTGAGTGCTCATCGTCAATTTGGCTCTATGTTTTAGATGGAAAAATCAGCTCATGAATCTGGCCGCTATTTTTTTTTTTAACATAAATATGTGTGACAGATAGGTGCCTAATTTACTCAGTCAATGCAATGTTCAAGTAGTAACATTAGCAAAGCACAAGAACGTTAATGGTGGTGCTTAACTGGTATTTAATACAATGGAAAAAAAAGCAAGGGACGAGAAATACTTCAAGTCCATTTATGGAGAGATGGTCGAAAGACAATATCCACAGTACTCTTTTTTGTGTCTTCACTGATACTTCACTTTCACCGGAATTGGCAGAAAAACTAAGTTATTTCCAGAAAACCAAATTTGAGTTTAATAGTGTTGATTTAGAAGGTATCAAAAATAGTTTGTTCCTGAGAGAGAAAATACGACCAGTGGAAAAATTTCAAATATGCTTTTGCTCTGTGAAATGACAGAGGCGTTTTAGGTGACATGCAGAAAGCACACATTCATCCATCACATAGGTGTAGAAGAATAATGTGCAGTCTTTTAGTGAAAAATTAACAATTGGGAAAAACGGTGTCAGTACACATCAAACAAAACACAGTCTCTCTGCCGAATCAGAGATTCAGGATGGTTCTGGTGAATAATGATCTTAAACCTCTTGGAATTTCAAAATTTTACACACACACACACACACACACACACACACATTCGCGGTCACAATAACCACAAACATAACCATCCCTGAGGAACCTAACTGTTTTCCTGACTTTATGCAAAACTGACATTAGCATAATTGGAATATGGCTATCAAGAGGATAGTCCCCAAAGCTACTGCATTTATCTTTTGATTTGACTTCATACAACTAGGCTAAACAACAAGTTGCAAATCATGATAAAACGGCACATCGAAAGCTAACACTGTGCATAGGGCTTAAATTACATTTTCTCCCTCAGTCTTGAAACCCAGATTGAGAATTATTCATGCTAAACTTACCAATTTTCTGTATCTTGAAACTGTAATGGGACAGTAACGGAGAATTCCAAATGAATTAAAAATCCAATACATTGCATATGGGAAGATTCAGATAGTTTGTCAGGAGAAATGTTTCCTCTAGAGGTCATGAACCTTCAACATGATTTCATTTGATACATTTGAAATGTTCGGCACTTGGTCATTTCTTGAGTAGAAATGAAAAGAATGATGGTCTGGCTCGTTTTACAAGCTTTGACCCTTAATAAACTCATTGAATTTGAAATATTTTTGGACATCATTTAGAGAAGAGATGACTTCAGACCATAATTATTGTATTTAGAAGTGAGTTGAAGAGATAGAACCCATATGTCTGATAACGAGGAATAACATGATGTGAAAAACTAATGCCAAAAGTGTCAGATTTGTTTCCTTATTTTTTATGGGCCATTTGCCAGGGAGATTTCTGAAATCTTTAAAGTAGTACTCAATCCAAATCACGTACATAACTCCAATGGCTGTTAAATGGCAAGGAACAAAATCGGAAAAAAATGCTCATGGTATTTCTTCGACATCCTTGACATCTGAGATTTTCTGAATAAGAAACCTGTCTGTTGTGATCAGTGATTCTCGAAATCTCGAAATGAGCGAGAAACAGAGCAGGGAGGGCAAGATAGAGAATAGCAACAAAAAAACATAACATGAAGAAACAAAATGGTGACATGACCCAAACTTGAATCGAGTGCCAAAATGCTCTTGAATTGCACTTCATAATCATACCTACTTTGAAATGATCTTCTGAATCTAAGAGATGGAATTTGGCTTTACCTTTCCTCCATTATATTTCAATACTTTTAAAAAATTTAAAATGAACACAAAAAGATGGGGACAGAAAAGAAGGGAGGATTGGAGGAAGGAAAAAAGAAAGAGGGGAAAGAGGAGAGAGGAAGAAGAAAAATAGGAGAGAAGAAAAGAGCAAAGAAAAAGCTGAGAAGGAAGACGAGAGGAACAGAAACAGAAGAAAGAGGACCTCAGCGGAGGAGGAAGAAATGCGTGCTGGAGAGTAATTTGGCCTGGTATGTTGGAGATAGGAATTGAAAAATTCACGCAGCCATTACACACAGAATTGGTTGGAAGTAGAAGCAAATAGCCCACCTGTTAACATGACCCATCTGTGGTCACTGAGTTTGAGGGAAATGGAACCACCTTAATCAATCAGTGGTATTTATTGAGCACTTACTGTGTGCAGAGCACTGTAGTAAGCACTTGGGAGAGCCCAAAACAGCAGGGTTGGTAGACACGTTCCCTGGACACCTGAACAGTGGGATACGGCTTGCTGTTAGGGTGATTTGTATTAATCTGCCCACGTTTCTTCTGCTTCACTGAGTTCACACCGGTCCTCAAATGGTTAGATCTAGAAAATAAAGCTTCTGGTTAGAAGGGAAAATGAGTGGGTCGTCGGGATGCAAAGAGACCACGGTGGGTCTCTGCACTTAGAAACAGAGCACATCTGGTGATTCCCAACTGCGAAATGAACAGGGCAGGAGAGTCCCCCAGGTCCATCCCTTCCCTGTAGAGAAACCCAATGGGCAGGGCTCGGAAGAACTACAAGTTCAAGTCCGTGCATTTTGTGAGTAAAGGCTGGGTCTAGGGCGGGGAGGGAATGGGGCAGATGTGGAATGTCGGCCGCACGCCCGCTTGGGGTTTGAACCAGGACCACGAGAGGACAGCCACCAAGTCATCCCAGCTAGCACAGCTCAGACCCTAACCCTTGGCTTTTGCCCTCGAGATGGAAAATGCTTGGCACTTGAGATCTGTCTTTCTAAGCATGTGGCAACAAACATCACCACTAGGTTTATTTCAGAGACTGTAAATGAAACGGAATCACGGACTTTATTGAGCAATTAAAAAATATGCACAAAGAACAATAGCTTCCTTTTTTCTCTGAATTTGTTTTTGCTTTTCCCTTCCAAATTCAACTCTCTTCCAATGGACAGACCCGGTTTCCAACCTGAAAGGGCACTTGTTTCTAACAGTGACCGTGAACAACTCGCCAGCCCCCAGGATGGATTCCCTCCCTCCGTCCGTTCCGTCGCATCCACCTCCCACTCCGCATGGGGAAAGCGGTGGGCTCTGCGGTGGGCAGTCTACACCTTCCCCCGCAGAATCCGCGCCGGTCGACTAAGTCGTTCTTTCAGATTCTATGTCTCCATAGAGTTCGGCCAACTTGCGGAACTCCGGCCCCCAGTCCCCAAGGTATCCGTAATCTTGGTCTGAGTGTGTCGTGGCGGAATCCAGAGAGCTGATGGATCCGGCTTCCGAGCGCCGGCCCTCGTAGGCGTAGGTCTGGAGGGAGTCGTAGGGGGGCACGCTGGGATCCACATCGGCCTCGGCCAGTCTCCGCCGGATGAACTCCTGGACGTCCAGGCCGCCGAGGTGTGGGGAAGGACGGTGGGGCTCCGATGGTGGCGGGGGCGTCGGTGGCTTCACGTCAGGCTGGACGTCCCGCCGGTACCTCAGTTCCTCGGCGGCTGAAGGGTTTCTCAAGGCAGCGATGTCAAAAGCCTCCGTGTCCTCCTCGCCGCCGCCCTCGTCGTCGTAAGTGACCACGTTTTCCCGGACGTCCTCTTCCGAAATGATCAGCGGCTCTTTCTTGCTGCGCCTCAGCGTGATGAAGAGGACCACTATGGCTGTCGGGGGAGGAAAAACGTGAGAGCGTGACAAGACTCGGTAAAGACGTCAGAACCCGAACAGGCTCCAGACACATTTGGATCGGTCACCTCATTGGCTCCTATCGTCCCTACTCTGTACATGGGAAGCAAAGCAGTGTGGCCTACTGACAAGAGCACGGGTTTGGGAGTCTGAGAATGTGGATCCTAATCCCGCCTCTGCCAACTGTCTGCTGTGTGGCCTTGGGCTATTCACTTCACTGGGCCTCAGTTACCTCATCTTTATTATGGGTATTATGGCTGTGAGCCCCATGTGGGACATGGACTGTGTCCAACCTGATTACAAGATGATGTAATTGTGAGAGAAGTGAGTGACTTGTGCAAGGTCACCCGGCAGTCAAGTGGCTGAGCTGGGATTTAAACACAGGTTCTTTGGACTCCCAAGCCCAGGCACTATCCATCAGGCAAAACTGCTTCTACTGGGTTACAATCAATTATTCGATCAATCAATGGTATGTGTTGAACACTTACTATGTGCAGAGCATTCTACTAAGCCCTTGGGCAAATACAAAGAAAAAAAATTGGTAAACATGTTCCCTGTCCATAAGAAGTTGTCATTCCAGAGGCTTTCCAAATCTGGGTTGGGCCTACTCAAACTCCTACAAAAAAGACAAGTCTTTTATGGTAGTTGTTAGCACTTATATCAGGCACTGTACTAAGTGTTGGGGTAGAAACAAGTTAATCAAGTTGGGCAGAGTTCCAGTCCCAAGTGGGGCTCACAGTCTCAATCTTCATTTTACAGATGAGGTAACTGAGGCACAGAAAAGTGAAAAGACTTGCCCTAGGTCACACAGCAGACAGGTGGTGGATCCTGGACCAGAACCCAGATCCTTCTGACTTCCTTTCCTGCTCTCTTTCCACTGGGCCATGCTGCTTCTCACAAATCCCAGATAAGAATGACTCTATCCAGACAACAGGCTAACAATTACAAGGTTCTTTTAAATTTAAATGTTATCTAGCCAATTTCAGCCCATTCTGGGCAAACATTTACCATGAGGTCAAATATCTGTCAAAACAAATGTTGAATTGGGGGTGGTAGGCGAAAGGTTGAAAGGGAAGGGTTTGGGGACAAGGCCCTAAACCTCTTACGGGCAGGGGATGTTTCTGCTAATTCTGATGTATTGTCCTCTCCCAAACACTTTGTACGGTGGTCTTCACATAGGACGCACTCAATAAATACCACTGATTGCTTGAGTGGGAGGGAAAAGTGAATGGGCTCTAGAATGGGGAGATGAGATTGCGGTCGGGTGGATTGGATAGTGCTGCTATGTGGTGAACACTGTACAGGGATGGATACAGTGTAATTAGACAAAACATCTGTTTCCATCTCACAAAAGACTCACCGGCCTAAGTTAAGTATAAATAGGTGGTAGTAATGAATTAGAAACAGCAATCAGTGGCAGGGTAAACAAAAAAAGATAACAGAAATGAAAAAACTGTTCTTAGAAGGAGGAGTTCTCAGGTTCCTCACCATTTCAGGAAAACATAACTTAGCCACAGAATGTGTTTGAAAATAGTTCATCTCCATAGTTGAAATTATCTATTAAATATCTATATCTATGAAATATCAATGAAATGTGAAATATCTTTGAAATAATTCAATCACATTTACTGAGAGCCTACTGTGTGCGAAGCACTGTACTGTTTGTTTCACATATATATATGGCACACTGTTACGCCTCCTACCATAAATGCAACCTCTCCCAAACATAATATCCCACTTCTATAGCCACACATTCCTCTGCTAGTCACCCTAGTATTCATTCAATCTTAGTATACATTTCTAGCTCAAACAATCAACCAATGATATCTATGGAGCAGTGACTGTATGCACAGCATTGTACTAAAACACTTAGGAGAGTGTAACCCAACAGTGCTGGTAGAAGCTTACGGTCAGGAGAGGGAGACAGACATTAAAATGAATTACAGATACATACATGAGAGACTTTAAGCCCGCTGTGGGCTTAGTACAGTGCTCTGAACACAGTAAGCGCTCAATAAACACAATTGAATGAATGAGTGAATGAGTGCTGTGAAGCTGAGGGTGGGGTGAACATCAAGTGCTTAAAGAGTACAGATCCAAGTGCAAAAGCAACACAGATGGAAGAGGAAATGGGGAAACGAGGACTTTGTTGAGGAAGGCTTCTTGTAGGAGACACAGTGTGACATACTGGAAAGAGTGCGGTCCTGGGAGTCAGAGGATCTGGGTTCTAATCCCTACATTGCCACTTAGCTGTGTGATCTGGGGCAAATTACTCACCTTCTCTGTGCTTCAGTTCCCTTACCTGCAAAATGGGGATTCCAGACCTGTTATCCCTCCTACTTAGACAGTGAGTCTCATGTGGGACCTGTTTACCTAGTACCTAACCCCACATTTAGTACTGTGCTTGCAACATAGTAAATCCTTAATACCACACTTATGTGATTTTAATAAGGATTTGAAGGTGGGGAGGGAGGTGGTCTCTCATGTAGGAAGGGAGAGGGAGCTAGTTCCAGGCCAGGGGGTGAGTGTGGGCAAAGGTTTGGCGGTGATATAGATGGGATGGGGATGTAGTGAGTAGATTGGCTTTGGAAGAGCCAGGTTCAAGGGCTGGGTTGTAGTACGAAATCAGCATGGTTCCACTTCATGATGCTAAAGGTGACTCTTAGATTTTTCTCAAATGTTTGTATGTGTAAATGTGGGTATGTGAACTGTATGTGAACTCCAATTATGTTGTTCTTTATTAAAATGCTTTGAGTGTTAACATACAACAAAGCATTTCTCTTTCTCGGTCTTTTAGAGATTTATGAAAGGCTTAGGGGCTTTTGACAAATGAACAACAAACTGAAGAAATACATGGCTCTACGGCCTGGCTTATGATCAGCCACCAGCAGGAAATTGCATTTACTTTTAAATGCAGTTCGACTCAAGAGTCCGATAAGCAACTTGAAAAACAAAAAAGCAAAATCTAAGTGCTGGGGTAGATAAAAATCATCGGGTCCCACACAGTCCCTCTCCGACATAGGGTTCACAATCTAAATAAGAAGGAAGACAGGAATTGAACCTCCAATTTACAGTTGAGGAAACTGAGGCATGGAAAAGTACAGTAACTTTCCCCAGATCACCTAGCAAGAAAGTGGCTGAGCTGGGATTAGCATCCAGATTTCTGACCGCCAGGCCCATGCTCTTTCCAGTGGGCCATGCTGCTTATCGAGTGCTTCCTCTGAGCAGAGCACTAAATCAGGCCACCTGGGATGTTCAACAGAGTTAGTAAACACAACCCCGCCCTCAAGGAACTGACAATATATCAGGGGAGATAGATGGTGAAATAGACTGCGGGTAGAAACAATGTAGAGTATAAAGCCATTATAAGTGGCTCTGTCACTTATCTGCTGTGTGGCCTTGGGCAAATCACTTCACTTTTCTGGGCCTGAGTTACCTCATCTGTAAAATGGGGATTAAGACTGTGAACCCCACGTTGGACAGGGACTGCTTGGATCCACCCCAGTGCTCAGTCCAGCACCTGTCACATACTAAGCTCTTGAAAATACCGTTAAAAAAAAAATTCAAAAGTGGGGTGTGAGTTTCCAAGAGTTTAGGTAATGCAGAAGTGGACAGTGGCAGTTAAGGGCACAGTGAGTAGGGTGGCTTGACAGGAGTGAAATGTTAGCCGGAGGTATAGTGAGAAAGGAGTGAGGATAAGGAGGGAGAAAAGAACGGATTGAGGGCTGCCTCAAAGACAGTCGTCAGGAGTTCCTGCTTAATGCAGAGAAGACTGGGCCACCAATGGAAGTTTTTGAGGTTAAGGGAGGGAGCAGCTGAAGGATGTTTGAGGAAATGGATCCAGGCCATCGGAGTGAAGCATGGATTTTAGAGGGGAGAGAATGGAACCAGGGGATCTCTGAGGACGCTGATGCTCTAGTGGACTAGAGTCATGACAAATTCTTGTGCCGGAGTGGTGGCAGTTTTGATGGAGAAGAAAGAGTGGATCCTGGCACCGAGGTCTAATGGAAAGGGCACAGGCTCGGGAGTCAGAACATCTGGGTCCTAATCTCTGCCGTAACACTTCCCTGCAGTGTGACCTTGGATTAGTCATTTAACTGCTCTGGGCCTCAGTTTCCTCATCTGTAAAATGGGGATTAAATACCTGGCCCTCCTAATTAGACTGTGATCTCCATGTGGGACAGGGGCTGTGACCAGCCTAATCTCTACCCCAGAGTTTAGTACGGTGCTTGGCACACAGAGTGAGCACTTCCCAACTACTATTACTATTCTATTGTTGTTATTATTATTATGAACCAATAGTGATTTGGTCAATATGGAGGTTGAATGAGATAGACTGGTTGAGGATAATTCCGAGGTTAAAGGCTTGTGATATAGGGAGGGTGATGGTGTTATCAACAGTGATGGAATATGTCAGGGGGAAGAGAGAATGTGGGAGGGAGGATGATGAGGAATTCAGTTTTATATACATTGAATTTGAGGATCCAGTGCCATAATCACAAAATGAGGTCCTGAAGGCAGCAGGAGATCTGAGATTGCACAATTGTTGCTGAATTGTACATTCCAAGTGCTTAGTACAGTGCTCTGCACATAGTAAGCACTCAATAAATACTATTGAATGAATGAACAGGAGGAGAGAAGATAGATATGGGACTCATCTGCAAAAAGATGGTAGATGGAGCTGTGGGAGTGGATGAGCTTCCATAGGGAGTGAGTGCAGACTGGGGAAAGAAAGGGGTCCAGTACTGAGCCTCAAGGGACACCCAACTAAGGGAGTGGCAGAAAGAAAAAAGAGTTGGTGAAAGACATTGGCAAGGAGCCACTGGGGAGGTAGGAAGAGAACTATGGGAATACCATTTCAGAAAAAAAAAAGATTCAATATAGTTTCCAGGAAAGGGGATAGCATACACAGTATCACAGGCAGCTGAGAGGTCGAGGAGAATTAGGACAGCCTAGAGTTCATTAAATTTGGCAAGAAGATGATCATCGGTGACTTTGGAGAGAATGATCTCAATGGACGGAAGAGGATGTCACCTGAATCACAGAGGATCGAAAAAGCAGTGGGAGGGGAGGACATAGCAGCAGAGGGTGAACCAAACCTTTCAGAGGACTTAGGACAGGAACATAGGGGGATTATCGAGTCATAGCTGGGTGATGCAGTGGAGTTAAGGGGGTTATTTTATTTTTATTTTTTATAAAATAAAAATATTTAATTTTTCCCAGGACTGGGGAGAATTGGGTATGTTTGAAAGCAGAAGGGAAAGAAGCCATCAGAGACTTTGCAATTGAAGATGAGGGTCAGGGAGGGAAGGAGAATGGGTGTGAATATTTTCCTAAAGAATGGAAGGATGGAAACGGAGAGGGAGCCGTGAGTTTTGACTCCTATGCTATGTTTATGCAAGATTTAACTGACTTTTTTAAGGAGAAAAGCTTGGTGATAGAATTTACAGTATCAGTAGTGAGAGAGCATCTATTGACTACCCACTGGATGCAAGACACTGTAAACTGTACTAAAAGGCTTGGGGAAGTACAATGGAAGCATTAAGTATCTGCCTATAGTCTTAAGAGGGAGAAGCTTGTAATTTTTTTTTATAATCTTATCATTATTATTCTTATATTAAATATAGTAAGCTAAACACACACACATAGCATGGGACATGTTCCTCATATACATCCTGGGTACTACTTAGAAACCAAAATTGGAGTTGGAATTTGACCCTGTGCATTAAAAGCATGAGACAACTGTACTGCCTCCCTCCCTGCCCGTCTGAGACTGTGAGCCTGAGAAACAGTGTGACCTAGTGAAAAAGCCCAGGCCTGGGAGTCAGAGGACCTGGGTTCCAATTCTACCTCCGCCAGTTGTCGGCTGGGTGACAGAGCAGCACAGTCTTCACCCCCATTTTACTGTTGAGATAACGGAGCCACAAAGAAGTTAAGTGACTTGCTCAAGGTCACAAAGCAGACAAGTGGGAGAGCTGGAATTTGAACCCAGGTTCTTCTGACCCCCAGGCCCTGGCCCAGTCCACTAAGCCACGCTGCTTCTCACGTTATATATAGTAAACTTCAAATACTATTATTATTATTAATAATATCATTATCTACCCCAGAGATGGATTAGGTGCTTGGCACGTAGTAAGTGCTTAACTAATGCCACAATTATTATTGGAATGTTACATCAAAGTAAGATTATCAAATCACTCTTTTATACTGCTTTTGAAACATCATATTATTGTTGAAATGTTAACTGGCTTTTTTTTCTAGTCAGAAATAATTCTGCAATAAAATTACCTTTGGAAAACACTGCAGTAAAATGGGTACTATCACCACTAGTCTTAAACAGTCCTTTTAAATTAAAGGCATTATTTTCAGAGCTTCTTTGTGGTGAGAATTTAATCTGACTCTAAAAGTATTTCTGTGAAGTGGTAAATTAAAGGACATGTTTACTTTATATAGCTCAAACAGTTGATCTCTGACCTCCACTTGAAATTAACATAACACTGCACTTCATTAGAAAAAATGCAAACAAGAAAATGTAAATAGGATCATATTTCTTCAAATGGTGTAGAAAAAAAATACAGCTGGCCACTAACACTGAATTTTTCTGAAGCAGGAACTTTAAGGTGCCAGGGTCTACACTGATGTGACATAAAATCGATTATCCAAAAAAGAAAAAAAAAACCAAAACCCAAAACCACCCAGTTCTTGACGTAGACAATTTTCTGTAGGACCCAGCAAGAAAAATAGTTAAATATAACAAGCACAATAACTGGCAGTGTGTCTTTGTGTCTAAAAATTTCAACTCTCAAAAATTTCTCATTTTCCCCACCTAAAGTTATATAGTGGATTTAGGATACACTGACCATTTTAGAAATAATCCTTTCGTCTTTCTGTTGACTTTACTACACTAATAAATGATTTTAAGGCTAACAAAATGCTAATGGAAAAAGTATATGCCAAATTGCATATAATTCTGTTTGTATTTCACAACTTTTAAAGTGTAATTCATTTGCTGGATTATAATGAGAAAAAGAATTTACCATTATTTCTGATGCAGGCAGTTGTCTCAACAAAATATCATTTCTTCAGAAAAGCTTTTTTCCTGAACATTTTTGTCTTTCATCCACCCAAGATTTCCTTGAAACAGGAGCATTCCAAATTGACTCTCAACCCCCTTCCAAATTACTTGGAAAAACTAGGGGGTTAAACCACCCAGAGTTTTCTGGACAAGGAAATCTGCAAAGTTTGTCCTGTTGCTTTTTGAGCCGGGTCTTAGTCCTGCTCCTTTTCTCACCAATAACTTTATATTTCCAATTCCGTAACCTTCCCGGTTACCCTCTGTCGACAGGCCACCGTACGAACATATCGCACGAGCTACGTCCTACCACTCTGAGCCTTGCTTATAGCTGTCCCAGGATGACCAGGTCAGTGGGGCTAATGACTTACCCAAGAGAATGACGACACAGAGCAGAATGGCAATCAGGGCTCCAGTGCTCAAACCGGCAGAGGAGAGGAAGGCGTCAGCATGGCAAGTCCGCACACGCCCATCTCTCTCGCACGCACAGACTCGGATTGTGAGGGTACAGCTGCTGCTAAGAGAGGGGAGGCCACCGTCAGCGATCACAACTGGGAGGTGATATACATCCTGTGAAGTTCGGCTGAATCTCCTCCGCTTCGTCAGAATGCTCGCCGAATTATCTAGAACAGACGGAAGCACAAGAAAACTGGCAAGAGTCATCATGGTTCACATTCATTTCCTCTCGTGCATAGACATTTGTCCCTTAAATCGGGGAGAAGGAAGGGGGGGACATTTTGACATGGAAAAAGGCTGGAGCTTATGAACTGAGAAAGCCATAAAAGACAGTTGAAGACGAAACACACGGATAATTTTGGCCAGTCATCATCATCACCAATAACGGCACGCATAATTCAATGAGTAATATTTACTGTGGGCTTACTCTGTTTACAGCCTTGTGCTAACCAGTTGGGAGAGTACAACAGAGTTAGTTGATATAATCCTTGCCCTCAAGGAGTTTTCGGACTATTGGGAGGAGCTTACAATTTATTAGGCATCTTCTGTGAGCGGAGCACTATACCAGATGTGTGCAAACCCAGCACAGAAATGCAAGAAGCAGAGTCTGCTCTCAAGGAGGTGACAGGCAAAGGCAGAGAAAAGTGAGCCCAAATTGCCAGAAATATTACAGAGATTGAAAGTGTAAGACCAAAAGAATCACAAATCTGTAAATACACAATATACTGGATACTCAACTGAGTGCTAAGATGACATATCTCAATGACTAGCAAAGTGAGGATTAGTCAGAGTTAAGTAAGAGACACCTTGCTTGCTAAAACCTCTAGAAAGAGAAACCCTGGCCCTTTGCCAGACCAACCCTTCGAAGGAATGAAAGAAATGTGGAATTTGTCCAGAATCCAAAATGGAACTCTGGGTATTTTGAAGAAGTCTAAAACTCCCATTACACATATCTCTTCACAAGTAATACTGTATTCAGAGACAAACTTGAAAAGGATGCAAAATTGTAAATATAAATATCTTGAGCCACACACTCGGTTTTATACCATTAAACTCCAAAAGAGACTATCGACTCCAATTCCCCAGCAAACCAAACTCATCCCAACATCCAGCTCTGCATCGAACAAAAACTCCTCACTGGCTTTAAAGCACTCCATCACCTTGTCCCCTCCTACTTCACCTCACTACTCTCTGTCTACAATCCAGCCTGCACACTTTGCTCTTTTACTATCTTTCTCACTGTGCCTTGGTCTCTCCCATCTCACCACAGGCCCCTGGCTGCTAGAGATCCTCTATTTGGCAACTCCAAAATGACTGCCTGTCCGGAGACTTGCGAGCAGTGTGACTTAACATTTTCCTAAGCACTTTAAATGTCACATTCTCTGTACCAGCAAATAGGGGGTGAATAGGGGAAGGCAAGTCTCTTCAGCATCCCCTCGCCACCTGCACCGCCCCCCAGAAGTAACTCCCCACCTATCTTGCCTCCACATCTCCTTTCCAAGAAATATGCTCCACACCAACCCCCCATCCAGCCACCCTGGGAGCAAATTTTGAAAAATAATGATGGTATTTGTTAAGCGCTTACAATGTACAAGGCACTGTACTAAGTGCTGGGCTGGGTACAAGTACATTGAGCTGGACATAGTTCCTGCCCCATGTGGGGCTCACAGTCTCAATCCCCATTTTACAGATGAGGTAACTGAGGCACAGAGAAGTGAACTGACACCCCCAAGGTCACACAGCAGACACTTGGCAGAGCCGGAATTAGAACGCATGACCTTCTGAATCCCAGGCCTGTGCTCTATCCACTACGCCATGCTGCTTCATGCTGTTTGAATCCATAATGTTCCAGGTAAAGTGATATTTCCTTCCCAGAACCAATTTAACGTCAAAGTTGCTTTTTTCTTTTTTTTCTTTCTGCATTTTAAAAACAAAACTTGACATTGTTTTCTTCAGGGACCCTAGGGCATTTTAAATTATGAAATGAAATCACAGTCTGAAAGGGACGCAACTGCTGCCATCCCCAAAGTGGAATAAAACTGATGCCACAGCTGGCATAGTCTTCCCCTTCCCACACCCGCTACCAATCGGATACCATCTGGGGGAACAAGGGGGAGCTTCCACAGGCAGACTGGCGATTGTGCCCACCAATAAAATCCTGTAAGGGGAAACCAACCAGAGGAAGCGACCCACAAAATGCCACTTGTCTCCTGGATGACCTTGGGCAAGTCACTTCACTTCTCTGTGCCTCAGTTACCTCATCTGTAAAATGGAGATTGAGACTGTGAACCCCATGTAAGACAGGGACTGTGTCCAACCTGATTTACTTGTATCCACCCCATGTTTAGTACAGTGACTGGCACACAGTAAGTGCTTAACAAATACCATAATTATTAACTGACATATATCAGTGCTTTTAACTGGGGGAATACAATCAAAGAAGGTCATCTGAAAGAGAAAATATCTTGTCTGGGTGGTAGTTTAGCAAGTGCACAGTTCTCTTATACCCATAAGAAGGTGAAACCGAAATTCCATGACTATAAGATCATTATTGTATTATGAATTGTGCGGTATTGCTAATATCCTGAAACCCACCACTTTTATTTCCCCAGGACTCGTTCTCTGCTCTGCTGAGGAACATTAATTCTGTTATTACTATGTCATTCTTAGAGAAAGAAAAGGCAGAGGTCTTTCAGACACATCTTACTCTTAATATTTGCCAAACCCATCACTCTGGGCTATGGTGTGCCTCGGTCTGCCCATTCCAGTCTCAAACTGCTACCTTCAGAATCTCATTCAATTCCACAGCTCAGAGGTCTTAACAAGCCTGCCAATTTAGTTGGAAAAGAACTGGAAGATGCACAAGTTCACTGGAGAAGAGGGTGGAACACCTTGTTCTTGGATGTGTTTGTGAAGTGTTTCATGGAACAAAATTTTACGTAAAGAAAATTCAAGTAGCTTCTTCTAGTTGACACATTTCCCAAAAGAGCCGGGTGGCTCTCCAATTTGTGAAGCAGCTTTAGGAGCATGAGTTGTTTTTTTTTTTTTTAATGTTAATTGTTAAGCGTTTCTATGTGCCAGGCACTGCTCTCAGTGCTGGGACAGACACAAGATAATTGGGTTGGACACAGTCACTATCCCACATGAGGCTCACAGTCTTACTCTCCATTTTACAGATGAGGGAACCGAGGCCCAAAGAAGTAAAGTGACTTGCCCAAGGTCACACAAGAGACAGCTGGTAGAGCCAGGATTAGAACCCAGGTCCTTATTACTCTCAGGCCTGTGCTACACTAGGCTACACTGCTTCACTTTAAAACTCTTAAAACTCTGAATCTTTAAATCTATACTATTCAAATCTGGAGATTCTGTCCATCTTCCATGCAGAAACATGAAAATATTGGGCTACATATACTAAAATGCAACAAATAACCTTTGCCTTTATTCCTCTCCTTCGCTTTCTCCCGCTGCCTTTTGGTTACCAAATTTCCACAAATGGTTTAAAGAACGCAAAAGATCCAGAATTTCTAGGCCTCAGAATTCAACCTCTCTCCGCGCTCCAGCACATATGTCCACATTCTGTAAAGTACTGTCTCCCCACCTGGACTGTAAGCTCCTTGTGGACATGGATCATGTCTACCAACTCTGTTGGACTGTAGTCTCCTAAGCACTTCACAAAGTGCTCTTCACATGGTAAGTGCTCAATCAACCAATGGAATTTGCTGAGCACTTACTATGAGCAGAGCACCATACCAAGTGTTTGGTAGAGTATAATACAATAGAATTAGTGGACAAATAGCATTGATTGATTCAACTGTGAGTCAGGCTGAGCCTAGGATCCAACAGGAACCTTCCCTAAGGAGGCAATTTTACTAGGAAAATAAACAAACCCCAAGCAAAAACCCTCACTCTTTGACCATAACCGTACATTTTCAGGTCCTTATCGACTGGCAATCAAATTCCAAGCAAAACACTCCTCTGTGGCACAAACCTGCATGGATTTAGCCTTCATCTTTTTTTCCAGATGGATGTTTTATTTACTTCAAGAAGACTTGATAAGTCACTACAAGGTTTAATGCCCGCAAAGACAACTCTAAGTAATAAGAGAAAGGCAACTTCTATTTTAAACCTTTTCTATTATTTCTCTTTTCAGACCCTGGACTCCCAAACTCTCCACTCTATAGAGATTCAGTGAGATAATAATTAAGGTTGCACATAATCTGCACCATCGCTCGTGTCTAGGTCCAGCCATGCACTCAGGAGTCAAAAAGTCAGAACAGGCTCACTGTTTTCTGCCTTGTAATTTCCAGTCGAAACTGACACAAGTTCTCCACCTCCACTTGCAGCCCTGTGTCTGGCTTCTAAGCACTAATAATCATAATAATAACAATGATAATAATATTTGTTAAGTGTTTACTATGCGACAGGCACTGAACTAGCGCCGGGGAGGATATAAGCAAATCAGGATGAACACAACCCCTGTCCCATGTGGGGTTGATAGTCTCCACCTCCATTTTACAGATGAAGTAACTGAGGCACAGAAGAGAGAAGTGATTGCCCAAGGTCACACAGAAGACAAGTGGCAGAGTTGAGATTAGAACCTCTGATCTTCTAAATCCCAGGTCCGTGCCCTATCGGCTAGGTCAGGGTCCATCAGATGATGTTCGCTCTCCTACTGAGATCCCAGGGTGAGTTGAACTGAATGGAGTTAGCTCTCATTTGGGGTTTTCCACAGGGGAGTTGACTCTCTCCCCGCTTCTCTGGGATCGCTTTGGCCAGGAATACACGGGTGAGGTGGAACTCCTTACCCACATACAGGCGTGCAAGGAAGTTTATTTCTCCTTGGTCCCTCACGTTAACTTATTCTTATCACCTTGGTCCATCACACCCTCTTATTCTGTGGTGTAACAAGGGCCAGCTTCAGAGCCCCCAAAAGGACAATCTTCTCTCACCAGTTACTGCACCCTGACAGTGACATTTGCCTGGGCCATCGGATTCACCTCCGAGCGAAAAAGCTCCAAAATGAAGTAGTCCTCCGAGATTAAATTTTTGGATTCCCCCGAAAGAATTCAAAGAGCCTGCATGGCTCTTTCCCCATAATGCTATCAGAAAGCGTTCTGGAGGGAAAAATTTAAATGCAAATGACTACTGACATTAGAGAAATAATGAGCTGTTTGGCATCTGCAACTGGGTACTCACTGGAGAGTTTTATGACTATAGGTCATTTTCCACATCTGTCAGCTAAATCACCAGTCCAAGAGGAGAAATAGAGCAAAACATGAAGTGGATAAGTGACATTCCTTGGAGCGCCACAAACAAAGCTATCAATTAGGGAAACATAATGGTGGTAAGACATTGGTCTTCAGTGGAAATAACAGGCCTGGTGATTTCCATACATGAGCCCCATTTCTTCTGGACTTACTCATGTACTTTGCCTCCACCTCATAATCGATGCCTTCCATTTCTTTTATATTCACTCATATAAATCACCTCATAATCTACACATAACCTCATAATCTGCACATATCCCATTTCTACCGAGTTTGGAGACCTAGCTCTGCCTCTTGCCTGCTGTGCGACCTTGGGCAAATCATCTGATTACTCTGTAATTCAGGTTCTTCATCTATAGAGTCAGGATAAAACACCCGCTCTGCCTCTCTCCCAGACTGTGAGGCCCACTTGGAACAGGAATTGCATTCAATCTGATAATCTTTTCTCTACCTTTTGATATATTAGTGAGTGCTTAATAAATACAATCATTATTTAAAATGTTTAGTTCAAAGAAGAGGTATGTGGTTTGGGTTTGGGGTATTTAATACTTAAATTTTCGTATTTTTAAGTATTTTAAGTATTTAAAGTATTTATTAAGTATTTAAGTATTAAGTATTTAAGCATTTTAAGTATTAAAGACTATTTAATACTTATTTAGTTTCAGGTAGCAAAGCTGACACCCAGAATCCTTTCAGAGGAAACAACTAGACTGCATATAACTTTCAATACAAGATGTTTTGAGACACTAAAACAACAACAATAAACTATATTGTTTGGAGGTATCATTGTAAATGAGTAAAAATTATAAGCCAATTTAACTGATGGATTCATTGGTTAAAAGATGTTAATAGAAAATAGCTCATCTCCTCTTTTCTTCAATGTCAGCATCTCTAAAATTGGAAAAACAAATATGTGCTGATTTATACTGAAGGTGTGAGAAACCAATATTGAGATCCAGCAACATTATTAATAATGAATTACTGGGGTGAGCTTGCTCAGCTCCTTTCTAATGATTTGAACAACCTTGTCTGCTAGCTCTGAGGAACACTCGTCTAGATTCACCAGAAATAAAATTAGACCCTAGGAGCAAAAACAAAATCCTCTATTGAGTTCAAAGTGCTTCGAGTCTCAGAAGCTGCTAGAACTATGTCTTGCTTTATAAATGTCAAATATCCAGCACTCCTTGTGATCTCCGCTGGCTTTCTCATTTCTACGGTGATCACTCAGACAGTCAGATCCTCCGAACTGGTAGACCAAGAATCTTAGGTGGAGATCAACATACCTTGAATGATACATTGCCAGAGACAGGCCAGACGCGGAAACCTTACAACTATAGAGATCTGGGGCACACACTGAGTAAGTGATTCGGTTTCGATGGGTAGGAAAAAGAAAGAGCAAGTACACGTCCTCTTAATCTCCATTTGAGTGTTGGAACATGCTGCCTTTTCTCCTCCATTAATGATCCATGAAGAAGAGCAGTCCATATATTGCCAGACTGATCCTCTTCACAGAAATGAAAGCAACAATTATCCATTTTTCCTTCACAGGTTGAATCAGATTTTCCCCAGATGCCGACTCATTCATTCTCTGGTGGCTTGGATCCAATCCACTAGGAATCACTCAACTCATCTTCAAGAGCCTCCAAGGTTGTCAACTAGGAGGGAGAGCTGTGAGCTCTTTCCTTTGGGAAAAGTTGGAAAACTAGAGCCTTGTTCCAGCTAACTTAGGTAATGCTCTTTGATTAACCTTTGTCCTACTGGATAGTCCTCTAGACTGTCAGCTCGTGGTGGGCAGAATAAATCTACCAACTCTGTTGTATTGTTCCTGCCCAAGTGCTTACTACTACTAATAATAATAATAATAATGATGTTGGTATTTGTTAAGCGCTTACTATGTGCCGAGCACTGTTCTAAGCGCTGGGGTAGACACAGGGGAATCAGGTTGTCCCACGTGGGGCTCACAATCTTAATCCCCATTTTACAGATGAGGTAACTGAGGCGCTGAGAAGTTAAGTGACTTGCCCAAAGTCACACAGCTGACAAGTGGCCAGGCCGGGATTCAAACCCATGACCTCTGACTCCAAAGCCCGTGCTCTTTCCACTGAGCCACTCTGCTTCTCAGCACTACAGTGCACTGCACATAGAAATCACTCATTAAATACCACTGTTGATGATGCTAAAACTGCCAATTAGTCAGCAATACAAAATCAACATTTTAAAGGGCACAGTTTCCACACTGAGAAGCTGTGTGGCCTAATGGAAAGAGCACAGGTGTGGGATTTAGAGAACATCGGTTATCATCCCAACTCCATCATATGTCTGCAGTGAGACTTGGGCAAGTCATTTTACTTCTCTGCCTCAGTTTCCTCATCTGTTTAATTGGGATTAAGACTTTAACTCTCATTTGAGGCATGGACTGTGTCCAGTCAGTTTACTATATTCATATCTACCCCATCACTTGGCTGCCAGTTGGGGGCAAATGAGGAAGCATATCAGACCCAAGAGAAATCAAGACAACTGTTTCCTCCACCCGAGAAACATTCCTTGCAAAGAGAAGCTTTTAAGGAAAGCTCTATAAAAGAAGAACTGACTTTCCCACCAGATCCTGAGTTCTTTCTTGGCTATATTTTCTATCCCCGAGGCTTGGTTAGGCAGAGCATGTGTCCAGGTTTCTCTTGGGTAATCTGGGTTCCGGACGGTTAATCTCCTTTTGCTTTGGGCCCTGCACCTGATGTGTTTATGTCCGATTTTGTGGGTATCCCGACCCAACCTTGCCCAATTTTGGTTTGTGCTTAAATTCCACAGCTTGAAAGAGGAATCTGGGAAGATGATGCAGTGGTCTTGGGGCAAGTACCAATACTAGATTTGGGCAGAATTGGGCAGATTTCCACTAAAATAGAATAGTGATAAAAATGAAAATAATGATAGTGGCATTGACTAAACACTTGTGCCAATTACTATGTTGAATACTGAAGTTGATACATTTAGACCTAGCCACTGTCCCACACAGGATTCTCCATCTAAGGTGGAATTTTCATCTCCAGTAACCTCCCTTCTGGGTTAATGTAAATGCATCCTCGTTTGAAGCAGAGGCATTCCATTTGTCCGTGAGATAAATAGGCATTTCGAGATACATTTAAGCAGTGCCTAGAGTTCCGGGCTGAAGTTGCTTTGATAGAGCACAGGCCTGGGAGTCTGAAGGTCATGGATTCTAATCCCGGCTCCACCACTTGCCTGCTTTGTGACCTTGGGAAAGTCACTTAACTTCTCTGTGCCTCAGTTCCCTCATCTGTAAAATGGGGATTAAGACTGAGAGCCTTAGTGGGATAGGACCTGTAACCAACCCAATTACCATAATTATTATTATAATTATCACTTTTACAATATTTGTTAAGCACTTACTATGTCAAAGACTGTTTTGAGCACTGAGGGAGGTACAAGTCGAATGATTTGGGTAGTCCCTTATCTGCAGGGGCCTCACAGTCTAAGTAGGAAGGAGGACAGGTACTGTATCTCCATTTCACAGATGGAGAAATTGAAGCACAGAGAAGTTAAGCAATTTGCCTAAGGTCACACAGCAGGCAAAGTTGGGACTAGAACCCAGGTCCTCTGACCCCAAGGCCTCTGCTCTTTCCACTAGGCCACGCTGCTTCTCTAAATGATCCATGTCATCTATTGAAGGCCCTTCCAGCTTCTCTGAGAGAATTTCTGTAAGCACAACCGTTTCAATTTAGTGAGATCATTTATCAAAGTTCAACAACACTTTTCTGAAAGAGAAAAGATAAACCAGATACCTCTATTATAGGCTGTTTTGACTATAAGATATATTCTGAATACAGACAATAAGTGACAGCAATCAACATGTTATCTACTACGGCATCTGTGCCTTTCTGGATTAATGTACTGTGAAATTTGAAAGGATAATCATAAATGATGTGTTTTAACAGCCACAACGTGAATTTAGACATTACCCATAATTTCCCTTGGTGAGCCAAAATAAATGCTAAAATTGTGACCCTTTCTCCAATTCCAAGTAAGCACATGCGAGGAGATATCATTGTAATGCATTCTACCTTGAATTTGGGACTAAAAATCATAAAAGGATTTCTGACAACATTGCTTTTTTTGGAAACGGGCTAAGTTCAAAAGCAAGCTCAAGAAATAATGAAAAAGTTAATGAAGTTGGCATGAAAAATAATTTTTGGTAATGAGAAAGTTGACTGAACATGGTGCAAGATGGTAAGACCTCAACTGACTAGGGATAAAAAAAAAAGTGACAAAGCAGAAATGAAACACACCGGTCTCAGAATTTCATTTAAGTTGTTCAAAATATTTCATAATTTCAATTATTAAAATGCAAAACTTCCAACATCACTATTCCCCCTATATTCCATTTATTTTTATGGCTGTCTCTCCATCTGCCCTTGTGGGAATGTGTTTACCGACTCAGTCGTATCGTACTCTCCTAAGTGTTTAGTACAGTGCTCTGCACACAGAAAGTACTCAATAAATGCCATCTATTGATTGATATTTATTGTGCTCTCCAAGTGCTTAGTACAGTGCTTTGCGCAGAGTAAGCTCCCAAAAGATACCTTTGATTAACTGAGTCAGAAATATATACTAGGATGACTAGACGCATACTTCTTCAAAGTGAATGTTAGAAGTAGACATGTGTGAAAAGGTATCATTTTCATTATTCAAAGTGCAACTGTAACATCAAAAAAGGAGTGATGAAAGAATAAAAATAATGTGAGGAAGCATATCCTCATAAATTTCCAATAATATTTTCCAAAAGTGGGTAAACAGACTAAAGAACCTAAAAATATGGATTAAACATTCTGACTGTTGAATGGCAATAAAAACATAGGCACCTCACAGGGAATCTGTTCTTCCCCTGTATACTTGATATGACTGTGTATCTTACATGAATTACTGATAGAAGGTAAGAAATCTCAGTCCCTTTAGAAATGAAATAAATATCATTTAAGAGAAAACATCCTGGCTCTCTGTCTGATTTAAGGTGATTCTAAATTGGGAGATTGGGAGATTAAATTCCACACAAAACAACAAACAACTTTTATCCTAGATCAGATGAAAAAATAAAGTTAAAAAAAAGATGAGAAATCAATACTAAAAGTTTAAGTAAGAAGAAAATCATTTAAGAACCTGAATAATCCCCCAAGAAATCCTCTTCATAAAAATAATAATTTTGGTATTTGCTAAGAGTTGAGTGTGAGCTAATGACTGGGGAAGATAATTATAATAGATTAATCATGGAAGTCGGTAATAGTAACAATAATTATGGTATTTGTCAAGCACTTACTATGTGCCAGGCACTGTACTAAGTGCTGGGCTGGATACAAGCAAATCATCTTGGACACTGTCCCTGTCCCACATAGGGCTCACAGTTTCAATCCCCATTTTACAGATGAGTTAACTGAGGCACAGAGAAGTGAGGTGATTTGCCTGAGGTTACACAGCAGACAAGGTTACACAGCAGACAAGTGGCAGAGCTGGGATTAGAACCCATGACCTCTGACTCCTAGCCCCATTCTCTATCCACATACCATGCTGCTTCTCGGGAAGTAGTGTGGTTTAGTGTAAAGAGCACGGGCTTGGGAGTCAGAGGAGGTGGGTTCTAAACACGGCCCCACCACCTGTCTGCTCTGTGACCGTGGGCAAGCCACTTAACTTCCCTGTGCCTCAGTTACCTCATCTGTAAAATGGGAATTAAGACTCTAAGTCCCAAGTGGGACAATCTGATTACCTTGTATCTAACCCAGCGCTTAGAACAGTGCTAGGCCCATAGTAAGCACTTGAAAAATACCATAATTAATATTATTATAAGTGCTAACTATTTATCAAGCACCATCTCATGAGCCACAACTCTTGATTCTGGAGTCTAGGCTCTTTCCACTAGGCCATGCTGTCTCTAATCTCTGCTCCCTTTGCTCCCTCTCTGCTCCCCCTTCACCTCCCCTCAGCTAAGCCCCCTTTCCCCTCTTTCCCTCTGCTCCTCCCCCTCTCCCTTCCCCTCCCCTCAGCACTGTGCTCATTTGTATATATTTTTATTACTCTATTTATTTTCGTTAATGAGGTGTACATCCCCTTGATTCCATTTATCGTGATTAAGTTGTCTTGTTTTTGTCCGTCTGTCTCCCCCGATTAGACTGTAAGCCCATCAATGGGCAGGAATTGTCTCTATCTGTTGCCGAATTGTACACTCCAAGCGCTTAGTACAGTGCTCTGCACACAGTAAGCGCTCAATTAATATTATTGAATGAATGAAAGAATAATCAAAGTGAGAAAGACATTGACTAAATTATATTTTTATAACTCCATAAAGGAAAGTGAATGAGTTGAACGTTTGTTCTCTGGAATAAAATTCTAATCAATATCAACAACAGTATTCACTGGGCACCTTCTCTCTGTCAAGCACCAAGCTGGACATTGGAACCTGCATGGTGAGCCAGGGGCCAGAGCTGAATCAATATCCATGTTCCACTCTCCTGGATGGTGCTGTACAGATTGTAATTGCATAACAAATGACAACACATAGCAACAATGCCATAACCCCACACCTCAAGGAATTTGGGATCTAAAAGGAGAAAAAACACACATACATTGAGGAAGAGGTGAAGGAACTGGAGTTTTAAATGTGAGCTTCTTTCTGGGCAGGGGCTGTGTCTTCAAATGCTAGGTATTTAATACAGCATTCTATTCACTCTAAAAATTCAATAAACACCAGTAATACTAGCCTCTACTGAAGGGTCCTCGTGGGCAGGGATCAGGTCCATCAACTCTGTGGTAATCGTCATTTCCCAAGTGATTAGTACAGTGCTCTACACACAGCAAGCACTCAATGCCACTAATTGAATGATCCATTTTTTAGAGCTTCACCATTTAAACATTAACATTTAAAATCTGCATTTTAACTTTGCATCCCCACTGTATAGGCAACTTGTCCAAATATATCCTTTTCCTTGAGCTTGACTCTCCCAACTCCCACCCGAGCCTCATCAGGGATATGCAATTATGAAGCACATCAGAATTTTCCTATTGAACTGAGATGTCTCAGGACATTCAGCTTTCCTTTCAAACTGTCATCCTGTAATATCCTGCGAGTTCATACCATGACTTTACAAAGCAGCAGTATATTAATTTCAGGCTCTTCAGAACACACACTTCCCAAGTTTTTCTAGAAAAATGGTTTCCCTTTCATTTCCCCATTTTTAAACAATCTAGCAAATTAGCCTTGGCGACCTTCTAACGTGCTAAATAGCCCATACATTTAACTTCTCAGTGTCCTGGCGTTGAGATGCTTTGTAGGCTAATGTGCGCATCTGCTGTAGGGTTTCAAAAATCACATTTTTATGGTATTTGCAAAGCGCTTACAATATTTTAAGCCCCGTTCTAAGCTCTGGGGGAGATACAACTTAATTAGGATGGCATAGGCCCCATCCCACATGAGGTTCAAGGTCAGGGTTGCTGCACTTTCAGTCCACTTGGATACATCAACTCCACTATTTGCTTCGAATAGCCCTCAAATTAAGGAAAAAACAACAACAAAAAACAACGAACCACCTTCTGATTAAAGCCAGTAAAGGAAAGAGAGCAGATCCAAGTGAAGCATCATGGGAGGAAGCCAAGAGCATGGGATCCACGGAGGGAGTGCTACTCCTTAGCTCTCCAGTTCCTCTTTTAAGGAGAAAATCCCTCTGGCACCAAGGGACTCGGTTTTCAATCTCTCAAAGATTTCCACGAACACCCAACCAAGACCACCAAGATCCCGATTCTGATCACCTTTTATCTACCCTAGTGCTATGCCTGGAATAAGCAGTCAATAAACACCATAATCATTAATCATTCAATTCTCAAAGCAGTTAGAGAGGCAAAGAGTTATTAAGTTAAAGAGACTTTCCTGGAGCGTCACACAATTCCCTTGGCAACATACTGGAGAAACAACGATCCCATCAGGGATCAACAGAGACTCACAGAACACATTCTTTTTTTTGCCTATTTTATTATGCTTTGGAGGGAATCACCCCACTCCAACCAAAAATTCACTTCCAGTGGCAAATGAAGGGGATGAGCAGATTGCCTAAAATAGCAAGTTTTCTCCCACTGCCTTGAAATCCAAGTGGTGATTGAGATTTCCACCCAGAGGGTAAAGGGGTCGAAGTTTAAAGACCTTTTTCCCCCTTCCCACTCGTGAAGCAGTGAGTCCCACCACTATTGATCCTAAATTAAAGCCACCCATTTAGCGATATGGTAAAGTTGTCTATAAACATATCTCCAAATAGAATTATTGATTATCTACCCTAGCACTGAGTACAGTGCTTGGCACACAACAATCATTCAACAAATGCTACCAATACCACAATTGACGGCATCTATTGTGCACTTACTGTGTGTGGAACACTCTCCTACGCACTTGTTACTAAATAACTAGGTACTACTAAGTAACTAAGCTACTAATTCAAGTAGTTCATTTTATTACTTAGCCATACTATATCAAAGCAAATAATATAATTTAAATCTGGGTAAAAGGTCAAAGCATGACTGTCCAAGTACTGTTTGCGGTATTTACTGAGCAACCCCTGAGCACAACTCACTGTGTTAATCACTTGATAAAGTACAACAGAGGCAAGAGATAGTTCCTGATCCTGTGCAACTTGCAGGCTATTTTAAATGACAGAAACAGACACAAAAAATTACAAATAATGACTTTTGAATAAGTTAATGGAACTTGTATTTATAATTATGCTTCTATTTTAAATGTAATTGACACTTTACACTGGGGTTTTAGTGGCACACCACTCTTGGCTGAGGATGTCAACGTAATGTGAAAACAAAGCAGCATAATCCAAGCCATCCAACACAGGGTGGGAGAAGCCCCCCAAATTTAACTCCCGCATCTTTCGTTTACCTTCATTGTCCTTCAGGGTGAAGTTGGGATTGACCGAGTGGCTTTCATCTAGGAAAAAATGGAACCGTGGTCCGTTTGCAAAATCGTCTTTATCCACGGCACTGATGGTATGAATAACCTGGGAAAAATAAACACATTCTGAGGCATGAAAATTTTAAGTTGGACTATATGTCGCTTTATTTCTGGGAAAACAGATATGTCGAAAATACGTTTTCAGTCTGGCTTTCTGGCTATTTTTCAAATTCAAGGCATTAAATAACTTCATTAGCTTGCTTTTGCTTGCCTGAAACAGTTAGGACCTGAGGCATGGCGTAATCATTGGTAATTATTGAGTGCTTATTGTGTGCAATAAGTACTAAGCACTTGGGAGAGTACAACAACAATATAACAGACATGGTCCCTGCCCACAACGAGTTTACAGTCTAGAGGAGGCAATAATCATCTCTATTTATGGTTTTCTAACCTAAGTGTATTTTTATGATTCTTTATCACAAACTACATCTTGGAGATTTAAAAATATCTATTTAGGGAGATTGGATATATGATTTGGCCAATTACAGGATTCCAGTGTTGATGGGTAAAGAGCTCTACCACACACCTTGACCTCAGTCATTAAATGCAAAAGCAATTCATGACCATTTTAATTCCCTCACCAGTATGATAAAACAGTAGGTAAGAGTCAGAATACTCAGCTTTGATGAATATCACTGCTAAATTTTCCAAACAAAATTCCATGCCTGATTACCCAAGATGAGAAGACAAATATCAACACAACTAAAAGGAATTCTTCAGGACACATTTTCAAAAGAATTGTTTCTCTCACTTTCTGAACCAAGAGCGCCGATGGATTTCTAAGTGGTTTCTGATTTCATCTGGGTTAAAGCAGAACCAGAAGAGAGAAGTTCTCGTGGCTTAGTGGAAAGAGCCCGGGTTTGGGAATCGGAGGTCGTGAGTTCTAATCCCAACTCTGCCACTTATCAGCTGTGTGACTTTGGGCAAGTCACTTAACTTCTCGGTGCCTCATTTACCTCATCTGTGAAATGGGGATGAAGCCATTGAGCCCCACGTCGGACAACCTGATTACCTTGTATCTACCCCAGTGCTTAGAACAGTGCTCGGCGCATAGTAAGCACTTAACAAATACCATCCTCCTCCTCCTCCTCCCTCATGAGTGACAGAGACTGTGTCTGACCTGATTAACTTGTATCAACCCCAGCACTTAGAACAATTCTTGAAACATAATAAGTGTTCCACATATACTATTGAAGAAAAAAAAAGCACAGAACTGGATCTAGAGGATTTATAATCCTAGTTCTGCCACTTGCCTGCTGTGTTACCTTGGGCAAGTCACTTAACTAATCTGTGCCTGTTTCCTCAACTGCAAAATGGGCATTCAATACCTGTTTTCCCTCTTACTTGACTGTGAGCCCCATGTGAGCACAGGAACTGTGTCCGACCTGATTACTGTACCTAAAATAATAAATAAATCACAAGGTCCTTATGGGACATCACTACCTCCTGGTCAAGGCCCACTTTGTCAGAGGAAATAAAACAACATTTCCTTAACTGGGATCCCAAATTCTGAAATAGATATAAAGTTGGCAAATATTTAGTTCCCTGAAATAGAATGGCTTTTTTGGATAGTGCACTTGTTTCACACACTGCAGGATCTTTGGTCATATTCCTTTCAGGCAATAGTACCAGAAGCAAATTGAACATAGATGGTGAAGCAGGGAAGAAAGAACCAGAACAGCTCAGCTCATAACACCAATCAGTTTGAAAAGGGGATTGAACGGTGCTTTTTCCTGGACAAGCTAAAGAAAAAAATTATTATTTGCCTGCCTCCTGAGAGTATGTAGGCTAAATCTAAGATAGATTCTTGGGAAACCTGCACTTTTAGAATGCTAACATTCTTTGGTAGAAATCAATTGGTAATCAAAATGAGTGAAATGAGAAATGAAGGTGAATGGAAAAAAATACCAGGTGAGGTGAATTAGGAAAAACAAAGCCATTAAAATTTGTTAAGAATATAGCAAGCAAACTGTATAGAGCAATTTTATGTTCAATGAGTAATACTGGTATTTGATAAGTACTATGCAAAGCTCTGGGATAGATACAGGATAACCAGATTGGACAGAATAAATGCTATTACTACTTCCTAAAGCAAATTTATTCTACATAAGCAATTGATTGGAAACAATAATAGGTAAAGCTATTTGTCAGAGAAACATACAAATTTAGTTGAGGCAAATAAAACCAATCAATAGTTTTATCAAGCGCTGAATGTGTGCTGAGCAGTGCACTCTGACTTTTGGAAAGTGCAGTAGAGTTAATAGACACGGTTCCTGCTCTCGAGGAACTGACCAAGAAAAATCCATGGCAGTGCAGGGAGAATAGAAATGTCACTGAATTCCCCCCAAAACGTGGTGGGAGTCATTACCCACAAAGCTATCTGACTTTGCAAAAGACCGATATCATTGCAGTAGATAGAACCATACTGCACTATTTATAACCAAAAGGAACAACAGGACTCAAAAAGAAATAGTATATATGCTCAATCAACTGAGGCTGCTCGCAATGCACTTGAACATTTTACAGAGGCAACTGAAGATTTGTGAAGGGATATAATCCCCAGAAAATATAAAATTGAATGAACTCAGGGTCAGACTAGAGTGAAAATCTAAAAATGAAGTGAAATTGTTTTAGGCCCCAGTGTCCAACTAAACCAAAGCAGGCTTACAACAGGTTAAAATTACGCTAATACATTATTACTGTGATCAGTATTATATTTAAGCACTCACCATTCACCAAGCGCCATTCTAAACACTGAAATGGATTCAAGATAATAGGACACAGTCCCACGGAGCTCCCAGTCTAAGTAGGAAGGAGTAGGATACAATCCCCACTTTACAGATGAGGCAACTGAGGTACAGAGAAACAAAGTGACTTGCCCAAGGTCACACAGCAGGCAGATGGCAGAGCAGAGATTAGAATCTATGCCCTCTGTGACTCCTAGACCTAATGCTCTTTCCACTAGGCCACGCTGAACTATTCAACTACTCAGAGGAAGCTTTTCTCAAACCAGACTTTGTAGATTTCATTCCAACCAGGGCTACTTGACTGATACTTATGTAGGCAAAAGAAGGGAAACATTCACTTCTTATTAACAAGAGCAATGACAAGAACATTTTGAGCTCACAAAGAGGTTTAGTGCCTGGGTACATTGAAAGAATAAGTCACCCAAGGAAGAAGGGGTAAACATTAGAGCGAGATATCCATAAGTATTTGAAGGTAAAAGGAACTTATAGATCAGCTATAATTTTGAGTTGGAGAGAGAGCATTTTGGTAATGCCCAGTACACCTAAAGTCAGTACCAATATCTTTTAAAGAAACATTAGAGGAGGACATGCTACAGGGAGAGGGTGACAGGAAAATAAGAAAGAAACCAGGTGCGAGATATGTTTTTGCAGACAGTCTTAGAGGAATATGTGGGAATGGACGATATCCACCCTGATTAACCTATATGCATCCCAGTGCTTAGCAGAGCACCTGGAGCATAGTAAGCACTTAGCTTAACCATTTAACAGAGAAGCATCTTGGCTTAGTGGAAAGAGCACAGGCTTAGGAGTCAGAGGTCATGGGTCCTACTCCCCGCTCAGCCACTAGTCAGCTGTATGACTTTGGGCAAGTCACTTAACTTTTCTGGGCCTCAGTTAGCTCATCTATAAAATGGGGATTAAGACTGTGAGCCCCATGTGGGACAACGTGATTACCTTGTATCTACACCAATGCTTAGAACGGTGCTTGGTACATAGTAAGCGCTTAACAAATACCATCATTACTATTATTATTAATAACAACAAATAGCATAAAAAAGTCAATAGCAAGCAAAGGAAGTTAAGGGGATTTTGATATGGCTGAGTGGCACCAGGGCTGTGGAGGTTGAACAGAATAAAGGACAGGTCCACAAAAAGAATAGGAAACATTTCCACTATAACTAGCTGAGAAGAATGTAATGATAGGAATGGAAAATAACGTTCTGAGTGAAAATTGGGTGCAAGGAAGACGGATGGAGTCTGCCTATTCTTCTGGACATTAAACTCCTTGTGGGCAGAGAACGTGTCTCTCAGCTTTGTTGAACTGTACTTCCTTAAGCATGTAGTAGAGTGCTCTGCACGTAGTAAGCGCTCCGTAAATGCCACCAATTAAGTGAAAGCATGAGGAATAATCTCAATATTGAGAATGAACAAATGAGGAAAGACACAGTACTTTTAAAATAAACTCCGTTTCCCTTTCTAGTTTATAAAATCTTAAAGATTATGTCTACTAAGCCCTTCATCCATCCCGCTTTGACTCCCAGCTATGCCACGTCTGTTGTGTGACTTGGGCAAGTCGTTTACCTTCTCTGTGCCTCAGCTACCCCATCTTGTAAAATGGGGATTAAATTCTACTCCCCTCATATTTAGACTGTGAGCCCTATATGGAACAAAGACCGGGTCCAACCTGATTTAGTTGTATCTACCCCAGATCTTAGAACAGTATTTGGCACATAGTAAGGGCTTAAAAAGTACCATAACTATTATTAACCATAACATTATTAAAGTGAGAACCTATAAGAACTTAAATTGGCATGGAAATGTAAAGGTGCTATCATGACAGGGTGCTTAAAGAAGAGAGTAGTAACAAGGCATGGCAGTATACCTTGACTTTTTCTTCAGGTATTTCAAAGCACAGTAATACACAACCTGTGTGTTCTATTAAACCACTCCCCTATTGGCTCTGGCCCTTCACTGTCAAGTGTGAGACAGTGCAGTTAGAAATTAGATAACACTTCTTTTTGCCAATGATTGAAACACAAAACTAAGCTTCATCTCCTAAATTGTTTCACTTTCTGATGAAGTCCCAGGTCAATACTCTTTGTCAGTAATGGAGCGAGGGATCACGGGAGTGAATATATCTAGAAAGAGTGGAATAGGGATTCCATTTGTTTCATTCACGTTCCTGACTTTAACTTGGAGTTTGGAGGCAGCCAAAATGCTCTCTCCAGCTGCTCTCTCACCGACACTCCACAAGTTTAGAGCCTTCAAGTTTACTGTCTGTTCAGCACTTTTTCTACTTTACAGGGAACATATTTTTATGCTAATTCACAAAACCCAGAGGCTAAACTTGATATATGAAATGATCTTGTATATGAATGATTCAAATGGCCATTTTAATCTTAATTGATTCTTAAAAGCTCATTTTTCTTTCTCTGTTTGGGCTTTAGATAACATGAGCTTCTGACAGTTGAAGGAAAGAGAAGTTTGTAGGCAGCGGTCAATGTTTTAAATATGGGTGTGGACAGTAAGTGGTGCAAGGAGAACATTCTCTTTCCATAAGAGCCAATACTATGTTTCTAATAAATGTGCATAGTCCCTTCATCGCTAAATTCTAGGTGAGTTTCCATACATGCTTCTCTATTCAACAGGCAAAATATGAAGCATCCCCAAATACATTTATTAGCAGACAGTCTAAAGAATAGCTAATGGTTAGGGTATGAAAGGATAAAACCTTCAGGGGACCCATTGACATTTTCATTTTATAATACCATATTTTATAGTCTCAGGTTTTGTAAGGTTAAGGTCATGGGAAGGAAATGAGTGTGACAAATAATTCAAGATGTGGAAGTTATACTGTTTTTTTTAAAAAAATCAAGTTTCTTCTAACAACTTTCCCCACTCAGAACTGCTCTGACCTGAAAATGCTGACTTCAAATTTCATGCATGAATGATTTTCTTATTAATATTACTTTTAAACCAGTGTAGTCTAAAGACTTTTCAGAATCAGAAAATATGCAAACTCTTGAGAAATATTTGCAGCTGCTCTTGGTGATATCTGCATTGACCTGAACTTCCTGTTATTTCAACTTCAGCTACCAGAAATAGTAATCTCACTATAGCCAAATAGTGCTATATCTGCATACAAGGTATCCATAAAACGGGCATAAAAGGCTGAAAGCAACTGATTCTTCACTGAATGAGTCAAATAGGACCGCAGTTGTGTTAACATGACTGAGATTTAGAAAATCCATTTTGCCACCTTAATATCTCTCCGACATCAACTCCAAAATCCCTCCTTTTTCAAATCTGGAGACCACAAAGCCCTGCTCAAATTCCACCTCATCCAATAAGCTTTCCCAATTAGTTCCCTGCAGCCTCATTTGTATCACTCCATCGGCCATTCTAGCATTCTGTACTTATTTAATAATGATGGCAGTTGTTAAGCGCTTACTCTGTGCCAAGCACTGCTCTAAGAGCTGGAGTAGATACAAGGGAATCAGGTTGTCCCATGCGGGGCTCAATGGCTTCCTCCCCATTTCACAGATGAGGTAAATGAGGCACTGAGAAGTGAAGTGACTTGCCCAAAGTCACACAGCTGAGAAGTGGCAGAGGAGGGATTAGAAACCATCACCTCTGACTCCCAATCCCGTGCTTTTTCCATACACATCCTCGGCATTTAAGTATGTTTAATTATTCATTTTAACTAATCAATTGGCAAGTAGTCTATGTCAATCTCTCCCATTAGGTTGTAAGATTCTTGTGGGCAGGAAGCATGACACTTCTTTATTTGTACTCCTTAACTGCTAAACAGATATTGTTAGTAGCACACCCTAAAACCCTTCATGCATATCCCAAATACGGCCAGAAGGTTTCTGAGAATCATAAAGGCAACGTCTGGAATGAGCCATAGAAAATGCATACCATTCTACCGTTCCTTAGGTCAGTTAGTGTTCCTTTCATTCTGTGTTCCCTTATGCTATTAGAGGGCACCAAAAGGCAATAAATCGATCAACCAATGGTGTTTTCTGAGACCCTACTGCCTTCAGAGAGCACTGAATGAGGTGTTTGGTACAATTCACCAGAAGCAAAAGACATGATTCTTGCCCTCTAAGAGCTCCCAGTTTAGTGGAACAACACTCAAAGTTGTGGTGGAAAGTTCCCCAGCCCCTCCCTCCTTCATTCTTTTCAGGCAATTTTTCAAGCTTGGTTTTGTAAATCAATGCTTAGGACTCAGATATCAGCACTGTAGTTTCTCCTTGCGCTTCAAAGAAATTGAAATGGCCATTATGTCAGTGGTAAGATCACCACTGAATCCCAGCCTTATTTCTGGAAGAGTGTGGACACTAAACTCTCTTCATCTCAGTCCTTAGATACAGTGTTTTAAGGTGCTGCGAGCCTGAGTTTTCTTTCCAGCGTAAGAACACTCGGCACACAGTAGGCTAATGTTTGAACTCTTGGTTTTTGCATTCCGGCCCTCACCTCTCCAGAGAAATCAGTCAATCCAACTGAATAAGGCACGGGCCTGGGAGTCAGAAGGACCTGGGTTCTAATCCCAAATTCACCACTCATCTGCTGTGTGACCTAGGGCAAGTCACTCCATTTCTCTGTGTTTTGGTTACCTCATCTGTAAAATGGGATTAAAACTGTGATCCCCATGTGGGACACAGATTGTGTCCAACCTGACGAGCTTGATCTACTCCAGTGCTTAATACAATGCCTGGCACATAGTAAGCGCTTAAAGAATAAAATTCAATGAAATAATAATGATAATAATAAAATAATGATAATACTATGAACGCTCATCCAGTGGCCACTGAGTGCAGAGAACCTGAGTAACCACTTAGGAGTACTCAGAAGACCCCCATAACCTACCCTCAAGGAGCTTGCAGTCCACTGAGGGAAACAGGTTGATGTAATAAAGAGAACAGTATTTTGAAATGGGATTGTGGATCCTTTAGTCCCGAGGGCTTCATACCACAGCCAGATTGTGCATAATGTCTGGTCAAACAGATGGCTTGTGGGGAGAGAAACCTATCCAGGTCTTTTCTGAGCACAGCTACGCTCCATCGGAAGCTCTCAAGGGGAAGCTTTTACTGGTCCACTTTGTTATTCAGGCATATTGCTGCTTGGTCCATTTACCCTCTCCTCTCCCAAAATGGCACTTGAAAACAGATTGAGAATAACCACAAAGTGAGAGACCACACAGCCAACAGGCTCAGAAGGCACATTTACTAGTCTTGGACATTCTCTGAAATGATGTAACATCTTCACTGTGTGTGTGTGTATGTGTGTGTGTGTGTATTTGTATGGGAAGGAGAAAGCGGGCCGGCCACATATTTTTTAAGTGGTACCTATTAAACGCTAACACTGTACTAAATTGGGGTAGATACAATATAATCAGATTGGACACTGCCCAACCAAGTAGGAGGGAGTAGGGTTTGCTTTCCATCTGACAGGCACGGCATAGAGAAATTAAGAGCCATGCCCATGGTCACCCAGCAAACAGGTGGTAGAGCCAGGATTAGAACCCAAGTCTTCTGATTTCCAGGCTGGAATCTTTCTACTAGGCCACACTGCTAACATTTGCTCACAGTCTGCAAAGACACCATTTAACAGATACAGGATACACTGTTCTCTCTCCATTACAGAAGAACACTTGACCTCACTATTTTTATCCTTAGACATTCATTAACTAACTTATTTTTGATATAACATTCTGCAGATGGCATACAAGAAAAGATGGGTTTTGGGGGGTTTTTTTGGCCTTATTTTATGAACTGAAGCATTTGGTGGGTTCAACTTTTCTGAATAAAACTCTAATAGACATAGAGTTATAGTTAAAAATTCACTGAAGGAAATATAAGCAGGAAACTATCGAACCTACCTGTCCGGGCTTGGAATTCTCACAGACAACGACATCGTACTCCATGGCGAGTTCTGGTGGATTGTCGTTGACATCCAGAACTCTAATACCAACTGCAACGTGACTTAGCAAACCAAGATTGTCTGCAAAACACATGGGAATGTATAAGATAGTGTTAATATACACATTCACGCTTTACTTAAAACAAATCTCCTTAATAGGAAAGGCTGTCACAAGCTCCAAAAACTACCGTAAAGCTCCTGGGAAAAGATGACTTTCTGAAGATGTTCTTTGTTGAGCCTCCTTGCCTAACTGAAAAATGAAAAATGAACACTATGCTATGACATGAATGTTAAAAGGATGTTTTGTCAAACCAAGGAAATTACATGCTATTCAGGAAACTGAGAGGGAGAAAGTTGTCAGGAGGCATTGTATGCTGTCATACTCTAAAGGATGAACAATTGATTCCATCATTAATCTAAACCTTGCAATGTTGGGGAAAAAAAGGAAAAGCTGTGGCAAAATAATTTCCCTTCCTCCTAAAACAGTTTCAGTGTTAAATTGAAATTTTACAAGAATGTCAAACAAAACAAAGGAAAATATCACAAGTAAAAACGTGAATATTTCTGAACTTTTCTAAAAGTACACAATTCAATTATACAATGAATAACAGTACTATTAGTGGTAGTGTTAGTACTAGAAGAATATGAATGGAATTTACTGAGCACCCACTAAGTGCAAGAAACTATACTGAGCACTTGGGAAGGATCCGAAGATCGAGGGACATGTCCTGTCCACAAAAACATTATTCTATCAGGGGACTTAGACATTAACATATTTAACAATAATGAAATTAGAAAGAGTAAATTGAGTGTTCAACACACACACACACACACACACACACACGCAATTCGATCAATCAGTCATATTTATTGAACACTGGCTATGTGCAGAGCTCCGCACTTAGTAGTTGAGAGAATAAAACAGAATGACCAGACACATTCCCCGCCCATAATGAGTTTACAGTCTAGAGGAAAAGTTTACAATCCAGAGGAAAAGCTTACAGTCCTAGAGGAGCCCTGTGGAAGACAGGTAAAAGTACGTTCTTAAGTTGGGACAAGACGGAGCCCGGGCTTTGGAAACAGAAGGACTTGGGTTCTAATCCTGCCTCCACTATTTGCTGTGTGACCATAGGCCAGTCACCTCTCTTTTCTCTATACCTGTTCCCAATCTGTAAAATGAGGATTGAGACTGTGAGTCCTATGTGGGATAGGGATTGTGTCCAACCTGATCAGCTTGTATCTATTACAGCACTTAGAAGAGTGTTTAACACATAGTTAGCACTTAACCAATACTATTATCATTACATAGCACCCTAGGAATATGGCTGCTGGAAAGAGATGGAAGCCAACGAAAAATTAATCAATCCCTAGTATTTACTGTTGGTCTCTTAAGAGCCGAAGACTATTCTAAGCACTTGAGAAGTACAAAAAAAGCAAAATTCATGTTCCCTGTCCTCAAGGATCTCACTAGAGGTGATCAACTATCCACCAGGCCTTCTGCATCTGGCTGAATAGGATAGGAAAGATAATTTGAAAATGATGTACATATAAAAATAATCACATTCAATTAGTGAGACCTAGTTACATAGTATTTGGTTTACTTAAGTAGACTTCCAATGATTTGTCTCCCTGTGTTATAGTATATTTCTGCTGCTTTAAGTTTTGGGATGTGTGAAAGATATTGATCATCATCTGATATATTGTGCTCTCCCAAGTGATATGCACTCAGTAAGCACTCAAAATACCACTGACTGACTCAAGGTTATTTCCTATGGGAAACGCTACACTGTTTAACACTTTTTTCCCCTTAACTCTTCATTTCCATGGAGCCAATTAAGAGTATCAAATCAAAAGTTCCCGCAGTTCTTTTTACCTTGATTCTACAACTTCCTCTGCATTCTTCCGTGACATATTTTCCAAGTCATTTCACACCAAACCTTTGCTAAATTGACCTCATTTGTCACTCTCTTGGACTTCTTCTAAGTAGTCTTCTAAAAATCTACTCCTCCACTCATTACTCTATTCACATGCTGGTGGGATGATATGATCTATCAGAACCTTTTGAAAAGTCCTGTTTCATCAGTTACATCCATTCCCAATATCTAGAATGAGGCAACACGGTCCAGTGGATGGAGGTTGGGAGTCCAAAGGACCTGGGCTCTAACGCCAGCTCTGCCACTTGTCTGTTGTGTGACCTTGGCCAAGTCACTTCACTGGGCTTCAGGTGGCAGCAGGAGAGTGGCATTGCTCGGACTTGAACCCAGGTCTTCCGGATCCTGGACAGGCACCCTGCCACTTTGCCACACCCAGGAAATAGCCAGAAAACCTGGGATCTCTTGGAGGCACTGGAATCATAATTCCCAGGTAACTTGCTGATTCCCCTTATCCCCCGCCCATCATCCCACTGTAGCTCACTCTCTCCAACAGAGTCTTCTCTATGGACGGGTTGGACATATCTAAATGAGCAAAGACTTGAGACAAGAGTCACCATTGTTCACTTAATTTCCAGATCATCTGAGTTGTAAAGGCATCTTTGGGATGATGAAAGGAATGCCCATTTCTTCCATCTGTTCCGTAAACCAAAGTATAGCTAAGGGCACCATAGATCAATTGGAGACCGGGGGAAAAAAAAAAAAGGAGGTAGGAAAAAACCAGCAATAAAATGAATGGCACCTTAAAAAAGTGTTCCGCTATAGAAACAGAAGTTTGAATCGGGTCGAAGCTTTTACAGGACTGGATATTTAATTCTTGGGATACTCCCTAAATGAATAGCACCTCAAGATACTTGACTCAGTAATGAAAACATCTAAGAGGACAAAGGAATTTAAAATAAATCACACACGAAGCCACCACTAAACCATATGCTCCCCTATGGTTTATTTCTTTTAGAAGACATCAGCTGGAATGGCCTTAAGACAGAACACACGCTGGGGAACAATGACCAACTCAAAGTAAATGATCCTTCCTTCATTTTAGGCTACAGACTCCACACAGAGAGACAAAGACTCTCGAGAATAGTCCAGTGTGGCTTGATTATTATTGTTTCGATGCAATCCCGTCTATATGCTTGTAAAGGCTGAATTGCACATTTGGTCTTAGAAATGACGCGTATCTATGGTCATTTAATTAGACCAGTAACTTGGGCTTGAAATGAGTTACATCTCTATGAGTTCAGGACTCATCATTAATAAATCAAGGTGAAAGACATTTATTCCATGTTGTGACACCACCTTGGGCACTTAAACACAGATGACAAAACTCATTCCCAATATTAGCTCGTTTTCCAGTTTTTCAAATTTCGTATTTATTGAGAAACAGCACGGCCCAGTGGAAAGAGCAGAGGCCATGAAGTCAGTGGACCTGGATTTTAATCCCAGCTCTGCCACATACCTGCTGTGTGACTTTGGACAAGCTGCTTACCTTTTCTGTGCTTCAGTTCTCCCATCTGCAAAACTGGAATTCAATATCTTTTCTCTCTCCTACTGAGACTGTGGGCCTTATGTGGGATCTTATATCTACCCCAGTGCTCAGTTCAGTGCTTGGCACATACCATTTAAGAAATACCATTAAGAAATAGAGAAGCAGCGTGGCTCAGTAGAAAGAGCCCGGGCTTGGGAGTCAGAGGTCATGAGTTCGAATTCCAGCTCTGCCACTTGTCATCTGTGTGACTTTGGGCAAGTCACTTAACTTCTCTGTGCCTCAGTTACCTCATCTGTAAAAGGGGGATTAAATGAGAGCCTCACGTGGGACAACCCGATTACCCTGTATCTACCCCAGTGCTTAGAACAGTGCTCTGCACATAGTAAGCGCTTAACAAATACCAACATTATTATTATTATTACCATGATTACTATTATTAACAGTAATATTATAATTATTGACCCTCGTTCTCTTTATTCTCAATCCATACAAGGTCTCTTTTTTTATCGCTGCTACAAAACTCATGGCCCTGATCTGTTGCTCTGCTCTTCTTTCAATCTATCTACTTCATTTTATTACTTTCTGCCTGGGCTTTCTTTAAACTGCATTATTTTTACTTTTGTCATTACTAACTTCTGTTTTCCAGCCCTGAAACTGAATTTCCTAGATGCTAACTGGAGGACCATAATTCTTTTACGATATAATTAAATTTGTGATTTTCTTTCAATGGTTTACAGTGCACTATTTTAGTCCTGGATGGATAGTTTTATTTCTTTTACTTATGCCAAAGATCCAGGAAAGATATATAATTCTACTTCTGTGTCTTTTGAATTTTTATCATGCAAAATATTCTTGGATAGCAACACAAATTGAGGAAGCATGGATTTAGAAAGAGTCCCAATTTTGTGGCTAACAAATTTATTCTTTCTTAAATGTAGACCAGTATGAGATTTCTCACAGCAGAATTTGGGAAATGGTATCATCTCTTAAGCTTCTTGAGCTATAGCAAAAATATAGATAAAATGCATCTGATGATTCAAAAGTAAGGCAAACTCCAGCGCCAGGATTATTAAATTTATAGAACTAAATGCTAGTCTTATGTGATCACTTGAAGCTTACTTTTTCACTTCTTGAACTGTATTTTCTAGTAGTGTAAGCATTAAGGATTTTTACGATGAGGGAATTAATGTGAAGCAGTTTGCCTAGTATAAAGAGCATGGGGATGGGAGTCGGGGGATCTGGGTTCTTAACCCAGCTCTGCCATTTGTCTCCTGTTTGACCTTGGGAAAGTCACTTAAATTCCTGTGCCTCAGTTTTCTCAACTATAAAATGGGGATTCAATATCTCTTCAACTGTCTCCTTAGCCTCTGAGCCCTAAGCAGGACAAGGACTCTCTTGGACCTAGTGATCTTGCAGCTACCTCAGTGCTTAGTGCAGTGTTTGGTGTATTGTAGGCCTTTAACAAATACCATCATCATCATCATCATCAGTGACCCAGCAACGGCTTATTTCTCAATGGGAAATCGCTGCTTTAGTCATTTGTACTACCTTAACTCTCCATTTCACTCTGTAGAACTTCCACCATGCCGCTCAGGGGAAGATGCAACATCGTTGGAAGCAACTGACCCAGGACTTGGATCCTTTAATCATGGATTCAGGATTTTTAGGTCAAAGGTTGGGCACAGAAAAAATTATTACGATTATTACTGCATTTGTTAAGCACTTACGATTTGTCAAGCGCTGTTCTAAGAGATGATGTAGATAGAGGTTTATCAGTTTGGACACGATCCCTGTCCCACTTGCGTTAAACTGTTTCAGTAGGAGGGAGGACAGGTTTTGAATGCCCAATTTATAGATGAGGAACTGAGGTCCAAAGAGGTTGAGTGACTTTGCTCAAGGTTACACAGTAAGCAATTGGCAGAGCCAGGATTAGAATCCAGGTCCGTACTCTTTCCATTAAGCCATACTGCCTCTCCACTGTGGCTTGTCATCAACTATCGATTATACGTGTTTAGACCTATACCTGTGCATACAGTGGGGAGGGAGAAAAGGAAAGAGGGGGAAACAAGGATTTCTGCTGAGTTTTTCTGGATACAACCTCTAAAGCGATAGGTCTGGGAGAAGGAAATATCAGGATCGGCTTGATGAGAATGACTCTGTGTGAAGGAACTACGTGCTGCCCTGCAGAAAACTCCCCCTTCCTACATCCAAAACCCACATTTTGATAACAACTCATATATAGAGAAGCAGCGTAGCCTAGTGGATAGTGTCTGCTAGGTGATCTTGGGAAAGTCACTTAACTTCTCTGGGCCCCAGTTACCTCATCTGTAAAATGGAGATTGAGACTGTGAGTTCCACGTGGGACTTGGACTGTGTCCAACCTGATCACTTTGCATCTACCCCAGTGCTTAGAACAACAGATACCATAAAAAGGTATGGTAAAAGTAGAATAAGCATACTAAAATACATTATATAAGAAAATTATAGAAATTTAATAAAATTTGAAATATAAGCTAAGATTTATACTTATCAAAGTCTACATTGAGGATTTTGAGCAAGGTAAGAAGAGCTGGAAAACTAAAGATTCCAAAACAAGTATCCTTGTATGTTTCCGAGTATATAGGAGAAATGTCAGAGTGTCTGCATCAGCACCTCAATAATCTTACTGAGAGGCATTGTGGCTGTGGATAGACCTTGGGCCTGGGAGTCAGCAGGACCCAGCTTCTACACTCTGCTCTACCACTTGTCTGCTGGGTGACCTTGGGCAAACCACTCCACTTCTCTGTGCCTCAGTGACCCCCTCCGTAAAACGGCGATTAAGAATCTCAGCCCCGTGTGTAACAGGGACTATGTCCAACCTGTCTAGCTTGTCTACCCCAGTGCTTAATACTAATAATTACAATAATTATGGTGTTTAAGTGCTTACTATGTGCCAGGCACTGAACTGAGCTGTGGGATAGATACAAGTAAATTAGGTTGGACACAGTCCCTGTCTTACATGGGGCTCAAAGTCTCAAACCCCATTTTATATATGAGGTAACTGAGGCACAGAAAAGTGAAGTAACTTGCCCAAGATCACAGAGCAGACAAGTGGGGAAGCTGGGATTAAACCCACGACCTTCTGACTTCCAGGACCGTGCTCTATCCACTATGAAATGTTGCTTCGCAGGAAACACCCTTAATATAGTGTCTTGCACATGGTATGTGCTTAGCAAATACGATTAAAAAAAGTCTCCTTAACATTAGTCATGATCTCAAGGTTCTAAATTCTATAATCTTAGCACATGACTTTCAGTTGAATTTTATTTTCCAAGATATTCATATCTGGGGGTCTCAGTCTTCTATCTTCAGTCCTCTATTTATGTTCCCCAAGTGACTTTAAAATTTTAATTAAAACTCATTCTTTATATATACCTGTTTATGATTAGGACTAAATTATATTTTAACACATGCTACAGTAAACTATTTTGTATAGATTACGTAAAACTCTAAGCTGCCAGTGTCTGTGTGTTTTATGTTGGACAATAAAAACCAAGGTTTTACTATTTACTCTATAATTTTACTTAGTACAAACACATTAACTTGATCTCCCGAAGTAGGTACTCTATAACAATAAAAATCAATTATCTGTCCTTATAGGAATATTTCAAATATGTATTTATGTATATTTATATAATTTTATCTATGGATTTAAGTCGTGGCATTTATGTGAAATGCATGCATAAAACAAAATTTCTCTGGTTTCTGTTCTACATGATAAATTCATACATACTGAATATGGTATACAAGTGACCACATATACCATTTCCCTTTCAAATAACTGTGATAACTTAAGGCAGATGAAACATCCATAATCTGCAAAGGATCTCAAACCTCATTTCAGAATTCTTACTTCTTTTACCAAGCAAACCTTTTCAAAAACTGCTAACCATACCAAAATTGATTGAATTTCATCCTTCATTTCCGTGGGTGTTTCTGCAATTGTAGGCAGGGATCAAGTCTACCAACTGTACCACATTGTACTCTCTCAGGAAATTAGTGCAAAGGAACCCTCTTTGCTGAATGAATATCACTGATTGAACGACTGAATGACTATCCTTCTGGAATAAACACCCCTCCACACATACGCCTCATGGCATCTCTTGGAACATTAAACTTGATAGAGTCAAATAAACCTCCTTATTCTCCCTCCTAAAACCCAACCTCTCCCTAATATTCCTAAAGCAGTTGGTGCACAATCCACCTCCTTTTCTCCAAAGTGGGAATATCCATGTCACAGAGACAGTACTGAAGTTGATGGTGACCTAAAAGAAAACCAGAATTTAAGAGAGGAGGAGAAGCAAAGTTGTTTTTTTTTTTCTTCTCACTCGATCTCTCTCTCACTGTCTCTTTCTATTTATCTCTCCCTGTTTCTCATTATCTTTCTGTCTCTCTTTTTACATCCTTTGTCTCTTTCTCTGTGTCTCTCTAGGTCACGTGCTCTCTGTCTCTCCCCCTTCTCTATCTCTCCTCTTTTTCTTTGCATTTGTCTCCCTCTACCCCTGTCTCTCAATCTCTATTACCTTTTCTCTATCTTTTCCTATTTCTACTAATCCCTAAACTTTCTTCAGTGTCTTTAAACCCCAAATAACTGCCCACCCCTTAGTTAGAGTCTGCACTAGTACTATTTCTGTAACTTTTTATTCTGTCTTCATGCAGACGATAGAAAGTCTTCCCTCCACTTTCTTGGAAGACAGTCCAAATGAAGCTTTGCCATCCAAAGCTTCACAGTCTTGATCTGGGACTCCTAAGGACATTTTTAGTGATTTAGTGAAAACAGAAGAGGACTGGGAGCCAGGAACCTTGGATTTGGTGCTCAGCTCTTCAACTGACTTGCTGTGTGACTTTGGGAAAATTACTAGATCTCTCTGTGTTGCAGTTACCTCCTTCATGGAATGGGGATAAGATCTCTTTTTCCTTACTGCCCAGTGTCCCTTCCTGCCTTATGAGGGGCAGGAGCTGTGTCAGATTTAATTATCTTGGAATCCAGGCCAAAGCTTATCATAATGCTTGGATATGTACAAGTACATGTATGTACATGTAAGCCCTTAATGAATAGCATACTAAATGAATAATAGTAACGTTGGTATTTGTTAAACACTTACTATGTGCAGAGCACTGTTCTAAGCGCTGGTGGAGATTCAGGGTAGTCAGGTTGTCCCACCTGAGGCTCACAGTTATAAAATAGAGCTTAGACAGATACACTCCTCCAGTGGAATACAAAGCTAGCAAGAATGGG